>NC_047115.1:69099023-71589023 GCF_902500255.1 Thalassophryne amazonica
TATATATATATATATATATATACATACACACACTCGCATTTGTTTACCCGCTAATATGGTACAGCAATATTTTAGAGATTAAAGTGAAGCTAAAATATGTAGGTAGTAGTTACACACAAGTAGAAAATTAAGAGTCTTAAAAAACTGTTACTAAATTAAAAACAAATTTCAACCCCCCCCCCCCCCCCAAAAACAAACAAAAAAAAAAACACCACTTTAAAGTCTGAGTATACACCTACCCATGTCGTGGAAAACTTTGAGGGCCTCGCTGGTATCCAACACTCGGAGTATGAACCACAGAAGAGGCTCAGACAGTTGACAGGTGGACAGAGACCCCTAAAAGTATTTAAAACAAAACAGCAAATATTAAATGTTTTGTGCAGTCGTTTAATGAAGGTTATCTGCACTCAAATTTAGCCTGACACAGAAACGGCTTCATGCTCACCTGTCTGCCCATGTAGCCACAGGCCATATATGTGAGGATGGGCTGTAACATGACCTGAACTGAGGTGGCCCTCTTGCTGAGGGTTGTGAGGATGGTGAAAAGTCCGTCACCTACTGAGATGGCATCCAGACCTCCATGGAAGTTTTCATGTTTGGTCAGGTGGAGACCGCTGGCTCCTTTAGGTGAAACAATAAGGATCGTCATCTTAGCAGTATTAGTCTTTCACTTTAATTTAGTTTTGTGTTTTTATACATCTCCTAGTGAGGTGGTTTCTTTCAAAATCTGTATATTTGTTTGTTAGGATTACTCATATGAGTGAACAAATTTTCACAAAACTTGGTGAAGTTTGCACATAAACCGAAACAGACATGATCTATGAAATCGGGGTCAGGGGGGATAAGGTTATTGTGACGGGGCATTTTAGATGTTGACGCCTTGGTGAAGGTTTGCTGTATATGGAGTGCACTTTTTGCTGAATGTTCAAAACAGCAAATATATGAAAACATGCCTGACTTTGGATTAAGCAAAACCTAAGAAAAAACTTTTGGAAGTCTGCCGCAAATGAGATAGCATGACACTAAAAGCAAGACTTATTTAATGCCCTTTTGCTTTACACCAAGAAGGTCCTGGCGTTAAGTCCACCCACACCTCTTCTCCTAGTCGATCTGGAGTTTCATCAGGATGGTTGTTCAGGAGGTAATTATACAGTAGCTTACAGTGAGTTTACCAAAAACATATTGGTACTGCAATGTTTTCAAGTATTTAAATCGGAAAATATAATCCCCGATCCAAGGACCACGTATCCACACAAACGTAAAAAAAAAAAAAAAAGTAGCTTTTGCAACAGAATACTATTGATGGGGAAATGACGTAACACTGGTCCTCCCCCTCTGGAGGAATGCAGACGCAATTAATACAAAACAAATACGTGTCAATACTCTACTGAAGATGGATAATAAACAGATATTTAGATCAGCCTTTTCTTCTGATTTGTGTTTGTATCAGCAGCAGCATGCTTTTTGTTAATTCTCTCAATTATTTTTGTACAAATATAAAACAACTTTGCACACCATGCAGTGTATCATACCTATGATCATGGCCATGGCACTGCTGTTACACTGGCCCAGTGCTGATAAGATCTGGCTCATTATCTGCTGATTGGCCAGGACCAAGTCACTCACACCTGTCGGTGGGCCCTGGCTGGATGGGGACCCACCAGCCATGCTCTCTTTGCTTCCACAGACCTTCTCCTCATCCGATACGCTGCTGTCCGCTGTGCCACTGCCCGCTGGTGGAAGGCGCCCACTGAACTCTCTGTCCCCTGACAGAGGGAGCTGGACCAGCACGTTGACCAGCTTCAGTAAATCAAACATCAGCTGATCACGTGTGGTCTCACCACAGACTGCCTTTGCATCTCCTGGCCGAATGATATTAGCAAACAGACCACCAAAACAGGCCCGGGCACCCACAGAGCTGTCTGAGCCACTGCGAGAAACCACTTTGTCTGAGCAGGTGATGTAGTGATGAACCAGGAATGTGATGGATTCAATGACAGAGGAGATGGTGGCAACGGACACCACTTCATAATTTTGCTCCAGCGTAAACTCCAGCAGTTTCACCTGGGCATCCAGTGGACCCTGACCTGACTGGAATGGACCCCTAATGTGTCAGAAGAAATAGTTACTTAAGAACGCCACCAAGGGTGTAACTACTGCAATTTCTAAATATGCAAAGACAATAGGAATTGCTGATTGTGTCATACACATTAGACACAAACATTAATGAGGGGAAGCAAGCAGAAATTACATACCTCTCAGAAGACAATATATGCATAAGTTTGAGCAGGAACTCGCTGAACATCTGTGGACAGGTGGAGGACAGGTGGACCTGCAGGCGGCTCAAAAACTCGTGCAGAGCTTGGGTGGCTGTGGGTCCCACCTGAGAGCTGTGTTGGCTGGTCCCATTGGTGTTGCTGCCCGATAGGAAGCGCACCAGGACGTGAATGAGGTTGGGATCAGATACCATTTGCTGTGCTGTGCTTTCCTGAGAGTGCATCCCATTGCCAGATCCTGAATGCCGCAACAGAAACAAACTAATTAACCTACAAGGCGTAATAACAACAGAGAACTTTAAAAAAAAAAAAAAAAAACTATGTATGTTGTATCAGCTTCTCCCTTTTTCAATGTGAGAGGCCACAGCAAATCCGATATGGATCTACATGTTGGTCTGGCACAGGTTTTACATCAGAAGCCCTCCACATTCCACAGAGGACAGGCAGAGGTGGTTTTGATGGGTGAATGTGAGGCATAATTGTAAAGTGTTTTGAGCGTCTGATGCAGATGGAAAAGTGCTATATAAATGCAGTCCATTTACCATTTGAACCACAAATCTTATGCTCTGGAAGCAAGCACACTAACCACTTAGCCACCACACTGCCCCCCCCAAAAGTGCTTCATTAAAAAAAAAAAAAAAAAAAAAAAAATTCCTAATTTTATATTTTAGTCCATTAACTACACAATATATGTACATTATTCCTGAGAAAAATACACTGAACAGTATCAATTAATTAATTACATACCACTTTAAAAATTTATTGCTTTATTTTTTTTAATTCTGTATGTAGATTTGTTAATTTATTTATTGAGTAATGGACTGGACTGCATTTATACAGAGCTGATCAGCATCTATATCACAAACTGATGCCCCACATTTACCCAATCACACATATGCACACACACCGATGTCAGGGTGCTGCCATGCAAGGAGCCCACGACATACCAGCAACTTGGGTATTAAGGACCTTGCCCAAGGGCCCTTAGTGATTTTCTGGGCAGATGGGGGTTTGAAGAGAGGATCCTCTGGTCTCAAGCCCACTGCTTAACCACTTTACTTTAAAGCATTTGCCCCATGGCAAATCAACACAAGGCCACTCTCCAAACTCACCTTGACTGCACATTTAAGGATGCTCTCATATCCAAAACACAAACACACACAGCTAATTACACAACTTCCTACAGGCTACCTTCACTTAATTTTATTGGGGAGGTGATGGTCAAGTAGTTAAGCATTGGGGTTTGAGATCAGAGGATCCTCGGGTCTAACCTCACCCAGACTGGAAAAGGGCCCTTGGGCAAGGTCCTTAATCCCCCTAGTTGCTTCCAATTTGTAGTGAGCACCTTGTATGTCAGCACCCTGACATCAGTGTGTGAGTGTGTCTGTGTGAATGAGAAGCATAATTGTAAAGCACTTTGAGCTTCTGATGCAGATGGAAAAGCGCTATACAAATGCAGTCCATTTACCATTTATATTTCTGCAAGCGCTTTACATATCAGCTAAACCAAGTTATTGTCTCCAACATAGTTCTTCATTTGATATTTTGTCCTTAAAGTAGATGTTAATCACTCTTCTTAATACAGATCTTTGGAATAATCTATACTGAACTAGAATTTGTTGGTTAGGGACTATATTTTGCTTTTAAGTATAGGCGTTTACTGCTTTAATCGTGAGGTTTAGAGAAACTTTTCCTGCTTCAAGCATGCATTCGAGTTTGTTGTATGAAAAAAAAACAAACAAACAAGGGTAGTCCTTTCCTTCTATTTATGTCGATTAGACTCCCTACGAGCTTTCACTGCACTCTTGTCTGAATATGCATTTAGATTCCTCTTCTTGGTGGTTTTTGGGATTGTGATTTTTCATTTTTCATGTTTATGGTGGTCACTGGTTTCATTGCTTACACACCACACACACAAGAAACAGTAAATGTGACAGTTTAATGCAGTCATCCAATTGATTAGTCATTGATGGCACATGAGGACAGTAAGAACAAAGCTCTTACCACAGGCTGGCATGTTGGTCATCAGGGTCAGAGAGTGAAGCACCAGACACCATGTCCTCAGGGATGTGTTTGGGTACCATGCCAGCACTGTTAAGAAACTGCTGATGGATGCTGCACACACAAGGACACATGGTGGATAACTACCAAACCAAAATCAATTAACACATATACAACAACAAAAATGAGAGAGATGAACTGCTTCAGCAGGTGGGTTGGTCTACAGTCTTACGCACAGAACCATTGTATGCATTTCTTATAATGCCTCACAGCTATTGTAAGAAGAGTTGCGAAGAGGTTGGCTGAGTGCTGACCTTGATTTAGTGGGATAGTGGGAACTCTGCCTGCATTGAACATGAATATGTCTGACCCATTCTCTTCACTACCACCGGAAGTTGTGTTCAGGCTCAGTGTTAACCACAGCTGCAACAGAGACTCCAGCTAAAAAATGAAAAAGAAAACACAAATGTGTGATATTAGGTAAAAACAGGAAGACCGTAAGAACTCACTTTCATTCTGACTTGTGTAGATATCAACATCACCACAAGTATTATTTGAACACTGAACAAAAATATAAAAGTAACACTTTTCATTTTGCTCCCATTTTTCATGAGCTGAACTCAGATATAAAACATTTTCTATACAAACAAAAATCCTACTTCTCTCAAATGTTCATAAATCTGTGTTAATGAGCACTTCTCCTTTGCAGAGATAATCCATCCCACCTCACAGGTGTGATATCAAGATGCTGATTAGACAACATGTTTATTGCACAGGTGTGCCTTAGGATGGCCACAATAAAAGGCAGATTTGTGAACAATATTTGAGAGAAAGAGATCGTTTGTATATCCAGAAAATGTTTTAGATATTTTGAATTCAGCTCATGAAAAATGGAAGCAAAAACAAAAGTGCTTCCATTACATTTTTGTTCAGTGTATACTGTAGATTTTTGCTCAGTCCAATTGGCTTTTCAACCATACATCCACATTTTAACTGGGTTACTGAACTGTGCAAGAACATTACATTATAAAACAGGAGGCCATCAAATACTGTAGTTGTCTTGATAAAGTATTTTTTTTCTTTAATTTCTAACTAAATCTTTCGGCTGCTTGCTTGTTTTTTTCACTCTGGGGTGACACAGCAGATCCAAGGTCGAGCTGCATGTTGATTTTGTTACAAGTGTTACACCGGATGTCCTTCCTGATGCAATTCCACATTAAACGGAGAAATGCGGTGGGGTTTGAACCAGAAGCCTTCCACACTGAAACCAAATGCACTAACCACAAGCCCTGCTTCTAACTTAATTTTTTATCCTGATTAAATAAAAATCCTTACAGAATTGTTTCAGCCCTACAAATCAGTTCAACACTGCACCATTTAATTGTAAATCCTTACTCTGCAAGTTCTTCAACTGAATGATTACCTTTAAAACAGATTGTATGACACTGTTGAGTACAACAAAAGAAATTCTGTCGATAATAGACTTGAGCTAATCATGTGTGGGTTGGCCAGGGTAAGAAAAATGATCTGGAGCAGGGTTGTGAGTCTGGCATTTTTGTTAATAAAAAAATGTCTTGCAAAAGAGTGCACAGTGGATACTTTTATAGCTACTGTATAAACAACTGGAATTATACATTTAAAATGCAACATGAGCAAAGTACATGTGGGACACATTTATAAAGGATGACTTTACTGAGGAGCTTTAACAGCCTTAAACCCTGCTGAGTTTTGAATTGCAGAATCTCCATATGCTGACTTGTAATTTCTTTTTGTGGATCCAAGCACAGCATGTGCTGACCTGTACATGATAGACCTGAAGCATGGAGAAGAGCTTATTGAAGCAGGCACTCAGCATAAAGATGGACGAGGGCTGGACCATCACACTGCTGGCCGGAGGCAACCCTCCTCCATGCAGAGCCCTCAAAAGAGAGTCATCAGTCCCATTAGAGGCCTGGGGCACTGGGGAGCCAGAGACAAAACAAATTAAATATGTGGGAACTCAAATCAAAAAACACAGCAATTCATTCATTAATCCCGCCCCCCCCCCCCCCCCCCCACACACACACACACCACCATCACAACCTCCCCTTTGACATGCAGCTCCTTGATATTTTAATGACAGATTGCTGTTCACTGCTTGATTTGAGTCTCTGTTTCTAAACACATCTTTCAACAACAAAGACACAGTTAATATCTCTCAGGCTTGCTTCCTCATGAGTTAGGAATCTCAAAATGGAGTTTTTGTAGCCCAGATGTACCGTATCTTCCAGAGTATAAGTCGCACCGGTCCAAAAAATGCCTCTTGATGATTTAGCAGGTTTCAAAGTGAAGCTACTGACAGGTGCTAAAAGTGCTAACGCCGTTAGCATACAACATTAAATCTGACGAGGGTTTCACTCAGCGTGTCTATTGCAACTAGGGATGGGTATTGATAAGATTTTATCGATATCGATACCATTATCAATTCTGCTTATCGATCCAATTCCTTATCGATTCCCTTATTGATACCTCGTGAATTTTCTGTGTACTAAAACTAGGCTTTACAGGTTTTTTATGTCAACAACATTTTATTGAGTCTTACAGTAAATAAATATTAAATTGGCCACTGGATCCTTGCTCTCTGGACATAAATAGAAAAATAAAATCTATTTTTGGTCAAAAGCATTTCCTTTCAGACATTAATGGCATGATTGTCTCTCCATACATCTGAACTGAGCTCAGCTGGGTGCTCGAGTCTGCAGGTGTGCAGCCATACAGTCTTGAGCAGTGCAGAACATTTCACTTTGGGAGGAAAAAAAACAAAAAAAAAATTTTGATCAATTGCAGTTTATTGTTTGTATTACAATGTTTGGAAAGAAGTGTCATTTGTTTTAAACGGTGATTCGCTTTTAAGTTATTAATTCCGAGCGACACAGCATTTGGAGCAATGGAACGGAGGATGATTCTTGTTTCTTTCTCGCAACAAGACAGGAGTCCCAATTAGTCACTCAATCCGCACAAAAGTGACTCAAGATTGACATATTTCAATGGCTTTGAGTGGGATTAAGAAGCCGAGTTGCCGCTTCTGAAGAGGAGCGAAGCAAAGATCCAACAAAGCAGTGGATGAAAGCACTGCTTCACTGGTTCAAGGTTCAAAGCAGCGCCGCGCTGCAGAAATGGTTGATTACAGAGCCGCTGCAAGGTCTGTAATCAATGTAGAGAAATGATCATTTTTCTGACAAACACCCTCAAAAACAGCCGACGCCCTGAAGGACCGGAAAGGGAATCTTTAAGCAAACAGAATATTGATTTCGGTGAATTGAATCATTTCTTAACAATACCTGAAAAAACAGGTTGTCGATACCCAACCCTAATTGCAACAGAGGCGTCTGATCCATTAAGACGTTTGCGCTCTACGAGGTATGAGCGCGCGGTGCTCAAGTTTGGAGTATTTTATTTCAAACACCTGGAATAATCTGGCTTGTTGTGCAGTGAAACCTACAGTTGCCTCCTTGCTGCCAGCGTCCTGAAGTGCTTTAGCCAGCATCCTCCTTGTAAGAGCAATACACTTAGTTTCCTCTTTTCATGGCTGTCTATTATACATTTATTTTACTCAAGACATGACAACTTGCATGGATATTGTTCAATAATCACTGAAATAATGCATATATCTTTTGTTGTCTGTGTTTTACAGGGCTTTCTATTTGTGTGATGTGACCTACAGCTGCCAGCACCATGACAGTTTCACCGTCTATGAGTAAGGGATAAATAAACAAATCTTAAATCCTTTCTTCAGCATCCTTCTTAATTCTTATTTAATGGGATACTGTTCAGTATATGTTATTATGGACTTGTATGTTTATATGTATTTCAACGGGGGGGTGAGTTGGCACAGTATCTACAGGGCACTACACTGCCCTTGTGGGTAGTGTAGTGTCTGATGCGTTCTGCAACCATCTCTGTTTGTAGAAACTTTGCATAATTTATTACCAACCTTGAAAAATATCAGCTACCTATTTTATAAACACGACCCCATTTACAGCCCATGGTTCCCCACCGGCAACATGCTAGTTAGATGTTGGTTCTACTGTGGCGACACAGAGTGAAAAAAGTGAGCAGCCGAAGGGACTTACCATATAATGACATATAATGAACCAAAATGTGCATTTGTGTTTATTGTTTGAACCTTTTTATTGTACAGTCTTTCACACAAGACCTCAAATTACCTTTATAAAGTGTCAAAAGAGTTGTTTATTATAGTTTGCTGCGTGTTTTGAATGTATGTGTGTGGAAAATTATTTTTAGCTTTATTTTTCCCTTGCCTATTTTTGATTGTAAACCTTTATTACACTTATAAAACACAACAAAAACATATATATTCTGAAAGCACAGGTTGTCCTGAAAAAAAAAGACATAAAATTTGATTGTGGGATGCAGGGAGAGCTACCTGTCCAAAAAATGCCCTCGGACCCCAGAGGGTTAAGCAAATGAAAAGACGATCCTACGTATGTGATGCAATGCGATTAAAACATTTGAAAACTATTTTGTAGCATATTTATAAAAGATAGTCTCATGTTAATTTTCTTCTTGTTCTGGAAAGAGCTGTCCTTGTACAACCCCTGGCAAAAATTATGGAATCACCGGCCTCGGAGGATGTTCATTCAGTTGTTTAATTTTGTAGAAAAAAAGCAGATCACAGACATGACACAAAAGTCATTTCAAATGGCAACTTTCTGGCTTTAAGAAACACTATAAGAAATCAGGAAATATAATTGTCAGTAACGGTTATTTTTTTAGAACAAGCAGAGGGGAAAAAAATATGGACTCACTCAATTCTGAGGAAAAAATTATGGAATCACCCTGTAAATTTTCATCCCCAAAACTAACACCTGCATCAAATCAGATCTGCTCGTTAGTCTGCATCTAAAAAGGAGTGATCGCAACTTGGAGAGCTGTTGCACCAAGTGGACTGATATGAATCATGGCTCCAACATGAGAGATGTTAATTGAAACAAAGGAGAGGATTATCAAACTCTTAAAAGAGGGTAAATCATCATGCAATGTTGCAAAAGATGTTGGTTGTTCACAGTGACATGACAGCCACCACACTACGGAACCAGTTTGAGTCCTGTTGGCATCCATCCAGACAGCCAATCAGCCCATCACAACATCTTCAAAGTAACCATCTATCTGCCATATTTGGGTGAAGCATGGATGTCCCCTTGGCCTTTCCAAGCTACTATGGTGTTCAACACTCATGCACCTGCATGCTGGATCATCCCCAGAGAAATGCACCACACAGCCGATGTCCATTCACAATGCACGTGACACTCATCATCTGAGTTTCCTGAAGGAAATATTCATTTGATACAGTCATCCCAAAGATACCCAAGAATCCTCCAAAGAGACCAAGTACCAAAGACATATACGAGGTCTATTAGAAAAGTATCCGACCTTATTATTTTTTTCAAAAACCATATGGATTTGAATCACGTGTGATTACATCAGACATGCTTGAACCCTCGTGGGCATGCGAGAGTTTTTTCACGCCTGTCGGTTACGTCATTCGCCTGTGGGCAGTCTTTGAGTGAGGAGTCGTCCACCCGCTCGTCGATTTTTTTCATTGTTTAGGAATGGCTCAGAGACTGTTGCTTTGTTTGATAAAAATTTTTTCAAAACTGTAAGGCACAACTGAGTGGACACCATTCAATAAATTCAGCTGGTTTTCGGTAAAAATTTTAACGGCTGATGAGAGATTTTGGTCTGGTAATGTCGCTTTAAGGACGGTCCACGGCGCCTGACAGCGATCTGCGCTTCGAGGCGGCAGCGTCTCGCCGTTTCAAGTTGAAAACTTCCACATTTCAGGCTCTGTTGACGCAGTAAGTCGTCAGAGAACAGAGAACTTTCAGAAGAAGTCGGCATGAGGAGTTTATTCGGACATTCCATTGTTAACGGTCATTTTGTAATGAAAGAACGTGCGGGCAGAGTCGCATGTCGGGCTGGACCCGACCGCGGGGGGTCGCGGCAGGAAAAACACCTCCGTTGGAAATCTTAACGGGCAAGTTGGAACATGCCCAAGCTGTTAAACAATTTCTCAGTTACTCACTTGTTGAAAGCCATTAAAAGCCGCCTGAATTCTACAAATGGTTTTCAACACGAAGGTGTTTTTCCTGTCGCGGCGCACACAGATTTGCCGAGTCGTCACGGAAACGACTCGGCGAATTTGCGCGTACGTCTTTCATTAAAAAAATGTCCTTAAACAGTGGAATGTCCGCATAAAGTCCTCATGCCGGCCTCTTCTGAATCTTCTCTGTTCTCTCACGATGTCCTGGGTGAATTAAGCCTTAAATTAGGATGTTTTCAGCTCGAAACAGGCCGACGACAGCGCCTGGAAGCGCTGCAGGACGTCCCGCTCCGTGGGAAGTCCTTACACCGACAGAAACACCCCATAATCTCTCATCAACCGTTAAACTTTTCACAGAAAACCAGCTTAATTTCTCGAATAGTGTCCACTCGGATATTCCTCACAGGTCCAGAAAAAATTTTGATAAAGCAACGCGCGCCGTCTCGAGCAGCGTGTGAAACAAAGGAATTCAGCCGAGAGGGCGGGACCACATCTCACTCAAGGCCTGCCCACAGGGAAATGACGTCACCGACACGCGTGAAAAAACTCACGCATGCGCACGAGGGTTCAAGCATGATTGGTGTAATCGCATGTCATTCAAATCCATATAGTTTAAAAAAAAAATAAAAGGGTCGGTTTATTATCTAAGAGACCTCGTAGTCACTGTCCTAGGTTACTGGTCAGCATCTAATTCTTATAACCAAGCAGTAAGACAGAAAGCACAAGGACAATTAAGACTTGGACCTTCGTTCTCCTGCATAGATATCAGCATCAACAAACACCTGTGTCAAGTGACCTTATGAGTCTGTAAAGCACTTGCCAGATGTCTCTCAATCTCAAAGGTTGAGGACACAGACGCACGACTATTACTAAAGAGGTAAGTGAATGTCTCTATAACACCCAAAGTATGAGGTCATTAAATCAAATCTAGGAGAATGCGCTACTGCCGTTGCGAGCTGTTAATGGAAACACTGTCATTTAGCTATTCTGCTTTGTCGGCATTCTGTAACTATCACTAAACTTTTGCACAAGACTGTAATGGGAATACAAGTATTGTCTTGTGGCACAGAGAAGAATTTTCTTCATTAAAAAAAAAAGATGTGAAATTGTAGCTAGTTTACTGGAAGGCACATGAGCAAAGATTTGACAGTTGTTCTTGCATTAATCTGCCACAAGGTTAACAGCGGATGCCCTTCCTGACAACTCCACACCTCACGGAAAACGGGCAGGGGTGGCTTTGAACCGGGAATTTCCCGCAACGCAAACAAGCGCACTTAACCACAAGGCCACGACCACTGCTCTGCAAAAAATATGCAAAAACTTCTTCAAAATAAGCGACCCACACACAAGAGTGAATTTCACCTAATTCAGCTCAGCACTTTAAACTGTAACATGTCCTGCGAGGACACATAAATGAAACCCCTTCCAATATCCCTTTTCTAATCCCATGATGGTGGGGGATAAAGAAAAACATGATACCTGTGGAGGAGCTTGATGTTAGGGCCTGTAGAATGGAGTCAGCTTGCAGTGTTGCCATCATTTTGAGCATTAGTTCAGCTTGCTGCTCTAGGCCGACTTCAAGGCGGGCATCCAGTGCTGTGGGACATAGAAGCAAATGGTCAGCTTGTCCACTGATTGAGTTCAGAGAAGTCAGAAAAGCGGAGAACCATATTTGAACAAACTCACTGTGAACTCACCTTGTGACACAGAGACTGAAAGACCCTGTGACCCAGGTTTTTCAACAGCAACTGGAGGTTTGGCCACCGGGATACCGACACCCCCAATGTATGGATTGCACCCATATGTACCATAATCAGCACCCCAGTAGTCATACCATGTACTGCTTATAGGCTGAGAATAGATGCATTTAGAAGAAAAAAAAATGAGGGCAAAAAAGAAAAGCAGTCTTTCGAGTCTTGATGCACCAGTTTCTATATTTGTTCCTTCACACAAGTTCAAATTAAAAGATGCTAAATTATTTGCTTCAAATGACATGAATCTACAACCCCTGGCAAAAATTATGGAATCACCGGCCTCAGAGGATGTTCATTCAGTTGTTTAATTTTGTAGAAAAAAGCAGATCACAGACATGACACAAAACTAAAGTCATTTCAAATGGCAACTTTCTGGCTTTAAGAAACACTATATTAAATCAGGAAAAATAATTGTGGCAGTCAGTAACGGTTACTTTTTTAGACCAAGCAGAGGGAAAAAAATATGGACTCTCTCAATTCTGAAGAAAAAATTATGGAATCACCTTGTAAATTTTCATCCCCAAAACTAACACCTGCATCAAATCAGATCTGCTCGTTAGTCTGCATCTAAAAAGGAGCGATCACACCTTGGAGAGCTGTTGCACCAAGTGGACTGACATGAATCATGGCTCCAACACGAGAGATGTCATTTGAAACAAAGGAGAGGATTATCAAACTCTTAAAAGAGGGTAAATCATCACGCAATGTTGCAAAAGATGTTGGTTGTTCACAGTCAGCTGTGTCTAAACTCTGGACCAAATACAAACAACATGGGAAGGCTGTTAAAGGCAAACATACTGGTAGACCAAGGAAGACATCAAAGCGTCAAGACAGAAAGCTTAACGCAATATGTCTCAAAAATCGAAAATGCACAACAAAACAAATGAGGAACAAATGGGAGGAAACTGGAGTCAATGTCTGTGACCGAACGTTAAGAAACCGCCTAAAGGAAATGGGATTTACATACAGAAAAGCTAAACAAAAGCCATCATTAACACCTAAACAGGAAAAAACAAGGTTACAATGGGCTAAGGAAAAGTAATCGTGGACTATGGATGACTGGATGAAAGTCATATTCAGTGATGAATCTCGAATCTGCATTGGGCAAGGTGATGATGCTGGAACTTTTGTTTGGTGTCGTTCCAATGAGATTTATAAAGATGACTGCCTGAAGAGAACATGTAAATTTCCACAGTCATTGATGATATGGGGCTGCATGTCAGGTAAAGGCACTGGGGAGATGGCTGTCATTACATCATCAATAAATGCAAGTTTACGTTGATATTTTGGACACTTTTCTTATCCCATCAACTGAAAGGATGTTTGGGGATGATGAAATCATTTTTCAAGATGATAATGCATCTTGCCATAGAGCAAAAACTGTGAAAACATTCCTTGCAAAAAGACACATAGGGTCAATGTCATGGCCTGCAAATAGTCCGGATCTTAATCCAATTGAAAATCTTTGGTGGAAGTTGAAGAAAATGGTCCATGACAAGGCTCCAACCTGCAAAGCTGATGTGGCAACAGCAATCAGAGAAAGTTGGAGCCAGATTGATGAAGAGTACTGTTTGTCACTCATTAAGTCCATGCCTCAGAGACTGCAAGCTGTTATAAAAGCCAGAGGTGGTGCAACAAAATACTAGTGATGTGTTGGAGCGTTCTTTTGTTTTTCATGATTCCATAATTTTTTCCTCAGAATTGAGTGAGTCCATATTTTTTTCCCTCTGCTTGGTCTAAAAAAGTAACCGTTACTGACTACCACAATTTTTTTTCCTGATTTCTTATAGTGTTTCTTAAAGCCAGAAAGTTGCCATTTGAAATGACTTTAGTTTTTGTGTCATGTCTGTGATCTGCTTTTTTTCTACAAAATTAAACAACTGAATGAACATCCTCCAAGGCCGGTGATTCCATAATTTTTTGCAAGGGGTTGTACTTAACATTTCTGCTTATATATGAACAGTGAAATCACAATTTATTCTGCTGACTCCACTCAAAATTGCAGTTTTGTGTAATCATCCAAACTTTACTGAAAATTTAACCAATTGCTGTTTCCCGCAAGTTTCACAAATAGCCCTCCCTGCACAACAAGCTCAGCTGTATTTCATCACCAAACGCACTTTCTTATATCTGTTTGGAAAGAAAGACGTGAGACTAACGTTTCACATTTTCAACAAAAATTATTGCAAATTACTGCTATATGAATGCAGAAATAAATGGGTTTGCACCATGAGTAATGTTGTGGTGAAACACAAATGAAAGTCATCCATCACAACCAGACAATGGCTGAAATGTGTGGATAAAAAGGTAAGTCCAATAAATGATTATGGGAGACACAGTTGCATCCAGATCTTTTACAAGTACTAAAATAATCAAGGTGATTTCCATGAAATATGAATCACAAACTGATAGAGGCGAATGCGCGCACCTGTGACATAAAATACTTCACCAATAAAAAGACTCATCAAAATGATTTCCCTTCATCATACACTCAACAAAAATATAAATGCAACATTTTTGGTTTTGCTCCCATTTTTTACAAGATGAACTCAAAGATCTAAAACTTTTTCCACATACACAATATCACCATTTCCCTCAAATATTGTTCACAAACCAGGCTAAATCTGTGATAGTGAGCACTTCTCCTTTGCTGAGATAATCCATCCCACCTCACAGGTGTGCCATACCAAGATGCTGATTAGACACCATGATTAGTGCACAGGTGTGCCTTAGACTGCCCACAATAAAAGGCCACTCTGAAAGGTGCAGTTTTGTTTTATTGGGGGGGATACCAGTCAGTATCTGGTGTGACCACCATTTGCCTCATGCAGTGCAACACATCTCCGTCGCATAGAGTTGATCAGGTTGTCAATTGTGGCCTGTGGAATGTTGGTCCACTCCTCTTCAATGGCTGTGCAAAGATGCTGGATATTGGCAGGAACTGGTACACGCTGTCGTATACGCCGGTCCAGAGCATCCCAAACATGCTCAATGGGTGACATGTCCGGTGAGTATGCTGGCCATGCAAGAACTGGGACATTTTCAGCTTCCAAGAATTGTGTACAGATCCTTGCAACATGGGTCCGTGCATTATCCTGCTGCAACATGAGGTGATGTTCTTGGATGTTGGCACAACAATGGGCCTCAGGATCTCGTAACGGTATCTCTGTGCATTCAAAATGCCATCAATAAAATGCACCTGTGTTCTTCGTCCATAACAGACGCCTGCCCATACCATAACCCCACCGCCACCGTGGGCCACTCGATCCACAACATTGACATCAGAAAACCGCTCACCCACACTACGCCACACACGCTGTCTGCCATCTGCCCTGGACAGTGTGAACCGGGATTCATCCGTGAAGAGAACACCTCTCCAACGTGCCAAACGTCAGCGAATGTGAGCATTTGCCCACTCAAGTCGGTTACAACGACGAACAGGAGTCAGGTCGAGACCCCGATGAGGACGACGAGCATGCAGATGAGCTTCCCTGAGACGGTTTCTGACAGTTTGTGCAGAAATTCTTTGGTTATGCAAACCGATTGTTTCAGCAGCTGTCCGAGTGGCTGGTCTCAGACGATCTTGGAGGTGAACATGCTGGATGTGGAGGTCCTGGGCTGGTGTGGTTACACGTGGTCTGCGGTTGTGAGGCTGGTTGGATGTACTGCCAAATTCTCTGAAACGCCTTTGGAGACGGCTTATGGTAGAGAAATGAACATTCAATACACGAGCAACAGCTCTGGTTGACATTCCTGCTGTCAGCATGCCAACTGCACGCTCTCTCAAATCTTGCGACATCTGTGGCATTGTGCTGTGTGACAAAACTGCACCTTTCAGAGTGGCCTTTTATTGTGGGCAGTCTAAGGCACACCTGTGCACTAATCATGGTGTCTAATCAGCATCTTGATATGGCACACCTGTGAGGTGGGATGGATTATCTCAGCAAAGGAGAAGTGCTCACTATCACAGATTTAGACTGATTTGTGAACAATATTTGAGGGAAATGGTGATATTGTGTATGTGGAAAAAGTTTTAGATCTTTGAGTTCACCTCATACAAAATGGGAGCAAAACCAAAAGTGTTGCGTTTATATTTTTGTTGGGTGTACAATAATAATAATAATAATAATAATAATAATAATAATAATAATAATTGCATCTAATCGCAATTTGCAAAAACACTTAAATCTGTTGGAACATACTTTGCAATTTTTTTTAATTTATTTTCAATTTTTATTATTTATTTTCTTTTTTAGTGAAAACTGCTGTGAAATCAGACATTTGAGGCAGCAACATTCACTAGCCCACAAAGTTCTGGAGGGACTGAATAGTTATAGGGTCTGTATGAGAGCAGGAATGAAAATAAAGTACAAAGTAAAACAGTAATTTTCAACATACCTTAAATACTTTGGCAGCAAGTGGATCTTTCTCTAAATCAATATCTAAAGGATCAACATCCATCAGGTCTTGGAGTAAATCAAAGTCTATTTCTTTATCTTTTTCCAAAGATGACAGAGGTGGGGTACCTTTGAATAATAAAGCAGCTTTAATATCACCAAGCAAGCATATTAAAAAAAACAAGCAAGAAAACTGTCAATGTGAAAACACAGCTGAGACCTGAGTTTGACAGAACCAGGACCAGGCTTTGTTTAAAAGGCCGATTAAAGGTAACCATATTCTATGTTGGCATGTTGCACTGAAACCCATAGAAAAGATAAAACTGTAAAAAGTTTTGTTTTAACTGAGTTTCAGGGATGTCCTAGTTAGAGTTGCACATGTGCGGGCGGGGCCATGGCATGATGAGGTTGGGTGGGGTAGCCACTTCCTTTCCTCCGCACCTTATACTCTCCCCAACTGTTAGTCAGGTGATCCTTTCACTGCTGGGTGGGGGAATAGGGTGTCAGTCCCAGTTGGAACTTGAACGAGCAACCTTCCGCGTAGAAGGCCAGTACTCTAACAGTTCAGCACTTTAGGTTGCTGGTTTTGTATCTTTCAAACTTTGATTTAAACTACAAAAAAAATATACAGAATCATATGAAGACTTCTGAATCGTGCACCATGTATCAAATAACTGTTTTTTTATTACTCCCCTTTATAATGACTATATTGTACACAGTGAAATCAACCAGTGATTACCAACTGGTTTGAAAAATAAATCACAGAAGCCCATTATTGTGATCAAAAAGTGTGTGTGGAGAAAATGTTGAATGGACAGGACTACCAACGCACTTTGGAAAACTGATGAGGCCCCAGTAGTACCTGTGATGATATCAGGCACAAGGGCCTCATCAATGCTCTCCACTAAAGGAATAGGTGCCGGCTGTGGTAGGGAGTCTTCCAAATCTGCCCCCACTGAAGAGGACGACGCCCCGGCCTCCTCAACTGCTGCTACTTCATCCATGGCATCCAGAGAGACTGGTGACAGCAGTTCACCTGTCACAAAAACACAAATCCAACTATTCTGTACCCTCAAAACTGCCAGAAGCAACTCAAACACATATCTTTAAAACAAATATTGCACCACTTCGACATGGAGCTGACAAAAAGCAAAAGAAAACACATACCTGCCAGAATGTCTTGTAACATACATGTGAGAGAGTACTGTGCCCAGGCACCACCCCAAGATATGTCTCCCCTGTTAAAGTCTGTCCCCACTAACAGGAGTAGTAGGCGCTCCAGCTGCTGCTCAGACACCACCTCACACAGATGGATTGTGGGTCTTGTGGCATTGGCTATCCTGGCCAGGACCTGAAGGGATGAAGAAGTCATTCATTTTTTCACACAATACCTTGTCTGAGGTCCTGAATTTTACAAGAAATACAAGAGCAAGTTACAAATCAAAAGCAATCTGAAGTTGACATAAATTACAAACACAGTAAATTTTGTCATCAGCACAATAATTAAAAAGGGAAATCATTTAAGTGCCAAATAGTCCACAGTTACATTACATAAATGTTCCACCAGCTCGTTTACAAAGAACCAACATAGCTGTTAAATACCTTGCAGACAAACAGCAAGAGGTCAGCGTGACAGGTGAAGTCCATTGAAAGCAGGAAAAGGGCCAGCTTCTGGACCACAGATATGCAGTGTTCATGTGCCAGTGTAAAAGGAAGCGGCTCAATTTCTGGGGCTTCTTTGGCTGTGGTGGACTCTGTGTCCAAAGTGGTGCGAGGCCATTCAGCTGTTCGTCGTAGGCGGATCAGATCTTTAAAGTGCTGCAACATAACAGGAGGGTATCTATCAAGTTATAGACAGTCAAGATACTGCATTAGAAAAGTGATAAGTCGTCTCTGAGCTGGTCTCAAACCAATGTTGGGATGAAGCGATTATGTAACATGCATCAAAATGTTGCAAGAAGGGAGTGTGGAAGTTTGACATCACGATCCCTAAGCGACCCGGATTTTAGCCACACTTTGATTCAGACCTTGGTGAATCCCACCAAAAGCAATCAAATCAATTTATGTTGATCAGATTCAGAAAAACACTTATCCACCTTGAGCTGGATTTGGCCTGAATCCCATTCAAGATGGATTGCCAACCCCAGTCTGAACTGAGTTTTACATTCCCAGTAGAATAGACTGCATTAGTAAGTCAGCAATTGTAATGATCCAACAGTCATCAATTCCAATCGAAATTATCAGCCTTAACTGAATCGAGATGACTGCTGACAATCCATTATCGTGGAGACATGTATATAAGTAGAGTTTGTTCTGAAGCTCCATACTGTGATAAACGCTGAGCAGCGTGTTATAGTACTGGAAGAAGAGCAAGGGGCAAACAAAAAAAACCCAGAAGTTTCTGTGACCAAGATAGTCTAGAGACAGCCAATGAATTATTATGTCAGGACCAAAGACCCAAACACAAAGGGGAGATATCCCCCAGATAAACAAAAGAACAAAAGTCAAAGAAATTGTACATATTCTGATGTGCACAATGGGGAATTTTGAAGGACGTTCAAAAAGACACTACAATTTACAATATATCCAACTACAGTGCATTCGGAAAGCATTCGCAGAATGGCATCATATTCAAGAAGACTTGAGGCTGAAATTGCTGCCAAAAGTGCATCAACAAAGTATTGAACACATGGTGCGAATACTTACGCTGAACAAAAATATAAATGTAACACTTTTGTTTTTGTTTTTGCTCCTAATTTTTCATGAGCTGAACTCAAAGATCTAAAACATTTTCTACATACACAAAAGACCATTTTCTCTCTAATATTGTTCACAAATCTGTATAAATCTGTGTTAGTGAGCACTTCTCCTTAGCCATGATAATCCATACCACCTCACAGGTGTAGCATATCAATATGCTGATTAGACAGCATGATTATTATTATTATTGCACAGTGGGAGGGATCATCAAGACGACGTGCGTGCAATTGCGTGAATCAACGACATGCTTGTGTCAGGGGGCTGTTAGGCTGGCCACAATAAAAGGCCACTCTGAAATGTTCAGTTCTATTTCATTCCTTCTGACCGCCAGAGGGCGGTGCTTTAATACCTGGATTATTTCATGCGCACATAGGCAGAGGTCGAGTCTTAACAAAACAAAATCAAGCCAGTAGGTGTGACTTGGGTGACGTCAGCAACCGTATATGAGCGCATGTTACCCAACATTCAGTTCCTTTTCCATCTCTCACATGAGAAGCAGAAGGTCGAACCTTTTTTGGATCGCTTGACGATCATAGCCTCGCAACCTTCCATGGTTGGAGCTGCAAATACACGTCCTCCAGAGGCTGCAAGACCACGAGTTCTCTACTCTATTCTGCTTACCGCTGTGGGTGAGTAAACCCGCTTGGTACGGGTGTTCGGTTGATTTGGCCTCAGCTCTCGGTGAGTAACTCTGTTTTACTACTAGTGAGAGGTTGTGGCTTCACTTGTTTTTCCACTACGATGTGCGGCACGTGTCACTCTCATTTTCCTATGAGTGTGCGTTAATTTGTTTCCGCTACTGTGTGCAACGCTAATGTGTGTGTGTAGAACATGCGAGGGCATGTCGCGCTGTAGGACATACCGCACTGTTTTGACGTTGTGGTATGAAAGTTAATTAGTCATTCTGAAGTTATTACACTTCAGAATGACCAGTCCCAGCAGAAGACTGCCCCTCCCTGAGCCTGGTTCTGCTGGAGGTTTGTTCCTGTTAAAAGGGAGTTTTTCCTTCCCACTGTCGCCAAGTGCTTGCTCACAGGGGGTCGTTTTGACCGTTGGGGTTTTTACGTAATTACTGTATGGCCTTGCCTTACAATATAAAGCGCCTTGGGGCAACTGTTTGTTGTGATTTGGCGCTATATAAATAAAATTGATTGATTGATTGATTGATTTTTGACTGCGCCGTTCACGCCCACATGCCCGTTTCGCTTGCTGCTGTGATATTACACTGCTACGAACTGTTGTGAGTGTTTTTTCCGCTCCTGGTCACTCTGCTCCAAATGTGCAGCTCGCTGGCTGGCTCGCTTCTTGAAATTGACACTAAGGCACTAGAACATTCCTGCTGCTGCATCTGAAATTGACACTGCAGTGCTTTAACATTGCCGCTACTGCTGTATTTGAAATTGACACTGTCGCGCTTGAACTTTGCAGCTGCTGCTGCATTTGAAATTAATAGTTGTGTTTTTCGCTCTTTCTCTACAGCTGTTGCTCCAGTTGTTGACGTCTTCTTGACATTGTGCTGGAGTTGTGAGTGTTTATCACTCCTGCTCGACAGCTCTTGCTCCACGTGCCAAGTTTGGACGCTGTGTTGTGAGTGTCTATGCTCCTGTTGCACTGTTGTTCTACATGCAATTGTGGAGTATTCTCTGACTTCCCTGCTGGTTGTGAGTGTTTTTCGCTCTTTTCCTACAGCAGTTGTTTTTCCACAGGCTGTGTCACACAGCAGCTCAGGGCTACTTTGCTATTTGGTGGCTTACATTTGTAACGCCTAGTGTCAGTCTGTGGGCTGTGAGTGCCACCACTCACTGCTGTTCTTACAATTAACACCTGGGTGTGAGCCTGGGACACTGAGTGCTCTCGCTCGCTGCACCCCAAATTTTGTGTCTCTCTTACTGCTACACCCACACGCGCTAATGTCTACTGCATTGGTACACACGTGCAATAGCTGTCTGGCACCTCTGAGCCCAGAATATGGCCATACCTTTGCCCATCCTGTCTCGGACATGGACACTTGAAACAAGCACTCATAGAAGATGCTTGCTTCAACTGTGTTTCTATGCCATTGACTGAAAGACTGGCTAGACTGTCCAGGTTTGAAGCGGAGAGGTCCTCTGCGACACTGACACCACACCTGCATAAGTGACCACATGCTGAGCCCCTTACTGCTACAGTGAAGAAGGGTGCCCATGACTTTAACTTGTCTGATAACCTGGCTTCTGAATTTGCTCAGATAAAGTCAATGCTTCTTTCTCTGCAGCCTTCTCACAGAACAGTTGACACCTTCCTATGATTATAGTGAGGAGGAGCTGACACCCCCAGTGCCAGCCATCGTGATGATGATGTGATGTCAATTGCGGCATCAGTCTTTATTTTGCGGGACCCGCTGGGTCGGATTGGAGATCAAGGTTAGGAGGAGCGTTCCCTTGCCCTTCAACCACGAATTCCCACAGTTTAGACGGTGATGCTCCTCAGGCATCTGAGTCTGGCCTGTTCGTTGTTACACGAGCCATTCAGTTAGCATTGTCACGGCTTGGTATGGATGCTACTTCCATGGAGACTGCCTCTTCTAGTGCCTTTTTAGGGACACTCGCAAGCCAGTTTCAGTGTCCCACACCCCTTGCCATATACTGAAGAGTTGCAGAGGTGCTGGCCTGACCCAAAGTCCTTCACCCATATGCCACAGGATTGCAGGGCGCTGTGCACAATGTCTGATGCACCGCAGTATGGCTTACACCACATGCCTCCAGTGCATAGTGTTGTTTGGAGCCTGATTGTAGCACCTGCTGATGCTGCCCAGCCAGATTCCTGTTGCCCACGACCTCGATGTAGGGTCACTGATGACTTCCTTACCAAGGGCTATGACACTGCAGCTCGAATTGGTCGCCTTGGGAACCCTCTGTCTCACCGTGCCCTTGCACTCTCCCAATCTCTCCAGGATAATGGAGCTGACACTGACACACAGAACATGAGTGACGTTTCACTCCGGGTGATCGCCTACATGTCATGGGCGCTTGGCAGACTGATGTCCACTCTGACCATAGCGCAGAACCAGGTGTGGCTGGCTCAGTCCCCTCTGTCTGAGGCTTGCAGGAGATCACTACGCACTCTGCCTGTTATCCCAGGTCAGGTTTTTGGCCCTGTGGCCCAGCAGACCCAGGAGCATGCTGTTCAGGCTAACAGGTCTCGGCAGCAATTTGCTGAATTACAGTGCACTCCCAGGCACCAACCTAAGCTTCCTTCAAGCTAACGGACGTGCTCCTTGGGATCGGGGTGTACCATGTCAAACCTCCCAGGAGTCTACCTTTCAGTCACCCATGGGTAGGCGACCCATAGGTGGACCACCCAGAAATGGCCACCGTGACGGACAGGACCATCGTGCTCACCCCTCAAAATCATCGTGGGACCACAGTAGCTGGGTTTGATGCGCAATACGGGGCCACCGGTCATTTCTCCCAGACACAGCTCAACCGGTGGCAGGAATTGGTCCCAGCTCAGGAACTTCTCCAGTGGGCTTTGCCTCGCATGCTGAGTCTCAGGGCTGTGCATCTGCGAAGTGTGCAGAACTACACTGCAGATTTTCTCTCACATCAGAAACCGCCACCGGGCGAGTGGCGCCTCAACACGGATGTGTTTCAGCTGATCTGGCAAAGGTTTGGCAAGGCGGACGTCGATCTGTTTGCCTCAAACGCAACAACACACTGTCGCCTGTGGTTCTCTCTCTCAGAACCACACAGCCCACTGGCTCACCCTTGGCCGGCCTGTCGACTATATGGGTTTCCTTCCCTTCCGCTCATCACACTGATACTACACAGAATATGCATGACCGATCACACAGTGTTGCTAGTAGCCCCGTACTGGCCAGGCAGGACATGGTTCCCCATGACTCTGATGCTCCTCAGTGGAGAACCGTGGCCTCTCCCACAGAGGAGGGACCTTTTGTTGCAGCTGAACCGGAACATTTGACATCCTCACCCAGAGCACCTTTAACTGTACACGTGGCCTCTGAAGGGAGAGACTCCATGTTGACCTCTTGTGATCAAGCTGCACTACAGCTTGATCACAGGGATCACAGTGCCATACAATGCCCATGCGCACTCCACTAGGGCATTGTACGGCAATAGATGGAAGCTTTTTACCCACTGGTGCAGTACACAAGGCGTGGACCCTGAGCATTGTCCTGTGCCAGTGCTGCTTATCTATCTTCAATCGTTGTTTGACAGCAGTCTTTGTGTCTCCACAATTAAAGTTTATGCTGCTGCTATCTCTCCTCGCTACATTATGGTAGATGGTCGATCAATGGGATTGCACCCCCTGATATGTCACTTTTTAAAAGGTGCTCTTCGCCTTAAGCCTCCAAGGATTGCAAGTGTGCCATCCTGGGATCTTCCATTAGTTCTTGAGGGTTTATGCTCTTCGCTGTTTGAGCCACTGGGTGCCAGTGCCCTCAGCTGGTTGTCAATTAAGACTGCATTCCTCTTTGCTATTGCATCCGCAAAGTGTGTTGGAGAGCTTCATGCCTTGTCAATTGCTGACAACTGCGTGCGCTAGAATTCTGATGGGTCAGGGGTTATTCTATGGCCAATCCCCTCATTTTTACCAAAGACGGTTTTAACATTCCATGCTAACCAGCCAGTTACCTTGGCTGTCTTTACCCCTCAATCTACTGCAGGAGCTAATTCTAGCCTGTTGTGCCCTGTTCATGCACTTAGACGTTATATTGAACTGACAGCTGCGTTTCGTAAAATTGATGCTCTGTTTGCCTGCTATGGAGGCCCCGGGAAGGGCTGCCCCTTGTCCAAGCAAAGACTCGCGCGGTGGGTTGTTAATGCTATATTGTAAGCTTACTTGAACGGTGACCGTCAACCTCCTCCAGTGAAATATCATTCAACTCGAGGCATATCCACCTCCTGGGCTGCCCTGAGAGGTGTGCCACTGACTGACATCTGTACTGCAGCAACATGGGCTTCCTCCTGTACTTTGGCCACTTCTACAGAGTGAATGTAGCTGCTCTTCACCTTGTGGTGACGGCCTCCTCAAACTGCAGCTAAGGTCGGTAAGTGCACATTTGAGGTTTGGTAAGTGCACACTCCTCGTGACCTTGGTGGTATAAGGTCATCCAGATGCTAAAGCACCACCCTCTGTTCGTCTGTGATGTGGTCATTTGTTGGTTAAACTTTGTCTTGTTGCTACTGGTGTAGCTGCGCTTGGTTCCCTGCCGAGCGGTATTTGACAGCTGTCATGCGAGGGGCCCTGCACCCTCATGCATCTTGTGTTTAAGTCTTCCGGGGTTTTCATGTCTTTTATTTCTCCTTACAGTGATTGGATTTTGTTCTCTAACATGTTAGTTTATTCATGTTCAGGTTTTATTTTCCCAGACTGTTTGTGTAGATTGTTTCTTATACACTCATTGGTTTCCTTCCACGTGCGCCCTTTGTTCCGGCCATTATTCTCAGCTGTATGTAATTTGGTTTTGGCTTTATAAGCCACGCCCTTGTGTGTGTTAGTTGCCGGTTGATTAGATGTTTCATCCACAGGTTCTCCTCCACACGTCCTGTTTTAGCTGTTAGTAATTCACACTGTCCTTTTTGACAGTTGATTCTAGTCATTTGGTTGTCACTTTGTTAGTCTTTTCAACCACTTGCAGTTTGGCTTTCAGAAGAGTTTTGTTTTCATCCTCACTGTCTTCCTTTTTGACAGTAGTCTTGAGTTACTTATTATCCTCCAGTTTGCTTTTTGATCTCAGTCACATTGGGTTTGAGATTTTGGTGAACATTTTTGTCTTTTGGAGTCCTGTATTTTTCTAATTTTTGGCTGTTTCTTGAATTTGATGTTCACTATTATTCTGGAGTTCAATAAATAACTGTATATTTGCCATCATCTCTTGTGTCTTTTGGCTACCTGCATTAGAGCAGCTGTAAAAGTAAGTTTATGAGAGATTTAACATCTCGTTATAATCGTTCAGATGAGCTGCGCTGTGTGCACTGACCCAATCACTCGCAGCATTTTTAATTGTTTGCACAATGTTCATATATGTGGCTCATTATTTGAATAATCACTGAAATTTCTGAGAAATCCATATGTGGCTCATAGCTTTATTTTTACCCTAGTCATTCTTCTCGACTAGGGTCAGACAGAAGTCAGACTACCAGAGCAAGAATTTTAGCTGAGGAAGCTTCTGCGATTTGAAGCGAAAGGTTCTCACATCAAGCAACCCAGTCCAGTCGAAGATTCAAGCTTCTCTACTATGGAAACCACCTGGACAACTGAGAGCCTACACAGAAACATTCAGAAGGAGAAGTTGAAGATAGCCTATGTTAATATATTTAGCCCAAGTGTTTGAGATGACTCCTTTTCATGATCGACTGAAGGACTGGATTTTATTTGAGTCTCTGTACAGAATGTGGAGTCTGCTGTTTCGGAATATTCCTCATTCCTAAATGGTTCCTCATTTAATAATTGACGATGGATTATCACATGTAGAATGGATAACTGACCCATTGACACAGCGCCAACTTCGATGTTTAAGAAAACTCCGGTGTGTGTTTGTATGTGGAACATTTTCCAAAATGAATTACAGTGGTACAACAGAATGCGAGACCAGTGCAAACCCAGTTCACTGCGTCATTTAGCTGTTATTGTTTGTATCCTGTTTCTCTGCTGTGCCCTGCAGCACTGCACGGGAACAGACATCCATGTCGTCAGTTGTTTTTGTCATTCAGGAGTCATTCTTATTTATTCTCTTGAAACAAGTGTAAGTGGTATTTTTTATTTTTTTTTTTTAATCTCTGGAGCCAGATGATCCCCTAAGATATGAGAAAAAGCTCCAGTACTAACGCCATCATAATCGTTCATATCATGAACACTCTCTCTCTCACACACACACACACACACACACACACATAAAACAAAAAAGGTAGTTTAATGTTGTTTAATGATGTCTGAAACTTCAAGGACAAAGACACAAGTCTGCCCTCCAAAAGAGAAAATCGAGAAATTCTCAGATTGTCATCACTGGTGTCAGGCGCTGCTCACCTTGGATGTGGCTTGCTTGAGCTTGGCCTGTTCCACTAGCAGTTTGTATGAGGAGCCTTTGTTGCTCTGGATCTTTTCCTTCTCGATTTGCTCCACCAAAGCTTTTTGTTTTGCTTTCAATAGATTTAACTGCTGCAATAAAAAGCATAAAACAAATAAGCACTGAAAACAAATAAATTCCATGCAACCCATTACGGGTGATTCTTTAACTACGGGCACTATTGGCCTTGTAAATGTAATTTCCACCACACCATTGCCTTACAATATAAAGCGCCTTGGGGTAACTGTTTGTTGTGATTTGGCGCTATATACATGTGCTCTGATGTCACTGTTTATCTCCATAGAAACTATCCAACCAATCTTTCATACAAACTGTTTAAAGGGACATTACAGTGTTGTGGTGGAAATTACGGCAATAGTGTGGGAGAACTACATTTTGTTTAAAAAAAAAATCACAACAGTTGTATGACATTGAATACCCCAATTATGTTTTGATTATTTTACTGATATTTTATTCAGAGATATTTTAAAACATTAGAAAAAATGTTTCTTTACCATTCATTTTTATCATTGAAGATCAAAAGTCTGGGTGTGGGACAAGAACAAAACGGCAATATTTGCATATAATGATGCTGAAAAAAGGTGAAAAAATCATCATAGACTACTAGAACAAATTTCTTAACACACTTTCATTGTAAAGATAACTATAAAAGTGTGAAATTTCCCCTTTTTTCTGTTTTTCATACAATATGATCAAAGGACATAAGTGCCCGTAGTCTAAGAATCACCCTTACATGTTTTTAACATAAGTAGCAGAAATACCTGTTGGTTGGAATGCGTAATGCAAAAGATGAAAAGCTAAATGCAGTGACCATATTATATTAGTCAGAGAATGAAATAAAACCCAGAAAACCGAACACATTAGAGGCTGGACTGCTTTGAGTGACAGCTCATATACTGACTTTTTTTTTTTTTGCTCCTGTCTTGACAGCAGTCAGTCAGAACCGCTCAGGCTGCTGCGTCAACTCGTCTCTTGTGAGTCTGCCGAATGGCAGAACGAATGGCAAAATGAATGGCATCTGGTCGCTATGCTCCCAGCTAGTTGGGGTCAAAATAGATGACATGACTATTTTATGCAAATGCTGAGTTTTGCGACCTGGCAACTGCCAAACCGAGTGACAGCAGCGTGATGTATGTTAGCTGGTTGCTCAAACAAAATAATCCAAGATGGCGAAATACTCTCAAACACAGCTGCATTTCTGTATAAATGTGCTTGGCTTTTTTTCTTATTATTTTCTGCAAAGATTGGTGAAAAATAAACACTTCAAAATCTAAAACTCCCCATGACACATGTACTGAAACAAATCTATTCAACGGTTCAGCAGTCAAGCTGTGTGGCTATTCCTCAGTTTGCATGTATGTATCTCTCTGAGCAAACAAAATCTATTATGTGTTCAGTAAAAGCATTTCTGTGTTTATTTTCCACATAAACACACAATCATGATGTTTGTCACCATCATTCTCATCTTAAGCCGTGGTCCCACCAAATAATGAAAGATGAATAATGAGCCACGTAGCAGGTTTTTTTTTTTAGGGGGGTACTAGTCCTAGTACTAGTGGCGCTAATTTAAAGAAGTTCAAAATTCAGCAACAACAGTGTGGGGCAGTTTGTGTACGAGGTACTGCGAGGACAAACGAGGATTTTAGAGACATGTTAGTGGTGAGGATGAGGCTGTTAGAAGCCCATTATCCGAGTACCTGGTGGCTACAAGGACAGGACAGGCTATTTTGGCTCCATCCTCTTGCACACATTGTCGTGACAATCCCACTCACTTTGTGCGCTGGACGCTGTATATAAAATAATTACTTTGTAGCGGATTAATCATTTTCTGTCAGAGTTTGGCTGTTGAAAACACCTCTCATCACTTCGGGAATCACAGAGGACCGTTTGAGCTGCCACTTTTCTTTCTCTTTTTCCTGTGCTGCAGAATGTACTTGGAACAGCCTAAAAGGTAATTATTTGTAATGTTTATATTGTAATAGCTTGGAAAAACAGTTGCATGTTCATTCCTTGTTATGAGCAGCTGTAAAAGTAAGTTTATGAGAGATTTAACATCTTGTTATAATCGTTCAGATGAGCTGCGCTGTGTGCACTGACCCAATCACTCGCAGCGTTTTTTAATTGTTTGCACAATGTTCATATATGTGGCTCATTATTTGAATAATCACTAAAATTTCTGAGAAATCCATACGTGGCTCATTATTCATTGCTTTATTATTCAGTGGGACCAAAGCTTTAGTGCCCTCACCCTGAAGACACGGTGCATGAGCTAATCAAATGTGGGAACTAACAAACAAATGGGGCAGCACGATGACTTAGTGGTTAGCACTCTTGCCTCACAGCAAGAAGGTCATGGGTTCGATTCCCACCTGTGGCCTTTCTGTGTGGAGTTTGCAAGTTCTCCCCGTGTTTGCATGGGTTTCCTCCAGGTGCTCCAGTTTCCTCTCACATTTAAAGACATGCAGGTTAGGTGAATTGGAAACTTTATAATTGTCCAGGTCTCCCTTGCAAAAGAGGTCTTGATTTCAATGGGACTAACCTGGTTAAATAAACGTTAAAAAAAGAAAAAAAGAAAAAAAGAAAATTGTATCTTGTGTGCACGCAGT
Source organism: Thalassophryne amazonica (assembly GCF_902500255.1). NCBI lineage: Eukaryota > Metazoa > Chordata > Actinopteri > Batrachoidiformes > Batrachoididae > Thalassophryne > Thalassophryne amazonica. Next base: position 69,128,011 of record NC_047115.1, read on the forward strand.
GACATTTCTAGTACTGTACATATTGAAGCAGAGCCTTGTTATATATATTTTTTCCCCACTGTATCACTCCAGACCACAGATGGGGCCACAACCTGTGGTGCAACTTCCACCCTCTTCATCCACTGCACAAAGTAGATCGGTGCACATACACAGCATAACATGTATGCTGTTATTGTGATTGTTCTACAATACACATCCGCTTTTTACATTGATGTGTCTGTGCTTATGATACAGCAGTATCACAGAGTGTCACTGCTAGATTTGCTAAATAGCTCTCCTTTTCTAATCCCCATACATTAGTGTAGTCCTTTTCTGTTCATATTTAACCAAATGTTTTTAGTTTTTGCACTTTATTTTGCATTTCAATAAATCCCATTTTTAGCATAAGACACATTTACCTGTTTGTGATGGACAAGTTGCTTGCGAATCTTGCGTGAGTATAATCTGTCAAGGCTGGTGTTGCTTTTAGCAGATCTACTGGAGTTCTGAGACTGAAGGCTGTTATTGATAAAGCTCCACTGAATTCCTGGAAGAAAGGAAAATTCTAAAACTCATTGATTTATTAGTTTACAGCACTAAAAAATGTTAAAATCACTGAAAGTTGTCAGTGCAGCTTTGTCAGTGTTGATGCTGGGGAACCATGTAACGGCGCCTCCTTGTATTGATTTTGGCATTCTACGGGCAGACATCAGGGTGCTACGAAACAGTAGTGAAATGCGTCAATGCTGGATGTCAAGTTAAGTCAGAGAAAATGGTCATTCCTAGCTTTCAAAGCTCAATATATCCAACTGGCCATTTTTAAGCTGCACTCACATTGATGGTGTGCAGCAGATGGCAAACCAGTAGCTCCACTGTTTTCAATGAGAGCACACTAGAAAACAGTTACCACTTGTTGTAAGAGTGACACCTGTACACTGTGATGGAGAATACCATCAAGAGTTAAACATTTACAACTGTTTGGACCAATCGGCTTGACAATAAGCACAAACCATTTTCATTTACGACTAAAGACTTTAAAAGTTGGACAACCAGCAATTATTTTACTACAGAGACATGCATTTTTACATTAAAAAAAATACATGTAACAATATTAGCGAGATATTAAGCTTCAACATCACAAAAACGTTGGTTACTTTAAAGCAACACTAAGAGTGAGAGCATCCCATTTGAATGAAACTTGTGCAAAAAAAGTCAAAACACTGCTGTAGCTTTTATTTCAGTAAATCATGGCTTGTTTGGCTCAAAACAACATTGCTGCACCTCACATGTTTTTTAAAACTCAAGTACTGCAAAAAGGTTTTTACATTTACACGAGGTGGTTTTTCAGGTGATTCGAAAACAACCTTATTTTGCCAAACTGCAACTGAACACTTTCCTCTATTATTGATGGTCGCATGACAAACAGAAACAGTCACATGACATCCTAAAATACAAGGCCGACAGAGGAAGATGAACTTGTTAATCCTTATAAGAGATGATGTAAAGGCAATATTAGGTTAAAAAAATTGCAGGACTTGCAGATCCTCGCTATGCCTCGTGGAATCAAAGACATCACAAGAACACAAAATTCAGCAGCTGCATAACATCGCTCAATAGAAACGCTCTCACTTTTCAATTTTGCTTTGTGACATTTTGAGTATATCACTTCAATTCTGCAGAAATCTGTAATGGCCATCTGCCTAGTTACCAACAAAAATAATAATTGATTTTCTTCATGCACAAATGAATGTATTTTCACATGATACTTACATGGTTCAGTTTCTGACTGAGAAACAGAGCCATGTAAACATGACACACCACTGTATGTATGTATATATTTGGTGTGGGTCAGCTACACTGAAATAAAGGTAAAAAAAAAAACAAAATCAATAAAATTTAAATAAATAAATAATGTATTTATCTTATCTGTCAATGCCCTGATGACACTTTACCTGAGGAGCTTCTCTCTCGATCCTTGCCACTAAGATGTTTCTTCCCACCTGCCTCGTCTTCAATACTGGCGACATAGTCCAACAGTCTGGAAACTAACATCACAACCCAGCTGATCATAGGAATGTCCAAAACACCTAGAAGAAATAAAAACAGACAGAAACTAATTGAGAATTCTGTTGCAAAATAAATAGATTGACTTTAGCTATGTTTACATGAAGGGCAGTCAGAATGGAATCATTCCAACCAGCACTTCTATGGGTTACCTTTGACATGATCATAATAAAATGATGTATATGTATATGCAGTGTTGCCACAGTTACTTTGAAAAAGTAATCCAATTACTGATTACTCCTTGAAAAAGTAACTTAGTTACTTTACTGATTACTCAATTGTAAAAGTAACTAAGTTAGATTACTAGTTACTTTTTTAGTTACTTTCCCCAGCTGCCGACAACAACTCACTTTATAGTCACCCTTTCTTGACTTCAATGAAAATAAATACTTGTTTTATAAAACGTAAAATAAAGACCTCTTTCTTGACCTCATATTTAACTGTTGACAGCACTGTAACAGTAAAACTTGCAATTTCAAACCTACATTGTTTAGAAATGTAACTATTAAATTCTAACTCCCTAAACATTTTACTTCTCGAAATTATTATTTTAAGCAATATTAGTAGTTGTAGTAAAAAACGGCTTCAAAACTGGACCTTTAATCTAGGGGTGTTGTGGGGGAGGGGGGCACATCCCTGCCCCACGCCCCCATTCCATCTGGATTCGCCCCTGCTTTGGCGTTTGAGCACAAAGAATGGATAACATTTATTTATGCAGAAAACAGGACCAGATTTACAGGTAAGAAAGTTTTATTGCGTTTTCACATCATGTGGTCCTCAGAAAGAGAGTTTAGGTGCATTTGAGTGGAAAATAGTGTTAGTTGTTGACGCGTCGCGGAGTATCAGCTGTTTTTAACGAGACGATACAGAGCGGCTCAGCTCAGAATTCTAAAGAAAGGAGGGGAAAAAGTATAAAAATGTCTTTGTAAAGCTCAGTGCAGGTGTGCTGATCACCGCGCTTTAAGAGGTGAGGACGAGTCGAGCAGTTGCAAAAAACCGTGGATGAAAAGCTCACAGCTCACTGAAAGTGTGCAGTTCAGTCGAACCCCGACCTCCTGCCCACAGACCAAGTTTAATGCTGCTGTCGACCCACAATGAAAAATAATAGTAACGCACAGTGACATGGAGAAGTAACTTTAATGTGATTACTGATTTGGAAAGATTAACGCGTTAGATTACTCGTTACTAAAAAAAGTGGTCGGATTAGAGTAACGCGTTACTAAGTAATGCATTACCGGCATCACTGTGTATGTGTATACCGTATTTTCCGGACTATAAGTCGCACTTTTTTACATGTTTTGGCCTGGGGTGCGACCTATACTCCGGTGCGACTTATAAATGAAAAATATACCGGTAGGATCTCAATTAATTTACTGTAACAAAACAATTTTACGTGACAGAGTCGATCTATGTTTTAAAATGGCCACCGGAAAAGGAAATGCAATGCATCATGGGCACTGTAGTATGACGGCCATCCTATAGTTCACGCTGGTCGCGATAACCAATCAGAGAACAGAACTTTGGATGCGTATTCCTCACCTCACCCACAGCGTGTGAAGCTGACGAACTCGGTGCTTGCTGTTATTCCGGCTTGGCGAACAGAACAGCTTCAACCCTTGGATATCAATGTGAGCAGAGTGTTTAAGTTGACGCTGAGAGCTGCGTGGGAGCATTGGGTGAGCGACGGCGGAGGATTAGCGTGTGCACTTGGAAGGAGCTGGCGTCGATGATTGTGAAAAGCGTTTGAAGCAGACGAACATGGTGTTTATTCCGGGACGGCTAACAAGACAGCTTCAACCCTTGGATATCAGTGTGAGCAGAGTTGACGCTGAGAGCTGCATGGGAGCACTGAGCGACGGCGGAGGATTAGCGTCTCCACTTGGAAGGAGCTGGATCGACACCGCTGGGTGGTCATGAGCTGCGCAGGTAGGTGCTGCACGGTTCGGCTCGCAATGTGGTCCGCAAAATACAAACATATCTGTAGGTAAAATGCAGCTCACGAGAGGGCACTCGAGGCTTGTGTGACTGTTCCTGCGACTTCTGACTACAATAGAAAAATAAAAATGTTAACGTTACTGATAACATAACAAGACAACGGAGAAGGCCCGAAAAAATGCCACCAAAAAGAAAATCATACTCTGCAGATTACAAGTTGCGACTGGTGAAATATGCATCCGAAAACGGTAGCCGTCACAATATTATCATCTGAACTTTTCATGTTAACATACCTGTATGTCCATGGGACTTATAGTCCAGTGGACCTTATTTATGGTTTATTTTTCTTTATAATGGATAAAGTGGCTGGTGCGACTTATACTCCGGTGCGACTTATTTATGGTTTGTTTTTCTTTATAATGGATAAAGTGGCTGGAGCGACTTATACTCCGGTGCGACTTATAGTCCGGAAAATACGGTATATATCAAAGTCAAAGTCGGCTTTATTGTCAATTCTTCACATGTACTAGACATACAAGGAATCGAAATTTCATTTCTCACCTTCCCTCGGTGATGACAGGACAAGCCATTTCGACAATAAGGACAAGTATTTAGTATTTACAGTGTAGTGTCTGAGGTAATGGTAAAAGTAAAAGTGGAAAGTGCAGTAGTGCAAACCATTTAGTATTTGTAGCAGCAGCAGATTTTTGTTAAGACACTGTGCAAGTGGTGTGATGGTGATAAAGTGAAACAGTGCAGGACACTGTCATGGGCAACAGATATCATATCACACACACACACACACACACATATATATATATATATATATATATATATATATATATATATACACACATACACACACACACACACGAGAAGGATCAGAAGGATACATGCTTTAGTATTTGGTGGTAATCAGACTGGCTATTTTCACATGCATTGAACACAGCTCCTGTCTTTCCATTACTGGAAGCTCTCACAACAGCAATCCCACATTACTCCTCAAGTGATGAACATGTGGAGAAAGTTACACGTCAAAAACAATTTGATATTTGACATGGCTAATAGGCATGAACGTTTTCTATATAATGGATTATTACAGGACTGTGCCACCTTTTTCATTCTAAATGAAATTTTGATCAAAGGGAGCCATTTAATTCTGACTGATAAGTTTATCTGAGACATTTCCATTCAGACTGACAATCTTTCTGAATATTAACATATTATTAACATCCACGTAAATGTCTATTGTCTCAAATTGTTCAGTGATCCCAAGAGAATCCATAAATTCCTTAATTCCACAAATGTTCCTTGACTGGGAAGAAAAACAGCAACAATGATTTCATTACCTTCAGTCCTTCTCTGAGCAGCAGGAAGAGGTTGCTGGAGCGGGGACAGCAGGCTGTCTAAGAGATTAAGAAGTCCTTCCAACACACCACTGTTGCTTAGGGATCTTTGGCCAATGCAGGACAGGAGCATGAAGACCCTGACAAAGAAATAACAAATACTGTTGGTGCAACCAAAAACAATCCATAAATCTCTGAGCATAAACAACAGCTGTCAACTTGGCCCTGTTAGAATCTCTGTAAGAATTCACAATTGATTTAAAAGGTGGACTATGTTCAAAAAACTGAACTCCACAGTATAAGTGAAACAGACAATTCTCACAATGCCAACAATGGCGCTGAGCTGCACTGTGGTCTAGAAGAACACTTTTATGGGATGACTGTTGATCGAGGTAGCCTGTAGCATACACACACATTAACATGTGAAGTAAAAGTGCAGAAATTGTGCAACCTCTAACTCTTACCTTCACCATTAAGATAAATTCAATGTTTAAGAAATTCAGGAAAATATGGGTTGTTTTCTACAAAAACCCACTTCAGGTTTGGAGGTGACATGAATGCAGATCGAGGAGACCAATGTCACTTTCTTTTCCCATGTTGACGTAAACCATTGTTGATCATTTTGTGAACAAAACAAAAACTCGGCCTGTGCCAAACTATGACATGCTGTGGTTTTGTTACCAAATAAAGGCACGAAGTTTTCCTTTGTCATTTCTAAGTATTATGTACTTCGTAAGTGTAGGGAATGTAATAGACATGTACCTGTCCTGGGGGAAGATCAGCAGCTGTTCAGAGTTGTAGAGTTCCTGCAGTACGTTGGAAAGGAACTGACCCCACCACCTCTCACCTCCACATAGCTGCACTAACAACAGGCCCGTGTGCAAACGGATTTTAGGTGTGCCGCTGATACAAAGGTGCTTGAAGAGCTCTTCGCAAGCCTGAGCATGGAAGGTACTCTGGAGCACTGAAGGTACAGAATGACCTGAAAAAGATTCCAGAGTGGTAAAGGAGAGGAGCAGAAAACAGAAGAGATGGATTAGATATTCCAATGAATGAAATCAGAAGCAACAATAGAATTGCAAATAACATTTTACATTTCCCTGCTTAAAATAATTGATGAAAGAGGTGCTGACAGCATATGGCACCAGTCTCAACCGTCATACAGTTTCAAACTAGGTGAGAGTTTTTAATGGTGACTGGAGAGGTTACCCTGCCCCAGAGCCCAATGGGAGGTTTCTAAAAGCTGGGGATGAACTGCGAGCCTTGCAACTCTCTCATTACTGGTGATGTTAAAAACTCAACATCTCCTTTCACACCAGAATCAGCACTGATAAAGCAAACATGTCATAAAAACAAACAAATAAATAACAGAGAACTGATTAACATGGTCTGAGTGGGATAGCAAGTCTGCCATTCTACATAAACCTCTGCATGTGCACAGCACTTAAAAAAAGCATATGAAGGTGGAGTATTTACAGATTTAATAAACAATTGATACCATTGATCACTGCAAATTACTCAAATTGCAGGGGTATGGGATTAGAAGGGTGAGTCTGACTTGCTGAGAAATTATAGAAATAACAGTCAGCAGTTTGTGTAATTAGGTGACTGTAAATTAGCATGCACAGACACAACTTGTAGAGTTCCTCAGTGGTCAGTATTAGGTTCAAAACTGTTTATTTTATATATAAATGATATTGCTAAAGGTCCCAAAAATATTGAAACTGATTTTGTTTGCAGATGATAGAAATATTTTTTTTGTTCTGGGGAAAATTTGCAACAGATTTTTGGAAATGGCCACAACAGAATTGAATACATTAAAAGAGTGATTTCAGATAAACAAATTCTTAAAAAAAATCTAAACAAAATAGAGATTGCATTGCCTGGTCATAATAGTGTAAATTCTCATGTGAGTAAGTCCCTTCAGTTTCTCCTTTGTTTTTGCTCAGGGACACCACAGCAGATCAGAGTTGGATCTGCATGGTTACAGAGGTGTCAGCCTGACTCCAGAAAGGGCAAAGAGGGTGCAGGTTTATTTGTAACCACCAACTCCACCAGGTGATTTCACTGATTAACAGCAGACAGGATGAGTTCATCAATAAAATCACCTTGTTTATGTTGGAAGTTTCCCGAAATGCCACAAAAAAATGTATAAATAAAAAAAATAAAAAAAAGCAAAGCCCATTCTGAAGGCTTCTTTCATCTCAGCCATATATAGACCTATAGACCGTTCACCCAACCTCCATATATTTGACGGGAAATACGCAATCGATGTGGAAACCTTTTTCCGGCAATAAGTAAACAAAAAACTCACCTAAACAGTCATCATATAAACCAGGTATTCGCACTCACCAGACAAAAACAAAAGTCCCAATGTTTTTGTTTGGTTTTCCATGTAATAAACATTTCCATAAAAAAAAACCCTCGCATGTACCGGACAGAGCAGTCTGGACTGACATGCCCAGAAACAGAGGTATGAAATTAGGTTCAGCACTGACATTCGCCAATTCAAGGAAAGTGGGTACCGTATTCCCGTGACTGAAACACTAGCCGGTTATTTTTTCAAACCATGCTCAGACCCGAAACCTGCATCCTGACATGCACCTACTAAATCAGAGATGCAAAGGCTGTGATTTGTCACTTTACATTCCTTCATATTTTAAAAGTTTTTGCAGTGCGCATGCCAATTTAGATCAAATACATTTGGCACAAAAGTCCGCAAATATGACAAACTTCACAACACAAAGTCATAAAATGACGCTCAAATGACCTGCAATTCATGGAGGACATTGGACACCTTACCTTTGGGTTGGAGGTACAGTAGGTGATTGTAGAAAGAAAAGCTTGTTGAGGGACAAACCCAGAAAAAAAAGCAGAAAAACTGGACATAATCCCCACCACGTATTTAAGGCAGGCCTTTATTTTTTCCAGAGGAATTACTGACTGATCATTAGATGAGGCAGGTCCCGATTCAAGATTCTGTGTCTATCATTAGGCGCCTCCTGACTGTAACTCATCGGTTTTATCTGGATTCTGTCCGTTTTATACATGTAACAGATTTCAATTGTAACGGACAAAATTCGCTGGTCCACCTGAATCCATTATATGAGTTTTACTGTACATACGTCATGTCTCAGTGGATATGCCAATGAACTGACATTCTAGTTAACAGGTCAGAAACAGTTACATGGATGCTTAAGCCCATTTCACACCAGGCCCACTTCGAGTTGTGTTGTGCGGCGTCATAACGACGCCACGTGGAAGCAACCCAGTGCCAAGACGATGTAGCTCAACGACACAACAGCACAAGGGACGCAAAGAACGAAGTGAATCGGACGCCAAAAATTAAATATGTTTAATTTCTTTTGCATCCTGTGCTCAATGCAGAAATTAAGTGGTTTCAACGCAAGTCAGGGCAACGCGATGGTACTCAACGTGACTGGAAGCCACACCCTCACAATACAACGTTCCCCGACGCCAATTTATGATTCCTGCTGTGTTCCATTGTTCCCGCAGTATAAATCATGCAGGATTGTTTTTATACCATGTACACAATGCAGTAAAACTACACGCTCAAAAAGAGCACACAAAAAAAATGCTGATTGCAGCATGACAGCAGCTGCTGCTATTCGCTCTAAAAATCTCTCACAAATGTGTTTAAATAAAGTCCATAAAAGTTCTGCTCACAGACTGAATGACAGAGACAGGACATGTCCACATCCAGTAAAAAGTCCGGACATTTCTAGTCCACTCACGGACAATTCATTCGCGCGCGCACATGTGAACAATTAAAAGAAAAAAAAAACTGGCTGGCTGTAGGCAGCTCGCTCTCCCCTCAAACTCTCTCATAATTGTGTTAAATAAAGGACAAAAAAGGACATAAGTCCTGCTCACAGACTGACTGCCAGAGACAGGGCATGTCCACATCCAGTACAACTCCAGACATCTCCACATTTACTCACGGACGGTTCGTTCGCGTGCGCACACGCAGCTCGCGGTCAAAGGAAGAAAGATAAACTATAACAGAAATCAGAGCGCAGACCTGCAGCTCAGCACAAGAACAAATATAAGAGAAGAGAAGAGAAATCATAGAATCAGAGAAGAGAAATCAGAGTGCACAGTCTGGCTGCAGCCAGAGAACCTGCAGGCTGCGTCCTCACCTCCACTCTGCCCTCACCTCCTCTCTTCAAGACAGCAAAAGTTACCCTGAACGCCGTAGGTGTTTGGAAAACTAAGGGGGGGGATTGCTCCCCCTGGAAATTTTGAGAATACAAGTGCCCTGTGGTGCATTCTTTGGACTAAATTTCGACCTGAAACAGCTGTTAATTTTCTCTTGTGATCTCATGCAGTATGGCACAACATGAGGCTTGTGAACGCATGTTGTGCATCCTGTAGGAGCATGTACAGAATATAACACAATAGTTTACAAATATAGCTAAATCTTGATGAAAACTTTATTTAGTTTGTTTTTGATTGGGCTCAAAGACTAGGCAATTAAAAATAACTCTCAACAAATGTGTTATAAATGACTTCATAACTGCTTTCAGACTAGGGAAAGAGATATAACACTGAAGCCACTCGATTACTATTATTCATTCAATAATGCACAACAATAAAATGTTAAATTTATTTAAATTATCCATCTCAATCTGAGCCCAAACACCTCTAAGAATCTGAACGTGATTTTTTTTTTCGATTTTATACAGAAATTTATTTATTGATTTTCTTTTTCAACAGGGGTTTAGTAAATCCATCAACAATGTTGTGTACACTTTCTCCATTTTCTAACGCCGCGTATGTTTTTCTGTTGTGTTGACACTTGACAGGAACTCTGTTTTCCTAACGATTACATATTTACAGTTATTGAGATTTTATTTTATTTTATTTGCTGGTTGCTGAAGAGTATCAGACCCAAAAAGACAGACCCACAGCCCTTGTAAGGGGCCATAATTTCTGATTCAGGTGATACGATGCCACTGGCATCTTTAGCAAAAAAAAAAAGAAAAAAAAAAAAAAAGCGCATCACAGTGGAGCCATGAAAACTAAGAGAATGACAGATTTACATACACTGATTTATAGTTAGGCTCTAGAACAAGCTGACAGGACAGTAAACTGGTAGTCATCTTGTTTTATCCTCGAAAATGGAGTAAATGACAGTTTATTAAAGCTTTTGTACCTTGATACCTTTTCTCAGCTTTATAAACCATACACAGTTTTGTAATCTACAGAAACAGAGCTTTCATTTGATATATAACACATGCATTTATGTGAAATTTCATTTTGAGCATCACAAGGTGATGCTCCACATTTATGGATGCTTTCACAATGTTTTTACCCTGCTGTTTATAAAAAAAAAATAAAAAAAACACCACACCACCGCCAAGCTTTCCTATTCGTGAGTCCAAAACACAAAATTACGCCAATATAATCAGACGAATTCTAAAAAAGAAACAATCTGTAAGAATACTGCCACACACCAGCCAAACAGTCAATGCAAATTAATGACCACAGCAGCACCGGCACTACTCCTCAAGCAGACACAAAATAGTGTGTCCATGACTGTGCTGCTCACCATTGTTGGAGTGCAGAAGGCTGAGCAGCGTGTCGAGCAGGTAGCGGATTATGGTCCTCAGTTGCTCTGTGGAAGAATTCTGGACAAGCTCTTGGGCTTCTGGAGCTCCACCTGTCAGTAGCTGCTTGCGGCTGGCACCAAGAGACACACGCAATCGCTGAACAGCGTGATGAGCTAGGTTCAACTGCAGTTGCAGCTGGATACAGTCCTGGTAAGCTGAGAAAACACGCTGGTCTTCCTCCACCACCTTGTCTGGCTTTCGCAAGAAGTACTGGGCATTGTTAGCACTGTTAAGTGGAGGAAGATCGATGTTCTGCAGCAATGTCTCCAGCCGATGGCAAGCCAGATTGTACCTGATAAACATGAATAAGAGAGTACATTGACAATAAAATTAATAAAAGTAGATATGAATTTGCAATATTTAAAGGAAGCTGTGGTCATACCCAAGCTGACAGATACTGAAGCCAAGGTAGAATCAATAGTTGACCAAAAGCACAAACCTCTACTGACAAACAAATTGATGAACAATGTATCAGGATGAAATTGGAATGCAGTTCTAAGAAACTGGGAAACTGACTCGGTAATATCCCTGGAAACTGAGGAATGGAGTCATGTATGGAAAACTTTACAAAGTAACTAAATTTGTGAAGAACAAAATGATAAATTTTATTATTGTGCAGAGAATGTCTTTTACTCATGGTCGATTACATAAAATGGGTGTTATTGATTTTGATCTTTCTTAGCACTGAAAACAAGATAAAGGTACTTTTTAATCACATGATACAGGCTTCTTCTAAAGTTAAGACATTTTGAGAAAAGTTACACAATCCCTGGGAAACATAACTGGCTATACTATTCACTGAAACTGCAATGAGCCTTCTAAATAACACTGTGACAGAACCTGGTCCACACAGAACAAGCAAATTCTGCTCTTTGTGCAGCAGCTCCAGCTGAACAAACTGTTTGCATCATCTCACTGTGTATCACAGTGCAGTGGCAATGCAATGAACACAAACAGCACACCCACAATGAGTTTTATGCTTTGTTTTCTTTCAAAGACTGTGCACCCCATCTGGCTGTGTTAGTGTGCAGCCGATAGCAGCTAAAAACAGAACAGCAGCGCACCTGCAGTGAATAAAAAAGAAAAAAGGAAATGCTTTGCCTTTTCCCCCAAACTCATGATTATTTTCAAAATCAATAAAAAGACAAAATAGCTGTTAGGTCCAGAAAAAGTCAGAAAATGGCAAAACAAAAAAAAGTCAATGTTTTTCAAAGTCCAAGATACTGCCTTCAAATTAGGGGTCAACCGAATATCAGCCAGGCAAATGATCTGCACTGATATTCAGCATTGCATGCACTGCATACTGGCCGATATGCCCATATGAGATTGCATGCAGCGCTGCATCTAGCAACTCACTGGTCACCAAGTTCTTGCCTTCACACCTACATTTTTAAAACAGAGATCACAAGTCAGCGACTTTAGCATTCCGTGAGGCCACAGCACTGTGTAACGGCAGCTCAGAGAGGAGCTGAAAGCACAGTCTCTCTCTGTTTGAGTGAAAAAAAAAAAAAAACTCAAAACAAATACTTCATGAAATAACCCAGAGCTCCTCCTGTGTCCGTAGCTGCTGTTACATTCAGACATGAATGGTTTATTTTACAGTTTAAAGACTTTGTGTTTCTAAAAAGCTACAAGTTTGCTCGAAGGAGAAGAAAACTGCAAAGACAGTGTGAGTGAGGGGAGGAGGGAGGGAGGAAAGAGTTCACTCATTTTCACATGAAATGATAGTTAATAGTTTCCACTGGAACTGTTTACTTTACAAAGTGTTTACAAATGATCACATTATTTGTGTGAACAGTGGACTTTGCCACTAAATGCTCGTTAAAGCAGTGGAGCCTCATTTCATGAAACAAGAAAGTGTGAAAAACTATGATTTAGAAAGTTTTTCATCTAGGTTTTATCCTTAAAACAGCAGATTTGGCAATCAAATCATTCCAGGTTTAGCACTTGTTCAAATAAGACAATTATTAAGGGGGTCATATTGTTTTTTTTTGTTTTTTTAATAGAAACTACTGCAATCCCACTCAAAAATGTTGAAAGAAACAAAAACTCTCAAGATGACAGGAAAACTGCGTGAGATAACTCTGCCTCACTGGATTCAAGTTAGTGTTATTTTTGAAGAGAACAAATGCTATCCATCAAATATTAATGTTTTTAATCTTTTAAACATTATTTATGAGCTAGGCATAACATAAAATGACATGAAATATGTGTCATATTTAAGTTAAATTGCCTCACATTGTGTCTTTTACAGTAGATTACACATTACAAATCTTGAATTACTTTATTCTGCCCACTGATGTGTGAGAAAGGTGCATCGTATGGAGCAAATGGCCCTGCGGTGCCCACACCACTCTTAAAATATAATCACTGCTTTCTGGTTTGTAACAAAGTCCCTCCCACAGCACGACTTGATTTGTTAGATGTCATAAGTTCAGCCCGCCAGTGCTGAAGGCTACTCACAGACTGGCACAGAAGAAGACAGCAGTGTGCAGACTTGAGCTGTGTCAGGTATAATTAATTTGTTCAGCATAATAATGTCATTTGTAGCTCCTTGCACATTTTGTGTGAAAGTCTTGTTGAAAGGTTCTGTAAATTAAACATATGCTGCAAAACATTTTAAAAGAAAGTTTTGTTTTAAGAGTGTCAGACTAAATTTTGACACATTTTTGACACTTTTTAGTATAGGAAAATCTCGGCCTCAAACCTTGTCAATAATTGGTATCAGCCATAAAATAAAATAAAAAAAAAAAAATTCTTATCCTTGTTTCGTCCATGACCAAGAAATATTCAGTTTACAGTCAGAGAGGAGTAAACAAATGAGTAAAAAATAAATCAGAAATTAGTCACGTTTAAGAAGTTGAAATCAAAGCATGTGGATTTTTTCTTTTAAATAACTCAAAACGCTTAATCAATTACCAAAATACTTGTTGATTAATAATCATTTAATCATTAAAGCTCAACACAACACCCCTATTTAGTACAGATTAGACTGATGCATTTAATGCAACCCAACAGAAAAAAGCAGCTGGATTACAAAAGTGTTTTACTTTCAGACTTGCCTGCACTGGATATCCTCTTGCAGTGCTACCATCATGGTCAAGTGTTGATCCACATCTGGCTGACTAGCTGCCTCGCCCTCACCACGCAATGGATCATGCATCAGCTTCAGCTCACTCTCCCATGGCAAAATGTATGTGTGTCCATAATAGAAACCCAGTGGGATCTTTGCCCGAGCATTGGTGCTGCCATAGCGCCCAATCACTGTAATCTGTGGATTAGAGATGTTATTGTTTTATCATACTCAAGCAATCCATTTCCAAAGCTAATACAAAACTCAAAGCATAATTTTCTTTATAGACAACCACTGCTTTTAGTTCCACCAACTTTGCAGTGACACTTCTAGCCAGCATGGCCTTTGGTGACTCTGTGTGTGTGTATGTGTGTGTGTGTGTGTTCAGGTCTTGGAAAATGCATAGGTATCTGTCTGTGTACAGGAAAGCAGACCCATTGTCCTAAGAGAATTATTTTCCTCCCATTTTGAAGCTAGGGAGGGGCAAAATAGATTATGGTGGGGTGCCACAGTCTCATCAATGAATGGGAAACACTGATTCCAGTTTAAAACCATGCCAGACTGCAGCACAAAAAGTAAAGTTCCTTCAAGATACCACCCGAATACATTTTCAAACTCGAAGCATTCGGAGAGTGCAAACCTCCGCCAAGGCCATAGGGTCACTGACGTCACATGGAATACCCTTTGGCAAAGAGACTTATTCCACGTCCGAAGGGGGTCCGAAGGTATTTTTTGGACAGTTCACTCGCCTGGCATAAATATTTTCTTATTGCTGTCAACAGCTCTCCCTGCATCCCACAATCAAGTTTTATGTCTCTTTTTCAGGACAACCTGTACTTTCAAAATATACGAGGTCTGTTAGAAAAGTAACGGACCTTTTTATTTTATGCAAAAAATATGGATTTGATTCATATGTTTGAACAAGCCAAGCTTGAACCTTTGTGCGCATGTGTGAGTTTTTTCACGCCTGTCGGTTGTGTCATTCGCCTGTGGGCAGGCTTTCAGTGAGCACTGGTCTACCCCCCTCGTCGGATTTCTATTGTCAGGGAAATGGCGGAATGATCTGGGCTTTGCTCCATCAAAATTTTTTCAGAAACTGTTAGAGACAGGCAGCTGGAAACCATTCAGAAAATTCATTTGGCTTTCGGTGAAAATTTTTTGGGCTTCACAGAGATTAAGGAGTGTTACTGTTGTGTGTTGGGGGGGGCGTGGCTGGATGTTTTGGTGTTCTTTTATTTTCTTTGCTCTCCAGGTGGCATGAGGGCTGATTTGTCTGTGAAGAAGGTGCTGGCTGAAGAGTCTTCACCCTCATCAACATTATGGAAAGCACCTGTGCTTGGTGCTCACGTGCAACCTGGACGACTTGCAGCTGAAGCAGATAATTGGATGGCGTTCTGCATTTAAGTCATGTGTGATTCAAGCAGAACTGCCGGGAACTCGACCTTGTGACGTTCGTTTGTGAGACGCTGAGGACCGCGCCTGGGTTTGACACATCGAGCCCGTGAGGCAGGGAGGGGTGAGGACACATGCTGTCAGCACACACGAAAGGTAATTAAGTGTTTAGGTACTTGTTGATAGTAACTTGGTGTTTTGTTACACAGTATACTGGAATTGTAAAGAGAATTGCGCAGTTTGCTTCTCACTGCTGTGGCGTGAGGGATAAGTGATCCTCCACTTGTTGTGAGAAGCTGCTCATTTGCATAAAGTAAAAAAAAAGGACACTGACCTGAGTGTGTTGCTGGCAGCGTGTGTTTATTGGAAGATATAGTTGTATCTGTTGACTTACCTCACCGTCTCTTTGCTTCACAGAGAATCAGTTTGTCGTGTCCACCTGGGGGGTGTTTGGCGGTGGTAGGAAGTCCAGGAGCGCCGGCTTTAATCCTTGCGGGCGCTGGAGAGCGAGCCGCGGATCACTCCACCAGAGGGACGTTGTTTTTTATGTTTTTACACTTTTAAACACAGGTGTATAATAAATAGTTTTTGTTTGGAACCGCTTTCTGGTTATTTTTAGCGCTGGGTCCTGTCTGACGCAGGTTCGCTCCTCAATCCGCGTCGACACATAACAGTTACTACCGCTTTAAGGATGGCCCACAATGGCGCACGGCGCGCCGCGCTCTGAGCCACGATCGACAGGCAGAAACGACCATTTCATTTCTAAACGGATGGCTGTATGGCTCCGGGACCATCGTGTGCAATTTCTCTGGTTATCACAAGAGCTGGACATAGCCATTTTCTGGCAGATTTCACTTTTAACAAGAGATTTTGTCATGGAAAGCCGTGCGGAGGCTTCGCGCGTCAAGACGGAGCTGCTGATGGAGCGGGACAAAGAACACCTCCGTTTTGGAGTGTCAGAGGACAAGTTGGGACATGCCTATCTCGGCTTTCAGTGGCTTACCAGTCGAGTGAGTATAAGAGAAATTGTGGAGAGCTGGGCTATTAGTAAAAAAAAAGTAGAAAAGGGGGTGTTCACAATAATAGTAGTGTGGCATTCAGTCAGTGAGTTCGTCAATTTTGTGGAACAAACAGAATCAGGTGACCCCATTTTAAGATGAAGCCAGCACCTGTTGAACATGCTTTTCTCTTTGAAAGACTGAGGAAAATGGAGGAATATTTTGTGGACTGATGAGAGTAAAATTGTTCTTTTTGGGTCCAAGAGCCGCAGACAGTTTGTGAGACAACCCCCAAACTCTGAATTCAAGCCACAGTTCACAGTGAAGACAGTGAAGCATGATGGTGCAAGCATCATGATATGGGCATGTTTCTCCTACTATGGTGTTGGGCCTATATATCGCATACCAGGTATCATGGATCAGTTTGGATATGTCAAAATATTGAAGAGGTCATGTTGCCTTATGCTGAAGAGGACATGCCCTTGAAATGGGTGTTTCAACAAGACAATGACCCCAAGCACACTAGTAAACGAGCAAAATCTTGGTTCCAAACCAACAAAATTAATGCCTCGCAGATGTGAAGAAATCATGAAAAACTGTGGTTATACAACTAAATACTAGTTTAGTGATTCACTGTATTGCTAAAAAAGCAGTTTGAACATAACAGTTTTGAGTTTGCAGCGTCAACAGCAGATGCTACTATTATTGTGAACACCCCCTTTTTCCACTTAATGTATGATTACTGGAAAAAATATGCAGCTCATAACTCTTTAATGTCCACAACAACGTAAACTGTTAGGAGAACCACCATGCAGTCCCCAAAAATATGATTTAATTAACACCCAAACCAAAAAGAACCCTTCTTCTTTTGAGTTTATTGGCGTTTTGCAAACCAACACAGAGCACTATCACTACCAACTGTTTGGATGTGGATCATAAATGGACTGTTATCAAAAATAACCCTGAAACATTCACCACCTAAGTAAAATCCCGAATTTCCGGAAAACTTTCATCAGTGGGTAAAACACTCCAGAGGGGTAAGCTAAGTGTACATTATAAAAACAGCAAGATCACATGGGCAAAGATGGTGGATCAATGACAGCACAACCACCTCAAAACATCAATTTGGACATCTGACCAACACAACATGTCAACGCACAAACCTTCATAAACCTGCAGACAGGCGGCGGCAGCAGGTCATGCAAAATGAGGGAATGGGTGCTGATGTCAGTAGCCACTACCAGCCTGCGGCCATCGACTTCTTCACCTAGTGTCCAGATATCTATGGACAAAGAGGCCAGCTCGCCACATGTTGGGATCAGGGCATCAGTCAGCAGCACAGGACGCCCAAAATCCAGTGTGACAAAGCGACGAGCTCCTGGGAGAAAAAAATCGGAGAATGGATCCAACATATGGCTTTCCACACAAGAAGGCTCATTTAAAACACATCCAATTGCAGAAGAGCTAAACTGTCTTATTTAAGACAACACCATACACAAACTTGAAAACACAGTTGTGTTCAAAGGTTTACATACCCTGGCAGAATTTTTTAAACCTTTCTTTTACTTATGGTTGGTGGTTGGGTGAAGCCATTTATTGTCAAACAACTGTGTTTACTCTTTTTAAATTGTAATGACAACAGAAACTACCAAAATGACCCTGATCAAAAGTTTACATACCTCAGTTCTTAATACCGTGTACTGTCCTCTTTAACATCAATGACAGCTTGAAGTCTTTTATGGTAGATGTGGATGAGGCTCTTTACTTACTCTGATGGTAAAGCTGCCCATTCTTCTTGGAAAAAGCCTCCAGTTCCTGTAAATTCTTGGGCTGTCTTGCATGAAATGCACATTTGAGATCTCCCCAGAGTGGCTCAATGATACTAAGGTCAGAAGACTGAGATGGCCACTCCAGAACCTTCACGTTATTCTGCTTTAGCCACTGACAGGTGTGTTTTGGATCGTTGTCATGTTGGAATGTCCAAGTACGTCCCATCACTGGTCTCATCACTCCAAATGACTCTGTGCTGTTTGGCGTATTGTGAGTGGGATACTTTGTGGCATTTGCGTAGTAATGGCTTTCTTCTGGCAACTCGACCATGCAGCCCATTTTTTTTTTCAAGTGCCTCCTTATTGTGCATCTTGAAACAGCCACGCCACTTTTATTCAGAGAGTCCTGTATTTCAGCTGAACTTATCTGTGGGTTTTTCTTTGCATCCCAAACAATTTTCCTGGCAGTTGTTGATGAAATTTTTGTTGGTTGACCTGTCGGTCTACGTGGTTTGGTTCCAACAGAATCCCTTATTTTCCACTTCTTGATTCGAGTTTGAACAGTGCTGATTGGCATTCTCAGTCCCTTCGATATCTTTTTATATCCGTTTCCTGTATTATACAATTCAATTACCTTTTCTTTGACAATTCTTTTGCTTTTCCTATGACTCGGAAATCAGAAACGTCAGTGCAGCACTGGATGAAAGATGCAAGTGTCTGTCAAGAGCCCAGAAACTCAGTGACCTTTTATACACATACACTGATGACAAGAAAACAGACCACAGGTGAGCATGGTTACCTTTTGTAGCCATTCAAACACGTTTGTGTTAACATTTGTGCATGTTATCAGGCTAACATCACCAGGGTATGTAAACATTTGATCAGGGTCATTTGGTTAGTTTCTGTTGGCATTATGATTTAGAAAGTGTAAACACAGTTGTTTGAGAATAAATGGCTTCACACAACCACTAACCATGAGTGAAGCAAAAGCTTTTGTGTTATTCATATTCTCTGAAAAGAAAAAAAAATTATGCCAAGGTATGTAAACATTTGAGCACAACTGTATACACATACATGTTAAAAACCGTAAAAATGGAAAAACCCAATTTCAGTGTTTTGCCTGCCCCCAGCATTGATACAATCTTGCATTTGATGAGATTTAAAGATGACTTAGGTGATAAATGTACAAATCTGCTACCGGACATACCAGAGTGCATTCTCTCTATGATGATGGACTGGTGTGGAGGAGGCTGCAGGAAGTGAGATGCCTGGGAAATTGCCAAAGCTAGACCACTGCCCATGGTGTTCTAAAACCATAAATAAATCAGTGACTCAAAACATTCAGGTTAAAGAATATATTTACTATTTCAGCAATGAAAACACTATTTGCTTGAACTTGATGCACAAATAATTTACTCTTATTATTTAATAACTTTTTAATAATTTCTACCAGACTGTACACATTAAATACTTCATTTTTATTTTTATTTTTTACAAAGAGCTGCATTAAATAAAATACTAACCTGCTTAGCTTTCTGAGTGTTTTTATGTGCAGCCAGATTGACCGGCCCTGGATCCATCATGGAGCCAGGAAAGAGATGAGCCAGCTCAGCGCTGAAGGCCGCCGACACTGCTTCATTGGGAGGCGTGAGAGGAGGGGTCATGAAGAGGGGTGTGGTTTTAGGTGTTGGGGGGATAACATCCGAAGGGTGAATAAAAAAGCCGGGGGCTGAGGAAGGGTTGGAAGGCACAGAGTTGTGGATGGGACCAACACTGGAGGCTGCAGCTGCTGCTGCAGAGGTGGTCTGATGGAGTTTGGCCTCCAGTTTGGCCTTCTGTTCAAAGCACAGGCATAAAGTTACTCCTGGCTACAAAATAAAGCCGACTAGTACATAAACAGCATAGTAGTGAGCAGTTACAGGACACACACACAGAAATGATTATATCTATATCTATATCTATATATATATATATATATGAGGTCTGTTAGAAAAGTATCTGACCTTTTTATTTTTTTCAAAAATCTGATGGACTTGAATCACGTGTGCTTGCATGAGCCAACCTTGAAACTTCGTGCGCATGCGTGAATTTTTTCACGCCTGTTGATTGCATCATTTGCTTTTTAACAGCATTTGTGTGAGGATGGGTGTAGTCTCTCGTTTTTTTCTTTGCAAGGAAATGGCGGAACGACTGGAGCAGCGCGACTGCATCAAATTTTGCCAGAAACTGGGCGAGAGCCAGGTGGAAACCATTCGGATTATTCAGACGGCTTTCGGTGACGATCCTCTGGGCATCACACAGATTAAGGAGCGGTACAACCAGTTTAAAGACGGCCGCACAACGGTGGAGAGCGAGCCGCGCTCCGGTCGGCCATCAACATGCTGAAATGACCGGATCATTTCCAAAGTGAATGCTGTGGTGATGCGGAACCGTCGTGTGACTATCCGAGAAATTGCAGAAGAGGTGGACATCAGCACTTTTTCGGCACATTCCCCTGTGACAGAAGATTTTGCCATGAAAAGAGTTGCAGCAAAATTCATGCTGATGGCTTTGGCACGAAGCTGACGGAGCAAAAGCGCCTCCGTGTTGAAGCCTCATAGGACATGTTGTGACATGCTCACCTCTTCCACCATTTGGAAGATTCAGACACCTTTCGGTGGTTTTTCAGTCGTGTGACTATCCAAGAAATTGTGGAAGAGCTGGGCATGTTACAGCATGTCCTGTGGCGCTTTTGCTCCATCAGCAGCTTTGTGCCAAAGCCATCGGCATGAATTTCGCTGCAACTCTTTTCATGGCAAAATCGTCTGTCACAGTGGAATGTGCAGAAAAAGTGCTCATGTCCACCTCTCCCACAATTTCTCAGATAGTCACACGACGGTCCCGCATCACCACAGAGTTCACTTTGGAAATGATCCGGTCATTTCAGCATGTTGATGGCCGACCGGAGCGTGGCTCACTCTCCACCATTGTGCGGCCGTCTTTAAACCAGTTGTACCGCTCCTTAAGCTGTGTGATGCCCAGAGGATCATCACCGAATGCCGTCTGAATAATCTGAATGGTTTCCACCTGGCTGTTGCCCAGTTTCTGGCAAAATTTGATGCAGTCGCGCTGCTCCAGTCGTTCCGCCATTTCCTTGCAAAGAAAAAACGATGAGCGACTACACCCATCCTCACATAAAGGCTGCTTACAAGCAAATGACGCAATCGACAGGCATGAAAAAATTCACGCATGCACACGAAGGTTCAAGGTTGGCTCATGCAAGCACATGTGATTCAAATCCATCAGCTTGTTGAAAAAAATAAAAAGGTCGGATACTTTTCTAACAGACCTCGTAGATTTTGTGTATATTCAGCCCTTGGTTGGCTCCTTCAGCCCTTAGTACTTCTCTATTTTCTCATGCTGCTCCTTTCTGATGTTGCCGTCAGCTGGGATTGTCGATCACAACTGTGGTTTTCTTTCCCTTATCAACCATCACTATGTCTGGTTGGTTGGCCAGCAGCTGCTTGTCTGTCTAGAATTTGAAGTTCCACAGGAGCTTAATCCTGTCATTCTCAACCTCCTTTGGTGGCATCTCCAATCAGGAATTGGGGACTTCTAATCTATATGCAGCACAGATGTTTCTGTTCAGGATTCACAACACTTGGATGTGCCTCTCAGTGTACGCTGTCCCAGCTTGCATCCTGCTACTATGTGCTGGACTGTCTCTGGGGCATATTTGTACAGCCTGGAACTTGGGTCTTGTTGGCTATGGCAGACTCCTGCCTCTATGGATCTGGTGCTTAGGGCTTATTCTTGTGCTGCCATGATCAGAACCTCCGTGTTGTCCCTCTCTAGACATTCCTCCGTCGACTGCACCTTCCATGGAGGAGCATGGCCTTCAATGATATCTCCTGTTCCTCATCACCGCCTGTCTTCAGCTGCCTGAGGCATTCTTGCAGCAGCTAATGTTGGGGGAGCATCATTCTGATATATTCATGGATGCTCCTTGTCTCATTCTGGATTGCAGCTCTGACACTCACTATTCCTCACCCTTCCTCATAGAGTTCAAAGTACTGGACTTTGTACACACATATATACAGTAGTGTTCAGAATAAAAGTAGTGCTATGTGACTAAAAAGATTAATCCAGGTTTTGAGTATTCTTCTTATTGTTACATGGGAAACAAGGTACCAGTAGATTCAGTAGATTCTCACAAATCCAACAAGACCAAGCATTCATGATATTCACAGTCTTAAGGCTTTGAAATTGGGTTATTAGTAAAAAGAAGTAGAAAAAGGGGGTGTTCACAGTAATAGTAGCATCTGCTGTTGACGCTACTAACTCAAAACTATTATGTTCAAACTGCTTTTTTAGCAATCCTGTGAATCACTAAACTAGTATTTAGTTGTATAACCATAGTTTTTCATGATTTCTTCACATCTGCGAGGCATTAATTTTGTTGGTTTGGAACCAAGATTTTGCTCGTTTACTAGTGTGCTTGGGGTCATTGTCTTGTTGAAACACCCATTTCAAGGGCATGTCCTCTTCAGCATAAGGCAACGTGACCTCTTAAAGTATTTTAACATATCCAAACTGATCCATGATACCTGGTATGCGATATATAGGCCCAACACCATAGTAGGAGAAACATGCCCATATCATGATGCTTGCACCATCATGCTTCACTGTCTTCACTGTGAACTGTGTCTTGAATTCAGAGTTTGGGGGTCGTCTCACAAACTGTCTGTAGCCCTAGGACCCAAAAAGAACAATTTTACTCTCATCAGTCCACAAAATATTCCTCCATTTCTCTTTAGGCCAGTTGATGTGTTCTTTGGCAAATTGTAACCTCTTCTGCACGTCTTATTTAACAGAGGGACTTTGCGGGGATTCTTGCAAATAAATTAGCTTCACACAGGCGTCTTCTGTCACAGCACTTACAGGTAACTCCAGACTGTCTTTGATCATCCTGGAGCTGATCAATGGGTGAGCCTTTGCCATTCTGGTTATTATTGTATCCATTTTGATGGTCATTTTCCATTTTCTTCCATGCGTCTTTTTTTTTTTTTTTGTCCATTTTAAAGCATTGGAGATCACTGTAGATGAACAGCCTATAATTTTTTGCACCTGCGTATAGGTTTTCCCCTCTCCAATCAACTTTTTAATCAAACTACGCTGTTCTTCTGAACAATGTCTTGAACGTCCCATTTTCCTCAGGCTTTCAAAGAGAAAAGCATGTTCAACAGGTGCTGGCTTCATCCTTAAATAGGGGAAACCTGATTCACACCTGTTCACTTTGTTCCACAAAATTGACAAACTCACTGACTGAATGCCACACTACTATTATTGTGAACACCCCCTTTTCTATTTTCTTTTACTAATAGCCCAATTTCATAGCCTTAGGAGTGTGCATATCATGAATGCTTGGTCTTGTTGGATTTGTGAGACTCTACTGAATCTACTGGTACCTTGTTTCCCATGTAACAATAAGAAACGTACTCAAAAACCTGGATTATCTTTTTAGTCATATAGCACTACTATTATTCTGAACACTACTATATATATATATATATATATATATATATATACACATATATATATCCAATGGATGTTGACCTTGTTTGACCTTTACTTTGGAGACCAAACATTCAATACAGTCAAAACTATTCCATTTATTGATACTCATAACAAAAACAATAAGGTTTATCAGTTTGAACATTAAATATCTTGTCTTTGTGGTGTATTCAACTGAATATAGGTTGAGGAGGATTTGCAAATCATTGTATTCTGTTTTTATTTACATTTTACACAACATCCCAACTTCATTGGAATTGGGGTTGTATTATCTGTACATATGGATCATTTCACAGCCCACACACTTTATTCCAAAGAAACCTGAAGCTTTTAATATGAATAAAATAAATAAACAAATAAGACAAACCAATAACAGAAAGAGTCAAATCTAGGTCAGTGTATGATAAGTGTTTCACCTGTTGCTGTAGCTTCAGTAGCTGCTGTTGTTTCTCCTGCAGGACCTGGAGTTGTTGTTCTGCTGACACCATGGCGTGTGACAATGATTGTAGCGCCACCTGAGCTGCAGAACTCAATGCTGTAGAAGCTTCACCTACTGGTCCTGTGGAAAGGCCACCCACTGCTTGGCCCACACCAAATGTGCTAACTGATGGTATTAAAAAGCAGAAAGTCAGACAATGGTCATTTTTACATGGATTTGAAATAAATCAGAGCATAACCATATAAAATTTATGTTTACCGGTGAATATGCTGGCATCGTCACGTTCCACACGTGTTCCATCACTCGTGGAAATACAAGTAAAGTGCAAAGGTTCCACCTCCAAGAGCCCTGTTAATGCAGTGAAGCTGCCCTCTGCTGCTGCACAACTACTCACTTTTCCATTCCCTGCAGAACATCAAAGACGATATAATATTTTATTTGCACACACGCAAAACTGTGGCAACTTTCAAATAAAACAGCCATGGCTCATGAATTGCTCATACCTGAGAGAATATCAGAGAGGTCAATCTCGTCTGACTGGACTCCAATGCTACTGTTGAAGGCATTCTTACAGGAAGAGCCACTGACCTCCAGATCAAACAGCACCGGGTCAAAAGGAGAACTGTACAGGCCATACCTATGAAATCAGGGAGATAGTAAATTAGCAAGAATAACCACAGGAGATACAGTGCATCCGTAAAGTATTCACAGTGCTTCAATTTTCCCCCATTTCATGTTACAGCCTTATTTCAAAATATTATTATTAAAAATTATTTTTTCCCTCAAAATTCTACTCACAACACCCCATAATAACATCATGAAAAAAGTTGTTTGTTTTTTTTTGCAAATTGATTAAAAACAAAACAAAAAAACCCTAAGAAATCACATGTACATAACTATGTACACCCGTTGCTCAATACTTTGTTGCATCTTTGACAGCAATTACAGCCTCAAGTCTTCTTGAATATGATGCCACAAGCTTGGCGCACCTTTGGCTGTGTGCTTAGGGTCATTGTCCTGCTGAAAGATGACCCTTCACCCCATCCAAGATGTCTCAGTACACAGCTGCACTCATCGTTCTCTTAATCCTGACAAGCCTCCCAGTTCCTGCCAGTGAAAAACATCCCCACAGCATGATACTGACACTATCATGCTTCACTGCAGGGACAGTGCCTGGTTTCCTCCAAACATGACACCTGGTATTCACCCCAAAGAGTTCAATCTATGTCTCAACAGACCAGAGAATTTAGTTTCTCATGGAAGAAAGTCCTTCAGGTGTCTTTTGGCAAACTCCAGGTGAGCTGCCATATGCCTTTTGCTAAGGACTGGCTTCTGGCCACTCTGCCATACAGGCCTGATTGGTAGATTCCTACAAAGAGGAATGTTGGAGCTCTGACAGAGTGACCATATGGATCTTGATCACCTCCCTGACTATGGCCCTTCTCCCCTGACCGCTCAGTTTAGACAGGCACCCAGCTCTTGTAAGAGTTGTGGTGGATCCAAACTTCTTCCATGTATGGAAGATGGAGACCACTGTGCTCATTGGGACCTTCAAAGCAGCCAAAATGTTTCTGTTGTGCCTCGATACTGTCTCAGAGGTCTACAGACAATTCCTATGCCTTCATGCTTGGTTTGTGCTATGACATGCACAGTCAACTGTGGGACCTTGTATGTAGACAGGTGTGTGCTTTTCCAAATCATGTGCAATCAACTAAATTTACTGCGGGTGGACTCCAATTAATGATGATTCCTGAATGAAGGAAAAAAGCCACAGTGTCACAAATCATCAAGAAAAGGTGGACGAATGAGCATTCACTTTTGCAATCACTGAATAGCCTGAGAATAAAGAGTGTAAAAAGAACTAAATGTTCACGAACACGTGACCGACAGCAGCAAACTGTTAAAAGTAATATCTTTGTTTTGTTTTTGCGAGGTGCTTCTGTTTGTCTTTGTTGCTGCTGAGGAAGCGTCAGTGAGCCGTGCGTTCACGCATACGTGTGTGCGTATAGGCTGAAGGCACACGAGAGCTGCAGCCTGCATCGCTCTGTCTGGAACAGGGTTGGGTATCATTAAATTATTCGATCCACCGACATCAATAACCTTTTTGCTTAGCGATTTTTGCAACGCCCACTCTGAAGGACCCTTATCGGTCCTTCAGGGTGGCCGTTGTTTTTGGGGGTGTTTGTCAGGAAAATGATCATTTCTCTACACTAATTACAGACCCTGCAGCAGGTCTGTAATCAACTTTTCTGCAGCTTTGCTTTGCTTTGAACCTTGAACCAATCGAAGCAGTGCTTCAAACTACTGTTTTGTTGATTCATTGTTTTATTTCGCTTTATCTTAATTTTCCCCTGCTAAAACCCTAAAGAGCATATGTCTGTGAGTAATATTTACCTTTTTTATGTTAAACCAACCTGTTATGGACTTCTTAAACAGTTGACAGATGTATTTTATAACTTAAAAACAGGACAGATGCTAACACGTTAGCATGTCTATGGCATTTTCAATGTTAAAGTTAGCATTAAGCTGTGGCAGCTGTCAGCACATTTGTGTGCATTTGTTTTCTGTATAATTAATGGCTCAGCATTTGTTGCTGTAAAAGAGTCAACTGTATTACAAATTGTAATTTTTTTTAATTTATTTTGTTTATATATTAATAATAATAGCAACAACAATAATAATAGTAATAATACCAGAAAATATAAAACCAACTAACAATGAACATAAATAAATAACTGTTTCCTGTGAACACCTAGTGACTCTTACACCTCCACTTCATCTCTGTTTTATTTAGGTTTAATGACAATTTGTTTCGGCGAAACCATATTTTCAATTTGTTCATTTCTTCAGTGATTTCCTTCAGAACTATCTGCCAAGCTAGAAAACTGCTGCATCCTAGTAGGAGCAGAATACTACTGGAATAAATCTGAATAAGGTGCGGTGGCGTTGGGGGGTAATTTTGGGTTACAGCTTTTTTTTGTTTTTCACCACTTTCATCCCTGAATATGTCAATTGTGAGTCACTTTTGTGCAGATTAAAGTCACTAACTGGGACTCCTATCTTGTCGCGAGAAAGAAACAAGAATCATCCTCCGTTTTCATCCCAAAATGAGACAGCATGCGTTCAAACTTTTAAACAGTTTAAAAATCCTGGCAAAGCACCAGCTGCAGGAACAGAGCTGAGTAATAGTTAAACAATGCCAACGAAAGGCAATGAAAGCACAGATTTCTTGTTTCATTTGGGATTTGTTGCCCTTTGTTAGTGCCGTGTGACCAGGCCATAAGCTGTAGAAACATCTCAAGGGTAATCAATGGAAACAGGATACACCTGAGCTCAATTTTGAGCTTCATGGCAAAGGCTGTGAATACTGATGTACATGTGATTTCTTAGTTTTTGTTTTGTTTAATCTGCAAAAATCTAAAAAAAAATAAAATGTCATTATGGGGTATTGTGCGTAGAATTTTGTGGGAAAAAAATTATTTTATCAATTTTGAAATAAGGCTGTAACATAAAATGTGGAAAAAGTGAAGCACTGTGAATACTTTCCGGATGCACGGTCGGGGTGTCATGGATTACAAAACTATGGTTTGGATCAAATCATGGTTTTAATTTCTGAAAGAGATCATTTTTCATTTGTTTATTAAAAAAAGAAGAACTTAAAGAGCAATGAAAACAAGTGAAAACATGTCCAATGTTTACATAATATTTCAATTTAAAATCCAATTTAATGGACAGTTGTTACATTGTTTGGCTCATAAGCAGAGAGTACTCCGCAAGTCTCCCACGTAGAACGTCATGGGTTGTAGCTCCTTTTAATGTGGACATGCAGCCTCCATGTAAATACACGGACATGACTAAATCCATGAACACTGCAACAAATGTTTGTAACTTGCCCAAAGAAATGTGGACAAAGTCCCTTCAACGTGTCCCAGATGTGATCATCTGAATAACAAGGTAATATTTAATGCAGAACATTTCTGCTGTCAGCTGTAATCCTGTACACAATGTGTGCACATTTCATCATTGTATATTACAACAATAAAAAGGCTTGTGTGAAACTGTATTTAATGTCTTAATGGAAACGTACTTCACACAAATGACAGCGTTGTTTAGGAGGAATGCTGGAAAAAACAGCAGACTTTCAGTGTTCTCAGATTGTGGAATGCTATAAAAACACAACCCAATATTTTTGGGTATTTAGAAACAGTAAAAGGCATACACAAGTGAACAGGCAGGAGAACTTGACCAGACTTTGTCCCTGCGCCCGCAGGTCTCGGGGTCACTCGGCTTGTCCTCGTCTGACCCCACCAGCTCTCAGACAACTTCTGAATTTATTGTCAACCAAAGTGTCCATATCAGAGGGCCGTCTGTCTTGGATCTGGTGTGTATTAAATTTCAGATCGAGCCTCATATTCATGTCCAACCCAACAGACATTTTAATGTCAATCAAAAACAAATCTTCACAAACATGAATGAAGCCATAGATCCTGTATTTTCTTTTTTATTAACAAAAAAGGATGTTTGCATCATGTGAAGCAGACTCGCGCACACACAGTAAATAAAGTCTTTAATGTCTCCATCATCACGGACACACTGGTGTCCAAAAAAAGACCACCTTGTTTTGGAAATACTTTAATTCCTTATTGTAGAAAGAGTTTGTGAATAAATGCAGTGTTTTTGAAGAAGTCCCTCGGTGTAATACGGTGCTCCGGGTGCATTTTCCGTCCTGCTGCCGCTTTGTCACACAACCGACAAAAAAGGGAGTGCAGGATCATTATTTTAAAAGCTGAAAAAGTTTTTTTATCATTACAGTGCTCCAGTTATTCACAATCAGTGGTCACAGCGATCTTTCATTCAGCCGTCTGCTCACAATGAAAATAAATCAAGAGTTATGTATGAAACTATGGTTCTATGAATTCCGGATGACCGCCAGAGGGCACTGCTTTCCACCTGGATTATTCCAGGAGGAATGAAATAGAACTCATTAACGATCCACTGAGAAATAGATTTTTAAGCGCCGGACACTGTGCTGACGTCAGGTCCTCCTTTGCTGGTGTTGCCGACTGAACGGTCCACCCTAAAAATTGGTCCAGCCTGCCTTCACTCTCAGTCTGACTCTCTACACCCAAAGTGATCAAAGCAAATAATGTGATTATTAACCATCAGATGACAGATGAAAACCTCTTAAATCATTCTAAAGTCAGTGTTAAGCAGAAACGAGGCCATCATAAGCAGAAACAAGGCGACTGCGACTGGCGCTCTGAAATGAAGTAGGCGTCGCAGGAGCACGTCAGACTCAAATGTGCTGCTATGGTGCTCTGATCGTTACCCCGTCTTTTATGATGAAATAATGCTGAATTTATGTGGAAATGATTGTTGTACAAAAGCTTCAGATATCTGCTGCTGAGATAGATGATGACTAGAGTGCAGTTTTAAGCAGAAACGAAGCGATAATTGCTGAATCACTGCTGTTGCTCAGAAATGACGCTGCTGATGTTCCAAAATCACATGTGCGCATTTACGGCAGGGGGAACCAATTTTTAGGGGGGACCATTCGATCGGCAACACCAGCACAGAGAGCCGCTCCTTGGACATGTTTTGCATGAATATGCATTTAATGCTTTGCCCCCCACGCCAGCAACAGAGCTGGTAGTTCACACTTAGGCCCGCGACATTTACACACTGCTGCACATGCACACTGAAAATGTAATAACCATGGTTCCAGAACCATTTTAGTGCCGCGTAAATTACGTGATCGCGGCTCATGGACAAGGGTGCAGGGGTCCCAGCGGTGGTCATGGGACAGAGCCCCCTGAAGCTATAGGGTTTTATACCTCTAAAATTTCATTGGCAAACCCTATTTTAACCAATTTTGAGTGGTTTTAGATGAACTGAAAGCAAGAATAAAAAATTATTTATGATGGAATATTTGTAATACCAAAGTTCTTTTTGAAATGTTTCTGTCAAAATCTAAGTTAAAGCTCAGGTAGGTAACTCTATTCAGAAACACTGTTTGTTATATTGGGTGAAATGGTCCATCTATCCTAACAGTAGTCAATACATTACGTATTCAGAAAAAGGAACGAAAAAAAAATCAGATGTCTGTTGCAGCTGTAAGATTGATAAAACTCCGACCAATATAAGCCCTGCGGTCCACTCTCAAAAAAACCAAGCAGATGCTTTCATGTCTAGTTCTTCGTGCTCGCGTCACCAGGCTCAACGCCCCCCTCTGCCCCTCCCTCCTTCGCGCGTGCACACTCATCTGGTTTCACTGAAGAAGTTCACTTCAGTAAAACTACCATTTCCACCGGAGTGTACGATGTCGGATTAATAATTTTCTCTGCAAATTTGCCGTTGAAAACGGCTGTAATCACTTCCTGAATCACACAGGACTGCTCCAGCTTCAGCCGTTCGCCTGCGCCTAACAAGCTGCAGAAAGCATTTTGAGCTGTCTAAAAAGGTAATTGTCATGTTTATATTGTCATGGCTTGGTAAAACAGTTGTGTATTCCTTCCTTCTTGTGTGCAGCTGTTAAAGTGTGTTTATAACAGATTTAACTTCTTGTTACAATGTTCAGACGAGCTGCGCTCTGATGCGAGCCGCTAACGTTACCACTCGCTCTATTCAATTCTTCTTTACTCCATTTGACAAGCTGCAATGTTCAAAAAAAAAAATCTTTCAAGCATAAATGTCGTGCTATGTGGTGCGATCTAATCGCCAACACAATGTGCAGCAGCAACCACCAAAGAAAAAAAAATAAAAGTACTTCATTCTTTCACCAAAACATCAAATCCAGGCTTGCATCTTAAATGTACCTTCTGGCAAATTGTAGCTGAACTTTCAGGTCTTCTTTTTAAGAAAATCCTCCTCTATACCACTTCATCATGAAGCTGTATAACTGGGGATACAAAATATCCTCATATAAAATCAAGAATAATGATAATAATATTAAAGCAAACAGAGCTCTGGTATCAGATGAGTATGGGTAGATATCCAAATTCAGGTCTCGGGATCAGTGCATCCCTAATACAAATATGGACTTTCGTCATAAATTGGAGAAATACAAAGTGTTATACCAACAAGGAGGGGGATGACCCTGAACCAGGTACAAAGCTTCCTGCTCTGCAGACATGAGGAAAACATCCATTTTTCCCCACCACCACTCAATAGTAAAACTAATACAACACTTAAGTGATGTTAAGTTTTTGAACTGATTATCTGAATTGATTTCTTGATCATTTACCTATGTAAATGTCTCAGGAAGGGGGCCAGGGTCCTTATATTTTACACACACACACACACACACACACACACACACACACACACACACACACACACACACACACACACACACACACACACACACACACACACACACACACACACACACACACACACACACGTGTATGTGTCCCATTACAAAATCTGTTTTTCACACGATTATGTAAACTTTGCAATTTAGGGGTGCCGGAAAAAAATCGATTCACATCCGAATCGCGATTCTTATTTATTAAGATTCTGAATCAATCCAAAATGTCCAACAATCAATTTTTAAAAAGCATTTTTTTTTAAACATTTTCTTACTTACTCGCTGCATGTACTGTCTGTCAGGCAATGGCCTCTGTACTACAGCGTCCCCGTGAGGGGAGGGTCCGGTGTGCTTCAAACATTCTTGAGCTGCAGCTTAGCATGGTGGGCGAAGAGCTAATTCAGCCAGCACCGTCTTTGCTGAAGGCAAATGTTTGGGCGCATTTTGGATTTTATTATTTGCTGCGTAAGAAGGAGCTTGACATGACTTATGCAGTGTGCAAAATCTGCAAAATGAAAGTCAAGTACTTCAGAAACACTTCAAATCCGCAACCCCACATGCTACGTCAGGGGTGGGCAACTTGTTCCAGAAAGGACCAAGAGGGTGCAGGTTTTCTTTGCAGCCACTGGCTCCACCAGGTGATTTCACTGATTAATATCACTTTGAGCAGATGGAATCAGTTAATCAGTGAAATCACCTGGTGGAGCCAGTGGCTGCAAAGAAAACCTGCACCCTCTTGGCCCTTTCTGGAACAAGTTCCCTACCCCTGTGCTACGCCATCACCCAGAGCTAAAAGAATCAGAGCACCGGTCTCGACTACTGACCAGCGTACACTCCATCACTTCACTAAACTGCCAGCCAACTCTGAACAAGCAAAGCAGATAAGTAAATTTACATCTTGAGAATCACTTGATTAACCTTCTAAAGCTGGATTTTCTTAAACATAAACATTTTTAAGTAATATAACTATTTCTCAGAGCTCTTTGAATCGAATCGTCACCCCAAGAATCGGAATCGAATTGAATCGTGAGTTGTTGTACGATTCACATCCCTATTGCAATTAATCCGCGGATCATACAAAATGATGGGATGATCCGCAACAACAACAAAAAAGTGGTAATGATTTCGAAACATGAGTTCTCAAATGATGGATGAAATCAAGAAAACACCTTTAGCAATACTTTTCATCACACTCCGACAAGAATAACTTGTGAAAAAAAACGATAGCAAAATCTTTTTATGCGTCTCATTGACAGAACCACTGGCTGTTGAAGTCAAACAAGTACCTGGTCTGCAGCAGTGCCTCCAGTGGAGTGAGGCGGTCCTGCAGCTGTCGAGAAATGGCAGTGAGCAGAGACGCACAAGCAGTGCTGCATCCTGCCAGGTCCTCGTCCTTCACATAGTTCAGTAAAACAAAGTACCAGAACACTGATCCTAAAACATACAAGATTGTGAACAAAGGTGATACAATAAGGGTAGCCAATATACAGTATGATGGTGTTGACAACAGTGGGTGACAAACACTTTGCTTTATAAACACTTTTGGATGTATTTTAAGAATTTTGGTTTGTTGATGAAGAAGGTTATCTGACGGCGACTGAAAAATGGCTACTTTTGAAAGGTGGGGATCTAACAGCTGTCTGCCTGGGTAGCCGCCACGTTGGACCTAAGGTAGGTTCATCGTCCAAGACTTGGCTTGACCTGACTTAAGTCTACTGGCATATTGCCTGAGCAGTGTAGGTGCAACACAAAGTTTGTTAAAGTTGAGGGAATAGCACTGTGAGCAGCAATATAATTTAGTTGCTTCAGTTGTACTAGCATAATGCATCAATATCATTATACAATTAAAAATAAGGCTACTGAAAGCACTGAAGGCACTGAATTTTCCATGTCAGTGACAGGGCATGCATGGGCATAATGGAAGCCGTCTATGAGTGGGTCAGCAAAATTTCCAACAGTAACTCCAATAACAAGACTACAACTCTAATAACATCCCTTGCTGGTAAATGCTGCTTTGGAACAAGTGCTTGCTACATTCTGATAACATTTCAAGGTATGTGATAATCTATTTCAGAATGCAGACTCCAACTCATGAAACTGACAGTTCTAGGTTTGTTCAAAGGGCATAACTCTGCCAAAATGTGTATAATTTTGTACAATATTACAATATGCATATTACCAATTCATAACAAGGAATTGTTTCAATTTAACTTTTATTTAACCAGGTTAGTCCCACTGAGATCGAGATCTCTGTACAAGAGAGACCTGGACAATTTTAGAAATTTCCAATTCCTCTAACCTGCATGTCTTCAGATGTGGGAGGAAGCTGGAGCACCCGGAGGGAACCCACGCAAACATGGGGAGAACATGCACTGTTGCCTCACACCTTCTTGCTGTGAGGCAACAGCGCTAACCATTAATCCGCTGTGCTCCCCAAGGCATTGTACAATGACATTCTACCATGTTTCACAAGATTCCTCCCAAAAATGTAAGAGAAGTTGATTTCAGAATGCAGGCATCCACTCGTGAAACAGAAGGAGTACGGATTTGTTCATCAAGGGTCATCACTCTAGTAAAATGGGCCCAACTCGAACTATATGATAATGTGCATATTACCAACCTATAACAAGGACTTGTACCAAGTTTCACAAAATTCCTCCTAGAAATGTGAGAGGAGTTGATTTCAGAATGCTTATACCCTGTTTGGGAAGGAGGGGGGGATGGACCGTGGGACAGACAGATGGTCAGTGGGGGATAAAAGCCTGCATATTAAGTTTGGAAAATTATGGATTCAGACAGATCCAAGTGACGAATACTGAACCAGCTGCTGTAGGCCAAGTTGGCTGTTTGTTTGTTTTTTGCGTTTTTTTTTTTTTTACCAAACTTTACAAGATCAAACTTGGAGACATGAAGTAGAATAAAAGCTGCGTAGTTCAGAAAAGTAAAAATAAAGCATGTGCACCACCCCATACCCATATCAACACACATCAATCTGAGAAAAGGTTTTTCTGTCCATGTTAGCCTAACACAAGGCCATGTGGTGTGTTCTCATTGTTCTCATTGACCAACTGTGGTCTTAGGGGCCATCAGGACCCTTTGATGAGCAACATGACTGGCCAGTCTTTATTTTATTTTATGGCCATTACGCGTGTTAAAAGAAGCAGACATGACCCAAAACAGGAGGTTCACTGGTTCTCACTTGTATTTATCAGAATCCAAATTTTGAGAGCTGAATCATGCTCTAGTTTTGCAAAGTGCCTTATCTGGAAATTCTGGAGACCCGTTGACTCAGAATCTGACTGACTGTTTATATGGACAGAGTTGTAACAGGTGTCAAAGTACAGGAATTAAGAAAGTATTTGCTTATGGTTAGTCAGGATGGGCGAGGATAAGAGCTCTATCATTTGTTTGTGCAGATGGCACCATGCTTGTGGATGATTCATAGACGTTTGGTGGGATATTGTGGGCATGACAAAAGTTGCGTGCAAAAAATGATGTGCAGCAAAAGGAATATGCATATACAGTGTGCTGAAAGAGACTTAGAACAATGAAATGCTTGAATACATGCACTTTAAAGCATTTAAAATCGTCTAACACCAAATAGACACATGGAAGTGAAAGGAAATCAAAGTCAGGTCAGATATGACAGCATGTTCCAGTGCAACATGTTGCCGCACGCACCACATAACTGATTTGATTCCTGACAAGCACATGAGCACAAATTAATAAGGATGACAGCAAATCAAAGCATGGTCCCGATTGGTATGATGATATCAGATGCTGACAAAATATAATAAGTGCGAGGAATGAAGGTGCTGGTTGAGTGAGACAGCAGTAGTTCATGAGAAGTCATGCAGACTGAACAGAGAAAATCATGACGCCACAACTACATATGATGAAGTAGAGAGTGTATGGCTGTCACTGAGACAGGTGGAATAATGTCTCACTAATCATGATGTGAATGTGGAGCTAGTACAGGTGTTTGGCACAAGAGTGTCATCATCATCACCAGTAAGAATTTCGCATAACGTGGATTGCATAATACCATCACATAGTACCAGTAATACCATCACTCATTCAAGTTGTTCTGGATATTGGTGGCTAAAGCATCATTTAAATACGTCACTGAAAATCTTTGCAGCTGTGCACTGCGCCTTGATTTCATTCGTTTGTTTTTGTGTTCCCTGATACAACGTGGCTCACACCTGCCACATAACCACAAAAGTGTTCCTTTGGTGAGAACAGAACTGGTAATGTTAGTTTTGTTGTAGCGCCTAAAGCTATTCTCCAGATGCATTTCATGTACTTAACATATCAAAATATGTTTTCTACAGTGAAAGCCCCCACAGTGAAAAATATCATGATATTAATTTTTCATCACATTGCCCACCCCAAGTAGCAAATGTGGCTCCATCACTTTGCAAATGGGCATTCTACTTTTTGGCTGCTGGTTCCAAAGGAGTGTGTAGTTTACTAATTAGGAGCCAAGTGATAGCAGCAAGCCAGTGCAGCCAGAAGTATGAGAACTGCTAGTTAGTCATGCTGTACCCCTCTCTAAGAGCCCACTACTGTGTTTGAGTATTGTAGTCCAATTTAAATTTACTGTACTTGTTTAAAATGTTTGAAACCTTTACTTTTTTTATTATTCTTTATATTATTCAACTTCCACATACATCCCCGCAGCTTTAAGCAGGGCCATAACAGTAACAAGATGTGTTTTAAAATGGCTGAGAGTTGACCCACAATGATACAAAGTGGATAAACAAAATGCATACTGGAGCTAAAAGCTTTGTGGTCATTTTATACATCAAATTTCTCTCTGCATGTGATGTTTGGTGAGGTTTCAATTATCATTTACATTGGTTTAGATTTTGTCTCGCCATGAAGACTGCTTCATAAACCTCTATATGCTAATACCTTACTTTACTACTCAACCTTTGCTTTTACAAACGGCTCTCGTACTTACCTCCTGTTGCTGCTGCAGGCAAGTAAGGCATATTGTCCAGCAGAGCTTTCAAGAGACACACACCAAAACCTTGTTGACTGGGTTCCCCTTTGCCATTGCTACAACAAAATTAAAAAAAAAAAAAAACCCAGTCTCATAAAAACCCAAGCTTCAGGCATGAAGAAAACAGACTTGTGCTTTTAATCGAATTTACCTTATACAAAGTGCAAGAAAACGTGCACATTTGTGGGCTATGCTTCGGCCGGCCTCGAAGAAACACATCCGCACAATGTCTGTTATCCTGGATCGTGTTTTCATCAGCAAGCCCTCCTTTCCTTCTTTTATACTAAACAGAAGCCACAGAAAATAAAGTCATCCTCTGTATAACTATATAGTGCAAGTAACATATCAAAAAGAAAATGTGCAACTGTAAAAAAATGCAATGATGGTGTATGAGGGTCCCCTTGGATATTAATAACTCATCACTCATCTTCAACCGCTTATCAGGTTCGGGTCACGGAGGCAACAGCTCCAGCAGGGGACCCCAGACTTCCCTTTCCCAGGTCACATTAAGCTCTGACTGGGGGGGGGGTCCTGGGGCATTTCCAGGTCAGTGTAGAAATAGTCTTGGGTCTTCCTTCCTCCCATATGGACATGCCTGAATACCTCCCTAGGAAGGCCCCCAGGGGGCATCCTTACCAGATGCCCAAACCACTTCAGCTGGCTGCTTTCAGTGTGAAGGAGCAGTGGCTCTACTCCTAGCTACTCACGGATGACCGAGCTTCTCACCTTATCTCTAAGGGAGACCCCAGCCACCCTCCTGAGGAAGCCCATTTTGGCTGCTTGTATCTGTGATCTAGTTCTTTCGGTCATGACCCAACCCTCATGACCGTAGGTGAGAGTAGGAACAAAGACTGACCAGTAGATCGAAAGCTTCAACTTTTAGCTCAAGTTCTTTTATGTCACAACAGTAGGGCAGAGTGAACGCAATACCGTCCTTGCTGTGCTGATTCTTCGGCCAATCTCATGCTCCACTGTCCCCTCACTCATGAACAAGACCCTGAGGTACTTGAACTCCTTCACTTGGGGCAAGACCGCATTCCCTACCCTTAGTAGGCAGTCCATCAGTTTCCTGCCGAGAACCATGGCTTCAGATTTAGAGGTGCTGATCCTCATCCCAGCAAATTCACACTTGGCTGCAAACCGACCCACTGAGTGCTGGAGGTCACAAGCCGATGAAGCCAACAGGACCACATCACCTGCAAAAAGCTGTGATGAGACCCTGAGCCCAACAAACTGAAGACCCTCCTCCCCCCAACTACATCTCAATATCCTGTCCATAAATATCACAAACAGGATTGGTGACAAGTCATAGCCATGGCGGAGGCCAACCGCCACCAGAAACAACTCCAACTTACTGTGGAAGACCCAAACGCAGCTTTTGCTTTGAGAATACAGAGACTGGATAGCCCTGAGAAGGGACCTCCTCACTCCATACTCCCGCGGTGAGAGTGAAGAAATGGTCGGTTGTTTCATGGCCAGAGTGGAACCCACATTGTTCCTCTTCAATCAGAGGTTCGTCTATCGGATGAACCCTCTTTTCCAACACCTTGGAGTAGACTTTACCAGGAAGGCTGAGCCGTGTGATGCCCCTGTAATTGTCACAAACTCTCTGGTCCCCTTTTGTTTTTTTTAAAATATGGGGACCACCACCCCAGTTTGCCACTCCTTAGGCACTGTCCCAGACCTTAACGCAATGTTGAAGAAACATCTAATCCAAGACAGTCCCTCCACACCCACAACCTTCAGTATTTCTGGACGGATCTCATTAACCCCCAGGGCTTTGCCTGTGCAGAATTGTTCAACTTCCTCAGTGACTTCCACCAGGGAAAATGATGATTATCCCCCATCAGCTTCCAGCTCTGTCCCTACTACAGAGGCTGCTCCAATCTGATGCAGGAGTGTCTGCAATCTGATGGAAGTGTTCCTTCCAGCACCCAATTAACTCCTCAGTTGAGGTCAACAGAGTCCCATCCTTACTGTAGACTGCTTGGATGGTTACCCGTTTTCCTCTCCGGAGGTGCCTCATGGTTCACCAGAAACACCTTGGTGCAGACCAAACTTGTTTCTCCATGGTTACTCCGAACTCCTCCCACACCCACTGCTTTTCCTCCCTCATAGCAGAGGCTGCCGCCCTTCGGTCCTGTCGATTATTTGCAACTGCCTCCAGACTCCTCCGAAATAACATATCCTGGGAAGGATTCCTTCAGTCGGATGGATTCCCTGACCACCAGTGTCCACCACAGTGTTTGTTGGTTGCCACTTCCTGACGCATCTAAGACCTTTAGGCCACAGCTTCAGCAATGGAAACTTTGAACACTGCCCATTCTAGTTCAATATCCCAACCTCCGCCGGAGGTGTGAGTTGAAGATTTGTCAAACAGTGGGCTCCTCCAGACGTTCCTAGTTCACCCACACTATCCGTTTGTGCTTACCAGGTGTGTCCAAAGTCTAACGATATCTTAATATTAAATCTCCATATTTATTACTGTAAACGATTCCACCTGCAGTCCTGTCCCCCCATACTTATTGGTATATTTGATTAATAACCAATGTGTCAATTTTGTAAGCATTGAAACAGCGCCAATTTCACTGATTAGCCCTTACATTGCCTTCAAATAGCTGGCTGTGAGTGTGGCAACCATGCACCATGACTGCACTTACCATCAAAAATTAAAAAATTTCAACTTTTGCCACTTACCACAGAAAAAGGAGAAACCAGATCTTTAACAATAGAGAAAGACGGACAGTGAGATGCACTATTTAAGTGCAGTGAATAACCTGGTTTTAAACAGGTAAACGTGTAATGTGGAATTGTGTCAGGAAGAACAGCCAATGAAAAACAGTCAATTCAACACGCAGATCCACCTCAGATCTGCTGTGGTCACCCCAAGTGAAAACCAGAGAGCAGTCAAAGGGACTTATTTAAGTTGAAGAATTTCTGTGATGTTACATAAAGGAAATCATCTAGAACCTCAGAAAAAGTTAACTTTTTAATATGCCATCAGAGCCATATAACATTGTGCAAAATGTTAAAACTGTTGCATCTTTGAATTAAGAAAATTATTGTTGTTGTTAGCTTTAAAAACAGACGGTGCCTCACGTTATCACCTAGTCTGTCACTGCAGACAACAGGGACTCTGCTTTTACAACCCTTATGTCTATTTTACTGCCACTGACATCAACACAGCATTATTTTTCACATATCTCTGAGCCCGGGTCCAACACCACATTATGTCCCACTTTAATCTCACCTGCAGGGTCCATTAGAGAAAACCCCAGCGAGCCAGCACAAAATATCAAGGATCAGGCTTTGGGCGTGCTCACTGCTTGGGCTGCCCTCTGTCTGCCGACACAACGCATCCAGCAGCTTCTCATGGAAATCTGGAAACTGTAGTATAGCACAGCGCTGAACCCTAAAAGACAATTTCAATACAAAGATGCCAAAAATATTTAGTGTACAAAAATTTGACACATTTTAACTCAACTGAGCACAAAATAAATTCTTAATCAGGAACAAAACTATTAGATTAGTAAAGTTTCACTGTTGTAGTTTAAAATTAAAAATCTGGGCCCATATCCATGAAGAAACTCAAAGCACTCTCAATGAGCTCCTAACTTAGCCTAAAATTTCCTGGCAAGGAATCTTAGCCTAAGAGTGAGCTAGCAGGTGTGTGAGAGCAACTCTGTGCAAGGAGGGGACATAAACTCCTATCTTTGTGATGAGGCGGGGTTGACCCCATTGTTAGGTATGACTCAGTCCTCTTCGAGCTGTGATTGGCTGTCAAAGAAAGAGGAGGACAAATAAAAAACAAATGCACTCTGCCATCCTAATCATGAATGAACAGTGAAATAAACAGATAATATAACCTGAACTGTATTAAGGCACGTGTTAGTGAGGATAACTTTGTCATGACGATCAAACTCAGAAAAATAAAATGAATTGTTACACAGCTTAAAAATATCTGAACAAACGTCATTCACATGCTGAATATCTTTATATTAAAAGTGTGCGCGTGTGTGCGTATGTGCATGCATGTGTGACTTTAGTATGTTCCTTGTGAAAAATAATATAATTGTAAATATGTTAAAAATACATGCATGACACAATAAAATGAAAACACTTATTTCCATTGTGGTACAATAATCATCATAATAATAATAATAAAAATAATGATATATTAATAGTGTGTATATGATAACAAGAACCAAAACAATTTACAAATACATTAAGACAGTAAATAAACATTTAGGTAACAATTAGGTAGAGTGTTACTGACTCACTGTCATCCAACATACAGAGAATAGCTGTCCTTCCTCCATCTTTTCTGCCATCTCCTCTGCTTAAGACAGTCTTAGGCTTCTTAAAAGTGCTCCTCCCTTAGGAGCTCTCTTAAGGCCTAAGGTGCTTTGCGGACAACTTTTATTTTACTAAGGGAAAATTCTAAGAAATGTCTAAGAATTCAAGGAATTGTAAAATTTTTCTTAGAGGAACGTCACTGGGAGCTATTTTAGCCTTAGGCTGCTTCATGGATACGGGCCCAGATATTTAAGCAAACAATTTTAACAATTTCCATACAATCCTAACATCCCATCATAATAATAAGGGTCACACTGATTTGCTTGGTAAACTGACCTTTCTTTGGGTATCGATGTCTTCTTGAACCTTCTAATTGTGACGGACACTTCCTGTAATAAGTCACACCCACGTAGATTTTCTACTTTCTTTGAGGGTGCTGGAGTTTCAGTCTTTCCTGCAGAGACCTTCTCCTACACACAGACACATTTTATTTACTCTATTTGAATACACAAATGTTTTTCATTTGACAAGATCTAGAGTATAACAAAGCATACATTCATGACACTTCAATGCACAAACAAAAGCACATGCACTATAAAAGAATATAACAAAAACTACTGAACTACTCAGTCCGCTGACTGTAGTTTGTCCATATATTAGAGGCTACCACATACCAGAAGTTATGTACATATCCTACCTTATAACCCTTATTGTTGGTTATGTGTTGTGCAGTGTGTATGTAACTTAAAGCCTTTACTGACTGACATGTTCCAAAGCCCATGGATAGTTTTACTACAGAAAACTAACCTACTTTCCATTTGTCCTTTTGGTTTTCACTTATCCCTAGAATTGGTTCAAAGTATATTACCATATTTTCTGCAGTATAACACGCACTGGAATATAAGCCACATTGGTCCAAAAATGTCTCTTTACAAAAAAAAAAAAAAAAAAAAAAGTATATGTCACATCATAGTATAAGTTGCATTTATCACTTCATGCAAGAAGAAGCAAAATGGATTTAATTGCCATGTTTAAAAGGCACACAGAGCATTAAGGAGCACAGCTAATGAGTTTTGTAATGTCACTATACGGGCACAAAATGCAAGTAAACTCCTTTCAGCCACTGAACAGTGAACAGTATATGAAGTAAACGTACAACGCAATAAAACTATCACTGACAAACCAATTCCAATGAAGTTGGGATGTTGTGTGAAATGTAAATATAAACAGAATATAATGATTTGCAAATCCTCTTCAACCTATATTCAATTGAATACACCACAAAGACAAGATATTTAATGTTTAAACTGATAGACATAAATATTTGATAGACGTAAATATTTGTTCATTTTGAAATGGATGCCTGCAACATGTTTCAAAAAAGCTGGGACAGTGGCA
The DNA here is from genome assembly GCF_902500255.1 of Thalassophryne amazonica. NCBI lineage: Eukaryota > Metazoa > Chordata > Actinopteri > Batrachoidiformes > Batrachoididae > Thalassophryne > Thalassophryne amazonica. The sequence goes on from NC_047115.1 coordinate 69,170,203, forward strand.
ACAAAAGACTAGGAAAGTTGATAAATGCTCAAAGAACACCTGTTTGGAACATTCCACAGGCGAACAGGTCAATTGGAAACAGGTGAGTGTCATGACTGGGTATAAAAGAAGCATCCCCAAAAGGCTCAGCTGTTCACAAGCAAAAATGGGGCAAGGATCACCACTTTGTGAACAACTGCAGAAAATAGTCCAACAGTTTAAGAACAACATTTCTCAACGGTCAATTGCAAGGAATTTAGGGATTCCATCATCTACAGTCCATAATGGAGAACTTTCTACCCGTAAGAGACAAGGCCGAAAACCAACATTTAATGCCCGTGACCTCCCTCAGGTGGCACTGCATTTTGTAATTAATGGTTTGTGGATAATTCCCGATTTGCAGCTGATTCACCTTTTGGGGGTTAACAGAGGCCCATTACACACGTCAACCTGCAGCAACAATGCATACTGTATTCCCAAATGTGACTTGGCCTTACACAGTCTGAAGTGCTGCTCTGTTCTGACTCAAAACAAAAGTAGCAACTTCATTTCCACATAATTAAGAAAGATTGATGATGTGCAGTATCTTTATAAATTAAATAAAACATTTTATATATAGATATCTATGTAGTACAATTCCCACTTCACTTTGAAATTTAAACATATACTGTGTCTTCATGTTATTGATTCTGATTGTGTGCAGTACCTTGGAGGCCTGTGCTCGATGCAGTAGGGTGGACAGCGAGTGCGATTTAAGGCCCTGAGGCTTGGCACAAGGCATTCGGACCACAGGCCTGGAACTCTCTTCCAAGCTCTTGTCACTCATTGCTTTGATGTGAACCAGGAAGGACCGGTACTTCCCGCCTGCCATCCCTGCAGTTGTGGTGTAATTTTTACTAAAGACAAGCGAAGTGCTAACAACATATTATGATAATATGCAAATGTCAGAAGATGATTATGTTGTGTATTACTAAGATGTTTAGAAGGGTAAGTATAAACTAGTTTTGCACAGACTAGTTAACAGCATTTAGAAAAACACACCTGATATGTTCAAATGTTGTATGCAAAAGCCTATGTTGTGTGAAAAGTGTATGCTGTCTTTTAAAAATGCCACGAGAAAAGAAACTGAATCCTGCAAAGCCCTGAATGGTGAATTTCCATGACCCAGAGTTGAACTCACAAGACCTGAATACTTCCCAAAAAGAGATACAATCCACAGGTGTTTTTTATTGGTGTAATACTTGCTATATATAGAAAAGACCACACTTTGAGGTGGAGAAATGTCCCTCTTTACAGTATATAAGATGAATGCAAACCAGTGTAAACAGCTGTTCCAGTGTTCTTGAGGACTCTGAATTTGCTTCCTTTGCCGTCAAAATAAACCTGTTACTTTGAGACTTTGATCTTTTTCTGACTTGTCTGGATGCCTTTAAGGAGATTTTTTTGAACAACTGAGCAAAACACTCAGACTCTCATCCCGTGATCAAGGACTGTCTGAAGTCTCCATGACACAGTGAGATAGAAAGGGTAAATGAGAGTGTGCTTATGACTCATACGCTCACCTGGAACTTCTTTTGTTTGCTTTCAAGTCACTTGTTGATGTTAAAAAGTCCAGGTGACACAGAAAATATAATTACTGCATTTACAACAAGAGTACTCTGAGAGCCCAATATCCCCTGCTGGCAAATGTTTTGGTACAACTGCTTGCTACATTCTGATAACATTTCAAGGTACATGACAGCTGATTACTGGACAGTCACAATATTACTGTATGTATCCACCATTTGGAACAGTAGTCTACTTGACACGATGAACTACATGCACAAAATATGTAAGACAGTCATAGCTATCAATGCTCCTCAGACAGTGAATGTCATTACCTTTGACTAGCTTAGGGCTGGTGAGGCTAAGCATACCAGCATGGCCAGAGAGATCCAGCCCACTGGCCAGCCACACTGGACCACATAAGATATCCTCCTTATGGTCCTCAAGGAATGGACAAAGCACTGAACCTGGAAGAAACACATTGACAACCAATAAATAAACAAAATAAAAGTTGTAAACATTTCCTTGCTCTGCAACTTCATACAGATCAGTGACAAAAGGCAGATTCATCATCATGAGGAACCATTACAGTAAGTTCTATTTCATTCCTCCGGGCTGCCAGTGGGCGGTACTTAGCACCTGGATTAGCCTACAAGAGCATGTGCAGAGGTCAAGATCTTATACCAACAAGGGCACATTAGTGAACCTGACCTGGGTGACATCAGCAACAATATATAAAACTGTGTCACCCAGCAGTCTGTTTTCTTCAGACGACTACGTCTTTTCTTTTTCCTCGACGAGGCTACCACTCACAGTGACTAAATCAGCTTACTACAAGTAAATGTTGGTGGCTTAAGTTGTTACTGTTTGGACTAATGTTCCCCACCGTTTGAGCCACTGGGAGCCGGTGACCTCAGATGGTTGTCTGTTAAGACTAGTGCTAATTTTGTCACCCATGTTTCAATTTAGTCTTAGTCTTCTGTCAAAGTTCATTCTTAATCTTAGTCACATTTAGTTATTCACATATTTTTGTTAGTCATGTTTTAGTCGACTAAAAGCAACATTTTAGTCTGGTTTTAGTCAAACGAGAACTCAAGGTATTTTAGTCGAGTTTTAGTCAAAATATTTTAGTCTTTTTCTATTTATTTCAGAGATAATTTTTGTTTATTCAATCCAGCTGACTTGTGTTCCACAGATGAAATATTGATTAATTGTCTGGAATAACAAACATCTGGAATAAATTGAATGAATCTTGCTAAGCATATGATCAGGATGTGCGAAGACAGTAATTTGGTTCTATCTGGTTAGGTGCTTCTACCTGCAGACAGCTTCACCTACTATAGTGAAGCCCATAAAACAACTATTTGGCTTGATCATCTGATATGTACTGCAGATGCTCATGCACTTTTGAGCAAAATACATTTACCTATGCATGCCATTCTATGTTTGAATGTTAACTGCAGTGACACCTCTCACTGTGATGACCTCTGTGAAATGTACAACTGTATTGTGTTTGACTTATCAGAAGCCAGCAGACCTCTAATCACTCTCCCTAATAAAGCTGTAAATGCCAAGCCTGGGTGGAACAGGTATGTTGCTGGTCCCCATGCAGAAGCTAACGCGGCCCATAAGGCCTGGGTAATTGCTGGTAGACCAAGGCAGGGGCCAGTTCTACAGGATAAAAAGGTAACCAATACTAGATACAAATATACAGTGAGGAAAATAAGTATTTGAACACCCTGCAATTTTGCAAGTTCTCCCACTTAGAAATCATGGAGGGGTCTCAAATTTTCATCTTCGGTGCATGTCCACTGTGAGAGACATAATCTAAAAAAAAAAAAAAAAAAAAAATCCAGAAATCACAATGTATGATTTTTTTAAATAATTTATTTGTATGTTACTGCTGCAAATAAGTATTTGAACACGTGAAAATCAATGTTAATATTTGGTACAGTAGCCTTTGTTTGCAATTACAGAGGTCAAATGTTTCCTGTAGTTTTTCACCAGGTTTGCACACAATGCAGCATGGATTTTGGTCCACTCCTCCATACAGATCTTATCTAGATCAGCCAGGTTTGGAGTTTCAGCTCCCTCCAAAGATTTTTTGTTGAGTTCAGGTCTGGAGACTGGCCAGGCCACTCCAGGACCTTGAAATGCTTCTTACGGAGCCCCTCCTTAGTTGCCCTGGCTGTGTGTTTGGGGTCATTGTCATGCTGGAAGACCCAGCCATGGCCCATCTTCAATGCTATTACTGAGGGAAGGAGGTTGTTTGCCAAAATCTTGCAATACATGACCCCATCCATCCTTCCTTCAATACGGTGCAGTCGTCCTGTCCCCTTTGCAGAAGAGCACCCCCAGAGTATGATGTTTCCACCCCTATGCTTCACGGTTGGGATGGTTTTCTTGGGGTTGTTCTCATCCTCTCAACATGGTAAGTGGAGTTGATTCCAAAAAGCTCTATTCTGGTCTCATCTGACCACATGACCTTCTCCCATGCCTCCTCTGGATCATCCAGATGGTCACTGGTGAACTTCAAACGGGCGTGGACATGTGCTGGCTTGAGCAGGGGGACCTTGCTGCCCTGCAGGATTTTAAACCATGACAGCATCATGTGTTACTAATGTAATCTTTGGGACTGTGGTTCCAGCTCTCTTCAGGTCATTGACCAGGTCCTCCTGTGTAGTTCTGAGCTTTCTGTTTGCAGAGGATAGAACAACATGCCTATTAGGAAACTTTTAACAGGTAGGTCTCAACAGCTTTAACAGTTTTAAAAATGTTTTTCACTGTTCAGCTTAGTTTAGTACGTTATCGGTCTAAAGGTTATCGGATGGTAATTCATCGGAAGATAATTAGTCCGATGATAATTTTTAAATTTATCTAAAAAGATAATCCAATAATGAAAACATTAGCTTCGATAATTATCTGTTATCGGATTATCGGAAGTGTGCCCACCACTGATCATAACAGTTGTCTTCTACCAAGCTGCTTGCCTGTTGTCCTGTAGTCCATCCCAGCCTTGTGCAGGTCTACAGTTTTGTCTCTGGTGTCCTTAGACAGCTCTTTGGTCTTGGCTATGGTGGACAGGTTGGAGTGTGATTGACTGAGTGTGTGAACAGGTGTCTTTTATACAGGGAAGAAGTTCAAACAGGTGCAATTAATACAGGTAAAAAGTGCAGAATAAGAGGGCTTCTTAAAGAAAAATTAACAGGTCTGTGTGAGCCAGAATTCTTGCTGGTTGGTAGGTGTTCAAATACTTATTTGCAGCAGTAACATACAAATAAATTATTTAAAAAATCATACATTGTGATTTTCGGATTATTTTTTTAGATTATGTCTCTCACAGTGGACATGCACCTAAGATGAAAATTTCAGACCCCTCCATGATTTCAAAGTGGGAGAACTTGCAAAACTGCAGGATGTTCAAATACTTATTTTCCTCACTGTACAGTGTGCTTTGTTGGCAAGCATGAGCAAGCCTTGAGAGTTGACTCTATGGCTGGAAAACTGCTTGACAGCAATGACACTGGCTTCTGGAAAGAAATGAAGAATATAAACAGGGTTAAAACAGCACTGCCATGTAACATTGAGGGTTTATCTGGTGGAGAAAATATAACTGAACTATGGAGGCAGCATTATGCTGCTCTGTTCAACTGTGTCAGAAGTGAGCCCTACTGTACAGGTAATATAGAGGAGGATGTGGTACACATCAGCTCCTATAAGATTTCCCAAGCCATAAAGCACCTAGCTGTTAACAAATCATGCGGCATGGATAATATCACTGCAGAACACCTGAAGCTTGCCAGCCCTGGGGTTGATGTCTTGCTGGCTATTTGTCTTACAGGGTTAGTAACGCATGGTATTCTGCCAGATGCTATGTTGACAGTTATTTTAGTACCTGTCATCAAAGACAAGGCTGGGAAGGTAGGGAGTATGGATAACTATCGGCCCATTGTCCCAGCCAGCGTACTGTCTAAGGTGCTAGAAAGTGTAATATTTGACAGAGTTGGAGATCTTATTTGCACCACAGACAATCAATTTGGCTTTAAGAGTAAGCATAGTACTAATTTGTATATTTATGCATTAAAAGAAGTCATAAAAAAGTACAGAGGACAGGGCTCAACAGTGTTGGTAGGTTTTATTGATGCCTGTAAGGCATTTGACAAAGTCAATCATTACAAGCTCTTCGCCAAGCTGAAGCATAGGGGTGTTCCGGGTAGCATCATACGTATCCTGGCATACTGGTACGACAGGCAGACTATGCAGGTGAAATGGGGGAGTTTTTATCCTCTTCCTTCAGAGTTGGCAATGGGGTACGGCAGGGTGGGCTTTTATCCCCAAGCCTAGTCAGCCTGTACATGGATGTCAAGGCAGCTGAGAGATTGTAGAACAGGGTGTATTGTGGGTAACACCTTAATCACTTTATGTACGCTGATGATTTGGCCATTATATCTCCCAGTAGTGCAGGGTTCCAACAGCTTCTCAACATATGTTCAGACTATGGGATCAAGTTTGACATCAAGTATAATGCCAAAAAGAGCATGATAATGATATGTAGGACCAAGGAGGATCAACATCTTAATTTCCCAGGTTTCTATTTGTCTGGTCAAACCCTGTCTGTGTGTACCAATGTAAAATATCTAGGCCACATTATCAATGATAAGATGGAAGATGATGCTGATGTGCTCAGACAGAGAATATTGTTGTATGTCCAAGTTAATGTTTTAGTGAGAAAATTCGACGACTGCTCTGATGAAGTGAAGGTGAACTTGTTTAGAGCTTAATGTACCCCTATGTACACGGCCCCCCTCTGGGTGAGCTATAAGAAGGAGAGCTTGCACAAACTTCAAATTGTGTATAATGATGGTCTCAAAATCAGCACAAGAAGCCCGGGGGTAGTAGTGCCAGCAAGCTTTTTTGTGATTTAGGGTTAAACACCTTTCAGGCCACCCTGAGAAGACTGATGTACAAGTCTATATATAGACTGCAGGGGTCCCAGAATAATCTTATTATGCAGTTCAACAATCCCAGGTGTAGTTCTGTCAGATACCAATCCCATATGTGGAAATACTGGTATTTGTGCCTTGTATAGAATGTGTATGCACTTTTTTTTAAATGGCATCTTCGACTGCTCCTATTTATTATAGATGCCTTTTATTGAATTTGCACAAGCACTTTTTATGTATATATATTTAATTTTTTTAATATTAGGTGATCTTATAATGCCTTTTTTTTATACTATATGTTTGTTTTATGTTTTGTATGTGATGTTATGACTATTTGGACGTTGGAGTCTGAAATAAAGTTTGATGACGTTTGATGATGTACAGGAGATTCAAACAGTTAACAATAAAATTTTCTTAGAAACTGCAAAAAAAAAAAAAAAGAAATGTTTTTTTCATGAAGAAATTCTGTATATTAATAGGTAAAATGCACATACAAATGCGAAATACTCCGCTGCTTTGTATTATTTCACAAGCTTTAACCTTTTACAGTACATTTAATTTTATACACCACAGACTTTTCCAATAAATTAACTTCAAAAATTAAAGGTGTAACAGATAACAAAACTCAATCAGATTGGATCACTGTTTTACTCATGGATCAGATCATGGATTTTCTAAATACTACTTTGCCTTCTCATGTTAAAATTTACTTAACAAACAAGGGGCTTTTGCCCATGTCTTCAATGAAAACAAGGTGTCAGATGTTTTAATATGAAATACTTGCCATATTAAATTGCAATATGAACAGCGCCGCTTAATAAAAAAAAAAAAAACCTCTCTCAAAACAATAAAAATAGTTTAAAAAAAAAAGAAAAAGAAAAATGTAGCAAAGTGGATCTAGGGCACAAGTTAAATTTGTCAAGAGGGTAACAATAAATTTAAATAGCACATTCAGGATAAATACGTTAGTCCTCCCGAGCAGCCACCCACTAGGCAAAAGTTGTGAAAAATCATTTTTGCCCCATTGCTCAATAAGCTCTCAGCCACCTTGGCTCCAGTGGGCTCACAATGACACAGGGAAGATGTGATAGGCATGCAGTCTTGACATTTTGTACAGATTCTTTCCGTGTTTGGGCCAACAAGTGTGCTAAGCCTGCAGAACAGTGCCGCAAGAACAAGACAGCACAGCTCATCTGTTTTTGACAGGATGCACTTATGTGAATGCAGTTAAATTCACATGAATTCACATACTGTGTCTCAATAGATACACAGCCCCCTTCTAAAGGCTGCCTCATGAAACTCTTCAGGCTTCAGCCCTTCAGACGTAACAGAGGCCAGAAAAACCCGTTCTGTTCTGAAATGAGACTAGCCCAGGGAGCCTTTTGTTGACGCGTCATTACATTTCCCCACCTCCTCTTACCTGGCAACCCTGTCAGATGCATAGTGGGCATAACCTGAACATTAGTAACAATGTTCAGAATGTATTAGTGCTTTACTTATAAGTATTACTTATTTACAATTGTACATAAGAAGTCTAAAAGTGACTTCTTTTTTTTTGTTTTTTACCAACAGTCCTGGGTGGGAAAAACAAACTTAAAAAAAAAAAAAAAACACAAAGCCATGCAATGAATCATGGAATTATTTGGGCTGTAGCCTTCGACTGAGGGAGAAAGAACGGTGCAAATGATGTCCGCTTCACAAGCAGCCTTTGAAACAGGGCAGTCCCATTGCACCAGTTATGAAAACTGTCAACATCAGCCTCCGAAGTGTGCAGCCACTGAACTGGGATACAGCCAGGGTCTGTATTTCACACCATTATATATAAAATTTACAATTAATCTGTGGTTCACATGCATGCCAAATTCATTGAGGGGCAGTACATATTAGGGTCGCCTTATACAGAGAGCAGCGACAACTGAGAACACAGTGCCATTTTGGGGCCAATTGTGCTGAACTACCGAAATAACCTTTTAGGTTTTCAACATTGTTTTTAGTCAGTTAACCACATACAGCAACGCATCCAGGTACAGGTCCTATCAAAATAAATATAAAAATAGTTAACTAGCAAATTTATAATTTATGATAATTTATTTAATTAAAGCCTGATTTATGCTTGGCAACTCTAACTCCGTGTCGTGGAATGACATCAACATGCGTGACAGTTTCAAAATTCTCTGTGGCTGGATTATGCGTTACTGTGGATTAATTTGCCCCTCAACAGACTTTTCTTTCTACAATCATCACCTCCAATTCAAAGGCAATGACCCTGTGTTGTAAATTTGGGGACTTTTCTGCCAAACGCATTTGATCCATTATCAAAATGCATTCAGCGTATGCAGTGCGAAAACTATTAAAATAGGAGAGGAAAGCGTGAAACCAGAAAAGTGTCAAAATCACAGGTTTTTGTGGTGTCTGATTTCGCAGGTGCATGTCAGGCTGCGGGTCTCATGTCTGAGCACGGTTTGAAAAAAATAAATGGTCGGTCTTTTAATCACGGAAATGACTCCTGTCCCACTTTCCTCATATCGGCGACTGTCAGAGCGCCGAACTTTAATTTTGTACCTCTGTTACTGTGCACGTCCAGACTGCTCTGTCAGGTTCCATGCAAGGGGTTTTAATGGAAATGCAATGCGGTCGGATGGGACGCGTTGTCCGATCTGAGTGAAAATCCGTTATATACAGTGTTTATTACATGGAAAACCATACAAAAACCTCCGGTTTATACGATGACAGTTTAGGCAAGTTTTACTATACATGGGACTGAATACTAAATTTACCTACCTCACAAAACTTTGAGGATGAAGTCGTATCCATCCCACACAACTGACTTTATTTTCATAAATATTTTCCTCTCTTCGGATCTGAAGGTAATCTGTACATCCTGAACCTGTTGTTGTATCTATTTGTGCATCCAAATGCACAGCAACCCGGCATTTTCAGTGAATAAATAAATAAATAAGATGGATTTACATGCAGATAGTTTAACAGTGAACACTATTTTGGCCCCAAGATGGCACCACGAAACACGTGACTTTTTTTTTTTGTCTCATCATGTTGCTACTCTCTGTATGAAGGGAATCTAGTCCATAAGGATCAATTGTGCTCAGTTCCACCACAAGTAAAAATATGTATGGTAACAATCCTATGAGAATGATTGATGCAGCCCTGAGCAAAGAATTTATTCTTTACCTGATGTCTCCTCTATGTCCATGAACTGAATGTCCTCTGCAAAGTCATGCAGGAGAGGCTGACCATTTCTCTCACCATTGGCATGGAGAACATTGGAGAGGGGGAAGGAAATCTGTCGATCAACTGCCGTCTCTGATAAGGAGATGAAATGCAAAATTCACTTATAAGTACTTTTCTTTTTCATGGCAATTCCATAGTAACAACAATAACAGGTGAGAGGGAAAAACACAAGAACTTGATGTAGCAGCTGGTCCACCTCTCTGAGTCATTACAATTGTTTTATTAAAGACAAAACCAATAATTAATCTATATTTCTGGAAAAGACCTGTATTTATTTGGTGCACAGTCAACTATAACTTTTTTTGCAACAATTGGTATTAAACTAGCATTTGCTAGCCTGTTTTACCAACTTATTGAAGCAACATTCTGAATAAAATACCAAAACAACTCAAATTTAGACTACTAATACCGTTGTTCAAAATGGTATTAGTAGTCAAAATGTAATGTAGGAGCATGAAATGACCAATAACAGCAACTACTCACTCCACTTCCACTTATTGTGAGCAACACATCAACCATGTAGCTCAAAGTAAACATCTTGAATAAAAGGTACCGGTATGTGCATAAACTCATTCAAGACAAAGTACACAAGCTGTGGGTAATTGTGTATCATAGCAGTAAATAAATTTAATTTATAATTCTGAGAAGTTCGAGCAATGACTGTTTAAATTTGTTTGCAATTTACAGTGTGAAACAATACTTGTATAGTGTAGTTCAGTGAAGCACACTGTTCACTGAACTACACAAGATCTATTGTGGGGGGCATCTAAAAGCAGTATCCTCACCGGTAACTTTTCCCAAACCGTGTGCTTTATTCTTCAGCAAAGTAACCTGGATCTGCGGAATGTTGACAATGTTGGCATTTAGGACAAATTTGAAGTCCACATGTCCCACCATGCAGGCCTTAGGCAGCACAAGCTCAAAGACATGTTCGTCCCAGCTAGAGCTGGAGAGACAATGATGCATATTAGGATAACTGCAGACATTATTTTGCAAACAAAACACAACCACCCATAATATAAAGACAACATGCGGCACACTTCTTCTCATGCGTGTCACACCACTTTTTGCAATACATCCAATGATACTACAAATTAGCCAAGAGCCAAACCAAACACCTGTCACTCTGAAGTTTCCAAGTGCGGGTGTGTTGGGCTGCATCTCCATGATGCTGCTGGTGTAGGTGCTGAGGGTGGCGTCGCTGCTGCTGCTCTTGCTGCACCTCCACCCAGCATGGAGGCACTGTGGCAGAGAAGCGTGGCGTTAATGTCTCGAACCGTGTCAGCTCGACCAGTGACATCAGGCTGTCTGTGGTCAGCAATTGGTCCACTAGGAGGTCCACTCCTGAGCAATAGGGAAAATTGTGGAATAAAAGATTAATATACGCGTATAGTGAGAATGAAAAACAGGACAAAACTTGTGGTGACTTGAGGAATTACCTGTGATCCCAGGGCTAGAAGGGTTAGATGAGGGCTTTGCCCCCTCAAGCAGCAGATCAGCCCCTTTAGAAAGGGGGCCATCAAGAAACATGTCTCCGTCATCTACATCATCACAAACACCTCCAATTTGAAGGAAATGAAGTTCTCCACCTTTGGAGAAAATGCAGAAAAAAATCCAAAAGAACACCATTAAATACACCACTTACTTAACCACCAACCACAGCAATATCTTCTTTTTTATTAGCGATGAGTATCATTAAGATTTTTAACAGCATTGCTACTCTTAATGGTCCTGCTTATCAGTCGGGCACTTAACAGTATTTTTATCTGTACTTGTTGGAGAAAAAAAAAATAATCAAATGAAGAATCATATTAAAAATGCGTTCTTTCCTATATACAATTTAACATGAACAATCAAGAGCAACCACACGTGACAGTAAAATTCTCTCCACCATTATTGGTTCTCTACCGGACAAGAGAGAGACGTAAATCTACTTCCTTAATTTCTCCACTACTGAAAGCAATACAGCAGAGGAGCAGAACTTATCAATAATATAAATAAAGAGTTCCTGTACCCATCCTATTTTATAACCATAGCTATTAATTACAGTACTGTAACCACCACAGTACAAGAGTGTGACGAAACACCCTATTTACTACCTAAACGTAGTCCATTTAAGCAGAATGTTTTCATTATGACTTGTATTAAATGCAACCCAAAATGCAGAATGTTTTCATTATGACTTGTATTAAATGCAACCCAAAATGCAGGCAGTCATCCACAAAGGAAGTGGAGAAATGAACGATTTATTACAAAGTGTTTATATAAAATAAATAAATAAATAAAAAAGAGGGAATAGTCGCCAACATTAGTGACCTGGGAGGTTTTCGTCAGCGGAAAGTGTCAGAGAGGCCATAAATAACAGGAGTGAAGAATGTGGAAAAACATCGTAGACAGAAACAAAATATTCAGCAACAGAAGAAGCACTTGAATAAAATTAAGTAGTGACACAAAGAGTAGATAAGAAACAGGTTCGGTGATTGTGACGTGTATCAGCTGTGAAGTAAAGCGTGGGATATTACTCCACCCACAAACACACCCATAAACAGATGACACACAGATAAGAGTGAAACATCACACTGTAAAGAACCCTGACCCACAAATAAATAATGAACACAAGACAAGTGTAGAGGAACTTAAGTAGAACTAAAAAAATGGCTAGAGTATAAAACAAACGAAAAAGGACCAGAAAACTCCTAGAAACGACAAGGACATCACAATGACGAGGACAAATAGTGTTGTGGCGTACTTGCTTTGAGGAGGTGTTGCTATATCTTGCTGTAAATGTCAGATGTGATGCTGCTGTTGCTGCAATGTGAACTGTACCAGCCATCACTGTTATTGTTTACATTTTGTTTTTCTGATGTGTGCTGCCTGGTTGGCAAACGACAGTACACCCTGAAAGTATTCAAGGCAATTCACTTTTTCTATATTTTGTTATGTTACAACCTTATTCCAAAATGGATAAAATTCTTCTTCTATCTGCAGATCTCTGAGACAGGATTGTCTCAAGGCACAAATCTGGGAAACATTTCTGCAGAAACATTTCTGTTGCTTTGAAGGTCCCAATGAGCACAGTGGACTCCATTATCCATAAATGGAAGATGTTTGGATCCACCGGGACTTTTCCGAGAGCTGGCCACCCACCTAAACTGAGTGATGCAGGAGAAGGGCCTTGGTCAGACAGGTGACCAAGAACCCGATGGTCACTCTGTCAGAGCTCCAGGATTCCTCTGTGGAGAGAGGAGAATATTCCAGAAGGACCACCATCTCCAGACAGAGTGGTCAGACAGAAGGCACTCCTTAGTAATCTTTACACATAACGACGAATCACAAATGCCACAAAGTACACATTCTTGGCCGCTGATCACAAATGTGATGATTCGGAGCAGAGGCATCAGGAGTCCTCAGGACAGCACTTCGTTATGTTCTGTCAGGTTGTGAATCAGACAAATTGTCTCCACCCGCCATATTCACGCTAACGTCAGCTGCTGAGTTGCGCAGAAAGGAGAAGGAGACGGAAAGAGCCAGATGTCTGGCTGCATGTGGCTCTCCTCTGGCTCAGACTTGTTCTCCTGACCATTAGGAACAACAGCAGGTGGAACACCTGCAGGAGCATTCTGAGGAGCTTTGGAATGACTTAGCATCACTGTTCCTCTTTGGCATACTGCAGCAATGACACTGAATGTGGTGCAGTAGGGTTGGTCCACAGTGAAATGTGACACCGCATTACAATTTGTGTCAAAACTTGACAGTTTCCGTGTCAATTCATATCGACGTGTGAGTCTGGGCTCCAACACCCATCACAGGAAACACTACGAGCGCTGTGACATTCTATTAAGGATCACCACGAATCAACATGCTCAGTTGCAAACTCCACAACATGAGGCGACATGAGGGTGGTGCGTGACGATATCACAAATATCACGCACCAACACTCACTGTTAATGCTGCATTTACACATGACAACAAGTCACGAATGTCACGAAGCATACATTGTTGGCCGCTGATCACGAACGTGATGATTTGAGGCACAGGCATCCTCAGGAACTGCTGAAACCTGTTACCACGCATTACGATTAATGGCACGTCTTGCTGGCAAATCATCAGGAACCATTACACACGGTCAAGAATTATGTTCCGCACTGTTGTGCGCTATTACATCATTCTGTCACGTTGTGAATGAGTTGAATTGTCTCCACACACACACACACACACACACACCTATATTCATCCTACCATGAGCTGCTGAACAATTTTGATCACTCCAGTTTGATCCTCAAAATCTAGATAATCCACAGCAGAAGAACTTTGTGAACTATGTGAACGGTTGTAACTTTGTGAAATAATTCGTGGAAGATTTTTTGACAGCCAAAAATATCCTCCACAAAAAAATCACGAATATCACACACCAACACTCTATTAAGAAACCTATTCAGATGCATTAAGTCACATTAAGAATGTCAGGAATGTGCCAAGAATGACGCAAATATGACATTCATAGCGCGCCCTGCCTATGTGTAAACACAGCACAAAAAGGCACATGGCAGCCCGCCTTGAGTTTGCCAAAAGGCACTTGAAGGACTCTCAGACCATGAGAAACAAAATTCTCTAGTCTGATGAAACAAAGATTGAACTGTGGCATGAACACCAGGCGCCATGTTTGAAGGAAACCAGGAGCCATCCCTACAGTGAAGCATGGTGGTTGCATCATGCTGAGGGGATGTTTTTTTTTAATGGCATTAGAGACTAGTCAGGTTTGAGGGAAAGATTAATGCAGCAATGTGCAGAGACATCCTGGATGAACACCTGCTCCAGCGCGCTCCTGGCCTTAGACTGGGACAATGGTTCATCTTTCAGCAGGACAATGACCATAAGCACACAGCCAGGATATCAAGACAGTGGCTTCAGGAAACTCTGTGAATGTCCTTGAGTGGCCCAGCCAGAGCCCAGACCTGAATCCGATTGAACATCTCTGTAGAGATCTGAAAATCCAACTTGATGGTGGTTGAGAGGTGCTGCAAACAGGAATGGGCAAAACTGCTTAAAGAAGACTTGAGCCTGTAACTGCTGCCAAAGGTGCATCAACAAAGTACAGAGCAAAGGGTGTGGATGATTATGTATGTTATTTCTTAGTTTATTTTTGTGGTTTTTTTTTTAATAAATTTGCAAAAAAAAACAAAAAAAAAACACCAACAACAAAACCTTTTTTCGTGTTGTCATTATGGGGTTTTGTGAATAGAATTTTGAGGGGAAAAATGAATTTACTCCATTTTGGAACAAGGGTGTAACAAAACAAAATGTGAAAAAGTGAAGTGCTGTGAATACTTTCCAGATGCACTGCATCTGTGGGAGCAGCATGTGATAACAGACATTTGTCAGTTGTTTGTGTCACTGGGCAGGACGTCTCACTGTCTGGCAAAAACACATATAGTTGTGTTCAAAGGTTTACATACCCTGGCAGAATTTTTGATTTTTTTTTTTTTTTTTTTTGCGCCATTTTTCAAAGAATATGAATGATAACTTTTTTCACTCATGGTTATTGGTTGGGTGAAGCCATTTACTGTCAAACAACTGTATTTACTCTTTTTAAATGACCCTGATCAAAGTTCACATACTCCTGTTCTTAATACCGTGCATTTCCCCCTTTAACATCAATGGCAGCTTGAAGTCTTTTGTGGTACAACCCCAATTCCAGTGAAGTTGGGATGTTGTGGAATGTCTAAATAAAAACAGAATACAATGATTTGCAAATCCTCTTCAACCTATATTCAATTAAATACAACACAAGGACAAGCTATTTAATGTTCAAACTGATAAACTTTATTGTTTTTGAGCAAATGTTTGCTCATTTTGAAATGGATGCCTGCATCATGTTTCTAAAAAAGCTGGGGCATGGCAACAAAAGACTGGGAAAGTTGATGAATGCCCAAAGAACACCTGTTTGGAACGTTCCACAGGTGAACAGGTTACAGTAATTGGAAACAGGTGAGTGTCATGATTGGGTATAAAAGGAGCATCCCCAAAAGGCTCAGCCATTCACAAGCAAAGATGAGGCAAGGATCACCACTTTGTGAACAAGTGACTGAAAAAAATAGTCCAACAGCTTAAGAACAATGGTTCTCAACATTCAATTGCAAGGAATTCAGGGATTCCATCATTTACAGTCCATAATATAATCTGAAGATTCAGAGAATCTGGAGAACTTTCTTCATGTAAGTGGCAAGGCCGAAAACCAATACTGAATACCTGTGACCTTAGATCCCTCAGGCGGCACTGCATTAAAAACTGACATCATTGTGTAAAGGATCTGACTACGTAGGCTCAGGAACACTTCAGAAAACCACTGTCAGTAAACACAGTTTGTCGCTACTTCTACAAGTGCAAGTTAAAACTCTACCATGCAAAGCGAAAGCCATACATCAACAACATCCAGAAACACCGCCGCCTTCTCTGGGCCCGAGGTCATTTGAGATGGACAGACACAAAGTGGAAAAGTGTGCTGTAGTCTGTTGAGTCCACATTCCAAATTGTTTTTGTAAAGCATGGACGTCGTGTCCTCCGGACAAAAGAGGAAAAAGACCATACAGATTTGTTACCAGTGTAAAGTTCAAAAGCCAGCATCTGTGATGGTATGGGGGTGTATTAGTGCCCATGGCATCGTCAACTTATACATCTGTGATGGCACCATCCTGTAATCCAAGCAACGTCTTTTTCAGGGACGTCCCTGCTTATTTCAGCAAAACAATGCCAAGCCACATTCTGCACGTGTTACAATAGCATGGCTGTGTCGTAAAAGAGCGTGGGTACTAGACTGGCCTGCCTGCAGTTCAAACCTGTCGCCCATTGAAAATGTGTGGCGCATTATGAAGTGCAAAATACGACAATGGAGACCCCGGACTGTTGAACAACTGAAGTCGTACATCAAGCAAGAATGGGAAAGAATTCCACCTACAAAGCTTCAAAAATTTGTGTCCTCAGTTCTGAAATGCTTATTGAGTGTTGTTAGAAGGAAAGGTGATGTAACACAGTGGTAAACATACGAATGTCCCAGCTTTTTTGAAATGTGTTGCAGGCATCCATTTGAAAATGAGCAAATATTTACACAAAAACAATAAAGCTTATCAGTTTGAACATAAAATATCTTGTCTTTGTGGTGTATTCAATTGAATACAGGTTGAAGAGGATTTGCAAATCATTGTATTCTGTTTTTATTTACATTTTACACAACGACCCAACTTCATTGGAATTGGGGTTGTAGTTGTGGACGAGGTTCTCTGGAGGTAAAGGTGCCATTGAATATGTCTTGGACTTTATTTGCATGAATTATGAAGAAATACAAACCGTATGGCACTCTATGGTACAACCCCTGGCAAAAATTATGGAATCACCGGCCTCGGAGGATGTTCATTCAGTTGTTTAATTTTGTAGAAAAAAAGCAGATCACAGACATGACACAAAACTAAAGTCATTTCAAATGGCAACTATCTGTCTTTAAGAAACACTATAAGAAATCAGGGAAAAAAAAAATTGTGGCAGTCAGTAACAGTTACTTTTTTAGACCAAGCAGAGGGAAAAAAAATGGAATCACTCAATTCTGAGGAATAAATTATGGAATCACCCTGTAAATTTTCATCCCCAAAACTAACACCTGCATCAAATCAGATCTGCTCATCAGTCTGCATCTAAAAAGGAGTGATCACACCTTGGAGAGCTGTTGCACCAAGTGGACTGACATGAATCATGGCTCCAACACGAGAGATGTCAATTGAAACAAAGGAGAGGATTATCAAACTCTTAAAAGAGGGTAACTCATCACGCAATGTTGCAAAAGATGTTGGTTGTTCACAGTCAGCTGTGTCTAAACTCTGGACCAAATACAAACAACATGGGAAGGTTGTTAAGGCAAACATACTGGTAGACCAAGGAAGACATCAAAGCATCAAGACAGAAAACTTAAAGCAATATGTCTCAAAAATCGAAAATGCACAACAAAACAAATGAGGAACGAATGGGAGGAAACTGGAGTCAACGTCTGTGACCGAACTGTAAGAAACCGCCTAAAGGAAATGGGATTTATATACAGAAAAGCTAAACGAAAGCCATCCTTAACACCTACACAGAAAAAAATGGGCTAAGGAAAAGCAATCGTGGACTGTGGATGAAGGTCATATTCAGTGATGAATCTCGAATCTGCATTGGGCAAGGTGATGATGCTGGAACTTTTGTTTGGTGCCGTTCCAATGAGATTTATAAAGATGACTGCCTGAAGAGAACATGTAAATTTCCACAGTCATTGATGATATGGGGCTGCATGTCAGGTAAAGGCACTGGGGAGATGGCTGTCATTACATCATCAATAAATGCACAAGTTTATGTTGATATTTTGGACACTTTTCTTATCCCATCAACTGAAAGGATGTTTGGGGATGATGAAATCATTTTTCAAGATGATAATACATCTTGCCATAGAGCAAAAACTGTGAAAACATTCCTTGCAAAAAGACACATAGGGTCAATGTCATGGCCTGCAAATAGTCCGGATCTTAATCCAATTGAAAATCTTTGGTGGAAGTTGAAGAAAATGGTCCATGACAAGGCTCCAACCTGCAAAGCTGATCTGGCAACAGCAATCAGAGAAAGTTGGAGCCAGATTGATGAAGAGTACTGTTTGTCACTCATTAAGTTCATGCCTCAGAGACTGCAAGCTGTTATAAAAGCCAGAGGTGGTGCAACAAAATACTAGTGATGTGTTGGAGCGCTCTTTGTTTTTCATGATTCCATAATTTTTTCCTCAGAATTGAGTGAGTCCATATTTTTTTCCCTCTGCTTGGTCTAAAAAAGTAACCGTTACTGACTACCACAATTTTTTTTCCTGATTTCTTATAGTGTTTCTTAAAGCCAGAAAGTTGCCATTTGAAATGACTTTAGTTTTGTGTCATGTCTGTGATCTGCTTTTTTTCTACAAAATTAAACAACTGAATGAACATCCTCCGAGGCCGGTGATTCCATAATTTTTGCCAGGGGTTGTAAGTCTGCATGGAGTAGACAGTTTTCAAAAACTGAGTGACTGTGCAAGAAGGAGAAGAGTGAGGAAAGTCACCAAGACACCAGAACAACTCAGAAGAAGTCATAGGCTTATGTGACTGTGACTAGGGAAACTGTGCACAGTGCAAATTTTGCATTTTGTATCACCAGAAAATCCTCCTCTATACCACCAGTGGTATAGAGGAGGATTTTCTTAAAAAGAAGAACTAAAACTTTACCTACAAATTACCATAAGGTACATCTGACATGCAAGCCTAGATCTGATCCGTTATGGTGAAAGAATATCCTTCTGAGATTGGTGAACAGCCTACTGAACACGTTTCACCACAAGGTTATTAACAGTAGTTCTTATGACAATTTAAACAAAACTAAAACTGCAATACTAATCATCTGGAATTTTACCATTGTTTACTGTGAAACCAGTAATGGACTAATTCCTATTTTCAATACACAAAATGACCAAAATATACAGTGGGGTAAAAAAGTCTTTAGTCAGTCCCCGATTGTGCAAGTTCTCCTACTTAGAAAGATGAGAGAGGTCTGTAATTTTCATCATAGGTACACTTGAACTGTGAGAGACAAAATGAGAAAAAAAATTCCAGGAAATCACATTGTAGGATTTTTAAAGAATTTATTTGTAAATTATGGTGGAAAATAAGTATTTGGTCACCCACAAACAAGAAAGATTTCTGGCTCTCACAGACCTGCAACTTCTTCTTTAAGAAGCTCTTCTGTCATCCACCTGTTACTTGTATTAATGGCACCTGTTTGAACTCGTTACCTGTATAAAAGACACCTATCCACAGCCTCAAACAGTCAGACTCCGAACTCAATCATGGCAAAGACCAAAGAGTCGTTGAAGGGCACCAGAAAGAAAATTGTAGATGTGCACCAGGCTGGGAAGAGTTAATGTACAATAGTCAAACAGGTTGGTGTGAATAAATCAACTGTGGGAGCAATTGTAAGAAAACAGAAGACGTACAAAACCAGTGATAATCCCCCTCGATCTGGGGCTCCACACAAGATGTCATCCTGTGGGGTGAAAATGATCAAGAGAACGGTGAACAAAAATCCCAGAACTACACAGAGGGACCTGATGAATGACCTGCAGAGAGCTGGGACCAAAGTAACAAAGGCTACACACTACGCAGAGAGGGACTCAAATCCTGCAGTGCCAGGTGTGTCCACCTGCTTAAGCCAGTACATGTCCAGGCCCCTCTGAAGTTTGCCAGAGAGCATATGGATGATCCAGAAGAGGATTGGGAGAGTATCATGTGGTCAGATGAAACCAAAATAGAACATTTTGGTAAAAACTCAACTCGTCGTGTTTGGAGGAAGAAGAACGCCGAGTTGCATTCCAAGAACACCATACCTGCTGTGAAGCATGGGGGTGGAAACATCATGCTTTGGGGCTGCTGTTCTGCAAAGGGGACAGGACGACTGATCCGTGTTAAGGGAAGAATGAACGGGGCCATGCATCGTGAAATTTTAAGCCAAAACCTCCTTCCATTAGTGAGAGCATTGAAGATGCAACATGGCTGGGACTTCCAGCATGACAATGATCCCAAACACACCGCTCGGGCAATGAAGGAGTGGCTCCGTAAAAAGAATTTCAAGGTCCAGGAGTGGCCAAGCCAGTCTCCAGACCCCAACCCCATAGAGAATTTGTGGAGGGAGTTGAAAGTCTGTGTTGCCCAATGACAGCCCCAAAACATCACTGCTCTGGAGGAGATCTGCATGGAGGAATGGGCCAAAATAACAGCTGCAGTGTGTGCAAACCTGGTGAAGACCTACAGGAAACGTTTGATCTCTGTCATTGCCAACAAAGATTATGTTAAGAAGTATTGAGTTGAACTTTTGTTATTGGCCAAATACTTGTTTTCCACCATAATTTACAAATACATTATTTAAAAAATCTGAAAAAACCTGAAAAAATCCTATAATGTGATTTCTTGGAATTTTTTTCTCATTTTGTCTCTCATAGTTAAAGTGTACCTATGATGAAATTTACAGACCTCTCTCATTTTTCTAAGTCGGAGACCTTGCACAATCAGGGACTGACTAAATACATTTTCACCCACTGTACTTTGGGCCTGTGTCCCACTGTGCTGGATGGAAGAGGCAGTGTAATGGCCTGAACTTGGAGGTGAGTTTCAAGATCTGTTCTGAGATCTGGTCATGGGAAGTGCATTGTTCACATTTTCTTCTTTAGCTTTTTACACCATTAACAGCTATATGACCTCTCGTGCTCGTCACCAAATGTGGTCAGTTCATTCATTCATTCTCTATTGTTCATAGAGGTTGAGATTATGGTGGCAGCAGATTAAGCAGATCATCCCACACTTCTCAATTGCCCAAGTACTCTAAATCTTCCTGGGTTATCTCGAGGCATTCCCAAGCCAGCTGGGAAATCTCATCCTTCACGTGCATCCTGGGTATTCCCTGAGGCCTCCTCAGACTTGGACGTGCCTGGAGGACCTACCTAGGTAGGTGACCAGGCAGCATTCTCACCAGATGCTCAAACCACCTCAAGTGGCTCCTTGCAATTTGAAGGAGCCAGTCTGAATCCCTCAACATCGTCAAGCTTCTCAGCCTGCCTCCAAGTGTAAGCCCAAATACCTGACAGAGGAACTTAATTTTCACAGACTTACATATCCATATGGATACAGGCGGGAAGGACAGCTCTGCAGCGATGGGAAGAGGCGAAAACAGCAGGTGCATGATGGCACTGGGAGCTGTAGTCTCGATGCTGCATGCAGGCGGCTCAGGAGCTATGGTCGTTTGATTGCTGACCCGAGACAACAGCATCATCCGGCAGGGCCCTGGGTGACCAAGCAGCCCTGTTTAGGGATAGCCCTGCTTGCTCTACATGGAGACAGACCTAGAAAAGGTGGTCTAAACATGGCTTCTCTCACTAGACCCGGTTGGCTCACCGCTGCCAATGGGCATCACTACACGCGGTGTGAAAAGAAAAACAAAGAACCTGAAAATTGCGTGCTGGAATGTACGCACAATGATGGACTCAGACAATAGCGATCGTCCTCGAAGACGCGCAGCCTTAGTCGCCAAAGAGCTAGCAAGGCTTGACATAGACACTGCTGCACTCAGCGAGGTGCACTTTGCAGACCAAGGGTCACTCACCGAGGAAGGCACAGGCTACACACTGTTCTGGTCAGGGAAGGCTAAAGAAGATCGTCGACTCTCAGGGGTCGGGTTCATGATTAAGAGCGCCATAGCACATAGGTTACACAGTTTGCCAGGTGGACATTCTGACCGACTCATGCCACTCCGGCTCCCCATCAACAACAAGGATTTTGCCACTATTGTTAGTGTGTATGCCCCAACCATGCAGGCCGACATCGGAGTTAAGGAGGCTTTCTATAGCAATCTGCACAACCTTCTACAGCGCGACGACACCCAGGACAAGCTCCTCATCATGAGAGATTTCAACGCCAGAGTGACCTCTGATGTATGGAAGGACGTGCTAGGGAAACATGGCATAGGCAACTGTAACGACAATGGCCGCCTGCTGCTGGAGTTCTGCTCTGCACATGACTTGATGATCACCAACAGCCTGTTCCAACAGAAAGAGAGATTCAAAGCAACCTGGAGACACCCACGCTCCAAACACTGGCACCTTCTGGACTACGTTCTGACGCGACAGCATGATAGAAGAGACGTACTACATACCAGGGTGATGCCTAGCGTGGATTTCTATACGGATCATCGCTTGGTCCATTCCAAGATTGCTTTCACTTTCAAGCCCCCTCCTAAGATGAAAGGCCCACAGTTTAAGAAGCTACAAGTCCACAAGCTGCAAGACATAGACACAAAAATGGAGTTCCAGGCCAAACTAGAGGAGAGACTGGGTGGAGAAGAAGGCCTGCCTGACGACCCTGAACAACAGTGGATGAGATTAAAGACCATCCTTCAGGAGACGGCAGCAGAAGTAGTGGGCTTCTCAGCCAGGAAAAATAAAGACTGGTTTGATGAGTCTGATGCTCAGATCCAGGAACTACTAGAAAAGAAACGTGCATGCCACAAGACTCTTTTAGCTAAACCTGATGACCACTCTGCCAAGACAGCTTACAGAAATGCCTGCGCCACACTGCAAAGCAAGCTCCACATACTGCAGAACGACTGGTGGCTAGCTTTTGCGGAGAAGACAAAACAACATGCCGATGCCGGAGACATGCGCTCCTTTTATGAAGCCCTTAAGACCATCCATGGGCCAGCACATCAAGTGCAAGCAGCCCTGCGCTCCTGCAGTGTTGGTCAGAACACTTTGAAAACCTCTTCAGTGACAAGCACATTGTGCAAGAGTCATCAATCGAGAAGATTCCCCAGGTGGAGGTGAAATGGGAACTTGATGACCCCCCAACACTTGAAGAGATCCGAAAGGCCACCACGCAGCTGAATCCAGGGAAGTCTCCTGGCATAGATGGCATCCCAGCAGAGGTGTACCAAAATGGAGGTGAGGCAGTCCTCGACAAGCTTCAGATTCTCTTCTCCAGTTGCTGGGAAAGGAAATGGTTCCACATGACCTTCGGGATGCGGTCATTGTCAAGGGCGACAAGTCCGACTGTTCTAATTACCGGGCCATCACTCTCCTCTCAATAGCAGGTAAGATTTTGGCTCGTGTGCTCCTCAACAGACTTACCCCTACCATAGCGCATGAAAATACTCCCGAGAGTCAGTGCGGATTTCAGGCCAACAGGGGAACCACCGACATGATCTTCGTCCTGAGACAGATCCAGGAGAAGTGCAGAGAACAGAACATGGCCCTTTATGCAGCCTTCATAGACCTAACCAAAGCTTTTGACACGGGCGTCGTGAGGGTTTGTGGAAGATTCTTGCACACCTTGGCTGCCCTCCAAAGCTCCTCACCATCATCCGCCAGATGCATGAAGGCCAGATGGGACAAGTGAAGTACAACGGGACTCTGTCCAGCAGCTTCCCCATCTCAAATGGCATCAAAAAAGGTTGCATCCTCGCGCCCACTCTGTTCTCCATCTTCTTCAGCATGATGCGTCGTGAGGCCAAAGAAGACTTGACAGGCGGCATCTATATCCGCTTCAGAACCGACGGACGTCTGTTTAACGTGCGGCGCCTTCTGTCCCACACTAAGATCACAGAACAGCTAATCATGGAGCTGCTCTTCGCAGATGACTGCGCCCTCATCGCCCATAC
Organism: Thalassophryne amazonica; assembly: GCF_902500255.1. NCBI lineage: Eukaryota > Metazoa > Chordata > Actinopteri > Batrachoidiformes > Batrachoididae > Thalassophryne > Thalassophryne amazonica. The sequence continues at coordinate 69,194,157 of NC_047115.1, forward strand.
GGAGCAAGCCTTGCAGCACACTGTCAACTGTTTTGCTGAAGCAGCAAGAGCCTTCGGCCTCACCATCAGCCTGAGAAAGACAGAAGTGCTATATCAACCGGTCCCCCATACAGCATATACCCCACCCCAAATCAACATCGAGGGTACCAGCCTGAATGCAGTAGAGCACTTCACGTATCTCGGTAGTGTTATCTCAAACGACGCATCTGTTGCCAAGGACCTAGACAGTCACCTTGCCAAGGCCAGCAGTTCTTTTGGTCGACTCTCAAAGAAAGTCTGGAAGAATCATGCACTGCGCCTTTCCACAAAAGTGCAGGTCTACAGAGCCATTGTGGTCCCTACCCTCCTGTATGGAGCTGAAACCTGGGTTCTGTATCGCCAGCAGATCAGATTAGTGGAGCGCTTTCATCAGCGTTGTCTCCGAAAGATCTTCGGGATCAAGTGGCAGGACTACGTCTCAAATGAGGACATCCTTACCAGAGCCAAACTGCCCAGCATGGAGTCTATTATACTCAAACAACAGCTTCGTTGGGCAGGTCACGTAGCCAGGATGGATGATACACGCATGCCGAAATTAATTCTCTTTGGCGAGCTCAAGGAAGGGAGATGAAACCAAAGGGCCCCCAAAAAGCGCTATAAGGACCAGCTGAAGAAACAGCTCTCCCTTGCAGGCATTCAGCATCAGTCATGGCAGCATCTAGCTACAGATAGACTCAGCTGGCGTTCCAGCATCAAATCCGCCAGCCTGAAGTTTGAGGCAGAAAGAAGTGAGGCCTCACGCCAGAAGCGTCAAAGACAGAAAGAGCGGGCAGCAGCACAAGCCCAGCCTACTCAAGTGTTCATTTGCCCCAAGTGTAACAGGTCTTGTGCATCCCGCATCGGACTTTTCAGCCACCGGAGGGCTTGTAGAAAATAAACTTTAAAAAAAAAGGCCTTCCCACTATCCTCGCAAGCAAGGAAACTGCCACCAACAATCGTCTGGTGTAATGTTTGCAGGACCTCAGACACAGTCTTAATCAGTCTATCAATCTCAAGTTCTACATTATGTTGACTCTTGGACAAGACCTGAATACTTGAATAACTACACTTGTGGCAATAACTGTCCACTGACCCAAGTCAATTATTCAATTTTTCATGATCTACACAGAAGGGGGGGAAAAAAAAAGAATAAATAAATCAGAAACATACATAAAAAAATTTTAAAGAGCCCGCACGAGCAGATACAAACACTCTCCAAAAAGGGGTATGGGAGAGGAGGGCCCTCTGTATGTTGTAAATGCGCACACACAAATGATGAACGAGTTTCGCAAATGTGACAATGAGCCTACACCCCCCTCCCCCCCCCCCAAAAAAAATAAATGGAAAACTGCAAAATATCCTCCTATACATATAAACAAATATGTGAATATAAAATAAAATACAGCAAACTAGCACATCAAAGATAATATCTTAAAGGGGTCAGCTTCTGCTTATATTGTTTATTTAAATAGTGTCGCTCAGAAGAAACAATTTTCTCCCTCTAAAAAATATGTTTGCAGTAAATAAGGCACAAGAATGCAAAACTCACCTTTGGTGCACGCACAAAGGCGGTCAGTCCCAGAACAATAGGTAACCGAGACAAAGGGGTCTGTTTCTTCTGTTAACCCCTCCTTTTTAGGTGGCTCCACCTTTGCAAGGACCTCCAATGTAGACAGGTCCAAAATCATAATGCAACCAGCACGTGTGGTCACCACTAAATGGCCCAAGCCTGCTACCTCAAGCCGCTTGCATTCTTTTTGGCTTGAGACAGAAGGACTAGTGATGGTAGTGCTGCTGCTGGTTGTGGCTGCTCCATATGCAGTCCCAGTTCCAGAGCCAGCAGAACCTACTGTGCCTGTTCCAAACCCAGACAAACTAGTTTTTAGACCAGAAGGAAGAGCTTCTTCAGAAGCTTCCTCACTGTCGTCCTCCCTGCTATCAAGTACATCAGGAGGAAGCAATATTAAAGAAGTGATGGTGTCACTTGGATCCCAGAGCTGCTGCACCTTGATGGGTTCCTCGTCCAGAGTGACGATTCGAGTAGAATAGTTGAGCTTGTACAGTGCAAGATAACCCCCTCCACTTCCAGTACCCAGAGATCTCTGCTGCTCCTGCTGTTCACCTGGGGGCAGGATGAGGGGTGTCTGGGGTGGTGAAGCACCCGTGTGGTGGATTTCCACCCCATTGGCCATTGGATGTAGGAGGTCACCTGTACGCTGGCTGCAGAGGGCAGAATGCAAGCGGTTGAGGTTGTTGAGAGCCTCTACCTGGTTTATGGCGCTTAAAGATTCAGCACCACATGGCTGCAGCCCTACCAGAAGGTGCACACCATCCCAACACGGAGTGATAGAATCCACATAAAGATTCTCTTCTTCAAGTTGCTTTGGCAGCCTCACACATTGCACCAGTGTCCCAGGCCGAGGTGGTGTACAGACAGTCGCTGCAGCCAGAGTGTTCCATTTGTCCACATGGCCATCTAAACCAGCTAGATTGGTCGCTGCATCAGCAAACTGCTGAATGTAAGTGATGGGTGGATCCTGAAGGAGAAGCTGCTCGTGTGTGTCAAACTCCATTTCTATGATCTGTGGCACAGTGAAGCCCTCCTCATGGATGCCCTTATTCATTAGATTGTTCATTTGAGCAAACACCTGCCCTGAGGATTTGTCATCTACTTCTTTGATACTGTACAGCAGCAGCACGGGAATAGTCCTGCGTGTGGCTGATAAAGAAGGACTTGGAGGTTGTGAACCTGCTAGGTTAGAAAAACACAGTTCCTGCGCTCCAGTTTGGTGGTTGCAGGTCTCTATTTCCATGGGTCCCTGGTCCTGAAGAGGCCCAGAGTGGAAGGGTTCAGAGGCTTGAGTCCTAATGGGACCATCTGTGGTCCTGCGTGCTGAAGTTGTGGGTGTGGGTCCAGCCATGGGGGTGCTGGACGTTGAGCGGAAACTGAGCAGTCCTCCAGCCAACAGGCAGGGGAAGGGAATGTTGTGGTAGTCATGGACCTTGTCCTTTGCTTTGGCCTGGATGTGAGCGTTTGCTTGAGTTAGTGAGGGGTTGGCACCCAGTTCTTCTAAGTCTTTTACTGTGTCCTCGAGAACACTTGCAACAACCTCCCACTGCAACTTCTCTGGCTGCTGCAATAGACTCAGCGCAGTAACCCCGAGGTTCACATCCATACTTTCCCATTGCGACTGCTGGCCTGAGAGAAGCAGAAAGGAAAGAGAGGTCAGAGGGGAGAACTCTGAAGGGGGGGGAGGACTTCAGCAAGAACCTGTAACAAGCAAATATGTTTGCAGTCCCTACTGTTTCATGATGACAATTTTAGAAATGACGTGGGCAGCATAAAACATTGTAAATCAGTCATTTGTTTGCTTATTTTGGGAAAGGCACCAAAATGTATACCTGTTACTGATTCTGACTGGGAATGTTCATCACTGTCTGAATCCTCCAGCTGGTCATCACTACAAGAAAAACAGGTAAAACAGCATGTCAGACTAATTGTCTTGCTGAAATAAGCAGAGACGTCCCTGAAAAAGACATGCTTGGATGGCAGCATGTGTTGCTCCAAAACCCGGATGTACCTTTCAGCATTGATGGTGACATCACAGATGTGTAAGCTGCCCATGCCATGGGCACTAACACACCCCCATACCATCACAGATGCTGGCTTTTGAACTTTGCACTTGTAACAATCTGGATGGTCTCTTTCCTCTTTTGTCTGGAGGACACGACATCCACATTTTCCAAAAACAATTTGAAATGTGGACTCATCAGACCACAGCACACTTTTCCACTTTGCGCCTGTCCATTTCAAATGAGCTTGGGCCCAGAGGAGGCGGCAGCGTTTCTAGATATTGTTGATGTATGGCTTTTTCTTTGCATGGTAGAGTTTTAACTTGCACTTGTAGATGTAGCGACGAACTGCGTTAACTGCCAATGGTTTTCTGAAGTGTTCCTGATCCCACGCTGTAAGATCCTTGACACAATGATGTTGGTTTTTAATGCAGTGGCGCCTGAGGGATCAAAGGACACGGGCATTCAATGGTTTTCAGCCTTGCCGCTTACGTGTACAAAGTTCTCCAGATTCTCAGAATCTTCTGATTATATTATGGACTGTCGATGATGGAATCCCTAAAGTTCTTGCAATTGAATGTTGAGAAACATTGTTCTTAAACTGTTGGAGTATTTTTTCACGCAGTTGTTCACAAAGTGGTGATCCTTGCCCCATCTTTGCTTGTGAATAGCTGAGCCTTTTGCGGGATGCTCCTTTAATACCCAATCGCCTATACCCAAACACCTATTTCCAATTCGGTGTTCTTTGAGCATTCATAAACTTTCCCAGTCTTTTGTTGCCCCGTCCCAACTTTTTTGAAATGTGTTGTAGGCATCCATTTCAAAATGAGCTAATATTTGCACAAAAACAACAAAGTCTATCAGTCTGAACATTAAATATCTTGTCTTTGTGGTGTATTCAATTGAATATAGGTTGAAGAGGATTTGCAAATCATTGTATTCTGTTTTATTTACATTTTACACAACTTCCCAATTACATTGGAATTGGGGTTGTATATAAAAAACACACAAACCTACGGTATCACCCGAATATGAAAGGTGCTGACGGTGTTGGGCTCATAGTCAGACCTGCTCACCTCCATGAAGAACTAGCTAACAGATGGCACGGTTGTTAGCTGGTAAGCTTTCAATCTGACTTTTTTCTGATGGAGTATGTTCATGTCCAACTTGGTTTTTGTTATCGTGTTGTTACCTTTTTGGTTTGGAACAAATCTAATATGCGATCCGGACCAACTGTTATGGTAACAGTCTGATATGGGAAAATAGACTGAAAATCAGCTAATCAGAGCACGCATAGCGTCGAAGCCATATAATAAAATGTCTTATTACCTGATTGTAATTGTAATACCTAATTAGCTGATATTACTCATAATCTCTGCACAATAATGACAAACCTCAAACATGCTTTACAGAAGAAAACATTCATCAGTGTTTTACTGCATGAGTGATTTGATATACAGTAGTGTTCAGAATAACAGTAGTGCTATGTGACTAAAAAGATTAATCCAGGTTTTGAGTATATTTCTTATTGTTACATGGGAAACAAGGTACCAGTAGATTCAGTAGATTCTCACAAATCCAACAAGACCAAGCATTCATGATATGCAGACTCTTAAGACTATGAAATTGGGCTATTAGTAAAAAAAAAGTAGAAAATGTGTTCACAATAATAGTAGCATCTGCTGTTGACGCTACAAACTCAAAACGATTATGTTCAAACTGCTTTTTTAGCAATCCTGTGAATCACTAAACTAGTATTTAGTTGTATAACCACAGTTTTTCATGATTTCTTCACATCTGCGAGGCATTAATTTTGTTGGTTTGGAACCGAGATTTTGCTCGTTTACTAGTGTGCTTGGGGTCATTGTCTTGTTGAAACACCCATTTCAAGGGCATGTCCTCTTCAGCATAAGGCAACATGACCTCTTCAAGTATTCTGACATATCCAAACTGATCCATGATACCTGGTATGCGATATATAGGCCCAACACCATAGTAGGAGAAACATGCCCATATCATGATGCTTGCACCACCATGCTTCACTGTCTTCACTGTGAACTGTGGCTTGAATTCAGAGTTTGGGGGTCGTTTCACAAACTGTCTGCGGCCCTTGGAACCAAAAAGAACAATTTTACTCTCATCAGTCCACAAAATATTCCTCCATTTCTCTTTATGGCAATTGATGTGTTCTTTGGCAAACTGGAACCTCTTCTGCACATGTCTTTTATTTAACAGAGGGACTTTGCGGGGGATTCTTGCAAATAAATTAGCTTCACACAGGCGTCTTCTAACTGTCACAGCACTTACAGGTAATGCCAGACTGTCTTTGATCATACTGGAGTTGATCAATGGGTGAGCCTTTGCCATTCTGGTTGTTCTATCCATTTTGATGGTTGTTTTCCATTTTCTTCCACGCGTCTCTGTATTTTTTGTCCATTTTAAAGCATTAGAGATCATTGTAGATGAACAGCCTATAATTTTTTGCACCTGCGTATAAGTTTTCCCCTCTCCAATCAACTTTTTAATCAAACTACTCTGTTCTTCTGAACAATGTCTTGAACGTCCCATTTTCCTCAGGCTTTCAAAGAGAAAAGCATGTTCAACAGGTGCTGGCTTCATCCTTAAATAGGGGACACCTGATTCATACCTGTTTGTTCCACAACATAGCCCAATTTCATAGCCTTAAGAGTGTCCATATCATGAATGCTTGGTCTTGTTGGATTTGTGAGAATCTACTGAATCTACTGGTACCTTGTTTCCCATGTAACAATAAGAAATATACTCAAAACCTGTTTTAATCTTTTTAGTCACATAGCACTACTATTATTCTGAACACCACTGTACAATGAAATGTGAAATTAGTATGTGGGAGATTCACCTGTCCCCCTCTAGCTTGGGCAGATCACAACAGGAGGATTCCTCAAGCCAAGCCAGAGTTGGTCTCCGGGACTCAGGCAGCGTTTGCTGGCTCTGCTCACCACCACACAAGATCAACTGCCTCAGAATGGCCGGGTCATATGGGTTGATATCAAACTTTAAGTGCACCTGTTCAACCATAGAACCACAGCCTGTTTAATCTAGGGTTAGGTCAATCACAATTTTTAAAATGTCTGACACCAAAATCATTAAAGCCACACCGAAACCATTCTATGTTCTCACTTTTCCTGTGATATTACTGTGAACTGGGGCATGCTGTCAAAACACCTCTTCATTATTGTTCATGCACTCACAAGTTTCAGCACTGAAACCTTAAAGTTTACACGTTTTTGGTGAAAAAAAAAAAAAGAAAAAGCATTTGTCAGTGAAATTTTTATCTAACCTTCATGATTTTGGAGACATCCCAAATGCAAATCTTGCCCCTCTTGGTAGCTGCAGCCAGGAACTGTGGGCAGCTGCCGAACCCATAGCAGGCAATCTTGTCCGAACTGTCAGGGCTGTTGGGAAACTGTGCAGGGCTTGTTGCTAGCGTCACTGACAGGGGCACATTTTGAGTGTGCTCACCTTTCACAAAGGGGCAGTTGGGAGAATGTCGCTCATGTTCAGACCTGTGGATATAAAAACAGTCTTGACATGAGGAATATGTCTCTGATGCATATCTTGTGAGACAGACTCCCATGACAAACTGTGGCTGGAGACATTTCTAACTGGAGCAGCATGATCATAACTAACTCACCACGGCTCATCTGTGGGTTCCCAGCAGACGAGACAGACACTGCAGGTGAAACACATTGCTCTGTCGTCGCCCGTTGATGCTGGCTGTGGACAAGACAGGGAGGGCATTAGAGGGAACTAACCACAAGAACAGGCTTATTAGCTTTAAATTGCCAAACCACTTAACTTTCTATTTTACATGGTAAAATTTTTTGGACATGAAAAAGCCATAGATATGTTGCTGTTCCATTACTGTGCATGATAAATGTTGCTGCTAATGGAAATACTAATAATTCGTGCTCCTGTGAATAACCAGTCATAGCCATAAACATAAATAACTCACTTTCCACTGGTGACATCATATCAAAGCATGAGTTTAATCAAAAGCGCTCCCATGTCAAGATTCCCACATGTTTTTTTTCCTCAACATTGAAAAACAATGGTGAGCTGGCTGCATTTAAATACTGTGAATGTGAAGGAAAGACTCATACATGAGCAAATCTGAATATATTGTATAACTCCATACAACAGTGCAATTCCAAGCTGAGAGTGATGATTTCACAAAAACGGGGTGGGGGGGCATAAAGTTTTTTCAGAACCCACCTGATGGTAAAATCCTGCTTGCGCCATTGGGTCTGGCTGAGCCCACCTGTAGCCAGCATGGGGCCAGGATGTAAACGTCTCCCTCCTGTTGGCTTCACTGTACATCAATGATCTACAAGGCAGCAACAAAACGGTTGGGAAGAATTTTCACTGGACTGTGATCTTGTCACATGCATTCATAATCCTGACCCCTGCATAATAAAAAGCATTTCAGGAAGTAACTAAGACCAAATGCAAGTATTATGTTTATAAGTTACGGATTTGGGGGGGGGGGGGGGGGGGGTGGCCTCACCTATCAACAGACCGCCCAGGACCAACCCCAAGCTCTGGCCTGGCGCTTGACAAGAGGTAGGAGAGCCTGTCCATGACAGATGAAGCCACAGATAAGGCAGCTACATTCTGGTTGATCTTTTTCAGCTCTGTGACAATGGCACTGGCCACCAGCTTTAGCACATGATGTGAAAGATTCAGAGTCACTGTTGCCCACTGGTGGAAGAAGCATAAAGAAGATTTTGGGGAGATTTACAACATAGAAGCAATCATTTTAAGAATAAACAGCACAACTCAGACACAGAAGAAAATAAAAAAAACCCACAGAGATAATCCTTCCAAAAACATAATCAGTTCAGTGCCAAAAGTTAGGAAGGCGTAACTATACAAGGCCAATATCAGTATCTGCAGAGAAATGCTTAAACAGTTAATTTTTGTTATCTGTAGATATGAAAACTATAGTAGATGAATCTTTCAAAAAAGGTGACACATTTAGACTGAATGTAGCAGTGTGTGTGCTTTTTCCCTTTCAGACCGGGTGCAACATCATTAAGTAATCATCGTTTTTAAAGCCTGTGACCAACAAACAACATCATGAGATGCTGGGGAAGCAGAAATGGATTAGGGGAAATGTTTATTGTAACTGGTTTAGGTTTTACTTATTATGCAAGTTGTTTAAATTGGCTGTGCATTTATCTCAATCCATACATTTAAGGTTTCATATATTGTTCAATTTGACATTCAAATATGCCTGAACAATAAAGCTGCTATTCAATGCTGTCAACCTTCCAGTTGCAATATTTGTTAAAGTATCAGTTCAGGCACTGTGTAATCAGTAGCACCATTTTAAAAGTATCTGTTTAGCACTGCTACCACAACCCCCACCACCCATTCTAAATAAATAAAATTACTAAAATATTGATGTACTGTGTTTAAATTTTGGTGCCATATGTTCTGAGAAATTAAATTATAAAGATAGGGAAATTAACTTGATTTCATCTGCCACTGATACATGCTCGGAAATGTTAGCCTGTGAGGAATGCTGGCTTTGGTGACATCACTTTTGGAATCACCCCTCAGATCCATTTATCATTTTCATTGAAACAAACAGGAAAACCAAAATTTTTTGCAGGTCGAAATCTGTTTTTTGGTTTTTTTTGTGTGTGTGTGTTTTTTTTATGGACTTTTGACAGTGAATATGATGAAATGACCCTGTGACAGACTTGCGTCCTGTTCAGGGTGTGCCCTGCCTCGTGAATAAAAAAAAGTTTACATTTACACTCTGTCTCATAGTGTTTATGTAAGTTTACCTTTACACTCTGTCTCCCGATGTTAAAGTGTCTGATTAGCTCTCCGACACTCAGATTAAAGACACTGTGTGTAGATCTTTGAACACAGCAGCAAACGCTACATCCATCCAATATCAACTTGCATTTAACATTATTCATGACTAAAGGTCCGGTCACACGCCACTTAACGAAGGGCAATGAAGCCCAAACAATACAAGAAATCTGGACTTTTGTTGACTTTTGTTGGCATCGTTTAGCCTTCACGCAGCTTCGTTCCTGCAGCTAGCGCTTCATGAGGATTTTTAAACTGTCGAAAAAATTGGAACAAATGCCGCCGAAAACCTCAATTCATCCATATTTCCTTTTGCTGTCATTCTTGACGGTTTTCTATTGTATGCTTAGTTTTTGTAACGTGAGCGTTTAGTTCGACTTCGTTCAACCAGCTGAATGTTTTCATACAGTGCCGAAGACGGTTTGTGAGCGCTGCTGTGGTGGAGAGATGCAGCTCCTCAGCGGCGGAGCTGGTGTGTGGTGTGGGGCTTCTGCCGCTGCGTGTGATGTGCGGCTGCTCTCATCCCTGGCCGGCCAGGAAAAATTTGTCGGCCTCCTCCACCAGCGCATGGCAGTCCATGATTGTGGTGTTGTTCCAGCGCTGCGCGCACCTGAGGACAGAGTTGCTGCACAAAAAGACCGACCAGTGTCCTGTCTGGAGCTGCAGAGTTTTTGTCCATTTGTCCAGCTCTCTGTCTCTCTCTCTCACTCACACACTCACACAGGAAAAACGCCGAGTATGCACGCGTTTTTTTGTTGCTGTTTTGTAAAAATGAGGCATCTTATGTTGAGCAAGTCAGGTTCAGGTTTTTTTTTTGTTTTTTTTGTTTTTGTTTGTTTTTTAAAATTGGAGCAAGACGGAGCGCACAGCGCATCGTCAGAGTATGAACCAGACAGTGAGGATTCTGGTGATGAAGGAGATGATTCCTCTGTTGTTCTGGATGAGCAACCAGAGCAGGTGGCTCCACTGACATGCGCACAGATCTAGGGTTGGGTATCGAGAACCGGTTCTTATCGGGTGTCATTAAGAAATTATTCGATCCACCGACATCAATAGGCTTTTTGCTTAATGATTCCCTCATCTGTCCTTCAGAGCGGCCGTTGATTTGTGGGCGTTTGTCGGGAAAATGACCACGTCTCTACGTCGATTACAGAACCCCTGCAAGGTGTGTAATCAACCATTTCTGCAGCGCGGCTCTTCTTTGAACCTTGAAGAAATGAAGCATTGATCCGACCCGCTGCTGGTTTTATTTTGCTTTAACTTAATTTTTCCCCGCTAAAACCCTAAAGAGCATATGTCTGTGAATAATATTTACCTTTTTTTATGTTAAACCGACCTGTTATGGTCTACAGTTGATAGATGTATTTTATAACTTAAAAATGGGACCGATGCTAACGCTTTAGCATGTCGATGGCATTTTAAAAGTTAGCATTAAGCTGTTCGCATCTCAGCACGTTTGTGTGCATTTGTTTTCTGCATAATAATTAATGGCTCAGCGTTTGTTGTCGTAAAAGAGTCAAATGTAATACAAACTGTAATTTTTTTTGTTTATATATTAATAATAATACAACAATAGTAATAACTAATAATGCTACAATACAATTTTAGAGAAAGAGACAAAAAGAACCTGATTAAAAACAGAAAATATAAAACCAACTAACAATGAACATATATACATATACATATATATATACATATATATATATATATAAATAAATGTTTCCTGTGAACACCTAGTGACTCCAGTTCATCCCTGTTTTATTTAAGTTTAATGACAGTTTGTTTTGGTCAAACCATATTTTCAATTTGTTAATTTCTTCAGTGATTTCCTCCAGATCTATCTGCCAAGCTACAAAACTGCTACATCCCTTGTAAGAGCAGAATACTACTGAATGAATCTGATAAGGAAAGTTGGTTTTTTTCCCTCACCAAAATGGATGCTGCACTCACTGTAGTTTATTGTCTGGAATAGTCCCAGATTGCATTTCAGAGCTTCTACAATTCAAACATTTCTGTGCAGGTGGTATTGGGGCATAATTTTGGGTTACAGCTTTTTTTGTTTTTCATCATTTTTATCCCTGAATATGTCAATCGTGAGTCACTTTTGTGCAGATTAAAGTCACTAACTGGGACTCTTGTCTTGCTGCGAGAAAGAAACGAGAATCATCCTCCGTTCTGTTCACACAGCTCCAAATGGTGCTCAAGTTAGAACTATAGAGTCCAGTCGGAATTAATAAGAGTGAAACGCCATTTCAATCACCAACACCTCTTTCCAAATGTTGTAATACAAACAAAATGCAATCAATCAAAACGTTTTTTTCCTCACAAAATGAAACGTCCTGCGCTGACGTGCAGCAGCCAGCTGAGCTCAGCTCAGAGGTATGGAGAGACATTCATGCCAAAATGTCTGAAAGGAAATGCTTTTGTCAAAAACTACAGATTTTTTTTATGTCCAGAGAGCAAGGATACAGTGACCAATTTCATATTTATTTACTTTAAGACTCAATAAAATGTTGTTGACATAGAAAACCTGTAAAGCCTACTTTTAGTACACAGAAAATTCAGAACAGGCATCGATAAGGGAATTACTAATGAATTAGATCGATAAGCAGAAACAATAATGGCATCGATATCGATAAAATCTTACAATACCAATCCCTACACAGATCTCCACAGTGGGTCGGATCGCTCGCTTCTGCTCGGATCGCAGCTTCTCCAGGACTCAGACGCTTGAGTCAAGGAGAAAGAAGAATCTTATCCATGTGTTTGTGTGACACAAGCACCAAGAGAAAGTGACTGCGGTTGCAGTCTTAACAGGAGCGCCATGATGAGCACACCGGTACAGCCCCCCGGCATTTATGGTGTAACCTTACCGGATCAATGACTGTGGACAACCGGCAATCAGAACCTTACCGTATTTGTACAATTTAAAGGTTTTGAAGAGAGATATCGACTTTGTTTACATCTGAAGCCGTGTAGAAACCACAGAAGGAGTGATTCTACACGGCTTCTGTGTGTGAACACAGGAGGAAAACTCGTGGGATGCATCTCTCAGGGTATGTATGTATTAATATTATGTGCTTATTTTAGTTTATTTATTTATTTTCTGAATACAAAAAGCAACCCAGGTTGACATACTGGCAGATGTCCAAGCATGTTAACTGTAACTAGACGCAGGTAAGTGACCTTCACACAGCTAAAAGTCTGTTCCAAATGTTACGTAACGATATGAATAAAAATGTCTGTGAATCTGTCTTGCATTTTCTGACACACACTGGTGTTATTTCATCTTTATTAGCTATTGCCAGGGCCAGGACAAGTTAAACACTTGAAGAAAATGATTTATAATCTGTCATATAATTATTTATTTATTTATTTTTAAGATAGTGTTGACTGGAGTGAGATATGCCCTGGAGTGAGATATGCCCTTTAAACACTTGACAGAACAACCAGAAGGCAGATGAAGCAATGCGAGTTCACCTTTTGAAAGACAGTCAGACTAACCTTGGCTACTTTATGATTGGCTGCCGTCTCATGTGAGGTATTCTTTAGGCCTTCTTTAAGCTGGGTGATGAAGAGTTCATAGCCTTCGGTGCTGGAAACATCAATCTTTTCCTGACAGGCTGACAGCATCTGCTGGGCCTGAAAAAAATACACACACAGATAAAAACAGAAAAATACTTTATATTTCTGTACAGATTTTCATAGCATCTTTGCTTTCTCAATGTCTGCAAAAAACCATATTTAAGATTTTTGTACAGTCCTGTAAAGGGTAGCAGTCAACTGTGATTTAATGTCATATCATCCATACTTATTTCATTGCAAAAAGGTATGTAATGCATATTCACGAATGAAAACAAAAATATAAATAAAACAGAAATAAATTTAAGTTACATAAATAAGAAAACAAGTCAAGAAGATACTTCAGATACCCACGTGATTAAAAAGTTTATGTTCAAAGTGCGCGGAGAACAAAACAGTTTCCTAGTGGCACTGAGAGGAGGACAATAAAGTAAAGCCCTGGTCGCACCAAATAATGGATGCATAATGAGCCACATATCATGTTTTCTTTTGGTATGAGTCCAGTTATTTAACAAACGTGGGAAAATACTGGCTCTTAGAGGCAGACTATTCAGCTAACAAGGCTTATCTGTGAGCATGGCGCTAACTTCAAGAAGTTCAAAATTTAGCAACAACAGGGTAGGGCAGTTTGTGTACAAGGTACTACAAGGGCAAACAAGGCTGTTAGAGGCACCTTTGTGGTGAGGATGAGGCTTTTAGAAGCCCATTATCTGAGTACCTGGCAGCTACGAGGACAGGACAGGCTATTTTCGCTTCGCCCTCTCACACACTTCGTTGTGACAATCCCACTTTGTGCACTGGACGCTGTATATAAAATAATTACTTTGTATCTGATTAATCATTTTCTGTCAGAGTTTTGATGTTGAAAACACCTCTAATCGCTTCTGGAATCACTGAGGACAATTTCAGCTGGAGCGTTTATTTTCTCTTTTTCCCCTCCCTCTCATGCAGTGCATGAGGTCAAGAATGTATTTGGAACAGCCTAAAAGGTAATTATTTGGCATGGTAAAACAGTTGCATGTTCATTCCTTCTTCTAAGCAGCTGCAAAAGTATGTTTATGATAAATTTAACATCTTGTTATAAACCAATCAGATGAGGGTGCGCTGTGTGCGCACTGATGCAGTGACTGGACTCATGACGAGCATTTACACAGAACGCGAGCGCGGAAAAGAGCGATTCTGCAGACAATAACGGACAAACACAAAGTGAAAAGTTGGACTCACCGGTGTCAAAATGACTGTAAGCCACGGAAGAAATAAAGCCAGCGAGAAGAAGCGCAGAGGCGATTATGTAGGAGCCCGTAGTTTGGTTCTAGCGGGTCTGGTTATGGATGGGTTTTGTGTTTTGTTTTTTTTGTTGGTTTTTTTTTTTGGGGGGGGGGGGGGGGGGGGTATTGGGAAGTGATCCACACAGATACGGGTGTATATCATTAAAGCGGCCCACCTCATTGTGGTCACAGAGAAACCTCTCCACAATAGTTTTTTTTTTTTCCTTCGTTTTTTTTTCAACCTTGCACTGGGTGCACACACAGAACTACTGCATTTAATGACTCTGGAACACAGGTGAACTGCAGCCTGATGCACGGATGCGCACACCGGCCAGACTGCGCAGGAGTGCCTTTTTTTTGGACTGCGTTTAAAAAATGTGACAACTTGAATGGATCTTGTGAATCGAAAACCCCCACACTTTAAAGGGACCAAGTGTGGGAGGGGTGGAGGGTTTGACCAAACCCATGCCTCAACGTGCACCAATATGGCGGTACATGGATGTGGATTATACGCGGCAACACAAGCCATTCAAGGCTAGAAAGGGCTCAAATGAAAGGTCAATTGTGGCTCATTAGAGACTGATACCTGGCACATGAGAGGTACTTAGAGGCAAAAAGAGACTTCTTTGTAGCAGATACATGATAGATTTATATGTGGATCATTATTCGAATAATCACTGAATAAATGGTAAATGGACTGCATTTATATAGCACTTTTCCATCTGCATCAGACGTTCAAAGCGCTTTACAATAATACCTCACATTCACCCCGATGTCAGGGTGCTGCCACACAAGGCGCTCACTATACACCAGGAGCAATAGGGGATTACAGACCTTGCCCAAGGTGATTAGTGATTTTCCAGTCAGGCTGGGATTTGAACCGAGGATCTTCTGGTCTCAAGCCCAACGCCTTAACCACTAGACCATCACCTCCCCTGAAATTTCTGACAAATCCATATGTGGCTCATTATTCATGGATTTATTATTTGGAGAGGCCGAGGCTTTACGTGCTTATTTGACTGGGATGCTGGGTCTTCCCCTTTTAATTAAAAAAAGTGAGCCTTGAATGACTAATACAGCATCTCATGTACACAACTTCATCATGCATGGTTTGAAAAGTAAGAACAGTCTCTTATTGAAACAGGGTTAATTTTATGCAATTTGTTTCCAGAACAGTTATCCCAATTGATCTGCCATTTCATTGAAATATAAGTGAAAAGTAGACATCTGAAGATGAGATTTGACATTCAATGTTGTCTTCAGTGAAGGCTCTCCTTGTCGCACCATCTGCCTGCTCGTTACCAGAGAGGTCAACATGGCCCAGGACCCAACAGAAAATCACACTCAGGTTCTGTCTCTGTTAAAGTACAACTAATCATGGGACAATTAGTACTTAAAAAGACAAGTGCCTGGAGACATGATTGTGGGTCTGTAAAAGAGCACTGATGTTGGGTAGTCTCACTGTATTCCAGTGCTAAAAGCAAGGCATGGGTTACCTATTAAACCAGATCCATTATTTGCTTCAAAAATACTCAGTTTGCAAAAGGGGCTGGTCTCCTTCCCATTCACAGCTGTTTCCTCCAAGCAAAAACAAGCCAGACCAACCACAACCACTTCTCTCATATGGGGCGAGCATTATGCGATGACTCATTGAGAAGCACCAAAGAGTCATTGTACTGAGGGAGATTTTTGTTGTATGCTCTGTCCAAAAATGTTTTGTTGAATGACTAAAAATGCCATGGACTTTCAGGTTTTAAAACCAACAAACATCATTCACCAATATACCTACTCCACTGCACCCCATGTTTGCATGTTTGTTGACACTAGTCTGACTGTCACTCTGCCTACGTCACAAAATTTGCTGCTCTGACTGGTTGTATGTGTATCCAATAGCGTCCAGAGACAGCCTGGTCTGCATCCAATGGTACGGCCCCTGGAACTGAAACTTGAATGGAGAGGTTCCAGACAAAGTACAATATATCTGGCTAAGCTAAGCTAAGGCACAGGCTTCAGCCCTAAAAATTGAAATTTCCCCTGTGATGCGGAGACCACAACGACTGTGTTCAGTCACTATTGCAAAATATCTACAGGTATACAAGTGTGTGGGTGTCTGACTTTGGCCTGTCATGATAACAAATTTTGTCAGACAATATATTACCACAGGTCCTCTTTACACAGGACAGCAGCATTTCTGAGTCTGTCATGTGGTTTAAAATGTGCCCGATCAGCTGAGATGACATGAAAACACCTTTCCTGTGTAACTGCTTCAATGCCCTTGTGCATGTTGTTTTCTCACGTGGAGTTTGTGCCCTACAGATGACAACAATTCCACAGAGATCTGCTGCTTTTCACATATACAGTAAAACTTGCATGTAAGGATTCAGGTGGACCAGCAAATTTTATATATATATAGGGTTCTAGCTAGCGCAAACTTGCGTTACGGCCTGTTACGCTATAATTTTGGACCGTTACGCTTATTTTGGACCGTTGCGATTTTCAATACAGCATCTGTAATCAACCGTTTATGCAGTGCGACTCCAGTTTGAAGTGTGATGGCTTGTGGATCTTTGATTTGCTGCTTTTACTTTAAGACTCAATAAAATGTTCAATTTCAATTTAATCAGCTTATAAAAGCGCCAAATTACAACAAAAGCTGTCTCAAGGTGCCTCACACAGAACAGTTCAACATAAAAAAATAAAAAATAAAAAAATCAAATACCTAATTAAAAACAAAAGTAAAAGAATAAAACATAAAATAAAAACTACTCATAAGAGAATAAAAATAGGTTTTAAGTCTTGACTTAAAAATGTCCACGGATTCCGACTGCCTCACTGAGGGCTATGTACTGGCTAACCCAGAATGAGATTGCCCACTCAACAAACTTCCCCAGCCTTCTGGACATGATGAAGGGACTTGGGCTGTTGTACCTGGCTTTTCCCCTTTGGGTACCCCAAGAATGGCCAATTTTAGCTTGAATTTTCAAAAGCTTCCCCCCTTCTGCAGCCCCCCTCCCCCCAGTCGCTTCACTCCCTCAATATTACCACTATGCTAAAATTTTATCCTAGCTAGAACCCTATATATATATATATATACTCAACAAAAATATAAACGCAACACTTTTGGTTTTGCTCCCATTTTGTATGAGATGAACTCAAAGATCTAAAACTTTTTCCACATACACAATATCACCATTTCCCTCAAATATTGTTCACAAACCAGTCTAAATCTGTGATAGTGAGCACTTCTCCTTTGCTGAGATAATCCATCCCACCTCACAGGTGTGCCATATCAAGATGCTGATTAGACACCATGATTAGTGCACAGGTGTGCCTTAGACTGCCCACAATAAAAGGCCACTCTGAAAGGTGCAATTTTGTTTTATTGGGGGGGGATACCAGTCAGTATCTGGTGTGACCACCATTTGCCTCATGCAGTGCAACACATCTCCTTCGCATCATCCGTGAAGAGAACACCTCTCCAATGTGCCAAACGCCAGCGAATGTGAGCATTTGCCCACTCAAGTCGAGACCCCGATGAGGACGACGAGCATGCAGATGAGCTTACCTGAGACGGTTTCTGACAGTTTGTGCAGAAATTCTTTGGTTATGCAAACCGATTGTTTCAGCAGCTGTCTGAGTGGCTGGTCTCAGACGATCTTGGAGGTGAACATGCTGGATGTGGAGGTCCTGGGGCTGGTGTGGTTACATGTGGTCTACGGTTGTGAGGCTGGTTGGATGTACTGCCAAATTCTCTGAAACGACTTTGGAGACGGCTTATGGTAGAGACATGAACATTCAATACACGAGCAACAGCTCTGGTTGACATTCCTGCTGTCAGCATTGCCAACTGCACGCTCCCTCAAATCTTGCGACATCTGTGGCATTGTGCTGTGTGATAAAACTGCACCTTTCAGAGTGGCCTTTTATTGTGGGCAGTCTAAGGCACACCTGTACACTAATCATGGTGTCTAATCAGCATCTTGGTATGGCACACCTGTGAGGTGGGATGGATTATCTCAGCAAAGGAGAAGTGCTCACTATCACAGATTAGACTGGTTTGTGAACAATATTTGAGAGAAATGGTGATATTGTGTATGTGGAAAAAATATTAGATCTTTGAGTTCATCTCATACAAATGGGAGCAAAACCAAAAGTGTTGCGTTTATATTTTGTTGAGTGTATATATATATAAACAGACCAAATCCGTTATGTGTATAAAACGGATTAGTTACAGTGAGGAGGCGCCGAACAATCTACGAGGAATCCTGAATCAGGACCTTCCTCTGAAAAAAATAAAGGCTTGCCTTAAATAAGCGGCAGGCATCATGTCCATTAATAAGATTACATTTGATCGAATCACTGTTTTTTCTAAGACAGAGCCGCGAGTAATCCTAAAGCCTGATTTATGCTTCTGCAACTCTACTCCATGCCATGCAATGACGTTGACGTGCGTGAACCGTTTTAAAAGTTCTCCATCATGTCTTTATGCAATTTTTTCTGGATTATTTTTTTGGCTCTCAACAAGCTCTTCTTTCTACAACCTCCAAAGGTAAGGTGGACAATTTCCTCAATGAATGGCAGGTGTAATCAACTGCACACTGCAAAAAACTTTTAAAGTATGACAGGACAGAAAGGAGCTAATGTAAAAGTGATGACAGCCTTTTGCCGCCCCCATGGATCTGCACGTTTTAAAAGTAATAACTACATTTATTTTGATGTATTTGCCGAAAAAAATAAATCACAGTGAGTGGAGGAGAAGCACATTTGAAAGCTACATAGATAAATCCCCTGCGTGCCCTGTTGTTGAACCAATAAAAACTGACTTCATCTGATAAGAATCAGCCCAAAAAAGGTGTTTTATGATTAGTCAATTAAAACTGATTCATGTGCGCACTTCCTCTCTCAGTCTGCGAGCAGCCAGTGATTGCTGCAGGGATCGACACACAGTGCTGTGTGTTTTAAAAAATACACGAACACACTGCTTCGCTTTAAATACGCAATAATCTTTTGTAGGTCCTCAATAGAACATGTGTCGTGCTGTTTGATAGCATGGACTCCTGAAATTGATAACAGCAATTAAAAATGGCTCTCTTCTGTTATGCACCACACTCAGACTGTGCAGGCATTGGGTTCTCGTCGCTCATTCGCCCAAATAAAATGTTCCCACACTGGAGCTGTGGAATTAGGCTTTGAAACCAAGTCCATGTACTCTTCAACGCTTTCTGGCTTCAAATCTTTTTGCAGTCAACTCGACTGGCTGTTTACTGCAGCATGCTGTTCATTCTATGTGTGCAGCAACTCACACTGCCTGCTGTGTGTGTGACACGCTGCACACACAAACATACACTGGGCTGAACCCACAGCCCCGCCTCCTGCTGACAGCAAGCTGAGAGGGACAAAAAAAAAAAAAAAGCAGGGCAACTCGCTGGAATGTCGACAATAAACTCAGAAGTAAAGGGTGATATAGATGCCAGCAAAATTGAGCATGTTAATCTTTACATACTGAATGATAAGACGATATACCGATTATTTGTAGCCCTAACATCACATGTTATGAAGTCATTTGAGAGGCTCGTCCTGAGGCACCTCCGCACAGTCATCGAACCATCACTGGACCCCCTGCAGTTTGTATACCAGTCTATGAGGGGAGTGGAGGATGCCATCATCTTCATGCTCTCACCTGAAGGAGGCAGGCAGGACTGTGAGAGTCATGTTCTTTGGACTTCTCCAGTGGCGTTCAACACTATCCGACCTGACTTGCTCAGCGATAAGATACGTGACATGAAGGTGCAGGCTCCACTGGTGGATGAATTACGAACTACCTCACAGGCTGCTCACAGTATGTGAGGCTTTGGGACATTACATCCAACACCATCAGAAGCAGCACAGGGACACCACAGGGGACGGTCCTGTCTCCCTTTCTGTTCACACGCTACACCTCAGACTTCAGGATCTGGTTGAAGTCCTGCCACCTGCAGACATTTTCAGATGACTCTGCCATTGTGGGCTGCATCAGCAGGGACCAGGAGGATGAGTACAGGAGTGTGGTGGACAGGTTTGTGAAGTGGTGCAGACTCAACCACCTGCAGCTCAACGTATATAAGACAAAGGAGCTGGTGGTGGACTTCAGAAGACAGAAAACCCATCCGAACCCAGTTATCATTAATGGAACTGAGGTGGACATTGTAGATTGCTACAAGTACCTGGGTGTCCACATAGACAACAAACTGGACTGGACTGTAAACACAGATGTTGTGTATAATAAAGGTCAGAGCCGACTATACTTCCTCAGGAGGCTCAGATCTTTCAATGTCTGCAAAAATATTGCTGCAGATATTTTATCACTCAGTGGTCTCCAGCGTCATCTTCTACGCTGTCGTGTGCTAAAGCAGCAGGCTGAAGGCAGCTGACATGAACAGACTCAACAAGTTCATCAGGAAAGCTGGCTCTCTGCTGGAGGTTGAGCTGGAGTCAGTGGTGGAGGTGTCGGAGAGGAGGATGCTGAGGAAACTGCACAGCACCCGGGACAACACCTCCCACCCCCTGTATGCCACACTGATGTCCTGTCAGAGCACCTTCAGCCATAGACTGAGACCAAGGAGGTGCACCACAGAACACCGCAGGAGATCTTTCCTACCTGTAGCAATCAGACTCTATAATTCCCCCCCTGCTGCAGGACAAATACATAATAGAGTTATTCAGAGTTATTCAGTTACATGCAATATTGGCGAATATCTTGTGAAAATGTCTTGTTATTTCGCATAAATTTGTTGTACCTATTGTATAAAAAAATGTCCACTGTTCGGTACTCTGGCAAAATAACTTCCTTCAGCATAATAAAGCTCATCTTATTCTTATTTCAACATGACCTATTTGTCCCTGGTATTTATTTTATTTATTATTTATTTATTTTTGTGAAATAATTTTGTTTCTGTGTGCAAAGTAAAACTTGGATGTTTAGAAATGCTGTGTTGGAAATTCTTCGCATTGTTAAAAAAGCACTTGGCAAATTTAGAAGAAAACCTTAAATTTCACAGGAGGTAATTTTATCATTTGTTAGATCATTAAAATGTCATCACCATGTTGTATCACATGCTTTTCCTACACCAATAAAGAGTGCAATCATATGTTCCTTTCTGATAAAACCACAATGTACATAAGATTTGGGTACTAACGCCACAGGCTCTGACATTTCAGCTTCCACAACAGGCTGTTGTTTTGCATTCACTACGTGGTATTACCAAGACAACGCATGAGTGCTACAAGATAGCCACCATCTTGGATTTGTGTTGGCACCCATTATCAAAAGGAACCAACACTCACAAATGGTTTCAGGTCAAATGCTGAAAGCATTCTCAAGTTATTTGACAAACATGAAATATTAATAGACACCGACTACATTGACAACACAGAGACCTCAACATCATGGCTCCAACCTATCAACGTTGGCCCTAGGAAGTATGCACTTTCACACAAAGAGCAGCTTCTCAAATACACTGCTTTAGGAGGTAGGAAACATCTGTGGGGCTGAAGCTATCGATTATTTTAGTAATCGAGTATTCTATTGATTATTCTGGTGATTAATCGAGTAATCGGATAAGAAGTACTCTTGCGTTTTTACTCTTGCGCCATCACACAAATTGTCAAACTTAGTGTATCCCTTTCTGTTTTCCTGTGTAAGCAAGTCCCTTCGGCTGCTCCCTTGTTTGCATTCGGGAGTCGCCACTGTGAATTGGCACAGGTTTTACGCGGGATGCCCTTCCTGACGCAACTCCACATTACATGGAGAAATGTGGCAGGGTGGGATTTGAACCCAGAACCTTCTGCACTGAAACCAAGCGCATTAACCACCTGGCCACCACTCCTGCTCCCCTGAGTAATTATTCATTTTTTCACATCTTTACCAAGTTTTGGATCTTTCCTAGTGTCAGGAGCTCAGCCAAAGTCGGGCCAAAGTCTTGACATTTTCTGAAATGGTGATGGGATGTGGCTGTTTTTTGTTTTACACAACTTGTAAAATTTAACCATTTTTAAGTTGGGTTTTTTTAAAAAAGGTTGGTGGTTGGTGGATTTTTATCATCCCTGCGATTCAGCATATGCATTTCAGCTGGAGGTTGAACATGCAAGCCTCGTAGTCATTTATTTTATTATTTATTATTATTTTATTCAAGTTAACGTGTTTGTGAAGCGTTGTGTGTTGCCCAAAAAAAGTGAAAATTAAAAAGCGAAACACTCAGTGCGAGTCTGAGCAAAACACAGAAGAAAGAGTAGACTTTTTCCAGAGACTGTCAGTGTGGCCGGGGACGGCGCTGTGACTCGCTCAGGGTGAGGGGAGTGTTGAGCCCCTCAGACCGGGTCGAGAGAGATAGCAGCTGTCTGCCACGCAGACAGCCACTCCCTATGTAGAGCGGAGAGTAGCCAGCGGACGAAACAGTGTTTTTTTAAAAACAAACACTTGTTTTTTTTTTGTTGTTTTTTTTTCTGGGGATGTTACAACGCCACACACAGGCCTGGCATATGTACTACAATGTTAAATAGGGCTTCAAGGCACAGTATTTGCTTCAAACATTTTCTTGTAATCGAATTATTCGAGTTACTCGACTAGTCATTTCAGTCCTAGACATCTGTCAACAATGTCAAGCTTTAAAAAGACTAAAGATTCTCTCTGTAAGGTGCTCCCTGCCCTCTTTCTGAATCATTAAAGTTGGCTAATATGCAGTTTCTACTTACCTCTGTGACAGGAAGCTCCAACTGAACCATATCTTCAGGCTTGGATACTGGAGGCTGGAGAGCTGTGTCCAGGAGGAGGATGCCATTCAGGTCCTTCCTGCATCCCACTGCATAGTCATCCACAAAAAGCACCTTGTCCACAGCGGGGAAGTACTGACACCTGACACGACCACCAGGTTTAGCTGGGACAATGACAGAAAATCATACACAAAGTCAGTTGGTTTAAAGTAAAAGATAACCAAGATCCAAAAGAAATATCTTGAGATCAATAGGCATCAGTAAAATGTGTCTTTGGAGGATTATAATTTGGAGATAACACAGAAAGCTCTCAAGTATTATTGCATTAATTAAACCATGAACCATAAATATTCTCCCAAACTGTGACAACCAAACCAAAGTGAAACATTTGCTGCGCTACCGAACTGGATGTTCCATCGTTTTCAATGAAAAAGTGACAGAAAATTCTGCCAGCACTGGTATGTTGTCTAAAGTTAAACATTTTCAACCTTCAGTGCTTACCGTAGCATCAAGGACAAACTAGCTGTGGATTTACCCTCAACGGCAGTCAGAGACAGCATGAGATTTAACTTTTTGTATGTGCAGAGAAGACCGATTTTACGTCAGATAAATAGGAATACCACATTTTCCAGTGCATAAGTCACACCTGTTAAAAAAAAAAAAAAAAATGCCTTTTGAAGAGGAAAAACTGAAATCACACCAAAGTAGAAGTCGCACCTGATTTCTGTATTATCATTTCTTCATTTCAGGATTTTTGTTTATTGTTGTAGGGCATTTTTTGTTATTGACTATTCTTTTATTATACTGGTCAACATGATGTTTCTTGCATCGACTTTTCAACTGATTTTGGATCATTTGGGGGCTCTGAATCTGAATTCAGTGTTAGTTTTTGCCCATCTGTTTTTCCCTGTTTTATCGCTAGTATTTTATGTTACTGAGTGTCTTATTTCATTCTTTTTACTTATGTTTTTAATCTCTTACTGTTTTTTTTTAATCTTTTAATTTATTTTGTTTTGCTTTTTTAAGTTGTGTTGTGTGAAGCACCCTGAGGTGACCCGTCATGAATTGGCGCTATATAAATTAATAAATCTGATTTTGAATCACATCACTTTTTTGAGATATGAAAACAAAATTAAAAATATACATATATTTTACCAAAAGTTTAAAAATTACATTGCGTTTAAGCACCCATATATGGAATAATGTTTGCAATGGAAGGCAGCTACTCCTTTAAGAATGCATTTCCAAAACTACTTTTATGCTTGCACCCTTTTTGAGCATTATTGGCCACAGTATACAAATTTTAAATAAGTGAAATATTTTGAAAAAATACAATCTGGAGCATTATGCTCATCACAGGTAAGGCTAATACACAAAAAGGTAACACGGTCACTTTAAAACAAATCCAAGACATATCTTGGTGCAAAAGCAGTCACATTAAGACATCATAAATTTTCTTTTTGTAGCTGATCTCATATGAACTGTATGAGGGACATCTCTCATCAAACTCCAGCAGTAATCTGCCATCATGTTGCAGTTCCATCGACCTTGGTAACGTTCTTCCATCACTTTGATATCCAGATGGAAACACTCACCCTGCTCCTCACTTACATCACCAAGGTTCTCTGGAAACTCGCTCAGGTGGCTGTGCAAGTAGTGCACTTTAATGCTCGTCCTCCTCCCTAGTTCTTGCAGGCTGAGGAGAAGCTTCTCCACCATCTCTTTATAATTGTCAGCTTTCTTATTGCCAAGGAAGTTATCTCGAATCAGATTGTTCAATTCGGACTGGCTATACAGAGAAACTCCATGCCTCATGCGCTATATCCTCTGCTTCATCATCATAAGTGGATGAAGACGTGGAAGAAATAAACTTGTCCTCATCCATGTCTGGAAGCTTGGGCACAGGTATTTCATCGCTGTGGGGAACCTACCGTATAGCAGATGGTATGCTGGGGTATTGCAAGTGCTGTTTATTTTTCTTATTAAATCCTGCTTAAAGGCAGAAGTAGCAGTCATCTAAGTGGTTTTTCGGTTCCCTCCAAACCATTGGCACACCAAATCTGAGCTTAGCATTCTTTCCTTGAGACCAGGATCTCAATGTTTTCACAGAAATTGTGCAAACTTGGTGAGGCACCCAATTTTTGTCCTGGTCACCAAGTGGTATTCTGAAATAAGCAAGGTCCACTCTTTTGAAAAAGTATTGTTACATCTTTGAGGTGGGAAAGTGAAGCAACCACATATATAACAGAAAATATCTGGGTCATTGCAACACTTCCTTTGCTTAGAAGTCAGACACGTTAACTACACCATTAGCGTAAAGAATAATCAGAGCAAAGACTTCACTAAACTGTAAATTGCCGAACCTGTCACACAATAACAAACATTCCTGTTAAGAAACTAATGTCAATATGATAAAAATGAGAACATTTCTTAACCTTACTACTTTGTGTGGAAACAGCCATTTTTCTAATTTCGTGGCTACTTCTCGTATCAAGCATTGAAGAACATGCTGCAGTCTTGCACACCTCTTCAGTGCCATAAATGATATTACAGCTCTTTGTTCACATTTCGCAAACATGGTTTAAAAACTATGCTTTTGAAGCTGCTTTTGTGTACAAACAGTGGCATCAAATCGTGAAGTGAATGAGCAACTTTTGCATAATCCATCAATAAGGAACATGCAGACTGCAAAAAACCGTGATGTGATAGAGGAAATCTAAGCTCAGATTCGGATTCAGCACCCCAAAATTGACCATTTAGCCTGCATATGCTGATCGTATTAAAACTGCTGGCACACGCTGGCGTACATCTAATAAATGAATGCAGCTGTCACACCTTGATGATTATCCAGTGTATGCCAACAGTCCCGTTTCAACCCAGTGGCTCTGGTCAGTACTGAACAGTGTGGTGCATGTAAGAAACAGAGCAATTTAATATAATTTTATTTATTTATTTATTTATTTTCTTGGTGGACCAGTTTCATTGTGTACAGGATACTAACGAGTCGACTGGCTGTGGCAAACAATGCCGTGAATGAATGAAGTGCTGTCTCTTTAAATGTTTAAAGCACCGACTGCTTTAAACATTTGTGTGATCAGACCTGAATGAAGTGCTGTACGATCTGTCGGTGTGGTGACCACCGACAGCAACGACCCTTTAACGGGTTACAGCGCATTAATCAGGTGTGATCATCCTGATTGATCGATCAGGTCATCTGATGATCACACCACAGCGATGGCGCTTTAAAAGTTTAAATCATCACAGCACTTCTGTGTGTTCAGAATGCGACACGGGTATCCTCTGAGAAACGCACCTGCAGTAGAAACATGACAGAGGGACTTGCTTTAAAATGCTGCATTTACAGCCACGAATTAAAGTATTTTCAGACGTCATTTTCAAAAATCAGGAGCTTTATGTGGATTCATGTCCATCTGTGATGGTCAACTGGACTGAAAATGAACAGGTCAGATTTACTCCGTGTGTGAATGAAACAGTCGATCTGCATGAGGACCGCAGCTTTCAGCCAATCAGTGGCCAGCATTAATGGACGTATTTAGACTTATCAGTAAATTACAAGAAATGTGTGCCAACAATCTCAAAACTTACCTACAACCGCATGTGCGGGACATGAGTCACACGCCAGCATTCGCTGAAAATTTTCAGCATGCCCAAAATGTTTGAGGAGCTCAGCTTATTAGGACATATATCATCGAATTTCAGCGTGTTTCAATATGCTCTTAACTTATAAAAAAAACGTATCCTTAACTTATTAGACTTAATGTCAGCGGGTTTTTTTTAATACAATTGTCATACGCTGGCTAAACCGTCAAGGTGTGACAGGGCCTTAACTATGTGTAGTGCTCTGACTCTTTGGAAAGTTCTATATAAATTAGGGATGCACCAATACCACTTTTTTCCCAGACTGAGTACAAGTACGAGTGCATACATTTGTGTACTCGTTAATACCAAGTACTGATACAAATACTTAATGATACCATTAAAGTTTTATGATGACTGTGAACTCGTGTTTTTTTCATCAGAGATTCCTTACTTTTTGACTGTAACTGCTACCAATATCATTTGCTTTGTTTTTATTCACAAACATTTCACTTAAAACACGTAACTTCACTTTTTGACTACAACAAATTGTCCTTTAACATTAACCGTGTGTTTCTTAACAAACATGACATTGGCAGACATGTCACTTAAATGCATCCTTGGAGTTCAGCACTACAAATATACAACACCAGGAACAGAACTGAAATTGTCCATCACTAACTTTATTTATGTCTGTGAGGACAAAAAGCCTTTTTTGAAAATGTGAGTTAATTAATGGTACTGATTTCAGGGCCAGTGTCACAGACCGAACGGTCCCCACTAAAAATTGGTCCGCCCTACCTTCACTGCAGATGCGTAATTTGGGACCACAGCAGCATGTCTGAGACTGAGTCTCTTCACTCAAAGCAATCAAAGGGAATAATGTGATTATTAACCATCAGATGACAAGGTAAAACCTCTTAAATCATTCTAAAGTCAGTTTTAAGCAGAAATGAGGCGATAATTGCCTCCTTATCGCTACTGACGCACCGAAATGACGTAGGCGCCAGCTGTGCTCTGATCAGTCTGTTGTCTTTTACTATGAAATAAGGATGATTTTTTGTGGAAATGATTGTTGTACAAAAGCTTCAGATATCTGTCGCCGAGATCAATGATGACTGGAGTGCAGTTTTAAATAGAACAAGGTGATAATCGGTGGATCACAGCTGATGCTTAGAAATGACGATGCTGATGCTCTGAAATGATGCATGTGCAGATGAATATTTTAGGGGGGGACCGTTCGATTGGCGACAATCGGCTACAGCACATCTGGCCCTCAGACCACCCTCATGAAGTCTGTTTCTAGTGTTTTGTCAGAGACATTCACACCAGTGGCCTGCTGGAGGTCATTTTGGTTGAGGCTCTGACCTGTTCCTCCTTGCACAAAGGAGCAGAGACCGGTCCTGCTGATGGATTAAGGACCTTCTACGGCCCTGTCCAGCTCTAGAGTAACTGCCTGTTTCCTGGAATCTCCTCCATGCTTGCATGTATTGATGTGCAATCCTATAGGAGTTGGACTACTTCTGCAACCTCTGTAGGGTCCAGGTACCACACCATGCTACCAGGAGTGACACTGACCCCAGCCAAATACAAAACTAGTAAAAAAAACAGCCAGAAAAGACGAGAAGGGAAAAAGGTGTCAGTGGCCTCCACCTGTAAACATTTCTGTTTGGGTGTTGTCCTCACTGTTTGCCCCTCTTGTGTATCTGTTGTTAATTTCATTAACACCAAAGCAGCTGAAACTGATAAACAACTCCCTCTGCTAATTAATTGACCAGATCAATATCCCAGAAGTTAAACTGACTTAATGCTATACTCTGATTAAAAAGTGTTCCTTATATTTTTAATAGTATATATTTTGGCAATAAGGACTAACATTACTTGCTGGAGAAACCAAATAAATTACTTATATTCATTATAATAGTATTGTGGCAGGGGTGGTGGCCAAGTGGTTAATGCGCTTGGTTTCAGTTCAGAAGGCTGCGGGTTCAAATCCCACCCCTACCACATTTCTCCATGTAATGTGGAGTTGCGTCAGGAAGGGCATCCGGCGTAAAACCTGTGCCAATTCAACATGCAGATCCACCTTGGATTTGCTGTGGCGACCCCGAGTGCAAACAAGGGAGCAGCCGAAGGGACTTACTACTTTTACATTATAATAGCATTGTGCTACAAATTATTTGATCAGTGTATGTCAGTATAACAATGAGTTGCTGTGGTGCTAGCACACAGAAGAAGGTATCAGTGTGACAAGTCTTGAAACTTTCATTGAACAACTTCATTTTAACACTCAGTTTAATCTAACACTGCTCTGTGTCTTTTTCTTTGACCGGTGTCACAGACCAAACAGTCCGCCCCTAAAATACGGTCCACCTTTTGCATCTGCGCATGCGTCGCTTCAGACCACAGCAGCACATCTGGGAGTCTCTTCACCCAGCACAATCAAATGGATTAATGGGATTATTAACCATCAGATAATGAAGGTAAAACCTCTTAAATAATTCTAATGTCACTTAAGCAAAAACGAGGCCACTTTAAGCAGAAACAAGGTGAAATTCTGTGATGTTTTTGAAATGTCCGACGTGCAGTGAACGCATGAGCTAGCAGATCGGTTAGCCGAGGCACTCTGATCACTTCCCTGCTTTTATGATGAAATAATGCTGAATTTATGTGGAAATGATTGCTGTACAAAAGCTTCAGATATCTGTCGCTGAGACAGATGATGACTGGAGTGCAGTTTGAAGCACAAACGAGGTGTTAATCCAAAAACTGCGTCATTGTGGGGAACAATTTTTAGGGGGACCGTTCGCGCTGTGACTCCAGCTTTTATTTTTATATTACCAACGAAAATGTTATGTGATGGTTAACTGTTCCTTTGACTCTAATCACTCTGCTAGTGAGGTCATACCAAACACTCCTTCATGACACAGGATTCACCGAATGTGCACTTCAAATACTGATGGAAAAAGATAAAAGGCTGTAATTGTCCCAGGAGATGCATTTCAAGTTTGTCGATAATCCACACATATGTACGGAGAGATTCCATGATTCCAAGGATGCGACAGGTATGTAAAATCTATGTTCAGTTTATGTTTTATTATTGCTTTTAAATAGAGGAATGACATTAAATTGAACTCTGTGACACTGTCAAAAACTTACCAGATGAACTGACTAATACATTTCTGTAAAATACTTTGTTCTAGGTGTTGTGAACTTTTGTGCTCTGCCCACATATGCTGATCAAATAAATGTGCGCTTGCACCTGTGATGATTTTAAAGCTGTGAAATAATAAACGTGTCACTGAAAAACAAATGAGACTGTGACATTACTTGACACCAGCTGAGACTGAGGCAGCCACCTCACATTTATCTGTTCAAGAAAACCAACATTATGCTTTACTCACAGCTGTGACAGCTTTTTAGTCAATATTTTCAGAAACTCATTGAGACCTGTTCAGTAATAAAAGAAATACTTTATTCATGTGTTTTCATGTTAAGCACAGCTGAAAGTGTTCCATGGTCCATGCACTATGGTCCAGCTGAACTCTTGTCACACAACTGTACATGTTCATGTGCTTGTAATTAAAAATAAAAATAATAAAAAAAATCTGTGATTTCTGACTTTTCTTTCCTTGGAGTGCCACAATAACGGATACTTCAACACCAGGTTAGTACTAAAATTCTGAAAACATAACTAGTTTTTCTGCTGTCTCAGAAGTACAAGGATGCCATTCTTCTGGAACTGCCATTAAATACCAAGCACAGAAAAACAACTGCCACTACAGCAGTCTCTCCCATTCAAACAAACAAAGAAAAAGTTTTTAAAAAGACTAAGACAAAGCACTGTGTGTCTGAAGTGAACAAACAAATTGATTTGCAAAAGCATTTGCAAATGTACCATCTTACATTACAGACCAAAGGACACCTCAAATTTACCAAAGCACTTAAAAGAGCCACATCTGTTAGAGGAGTGAGTTTCAATTCACGATAAAAATGCAAGTGCTATTCCTTATGTTAGCCATGTAGGACTGTCCTGGCCACTCTGTGTAATCTAACTATAATGTTTTTGCTCTTTAAATAAATAATTACAATCTGCAGTTGCACATCAACTCTGGCAAAAGCTGTGTTCCGCTTACCCCACATACTCAGATTTAAAATGCAACATGGCTGTTCCCAGCAGCAAAACTAGTGAAAGTTGTCGTTAAAGTTTTTAGCACTTCTGTCTTTTTTGTGTCCAGTTTAATAAATTGTGCACACAGCACTATCCTACCAGTGTCTGTGTATATGTTGCTGCAATATTTTTCTGTGTGAAATATTAAGTGTTCTGGTTGCTAACAATAACTGTGTACACCACTTCACAAACTGAACAGTATATTAAAACATTAATGCAACTTGTGCACCATCTGTTCTCTTGCATAAATAAAGACTCTGGTGGACCGAATATTTTGTTTGTAGCACTCCACGCTCCAAAATCTTGGAGGCGTCCATCTTATTTTCCGATTTGCAGAGCTGTGCAGAAAACGGAAGGCATTTACCTCTGGTGTGATGTCATGCCCAGGTATGACTTAATGACCTCTAAGGTAAAAGGAACGCAGCATTTGCCAGAGCTGATATGCAACTTCAGATTGTAAATACTTCTTTAAAGTGCAAACCTTTATTTGTACCAGCTGGCACATGAAACAGCTACTGTGACAACTAAGCATTTCTTCAAAGTGTATGAGACTACAACTTCCTTCAGAACTAATGCATCTGTTTATGGTGATATGACTGAACTAATGCAATGTAAGATACTATTTTCAATGGGATGCGATATTCATTGTGAAGAAGTTAAGTCCTGTGCTGGTCCTGAGGCCCACTGGAGCCCATCTTTATCCCCAGGGTGCATAGAGCAGATGAGTCTATCTGGATGGGACTCCAGTCCGAAATATGTTCCTGCCCCAAATGAAATGTTGAAGTTCACAGAAAGGTAGTATGACTGGGAACTAAACACAGGTCTACAAAGTGTTAGCTCAACTCCTTATCCCAATGAACTACCTGTTGTACTTCATTGCATCAATGAATACTATGTACCATCAACAATCGTATCAGCATAAACATAATCTAAAGGAAGGCAGCAGTCTCATACACTTCAAACAAATGCTCAGTTGCCACAATAAGCGGTTTATGTGCTAACTGTTATAAATAAAGAATCGTTACACCTTATTGTGTGAGACTGTATTCCCATAACACAAAGTTAGCCAGTAAAAGGTGAGACAAATGCAAACCGTAAGAGCAGACAGCTGCCACTAGACACCCACATATTAACTGTACTAATGTGGTGTTCAGACTCTATTACTAATTTGTAACAAGACTCACAGGGTAGTGATCAACTTTGGAGCTGTCAAATAAAGAGGGCTGGAATCCAAGTGTTGTCATCATTTTTTAAACATGCAACAACAAGTGCAGTGAAAACATCTGTTTGAATACGCTAACATGAACTCAATATGTCAACATAGCAGCTTTACAAGAATTTATTTGAGACATTACTGCAATATCTCCATTTGACTGACAGTTCGCATGACAGGGTGCAAAGGTAAAAACAGCTAACAAGCCGCTAGGTAGTTCACTGCTGGCACAGTAACACACATCAACACTTTATAACCTCAAAACTAAATAACAAATGGGTAACCAATGTCCAAGGTATGAACTTTAACTCTAACAACATAAAGTGACCGAACACTGGAAGAATCACCGGCAGGATCGATTAGCCGGCTAACTAGCGTTGCTAGCTTAACTAGCCAACTTTTTAGCTTAGAGCAGATGTCATGTTGAATCAATGGTCAACATTAGTTTCAGTTTTTCTATAAACACTCCAACACCTGAAGGTGGTTTGATGTTTATTTGGCGCACGTACAAGAGGCTATGCGGGTTAATATGACATAATAACACAGCTAGGCCCAACTGCTCCCATTAGCCGGATGAAATTAAGCTCGGTGTTGAGTGTTGTTGACAATCAAGGCTTTTTTTGTTTGTTTTTAAGTTGTCCAAGCTGAAAGTGTCACTGTCACGCCTCGGCAGGGACTCACCGTGTAACGCAGAAGACTGGAGAACGGCCCCTGACGTGCCGTCAATGACTTTAATGCTGCCGCGGCTGGTAACAGCCAAGATAGCGTTGAGGGCCGGGTGGTAGGAAAGGCTTCGCAGGCCCTCCTCGTCGCAACGCAGGCAGCCGTCTCTCAGCACAATCCAGTCTGAGGAGGCGGACGAGCCGGAGCCCGGCGAGGCCGCGGCCGCCATCTTTCCTTACTGCCCCTTCCCTTTCCCTTCTTGGGGTTGTTGAGATCCGAGAATAAATGTAAAATTATTAATTCTATAAGACTAATTCAGAACTATCGCGCCCCTGCTACTGCCGACTCCTTCCTGCGGCCTCTTCCCCTCCGCCCGTCACCGCAGCAGTAGCTGTTCACCATCAGCACACATGAACTCCAAGTGTCAGGTTGGTAAACGGAGCGAGCTCTCAGCCACATCCCGCGAGAACACTCCGTACGAGCGAGAGCTGCTGTCGAAGCTTCGAAGCGGCTTCGAAGCAGTTCTTTGTTCGAAGCGTGTGTTCCTTTACGATCACTGATCCGCCATTTTACTCCTCCCCTTGATTGCAAAAAATGGTGCTGTACCCCAGGTGAAGTGAAATTTATTGTGTTTAGCTCTCTCAGATCTATTCTTAAATACAAGTACCAGTGGCCACGTGCAAATAAAAGGCCTACTTTACATGTGCCTGTCTCAAACTTAGACGGAAACACTTTGTGTTGGAAGTCATAGCTATAATAACTCATAGCTAGAATAACTGCTAATTACAGTAATTCGGCAGGAAGTCTGACTCGTTTCCAGTGAGGGTTGGCCTCCGCCAGGGCTGCACCTTGTCACCAATCCTGTTTGTGATATTCATGGGCAGGATATCAAGGTGTAGTCAGGGGGAGGAGGGTTTCCACTTTGGTGGGTGCAGGGTTTCATCACTGCAGATGATGTGGTCCTGTTGGCTTCATCGGCCGGTGACCTCCAACACTCACTGGATCGGTTCGCAGCCGAGTGTGAAGCAGCTGGGATGATGATCAGCACCTCTAAATCTGAGGCCATGGTTCTCAGCAGGAAACCAATGGATTGCCTGCTACATGTAGGGAATACGCCCTTACCAAAAAGTAGTATATGCAAGTATGTTTCAACTATACTTCCAGTTTACTTTTTATATACTTATCACTACTATTTTTGGTAAGGGCGGTCTTGCCCCAAGTGAAGGAATTCAAGTACCTCGGGGTATTGTTCATGAGTGAGGGGGCAATGGAGCGTGAGATTGGCCGGAGAATCGGCGCAGCAGGGGCGGTGTTGCATTTGCTCTACTGTACTGTTGTGATAAAAAGGGAGCTGAGCCAAAAGGCGAAGCTGTCAATCTACTGGTCAATATTCTTTCGTACTCTCACCTATGGTCATGAGGGTTGGGTCATGACCGAAAGAACTAGATTGCGTGTACAAGCGGCCAAAATGGGCTTCCTTAGTAGGGTTGCTGGTGTCTCCCTTAGAGATAGGGTGAGAAGTTCGGTCATCTGTGGGGCGGTCGGAGTATAGATGCTGCTGCTTCGCATTGGGTGCCTCCCTAGGGATGTGTTCCAGGCACGTCCATGTGGGAGGAGACCCAGGGGAAGACCCAGGACCAGGTGGAGAGATTATATCTCCACACTGGCCTGGAAATGCCTCTCGGGATCCCACAGTTAGAGGTGGTCAATGTGGCACGGGAAAGGAAAGTCTGGTGTCCCCTGCGTGTGAGTTTGGTCCTTTCAAGTAGTAGGACCAAACTCACACCAGACCACATCTGCCAACTCTTGGAGATCTGTCTTAACACACATATTTCCTGTTTAGGGGGAATTACTACAGGCAGATCCATGGTTGTGCGATGGGGGTCTCTGGTATCCCCATTGTGGCCAATCTGTACATGGAGCGAGTGGAGAAGACAGGCTTGACGTCTTTCACGGGCAGCTCTCCAGCCCATTGGTTCAGATATGTCGATGACACATGGGTTTAAAATCAAGCAACAGGAGGTTGAGGACTTTACAGAACACATCAACTCGGTGGATTCCATATCAAGTTCACACGTAAGGATGCCAAGAAACAACCATTTAGCCTTCTTGGACTGTGATGTTACGATTGGAGAGAACAGGCAGCTCCAGACAGGGGTTTACAGAAAACCCACTCACACTGACCAATATCTGCTCTTTGGCTCAAACCACCCCTTTGAACACAAGCTCGGGGTGATCAGGACTCTTCAACACAGAGCCCTACAGGTGCCCACAACTGCAGAGGGAAGGGCTAAAGAACACAACTTGTACGGAAAGCCCTCACAGTATGTGGGTACCCACGATGGTCCCTGGACAAAGTGCAGAAGTCCCAGAAAACAAAGAGACCAGATAGAGAGGAGACGGAGACAAGAAGAAGAGGAGTGTCTCTCCCTTATTTAGCAGGAGTAGGGGGAAAACTACAGAGGATCTTCAGACAGCACAAAATCCCAGTTTACTGTAACCGGTTAACCACCTTGAGACAGAAATTAGTTCACCCTAAGGACAGGATCCCTAGTTACAAACAGAGCAATGTAGTGTATTCTATCAGATGTCAGGAAAACTGTAATGAACACTACATAGGTGAGACTAAGCAACCTTTAAAAGGCTATACCAGCACCGCAGAGAGGGCGCAAATGGACCTCAGTCTGCAGTTCATCTCCACCTGAAAGTTACTAACCACACGTTTGAGGACAAGGAAGTTAAAATCTTAGCCAGAGAGAAGAAATGGTTTGAGAGAGGTGTCAAGGAAGCATTCTATGTGAAACAGTTAAAACCCAGCCTTAACCGAGGAGGGGGTCTGAGACAAGCTTTGTCCCCTGTTTACAATGGGGTACACAGGTCAAAGCAGTTTCAGTCTTTTGTTCATGGTAATGAGTCATTCACGTCATCAGGAGAGTCATCAAGGGAGCCATCAGGAGAGGCTTCCGTCCCATCATTAGGAGGGACAGCTGCCCTGTCATTAGGAGGGTGCTAACTAGAGCACAATAGGTGCTAATTAGAGCTATTGTTTAGTCACTAGCCTATAGCAATCGGCCTCTCGGTAGGAGGGGTTTGGTTAGTTAAAAAAAAAAACTCCAGCTTTTGTTGGCTTCTGTTTATTTTTCTCTACAAGAGTCAAGACAGAAGTCAGACTACCAGAGCAGAATTTTAGCTGAGGAAGCTTCTGCGATTTGAAGCGTCCTCGCGTCAAGCAACCCAGTCCAGTCGAAGATCAAGCTTCTCTACTATGGAAACCACCTGGACAACTGAGAGCCTACACAGAAACTTTTAGAGTTAGGTTACTGCTCTAATGACGTTGAGCCTCCAAGTCTGGTTTCCAAGCATTTCTCTAACCTGCCATTTCTTCAGCCCAATAAGTGCAGTAAATTAATAGCACAGAAGGATCATCACAATCATTGTTCACTGTTGCAAATCTCAACAGAATGTCAAGGACCCTCCCAGGTCCACCCTGCTGAAAATGGGTGGCTACTTTGGGGACTGATGGCATGCCCAGGAGAAGTCACACTCCAGTATGTAGCCTCAGGGCCTGTGGAGTACTTAAGGTTTGGGTTTTAGCTGAAGCCTCCAGGCTGAAAGAGTAACACATGGTCCTTTTTATTGAACAGCCAGTTGACACAGAAGCACAAATACTACACAGAAATCTCCCTTGGGAGAGGATGATCACACACAGCTTGGATGTGCCTGTCATTCTCCATAAATGTTTGGATTTTTACAAACAATGGAATATTTATCTGAATGACATTCCCAGACTTTCTATTGCTCATATGACACATCATGGACAAGCCATCGGCATTAGAAGGAAACGTCATCGGGGTAGGAGTGTAGAATTAAGACATCACAAGATCTATGGGGAGGGTTTGCCCCAGTAATCTTTTTAATTCTCTGCAGTAAATGGTCATTTGTTGGTACTTAATCTTGTTCATGACATTTAATTTGATTAACTGTGCTCTGGAGATGTTCTAGTTTTAGCTATGTCCCTCATAACTCTGAAGATATGTATTTGAAAAACTATCCCAGATTTAATAGTGAGAGAACTATGGGGGCAATGCAGCCCCCCTCCCCCCTATAAAATCATGAATTATAAACAAGGTACAGGTTTGAAATAATCATTAACACTGATATATATTAAAATTGTATGGTCTTTCAAATTTCACAAAACTGACAAAATTTAGTTTCTACTAATTTAGTTTCTACTAAAATCCTTGGATTTTAAAAGCAGAGTTTTTAGATTTAGAAGTGTATTTCTTGCTAACTTTTACAAAACTTATTTAATTTATACAGAAATAATCTATTTTGGATTATTTTATTGGAACGAGCAGCCAGCTGATGTCACAATGCCTCTCTGCTCTGATTGTTTGTTGCCATGTTTCCCAGTATCCTTCACACAAGTTAGGGGAAGCCCCCATGTGATCTGACATTGATAGGCTGTATGGGTCACTATGAGTAGTTGAGGAGTTCAAGACTGTCTTATTCTTTTCAGACAATGCAAGTTTTGATCATAATGGCAATGTCACATTATAAATCCCCTTTTAAAGGCTCACTCACTCACCCACTCACTCACTTGCTCACCTTCAACTGCTTACTCCAATTGGGTGACACCCTGGACAGGACACCAGTCTGTCACAGGGCCACATATAGACAAACAAACACATTCACACTTACGTTCAATTTTTTTCTGAAGTTCCAATTAACCTGCATGTCATTGGATGTGGTAGGAAGCTGGAGCACCCAGAGAAAACCCACGCAAACACGGGGAGAATATGCAAACTTCACACAGAAATGCCGCCAGTGAAAATCAAGGCCATGACCTTCTTGCTGTGAGGCAACAGTGTTAACCACAAAGCCACCATGATGCCTTATTTAAAGGCTAATAAATGAAATTATACTGGCTCCAAAGAAAATTGTTTTTATGACTTAAAGCTTAAAAAAAACAAAGGCTGTATACTTTTAATATTGAGCATTAACTTCTGATGACATGTTGATGATGTGTCATATTATCAATTTGAGGCCTGAGAATATCGTTCAGATGATTTTCTTCCACAAGAATAATCACAAGCAAGTTAATAGGGTTTTAAAAAGGAATAGTTTGCACTATGTGTCATGCTTTGTTATCACGTTACAGGGTAACATACTTGTATGTCACATGTCATAGAATCCAATGGATGTCAACATTGTTTGATCTTTATTTTGCAGACCAAGCATTCAGCACAGTCAAAACTATTCCATTTATTAATCCTATTAGCTCAACCAGTAATTTGCACCACCTTTTACCAAAATTGGAGCAACTTTCACTTTTGACACCTGTACAAACTGAAACTGACCTTTGTCACCATTCTTGCTGTTTTTACTCGATAACCCTATAACATTCCGTCTCAGATAGTCCAAACTATACCTTTTTGGAATCTTTATGATCAGACAAGTAATGTAGTAGAGTGTTCAATATGATTGGAGCATCTTAATTTTGACCCCTGTGTAATTCTTCAATTGACCCCTACGTGGCTGCGTACTGAAAATTCAAGTGGCCAATCAGTTTTTTCAAGAGTAATGTCTAAGGAATATTTGTGCCAAATTTGGTGCTTGTTTCACCATTTGAATGATTTCTCTGTAAATATTCTGTTTCTACTGCACTATGTAAGGACACTTACAGCCTGCAGAATGTTCATCCTGCAGCAGCAATTTTCACTCTGCTTCACTAGACTGTAGTTTGTTGAGAGATCTGAGACATTTTCTCTTGCTCAAATGAAAGAGTTACCATACTTTTTTTGTTGTTGTTGTTCAGTACATTAATTTATAATTACTGCAGCGTGGGTGTATCAATAACTTCAGTAATAGGGAGACAGCTTTGTCCTGGGTCATCAAATAATCTAGAAGTTCTTAGGCACTCTCAGAGTACAATACTTGAACCTTACAGCTTCAACATAGATTAATGTAGATTAATTCTTTGTGATGCAGCGAGCCATAACATACAGTGCACTGCAAGAGTATTCACCTGTAGGCTTTTACACATTTGAATTTATTCATGCTACTTCAAACACAAATTGTAACTCAGGATGACTTATTTCTAATGTGAATCACCCTCTCCACAACGTTTTGGCTGGACAAAAGAGCAGTCACGGTGGGCGGTTCATCTCATTGCACTGCAGGACAGAGGTTCAGGAGATCCTTTGTTCCTACAGCCATCTCTGTTATAATAGCCAAGTGGCCTCTGTGCATGCGTATGACTCTGATCACACAAAAACTGTGGAGAGCTGACATTTGCCATTTGGTATGCTTATTATTATGACCGGCTCAAAGCCATAACAAAAATGGAGATCATGCCAGAGTAGCATGCACAAAATAAGAATTTATTTAACTGAAACAAAGATGAGGTGTGAGTGTCAGCGTCAGTGGTGAAGGCAAGTGTTTGGATGTATTGTGCGCGTATGTGTGCGGAAATGTATGGTATGTGAAATTAAAAAAAAAAACAAACACAAAGTGCATGATGAAGGACCCGGAACCTCAGATAGGAAACATCACCTCCACCTTCCATGGAAACTGGCAACTCCAGAGAATGCTTACACTGCATCCAGAAGGTATTCGCAGCACTGCACTTTTCCCACATTTTTTGTTTCAGCCTTATTCCAAACTGGATGAAATTCATTTGTCAATGTGAAAAAGGTTTTTTTTTTTGTTTTAGATTTTTGCAAATGTATTAAAAATAAAAATATGACACAATGCTAAAATGCCCTCAGATGTATGTGTATGTGCCTTTTAACGACGTCTTTATGAAGGTCTGCATGTGCGCATACATGAGATTTTGAAAAGACTGGAAATGACTGACTGCATGTATTGTGTATGGGAGCTGATGTCTGCGAGAGGTATTATCAGGTTACAAAAACAGTGTTTTCAGTTTCAGAAACATTTATTTCTTGCTAGCTTTTACATAATATATGAGAGACATGTTAGATTTACACAGAACACAGTGGTTTTGGCGAGGATTCAGCCATATTGAAAAAGCATCTTGAGAGAAATCAGCCAGTAATGTCATGGGATAGGGAAATAGGTCAAGGTTAGCCATCTTTGAACTTGTACAAGTTCTGTGTCCCAGGAATGTTCCCTGTGAATTTGAAGACACTGGCAGTAATAGGACTGGACTTATGCTGAGCACAGACATATAGATGCAAAGCCTTCGCAACACCTCATGGCCATATTTTGATGGCATTGGGTAAAACTAAGAAATCACGTGTACATAAGTATTCACAACCTTTGCCATGAAGCTCATAACTGAGCTCAGGTGCATCCTGTTTCCACTGATCATCCCTTAGATGTTTCTACAGCTTAACTGGAGTCCACCTGGGGTAAATTCAGTTGACTGGACATGATTTGGAAAAACACCTGTCTACATATAAGGTCCCAGTAGACAGTGCATGACAGAGCACAAACCAAGCATGAGGTCAAAGGAATTGTCTATAGACCTGTGAGACAGGATTGTCTCGAGGCACAAATCTTGGGAAGGGTACAGAAACATTTCTGCTGCTTTGAAGGTCCCAATGAGCATAGTGGCCTCCATCATCCATCATAAATGGAAGAAGTTTGGATCCACCAGGACTCTGCCTAGAGCTGGCTGCCTGTCTACACTAAGTGATTGAGAGAGGGGCCTTAGTCAGGGAGGTGACCAAGAACCTGATGGTCACTCTGTCAAAGCTCCAGCATTCCTCTGCGGAGAGAGAACTTTCCAGAAAGACAACCTCTGCAGCAATCCACCAATTAGGCCTGTATGGTAGAGTGGCCAGATGGAAACCACTCTTTAATAAAAGGCACATGGTAGCCCACCTGGAGTTTGTCAAAAGGCACCTGAAGGACTCTCAGACCATGAGAAACAATGAGACAAAGATTGAACTTTTTGACGTGAAGGTCAGGCATCATGTTTGGAGGAAATTAGGCACCATTCCTACAATGAAGCATGGTGTTTGCAGCATCATGCTGTGGGGTTGTTTTTTAATGGCATTAGAGACTAGTCAGGATTGAGGGAAAGATTAATGCAGCAATGAACAGACATCCTGGATGAAAAACTGCTCCAGAGTGCTCCTGACCTCAGACTGGGGTGACAATTTATCTTTCAGCAGGACAGTGACCCCAATACACAGCCAAGATATGAAGGGAGTGGCTTCAGGACAAGTCTGCGAATGTCCTTGAGTGGCCCAGCTAGAGCCCAGACCTGAATCCGATTGAACATCTCTGGAGAGATCTGAAAATAGCTGTGCACCGACGCTCCCCATTCGACGTGAAGGAGTTAAAGAGGTGTTGCAAAGAGGAATGGTCAAAACTGTCCAAAGATAGGTGCACCAAGCTTGTGGCATCATATTCAAGAAGACTTGAGGCTGTAATTGCTGCCAAAGGTGCATCAACAAAGTAATGAGCAAAGGCTGTGAATACTTAGGGTTTTTTTTCTAATAAATTTGGGATAAAAGTTGTCACTATGGAGTGTTGGGAGTATAATTTTGAGGGGAAAAAATGAATTTACTCAATTTTGGAATAAGGTTGTAACATAAAATGTGGAAAAAGTGAAGTGTTGTGAATACTTTCCAGATGCACTGTAGGACTCGATTCTGGTAGGGTGCTCTTCGACAACAGTCCTGACGCCAATGGAAGAAGCCAGTCCTCCTTGAATACACCTTCCATATACAGTGTATAACAACTTGTTGATCAGTTCCAGTCTTCCTCAGCAGCAGTGGGAAATGGTCATGCCGCCTGAAAGAAGCAATGCTCCACGTGCCTGCCCTCAGGAGCTACCTCAGGTTTGGACACAGACGTGGTCTTTTAAAATGTGTTGTACCACCAGTCACAACTTCCCAATGGAGTGGCACAGAAATGTTTTGACACATAAACATGAAATCTCAGCTGAAATTCATCCCTCACAAGTGGTGATGCTCCCATGTTGGAGGAAGTGGTGATCTAGCGCTTAAAGTGGTGGACATCCTCGATTTAAATCCTTGGTTCAAATCCTCATCAAACCAGAAAATCACTAAGGCACTTAATCCTCAAACTGCTCCCAGTATTCAGGTGATGTGCATTTCAAATGGTAAAGTGCCTTATAAATGCATTACATGTCATGCTGTCAGCCTTTAGTGGAAATATCACATCTTTTATTGAATAAAGTCATTCTTGGTACCAACTCGCCATGAACCTGTATAACTGGCAATGTAACAAATGTTGCACAATGCAATTTGCCCAATTACAGCTATAGAAGTGTATAACTCCTTTAGAATAGTCTTTGTAGGTTCACATGCTCAGCTCCTTGTTGGCTGGTCCCTCTGTTTTTGATAAATGCCTACTCCAGATTTGCTATTGCAGTATCATACTGTTTGCTTTTCTTAATGATCAATGTATCCACCCCCAGACTCACCTCAAGAAAACTAGCAGTAAAAACGACTTTATTCAAAAGTAAGTTTAGTTTGGCCAGTTACAAAGGCTGTGATTCATAAAAGGTTAACATATTTTTTGTTTAACCCTGGGAGTTCAAGATGAGAACACAGTAGCTTTTGACAGTTTCATTTCAGCTCCACTGTGGCGTTGCACTGAGGCTAAATTATAAAAACGGTGCTACTGTCCATGCATTTATGGATTTGACTTAGGTATACCAACTCAAGCCACTAGGAGTTACTGCTACATCAGTGATATCTAACTACTGTGTACTATAGAAAAGGTTTCCCTATTCACATTTTGTCTTAGTACTGGTTCAACCATTGGTTAAGAGGTTTGATAAACTTCAGTTATTAAAAAGTGTAATCTCTCTGACTAGAACGCCTCCTGTAATCAGTTCTGTATAGTCTGTATTTGCAGTGGAGTCCATGCCTTCTGATACAGTATGACTACTTTCTCCCTGTGACTTCCAGGCGGACGGATAATGCAATCAGTCAGTGTGGAAAATTTCCATCACCAACTCTGTAAAAGCTACTGCACATTAAGCTCTGAAATCTTGGGTTCTGATTCATACGTGGATACCAGCGAGCATCCAATTTTGGGCTATGCTGGCATCTTTTAACACAATTTGCAATTAATTTATACAAAAGTTTAAATTGGAATGTTGGCACAGTGGGACGTGTAGGCTTGTTCATGCATGCATAAATTAGGCCTTTGGTTTGCATGAGATTTATAAAGACTTGTTGCAAATCAGAGGGTCCTGGTTAGTCATTTCATTATTAGCCATAATTTTAATATTTGCTAAATCGCAATTAACGTGTACTCAGTAGCCACTTTATTAGGTCCACCTGTTCAATTACTTAAATAGCTAATCAGCCAATCACATGGCAGCAACTCAATGAA
This sequence comes from Thalassophryne amazonica, assembly GCF_902500255.1. Classification (NCBI taxonomy): domain Eukaryota; kingdom Metazoa; phylum Chordata; class Actinopteri; order Batrachoidiformes; family Batrachoididae; genus Thalassophryne; species Thalassophryne amazonica. The sequence goes on from NC_047115.1 coordinate 69,237,199, forward strand.
TTTAGGCATCTAGACGTGGTGAAGATGACTTGCTGAAGTTCAAACTGAGCATCAGAATGGGGAAGAAAGGGGATTTGAACGTGGCTTGGTTGTTGGTGTCAGATATATATATATATATATATATATATATATATATATATATATACACACACACACACACACTCAACAAAAATATAAACGCAACACTTTTGGTTTTGCTCCCATTTTGTATGAGATGAACTCAAAGATCTAAAACTTTTTCCACATACACAATATCACCATTTCCCTCAAATATTGTTCACAAACCAGTCTAAATCTGTGATAGTGAGCACTTCTCCTTTGCTGAGATAATCCATCCCACCTCACAGGTGTGCCATATCAAGATGCTGATTAGACACCATGATTAGTGCACAGGTGTGCCTTAGACTGCCCACAATAAAAGGCCACTCTGAAAGGTGCAGTTTTATCACACAGCACAATGCCACAGATGTCGCAAGATTTGAGGGAGCGTGCAATTGGCATGCTGACAGCAGGAATGTCAACCAGAGCTGTTGCTCGTGTATTAAATGTTCATGTCTCTACCATAAGCCGTCTCCAAAGGCGTTTCAGAGAATTTGGCAGTACATACAACCAGCCTCACAACCGCAGACCACGTGTAACCACACCAGCCCCTGTAATTATTGAAGCTAATGTTTTCATTATCGGATTAGCTTTTCAGATAATGTTGAAAACCATCATCGAACCAATTATCTTTGGATAAATTTTGGTCTGATAATTTTTAGATCGCTAACATGTTTTTATAAGTGAAGTGAATAAAGCTTAATCAGTTAAAAACACTTATGTCTGATATCAAAGATTTTAGCATGTACCTGTTAAATGTTTTGTACCAGATATACAGCCCTGTTCTGCGTAAACAGAAGAGAGCTAGTTTCAGGAGAAACCGCTCAATCCTCTGCAGTTGGAGAAGAGCTGGTCACAAGATAATTGCCCCCTGACACCATACAAACTCACCGGCAATATCACATAAGTCATCCAGAGGCATAGTTTTAACTTGTGGTTAAAATTTTAACAAAACTAATTTCGGACATGTTATTTAAATTAACATCACTTCAGAAGTGCTATATGTTTTAAAGTACTGCACTAATTTTGAAGGTTTTAGTGTGACCATGCTGTGTCCAGGTGCATTATGGGTAATCTCAGTACAGTCACAACAGGAGAAATGCATTTGAGCGTCTCTGATCAGGGTCCACATGGACAACAGCATTAAACTCTTTGTATATTGTGCCTAAAGCTCTCATGAGAATATATTCTCTGGGTTATTGTGTTTGTTTTATGTAAAAATGCCAGAAGAACCTCAGGTTGCTTCTCCACACAGATTAAACGTAGCACACGGATAATTTGGAATATTTGTTTTGGCAAGTTTTCACGGTCTCTCCTGCCATCTACTGGCCAGTAATGGTCATGGCAGTATTTGCCCTGAATATTAATATATCCCATAATCCTTTGCACAACAGAGTTGTTGCAGCCTCTTGCAGCTAAAGAAATAAAAATGTACATTTTGGTTGTATAATGTTCATTTACAATTGTAGTCATGGATTCTGTTGTTTAAACAGCAGCAACTCTCTGGCGCGTGAAAACAAAAACTGGTACGCAAAAAAAAAAAAAAAAAAAAAAAAAAAAAAACGGTACCAAAAGCTAAGTTTTTGGTTAGCTGTGCCCACCACTGACTATAATGCCTCAGTGTATTCCCATATAACAAACACAGCTGATAGTCAGCAATTTCACTGATGAATCTGCTGTAATTTTACTCTAAATACTCCTCAAGCAATCGATGTCTGTGGTAGATAGACAAGGCACCACATTTACTACACAATGGTTTATATCACCTTAAGTTCCCCAGATGATCATCATCAATTTGAAAGTCATGAAATAAGCAAATAAGATTGTGGAAAAATTAAAATCATACACAAACATTACTCATAATGTCAAACATTAGTTAGCAATCTGTCTTCCTCTATGGTGCCATCTCTTTTCTTAAAATCTTCCATATGAACATAATATACACACAAATATTTGGCACCACATTCTTCAGAGATAAAGCATAAAAAGAGTAGTTATAACAACACTAACTCTCATTATTTCTGTCTTCATGAGCTACAGGGGAATGCAGGACTATTGGGGCTGTATTGCACCGGTGGAGAGGAAGTCTGCATATCAAAGTTTAAGCTGTAAAGGCAGGTGGGGGGAAAAAACTATACACAGTAATATATATGCCCAATATCCCCATAGTCTTTACTTGGAGATTAAGAAAAGAAAGAAACTCCTTTGAAATGAAAAAGGAAAATCCTGGGTCTGCAGTATGACTTGTTCCTTGTGCTCTTGAGCGCACATTCAGTAAAAGGTCCAAGTTTTGACTCATCCACTCAGGCACCAGTATATAATGAAAGGAAGTAGATATACAAAAGGAAAATGGGGTAGATGAGAAGTGGCTTCTTAGTCTTGAATTCATCCCCAACAAGTAGTGAAGCAGCACTGTATGCAGCCCAGAATACGCCGAAGAGCTGAAAGGTGAGAATAAAGAGTGTTAAATTTTCAACAATATATATAACTTGTTTGGCTGGTGCTGAGACTTGCATTTTGATATAATAAGAATAACAATATATAAATCATTATGATCTATATGATGGAACAGTTGACACATGACACGATCTGAATGAGATAATTCACAAACTTGAGCAGAAGGTGGCAGTAATGCACCCTTAAAGGAAAAGAAAACCCACTGATAAAATACAGCTGGGAAGCCAGACTGTGCTATAAACTAACAATTGATGTGCATCAATGAAAATAAGGAGCTCTTACAACTGAAATATCCTCCTCTGAAAGTTGGCATTTAAGCAGAATTCATCCAACAGACGATTTCATAAATGCTGCCATTGACCCAATTAAAAAAAAAAACAAAACAAAAATTGTTTGTGGAGCTGGTGTGACATAGCGTGGCCACAGAAAGAGTAAACAGAACAGAGAGCAGGCAGCACAAGAGAGGTTTCACAGACATGGTTTCTCTCCGGTATCAGAAAATCCTGCAGGTTGGATTGGGAAAGTCTGATCCATGAATTACATCGGTATCGGGTTCCAATACCGACGTCCGACACAGGCCATAGTTACTGTGCTTTGTTACCACCATTACTGGTTTGAAGGGCTATTCCGCAGAAAATAAAACAAAAAAATGTTGGACAACCTCCTTTCTCAAATTCATTGGAGTCTGCCCATGTAATCTCATACAGCCGACTTGGTCCTTTTAGACGGAGGGAAAAGTTCAGTGCAGGCTTCGCCTCCTTCAGCCATGATGAAGAGCTAGCTAACATTAGCTGCCTGTTTGTAAACAGAGACAGAGGTGCGTGCCACGGGGAAGGGCGGCAGCGGTCGTCTCCACTCTGCCTGTCAAGAATTCTCATAACCCGCTCATACCGTAGGGACAGTGTAACTGAAAATTTTAGTGGTTTTGATACCGTGGCATTTTCATACCACGGCATACCGTGAAGCCGGTTATCGGCCCATGTCTAGTAGCAACCAACTGGGTTAGCTGACAATGGCTTTCTGAAGTGTTCCTGAGCCCACATGGTAAGATCCTTTACACAGTGATGTCAGTTTTTAATGCAGTGCCGCCTGAGGGATCGAAGGTCACAGGCATTCAATGCTGGTTTTTGGCCTTGCCGCTTACGTGTAGAAAGTTCTCCAGATTCTCTGAATCTTCTGATTATATTATGGACTGCAGATGATGGAATCCCTAAATTCCTTGCAATTGAACACTGAGAAACATTGTTCTTAAACTGTTGGACTATTTTTTCATACAGTTGTTCACAAAGTGGTGATCCTCACCCCATCTTTGCTTGTGAACGGCTGAGCCTTTTGGGGATGCTCCTTTTATACCCAATCATGACACTCACCTGTTTCCAATTAACCTGTTCACCTGTGTGGAATGTTCCAAACAGGTGTTCTTTGAGCGTTCATCAACTTTCCCAGTCTTTTGTTGCCACTGTCCCAGCTTTTTTGAAACGTGTTGCACGCATCCATTTCAAAATGAGCAAATATTTGCACAAAAACAATAAAGTTTATCAGTTTGAACATTAAATATCTTGTCTTTGTGGTGTATTGAATTTAATATAGGTTGAAGAGGATTTGCAAATCATTCTATTCTGTTTTTATTTACATTTCACACAATGTCCCAACTTCATTGAAATTGGGGTTGTAGCCTGTTAGCTTCTGTGTGCTAATAAATTTATTTTACTTCTTGTTTCATGATGCAATAGCACAACATAAAAAAAATTAAACTTATCGATCAGTGTGACATATATATATATATTTTTCCCCTCTTCATGACATTTTTGAATAGATGCAATACTCCTGTGTGACATATGGTCCAGAAAATACAGTAGTGTAATTGCGACAGGTTATGTACATAAATCATACAATGACAGCATAAGGTTTTTATGAACTTTCTTCTATGATCCATACACAGCAGCGTTTTTACTCGTCTCCTGGCATTCTCAGTGAACAGCTGCACTCTTCATTTCATCTACGTTCATCTAGGTCTTACCCCGGATACTTTAATGTGAAGAGAATGAGAGTGTACAACTCCCCCGTATGGGACACCAGTCCATCAGAGGTTACTTCCCCAGCTAATGCTGGTCCCTATTTATAGCTGGGTGGACTGAAACAATGCACACGAAGTGTGCTGTGTTGATTTGACATCTTTACACAAATGTTATTTTTATTTGACAAATTCTTTATTATTCCGCTGTTTGATGACAAAACAGCTGATCCAGCTGCTACAAGAGATTCATCTCCATATGTTGGGTTTCTCAAATGATGAGGAGGGGTAAACTTAAAATGTGATCTTTTGACTTACTTTGATTAATGTGGATACCAACTCAAAACCTCCAATCACTAAGAACAGAGGGGCTATAACGATGAGTGGAAGAAGGGAATATCCAATCACTCCAAGAACCTGACCGTAAGACACCTAAAGGAGGAGGAAACAAAAAAGAAAGATCAAGAATCACTCAGAATACAGTGATAATACAATAAAAATAATACAGCAAGGTCCTGTATTATTTTATTTACTTTATTTTAATCTTGGGTGATTATTATAGGTAAACTTACCTCACCACCAAGTACACGGGCCAGCAAGAAGATGGTTAGTGATCCAAATATCCAGATTGTTATTATCCATGACACAACCTATGAATCAAAACAGGTAGCGTGTAAAAACAAAAATCGCGTTTATTTTACCACAAGGACAGCTATGAAAATGTGGAAACTATTTATTTTTTCCAAAGATTTTTGTATTCCCAGTATGAATCAGAATGAGAAATGAAATGGGGTTGGAGGAAATAATGCAATGCTCGAGACCTACATAAATAAACAATAAATACTCAACAATATAGTGGTTTAGATATAAAGTACATTCATTTTAACAGAGTTTCTTTCAATATGCTTTGAAAACTCAAGCGCTTTTGTTGTACCCCTACAAACAAAAATAAACAATCACCCTGTCTGTCCGTCTTACAGGGGCTGAAGCCTGTCCCAGTGGTCACTGGGCAAGAGGTGTGGTACACCCCAGACTGCACACCAGTCTATCACAGGGCCACATATAAACAGACAGACTGACAAACACATTCACACCAAGCATGGGAGAATTCCACAACAAAAAGGACCAGGCAAAAAGCAATCCCAAGACCCTCTTGCTGTGATACAACAGTGCAAACCACTAATTCACTGTGCCTCCTAAACTACACCAAATTATACAAAATATGTAAGCAGACAACCTCTATAAAGCTTACATCAGTCCCGTGTTTCCAAAAAAAAAAAAAAAAAAAAAAAAAGTCAAAACAGGCATTAAAACAGTATCAATTTGCACACAGGTACACCATTCCAAATATCTTGATCTTCTATGACACATTTTAGCCTATGGCCTAGTTCAAAAATAATGAAGCCAAAGTGTGACATAACCATCAAAATTTAAAAGTGGTCTTTTTTGTGAAATGTTATCATTTTAGGTATGGTTATATATCAGAGTTTCAATATTTCTATTGTTCTCGGTTCAGTCATTGCTAGAAATTATCAGTGCATATATACTATAATGTCCTAGAGCGTAACGCTTGCGACAACAGTTGGAGTATCTTCTTTAGTCTGCAGATGCCTGAAAAAGAAATTCTGTCCATTAGTTCCTGGTATTATTGAACAAGTAATATAATTATTCTACTGAAGCAAAATAGGAGATATAGCTAAGGTTTTGACACAAATAAATCAAGGACTTATTCTCAGCGTTACGCTTGCAACAGTTTTACTTTGCTTTAGAAACATGATGTTTTTTCTAGGAAATGACATTTCTACCTTTACAAAAATGTATTACTGTGTGTTAGTATGAAGCACAAACAAACAAACTGACAAAATACAAGGTTATTTCTTTAACATTCAACTTTAAATGATAATGCTAAATATCAATGTCACACAAAATTGATGGAAAAAGTGCTATTTTGGGGGTAAATTTCGTGCATATCTCTGAAACTGTGCAGAATTGTTCCATGAAATTTTCAGTACCTGTCAAAGAGACTATAGACAACTCACAGATAAATGTGGATGGTGCAAAATAAAATAATGGCTTGTTCATGACAAATGCAATGCAAATCAGCAGTTAGGCTTCATTATTTTTGAACTAGGCCCTATGCAAGCCTAAATCTGGTCACCATTGCTGGTCCTGAAGATCAATGGCTGAGATAACATTCTAAGTTACACAGCTGAAGACCAAATGAACCCACAAACATGATAATTTGTTCTATATATACTATATTCTGCAAATATTGCATCAACTAAGCAGAATAAAACAACATACTTTGGCCTAGTAGAGCTTTCGGCAGTCCAATAATAAATGAGTGTGGTAAAACAGTATGATGAAGCTAATGTACACTTCATAACATCCATGATACCAGGGCAACAGATGCATCTATTAAGTTCAACTGTAGTCGTTTTCTTCCTGTAATTTCATTGCTTTCATTTAATCAGAACCTTTATGTAATTTTCTGCCACGATGCCGTTTTTAATTTTATGGCTTCAAAATTTTACCGAACACATACACACTGCAATAGATTGATGTTCCATCCAGGGGGAGCCATAGCGTCATCCGCTTCACATTATAGTATCCGGGGACAATCACTGACACCAAAGGGCCCCAGGACTTGTATAGGACCACTACCTCTTCTCACAGGAAGGATCAGAGCAGCATACATACTCCACTCAACAGAAAGTCATCACACATTTCTCCCATCACAGTGAGTTTTGCCCAGGTCTTTAGGGAATAAAGATTTTCTTTTGCCTATTAACACATAATGTAGTATTCTCACCTTGAACTGTCCGTAAATAGAAATCATGGAGAAGAGCAGCACCACAGCAAGAGGGCCCCAGAAGTCCGGGTTGTCTCTTACCACCTGCCGGTTGTAACCCAGAGATGGCACTGGCATCAGCACACACCGAATCTTGTAATAGATGTCTTTCAGGTCAATGTCCAACTCCTCCCTGTGCACACAGATAGGGACAGGCATCATTCCAGAATATTTTCTCTACTACTGAAAACAGAAGTCTACGTATTCAAGTCGCTGAAGTGGGATTCGATTATTTGGGAAAATGATGACTTTCTGAGAATCTTACATAGTTCTTGTCAAAATTATGGACATCTTTATATTTAAAGTACACAAAGCAGATTATCATCACAACCTATTTTGTATATTCAATTTTGTATATTCAGTCCAAGGTTACTGCTTAACACCAGGAGATCCTTGGTTCAATTCCATCTTAAACTTGGGGGAAAAAGTCACGAAAGGTCCCTTTAGAGTGCCACAGCTGCATGTCTGAGTCTGACGTACTGCTTCACCTACGTCATTTCGGATCTTTCAGCACGTCCGTAGCGATTCACTGATTATGGCCTTGTTTGTACTTAAAACTAACCTTAGAATGATTTAAGAGGTTTTAATTTGTCATCTGATGGTAATCAAATTATCCCTTTGGGTGTACAGAGTCAGTCTCATACGTGCTGCTGTTGCCTGAAATGACGCATGCGCAGTGAAGGCAGGGCAGAGCAATTTTTAGAGGGGACCATTTGGTCGGCGACACCAGGTGAGACTACGCTGGGTGCATACCAAAAGGCGAGTCTCATTTGTTTTTTATGTTTGAGGGATGAATGTAAAAAAGGGCCAATAATTGTGTCCAACTACATTTTATTTCAGCATTTTTATGTCAGTATTTGATAGCATTTTAAAAATTATTTCTGTTCAATAAATCTGGACATTTGATTAAATATTCTGATTATACAAAATCGAGATTTGTTTTGAAATTATTTCAAAACATATTTTGAATTAACCACTACAAAACCAATAATTCTGACCAGAACTGGAAATGATATTTACCATAAGTTTGAGTGAGAATCTGCTTGTTTATCAATATACTGGCCTTGTGACTGACTAACAGCCTGTACAGAGTGTACCCCTCCTCTTGTGACTGCTGGAATAGATGCCAGCCCCCCATTACTCTTAATTTTAATAAATGGGGATAGAAAATGGGTGAATGAATGGGCACAGTACTGATAAATAGTATGTCTCTTCCTTGGAATTTGCATTAATGTAACAAAGGAAAAAAATGACAACCTTCTTTAAACAACAATTTGAAAACTCAGTCTGTGATGTTAGAAAGGCAGTAAATATAACGTTATTTTTAAAAAAACATTAACTTTCGAAATCTTCAAATTACAGATGTTGTCCACCAAAGCAAAAATCCAAAATCATTAAAATTCAAAGTGACAAAAAAGGCACAAATCCTCACATAAAAAAAAAATGGAAACAGCCTAGCATTAATATTCCTTCCCCACATCCTATCTCACCTTTGTGCAGGGACAAGTTCTCCAAATGTTGCTCAGTCTGACATTCAGCAATACTCTTTCAAGACACTTCAGCAATCGTGAGGAAACCCAGATATTCCCAGAGCTATCCCTGGTAGTCTTCTTTGATAAACAACTTATTACATGTTAATCAACTAATCATTTCAAGTCTTGCTGCAATGAAAATGATTTGAGGAACCAGACTCCATAAGTCAAACATGTTATCAGCCGCTGCATGTGGAGTCACACAACTATGAACGATTTTGAGTCACTGACACAGTGACCAACATCTGTATGCTTTTCACGTTTGTGGATCTACGCCATCTGCAAAACTTGTGCGTGAAAGAAAGCAAAAATCCAAATAAAGAGAAGTATAAGGAAGGAAAAGGCACTGCAGGTACTCACAGAAGAGGCTTGGTCTCTTCACCATCCTCCTCCTCTACTTCCAGCAGCCAGCCATAGCCTCGCTGTCTCAGAAACGTGGTGGCATATGGATCTTTACCACCATCACTGCCCATATTTAATTTAATATCCGGGGCACTGATGGTTCCACTCAGCTCTGTGGACACAGGTTTGATTATGGAAACAAATGTTGGAAACTGGTACAGGGGAAATTATACACACACACACACACACACACACACACACACACACACACACACACACACACACACACACACACACACACACACACACACACACACACACACACACACACACACACACACACACACGAGTTACTCGAAGGGCCAACACGAAGTTACTTCAGTAAGTTCTACACCACACCCAGAAAACAGGAGAAACAAGAAAAGACTGTTCTTGCATTATGTTTCAACGTGGTCTCCTTTTACATCAAAGCACTTTGTCCACCAATGTTCAAGCTTCCTCATCCCTTTGTGAAAGAAGGTCACATCTTGAGCTTCTACACACTTTTGTTTCCAGGTGAGGGGAGAACTTTTTGAAGTACACTCGGGTGTGCATATATACAATGGTGGGCACAGCTAACCAAAAAGTTAGCTTCGATAACCGTTAATCCGCAAACTGAAAAGTTAACTTTTATAAAGCTAAAATGGTAAACCCCTTAAAATTTAGTGGAAGTTACAGATAAAAGCTAACCAGATAACTTTCAGTATTGACTTCAGTACACTGGCAGCTACTGACAACAATGAGTCAGCACTTCTGTCTCAGATCAGCCTTCTCTCAGCAAAAGAGACCTGGTGACCAGAGAGAAAGGAAGAGGGAGGAAAAAATTATCACTTATTTTCCACATCGTACAGACCTGCCGGTGTATTACTGGCGTCATGCACAGGCAGATAGTTTTGACTTATGGTTAAAATTTTAAACAAACTAATTACGGACAAGTTATTGTCTGTCGTTTTACAAAGTGAAATTATCAGCTGTATGTTTTAGTTTTAAAGTAATGCACTAATTTTGAAGGTTTTAGCATTTAGACGCAATGCATTCTGGGAACATTAGTTTCCTGACATCAGCGGTTGCTTGGTCGGTTTCAGTAACGTGTATATGTTACTGAAATGTAGATGGCAGTGTGTATACCATTTGCCCCACATTTGCTAAAAGTGATGATGAATTACTAAAAAAGATACATTTACAAATACAGATTTATTTGTAAAACCCACAACACGTTTCAGTAACGTGTTGTGCTGACCAGGTTAGACTATGTCGGGTGCATACCAAAAGGCGAGTCTCATTTTTTTTTGTTTGAGGGATGAAGGTAAAAAGGGGTCCAATATATTTGTGGTATTCGTGATTTTCGTCGAGCATGTTTTTGGCTGTCAAAAAAATCTTCCATGAATGTCACACACCACCCTCATTTCGCCTCATGTTGTGGAGGTCGCAACTGAGCATGTTGATCTGTCTTGATTAGTGGTGATCCTTAATAGAGCGCGACAGTGTTCTTCTCTGACATGGGGACAATTAAACCCTGCTGCACCACATTCAGTTTCATTGCTGCAGTATGCTGAAGAAGGACAGTGATGCCAAGTCGGCTAAAAATTTAATTCCAATGCTCATCAGCGCACTCCTGCAGGTGTTCCACCTGCTGATGCTGCTGCGCCTGATGTTTGGGAAAATGCGAGAGATGAAAGCTGTGCAGAGCCACACATCTGGCTCTCTCTGTTTCCTCCTCCTCTCTGCCCAACTAAGCATGCAATCACAAAGTTCTTTTGCTGTGGATTTTCAAAAGTAAACTGGAGTGATCTGAACTGTTCAGCAGCTGATGGATAAATATGTGTGTGTGTGTGTGTGTGTAGACAATTCGCCTCATTCACAGTGTGACAGAATGCGTGGAACAGCACATAATGGTTCCTGATAATTTGCCATCAACATGTGCCATTAATCCTAATGCGTGGTAACAGGTTGCAGCAGTTCCTGAGGACACCTGATGCCTCTGCCTCAAATCATCACATTCATGATCAGCGGCCAAGAATGTATACTTCGTGGCATTCGTGACTTGTTGTTATGTGTAAATGCAGGATTAAGAAAAAATGTCTCTCACTGGGCTTCTTTGAAGTTGTAAAACCAGAGAAACAGCATTGTTGTCATTCCTAGACTAAGAGACTTCAATCACCTTCTTCATCATCTCTTCTGGAAACTGTTTTGACCTCGGCACTGTGCTACTGGGTGAGACATTTAAGCATTGCCACAAATCATTCCCCTGTCAAAGCCCACAGGTGGATGCTGGGGTGAAAGCAGGGCTGCTGATGCAGCAGTGGTGGCGCTCACAAGCAGAGGGGAGAGCTGGGAAATTGAGTCTTGAATAGCCCTCTCAATTTGCCTGGAGCATTTGGGTAGATTATGAGGCATGAATGGAGAGCAAGGCAGCTCGTGGTGTCTGGCAGAATGAGCTCACGGGTTCACTGCATTTGTTATCAGATTTGGTCAATTTGTGGTTTTCATACTTTTTCCATACAGACCCAATTGATATTGCTTAGCTTTTTTGCAAGTTGCGTCTATAAATAACAATATATAATAAAATTACTAAACCACATGGATTTCCCAAGACACTTCGGTTTCATCCCACAATAAAAACATACACATTAGGCTCAACCTCCCAACAAGGTTGGTAACAGGACTTTGTGAATATGCTTGAGTGGTCCAGCCAGAGCCCAGACCTGAGTCCGAATGAACATTACCTGAGAGATCTGAAAATGGCTGTGCACCGACACTCCCCACATCTTCGACACACCGATACATCTTTGATATTGAGAGATATCCGTCTTTCTCCCATTTCCCTTTAATGTACTCTGTTGTATGTTGTTTCTTAGTCATAAGACCTTTATAGATTTTGGAAATAACTCCCGTGTTTGAAGCATTTTGATAAGCATCTGTAAATAATCTCAGTATCGGATCCTCTAGATTTGTATTGTTTCTTATATTACGATCAAAATAGTTACAAATCTGAAGATATCTATAAAATTCACTTTTCTCAAGACCATATTTTCTTTTCAAATATTCATAGTCTTTAAATTGGCCTTTTTCTGTTAAAGAGAAGAAGGTTGTTATTCCTTTTGGGATCCATGATTTGAATCTATGATCCATCTTGTTAGGTTTAAAACCAGGGTCAAAGGCACACCATTGAATTATTTGTATTTTATCATCCAGTTTATATTTGTCTTTTATTGTCTTCCAGATTTTAAATTGAGCTTCTATTAAAGGATTTTTCACAGTATCTAAAAGTCCTACAAGAATTTTTTGAGCCATCAGTGCATGTACTGTTTTTGGTTTTTTTTCCCCCCATATGGGAGAGTTCAATATATTTCCACCTAGTTTTATATGATAGGGTACAAATATTTATCAAAGGTTTAATCTGGGTCGCAAAGAAATAGTTTTTGAAATGTGGAAGGGCCATCCCACCTTCTTCCTTTTGGAGTTGTAAGGTTTGATATTTGACCCTGGGCTTTTTCCCCTGCCAGATAAATCCCTTGTCGTGTTACGCGCTCTAAAGTTATAGGATCCGTGAGATAACCATTTATTTTAATATGGCTGAGGGTTTACTATAAATTGTATTATTATTTTAACAAATTTTTCATGCATGCCAAATCTTTTTAATACATTAGAATAGAATAGAATAGAATAGAATAGAATAATTCTTTATTGTCCACCGATGTGGAAAATTGTCTTCGGCTCACCAGCACAAAAAAGACAACACTAAAATACAAGCATAGTCATACAAACACATGAATAAAACAAAGATAAGATACATAAAATACATGGAAGTAAAGGAAGAAGTAGAATAAGACCTAGTAAGATAAATAAAACGTAAAATAAGATCTAATAAAATCAAATAAAACAGAAGTAAAGCAGTTCAGGTTTTATTTGTGGAGTGGTCACTTTTTTGAGTTCATTATGGCGACGGCATTTGGTGTAAAAGATTTTTTAAAAGAACCTTTGGCCAGAGGAGCTCTGTAGTGCCTCCCAGACTTCAAGAGCTCAAACTGACAGGACAGAGGATGAGAGCTGTCTGCCAGGACTCTCTGAGCTTTCTTCCTCATCCTGTCAGTGTAAATGTGGGCCAGAGGCTTCTGGGGTTTTCCCACAATTTTCCCCGCGAGTTTTACAATTCTATTTGATTTGTCCTTACATTTACAACTCAAGTGACCAAACCAAACACAAAGATGATTTACATAGGAAAGGCCAGCTTACCGAGTCAAAAGCTTTCTCGGCATCTAGGCTTTTAAATAAAGATTCAATATTATTCTGTTGAATATGATTTATTATGTGAAGAGACCGTCTAATGTTTCTAATGTGTCTGGTCATTATGTATGAGCTCAGGGAGAATCTTGTCTAATCTTTTGGCAATTATAGCTGCAAAAATTTTGTAATCAGTATTTAACACAGAAATTGGCCGATATAATCCACAAGCTAAGGTATCTTTTCCTTTTTTGGGTATAATCGATATCACTGCATCATTCCAAGATGGAGGCATTACACCTTCCAGAGTTGTATTATAGGCTCTGAGTAAGCTTGGCATTAATTCCTGGCGAATGGCTTTATACCATTCTGATGGAAAACCATCTGGTCCGGGGGATTTGTTTGCTTTAAGCTTGGAGATAGCATTTTTTTTAGTTCTAAAGCAGTCACTGGACAAGTTAATAGTTTATTTTGTTTTTCTGTCATTACTGGCAAGTTCAGAGTACTTAAAAACCGGGCTATTTGTTGTTCATCTTCTAGCAGGGGTTGCGTGTATAAAAGTTTATAAAACCTTTTTTAATGCCTGTTGTATTTCCTGTTGCGTATATAGTGTAATTTTAGAAACTGGATCTATTATCTTGTATATGGTGTTATCAGCTTGTTGTTTTTGTAGCCTTCTTGCCAAAAGTTTCATTGATTTTGAGCTTGACTCATAGTATTTCTGCTTTGTGAATACCACCTTTTTTCCAATTTTGTTTGAGTACAGCTCATAGAGGATATTTTTTAAACTAGCTTCTGGAGTATCCTCACCATGTGTGGGGAGGCTTGGTGATCCTGCAGGCTACTTCAGTTCAATTCAGGGTTGTCTTCCATCACAGCTGTGGTCGCCCTACTTCCGAATAGTAACCCCTTTCTCCATTGTTTTTTAAAAAAAATTATGTATTTTAAGATGACCCAAAGTTTATGGGGTTATTTTTACAACTCCGTCAGGGAGCTCACGAATGAAGCTGCCATCTTCCTGGAGGCGGGACCGGTGTTTTTCATTATGGGGTGTTTTGAGTAGAATTTTAAGGGGGAAAATTAATTTTCTCCATTTTGGAATAAGGCTGTAACATAACAAAATTTGGAAAAAGTGAAATGCTGTGAATACTTTCTGAATGCATTGCATATAGTAAAGTTGTACTGATGAAGACCATCTGGGAACCTTCCAGATGGCTGACGTCCAGACGTCCACACAAAAAGCCATATTATCCTCATCTGACATTTATGTAATTTGTAGTGAGGCAAAGGAGCTGGAAATTAAGTAGAGATGTCTTATTGTAATGAACTGCAACAGTCAAATTCAGATTCCCGATACATATGTTCTGCACATTACATCTCAAGTAATTTACTGTAAATGATTGTATTATTAATAAATAAATCTAGTTTTATGTGAAGTTTTTTCCTGAAACATTTTCTCCCATAGTTAGATGAGCACATCCAGATCAGCAGGGGAAATTTAGACTCGGCTTTTCCTTGGCTGTGAGTAAATCTTTTGTAAAAAATTGAAGTGTTGGGGGAAAAAATAAGTCAATAAAATAAGGTGTCTCAGAACATTCCCCTCAGAATTTAACACAGCAACCATATGAAAATTAGTTTAAAATGAAACACTTTCATCCACCCTTTTCATGTTTCAAATCCCGCAAAACTTCGGCGAGGTCGCCGCACTGCGAGATCTCAGTAACATTGAGAACTGCATTGAGACGCTCTGATCGGGCTTCACTTTAACCGCTGCACATGGACAACAGCATTAACATCGCAACATAAAATGATTTTTATATTGTGCCTAAAACTCTTATGGGTTCTCTGGGTTTTTAGATGTTATTACTGCATTTGTTTTATGTAAACATGCGAGAATCACAGGCTGTCTCTCCGTTATTTTCAATGGGAGCTGCTGTGAGCTCCGCTCGCTTGCTGATCATGTCATTCTGGGAGAAAGTGAAGTTTGCTCTTTAACATCTTGATTATTGTTCTTTACAACACTGTTTGTCCTCTTTGTTCCAGACTAATATATAATATGTCTGAAATTCGGTTTGCGTTTATTAAATTCCACACAGATTAAACATAGCAGACACGGATTATTTGTTAGAATTGCTTTAGCAAGTTTTCAGGGTATCGTGCATGCAGTCTCTTATTAACATGATGAAAAGCATTAAAAAAATTTTACATGTTTGTAGTATAATATTCATTTACAATTGTCATCATGTGGATTCTCTATGTTGTTTTGACTGCAGCGACTCTCTGGCACGCAAGGGATTGTGGGATACATGAAAACCCTGGATGACAAAAATTACACATGATATCTCTCTTGCTGCTAGTTCCCACAATGCACAGAAGTTACTGCATTTACTATTGTTTTCCCCAACTGTAATCTTGCGCCTGCTTGCAGTGCAGGTCATGTAAGTCTAGCTTTGTCCTTGAGTATTTGCACGTAACATGTGGCTGTGTCCTAATTCATGGGATGCATCCTTCTATTGCTGCATTTGTCGACTGCATGTGTTTGTGGTGTGACTAGGCTGTCCCATTTTGAAGGCTCCTTGAAATGCAGCTGACGAATGCAGTTTTATTCTACCCCAAAATGAAGGCTAAAACAGGTGTATCCTGCCCAAACAATCTCAAGAGTCATTGTCTATCATCGTCTATCATTCCCCCCCCCCCCCCCCAACACAAAATGAGAGGGGGATTCTTTTACAGCTTGCTAAGTAAAATAAATATTAAAAAATACTAAAAGTAAACTACCATGGCTTATCACCTGCAGCTGTCAATGTTATTTGGTGAAAGGTAGTATGGCCGTAATGAGCTAATGTTCCAATCACATAATTCTTCAAAGGCTAGTCAGCCAGTCTCATTTCACAATCGTTTGGCCTCTCTGCTGTCTCACGTACTGAGATTATTCCATACCAGATTTGTATATTCGCTATCTAGGCATGCAGGAAAAATGGGAAGTTTGTTCTGTAATGTGTGGACCAAAATTAGGTTTAATGTGAATAAATTCTGATCTTATCTCTTAATGATACTGCTTCCCTGGGTTTATTCAGCAATACATTGTCTGGACAGGGTTTAAATCAAATCAACAGGAGAGTTATTTTTCTCCAGAAATTGAAACCAGCTTTCAGTCCTTTGTGGATACTCAGTACAAAAAAACTTCCCATTTTTCACACATGCGCAGATGGTGAATATACAAATCTGATATTGGGGCAATCTCAGTACCTGATAGCCGTCTGAGAAGGCCAGAGCTTCATAGAACGTAGCCTGTGAAGGATGCAGCCCCTGAACTACGACACAGCCTGTTATGTCATTCATAAGTACCAGCTCCTTTCCATTTAAAGCAACGGGCACATAAACAGGTCGTTGAGAGACCTTGAAATGCTTTAATTTTTGAATTTATCAAGCGTACTGATTGGGTATTTTTGACTGCAAACGTTTTATATTTTTAGAACACATGGTTATCATACATATGTGATACCACTCGATAATAAATGTATTTACAGAAAGCTACAATAATACACTTTAAGTAGCTACATTTTCTTCGGAAATGTCAGTGTGCTGAGGTTTCAAATAAACAATGCAGATGTGTGGAAAGTTAATTTCGCCACGTTGGAATCACGTAAACACGAGTTAGTTCCTGCTGTTCGACAACGACTCAGAAGCTAAAAAAATAAAAAAGAGACTCAGAAGCTAACAGGCTCCCGGCCTCCTTTTTCCTGCTTTACCTTCTGCTTCTGACGACGAGACGAACGTAAAGTCCCCATTGTTGGGAGACAACTGCATGGCTGATATGAAATATAACAGTCCTCAAAAATTCCACTGAGAAACAAAGCCCGCTCTGTCAATAAAACATGTCAAAGAACATGGATAAAAGTGAGCTCTTCATTTTGTTGTGGCTCTGTTGCGTTGGAGTCAGACAACAGGAAGCAGGGAAACAGCTTCGTTTTCTTCTTCTTATGCGGCCTTTCCCAGGCTGCGAAGGCGCATTACCGCCCCCTTCTGTTTGGGCATCTGTTACTTACACAACGGCGTGCGCTGGCAACAAAATGCAGAGTGGAAGAGTTAACTTATCTCAAAATCAACAAATGGTGTCGTCTTTGTAAATGACCCTATTAAAAGACACTTGTTCCACAAGTTCTAGAACATATTACTTCTTCCACCCCAGAGAGGAAAGTGGAGGCCTGTCTGTGCATTTTTTTTAAGCAGACAAACCTGTTTCTTGGCTGCTATTTCTGTTTACAAACTCTGTATGAAAAGTAATTATTCGATTCAGATCCAGGGTGCACTTTGCCTCGTCCAGTGACCGCTGGGATAGGATCCAGTCCCCCTGTGACCCTGAAATGGAATAAGCAAGTTCAGAAAATGGATGGATGGATGGTGAACATGGGTTAGGAGACACCCCCTCATATTTTTTTCTTTCATTCACTCATACTCACTCATCTTCAACCGCTTATCTGGGATTGGGTCGCAGGGGCAACAGCTCCAGCAGGGGGTCCAGAATGTCCTTTCCCGAGCCACACTGACAACCTCTGACTGGGGGATCCTGAGGTGTTCTCAGGCCAATGTGGAGATATAATCTCTCCACCTAGTCCTGGGTCATCCCCGGGGTCTCCTCCTAGATGGCGTGTCTGGAACACCTCCCGAGGGAGGCACCCAGGAGGCATCCTTACCAGATGCCCAAACCACCTCAGCTGGCTCCTTTCAATGCGAAGGAGCAGCGGCTCTACTCTGACCTTCCCATGGATGACCGAGCTTTTCGCCCTATCTCTAAGGCCACCTTCCTTAGGAAGCCCATTTCAACTGCTTGTACCTGCGATCTAGTTCTTTCGGTCATGACCCAATCCTCAAGACCATAGGTGAGAGTAGGAATGAAGAATGACCAGTAGATGTTTCTGTGTAGGCTGTCAGTTGTCCAGGTGGTTTCCATAGTAGAGAAGCTTGAATCTTCGACTGGACTGGATTGCTTGACGCGAGGACGTTTTGCTTCAAATCGCAGAAGCTTCCTCAGCTAAAATTCTTGCTCTGGTGGTCTGACTTCTGTCTTGACTCTTGTAGAGAAGAATAATCAAGAAGTCACAAAAGCTGGAGTTTTAAACCTAACCAGACCCCTCCTACCGCGAGGCAGACTGCTATAGGCTGGTGACTAAACAATAGCTCTAATTAGCACCTATTGTGCTCTAGTTAGCACCCTCCTAATGACAGGGCAGCTGTCCCTTTCCTGATGGCTCCCTTGACGACTCTGCTGATGACGTGAATGACTCATTACCATGAACAAAAGACTGAAACTGCTTTGACCAAAGAATGCCTCCTTGACCCCTCTCTCAAACCATTTCTTCTCTCTGGCTAATATTTTAACTTCCTTGTCCTCAAATGCGTGGTTAGTGTCTTTAAGGTGGAGATGAACTGCAGATTGAGGTCCACTGGCACCCTCTCTGCGGTGCTGGTATAGCCTTTTGTGTAAAGGTTGCTTAGTCTCACCTATGTAGTGTTCGTTACAGTTTTCCTGACATCTGATAGAATACACTACATTGCTCTGTTTGTAACTAGGGATCCTGTCCTTAGGGTAAACTAATTTCTGTCTCAAGGTGTTAACCGGTTTAAAGTAAACTGGGATTTTGTGCTGTCTGAAGATCCTCTGTAGTTTTTCCCCTACTCCTGCTAAATAAGGGAGAGACATTCTTCTTCTTTAAAAAGTAAAGAGCGGCAAATCAGGAAGTTTCACAACCTTTTAGTGCAGAAAAGGCATACTTTCTGTTGTGTGGGCCGCTGAAGAGGAGGTACTGCTGGCCCACCACCACCAGAGGGCGCCCTGTCTGGAGTGCGGGCTCCAGGCACCAGAGGGCGCTGCCGCCTCACAGGAGCAGCCGGGGTGACAGCTGTCACTTATCACCTACAACAGCTGTCACCAATCATCTGATCAGCAGTGGTATATCAGCAGGACGACATCTCCACCTCTTTGCCGAGATATCGCTCTACCTAGAAGGTACCGTACTCAGCTGACTGTGTTGTCTTTTTGACAGTAACCCTTTATTACTTTTGTGTGTTAAATAGCAGACATTCTTCCAACGAGAGGTGGAGGTGGTTTTCCCGCCATACGGATTGCTGGGTGCAACGCACCCACATTTAACTGTTTTTGTTCCTCGCCAGCAGTACCAGATCCAACACGTGGAGGCAGTGGCCACCTGGGAGTTCGGGACTTGGCGGCTCCAGTATTCCCGGGGTTCGGTGGCGGAGGAAATGGTGTGGTTCCGGTTCTGCTTTGGACAGACGTCTCTTATCTTCGAGCCTGCCCACGTGACACATTCTTGTGAATTGACTTCTTTGTCTATTGTTGTGATCCGTTGTGTTTGTTGTGCTTATTCACAACAGTAAAGTGTTGTTATTTGACTTCCTCCATTGTCCGTTCATTTGCGCCCCCTGTTGTGGGTCCGTGTTCCTACACTTTCACAACACTTTCAGTGGGAGTATTTTTAAAGATACACCCAGACAAATTAGTGACAACAGGGAAAATTGGGTAAAGAATCTCTCCAACAGGGTTCTTACACAGACAGAAAAGGATATGCTCGCTAGAGGACTAAATTTCTCAGTGACCCCTAAACATATACCGACAGTAGATTACATCACTGCAGTAGAGTCAGCCATTAAACATAACAGTTTGTCAGAGTCAGAAGCTGGGGACCTCCGACTAAGAGTCACAGCAGTGCTGAACAGTGCTAAGCCTCCTCCGTCCAACATCACAGGAGAAGAACGAAAAGCTTTGTCAGCACTGCAAAGGGACCAAAGCATCCTTATCCTGCCAGCGGATAAAGGCAGATGCACGGTGGTCCTGAACACATCTGACTATGAGGCCAAGATCAACAACTTGCTCAGTGACTCCAATACATACAAACGTCTGAAGAGAGACCCCATGAGCGGCTATAAGAAGAAAATCATTAGCTATCTCCAAAACCTGGAGAAAGAGGGACTCATCGACAGGCAGACATACTACAGACCCTGGGGACGCCACTCCGTGCATCTATGGACTGCCCAAAATCCACAAACAGGACGTGCCACTCAGGCCTATTGTATGTAGCACAGATTCCATCACGTACAATGTGGCCAAGCACCTCAAGTGGATTTTGGCTCCTCTTGTGGGTAACTCAGAACACCATGTGGAGAACACACAATATTTTGTGAACAAGATCAAGGACCTGCAGCTGGAGGCAGATGAAACAATCGTGTCTTTTGATGTGACTTCGTTGTTCACCTGCATCCCCACCGCTGAGGCCGTCTCAGCTGTGAGGCAGAGACTGCTGGAGGATGTGTCTACTTGAAAGGATCAAACTCACACCAGACCACATCTGCCAGTTCTTGGAGATCTGTCTTAACACCATGTATTTCCTGTTTAGGGGGAATTACTACAGGCAGATTCATGGCTGTGCAATGGGGTCTCCGGTATCCCCCATTGTGGCCAATCTGTACATGGAGTGAGTGGAGAAGACAGCCTTGACATCTTTCACGGGCATCTCTCCCAGTCACTGGTTCAGATATGTTGATGACACATGGGTTAAAATCAAGCAACAGGAAGTTGAGGACTTTACAGAACACATCAACTCGATGGACGTCAATATCAAGTTCACACGTGAGGATGCCAGAAACAACCATTTAGCCTTCTTGGACTGTGATGTTACGATTGGAGAGAACAGGCAGCTCCAGACAGGGGTTTACAGAAAACCCACTCACACTGACCAATATCTGCTTTTTGGCTCAAACCACCCCCTTGAACACAAGGTCGGGGTGATCAGGACGCTTCAACACAGAGCCCTACAGGTGCCCACAACAGCAGAGGGAAGGGCTAAAGAACAACAACTTGTCCGGAAAGCCCTCACAGTATGTGGGTACCCACGATGGTCCCTGGACAAAGTGCAGAAGTCCCAGAGAACAAAGAGACCAGATAGACAGGAGACGAAGACAAGAAGAAGAGGAGTGTCTCTCCCTTATTTAGCAGGAGTAGGGGAAAAACTACAGAGGATCTTCAGACAGCACAAAATCCCAGTTTACTTTAAACCGGTTAACACCTTGAGACAGAAATGAGTTCACTCTAAGGACAGGATCCCTAGTTACAAACAGAGCAATGTAGTGTATTCTATCAGATGTCAGGAAAACTGTAACGAACACTACATAGGTGAGACTAAGCAACCTTTACACAAAAGGCTATACCAGCAGCGCAGAGAGGGTGCCAGTGGACCTCAATCTGCAGTTCATCTCCACCTTAAAGACACTAACCACACGTTTGAGGACAAGGAAGTTAAAATATTAGCCAGAGAGAAGAAATGGTTTGAGAGAGGGGTCAAGGAGGCATTCTTTGTGAAACGTTTGAAACCCAGCCTTAACCGGGGAGGGGGTCTGAGACACGCTTTATCCCCTGTTTACAATGGGGTACTCAGGTCAAAGCAGTTTCAGTCTTTTGTTCATGGTAATGAGTCATTCACGTCATCAGCAGAGTCGTCAAGGGAGCCATCAGGAGAGGGACAGCTGCCCTGTCATTAGGAGGGTGCTAAATAGAGCACAATAGGTGCTAATTAGAGCTATTGTTTAGTCACCAGCCTATAGGAGTCTGCCTCTCGGTAGGAGGGGTCTGGTTAGGTTTAAAACTCCAGCTTTTGTGACTTCTTGATTATTCTTCTCTACAAGAGTCAAGACAGAAGTCAGACCACCAGAGCAAGAATTTTAGCTGAGGAAGATTCTGTGATTTGAAGCGAAACATCCTCGCGTCAAGCAACCCAGTCCAGTCGAAGATTCAAGCTTCTCTACAATGACCAGTAGATCAAGAGCTTTGCTTTTGGCTCAGCTCCCTTTTCATCACAAAGGTATGGTAGTGCGAATGCAATACCACCCCTGCTGCCCTGATTCCCAGGCCAATCTCATGCTACATTTGCATCTCGGCACAACATATGGGGCCATTACTGTAGCAAAAGTATTTGCAAATGTGTATTTCAATCCACAAATGTCCAAAAAAAAAAAAAAAAAAAAAAAAAAAAAAAATCTGTGTGTGTAACCAGATCTACAAATTTGTAAAAAAAAAAAAAAAAAAAAAAAAAAAAAAAAAATCTGTGTGTGTGTAACCAGATCTACAAATTTGTAAAAAAAAAAAAAAAAAAAAAAAAATCTGTGTGTAACCAGATCTACAAATTTATATATATATATAAAAAAATCTGTGTGTGTGTAACCAGATCTACAAATTTGTAAAAAAAAATAAATAAATAAAAAATCTGTGTGTGTGTAACCAGATCTACAAATTTGTAAAAAAAAAAAAAAAAAAAAATCTGTGTGTGTGTAACCAGATCTACAAATTTGTAAAAAAAAATAAATAAATAAAAAATCTGTGTGTGTGTAACCAGATCTACAAATTTGTAAAAAAAAAAAAAAAAAAAAATCTGTGTGTGTGTAACCAGGTCTACAAATTTGTAAAAAAAAAAAAAAAAAAAAAAAATCAGTGCATATGTAACCGTGAAAATCAAATCACTCGACTGGATGTGTTCTACGTGACTTTTGTTATACTTTGCCGCGGAAGATCAACAAATGCGTGCAGTGATTTGTACCTGTAAGCACCAGTGGTGCAAGCACCAATGATATCTGTCACCACTACCGTTTTAAGCCTTGCCGGGCCCTCAAAGTCTTTGAGGGCGTGGTTTTTTTACCTGTGTTTTTGGAGACCAGGAATATGGATGGCTCTTCTTGTGTCTTTTAGTTTTAAATAAACACAAGAATAAAAATGGTAATAATTAATAAAATGTTGACGGTCCCTTGCAGCCAGCTGCACATCAAGATCTGTGTAATTCACAAAGAATGGAGGACGTCTTATTTTGGGGAAAAACTGTTTTGGTTTGCTATAGTTTGTCTGTATTCCAATGTATGGAAAGACGTCATTTGATTTAAAACAGCAATTCTCTTTTAAGTTACTGATGCCAGAAGAACTCCCGGTTGGGCGGTTTTCAGTTTGGGGGCCCCATGCCCCTCCCTGGAAGAATTTCATTCATCCAGGAACACCTTAAGGGAAAATCCACACTGTGTCCGATCATTGGCTAACCTTAGCCCGCTTCTCGCCCCCTCCAGACTCCCAGCTCTCGTAATTACGTGATCAGGATTTATTTTATTTTATCCAGTGAATGCAACGCTCTTTCGTAGGATATAATACTATTTGTGTTAATGTTTTCTCATTATTACCATTTTTATTCTTGTGTTTACTTAAAATTAAAAGATGCAAGAAGATCCATTCATGTTCCTGGTCTCATACATAGGAACATAGGAACAAACATGGAGCTGTATATAAGAAATATAGCGCAGTCCCATTGCTGCACACTAAATGAAAATGTCCCTTCATGGACAGCGACATGACGTCTCTTAACCGGGCAAAATATGAATGAATGAATGAAAACTGTTTATTTCGAACATTTGATACAACAACAATTACAAGATAGATCAGTAAAGACAACAACAAAAAAGTTCCTACTGTGTACCCAACATGTCCGAAAAGGGGTAGGGTGAAGCATCAGCTTATTTATCCCTACCCCTTCTTCCCCACAACAAGTAATACCCTTTGCCACATATACACATAGATTCCTACACACCTAAACCAATATCAATATATATATATATATATATATATATATACACATACACATATATATATACATACACACATCAACATACATACACATATACATACACATATATACACATATACATATATACACATATATATACACAAACATAAATATACACCTACACATACCTACTTACATACAAAATACTACATATTTACAAGCCGAAGCAAAAAACAAAAACACCCTAACCCTCATTACCCTTCCTCCTCCCTATACCTAGAAAAAAAACATATTTTTGTACCGCTGTTTGAACTGGTTCATGCTTGGACATTGCTTGAGCCCCACTCCCAATCTGTTCCACATCCTCACCCCACAGACAGAAATACAGAAACCTTTTAATGTTGTTCGTGCCCACTGATGCTTTAAATTAAATTTCCCCCTCAGACTGTAATCCCCTGATCTGTTAAAAAACATATTTTTAATATTTGCTGGAAGTAAATTGTTTATTGCTTTATACACAATTTGTACTGTTTGAAAATGAACCAAGTCTGTGAATTTTAAGAATTTGGATTGTAAAAATAGTGGATTTGTATGATCTCTATAGCCAGTATTATGAATAATTCTTATAGCTCTTTTCTGCATTACTGATAGTGATTGTGTTGTACCTTTATAAGTATTACCCCATACCTCTGCACAGTACTGTAAATATGGTAAAACCAGTGAGCAGTAAAGAATGCGGAGTGAGTTGTGGTCCAGAATATGTTTCGCTTAGTTTAGAACTGAAATGCTTCTTGACAGTTTACTTTGTATATGTTTTATATGAGTCTTCCAGTTTATCTTATCATCTATTATCACCCCCAGAAACGTATTTTCATGTACCCTTTCAATATCTACCCCCTCGACTTGTAACTGAACCTGTATGTCTGTATTACAATAGCCAAATAACATGTATTTTGTTTTACTTAAGTTTAATGATAATTTGTTTCTGTCAAACCATATTTTCAATTTTCCCATTTCTATACTGATCCTCCTCAGTAACTCCTGCAAATCCCCCCCTGAACAAAAAATGCTTGTGTCATCTGCAAATAATACTAATTTTAATATTTTGGAAACATTGACAATATCATTTATATAAATTAGAAACAGTTTTGGACCCAATACTGACCCCTGTGGGACGCCACAAGCATTGTCCAAGCATGATGATGTATATTCCCCCAACTTCACAAACTGTTTTCTGTTACTTAAGTAGCTTCTCACCCAGTGCAACACCAACCCCCTAATCCCATACTGTTCAAGTTTATTGATTAATATGTCATGATTGATTGTATCAAAAGCCTTTTTAAGGTCTATAAATATTCCAACTGAATGTAATTTGTGGTCTATGGCGTTTGTAATCTCCTCGACTGATTCTATTAATGCAAGTGATGTTGAACTATGTGCTCTGAATCCATATTGACTATCAGTAAGTAATTTATGTTTATTTATGAATTTGTCTAATCTATTATTGAATAAATTTTCTAATAATTTGGAAAATTGTGGAAGCAAAGAAACAGGTCTATAATTTGTGAAGTGGTGTCTATCCCCAGTCTTATACAGCGGCACAACCTTAGCTATTTTCATTTGATTGGGAAATTTACCGGTTTGAAATGATAAGTTACAGATGTATGTTAATGGTTCTACAATCCATTCAGTGACCTGTTTTACCACCACCATATCAATTTCATTTAAATCGGTAGATGTTTTATATTTACAATTATTCACAATGTCTATAATTTCATTTCCATCCACTGCTGTGAGGAACATTGAACAGGGATTTCTTTCTATGAGATTATTATCCCAATCCTCAGGTTGGGAATCGGGAATTTTTTCTGCCAAGCTTGGTCCAATATTTACAAAAAAATTATTAAAACCGTTGACTACCTCATCCTTATTTTCCTTCTTGACATTATTATCAATGAAATACTGAGGGTAACTCTGTTTTTTATTACCATTTTTGATAATGCTATTTAATATATCCCATATTCCTTTAATATTGTTTTTGTTATTATATAATATGTTACTATAATATTCCTTCCTACATACCCGTATAATATTAGTTAATCTATTTTTGTATTTCTTATATCTATTTTCTGCCTCTTTAGTCTTTAGTTTTATGAATTCTCTATACAGTGTATTTTTCTTATTACATGCATTTCGTAACCCTTTCGTCATCCATGGTCGAGCTTGGATTTTTTGTTTTCTGTAGTCTTGTTTAATTGGACAATTTTTATCATATAATGATGTAAATATTTGTAAAAAAGTTTCATATGCACTATCAACATCACTTTCACTGTATACCTTTTCCCAGTTTTGCTCCTGTAAATCCTTCTTTAGTGTGTTCATGTTTTCCTCTGTCCGCACTCGCCTGTATTTTATTTTCTCCTCTGGCTGATTCCGCCGATGGTTTCTATTATAAACGATGAAAACTGGTAGATGATCACTAATGTCATTGATTAATAATCCACTCACAGTGTTATTCTCAATATCATTGCTGAATATATTATCAATTAAGGTAGCACTATGGGATGTAATTCTGCTTGGCCTGGTGATTTTTGGATATAAACTCATACTGTACATTATACTGATAAATTCATCTGTTATTTTATGCTTATTTGGATTGAGCAGATCAATATTTAAGTCACCACAAATGAACACAGTTTTTTGATTAGTTTTTGAGAACATTTTTCCCATACAGTCAGTGAATGTTTCAATACTAGATCCTGGTGCTCTATATATACAGCTGACTAATACATTTTTGCTTTTTTCTTCACATATTTCAATAGTTATACATTCTAATAAGTTATCAATCACAGTTGTCATATTGTCTACTATTTTATAATCCATGTTCTTATCCACATACACAGCCACTCCTCCTCCACTCTTATTTTTTCTGTTTACACAATTAAATTCATATCCATCCAGTTCAAAATCCATTCCTTTATCTTTATTGATCCATGTTTCTGATATAGCAATTATGTTAAATATTTTTTTAAACTGACTTAAATATTCTTTAATGTTGTTAAAGTTTGCATATAGACTTCTGCTGTTGAAATGGATTATTGATAATTTGTTATCCATTCTAATGATCCAATTACACTGTTCATCTGTATAATAGCAACAACTGTCATTGATATTTGAGAAGAAATTATTGTCCGGGTCTATATCGTGCTCCAAGTCCAGTACATTGTGGTCTGTGTATTTAAATGTTCTCAGTTCTACTTTTCCATGATCAGCAATCCTTTGAGTTATATCCTTCTTGTCTCCAGATGTAGATGAATAGGTAGTAGATGAATAGGTTCCTCTGGTCTGTGTCATGGTGTTGTGATGTGTTTGTGTCCTCATACCTTATTGGTCATATTTGTCCAGATCCTCGATGTTCCTGATTACCATAACCTTTGCTTGTTCTGGTGTTCCATTCAATTTGATAAATGTTTTGCAGTTGGATGTCCATGTCTGTTGAATTTTTCCCTGCTTTTTTAAGAAACGAGCTTTCCTGGCGATGTCTGCGTTTCTTTTGGTCAGATGTTCATTGATGAATACGTTTGTTCCTTTGAGTTTCCGTCCCTGTTTTAACAATGCCATTTTATGTTTTCTGTTGACAAACCTCATTATAACTGCTCGCTTGTCTCCATCCTCTCTCCTGGGCAGGGGGTGGCACGCTTCAATGTTATTACAGTCCATTTGAATACCTTTAGATTGCAGGAAGTCAGCCACCTGTTGTTCCACTGAGCTGGCCTCCTGCTCACTGGCCTCCCCTCCGCTGTCTTCTGACACCGCCCGTGCGTAGGATCGAGGTTTAATATGAATTCCTGTAATAATAACGTCGTTCATCCTTGTGTACTGTTCCAACTCCGCAACACGGTTCTCCAGGTACACCAGACGCCGGTCTTTCTCGGCATTCTGGATCCGGAGAGCCTTCACTTCTTCCACCAGCTCCATAATGGATTTCTGCTGCATTTTAACCACAGAAATTTCCTCAGACAAAAAGTCCAGGGACTTCTTGATATCGTCTCCCTCCTCCGCCGTCAGTGCCTTCTTCGGACCCATGGTCAGATAACTCCGCGCTGGCGCCTCGGGCCTCGGTAAAGCCGCGCCGGTGGAACTGCGCTGACGCCTCGGGCTTCAGGTGGAGCCGCGCTGGTGGAACTGCGCTGACGCCTCGGGCTTCAGGTGGAGCCGCGCCGGTGGAACTGCGCTGACGCCTCGGGCTTCAGGTGGAGCCGCGCCGGTGGAACTGCGCTGACGCCTCGGGCTTCAGGTGGAGCCGCGCCGGTGGAACTGCGCTGGCGCCTCGGGCTTCAGGTGGAGCCGCGCCGGTGGAACTGCGCTGACGCCTCGGGCTTCAGGTGGAGCCGCGCCGGTGGATGTGCGCTGACGCCTCGGGCCTCGGTAAAGCCGCGCCGGTGGAACTGCGCTGACGCCTCGGGCTTCAGGTGGAGCCACGCCGGTGGATGTGCGCTGGCGCCTCGGGCTTCAGGTGGAGCCGCGCCGGTGGATGTGCGCTGACGCCTCGGGCTTCAGGTGGATCCGCGCCGGTGGAACTGCGCTGACGCCTCGGGCTTCAGGTGGAGCCGCGCCGGTGGATGTGCGCTGACGCCTCGGGCCTAGGTAAAGCCGCGCCGGTGGAACTGCGCTGACGCCTCGGGCTTCAGGTGGAGCCGCGCCGGTGGATGTGCGCTGATGCCTCGGGCCTCGGTAAAGCCGCGCCGGTGGAACTGCGCTGACGCCTCGGGCTTCAGGTGGAGCCGCGCCGGTGGAACTGCGCTGACGCCTCGGGCTTCAGGTGGAGCCGCGCCGGTGGAACTGCGCTGACGCCTCGGGCTTCAGGTGGAGCCGCGCCGGTGGATGTGCGCTGACGCCTCGGGCCTCGGTAAAGCCGCGCCGGTGGAACTGCGCTGACGCCTCGGGCTTCAGGTGGAGCCACGCCGGTGGATGTGCGCTGGCGCCTCGGGCTTCAGGTGGAGCCGCGCCGGTGGATGTGCGCTGACGCCTCGGGCTTCAGGTGGATCCGCGCCGGTGGAACTGCGCTGACGCCTCGGGCTTCAGGTGGAGCCGCGCCGGTGGATGTGCGCTGACGCCTCGGGCCTCGGTAAAGCCGCGCCGGTGGAACTGCGCTGACGCCTCGGGCTTCAGGTGGAGCCGCGCTGGTGGATGTGCGCTGACGCCTCGGGCCTCGGTAAAGCCGCGCCGGTGGAACTGCGCTGACGCCTCGGGCTTCAGGTGGAGCCGCGCCGGTGGATGAGGCAGAAAAAGCAAAGAGATATTTCTTACACACACAGCCCGCGTCTGTCTTCAGCCAGGATTAGGACGCATTAGCTTGTCACGGATTTCCACAATTGTAATCTTTACGTGCCTTAACTAAAGCACTCCTGCTGCCCTGATTGATGAAGTACTCGGATGTTAGTGCATTTTCAATGGAGATTCGCGACTGAACACACTCAGAAAAATGCTTGCAAAATACGTGTTAAAATTGTTAAAATTTAAAATCAGGAAAGTATTAAACTTACTCTGACACTCACATATTCCAAAATATTAGTGTTGAAAGTTACACGGATCTGCGCTGTTAAGGTACGGTGCTAGGCTGAGCTGCTGCTGTGTTCAACGCAGCACGGCTCCTAAAACTATTACAATACAGTACAATATATATATATATATATATATACAATTATCCTTTATTGACCGAGTTTCATTCATGAAGTCAGTGGTGTGGGTACATGTCTCTAACCGTGGGTGTGACTGTAAGCGGCACAGCGCGGGTCATTATAATCTCATTATTTTAAGGTGCAAATTAAAAAAAGTCCCCAGTCTTGTTGAACAATTTTAATCATTAATGACAAGCATTTTAACTAGACATTGGTCTAGCAGTGGAAAATATAAACTAGACATAAGTGAAATGAATGGTCTGTGTCATCGGGCGACACAGGTACGGCAGGAAACATACAGCTGTTTATCATCCAAATATCACGGACAAAGTGACAAGAAGAACCAAAACCACTTACGTATGGAAGGAAATAATGCCTCCCTTGTTCCTCCGTTTCTGGCAGCTTTCCGGCATATTCCACCTGTTTCTTGACGAGACTAATAAGTGAACGTCTATACACGCAAATCACTAACTTGCCCGGAATTAAAATGGTGATTACGCCTCCTTGTTGGCACACGGCTCAGCGCTACTGCGCTCTCTAGTTCTTATATACAGCTCCATGGGAACAAAAAAAACACGCCCTCAAAAATGTTCTTCAAGGGCCCGACAAGGCTTAAAACGGTAGCGGTGACTGATATCATTACTGCTTGTGCCCCCGGTGGTTAGACTCCATACAAATACAAATTGCTGCACACGTTTGTGGATCTTCCGCAGCAGGAGTGTAACAAAAGTCACGTGTAAGAACACATCCAATCGAGTGGCCCGATTTTCACAGACACACGGTTACACACACACAGATTGTTTTTTTTTTTTACATGTTTGTGGATCTGGTTACACATTTGTGGATCGAAATCCACATTTGCAACAGCAGACACAGTTTCACTGTTCGCACAGTACAGGGTCAGGCGCAGGTTGAGGACAGAGGGGGCAAAGCCCCACAAGGAGGGTTTGCTGCTACAGTGTCATGTCATTGCAAACTGCCCATTGTTGTCATTGCTGTGGAGTACTTTTTGGCAGCCCTAGGAGGCCCCCCTAGTGGCCAGGGCTCCAAGCACCTGCCTGACTCGCCTGTCCACAAGCTCCGCCCCTGTATGAAGTTATTCAGTGTTTCAAAATGTTACCAGCCTTTAACCTGCAGAGAAAACACAAACTCCTACCCTGCTTGGCCTCCACACACACACACACACACACACACACACACACACACACACACACACACACACACACACACACACACACACACACACACACACACACGTACTTCTGTATTTTGGACTTTCAGTATCAGTCACATTGTCTCGCACTCACTGACAGCAGGTGAACAACAGGAGCAAAAGTTAAAACAGAAAGCCTGATTAGTTTGTGATCATGTGCAGTGATCTTCTCGTGAATGTGGACAAATGGATTGCAGAGAATCAGAAAGCTTTTCTGCCACCGGTCTGCAATAAGCTGATGTGAGTAATTATTAGGGTTCACATTTGTGATATTTTCATTTAATCTTGAAAAAAAAAACAATAAAAATGTATGTATTTTAAAATCACTGTCTCTGTGTGTGTCTCAGGCACTTTAGTCAGTTGAACATCATGTTCGTTGGAGGTCCAAATGTGAGAAAGGACTACCACATAGAGGAAGGAGAGGAGGTAAAATAAAAGAAGTGCTGTTTGTCTGTATGAAGTCTTTTCATTATAAAGACAGGATCAATTAAAAGGGGCCCACTGGAATGCATTTTGCCCTAAAGCACAAACTTGTCTCGCAAAGCATTGGCTTGTGAATGTGACTTTGGTACATCACATTCTGTGGATATGCATCTATTCACGATCTAATCCCTGCATACTCAACAGGTTTTAAAGGGGTCATATTTTCCATTTTTCCAAGCAAGCTAATGTAGGTCATTTGGTGACAATATTCACATTTGCATGAAAACAAACAAAATAAAAGTACTGCAGTGAACCACAAAAGAAAACAAACAACACCAAAAAAACAAAACAAAACAAAACAAAAAAAACCCCAGGTTTGTCAGTAACCTGTCTCTGTGCCTGTATCTTGAAACAGAAGAGCTGCTAGGGGCCACACCCCTTTTTGATTGGATTGGCAACATATTCTTTCTCCCAGTGATCTTGCTGGTGTGGGCACAGACCCACTCTGAATCTGAATTATGACATTTAAGATGGATTATTTTCTGTCAATCTTTTATTCTACTATTTTCTATTGGAGTGGGATTCACTGCAAATGTGGCCAGAATCCAGCCAAAAAAAAAGCCTCCAGATGTGATCCCTTCTACGTCACACACACCAGATCCACACACACTCCCACACTCGCGCGGCTAGATACGTTTCTTTCGGCTTGAGCCGGGTTGAGTTTGGATGCATGTGTATGATGCGCTGATTTTGAAAAACAGGTCTGAACATTATCCAGATAGAAAGCAAACCAGGTTGAATCCCTCTCCAGCTGGATTTCCAGCCAGTCTGAACGGGCTTTGGGCGTATCTCAAACCAAACAGGATTTCAGACATCCACTTCCTTTACATATGTAACAGGAACCTAAAACTAGCTGTTTCGGCCTGAATTTTAGTTACAGCATCAACCTTTCTATGTGCTCCGACCTCGAACTGTAGGGCCGATTAATGAGAAAACCGAATCACGTCAACCTAAAAGAGAGATTAAAAAGAGATTTTACATAATATGATTGCTTTAAGTGTCATTTTCTTGAACTTTGAGCAAGAACCTTTTTAGAGAGAGAGAGAGAGAGAGAGAGAGAGAGAGAGAGAGAGAGGAATAATTAATAATTACTCAGCATTGACAGTGTGATTTAATTCAGTTGTTCACAAATACAGTTTGAATCCGGATTGACATCCAGATACAGCAGATGAGAATACACTGTAATTTTTGGCATGAAAACACATAAAGTGTCACCAAAACATATCTGTCTATCTATCTTTTATATTAATGGGTCTTGCACAATCCCTTTCATCGGCAACGGCTTTCTGTGGTTGGATAAAGCCTCAGTATTTCCATCATTGATGAGGGCTTACTTCACTGTGGTGTTGCAATGCCTGGCCATATCAGAGACCCTGATTCATGTGTTTATCTCTTCTAGATTGGACTACTGCAATGTTCTATTTTCAGGTTTACCACAGTCCAGCATTAGGGGTCTCTAATTGGTTCAAAATGCTGACAGACAGACAGAAGCAGAAAGTTTGACCACATTACACCCATTTTGTCATCTCTTCACTGGCTTCCTGTCCCAGTGAGATCAGATTTTGAGGTTCTGCTACTAACCTATAAAATTGTTCACGGACTGGCACCTCCCTACCTAGCTGACCTAATTAAACCCTACGTACCGGTCCGGGCTTTGCGTTCTCAGGGTGCAGGACTACTTTGTGTCCCGAGGGTGAATAAAAAGTCTGCAGGTCACAGAGCTTTCTCGTATTGTGCCCCTCCTCTGTGGAATGATCTCCCTGCATCAATAAAACAGTCAGATTCTGTACAGACGTTCAAATCCAGACTTAAGATGCACTTATTTTCCCTTTCGTATGGCTAGCATACTGGCACAGTATGTTACTGTGCTTTTATCCCTTTTAAATTCATTTTATTAGTAAACAACGGCCTCAACTTTATCTAAATTCTGGGTCTTTTAGTGAAGCTTAGGGCTAGTGGCAGGCGATCACCTTAGTATTTCTTCTGTTTTCTTTGTTGCTTAATGCTGACAAATTAGACCTCATTACATCAGCCAAGGATGGAATAAAATCATTGGTGTTTATTTATTTGTCTGTCTATCTGTGAGCAGTATTATGTCAAAACCACTGCACGGATTTTGATAACATTTTCAGCACAGATACATATCAGGTCATGGAAGAATCCATTCAATTTTTCCGAGGTGATCCAGATCTAGATCCGGATTCTGGATCAAGTTTCCCTTTATATAGGGTTTGAAGGATTACTTTTAACAGGATTACGTCAAAACTGCTGCATGGATTTTGACGAAATTTTCAGCACAGATAGATATTAGGCCATGGAAGACTCCATTAAATTTGGGAGGTGATCTGGATTTGTATTCTGGATGAAGAGTTCACTTTAGATAGGTTTGGAAGGATTATTTCAAAAGTACTTCACGGATTCTCACCAAATTTGCACCACAGATAAATATTAGGGCACGGAAGACTCCACTGAGTTTTGGAAGTGATCTAGATCTGAATTCTGGATCAAGTTTCACTTTATATAGGTTTGGAAGAATTACTTCAAAACTACTTCACGGATTCTCACCAAATTTACATGGCTGATAGATATTAGAGCACGGGAGACTCCACTGAATTTTGGACGTAATCCGGATCTGGATCCGAATCCGGATTCTGGATCAAGTTTTCCATTTATATAGTCTTTGAAGAATTCACAGATACTCACCAAATTTGCATGACAGATAGATATTAGGGCATAGAAAGCTCCACTGAATTTTGTAGGTGATCCAGATCCGGATTGGCAGATGACAGAAATCTCTCATTGCTCTTGTTTGTAGTCTTTCTGCCGCCTGATTCGTTTTTTTCTCTCTGTCCGAGGTGCAGCTCCATCCAGAAGTGGGAGTGGGTGTCTTCTTCTGTAATGGTCATGAAATAGATGGGATCTGTGGACCCCCCCATCTCCTCCCCAGCCAGCCTTCCATCCTGGACACTAGCATGGACTTCCAAATTTTTCTGTATACAGTGAGGAAAATAAGTATTTGAAGACCCTGCGGTTTTGCAAGTTGTCCCACTTAGAAATCATGGAGGGGTCTGAAATTTTCATCTTAGGTGCATGTCCACTGTGAGAGACATAATCTAAAAAAAAATAAAATAAATCTGGAAATCACAATGTATGATTTTTTAAATAATTTATTTGTATGTTACTGCTGCAAATAAGTAATTGAACACCTGTGAAAATCAATGTTAATATTTGGTACAGTAGCCTTTGTTTGCAATTACAGAGGTCAAACGTTTCCTGTAGTTCTTGACCAAGTTTTCACACACTGCAGCAGGGATTTTGGTCCACTCCTCCATACAGATCTTCTCTGGATCTTTCAGGTTTGGAGTTTCAGCTCCCTCCAAAGATTTTCTATTGAGTTCAGGTCTGGAGACTGGCCAGGCCACCCCAGGACCTTGAAATGCTTCTTACGGAGCCCCTCCTTAGTTGCCCTGGCTGTGTGTTTGGGGTCATTGTCATGCTGGAAGACTCAGCCATGACCCATCTTCAATGCTCTTACTGAGGGAAGGAGGTTGCTTGTCAAAATCTCGCAATATATGATCCCATCCATCCTCCCTTCAATACGGTGCAGTCGTAGTATACAGCCCCAGAGTATGATGTTTCCACCCTCATGCTTCATGGTTGGGATGGTTTTCTTGGGGTTGTTCTCATCCTCTAAACATGGTAAGTGGAGTTGATTCCAAAAAGCTCTATTTTGGTCTCATCTGACCACATGACCTTCTTCCATGCCTCCTCTGGATCATCCAGATGGTCACTGGTGAACTTCAAATGGGCCTGGACATGTGCTGGCTTGGGCAGGTGGACCTTGCTGCCCTGCAGGATTTTAAACCATTACAGCATCATGTGTTACTAATGTAATCTTTGTGACTGTGGTCCCATCTCTCTTCAGGTCATTGACCAGGTCCTCCTGTGTAGTTCTGAGCTTTCTCAGAATCATTCTTACCCCACAAAGTGAGATCTTGCATGGAATCCTAGATCGAGGGAGACTGACAGTCATCTTGTGTTTCTTCCAATTTCTAATAAATAGTCATAACAGTTGTTGTCTTCTACCAAGCTGCTTGCCTGTTGTCCTGTAGTCCATCCCAGTCTTGTGCAGGTCTACAGTTTTGTCCCTGGTGTCCTTAGACAGCCCTTTGGTCTTGGCTATGGTGGACAGGTTGGAGTGTGATTGATTGAGTGTGTGAACAGGTGTCTTTTATACAGGTAACAAGTTCAAACAGGTGCAATTAATACAGGTAAAGAGTGCAGAATAAGAGGGCTTCTTAAAGAAAAATTAATAGGTCTGTGTGAGTCAGAATTCTTGCTGGTTGGCAGGTGTTCAAATACTTATTTGCAGCAGTAACATACAAATAAATTATTAAAAAAAATCATACATTGTGATTTCCGGATTTTTTTTTTTTTTTTTTTTGAGATTATGTCTCTCACAGTGGACATGCACGTAAGATGAAAATTTCAGACCCCTCCACGATTTCTAAGTGGGAGAACTTGCAAAACCGCAGAGTGTTCAAATACTTATTTTCCTCACTGTATTTGTATTGTCAAATATGTTGATAGAATGGCCCAAGAAGTGGGTCACCCCTCTGAGTCTGGTCTGCTTGAGGTTTCATTCTCAATATCATCGGAGGGAGTTTTTCCTTACCACTGTCACCTGTGTGCTTGCTCTAGGGGTTGGTAAGGTTAGATCTTACTTGTGTGAAGCTTCTTCAGGCAGCTTTATTGTGATTTGGTGCTATATAAATGAAAATAAACTGAAATTGAAATATCATTTTGCTAACACTGGCACGCTGACAGCAAGTTGCCCAGCCATGTCCGTACAATGCAATAGAGGAAAACGTGCTTGCTGTGATGGCAAAATGTGACTACAGTGCTTAAATAGGAATCATCGTCTGCACTTTGTTGAATATTTCTTGAGTCATGTGTGATATTAAAAAGTCTTTGATTGTTGATATGATGTCCTCTGTCTCCTTCACACAGCTGTTCTTCCAGCTTAAGGGTGACATGTGTCTGAAGGTGATTGAAAATGGAAAACACAAGGATGTGCACATCAAAGAGGGAGAGGTGATAAACTTTTTCTTGTTATACTCATTTACTGTAAATATTGTAGATTCTGTATAAGTTAAGATTATTACTGTTGTTGTTGTTATCCATTCGGCTCCTTCTGTTTTGTTCGGGGTCGCCACAGCGGATATAGCCCAATCCGCATTCGTATTTGGCACAAGTTTTACGCCGGATGCCTTTCCTGGCGCAACTCCAGGGTAACCTGGACAATGTATCAAATACAGCAAGTGTCTTTCAGCATTCTTCTTTATTTCATGGACCATAGCTGAGATCAACTACACTTTAAAAACTTTGACCAATGTTACTTAAAAAAACTGTGGCAACCAAGTGACACATAATATAATTGAATAGATTTTAAGTTCTGCAATTTTGATTAAAAACTATTGAATACATTAACTGAACTTAAAAAAAAAAACAACTAAGTACATGTTAATAAAAGCAACAGTTGAAATGTGTTGGATTCAGTAATAGCGTGCCAAATGACGCGTTACATCGCCAAAAAATATTTAGTAAGTTCTACTCAATACTACAAGGAAAGCATCCAGCGTAGGATTTACACCAGGTGCCCTTCCTGACGCAACTCCACATTACATGGAGAAGCGTGGCAGGAGTGCGGTTTGAACCAGGAACCTTCTAGACCGAAGCCAAGCACACTAACCACTTGGACTCCACCCTTATCCAACTCACATTCTCGCACATTGTTGCTTAATTCAATACATTTACACAACCCAATATCCTGACCAAACTTAAGAAAACTGCAGTTTTCTTAAGTTTGGTCAGGATATTGGGTATGGCAATAAAGTAGCATTCAATATTACTGAATAGCTTTAAAGTCCTGTGATACAAATTAAAACTTAAAATTAAACAATTATTTTAGGTACAGATAAATAAGACCAACAGTGTACGAGGGCTGTCCATAAAGTATAGGTCCTTTTAATTTTTTTCAAAAACTATATGGATTTCATTCATATGTTTTTACATCAGACATGCATGAACCCTCGTGCGCATGCGTGAGTTTTTCCACGCCTGTCAGTGACGTCATTCGCCTGTGAGCACTCCTTGTGGGAGGAGTCATCCAGCCCCTCGTCGGAATTCCTTTGTCTGAGAAGTTGCTGAGAAACTGGCGCTTTGTTTGATCAAACTTTTTTCTAAACCTGTGAGACACATCGAAGTGGACATGGTTCGAAAAATTAAGCTGGTTTTCAGTGAAAATTTTAACGGCTGATGAGAGATTTTGAGGTGACACTGTCGCTTTAAGGACTTCCCACAGTGCGAGACGTTGTGCAGCGCTCTCAGGCGGCGTCATCAGCCTGTTTCAAGCTTAAAACCTCCACATTTCAGGCTCTATTGATCCAGGACGTCATGAGAGAACAGAGAAGTTTCAGAAGAAGTCGGTTTCAGCATTTTATCCGGATATTCCACTGTTAAAGGAGATTTTTTTTAATGAAAGACGTGCGGACGGGTCCGCGCGTCGGGACGCAGCCGACGCGGTGCGGCGGCACAGGAAAAACACCTCCGTGTTGATAACCATTTGTAAAATCCAGGCGGCTTTTGATGGCTTTCAGTGGAGTGAGTATATGAGAAATTGTTTAACAGCTGGACATGTTCCAACTTGTCCTTAAGGCTTCCTAAAGAGGTGTTTTTCCTGTGGCGGAGCGTCGCGGCGGCTGCGTCCCAACGCGCGGACCCGTCCGCACGTCTTTCATTAAAAAAATCTCCTTTAACAGTGGAATATCCGGATAAAATGCTGAAACCGACTTCTTCTGAAACTTCTCTGTTCTCTCACGACATCCTGGATCAATAGAGCCTGAAATGCGGAGGTTTTAAACTTGAAACAGGCTGACGACGGCGGCTGAGAGCGCTGTGCGACGTCTCGCACTGTGGGAAGTCCTTAAAGCGACAGTGTCACCTCACAATCTCTCATCAGCCGTTAAAATTTTCACTGAAAACCATCTTAATTTTTCGAACCATGTCCACTTCGATGTGTCTCACAGGTTTAGAAAAAAGTTTGATCAAACAAAGCGCCAGTCTCTCAGCAACTTCTCAGACAAAGGAATTCCGACGAGGGGCTGGACGACTCCTCCCACAAGGAGTGCTCACAGGCGAATGACGTCACCGACAGGCGTGGAAAAACTCACGCATGCGCATGAGGGTTCAAGCATGTCTGACGTAAAAACATATGAATGAAATCCATATAGTTTTTGAAAAAAATAAAAAGGACCTATACTTTATGGACAGACCTCGTAAATGTGTTGAATTAAGCAACAATGTGCTAGAATATCAGCAAGAGTGAAGGGGAAAGTTTACAAGACAGTAGTGAGACCAGCTATGTTGTACGGCTTAGAGGTGAGATTGAAATTTTTGGTGATACAAGCTGCCTTTGGATGTGATGTGCATATGGAACTTCTTCCTGTCTTATCCCGACTCGTATGCTGAAAATTCACACTTTTGTGCGTGATTTTGTAAGTGTTGTACCCTCTGAAATGCAGTAAAACTAGAGATGGGTCTATGCCCTTTTGGTGAACGTAGCCAATTGTTTCGCTTCCTGTATTTTTACAGCTCTCACTATCAAAAGTGGGCAATTTCTTTTATATTAATCAGCTTGCCTTTTATTAATAGCGTAACTTTCTAATTAACATATATAGGCTGTGGGCGGAGAGAATCAGTGAAACAAGCTATCTGTCTTCTACGTGTCTTTGAGATCTTCCCATTTTCACTTTTATTCACAAATGCACTGGTCTGTATCTACATTTGTGTATAAAATCCCTCAGATCTCTCCTGAAAGTGTTGTAAAATATGTTGGAATTTTGTAGGATATGAATCTTTCTTATCCAGGAAAGTATCGTTGTTCAGGTTCACACACTGAAGCATTTGATGAAAAATCTCTCAGGGGCCCATGTCAGGGAGTGCATTTCTCCTTCCGTCCTCTGGCTTGCGGGCAGACCTGGAGATGTCTACCAAAGCCACCGCTGAGGGATCTGCGCAATCACCATATTTCCTGAACATAGGAGCTTGTAATATGTGAATTTAACACATCATGTGTTGCAAAACATGTTCAGGGACCTGATGATGGTTTGACATCAACCCAAAACAGATTATTGTGCCCTCTTTATTGTCTGTGCTGGTGCGATTCCCCTGCTTGTTTCCAGATGTTCCTGCTGCCAGCTCGTATCCCCCACTCACCCCAGCGACAGACCAACACTATGGGCCTGGTGGTGGAGAGGATGAGGCTGCCGACTGAGACCGACTGCCTGAGGTTGACCATTGTGTCCAGTTCAGACAGTAAAAGAAAAAAATGAGTAAAGGTTAAATTGCGAAAGTGCAGTATGGAAGTTCAGCATTCCAAACCTTTAATCAATAGCAGTGTTGAGAAATCAGTTGATCATACTGATAAGGTGAATGTTAACTTGTGGCTTCATGCCACACATAACTGTATCTGATGCACTCAGGTACTATGTGGACAACACGACCGACATCCTGCTGGAGAAATGGTTCTACTGTCAAAATCTCGGGACCCAGTTGGAGCCAATAATCAAAGAGTAAGTCATTTGTCCTCCAGTATTACCCACATGCCTGTTTCCAGTTTCCATCAAGCGTTATCAAACTTCTTTTGCAGGTTCATGGCATCAGAGCAGTTCAAAACAGGAAAGCCTGGTCCAAGTAACCTTCTTGCACTTCAGCACATTCATCATATGAGATACAACAACAGTCATGATTCTTATTTATTTGGCAAAGAGCTTCAGATAACATTTTCTGGTTGTCATGTGGTTGAGCAGATGCTGTCTTCAGGGAGCCTCCTTTCCAGATGAACACCATGAATGTGATGTCACCTTTCTGCTTTAAAGACTGGCTGGACAAACACAGGTCGTCTCTGAGCCACAGGCAGCACATTGACATGTTTGGAGCTCAGTTTGAGACACAGGTACAAGGAAGCAGTGGAATAAACATGCTTTCTGTAAATTGTGCAATTTAATACCCAGTTGTATTGAATTAAACAACTGTTTCAGAAGAAAATACCGTGTTTGGTGATGTTCTACAATAGCAACATAAAGTGGATATGGGACCCAACTAAAATAAGCCGGTCATTGGTCATAATTATTGGTGTACAAAGTAAAATAATGTAGGCATCCAAAATAAAACTAGGATGCTTAGAAATGCTGTGTTGAAAAATCTTTGCTCTGTTAAAAAAGTGCTTGGGAAAATTTTGAAGACAAAGTAAAATTTCATAAGAGGGCTAATAAT
Organism: Thalassophryne amazonica; assembly: GCF_902500255.1. NCBI lineage: Eukaryota > Metazoa > Chordata > Actinopteri > Batrachoidiformes > Batrachoididae > Thalassophryne > Thalassophryne amazonica. The sequence continues at coordinate 69,278,083 of NC_047115.1, forward strand.
TTTGTTCTCATCTGTACATAACGTAACATAAATATTGATCACGTCACCATTTTTCTCAGTAAATACATTACTAAAGGTGGTATTGACGTGACATTTTCACCAGATGCCAGTAACAATCCAAATAATCCACACATGCAAACAAATCAAATCAAATAAATACAGAAATTAAGTTATGTGTAATAAAATGGAATGACACAGGAAAAAGTATTGAAGACACTTGTCACTCTAAGAAACACAAGGGTTTTTAAATGTAATTAATACTATTATTTTCAAAATACTTGCAATAATTTTAGCGATTTAAGTAATAATGTTTCATTTGATTTACAACATTGTTTTGCACTTAATTGACAATGTTATGTGGAAAAGGTTACCTTAACTTTATCAATTAAATTAAACATTTTATTTCTTAGAGAGTATTTAAGACTTTGTACAAAAGCCTTTCTTAGTAATGACAACTTCAACATGCCTCCTGTGTGGAGAAACTAATCGCATGCATTGCTCAGATGTGATTTTGACCCATTCTTCCACACAAACTGTCTTCAGATCTTGAAGGTTCCTTGGGCCTACGTCTTCTATGAATTCTGATCTTTCGTTCTTTGGATAGATTTTCTGTTGAATTCATGTCAGGTGTTGAAGCCTCACAGGACATGTAACATGCCCAGCTCTTCCACCATTCAGTAGATTCAGACGGCTTTCGGTGGCTTTTCAGTCATGTGACTATCTGAGAAATTGTGGACGAGGTGGGCATGTCCTGTGAGGCTTCAACACGAAGGCGCTTTTGCTCCACCATCAGCTTTGTGCCGATGAATTTTGCTGCCACTCTTTTCATGGCAAAATCTTCCGTCACAGTGGAATGTGCCGAAAAAGTGCTGATGTCCACCTCTTCCGCAATTTTCGGATAGTCACACGACGGTCCCACATCACCACAGTGTTGACTTTGGAAATGATCCGGTCATTTCAGCATGTTGATTGCCGACCGGAGCGCGGCGCGCTCTCCACCGTTGTGCAGCTGTCTTTAAACTGGTTGAACCGCTCCTCAATCTGTGTGATGCCCAGAGGATCGTCACCGAAAGCCGTCTGAATAATCCGAATGGTTTCCACCTGGCTGTCGCCCAGTTTCTGGCAACATTTGATGCAGTCGCGCTGCTCCAGTCGTTCCTCCATTTCCTTGCAAAGAAAAAACGACGAGAGACTCCACCCATCCTCACATAAAGGCTGCTTGCAAGCAAATGACACAATTGACAGGCGTGAAAAAACTCACGCATGTGCACAAAGGTTCAAGGTTGGCTCACGCAAGCACACGTGATTCAAATCATCAGGTTTTTGAAAAAAATAAAAATGTCGAATACCTTTCTAACAGACCTCGTATAGTGAGCGTAGAAAACAGGTTGAGTCCAGCCTAGAGAGGTGGAGATATGCTCTGGAGAGAAAGGTAATGAAAGTCAGTAGGAGCAAGACTGAGTACATGTGTGTGAATGAGAGGGAGCCCAGTGGAACAGTGTGGTTACAAGGAGTAGAAGTGGTGAAAGTAGATGAGTTTAAATACTCTGGGTTAACTGTCCAAAGTAATGGAGATTGTGGTAGAGAGTGCAGATCGGGTGGAGTGGGTGGAGAAAGGTGGCAGGAGTGATTTGGGACCAAAGATTATGTGCAAGAGTGAAGGGAAAAGTCTACAAGACAGTAGCGAGACCAGCTATGTTGTACGGCTTAGAGACAGTGACACCAACAAAAAGATAGAAGGCAGAGCTGAAGATGTTGCAATTCTCTATGGGTAAAAAGCCAAAGCATACATAGTTCTGTAAAATTAGCCAGTGAAATATTGAATAGTCACTTATTAATTATCAGCTTATTTATTCTTCAGCAAGGTTCTGATCCCTGTTAAAAATGTAAATGGTATATTGATTTGATTGACTGATCGATTAATTTCCAACCAGATGTCAGCTGAACTGACCCTGTTTGTTCTAACCATGACAGGTGATGGTGTTTGGAGCAGGTATTACAGAAAAGTCAGTCCAACAAAGCGATGTGTGGATTTGGCAGCTGGTATGTTTCTGTACCTTCTGTGTTCATTTCTGACAATTTGGTTCTTTTATAAATAAACTGTTCTCTCAGGAGGGTTCCTCTGGAATAACTCTGAACGAGCAGGAGGTCACTCTTTCCCCGGGAGACAGTTTTCTCATTCCAGAACAGAGCCAGTGAGTTCATGCACACTGACAACACACTTATATTTGGCCACTTTTGATAAATTTTCCTTAAACACACATATTATATGTTATGGCATGTCAAACAGGAAAATATGAGAATATGGACATTGGAAACCTTGAATATATTGAATGGAAACTTAAGAATATTGAACGAACCTTGAATATATTGAAGAATCTTGAGAATATTGAATGAAGCTCAAATATATTGAATTGAAACTTGAATATATTGAATGGAGGCTTGAATATATTGAATGGAATCTTGAACATATTGAGTGATAGCTTGAACTTTCCATTCCATATTCTCCTGTTTGGCATGCCATATATATATATATATATATATATATATATATATATATATATATATATATATATATATATACTCAACAAAAATATAAACGCAACACTTTTGGTTTTGCTCCTGTTTTGTATGAGATGAACTCAAAGATCTAAAACTTTTTCCACATACACAATATCACCATTTCCCTCAAATATTGTTCACAAACCAGACTAAATCTGTGATAGTGAGCATTTCTCCTTTGCTGAGATAATCCATCCCACCTCACAGGTGTGCCATACCAAGATGCTGATTAGACACCATGATTAGTGCACAGGTGTGCCTTAGACTGCCCATAATAAAAGGCCACTCTGAAAGGTGCAGTTTTGTTTTATTGGGGGGGGATACCAGTCAGTATCTGGTGTGACCACCATTTGCCTCATGCAGTGCAACACATCTCCTTCGCATAGAGTTGATCAGGTTGTCAATTGTGGCCTGTGGAATGTTGGTCCACTCTTCTTCAATAGCTGTGTGAAGTTGCTGGATATTGGCAGGAACTGGTACACGCTGTCGTATACGCCGGTCCAGAGCATCCCAAACATGCTCAGTGGGTGACATGTCCGGTGAGTATGCCGGCCATGCAAGAACTGGGACATTTTCAGCTTCCAAGAATTGTGTACAGATCCTTGCAACATGGGGCCGTGCATTATCCTGCTGCAACATGAGGTGATGTTCTTGGATGTATGGCACAACAATGGGCCTCAGGATCTCGTCACAGTATCTCTGTGCATTCAAAATGCCATCAATAAAATGCACCTGTGTTCTTCGTCCATAACAGACGCCTGCCCATACCATAACCCCACCGCCACCATGGGCCACTCGATCCACAACATTGACATCAGAAAACCGCTCACCCACACGACGCCACACACGCTGTCTGCCATCTGCCCTGGACAGTGTGAACCGGGATTCATCCGTGAAGAGAACACCTCTCCAACGTGCCAAACGCCAGCGAATGTGAGCATTTGCCCACTCAAGTCGGTTACGACGACGAACTGGAGTCAGGTCGAGACCCCGATGAGCATGACGAGCATGCAGATGAGCTTCCCTGAGATGGTTTCTGACAGTTTGTGCAGAAATTCTTTGGTTATGCAAACCGATTGTTTCAGCAGCTGTCCGAGTGGCTGGTCTCAGACGATCTTGGAGGTGAACATGCTGGATGTGGAGGTCCTGGGCTGGTGTGGTTACGCGTGGTCTGCGGTTGTGAGGCTGGTTGGATATACTGCCAAATTCTCTGAAATGCCTTTGGAGACGGCTTATGGTAGAGAAATTAACATTCAATACATGAGCAACAGCTCTGGTTGACATTCCTGCTGTCAGCATGCCAACTGCACGCTCCCTCAAATCTTGCGACATCTGTGGCATTGTGCTGTGTGATAAAACTGCACCTTTCAGAGTGGCCTTTTATTGTGGGCAGTCTAAGGCACACCTGTGCACTAATCATGGTGTCTAATCAGCATCTTGATATGGCACACCTGTGAGGTGGGATGGATTATCTCAGCAAAGGAGAAGTGCTCACTATCACAGATTTATACTGGTTTGTGAACAATATTTGAGGAAAAAGTTTTAGATCTTTGAGTTCATCTCATACAAAATGGGAGCAAAACCAAAAGTGTTGCGTTTATATTTTTGTTGAGTGTATATATATATATATATATATATATATATGCATTTTTTCTCCTAAATATTTCTTTCTGCTTTAGGTACCAGTGGAAGAGAGAGGAGGGGACTGTTGCTTTGTTTGTGGTTCAAAACCCAGAAAGGAAGCAATCCTGATCATGCGCACAGGCTCACGCAAGAACATCCTCTCCACATGGGGATGAGGAGTCATGATTTGAGGACTCTGGTCAACAGTAGTCCTCCAAAAAAGTAATTTCTTCTCAAAATCTTAGTTCAGGCCATGTTAAAATCACAAACATGCATGGTAGGAAATTGCTAAACGCAAATAGACAAATTCACATTTTATAGATTCAAGAAATCTCATGAAATTTCTGCTTAAAGTAAATCTCCTGAAGGTGTGTGAGCTCAAAGCCCTCAGGTGTCATTGAATGTAATGGCTCTCAATACATGAGGTCAGGAAGACTTCATTCAACTTTTATCCCTTAAAACTGCACTCGACTCAAAAGAAACTGCACCTCAACACTGTCAACAAGCTCTGCCCAGTTCTGTGAGCTGATAACATTTGACATGATGTGTTGGACAGTGGAATCATGTTTTGTGTTTTACTCACCTCACATGGATGAAAGGTCCAGTGAGCTGATGTCATGGGTCACCTGTTTCACCATGTGTCAACATCTCATCTGAAACGACATGACCAATTAAGGTGATACTTACTGTGCATGTTCCAACCCATGAGGACACCAAAGTTTGTTTGAGGCATTCCAATCCAATTTCAAATATGGCCATCTTATATCCATTTGTCAGCCATTTATGCAGCAACTGAGCTGAAATTTGCTACATGGGTAGCAAAATTTCTAGTTGGCACTTTAAAAAAAAATGTTTTTTTTGAGGTCAAAATCCTGTCAGAAGTGACTTTTCATAAGCTAAAATATAATACAAACTAGAAGCACTCAGAGAGTGCAAACCTCCGCCAAGGCCATGGGGTCACTGACGCCATAACATCTACACGCCGTGGAATCATTGAAGCTAAAAAAGTCTAACAATGATGTTTGCTCAGTAGTAAAAAAGTTTCATCTGCTGTGACTGGATAGCATGTATCCTTAGGGCTTGGCATCACAGTTTATTGCAACTTGCACCTTTCCCAGAAGCTACTGTCATCTGAGCACTGATATTGATATTGCATGTGCTTATAGACAAAAACAAATAGACAAAATTCAATGTATTATTCAACTAAACTGCAAATATATGAATTTTTAACATTTATGAAACACTTCTCTAAACAAGACCATAGGGTCACTGACCCTAAAGAGATTCCCTCCTTGGCACAGTGATCTATTTCTTTTTGTCTCTTTCTCTAAAACTGTATATAATAATCATTAGATTATTAATATATAAACAAAAATAAATTTAAGAAATATTACAATCTGAAAACAAATGCACCCGAACGTGATGACAGCTGCAACTGCTTAATGCTAACTTTTAACATTGAAAATGCCATAGACATGCTAACGCGTTAGCATTGGGATCCGGATCGTGATCCAGATCACCACTAAAATTTAATCACTTGTTCCTCTTGTCATTTCCAACCACTCCACAAAATGTTATCAAAATCCGTTCAAAACTTTTTGAATTATCCTGCTGACAGACAGACAGACAAACAAACGCGACCGAAAACATAACCTCCTTGGCGGAGGTAAATATAGGTGAAAAGGGATTTTCAATGTTAAAATCTAATACACTAAATGGTTTACTCCATATAATAGAATTATTTGCCTCCACTTTTATAGAATGTTCCAAGAAAACCGATTCAGTAGTTGTTTCTGTCTACTAATAAATCCACAAACAAACCAGTACACGAAGGAGAAGACTAGAGCACCGCGCTCGTAAAGTGCAAACCCCTGCCAACGCCAGTTTCCAATTTCACAAATTGTTACCTTGGAAAAAATTTTCAGGGTCAAAATCCTGTTAGAAGTGACTTTTCATAAGCTAAAATATAATACAAAATATAGGTGAAAAGGGCTTTTCAATGTTAAAATCAAATATCCACTAAATTTGCAATACAGATCAGATGTGGATCAAACTTAGTCTATTCATTGAGAGTTGCCAGTTTGCACCCCATTGTCACAAATGAGAGTGATTGAGGCACGTTTGATTGAGATATAATACAAAATATACACCAAATGGGCTTTCAATATTAAATTCAAATGTCCACAAAATCCATAATCTGGATCAGATCGGGATCAAATTTTATCAAATTTGTCACATTGGGTGACATCTATTTTCCAATCTATTTTCAAACTGTTCAATTTTATTAAAATACGTCACACAGGTCAGACCCCACTCACATCAGGTTCCTAAATTTTACTGAATTAACATCCCCTATTTCTTTGTATCAACATGAAGCAGAATCATAGGCTGTATACTGAAGGATAACAGCACTGAGCATAGTGCATATTTCTGACAAGTAAATTGCCCATGAGGACAAGAGACACAACTGTAAATTGATTTTTATTGACTATCAGCCGATCTTATTTTCACCAAAATTTAACTTCTCAAATGAATCAACAGTCAAGACCTTGCTGCACATTTGAGCAGCTTTAGTTGCCATCTAGTGGATGATGTATACAACCCCATTTCCAATGAAGTTGGGACATTGTGTGAAATGTAAATAAAAACAGAATACATTGATATGCAAATCCTCTTCAACCTATATTCAATTGAATACACCACAAAGACAAGATATTTAATGTTCAAACTGATAAACTTTATTGTTTTTGTGCAAATATTTGCTCATTTTGAAATGGATGCCTGCAACACGTTTCAAAAAAGCTGGGACAGTGGTATGTTTACCACTGTGTTACATCATCTTTCCTTCTAACAACACTCAATAAGTGTTTGGGAACTGAGGACACTAATTGCTGAAGCTTTGTAGGTGGAATTCTTTCCCATACTTGCTTGATGTACGACTTCAGTTGCTCAACAGTCCGGGGTCTCAGTTGTCATATTTTGTGCTTCATAATGTGTCATACATTTTCAATGGGCGACAGGTCTGGACTGCAGACAGGCCAGTCTAGTACCCGCACTCGAACTGGATGTTGCTGATGTATGGCTTCGCTTTGCATAGTAGAGTTTTCACTTGCACTTGTAGATGTAGCGACAAACTGTGCTGACAATTGTTTTCTGGAGTGTTCCTGAGCCCATGCAGTAAGATCCTATACACAATGATGTCAGTTTTTAATGCAGTGCCGTCTGAGGGATCGAAGGTCACGTGCATTCAGTGTTGGTTTTTGGCCTTGCCACTTACGTGTAGAAAGTTCTCCAGATTCTCTGAATCTTCTGATTATATTATGGACTGTAGATGATGGAATCCCTAAATTCCTTGCAATGTTGAGAAACATTGTTCTTAAATTATTGGACTATTTTTTCACGCAGTTGTTCACAAAGTGGTGATTCTCACCCCATCTTTGCTTGTGAATGGCTGAGCCTTTTGGGGATGCTCCTTTTATACCCAATCATGACGCTCACCTGTTTCCAATTAACCTGTTCACCTGTGGAATGTTCCAAACAGGTGTTCTTTGAGCATTGTTGCCCCTGTTCCAGCTTTTTCATAATGTGCTGCAGGCATCCATTTCAAAATGAGCAGATATTTGCACAAAAACAAAAAAGTCTATCAGTTTGAACATTAAATATCTTGTCTTTGTGGTGTATTCAATTGAACATAGGTTGAAGAGGATTTGCATATCATTGTATTCTGTTTTTATTTACATTTCACACAATGTCCCAACTTCATTGGAAATGGGGTTGTATACAGTATTGCTACTTTCATCAACTGATGGGATTATAATGTCTTTGCAATTTGTACATGTTCAATCGAGCTCCTCAGTGTTTTCAAGTTTTAGCCTCACAAGGACCACAATGGAAAAAAGTGTTTATACTTTATTCTGTCATCTGTGTGTCATTGATATATTCATCTTTCTGTGTTTATATTGATTATACAAAATAAACTCAATCAATTCTGTAAATATGGATGATTTTTGTTTTACTGTAAATACTATTTTATCTGAGCGAACAAGGATGTCCACGTTGCCAGACTAGGAACTGCTCGATTCAGCATCCAACAATTTGGTGAACATCAAGATCTTCAGGATCAACAGGATCTTCAAGATTGATGCCAGCCAATATTTCTTTGAAATTGCTGCAGTGAGGCCTGCAACCTTTTGATATTGCACACATCTCTGCATGTTGCTCTTGTACTGACTAAAATCTCCCCCAATATATATATATATATTCAGGATGGAATTTTTTTTTCTCCAAATTACAGTTTATTCAGGTTTGAGAGGTAACTCTCACACATTTGAGGTGCAAAGATGCAGATATGATCTCAGAAAATATTTTATTTCATTTTATTTTATATTTAGCTCTAACTCTGTGGAATAGCCTCCCTCATCAGGTGGTAAATGCTCCAAGTGTTATTCCTTTTAAGAAACACTATGATGATTTTTATGGTGTTTGTTACTATGATTGATGTTTTTTTTGTGGTGTTTGATGATGACTTTTACTGTGCTATTTATGAGTTTTATACTGTTATATTTATGAGTTTCACAATGAAATGTTTTAAATGATGAATGATATATGCTTTTATACTCGTTTTATGAATTTTATGAATTATGAATGAATTATTACTGACTGTGATTTTCCATCACAGTTGTTGACAGTTTGCATGCTCTTATTACAAGTTTTGTCCTGAATGCAATTTAAAATCAACAAGATCTTCATTCAAGTTACACTTTGAACATACTTTGATGGGATAACTTGCTGAAGCCATGGCGGAAAACACAAGAAAACAGGCAGAAGCTGTCCTTTACAAGCAAATATGGTGTTATTGCTGGCAGATGACCAGAAGTAAATTACTCCAACTCTCGCGGCTGAGTGGCTGAATGAGATCTTGAGTTGGGATTCCATTTCTCTACCTCTTTGGTAAGATGTAAATAACTTCAGAAGTGTTATCTGTTTAAAAAACAGTGCTTTTTAGATTTAGAATTGCTTATTTCTTGCTAACTTTTACAAAATATATGAGAAACATATTAGATTTATACAGAAATAAGATGTTTTGGAACATTTTCTGCCACCTTGGATTATTTTGTTCTGGCAAATAACCAGTTGATGTCACACTGCCTATTCAATCAATCAATCAATCAATCAATCAATCAATCAATCAATCAATCAATCAATCAATCAATCAATCAACAACTTTATTAATCCCACAAGGAGCAATTTCATTTGAGTAGTCTGTTAAAAAACCCTCAGTTACATAACATATAACAAGAATAAAACTAATAAAATAAAATATAAAAAATAAAAACTGACTTAAGGAGTTAAAATGACTAGCAACAATAAATAAATAAATAAAAACATGGCAGACCTACGGGGCATTTAAAAGTCGAATCGCCGAAGGGATAAATGACTTTAAAAATTGGTTCTACAAACTGGGGAAGCATAACTTCACTTTGATTGGCTGCAACTCTGGCGTGTCACTCAGTAATGCCACGAAATAGTTTGGCTGTGCCAACTGGCAGCAGAGCAGCAGTTGTCTCTTGTCGCTACAACAATTCCAATCTCATTGAAAATGAAGGAAATGATGGCAAGTAACTACTTTGCCTCTGTTGCTTGTAGCTAATGTGACCATAGGTTAAGAAACAAATTTTTAAGCTTTAAATGGAAAGAAGATTGTTGTGTGTTGGGGGGTGTGGCTGGATATTTTGGTGTTCTTTTCTTTTCTTTGCTCTTCAGGTGGCATGGAAACTGAGTTGTCTGTGGAGAAGGTGCTGGCTGAAGAGTCCTCACCCTCATCAACATCATGTGTAGCACCTGTGACTGGTGCTCACATGCAACCTTAAAGACTTTCAGCTGAAGCAGATAATTGGATGGCGTTCTGCATTTAAGGCATGTGTGATTCAAGCAGAACTGCCGGGAACTCGACCTTGTGATGTTCGTTTGTGAGACGCTGAGGACCGCGCCTGGGTTTGACACATCGAGCCCGTGAAGCAAGGAAGGGTGAGGACACATGCTGTCAGCACACGTTAAAGGTAATTAAGTGTTTGATTAATTGTTGATAGTAACTTGGTGTTTTGTTACACAGTATACTTGAATTGTGATGAGAATTGTGCAGCTTGCTTCTCACTGCTGTGGCGTGCAGATAAGTGATCCTCCACCTGTTGTGAGAAGCTGCTCATTTGCATAAAGTTAAAAAGATACAGACCTGAATGTGTTGCTGATAGCGTGTGTCTTTTGAAAGATATTGTTGTAACTGCTGACTTACCTCACCTCTTCTTGCTTCACAGAGAGTCAGTTTGTCATGTCCACCTGGGGGGTGTTTGTCTGGTGGTAGTGGGTCCAGGAACGCCGGGCTTCTATCCTTTTGGGCGCTTAAGAGCGCGCCAACAGTCACTCCACCAGAAGGACGTTCTTTCAGTTTTGTACACATTATTATGCACAGGTGAAAAATAAATTGTTTCTGTTGTTGGAACCGCTTTCTGGTTATTTTTAGCGCTGGGTTCTGTCTGACGCAGGTCCGCTCCTCAACCCGCGTCGACACATAACAAAGATGGGTTTTACCGAGCCCCCTCACCCTTTGAAGAGGCAACATATCTCCATTTTTCATTCATTTCACATTGATACAGACCAGCTAATGACACATTTGTAATGGATTAAGGAGCAATCCAGATGTGGACTTCCTTTACGTATGTCACAGCAGATTAAAACAGGAATTTTCAGGCTTACATTTGCTTATATCAGGTTAGCTTCTACATGCACAGTCTTAGAATTTGCATGCCATGTTTTTAATGGAATTCCAACCATGTTTATCTCTAAAATCTAAATTAAAAACAATACAAACCCTTGACAATTATGATAAATTCAGCTCTTTAAAAACAATTCACAACTTACAATAATTTTTACCTTCTCTTATATTCAGTATTTTTTCATGTTGCACAGCTAACAGAGGTGTGGGCATTCTCACTGGATTTTTAAGATCTTCAACAACTGTAGTATATTGCTCCAAAAAACGTGTTCTGTTAGTGGAAACAGAATGGAACCGTATCAGTTCAGTCTTAGCCGTAGAGTGTTCCTGATCACATGCTTCTCTGCTATAAGGGACGCCACCGCCCACGGCAGGGCATACTCCAGAGTCACCAGTCCCCCCACATTGTACCTATAGGCAGAGTAATCCCAGGGACAGGCTCCCAGCAGCCTCAGGCCTGCCCCCCAACTGAACTCCCACAGGTAGATGAAGATGATGTAGACCATCAGTCGCAAAAGAAGTGGGTGATGTAGAGTCAGCAGCCAGGCTCTGAGCGTCTCCATGAGATAGATAGCAGTGGCGTACATGGGCAGCGCCCACAGACTGCTGTGTCCCAGCAGCCGAGTGTCCCCGGTGCTGCACCAATCATAGACAGCAGTGAAGGCGACCTCACAGAGACAGCCGTGCAGCGCATACACGTAGAGGCGGACAAAGGTGGACAGAACATGACTGGAGCTGCTCCCATGTGGCTCTGCTGCTGTAATCAAGTTTAACATTCATATTACACAACTACCACAGCACTTGAGAAAATACATTTTCTGCAAATAAATAAATAAAATTTAAAACCGAGTTTTCTTTTTTCATAGACTGTATATCTAATGGACAAACCTTCTGTGATGCCACTCAGGTTTTCTATAGAGCTGGTTTGGAATTCTGTTGGGTTGGTTTTGGATGTCACCATCTTAGCAGTGCCTTACCCTGCCTAACTCTTGGCCAACCCGTAAAATAGGTAAAGAGGTGGAGTGTGGGCACATAAATGGTAAAATGGACTGCATTTATATAGCGCTTTTCCATCTGCATCAGACGCTCAAAGTGCTTTACACATCAATGCCTCACATTCACCCCAATGTCAGGCTGCTGTCATGCAAGGTGCCCACTACACACCAGGACCAAGAGCCCTTAGTGATTTTCTGGTCAGGCTGGGATTGAACCAAGGATCCTCTGGTCTGAAGCCCAACACTTCACTGGGCAACATTGGTGTGACCTGGATTGGAGGAAAGAAGTTTGAACATGCCCACCTACGCCAAAATTACCATCCAAGCTAAGTCACTTGGATGTTTGAGAAAGAGATATTTTTGTAGACGCTACTATAGGAACAGATCCAACAAATGGCTTGATGATCTCCCCCGACAGTGGCGGGACGCCTGCATTGACTCTCATCAGTTGTTGTGTTCTGTATTGTAACCCTTTTTGGTGGAATGGCCTAAACAGAGTGTCACCCCTTTGAGTCTGGTCTGCTTGAGGTTTCTTCCTCAGTATCATCAGAAGGAGTTTTTCCTTACCACTGTCACCTGTGTGCTTGCTATAGGGGTTGGTAAGGTTAAACCTTCCTTGTGTGAAGTGCCTTAAGAGAGCTTTGTTGTGATTTGGCATGATATAAACTAAATAAACTGAATTAAATTGAAAATTGAATATGCATACCAGCATACTATATAGCAGGCACAAAGGAGTACTCATTATCTATAAGGTGTCTGAACTCATTTTAGTATGCTTATAGTAGTACATGAAAGGTACCTGGATGATCTTCTACAGCCATGGAGCACAAATGGACTACACTACATGTAGCTCCAGCCTTGTAAGTGAAGAACTACTTCCCAGAAAAATTCAAAGAATACGCCATGGAATTGTACACAAATACATGAGGAATTGTTTAAAAAATTTTGCAGTTGCAAAATATAATTTTTTTGCATCATACACAGGTGTATGCGTCATCTTTTAACATCCAGGTCAAAGGATACATAAAATGTTGGTGCCGTAATACATCAGAGTACAACCCTACTACTCGCTTGCTTACTTACAGTAATATGTATTACAGCAATAATTGGATAGTATTTGTAATAGACCTTAAGTACATACTAAGTATTCAGACGCAGGGTGTGACTGGTAACATAGCAGTGTCACTGTAGCTAATGTCACCTAGGTATCAATACCTGCTTATTAATGATAACAATACTAACATACAAATTAAGTAATACTAAAGTTTCACTCAGTGGAAATACTGAAGCATAGACTTCTTTGGTGGTCTGTTAGTAAGATTAAGATGCCCAGCAAGACACATTATCTCAGACACTTGTAATAAAATGCTCAGAAAAGACAACCATAGTTGAGTCCAGTTATTTAAGTATTTTTGCTACCAACTAATACATTTTAAGATATCTTGTTGAAAAGGTGCATAATATGCCCCCTTTCAGTCCTGGATCCAGATCAGGATAATTACAAACATTTCATCCTTTCTTTTTAATTTAAATGAATTAAATTAAATGAATGAATTAATAAAAAAAAAAACAACAACCACTGATTCTTCAAAATAATTGTTTTAAATAATGCTGTTAAATGACAAAGTAAAAGCTGTATATCCTTGTGGAAGAATTGTGTGGAATCTTCCACTGTAACATTTCCACTTGTGTCTGTCCTGTAGACCGAACAGACTTAATGTGGATTAACAGACTCACAGTCCAGTACAGCCAATTAAAGGCTTACAAAAGTCCAAACAGGTTTTCACTTACATTTTGAAAAGAGTGTGATTCATCAGAATTATGTACAGTGCAGCTGTCAAGGTAAATAATTTATCCTTAAAATACAACAGAATCAATAAGTCTCACAGCAGCATGAAGTCCAACCACATCACTTCCCCATTTCACTCACTAGAAATGAGATTAGGCGCAGCCATAATTCCACATGAGGTTTTTTTTTTTTCTTTTTCAGAAGCCATTAAACTCAAAGCATCAGGATTTCAGCAAGTCTCACCTTGGTCATTATCAACTTGGGTTTTCCCCACATTTTGTTTTCTCGCCTCCATCCCCGGGCAGCATATATGTGTCCTTGACTTTGTAATGCTGCTGCTTCCCTCTGTATGTGTGTGTGTGTGTGTGTGTGTGTGTGTGTGTGCGAGTCTGGGCTAAACATTAAGCTGCTTCATGTTATCAGACAGTGATGTCTCTGTCAGTAGTTGTGAACTGTAGGACAGACCCAGGAAGCAAACCTGGAGTCCAGGTTTGCTTCCTGAGTCTGTCCTACAGACCATCTGACCCTTCCTGGGTCGCAAACGTGTGCTCACACCAGTATTGATCTCATGGAGAAGGTGTGGCTGGGATGTTTTCCTCCCCTTTTAACAATGCATTAGCAAATAAGTGTTCAAAGTGTTAGGGCCAAAAGTATTTAGACTGAGGTAATTTCAGTAAAATTTATCTGTACAGTTGAGAAGAAATGAAATAATTATGTACTTGCAGTTCAGGTGTTCAGCTTTAATTCATGGTGTTTAACAAAAATATCACATTCACAGCCATTCTTATACACAGCCTGCTTGGTTTCATATGTGAGGGCATTCTGAATATCATCAAGATGAGTCGTTGTGCACGGCTGGATGGAAAGTCCAGCCTGTACGGCGAGCTGAAAATGTGGTGTAGTGACCTTCAGCCTACCACAGTGATGGGGCTGTTCCACACAGCGCCGTTCCTTCTAATTTAATCGGGACATGTTTTGAAGCGTCATAGTAACTTCTTGATGTATTTTTGTCAATCTTGAACAAACTTGGTATACAGTGGTCCCTCGCGATAACATGGTTCACCTTTCGCGGCCTCGTAGTTTCGCGGATTTTTTTAGTCCAATTTTGCATGCTTTGTTTTTTTTTTTTTTTTTTTACAGTGCAATGTGTTCTGCGTCCTCATCAAGCAGGCCGGTCGTGGCACCGCGAAGGGAGAGTACGCGCATTGTGTTCTGCGTGTCTGTTTATAAGAATCTTCTCACCCAGAAGAAAAAAGAGCGCCAACAACTGCTCATAACTGTGTTCTTCACTCGGAAAAAGACACCTGCACCGAGGTGTCACTCAGTGGAAAAAGACGCGACAGCAGAGTGGCGCCAGGTCGATGAGGCGCGATCAGAGGAACTGTGAAATACTGGTCAGTCACTATTAATAATTTCTTATGTGTCCAACCTCGTAGGTTGGTTGTTAAAATTAAATTCATTAGTTCTAAAAGCCATCATAATTATTTACAGGAAAACGTTCTATTTTTATTTCTCAAACAAATGTTTGGGCCTGAAAACAGGTTGGTCTTATTTTTCTACTAAGGTTTGGACTTTGAGAGTGTTTACACACGAGAGAAAAGTGAGAAAATGTTAATGCCTGTTTGAGAAAAGTGAATAAAGTGTGTAGTGAGGGGTTTTTCAGCCTTAAAACATCTATAATAATTGTAAAAAATAACGCTGACTACTTCGCGGATTTCGCCTATTGGGGCTATTTTTAGAACGTAACTCCCGCGATAAACGAGGGACCAGATTTGAAATTGCAATACAATTTTTTAACTCTTCAAAAATTTCATCCCTGGTGGAAACCCCCACCTTCTCTGTCTTACCGTCAGTGGGTGTTGTGTTGTGGTCGCCCTTTGTCCTTGCCCTGTCTGTCCCTTTTGTAGTGGTTGACCTTAAAGCCTTTTTGACGTGAGGGTACCTTCGGTAATGTGTTGGTAGATTTGAGTCATGTTTCATGAGTGTGTAGATGTGGCACTTTGTGTGGATTAGTCATGGGCCTGTGTATGCTAATTTTACTTTTGTTTGATGATATCGTTAGTTCTTGGTGTTTTCGTTTGTTATAAAAGTTAAATAAATAATAAAATAAGAAGAAATAATAATAAAAGCTAGCAAGAAATAAACACTTCTAAAACTGAAAATGCTGTTTTTGTAACCTGTAACACCTCTGGAGTGATTTACAAGACATTTTGCGGATGTCAGCGTACACGCTAAATTCTGCTTAACTCAAAGCTAACTTGCATTCTTGGCTAAAGCTCATGTATGCGCACACTCATGCCCTCTTGCAGATGCCAATAAAATGTAAATATTATTTATGATTGATTAATTGATAGAGGGGCTTTATTGAACATGTACAAATTGTATGGAAGACAATAGGATCTTAATAATTAATGTAAACAACAATAAATGTATTAAATATACTTTGCACTGGGATACCAATTAAACAACTGCAAATTATAAAGAACACAATGCTCATACGGCTGAGGGTATTTTAGCATTGAGTTATACTTTATATTTTAAAGCAGTTGAACATCTTGTCTATAGCTAGATTTATGATACCTTAGAAAGGCCATTATTAAAGTGAGTCTTCACAACATGGAAAGTAGGAACTAAGCTTTATGACACTCTGACAGCTAAACACACATGTTGTTTAAGACCACACACGGTATGCTGGAGGTGCACAGCTCAATTATTAGTTTTACATAGCACAGTGTCACCTCAGAGTGAGGCAGTGGGGAGTCCTGACACTCTCACTGCCGAGTATTTGTTTGTTTTATCTGGACTGCAATATAACACGAATGACAGATTTTTAGTTCAGAGTCCAGTGACCCTAGCAAACACACCTTTAGGCTGGAAACAGGGACTCTGGGAGTTAATGACCATAAATTCAAGACAATGACAAAGATTAGACTGTTGGAGTGTTGATGTGGGTTGACTGTGTTTGTTTAGGCAAATTGGCATATTTTCCTCACAGAATACAAAGAGATCTTTAATACGTCTGCAACAAAAATGCTGCTTGATGTAATTGCACATCATATATTGTCAGAGGTGGACTGTACATTTTAGGCCTTCAGCACTATCTGCCCGCAATGAAACAGTAACACATAATGCAGCATCACAAATAGACATCACATATGTATCAAATCACTGTCATTACCAAAGAAACAAGGGAAAACGAATACAACTACCAACCATTCAAAAACGCCATAAACACAAATACCATAATCCGAATTGACCAGATGGGATGGCTGGTCTGCGCTCTCCTATGGTTGCTTTCGGCACCTGGCAGCATGAGATAGTAGGATAATTGTCCGAGTACATGTCCTCCCTGGGAGGTTGCTCTGTGGTGTTTGTGGTGGCTGCAACGCTCTGCATGGCAGTTGGGCGCCATCTCAGTTCAGGGGCCCTGTGGCATGGATGCAACTTCTCACCAAGGTTCCTATTATCACACCACACACAGATTCTTAACCTTCCCCATATACATTGAACAAATAGGTATTTTATCCACTGTCGATTTTGCAAGTTTTCCCACCTACAAAGAATGGAGAGGTCTGTAATTTTTTTTTATCATAGGCATACCTCAACTGTGAGAGACAGAATCTATAAACAAGAAAATCAGAAAATCACATTATATGATTTTTAAATAAGTAATTTGCATTTTATTGCATGAAATAAGTATTTGATTCAATAGAAACACAGAAATAAATTAATATTTGGTACAGAAACCTTTGCAATTACAGAGGTCAGACATTTCCTGTAGTTCTTGACCAAATTTGCACACTGCAGCAGGGATTTTGGTCCACTCCTCCATACAGATCTTCTCCAGATCTTTCAGGTTTGGAGTTTCAGCTCCCTCCAAAGATTTTCTATTGAGTTCAGGTCTGAAGACTGGCTAGGCCACTCCAGGACCTTGAAATACTTCTTACGGAGCCTCTCCTTAGCTGCCCTGGCTGTGTGAGTCATTGTCATGCTGGAAGACCCAGCCACGACCCATCTTCAATGCTCTTACTGAGGGAAGGAGGTTCTTTGCCAAAATCTCGCGATACATGACCCACCCATCCTCCCTTCAATACGGTGCAGTTGTCCTGTTCCCTTTGCAGAAAAGCACCCCCCAAAATGATATTTCCACCCCCATGCTTCATGGTTGGGACGGTGTTATTGGGGTTGTTCTCATCCTCCAAACACGGCGAGTGGAGTTGATACCAAAAAGCTCTATTTTCTTCTCATCTAACCACATGACATTCTCCCATGCCTCTTCTGGACCATCCAGATGGTCTCTGGTGAACTTCAAATGGGCCTGGACATGTGCTGGCATGAGCAGGGGGACCTTGTGTGCCCTGCAGGATTTTCAACCATGACCATGACCTGTCTGGGCACTAATGTAATATTTGCGACTATGGTCCCAGCTGTCTTCAGGTCATTGACCAGAATCATTCTTACCCCACGAGGCGAGATCTTACATGGAGCCCCAAACCGAGGAAGATTGACAGCCATCTTGTGTTTCTTCCATTTCCTAATAATTGCACCAAAAGTTGTTGCCTTCTCACCAAGCTGCTTGTCTATTGTCCTGTAGCCCATCCCACAGGTCTACAGTTTTGTTCCTGGTGTCCTTAGACAGCTTTTTGGTCTTGGGCATGGTGGATAAAAATGCAGTCCATTTACCATTTGCAGTCCTCATGCAAACGGACTGTTTCATTAAAACCATTCACACATAGAGTAAATTAATCTTACCTGTTACATCGTTTCAGTGGGATTCATCATCACAGCCTGACGAAAATGTATCCACATAAAGCGTCCTGATTTTTTAAAATAACGTCTGAAAATACATTTACTTGTTGTGGCTGAAATGGCTTAAAAGACATCCCTCTGTGGTTTTTTGTGCTCCTGGTGCCTTTCTAAGCCTTAACCAGGCAGGAGCACTGATCAGTCAGGGCTGGGTGTACAGATCAGGCCACAACACTGGTGCTTTGCGCCACAACAAGACAACTTATTTTAAAAGTTGAAAGAGTCACTGTGTATCATCATTCATTCACGTCAGCGTTTAACACAGCCATCAGTTGAAAGTTCTGCACTCTGCACGTGATGAAAATAAATCCCATGATCGAACAAGACAAAATTAAAATAAAATAAAATAAAATAATGTTTAATTACTGTTTTACCTCTGTGTGGAGGGGCGAAGCGTACATGTGCTTGATGATGTGTTCGTCAATATGTGTTCCACTCGCCAACAAAAGGGTTCTGCCAGCAGTAGAAATGCAAACTAAGCCAGACTTAACTGTCGCTGCACCATGCCATACAGTCCTGACCCGGACTGCTCAGTGGAAACGGGGCTGTCAGCATACACTGCCTAAATCGTCAAGGTGTGACAGCCGCATAATTTGTTAGACGTATACCCGCGTATGCCAGTGTTTTTAATACGGTGGGCATACGCTGGCTAAATCATCAACATGTGACGGGGCCCTTAGGCTTCTTCAAAGTCCTCCTCCCTCCTCTTCACAGTTTTGCACCTTTGGAGCTCTCTTAAGGTGCTAAGATGCTTTGTGAATAACTTTTATCTTACCAAGGGACAATTCTAAGAAATGTCTAAGAATTCAAGGAATTAATATTTTTCTTCGAATGACGTCACATATATAGCCTTAGGATGCTTCGTGGATATTGGCCCTGATGTTCACCTGGATGACGAAGAACCTACAGTGGGGCAAAAAAGTATTTAGTCAGCCCCTGATTGTGCAAATTCTCCTACTTACAAAGATGAGAGAGGTCTGTAATTTTCATCATAGGTACACTTCAACTGTGAGAGACAAAATGAGAAAAAAAATCCAGGAAATCACATTGTAGGATTTTTAAAGAATTTATTTTTAAATTATGGTGGAAAACAAGTATTTGGTCAATAACAAAAGTTCAACTCAATACTTTGTAACATAACCTTTGTTGGCAATGACACAGGCCAAACATTTCCTGTAAGTCTTCACCAGGTTTGCACACACTGTATCTGGTATTTTGGCCCATTCCTCCATGCAGATCTCCTCTAGAACAGTGATTATTGGGGCTGTCGCTGGGCAACATGGACTTTCAACTCCCTCAACAAATTTTCTATGGGGTTGACGACTGGAGACTGGCTTGGCCACTCCAGTACTTTGAAATGCTTTTTATGGAGTAACTCCTTCATTGCCCGAGCGTTGTGTTTGGGATCATTGTCATGACCCAGCCACATTGCATCTTCAATGCTCTCACTGATGGAAGGAGGTTTTGGCTTAAAATCTCACGATACATGGCCCCGTTCATTCTTCCCTTAACACAGATCAATCTTCCTGTCCCCTTTGCAGAAAAACAGCCCCAAAGCATGATGTTTCCACCCCCATGCTTCACACTAGGTATGGCATTCTTGGAATGCAACTCAGCATTCTTCTTCCTCCAAACACGGCAAGTTGAGTTTTTACCAAAATGTTCTATTTTGGTTTCATCTGACCACATGATATTCTCCCAATCCTCTTCTGGATCATCCATATGCTCTCTGGCAAACTTCAGACGGGCCTGGACATGTACTGGCTTAAGCAGGGGGACACGCCTGGCATTGCAGGATTTGAGTCCCTTTCTGCGTAGTGTGTAGCCTTTGTTACACTGGTCCCAGCTCTCTGCAGATCATTCCTCAGGTCCCTCCATGTAGTTCTGGGATTTTTGTTCACCATTCTCATGATAATTTTGACCCCACAGGATGACATCTTGTATGGAGCCCCAGATCGAAGGAAATTATCAATGGTCTTGCATGTCTTCCATTTTCTTACAATTTCTCCCACAGTTGATTTATTCACACCAACCTGCTTGACTATTGTAGATTCACTCTTCCCAGCCTGGTGCACATCTACAATTTTCTTCCTGGTGTCCTTCAACAGCTCTTTGGTCTTGGCCATGGTTGAGTTTGGAGTCTGACTGTTTGAGGCTGTGGACAGGTGTCTTTTATACAGATAACGAGTTCCAACAGGTGCCATTAATACAGGTAACAAGTGGAGGACAGAAGAGCTTCTTAAAGAAGTTGTTACAGGTCTGTGAGAGCCAGAAATCTTGCTTGTTTGTGGGTGACCAAATACTTATTTTCCACCATAATTTACAAATAAATTCTTTAAAAATCCTACAATGTGATTTTCTCCATTTTTTTTTCTCATTTTGTCTCTCATAATTGAAGTGTACCTATGTTGAAAATTACAGCCCTCTGTCATCTTTTTAAGTAGGAGAACTTGCACAATCAGGGACTGACTAAATACTTTTTGCCTCACTGTACATAGTTATCTATCTATCTATCTATCTATCTATCTATCTATCTATCTATCTATCTATCTATCTATCTATCTATCTATCTATCTATCTATCTATCTATCTATCTATCTATCTATCTATCTATCTATCTATCTATCTATCTATCTATCTATCTATACAGTGACGAAAATAAGTATTTGAACACCCTGCGATTTTGCAAGTTCTCCCACTTAGAAATCATGGAGGGGTCTGAAATTTCCATCTTAGGTGCATGTCCACTGTGAGAGACATAATCTAAAAAAAAAAATCCGGAAATCACAATGTATGATTTTTTAATAATTTATTTGTATGTTACTGCTGCAAATAAGTATTTGAACACCTGTGAAAATCAATGTTAATATTTGGTACAGTAGCCTTTGTTTGCAATTACAGAGGTCAAACGTTTCCTGTAGTTTTTCACCAGGCATGCGGACACTGCGGCAGGGATTTTGGTCCACTCCTCCATACAGATCTTCTCTAGATCTTTCAGGTTTGGAGTTTCAGCTCCCTCCAAAGATTTTCTATTGAGTTCAGGTCTGGAGACTGGCCAGGCCACTCCAGGACCTTGAAATGCTTCTTACAGAGCCCCCCCTTAGTTGCCCTGGCTGTGTGTTTGGGGTCATTGTCATACTGGAAGACCCAGCCATGACCCATCTTCAATGCTCTTACTGAGGGAAGGAAGTTGTTTGCCAAAATCTTGCAATACATGACCCCATCCATCCACACTTCAATACAGTGCAGTCGTCCTGTCCCCTTTGCAGAAGAGCACCCCCAGGGTATGATGTTTCCACCCCCATGCTTCACAGTTGGGATGGTTTTCTTGGGGTTGTTCTCATCCTCTAAACATGGTAAGTGGAGTTGATTCCAAAAAGCTCTATTCTGGTCTCATCTGACTACATGACCTTCTCCCATGCCCCCTCTCGATCATCCAGATGGTCACTGGTGAACTTCAAACGGACCTGGACATGTGCTGACTTGAGCAGAGGGACCTTGCTGCCCTGCAGGATTTTAAACCGTGACAGCATCATGTGTTACTAATGTAATCTTTGTGACTGTGGCC
Source organism: Thalassophryne amazonica (assembly GCF_902500255.1). Lineage (NCBI taxonomy): Eukaryota > Metazoa > Chordata > Actinopteri > Batrachoidiformes > Batrachoididae > Thalassophryne > Thalassophryne amazonica. Next base: position 69,300,198 of record NC_047115.1, read on the forward strand.
CCAGCTGTCTTCAGGTCATTGACCAGGTCCTCCTGTGTAGTTATGAGCTTTATCAGAATCATCCTTACCCCACAAAGTGAGCTCTTGCATGGAATCCCAGACTGAGGGAGATTGACAGTCATCTTGTGTTTCTTCCACTTTCTAATAAATAATCATAACAGTTGTTGTCTTCCACCAAGCTGCTTGCCTGTTGTCCGTGTAGTCCATCCCAGCCTTGTGCAGGTCTACAGTTTTGTCCTTGGTGTCCTTAGACAGCTCTTTGGTCTTGGCTATGGTGGACAGGTTGGAGTGTGATTGATTGAGTCTGTGAACAGGTGTCTTTTATACAGGTAACAAGTTCAAACAGGTGCAGTTAATACAGGTAAAGAGGGCAGAATAAGAGGGCTTCTTAAAGAAAAATTAACAGGTCTGTGTGAGACAAAATTCTTGCTGGTTGGTAGGTGTTCAAATACTTATTTGCAGCTGTAGCATACAAATAAATTATTTAAAAAAAATCATACATTGTGATTTCCGGATTTTTTTTTTTTTTTTTAAGATTATGTCTCTCACAGTTGACATGCGGCTAAGATGAAAATTTCAGACCACTCCATGATTTCTAAGTGGGAGAACTTGCAAAATCGCAGGGTGTTCAAATACTTATTTTCCCCACTGTATATCGCTGCGCTGTCTTTACTCATTCATTTTAAAGGACAAATATGTTTGGGAGCTCCGGATAAATTTTATTTTTTAGGAGGAGGGTACAAAAATACCTCTGATTACAGTAAAGGTTTCATTTCTCTGTCCTGGTCTGTTGCAGAATTATGATTAGGATTCTTCAAGCTATAATAAAAAACTGCTATAAAAGGAAATGTTGTAAATGGGACACTGATTTGGAACAACGTTCTTGGACATAAATCTGACAGTCGTACTCCATCCTTTACAAGCGGGCCTTCCTACAGAATCCTGTAAATGGCGCTACAGAATTGTAACAATTCCATAAGGGTTAAAATGAATAAATAGCATACACAAACAGCGCCAATTTTTATTTGTTAACGTGGCATCTGCCATATTTAACATACTGTCAGAAGGATTATCCTTATCGTGTTTTTGTGAAGACAGATAAAAATATCCAACAATACGAAATTGTATTATTATTAATGTTATTATTTTTATTATTGGCGTCATTAAACACTTAAATGTCCACTGTCTCCTTTCTGTACTTTTTTTAGTCTTTAGACTGACTGTTTAGCTTCACTGTCGTTGTTCAGGAGAGCAATGCATTGTGGGAGGCTTCTTTTCCCAGCTAAACCAATCGTGACAATGATAAATCACTCGATTAATTACATATAATTCCAGAATAGGCGAAATAAATAATGTCGTTGTCGTACATATGCGTGCAAAACGAAAACAGAAGCGCCACCAAAAGAATTAAACCGGAAATCAACACTGTCGTCATGACATGTTTATAAGAGCAGATGCAGCGCCGAGACCCTGAGCTCCAGTGGCGCAATCGGTTAGCGCGCGGTACTTATATGACAGTACTCTGTAGAGCAATGCCGAGGTTGTGAGTTCGAGCCTCACCTGGAGCAAATTTTTTGACGTAACACTTTATTCGAAAGCCACTGCGTTAATTTAGTCATCGAAAGCGGAGCTTTTGTGCCAGTTATAAATAAAAGCACGCGCTTATAAAATAAATTTACATTTTCATTTCCAGTACCCATGTAATACACAAAATAAAACACTAAATTATTCTAAATGCCGACAATGAAAATGAAATATTGATTGTGACAAAAAATAAAACAGTTATCTTTCCATGCACGGATTAAAAGAAACAGCTATGAATAAAATTAAAGTTTAATTAAATAATAGATGTCCTTCAAAGTCGGACTCAACATTTACAATAAAAGAACTGAAACATACATACACAAAATGTTCGGTTCCTTATGAAAACAATAAACCTTGGGTTTTCCGTGAATACTTTGTAACGAACCAGTGAAAACCAACAATATCTTTTCTTCACAGTTCTCCTCTCAAGTAGCATGTCTGCTTTTCCACCGGGAGGAGGCAGTGTTGCTCCATCTTAGCTCCGACATCATTGAACATTCTGCGAAGACACTTTCACGGGAACAACCAACCAACAACAAAAAGGATTAGAAACCGTCAAAAATACATTCTCCAAAACCCAAGAAGATCATCTGAGTTCAAAGATTTTTATCTTCTTCAGTGTTTTTATTTTATTTATTTATTTATTTGAAGACAGAGCTGTGCTTTGTGGTTTGAGCTTTCTGGAGACAAAATTTTGCTTTTTGATAAGTTAAATCCCCTGTCAAGGCAAGAATCGCACCCATTAATCACAATTACCTTATAACCATAACAGTTTGACAGAGTGAGGAACACAATAAGTTTCCTGCAAGCAGTAAATTATGTCGCAGTACAATATCTCCACCAGCAGAGGTCAGTGTTGTCCACTGTTTGAGCTTCCAGCAGCAGAATCAGTTGTCTGAATTTGACTGGCTCGCTTTTTGAATTAAAAGACTCGATCTTACTCCAGCATTTTATGCACTCTCTCTGTCTCTTTGTACATCTCTTTATTGCTGCACATTCTTTAATGACATTATAAACACGTTGTCAAGACATAAAAATTCACAAGAATGCAACATACAACCCAGGTGTTTCAGGGATCAATGCACTTTTTTTAAGTTCTGTTTATTTATTGCATCCGTGCGAAATAGGCAGAAGTCATTATTTAGTAGATGAATTTTTTGATAAAAGTGTAATGGATGGTGTTCAAGACAAACGTTGCAAACCTCAAATAAACACACACCCACACATAATCCCATATGTAAAACAGCGATAACAGCACAAGATAAATGACGTGACTAATGTAGAAAATGTTGTGTAGGACTTAATGTTTTGTTACAATCATATTGAGAGGATGCAACACAAAGCATGTGTGCGTGGGTGGAAATGGAAAGGTAAAAGTGCAGAATTAATCATTGGATTAAGCAGTATTTAGTTATACTTTTCAAACAAATAACTCCAAACAAAAGATTTAAAGAAGAATCTTTTTGTTTTAACCAGTCCCCCCCCTCATAGTTCATTCATGAATCTATCCTGGCTCACAGAATGAAGGCGTTGTCTTTTAAATAAAATATGCAATTTATTGTGTGCAAGATTAAATACAGCTAAGTAAAAGGACAATATGATTCATCTATGAGGATCGTTGTAAAAACAAATGCTTTAAATTTAACAGTATGTGATTTTAGCACAAGAAGAGTGCGATAATGAATGCCTTAGAAATTAGCAGTGCTGTGAAGTCTAACTCATGTTGAAATAAAAATCTCATTTATTGGTTCTACATCATGGACTTCAGGAAGAACAGACAGGACCAGCCCCCTCTCCTACTCCTTATAAATGGAGAAGGGGTGGAAACTGTCACCACCTTAGGGTTTCTGGGCACCCACATCTCCACAGACCACTCCTGGACCTCCAACATCACAGCTACACTTCTTGCGTGTCCTCAGGAAGAACAACCTGGACATGACTCCTCGGTGGAGAGCGTACTGACATACTGTCTGGGTGTGTGCTACGCGGGCTACACAGCCAAAGACCTGAAGGTGGTGCAGAGGGTCATTAACACTGCCTAAAAGATAATCATCTGCCCAGCCTGGAAACCATCTACAGGTCAACAAAGTCCCACACCAGCAAACTGACAAACAGCTTCATCCCCTGGGCCATACGTACTGCAAACACCCATGGACAACCACTCACCCACAGACCTACTCCCATAAACACCCCCTGCCCCGACAACAAACAACCCCATACCTCCTCCGGTCTTTAGAACCTTAATAGCACTAGCTTCTGTGCCCCTGTGTCTACAATCACTGCCCTAAATGTGCCCTCACTGTTTCACAGTCTCTACCCTAAGTGTTTACAGTCACTTTTTAAACTGTACTTTATTCATATATATATATATATATATATATATATATATATGTAGTGGGATGAAGGTCCCGGGTCCTGATTGAAAAGACGTTCCTGCTAGCTTGGCTAACGGGGATTTCCCCTTTGGCTGACCTGGTAGAGGAATGGTCTTTAGTGCGTGTCGTCTGGGTTCGATCCCACCGCCGTCCTGGCCACAAAGGTCCTGCGGTCACAATCTGGCGTCTCAAACAGGATGTGGGTAGTCACAGAACATGCTTAAATGCACCTGTGACTTCGGGACGAAGTCAAAAATGGTGGGGAGATATGTAGCGGGATGAAGGTCCCGGGTCCTGATTGAAAAGACGTTCCTGCTAGCTTGGCTAATGGGGATTTCCCCTTTGGCTGACCTGGTAGAGGAATGGTCTTTAGTGCGAGCCGTCTGGGTTCGATCCCACCGCCGTCCCGGCCACAAAGGTCCTGCGGTCACATATGGGCCCAAATCCCCGCCTGACTGGAAAATCTCTAAGGGCCCTTGGGCAAGGCCTTTAATCTCCTATTGCTTCCCGGTGTGTTGTGAGCGTCTGATGCAGATGGAAAAGCGCTATATAAATGCAGTCCATTTACCATTATCATTTACCATATATATTATACAGTACAAATGTCATATTTAAACAATTTTTTTGTGGCGTATAAGATGTCTTGTTTTTCTTTTTTTTATGGTGTACAGTTGCTCTGCGGGAGCACCCCCAATTTTGTTGTATGCTTTACAATGACAATAAAGACCTATTCTATTCTATTCTATTCAGCTGGCAGGGTGTGGTCTACTGTCACATAGTGTCAAAAATGATAGTTTATACATGAATGATGCTTTATGTAACATTTTATTGCTAATCATGTGAAGTCTCTTGCCATTGTCGTGTAGGCTAGGCTACAGTGTTAGCATGCTGGCTACTGTCAGCATAGTGTAGCAAAGTGAACTCCAGATTGTAATGTGTTCCTACTGACTTGGCTAGCGGGGTTTCTCCCTTTGACTGACCTGGCAGCACACTAGTCTTCTGAGTGAGAAGTTTGGTGCTCAAATCCTACCAAAAACCACAAAGATTTATCACTCGGTTGACTATTCATTATTCTGAAGGCCCATTATCCATCAAGCTGGATGTGGAGATGGCATAATGCCCGACAGAGAAGCCCCTGAGCGGTGGAGGAGCCTGTAAGTGGATGCCTTGTGCTTTAGCACTTCCACGCCGCCAGGCCAGAAGCCAAACGAGGACGTGCCACTGAGAAACTTTCAAATTCCAAGGAAGATTAGAGATCGGAAAGGTGTCGCTGCTGTTTTGAACAGTTTTTTTAGAGCACTGCTATTGCTGCATGCTGTTATCCTGCTAGCTAAGTAGCCAACTGGACTTTTTTTAGGAACTTCTGGACCAATGGATCTTCAGAATAATTTTCTGTCCCCACTCAGAAACTGGGGTTGTCGGTAGGATGTGGCAGTTGTCACAGGTGAAAGTTCTTAATGTTTAAAGGTACCAATGACTTCGGCACAATGTAAAAAGAAGAGGTTTGGAGATATTCATTGATGTTCATGCTAGCAGAGATTACCTTGGGCTGACCTACTAAAGCACTGGTCTCCTTAAAGCGAAAGGTCTGGTGTTTGAATACTCCAAGAATCCACAAAGATGTGTCACTCAGCTACAAATACATATGCTACAAGGTAGACAGAATAGTTATCAGAGAAAATATCGTTTTCTGATGTTATCCTTTTACAGTTATACTTCACAATGAATGACTACGGAACCCCACAGTCAGCAAAAATTTTACCCATATTGTGATTGTAGTCATTGCTTTCGCTTTAGTTATGTGTGTAATGTATTGTGTACAAACAGTCCCGAGCTGCTGTCATCACGCAGGACTGCTGTGGGCATACTCAAACAAGAAGTTACAGTCCGGCTTCATTACAGACCAACAATTTGATGTTTCTCTGCACACTATACAAAAAACAAAACAAAACAAAAACATCTGTATTTAATCTGTCCGCATCAGCTGTGTGCTTCATTTTCTTCTTTTATATCCTTTTTGAAAGCAGACCGCTTTAAGCAGACAACACTGATGTCGTTTAATTCCGACTGCTAAAATTATGTAAAATTAGCTTGCATTGTAAAGCGTGAGACATCAGTCCCCTGCCCTCATTTGTCCTACATTGTTCAGACACACCGTTGTTTCAAAAGGATTTATCAGAAAAGCATGCTAAACAATATTTGCATTTCTTTTCAAGATACATAAGGTTTGTGTCAGTCAGGTAGCACACTTTTAGCTTAGCTTTACCTTTAGCTTAGCAATGAGATAGACCCGGTACCAGACACAGATTTGAGGAGGGGCCTTGCATTGTTATGAGGGAGGCACATTTTTTTTAGGCCGGATGTGTAAAGTCCTGGGATATTTAAAAATTAGAATGGTTGAATATGAAATTATAACATAGTTGGAGAAGGAAATATCAATTGTCTCATGTTTGACGAATGTGAACAAAGCGTAGGGCTGTAGCGAAGTGCAGCTTAAATGCATGTGAGTGCAGTTTAAATGCACCTCTAATATTAGGCTACTGAATAGGATTTAAAATCTGTTTTTAATTGTCATTATTGTTACCAGCTAGACATGCAACTCATACCCAACGTAAGTTTTCGGTAGTGAAATTCACTGTTTTTTTTACTCTCTATTTCAACTCCTTACAAACTGTGTGTGTTTGATGAAAGAAAATGATAAAGATGAGGCCTGAGAATAAACAGAGCTTAAAAGCACCGTAATGCTGCATTTACACATAGGCAGGACACATTATGAATGTCATATTTGCGTCATTCTTGGCACATTCCTGACATTCTTAATGTGACTTAATGCATCTGAATAGGTTTCTTAATAGTGCGTCTTGGTGTGTGATATTTGTGATTTTCGTGGAGCATGTTTTTGGCTGTCAAAAAAAAAAAAAATCTTCCACGAATGTTATGCACCACCCTCATTTCACCTCATGTCATGGAGGTTGCAGCTGAGCGTGTTGATCCGTCTTGATTAGTGGTGATCCTTAATAGAGCGTGACAGCGTTCGTCTCTGACGTGCACACAATTAAACCTGTTGCACCACATTCAGTTTCATTGCTGCAGTATGCTGAAGGACAGTGATGCGAGGTCGGCTAAAAGTTTAGTTCCAATGCTCATCAGCGCGTTCCTGCAGGTGTTCCACCTGCTACATGTGCCTGAAGTTTTGGAAAACGCGTAAGACAAGAGCCGCGTGGAGCCACACAGCTGGCTCTCTCCGTCTCCTCCTCCTCTCTGTGCCACTCCATGGCACAGAGCCCAATTAAGCATGCAATCACAATGTTCTTCTGGTGTGGATTTTGAGGAGCAAACTGGAGCGATCTGAATTGTTCAGCAACTGATGGATGAATATGAGGGTGTGTGTGGAGACAATTCACCTCATTCACAACGTGACAGAACATAACGATGCACTGTTACGCGCAATAGCACGGAACATTTTCCTTGACCATGCGTAATGGTTCCTGATAATTCACCAGCAACACGTGCCATTAATCGTAATGTGTTGCAGCAGTTCCTGAGGACACCTGATGCCTCTGCCTCAAATCATCACATTCGTGATCAGCAGTAAAGAATGTCTTCTTCATGGCATTCGTGACATGTCATTATGTGTAAACACAGCATTAGTCTGTAAATGTTGTGGCCAGGGCTGCTGTCCTATCTCTGTTCTCAGTGTGTGGCAGCCACCAATGCCATAACTACTTGTGTTAATAAAATGTATTTTCATGCTGTAAACTATAAAACAACACAATATTAAATGATGCGGTAACTGGTCATGAGCAACCGGACTGCCATGGCCCAATGCAGCCGCAACACAGCTGAGAATACATACAGCAAAACCGAGACATCTGTGCAGCCGCTCGGCCTTAAACCTGGTGGTGGACTGTAAATGTTTGTCTTGTTTTTTGTGCAGTATGATTGAATAACAGACTGTAGACTGTGTGGGGTGCCACAAATTTTTTCAAGATGGCTCCCCAGGTCTTAAATTTAAGGAGGCATTGGTTCTATAGATGGAAGTCTTACACAGACCCTGAGGCTCATTGGTGCACACTCAGGAATTGCCAGATTCTGTAGCATGAATCTGAGGATAAACTTTCTCACTGAAGGCCAGTACTCGTTTACAGCTGGGTGGACTGACAGAATGTTGATGAAGTAAATGTCTGGTCCAAGGATACAGACAGGTTGCGTACCTGGGAATTGAACCCAAAGCTACACATTGGTAGCCCAGTTCCTTATCCCAATGAGCGACTTGCTCGACACATTTCCTCTACAGGCAGGCCCTTAAATACAACCAAAGGCGCTCCCATTAACTTCTCCCGGTCACTCATTCAGAAACTTTATGAGTAATTCCATCAATTTTTGGAATCTATTTGTATCTTCTATTCTGAAAATCTGGCACAGTGGGTAAAAATAGAAATAAATTTATCTTTTAGCTATTTTCAACAACTTTATGTAGAAATAGTCGCGATTCAAAACAAATGGAATGTATGCAGTTGGTGGAAATTTGAAAGTTTTTCATCAGTGGATATAAATTTGTGGTATTCTCCGCTGTAAGAAATCTAATCTTGCAAATATCTTGTTTTTTCTGCATGCAAATGCATTAACATCACCTCAGTTTGTGTAAAACTGACATTACGAGAGCATTTTAACATTTTCCAATGGAGGGTTTAAAGAGTTTGTTGAGATTTTGAGATGGAAGTCCATTCCCACCCCGTTATAACATACAGTCATGTATAGTTAGTAGCCGTACGTAAAACCATGTGTCACAAGCTCCACTTCCCATCTGTGTTGGGTTAGCGCGGAGTGTTCTCTCACTATCTAGCTGTCTGACGGCTCTCTCGCCCAGCTGTTATGTATTGTGGCCTGTGGGGGCCTCCTCATTATGTGTGAAGGTATAATTATTGTCGTTTTCTTCTTCTGCTGCTGCTCTCTTGAGCCTGTAGCAACTTTAGCGTTGATGCATCTGTCAGATTTCCAAAAGGAAGTGATGCAATTTAACCTGGCTGCACACCAGCAGAATCTGAAAGAGGTGGATGTGCATGTGTGCATGCGTGTGTGTGTGTGTGTGTGTGTGTGTGTGTATGGGTGTGTGTATGTTGGACCCATTGCAGGTCCAGGTTATAAGGACACTGTGAGATAATGTTTTTGTTCCAGGGAAGTCAGTGAAGGGGCTGGTGTTCACGGGAAGTCGGTGGATTTTGGGGTCATGTGGTGAAGAATTCCCACATGTGCCATTTACATGTGTGACCTCGCACGTCTTAAGGTAAGATGAGAATGTCTCACATTGGAGCGACAGTTCTGTGGGTTATTATACAATAACTGTGGCAAAACAATCCAAGTTGATGTTGGCGTGTGAGCGGTAAACACAAGGAGAAATGTGAAAAGGTCCATGATTCCAGTGACTACACCCGTGTGGAGTCTAGCATGTGTGTCCCTGTGTGTGTGTGAAGAACATAAATCAGAGTTTTCATCCAGTTTGGACCAAACTTGGTAGAATGATTGAGGGTCTGTCAGATCAAAGGGATTTGATATGGGGGAAAAAAAAAAATCAGTTTAATGTTACGCTGACCCTTGGTGACCTTCAAAGGTCAAACTCATTTAGAAAGGCTATATTGAGGAATGGGTTAAATGTACACCTATGATTACTATTAACCGCTGATATGAGGGGTTGGACTTCTAATATATAGACTTGGGATCCATTCCTGGTCACACAACTTGTATGGGTCCTTGGACAAGACACTTCTTATGCATTGTTCCATTGTCCCAGTACTCTCTTTACCCAGCGTTTATCCAGCTGTAAATGGGTACAAACCTTGGCTGGAGAAGTGACCTCAGTTGAATTGGTGTCCCGTCCAGTGGGAGCCATTAGTGCACGGGCCAAGCAAGAGTTAATGGGACTAAACAACTCATAAAATCCAGCCTCTGTATGCCATGACCCTACACAAAAATTTATAGCAGCCATTCCATGGTGGCAGCTATAGCCAGGCAAGAGTTAATGAAGGATTAAAGGTATGGGTTGGCATGAACTTTTCTCGAGCACCCTCTGGTGGCCATTTTGGCTGATGAAAACATTGCCAAACTCAATACAAATACATGTAATTTGATCACTTTTCAAAGTGGTCAGACTCGTCAATAAAATTAATTTAATGCAACACTTTTGGTTTTGCTCCAATTTTGTATGAGATGAACTCAAAGATCTAAAACTTTTTCCACATACACAATATCACCATTTCACTCAAATATTATTCACAAACCAGTCTAAATCTGTGATAGTGAGCACTTCTCCTTTGCTGAGATAACCCATCCCACCTCACAGGTGTGCCATACCAAGATGCTGATTAGACACCATGATTAGTGCACAGGTGTGCCTTAGACTGCCCACAATAAAAGGCCACTCTGAAAGGTGCAGTTTTGTTTTATTGGAGGGGATACCAGTCAGTATCTGGTGTGACCACCATTTGCCTCATGCAGTGCAACACATCTCCTTCTCATAGAGTTGATCAGGTTGTCAATTGTGCCTGTGGAATGTTGGTCCACTCCTCTTCAATGGCTGTGCGAAGTTGCTGGACTATTGGCAGAACTGGTACACGCTGGTCGTAGTTTGTGCCAAATTTAAGGAAAAAAAATGCAAGTTGTCATCACCACCAACCACTGCAAAGCAACCAAATGCGGCGCTGCTTTTACGCACCGCATCTCCGTGGAAATTTCAAACAAAATAAGTGGAAACAAAACAGCCACTCTGGCCAGTTTTATCGGTACTTAAGTGTGTGTTAAATGTGTGTGTTAACTCCAGCGGGACCTAATCCATGTATGTGTGCACGCGTCATCATGTGCGCGTTTGGAGTCCAAAGCGCAGATGGCCCCCTTTTCACCCTCCAGTCTCCTCTTCCTCAGCGGGGGTGCAGATTCAACTTATTACTTTTTGATTTTTCTTTTAGTCTTTTAAACTTGTTTTATGTCAATCATGGCACTTGCTGCACGGATGAAAGGCGGACCACTCCGCTGCGGCTGGAGAGGACCATCTCTTCCTGGTATGGTGCACCGCTGCTTTCATCTCTGCAAACAGGCATTGCCCAATCAAATTTCTTCTACTTTTATATTGTAGTAACGAGCAGTGAAGATGGTTCAGAACCTTCTTTCAAATCAACGAACGTGCAGGATAAGAGAGACAAGGGAGAGTGAGGTCACTGAAGACCCCTGAATTATCCCAAGAGTATCGGATTAAAAGTATACGTTTTATTGAGGAAATGTAGTGGAGTAAAAGTGAAATTCGTCAGAAATGTAAATAACGAAGTCAAGTACAGATATGTCAAAATTCTAATTAAGTATAGTAACTAAGTATTTCTACTTTGTTACAACACTGATTTCAGGTCAGCTTTGTATATAAATCTTATCGTTCCAGGTAATAATAGCTGTCAGCTGGCTGTTAGAAGCAACTAGAGACAAAACCAAACCAGCTGATTTCAATAGACAATCAATACAGATCTAGCTTGTTTTCAGTCGCAATAGTACGAATTCTCACCTTCGGATTCACCACTTCACCGGAAGTGACGTAAATACAGCAACAATCCCGTGTTTATTTTTAAATATGCAAACACACAGGGAAAATTCGCTTTGATGTGCACTGTGCATTCTCATTCAGGTGGCAGCTGGAAAGTTCAACAATTTTCCCAGATTTCCGTGTCCTGAACACAGAAGGCCGAGGAGCCAGATGCACTTAAGAAGTGAAGTGTCCTACAAGTATGTGTGGTTAAGGACAAGGGTGTGTAAGACAGGTTGGCTGTCTTTCTTGCTGCACCTCCTTAACCTAATTAAACATCTGCCAACAGCTTTTCACATTGCCAACTCCAGTCTCTCACACACACACACACGCCCACATGCACACAGTTTTCCTGGAAATTACTGCGGATTTAAAGGATCTGAAGCATTTCACTTTTCATTTGCAGTCTCTTGGGTCAGATGCTCCACATATTAAATGAATCTGTGTTTGCGTGAGTGTGTAGTTACCCATACATGCACCCATGGCCTAATTCCCATATTTGTTATTCTGGAAACTTCTACTTTTAATGTCATAATAAACTACTGCAACATCCCATAGGTTTAAGATACGTGGACTTGAAGACCCTTAACTAGTTCAGCTTCCTATAAGTTTAAACCCCAGACATCCTAGATTGTTCATCATACGTTATAAAAAAAAATAAAAAAAAATCAGAGCCAGAGGTTTTCTTTATATCACAGCATCCTCCCCTCTCTCCTGTCCTGGGACTCTGGCTTGGCCTGGCGTTGGCGAACAACCACATCCGATAAAACAGGTCTGCCTGTCCAGATAGATGTCACAAATAATGGGGCGAGCACTGGGAGTTTGAGTTATGTGCACACAGGGTCTTTTAGGAAAAAGAAGTGGATGGACCTGATGAAGGGCCAGAATTGAGAGCCGGAGCCAAGCAACATTCCTTGCTGTACAGTATGAACTCATCAGGAGAGAAGGGAGGGAGAGAGAGAGAGAGAGAGAGAGAGAGAGAGAGAGAGAGAGAGAGGAGAGAGAGGAGAGAGAGTGTGTTGGAATTACTTAATTAGATCCATACAGAATTGTTACCTGAATTGTTACCTAAGTTAAGTACACCCCAAATTCCAATGAAGGTTGGGATGTTGTGTAAAATGTAAATAAAAACAGAATACAATGATTTGCAAATACCTTTCAACCTATATTCATTGAATACACCACAAGATAAGATATTTAATGTTCAAACTGATAAACTTTATTGTTTTGTGCAAATATGTGCTCATTTTGAAATGGATGCCTGCAACACATTTCAAAAAAGCTGGGACAGTGGTATGTTTACCACTGTGTTACATCACCTTTCCTTCTAACAACACTCAATAGCGTTTGGGAACCGAGGACACTCATGATTGGGTATAAAAGGAGCATCCCAAAAGGCTCTGCCGTTCACAAGAAAAGATGGGGTGAGGATCACCACTTTGTGAGCAACTGCATGAAAAAATAGTCCAACAGTTTAAGAACAATGTTTCTCAATGTTCAATTGCAAGGAATTTAGGGATTCCATTATCTACAGTCCATAATATAATCAGAACATTCAAACAATCTGGAGAACTTTCTACATGTAAGCGGCAAGACCAAAAACCAACATTGAATGCCCGTGACCTTCAATCCCTCAGGCGGCACTGCATTAAAAACCGCCATCATTGTGTAAAGGATCTTACCGCATGGGCTCAGGAACACTTCAGAAAACCATTGTCTGTTAACACAGTTCATCGCTACATCTACAAGTGCAAGTTAAAACTCTACCATGCAAAGCAAAAGCCAAACATCAACAACATCCAGAAACACCGCCGCCTTCTCTGGGGCCGAGGTCATTTGAAATGGACAGACGCAAAGTGGAAAAGTGTGCTGTGGTCTGATGAGTCCACATTTCAAATTGTTTTTGGAAATCATGGACGAAAAGAGGAAAAACACCATCCAGATTGTTACCAATGTTAAGTTCAAAAGCCATCATTTGTGATGATATGAGGGTGATGTCATCATCAATGCTGAAAGGTACATCCAGGTTTTGGAGCAACACATGCTGCCATCCAAGCAACATCTTTTTCAGAGATGTCCCTGCTTATTTCAGCAAGACAATGCCAAGCCACATTCTGCATGTGTTACAACAGCATGGCTTCATAGTAAAAGACTGCGGACACTAGATTGGCCTGCCTGCAGTCCAGACCAGTCACCCATTGAAAATGTGGCACATTATGAAGCGCAAAATACACAATAGAGACCTCGGACTGTTGAACAGCTGAAGTCGTACATCAAGCAAGAATGGGAAAGAATTCCACCTACAAAGCTTCAAAAATTTGTGTCCTCAGTTCCAAACGCTTATTGAGTGTTGTTAGAAGGAAAGGTGATGTAACACAGTGGTAAACATACCACTGTCCCAGCTTTTTTGAAATGTGTTGCAGGCATCCATTTCAAAATGAGTAAATATTTGCACAAAAACAATAAAGTTTATCAGTTTGAACATTAAATATCTTGTCTTTGTGGTGTATTCAATTGAATATAGGTTGAAGAGGATTTGCAAATCATTGTATTGTGTTTTTATTTACATTTTACACAATGTCCCAACTTCACTGGAATTGTGGTTGTACCTGGATACAGTAGTGTGAAATGGATGAGAGTCTACGGCTCCCTCTGGATGTGATGTCAGAGCATTGCCGGCTACTTCTACAGTCAAGGCTGGTACCTATTTACAGCTGGATGGATTGGATCAACTAAACATCTGCACCGGCCCCGATCTTTATATTGGTAGTCCAAATCCTGTCCCCAAATATAGAAAGACAATCGTTATATGTAAAGTCGAGAGTCTTCATAAACTCACTAACATATCTCATTACAACATGGCTGAAGGTTTATTCCTTCAGCCTTTAGGAAGATCATCTCTTGATCGAAGAGGCGCCTGTGTGTGGGCTAGTTTAATGTGGAGATGTTGTTTCACGCTCACAAACACATGGGCCTTGACAGACCCTTAGCCTGGTCCGAGGGCTGGGAAATCCCACACGATTGGGGGTCTGAGAACCTGCTGCAGCCTTCACAACCACTTGGTGACAAGCCATCACATACGGCGCCTGACCTGCCATCGAGGTCTTCTTGTTTCACCAGAACACTTTGGCCGTCTCGTGTTCAGGGTTCCTTTTGGACCTTCATGGCAGCCATGGGGTCAAGGTCCCCACCATACTTCACCGCAACATGTAATTTCCCTACTTCATCCGTTACCCAGGTGCCTCGACGTGGATGAAGGGTTGGATTTTGAAACCCATACTTGTTACTGACGTAAGTGTAGACAGAGTTTCCTTTCGGTGTTACTGAGAGATGCCACAATACCGCTTTTTAATGTCTGATATGATACGATACCAAGACATTCAATATTATATCTGTCAATACCAGTTACACTGTTAATAAATGCATTTGTCTGGCTGCACTTTGCTCACCTAACAAAACAAGTCAAAAGTGTAAAACAAACATTTTACTGCCTGAAAGGAACTAAAAGCAAATCACCGCACGCACGACCAAAAATGCCAAGGTGCCAGATAACCAGAAACCAACTAGTAAAAAAGGAGTATCTGCACACTTGGATCAATGCAAGTCTCTTTAAAATACCAAGCTTTCGATCAAAGAACCTTCACCAGGGTAACGATCAGCACATGAGTACAGTGAACAATCTTATGTGTTTAAACTGCCAATCAGTGAGTCATTTTAATACTCTTTCTCATCCTATCTCTTCCCTCCATTTTCAGGGACTAGAGTGTGCACAGTTGCCAAGAGGTGGAGATATCAATGTAAGATTGATACGCCACGTTCTGAACTTTGTTATCAGCCGGCCACCCAGGCTAATGAACCTTCCACCACGTAAATTGTACTCCACATGACAGACAGAAAGAGTGGAAAATAAATACAACATGGGGAAAGGTGTGAACTCATTCATGTGTGATTGCTTTATTCACAGCGCTGTAGACACACGGTGCCTCTCAGCTGATCGCCAGCCAGCGAGTCACTGTCAGCTGGAACTGACAGTGGCTCAGTGCACACGATGTGTTAAATTAAAAACACAGAGAACAACGGCAGGACAATTAAATAAATACATACAACAATAACTATATACATAATTACATAACACATACATAAAGAGTGAGACTTTTCTGTGAGCTGAGTTGGTCGAAAGAGGTGGCGTGTCCACGCTAACTGCTGCTGAGATCTGTGGACTTGCAAGTCACAGCTGGAGAACACATACCGTGCCATGAAGGATATCACCTGACAACACTCCATCATGAGGCATGTGCATGGGCATGCTATCCTCACGTGGAAATACATAAAAACACATATCACCTTTGCAACAGGCTGGAGTGGCCAAGTCAGCATGCACATTGGCAGGCTGTCCCATATGGAAAGAACCATCTGATCATGTGTACACTCAGCTGGCAATCTGAATGTCACGTCCACCATGTCAGCTATGGTCCACATGATGCAGTGTCCTTCAGCACGCCGCTCTCTGGACACGCAGTGGCGGCAGACGTGCACATGATGAGAGCGCATGGCTTCATTCATGCCAGTTCATGACTTTATGTCTATGACTATGGGTCACATACAGAGGAACACAAGGATCATACTTGTATTGTCCGCTTGATAAGAGGGATTAAATTTTAGAAATTGCGGGGGTTTTTTTGGTGTGTGTGTGTGTTTTTCCCACAGCAGCAGCACAATGTGGTGTCACACTCTCCAGGTGCTCGCTCTGCGTTCGTGCACGTGCATGAACGTGCATGAAACCCTCTCCTCGGCATCGTTTGTCCGATCGTGTGTCCCTCTGACAGCAGGTGGAATGTTTCGTGGATCCCCATTTCATTTTTTTGTTTTGTGGTTTTGCGGTCGGTTCCTGCTCCTTTCACCCAACTTTGTGTTATGTGTGGAGCGGCCATTATATCCGTCTGATAAACGAAGGTAAGAAAACAAAGAATGGTGCAAAGGAATTTGATGGCACTTGCTTACCATTTTGAGTTTTACCACCAGCATGGCACCAAAATCTAGTGTTCTCTATTTCATTTATCACTGCTACTCCAATAGTTTGCTGTCTCTTACAATTTTTTGTGTGTGTTTTCCCCAAAACACTGACGTGCAATGTGCATATGCAGAACAGCACATTCTCACACACCATCAGCATAAACACAACAATCCAGTTTGAAACATCAGACACTAAAATAAACACAGTCCATGCGCTGCCCTCTGGTCACTATGACTTGTGTATATGCTACTTTGTTGCTAAGACAAACACTGTAATCTTAAATTTGGCCACAGACAGATGTGTTTCATCAAATCTACCAAATATGGACCAAATGATTTATAATGCATCCATTGTGTCCATTTGTTTGCTGCTGAACAATCACGGAGTGAGTCAGATAAGGACGGTGAACCAAACAGAATGATGAGGATGACCTTTGACAGAGGAAGCAGCTTGTCTAATCCTCTTCCAGCGTGACTGTGTGTGTTACCTGCATAGCCAACAGGAAAAGGAGGCCTGATTAGTTTGTGTATGCCTGTGTGTGTGCATGCATATGAATTTGTCTGCAACTGAGTTGAGCATAGGGAGAACAAAGTGTTAATAAGCACTTATCTATACAGTATCTGCAATATTTACATGTATTAATTGTGAGAGGCTATGAGTAATACAATTTTGTACACAAAACACTTTTTGGCTATCTCGTACTTATACTTTCAGTGTTGCAGTGTCCCCCCCCACCCCACCCCGCAAAAGAAAGAAGAAAGAAAGAAAGAAAGAAAGAAAAAAGCAGCTGCAGTGAACAGTGACACAACAAACCAGGGGCCAGAACAATAAATAATTAAAAATAAATAAAATAAAGCCAATAAAATAAGCCAATAAAATGCCAAAAGTGAAGTTTTTATTTGAAACCACACAATATCTTTAAACAAATTTCTTAATTTAATAACAACAACATCAATAATAATAATACATACATACATACTGTGCATTAGTTTGTTTTTATCTGAGTGTAAGTTGTGTAATTTTTCCAATGTGGGCCCCAGGAAGACAAGCGACCACGCCAAATATTACAATAAATAAATGACATCACCACCACCAACACCACCAAGAACAACAAGAACAACAGCAATAATAAACTAACAAGCAACTGCATTGCCCATTGAGGTTGCTGAAGGATGGTTACATTATAGGCTTCCTCATAGCATTTGGCATTTTCTGTAGTTTAAATTTATGTAAAAATCTAGCTGTTATTTAATGTATTTCACTTTAAATTTTTTATGGATTAACCTTTTTCCCAATGAATTAATTTTCAGAGTGATTGAATATCTTTTTGTGATGTAAAACATGCAATATTTATGGTATAATACACTGTACGTATGAACCTTAGAGTGAGTTTACATTTTATGATATACAGTACAAGACACCTGCTGACACATACACTGTCAGCAGGTCAGTTTTACATTCACCCTAAATAGATTGGTTGCTGGAATTCCACCTGAGTAGCTTTGTCTAGTTTTTAAATTACCTTTTTTTGGATCTGGGTTCTTATGTTGTCTAATATTTGCATAGAAAATGATAATGTAATACACATTTTGCTGCAACTTTGTAGAAAAATGGTCAAGACAGCAGGAAACTAGTGCGTAGTTTTTGACACAGATCCAAATAATAATGTGATTCTACAAATTACAAAAAAGCCAATAGTTCTACAAAAAGGCCGATAGTTCCATGCACTGTCAGACAGAAATAGTCTTTCCAACCATCACATCGTGACAGAAACGGTCACTGACCAAGAATAAAAAGGTGACTAGTTGGGAATGAGAATGTGTAGGATGTACTGTCCCATTGGACCGGCGACTTTGAGCAGTCATACAGGGCTGATCCTCCTACCAGGTTGTTGGGCATCTCTGGTGCCAAGGTTCTGGTAGCTGATCCTCCAGTCAGCTGCAAACCAGTGAATCTCAGGGAGACTGCAAATGTGGTGAAAGAGCTGAGAGTGGAGAAAGCTGCATGGACATGTGGTATTGGGGTTGAACTCCTCCAGGCGGGTGAACACACTGTTCTTTTGGCATTGTAAACAGTCTTTGCTTCCATTTGGAACACAGGTGTCAACCAACAGACAGGAAGAAAGGGTTTTTGTCCTTCTCTGGAAAGTCAATGTGATGGCCGGAATTATAGATTAAGGGATATTAAACTGCTCTGTGTGCCAGCCAACTGACTTACATAAGTTATTCTGAACAGGATTCAGTCCTCGTTACTTGCCAGTCAGCACCCGGATGAGTCTGACTTCATGCTCAGGAAATCAACCATCAACACCATCCTCGCTCTCCAAATACTAATTGAATGCAAGCTCAGCACTGCTTCTTTGCAGCCAATATGCTGATTTTCCCAGAGCATTTGATACAGTTGATTGGCTCCTCTGTGGAACATCCTTAGAATTAATGAGATCCCCATTACATTGCTGCACGCCATAACCGGTCTACACACAGGTGCTGTTAGTGCTGTGTGGATCTGCTCAATGGAATATTTTCATTGTGAGCAATTATAATAGGTCAAAACAAAACAAAACAAAACAAAAAAAAAAACAGTGACTATAACTATAACAATAACAATAATGTAACAAAACGTCTCCATAATACAAACCTTGGTAACAAGAATTTGATAGCACTTACTCTATCCAGGACTTGTCATGAGTTAAAAGTACCCTGAATAAATGTGAGTTGCATGAATATAAGGATGCATTGTGGCAGAGCTATAAATATATGCATATATATGTAAATCTGAAGCATTGCATCAGTGCCATATTGCCCCAAAACTGCAGGCAAGACATCACACAGAGTTCATAGCCATGGTAGGTGCATGGTAGGTGACAGGTGGCACAAGAGTCAGCACTACCAGGAGGCTTGGCGCAGAGGTGGGACGAAATCACCATCAAGTCACACTCAAGCCATGAATCAGCAAGTCCCAACTCAAGTCTCAGTTCATAATGACCACCAATTGTTTGCAAGCTGACTTGAGACTTGACTTGGGACTTGCAAATTGATGACTTGAGAATACCTTGACAGTGACCTCTGGTTTGGCGTATCCTCGGGGGCCCGATACCAGCCACCCAAAGTAGAGGTGCACCAAACCATCACTCATACCAGAACCTTTGAACACAAGATACAGAATACAGACCATGAGGGCTGACCCCAAACAGAGTCCAAAGTCTACAGTAAGGGAAGAATACCATGTCAAGACCAGACAATGCTCCCAGTACCGTGAGGCTGAATCCACAACACCAGAATCAAAGAGAGAACATGCCCCAGCTGCCGGGCACGCACCCATATGATTAGAATTACCAGGCATGTGGAGGGCAACCACAACCATCCAGATATCACACCCGCCACATCTGCCAACCCATGCCCACAAAGCGAAACCATGCCCAGGGGCCACACCCAGAATCCCTCACATGTAAGGCCATGTACTCCCAGTCACATCCTGGACACTCTTGGCTATCTGCCTGCAGGCAAGTCCAGTGGCAAAACCAAAAAAATGGATGTTTACATTTGTACAATTGACAGCATATATTCATTTTGAATATAATTTTGACGTTTTATTGCAAAATATGTATAGTTGAATATCACATAACTTCAAATGCAGAATAATTCATGTTGCTTTGACCAAATGTACTCACTCCTGATAGGAAGACTAGTGTAACTACCAATGATATTTTCAGTTTACCTTGCAGTATTTTACCATTCTTTGCAGAAAACATTTATAGTCTTGTTGATGTCCTGAGCAAAGTTTCTAACATTCTCTTACATTGTCTCACCTTCTTATAGATAACCATAAATGAGAAAAAGTTGAGACGGTATAGAAAAAAAACCCAAAACCCTGACGTGATTCTTACATTTCCTATGACTTTTTTCCAATGCAGAAATAAGAAGCAAAGATATTTTATATATTTTTTTCTGGTCAATGTAATTTCATCCGCTGATATACATCCATTCCGGTATTGAAGTAAGTGTGTTTAGTTTGTTTCTTTTGTCACCTTTTGTAATATAGTGACATTTTCTGAAACAACTAAAGCAACATATCAAATATGCGTTTGTTAATTTGTTATATCTTGAACAATCTGATACTTTCTGGTGCATGACTTGACATATTACTGTTGTAAAGCCACAATATATAAATAAATGCCTAGCAAACAGATTTAGGTAGAGGAGATTTTAACATTTCTCAAAAGTAGAGTACCATTGATTGGTACTGACCACCCAAGCATTCGAGCTTTTGCCCAAGGACTGACTCAGTTTGTTTTAGATTTGACTAGTATAGCGTACCAACCTTTCAGTATTTGTCCCAAAACAACCAAACAGACTTCAGCAGACTTACTCCTTTGTATTCACATGAGTTGTGGTGAAGCAGCATGGGGGCTAAGTGGTCAGGACTGTTGCCTCACAGTGAGAAGGTTCCAGGTTTGCTGGTCCTTTCTGTGTGGAGTTTGCATGTTCTCCCCGTGTTTACGTGGGTCCCCCCTGCCCGGGTGCTCTGACTTCTCCCTCAGCTTCCAAATAAATGCAGGTTGGTAGGGTGACCATATTTTGATTACCAAAATTGTGGTGGTTGGCTCTCACTGCGGTATTGTATCACTTCCTGTTCCGGAGCACAGCAGTGTTTTTCTGTATCTGTAGCTGTTTAATCTGCGCAGTTAGATTGATCTAGTTATCTAGATTACGATTTGTTTCCCAGTGTAATCTTTACGTGCCTTAACTAAGCACTCCTTCTGCTGAATCACCTCTAAATTATTACACATTATTCACTTTGCGTGTTTTTAGGAATCCGCTAGCTTAGCGTAGCTACTAGCTCTTAGCCGATTTAGCATGGCGGCTTCTCCTGTCTCTCCCGCACTTTTCTGCTCTGGGTGTGAAATGTTTAGTTATTCCTCGGCCTCCTTTAGCAGTAACGGTACTTGTAATAAGTGTAGCTTATTCGTAGCTTTGGAGGCCAGGCTGGGCGAATTGGAGACTCGGCTCCGCACCATGGAAAATTCTACAGCTAGCCAGGCCCCTGTGGTCGGTGCGGACCAGGGTAGCTTAGCCGCTGTTAGTTCCCCCTGGCAGATCCCGAGCAGCCGGGAAGGCAGGCCGACTGGGTGACTGTGAGGAGGAAGCGTAGCCCTAAACAGAAGCCCCATGTACACCGCCAACCCGTTCACATCTCTAGCGGTTTTTCCCCACTCGACGACACACCCGCTGAGGATCAAACTCTGGTTATTGGCGACTCTGTTTTGAGAAATGTGAAGTTAGCGACACCAGCAACCATAGTCAATTGTCTTCCGGGGGCCAGAGCAGGCGACATTGAAGGAAATTTGAAACTGCTGGCTAAGGCTAAGCGTAAATTTGGTAAGATTGTAATTCACGTCGGCAGTAATGACACCCGGTTACGCCAATCGGAGGTCACTAAAATTAACATTAAATCGTGTGTAACTTTGCAAAAACAATGTCGGACTCTGTAGTTTTCTCTGGGCCCCTCCCCAATCGGACCGGGAGTGACATGTTTAGCCGCATGTTCTCCTTGAATTGCCGGCTGTCTGAGTGGTGTCCAAAAAATGAGGTGGGCTTCATAGATAATTGGCAAAGGTTCTGGGGAAAACCTGGTCTTGTTAGGAGAGACGGCATCCATCCCACTTTGGATGGAGCATCTCTCATTTCTAGAAATCTGGCCAATTTTCTTAAATCTTCCAAACCGTGACTATCCAGGGTTGGGACCAGGAAGCAGAATTGTAGTCTTACACACCTCTCTGCAGCTTCTCTCCCCCTGCCATCCCCTCATTACCCCATCCCCGTAGAGATGGTGCCTGCTCCCAGACTACCAATAACCAGCAAAAATCTATTTAAGCATAAAATTCGAAAAGAAAAAATAATATAGCACCTTCAACTGCACCACAGACTAAAACAGTTAAATGTGGTCTATTAAACATTAGGTCTCTCTCTTCTAAGTCCCTGTTGGTAAATGATATAATAATTGATCAACATATTGATTTATTCTGCCTAACAGAAACCTGGTTACAGCAGGATGAATATGTTAGTTTAAATGAGTTAACACCCCCGAGTCACACTAACTGTCAGAATGCTCGTAGCACGGGCCGGGGCGGAGGATTAGCAGCAATCTTCCATTCCAGCTTATTAATTAATCAAAAACCCAGACAGAGCTTTAATTCATTTGAAAGCTTGTCTCTTAGTCTTGTCCATCCAAATTGGAAGTCCCAAAAACCAGTTTTATTTGTTATTATCTATCGTCCACCTGGTCGTTACTGTGAGTTTCTCTGTGAATTTTCAGACCTTTTGTCTGACTTAGTGCTTAGCTCAGATAAGATAATTATAGTGGGCGATTTTAACATCCACACAGATGCTGAGAATGACAGCCTCAACACTGCATTTAATCTATTATTAGACTCTATTGGCTTTGCTCAAAAAGTAAATGAGTCCACCCACCACTTTAATCATATCTTAGATCTTGTTCTGACTTATGGTATGGAAATGGAAGACTTAACAGTATTCCCTGAAAACTCCCTTCTGTCTGATCATTTCTTAATAACATTTACATTTACTCTGATGGACTACCCAGCAGTGGGGAATAAGTTTCATTACACTAGAAGTCTTTCAGAAAGCGCTGTAACTAGGTTTAAGGATATGATTCCTTCTTTATGTTCTCTAATGCCATATACCAACACAGTGCAGAGTAGCTACCTAAACTCTGTAAGGGAGATAGAGTATCTCGTCAATAGTTTTACATCCTCATTGAAGACAACTTTGGATGCTGTAGCTCCTCTGAAAAAGAGAGCTTTAAATCAGAAGTGTCTGACTCCGTGGTATAACTCACAAACTCGTAGCTTAAAGCAGATAACCCGTAAGTTGGAGAGGAAATGGCGTCTCACTAATTTAGAAGATCTTCACTTAGCCTGGAAAAAGAGTCTGTTGCTCTATAAAAAAGCCCTCCGTAAAGCTAGGACATCTTTCTACTCATCACTAATTGAAGAAAATAAGAACAACCCCAGGTTTCTTTTCAGCACTGTAGCCAGGCTGACAAAGAGTCAGAGCTCTATTGAGCTGATTATTCCATTAACTTTAACTAGTAATGACTTCATGACTTTCTTTGCTAACAAAATTTTAACTATTAGAGAAAAAATTACTCATAACCATCTCAAAGACGTATCGTTATCTTTGGCTGCTTTCAGTGATGCCGGTATTTGGTTAGACTCTTTCTCTCCGATTGTTCTGTCTGAGTTATTTTCATTAGTTACTTCATCCAAACCATCAACATGTTTATTAGACCCCATTCCTACCAGGCTGCTCAAGGAAGCCCTACCATTATTTAATGCTTCGATCTTAAATATGATCAATCTATCTTTGTTAGTTGGCTATGTACCACAGGCTTTTAAGGTGGCAGTAATTAAAGCATTACTTAAAAAACCATCACTTGACCCAGCTATCTTAGCTAATTATAGGCCAATCTCCAACCTTCCTTTTCTCTCAAAAATTCTTGAAAGGGTAGTTGTAAAACAGCTAACTGATCATCTGCAGAGGAATGGTCTATTTGAAGAGTTTCAGTCAGGTTTTAGAATTCATCATAGTACAGAAACAGCATTAGTGAAGGTTACAAATGATCTTCTTATGGCCTCGGACAGTGGACTCATCTCTGTGCTTGTTCTGTTAGACCTCAGTGCTGCTTTTGATACTGTTGACCATAAAATTTTATTACAGAGATTAGAGCATGCCATAGGTATTAAAGGCACTGCGCTGCGGTGGTTTGAATCATATTTGTCTAATAGATTACAATTTGTTCATGTAAATGGGGAATCTTCTTCACAGACTAAAGTTAATTATGGAGTTCCACAAGGTTCTGTGCTAGGACCAATTTTATTCACTTTATACATGCTTCCCTTAGGCAGTATTATTAGACGGTATTGCTTAAATTTTCATTGTTACGCAGATGATACCCAGCTTTATCTATCCATGAAGCCAGAGGACACACACCAATTAGCTAAACTGCAGGATTGTCTTACAGACATAAAGACATGGATGACCTCTAATTTCCTGCTTTTAAACTCAGATAAAACTGAAGTTATTGTACTTGGCCCCACAAATCTTAGAAACATGGTGTCTAACCAGATCCTTACTCTGGATGGCATTACCCTGACCTCTAGTAATACTGTGAGAAATCTTGGAGTCATTTTTGATCAGGATATGTCATTCAAAGCGCATATTAAACAAATATGTAGGACTGCTTTTTTGCATTTACGCAATATCTCTAAAATCAGAAAGGTCTTGTCTCAGAGTGATGCTGAAAAACTAATTCATGCATTTATTTCCTCTAGGCTGGACTATTGTAATTCATTATTATCAGGTTGTCCTAAAAGTTCCCTAAAAAGCCTTCAGTTAATTCAAAATGCTGCAGCTAGAGTACAGACGGGGACTAGAAGGAGAGAGCATATCTCACCCATATTGGCCTCTCTTCATTGGCTTCCTGTTAATTCTAGAATAGAATTTAAAATTCTTCTTCTTACTTATAAGGTTTTGAATAATCAGGTCCCATCTTATCTTAGGGACCTCGTAGTACCATATCACCCCAATAGAGCGCTTCGCTCTCAGACTGCAGGCTTACTTGTAGTTCCTAGGGTTTGTAAGAGTAGAATGGGAGGCAGAGCCTTCAGCTTTCAGGCTCCTCTTCTGTGGAACCAGCTCCCAATTCAGATCAGGGAGACAGACACCCTCTCTACTTTTAAGATTAGGCTTAAAACTTTCCTTTTTGCTAAAGCTTATAGTTAGGGCTGGATCAGGTGACCCTGAACCATCCCTTAGTTATGCTGCTATAGACGTAGACTGCTGGGGGGTTCCCATGATGCACTGTTTCTTTCTCTTTTTGCTCTGTATGCACCACTCTGCATTTAATCATTAGTGATCGATCTCTGCTCCCCTCCACAGCATGTCTTTTTCCTGGTTCTCTCCCTCAGCCCCAACCAGTCCCAGCAGAAGACTGCCCCTCCCTGAGCCTGGTTCTGCTGGAGGTTTCTTCCTGTTAAAAGGGAGTTTTTCCTTCCCACTGTAGCCAAGTGGTTGCTCACAGGGGGTTGTTTTGACCGTTGGGGTTTTACATAATTATTGTATGACCTTGCCTTACAATATAAAGCGCCTTGGGGCAACTGTTTGTTGTGATTTGGCGCTATATAAAAAAGAAGAGAAGAGAAAAACCAGGATACTTGGCCTGGTAATGAGATAACGGGTACTAATAGGCAGAACCAGAACGGTTGGTTGATAATACAATTGATAGAATGATTGACAGAACAGCACCTTACTATGCCCCCTACTCTCAAGATATTGATAACCAATCTCAAATTAATGTAATAAAATGTTATCATTCAAAGCAGAAAGTCCCCTGTCATGTTCAAAGCACAAACATATCTCTTTTCTGTCCCAATTTGGACTAATTGACGGAATAGCAGATCGCCACATTGGAAAATTTACCCTCACTAACTCTGGATGGCACCATACAAGCTCCCGTTCTGCCATTCCGTCGCTGTTAAGAGTTTGGGGCTTCTAATGCCGACCTACAGCTTTATATAGCAGCTAAATAACTTGATTATTTTAATGGTGAGACCTGATCAGCTCATCAATACTTGTTTTGAGTGTAATATATTCCGTTGATTACCATTTTTTCTGATTCAATTCTGCCTATAGTTCTTGCAATTAGTAGCTCCCCAATGAGATACTCAAATGATACTCAAAATTTACTCAAAGATGAAAACAATGAAAATCAGGACATTTTCAACACTTTCTAAAACAAACCAGGACGGCCAGGACAGGACGTGAAAACAGGACATGTCACCCTAGGTTAGGTGAATTGGTGACTTTAAATTGGCCATAGGTGTGAATGAGTTTGTCTGTATGTGTTGGCCCTGCAATGGACTAGTCCAGGGTGTCCCTCTCCTCTTAAATCGGCTCCAGTCCCCAGAGAACCTTAATTGGAATAATAAGCAGGTTTAGGAAATTACTCTGTCAACATAAGTAACAAAACGAGTTTTTGTTTTTTGGAAAATCTAAAAGGTATATGACCTTGTAACATGTCATCATGGAGGCCAGTGCACCCTCATGACAACAGCAAGGTAAAAAAAAAAAAAAAAAAAAAGTCTCACATCTCTCATTGTACATGTTGCATGCAGCAGTTGCAGTAATGGTTCCATTCCATGCTTCTCTCCATTTCTGTCAGGTGTATTACATGTCAACATGTTAGGTAGGTAGACAAAAAAGAACCAAGCAAGAGTGTACATGAGTGTATGTATATGTGTGTGTGTGAGATGTGGGTGTTGCATGGATCTGTCTGCACCCAGACTATCGCTCCCTGTGGGCACATGAAGGGCAGTGTAGCTGTCGGGGGGCTCGGAGCTGCTGACACGGCCGCCCAGTTCAAAGAGATGAACTTAGAGATGCAGAACAAACCGGCCTTTATATTCACCTGAGCTCAGCCTGGGAAAAACGAGCAGCCCCCGTCCTCGCCTGTGGTTACAGGCTGGGAGGCAAGTGGACTTACAGGTGCTGCATAGTGCTCCTCTGGCCTTGTTATATGCCAGGATTTGATTTGATCTAAAAAAAAAAAAAGAAGTACAGATGTTTTTCCATTTTTCTGTGAAGCTTGAAACCACACAGCCAACCCCTGATATCGTCCATACTTGAATGTTTGCTCAAATAAGAGTTCACATTTTTGGTTCTTATTCACGTATTTTTACTACTACACTTAGGATTACGAGTGACAACTGAAATGTCATCCCCTAATAGTCATCATTTGCCAATAAAATGCATTTGAATCATAGCCACATTGCATTTCACTTTGATCTTGTAGAAACATAAATACCCATTATTGCTGCAAAGGGCTGCTCAGGTACATGTGTGTCATTACAATAAACGTAGTGGGAAAGTGTTGCTATTTGTATACGTTAATACAAATTTATTTACCAAACTTAAGTTTCACTGTAGTTATTTGTCTCCTTTATCATAAATTAAAAAGTAAATTACAGGTGACTCACAACATGCAATCATATTAACCCATAAGTAATTATACCTATTATTCTATTATGCTTATTACTATCCCTCTGTTTAATGTCTGTTTACACACACTACTGGTGCCAACTTCAGTTCAGTTTTATTTATTTATAGAGCACCAAATGACAAGTCATCCCAGGGCGCATCACAGGGGTAGGGTCTAACCGTAACCTACCCCCCAGAGCAAGCACATGTTAAACAGTGATAATGCCGCATTCACACCGAATGACACGCGAGCGACGGCGGCGAGAGGTTGCCATGTAATCCCTATGGAAGGATGCATTGTGGCACCACAAAAGTCCAAGCCACGCAATGCGATGCGATGGACACGAATAAAGAGACGACAATAACGTGATTTTGAGCGATTGGCGCGTTTGTGGCGCAATATCGTGTTGCATCACATCGCATCGCCCTCTTCCCCAAGTTGAAAAATCTGAACTTTTTTTCTTGTTGCGCCGCAATGACCAATCAGGGACTGGATATGTTGTGACGTGGCAGCTAGCCTGTGAGCAGGACTTATGTCCCTTTTGTCCTTTATTTAACACAATTATGACAGAGTTTGAGGGGAGAGCGAGCAGCAGCACTGCAGCAGCAGCCAGCTTTTTTTTGTTCACATGTGCGCGCGTGAATGAATCGTCTGTGAGGATAATTTTATTAACTACACAGATGTATAATAAAACAAATGGTGACTGGTTTATAACACAATTATGACAGAGTTGGAGGGGAGAGCGAGGAACTGCAGCAGCAGCCAGGTTTTGTTTTTTATTGTTCACATGTGCACGCGCGAATGGGACAGGAGGTCCACAAACTGGGTCCTGGAGAGGCGGAAGTACCATTGAAAGCGGCTGTCATCCAGACATAGCTCCTGCAGCAAATGATGAAACTCCCCTAATTGGGAATGTCTCATGAGGATGTTGTGAACCCAGGGACGGCGCTGCTGGCGATGTTTGTCAGCTTTCCACAACAAGTAGAGCACAGCAACTTGCTCTGTGTGATCAAGGTCCGCTATGTTGACTTGACGGCGAGTGGAATGGAAGCTCCTCCTATTTGATGACGCATTGGGGAGAATTTTCACAGTGAAAGCAGAGCGACACACCGGGCGATGGTGGCACATCCATCGCCAGGCGAGGGACACGAATTTGTTGCATCGCGTGGCGTCCGATGTGAACGCAGCATAAGGAAAAACTCCCTTTGGTTTATTTCAACTGCTAGAAGAAACCTAGAGCAGACCAGACTCAGAGGGGTGACCATCTGCGATAATGCCGCCAACAACAACAACAAAAATCAAATAAACATTCAAATTGTTACAATCTGGGCTGACCCAGAGTCTAATTGAACCCCAATAAGCAGGCAGCCAGGACACAAAGCTGAGAATACAAAAACCATGATGCTTTAAAAATCCAGGTGAATGAGCAAAAACCAAACAAGCTGGTGCAGGGATGTGAATATAACAGTCCAACACTAAACACAGGGCAGAGAATTACCGGGAGGTGCGATGGAGTGGATAAAACTAATGACAGCTGAAGATGATAAACCATACGAGGTACTTACTAAAAATAACAAACACTGGAGAGACCACGAGCACATATCACCATGACACACAAACAAAACATTGATTGACTCACAACAAACAGGCAAGAGGGTGTGGCTTAAAAGCAAAAGGGAGTAATGAGCAACAGCTGCAGAAATCAAGGTTGACAGGAAACAACAGAGACATGGGAAATTCGAAGGAACAAACAGACATCAAAAACGTATGAGGAAAATAAAACATGAACAAAGTCTGAGACATGAAAACATCCAGAACACAAAATACAAAAACGACCATGGAACACAATAAATAACTAGAAGCACTCGGAGAGCGCAAACCTCCGCCAAGCCCATAGGGTCACTGACGTCACATGGACTACCCTTTGGCAAAGAGACTTATTCCACGTGGTTTCACCCATCTACCGTCATGTTTCAGATTCAGTGGTTAAACCCTTGGATCTTCAGCAAATGTATTTATAAAGAGGAACTGCATGAACTCCACAAGTTTTTTATTTTATTTTGTAATACCAAGTTTATTCAATGAGGATAAACAAATGCTAAATAATTGTTGTGTCGTAACTTAATTTTTGTTCAGCCTTTGTGACCCGTCTTCATGAAGTTAGATGCAAAAATGCCGAAATTGGCCCTATCCTGCAATGATAAAGAATCCTTAAAAAATGACTGGATCCGGATTGTGTTCTGGATCATTACCAAAATTTAATGACTTCTAAGTTAGGCCAAGATACACCCCTGGTAAAAATTTCATTGAAATCTGTTGAGGATTTTTTTAGTAATCCTGCTAATAAACCAACCAACCAACCAACCAACCAACAAACAAACGGACGCAACCGAAAACATAACCTTCTTGGTGGAGGTAATAAACAACTGAAACACTGATCAAATGACAAACCAAGAGACAAATGCAAAAAACGAATATAGAACTCAATAACGTGCAAGGTGAAAAGACCTGACAAACTACATAAAGAACCTGATCAACAAAAACCACAAAGACATGGGGAACTGTGATTGAATGTCATTTAATTTTTTAAAATGTTTAGTGATATCTCATATCAAGCTTTCAGTGGAAACTATGATAAGTCATTGTATCACCATAGTTTTGGCATCAAATTAAAGCTAATGATTTCTTGTTGTAATATTGGTGTTTATTACAGGTCATGAAGCTTCAGTTTTTCTGACAAAAAACTTTTCATAGAATGTTTTGATTTTTTTTTTTTGTCTGGGTTAGGGTTGTACATATGGTTGTACTGTAAGCCATACTGAGAAGTGCCATTTTACATTACAGAAATGAGATGGGTATTATATTAAAGTAGAGAAAATGTGCTTTTCAGAAATATATAGATTGATATGGTTGATATTATATGTGTAGGTATTTAGAGAAGGTCAAAAAGTGTAAAGATTTATTTAGGACATTATAGAGGTTGAAAAAAAATCAGGTGGCATTTTGTTGGTTGGGAGGCTTGCATGGTAGACTATCTCAGCTCTTGGTCTAGAAGGATGCACAGGCAGGAGACACACCACACCCACATAACTTAGACACACATGAATGACAGATGATGGAAGACCTACACACACACACACACACACACACACACACACACACACACACACACACACACACACACACACACACACACACACACACACACACACACACACACGACTCAGGTCTTAAACTAAGAAGTTAGAAAATTACCTAACATTTTAACATGGACTTCAGTGGGAACCTGCTCACTTTTGGAGCCACCCTCAAGCGGCCAGTCAAGGAACTACAACTTTTCTTTTTCTTCTTCCGCTAGGGCTTCATCTGAGGCCAATGAAGTTTACCATTTGAAGCAAACACCCATCTTCACAATTTCAATTTATTTCCTTTATATAGCGCCAAATCACAACAGAGTTGCCTCAAGGCGCTTCACACAGGTAAGGTCTAACCTTACCAACCCGCAGAGCAACAGTGGTAAGGAAAAACTCCCTCTGAGGAAGAAACCTCAAACAGACCAGACTCAAAGTGGTGACCCTCTGCTTGGGCCATGCTACAGACATAAATTACAGAAACAATTCACAGAACAATTCACGGACGAATATACAAGAATTGCTGTTGGTGCACAGGACAAGAGGGTCGCCAACACAAATACAACTCCCATCTGTGGATGGAGCTGCACCTTAAACAGAGAAAAAAACAGAATAAGGCATCAGAAAGACAAAAAATACTGTATAATTTGCCAGCATTAATTAACAAGAAAAACAGAAGAAATACTAAGGTGATCGCTGGCCGCTAGCCCTAAGCTTCACTAAAAGACCCAGAATTTAGGTAAAGTTGAAGCCGCGGCCCGCTCCAATTACTAATAACATGAATTAAAAGAGTAAAAAGCGTAAAACAAAACTGTACCAGTATGCTAGCCATATGAAAGGGAAAAGAAGTGCGTCTTAAATCTCGACTTGAAAGTCTCGACTTGAAAGTCTCCACAGAATCTGACTGTTTTATTGACACAGGGAGACCATTCCACAGAACAGGGGCACGATAAGAGAAAGCTCTGTGACCCGCAGACTTCTTATTTACCCTAGGGACACAAAGTATTCCTGCACCCTGAGAACGTAAAGCCTGGGCCGGTACGTAAGGTTTAATTAGGTCAGCTAGGTAGGGAGGTGCCAGGCCGTGAATAATTTTATAGGTTAGTAGCAGAACCTTAAAATCTGATCTCACTGGGACAGGAAGCCAGTGAAGAGATGCCAAAATTCAATTATACCAGGTACAGGTAGATGAGACCATGTGGAGTGGCTTCTCAGTAACACTAATCACGTCCTACAGTGACGCCTCTCAAGCAGCTTCTTCAAACACAGCACCTCGGAACAGGAAGACAGTGTATAAATCAACTGGTCAGAACAATGGACTCACAGCAGCAGTATTTCCCAACAGCAAAATGACGGACAGAATGTTAACATCATCACTGACATAGCCCTATGTTTCACAGACAATCCCAGAAGTGAGACACGGTGAGACTGAGTCCAAGTCCAGTCGTTGTGACATAAATTTAGGATGGAGGGGGAAAGTTAGTTTAATGCAGTAAAACTATATCAGTAATCTGACAAAGAGAACACATGTGTCTTTAGTCTGGATTTGAATGACTGTATGGAGTCAGACTGTTTTATTTCAGAAGGTAAAGAAATCCACAGAACAGGTGCACAGTAAGAAATTTCTTCCTTGACCAGCTAACTTCTTTTTAACCTTTGGAATGCAGTAATGCTGCATCCCTAGAATGCAAAGCATGGTCCAGTACATAAGGTTTCATTAGATCAGCCAGATACGTAAAGCCCTGTCACACATAGCAAGAATGTGCAGGAACGAGCCTGACACAGCAAATATGGTGATAACCCGGACACAGTCAGCAGGGAAAGAGGCGTGTAAACTGTGGGCGGATCCCATCCAGACTCCTTCATCCGCACCTGCATGATCGCATCCAAAGCATATTTAGATAGCAGTTTAGATGACACAGACTGCTGTCAGACGGACATACAGTAGTGTTCAGAATAATAGTAGTGCTATGTAACTAAAAAGATTAATCCAGGTTTTGAGTATATTTCTTATTGTTACATGGGAAACAAGGTACCAGTAGATTTAATAGATTCTCACGAATCCAACAAAACCAAGCATTCATGATATGCACACTCTTAAGGCTATGAAATTGGGCTTTTAGGCAAGAAAAGTAGAAAAGGGGGTGTTCACAATAATAGTAGTGTGGCATTCAGTCAGTGAGTTCGTCAATTTTGTGGAACAAACAGGTGTGAATCAGGTGTCCCCTATCTAAGGATGAAGCCAGCACCTGTTGAACATGCTTTTCTCTTTGAAAGCCTGAGGAAAATGGGAGGTTCAAGACATTGTTCAGAAGAACAGCGTAGTTTGATTAAAAAGTTGATTGGAGAGGGGAAAACTTATACGCAGGTGCAAATAATTATAGGCTGTTCATCTACAATGATCTCCAATGCTTTAACATGGACAAAAAACAAAAAAAACAAAAACTGAGATGCGTGGAAGAAAACAGAAAACAACCATCAAAATGGATAGAAGAATAACCAGAATGGCAAAGGCTCACCCATTGATCAGCTCCAGGATGATCAAAGACAGTCTGGAGTTACCTGTATGTGCTGTGACAGTTAGAAGATGCCTGTGTGAAGCTAATTTATTTGCAAGAATCCCCCGCAAGGTCCCACTGTTAAATAAAAGATGTGCAGAAGAGGTTACAATTTGCCAAAGAACACATCAACTGGCCTAAAGAGAAATGGAGGAATATTTTATGGACTGATGAGAGTAAAAATGTTCTTTTTGGGTCCAAGGGCCACAGACAGTTTGTGAGATGACCCCCAAACTCTGAATTCAAGCCACAGTTCACAGTGAAGACAGTGAAGCATGGTGGTGCAAGCATCATGATATGGGCATGTTTCTCCTACTATGGTGTTGGGCCTATATATCACATAGCAGGTATCATGGATCAGCTGGGATATGTCAAAATACTTGAAGAGGTCATGTTGCCTTATGCTGAATAGGACATGCCCTTGAAATGGGTGTTTCAACAAGACAATGACCCCAAGCACACTAGTAAACGAGCAAAACGAGGGTGACTGATCTTCATGGAGCTGCATGTCGTCAAACTAGAGAGCTGCGTGTTGTCACTAGAGAGCTGCGTGCCGTCAGAGCGAGCTGCAAAAAGTTTGTACCTGAGTTTTCAGAGGTGGTGTTTGTAGTTGCCATCTGCCACGCCAGTGTTTGCCAACCCGGACAGTGGGAAT
This sequence comes from Thalassophryne amazonica, assembly GCF_902500255.1. Taxonomy (NCBI): domain Eukaryota; kingdom Metazoa; phylum Chordata; class Actinopteri; order Batrachoidiformes; family Batrachoididae; genus Thalassophryne; species Thalassophryne amazonica. The sequence continues at coordinate 69,334,137 of NC_047115.1, forward strand.
ACCACCTCAACCGGCAACTTAGTCCCGCGACTGGACGGCAACAACGTCCGAGGCCCAACGTGGTGAATTCACTGAGGCCGCGCACTGCGTCATTAAAGCCGCGCGTCACGAGTGCCGCTTCCCCGAGGCCTCGTGCAGCCACCGCGGATCCATCAGCGTGGAAACACCGAGGCCGCGCGGCACCAGCGCAGTGCAGATCCATCCTGGTGACAAACAATGCAGGCTGTTAACATCGGCGATCGTCAAGCTGCCCATAAGCCGACCATGGGGCCTAAGAAGGTTCTGACAGCGGAGGAAGGTGACAATATTAAAAAATCTCTGGACTTTCTGTTTCTGTTGTGAAGCAGCAACAGAAATCAATCATGGATCTGGTGGAGGAGGTGAAGGCATTATGGCTCCAGAACGCTGAGAAAGACCGGCGTCTGGTGCAGCTGGAAAATAGAGTGGCTGAATTGGAGCAGTACACCAGAATTAACGACGTCATCATCACAGGTCTTCACATCAAACCACGGTCCTACGCACGGGCGGTAACAGATAAGAGCGGAGGGGAGCCCAGTGAACAGGAGGTCAACTCTGTGGAAAAACAGGTTGCTGATTTCCTCCTATCTAAAGGTATAGAAATGGATTTAAATAACATTGAAGCGTGCCACCCTCTGCCCCGGAGAAATGACGGTGATAAACGAACCATCATCATGAGATTTATCAACAGAAAACACAAAACAGCACTGTTAAAACAAGGAAGAAAACTGAAAGTGACAAACGTATTCATCAATGAACATCTCACCAAACGGAATGCCGACATCGCCAGTAAAGCACGCTTCTTAAAGAAACAGGGAAAAATCCAGCACACATGGACTTCAAACTGTAAAATATTCATCAAACTGAACGGATCACCAGAACAAGCAAAGGTTATGGCAATAAGGAACATCGAGGAGTTGGACAAATATGAACAATAGGTATGAGGACTCAAACACATCACAGCACCATGATGCAGACTGGAGCAACCCACTCATCCACATCATCTACACCCGGAGACAAGAGAGACATAATGACTAAGGATAATGATCCGTTTATTTCTGCCCAGGAGCTCTGTCTAGATACATTTAATTATAATAACTCTGCTAACCACCCCTTCGAATCTGAAAATGATCCTGATACCTTTTTCAGTGAGAATATTGTGAGACAGTGCAAATATTTTACAGAAGAACAATTCAAAAATTATAAAATCAATGATGAAGATTTTTCAATTATACATTTCAACAGCAGAAGTCTTTCTCGTAATCTGTCCACTATTAATGATTGTTTGAAAACATCCAAAAAACGTTTTTCAGTTATTGCAATTTCAGAAACATGGTTAAATGAGGATAATAAAGATCTGGTATATCTTGATGGTTATGAATTGTTCCTGGTTAATAGGCAGACGAGAAGGGGCGGAGGCGTTGCATTGTTTGTAAGGTCAGATTATAACTGTAAACTCATTAACAACATGTCATTTACAGTGGACAACATCATGGAATGTGTTACCATAGAAATTACATCTATAAACTCCAAAAATATAGTTGTTAGTTGTATTTACAGAGCTCCTGGGACAAATATTGACACCTTTGAAGACATTATCTTAGGAATGTACAACAAAATCAACAGAAATAAGCATTTATTTGTCTGTGGAGATTTCAATATAGATTTTTTAAACCCTCACAATCATCCACAAATCACTTCATTTATAAACACCTTGTATTGTTTAGGACTGTTTCCAACCATCATTCATCCTAGCAGAATAACTATGGACTCAACAACTCTCATTGACAATATTTTAACTAACGTTATATCCGGTAATCTTAGTGGGGGACTACTGGTCAGTGATATCAGTGATCACTTGCCAGTTTTCTCAGTCTTTGCATTGGAGGGTTGTTGTAAGTATCGAAGCAATATCAAATTCATGAGTAGAAAAGTAACACCTGAAACAATTGATAATTTAAGGGAGGATTTATCAAGTCAGAATTGGTCAGATGTTTTTGTTGATGATGTTGACAGGTCATATGATGCTTTCATCTCCATTTTTTCCAGTTTGTATAATAAACACTGTCCATTTGTTGACAAAACATATAGAAATCAATATAGCAACAAACCATGGATAACTAAGGGACTTCAGAGGGCATGTAAAAAGAAAAACGTACTATATAAACATTTCATAAAACTACGAACTAAGGAAGCTGAAAGTAAGTATAAAACATATAAGAATAAGTTAATCAATATCATGAGACTCAGTAAAAAAAATATTATAATGAGTTACTTGTCAAAAATAGAAATAACATCAAAAACACATGGAACATATTAAATGAAATAGTAAAAAAGAATAGAGTAACTAGAGATTATCCTTCATTTTTTCAGAGTAACAACTACATCACGATTGATAACGACGAGTCTATTGCTGAACACTTTAATGAATACTTCGTTAATGTGGGTAAAAATCTTGCCAGTAAAATTGACTCATCAACTAATAACTTCTGGGTAAATAATTCAACGTTGAACAAATCTGTTTCAATGTTCATTGGTGGTACTCATGAAAGGGAAATACTTGATCTGGTTCATGGTTCAAAAAGTAAGAAATCGACTGATTTTAATAATTTGGATATGGCTTTATTAAAAAAAGTTATTGATTGTATAGTAAAACCGTTCAATTATATTTGCAATATGTCACTAAGTACTGGTAAATTTCCTTCTCAAATAAAAATAGCCAAAGTAATTCCTCTGTTTAAAACTGGTGACAAACACACATTTTCTAATTATAGACCTATATCACTCCTGCCACAATTTTCCAAAATTTTGGAAAAAATATTTGCTAAAAGATTAAATTATTATTTACTGAAGCATAACATCATTTGTGAAGAACAATATGGATTCAGAAGGTCTCGAACTACATCACATGCTTTGATGGACTTTGTGGAAAGTATAGCAACTGCAATTGACAATAAACAATACACAATAGGTGTTTTTTTTTATTTACAGAAAGCGTTTGACACAATTAACCATGGAATACTATTAATTAAACTGCAGAAATATGGAATCAGAGGTCTGGCATATGAATGGATAGCTAGTTATTTACAAGGCAGATTTCAGTATGTTCAGTTCAATAATACAAATTCTGAACTCAGGGATGTCAGATGTGGGGTGCCGCAGGGCTCAGTGCTGGGTCCTTTGTTGTTTATAATCTATATAAATGATATAAGTTGGGTGTCGAGTTCACTGAGATGGGTCCTTTTTGCGGATGATACAACTGTGTTCTGTAGCAGTGAAAATCTTGAACAGCTTCTGGACATAGTGGAGAAAGAACTGGAAAAATTTAAGGTTTGGTTTGACGCTAATAAGTTGTCACTCAACCTTGGGAAAACTAAATGTATTATATTTGGAAATAAACAGGCACCCAAATGTAAAAATTTAACTATAAACAATAAGGAAATTGAGTTAGTAACAGAGAATAAATTTTTAGGTGTTATAATTGATAATAAACTTAGCTGGAAACCACATATAAATTATGTGAAATCAAATTGTCAAAAACTATAGCCATTCTGTATAAAGCCAAAGACCTACTGCCGCAAGAAGGGTTACTTACTTTATATCATTCTCTGATGGTACCATATATGACATATTGTGTTGAGTCATGGGGAAACACTTACAAATCAAATACCAATCCAATATTCCTTTTGCAAAAACGAGCCATACGAATCATCTGCAATAAACAATATCGTGAACCAACTCATTCTTTATTTGTGTCTTTAAATTTATTAAAATTCATAGATTTGGTCGATTACATTACAATTCAAACTTTATTTCGAGCGAGAAACCAAGCCTTACCGAGACATGTCCAGAGTCTGTTCCGATTGAGGGAATCCAGATATAGTTTAAGAGGTTGTGCAATTTTTATGAAACCATCAGTAAGAACAAATGTAAAGGGTTTTTGTGTGTCTGTGGTTGGGGTGAGGAAATGGAACAAATGTTCAACAGAGGTTAGAATGAGTAGTACCTTAGTAAGATTTAAGAAACTACTCAAAAAGAACATCTGTCTAAGTATCATAAAGAAGCAAATATAAGTTTGATTTATATGGAATGTTCAATTTATAGTGGGACTCATTGATCTTTGAATGTGTGGGTATGTATGTGCGTATGTAGATATATAGATATGGGTAGGTGTATATGTATATGTATATAAGTGACTGTGTATATGTATGTATGTATATATTTATGTTTGTAAAGTATATATGTATGTATATAGGTATATAGGGCACAGCCCAAGCAGAGGGGTCACCCCCAAGAGCCTGGTCTACTGAGGTTTCTTCCTTATAGGGAGTTTTTCCTCACCACAGTTGCCTAGTGCTCGCTCTGGGGGTTGGTAAGGTTAGTCCTTACTGGCGTAAAGTGCCTTGATTCGACTTTCTTGTGATCTGGTACTATATAAATATAATTATAAGTGAATATATATTGATTGGTATGTCGTGTGGTCGACATGTAGTAGTGAAATTTGTATTTATGTAAATATGACTGATTAGAATTGTTGGACTTGTACGAGCAGGGGTGGGCGCTAATAAGCTTTGCTTCAGCCCACACCCTTTCGGACTCACTAGTTTTGTCTGTGTTGTTTGTGGAATTGTTCATTTTTTTCTATTTGAATATTTTGTGTGCCGAATAAAAACTATGTCACTTTTGTCACTTGAAAATCTTGGTTCCAAACCAACAAAATGAATGCCTCGCAGATGTGAAGAAATCATGAAAAACTGTGGTTATACAACTAAATGCTAGTTTAGTGATTCACAGGATTGTTAAAAAACAGTTTGAACATAATAGTTTTGAGTTTGTAGCATCAACAGCAGATGCTACTATTATTGTGAACACCCCCTTTTCTACTTTTTTTTTTACTAATAGCCCAATTCATAGCCTTAAGAGTGTGCATATCATGAAAGCTTGGGTCTTGTTGGATTTGTGAGACTCTACTGACTTACTGGTATCTTGTTTCCCATGTACAATAATATACTCAAAACCTGGATTAATCTTTTTAGTCACAGTAGCACTACTATTATTCTGAACACTACTGTAAAAGGTGCTGAAGACTGCCCGATGTCCAAACATCTGGATGGTAAACACGGGGCCGGAGTGGGAGGCAGCGCCGTGTCCTTCCTTTGCACAGGACATGCCGGTACTGGACACTGGACACAGTGAATGACACCAAATATGTAGACTGTTCAGAGACTGCCATCCATTGGTCTTCAGACCGCACCTCAATACTTACTGACTGTGTCATTTTGACGCCATTCGGCCTCAATCGGTGTATGTGTGACGGGGGTATAAGCCTTGACTCATTGAAGACGTGATTTGCATTTTGAACCAAACATATAGAAAGAATTATTTGCAGTTAATATTTTTATATAAGCTTCCATTCAATTGAGTAGAATTGTATTGTGGTAAAAACAGCACTCTATGTTCTCTCCAGCTCAGTGAAGGACGGTTAAGCCTTGGCAGGGGTATGCACTCTGTGAGTGTCCTGTATTTTAAGAGCAAGTATTAATGAGTGTTTAGATGCAATAAGCTCACCAAAAGCTGTTTAGATAGAACTTTTTCAAACACTTCTGAAGACAAAATGCAAACAGAGATCAAGCCACATTTACTTCGAACAATAAACACTATATTTCTTAAGACTTGTAACCACAACTATGTCAAATGTTTTGGTGATGTGCAGTAAGCAAACATTAAATCCAGTCTGGATCTGGGTTTCTCTTTGGTTTTCAAGACGCTTTGTGTACTTTGCACCAAAACCATCTGCTCGGCCAATTACAACTCATGTTTAATTTGTTTAAGACAAATGTAAACAGTGAAAGGAATCACACAGGATGTGGACTTCATAATTTTACTTAAAAGAAAGTTCAACTTGTTCTTCATTTCTGAGCACCCCAATGTTATTCAAGGACGAGTTTTCTTCTATTTGACTCCAATCATGTTAGAAACTAGAGCTGGGCAATACCTGTAATTTTTGTATTGATCCGATACCAAGTAAATACAGGCCCAGTATCGCCGATATCGATACCGATACCGATACTTTTTCATATTTAAGCTTCATAGACCCAAATGATCCAAATGACCTAGGATAGAATTTCGCCAAACATTGTACGTGACAACAAAATACTTATTATCACAATCAACATTTTTATTAAAAAAAATATCACTCAACACAAGTTAAAACAAAATCTCCTGAGGTAGAGGGCTGACAAACCACAAAACAACAAAATTAACATACCACAACAAAATTGGCTGGCGCCGCTGAGCCACGTGACTACTCAACAACAAAAAACCAGAGGGGGGAGGGTGCGCTGCTCCATGTTGTGTGACACAGCACAGTGCTACTCTTACAGACAGAGAATAGACTTTGATGAATCTGCGTGCATAGCAGTCAGTGCGTGCGGGAGAGAAAAAAAGCTTGAGTATTGATCTTTTTACACGAGGATCGTTCAATATCAATACCAGCATTGGTATCGATATTATCGATATTAAGATCGATCTGCCCACCTCTATTAGAAACATAGACTGTATGTACACTGGACAAAGGTGATGAAAGGTGCTTGAACACGACCCTTTCTTAGAGTCTGAACCACCTAACCTGGGTTTGGGTGTTTCTTGAATCTATTTCTGGAGACATTTCACTGCAGAACAAGGCGTATTATTACAGGTCTTTGCAATAAAATACACAAAACAACAGATACAGGCTCTACTACACTGAAAGAAAGAGAAAAGGAGTCATCCTGCCTCAGCCGCTGACACTCAAAGTGACCCCCTCCCCAAATTTACAGAACTTTATGGCTTAAAAATGTCTTAAACTAAGAATAAAAAAAAAAAAAGACACATACAGACCAAAAACCAGTTTTGTATCAGGCTGTAAACATGTTTATTTCTACTCTAAAGGTGTACATTTTAATACAGAGTCCTGTGGGAAAGTACTTTGTTTTAGAGCGGGCCTCAATGGCCAGTCAAGGAATTGCACTTCTGCATAGGCCTCATTTCAAAATTGGTTAATAGGGCACCGCAGTCTTGTTTGAGGGCAGGTGCTAAAGGGGTAAAATATCACGCATATGATGTAATTTCACAACTTCCGGGGAAAAAACATTGCATGTTCTCTCAGTTTTTGGGCCAATTTACATGCACAACAAAGTGAAAATGCAAAGAACAAGTGACGATGCTGTGGGACAAGTGGACATGCGTTGCGGGTTTGATTATGACCCGGACCACAAACACGTCGAGGCAGTTTGCAGGTGAGACAACACAGCTACTCTGGTTAGCTGTGTAGGCTAACACTTAAGCCCAGGTTACACATAGACGGTTTTGTCGGCGGGTAGTACGTAGACCGAAGTTCGCGGTAGTTCCGGCTGTTTTTCCGGTGGAAAGGGGCGGAGCATTTCGCCGGCATTTTGAGCGGCGTACTAGCCACAAATACGCGGATAAAATGCCGCTAAATCCGCCGAATAAAGCGGTGTTTTGACGCCGTAGCATCCGGCACACGTCAGGCAACGGGGGTTAATACCCAGTTCTATCCTTTACAATCGCAGGTTAAGACGCGCGTGAGAACGGCGGTGTTCTGCTGCCGCCGATAATGCCCTGTGTACCGCTGGATTTATCCAGGGCAAATCCTGCGTTACTCCAGGAACTTTTGCATATAGGCACCGCCCCCAGAGTATAATAGGCTGAAGCAGCTGTCACTGCAGGGGAGGGAGCTCATCTCTCAGCCTTTCCTCGCCTTTTCCCCTCCTCAACGTATTGCTCGTCTCCACCACAGGCCTCTCCTCTGCTTCTGAACCAGACCTCGTGGTAAGTCCTTGCCGCTGCCAATTTTCTTTTAGGAGGCACACTGGAGCTTCTCTGCAAAAATATTTGGAGCTGGCCGCGAGTGAGAGGCCTGCATGCAGCGCGCTAGCATTTTTATACTGACCGCCGCCTATCGGCCGTTTGGAACGCCGTTAACCGGGAGGTGGCGTTTAGAATGGCGTACTGTCCGCTAGCGCCACTGTTTTGTCTGCCTCTGTCGCCGGTTAAAACGCCTTTGAGGACGCCGATGTGGGCTCTATCGTCGTTTTACACGCCGTTGGTTAGGGATACAACGCCGGCCGCCAATTACGGCGGTGTAAACTGCGGCACTACAGGAAGGGGCAGGATGAAATGGCGATTAAAAAGTATCAAACGCCGTTGTTTGCGTTGTCTCCATCGTCACGCGAATTCTCCGGGAGCGCTCCCGGAATTATTCGACATGTTGAATAATTTTTTTGACACAACGGCGTGTGATCCTTAAGACGGCCAAAAACTCTTCCGGGACGCTTCCGGGAGCTCTTACTGTCTATGTGTAAAGGGGGTTTACCTACACGACATCTTCCATTTGCCTCGTTTTCCCTTCTCCATTTGGAACCAAAACAACAACAAAAAACACTTTTCGCGTCTGCTTCGGTGATTGCAGCCGAAAACAAAACATTACACCATTTTTCCATGTGAAGTTATGCTGTGTTTATACTGCACAATAGAACCGGCTGTCCCCACAAGTGGTGAAATCCCGCAATATCACATAGGGTTCAAGTAAGACTGTGGTGCCCTATTGGTTAAACATTGTGAGCAATCAAACCTATGAGTGCTTATCTCACTTTTGATGATCACATTGTATGAGAACAACCGACATACTTTTACCACAAATAGCTAAAAAAGACATGGATTGGGAGCTTGTAGTGCTACTCTAAATTAGCTTAACCAGCATGGTTTTTCTGAACCTATATACTACAACGTAATAATTACTGTATTCTTAAATTTTAAGATTATGAACAACATATACCGCTGGTGATATTACTAAAACAAGAACAAGATTTCTGACATCTGCCAATCCAGATCCGGATCACCTCCAACATTCAGTGGAATCTTCAATGCCCTAATATCTATCTGTGGTGCAAATTTAGTGAGAATCCGTGAGGTAGTTTTAACGTAATCCTTCAAAGCCTATATAAAGGGAATCTTTATATAGGATTACCTTCAAAATTTAATGGAGTCTTCCATGGCCAATCACATATCCATGGTGAAAATTTGATGAGAATCCTTGAAGTAGTTTTGACGTTTCAAGTTTATTTGGGTCAAGGAAAAAAAAAGTACTTAGCAACAAAATAAATAAAACAAAAAAAAAATCTGGATCCAGATCATCTCCAAAATTTAATGGAGTCTTCCATGGCCTAATATGTATAAAAATTTCATAAAAATACGTGCAGTAGTTTTGACATAATCCTGCTAACAGACAGACAGACAAATAAATAAATGCCAATGAATTTATTATGTCCTTGGTGGATGTACTTATATAAAAGTAAATCCCTTCAGTTGCTCACGCTTAGGGTCGCCACTGCAGATCCAACTTGGCTCCATCCAGAGATGGGAGTGGGTGTTTTCTTCTGCAGGCCTCCCGTCTTGTGAGCCAGCATGGACTCCCAAAATTTCCTGAATAATGTCCTGTATTGTCAAGTGTGTCGGTAGCATGATCCAAGCAGAGGGTCACCCCTTTGAGTCTGGTCTGCTTGAGGTTTCTTCATCAGAGGGAGTTTTTCCTTACCACTATCGCCTGTGTGCTTGCTCTAGGGGTTGGTAAGGTTAGACCTTACTTGTGTGAAGTGCCTTGAGGCAACTTTGTTGTGATTTGGCGCAATATAAATGAAAACAAATTGAAATTGGATCTGCATGTTGATTTGACACAAATTTCACACCAAATGTCCTTCCTGATGCAACTCCCCATTACATTGAGAAATGTGGCAGGGGTGGGATCTGAACCAAGAACCATCCACACTGAAACCAAGCGCACTAACCACTTGGCCACCACTCCTGCAGTATTGTTCAAATTTAATATACGAGGTCTGTTAGAAAAGTATCCGACCTTTTTATTTTTTTCAAAAACCATATGGATTTGAATCACGTGTGATTGCATCAGCCAAGCTTGAACCTTCGACATGACATGCATGTCATTGTGATTTCCGGATTTTTGAGTATTGGCAGATACTCAAAATCAGATGACTCGGAATTGGATCGGGCCAAAAAAACCTGATCAGGACATCCCTAGTGTAATGTTCAATGTATGACTTATCTGCCCAACGGTTGGGTGAATAACCTTTGCCTTATTAATATGCTGCACTACAAATGCACCAGTGATTACAAAGCAGGTTGATAGCATTATCTTGTTGCTATTTGGAGCCTGTGGTGGGTTTTTTGTAATTCCCATCACAGGTATGCTGGAAGCAAGGGGTGTTCAGGAGCTGCACCCCCCACCCCCAACTGTTGAGGGCCTGTAGCTACATGGCAAAAAAGAGAAAAGGTTTACGAAACAAATCAATCATTGCATATGGTAGTCTAGACTTACTCTCAGCTCAACACTGACTGAGCTCCAACTTCTCCATCCCATGATGACCGCCTTCTTCAGGTTCACACATTCCTTCCAAAACTAATTTTTGTCGTATTTCTCACAAAAGTGAGTACAGAACTCAGAGGTTTGATTCCCTAACAACATTTTAACAGTGATTTAGTTTGTAAAATGTGAACTTATCCTTTTACAAGTCAAAAGGTTTTCTGGGTATGTGCTTGTGTGGAATCTGACTTTTTACTCTGTTGCTTGTTTCCTTCCCCCTGGCACTTTCACTGGTGTGGCACTGCCTTAGTTTCCATAGGCTCCATCAGGAAGCAGCTCACTAAAATGCCCCCACTGGAATGATTTCATTCTGTCTGGACATAGTGCCGTTTTGCTCCACCCAGGCTACGGTGTTTATAACCTGCTGGCCACGCACTCACACCTGGCTCTAGACACTGCCAACACCTTACAATACCGTGCAACCCTCCCTTACTGACACACAAATCACCCTCCAGGATCTTTATTTATTTTTAAGAATATTTTTAAACTCTAACATTTTATTCATGACACCTTCCAGAGGTCTGATTACGATAACATTTGCTGCAGGACTTGCGTGTACATTGGCAGGGCCGGGCAGGTGTCGCCTGGCAGCCCCGAGCCGTTTCATTAATAGCGTTTTATGTTTTGCGGCAGACGGCCATGAATGTCTCTATTCAGAGGAAAGTGTAAAGAAGGGCTGCAAAGTGAAGCAAAAGAAGCCGTGTGTGTTTTGTCACCAGTGGCGATGTCTGATGTGAAAGATCCAGGGGGTGCCAGTTGTTTGTGCGTGTGAGGAGAGAGGTGTGACGGTGACATCACTCCTTCCAGTGTTGTTATTGCAGACATTACGTGCCAGAGATGCTGGAGCTCCAAAAATATGTTTTGGAACTTCACATCATGAAGCTGCTGTGGCGTCCTAATGTATGAAAGCATGCACATGGAAAACACTTCTTAAAGAATTAATATATATATATATATATATATATATATATATATATATATATATATATATATATATATATATATATACACACACACACACACTCATCTTCAACCACTCAGTCCAATTAAGGGTCGCGGGGGGCTAGAGCCAATCCCAGCAGTCATAGAGCGCGAGGTGGGGTACACCCAGGACAGGACGCCAGTCTGTCACAGGGCCACAAACAGACAAACAAACATTCACACCCACTCGCACACCTACGGACAATTTAAAGACTCCAATCCATCTAACCCGCATGTCTTTGGATGTGGGAGGAAACCGAAGCACCCGGCCGAAACCCACGCAAACATGGGGAGAACATGCAAACTCTACACAGAAAGGCCACAGGTGGGAATTGAACCCATGCCCTATATATAGATGTGGTAGTGTGGAGTGTGCATGCCCTCCCCTACCTGTGTTTGGAAGTTCTTGGTTGTGCGCACCTGGGTTCTGATTGTGTTTGATGTGAGCCAGGGATATAAATTCAGCATTGTTTTGTGGCTTCGTCCCTCTTTTGCTTCCTGGTCTCTCCTGCGCGGCAGCATTGGAGTGGCTTTACATGCTGTGGTGACTGCGTGCGTTCATCTTTTTCCTTCCTTTTTGGAGCTTTTGGGTGGCTCTTTATTAGTGGCTTGGAGTGCTGCTTTACTCCAAGCACCACTGCAGCTTACAGCTGCTGCTGTTCGCGGGCATGTTTGGGCCACCAGCGTCTGATTTGGGGTAAGCGGCCGGCTTCGCCTTTTTGGCCCATTCAGTTGTCTTTTGTCGTTCTATAATGTCGTTTTTTCTTATAGCGTGGCACTTTGTGCGCTTTTACGCACGTTGTCTGTAGGCTGGGAGTGTGGCTCCACTGGGGTCTTGAGCAGACCGGTGCGTCTTCTTACTGGTGAGTTGCTGGTTTCTGTCTTTTATAAATAATTCTAAATTATTTTGGTCTGCTAATGTGGTGTCTACATCACAGCGGGACCAGGCTGCACCTCCCGCGGTGGCTGCTGGGGACAGCTGCGTCGGCCACATTTTGGCGTTGTCGGCAGGATTACCAGGAAATTAAGGGGGCAGAGACCTTTTATTTTGTTAGTAGTATTGGTGGTTTAAATTGTTAGATTTTTCATAAAAAGGTATCCAGAACAGCGGAGGTGGTGTTAGGACTCAAACTTTTAGGATCTTTTTTTTGGGGGGGGCTTTTGGCATTTTTCCTCAGTTGACATGGAGGAGGAATTGCAGCAGTTAAAAGATCTTGTTTCACAGCTTCAAGCAGATAATGAGCAACTCCATCGGGAGTGTGCGGTGGCTTTGGACCCAGATGGGGGCGCCTCTCAGCTGTCTGGGTCAGCAGTAAATACAGTGTCCCCTCTTCCCGCTGTCACAGAGCGATTTGTGGTTGTACCTTGGGACTGTAGGTGCCCTATGTTTAATGGAAGGACTGGGCTGGGGATAACTGAGTGGGCTGAGGAGGTTGAGGCGTGCATGCGTGCCTGACATCTGGCTGCTGCTGACCGTGCCTTTGTTTATTTTTTGGATCATTTGGAAGGAGAAGCCAAACAGGAATTAAGTTCCGTCCATCTGCTGAACGTGGGGACTCTGATAAATTCTTGCCATTTTGAAGGAGCTTTATGGATGTCATCAATCTTACATCACTTGCAGCAAGATTTCTTTGCTCTGCACCAACTTGAGGGTGAGAGCCTTCAGGAGTTTTCGCTAGCTTTAATGTCTTTGATGGCTCGGTTAGACCAGCAGGCACCAGGTGGGATCCCTAATGCAGAGGTATTGCTTCAAGACCAATTTACTGAACATGTTCTTGATAGTGCCTTGCGTCGCGAGCTAAAACAACTTGTTCGTAGGCAGCCAGACATTAGATTAATGGAGCTCCGGGCTGAGGCGATGAGGTGGGAGTGCGAGGGCCTACTAGGTGGTGCTAGAGGCCGTAGTTATTCTGTTCCCTCGGCTTTTGGCCTTCAGTGTGGCGTGCAAGGCAGTGTCCAGTCAAGTAAGCAGGGTGAGCCACCAGAGCCTGGTTTAAGAGAGCTTATGGACATATTAAAGCGGCAGCAAGAACAGTTGAATAAACTTACTCAAACTGTTGTATCATTGCAGGCCCTTATTCCTTAGAGAGTAGCTCAGGTTCAGTTCCATTATTTGTCATAGGTGTCTGCAAACAGGACACTATGCTAGGAACTGTACCTGTTCTCAGGTCTTTAATCACCATCAACCCAGGCATGTTAATCTGGGCTCAGGTGGGGAACCCTTAGGCTCACAGTTGGATACCGCCAGCGGACTGATTGCGCAATGTCCAAATATACACTCAACAAAAATATAAATGCAAACACTTTTGGTTTGCTCCCATTTTGTATGAGATGAACTCAAAGATCTAAAAACGTTTCCACATACACAATATCACCATTTCCCTCAAATATTGTTCACAAACCAGTCTAAATCTGTGATAGTGAGCACTTCTCCTTTGCTGAGATAATCCATCCCACCTCACAGGTGTGCCATATCAAGATGCTGATTAGACACATGATTAGTGCACAGGTGTTCCTTAGACTGTCCACAATAAAAGGCCACTCTGAAAGGTGCAGTTTTATCACACAGCACAATGCCACAGATGTCGCAAGATTTGAGGGAGCGTGCAATTGGCATGCTGACAGCAGGAATGTCAACCAGAGCTGTTGCTCGTGTATTGAATGTTCATTTCTCTACCATAAGCCGTCTCCAAAGGCGTTTCAAGAATTTGGCAGTACATCCAACCAGCTTCACAACCGCAGACCACGTGTAACCACACCAGCCCAGGACCTCCACATCCAGCATGTTCACCTCCAAGATCGTCTGAGACCAGCCACTCGGACAGCTGCTGAAACAATCGGTTTGCATAACCAAAGAATTTCTGCACAAACTGTCAGAAACCGTCTCAGGGAAGCTCATCTGCATGCTCGTCGTCCTCATCGGGGTCTCAACCTGACTCCAGTTCGTCATCGTAACCGACTTGAGTGGGCAAATGCTCACATTCGCTGGCGTTTGGCACGTTGGAGAGGTGTTCTCTTCACGGATGAATCCCGGTTCACACTGTCCAGGGCAGATGGCAGACAGCGTGTGTGGCGTCGTGTGGGTGAGAGGTTTTCTGATGTCAGTGTTGTGGATCGAGTGGCCCATGGTGGCGGTGGGGTTATGGTATGGGCAGGCACCTGTTATGGACGAAGAACACAGGTGCATTTTATTGATGGCATTTTGAATGCACAGAGATACCGTGACGAGATCCCAAGGCCCATTGTTGTGCCATACATCCAAGAACATCACCTCATGTTGCAGCAGGATAATGCACGGCCCCATGTTGCAAGGATCTGTACACAATTCTTGGAAGCTGAAAATGTCCCAGTTCTTGCATGGCTGGCATACTCACCGGACATGTCACCCATTGAGCATGTTTGGGATGCTCTGGACCGGCGTATACAACAGCGTGTACCAGTTCCTGCCAATATCCAGCAACTTCGCACAGCCATTGAAGAGGAGTGGACCAACATTCCACAGGCCACAATTGACAACCTGATCATATCTATGCGAAAGAGATGTGTTGCACTGCATGAGGCAAATGGTGGTCACACCAGATACTGACTGGTATCCCCCCCCCCAGTAAAACAAAACTGCACCTTTCAGAGTGGCCTTTTAATTGTGGACAGTCTAAGCACACCTGTGCACTAATCATGGTGTCTAATCAGCATCTGGTATGGCACACCTGTGAGGTGGGATGGATTATCTCAGCAAAGGAGAAGTGCTCACTATCACAGATTTAGACTGGTTTGTGAACACATATTTGAGGGAAATGGTGATATTGTGTATGTGGAAAAAGTTTTAGATCTTGAGTTCATCTCATACAAAATGGGAGCAAAACCAAAAGTGTTGCGTTTATATATTTTTTGAGTGTAGATGTTCAATCGGGGGTGTTGTGGTCTCGTGTTTAGTGGACAACTGGTTCTATGGTTTCTACATGACAGAAAGTTTGTTCATGAAGCATTCTGCACATGGGGTCAGGACCACCTCCATTTTCTGTAATTGGCTTCAGCTTAGAGCAGCAATGGGCTGGCAATTCCTTACATTGGCTATTTAGAACTTGATGCTGAGCTGTGTGGTAAGGTTATTCCGCATTGTGGCATTTTAGTGGTTAGGGACCCCCCTGGTGCTGTTACTTCAGTTCCTGGTGTTTTGGGGATGAATGTCATTAAGCGTTGTTATGGTTTCGCTTTTTACCTGCACTTGGCTCATCTCTTTTTGAATACACCGGCTGTTTTAGAGACCCCTACACTGGTCCTCATGTGTTACAGAAATGCCATGAGGCGGGTCCAGTTGAGGATTTGATGGACTAGTATGGTAAAAGGTCCGGGGTAGACAGTGGTGCGTGGTGCCCTGGAACGGTACCATGAAGTTGGTGGCTTGCACTTGTTCAGAGGAGTTTGATGGAGAGAGTGTTTTGTTAGAGCCACCAGAGACTGGGTTAGCCGCGGGTTTACTTGTCTCCCCATGCCTAGTGAGAGTGGTTCGAGGGACTGCATATATTCCTGTGGTTAATGTGGGGATGAAGGCCGTCCTGCTTTACCCACGGACCACACTTGGTAGTTTGGGTGTGGCGCAGATTGTGAGCTTGCCAGCTGGGGTGACTGAGGATAGAACCGTGTTGGTGTCTACAAATTCTCATGTTGTTTTGCCCTCTGTGCCTGATAGAATAGCATCTCTGGAACTACCTGCTTTAGGAGTTCAGGATCAGGAGAAGGTGAAGTCATTGTTGCAACGTTATGAGTCAGTCTTTGCCCAGCATGAAAATGACTTGGGATGTACGACTCTCCTATCACATGATATACCCCTGGTGGATGATGTTCCAATTCGCCTGAGGTATCGCCGTATCCCGCCTTCTGAATATGAGGCAGTTAAGGCGCATATAAATCAGCTGCTGGAGTCTCAAGTAATTCGGGAAAGCAGCAGTCCATACGCTTCACCAAGTGTATTGGTGAGAAAGAAGGATGGTGGCCTACGCCTTTGTGTGGATTACCGTTTGCTTAATAGTAAAACGCGGAAGGACGCGTTCCCCTTGCCTCGGATCGAGGAGACACTGGATTCGTTGTCAGGCGCTGTCTGGTTCTCTAGACTCGATCTAGCCAGTGGTTAAAACCAGGTTCCTGTGACTGAGGCAGATCATCCTAAAATGGCCTTTTGTACCCCTTTTGACCTGTTTGAGTTTATCCGCATGCCGTTTGGCTTGTGTAATGCCCCAAGCACCTTCCAGCGGCTGATGCAGAGGATGTTTGGTGACCAGCAAGGTCAGTCTCTTTTGCTGTACCTTGATGATATTGTGGTCTACTCCTCCTCTGTTGAACAACATCTTCAGCGTCTGGAGATGGTGCTTGGGCGGCTTAACAGAGAAGGCCTGAAGGCGCGGCTTGAAAAGTGCTCATTTTTCCAGCGTAAGGTGGGGTGCTTGGGCCATGTCATCTCAGACCAAGGGGTGTAGATGGACCCTGAAAAGATTAAAGCTGTGTCTCAGTGGGAGCGTCCTACCAATACCTCAGAGCTGTGGTCGTTCTTGGGCTTTGCCAGTTACTACCGCCGGTTTGTGGAGGGATTTGCCAGGTTGGCGGGCCCTCTACACCGGCTGGTGGCTGAACTGGCAGGTACAAAGTGCAAAAAGGGTTCGGGCAAAGCTTTAGAGGCGGCATGGACTCCGCAGTGTGAGCAGGCATTCCAGGCACTAAAGTCCAAGCTAGTGTCTGCACCCGTTTTAGCTTTTGCAGATTTTTCTAAGCCGTTTATTTTGGAAGTGGACGCTAGTTATAGTGGACTGGGAGCTGTTCTCTCCCAAGAGATGGACAGTGGAGTAAGACTGGTGGCCTATGCCAGCAGAGGGTTGCGGCCCACTGAGTGCAACATGGCAACTTACAGCTCCATGAAGTTAGAATTCTTAGCACTCAAGTGGGCCATGACGGAGAAGTTCCGTGAATACTTGTTGGGTCACAAGTGTATAGTGTACACTGACAATAATCCCCTGAGTCATTTCCAGGCTGCAAAATTGGGGGCTACGGAGCACCGATGGGCTGCTCAGCTGGCTGCCTTCGATTTCGAAATCAGGTACCGTTCGGGTCGAAGTAACAGAAATGCTGATGCCTTATCCCGGCAATATTCAGGCTCTGAAGCCCTGGTCCAACAACTGCCTGGTACTGCAGCCCCTTTAGTTTTGCAGCATGGTCCACTGTCACATCCAGTTGAGGCTGCCACTCAGTCTCTTGTTTTAGCCCTTCCAAGCTATTCCACTTCTGACCTTAGGTCTTTACAGGAGAATGATACTCTGTTAAAAGAGGTTCTAGTGTTTTTGCGGTGGAGAATTCAACCTTCTGCTGTAGAGAGGCGGCGTCTCTTGAAAGGTGCTTTGTTCTTGCTTCGCCAGCGTAAAAGGTTTGTGGAGCAAGATGGGGTCTTTTTCCGGCAGGCTTACCGTCCTGATGGTGGGGAGGAATTTCTTCAGCTCCTTTTACCAGCTTCTCTAAGGCATGAGACCTTAAATCTTCTTCATCAGCAACATGGTCATCAGGGCATGGAACGGACTGCAGAGTTGGTCCGTCAAAGGTGCTATTCGCCAGGCATGTTTAAGGATATAAGAGATTGAGTCCAGGAATGTGAGCGGTGCCAAGTGGCAAAGGATGCTGGTTCAACATCACACAGCTACATGGGTCACCTGCTTTCCTCGCGGCCCAATGAGATCCTTGCCATAGATTTTACGATGCTGGAGCGCTCGCAGAATGGGTATGAAAATGTTTTGATCATGACTGATGTGTTCAGTAAATTTACGGTGGCAGTTCCAACACGTGATCAAAGGGCTTCCACTGTGGCCCACATGTTGGTCTCAGAGTGGTTCTACAAGTTTGGTGTTCCAGGTCGTCTGCACTCTGATCAGGGACGTAGTTTTGAGAGTGCCTTGATTCAGCAACTTTGTTCGCTGTAAGGTGTGGAAAAATCTCGTACTACGCCCTACCATCCAGCCGGCAATGGGCAATGTGAGCGCTTTAATCGCACTCTTCATAATCTGTTGCGGACATTGCCATTGCCGCAGAAGCAGGATTGGGCTTCTTCTTTGCCTCAAGTCCTCTTTTGTTATAACACCACACCACATCAGAGTACAGGAGAATCGCCGTACTATTTGATGTTTGGCCAAGAGCCAAGGCTTCCCACTGACTTTCTGTTAGGGAGGATTGAGAAACCTAGATTAGGTGAGGTGCAAGGCTGGGTGGCTGAGCACCAAGAGAAACTTAGGGTTGCTTTTGGTTATGCTTGGGAGCGGCTTCTTGCAGCTGCGAATCGTAGGAAAGAGCGCCATGATCAACGTGTGCGGTATGCACCACTGTCGGTAGGCCAGCGGGTGTATGTGAGGGATTATGCTGCGCACGGGCGTCATAAAATTCAGGATCTGTGGAATTCGGTGGTCCATCAGGTGGTGAGTATTCCATCTGGGGACGGTGCAGTTTACCACGTGGCTCCTGTTGAGAACTTGCATAAGGTCCGGACTGTGCATCGTGACATGTTGAAAGCTGTCTTGGGACCTTTGGAGGGTAATCAAGCTCCACCTTCCTCTGTACCAGAGGCAGCCTCACTTGAGGACTCTTGTTCCTCTGATAGTGAAGTGTTGCTCTTGGCTTCAGAATCCCATCGGCCTGTAGTTTCTCCTGTTCCCTTAGTAACCCCCGCCTTGTGTGTGACAGATTGCAGTCGGAGTGGAGCACCTGCTCTAATACAGTCATCTGAACCCTCGTCTTCCGCTGATGTTGACCAGCCGAGCACCAGTGCTCAGGCCTTGCGCCGAACCACTCGTTCTACGGCTGGTCAACATTCAAATATACATCGGCTTCCTCAGCCTCTGGGTAGTAATCAGGCTGCTGAGCGGGTTGCTAGAGTTCCGGAGCAAACTTCAAATCTTCAGGTTGCTATCTTTAGGCCTTGGTCTTGACCTTTTATCGCTGGGAAGACGATATAAAGGTGGGGGGTAGATGTGGTAGTGTGGAGTGTGCATGCCCTCCCCTACCTGTGTTTGGAAGTTCTTGGTTGTACGCACCTGGGTTCTGATTGTGTTTGATGTGAGCCAGGGATATAAATTCAGCATTGTTTTGTGGCTTCGTCCCTCTTTTGCTTCCTGGTCTCTCCTGTGTGGCAGCATTGGAGTGGCTTTACATGCTGTGGTGACTGCGTGTGTTCATCTTTTTCCTTCCTTTTTGGAGCTTTGGGTGGCTCTTTATTAGTGGCTTGGAGTGCTGCTTTACTCCAAGCACCACTGCGGCTTACAGCTGCTGCTGTTCGCGGGCGTGTTTGGGCCACCAGCGTCTGATTTGGGGTAAGTGGCCGGCTTCGCCTTTTTGGCCTTATAACGTGGCACTTTGTGCGCTTTTATGCACGTTGTCTGGAGGCTGGGAGTGCGGCTCCACTGGGGTCTTGAGCAGACCGGTGCGTCTTCTTACTGGTGAGTTGCTAGTTTCTGTCTTTTATAAACAATTATAAATTATTTTGGTCTGCTAATGTGGTTTCTACATCACAGCGGGACCAGGCTGCACCTCCCGCGGTGGCTGCTGGGGACAGCTGCGTCGGCTGGATAATTTAGAGGCTGGCCACGCCTTGCATAACTCCTCCTGCTGCTGATTTCCTGGATCCTGGGTATTTGACTAAGCTGCATCTTGTTAATAGTCTGGTAACAAATTGGACTTTGTCCGGACATTGTAGAGGTTACAAAGCCAGAGGTGGGCGAAAAAAAAAAAAAAGAGAAATAACATATCGCGTGCTGGCTTTGTGATCCAGCTCTGGTCCAGCTCTCCACAAATTCACTGATACTTACTGGACTGGTAAGCATTGAAAGCCGAGATAGACATGTTCAAACTTGTCCTCTGCCATGCCGAAACGGAGGTGTTCCTTTGTCTCGCTTCCAAAGCGAATCGGTCTTTACGTGCGAAGCCTCCGCGCGGCTTTCCATGACAAAATCTCTTGTTAAAAGTGAAATCTGCCGGAAAGTGGCTGATGTCCAGATCTTGTGATAACAAAGAGCACACGACGGTCTCGTATCCACAGAGCCATCCGTTTAGAAATGGTCCGGTGGCTTGTGCCTCGTCGTTGCAGCTCGGAGCGCGGCGCACCGAGCGTCCTTAAAGGGGTCCTTAATGCTGTACTAACAGACCTTATTCTCTGTGAAGCCCGTAAAATTTTCACCGAAAGCCAGATAAATTTTTTGAATGGTTTCCAGCTGCCAGTCTCTAACAGCTTCTGAAAAAATTCTGATGGAAAAAAGTCCTTTTCATTCCACCATTTCCAGACAATGAAAATCCGATGAGGGGGCGGGACCACTCCTTCCCAAGGCGTGCTCACAGGCGAATGACGTCACCGACAGGCGTGGAAAAACTCACGCATGCACACTAGGGTTCAAGCATGTCTGACGTAAAAACATATGAATGAAATCCATATAGTTTTTGAAAAAAATAAAAAGGACCGTTACTTTATTGATAGACCTCGTGTATATATATATATATATATATATATATACTGCACGTGTCGGGAGGTCCAATTCAGTGGAATTCCACGTGAGAAAGTTATCATCTTTTCCCAAGTTTTCACGTGATGTTGTTTCTCCGCCTCCTCTCCACCAGTCATGCATCAGTGAGATATTGGCCTAACCATTCAAAAAGGAAACTAGGGAAACCATGAAGACACCTAATACAACTCAAGGTGTTATACCTTTTTGTCGCTGTGACTGGAGAAAATGTGCGCAGTGCAATTTTTGTGTGTTCCAAGCCTTACACTGTTTCAAAGACAATTCTCTGAGTGATGGTGCAACAGGGAAAAGTTGGTCTGTGCAGTTTCTCCAATCACATCGACAGAAGGCTATACCACCTTCAGAGCTTTTATGGGTGTGTTGAGGGCTTCCCTCACCAGTTTCCCTCATATGTAGCATCTCCTCAACTGTTGAAAGAAAACTGGCTGTAAAAGTGACTGTTAGTATTTATGACATTCTTTATATTTTTAGTTAGTCCAGTTTTTTATGGGCTCTGAAAATGGAAACACAGTAAATAAAAATGGTTATAGTTCCCACATGTTAATGTGATGTCAATGCGCACAGAGGCAAAATTACTAAAATGGTCTCACTGTCCAAATATTTATGTACCTGGTTTGAACAGGGGATATTTAAACCATTGATTCTAAAAAAAAAAAAAAAAAAAGTGTGAATGCATATGCACTTATTAAACACAAATAAGTAACATATCAAATAGTTTGTAAACAGGATTTGAACATGATGGAAGGGTTGTGAGCTGGTCAAAGATAAAGTGGGTCAATTTTAGCCAGAAAAGATCAAATGTTAAAGCCACACACAATCAAACAATATGGCCTTACCTACCCTTTTATACTACTATAGTATCCGTGCAGTAATATCAGTTTATTTGGCCCGGGTTGTGATTGATTATGCTGAGTGCAGTGATTTGACAGACAGCAGGTGTGAAATGCTGCCACACAGCACCCTGATAATTCGACAGAGTTTTTATGTTGCACCACTAATTCATATTATGCCAAATGTTCTGAAAACATATGAATCAGACGATGAGGGCTGTTGAACACCACATGAAATGCTTTCCACATATACACGAGCAGATAATTTTGACTTTAAGTTGGGCAGATTTACAGCTGATGTTGAGCTGTAATTGGTGGTTTCACCAGCATTGATAATACAGCCCTGCACGCTTTAATTAGTCAGACCAACCTGGACTGGAGAGGGTGCGCATGTGTGTGTGTGTGTGTGTGTGGGAGGGGGGGGGGTACAAGTAGGAACTCGCTTACACATGTTACCCAGACTTGGGGCTTTAACACATTAGGCTGCATGCATGCAAGAAAAAAAAAAAGCTTTGAGGAGAAATATACGAGGCCTGACAGCACACTTCAGGCGACACAGTCTTCTTCACCGTATGGAGTTTGAAAGGTGCAATCTGGAGTTTATTTCACCATCCACCCTCAAATGTTTTTAAAAAGTCTGACTTTGGGGAAACAGCTGATGAGCCATCGGCCTTTTTTAAATTCTCTCAACCCAATACAAATGTACAACATATCATTAAAATAAAAGTGACTTTTTTCCTGCACTAAATAGAATGAAGGGCTTGGACAGCAAAAGTATAGATGAGTGGGTGAGTGAGTGAGTGAGTCTATTCCAGCCAGCTTGTGTAGAAAATAACTCAAAATCAACAAATGCTATCATTTAGTAATTCACCAAATTCAAAGAATATGTAATGAAGACACAACCTGTTGCATCTGCTGAATTTTGCTGTACCAGAATGATTGAAAGAGTAACTTTATTTTGCCTGTGTAATACACTAGAGACATGTCTGTCGACTGCTGGATGGTTCATGGATGCTGGATAAATTGCCTGGAATTATCAACAGCTGTGACTGGAACTCATGTATACTTTGTCTGCCTTTCTTATGACTGGACACATTGTACACTTGTTGCTGCTCTCTGGCCAGAGCACGAGCTAGAAACCACAGGTAGAAACATGATGGCCGCTATGTGTGTCAGTACAAAACAACATATTAAACAGAATAGGTCAGGAAAACAGGAATTAAACAATAGATAGAACACGTGTCTGGGGATTCTGCTACAACTTTGCATCTGTACTGCATATTAGTGATGGCAAACTCAAAACAATTCTCTGGAACCCAGTTTTGAGCGCTGGGCCGGAGTCTGTATGAAAAGGAAAACATTGTGATCTGCGTTAAATGAGGCCTCAACATGTCGCCAACCGATTCAAATCAAAGCTTTGCATTGTTTTTGAATTTCATATTTAAAAGCTGCAGTTGGATGGGTGAGCAAGTCATTTTATATGAGGCTTTTCAATTGATTTAAAATATTTTCCTCATGGTTTCTCTGGATCTGGACGTGGATCTGGAAAACTGGACGACACCCTCCCTCCATGGTCCATCCATCTGTCATGCCCCATGTGCATTTAATGTGTGGTGACTCAACACCCAGGAGGAAGATTTGGTTTGCTATTACAACCCCTGGCCAAAATTATGGAATCACCAGCCTCTGAGGATGTTCATTCAGTTGTTTAATTTTGTAGAAAAAAAGCAGATCACAGACATGACACAAAACTAAAGTCATTTCAAATGGCAACTTTCTGGCTTTAAGAAACACTATAAGAAATCAATAAAAAAAGATTGTGGCAGTCAGTAACGGTTACTTTTTTAGACCAAGCAGAGGAAAAAAATATGGAATCACTCAATTCTGAGGAAAAAATTATGGAATCACCCTGTAGATTTTCATCCCCAAAACTAACACCTGCATCATATCAGATCTGCTCGTTAGTCTGCATCTAAAAAGGAGTGAACACACCTTGGAGAGCTGTTGCACCAAGTGGACTGACATGAATCATGGCTCCAACACGAGAGATGTCAATTGAAACAAAGGAGAGGATGATTAAACTCTTAAAAGAGAGTAAATCATCATGCAATGTTGCAAAAAATGTTGGTTATTCGCAGTCAGCTGTGTCTAAACTCTGGACCAAATACAAACAACATGGGAAGGTTGTTAAAGGCAAACATACTGGTAGACCAAGGAAGACATCAAAGCGTCAAGACAATAATTAAAACAATATGTCTCAAAAATCGAAAAATGCACAACAAAACAAATGAGGAACGAATGGGAGGAAACTGGAGTCAACGTCTGTGACCGAACTGTAAGGAACCGCCTAAAGGAAATGGGATTTACATACAGAAAAGCTAAACGAAAGCCATCATTAACACCTAAACAGAAAAAAAACAAGGTTACAATGGGCTAAGGAAAAGCATTCGTGGACTGTGGATGATTGGATGAAAGACATATTCAGTGATGAATCTCGAATCTGCATTGGGCAAGGTGATGATGCTGGAACTTTTGTTTGGTGCCGTTCCAATGAGATTTATAATGATGACTGCCTGAAGAGAACATGTAAATTTCCACAGTCATTGATGATATGGGGCTGCATGTAAGGTAAAGGCACTGGGGAGATGGCTGTCATTACATCATCAATAAATGCACAAGTTTACGTTGATATTTTGGACAATTGAAAGGATGTTTGGGGATGTTTCAAGATGATAATGCATCTTGCCATAGAGCAAAAACTGCGAAAACATTCCTTGTAAAAAGACACATAGGGTCAATGTCATGGCATAGGGTCAATGTCAACGAGTAGATCTGATTTGATGCAGGTGTTAGTTTTGGGGATGAAAATTTACAAGGTGATTCCATAATTTTTTCCTCAGAATTGAGTGATTCCATATTTTTTTCCTCTGCTTGGTCTAAAAAAGTAACCGTTACTGACTACCACAATCTTTTTTTCTTGATTTCTTATAGTGTTTCTTAAAGCCAGAAAGTTGCCATTTGAAATGACTTTAGTTTTGTGTCATGTCTGTTATCTGCTTTTTTTCTACAAAATTAAACAACTGAATGAACATCCTCCGAGGCCGGTGATTCCATAATTTTTGCCAGGGGTTGTATTATGGGATGTCCCTTGCTGCATGTTGTCTATCTCCTCCCTCACATTCCACTGGTCCAAACACACACTCACATGGAAAGCCTTATGTGACCCCTCTCCATCCCACCACACTCACACATTCCCTTTGGGCAAAGCTCCACTCCCTCCTTGTTCTCCCTGGCCTTTGGACATCACAGCAGAACTCCCCAAACCCCCTTTAGCAGGCATTCAGGCCTGTAAAAGCAACAGTCATCCAGGTCTATTGTCCCCCAGCTCGATCTGGAGTGTGGATGTTGGTTTGGCCCAGACGGTAGGTTAGGATCAGGTTTGAACAGTGCTGGATCCCCTCTAATCCCACAAAAGCAGAGGTTGAGCTGAGCCCAGGACCTCCGGCACTTTGTGAGCTACACCCTTCTTTTCCTGCACATACCCTCACACATGCACAAATTCTCATGCACAATGTTATTTCTTCTGGCTTAATGGATTCTCAACAATGACGGATTTCTTTAATTATTTCAAATTAAATAATACAGGCTCATCAGCATATAGGTACACTATCATCAACTCCTTACGCTATGATAAAAAAGTCTGAAGTAGATCTTCCATTGATGAATTCTGGCACCCAAATGTTCATTCTGTGGCTCAAAAAACAATTAATACATGATATAGTGTGTTATCTGCAGTAATAGTATTACTTGGCAGATCACTGTGACCAATCTGGACATTTTTGAACATGTTAAAAAAAAATCATCGTGTTGTAACACACCGTGATCCATAAAAGTGTATCATCGGATGCAATCTGTGCAGATCAGGGTTATATGTATCATTTACTTTAATTTTACACACAGCTCATTACTTGAATTATTTCTGCTTGAATGTGGATTTGGTTGCACAGTCACTTTGATACCAGGTTAAAATTAAAGGCTCAAATTAAAATACAGAGCAGACTGCTTTCTGTTTTGGAGCAGAGCGGTTTCATTAACCAGTATGGGCAACACAGCGGTCAGCGTGTGTGCAGGATGGTGTGTTCGTGGACTCAGTGTTTGCTGACCTCTGTAAATCTCCCCTGCAAAGATAATATCCAACCATAATCCCATAAAAGGCATGTCACAGTCTTTAAGATGTTAACAGATACATTTTATTTGGAGTAACACGTTGGTATAATCATAGACATAGACTGCACACAATACGGTTGTGACGATGCCCAGTAGCTCCCGCGTGATGGGGCTGCATTCAAAGACAGTAATCGGCAGTAACCGAGTGTATAATTGTGTATGACACACAACTTTAGATTGCTGTTGTGAACAATCAGGCCATATTACCTAATTTTTTTAGGCAGTGAATATTTTGCCGGACACGGCAAACACACACCTAGCACTATTTGACCGGATCTCCTCGCTGATTGACTAGTTCAAATGACATCATCGAAGAGTTTATTTCAACATGGCAGCGCCCTTGGCAAAGTTGAACTGGACGATATTTCGCCGTACGCGGCACCGGCAAAATGGCAGGTTGCGCTGTTTTACCGGCCATCTAAATTTATTCATGACGGATGGAACGGAACAGCCACGGTCAGGTGGGAACTTAAAGGCGATCGGAGTTTAAGATCTCCTTATTTCACTTTCACGACAGTAGCTTGATATTGGTGATTTTCCTTATTGAAAATTGTCATATTTTACCATTCACTATTTTCAGGGGTTGACTGATCGAAGGTTTTGTAGACATGACACTGACAGAGAAAAAACAGGTTAAACACACGTGTCGACGTGGACTTCTGTATTTTCATTTTTATTCTGTCTTGAATTTGCAGATTTTGGAAATCACAAATCTAAGAGATTATTTCTGTTTACTATGGCATTTTGAATGTTTTATCATGTTAGCTACACAAAATTAGGCCACCTAAGGCCCCCCCCCCCCCAAAAAAAGTTATTTATCATCCCTGCCCGACACAGAAAATTACCAAGACTGCAAAAATTATTTCCACCATGCACGGCGGTGGAAATAATTTTCACCACACGGTGGAATTAATTTTGCGCACGGCTATGCCACATTTTTGAGCTGCTTTTAGCGATGGCACCCAAAATGGCATAGAATCCCTCCACCAGTAGGTGATTTTCTGTTCCGATTAAAACGACTTTATGGCACCCAAAATGGCATAGAATCCCTCCAACTTTATGGCACCCAAAATGGCATTAAAAGATGAAAAATTAACACCAACACTCAATGCCGAAGGCGCCGCCATGTTGAAATAAACTCTTCGATGATGTCATTTGAAATAGCCAATCAGCAAGGAGATCCGGTCAAATAGCGTTAAGTGCGTGTTTGCCGTATCCGGCAAAATATCCACTTCGTTTTTTTAATCAGCATGGCAACAGGGGCCAAAACCTGGCAAAAAGGGGCCCTTTGTCACGTGACTTTCTGTAAATGTGATTTTTGATGTTGTCAATCTTTCATATTTAAAAAAAAAAAAACAATTCCAAATGGAAATTTTCAAACCACAAAAATAAAATTTAATTGTACACAAAATTATGTCAGTTTTATTATATGCATTAACTCTTGTGTAACTTCGGGTATCACAATGAATCCAGAACAGATCTAGATTGGGATTTGGCATAACATTGATCCCAGATGCCTTTCCTTATGAAACTGTAGCTGTACCTCAAAAAACACATTCACAGGTCTTGTTACTTTACATTAATGTCAGGTTGCTGCCATGGAAGACATTCAACTGCATGCTGACTCAGTTAGCAATTTTTGAGTTTCACTCAAGTTTAAACCAAGGATCCTCTACAGTAAACATCACCGCTTGAGCCACTAAACCACCACCTACTACTACATCTAGTTCTACAACTACTGCGACGACTGTTTAGTAGCAGTACAGTACAGGCTCTGGTTGTGCTTAAAGCAGAATGCCTGTTTCACATACTTTATATAAAGTAGTATAGAAGAGAAAGAAGACATTTTCAGAGTAATTAAAAATATGATTGCTTTCTATGTAGATTTACATATTGATTCCTTATGAAAATAATCTAATCTGACCTCACCTTTCCACTTCATGCCATGTGGTACATAAGGCTTCATAAAGAAAACACTGATAATACCAAACAAATGATGAATTGAGCAAAATGATGTTCTTATATTTTCCAACTTCAAGTTATAGAAACCTGAATGTTTATTGGATTTAAGCATTCTCTGGTGATATGTGTAATGAGGGAGGATGGGGCCTGACATGACAAAAGGTGCACTGACACTGATTCATGCACTTGTACGACCTGTGTTGTGCAGGAGAGTAAACTCATCTTTAACGGGTGCAGACTGAATGTGAGAGGGTGCACTGGCACGTGCAATTGTGCAAAGAGAATTTTGAAATGTTCAAAAAATCCTTCACGCATAAATGTCGTGCTACGTGGTGCGATCTGCTTGCCAACACGACGTGCAGCTCGCCAAGTGGAGTAAGGAAGAAGTGAACAGAACGAGTGGTTGTGTCAGTGGATCGTATCAGAATGCAGCTCATCTGAATGATTATAAGGAAATGTTAAATCTATCATAAACATACTTTAACAGCTGCAGACAAGAATTAAAGAACATGTAACTGTTTTACCGCGCCTTGACAATGTAAACATGACAAATAATTACCTTTTTAGATGGCTCCAAATGCTTTCTCCAGCTCATTCAGCATGCGCACACGAACGGTGCTGCTGGAGTGGTCCTCTGTGATTCAGGAAGCGATTAGTTTTCAACAGGCAACTTGCAGAGAAAATGATTAATCCGCTATGAAATAATTATTTTATATACGCAGCGTCCAGCACAGAGCACGTGGCACGTGGTGAAACAAAGCACAGTGTCCTGCTGGGATCACAGTGGGTGGGATCGTCATGACGACAAGTAAGTGCAGCTAGTGTCAGTGCACCTTAACACCCTCTATCAAGGTATACACAACTCTTAGGCAGCTCTTTAACACAGGCAAAATGAACCATTCATTCACGATACTTACTTATTCAAATTAAAGCGGCACAGGGTAGCTGGAGCACTGTCCCAGTGGTCAATGGGCGAGGTCACGTAAACACATTCACACCTTCATTCTTTCATATTCTATTCCCTCTTACTCTGGTCATTGGTCACGGGGGACCTGGATTCCATAGCCACCTTGACACTAGCACAAATTTGATCCCTGCACTGGCACGCAACCTTGCATGCCAGTGAGTAAACTTGTCACAAACTGTGCATAAACTATGCATAAACTGTGCAACGCCCTGCTCGCAATAACACACATTGACATGCAGTTTTTGCAAAAAGGTTGCGCAATGTTCAACACTTGGCATGAAATTTATACATGCCAGAAATTTTGAACATTTCAAAATTTTCTTTGCACACTGGAATGCAGCCTTGCACAGTCTACAACAAGTTTACTCATTGGCATGCAAGATTGCGTGCTACTGTGGGGATCAAATGTGTGCAAGTGTCAAGGTGGCTTATCCCAGCAGTCATGGGGGAGAGGCGGGTTCTACCCTGGACAGGATGCCAGTCTACTGCAGGGTGACCCACACACACACACACACAAACACACACACAGTCAATTTGAAGAGTCCAAGTCACGTAACCTGCATGTGTTTGGAAGTGGGAGGAAGCTGGAGCACCCAGAGGGAAGGGGAGGGAGGGGAGAACATGCAAACTCCACACAGAATGGAACAGGTGGGAAGCGTTCCCACAACCTCCTTGTTAAGCAACAACAGTTCTAACCACTACCCCACTGTGCCGCCTCTTTTTATTTCAGTTGAGAAAAAAGCTGGACAGCTTTAGTTTGAAAAAGGAATATGTGGAAACACAATCACTACTTTTACCCAGTTTTTGTATTTTAGTACAGAGCGGTGGGATGTGAAATTAGAATTTCATGTTTTGTTTTGTTGAATAGAAAAGATCACTTTTTGAAAAGAATAATGTAATCTGCATCCTCACCACTAGATGATACTAAATCCTGCACACTGTATCTTTACGTTACAGTTTAAATAACTAACACTCGCTAGCTAATGTTATCATTTACCTTACCTAACATTAGTTGGCTATGGTTCCAGGTTGGCTAATGTTAAATAAGGACCTCCTCCACTGACTCTCCTTCCTCTGCTCCTGCCAGTGGCACTGCCGGCTGCTGATTGTGGACACCTGAGGCAGCTGTCACACCTGCACCTCATCTACCAGTCTACATACGCAGGATTTCCTCTCAAGCTTCGCCAGATTATTCATTCTTCCAGGTGTACTTTCCTCCTGCCACAGCAACACCCTGACGTCCCACCTGGTCTCGGCAATCTGCCCAGCTCACTGGCAGTATCTGCCCGTGCCTCCTCTCATGTACAGTTCTTCTTCAATAGGGCAGTGCAGTCTCATTTGAACCCTGCGTGATATCACGGGATTTGACCACTTATATTGCACAACCGCAGTCATTGCACAATATATACATAGTATAACGTTGCATGGGAAAATTGTGTACTGTTTTATTTTCGGCTGCACGCACTGAAGCAGTCGCAAAAAGTGCAGTTTTTTCACTTCCCAGCGGAGAAGGGAAGACGAGGCAAATGGGAGATGTTGTGTCGGTAAGTGTTAGCCTACACAGTTAACCAGAGTAGCTACGATCTCTCAGCTGCACAACTGCCTCGACAAGTTTGAGCTCCATGTCATAAACAAACCGCAACACGTCCATTTTCCACCGCATCATCACTTTTTCTTTGTATTTTCACTTTGTTTGCATGTAATTTGCCCACAAAGTCAGAGAAAGTGCTGTGTTTCTGTCCCCGGAAGTAGAGAAATTACGCCATATTTTACCCCTTTAACGCCTGCCCTCAAACGAGAGTGTGGTGTCCAATAAACCTTGTTGTGTGGGCCGCCAGAAGAGGAGGTACTGCTGGCCCACCACCAGAGGGCGCCCTGCCTGAAGTGTGGGCTTCAGGCACGAGAGGGCGCTGCCGCCACGGACACAGCCGGGGGTGACAGCTGTCACTCATTATCTCTTGACAGCTGTCACCCATCTACACTTCATCATCCCACTCCATAAAGACCGGACGTCATCTCCACCTCGTTGCCGAGATATCGTCTACCTTAGGAGGTAACCTTCTCAGCCTGCATATCCAGATAAGTGGTTACTCAGACACTGCACAAGTGTGTGTTAGAGGTGGAGGTGGAATTCCCACCGTTGTTGTTACTGGGTGTTCACACACCCACATCTGATTGTCTCTGCTCCTCGCCAGCAGTACCAGATCCGACACGCGGAGACAGTGGCCACCTGGGGTGTTCGGGATTTGGCGGCTCCAGTATTCTCCGGGTTCGGCGGTGGAGGAAATCGTGTGGTTCCGGTTCTTCTCAGGACAGACGTCCTCTATCCTCGAGCCTGCCCACACGTCACCTTTGCTAATTGACTATTGTACATATTCTGTAATCTGCTGTGTTTGGTTGTGCTTTTCACAACAGTAAAGTGTTCATATTTGACTCTTTCATTGTCCGTTCATTTACGCCCCCTGTTGTAGGTCCGTGTCACTACACTTTCACAACAGGATATCTCGGCCAGCGTCATGGACTCTGAGGGGCGTCACCCAGCCATTGAACGGCCAATGGGAGAGCAGGGTGCACAGGCGTCTGCAGGAGGCGTGATTGGTGAGTTGCAGCACATCCTCACCGCCTTTACGGCTCGGTTGGATCAGATGACCGAGCAAAACATCCTCCTGAACCGCAGGGTGGAGGCTCTCTCCGCACAGGTGGCAGCGAGCGCTCAGGGCGCTGCTGCAGCTCCTCCTCCTGCCGACCCTGTGCAGGATATAAACGTTCCACTGGTCGTTCAACAACCCCTCCCACCATCCCCTGAAGCATACATAGAGCCGTACGGAGGTTGTGTGGAGACGTGTGCGGACTTTCTCATGCAGTGTTCGCTCGTCTTTGCACAACGTCCCGTCATGTACGCGTCTGATGCTAGTAAAGTAGCTTATGTAATTAATCTGCTTCGGGCTACGGTGCTTTGGGAGCAAAATTCACGGCTCCTTCATACGTACACTGGGTTTGTGAGGGAGTTCAAAACCGTGTTTGACCACCCTAACAGGGGAGGGACCGCTTCAACTGTGATGCTGTCAATGAGATAGGGACGCCGGCGCGCAGCCGCTTATGCAGTCGACTTCCGCATTGCGGCTGCGAGGTCCGGCTGGAATAATGCTGCGCTCCGCGCCGCCTTCATAAACGGACTGTCGTCGGTCCTGAAGGAGCACCTGGTGGTCAAGGACGAACCGCGGGATTTGAATGGACTTATTGATCTCGTTATACGGTTAGACAATCGGTTAGAGGAACGCCGTCGGGAGCGAGACGAAGGACGTGGCCGGGCACGCGCCGTCCCTCTCCCTTCCGGGTCTGAAAAGGTTCCGCCGTCCCCACGCTCCACAGCCACAGCGCTCCGTGGGGCAACAGCACCCCCTGCTGGTGTTGCTAGGGAAACACGCAGGGCCAATATAAGATCAAATGACAGAATGAGGAGGCTGGTCCATGGGGAGTGCTTTTTCTGCAGCTCAAAGCAGCATATACAGAGAAACTGCCCCAAACGGCCAAAACGACAACACTCGCCTTTAGAGACTGGGCTAAAGGGGGGTCATAACATGCACGTGGGACACACACGTATTGCCACACGACTCCCAGTTACAATCCTGAGTGGGGATTTAACCCTTCAAGCCCCAGCACTGGTGGACACAGGGTCAGAAGGGAATCTGCTGGATAGCAGATGGGCTAGGGAAGCAGGGCTCCCTCTGGTGGCGCTTCCTTCACCATTGCAGGTGCGGGCACTAGATGGCACCCTTCTCCCTTTAATCACGCACAAGACACAACCACTAACTCTGGTAGTGTCTGGGAATCATCGGGAGGAGATCGAGTTTTTTGTGACTCCTTCTACCTCCCGCGTGATTTTGGGCTTCCCTTGGATGTTGAAACACAATCCCCGGATTGATTGGCCGTCTGGGGTGGTGGTTCAGTGGAGCGAAACCTGCCATCGGGTGTGTTTAGGATCCTCGGTTCCTCCCGGTTTACAGGCTAAGGAGGAGGTCAAAGTCCCTCCCAATCTGACAGCGGTGCCAGTTGAGTACCACGATCTTGCTGACGTCTTCAGCAAGGATCTGGCACTCACCCTTCCTCCGCACCGTCCGTACGATTGTGCCATTGATTTGATACCAGGCGTGGAGTTCCCGTCCAGCAGGCTGTACAACCTCTCACGACCTGAACACGAATCAATGGAGACCTACATCTGGGACTCATTAGCTGCCGGGTTGATCCGAAATTCCACCTCCCCGATGGGTGCAGGTTTCTTTTTTGTGGGCAAGAAAGATGGCGGACTCCGTCCATGCATCGATTACAGGGGGCTGAATGAGATTACGGTTCGCAATCGATACCCGTTGCCCTTGTTGGATTCCGTGTTCACCCCCCTGCATGGAGCCAAAATCTTTACAAAATTGGATCTTCGGAATGCGTATCACCTGATTCGGGTCCGGAAGGGAGACGAATGGAAGACGGCATTTAACACCCCGTTAGGTCACTTTGAGTACCTGGTCATGCCGTTCGGCCTCACTAACGCCCCCGCAACGTTCCAAGCTTTGGTAAACGATGTCTTGCGGGACTTCCTGCACCGATTCGTCTTCGTATATCTGGACGATATTCTCATCTTTTCCCCGGACCCTGAGACTCATGTCCAGCATGTACGTCAGGTCCTGCAGCGGTTGTTGGAGAACCGGCTGTTTGTGAAGGGCGAGAAGTGTGAGTTTCACCGCGCTTCTGTTGTGTGGGCCGCCAGAAGAGGAGGTACTGCTGGCCCACCACCAGAGGGCGCCCTGTCTGGAGTGTGGGCTCCAGGCACCAGAGGGCGCAGCCGCCTCACAGGAGCAGCCAGGGTGACAGCTGTCACGCATCACCTGCAACAGCTGTTACCAATCATCTGATCGGCAGGAGTATATCAGCAGGACGACGTCTCCACCTCTTTGCCGAGATATCGTTCTACCTGGAAGGTAACGTACCTCAGCTGACTGATTGACAGTGCTATTTTTGTGACTTTGTGCGTTGTAGTGTGGACTACTTTTCCAACGAGAGGTGGAGGTAGTTTTTCCTGCCGTACGGATTCCTGGGTGCAAACGCGCCCTCCTTTAATTGCTTTTTGTTCCTCGCCAGCAGTACCAGGTCCGACACGCGGAGGCAGTGGCCACCTGGGAGTTCGGGACTTGGCGGCTCCAGTATTCCCGGGGTCTGGTGGCGGAGGAAATCGTGTGTGGTTCCGGTTCTGCTTTGGACAGGCGTCTCCTATCTTCGAGCCTGCCCACACGACACCTTTGTGAATTGACACCTGTCTATTGTTGTAATCTGTTGTATTTGTTGTGCACATTCACAACAGTAAAGTGTTGTTATTTGACCTACTCCATTGTCCGTTCATTTGCGCCCCCTGTTGTGGGTCCGTGTACCTACACTTTCCCAACAGCTTCTTTGTCCTTCCTGGGGTTTATCATCTCCTCTAACTCCGTCGCCCCTGATCCGGCCAAGGTTGCGGCGGTGAGAGATTGGCCCCAACCTACAAGCCGGAGGAAGCTGCAACAGTTCCTCGGCTTTGCAGATTTCTACAGGAGGTTCATAAAGGGCTATAGCCAGGTAGTTAGCCCCCTGACCTCTCCTAAAGTCCCCTTCACCTGGTCGGATCGGTGCGAAGCCGCATTCAAGGAGTTGAAACAACGGTTCTCGACTGCACCAGTGCTGGTGCAGCCCGACCTTGGCCGCCAGTTTGTGGTCGAAGTGGACGCCTCTGACTCAGGGATAGGAGCCGTGCTATCCCAGAGCGGAGAGACCGATAAGGTCCTTCACCCGTGTGCCTATTTTTCCCGCAGGTTGACCCCAGCTGAACGGAACTATGATGTCGGCAATCGAGAACTCCTTGCGGTGAAAGAGGCTCTTGAGGAGTGGAGACACCTGTTGGAGGGAGCGTCTGTGCCGTTCACGGTTTTCACTGACCATCGGAACCTGGAGTATATCAGGACCGCCAGGCGGCTGAACCCCAGGCAAGCCCGCTGGTCACTGTTCTTCGGGCGTTTTGACTTCCGGATCACCTACCGCCCCGGGACCAAGAACCAGAGATTGGATGCCTTGTCCCGGTGCATGAAGATGAAGTCAAGACTGAGCTGTCGATCCACCAGAGCCATCATTCCGGAGTCCACTATCGTGGCCACCCTCACCTGAGACGTGGAGAAGACCGTCCGGGAGACCCTGGCACGGAGCCCGGACCCCGGAACAGGGCCGAAGAACAGACTCTACGTCCCACCAGAGGCAAGAGCTGCTGTCTTGGATTTCTGTCACGGTTCTAAGCTCTCCTGTCATCCGGGGGTGCGAAGGACCGTGGCAGTAGTCCGGCAGTGCTTCTGGTGGGCGTCCCTGGAGGCCAACGCCCGGGAATATATCCAGGCCTGCACCACCTGTGCCAGGGGCAAGGCAGACCACCAGAAGGCACAGGGACTTCTTCAGCCACTTCTTGTGCCTCATCGCCCCTGGTCCCACATCGGTCTGGATTTTGTCACGGGCCTCCCGCCGTCCCAGGGCATGACAACCATCTTCACGATAGTGGACCGGTTCTCCAAGGCGGCCCACTTCGTGGCCCTCCCGAAGCTCCCCACGGCCCAGGAGACTGCAAACCTCCTGGTCCACCACGTCGTCCGTCTGCATGGGATACCTACCGACATCGTCTCTGATCGTGGTTCCCAGTTTTCCTCACACGTCTGGAGGAGCTTCTGCCGGGAACTGGGGGCCACTGTGAGCCTCTCATCCGGGTATCACCCGCAGACCAATGGACAGGCAGAACGGGCCAGTCAGGAATTGGAGCAAGCCCTGCGCTGTGTGACGTCCGCCCACCTGATGGCCTGGAGTGAACATCTGGCCTGGATCGAGTACGCACATAACAGCCAGGTGTCCTCTGCCACCGGCCTCTCCCCATTTGAGGTGTGTTTGGGGTATCAGCCCCTGTTGTTTCCCGTGGTGGAGGGAGAGTTCGGTGTGCCCTCGGTCCAGGCCCACCTGCGGATGTGCCGTCGGGTGTGGCGCTCCGCCCGTTCTGCCTTGTTAAAGGCCCGGACGAGGGCGAAGACCCATGCAGACCACCGGCGGTCCCCGGCCCCTGCTTACCAGCCCGGGCAGGAGGTGTGGCTTTCCACGAAGGACATCCCCCTCCAGGTGGACTCTCCAAAGCTCAAGGACAGGTACACTGGACCGTATGAAATCCTCAAAATCCTCAGTCCTGCCGCAGTGAAGCTCCGACTCCCAGCTTCACTGCCGATCCACCCGGTTTTTCACGTGTCAAAAATCAAACCCCACCGCACCTCACCTCTCTGTGCTCCCGGACCGGCGCTGCCTCCTGCCCGGATCATCGACGGGGAGCCAGCTTGGACAGTGCGCCGGCTCCTGGACGTCCGTCGGATGGGCCGGGGGTTCCAGTATTTGGTGGACTGGGAGGGGTATGGACCCGAAGAACGCTCCTGGGTGAAGAGGAGCTTCATCCTGGACCCGGCCCTCCTGGCTGATTTCTACCGCCGTCACTATTGTACATATTCTGTAATCTGCTGTGTTTGGTTGTGCTTTTCATAACAGTAAAGTGTTCATATTTGACTCTTTCATTGTCCATTCATTTACGCCCCCTGTTGTGGGTCCGTGTCACTACACTTTCACAACAAAGCTGTTACCTTTGACTGCTGCCCTTCTGCATTTTGGGTCCTTAACTTGTTGCCCCGGCTGTTAGAGAACTGATCAAGACTGTCATTGTTACAACCCCAATTCCAATGAAGTTGGGATGTTGTGTAAAATGTAAATTAAAACAGAATACAATACTTTGCAAATCCGCTTCAATCTATATTCAATTGAATACACCACAAAGACAAGATATTTAATGTTCAAACTGATAAACACGTTTCAAAAAAAGCTGGGACAGTGGTATGTTTACCACTGTGTTACATCACCTTTCCTTCTAACAACACTCAATAAGTGTTTGGGAACTGAGGACACTAATTGTGAGTGTCATGATTGGGTATAAAAGGAGAATCCCCAAAAGGCTCAGCTGTTCACAAGCAAAGATGGGGCAAGGATCACCATTTTGTGAACAACTGCGTGAAAAAACAGTTTAAAAAACAATGTTTCTCAACATTCAATTGCAAGGAATTTAGGGATTCCATCATCTACAGTCCATAATATAATCAGAAGATTCAAAGAATCTGGAGAACTTTCTACATGTAAGTGGCAAGGCTGAAAACCAACATTGAATGCCCATGACCTTCGATCACTCAGGCGGTACTCCATTAAAAACCAATATCATTGTTTAAAGGATCTTACCACGTGGGCTCAGGAACACTTCAGAAAACCACTGTCAGTTAACACAGTTCGTTGCTACATCTACAAGTGCAAGTTAAAACTCTACCATGCAAAGGCGAAAGCCATACATCAACAACATCCAGAAACGCCGCCACCTTCTCTGGGCCTGAGCTCATTTGAAACGGACAGACGCAAAGTGGAACAGTGTGCTGTGGGGTGATGAGTCCACATTTCAGTTTGTTTTTAGAAATCGTGGACATTGTGTCCGCCGAACAAAAGAGGAAAAAGACCATCCAGATTGTTACCAGCACAAAGTTCAAAAGCCAGCATCTGTGATGGTATGGAGGTGTGTTAGTGCCCATGGCATGGACAACTTACACATCTGTGATGGCACCATCAATGCTGAAAGGTACATCCAGGTTTTGGAGCAACACATGCTGCCATCCAAGAAACGTCTTTTTCAGGGACGTCCCTGCTTATTTCAGAAAGACAATGGCAAGCCACATTCTGCATGTGTTACAACAGTGTAGCTTCATTGTAAAAGGGTACGGGTATGAGACTGGTCTGCCTGCAGTCCAGACCTGTTGCCCATTGAAAATGTGTGGTGTATTATGAAGCGCAAAATACAACAACAGAGACCCCGGACTGTTGAACAACTGAAGTTGTACATCAAGCAAGAATGGGAAAGAATTCCACGTACAAAGCTTCAACAATTAGTGTCCTCAGTTACCAAACGCTTATTGAGTGTTGTTAGAAGGAAAGGTGATGTAACGCAGTGGTAAACATACCACTGTCCCAGCTTTTTTGAAATGTGTTGCAGGCACAATAAAACACAATAAAGTTTATCAGTTTGAACATTAAATATCTTGTCTTTGTGGTGTATTCAGTTGAATATAGGTTGAAGAGGATTTGCAAATTATTGTATTCTGTTTTAATTTACATTTTACACAACGCCCCAACTTCACTGGAATTGGGGTTGTAATTTGCACTCTGAATAAGGTTGTAGCGAACTGAACTGGTCCTTTAATGGTGGATCAGTTATAAGATGAGTAATTGCAGACATTTTTAGCCCAAAGGTGTGTCTAACTATTGTCAGTAGAACAAAGAAGGCTTTCTTTGCCATTTTTATCAAGGCCAAAAGGTTCACATTATTTTCATTGTAAATACAACATTTTCCATGTCACAGCTTCTGTCGTGATGTCTTCCATTTGTCCACTGACATTGTAAATAATAATTTTCAGCTTCCATTTTGCCAAAAACAATATGTGATACACATTCAAATTATGACACAATGAAAAGAAGCTTTGATTCAGCCCCTGTTTCTTCTTACACTTTGGCTTTTTGACACTCTTATGCGACTGTTTCAGAGTAGAGGCTGAAGCCTCAGGGTGGAAGTGTAACACACACAGCTCCTGCGAGTCGACTTTAAACGGGGCAAAGAAAGTCAGAACACGGCGAACGGTTTTGATTTATGAGAGTAGAGCCACATTTGATATTCATTTCCGTAGCTGCGGCCAGCTAAAAAAACAGCCCGCAAATAGACCAACACTGACAATGGTGCAGTGTAGCCCTCCAGCATGTGTGCGAGACAGTGTGTGCGTCTCAGAGCCTGCGTGTGTCACTCCTATTTTAGGAATGTTTTGGGGCTCTTTCAGTCAAATTCGCCGCAGATGTTTCTGATTCGCCAAACATATATAATAAGTAATTATTGAAAACACCTTCGGTTGCCCAGGGTTGTGTGGGGCTTCATTTTGTGTAACCGAAGCTGTGGTTTCTTGGAGAGTCGGAGGATCCAAGCATTTATTGAAAACCAGCAAAATAGTCCCATAGTCAGAGTTTCCTGAGAGAAGAAAGAAAAGAGAGCTGAGAAAAAAATGTTCCATATTCCAGAGAGAAAGAAAGGGAGATGAGAGCAGGGAGGTCTGGAAAAGGACAGACCTAGAGGGAAGGATCAGCAGCAATCAAAGCCATTCAGGTGGAAAGAGATGAAGAAACTTGTGGGTAGTGATAGAGGAGGAAGAGATTGCTCATTGTTACGTGTAATTATAACTCACATTAAAACTGTAATAGTTCATGTGAACTTAACTCAAAGGCCAGGAAATTATTTTTTTTTCATTTGCAGTGGTGTTTTTTTCAGTCCTGTGTGTCCATCCATCATCCATCTTTGTGTGTGTGTGTGAACAAAATACCCAGATTTTTTTCAAATTTGGACCATTTCAAATTTGGACCAAACTTGAGGATCAGGTCAAAACAAAGTTGTCTGATTGGAGAACAATTGCTTCAACATCAAGGTCGCAGGCAAAATATTTGTCCTAGTGGTTATACACAGGAGATATTTAGAATGGCTTTTTGAGGAACTGGTTAAAATTGCACCCTGTTTCATATTTAAAACTAATATGCTTTTGTTTATTATATTGCTATTATGGCATATATAATGACATTCTGGACTCAGCCATCAGAAGTGTGTCTATATGTGGTGAAAGTGTTGAACTCGTAGAGATTATCTTATCGTTGTACTGACCTTCGCGTCTCTGGGTCCTCAGCCTTTGAGATCGAGAGGCTCCTGGGAGGAGCTTGTGGAGTCATGAGGTCGCTGGACATAAGTATTAGGTGACGCTGATATCTTTGCAAGTGAATGAAGGTCCATATCTTTAGGGTCCTGGGGCTGCCTCTCTTGCTGTTTGGTTGTCAGACTTGGACATTGACCAGGGACCTAAGGCAACAACTGGATGTCTTTAATACTAGGTCTCTTCAGAGGATCTTTTGGCACCACTGGAATGAGTTTGTGTCAAAGGAGTGGTTACTAAGAGATATTGAGATGAGTATCACTTGCATTGTGAGAGAATGTCAGCTTCAAGATTTTGGCCATGTGCACATTTCTCAGTGCATGATCCAGCCCGCAGGTTACCTCAGTATTGAGGACCCCAGTAGCTGGAGAAGACCACGTGTCAGCTACCTGTGGTGGATAGATGGTTATTTCAGACATGTGGGAATGGATTGGTTGTCTGCCTGGATGATTGCCATCCAAGACCCAAGGCCGTCCCGTGATGTCGTGCATGTGGCAAAGCGCAACACTAGTCCATTCTCCCAGATTTGATTTTACTTGACTTAGTCACATGACAAAGATTAGTTTGGGTCTTGCCCTGATTTTGAGCATAGCAACCATCACACCACAGAACTATCCCGAGTCCTGATTTTCAACAATTCAGGAAAACTACAGGTCCATCTCTACTTCCTGAAGGGAACCATCTACCTGCCACAGCTGGGTAACACGTGGGTGTCCCCTTGCCCCTGTCCAGTTGCTCGAACAAGCACTGAGGCACCTGCTTGTTGCATCATGCACAGTAAAGTTTACCACGTTGATGTAATTAATGTGCCTACAGAAGGTAAAAGACCTGCCACAAGTCGACACATCGGTTGCTGAACAGATTTAAATGGTCCATGTGATATATTCTCTGAATGAGCTGGAGAAAGCATTTGGAGCCCCCTAAAAAGGTAATTATTTGTCATGTTTACATTGCCATGGCTTGGTAAAACAGTTGCATGCTCTTTCCTTCTTGTGTGCAGCTGTAAAGGTATGTTGATGATAGATTTAACATCTGGTTATAATCATTTAGCTGAGCTGTGCTCTGATGCGGTGCAGTGACACAATCACTTGCTCTGTTCACTTCTTTACTCGAGTTGATGAGCTGCACATAGTGCTGGCAAGCAGATCACGCCACATTGCACGACATTTATGCATGAAAGATTTTTTTGAACAATTTAAAATTGACACAGGTTGTGCAAGTGCATGTATGAAAGTCGTATAAGTGTCAGGGCACCTTAAGCTTCGTTCCAGCCTCTTGTTCTTGTTCTGATTGCCTTGCCGTTTTTTGACCTTGTTTTGTTTTCTGGATCACATTTTTGTCTCAGCTCTTTGACCTCTGAATCACCATGTTTTGACCTCAACTTGTTTTTTGACCACGCCTCTGCCTAACGTCTACCCGATACCTCTCCCACACTGACTGCTACTCTGTATACTGAACCATTGCCTGTTTATCAGATAAAGACTTTTTGATTGACCCTACGCCTCTGTGTGTGAGTCTGCATTTGTATCCCCACACTCTCCGAGCCACGTCACCTCGTAGCATGCCACCACATACTGACATAAATAGTGTTTCTGCCACATGATTGACATTTATTCTCCATGATCAGATGAACAGATGAACCTAATCAAGTGGCCAGTGGGTGTATGTGCGGGCATTATGAAAATATATTGATACTTAATGTCTGCCTTCCACATATACAATCATTGCTCTTCATTCCAGGAGACAAATATTTGTCCCTGCAGAACTTTGACCGTGTCTCTCAAATGAAGTTTGCAGAAGGTTACATGTCTACAAATTGGCGTCTTTGATTCTGTGTGCACGTCTAGTTGTGTACATGTGGGTATTTGTGTTTGAGTGTGTGCATGTTATTCTGTGAGTGGGATTGAACACAGAGCGGGAGGAAGAGATTGGAGACGGGATGGGGGATGACAGGCTGGATCTGATTACGGGGTGGAATGGCTGGGAGAGTTTGTGGTGTGGCGCTTTCTCAATACTGCATTCCTGTGTGGAAACAAAGTGCAAAGCTGCAAGCTGAGGCACGATCTCAGCTACAGGTCGGCCTCTGCCAGAGGGATTGAGCAGAAGGACATCGCTCAAACAAGCAACATGTCAGGACCCACACCGAGGCGGCCCACGTTAGACAGGATGCTAGAAGTTATTTGCGAATTCTGTCATGGCCTTTGTGACACTGGAACACAGTTGAAAAAGTTTACAGCTTTATATTTGCACATCAGATATTTTCTGCTCCAAGTCTTGCTGGTACTTTATTGGAGCTGGACATGAGGTGGATGTGGAATTCGTATATTTTTTGAAACTGTCAGCACTGAGTGGAGTGACCTTTTGAAGGGGGAAGCTGACGTTTTACTGGCCAAAATGTTTTATGTGTGTGTGTGTGTATGCCAGTAGGAAACAAACAACTGTACCAATCAGCGCTTTTAAATGTCAACAGCTGTAGGTCAGTGCCACACTTCAGTGCTGGAAAATTCAGTGTCTCACCTGCTATGTTGGGGAAAAAAAACTCTGGATGTCACTAAAGGGTGCTCAGCTTGGCAGATTTCCCCTTCTTTCAAAGAGTATTACAGAGGTGACTGTATTTACTCAACACCAAGTGGCAACCTCTGGGGCTAAAAAAAAGCCAGTGTGGAAGTGTCACATCTGGCTCCAAAAGTGAATCAATTCCCATATGAAGCCCATGTTAAATTCTCCTACTTTCCATCAGAAATATAAATATCTTTACAATTGGTACACCATTTTGTCTGTATCGCCATTTTCATCATTCATAGGAACTGTACGAGGGGTGAATTTTTATGTAACTCGTACGTTT
Source organism: Thalassophryne amazonica (assembly GCF_902500255.1). Lineage (NCBI taxonomy): Eukaryota > Metazoa > Chordata > Actinopteri > Batrachoidiformes > Batrachoididae > Thalassophryne > Thalassophryne amazonica. The sequence continues at coordinate 69,376,812 of NC_047115.1, forward strand.
CAGAATATTTTCTCGATTTCACCATACTTTCAGTAATTCCCCCTTTAAAGTACATTTTTTTTAGTGCAATGCCCATGTGCTACACATAAAATCTTCATAACAACCTCACCTTTCTGAGTATGAGAGATGTATTTGTCTAGAACACTTCTACTTCTTTTGGCTGCTCCCGTTAGGGGTTCCCACACCAGATCAATCATTTCCATCTCACCCTGTCCTCTGAATCTTCCTCTGTCACACCAACCACTTGCATGTCCTCCCTCAGCACATCCATAAACCTCCTCTTTGGAGTCCCTCTTCTCCTCCTGCCTGGTGGCTCCATCCTCAGCACCCTTCTCCCTATATACCCTGGGTCCCTCCTTTGCAGATGTCCAAACCATCCCAATCTTGCCTCTCTGACTTTGTCTCCAAACCGTCCCACCTGAACTGTCCCTCTGATATGTTCATTCCTAATGCTGTCCATTCTTGTCACTCCAAAAGAGAATTGCAACATTTTTGGCTCTGCCACCTTCAGCTCTGCCTCCTGTCTTTTTATTGCTGCCGCCGTCTCTAAGATATACAACATACGTAACTGATCTCACTACTGTCTTATAGACTTTCCCCTTCACTCTTGCAGATATTCTTCAGTCACAAACCACTGCTGCTACCTTTCTCCACCCAGTTCACCCTGCCTGCACTCTATTCTTCACCTATCTACTATTACTCTCCATTACTTTGGACAGTTGATCCCAATTATTTAAACTCAACTAGTTTCACCATTTCTACTCCTTGTAACTGCACTATTCCACTGGGCTCCCTCTCATTCACACACATGTACTCAGTCTTGCTCCAACTGATTTTCATTCCACTGCTCTCCAGAGCATATCTCCACCTCTCCACACTAGACTCAACCTACTCTCTACTCTCACCACAGATCACGTCATCTGCAAACATCATAGTCCATGGAGACTCCTGTCTGATCTCATCTGTCAACCTGTCCATCACATTGCAAACAATTAAGGACTCAGCTCTGATCGTTGGTGTAATCCCACCTCCAGCTTGAATGAGTCTGTCATTCCTACTGTGCATCTCACCACTGTCACACTATTCTTGTACGTGTCCTGCACTACCCTCACATTCTTCTCTGCTACTCTAGACATCCTCATGCAATACCACAACTCATCTCTTGGCACCCTGTCATACGTTTTCTCTCAATCCACAAACACACAATGCAACTCCTTCTAGCCTTCTCGATACTTCTCCACCAGTATTCTCAGAGAAAACATCGCATCCGTAGTGCTCTTTCTGGCAAGAAATCATATTGCTGCTCACAGATCTTCACCTCCTTTCCAAGCCTAGCTTCTTTGACTCTTTCCCATAACTTCATGCTGCGGCTGATCAGCTTTATGCCTCTGTAGTTACTGCAGCTCTGCACATCACCCTTGTTCTTGAAAATAAGAACCAGCACACTTAGTCTTCACTCCTCAGGCATCCTCTCACTTTCCAAGGTTTTATTAAACAATCTGGTTGGAAACTCCACTGCCATCTCTCCTAGACATTTCCATGCCTTCACTGGAATGATATCAGGACCAACTGTCTTTCCACTCTTCATCCTTTTCATAGCTGCCCTCACTTCTTCCTTACTAATCTCTTGTACTTACTGATTTAATTTCCACATTATCCAATCTTTCCTCTCTCTCTCATTTTATTCATTCATCAGCTCCTCAGAATATTCCCTCCACCTTCTCAACACACTCTCCTCGCTTGTCAGCACATTACATGTGCATTGTTTACCACCCTAATCTGCTGCATATCCTTTCCAGCTTTGTCCGTTTGTCTGGCCAGTTGGTACAAGTCCTTCTCTCCTTTCTTACAATTCAACTTCGTGTACAGTTTGCCTATGTGCCTTTTCCTTAGCTTTCGCCACTTCTCTTTTCACCTTATGCCACATCTGTTTTCTTTCTCTCTTTGATTATCCCAGTTCTTTTTCACCAACCTCTTCTCCTTATGCTTTCCTGGATATCTTTGTTCCACCACCAAGTCTCCTTGTCTTCCTTTCATTGTCCAGATGTCACACCCAGTACCTTCCTAGCTGTCTCCCTCACCACATCTGCAATACTTTTCCAGCTGTCCAAAGTTGCTTCCCCTCCATCCAGTGCCTCTCTCACCTCCTCACTGAATTTCACACAACAGTCTTCCTCCTTCAGTTTCCACCATCTGATTCTTTGTTGAACTTTCACTCCCTTCTTCTTCTTCACTTCTAAAGTCATCCACCATCCTCTCTTGTCTAGCTAGTGACTTGTCATCACTATGTGTACAACCCCAATACCAATGAAGTTGGGACGTTGTGTGAAATGTAAATAAAAACAGAATACAATGATTTCCAAATCCTCTTCAACCTATATTCAGTTGAATACAAGACAAAGACAAGATATTTAATGTTCAAACTGATAAACTTTATTGTTTTTCTGCAAATATTTGCTCATTTTGAAAGAGATGCCTGCAACACGTTTCATAAAAGCTGGGGCAGTGGTATGTTTACCACTGTGTTACATCACCTTTCCTTCTAACAACACTCAATAAGCGCAACAATCAGGAAAAACAGTGTTGTAAAGGACAATAAGCAGGGCATTAAAGAGCAAACTTCACTTCCTCCAGAACGACATGAACAGGAAGCGATCTCGGCTCATGACAGAGGAACAACCTGAGGTTTTTGCATGTTTATATAAAACAAACACAGTAACAACATCTAAAAACCTAGATAATATATTCATGATCATCGGACCGTCATGGTGAAGAGAGAGCTGAGTAGGGGGGCAAAGCTCTCGATTCACCGATCGATCTACGTTCCGATCCTCACCTATGGTCATGAGATTTGGCTCATGACCGAAAGAACGAGATCGTGAGTACAAGCAGCCGAGCTGAGTTTCCTCCGCAGGGTGGATGGGCGCTCCCTTAGAGATAGGGTGAGGAGCTCGGTCACTCGGGAGGAGCTCGGAGTCGAGCCGCTGCTCCTCCACATCGAAAGGAGTAAGTTGAGGTGGCTCGGGCATCTTTTCCGGATGCCCCCTGGACACCTTGCTGGAGAGGTGTTCCGGGCACGTCCCAATGGGAGGAGGTCCCGGGGAAGACCCAGGACACGCTGGAGGGACTACATCTCTCGGCTGGCTTGGGAATGCCTTGGGGTTCCCTTGGAGTAGCTGGTGGAGGTGTGTGTGGATCGGGAGGTCTGGGCGGCTTTGCTTGAGCTGCTGCCCCCGCGACCCGACTCCGGATAAAGCGGAAGAAAATGGATGGATGGATGGATGGATAGAATCTATTCATGAAAGTTTTATGCACAATATAGAAGGAGTTTTACTTCGCGATGTTAATGTTGTCCGTGTAGAGCGGTTAAATTGCAGCCTTATCAGAGCATCTCAATGCATTTCTTAATGTTACTGACATCTCGCAAAGCGGCAAACTCTCTGAAATTTTGTGAGATTTTGCTGGATTAGAAACCTCAATAGGGCGAATAGTCAATTTTGATTGCCACCAATATTCCACTGCATTTTGCTAGTTTTAGAGAAATTACTGCAATGATGAGTTCATAAAGAAGTATCAATATATATTTCGATTTTGATGTTGAGAGATAAAAGGAGCAAAGATCTGACAGCAACAGAACCTCTCTCTCTCTCTCTCTCTCGTGAGCTAGCGAGCTAGCACTGGCTACAGTCATGGTCACTCCACCATTGTATCATTGAGTCACTGAATAAGAAACATGACATCATCCACAGCAGTTCCAAACTTTATCTTAAGATTAGAAATCCCACTTTCCAATAAGTTGCTTTAAGCAGCTTTGACAGGAGGTCTTAAGAGACAATGCTTAGCTTTAAGCATTTGAAGTGGTAAGTGGTAAGATAAGATTCACCTGTAGAACCTTAGCGATTTGTCAGTCCCGCAGGGAGCCACATGCACCAATATACTTATCTTTCTCGGCAACAAGTCATCTTTGATGGGTTCAGCCCCTTTTGATGTTTTTTGTGGGGATTTCACAAACAGAACTTTGTCTTGGAGATAGGGTTGCCAACTCTGAAAAATAAATAAGGGACACCTCACTGGCAGGGCTGACCGGCCGATGGAAATATAGACTGGAATGGACATGCGCGCCTCTATCTATCAGCGTCACTCAGGACAGGAAGGCGCCATTACTAAGGGTGGAAATGTGCAGCTCATCAATAATAAACTGACCGCTTTTTTTGCACTAGCGTCACTATTTTTTAATGGATTTTAATACATGTAGGCTTGTTTCAAAGCCCTTTGAAAGCTCTTTCCAATGCACCTATGCATGTGTGGGTGAAAAAAAAAAGTTTTATGTAAAATGCAGAAATTTGGGGAAATTACGACAAACTGTGCTGCTTTTCTCGCTCTATTGTCGCTATTTGTTAACAGATTCTAATAAAAGTAGGCTTGTTTTAAAGCCCTTTCAATGCTCTTTCTAATGAACCCATACATGTCTAGGTAGAAAAAAATGTTTTATGTAAAGTGTGGAAATTTGTGGAAATATTCCATTCTGTTCATTTACTGATTTTTTTTCCTGTCATCATAATTCTCGATGGATTTTTATAAATGAAGCCTTGTAAGTTGTATTCATGCTAATTAAAAGGTCTATCGAACCCATACATGTCTGGATAAAAAAAATCCTTATGTATTAAAATATAAATCTGAAGTATGCCTTGCCATTGTGCTAATTTATCTTGCTGCTTTTTCCACTGTAATATTACTGCTAGTCTTTTAATGACAACATATATATGATTTTTACTAACATTTTATTACAAGTAGATATAAAGCCATTCAGAATTTATGACTTTTGACTCTCAGTCAGGGTAAAAAGTACCTCCTCCATCCCCTCCAACCACACTGTTCAAATTTAAATGCCTCCTGTGACCACCATGTACATATCACATTAAACAACAGCTGCAAGTATATATACATAAATATATTTAAACATTTTTGTTTCCGCATGTGAACGCAGCTTAATGAAAAGAACTTATGGCGTTGAGTTATAGTCTCAGTATATTGACATTAAATTGCGGCATAACGACTTTAAAATAGACATTTGTTTTACATAATTACATTAAGGCTCTTGTACAGTTCATTTTAGTATTGGAGAATTTGTTTTTGTGGTTCGTGCAGTTGATGGTGGAGCACTGGCTGCCTTTTTTCTGCTCATATCGCTTCTGTTTAACAGGATCAAGGTCTCTCTCCACCCTCAGTAATGGCCGCCGTGCAGCACGCCGCTAGTCACGTGACGTCCATTCCAGTCTCTATTTCCATGGACCGGCCAACTGACCATCGCCTTCACCCTTCCCAGCGTGTGTGTGAAACGATTTTTAACCATTTGACTATTGACTTGACCCTGAATTTAAGTAGATGCACACATGCATTTGTTATGATATGAACATGCGGAAAACAAATTTAGCAATTTATTTTTAGTGCAAAATAAATTTTCACTCACAATTTCAATATGAGCATCCTGTCCTGCTTCAAAGTATAAAAAAAAATATGTCTTTAAAAATAAATCTTTCTCTGTCGTGTTATTGTTATAAAAGTGTATAAATTAACAAAACAAAACAAAAAAAAAATCATCCAAAACAATGTCACAGTGAAAGTCTGAAAAAGTAAACAATACTTACAATACTTATAGCTGTTGTCGCACACCTTTTCCCATTTGCCCATGTATTTTTGCTTTCTTTTTTGTTGTTTTTTTTTTCGAGGAGGAGTAACGACATTACAGACATTGCTGTTTGTAGGCGTGTCTGCAGTGCCGGTGTCTGTGTCGGTATCAGCCACGCTACTTTGTTATGGTCGTCCAACGACCGTCGTCAGCTCATGATTCTCGTCCGGGATCTTCTTGCGAGCAGATGTCCCTCAACCAATGAGATAAGAGTGATTCTGTATCGTCAACTCGTGTCTGTCAGCTCATTGGTGAAGAACAGGAGAGAGACTGAGATCAAATTTATCGTAAGTTTCCATATAAAGCGCCAGACTTTTTGATTCTCACAGAAATACGGGACAAACTGTGTCCCGTTTCAGGTCAATACGGAACGCACACTTTTATTTCCAAATAAGGGACGATTCCGTTTTTCAAGGAACGGTTGGCAACCCTACTTGGAGAGGACCTTGTACACAGTGTTCATGCAATATCATGCTGCTGCGACGTGTTGCTGACAATGCTATACAAGAATTACCAAAACATTAACGTGTTCACAAACAAAATTTCAAAACTTAGCAGAGGATATAACAGGTTTGAGTGGAATACAAGTAAGATCTCTCCAATTTATTTTCCTTTACTGCTAAAGAAAGTACCACCACTGCTAGTATATAATGATACAATAACATGCTTTTGGAGGGCGGTAGGCACCTTTTTATCTTTTCCTCTGCGGAAAGTTTTTTTTTCCCTCTGCGGACAGTTCTTGGGCTGCGCGCTATGACATCATTTGTTTATGCACAGCAGGCAGGTATAGCCAGGTAGCGTTGACGTAAATCTACGCTACCGGCCCAGCAACGCCTCGGTAAAGTGATAATAATGGCTAATATACATCACTGCATATGCATTATGGAATGGCTACATCACCACCAACTGTCAAACTGAAGGCCAGCTGTGTTGCTCAGTGGCTGTGTGCACAACATCTCTAAAAGTAACAATCCAGGACTGTCTTGGGTGTGACAATTTTCTCTTCAACAATGTTTTTAAGTATCAGGGGCCTCATGTACAAAGGCTGCGTACCCACAGAAGCTTGGTGTACGCCCTTCTCCACGCTAAGGTTCAGATGTATCAAAAGTGAAATGACTGTGGAAATGTGCGGTGCGTCATGCAAAAATCATGGGTGGTGTACGCACGTTTCTACACCTATTGTTCCATTGCCTACAATAGAGGTGATGCTGGGACATTGTTAATAGTATGAAAAGAAGAAGTTATTAGAGTGATGTGCACATCAGAGAGAGAGGCACACTGATGAACAATTAACACACCCATGTGTTTGCAATTATATGGGTGGATATAAAAGCATGTGCAAAGTGAGGAAAATGGCAAGAACAATGGCTGCATTAACATTGTTAGAAGACCTTGCAAATGGTGCACTCCGAGGGGAGCGTGTATTCAGGGAACATGAAGATTTACTTGCAAATGATGATAGGGGAGGTGATGGTCTAATGGTTAAGGCGCAGACCAGATGATCCTTGGTTCAAATCCCAGCCTGACTGGAAAATCACTAAAGGCCCTTGGGCAAGGTCTTTAATCCCCTATTGCTCCCGGTGTGTAGCGGGGTGAATGTGAAAAGTGCTTTGAGAGTCTGATGCAAATGGAAAAGCAAAATGCAGTCAACAGTTACCAAGGCCAGTGTTACTGGAGCTGCACTCAGGGGTTGTCTGTGCGCACACAGGTGCTGACCACACTGGGCTTCCTGGTAACAGTGGAATTCCAGCAGGAGCTTGCCGATCATTCAGGAGTGTGCCAGTCAACCCTGAGCCGAGCCACGCCAACTGTGTCATCAATCATCCGAATGTCATACAGGTACATTACATTCCAACATTAAAGTGAGAGCCATTTTCCCTAATGTAATTGGAGCTATCGACTGCGCCATCTTATGGTGAATTTGTTTTAGTTATTAGGACACAATGAGACACATTGATACACAGTGATACACAGTGTTTTCGAATAGGTTGCACAGTGTTCACAAAATGATTGCGTGCCAGATGTTTTGAACATTTCAAGATTTTCTTTGCACACTGGCACGCAGCAGTGCACAGCTAATGCACAGTTTACGAGTTTACCTACTGGCACGGCAGATTGTGTGCCAGTGCGGGGATCAAATTTGTGCAAGTGTCAAGGCACCTTAAATGTTCTGAATGAAAACCAGCGTGGGCACATTTGGGTATGTGCGCATTCAAATACTGTATGTTTTTATTTACTGATTTGTATTTGTTTTGTGTTCTGTCAGCAGCCTATTGTATGACCAGTATAATGACAACATTTATGAGTTCAGCATGGGATGATCTGTGTTGCCTTCATGGGCTTCCACCCCTCTGGTGAGAGCTGTGTCACCCACTATTGCAGCCAGTTTTTTGTTGAAGGGGTGAATTCCTCCACACTGTCCCCTCCTTTGAAATCATCTGTCTGACCTTTTTTTTCCTTTCAGTGTGTGTGCAATGCTCTGAGTGTCAGCATTTATATAGCCTCACACACACACACGCATTCATTTTATTTTCATTTCACACTGTGGCGAGCTGCATGGGAGAACGAAGACTGAACCTCAGTTTTCATCTTTTCTGCACAAATGGTTTAAGTTTTACAGAAACACAGTACACTTCACACATATGGTACCGTCAACATTACACAACCAAACTATTTACATGAATTTGCATATTCAGAAGAAGGTGTGGACAGGGAGGAGTCTGGTACTTCTGCATGTGCATTCAATGCCACATTCATTGGGATGTACAAAAGGAATGTGCTTGGATCCATGCGTACGCACACTTTGAAACATCTAAATATTTCTGTGCGTACGACAGTTTTTGGGTTTCGGTGTATGCCATGTTTCAGTAGGAAATCCACGCACATGAGGCTTCTGTCTTCAACCAGAAGAACTCACAATTCTACAGTGCACAGTTTACGTGATGATGCTTTAACTTGTAATGCAATTACCACAAATGAATATTGAATGATGAATACCCTCAATATACATAAATAGCATCTGCTTTTATTTTCCACATAAAACCTGGATCAAGTAAGCTCACCAAAGTGAGAAAAGTGGGAAAGAGCAAGAGAGAGAGAGAGAGAGAGAGAGAGAGAGAGAGAGAGAGAGAGAGAGAGAGAGAGAGAGAGAGAGAGAGAGAGAGAGAGAGAGAGAGAGAGAGAGAGAGAGAGAGTGAGCACTGTGCATTACTGTGTGCCAGCCACAGACATCAGTGCCAGGAAAGGGGCCAAGTGTATGAAATTAAACCAAACATTATAAAATATGGTTGCTGTTGCACAAATCTTTCTGTTGACAGTGCGTCAGCTGTGGAACCAGAGCCCATCTCCAGAGTTGCCACGTTGCGACATTGTCTCAGGTAGACTGATGTTTCATTTAACCTTCCACTTGCAGTATGTATTCTTCATTCAATAATGGGAGACATTGCTGGGCAACTGTGCAGGAATGGGTGAATGTTGTGTTGTGGGAGCATTTGTAGCAGATAGACTGTGTGACAGTTTAATCTGTGTTCATATTCATGCAGGCTGGATGTAGTCATGATGCTCAAGTTAAGCAATGTCACAGACATGCCATGCATGACACATGATTCGCCTCATCAATAACCTCATAGATAACCCAAGGCGACTTGAGGTTTGACGTGTGAATGAGAGCAGATTGCTGTGAGTACACAGGCAAACTACCCTAACGAGTGTACCACTGGATTTTCCCCATTGCTTAAGGTGCACTGACACTTGCGTGACTTTGATTCATGCACTTGCACAACCTGTGTTGTGCAGGAGAGTAAAGTAGTCTTAAACAGGTGTAGACTGAACGTGAGAGGGGCACCAGCATGTGCAATTGCGCAAAGAGAATTTTGAAATGTTCAAAAAAAATCCTTAACGCATAAATGTCATGCTACATGGCGCGATCTGCTTGCCAACACTACGTGCAATTCGTCAAGTGGAGTACAGAAGAAGCGAACAGAGCGAGTGGTTGCGTCAGCAGATCGTATCAGAGCGCAACTCATCTGAATGATTATAATGAGATGTTAAATCTATCATAAACATACTTTAACAGCTGCAGACAGGAAGGAAAGAACATGCAACTGTTTTACCAAGCCATGACAATATAAAGATGACAAATTACCTTTTGAGATGGCTCTAAATGCTTTCTCCAGCTCATTCAGCATGCACGCGTGCGCGAACTGTGTTGCTGGAGTGGTCCTCTGTGATTCAGGAAGCGATTAGAGCTGTTTTCAACAGAGAACTTGCAGAGAAAATGATTAACTCGCTTTGAAATAGTTAATTTATATATGCAGCGTCCAGTGCAGAGTGCATGGCAGGTGGTGGAACAAAGCACAGTGTCCAGCTGGGAACACAGCGGGTGGGATTGTCACAACGACGTGCGTGCAAGTGCGTGCATCAAAGTCATGCAAGTGTCAGCACAGCTTTAGTTTAGTGAAAGGAACATACTGCTGAGAATTTCCACAAATGTGACATCACAGAGTTTGTCTGCACTGTACAGTTGGGGAGTGAAGCACAGCTACTGGATAATATAAGGGGAGACTGCACAGAACAGAAATGGGCCTACAGGGGGCGATGTACAAGCAGGCACTGTTCAGCTAATCCGATAACCGATAATTATCGAAGGTAATGTTTTTATGAGCGGATTAACTTTTCAGAGCAGTTTTCAAAACATCATCGGACCAATTATCTTCCGATAAATTTAATTCCGATAACTTTCAGTCCGCTAACATTTTTTTTGCTGGTAAAGTGAGCAAAGTTTAACAGTCAAAAACGTTTGTAAACCCTAAAATCAAACATTTTAATCCCTGTTGTGTGTAGATCAGTGGTTTATGGCAGACTGGCTGTCGCTTGTTGATGATGTCATCATTATGCACAAGACATGATTGGCTGGTCAAACTAGTGTTAACATTATTTTATTTTATTTCTTTTTCCTTTTCCATTTCCTTGGGGATAATTTAATCGCCAAGACTCGGTGGGGGAGAGGAGCTCTCATGGCGAACCTGTGTGTACAGAGGGTCTTTCTTCACCGTTTAGACACTGTTTTGGATTTAAAAAAGGATGCTTTATTCTTCAGATGAATCCAACTGAAAAAACAGGTAAAAATTTATATTTACTAACGTGTCTTTTACTCTGCCAATCAATGCATTAATGGAGGTATTTCAGTTGTTTAAGGTGCAGGGTTCAAAACGTGTGAAAAAAGCAGCAGCTTTTTCATTTGTGTATATAATACTGAGATACACTGGGACTTCTAATACTGTCTTTTACTGCTTTTGAAAGATGATGACAGTGTTTGTGTTTTTATTTTTTATTCTTTCATTTTTCGTGCGTTCTTATGTGTTTGTGATCCTTGAATTTACCCAGCAGTGAAAAGTGAAAGTGAAGCTGGTTTATCAGAAGCCGACTGTGTAATCTGATGTGGCCGTGTCCGAATCAATACTAAAAGTTATCGGTTATCTGTAATAATCAGCCGATCTGCTCTGTGTAATCCTGATCCTGTCAGATCTCAGAATCTAAGCAGTGCAGGATCTGGTTAGTACTTGGATTGGGAGACCTCTTCAGAACACCGGCGGCTGTGTGTGTTTCTCCAGGTAAATCTGGAGTTGCGTCAGGAAGGGCATCCGACGTAAAACCTGTGCCAAATAACGATGCGGATCTGGCTGTATCCACTGTGGTGACCCAGAACAATATGGGAGCAGCCGAATGGACAACAACAACAACATCGGTTATCTGTAATAAAGATCTTTTTTTTTTTTAGCAATTTATCGGTTAACGTCATAAAAGATAACTTTTCAGTTATCGGATTAATGGTTATCGAACTTAACTTTTTGGTTAGCTGTGCCCACCACTGCATAAAGTGACCCCGCCTCCCCTCCTTCCAGTCCCAAAGATGACCAACCACAGGGCCTGCAGTCCAAAATATAACATTTATTAAGGGTGAGAAATGGCTAAAATAACAAAACAAAACAGTTTTCCACACCTGCTCTTACCTACTTATCAAATGAAACAACAAAAATAAAGACAAGAGAAAAGGCTAGCAAAATAAAATGGCTTCTCATCCCTACCGAAAAATGGTTTGGACTGCTTTACCAAGAAAAACAAACAAACAAACAAACAAACAACCAACAACAACAACAAATAGTTCCAATAATTAAAAAAAAGAAAAAAAAAGAAAAATACGGAGCCCTGGAAGTGTCATCGCAAAATGTTTTGCATGTGGAGAGAATGTGGGCACGTTTTATTATATTGTGCGCTCATTTTATGATATTATGTGCATGTTTTATTATATTGTGTGCACTTTTTATTATATTGTGCGCTCATTTTATGATATTGTGTGCATGTTTTATTATATTGTGCGCACTTTTTATTATATTGTGCGCTCATTTTATGATATTGTGTGCATGTTTTATTATATTGTGCGCTGATTTTATGATATTGTGTGCATGTTTTATTATATTGTGCGCACTTTTTATTATATTGTGCGCTCATTTTATGATATTGTGTGCATGTTTTATTATATTGTGCGCACTTTTTATTATATTGTGCACTCATTTTATGATATTGTGTGCATGTTTTATATTGTGCGCACTTTTTATTATATTGTGCACTCATTTTATGATATTGTGCGCTCGTTTTATGCTATTGTGCGCACATTTTAAGCATTGTTTGAGTAAAACAAGGGCACGATCTACTTAAACGTGGCCACAATTTGTAAAATGTGCACTCATTATTGTCTTGACACATAAATGTTGGCTATTAGCCAACAAACCAGGAGACAGTGCAATACATTTCCCCATTAGAAATGGATCTGGTCAAGGTATATCATCATGGTTTGGGTGCACAAGGCCATACAGAGAACTCCAGTTGCCCAGCATGACATCATCTGGAGTTTAAGCACATAAAAAAGGATGCTGAGGGCGAAGCGTCTCCCTGTCGTGAGGATGACAATTTAGGTCATATAATTTTGAATGAAAGGAAAACGTGCGCACGTTTTATTAATTCGAGGGCTCAGTTAAAGGAAAACGTGCGCACAGTTTATTAATTCGAGGGCTCAATTAAAGGAAAACTTGCACATGAATTATTAATTTGAGGGCTCAATTAAAGGAAAACGTGCACACGAATGATCATGGTCATTAAAACGTGCACACAAATTATCACGGCCAAAAAAATGTGCGCACGTTTTATTAATTTGAGAGCACGTTTTATTAATTCATGGGGTCAATTAAAGGAAAACGTGTGCAGAAATTAACATGGCAATAAAAAAATATCACTTTAAGTGACCTCTCCCAGGTTCCGTAGCAAAACCAAAAGGTACCAAAAAGAAAAAAACTAGCACTTTCAGAGAAACAACATCTGTTGTAAGCCGGAAGAAGGTGGAGTCCTGGATGTTGGGTTCAGCCTTCCTTATAAAGCTGGAGCCATCATTGTTGGACCAATCAGCCAGTAACATCTGTACAAGCTCACCTGAAAAAAGAAACTCACACAGCACACAAAATGCACAGCGCCTCACCTAGGTGGGGAGGGTAAACACAGCTACACAATACAAAAATACCAAATATGACCTCAGGGTCGTAACATCGCCCTCCCCCCCCCGCCCCCCCCAAGATCAAACATTTATTTCCCCTGATGCTCCACATAAACTGTTGTAGAGAATTTTATGCAAGTGTTGAAGAAGCATGAGGTTCTGCAGGCTTTCTGCTCTGTGCAGGATGTGTGTAGATCAGATCCATCCTCTGTCAAACTGATGCACGAACCTAAAAGGAACAGAGCAATAAGATCCAGTTCTCTTACAGGAGCCATCATAAAAATAACTCACCCTTACTGTAGCTTCACCAACATGGTCTTTTGTTGCCCTCTTTTAGATCTTTTGAAGCTTGTTGCTACTCCAGTCATTTCTTTTGCATATTCGCTGTTTGTTTCTGTGTGAGATGCCTCATTCACACATACACAATATTTGACCATGTCACCACCCTGACTATCAAGACATGGTGGGTCCTAGGGATAGCCTGACAACCGGCTGGAACTGGGCCGGATACTGGCCTCCATGTTGGAGTGAGATTTCCCACTCCTAAACGACCAATAGGAGAGCAGTGCTCACGCCCATCAAAGTTAGGCTGACGTCAGCGTCTCGGCCACCAAGCAATCACAGGCTAGGAGAGAGAGGCCAGTATCTGGCCCAGTTCAGGGCTGGTTGTCAGGCTATCCTGGGAATGGTTTTGGTGGTGTCTTTGTGAGTGTTGGACACTTGATAAGTTCTGATGGTATAAGATGGTGCCACAACAGTAAGGGTCATAAACTGACAGTATGGCTTTTACAAAGCCTCCCGCTATTGTCCTAGAATCTTGCTTTGTCTTCAGAATCAAAAACAAATTTATTGCTAAGTAAGTTCTCATACATAGAAGGAATTTGATTTGGTGTTAAGGGTGCATAAACAACAATAAAAGAAAAGTTAAAAAGGAAAAAAACAAAAAAAAATATTTCTGTAAGAAGCAATTGGTGCATAAACATCAATAAAAGAAAAGGGAAAAAATACTTCTGTAAGAAAAGTATTTTCTTAGAGGGGAGGGTGACAAAAAGTTTGTGTCCTGGGTGAGAGGGATCGGTTGCTATCTTTGTTGCTCGCCTCAGTGCCCGGGAGGTGTACCTGTAGGGATGGCAGATTGCAGTTGATCACCTTTTCTGCTCCTTACTGTCATCTTGAAGACAATCCTTGGTATTTTTGGATATTCTTGTCACATTATGCACCAAAACTACACTGGATTGTACCACGACGGTCTTGATGGCGTCTTGTGAAATCGTACTCAAGTCTTGGATGGCATATGGAGTTAAAACATGGTGGTTCTCCGTTCAGTCGTCATGAATTATTTTCTTTGTTGTGAAAAGATCATGTGTTGTTGTAAAGAAGTCTTGTAACAAGACATCGTCCAAATTCTCTACAACAACTTTGACATGGTGTACTCATGGTCAATTGTGGTCAGAATACTGTATGTGGGAACAACAGTGTTTCTCTTTGTGTCTGTCTCATTTTTGAGCACCCTCTGCACTCACACACAAGTACTCCCTCAATGTCAAGTGTGGCTTGAGGTTTTGACATGAATCATTAAATTACACAGAGGTTTCCATGGTGAACCCTGATATGGAGGCCTGCCTCCGAAGTGGTGCAAAGCGGCATGTGTGTTTGTGTGCAGGCAGCCGGGAAAGGTAAGGCGGAGGACGAGGAGGGTGAGGCAGGCCTTTGTGTAATCCTTTGTTCTTACTCCTACTCCTGCCGCCATCACTGATGACGGTAAATGCTCCGACTAACTCAAAAAAGAAAGCTCCCCCAACAGCCTCCTCGCCTTTTAGTTTGATTTACTATACGAAGGAAATAACATTAAGTTCTCTGCGCGCCCCTCCCTCCCCCGATTGCTCTTTGTTCACAGGTTTGTTTACGATTCTCTGTATGGAAAATCCTTCAGGAATGCCGAGGAAGTGGGTGTTTCCTCCAGGAGTTTTAATAAAGTTGGGTGGAGGGGCACAATGGAGTTGAGGGGGGGGGGCGGCTGTTCCAGTATCCCACAATGCTTCAGGTGGTCTGGCAGGGTGTGTGTGCAGAGCTGGTTTCAGATTACCGGAGGCTGCCAGGCCTATTTTTCATCGTTCTTCATTCCAGTTAACGGGGGTTAGTCCAACAAACAAAGCTTTAGTAAGCATGAAAACTGAAGCTGGAATACCCTCTGCTCATTACATATTCTGAGAAGAAAATATGATGATGGTAAATGATGTGTAGATTAAAAAAAAAAACATAGTGTGCTATATTTAACATGTTTTTTCCTGCATGCTACAACGAGCCTCTGATTCTCTGTGAGATAGAAAAACCACAGTGTTACTTTGGGTAAAGTCCTTAATCTCTAAGGTGTTTCAGTTGTGCAACTGAAGTCGCTGCATGGCAGCACGCTGACATCGGCATGTGTGTTAGTGTGTATGTGGGGCATCATAAGCACTTTAGACATCTTCATGGGATGGAAAGGTGCCATAGGAATGTAGTCCATTACAATTTACTGTGGGCATTATACTTCATCCAAGGAACTGCTGGTCATTCCCAGTTAACACTGATGCCAAATTATTTACAAGTTACAAGTTTCTTTGGGCTGCCATAAATGTACTGAATTAATTGAATTTATTCAAATTAATACTGTGTGTATTTAGTTGGTGTGATTTTATTTTTAAATTGATTAATGGTTGTGAAATTAAATTTTTGTTTAAGATTACCACATTGAAATCAAATTACTGGGCTATGCCAAATAAATAAATACAAGAAACAACAGTACTACTAGAGAATTAACAACAACAACAACAATAATCTTATTATTGAAATAATAATAATAATAATAATAATAGTAGTAGTAGTAGTAGTAGTAATAATAATAATAATAATAATAATAATAATAATAATTATTATTATTATTATTATATTACTCCTACCACTGTCACCACTACTACTGAGTAACTAACTACTGAGTAGAGAGAGTAGCTCTGAGTTAATTGTTCAGAGGCCGCATGTTTTGTTCCTTAATCCTGAATGAAATTACCTGTTTGTGTGTCACAGTGAGATATTATTAAAATTGCTCCATTAACCCTCTGGGGTCCGAGGGCATTTTTTGGACAGTTCACTCTCCTGGCATAAATGATTTATTATTGCTGTTAACAGCTTTCCCTGCATCCCACAATCAAGTTTTATGTCTCTTTTTTTCAGGACAACCTGTGCTTTCATAATATATATGCTTTTGTTGTGTTTTATAAGTGTAATAAAGGTTTACAATCAGAAATAAGAAAGGAAAAAGTAAAGCGGAAATAATTTTCCACACACATTTATTCAAAACACACAGCAAACTATAATAAACAACTGTTTTGACACTTTATAAAGGTAATTTGATGTCTTGTGTGAAAGACTGTACAACAAAAAAGTTCAAACAATAAACACAAATGCACATTTTGAACAATATATACAATATGGTCTATGCGTTTTTGTTTGTCATCATTTCAAAGCAATTTCTGTCTGCTATTACACAAAGGTTACATCACAAACTTCTACTTCTACTGTGTTTTGGAGTGTTCTGTGCTGCTCCTAAAGCAGCTTTCATTCACACTTTGGCTCCTTACAGTCTGAGGAGCGGCCCTCCCCCCTCGCTCCATTGATATGGTAAACAGTGCTTTACGCCGAGAAAGCAACAAGAGTTATCCAGTGACATTCACATGCAAACTTGTGGAGCAATCCTTATAGTTACACACGCTTTGTTTGAGCATGTGAGATTGTCATCAGAGGCCCTCCGTCTGCTTTCACTGATTGCTGTGCGTAATGGCGCAGGGCGCATGGAGCCCAATAGTATGTACTCATTGGAGCATCCAGGGGGATATTCAAATGGGCCAACTCCTGAAAACGATCTTAGGCTTTTCACGTGAGGTAAATCTGCCCTACGATTGGATTTTGGAAAACCATGTGACACTGAACCAATTCCGATTGGACACTCACATTGCGCACGTCATCACACAGCTTCTATGAGGAGTACAAAGATGGCTGATGGCTGGCTCAAAGGTCCGTGGAGTTAACTTTTCAGGAAAAAAAAAGAGTAAGTTTCTATCTCATATCATTAAAAAGTTATTTATAAATTAGTAAAGCTTGGTCTTAGCCGTCGTATATGACGGCGTCGGCCCCAGAGGGTTAAACAGATAAACTTTCAGTACATAAATAATCACTGTCAAATACCTATTTTTCAACTGATAATACAGCAATGCAGAAGATAAATGTGTGTTTACTACATGTTGGAAATAATTTGACACTATAGACTATAGACTATGACTCTATAGAAACTATCTATAGAGACCAAAATTGTTTTTTGTACCGGAAACATGTTTATTTCTGCTTTAAAGTTTAAATTTGGCGTCTATGGGAATGTGCTCTATTTTTAAGTGACCAGTCAAGGAACTGCACTTCCTGGTTAGGGCCAAAATATGAGCTTGAGTGTTGACGCTTGTTTAGTTATAGTTTAGTGTTAATGTGTTTGGTTTAGAAAGCAGTTATCCTGTCATATATTCCACTGACAGGTTTTACTCCACTGTGAGTGGCAGCTGCTGACATGACCTTTGTCCTCTTGCTACCACTAAAACACACCTCTACAACTACAAATACGCACACCTGTGGTCACCGGCAGCTTCTCAAGAATGAGTTCACAGTCACATGGAGGTTCTGCAGCTCCATGTGATTGTGAACTTGTGTTTGTAACTGCTTGTGTTGAAGGAGGGAACGATCCAGATCAGGAGAGAGTGTTGCTGTTTGCCAGTGCCGTTAGTTCCTGGCACAAACACAGGAAGTGCATTAAGAAATGTTTGTTTTATGAACATAACTTTGACGGGTAAAGCATGATTAATAATCCATTCCCCTCCTATTTATGTGGAAGCCACTTTAATGTATCTCCAATACAACTTTATTCAAACCAATTCAAAATAATGCTGGTTAGGGGCAATTAAAGGGTTTAAACACATAAAAGTTTTAAAGAGGCTCAAAACACCTGACACATGAGGTTGTTGATGTAGAACAATTTAAAACCGCATTATCTACTGTATACGTGACCAAACTACGGCCATTTAATACATTTTGCTTTTGATTTAGAGTGGTTTAAAACCAGATTGAAATCATGTATGTCTTGTCAAAATGGATTTCAAACTAGCTTGAAGATGTCATTGTTACAGACTGATAAAAAACATGTTTTTTTGCCAGATGACGACCATTTGAAATCAGCTTATAAATTAAATAAATACTACAATTACTACTATTACTGCTAGTATTACTGCTGACAATAAATTCTAGTTTAAACCAGTTTAAACTATTTTGGTGCTGTTAAAAAGTAACATAAACCAGTTTGGTCTTGGTGCAGCCCTGTTTATAAAACATTCGCCCTATTGATGTTTCAAATCCCGCAAAACCTCTGAGGGTTCGCCGTGCTGCGAGATCTCAGTAACATTGAGAACTGCATTGAGACATTCTGATCATGCTGCACTTTAACCGCTGCACACAGACAACAGCATTAACATCGCAACATAAAACTATTTTTATATTGTGCCTAAAACGCTTGTGAATATATTTTCTGGGTTTATAGACGTTGTTATTGTGTTTGTTTTATGTAAACATGAATTAAATTAAACAGTTAAATTAAATAGTTTTGTGAGAATCACAGGTTGTCTCTCCGCTATTTTCAATGGGAGCTGCTGTGAGCTACAATTGCTTCCTGATCATGTCGTTCTGGAGGAAAGTGAAGTTTGCTCTTTAACGTCTTAATTATTGTTCTTTACAACACTGTTTGTCCTCTTTGTTCCAGACTAATATATATAATATGTCTGAAATTCGGTTAGCGTTTATTAAATTCCACGCAGATTAAACGTAACACACAGATTATTTGTTATAATTGTTTTGCACTCTGTTTTATTTGCATTAATTAGGGTTGAGGTGAACTAGCACTTAGAGTTCCACGATAATGTAATTTTTGATTGTTATCAGCTGCCCACAGAAATACCTCCTCAGGTACGCCGGCCTCCTGACTGTGTGCTAATGTATGTGTGTGTGTTTGACCATAATGAACAGTAAGTACATCATGTCCCTGTTGTGGATGGTTTTATTCACAGCACCATCTCAAGCAAACCTGGGCGGAAAATATGTGCTTGGAATGGATGCCAGAAAGATTAGCTAATCTTTTAAAAGCATACAAACGTTTTACACTTTTACTCACCACTTACCTGACCTATCCTACCTCAGTCAGCTCCACCTACCTGATTGTTTAACATGACAACCACAGAAAGTTTTGCAACACAATAGCTTTGGCTCTTTAATTATGACATTTTGCGCTCACTATGATGTTTGTGTGTAGCTGTGCACAAAGAGGGAGGTCTGATGTGTTTTGTGCGTGCGTGTGTATTTATCAGCCCGTAGGTGGAGATCTGATCTCAGGTTTGTGTTGGTGTATGATTGTGTTTGTGGAATTCGGCCTCCCATCTTTCCAATCTGTCCATCGCTCAGCAGTCTTGTAGCAGCAGATGAGAGTTCCAGACTCACCAGCAGGTGATCACAGGACTCTTTTTGTGTTTGATGGAAACAACTCTTTCAAACTGGTATGTGACCTTCTGTTAACACTCAGTGTGTAAGCGTGACTGCCAAACACTCTTAGCCTGTTTGTTAAGTTGGTCACTGTTTCTGGTGGCGTAAAGCTTATAGCTGCTTGAATCTACAGTGAAACAGTCCTAAATTATTGTCATTCAGTTTCCAGGACCCAAAGGCACGATGGGGTTTAACTTTGATTTTCAGCAAACAGGATCATGATCATGACTGAAGATTTGTGATTAACATTCGGTTGATCTTCTGTTTTTCTTGTTGCTTAATGCTGGCAAATTATACATTATTTGTTGTCTTTCTCCTACCTGATTGTTTTCTCTCGCTCTCTCTGTTTGAGGTGTGGCTCCATTCAGAAATGGGAGTGGGTGTCTTCTTCTGCAAGCCTCCCATCCTGAACACCAGGATGGACTCCCAAAATTTCCTCTGTATTCGTATTGTCAGTTGTGTCGGTAGAATGGCCCAAGCCCCTTTGAGTCTGGTTTGCTTGAAGTTTCTTCCTGAAATCATCAGAGGGAGTTTTTCCTTACCACTGTTGCCTGTGTGTTTGCTCTAGGGGTTGGTAAGGTTAGATCTTACTTGTCTGAAGCAGCTTGAGGCAACTTTGTTGTGATTTGGCACGATATAAATGAAATAAACTGAATTTAACATGAAAGCTCAGCAATCAGGGTTAAAGAT
This sequence comes from Thalassophryne amazonica, assembly GCF_902500255.1. Taxonomy (NCBI): domain Eukaryota; kingdom Metazoa; phylum Chordata; class Actinopteri; order Batrachoidiformes; family Batrachoididae; genus Thalassophryne; species Thalassophryne amazonica. The sequence goes on from NC_047115.1 coordinate 69,397,340, forward strand.
CAGGAAATCAAAGATTAGTGTTCAGGCTCACTATGATGTTTATCCATAGATGGATTTTGGTCCTGATCCAGAATACAGATCAAGTGGACAGGGGTGGTTCACAAGGGTGGACTAAGGATTGGTACTTGGTTTGTCGCTTAACTTCCTTATACCTGAGGGCTGATTATCATGTCCTCATATATGGATGCAGGGTCTCAGGAGATTAAAGTAATGGGCAGTGTGTATCCTTGGAGGAGCCATGAGCTCAACTGAGTGTCGTTCTAGTTTTTGCTGCAATTCATATTTTCCCATGTGTTCTATGCATACATTAGGAACCATTGATCTGGCAATTTTCTCAGTTTTGGACTTATGAGCTGTCTATCAGCATGTCAGCATCATGACTCCCCATGGAAAAATATTACCAGTGGAAACGAAAAGTCTGAATAACATGGAAAAATTAAACAGGAAAATCAGTGTCTAACTGAAAATCAGCCAAAACAGACTTTCACCAGTTAACCAGAAATCTAGAACAAGTCATAGCAGCACTTTCGGAACAGCAGTGCTGTCCTCTTAATATGAGGCCACATTTGTGCATCATGACTGTGTGTTACTTGCGCTATCTAGCTCTTAAAAAAATAGGTGAGCAAATGCATCAGACTTGGCACAGAGTTTATTGAAGGAAATCTAAGATTCTGTGACAGCTACTCAGACAGAAGGAAGGATGTTGCACAATGTCAACCATTATGTATGTATGACATTCAAGAAGAAAAAAAATATCACCTTACTCGCTCTTCATTACAAAATCACAAGATCAAACTTTGTTAAAAACATGAAAATAAGCCTGATGTTATGTGCCGACGCGGGTTGAGGAGCGGACCTGCGTCTGACTGAACCCAGCGCTAAATAACCAGAAAGCGGTTCCAAAAACAAAACATTTATTTCCCTTTCTGTGCAATAATTGTGTACAACATAATATATGGTTTGTCTGGCGGAGTGAAGGATGGCGCGCTCTCCAGCGCCCAAAAGGGATCGAAGCCCGGCGCTTCTGGACTCAAATTCACCGCCAAACACCACCCAGGTGGACACCACAAACTGACTCTGTGAAGGATAGAAGAGGTGAGGTAAGTCAACAGCTACAACTGATATCCTTCAAAGGCACACACTATCAGCAACACATTCAGGTCTGAAATTAAGCTTTATGTAAATGAGCAGCTTCTCACAACAGGTGGAGGATCATCAGTCCGCACGCCACGGCCGTGAGAAGCAAGCTGCACAATTCTCATCAATGTTCAAATATACTGCGTAACAAAATACCATATTACTATTAACACTTATTCAGACAATCAATCGCCTCTGATGTGTGCTGACAGCATGTGTCCCTCACTCGTCCTCCTTCACAGGCACGATGTGTCAAACCCAGGCGCGGTCCTCAGCGTCTCACAAACGAACGTCACAAGGTCGAGTTCCCGGCAATTCTGCTTGAATCACTCACGGCTTAAATGCAGAACGCCATCTCATTATCTGCTTCAGCTGAAAGTCTTTAAGTCTGCACGTGAGCATCATCCACAGGTGCTGCGAGTCATTAGGCCTGCACATGAACATCCTCCACAAGTGCAGCCAATAATGTTGATGAGGGTGAAGGATTCTTCTGCCAGCACCTTCTCCACAGACAAAAACCAGTTTGCATAACACCTGGAGAGCAAAGAAAAGAAAACAACACAAAAACATCCAGCCAACCCCCCAACACACAACAGTACCCCCCCATCAACGGGAAGCCTCCCGGCGACCGAACAGACCAGGTCCGAGAACAGTACCTCCCTCCGGGGTCCATGACAGCAAGCAGATGGCGTAACGCTCCCAAGGTCCACAGCAGACAGCAGGACAGGGCACCATGGCTGGAAGGCCGGCTGGCATCAACAAAACCCCAAGAAAGTCCCATATACAACCCAACATACAAGAAAAACACAAAACCCACCCAAAACCTCCCCAGGGGACCGTCCCATCCAACCCTGGGAAGAAAAGAAAAACTCCCAAATGCAAAAACCCAACACAGCCCCAACAACACAATACAAACACAAATTCACAAAGAAAAATAACAAACAACCCCCCCCCAAGAACGATATGCAGAGCCCAACCCCCCCCCCCCCCCCAGAAGACCTTTACCGCCAGTTCCAGGAGAGACAACCAAAACCGGAATCCTACAGAGGTCCCCAGGTTTACATGGAGGAGCAGCGCCCCCCAGAGGACCGTACCATCAACCCCAGGAGGTCCCCTCCCCACAACCCAGGAACCCCAGACCCGGCCACACTTGGTCAGTCGGCCCCACAATCAATTCCCCCCCAGAGGACCGTCCCATCAACCCTGGAGGTGGAACCTGGAAGGAAGCATAAAAACACAAAAATCCAACCCCCGGCGGACTTCACTAAAACACCCCGGGGGCAAATAATACAACTGGAAAACGCTGTTACCTCCCCCAGCACCCCGAAAGACCCCAGATCACTCCCAGAGCCAGTCGTTAGCTCAATTTTGGCGAACGGCACAAAATTACTAAGCCGGGGAAGGAAACAGGAAAAACTAACCCGGTCCCAACCCCGAAGCGCAGCGGAAAACCAGAAATACGTCCGGTGCCCCTACCCGACCATACCACCAGCCTATCGGGAGGGGCGGAACTACCGAAATGGTGAACGGCAACAGATCGGCCCACCCCTCCGACTGAGGTATGTTCCCGCTGCACCACACCCCGGTAACACCAATGACGAACGGTCAAAGGCCCACCGAGGCTGGAGTGGAACCGGGCCCTAACCAAACCCAAAAAAACGCCCCTGACAACCCCCCCCCTAGGTGCAGAGGTCTTCTGAGAAACACTCAGCGTGACCAACCTGCACGACCCCACAACCCACAAGACAAACGGTCTTAGGGCAAGTGAGGTTAGGGTTAGGGAAGCAGGGAAATGAAAAACAACAAAACAAAATGACCCAATCCCAAACAGAAAATACCTAAGTTCAAATAATAAAAACCAACGATTGGCTGAGTCCAGCCGAGCTCCGAACCTCCAGTCGTTCACTCCACCAGAACCGCCTCTAAACACCCAAACAATTTATAACCCCGTACAAAAAAAAACAAAAACAAAAAACAGCCCACATAACTAATTATGTTTTTTTTTTCTTTTTTTGTGTCCATTATTGTGCCTGTCCCAGAACACCTGGAGATACGTCATCACTATCTTTCTTGACGCTTATGTGACCGGGGAAATATGGCGGCTTCAGCTCGTCCGAGCTGCATGGGCTCATCCGCAAGAGGAGCCAGAGGTCCCGTCGGAGGAGTCTCAGTGGGGCGAAGAAGAGGCAGCCCAGATCTGTGTCGGGGAAAGCCCCGAGACGAAAAGACCCGCTCTGATGTCTGCCCTCTCTCGCGTCCACGCTCCTTTATCCGATCATCTAGATGAATAACCAAAGATATTAGCTCATCTAAATCTTTTGGTTCATCACGGACTGCTAGCTCATCTTTTAATGAATCGTTTAAACCATCCACAAACACTCCTCTTAAAGCTGCGGCATTCCAACCGGACTGAGCACAAAAAATTCGGAAATCCACGGAATAATCCGCCGCACTCCGCCTCCCCTGCCTGAGATTCAGCAACCGTTGGGCAACGGTATTTGTTTTCACCGGATGGTCAAAATCCAATCGGAACTCCCGGAAGAAATCCTTAAAGGATCCTAACAATGGAGAGTTATTACTCCACAATGCAGTGACCCAAGCTAAGGCGTCACCTCGGAGCAAATTTGTCACATATGAGACACGGCTACCATCAGAAGAGAAGGAAGCCGGTCGCTGAGCAAAAACCAGAGAACATTGCATCAAAAAAGGAGCACAGTCTTCAACGTTTCCCGCATAAGGCTCCGGATGACAAATAATTGGCTCGGAAGCCGAATCTCTGGGTGACGGAGTTATCTGCACCGGTATCGATGGTGCCGCATCTGGAGCAGCAGGAAGCGGAACAGCTTGCACTGCAAGCTCCGTAACGCAGCCATCTGTTTGTTTAATTTGGTTTGCGAGATGCTGTAATTGCTCCCATATTTTCTCCAAGTGTTCTTGAACTCTTTCGGCAAATGGAACCGCTTCTGCCGCTGGGTCCATTTTGGAATGGCCGGGAACTACTGTTATGTGCCGACGCGGGTTGAGGAGCGGACCTGCGTCTGACTGAACCCAGCGCTAAATAACCAGAAAGCGGTTCCAAAAACAAAACATTTATTTCCCTTTCTGTGCAATAATTGTGTACAACATAATATATGGTTTGTCTGGCGGAGTGAAGGACGGCGCGCTGTCCAGCGCCCAAAAGGGATCGAAGCCCGGCGCTTCTGGACTCAAATTCACCGCCAAACACCACCCAGGTGGACACGACAAACTGACTCTGTGAAGGATAGAAGAGGTGAGGTAAGTCAACAGCTACAACTGATATCCTTCAAAGGCACACACTATCAGCAACACATTCAGGTCTGAATTTAAGCTTTATGTAAATGAGCAGCTTCTCACAACAGGTGGAGGATCATCAGTCCGCACGCCACGGCCGTGAGAAGCGAGCTGCACAATTCTCATCAATTTTCAAATATACTGCGTAACAAAATACCATATTACTATTAACACTTATTCAGACAATCAATCACCTCTGATGTGTGCTGACAGCATGTGTCCCTCACCCGTCCTCCTTCACAGGCACGATGTGTCAACCCAGGCGCGGTCCTCAGCGTCTCACAAACGAACGTCACAAGGTCGAGTTCCCGGCAATTCTGCTTGAATCACTCATGGCTTAAATGCAGAACGCCATCTCATTATCTGCTTCAGCTGAAAGTCTTTAAGTCTGCACGTGAGCATCATCCACAGGTGCTGCGAGTCATTAGGCCTGCACATGAACATCCTCCACAAATGCAGCCAATAATGTTGATGAGGGTGAAGGATTCTTCTGCCAGCACCTTCTCCACAGACAAAAACCAGTTTGCATACCACCTGGAGAGCAAAGAAAAGAAAACAACACAAAAACATCCAGCCAAACCCCCCAACACACAACACCTGATTAATATTGGAAGCACATTATTTAGTCAGATGAAGGCCAGAAAAATTTATTCTGCTCAGATGGGGTGGAGAATGTTAAGTGTTAGTGCAGCCAAACTACTGTAGTCAGTGTGTATCCTGTCAGTGACACACGGAGGTGGTGGTGTGATGATACCAGGTTTCATGAATACAAGAACTGTTGGAGATGACATTTATAGATGGTACCAAGAATGTCTGTGGATGTTCCAAAATATTGGTCTCCAGACACTTGGCGGAAGAGGAATATTCCAGCATGATAACGATCCAAAGCACACTGCCAAGATTACGTAAGAGTTTCTGAAGAAGGGGAAAAAAGTGAAAACTATGTCCTGGCCAAGTATGTCGCCTGACTTGATTTCATCAGAACAACTTTGGGGTATTTTTGACAAAGAGAAGAGGAAGCAAAGTAACCCTTCCAGCAAAGAGCAGCTGAAAAAGCACTGTCTTTGAAGAATGGATGGACATTTCACAAGAAAGTTTTGCTATGTGGTTAATCTCCATGCTGAGGAGGTTAGAGTCTGTCATCAAGAAGAAAGGAGGATGTATGTGGTATGAAATTTGCAAAATAAAAGATCTGAATCTCAGCATTGAAATGTATACTGACTTTTATTGCACTCACTTCCTTCTGTGGGACTTGTATTTTTACGATAGTATGTCTAAACTGTGGCGTTTTTTTTTTCCCCAGTATTTTTTATTAAATTTTCTTGCCAAGATATAACAATATGAAAATTGACAATATGAACATGTCAATATACAAGAAGAACAGTACATTTCACACACACACACACACACACACACACACACACACACACACACACACACACACACACACACACACACACACACACACACACACACACACACACACACACAACACACATCCATACTTGTGCACATATAAACCTTACATTACGCAATTTATCACGATCCACTCAAATATCACTATTCAGCAGTAACAAAAAGGAAAATGCATAATAATAATAATGTAGAGATGACTTCTGTATTTCCTATTTCATATATATAATATTCAAACATGGTTCCCACAATTTAACAAAATCTTTTCGTTTACCCTTGACTATATATGTCAGTCTTTCAAGACCTATACATTCTGAAAGTTCCTTAATCCACTGTCTTGGGGAAGGGGCTTCAATATTCTTCCAATTCAGAGCAATAACTCTTCTAGCTTGTAAAAGTCCAAAATCCAATAGTTTCACTTGTTTTTTGCAGTAGGCCATCAGGATATATTCCTAATATACATAATTTTGCACAAAGTGGAATGTTATATTAAATATTTCCTTTAAGCATTGAATTACATTTTTCTAAAAAAAATTGAATTGTCGCGCATTCCCAAAGACAGTGTACAAGAGTTCCTTTAAAGTTACCACATTATTACAAGTGTCAGGAATATTATTAGAGATATGGTGAAGTATTTCAGGAATTATATATGTCCTTGTTAGCCATTTGTATTGAAATAGTTTAAGTCTTGTATTTATTGTTTGTTTCTGTGCTCTTAAACATGCTTCGTTCCATTCAGTTTCACTTATATCTTCATGCAAATCATTCCTCCAAGCATTCAATTTATCTAATGTTGAATCTTTAGAATGGACCATGAGCAGGTTGTAAAATTTTGATAATAGACCTTTCCCTTTTTGGTGTTTTATAGTAATTTCTTCAATTGTTGATAGACAGGGGATGTTCGTACTTTCTCTATATTTTGATGATATGAAATTTCTTAATTGTAAATATTTTAAAAAGTACTTTTTGGGGATTTGAAATTTTTCACACAATTCATTGAATGTAAGCAGTTTTCCATCTACATATAGGTCCTTGACTGTCTGAATGCCTTTGTCTTTCCATAATTTGAATCATCCATCCATCCTACCTGGTATGAACTGGTTATTGTTCCATATAGGTGAGAAACGAGATATTGTTATAGGGTTTTTGACAAGTTTATGGGCATTGTGCCACACAGTTAGTGTGTTTTTTAGAAATGGATTTTTTTTGTTTGTTTTTTAAGTAGTTTTATATCAGATGAATATAGATAGTTGTTTATTGGTAAATTTGGGATTGATTGTTGCTCAATGGATACCCAAGCTGGAGGAGTGCCTGTACTAAAATAGTGCAATGCTGATGTTTATTGTGCTGCCATATAATACCACTGAAGGTTTGGAAATTGAAGGCCCCCTCTTTCATAAGGTAAATAAAGTAGCTTGAACCGAAGTCTTGCTTTCCTCTTGTTCCATATGAATTCACTGAATATTTTGTTCAAGTTATCAAAAAATGATTGAGGTAGCGGCAAAGGAAGTGTTTGAAAATATAGAAATTTTGGTAAATTGACATCTTTATCATATTAATGCGTCCTATCATAGAAATAGGTCAACTTGACCAGCGACCAAGTGTTTCTGTGACCTCATCTACCAGGGGATCGTAATTTATAGTGACAATTTTATCTATATCTGGGGTGATTTGGACTCCCAGATACTTGAACCCATCTGTAGTGATAATGAATTTGGTTTTTATTGGAGGGGATTTCCTGTCCTCATCATTAAGAAACAGTAGTACTGATTTACTATTATTGATTTTATATCCGGAAAATTCGCCAAATTTCTCAAGCAGGTTCATCAGGTTAGGAATAGTGTTCTTTAAGTCTGTTAAAAAGAATATTATGTCATCCGCAAATAAGGATATCAAATGATTTCTACCACCAATGCTGACTCCTGATAGTCCTACCTGAGCTCTCACCGCTATAGCCAGGGGTTCCATAGCTAGTATGAAAAGAATTGGTGACAGGGGGCACCCTTGTCTAGTGGAACGTTGTAAATGAAATGGTCTGGAAAGGTTATTGTTAGTTAAAACTTGGGCAGTGGGGTTTGTATATAACAATTTAATCCATTTGATGAAGTTTTCCCCCATTCCATATCTTGGGAGTAGTTTCAACAGGTAGTGCCATTCTATCCTATCAAACGCTTGACGCGCATCTACTGACAATATTGCTGTATCACGAGCATTATGTTTCTCATATAATACGTTTAACACACGTCTGATATTATGATAGCCTTGTCTCTGTTGAACAAATCCTTGTTGATCATCCAATATCAATTTGGGTACACACCTTTCTAGTCTTTTGGAGAGCACTTTGCACAATATTTTCAAATCACATCCCATGAGACTTATTCCCCTATATGATGCACAGTCTGTTTGTGGTTTGTTAGGTTTTAAAATGAAGGTGATAGTTGCTAATCTTAGGGTGTCTGGGAGGGTCCCAATTTTGTATGATTCTTTAAACATGTCTAAGAGTGGCTTATAAAATTCTACCGGTAGCCCATCTGGCCCCGGTGCTCTGCCGCTGTTCAAACTTCCTATTGCTTCTTTTATATCAGTAATTGTCAATGTCCTGTCCAGTATTTCATTATCTTCCTCTGACAGTTTTGGAAATTGTAATTTATCCAGGAAGTTGTTTTGGATTTCTTCGTTCACGTTACATTCTGATTTATACAAATGTTCATAAAATGTCCTAAAACTATCGTTTATTTCTAGAGGGTCACAAGTTAGATCGTCCAAATTTGTTTTTATACTAAGAATTGCTCTGTCTGATTGCATTTTTTTTATCCTCCAGGCTAACAGTTTACTTGCTTTTTCTCCCTGGTCGTAATATGCTTGCTTTGTCCACATTAAACTTTTTGCTACTTTTTCAGTTGTTAGTTTATCATATTTAGCTCTCATAATTCTTAAATTTTGCAATTTGTCTAGGTCATTAGTGTTATAAAATTCATTTTCTAAAGTTTTAATTTGTTGTTCCATTAATTTAATCTCTATGTTATACTTATTTCTAGTCCCTATGAAACTTATTATTTCACCTCATATATAAGCTTTAAAAGCTTCCCATCTAATACTAGCAGATGTTTCTTCTTTATTATAGTCAAAATAATTATCAATACATTTTTCTACAAATTTTACGAATACTTCATCTTGTAACAAGAAGGTCTGTAATCTCCATCTTTTTGGACTATACACTATTTTACCCAATTGTATCTTAACAGAGACTGGCACGTGATCACTCAGTACAATGCTATTATACCAACACTCTTTCACTTGTGGCTCCAAATCTACGGATGTTAAAAAATAATCAATGCGCGAGTGGCTTTTACAGCTGCCTGAAAAACAGGAATATTGAATACTATTTGGATTTCTAATCCTCCATATATCATGTAGTTTTAGATCTTTCATATAGTTATGAAGTATCTTCCTGGTTTTCATATGTGTGCTATCACTTTGAGATGAACAGTCTAAGACTGGGTTGAGAGTGCAATTAAAGTCTCCCCCCATGATATACATTCCATCTGAAGTGGAAATATTAAGAAAAAGATTTTCAAAAAAAGATGGGGAGTCGTAGTTGGTGCCATAAATATTTATAAGATTGATCTTTTGAGAGAGTATAGTACCTTGTAATATAATATATCTTCCTCCTGGATCAATAATAACATTGGATTTCTGAAATGGTATTGATTTATGAATCAAAATTAAAACCCCTCTGGCATGATTAGTGAAGCAGGCATGAAACACTTGGCCAGGCCATCTTTTGGTTAGTATTTTAATATCTTGCATAGTCAGGTGTGATTCTTGTAGGTAAATAGTTTTAGATTTTAACAACTTTATTCTATTCAATATTGTTTTCACTTTAATTAATTTTCTCATTCCCCTGACATTCCAGCTTGTAATAAGAACATCAAAATTTTATTTTTTACTTCCCATTTAATGATTTATGATAAACAAGATTAGGACCAAAAATCACCATACCTCTTTCCTTGATAAAGTGCACATTTACACAGTCATACTCATTCATGCACATATATACACACACATTGAACCCAGAACATATTTTAAACTTCCCCTTACCCACCCCTGGTATTCCATCCAGTGGAATGAGAACCCCACCCCTTTGAACACTGAAGTTCCCCAGGATGCCAATCCACAATACTGGGGAGAAGCTAACCAACATGACCTTTCTCCCTTGTTCCAACATCGGCACCCCAACACCATGTTAGTTCTAATGTCTCTTAACCCCCTTGAAATGAAATGAAATGAATGAAAGATGTAAAAATAACAGTATACTGTATATATTGTTATTGATATCCAAATTATAGCTGCCAACTATAACCTTGAGTTACTGAAGCTTAGCTTAGTAAATAAACAAAAAATATTTTAAGTGAAAATATAGACATAAGAAAAAACAAAACAAAACAAAAACAAACCCTGTATTTATCAGGTATCACCTGCTTAGAAATGTTTGTTTTATATCAAGAAATTCTTGATCCACATAGTACCACACGTTTCAATTCAAACGTCACCGGTGACCTCTGTGGATCCTTGGAGTCGCCTGTAGAATTCCTCTGCTTCCTTAGGTGTGGAAAAAAGGTGGAGCTTACTGTCATGGAGAATTCTAATCCTGCATCGATTGTATTGAAACCCACGGAAAGTGTTAATGTCGATGAAGTTCTTGATGACAGGTTGAAAGTTCTTTCTTGTCTGGGCTGTTTTGGCCGAGAAGTCTTGTGCAAACGTGATCCTCTGACCATTGTGCAAGATTTGTTGTTTTCTTGCTTCTCGGTAAACAAACTCTCTCTCTTGTAAGTTTAGAAACCGGATCAGAACGGCTCTGTTCTGGCCCGGTCTGGCTGTTGCTGATGTGCGGTGGGCTCGTTCCAATGTAAATGAATGGTGCGTCAGGCCCAGCCATTTCGGTAGCATCTCAGTAATATAGTCGATAAGTCTGCTATTCCCCTCGACTCCTTCACGTATTCCAAACACACAGAGACTTTTACGTCTTCCACGATTTTCCACGAACTCCAATATAGCCTCCAGGGAAGCAATGTGCATAAGAGCAGTTTGTAGAGTTGTGTCGGCTTCATCCTGTTTAGTTTCAGATGCGGCTATGTGGGCTTCGGCCTGCTCAATGCCAGTCGTGTTTGCAGAGACGTCTTGTATTGTCTGTGTTAGGTTACTCTCTAATGTTGTGAGGGCGGATGACATGTTGCTCAATCTTTGGTCAATACCATCGAGTCTTCCTCCAAAGTCTGAGCGCATTGACTTTAGTTCCGACAGTACATCTTCGATGCTGGCCATATTAGCACTCTCCGTGTTAGTAGTAGCATTAGCATCCATGCTATCCTGGAGATTTGTCGGGGTTGTTCTGGTACTCATTTTGCGTCCGCGGGTGAAAAGATCGCACTGTTTAATGGATGTTGTCGTTGACATGACCCCCACGCAGCGTGTAAAGTGAAAGTTGGCAGTTAATAAGGGTTTTGTTCATAAAAAAAAAGGACATGGTGTCGGAGCCACAGTGCTAAGTCGCCATCTTGGTCATGTGGTTCCCGGAAACCAACTGTAGCGTTTTAATTTCACATAAGACCAAATACCTTTCATTTGAAAGTACAGTTTATAATAATGTGCCATTAAAGTGATATTGCATGAGTGTTCTACCATAAAGGCTTAGGTGTCAAGAAAAAGTTGAAGATTTTTATCCACAGTGAAAATGTACAGAATGTTAGAACAGTTTTGGCGGAGGTCCCTGTCATGACAGTGTAGAGGTACACTGATTGCAGATCTTGCTATTGGAATAAGGCAGAGGCATATCCTGCCCCCAGGCAACGGACAAGGACCAACTAGTGATGGAGGGGGTAGCATCCAGGCCAGCGACTGCAAGCAGCAGAGAGGTGAGTCAGAACTGACATTTATTAAATAACGTACATATTTCCTATTGGTTGTGAGTTAATGACTGAAAGGTGGACCAGCTGCTTTCTATTAGAGATTAGAGCTGTTACTGATTTCTATTACCCCATTACATTACTCATTTCCCTAATTATTAATCTGTTTTTCATTCAGGTTGAGATGCAAATTTGTTGTACCTTGCTGTACTTATGTCCATTGTTTAAATTCTATTTGTTTTATTGCTATGGTGCCCCAAGCGGGTGGTCACTCCACTGAGTTACTGCCTCAATGTTGGACCTTCCTTTTCAATGCTCACAATACATCACTTGATGACATAGCTAAAACATAGCTGGGAGTCTACAGAATGACATCATGACAAGGTCACCATAAAATGTCATGGTGACCAGAAAATGACGTCACCACAACGTGACAGTAAAATAGAAATGTTTGCTGGGATATTCAGTAACAAGTCAGTCTTGCAACATTTACATGACGTCTGCTAGATGTCATAGGATGATCCATAAAATGCATCCAAATGACGTCACATGACAACTGATTACAGATTTCATTAAATGACATCAATTGTTAACGTTAAGGTGATGTCATGATGATATCATGTTTTGACATTATTGTATCTTGACCAAAACCTGACGTCACCAATGCCTCATGTGTTTGCTGGGTGGGTATCATCTGCTTCTTTAACACTACTATCTCCTGTCAGATTCTGCTCCTTGGGTTCACACTGCTCAGTACTGTGCTGCTGTAGCCTCTGGATCTCCAGTTTCGATAGTACCTTCCTTCTATTGATGTTAGAACACTGAGCTACCCATACTTGCGCATTTCCCATCAGTGTGGCCTGGTTCCTCAACAATTGAGGCGGACTGCGTTACCCTGGGTGATGGGCTTTATTAATTTGTCTCTCGCTCATGATTTGAGGTAGGCTGGGGGAGTAGCATGGGGGAGGGAGTCTAGCCTGGGGACCCTTACTGGATGTGTTTCTTGACCAGGGTTTGAAACCATGACCTGTTGGAGGATCACTCAATGATCATGGTCAAACCTTTGACCACGTGCTACTAGGTATGAAAACTAAACTAGATTTATATTTTCCCTATATACCTGATATCTTGAAATGTGGGTGTAGTGCTCTGAGCAATTTTGATGTAGTTTTTCTTCTTGGCTGGATGTCCTTCATATCTATAAATAGAAGGTAATGTTCCTTGTTTGGATGCTGGGTGGTAAGTGGACAACCTGCAGGGGCAGAACATACAAACTGGGCAGTGGTGGGCTTGATCCCAAGACCTTCTTGCTGTGCTGCAAGAGTACTAACTCTCCATATCTTTAAAAAAAGCATTCATATGGAAAAAAATTAGCTGCAGAAGCTTCTGTCCAAATATGTCTGTATTAGTCCGAGGATTTACAGACTCCATTAAGCCAGACCTCATGCACACTGCCTTAGGACAGAATTGGACTGTTACGTTAGATCACTGAGTCATCGGGATGAAGATCAATGGAAAATATAGAACATAAACTAAAAACTGGCAAAACTCAGGCAGGCTCAGAATGACATTCTCCTCTCAGATCTTTAAAACTTGAATGCTTTTGATTACCATCAGCTGAAAGAGGCATGACTCAGATTGCTCAGATTAAGCACGTAAACATAAACCCAGTGTGTCTCTGCTCTTGACAGCTGTACATAACCACAGCAACATTTTGACAGCCCACAGACTGAATGGGGGAGGCTTTACTGAATGCCCTGATTTGGGTTGGAGTTGTCACCTTCAGTAAGTATCAAACACTCTTCTGAAAACAGATTTCACTGCCCTGATGTATCCACTCTACCTCTGTGTCTGTGCGTGATGCTGGAGATAACATATAATGGCAGGCTTAGGTGTGTTTTGGATCAATAGGATTACTGTAATCGGTCGCGTTGATTGCTGGGGCACAACGGTCTGGATGTCACGGATGAACAGAGTGTGACCTAACCGATGACGGAGGAAAACACACAGTGCAGACAGCATGTACTGACCACTACAAATTGAATTTAGGAGTAGCGGAAAAGAAAATAGCCTATAATCGATTTTGAAAACACAAACAAATGCATGAACATTTGTGAGTGGTTAGATTTTCAAAGCAAGTCGTATCCCAGAAAGATACTCCAAACACTGCACAGCCCTCATTGTACTCTGACACCTTAGATAATCCCCCCACCAGCGAACATGAGCCCGGCCCCGCACTTAACCACAGTGTTTACCATTATCAGATGGGCCTGCAATCTGATTGCTCTGGGAGGAGAGGAGATACTGAGGAGATACGGGTGGTGGGCGGTGAGGTCACGGTCATGAGAAAAAGGGATAAGACCTGTGAGTGTGTACGTGTGCTTCAGTAGGGTGGTGGCGTTAATTTCTACCAACATAGCCCCTAGAAGAGAACTATAATATAATAATAATAATGGACTGAAAACTGGAGTTGCCGATGTTGTACTTTAGGGCTATTTCTTTACTTAAAAACCTCACTCATGGGAACTGACACCACATCCTTCAACATGAGATGCTTCCATTTTTAAGAGGTTGTGTCTGTTAGTTGTATTCACTGTTCTTGGTGTCAGTTTGCTTGGTTCAAGTATTTTGTCTTCACACACTGTAACTGCTCTACAGACATTTAGATTTTTTTTTCTGTTACATTGGTCGTTTCTGGTTTAGGAGGTGTTGTTCATGTTAGTTGGTGTCATTGTGGAAAACCTTCAGAATAGAGGTGGGCGATACCGGGAATTTTGGTATTGATCCGATACCAAATAAATACAGCCCCAGTATCACCAATATCGATACCAATACCTTTTCATATTTAAGCTTCATAGATCCAAAGGATCCAAAAGACCTAGGATAGAATTTCGCCAAACACTCAACACAACTTAAAACAAATTTCCTGAGGTAGAGGGCTGACAAACCACAATACAACAAAATTAATACACCACAACAAAATTGGCTGGCGCCGTTGAGCCATGTGACTGCGCAACAACAAAAGACCAGAGGGGGGAGGGTGCGCTGCTCCGTGTTGTGTGACACAGTGCAGCACTGCTCTTACAGAAAGAGAGTAGACTTTGATGAATCTGTGTGCGCAGCAGTCAGTGCGTGCGGGAGAGAAAAAGCTTGAGTATCGTTCTTTACACGAGGATTGTTCAATATCAATACCAGTGTTTCAATTTCAATTTCAATTTATTTTCATTTATATAGCGCCAAATCACAACAGAGTTGCCTCAAAGCGCTTCACAAAGGTAAGGTCTAACTGTACCAACCCCCAGAGCAACAGTGGTAAGGAAAAACTCCCTCTGAGGAAGAAACCTCAAGCAGACCAGACTCAAAGGGGTGACCCTTTGCTTGGGCCATGCTACAAACATAAATTACAGAACAATTCACAGAACAATTCACGGGCGAATATACAAGAAATGCTATTGGCACACAGGACAGGAGGATCGCCAACACGAATACAACTCCCATTTCTGGATGGCCCGCTCCAATTACTAATAAATGAATTAAAAGAGTAAAAAGCGTAAAACAAAACTGTACCACTATGCTAGCCATATGCACTGGTGGGCACAGATAACCAAAACATTAACTTTGATACCAGATAATCGGATAACTGAACAGTTATCTTTGATAAAGATAAAACGATAAACCAAAAATGTATCGGAAGTTACAGATAACCGATAACCAGTTTTAACACCACAATGGCTTCTACTAGAATTGAAAGTGACAACAGACCCCAACAATGAGACCACACTTTTGTCTTTGAGCATCCTGCCCATGCTGGAAGCTCTTGTTTACTACACAGCTTCCAGCACAGAGGCACTCTGAGAGCAGCCACAAAGCCAGCTCTCTGCCAATCACAACGCTCTGGTCAGGCGGAGGTCTTGAAAAATAAGGTCATGCTGACTTATGATTTTGATTTATAAATAACATTAATACAGATAGAATAACTCCGTTAATGTCAATTCTGTCATTTGTACAAAGGTAAAATATAACATATATCTTTTAATGTTGAATAATGCACTAATTCTGAAGTTTTGTAACAAACACAGACAGATCGCAAAGGATTCTGGGTAAAAGTGCCTCTGCTAAACACTGATTGGTTCACTCATTCATTATGTAAACCAACACGTTAATGTGACGTGTGTCGTGTGTTGGTGTTTACAGATAAATGTGCTTTTGTAAAATATTCCATTTTTATTTGTAAAAACAGGCATTTTTATGGAGCCCTGGAAGTGTCATCGCAAAATGTTTTGCATGTGGAGAGAATGTGCGCTCAATTTATTATATTGTGCTGTGCGCACGTTTTATGATGTTGTAAAACGTGCACTCAATACTGTCTACATCAGGGGTGGGCAATCGTGCCATGAAGCGCCGAAGCACTGCAGGTTTTCCTTGCTACCAGTCATCTCAGCAGGTGATTTCATTAATGTTCAGGTGTTTCAGCAGGTGATTTCATTGACAACCAGGTGTTTATGTTCAGGGGAGAAGCTCATCAGCAACCCACCTGCTGAGGTGATTGGTTGCAAGGAAAACATGCAGTGTCTTGGCCCTCATTGCCCACCCCTGGTCTACATAAATGTTGGCTTTACACTGTGCGAGTTTTGGCCCTTTTTCAGATGATTTTTCATTTGTGCAAGAATTTTTTGGACCGAGTTTCAGGTTAATCACGCGTCCTGCATCGTGTAGTGTACATGGAGTAACAAGCTACGTTTAACATCTGATGACTACCTCCTGATCGCCAATTGTATGGTCGAATGAAAATCAACCTGTTTGATATTATTCTATATCCTGCTGCTGAAAAGCTACAAGCATCCAACCGCTCGCACTGTGCATCTGCAAACACTGCAGAGCTGTCTTATAATGTTTTTTTTTTTGTTTTTTTTGCTGTTGTTTTGTTTTTAAACTTAATTTGTAAAAAAAAAAAAAAGTCATTTGCAAAGCCAAAAAATTGATTTGACAATCATCTGATATAACCAAGGTCAAAATAAATAGAACACTGCCATCTACTGGTGCCCAGACGCTTACTACTTAGGGCAAATACTGCCATGAACACTACTGGACAGTAGATGGCAATAGAGGCCTTGAAAACTTGCCAAAACAAAATTCCAGATAATCCATGTCTGCTACATTGATTTAAGATGCGTGGAATTTAACAAACGCAAATGCAATAATGTCTATAAACACAGAGAATATATTCACAAGGGTTTTAGGCACTAGAGTTTAATGCTGTTGTCCGTGGAGCCTGAACGGGGTGTCTGAAATGCATTTGTCCTGTCATGAACGTACTGAGATTACATAATCCTACCCATAATGCACTGCTGGACACAGCATGTGCTCACAAAACCTTAAGAATTAGCACATTACTTTAAAACTAAAACATATATCTGATATTTTCACTTCATAAAACTTCAGAGATTACAGTAATTTTAAATAACTTGTCCAAAATTAGTTTGGTTAAAATTTGAACGATAAGTTAAAAATGTATGCCTCTGGATGACTTAGGTGATATTGCCAGCATATCAGTATGGTGTTAAAGAAAATGATTTTTTTTTTTTTTTGGTGACCAGTTCTCCTTTGTCTGTAGAGGATAGAGACGTTTTTCATAGAAGCAGCGCTTTTCTGTTTGTAGAGGGTAAAACTGTACATCTGTTACAAAACTTTTAACAGGTAGGTGCTGAACTGATTTTAAATTTTAAAAATGCTAGTCGCTGTTCAGCTTTGTTTATCGATCTAAAAGTTATCGGACAAAAATTAATCGGAAGATAATTGGTCTGATAATGGTTTTTAAAGTTATCTAAAAAGATAATCCGATAATGAAAACATTATCTTCGATAATTATCTGTTACCGGATTATCGGAACTGTGCCCACCACTGGCCATATGAAAGGGAAAATAAGTGCGTCTTAAGGCTGGACTTGAAAGTCTCCACAGAATCTGACTGTTTTATTGATGCAGGGAGATCATTCCACAGAACAGGGGCACAATAAAAGAAAGCTCTGTGACCTGCGGACTTCTTATTCACCTTAGGGACACAAAGTAGTCCTGCACCCTGAGAACGTAAAGCCCGGGCCGGTACGTAAAGGTTTAATTAGGTCAGCTAGGTAGGGAGGTGCCAGTCCATGAATAATTTTATAGGTTAGTAGTAGAACCTTAAAATCTGATCTCACTGGGACAGGAAGCCAGTGAAGGGATGCCAAAATGGGTGTAATGTGGTCGAACTTTCTGCTTCGTGTCAAAAGTCTGGCTGCAGCATTTTGAACCAATTGGAGACCCCTAATGCTAGACTGCCTGTAAACCAGAAAATAGAACATTGCAGTAGTCCAATCTAGAAGAGATAAATGCATGGATCAGGGTCTCTGCATCAGCCATAGACAGGATGGGACGAATCTTCGCTATATTTCGCAGGTGGAAGAAAGCAGTCCTAGTAATATTTCTAATGTGGAGGCCAAAGGACAACGAAGGATCAAAAATTACCCCAAAGTTCCTCACTTTGTCAGTGTGATGTATGACACACGAGCCGAGGCTGAGCGTTAACTGGTCAAATTGATGCCGATGTCTCACTGGACCAAGAACCATCATTTCAGTCTTATCAGAGTTTAAAAGTAGGACGTTTCTAGACATCCAACTTCTCACTGCTGCAAGGCAATCTTCTAAGGATTTTATGTGAACGAGATTACCAGCAGTTATCGGCATGTATAACTGAGTATCATCTGCATAGCAGTGAAAGGTAATCCCAAAATGCCGCAATATGTGTCCAAGAGGTGCTATATAAAGGGAGAAAAGCAGGGGACCTAAGACAGACCCCTGTGGAACCCCAAATTTCATGTCACTAAGGTTAGAGGTAGTGTTACTGTACAAAACACAGTGAGAACGACTGGTCAAGTATGACGTCAGCCATGCAAGGGCACCCAAAAAAATCCCAAAATGATTTTCCAGCCTATCAAGTAGAATATGATGATCCACTGTATCAAATGTAGCACTGAGATCTAACAGCAACAGAACCTTAGTGGTGTCCGAATCCATTGTAAGCAGAAGATAATTCACCACTTTAGTGAGAGCCGACTCTGTGGAATGATATTTTCTAAAAGCAGACTGCTGTGGCTCAAAGAGATTATTCTCAGTAAGATAGTCTATGAGCTGCCGTGACACCACTTTTTCCAGAATTTTAGAGAAAATTGATAGATTTGATATCGGCCAATAGTTTGTCAATACACTAGGGTCAAGATTAGGTTTCTTAACTAATGGTTTAATCACTGCAGATTTGAAACATTTAGGAACAGATCCAGAAGTTAAAGAAAGATTAATAATTTCCAGCACAGTCGGCCCAAGAGTGGGCCACAGGTCCTTAAACAGTTTTGTTAGTATAGGATCAAATAAACAGGTTGTGCTTTTTGTTGACATTACGAGTTTTGTCAGCATGCCTAGTGAGGCATGCTGACAAAATTCTGTAAATCTAGGTAATACCTCAGTAGTGGCGCCCACATCAATAGCAGGGTGTAGTGGCTGGGTTAAGGCATGCCGGGATATGTTTAACCTGATGTCTTCTATTTTCTTCTCAAAGTAATCCAGGAAATCTTGTGCTGTAAAAGGAGAGCGAACTACAGGTGGTTGTCCATGCAAAAGTGTTGCCACCGTGTCAAACAAGAACTTTGAGTTATGCTTGTTTTTGTTCAAATCAGAGTAGTAAGTCCATTTTGTAGCCAATAATGCATGCTTATAGTCTAAGATAGCATCACGCCACGTAAGGTGAAATACTTCTAATTTTGAATGGCGCCATTTCCATTCTAGGCCTCTTGCTATATGCTTGAGGTCACGCAGATAATCACTGAACCAAGGTGAATGTGATTTGGGGGAGCGCGGTTTTAACACAGGTGGTGCAATCATGTCAAGTGTAGTTTTGAGCACTGAGTTTAAACTATCCACAAGACTGTCTACTGACTGGGTATTTGTCAAATGTGAAGCTAAGACATCAGGCAGTCTAGCTTCGAGTTCAGTCTTAGTTGAGGAGTTGATGCATCGTCGTAATGATATATAAGGTTGTTGTTCCACTAAACACGGCAGCGAAACTGTAAAATTAATAATTGAGTGATCAGACACCACTGATGTAAGCGCTGGTATCGATATTATCGATATTAGGATCGATCTGCCCACCTCTACTTCAGAGGTGCGAAACTGTCTCTTGATCGATTCCCAGATGGGATGGTGAACATGGAGATGATTGAATAGGCCCAGTCTGCTCACTTTTTCTTACAGACGCTACACATGGTTGCTGCAGGTAGTTTCTGTCAGTCAGGATCTCTCCTTCCTCTTTCTCCTCTTGTCCTCTGTTGTTCATCTGTATATTTTTGAAGCTTTCCACTCCAGTGTGGATCATTGCATGCCAGATGACTTGGTCCCTTGCGTGTTCTTTCCAGGTCTTCCAGTCGACAGAGCAGCTCTTGAGGTTGTGCTTCAGGAGGTCATTGTAACATTTCTTATGCCCTCCTCTGGACCATTTTCCTTTGCTTTGAAAATCAGCTGTCATTCATCCTAACAACGTGACCCACCCACAGAAGCTGGTTATTGATGACAAACTCTATACGCTGGAGCTTGGCTTCAGCCAGGAAGCTGATGCTGGTACAGAAGTCTTCCCACCTGATATGGAGTATACTCCTCACGTAATGTTGGTCTAATCATTTAAGGGTCTTCAAGTGGGGGTGTGGTAGATGGTCCAGGTCTCAGATCCCTACAGCAGGGTTGGCATGACAAGGATTTTTGTCTCATGTTAGCCGTAGCTCGCTCGCTCACTCACTCACTCACTCACTCACTCACTCACTCACTCACTCACTCACTCACTCACTCACTCACTCACTCACTCACTCACTCACTCACTCACTCATTCAGTCATCTTCAACCGCTTACTCCAATTAAGGGTCACAGGGGACTGGAGCCTATCCCAGCAGTGCCTATCCCCAGTGTGCCTACCCCCAGTGCCGGGGTACACCCTGCACAGCACGACACTGTATCAGTTGTAGTTCTTAGTACTAAAACTTTGTTAGTTTGCACCAGTTGTCAGTATTTGCTTAATTCTGCCCCAGTGGTTTGTGTTGTCACATAGGTCGCCTCTCTTAGAGAGTCATCTTTATAAACTAGAGAATCTTATGGCTGGTGAGTCAAGGTGCCCTGACACTTGCACAACTTTGATCCGCGCACTTGCACGCCCATCGTCGTGACTATCCCACCCGCTGTATGCCAACTGGATGCAGCGCTTTGTTCCCCCAGCCATGCATTCTGTGATGGATGCTGCGTATATGAAATAATTATTTCTTAGCAGATTAATAATTTTCTCTGCAAGTTGGATGCTGAAAATGGCTCTAATCGCTTCCTGAATCACAGAGGACCACTCCAGCCAGAGCCGTTTGCGCGCATACACTGAACGAGCTGGAGAAAGCATTTGGAGCCATCTAAAAAGGTAATTAATTATTTGTCATGTTTACATTGGTTTGGTAAAACAGTTGCATGTTCTTTCCTTCTTGTGTGCAGCTGTAAAAGTATGTTTATGATAGATTTAACATCTCGTTCTAATCATTCAGACGAGCAGCGCTCTGATGCGCTGTACTGACGCAACCGCTCACTCTGTTCACTTCTTGACGAGCTGCACATAGTGTTGGTGAGTAGATCGCACCACCTTGCACAACATTTATGTGTGAAAAATTTTTTGAACATTTCAAAATTCTGTTTTCGCAGTTGCACACGGCGGCACCCCTCTCATGTCCAGTCTACACCCGTTAAAGACGAGTTTAGTCTTCTGCATGACACAGTGCGTGCAAGTGTGTGCATCAAAATCGTGCAAGTGTCAGGGCACCTTTACATGTTATAGCTGCAGTCTCAGGCTGACAAGTGTGCCCATTAGCTTAGGATCATCAGCAACTACTGGGGAGCTGTTTTTCTGTTGTGTATCATAAAGGCACATGTAAAACCAACCTATTCTGTTGCCAGTTTGGATTCCCCTCTACTGACTGCAAACCTATTTATTGCTCTAGTGAACCCCATTGGTAGTCTTGTTAGTGGGCCTGCATCCTTTACTCCTGTGGACAAGATTAATCAGTGCACACATATAACCTCCATTATACCTCCATATATTCCTCAGTTACAGTTAGGTTAGCATTGCCAGTGTGTGTTAAATGGTTATCTAGGGCCAAGAGATTCTGAAATAACATCTAATGTTAAGGTGATTTAAGTGAGGACATGCAGGGGACACAGGAACATAAGATCAGATTGAGCAACATTGTCATCCATGTCAGCACTAGTGATGCGAGGAGGCAACAGTTTGATGTCACAAAGAGGGACATAGCAATACAGGTGAGTGATGTATAATTCAGTAATGGGGTAGAGGGTTGAAATAAAGTAAGCAAACATACCAGTGTGACAGAACAGGAAACAGCAGACTAAACACATAGAGGCAGTTGCACTTTGGCATCTGTGAGGCAAACTCAAGAACAGAACGTAACAGAGAGTTGGCATCAAAGCCAGAAATTTCCACACATTTCCTGTGATGGAGTTGTTATGGGTAAATAGTCAACAAAATAAGTAGGAATTCAGAATGCAAGTGAACCAGAAAGTCCTGGTGACAGGAAGTAAAACCAATGAAAACACACTGAAGAAACAGAAGTCAGTCCTATATCGGCCTTGAGGCCCATTGGTGCCGATGCTTATCTTCAGATTCTGTAGCTTCAAGAGGATGAGACGCTGCAACTCCCCGTGGATGGGACGCCAGTCCAATGCAGATTGCTTCCACAGCCTAGCCTGGTACCCATTTACAGCTGGGTTCACTGAGGTTAATGTAGATTAAGTGTGTTGCCCAAGGACACAGAGAGGTAGCACGTGAGGGATTCCAACCCAGGTCTATGTATTGGCAGGCCGGCTACCTGCTCAACATTCCAGCCTTAACCATGAATGGGAAACTGTCTTGAACTAACAAAGCTCTACTGCTAAGAGCTACCACAGGCTAATATTAGCAATTTCTAAGAGTGACAAAAAAGTAAATGTCAAAACACTCATGTCAAGATAGAATGCTTAAACCAAAGAAATTCAGTCAGAGAATAGAGAACAAATAGAAAGCAGCAACAGATATAGCACTGTAAACACTGAAGAATCTCACACACACATCTTCACAGAACATGCTTCAAGCCATCTTTACTGACATGTGAGAAAACCCCTGAACAAAAAAATCACTGATGAAACATCAAAGCTGATGCAACTGCATCACATGAAAATCATTGAACAATTACTTATTAACTTATTATTTAGGAATTACGATGTAACATTATTATTACTACTTAGATAGTACACTTTTCAGTTCATTCAGGAACATTTGGGCTGAAACCAGGTTTGGTTTTTCACCTTACTGATGAATTTGGATCATGGTCAGCAAGCAAAGCTGTAAAATATTTCATCATCATCTGCTGTCTGCATAAAAATGTTGTCATGGGTGTAGCATAACTGATTGATAAATGCCATATTCAGTAATTTACCATGCTAGGTATGTGAGCGACCATTGATGCTGGAAAATCACTCCAAATAATCCACAAAGTCAGTAATGTTTCAAAACTCCATTACTGTGTTGTGGGAACCTGTAATGACTTTGTTTTGACTGAACTCATCTGGCATGGGAAAGCCTGGGGAAGAATTAGAGAAGTTCCCTGAAGATAGGGGAGTGTGGGATGAGCTGCTTGATCTAATCTGACTGTGACCTGGACCCAAATAAGTACTTGAACATGAATGAATGAATGAACCCAGGTGCAAGCACATGAAGGAATACGAGAGAACAGAAACTATTTCTATTTTATTATTTATATTTACATGTTACTAAAGTCCAAAATGACTCCAAGAAACCAAAGTAGAGTCCAAGGGATACACATGAGCAAAATTGTTACAGAGCACAAAATGCAATGTTGGAATAATCAGCATATGGATGAGGGAACAAACCAACATAAAACTTAAAGGGCAGAATTAAAAGACTGAGGGATTACTAATTGAAGACGGGTGCACCCAGATCAATTAAATCAAAACGTGGATGGGAATCAGACACAAAATTGCAACAAAACAAAAAGGTCACCAGATGGAGCCAGAGGACAGGAGGAGAGATAGTGTACAGTGGCAAAGAAATACACAGTGGAATTGGAGTAAACACACCAATAACAAAACGCAGAAGGAAGGAAACCAGGAGACGGATATTAGAATCACGACAGAATTGTGTTGCCAGGTCTGTGATTTTTCCATGGAAATTGGCTAATTTTGCAGCATTTTTCTGCGTTCTGGTATTGTGCTGGTTTTTAAGTGGCTATTTGGCTAGTTTTGTGACAGAGACCTGGCAGCCCAGTGTGGGACCATGCTCATTTTTAAAACAAAAGTCAGATTGTGTTAACATAAATGTGTTTGGGATTGGAACATGTCAGGTAATGTGAGGTGATCTGACTCATTAGCAAGGTGAAACCTTACCTCCCCCGCAAGGATTTTGAGTGTGTTGTCCACACATTTATCACATCGCGACTTGATTACTGCAACTCGCTGTACTGTGGAGTAGACCGATCCTCCCTTAGCCGCTTAAAGCTCGTACAGAATTCTGCTGCTCGCTTGCTGACGGGCACCAGGCGCAGTGAACACATCACACCTGTTCTGTCAGCTCTGCACTCCCAGTCAGCTATCGTATTAATCTTAAAATTTTGCTCATTGTTTTTAAATGCTTGAATGGTTTGGCTCAACCTTATCTTTCTGAGCTGTTGTCCATCTATGCTCCCTCACGGATGGTGAGGTCCACCAATCAGCTGCTTCTAAACGTGCCAAGAACACGTTTAAAAACCAGAGTAGACAGGGCCTTTTCTGTAGCTGCTGGAAGAGCCTTCCTTTTAATATTAGAGCTGCGCCCTTAGATGTTTTTAAGTCATCACTGAAGACCCATCTCTTTCCACAGGCCTTCATTACCGAGGCGGAGTTGCACTTCTGTATTAAATTTTTTATTGTATTTATTAGTGTTTGGATTTTGTATTCTTTTTATTTTTATTCTGTACTTGTGAAGCACTTTGGGCAGCTTTGCTTGTTGTAAATGTGCTATATAAATGAACTTGACTTGACTAGTAACATATTAACCTGCTATTTAACTTGACCTGTACAGGTCTGAGCAGGGGTATTTAAGAGGAAGCAACCTAATTTGTTCTGGGTAGTTTGGATTTCTTTTTCCTTGTTAGACTACAATATCCAGAGGCACTAGAAAGAAACAAATTCAGTGTGAGATTTGCTCATAACAATGATGGCTATATGTTTCACCGATAGACATGGATGGAGAACAACACCTGGATATGTTACACAGGGCTTACGTACTAGTTCAGGTTTGATCATCACACGTAACATATTCAGACTCAGCCATGTTGAGTCTTGTCTTTCAACCAAATCATATTGATTCTGTCTTCCTAAATTGAAGGGAGAGCTTATTATCGATAACCAATTTGCTAATCGACTAAAGTTCAGAAGACAACCAAAAAAAGGCCATGTACACATAACAGCAAGTTACAATTGACATGCAGGTGAGAACAAAATTATTAGACCTCCTATGAAATGAAAGGTTTTTTTTCAAAATTTCCCCAAGTGCTTTTTTAACTGCAAGGAATTTTCAACACATCATATCTAATCACTCTAGTTTTATTTTGGATGTTTACATTATTTTACTTTGCACACAGAAACAAAATCATTTTACAAAATCTAAAAACTACCAGGATCAAAATCGCTAGCCCTTTTAAGGACCGACCTTTCTGTTGAGCCAAAGCACCACTGTTGTGCAGTGATGTGGTTTAACTTTGTAAAGCTCAAATAGTGCAGTAGATAACTGAAACAATCGTGCAAATGGTAATAAAAGCATCACGTTTGGCAGAAATACTCCTTAGACACTCTTCTTTTGAAAAAAAAAAAAAAGAGATTGGCCACTTGACTTTTCAATCAACTAGTAATTTGCATCACTTTTTACCAAAATTGGAGCAACTTTAACTTTTGACCCCTGTACAAACCGACACTGACCTTTGTCACCATTCTTGCTGTTTTTAACTCCATAGAATTCAGTTACAGACGATCCAAACTATACCTTTTTGGAATCTTTATGATCAGGTAAATAATGTGGCATAGGTTTTAATATGATTGGAGCATCTTTTAATTTTGACTCCTGAGTAATTTTTCAGTTGACCTCTACCTGAACGCCAACTGAAAATTCAAGTGGCCAATCGGTTTTTTCAAAAGAGGATTGTCTGAGGAGTATTTCTCCCGAATTTGATGCTTTTATCACCATTTGCAGGATTCTGCTCTAAACATTATCTTATCTGCTGAACCAAAAGCTAGTAAAATCAAGATCAAACTGAGGGCTATCTTCTAATGTAGACAGTATTAAAACTTCAGTCAGGTTTTAAGCTCTCACTAGAGAAAACATCAAAAGAAATCAGTTTTGAGTTGAGAAAAACAACTGTTGATGGTCACAAAGCAGGAGAAGAAGTTATCACCATATTTCCATTGTCACAAGCTGGAGTCAGAAATATCATCAAGAAGTTCAAAGAGAGCAACACAGTGCAGAACAAACCTGGAAGAGGTAGAAAATAAAAGACTCTGGAAAGAAAACTAGTAAGAGAAGAGTCTAAAGACCCTAGAACAACTGCCAAGACACCAGTGAATGACTGAGCCAAGTCAGGAATTGTAGTTTTAAAGAAGACAATCATTAGAGCCCTGGACAGGGATGAACCGGGAGGTTGCAGACCAAGAAAAACTCCATTCCTGCAGAAGAGACTATTTCTAGCCAGACTGAAGTATGCAAAGGAAAACCTGGAGAAATATTATGCATACTGGAAGTGTGGATTTGGAATCACTGCCAGGCTGGTTACACAAGTGTGCCGAGTGTCAGCAAATCCTTGACCAAAGAACAGGACAATAAAACCGGTTAGCCTTGGAGTGCACTGCTTATATATGTGAGTGTGGGGCAAAAAGATCTATGGGAAAGTTTTTTTTTACTACATTTGTACTTATTTTTAATACTGTCACTCAAAGATAGTGAGAGAGATAAAAGTAACATTCAAAATTTATATTGATAATTCTAATCCAATTACATTTTTTCCACGAATGTGATTGGTTTAATGGTGTGAGATTTCAGACCGTAACAACGTTGGCAAAATATTCAACCATTTCACATTTGGATGTATTACTCTGTGCCCTGACTGGTTTTCTGATGAGATGTCATTGCCGTCAAATATCATTCCTGTCCTCCGCGCAACTGCACACTCATGTGCAGTATTGTCGGGACGTGGAATTGTCGATTTATGCGACGAGACGCATAATTCGACAGAACACCGGCCGTATGCGCTGCTAGCTGTTAATGCTGTTAGCTGTGAGATAGAGAAAGTCGCTAACTGCTGCCGAAATGGGTGAATTTAAGCTACCATATGAAAGTATCGATGTGGATTCTGATACACAATTACCATTTCACATTTGATGGATTTTCAGGTTTGATGGATTACTCCGCGCCCTGACCGCTGTTGGAGCGATGCTGCCTCGGCTCGGTGGTAAGCCTCGCTGACCGAATTACCTACAGAAAAATAAACCGTGCAAACGATGTAATTGGATTAGAATGGGAACAACCTCCTTGTGTCTGATGCTGTTATACAGTCGCAAATAGCCGTTTAACGGCTCCGCTTACGCATCACCGGTAAAGCTCAATTTGCGAAAGTCAAAGACAACAGACTGTTGGTGTTGTGGTTTGAGTGACTGAGGAAAATCACAGCACTGCTATTATTTGTATGTGACTCATTCTCATTTCACAAGCCACAGGTCTTTTCATGTCTGAAAACATCAGTTGGTAACCAGTAAAGTCGGTTTTTGCGGTGTACATGTGATTTGACACACACACAAATAATACAGCTACTAACTGAATCTTCGCCATAGCTGCTAAAGGCACAAACATGCTTGTTTTTAAATGCACACCCGCATGCTCAATGTCACGCTTCATGTATTCTTTGTGCACACACTCCAAATTAATGGACTGCACCTACAAGCTGTAATAACCACAGGGCCAATAAAGCTGCCGAACTGGCAGTTGAACTGCAGGAGCAGTACCACAAAGAAAAGAAAAGACTCAACAATATTATTATTAATAATAGCATATTACTATGTATTATTTCAGTTATCTTTGTGCAGGGTATGCAGGAAAAAAGATGCATGTGATATGCAACTGAAGTACCGTAATAGAATAGAAGCTTTATTTGTCATTTATACACATACAATGAGATTAGGGGTGTCACTCTGCAACTGAGTTTGAGAGTAAGATAAAAAGAAGCTATCGCCTATGACTTGTAAATAACTAACTTAGCAGACCAAGTGAAAAATGCGAGTTATAAATAAGTGAATATATGTACAAGCTATTTCAAACAAATAAATATACATTCCAGATAAGGCACAGAGGAAATTAGATTGCACATATTTGTATGAGTATAGCCCATAGAGTTCAGTTATTGCACATGTAATGTCAGAATTATTGCACATGTAATGTCAGAGTTATTGCACATGTAATGTCAGAATTATTGCACATGGTGGTCAGAGTTATTGCACATGTAATGTCAGAATTATTGCACATGGTGGTCAGAATTATTGCACATGTAATGTCAGAGTTATTCCACATGTAATGTCAGAATTATTGCACATGGTGGTCAGAGTTATTGCACATGTAATGTCAGAATTATTGCACATGGTGGTCAGAATTATTGCACAAGGTGGTCAGAGTTATTGCACATGTAATGTCAGAGTTATTGCATATGAGTGTTTAATGTTCTCACAGCCCAGGGAAAGAAAATGTTTGTCATCCAGGCTCAGGCTCTGATCGACCTGTATCTCCTGCCCGAGGGGAGCAGGCTGGACAGGTGATGTGCTGGGTTAGAGGGGTCTGAGAAGATGGATCTAGATTGGTTGAGACAGTGGGAGGTAGCTATCTCCTCAAGATGGGGCAGGGGCAGACATTGATTTTTTTTGGGCGGTGTTGATCACTCGCTGCAGAGCCTTTCTGTCCACGGCTATAGTTCTGACAAACCACACTGTGATGCAGTATGCCATCACACTTTCAATGGTGGCACAATACAAGATCCACCAGTAGATTCTGCTCCAGTCTGTGCTTCCTCAGGAGCCTCAGGGAGTGCAGTTGATGCCGGGCCTTCTTTATAACATCTGTGGTGTTGGTGGACCAGGAGAGCTCTATTTGATGTGGATTCCCAGAAGCGTAAAAGATGATGCTTTCTCCACCAGATCTCCATTGATGTAGAGAGGAGCATAATCCCCCCGTTTCTCCTGTAGTCTATGATGGCCTCCATTGTCTTTGCGGTGTTCAGTAGCAGGTTGTTGGCCTGACACTACTCTGACAGGTGCTGGACCTCCTCCCTGTAGACAGTCTCATCTCCCCTCGAAAACACTACTAATACTAAAGACCTGTAACAAACGATATACCTACAACGATTGACCACACAACAGAAGGACAAACAGAGGCAGTTTAAATAAAACAGACTAAATGAACAGCAGGTGCAAATAACCAAGGTGACAGGGACATGCGCTGAACAAAAGCAAACACAAGGGGGCAGCAAACCACAAACATCCACAGCACACTGAAAATCAAGCATAACTACTTAACACCACACACACTGTAACGAGACACACATGAAAGACAGACATGGGAGAACCATACAATACATCCATGCACGCGACTCACACAGGACTCAGTCATACCAGACGTGGAGGATGGGCAGAGGCAGTGAAGACATGACAGGAGACGGGGCTACCAGTGCACAACACACAAGCAGGAAGAGGGAAGTGTATACACACACACACACACACACACGACTGATAGCCGGCGGAGGTGTGCCCCATACACACTTGCACACGACTGACAGAGACACGGACAGACATATGACTAGGATGTAATAAACAGACAGAACTCAAGCATACAAACAGTACAGAGCTAATAGAAAAACCTCCAGATCAGTCAGGCTACAACACATAAGGCTTCTTTTTTGCACAGTAAAGTTTTAAGTGGCATTTATGATGTAACTTTGTATTGTGGTGCTTGACAAAAATTTCCCAAAGCAACATCTTGCCCAAGTAGTTATGTCAGCTATTGATGAATGACTGTTCTTGTTACAGTGCCATCTGAGGGATGATTCAGCTTATTGTTCAATATAATGCTCTGTAGATGGAGAAATGTGCAAATATCTTCCAGTTGTTCTTTGAGGAACATTGTTTTTAAACATTTCAATCATTTTTATTGGTAAACTGGATATCCTCTTCCCATGTTTTGGATCCTGCTATGGATCCAAATCATGATTTAAATTAGTATTTATTTTTTTTTTATTTGTTTTCTTTTTTAAAAAAAACTCATTACTCAGCCTAAATTTCCCTTGCTCCAACTTTTTTTTTTTTGGGATGTGCTTAGAATGGGTCTGAAATGCAGGAATGGATGTATATTACAGGCGTGTCATTCATTTGTAAATTTAAAATAAGTGAATCCTTAGGTTGAGGGTGTACTTTTTACACAAAATTTACTGAAATGTAAACTTGGATTATTGACAGTTTTCACTGCAATGTTAAAAAAAACTAATCCCAAAATATTATCAGGACAAATCGTACAATGAAAACAGCCTTTTACTTCATGCTAAAAAAATCTTCAGTCATGGCACATTTTCTTTTCTTTTTCAGCACTGAATATGTTTACATGGACAGCTATAATCAAATTATTGACTTTATACTAAATAAGTTCATATTATAGTGTTTACATGAGTTACCTCCTCTGCCGGTACACTATAATCTGTTCACCAGAAGTCATTGGTGTAATTTTTGCTGGCAGATGTTAATGCAGTACCTGTCCCTGTGAGGCACTTCCATAACTGCAGCAAAACGTATTTTCCAATGTATTTTAGAACTTGTGCAATGAGAGAAACTTGGTGTGTATGTTTGACATCTTTGGCTAGTTTGAGGTCTTATGTTTGTTTCTTCAAAACTGATCATTTTGTAATTTCACCATAAAAGATTAACATCACTTTGAGCAGGTGGGATGAGTTCATCAGCGAAATCACCTGCTGGAGTCAGTGGCTGCAAGGAAAACCTGCACCCTCTTTGCCCTTTGTGGAATACTTTGAACACAACTGGTATAAAATAACTAATAAAGTAACTAATAAAGCAACTTTTCCAAGTAATTGTGGAAACAATGGCCCTCAGCCTTTGAGATTAGGATATGTCTGGGAAGACCTTATGAAGTCATTAGGTCATTGGACAAAGGCGTTTGGTGATATGAATATCTTTTCAGGAGAATGAAGGTCAATGTCTTTATGGTCTTTGTTCTTTCAGTTTTACTGTATGTTTGTGAGACCTGGATGCTGACCACTGACCAAGAGCGATGGATGTATGTGGTACCAGATGTCTTCGGAGGATCCTTGGATACTAATGGAACGCGTTTGTGCCAAACAAGTGGTAACTTAGGGAGCCTCAGATGAGGAGGTAGCATCAGTGATGACATTTTGGCCATATCATCTGGGTATGATACAGTTTACAGCTGCCTTAAACCCCTCTCACTCCGAAGTTGTGTGCATGGCATGTTAATGGAAACCACTGGTGTGCTATACTGAAGGGACACACACCTGCACTCACCTCCCATACCTGGTGACAACCAGCATGTGCTCATATTGTGACCACTGCATGTGCGATGTTCAGTGGCTTGTAAGGTAGCGTGTCATCAACTGCCTACTGGCAGGCCCTTTGTTTGAGGCACTCAACTGGACACTGTTTTACTGGTGGGGGCATCCCCCCGCCTGCCCATCCTATGGTGGCTGCCAAACCTGTTTGCTGGCACTCGCCACAACCTGGCGAGTGCCAGGTTGCGAGCAGTGACATGTTTGACAAGTTGGGTGGCGAGTGCTACATGCAAGTCTCAATGCTATGCACACTTTGTGTGTGAGAGGGGCTTCAGTGTAGAGGAGCTGCAGGAGAAAGCTGAGGGAGGCCCATATTTTATCTGGTTGTGGCAGATAGATGGCTGCTTTCAAGAGGTGGGGATGGACCAGTTGTCTGCCCGGGTGGTTATCGTACACGACGCAGGGCCATTCTGTGGTGTGGTTGATGTGGCACTGTGCAGCACTAGTACATTCTCCTGGACTGAACTTGATATTCTAGCTAGGTTTTACATGCACCCCCCTCCAAAGACAGTGGTCGTAAGACATATTACTGAGCACATGTCAACCACATGTTGAGAGAACAGTTTACTTTCCAGAAACAAAAGTTATTATCTGAAAATGTGTATATTCCCAAAGGGGTTGTGTCCTATTGCCCTCCAGTGGCCAACCACTGCTGCACCAATCACTGACTGTCACTCTGTGTGTGGGTTACATTTACCAAGTGATAACTGATGTACAAGCAAGCAAGCGTGAGCGCAACAGTACTGTGACAACACACCGACACAGACATGCATGTGGTGAAAGCAAGCACGCTAGGACACATCCACATCCAAAGATTTATAGCCCTGGACCTGGAGGAATGAGTTACTTGCTGTCTCCCCTCAGACATAGCCACTCACCCAGAAAATAATGGGCCTTGGAGTGGCAGTCAATCACTGCTGCCCAAAGAACATTCAGTCCCTGGAAAGCGGAGAATTTATGAGAGGACTCATATTATCTGGGTTTTTTGAGGGACATACCCACACAATTGAGCCCAAGGGTGCACTTTTGAATTTGTTAGAGCGTTTTGGTTTCTATATTACTGGTTTGAATATTGCGTAAAGAACTCACTTGAGGTTATGTTGGCACAGTCAGCTAGCTTGTGATGTCACATCTCACTTTACTGTCAATTTTCTTGATGAATACATTTGCTTTCTAAAGAACTTTGCTACTTTTTAAAAACAATATAAAGTGAAACCTCTGGTGTAGTTAAGGGTCAAGTGGCTGTTTGGGATGCTGTTGTCTCAGGATGACCTCTTATTATGGTTTGGAATTCCAGCCTGTTAAAACGATAGAAACTTGTTCAGGTCTGCAGACGTGTGCATGTGGTTGTGCAGAGAAACTGCCAGGTGTGTAAGCGTTTGATCCACCCCGTTCTACTGCTTCCCTCAGGTTATTGCTGTCATTAAATGTAGGTTTTTACTCAAACTCCCTGACTGAGCCTTAACCCTCAAATAAACAAAACAACATACAATACACCAGCCCTCTGAAACAGGTACTTAACCCAGATACATCCTAGATACCTGTTTGGGATGTCTATGGCAACAATAACCACTTATCAAAACAGAATGCTTAAAATCCATACATATAATTATGATAAGATCCAGGCTTAGCTCGTCTCTCAAATGAGGTCTCACGTTTGCCAAATAAACCTCCTCCAATTGTTTGCAGATTAGCCAGTCTAATTAAAGAAGAACAAATCCAGTCATGTATTAATAGTCCATGACTAGAACAGGTCGAGTCTTGTTTGCCATCACCTACAGCAAAATGAAGCAGCTGTGTAGTTAGCCGGGGGGCGGGGTCTTTTCTGCTTTACTGGAGTGTATTGGGGAGTTGATTGGCCTGTTGGGCATGTTTATGTGTCAGAAAACTGCCAACAGACTTGTCCATGTTACTCAAGAAGATTACAGTGTCATAAAAAAGTTTGAGCACCCTTGTGCTTTTACACACTTTACTTTTAAATATCAAAATAAATAATGAAATACAACTGTAAAATTCAGGCTTTTGTGTTTAACTTCATAACGTTACACCCTGTAAACTCACTGTCAAATATCTTCAACATGATGCAAAATCATTAAAAGCCAAAATAGTGGAATGTGTGAGTATGAAACAAAGTTACTGGCATCTGTTGCTGTGATTGTGCAACTTTTGTCTGTTGCCTCAGCAGTTATACAGCTTCATGGCAGAGTGAAACAGTGAAGTATTTTCTATAAAAGTAGTGATAAAATTTTAGCTACATATTGCCACAAGGAACCTGGGAGACTCAAACCGATATTTCATCTTTTGCCTTGTCACAAAGTCCTACTGCTTCTATTTCATATATACTTGCTTTCAACTCTAGTCATGTTAAATCAAAGGACATGTTGCACGTTATTTAACGTCCGAGTTAGCAACACAGCATCAAAGTATTCATGATTATAAGTCTATCTGCGCACATGCGGTAATAATTTGAAATGCACATCTGAGTCATGTTGTGGGCTACGTATATTTCCCTTTAGGGGTGTAATTGAGTTGATGTTTTGCTAGATGGCAAGGTTACATACAGAAAATGTATTTATTAACAGAGTAGTTGCTTTAAGATAGAGAAAAACAGATTGATATCAATATGTGCAGATACTGAAGACTTCAGTATCATATCGGATATGAAAAAGTGGTGCTGTGTCATCCCTAATTTGTGAGCCTGCATTAGCAACCAATAGACAGTGTATCAGGGAACACCCACAGAGTCTTCCTCTTTTATCCTTTTGTGTTATGGTCATGCTACAAAATGCAAGAGGCGTAGTGCATATGTCCCTTTTAGGCTACTCTATTAAAATGGCGGTGCAACATGGTGGCCTTGATGATGGGGCCTGCTCCTATGATGATATGGAAGGCTTATTCTAAGCTCATGAAAACATTGATTCATTGTTGCAGGTCAATAATTCTACATTAATGAAGAGATATTTATCAAATCAAATCAAATCAATTTAATTTATATAGCGCCAAATCACAACAAACAGTTGCCCCAAGGCGCTTCATATTGCAAGGCAAAGCCATACAATAATTACAGAAAAACCCCAACTGTCAAAACGACCCCCTGTGAGCAAGCACTTGGCGACAGTGGGAAGGAAAAACTCCCTTTTAACAGTAAGAAACCTCCAGCAGAACCAGGCTCAGGGAGGGGCAGTCTTCTGCTGGGACTGGTTGGGGCTGAGGGAGAGAACCAGGAAAAAGACATGCTGTGGAGGGGAGCAGAGATCAATCACTAATGATTAAATGCAGAGTGGTGCATACAGAGCAAAAAGAGAAAGAAACACTCAGTGCATCATGGGAACCCTCAGCAGTCTAAGTCTATAGCAGCATAACTAAGGGATGGTTCAGGGTCACCTGATCCAGCCCTAACTATAAGCTTTAGCAAAAAGGAAAGTTTTAAGCCTAATCTTAAAAGTAGAGAGTGTGTCTGTCTCCCTGATCCAAATTGGGAGCTGGTTACAGAGGAGAGGAGCCTGAAAGCTGAAGGCTCTGCCTCCCATTCTACTCTTACAAACCCTAGGAACTACAAGTAAGCCTGCAGTCTGAGAGTGAAGCGCTCTATTGGGGTGATATGGTAGACAAGGAGATATGGAGACAAGACCTTTCTAATTTTAGAGATATTGCGCAAATGCAAAAAAGCAGTCCTACATATTTGTTTAATATGCGCATTGAATGACATATCCTGATCAAAAATGACTCCAAGATTTCTCACAGTATTACTAGAGGTCAGGGTAATGCCATCCAGAGTAAGGATCTGGCTAGACACCATGTTTCTAAGATTTGTGGGGCCAAGTACAATAACTTCAGTTTTATCTGAGTTTAAAAGCAGGAAATTAGAGGTCATCCATGTCTTTATGTCTGTAAGACAATCCTGCAGTTTAGCTAATTGGTGTGTGTCCTCTGGCTTCATGGATAGATAAAGCTGAGTATCATCTGCGTAACAATGAAAATTTAAGCAATGCTGTCTAATAATACTGCCTAAGGGAAGCATGTATAAAGTTGGTCCTAGCACACAACCTTGTGGAACTCCATAATTAACCTTAGTCTGTGAAGAAGATTCCCCATTTACATGAACAAATTGTAATCTATTAGATAAATATGATTCAAACCACCGCAGCGCAGTGCCTTTAATACCTGCATGCTCTAATCTCTGTAATAAAATTTTATGGTCAACAGTATCAAAAGCAGCACTGAGGTCTAACAGAACAAGCACAGAGATGAGTCCACTGTCTGAGGCCATAAGAAGATCATTTGTAACCTTCACTAATGCTGTTTCTGTACTATGATGAATTCTAAACCCTGACTGAAACTCTTCAAATAGACCATTCCTCTGCAGATGATCAGTTAGCTGTTTTACAACTACCCTTTCAAGAATTTTTGAGAGAAAAGGAAGGTTGGAGATTGGTCTATAATTAGCTAAGATAGCTGGGTCAAGTGATGGCTTTTTAAGTAATGGTTTAATTACTGCCACCTTAAAAGCCTGTGGTACATAGCCAACTAATAAAGATAGATTGATCATATTTAAGATCGAAGCATTAATTAATGGTAGGGCTTCCTTGAGGAGCCTGGTAGGAATGGGGTCTAATAGACATGTTGATGGTTTGGAGGAAGTAACTAATGAAAATAACTCAGACAGAACAATCGGAGAGAAAGAGTCTAACCAAATACTGGCATCACTGAAAGCAGCCAAAGAGAACGATATGTCTTTGGGATGGTTATGAGTAATTTTTTCTCTAATAGTTAAAATTTTATTAGCAAAGAAAGTCATGAAGTCATTACTAGTTAAAGTTAAAGGAATACTCGGCTCAATAGAGCTCTGACTCTTTGTCAGCCTGGCTACAGTGCTGAAAAGAAACCTGGGGTTGTTCTTATTTTCTTCAATTAGTGATGAGTAGTAAGATGTCCTAGCTTTACGGAGGGCTTTTTTATAGAGCAACAGACTCTTTTTCCAGGCTAAGTGAAGAGCTTCTAAATTAGTGAGACGCCATTTCCTCTCCAACTTACGGGTTAGCTGCGAGTTTGTGAGTTATACCACGGGGTCAGGCACTTCTGATTTAAGGCTTTCTTTTTCAGAGGAGCTACAGCATCCAAAGTTGTCCTCAATGAGGATATAAAACTATTGACAAGATAATCTATCTCACTCACAGAGTTTAGGTAGCTACTCTGCCCTGTGTTGGTATATGGCATTGGAGAACATAAAGAAGGAATCATTGTTATGTGCCGACGCGGGTTGAGGAGCGGACCTGCGTCTGACTGAACCCAGCGCTAAATAACCAGAAAGTGGTTCCAAAAAACAAAACAATGTTATTATCCCCCTCTTGTGCAAAACTCGGTGTACAACATAAAGTGCATTTGTCTGGCGGAGTGAAGGACGGCGCGCTCTCCAGCGCCCAAAGGGATCGAAGCCCGGCGCTTCTGGACTCACATTCACCGCCAAACACACCCCAGGTGGACACGAAAAACTGACTCTGTGAAGGATAGAAGAGGTGAGGTAAGTCAACAGCTACAACTAATATCCTTCAAAGACACACACTATCAGCAACACATTCAGGTCTGAATTTAAGCTTTATGTAAATGAGCAGCTTCTCACAACAGGTGGAGGATCATCTGTCCGCACGCCACGGCTGTGAGAAGCGAGCTGCACAACTCTCATCAATATTCACATATACTGCGTAACAAAATACCAAATTACTGTTAACACTTATTCAGACAATCAATCACCTCTGATGTGTGCTGATAGCATGTGTCCCTCACCCGTCCTCCTTCACAGGCACGATGTGTCAAACCCAGGCGCGGTCCTCAGCGACTCACAAACGAACACCACAAGGTCGAGTTCCTGGCAATTCTGCTCGAATCACACATGGCTTAAATGCAGAACGCCATCTCCTTATCTGCCTCAGCTGAAAGTCTTTAAGGTTGCACGTGAGCATCATCCACAGGTGCTGCATATCACACTGATGAGGGTGAAGGACTCTTCTGCCAGCACCTTCTCCACAGACAAAAACCAGTTTGCGTACCACCTGGAGAGCAAAGAAAAGAAAAGAACACCAAAATGTCCAGCCAAACCCCCCCAACACACAACAATCATATCCTTAAACCTACACTCAACAAAAATATAAATGCAACACTTTTGGTTTTGCTCCCATTTTGTATGAGATGAACTCAAAGATCTAAAACTTTTTCCACATATACAATATCACCATTTCTCTCAAATATTGTTCACAAACCAGTCTGAATCTGTGATAGTGAGCACTTCTCCTTTGTTGAGATAATCCATCCCACCTCACAGGTGTGCCATATCAAGATGCTGATTAGACACCATGATTAGTGCACAGGTGTGCCTTAGACTGCCCACAATAAAAGGCCACTCTGAAAGGTGCAGTTTTATCACACAGCACAATGCCACAGATGTCGCAAGATTTGAGGGAGCGTGCAATTGGCATGCTGACAGCAGGAATGTCAACCAGAACTGTTGCTCGTGTATTGAATGTTAATTTCTCTACCATAAGCCGTCTCCAAAGGCGTTTCAGAGAATTTGGCAGTACATCCAACCAGCCTCACAACCGCAGACCACGTGTAACCACACCAGCCCAGGACCTCCACATCCAGCATGTTCACCTCCAAGATCGTCTGAGACCAGCCACTCGGACAGCTGCTGGAACAATCGGTTTGCATAACCAAAGAATTTCTGCACAAACTGTCAGAAACTGTCTCAGGGAAGCTCATCTGCATGCTCGTCGTCCTCATCGGGGTCTTGACCTGACTCCAGTTCGTCGTTGTAACCGATTTGAGTGGGCAAATGCTCACATTTGCTGCCGTTTGGCACGTTGGAGAGGTGTTCTCTTCACGGATGATGCGAAGGAGATGTGTTGCACTGCATGAGGCAAATGGTGGTCACACCAGATACTGACTGGTATCCCCCCCCAATAAAACAAAACTGCACCTTTCAGAGTGGCCTTTTATTGTGGGCAGTCTAAGGCACACCTGTGCACTAATCATGGTGTCTAATCAGCATCTTGATATGGCACACCTGTGAGGTGGGATGGATTATCTCAGCAAAGGAGAAGTGCTCAATATCACAGATTTAGACTGGTTTGTGCACAGTATTTGAGGGAAATGGTGATATTGTGTATGTGGAAAAAGTTTTAGATCGTTGAGTTAATCTCATACAAAATGGGAGCAAAACCAAAAGTGTTGCGTTTATATTTTTGTTGAGTATAGTTACAGCGCTTTCTGAAAGACTTATTAATGAAACTTATTCCCCACTACTGGGTAGTCCATCAGAGTAAATGTAAATGTTATTAAGAAATGATCAGACAGAAGGGGGTTTTCAGGGAATACTGTTAAGTCTTCAATTTCCATACCATAAGTCAGAACAAGATCTAAGGTATGATTAAAGTGGTGGGTGGACTCATTTACATTTTGAGCAAAGCCAGTCGAGTCTAACAATAGATTAAATGCAGTGTTGAGGCTGTCATTCTCAGCATCTGTGTGGATTTTAAAATCACCCACTATAATTATCTTATCTGAGCTAAGCACTAAGTCAGACAAAAGGTCCGAAAATTTGCAGAGAAACTCACAGTAACGACCAGGAGGACGATAAATAACAACAAATAAAACTGTTTTTTGGGACTTCCAATTTGGATGGACAAGACTAAGAGACAAGCTTTCAAATGAATTAAAGCTCTGTCTGGGTTTTTGATTAATTAATAAGCTGGAGTGGAAGATTGCTGCTAATCCTCCGCCTCGGCCCGTGCTACAAGCATTCTCGCAGTTAGTGTGACTCGGGGGTGTTGACTCATTTAAACTAACATATTCATCCTGCTGTAACCAGGTTTCTGTAAGGCAGAATAAATCAATATGTTGATCCATTATTATATCATTTACTAACAGGGACTTAGAAGAGAGAGATCTAATGTTTAATAGACCACATTTAACTGTTTTAGTCTGTGGTGCAATTGAAGGTGCTATATTATTTTTTCTTTTTGAATTTTTATGCTTAAATAGATTTTTACTGGTTGTTGGTGGTCTGGGAGCAGGCACCGTCTCTACGGGGATGGGGTAATGAGGGGATGGCAGGGGGAGAGAAGCTGCAGAGAGGTGTGTAAGACTACAACTAGTTATGAATGCTACATCCCATTTCTGATAACAAACAGCCCTAAAGCTGACACACTGTATGGAGCTGTGTAAATAAAGTCATAATAACACACTTACCTGACAATCAAAACTAATTAAAAAGATCATTTTCTTTGCATAAGCCAAAGAGAAAAGGGGAAGTACCACAACATCATGTCAGTTTTTTTCAAGGGGGAAATAAGATTTGGAACAAATCACTTTTGGGAATGGTGTGTGTGTGTTTGCGTGCATGTGCACGGGCTGGGAGAGGCTCATCCTTTCTTATGTACAAATGGCCTTCAGGGAGTTCCAAGGAAAAACGCTGGGAACCGTCTTACCGGCAATCATTTGCCAAACCATACAACTGGAATGGTTAATAACACTACAGAATTAAAAAACAACATTCTACATGAAGCCATCTTGAGACACGCAATGAATCATAATTATGAATATAATTTTAACTTTTTGTGCAATTAAAAGTGAGCTCACCAGGGAATGCTCATTGATGATGCATTCAGGGGCTGTTCCAAAGAGCAGACAAAATGCTTTCACATTCAGCTGCATGGTTATTACGATAAAACACTGAAGAGGTTGCCACAAGGCACAGTCATCACTCTTTGCAATTGGTTTCTTATCTTTTTATCAGTGGCTTTCTTTCTGCTCTTGGTAGAGACACAAACCACTGGCTGAGGTCAGTTTGTGTTTCATCACAGCCGATGCTCTCACTGCTTTAGCTTCTGATAAGTTGTAAATCGCAGCATAACTTTATAACACCAACTTCTTCATTTCTTCACCAATTATCTTCATGTTGTTCCTAAATATAGCTATATCATATCACTGTAACTACATCACAATACTTATACAAGATCACATTGCTGTTTGGGGAAAAGGGGGACACTATAGAATGTTTTTTTTTAATGAGTCAGAGAAGAATATCACAAACAGAAGCAGAAAACAGGATTATAAATGGTATTTTTTTTTTTTTTTTTTTTGTCTGGTGGAGTCATGGGGTGGCCCAGTGCCGGCTGGCCCATAGGGGGCGCTTGGGCGCCGCCCTCCCAGATGTGGAGAGGAAAAATTAGAAAATTTATTTTTTTTAAAGTATTAGCAATGTCAGTTTTATTTAATACAACCCCAATCCAAATGAAGTTGGGACGCTATGATTTGTGAATCCGCTTCAACCTATATTCAATTGAATACACCACAAAGACAAGATATTTAATGTTCAAACTGATAAACTTTATTGTTTTTGTGCAAATATTTGCTCAATGTTGAAATGGATGCCTGCACCATGTTTCAAAAAAAGTTGGGACGGTGGTATGTTTACCACTGTGTTACATCACCTTTCCTTCTAACAACACTCAAGCATTTGAGAACTGAGGACACTAATTGTGAGTGTCATGATTGGCTATAAAAGGAGCATCCCCAAAAGGCTCAGCCGTTCACAAGCAAAGATGTGGCAAGGATCACCACATTGTGAACAACTGCGTGAAAAAAATAGTCCAAAAGTTTAAGAACAATGTTTCCCAACATTCAATTGCAAAGAATTTAGGGATTCCATCATCTACAGTCAATAATATAATCAGAAGATTCAGAGAATCTGGAGAACTTGCTACATGTAAGGGGCAAGGCCGAAAACCAACACTGAATGCCCGTGACCTTCGATCCCTCAAGCGGCACTGCATCAGAAACAGACATCACTGTGTAAAAATGATCTTACCGCATGGGCTCAGGAACACTTCTCGCTACATCTACCAGTGCAAGTTAAAACTCTACCATGCAAAGCGAAAGCCATACATCAACAACATCCAGAAACGCCACTGCCTTCTCTGGGCCCGAGCTCATTTGAAATGGACAGACATAAAGTGGAAAAGTGTGCTGTGGTCTGATGAGTCCACATTTCAAATTGTTTTTAGAAATCATGGACGTCGTGTCCAAAAGAGGACAAAGACCATCCAGATTGTTACCAGCGCTAAGTTAAAAAGCCAGCATGTTATATGGCTGGGGGGGCCTGGCTGCCGGTTTGTTTGTCTTTTTGTTTTCCTCCCAGGTGGCGTGCATTTGGGACTGAGTGGCTGTGTTGCTGAGGCTGTCAGGACCTCACCCTGATCACCTGCGACTCGTCAGGACTCACAGCTGAGGTGCATCTGGATGGATTGGAGCATGTTGGCATTTAAGACTGGAGTGCACAGTGTGTATTTGCCAGAGACTCGACCTTGTGACCAGACGGGTGAGATCGTCGTCTCGGGAGCCATCTCATCAGCAGCGGATGCTGAGAAACGTCCAGGTTTGATGCACAGTCTGTGAAAGAGGAGGGGGTGAGGTCTCACGCTCGTCAGCACACTTCCTGAGGTACGTTAGATTTTGTGACTAACAGTTATACAGTCAGTAAATGTGGTGTCCCTCACACCTTATTGTATTGAGCTGTATGTTAGTCATGTATCAGCTTCCACTGCGGTGGAGTTTTGTGAACTGGATGTTCCATGCCTGCAGGTTGGAAGCTGATCAGCAATCAAGCCAGGAAGTGTTTGCTGTTTGTACACCTTTAAGTGTTCTGTGTGTAGAGTGTGGACTCACATAATGGTTCCTTCTTTCACAGACTCGGTTGTTGCGGCCACCTGGGGGGTGTCGGCGGGGTCCTTGGGTCCGAAACAGCTTCTGGCTCCGGACCGTTAGCGCTGCTGGGAGCGCACCACGCCAGACCGCACCTTTTTATTATATTTCACTGTTATGTATTAAATTCAGTTAGCCTTTGTACCGTGCTCTGCTTATTTCATACTGGGTCCTTCAAACGCTGGTCGGTTCTCCGAGCTGCGTCCGACACATAACAGTAGTCTCTGGCCAAACATCACGGACCCAGTGTTAGCAGAGATGGTAACGCGCCGGGAAGGCGGCAGCAGACGTTCAGTGGTTATCCGGATCAGTTGCGGGGCTCTCCGCCCGGAAGGTGCGTGTTTGAGACCCATTACTGGATACTAATTTGTGCTCTCTTGCAGCCGTGTTCCTGTGTTGTGCCTCATCCGTGGATCGTGGTGGAGTGTGACTGGCGACGGCTTCGCGTCACACTCCGACCGGATGGGAGGTGTAAACGGGAGCTGCAAGAGTGCGTTTGTAATGGGTTCACGCGCACGGCGGAGCTCTGTTAGCACGGGTCGCTGGGCTTCCTGTGTTACAGTCGTAGCCCCGTTTCCCTGGATAAAGGTAACTACTGCGTCTGTTGTATCAGCTCCGGCGTTATTTAGTTGAGCACATTTTGGTTGTGTGTTGCACTCAGCTGCGCACACAAAAGCAGCTCGTTTGTTTTTTTCTGTCGCCCAAGGGGTTTTTTTCATTTTTAGCACTCTGGTTCCCCCTTGTGGTGACTGAATCACGGTACCGTCAAGCTCTGGAGTAGGAACAGGTGTGTTCCATTTGGTTGAGCTTGACGGTATAACTCACTGATTTGTTTTGTGTTAGTTTATTTTGTGTGGGTGTTTTTTGAGTTGGTTTTTGTGTGGGCTTTTCTTTTTTGTTGTCCACTATTTGTCTGGGGGTGTGACCCTGTAGCCTTTGCTAACCAAGAACAAAAAAAAAAAAACGGGGACCCAAACAACTGTGTGTTGGTCTGTTTTTTTTTTTCTTTCTTTTGTTTCTTTTTGTTTCACATCCCCAGGGTTAGATGGAACGGTCCCCTGGGGGGTGATGGGGTGGTATTTGGGTTGTTTTTTCTCTTTGTTTTTTGTTGTGCCCTCTCTTCTCCTCTGACTCCAGCCGGGTGTGCCGTAGTGTCGGCATTGCTGGAGGGGTGCAGTTAGGTTGTGCTGGGCGTTTCCCATGTGGCCTCTGCACCCGGGAGGGGGGGGGGGGGGGGGTTTGGGTTTTTTTTTTTTGTTTTCCCTCCCCCAGTTTCCGCCCTCAGGGTTTGACTGTGGTGTCCTCTGGGGGGGAGGGGGCGTTGGGTCCATCTAGCCGTGGACGGCCGGGGCTGGGTCCATTGGTCGTGAGGCGAGGCGTCTCCTGGGGTTGACGAGTGGTCCTCTGGGGGGCGCTGGTAGTCCCCGTGGGTGACGGTGGATCCCAGAGGGACCTCGGCCGTGGTTATTACTCCTGGAGCTGGCGGGTGGCCCTCTGGGGGGTGTTGGTCCCTGCGTGTCGTTTGGGGGGGAGGAGGGGGGGTATTTTGGCATTTTTGTTTGTAGGCTTGGCTTTGGGTTGTTTTTCCTTTTTCCCCTTCCCTGGGGTTTGATGGGACGGTCCCCTGGGGCGGGGGGGGTGTTTTGGTTGTTTTGTGTTTTGACTAATCACACATGTTTGGTTAAAGGCTGACCGCACAGGTGTAGGAACTCCTGGCCACACCTGTGCTGAGACTGTCAAACAAGGGCAAAGATGCAGCCAGTTCAACCAGTCTGTTGGAGGACGAACGCAGACGCGGTTTCCAGCCATGGTCCCTGGAGGGGGGTGTTTCTCCTGGGCCAGGTGTGTGTGGTCGCCGGGAGGCTTCCCGTGAGGGTGGGGTACTGTTATATGGCTGGGGGGGCCTGGCTGCCGGTTTGTTTGTCTTTTTGTTTTCCTCCCAGGTGGCGTGCATTTGGGACTGAGTGGCTGTGTTGCTGAGGCTGTCAGGACCTCACCCTGATCACCTGCGACTCGTCAGGACTCACAGCTGAGGTGCATCTGGATGGATTGGAGCATGTTGGCATTTAAGACTGGAGTGCACAGTGTGTATTTGCCAGAGACTCGACCTTGTGACCAGACGGGTGAGATCGTCGTCTCGGGAGCCATCTCATCAGCAGCGGATGCTGAGAAACGTCCAGGTTTGATGCACAGTCTGTGAAAGAGGAGGGGGTGAGGTCTCACGCTCGTCAGCACACTTCCTGAGGTACGTTAGATTTTGTGACTAACAGTTATACAGTCAGTAAATGTGGTGTCCCTCACACCTTATTGTATTGAGCTGTATGTTAGTCATGTATCAGCTTCCACTGCGGTGGAGTTTTATGAACTGGATGTTCCATGCCTGCAGGTTGGAAGCTGATCAGCAATCAAGCCAGGAAGTGTTTGCTGTTTGTACACCT
This sequence comes from Thalassophryne amazonica, assembly GCF_902500255.1. Taxonomy (NCBI): domain Eukaryota; kingdom Metazoa; phylum Chordata; class Actinopteri; order Batrachoidiformes; family Batrachoididae; genus Thalassophryne; species Thalassophryne amazonica. The sequence continues at coordinate 69,442,069 of NC_047115.1, forward strand.
TTAAGTGTTCTGTGTGTAGAGTGTGGACTCACATAATGGTTCCTTCTTTCACAGACTCGGTTGTTGCGGTCACCTGGGGGGTGTCGGCGGGGTCCTTGGGTCCGAAACAGCTTCTGGCTCCGGACCGTTAGCGCTGCTGGGAGCGCACCACGCCAGACCGCACCTTTTTATTATATTTCACTGTTATGTATTAAATTCAGTTAGCCTTTGTACCGTGCTCTGCTTATTTCATACTGGGTCCTTCAAACGCTGGTCGGTTCTCCGAGCTGCGTCCGACACATAACACAGCATCTGTGATGGTATGGGGAACTTACACATCTATGATGGGACCATCAATGCTGAAAAGGTACATCCAACACATGCTGCCATCCGAGCAACATCTTTTTCAGGGACGTCCCTGCTTATTTCAGCAAGACAATGCTAAGCCACATTCTGCACATGTTACAACAGCGTGGCTTCATAGTAAAAGAGTGCAGGTACTAGACTGGCCTGCCTGCAGTCCAGACCTGTCACCCATTGAAAATGTGTGAAGCACAAAATATGACAACGGAGACCCAGGACTGTTGAACAACTGAAGTTGTACATCAAGGAAGAATGGGAAAGAATTCCACCTCAACAATTAGTGTCCTCAGTTCCCAAACACTTATTGAGTGTTGTTAGAAGGAAAGGTGATGTAACACAGTGGTAAACATACCACTGTCCCAGCTTTTTTAGAAACATGATGCAGGCATCCATTTCAAAATGAGCAAATATTTGCACAAAAACAATAAAGTTTATCTGTTTGAACATTAAACATCTTGTCTCTGTGGTGTATTCAGTTGAATATAGGTTGAAAAGGATTTGCAAATCCTTGCATTCTGTTTTTATTTACATTTTACACAACGTCCCAACTTCATTGGAACTGGGGTTATAGTATGTGCCTACATGTAATCTGAATTATTAAAACAACATTTCCACCAACTGACTTTCATTCAACAGTGCATTAATTTCCACCGACAGAACGTATCATTTCTCTTCTTGGGCGATCACTCAAAGAGCCCCTTTAAGTGCAGCGAAATGACCAATTGCGTATGTTGCAAAGGAAAAATAAGAAATATTTGGCCAATCAGCATCGCCAAATTTTTATCTTGGGGGTGATAGAATTTTCCCCGCTGGACCGATTGTGTGTGGTTGTTAAGGAAAAATAATAAATATATAGCCAATCAGCATCACCAAATTTAATGGTTTGGGTGGGGGCAACCCGCGATACAATTTTTGCCCCTTGATTCATCAAAGTGCTGCTATTTTGGGCGGAAACAAACCCTACCAGAGTAAGTTGAAGAACTTTTGGACACAGTTTTTGGGAAGTGAGGGGAACCTGGGATAAAGGAGCGACCACAAACTGCCGCACACTGGCTGCGCTCACGTAGGCGGCTCCGGCTCGGAGTTTGGAAGGTGGAAAAGAAGCAGCAAGATGCCAACTAAACCCAGCTCCCAGCCTCACTTCTTACAAATGGAACCAGGTTCTGTTTGAGTTTTGAGTTTGTTTACAAAGGCATGTGGTCGCACATTGCTCTCAGGTTTGCAAGAAAAAATGCGCAAACCGCTTCGCTGAATAGTTTGGAGAGGGACGACTGTCGTAATGGGGTCAAGATGTGAGGATTTGAAGAATAGTTTTCTGGATCGAGTCTCGACTGTGGACTAACTGCTCTTCGCCTATTTAGGCGAGTCAGTCCTCTCTCTCTCTCTCTCTCACACACACACACACACACACACACACACACACACACACACACACACACACACACACACACACACACACACACACACACACACACATTGTTTCTCTCCCTCTCTCTTTTTGAAGGTGGTGTGAACATTGTAGTATGTACATAATGCTCTTTTGTCAACTGAGGGATTTTTCCATATTTTGAAAGAGTCTACATTTGGTGATGTTTTCTATTCTTTTAAGGGGGTGTCATTGTGAAACCCAGGATCTGTTTGGCTGAAGGTAATGGCAGTGCAGTATAGAATGTTGTACTGTGTGTGTAATTGGTGTCAAATGGTGAAATGTTCCTTGCTCACGAACTTGAGTGTTGTATTTGATACTGTTCCTTTCCAGTGTATGAATGAGGCCTAATTTACAGCACAGGTGCTGGTCATATAATTAGAATATCATGAAAAAGTTGATTTATTTCAGTAATTCCATTCAAAAAGTGAAACTTGTATATTATATTAATTCATTACACACAGACTGATATATTTCAAATGTTTATTTCTTTTCATTTTGATTATTATAACTGACAACTAATGAAAACCCCAAATTCAATATCTCAGAAAAATTTAATATTGTGAAAAGGTTCAATATTGAAGACACCTGGTGGCACACTCAAATCAGCTAATTAACTCAAAACACCTACAAAGGCCTTTAACTGGTCTCTCAGTCTAGTTCTGTAGGCTACACAATCATGGGGAAGACTGCTGACTTGACATCTTGCCTGGGCTAAAGACAAAAAGGACTGGACTGCTGCTGAGTGGTCCAAAGTTATGTTCTCTGAAAGTAAATTTTGCATTTCCTTTGGAAATCAAGGTCCCAGAGTCTGGAGGAAGAGAGGAGAGGCACAGAATCCGCGTTGCTTGAGATCCAGTGTAAAGTTTCCACAGTCAGTGATGGTTTGGAGTGTCATGTCATCAGCTGGTGTTGGTCCACTGTATTTTCTGAGGTCCAAGGTCAACGCAGCCGTCTACCAGGAAGTTGTAAAGCACTTCATGCTTCCTGCTGCTGACCAACTTTATGGAGATGCAGATTTCATTTTCCAGCAGGACTTGGCACCTGCACACAGTGCCAATGCCACCAGTACCTGGTTTAAGGACCATGGTATCCCTGTTCTTAACTGGCCAGCAAACTCATCTGACCTTAACAGCATAGAAAATCTATGGGGTATTGTGAAGAAGGCCACTATCAGAGCAACCTGGGCTCTCATACCATCTGAGCAGTGCCACAGACTGATCTACTCCATGCCACGCCGCATTGCTGCAGTAATTCAGGCAAAAGGAGCCCTAACTACGTATTGAATACTGTACATGCACATACTTTTCATGTTCATACTTTTCAGTTGGCCAACATTTCTAAAAATCCTTTTTTGTATTGGTCTTAAGTAATATTCTAATTTTCCGAGATACTGAATTTGGGATTTTCATTAATTGTTATAATAATGAAAATTAAAAGTAATAAAATTTGAAATATATCAGTCTGTGTGTAATGAATGAATATAATATACAACTTTCACTTTTTGAATGGAATTACTGAAATAAATCAACTTTTTCATGATATTCTAATTATATGACCAGCACCTGTAAATGGTTAACTTTATCTGTGAAACTGCTGAATTTCAGAAGGACATTAAATGATTATTGTGGAATTGTAGTAATTTCCCAACTGTTCATTTGAATGCCTGTACTGGACTAGGCAGGGAAATCTATTGGCACACCAGCCCCCACTGGGGTGGCCACTGAATTCCAGGTGGAGTTGGAGTCCTTGTCGGGAACTGAGGTGGCATGACACGGCACGGCAGGCGGACACATGCAGATTCATTGCTCAGACGTGGGATTAATAAAAAGGCTTTAAAAAAGCAGGCTGAGGTTGATACACAAGTCAGACAAAACCGGCAGAGGTACAGACAGTCGTGAGACGTGGCGTGGTCAGTAAACGAGCAGAGTTGTAGCACGGGTAAACAGGTATACAGGAGGTGGCAAAAATGGAGTCAAAAAACAAGCAGGGTTCTGGTACAGAGAAGCAGGTTAACAGGCTCTGACAAAAGGCGTGTTCAAAAACAAGCGAGGGTCGTACACAGCAATAAAAAAAAAATGGCAAAAACACAGGAGGCTTGGAATGAGGCAACGAACTAGCACTGGAACACATGGGCCTTAAATACAGAGAGTAATCAGTGAGTGATGTGAAGCAGGTGCAGGGAGGAAGGCGTGGCCGGATGAGACGAGTGGAGTGACAGGTGGGCGTGTCATACACAAGCAGCAATAACAGATGTCACAATGACAAGACAAATGTTAAACAAAAGCAGCAATAACAGAAATGTGACGGTGACAAAACAAATGTTAAACAACTAAGAAATAAAGATACCTAAAATCCAATCATGAGAGGAGGGCAGAGTTAAAATGCAAGAACTGAAAAAGATCAACAGAAAATTAAAGGCTGGGTCTAAACTAGAACAGAACTCAACAAGTGGCTGAAGAATAACAGATAATCCGCAAAACCTAACGTGATAAAACACACTGACTAAGCAACAAGAAAATAAAAAGCAGAGACTAAACTAGAACAGAACTCAACATGTAACTGAAGTTTAACAGATAATATAACCAATGACTAAAGTAGAAAATAGAACATCAACATTCAAGACCAGACAAAAGGACAAAGAGAGGGAAACAGAGGAGGTCACTCTCATGTTAAATACTGCACATAGGGAGAGACTTCAGATTACTGTCTGACTAGGCTCTCTGACAAATATTGTGTGTTGCATGTAACCGGTAGTGTGCTTGTTGTACCTTCTCTTGTGGAATGTTGAACATTGCGGTGTGGACGTCAACCTTAATCATCATGTCAGTGTGGGGTCAATTCAATTTATTTCATTTATATAGCACAAAATCACAACAAAGTTGCCTCAAGGCGCTTCACACAAGTAAGGTCTAACCTTACCAACCCCCAGAGCAAGCACACAGGCGACAGCGGTAAGGAAAAATTTGTCATGTGGGCCGCTGAAGAGTGGGCGAACCAGGAATTGGAGCAGGCCCTCCGCTGCGTAACCTCCGTGCACCCAACGGCCTAGAGCAACCATTTGGCCTGGATCGAGTACGCTCACAACAGCCAAGTATCATCTGCTACCGGCCTCTCCCTGTTTGAGGTGTGTTTGGGGTACCAGCCCCCATTGTTCCCGCTAGTGGAGGGAGAGGTCGGGGTGCCCTCTGTCCAGGCCCATCTGAGGAGGTGCCGTCGGGTGTGGTGTACCGCCCGCTCTGCCCTGCTCAAAGCCCAGACGAGGGCTAAGAACCATGCAGACCGCTGGCGTTCCCCGGCCCCTACGTATCAGCCTGGGCAGGACGTTTGGCTTTCCATGAAAGACATTCCCCTGCAAGTGGAATCCCAGAAGTTGAAGGACAGATACATTGGACCTTTCACCATACTCAACGTCCTCAGTCCAGCCACAGTGAACCTGAAGCTGCTAGCTTTGCTGTGGATTCACCCGGTTTTCCATGTGTCACGCATCAAACCTCACCACGTTTCACCCCTCTGTACCCCCGGACCGGCGCCGCCTCCTGCCCGGATCATCGACGGGGAGCCGGCTTGGACTGTGCGCCGACTCCTGGACGTCCGTCGGAAGGGCTGGGGGTTCCAGTATTTGGTGGACTGGGAGGGGTATGGACCCGAAGAACGCTCCTGGGTGAAGAGGAGCTTCATCCTGGACCCGGCCCTCCTGGCCGACTTCTACCGGCGTCACCCGGACAAGCCTGGTTGGGCACCAGGAGGCGCCCGTTGAGGGGGGGTCCTGTTATGTGGGCCGCTGAAGAGGAGGTACTGCTGGCCCACCACCACCAGATGGCGCCCTGCTTGAAGTGCGGGCTTCAAGCACGAGAGGGCATCATAGCAACCGGGAATGACAGCTGTCGCTCCTCGTCAGCACCAGCTGTCACTCATCCACATCACATCACCATCACCATAAAGGGCGGACTGCCACTCCACCTCCCCGCCGAGAAATCAGCTACCTTAGAGGTAATATTCTCTGCTGTGTCTGAACTGAACACTAACTTATAGTCTGAACTTCGTTGCAGCCGTTTTTCCTGTAAGTGTTTCCTTATCCGTGGGATTGGCGTTTGGTGTGATCAGCGACGGCTTCACTTCACACCCCATCCAGATAAGTGGTTAGACAGGAGCTGCACGTGTGTGTGATTGGAGGTGGAGGTGCTCCCTCCCAAAGGAACACAGACAGTGGGATTACTGAGTGTGTGTACTCACACTCATCTGTGCTGTTTTTGTTCTCTGCCAGCAGTGCCAGGTCTGACAGCTGGAGACGGTGGCCACCTGGGGACCCAGGACTTGGCGGCTTCGGGTGTTCTTCAGATCCGTTGGCGATGAGGGCCGTGTGGGATCCGGCTCGGTTCTGGACGTGCGTCTCCTATCCTCAAGCCTGCCCACACGTCACTCAACATGTAATTGACTGTAGTTCCAAACTTGTTATTGTCTGTATTCCGTTGGCACAATTTACAACATTAAATTGTTATTGTTTGGCTTATCCATTGCCCGTTCATTTACGCCCCCTGTTGTTGGTCCGTGTTCCTACACTTTCACAACAAAATTCCCTCTGTTGATTTGAGGAAGAAACCTCAAGCAGACCAGACTCAAAGGGGTGACCCTCTGCTTGGGCCATGCTACTGACACACTAGACAAAATGAATGTACAGGAAATTTTGGGAGTCCATGCTGGTGCACAGGGCAGGAGGCCTGCAGAAGGAGACACCCACTTCCATCTCTGGACGGAGCCACACCTCAAACAGAGAGAGAAAAAAATCAGGTGGCAGAAAGACAACACATACAGTATAATTTGTCAGCATTAAGCAACAAGAAAAACAGAAGAAATGCTAAGGTGATTGCCAGCCAGGAGCCCTAAGCTTCACTACAAGACCCAGACTTTAGATAAAGTTGAGGCTGCGGCAAGCTCTGTTTCCTAATAAAATGAACTTAAAAGGGTAGAAGGCATAGTAACATACTATGCCAGTATGCTGGCCATACGAAAGGGAATATACGTAAGTGCGTCTTAAGTCTGGACTTGAATGTCTCTACAGAATCTGACTGTTTTATTGATGCAGGGAGATCATTCCACAAACCTGGTGCACGATAAGAGAAAGCTCTGTGACCCGCAGACGTTTTATTTACCCTAGGGACACAAAGTAGTCCTGCACCCTGAGAACGCAAAGTTAGGGCCGGTACATAGGGTTTAATTATCGCAGCTAAGTAGGTAGGTGCTAGTCCATGAATAATTATATAGGTTAATAACAGAATCTTAAAATCTGATCTCACAAGGCAGGAAGCCAGTAAAGACATGCCAAAATGGGTGTAATGTGGTCAAGCTTTCTGCTTCCTGTCAAAAGTCTGGCAGCAGCATTTTGAACCAATTGGAGACCCCTAATGCCGGACTGCGGTAAACCAGAAAATAGAACATTGCAGTAGTCCAATCTAGAAGAAACAAATGCATGAATCAGGGTCTCAGCATCAGCCATAGACAGGATGGAATGAATCTTTACTATATTTCGCAGATGGAAGAAAGCAGTCCTTGTAATATCTCTAATGTGGGGGTCAAAGAACAACATAGGATCAAAAATTGCCCCAAGGTTCCTCACTTTGTCAGTGTGATGTATGACACACGAGTCTAGGCTAAGCGTCAGCTGATGCCGATGTCACACTGGACCAAGAACCATCAGTCTGGTCAGAGTTTAAAAGTAGGAAATTGCTAGACTTCCAGCTTTTCACTGATGCAAGGCAATCTTCTAAGGATTTTATGTGGATGAGATTACCAGCAGTTATCGGCATGTATAACTGAGTATCATCAGCATAGCAATGAAAGGTAATCCAAAAATGCACACTAGGGTTGCTATATAAAGGGAGAAAAGCAGGGGGCCTAAGACGGGGTCAGATGAAGACCATCCATGAGACATCACAAGACCACAAACTAAAGCTGTTGTAAACATAACAGCAAGGACGCTTTTGCACAAATATTTGAAAGCGCAGGTCCAACCTGGGCCCATAAATCCATTATGTCAAATGAGTCCCTGTTGAGAGATCACATCTTCCACTCATGCTTGTTAGACTTGTGCACAGAGAGAAACCACATCAATGATCACATGTCTTTATCTAGCCATTCATCCTGGATACTGAGAGACGTTACATCAAGTCATGTTAACAAAGGCTGGACAACTATTTGACTGTCATTAATCTAAATACCCTTATCAGTATCTGAAGTCTCCAAGAATGAAGAAAGAAAGAGTCATTTATACACCAAAATAAATTCAACAGATTCAACTCATCTGTTGAAATCAATTCAAGGAGGTCTTTCATTAAGGACAATTAGAAACTACAGTTCATTACCAAACAAAAAGACTTAAATAAATTTTTAAACCACTTTTAATATTTTTTACTTGCTTTAATATGCTATTTCATGAGGAAGTCCACCTGTTTACTTGCTTGATGCTGTACAATAAAATCTATCAAACCTATAATTAAAGAATTGTCTCCTGGCAAGTTATTTATTTTGAAATAAAAGTAATAAAAAACCTCTCCTTGCTTGATGTAAAATAAAACAACTGGTGTTCACCCCAGGTCACATGTGAAGGTGCTGAAAGGTTAGTTTTACACTCTGTAATATACTCTAATATCAAAGGAACTATTGTAATGCCAACATATTTAACAACTGTTACCAAGAAATACTAGCTGTTGTGAATTTGAGGGATTTTACGAGGTCTGTTAGAAAAGTATCTGACCTTATTATTTTTTTAAAAAACATATGGATTTGAATCACGTGTGATTACGTCAGCCAAGCTTGAACCCTCGTGGGCATGCGAGAGTTTTTTCACGCCTGTCGGTGACGTCATTCGCCTGTGAGCACGCCTTGTGGAAGGAGTGGTCCAGCCCCCTCATCGGAATTCCTTTGTCTGAGAAGTTGCTGAGAGACTGGCGCTGTGCTTGATCAAAATTTTTTCAGAAACTGTGAGGCACATCTGAGTGGACGCCATTCGAGAAATTCAGCTGGTTTTCTGTGAAAATTTTAACGGCTGATGAAAGATTGTGGATTGTTTCTATCGCTGTAAGGACTTCCCTTGGAGCGGGACGTCACGGAGCGGGATGTCGCGCAGCGCTCCGAGGCGACCTCGTCATCCTGTTTCAAGCTGAAAACCTCCAAATTTAAGCCTCTGTAGACCCAGGACGTCGTGAGAGAACAGAGAACTTTCAGAAGAGCTCGTAATCAGCAGTTTATCTGGACATTCCACTGTTAAAGGAGATTTTTTTTTAATGAAAGACGTGTGGACAGGAAAACCACCTCCGTTGGAAGCCTTAAGGACAAGTTGGAACATGCCCTGCTGTTAAACAATTTCTCAGATACTCACTCAACTGAAAGCCACCAAAAGCCGCCTGGTTTTTACAGATGGTTATCAACACGGAGGTGTTTTTCCTGTGCCGCTGCACCGCGCCGGCTGCGTCCCGACGCGCGGACCCGTCCGCACGTCTTTCATTAATAAAATCTCCTTTAACAGTGGAATGTCCGGATAAACTGCTGATCCCGACCTCTTTTGAAAGTTATCTGTTCTCTCACGACGTCCTGGGTCAACAGAGGCTTAAATTTGGAGGTTTTCAGCTTGAAACAGGATGACGACGTTGCCTCGGAGCGCTGCGCGACGTCCCGCTCCATGGGAAGTCCTTACAGCGACAGAAACAATCCAAAATCTCTCATCAGCCGTTAAAATTTTCACAGAAAACCAGCTGAATTTATCGAATGGTGTCCACTCGGATGTGCCTCACAGTTTCTGAAAAAATTTTGATCAAGCACAGCGCCAGTCTCTCAGCAACTTCTCAGACAATGAAAATCCGACAAGGGGGCTGGACCACTCCTTCCACAAGGCGTGCTCACAGGCGAATGACGTCACTGACAGGCGTGAAAAAACTCACGCATGCGCACAAGGGTTCAAGCTTGGCTGATGTAATCACACGTGATTCAAATCCATATAGTTTTTTTTTTTAAATAAAACTGTCGGTTTCTTTTCTAATAGACCTCGTATGTGGAAATGTAGGTCATAACAGTGACCTCTTACATTCAGTCTACACCCGTTAACGATGGGGTTACTCTCCTGCATGACACAGGTCATACATCAAAATCGTGCAAGTGTCAGGGGGCCTTAAACCTCCTGGGAAATGAAGAGTGTCAAATGAGCACAATTCAGTAACATATTCTTCTTCTTCTATTGACACAATATGGGTGTTGGTGTGAAAGCCAATAGGCATTTGATGGAAATGAGCTATAAAACTTGCATTGTGCTGTGCTCCTTTGCCTGGTGAACTTTGTGATTCTTATGTATTTCCCCTTTGGAGAGAATAACAAAGGAATATCTTATCTTGAATCTTATTTAAATAAAGACAAAACCGTGTGTGTGTGTGTTTGTGTGCATGCACGCTCATGTGATGTTAATATAAATCTACAATTTTGATTGCATCTACAGCAAAATTAGTGTGCTGATAGCTTGGGCCACTGGATGCTTTATGGGCATATTTACATTATATTTTATTTAATAGAATATTCATGTGGCTAAGTAGTCTGTGCTTGTTTACAGTGCTGAAGGTTCCCCAGTGTATTGTGGTGACTCGTTGTAAACTGTGCATGGCTTCGTGCAAGGGCGCAAATAAAATTTTGAAATTCTTTTAGTAGTACATACATGCATTGATAGATTTTATTGATCCCGCTGGGCTTTGCTGTCAGTGAAGCTTCAAAACCACGGAAGAAAAAGAAGCAAGCCAAGCATCCACGTTCAGAGGACATGGCCACATCCACTCTTCATGGACAGATCGCTATCGAGAGTACATGTCCTCCGTTCACTCCTCATGGACGGATTGCAGGCGTGACCACCAGATGCATCTCCGCTGTGCTTTCACCTCATCCAGTTCTCTCAAGATTGTGGCAAGTTAAATAAAGTCCATTAACTCCTGCTCACAGACCAATCGCCAGCGAGAGGACATTTCCACGTCCAGGTTAACTCCTCATTGACAGATGGCTAGCTATAGGACATATCCATCGTTCACACCTTATGCACGAAACGCGCACTTTCACCTTCTTAAGTTCTCTCACGATTGTGGCACGGTAATAAAGGTCATTAACTCCTGGAAATAATGTCTTCTGACTTTTTCCAATGGATCAAATCCATCTGTGTGCCAGTCTGTAGTGTCATTGAGCCAAACCTCTCACCCCCAGCATGCAAGGTTTATCTCTCACTCTCTCTCTCGTGCTCTCTCCCTCTCCCTGGGTGCAATCTGAGTGCCTGTCATGTACCGTTTTGAGAACAGAGCGCATTTCAACAATGTAAAAAAACCAAAAAAAAACAAAACACAAAAAGTTGGCACGAGTGGATGGTGAGAGGCAGAAAAATAGCGGCGGGGGCTACATACGTGGCAGTAAGCAAATGAAAGCAAGATTAGGAATGCAATCACACACAATCACACAACAGCCTACACAGGGACTATGCCAAAGCTGCGCAATTTTCCAGCGTACTACATGCACGTACAACACAACTGTATGCAAGCACGGTGTGAAAGGACCTTAAGTCAATACAACACAGAACGTGAAAACATCTTAACATTATTAGGAAACAGTTATAGTTTTAGCACAACTCTACTGTACTTCCAAAAAAATGACTTCACACAAATGTTGACTATTGACTGAGCCTTGGGCTAAATAATAGAATCTAGCTACTTCATTAATTATTTTGCCTTCTGCATTTAATATGTATACACCTTTTTCTGATGAAATGAATATCAATAAATCTATATAAAAGGTGTTGGTTGGTTGGAATGCTTATAAGTAGGGAACTACTGGCCCAAGAAAAAAAATTAAGCACATCACTGGAATCAGCATATCAATGTGGGTGTTTTAGGCTTCAAAAAAACTACAGTACTCACAAAGTGCATATGTCTGCCAAGGCAAAATACTTAAAAAATGGTAACTGCAGGGCGTGGAAAAAAAAAAAAAAAAATCTAAACACACATTGGTTAAAGGTTATAAATGAAAAAGCTTTTTTATTCTTCAGCTGGGTGAAGCCAGGTACTTCAGCTACTTAAGTATATTTTTGAGCTATATGAACAAATTAAAAATTACACTGCAATTCCAGGTGTAATTACATATGTTGTGTAATTCATATATGATTTTCAAATAAAAACTGCTTCATGGTAATGCAACATACAGTCATTTAAGGACTTCAGAAAATTGGTGAATGTGGGAAGTTCTCTTAAAACACTTGTACCAGCCATTCTGGAATAAATGGTGAATGAGAGGCCCATTGTTAGTAGAGTTCTTGGAAAACCATGTTCCGGGAAATATTAAATGAACTCTGCTGACGTCCTGCTCGCATTTTATGAACCCAGACAGTTGATTCATTTTGAAGTGACCAAACATTGAACAATGCCACTATTTTTTAAGATAATTATGAATTCCACCCTTGGTTCATCTTCTTTATTCTTTTGTGTACAGATATGTGACCTTTTCTGTGTGGATCTGATGATTTTTGGTGGACTGTGGAGAAGCTTTGGTATTGTGTGTGTGTGTGTGTGTGTGTGTGTGTGTGTGTGTGTGTGTGTGTGTGTGTGTGTGTGTGTGTGTGTGTGTGTGTGTGTGTGGCACTGCTGAAAAACTAAAGACCAAGCAGGTTACCATGGAAATATACAAAAAGCTGGAGATTGGATAGATCTTCATGCCATACCCTGATTGATTCCTTTTCCATTTTAATCACCAAAGCCATGAGGTCATCGATGTTAATAAAAATCCGTAATACTGGCAAAGCCCTGCACATTATCGATGACTGCATTATTAGTGTAACAAACTTCTTTCAAACTTTCCTTTCAGAGTTCCAACAGTCAGCATGCCAGATACACAGGCTCAGCACCGTGCATGTACAAATTTTGACTTCTCTTTCAGGGCCTTGTGATTTTTGTAGTCTCCATCTAAAAATCCCCAGGACATGTTACATCACTTAAGATGTTTTGCCTTCAATGATTCAGCATACAAGGTAGATCCTGTTTACACTGCATATTACGAATGCAGTCTGGAGCAGCTAAAAACAAATAAAAATGGATGATTTGGACAATATAATAGATGACAGGCTCTGCTTGATCAGGTGTTGCAACAATCTTGATTTTTCTACTTTTGTATTGTTTGTCTTTTTTCTGTTGGTTAATTTTGGATAAGTAAAGAAGCATTGCTTTGGCTTCTTTACTTATGCATGATTTGTAACACTCAGGAGCTTCTCGCCCTGCAGGCTGTAATTAAACTGCGTTAGGATGCTGAAGGGTGGAGACGATTGAGTGTGCATGTGGAGACACACTTTGCCAATGGTGACAGAATCAGTCAGCATTAGCCAAACCCAGAAGGAGAATCACTCAGTACAAGCTGAGCTCAAAACAAGACAGCAGGTGTACTTACCTCTTCTCAGAAAGTCAGAGAAAGTTCTCAATGCTTCAGATGTCTACACTCTGTAATAGATAAACGGAACATCTGATATTATTCATGGTAAAGTGGTAAACTGTCCAACTACGCTGATATTGTCCTTTCAAACATTTACTTGGTAAACTACACCACATAAACCAGTCAAATGGGAAAATGTGTCCAAACCTTTGACTGGTATTGTATGTCTGTTTGTATTTGCTGTGTGTACATAGTACATAGAGCTATTCAAGCATAGGTACTTGCCTTTTATTCCTACAATATTAGAAAATGGGGTTAAGCAGCTTACATGTTCATTTGGGGGCTTTCCAAATGCAACAATAACTGATCTTCTACAAATGTAAACATACCCTATGGCTTACTTTTCCAACACATCAAAGCGGAGAATGCCTATCTGCAGTCTCTTTGAGACAGATGTGCTGAGTTCACTTCTTTAGTTGTTTCCTGCATCAGAGAATCAGGTATCAACTTCTGTAAAATCAAACACAAAAGAAATAGCGGGGTAAATAAACAGACAGTAGACACGTGGCCCTGTGATAGACTGGCATCCTTACTAGGATGTACCCTGCTTCCTGCCCCATGACTGCTGGGACAGGTTCCAACCACCCTTAACCCTTGATTGGAGTGAGCAGGTACAGAGAATGAATGACTGAATGTCAGTGTGTTCAATACATACTTAACCTTGAGCTTATTCAGTGGAAATCCAAACAGTTTTTGTATTTTTCGAACTGTGCTAGTGTGTACAGTATTTCACATGAACCCTGGCGAAATTGTGTTTTTAGGCATTTAAGTCATAAGAAAATAAAAGATATTGAACAAAATTCTCAAAACAAAATAAAATTTCTACTGAATATTAAATAATGTGTAAATGGGTTCATTTCCACAAAAGCCTTAGTTAACCCTCTGGGGCCGATGTCATTGTATACGACGGGTAAGACCAAGCTTTACTAAATTATAAATAACTTTTGAATGATATGAGATAGAAACTTACTTTTTTTTGCTGAAAGGTTACCTCCACGGGCTTTCGAGCCAGCCATCGGCCATCTTTGTACTCCTCATAGAAGCTGTGTGATGACGTGCGTAATGTGAGTGTCCAGTCGGAATTGGTTCACCGTCACATGGTTTTCCAAAATCCAATCATAGGGCAGATTTACCTCACGTGAAAAGCCAAAGATCGTTTTCAGGAGTGATATGTTAATAGTTGACCCTTTTGAATAGCCCCCTAGGTGCTCCAATGAGTACATACTCAGTGCACCCTGCGCCATTACACACAGCGAAAGTGAAAGCAGATGGAGCAGACGGAGAGCCTCTGATGACAATCTCACATGCTCAAACAAAGAGTGTGTAACTATCAGGATTGCTTCACTAGTTTGCATGTGAATGTTACTGGATACCTTTGTTGCTTTCTCTGCGTAAAGCACTGTTTACCATATCAAAATAACAAAACACATAGACCATTTTGTATATATTGTTCAAAATGTGCATTTGTGTTTATTGTTTGAAACTTTTTGTTGTACAGTCTTTCAGACAAGACTTCAAATTACCTTTATAAAGTCAAAACAGTTGTTTATTATAGTTTGCTGTGTGTTTTGAATAAATGTGTATGGAAAATAATTTTTCGCTTTATTTTTTTCCTTGCCTGTTTTTGATTGTAAACCTTTATTACACTTATAAAACACAACAATAACATATATATTCTGAAAGCACAGGTTGTCTTGAAAAAAGAGACATAAAACTTAATTGTGGGATGCAGGGAGAGCTGTTAACAGCAGTAATAAAACATTTATGCCAGGCGAGTGAACTGTCCAAAAAATGCCCTCGGACCCCAGTGGGTTTTAAATGCCACTGTCTTTGCTACAGATTGGTACAAATATCTCTAGTTTCTCTTCAAGATGTAGTGCACTTTGACTAATTTACTATCTATACCTCCAAAAGCTTTGGGCACATAAAATTGCATGACTATTTGATTGCACAATTGACCCATGATGTGGTAGAGGCATGACCAGTCTTCACAAATTTGTCTCGATTCTGAAGTGGTCATGAGTACTTGATACTGGCGACAGGCAATCCTACAACTGGTGGAATGCTTTGTTGCATGATCTCACCCAGATCATAAAGATCATTTTGGGACCATTCTTTATGACCAGCGACCAGTTGTTCAACTGGTCATGCCGCCATGCGTGGTTCCATTTGCACCAAGTTGATGAAATTACCCTGTGACTCCCTCTCCAGTCACTGGATAAGGTTTTCATAGATTCCAAAAAATGATCATCTCTCAATCCATGGATGCTTTCTTTTTGATCTTCGCTGGTTTTTCAGTGAAGAATCGCAGCTGCGGCAACAGAACCCAGTTGTTGGTGCTCCAGGTGTATCTGACCCAGCATAAACTCCACGTGGAGTCCACGTGGTGGCACTAGTTGATCATCCTTACTGACACTTTGAGGTAACACGGCAGTTTTGAGCTAAGCCCTAGAAGGCAACAAATTTATACCAGTTGCTGAGCTGATCACATGACAGATTGTAAGGTTGCGCTGACAAATCTTGGCAAGTCACATTACTAATCATATGGTTGTAACAGTGGCCATGGCACCATGATGCACAAGTGACTGTGCAATGACCCAAGCTCCTCTGACTTCAAAATGTTCTAATTAGTCACAACTGGAATTTGAACATGAGCAAAAACCACTCAAGACTGATTTTTCATCCAGTGATCAGCCACGACCTCTGCAATCAGTAGCACGCTCTTCTCGTGATTATCTGGTGATTCCTCAAGTTTTTGGTCATAGGCAAGTCGTAACCTGGTTGTCATTTAACTTGGCTGCTGCAAATAATTGGTAAATTTTAAGAGGTGGGAATGAAACAGTTGTCTGTGTGTCATACTGTTCCATAGTGTGCTGGAAACTAGAGGTAGGCGGATCGATCCTAATATTGATATCGATACCAACACTGGTATTGATATTGAACGATCCTCACATAAAAATATCGATACTCAAGCTTCTTTTTTTCTCTCCCCCATGCACTGACTGCTGCACACGCACATTCATCAAAGTCTACTCTCTGTCTGTAAGAGCAGCGCTGCGCTGTCACACAACACGGAGCAGCGCACCCTCCCCCCTCTGGTCTTTTGTTGTTGCGCTGTCACGTGGCTCAGCAGCGCCAGCCAATTTTTTTGTAGTGTGTTAATTTTGTTGTATTGTGGTTTGTCAGCCCTCTACCTCAGGAGATTTTGTTTTAAGTTGTGTTGAGTGATATTTTTTTAAACAAAAATGTTGATTGTGATAATAAAGTATTTTGTTGTCACGTACAATATTTGGTGAAATTCTATCCTAGCTCTTTTGGATCCTTTGGATCTGTGAAGCTTAAATATGAAAAAGTATCGGTATCTGTATCGACATCGGCGATACTGGGCCTGTATTTACTTGGTATCGGATCAATACCAAAATTCCTGGTATCGCCCACCTCTACTGGAAACAGTAACACACATAACCTGACCATATGAAGAGTAGAGAACATAGAAATGTAAAAAGAAGCACAGAAGCCTGCTAATATTCATTATGTTATATTTTTAGGTGTGACAGCAGTGCCAATCCATCTGCTTTTTATTTATTTTTATTCATTTAACTTCTTTTTAACCAGGTTTGCCCATTGAGATCGAGACCTCTTTTGCAAGGGAGACCTGGACAATTATAAAGTTTCCAGTTCACCTAATCTGCACGTCTTTAAATGTGGGAGGAAACCGGAGCACCCAGAGGAAATCCACGCAAACACGGGGAGAACATGCAAAGTCCACACAGGCCACAGATGGGAATTGATCCCATGACCTTCTTGCTGTGAGGCAACAGTACTAACCACTAATCCTCCGTGCTGCCGTATACCAAGAAATCTTTTCCAGTGCAAATTTATTCTTAAGTATTCCAGACGTCCTGTGGTAAAACTTAATTTCTCCTCCTCTCCATATTCAGTAGTTGCTCACTGTGCTTGTATCTATTGTCCTGTGTATATTATTTGTTCCAGCCCTTCAGTGTCACTCTGTGTACATATTTTGGTGTTCATGCGCCTGTTTATTACAAGCAGAGTGGCAGTAGGGCCGTAGGCCCGGCCATGAGAGCAGTAGGATGACATCATTGGACACACTGTACTCAACAATGTTTGTTTTCACGTAAACGGACAGCTGCTGGGATCCATCTCCACGGCGTCAGCTCTCACGCTGCCTCGTCATCATCATCATCATCATCATCATCATCATCTACAATCAGGGACATCCAATTATTCGTCCCACTGGCTTTGACCTCTACACTTACTGTATGCTATCCATTTCATACTGGCCTCCTCTCCACTAATCTCCATTCCTCTCCTCGGCCTCTCCTCCCTCTTCCTCGTTATGGGTTGTTGATTTAGGCTGTTTTTCTTGGCAGGTGAAAAAGCACACTGGCCCCAGTGACACTGCACATTTTCCTTCCCCGCTGTCTCTTTTGCTCTCTCTTACCCTCGCTTCCTCTTTTCCTCACCCTCTCTCGTCCTTTCTATTCTTGGCTGGCGCATCCTCAGCAGTTTAGGCGTTGCTCTCCCAAAGCATTACCCTAATTGTTATTCCATTTCCCCATTGCTACATCACTGCATGTGAATGTGTGCCTGATTAGATTTTAGTGTGCGGGACTGCTCACGTATGTGTGCTTATCTTTGTGTGTCTTTGCGCTCTCACTTTGTAAATTTGTGCAAAAATACATTTGTATGCGCCTATTTCAGTATTAGCCTGTGCGATTGTACATTTGTCACTTTGCACATGTGATTTGTGACCCCTGCAGGTCTTGATTTTGGAACAGCTGGCACAGTTTCCAGTGGTCCACAGCAAACAGAGCTCCTGTGATGCACTTAGAGCTCTGGGTGCTGCACAAGTCTGTCTGTGAGTAGGTACTAGATTTAGCACGCCGTCTCCAGGGCATCTGCTCTCCATGATCACTTCATGGATTACAGATAAGAACATGACAAACGAATGCAGAATGCCTGGCAGGTGACTCATATGCCCCACTGGGGGAGCTAGAGGTTCATGGATGAAAGGATAACTCTTTTTATTTACTATTTTCTTCTCCTCTCTTCCCACTGAGGCCAAAATCCCAGCCAAGAAAATTTTTGACAATCATTTTTTATGATTTGTGTTGGCCAGATGGATGGGATTTGCCACATATACAATAAACTGAGTGCCAGAACTGTTAGACAATTATTTGAAAGTATTTGAAAGTCAGTATATTGTACTTCTCTGTGGCTTGTTCTTGACTTGTCACTATGTGAGTTGTTTTAATGTCATAAACCCCACCTATCCCGCTGGTGCGCTAAGCAGGTTAAACTAAATGTTGAAAATGGTTTGACCCAAGTGCATTTCTTACTGTTACTTTTCCTGTCACTTCTGATTTCTATCATTCCTCCCTTCGTCTCCTTTCACCACATTTTCTCCTCCTTTATTTTTCTAAATAAAATCAACCCATTGGTTAAAGACGTATTTATTTATTTATTATGTCTGAATTGCCCTTTCCTCTTCTCCCTCTTCCGTCTTTTTGTTGCCTCTTTTGGATCAACTCTCAATTTTCCAGATGGTTTTTTTCACATGCAATACAATCTGCTCCTGTAGCAGGAAGTCAGGCCTGTGTAGGACACTGGGACATGAGTATGTCCCCCTTGGATCTACCAGTTGGAAATTAATTAGAATGCTGGGATCTTGTGTACTGGTATTGCCAAATGAAATGCCAAACAAAAAACAAACAAACAAAAAAAAGAATTTAGTTTATGCAGTCATGCTGTGATTGAATTGTTCGTCTTGTCAAAGTCATTTGACAAGGCCCTGTTGCTCTGTCTGTTGGTTTGTTTGTTTATTTATTCATATGTTCGCTTGTTTGTTTGTTCACCTTAAATTTGGAGTATTTTTTATCTGATTGACTTGCAATTTGATCAGAGCAAGCGGGTGTGTCTATAAGCGTATATTTATTTTGGAATGGTTCCAATGATGTCTACCATTATATAACAGCTGAGTGGATCCTTGTTATTTGATTGGTATTTTGTATGACATGGATTACTCGTCCCATTTATGTTGCATTGCATTTAGTGTGCAAATTTGGTTCCATTTACCGTGCAAATTTGGTTCCATACGTTTTATACCATTACACGCTGCAAACCCTGCCTTTAGCTAAACATGACAAAGTTTGTTTTGCTGACGGATGACGATTTGAATGAGCTAATTGACTGTGCTAATTCTTCTAACACACAAAAAACAAACACAAATCCACTACAGCGTAAGCCGTCTGGAGTCATGATGAGCTGTTAGGATGAAAAAGATGAAGTTAGGATGAAAACCTAGACAAACATCTTATGCAATTTTTCGCTGGACTGAGGGAGTACATGAAGTTGCCTTTTTTTTGGAAGTACACAACAGTGCACAGCATCACGGACTACATCGTCAGAATTATTTTTTTCTGGGTCTCTGCAAAAAACATGGGTGATGTGTGTGTGTGTGTGTGTGTGTATATATATATATATATATATATATATATATATATATATATATATATATATATATATATATATATATACACATACATACAGTATATCCTTATGAAACCTCTGTGAGACCATCAAACTGGTTTTGTGCTTCAGTAAACAAAGGAAGTCATTCCTCTTGATGGAAGTCATCAAGCGGAAAAGGGACGTGTGTTTGCCTGACATATCTGACAGTTTTGTGACTCCACCACTGGTGCTCACAATGGGCGTCATGTATCAACGTTGTGCGCTTGTGATGTAAATTTCCGGTGTAAATTTGAAGTACACCAAAGTTGCCGTGACATGTATCAAGCAGTGCGCACCTGCCCATTTCCGGCGTACGCCCGACGTGACCTTGATAAATGCAGCGGGTGAAAACAATCGTAATTATAATGAAAACGCCCATAAATATTCAGACTCCACTTCAGACACACCCTCATTTCACGACATGGAAGCCAGGAAGACGGCAAAGAAAAAGAACTTCACCAATCACGACGCGTGCCAATAGAGCGTCAAAAGCGGCCGTCGTATTAATTGTTTTGTAGTATAATCAAAAAAGTGTTATTCTCTTTTCACATGTCAATAATACTTGACATATGGATATTGGCTAGCTCAATTAATAAGACACACCTTATTTTTCAGATTTCTTTATTTTTTTAATTTATTTCTTTATTTATTTTATGTTAACAAACGAATGGAGAAAACAAGACCTGATTGCAGCACGGGCGAAGGGAATGACAACACTACAGTTGTAATTATCAGTTTCATTGTCTAAAATGATCACACCACATAAAGTTAACCTCCGCGCTGCTCTGGCTCCAGGCTCTGGAGAAACAGGCGAGCAGCGCTTTCTTTGCGGTCAGCACTGTGGCCACGGATCGTAGACCAACAATCCCGCAAAAGCGGGATTTGTATTAATTATTATGTAGTATAATCAAGAAAGTGTTATTTTTGTAACATATGCATTGATTTGTATAATGGCACTGTTTATCATGTTGATCATTTTAATTTTTATGTGGATTCCAGCGCTGGTTCATTTTGGTGTATAATTTACACGAACCTCTCGACTTGGTGTATATTATCAGTGCACCGTACGCCAACGACCACAGTGATAAATGCCAAGTAGTGCAGCCATTTTGGCGTACACCCCATATACGCTCAAATATCGCCATACGCAACGTTGATACATGAGGCCCAATCTGAGCATGATGTTAAACTGTCTTTGGAATGCCAAATTGTCCTCCAGCCTGTAGAAAACTCCTCCTCAGTGTTGGTGGTGGCATTAGTACTGCGGCCTCTGCAAAAGAACATTGAGACAGCTCAGAAGTGAAAGAGAAGACTTGTGTTACCTGTGGGAGCACATCTGCTTCTGCTTTCCACCAAAGTAAAGACGAACACTGTGACTTGAAAGGGGAAAAGCCCATCAGAGCCACACGCACGCACGCACGCACGCACGCACGCACGCACGCACACACACACACACACACACACACACACACACACACACACACACACACACACACACACACACACACACACAGAGCCAGGTAAGTCAACTTCAATCAATCAATCAACTTTTTTCTTGTATAGCGCCAAATCACAACAAACAGTTGCCCCAAGGCGCTCCACATTGCAAGGCAAGGCCATACAATAATTATGAAACACAGTCTACGTCTAAAGCAACATAACCAAGGGATGGTCCAGGGTCACCCGATCCAGCCCTAACTATAAGCCTTAGCGAAAAGGAAAGTTTTAAGCCTAATCTTAAAAGTAGAGAGGGTATCTGTCTCCCTGATCTGAATTGGGAGCTGGTTCCACAGGAGAGGAGCCTGAAAGCTGAAGGCTCTGCCTCCCATTCTACTCTTACAAACCCTAGGAACTACAAGTAAGCCCGCAGTCTGAGAGCGAAGCGCTCTAATGGGGTAATATGGTACTATGAGGTCCCTAAGATAAGATGGGACCTGATTATTCAAAACCTTATAAGTAAGAAGAAGAATTTTAAATTCTATTCTAGCATTAACAGGAAGCCAATGAAGGGAGGCCAACACGGGTGAGATATGCTCTCTCCTGCTAGTCCCCGTCAGTACTCTAGCTGCAGCATTCTGAACCAACTGAAGGCTTTTTAGGGAACTTTTAGGACAACCTGATAATAATGAATTACAATAGTCCAGCCTAGAGGAAACAAATGCATGAATTAGTTTTTCAGCATCACTCTGAGACAAGACCTTTCTGATTTTAGAGATATTGCGTAAATGCAAAAAGGCAGTCCTACATATTTGTTTAATATGCGCTTTGAATGACATATCCTGATCAAAAATAACTCCAAGATTTCTCACAGTATTACTAGAGATCAGGGAAATGCCATCCAGAGTAACGATCTGGTTAGACACCATGCTTCTAAGATTTGTGGGGCCAAGTACAATAACTTCAGTTTTATCTGAGTTTAAAAGCAGGAAATTAGAGGTCATCCATGTCTTTATGTCTGTAAGACAATCCTGCAGTTTAGCTAATTGGTGCGTATCCTCTGGCTTCATGGATAGATAAAGCTGGGTATCATCTGCGTAACAATGAAAATTTAAGCAATACCGTCTAATAATACTGCCCAAGGGAAGCATGTATAAAGTGAATAAAATTGGTCCTAGCACAGAACCTTGTGGAACTCCATAATTAACTTTAGTCTGTGAAGAAGATTCCCCATTTACATGAACAAACTGTAATCTATTAGACAAATATGATTCAAACCACCGCAGCACAATGTCTTTAATACCTATGACATGCTCTAATCTCTGTAATAAAATTTTATGGTCAACAGTATCAAAAGCAGCACTGAGGTCCAACAGAACAAGCACAGAGATAAGTCCACTGTCCGAAGCCATAAGAAGATCATTTGTAACCTTCACTAATGCTGTTTCTGTACTATGATGAATTCTAAAACCTGACTGAAACTCTTCAAATAGACCATTCCTCTGCAGGTGATCAGTTAGCTGTTTTACAACTACCCTCTCAAGAATCTTTGAGAGAAAAGGAAGGTTGGAGATTGGCCTATAATTAGCTAAGATAGCTGGGTCAAGTGATGGCTTTTTAAGTAATGGTTTAATTACTGCCACCTTAAAGGCCTGTGGTACATAACCAACTAACAAAGATAGATTGATCATATTTAAGATTGAAGCATTAAATAATGGTAGGACTTCCTTGAGCAGCCTGGCAGGAATGGGGTCTAATAAGCATGTTGATGGTTTGGATGAAGTAACTAATGAAAATAACTCAGACAGAACAATCGGAGAGAAAGAGTCTAACCAAATACCGGCATCACTGAAAGCAGCCAAAGATAACGATACATCTTTGGGATGGTTATGAGTAATTTTTTCTCTAATAGTCAAAATTTTGTTAGCAAAGAAAGTCATGAAGTCATTACTAGTTAAAGTTAATGGAATACTCAGCTCAATAGAGCTCTGACTCTTTGTCAGCCTGGCTACAGTGCTGAAAAGAAACCTGGGGTTGTTCTTATTTTCTTCAATTAGTGATGAGTAGAAAGATGTCCTAGCTTCACGAAGGGCTTTCTTATAGAGCAACAAACTCTTTTTCCAGGCTAAGTGAAGATCTTCTAAATTAGTGAGACGCCATTTCCTCTCCAACTTACGGGTTATCTGCTTTAAGCTACGAGTTTGTGAGTTATACCACGGAGTCAGACACTTCTGATTTAAAGCTCTCTTTTTCAGAGGAGCTACAGCATCCAAAGTTGTCTTCAATGAGGATGTAAAACTATTGACAAGATACTCTAACTCCCTTACAGAGTTTAGGTAGCTACTCTGCTCTGTGTTGGTATATGACATTAGAGAACATAAAGAAGGAATCATATCCTTAAACCTAGTTACAGCGCTTTCTGAAAGACTTCTAGTGTAATGAAACTTATTCCCCACTGCAGGGTAGTCCATCAGGGTAAATGTAAATGTTATTAAAAAATGATCAGACAAAAGGGAGTTTTCAGGGAATACTGTTAAGTCTTCTATTTCCATACCATAAGTCAGAACAAGATCTAAAATATGATTAAAGTGGTGGGTGGACTCATTTACTTTTTGAGCAAAGCCGATAAGTAAGTGACAGTACAGTCCTAACAGATAAGAACTATCTATGTTAGGCCCTGTGCCCATATACACGGTAAAATCACCAGTGTTAAATTAACACTGACAGTGAACTTGTAGTCCCACTCTGGCCATAATAGGACCATATGTACACTGGCACACATCTTTTTTGAATTGCTCTAAATGTGAATCAAGTAAAGGTTATAATTTGTCATACAAAAGAACCCCAAAATGCAGGCAGTCACACAAATAGGGAGTAAGGTGCAAACACAGGTGATTTATTCAACACAAGTGCAGTGTTGTATATAACAAAGTTAAAATAGTTCACTACTGTACTTAAGTACGTTTTGGGAGACTTTGTACTTTCCTTGAGTTTTTTAATTCAGCTTACTTTCACTTTTACTTCACTACATTTCTGACCTTAATTGCATACTTCTACTCCAATACATTTTCTATGCGCCATGTCATTACTCGTTACAAAACACACACACACACACACACACACACACACACACACACACACACACACACACACACACACACACACACACACACACACACACACACACACACACACACACGAAAAAAGTTGTGTTTTCAGACACCACTGATTACTAGTTACTGCAACGAAGTCAGGCCGATTTGTCATGAGGCATGGTCGGTAGGCTTTTTTGCAGTTGCACACTTGTGGGGTGTTTGTCAGGAAAATGATCATTTCTCTGCATTGATTACAGACCTGCAGCGGGTCTGTAATCAACTTTTCTGCAGCGCGGCTTTACTTTGAACCTTAAACCAATCAAAGCAGTGATTCGCAGGTCGAAGCAGTGCTTCGATCTACTACTTGGGATTTTATTTCGCTTTATCCTCATTTTTTCCTGCTAAAACCCTGAAGAGCATATGTCTGTGAGTAATATTTAATATTTTTATGTTAAATCGATCTGTTATGGTCTTCCAGTTGATAGATGTATTTTATAACTTAAAAATGGGACCAATGCTAACGTGTTAGCATGTCTATGGCGTTTTCAGTGTTAAAGGTAGCATTAAGCTGTTCGCATCAGCGAACATCGTTTGTGTTGATTTGTGTTTGCTGTCGTAAAAGAGTCAAATTGAAATTTCTTAAATTTATTTTTATTCTTATATTATAGCAACAACAAAAATAGTCTACATAATAGACAATAATAATCAATAATAATAGACTAATAATGTTACAATTTTAGAGAAAGAGACAAAAAGAACCTAATGAAACAAAACACAACAGAAAAGATAAAACCATGTAACAATGAAAATAAATAAATACATATAGAAATAAATAACTGTTTCCTGTGAACATCTAGTGAGTAGCCTAATCTCGTTTAGGTTTTGAAACCTAGTTTCTGAAGTGTTTTTATGTGATGTGCACAATTTTCAGTATTTTGACTAATACCTCCAGTCATTTACAAGCCTAGATAAACTTTTATAAAAAAATGAGAGAATTTGAAAAAGAAATAAGGTTGTAATTCCATTTAAAAAGTTAAACTTGCATAATGTATACATTCATTGCACACAAAAAAAGCCATTTGCAAAGCCAAAAAGTTGATTTGACAATCATCTGACATAACCGGGGTCAAAATAAATAGAACACTGCTATCTACTGGTTCCCACACGCTTAGTGAACACTACTGACCAGTAGATGGCAGTAGAGGCCTTGAAAACAAAATTCCAGATACTGTAATCCCTGTCTGCTACATTTAAAATGTGTGGAATTTAACAAACGCAAATAAAACCAACATCTATAAACGCAGAGAATATATTCAAGAGAGTTTTAGGTGCTAGAGTTTAATGCTGTTGTCTGTGGAGCCTGAACAGAGTGTCTGAAATGCATTTGTCCTGTCGTGATGTACTGAGATTACATCATCCTACCCAAAATGCATTGCGGGTCACAGGATGTGCTCACAAAACCTTAAAAATTAGCACATTACTTTAAAACTAAAACATATATCTGATATTTTCACTTACTAAAACTTCAGACATGACAGTAATTTTAAATAACTTGTCCAAAATTTGCTTGGTTAAAATTTGAACCATAAGTTAAAAACGTATGCCTCTGGATGACTTAGGTGATATTGGGAGCCTATTGGTATGGTATTAAAAGAAATTTTTTTTTCTTTTGGGGCTGTTTCTCTTTTGTTTGTAGAGAATTGAGACGCTTTTAATACAAGCAGCTCTCTTTTGTTAGAAAAGGTTATAGCTGTGTGTCTGTTACAAAATTTTTAACAGGTGAGTGCTAAACTAATTTTAAAAATGCTTGTCGCTGTTCAGCTTTGTTTATTTTGTTTATCAGTTTAAAAGTTATCAGACAAAGATTAACTGGAAGACAATTGGTCTGATAATGGTTTTTAAAGTTATCTAAAAAGATAATCCGATAAAGAAAACATTATCTTCGATAATTATCTGTTATTGGATTATCGGAAGTGTGCCCACCACTGCAAATGGATGACAGGTGAGGGTAATTGCAGTCAACAATAGCTGGGGTAGATACACAGGAAGAAGTTACCAAAAACATACAAAGTCAGATCAATAAAATAAAACAGGAAGAACCAAACTGCAGTCAAATAAAGAAACAAAATCCCAGACATAAGACACAATAACAACCAGACTACAAAAACAAAGGAAACTAAACAGTGATATAAAACCCAAAGACAGACACGGACAAAGACAATCATACAGACATGAAAAGTCACAGGGACTTAGACACTGACAACACTAGGAACAGTCACCACAGGGAGTCAGAGGACAAGGACTGAAACAGAAATAAAAACACACAGGTAACTCAAAACAAAACCAAGAACAGGCAGAGGGGGTGACAGAGGAACATGACAGACAACCAGGGATCAAACACCAAAAACACCAACATAATGGCACGAACATAACACCATGACACACACACACACACACACACACACACACACACACACACACACACACACACACACACACACACACACACACACACACACACACACACACACACACACACACCAGAAGACAGGGCACAAGCAAGGATGGTGAACAGACCACAGATACAGACAGGGGACCGGACACTGGGAACAGAAAGACAGGACGCAAACACAGACACAGGAGACACTACAACAGAGCATGCAGTCACCGACAGAAAAAAATGCAACAGCTGAGCAGACAACTTTTTTAATGCGCCCACTCCGAGCTCTTTTGATATGAACATGTTTTGGCTTTTTAGAGCAGTGCCATGACGTCACTGCAGGAATTTTACAGGCAAATGTGAAGAGAGGGTTATATTTATCGATTTGTCACTCAAAATCAAATTGAAGACAAAACAAAAACAAACAACAACAACAAAAAACAACTGATCTGTGATAGCAGATTGGACAGATACTTGGTTTTGGCTATGGGTGAGCATGTTTTATCAACATACGAGGTCTATTAGATAATAAACCGACCCTTTTATTTTTTTTTTTAACTATATGGATTTGAATGACGTGCGATTACACCAATCATGCTTGAACCCTCGTGCGCATGCGTGAGTTTTTTCACGCGTGTCGGTAATGTCATTTCCCTGTGGGCAGGCCTTGAGTGAGATGTGGTCCCGCCCTCTCGGCTGAATTCCTTTGTTTCACACGCTGCTCGAGACGGCGCGCGTTGCTTTATCAAAAATTTTTCTGGACCTGTGAGGAATATCTGAGTGGACACTGTTCGAGAAATTAAGCTGGTTTTCGGTGAAAAGTTTAACGGCTGATTATGGGGTGTTTCTGTCGCTGTAAGGACTTCCCACAGAGCGGGACGTCCTGCAGCGCTTCCAAGCGCCGTCGTCGGCCTGTTTTGACCTGAAAACATCCTAATTTAAGGCTTAATTCACCCAGGACGTCGGAAGAGGCCGGCATGAGGACTTTATGCGGACATTCCACTGTTTAAGGACATTTTTTAATGAAAGACGTGCGCGCAAATTCGCTGAGTCATTTCCGTGACAACTCGGCAAATTTGTGTGCACCGCGACAGGAAAAACACCTCCGTGTTGAAAACCATTTGTAAAATTCAGGCGGCTTTTCATGGCTTTCAACAAGTGAGTAACTGAGAAATTGTTTAACAGCTTGGGCATGTTCCAACTTGCCCGTTAAGGTTTCCAACGGAGGTGTTTTTCCTGTCGTGACCCCCCGCGGTCGGTCCGGCCCGACATGCGACTCTGCCCGCACGTTCTTTCATTACAAAATGTCCGTTAACAATGGAATGTCCGAATAAACTCCTCATGCCGACTTCTTCTGAAAGTTCTCTGTTCTCTGATGACTTCCTGGGTCAACAGAGCCTGAAATGTGGAAGTTTTCAACTTGAAACGGTGAGACGCTGCCGCCTTGAAGCGCAGATCGCTGTCAGGCGCCGTGGGCCGTCCTTAAAGCGACACTACCAGACCAAAATCTCTCATCAGCCGTTAAAATTTTTACCGAAAACCAGCTGAATTTATCGAATGGTGTCCACTCAGTTGTGCCTTACAGTTTTGAAAAAATTTTTGATCAAACAAAGCAGCAGTCTCTGAGTCATTCCTAAACAATGAAGAAAATTGACGAGAGGGTGGGCCACTCCTCACTCAAAGACTGCCCACAGGCGAATGACGTAACCGACAGGCGTGAAAAAACTCTTGCATGCCCATGAGGGTTCAAGCATGTCTGATGTAATCACACGTGATTCAAATCCATATGGTTTTTGAAAAAAATAATAAGGTTGGATACTTTTCTAATAGACCTCGTACATTATAAGCTAGTCTTCATTAACTGTTTTTTGTTGTCATAGAAACATGTCATGAGGAGCACTTTTCCCCTCACTGAAAACGATGAAACCACTGGGACTAAAGGGTTTGTGGGTGTCATTCAATGCTTTTCCGATGGAAAAATAGGCTACAAGGTTCTGCAGCTTCAGGCTGAAAAGCCTGCCAGTATGTTGGATGTTACTAGTGCTGGTTGCCACAACTCTCAGTGAAATTGCAAGGGAGGGTGAAGAAAAAAAAAAAAATTGTGTCCCTGTCTAGATACTTATGGGCTTGATGGTATTCATGTTTTTATGAATATGAGTATTTTCTGTTTTACTGTATGGTTGTGGGACCTGGATGAAAACCAGTCAACTAAGACAACCACTAAACGCCACTGGTGCAAGTTATCTCTGGACAATCTGGATACTGCTGGAATGAATTATGGAGACCCACACGAGACACTACTTCCATCATGAGGACGTGTCTGCTACAAAACCAGGATTACGCTGCACATTTTCCTGATCTTGATCCAAAACACTGATGTCTCATTGCAGAGGAACCTGCCAACTGGACGAGGCCAGCGGGAAGTCCACAAAACACCTGGTTACAACAGAAAGATGGTTCCTGTGGGAATATAGTGATGGAACACAGGTCTGACTGGATGGCTTCCAGTCGGCACCAGGTGCATGCCTGTGACTTGGTCTTTGGCAACACACAAGACATTGACATGCTCCTCAACCTGCCCTGATTATGCAAACTAGAAACCACTAGCAGTGAAAAATTGGTCACAAGGATAATAAATTCAAAAACATGTTAGATATGAGTGTTTCTGAGTGTTTCTGTGCTCCAGTCTGCTCAGATTGTCCTCAGTCAAACACACATGAATGATAAAAAAGTTCTGAAACCACAGCATTTCTTTCTGAAACTTTTAACTGCTTGAGCAATACTGTAATTGCAGGATGGAGTTTTTTTGCTAATATGTTTCTCAGTGTGACTCTGTCTGCCTGTGCACACACGTAGCGTGATTATACAGTGTTGTATATACTGATATCTGCACAGAATGATTCTTGTGTGTAGGTGTGTGCATACACTTGTGTTCTTGCATGTGTTAGCACTGATTGCGCCACACACCAACAGGCCAAGACTTGTGCAATCAGTGCAGATTGTGTGTCTGTGTGTGCTGTTTAGTCAGAGGTTAAAGATGTCACAATGTGCTGAGAGACAACTAATCCTCCAGAACAGACACCAACCGGGCGGGAGCATTGCCAAGAACATGGGTAATGCTTTTTCTTGTCAATGTGCTCCACAAACACACACCTTGGCACTGACGATTGATGCTGCCATGACACATTCAAATCCAACAAATGGGGAAGCTGCAGATCAGCGGCTTGGATTTTATCGGAATGAAACTACAGCATTAACACACAAACATTTAAGAAAACAGTCATATCAACTTATGTCAGAAGTGACATATTCTAGTTTTATCACATATTACAACAAAAATCTGCCCTATACTCGTAAACCAGCCCTCATGAGATACAACACCAATTCCAATGAAGTTGGGACGCTGTGTAAAATGTAAATAAAAGAGAATACAATGATTTACAAATCCTCTTCAACCTATATTCAATTGAATAGGGTTAGGGTTTGCTCATTTTGAAATTGATGCCTGCAACACATTTCAACAAAGCTGGGACAGTGGTACACTGTTACATCACCTTTCCTTCTAAAAACACTCAATAAGCGTTTGGGAACTGATGACACTATTTGTTGAAGCTTTGTAGGTGGAATTCTTTCCCATTTTTGCTTGATGTACGACTTCATTTGTTCAACAGTTCGGGGTCTCCGTTGTCGTATTTTGCACTTCATAATGCGCCACATATTTTCAATGGGCGACAGGTCTGGACTGCAGGCAGCCTAGACCTGTCAGTACCCGCACTCTT
The DNA here is from genome assembly GCF_902500255.1 of Thalassophryne amazonica. Classification (NCBI taxonomy): domain Eukaryota; kingdom Metazoa; phylum Chordata; class Actinopteri; order Batrachoidiformes; family Batrachoididae; genus Thalassophryne; species Thalassophryne amazonica. The sequence goes on from NC_047115.1 coordinate 69,472,615, forward strand.
TTACTATGAAGCCAGGCTGTTGTAACACGTGCAGAATGTGGCTGGCATTGTCTTGCTGAAATAAGCAGAGACGTCCCTGAAAAAGACGTTGTTTGGATGGCAGCACGTGTTGCTCCAAAACTAGGATGTACCTTTCAGCATCAATGGTACCATCACAGATATGTAAGTTGCCCATACAATGGGCACTAACACACTCCCATAGCATAGTACCAATCTGGATGGTCTTTTTCCTCTTTTGTCCTGAGGACACGAAAGTCATGATTTCCAAAAACAATTTGAAATGTGGACTCATCAGACCACAGCACACTTTTCCACTTCACGTCTGTCCATTTCAAATGAGCTCGGGCCTAGAGAAGGCAGCTGCATTTCTGGATGTTGCTGATGTTTGACTTTCGCTTTGCATGATAGAGTTTTAACTTGCACTTGTAGATGTAGCGATGAACTGTGGTAACAATTGTTTTCTGAAGTGTTGCAGAGCCCACGCAGTAAGAGCCGATGTTGGTTTTTAATACAGTGCCACCTGAGGGATCGAAGATCATGGGCATTCAATGTTGGTTTTCGGCCTTGCCACTTACGTGTAGAAAGTTCTCCAGATTCTCTGAATCTTCTGATTACATTATGGACTGTAGATTATGGAATCCCTAAATTTCTTGCAGTTGAACATTGAAGAAACATTGTTCTTAAACTGTTGGACTATTTTTTCACACAGTTGTTCACAAAGTGTTGATCCTCACCCCAGGGAGGTGGTGGTGTAACAGCTTGCACGTTGGACTGGGACACCAGCGACTCGGGTTCGCTTCCCAATGGCAACCATGCTCCCGACTGGCACTCTTAATATCAGTGCTGGTGGGGAGGAGTGACACGTGCCGTGGGCCCTTCTGGAAACAAGTCATAGACTTTCGTTGGCTACCCACATTAAATAAGAAACTCTTCTTCTTCTTCTTCTTCTTCTTCTTCTTCTTCATCTTTGCTTTAAATGGCTGTGCCTTTTGGGGATTCTCCTTTCATTCCCAATCATGACACTCACCCATTTCCAATTAACCTGTTCACCTGTGGAATGTTCCAAACAGTTGTTCTTTGAGCATTCATCAACTTTCCCAGTCTTTTGTTGCCCCTGTCCAAGCTTTTTTGAAATGTGTTGCAGGCATCCATTATAAAACGAGCAAATATTTGCACAAAAACAAAAAAGTCTATCAGTTTGAACATTAAATATCTTGTCTTTGTGGTGTATTCAATTGAATATAGGTTGAAGAGGATTTGCAAATCATTGTAGGAGTCCCCATTTCTCTGCCCCACCAATGACACACCCCCATTTTGTGTTACCCTGGTGACAAGTGCAGGATCCTGTTACAGGATCCAGATAATTTCTTTCAACCAAGATGTCTGATCAAGATGAGAGTTTTAGCTTCCCTAGCAGGGAGAACTCTACAACTTTATTCTCATACTGAAGTTGTGAGACACCAAGAAGTTAGTGAAGAGGACTTTATAGAGAGATATTAGAACATTCCATAATTTACATGTTTACATGATTTACCTGTATTATTTGCTCTCCTTGATTCATGTGTATGATTATTGTTCTTTATTTTGTTGTAATATATGATAAATATCTTATCACAGGTCTGTTTATGTATCACATCCTGCATCATGCACCTTGTATCTGTACGAACCCTCATACTTCGGACTCCAGCTGATACAGATACATCGGGGCATGATACAGGGCGTGATACATGAACAGACATTTGATAAGGTATACGTCTACACTGTCATCAAACTTACACAAATTCAGCTTTGGGGATAGTCAGGGCGAGTAAATCAATGACAAATCATCTCATGATACTTTGAGAGTCCTTTGTTTATGTGCATTTGTTTGTTCTACTACTTCCCTTTGGTGCTGGACCATTTCTACACTGAACAGAAATATAAATGCAACACTTTTGTTTTTGTTCCCATTTTTTCATGAGGTGAACTCAAAGATCTAAAACATTTTCTAGATACACAAAAGACCCATTTCTCTCAAATATTGTTCACAAATCTGTCTAAATTTTATTAGTGACTCCTTTGCCAAGATAATCCATCCCACCTCACAGGTGTGGCATATCAAAATGGTGATTAGACAGCATGATTATTGCACAAGTGTGCCCTAGGCTGGCCAAAATAAAAGGCCACTCAGAAATTTGCAGTTTTATCACACAGCACAATACCACAGATGTCGCACATTTTGAGGGAGTGTGCAGTTGGCATGCTGACTGCAGGAATGTCCACCAGAGCTGTTGCCCGTCAATTGAATGTTCATTTCTTTACCATAAGCTGTCTGCAAAGGCATTTCAGAGAAATTAGCAGTGTGCAACAGGCTTGACAACCTCAGACCACGTGTAACCACACCAGCCCAGGACCTCCACATCCAGCATGTTCACCTCCAAGATTGTGTAAGACCAGCCACCCGGACAGCTGCTGAAACAAATGGTTTGCAGGACCAAAGAATTTCTGCACAACCTGTCAGCAGCCATCTCAGGGAAGCTCATCTGCATGCTCATCATCCTCATCGGGGTCTCAACCTGACTGCAGTTCATCGTCGTAACTGACTTGAGGGGTAAATGCTCACATTCGATGGCGTCTGGCTGCTGATCAACTCAGTGTGAAGGAGATGTGTTGCACAGCATGAGGCAAATGGTGGTCATGCCAGATATTGACTGGTTTTCTGACCCCCCCCTCCCCCCAACCCCCCAATAAAGCAAAACTGCACATTTTAGAGTGGCCTTTTATTGTGACCAGCCTACGGCACACCTGTGCATTAATCATGCTGTCTCATCAGCATCTTGATATGCCACACCTGTGAGGTGGAATGGATTATCTCGGCAGAGAAGTGCTCACTAACACAGATTTAGACAGATTTGTGAACAATATTTCAAAGAAATGGGTCTTTTGTGGAAAATGTCTTAGGGTTCTGTCCCACTGGCGTTTCGGAGGATTTGCGCATGAAATGAGGAGACAAAAGCTGAGCATCCGCAACAGAGGTGGGCGGAAATGACAAATGTTCCGGGGTGGATCAGCGAATACATAAGGAAGAAAAGCGGATATAACAGGGAACAGAAGTGAAGGCGACCGCGGAGGCGCCCCCATGAGGGGCACAGCGGCGGTGATGCACTCGCTTCATCTGTGCCCACTCTGCATGCGTGACATACCATTTGCGACTGTGATGTGGCCGTGCTGGGCACGTGTCATATCTGTTTTGCACGCTGTCCCGGTCCGCCGCCAAGCCGCGCCAACCCGTCGGTTGCGGATATCAGCGGATGACAGGGGATATGTGGCGCGTTGGTTGTGTATGTCCTGTGTATGTCTTCAGTATGTGTTCAGGCAGTGATGCGGATCTCATCTGCAGCAGGATTTTTGAGCCGCTTAAAAATCCTGGCTGCGGACATGCGTGCCTCTGCGGATGATCACGGACGTGTTCAGATGGCGGCCGACTCATACAGGAATGTTACACAGTTATTGCGGTTGTTTGGTGGATGTGGGCCACTTTTGTGCGCATTCTATCTGCAAATCCTCCTAAACGCCAGTGGGACAGGGCCCTTAGATCTCTGCATTCAGCTCATGAAAAATAGGAGCAAAAACAAAAGTGTTGCTTTAATATTTTTGTTAAATGTAGATTGATTCTGGACTTTAAAGAACAGTTCTCATGTTGTTAAATTAAATATTGCGATATTGTATCAAGGGGATACAATAGCCCCCCCCCCCACCCCATACCCCTATCAACCCAGACATGATGTAGGTAAAAATTAAATGAATGTAATACAAGTGTCTCCATTCTGACATCCCTGTCCATGTTCCGTTTATGAGGGATTATGAATATCCCTTCGACAGCTTAGTCTTGATGATATCCAGCATTTGGCTGGAAGACTGCTTCCTCCGGATGGTGAGAACATGGACACATCATACATGGACTGAGAATGCATGATTGCAATTTGTCTTTGTGGCTGTCTTTGGCATGGTGCTCAGAGATGCATACAGTGTTTGCAGATTTTCAGGAATGGAAAATAGAGTCTGGGCTTTCTCCCAGAGAGCTGCTGGTGTTTGCCCAATCGATGACTGAGTGAACAAGGGTAACAATGAGTGTTGATTCTCACAGAAATAGTGCTTTCTCATTCAAGGCCAAAGAACTTGGATAAGAAAATTTGGCCAATAAATTTTGGTCCTCGTCATATTGATGTTAAAAAGATGACAATCCTGATCACGCTCAATGTTTGAATTCAAAGAAATCCATTATTGCTTTTGTTTTCATGTGGTATCTGGCTGCTTCATCCCAGGGCACACTGGTGTGTACTGTCTGAAGGCTGGTAGCTGGGTGTTTTCTATACATTTGATCCTCTAACTAACTGAAGATCAATGTAAAAAAAAAAGTAAGTCCCTTGGGTGCGCCCTCGCACTTGAGGTCACCACAGCAAACCAGAGGTGGATCTACAAATTGAATGGGCACAAATTATATGCAGAATGATCTTCCTGACACAACTCCACATTACATGGAGAAATGTGGCAGGGGTGGGGTTTGAACCTTCTGCACTGAATCCAAGTGCACTAATCACTTGGCCACCATGATTTGCAAATATTACGTTTATATGTACAATATTAAGAAACTGAACACAAACAAAGAACCCCAAAAACAAAACTTAGCATGCATATGTAAGTGGGTTCTGGAATTGCGCAGACAACATGAAACTGAGCAAAGGTCAATAACTGGGGTCAGGGTCACTGGGGTCAAATGTCAGCATTGAAATTTTTGACTCTAATTTGCACAAAACGTGGAACATATGAAGGTAAGTTCTGGAATTGCCCAGGTGAGGTCAGATTGACTAATGGCCATTCATTGGGGTCAAGGTCAAAATTGACCATTCATTAAGACAGGAAGTACCAGGACCCTACAGATGTGGACCTCCATTCTGCTGCAAAGATACTCAATACCATGGAACAAATTACCAGTGGGGGGGTACTCTGTAGATGAGTGTGTGTCTGTGTGTTCAATCTTGGCAATAGCAGTTAATGGCAGCATGATGGCTTTGTGGTTACTGCTGCCTCACAACAAGAAGGTTGTGGGATTGCTTCCCATCTGGTCCTTTCTGTGTGCAGTTTGCATGTCCTCACAGTGAATGTGTTTGTCTGTCCATACGTGGCCCTGTGATAGACTAGCGTTGTGTCCAGGGTGTTGCCAGCCATCCCAGTCACCCTTGAATGGAGTAAGCTGGTATAGAAAATGAATGAACAGCAGTTACATGTCCATCCATCCATCCATCCATTTTCTTCCGCTTTATCCGGAGTCGGGTTGCGGGGGCAGCAGCTCAAGCAAAGCCGCCCAGACCTCCCGATCCACACACACCTCCCCCAGTTCCTCCGGGGGAACCCCAAGGCGTTCCCAAGCCAGCCGAGAGATGTAGTCCCTCCAGCGTGTCCTGGGTCTTCCCCGGGGCCTCTTCCCAATGGGACGTGCCCGGAACACCTCTCCAGCGAGGCGTCCAGGGGGCATCCGGAAAAGATGCCCGAGCCACCTCAACTGACTCCTTTCGATGTGGAGGAGCAGCGGCTCGACTCCGAGCTCCTCCCGATGTACATTTTCACTGGAAATATTTTGTACTGGATTCCTTCTAGTAACTTCTGGATTTTATCATATTTTCTGTGATACATTTTATGTTTTGAATCATTCGAGGTCATTGTTAAAATCTTTCCATTTAGCCACAGGCATAATCACTCAACTAACCCAAAGCTCAGTTCCATATGTCTGCCAGGTCTTAATTGGTTTTAGCAAAGAAAAAAAAAAGATGTTGTAAAGTTACTATTACCATGCCACAACCCAAAGTCTCATAAATCACAGAAGGGCTCTGAAACACTCCAAGGCACATTGTAAAAAAGCAGTTATCAGGAGGAGAGGGAGGAATGGGCGGTGTTTGGATGATCTTGATGTATGTGTTGGGCAGGGGAGTGAATGTAGGAAAGCAAACAATGATAAGGTTGAAATATCTCAGTAGGTTTCAGAGTTAGTGATGCTGGTCAAAATACAGAGCAGCTGAGAGCTGTCTGCAAGGAGTGTGTGCAAGAGGTCAGCGTGCAAAAAGTCAAACAGTTTGCATCATATACAATAAAAACAGGAACGCGGTCTGTGTGGCTGTATCTTTCTTTAAATGTCACTCTCTGTCTCCATTTTCATCTCTTGCTCATTTCCTTCATCTCTCCGTCATGTAGGGATTTAATGTGGATCAGGACACACTGCTGCAGCCAGTCATAACTGTCTTAAAGCTGTTTCTGTCAATAAATGAATCTTGATTTTTTTTCCTTGGAACATGATAACACGAGATCAGACAATCTGAGCACATGCACAAACACGAAGACTGTTTGCTCTTGTTGTGCAACATATTGTCATTATTCCCAAAAGTCAGGCCCAACAGTTTGAAAATCATATTTTCAAAAATCTATTTAGTTATTTTTATGAAACATGGTTGTCAAAATCTGTCTACCTAATTTCTATAAAATAGCATTGCTGTCAGGCAGCACAGTGGCTTAGTGGTTAGCACTGTTGCCTCACAGCGAGAAGATGATGGGTTCAATTCCTGCCTGTGGCCTTTCTGTGTGGAGTTTGCATGTTCTCCCCGTGTTTGCGTGGGTTTCCTCCAGGTGCTCCAGTTTCCTCCCACATCCAAAGACATTCGGGTTAGGTGGATTGGACTCTTTAAATTGTCTGTAGATGTGCGAGTGGGTGTGAATGTGTTTGTTTGTCTGTTTGTGGCCCTGTGACAGACTAGCGTTCTGTCCTGGGTGTACCCCGCCTCGTGCTCTATGACTGCTGGGATAGGCTCCAGCCCCCCGTGACCCTTAATTGGACTAAGCGATTGAAAATCAGTGTGTGTGTGTGTGTGTGTGTGTGTGTGAGCTTTACTGTCCACTTTGGTTACCATTCTGTATGCTTCAACTATGTGGTTACATTGACCATTTGAGTTCATCAAAAAATTGACTATTCCAACTATATATATATATAAAAAAAAAAAAACATAGCAAAGATTATTATTTTCAGATTATTTTAGAGATTATTTTCTTCAAAAGTTGACCGCATTTATAGTCACTAGATTATAAATATTGCACACATTTTATGAAAAAGCTAGAGGTCAACCAAGAAGGCAACATGTTATTTGCCTCATGAGCCCTTAAAAAATTCTTCTCAATAAATAAAGAACGCACCATTTTTATTCATTTATTTATTTATTTGTGGTTCCATTAACCATCTGCTGCCTGAGGTCAACACTGGAAACAATTTAACATCAAAATCACATCAAAATTCAACAGCAGAATACCTACCTGTCATAAAACAAAATTGGGAAAACACTATTTTTGCTAAATCACTAATGTCATGTAAATGTTATAGGATGGTTGTAGACACAAAAATTAAAATGGTTCCGCTATGATGAAAATGGCCCATTTGTTAATGATTTTCTGACTACAGGGCTTTCTGACTACAGGACCTTCTTACTACATGGCCTTCTGACTACAAGGCTTTCTGACTACAGGACCTTCTTACTACAGGGCTTTCTGACTACAGGGCTTTCTGACTACAGGACCTTCTTACTACAGGGCTTTCTGACTACAGGGCTTTCTGACTACATGTTTTTGACGACATGGCCTTCTTACTACAGGGCTTTCTGACTACATGTTTTTGACGACATAGCCTTATGACTACAGGGCTTTCTGACTACAGGACCTTCTGACTACAGGGCTTTCTGACTACATGTTTTTGACGACATGGCCTTCTTACCACAGGGCTTTCTGACTACAGGGCTTTCTGACTACATGTTTTTGACGACATGGTCTTCTGACTACAGGGCTGTCTGACTACATGTTTTTGACGACATGGCCTTCTGACTACAGGGCTTTCTGACTACAGGGCCTTCTGACTACAAGGCTTTCTGACTACAGGACCTTCTTACTACAGGGCTTTCTGACTACAGGGCTTTCTGACTACAGGACCTTCTTACTACAGGGCTTTCTGACTACAGGGCTTTCTGACTACATGTTTTTGACGACATGGCCTTCTTACTACAGGGCTTTCTGACTACATGTTTTTGACGACATAGCCTTATGACTACAGGGCTTTCTGACTACAGGACCTTCTGACTACAGGGCTTTCTGACTACATGTTTTTGACGACATGGCCTTCTGACTACAGGGCTGTCTGACTACATGTTTTTGACGACATAGCCTTATGACTACAGGGCTTTCTGACTACAGGACCTTCTGACTACAGGGCTTTCTGACTACATGTTTTTGACGACATGGCCTTCTGACTACAGGGCTTTCTGACTACATGTTTTTGACGACATAGCCTTATGACTACAGGGCTTTCTGACTACAGGACCTTCTGACTACAGGGCTTTCTGACTACATGTTTTTGACGACATGGCCTTCTGACTACAGGGCTGTCTGACTACATGTTTTTGACGACATGGCCTTCTGACTACAGGGCTTTCTTACTACAGGGCTTTCTGACTACATGTTTTTGACGACATGGCCTTCTTACTACAGGGCTTTCTGACTACAGGGCTTTCTGACTACATGTTTTTGACGACATGGCCTTCTTACTACAGGGCTTTCTGACTACATATTTTTGACGACATGGCCTTCTGACTACAGGGCTCTGTGACTACAGGACCTTGTGACTGCATGTTTTTGACGACATGGCCTTCTTACTACAGGGCTTTCTGACTACAGGGCTTTCTGACTACATGTTTTTGACGACATGGCCTTCTGACTACAGGGCTGTCTGACTACATGTTTTTGACGACATGGCCTTCTGACTACAGGGCTTTCTTACTACAGGGCTTTCTGACTACATGTTTTTGACGACATGGCCTTCTTACTACAGGGCTTTCTGACTACAGGGCTTTCTGACTACATGTTTTTGACGACATGGCCTTCTTACTACAGGGCTTTCTTACTACAGGGCTTTCTGACTACATATTTTTGACGACATGGCCTTCTGACTACAGGGCTTTCTGACTACAGGACCTTCTTACTACAGGGCTTTCTGACTACAGGGCTTTCTGACTACAGGACCTTCTTACTACAGGGCTTTCTGACTACAGGGCTTTCTGACTACATGTTTTTACGACATGGCCTTCTTACTACAGGGCTTTCTGACTACATATTTTTGACGACATGGCCTTCTGACTACAGGGCTCTGTGACTACAGGACCTTCTGACTGCATGTTTTTGACGACATGGCCTTCTATCTACAGGGCTTTCTGACTACGTTTTTGACGACATGGCCTTCTGACTACAGGGCTTTCTGACTACAGGACCTTCTGACTACATGTTTTTGACGACATGGCCTTCTATCTACAGGGCTTTCTGACTACAGGACCTTCTTACTACAGGGCTTTCTGACTACATGTTTTTGACGACATGGCTTTCTGACTACAGGGCTTTCTGTCTACATGTTTTTGACTACATGGCCTTCTTACTACAGGGCTTTCTGACTACATGTTTTTGACGACATGGCCTTCTGACTACAGGGCTTTCTGACTACATGTTTTTGATGACATGGCCTTCTTACTACAGGGCTTTCTGACTACATGTTTTTGACGACATGGCCTTCTGACTACAGGGCTCTGTGACTACAGGACCTTCTGACTACATGTTTTTGATGACATGGCCTTCTATCTACAGGGCTTTCTGACTACGTTTTTGACGACATGGCCTTCTGACTACAGGGCTTTCTGACTACAGGACCTTCTGACTACATGTTTTTGACGACATGGCTTTCTGACTACAGGGCTTTCTGACTACATGTTTTGACCACATGGCCTTCTGACTACAGGGCTTTCTGACTACAGGACCTTCTGACTACAGGGCTTTCTGACTACAGGACCTTCTTACTACAGGGCTTTCTGACTACATGTTTTTGACGACATGGCTTTCTGACTACAGGGCTTTCTGACTACATGTTTTTGACGACATGACCTTCTGACTACAGGGCTTTCTGACTACATGTTTTTGACGACATGGCCTTCTGACTACAGGGCTTTCTGACTACATGTTTTTGACTACAGGACCTTCTGACTACAGGGCTTTCTGACTACAGGACCTTCTGACTACAGGGCTTTCTGACTACAGGACCTTCTTACTACAGTGCTTTCTGACTACATGTTTTTGACGACATGGCGTTCTGACTACAGGACTTTCTGACTACGTTTTTGACGACATGGCCTTCTGACTACAGGACCTTCTGACTACATGTTTTTGATGACATGGCCTTCTATCTACAGGGCTTTCTGACTACATGTTTTTGACGACATGGCCTTCTGACTACAGGGCTTTCTGACTACAGGACCTTCTGACTACATGTTTTTGATGACATGGCCTTCTATCTACAGGGCTTTCTGACTACATGTTTTTGACAACATGGCCTTCTATCTACAGGGCTTTCTGACAACATGTTTTTGACGACATGGCCTTCTCTCTACAGGGCTTTCTGACTACATGTTTTTGACGACATGGCCTTCTTAGTACAGGGCTTTCTGACTACATGTTTTTGACGACATGGCCTTCTGACTACAGGGCTCTGTGACTACAGGACCTTCTGACTACATGTTTTTGACGACATGGCCTTCTATCTACAGGGCTTTCTGACTACGTTTTTGACGACATGGCCTTCTGACTACAGGGCTTTCTGACTACAGGACCTTCTGACTACATGTTTTTGACGACATGGCCTTCTATCTACAGGGCTTTCTGACTACAGGACCTTCTTACTACAGGGCTTTCTGACTACATGTTTTTGACGACATGGCTTTCTGACTACAGGGCTTTCTGACTACGTGTTTTTGACGACATGGCCTTCTTACTACAGGGCTTTCTGACTACAGGGCTTTCTGACTACATGTTTTTGACGACATGGCCTTCTGACTACAGGGCTTTCTGACTACAGGACCTTCTGACTACATGTTTTTGATGACATGGCCTTCTATCTACAGGGCTTTCTGACTACATGTTTTTGACGACATGGCTTTCTGACTACAGGGCTTTCTGACTACGTGTTTTTGACGACATGGCCTTCTTACTACAGGGCTTTCTGACTACATGTTTTTGACGACATGGCCTTCTGACTACAGGGCTTTCTGACTACAGGACCTTCTGACTACATGTTTTTGATGACATGGCCTTCTATCTACAGGGCTTTCTGACTACATGTTTTTGACAACATGGCCTTCTATCTACAGGGCTTTCTGACAACATGTTTTTGACGACATGGCCTTCTCTCTACAGGGCTTTCTGACTACATGTTTTTGACGACATGGCCTTCTTAGTACAGGGCTTTCTGACTACATGTTTTTGACGACATGGCCTTCTGACTACAGGGCTCTGTGACTACAGGACCTTCTGACTACATGTTTTTGACGACATGGCCTTCTATCTACAGGGCTTTCTGACTACGTTTTTGACGACATGGCCTTCTGACTACAGGGCTTTCTGACTACAGGACCTTCTGACTACATGTTTTTGATGACATGGCCTTCTATCTACAGGGCTTTCTGACTACAGGACCTTCTGACTACATGTTTTTGATGACATGGCCTTCTATCTACAGGGCTTTCTGACTACAGGACCTTCTTACTACAGGGCTTTCTGACTACATGTTTTTGACGATATGGCTTTCTGACTACAGGGCTTTCTGACTACGTGTTTTTGACAACATGGCCTTCTTACTACAGGGCTTTCTGACTACAGGGCTTTCTGACTACATGTTTTTGACGACATGGCCTTCTGACTACAGGGTTTTCTGACTACATGTTTTTGACGACATGGCCTTCTGACTACAGGACCTTCTGACTACAGGGTTTTCTGACTACAGGACCTTCTGACTACAGGGCTTTCTGACTACATGTTTTTGACGACATGGCTTTCTGACTACAGGTCTTTCTGACTACATGTTTTTGACCACATGGCCTTCTGACTACAGGGCTTTCTGACTACAGGACCTTCTGACTACAGGGCTTTCTGACTACAGGACCTTCTTACTACAGGGCTTTCTGACTACATGTTTTTGACGACATGGCTTTCTGACTACAGGGCTTTCTGACTACATGTTTTTGACGACATGACCTTCTGACTACAGGGCTTTCTGACTACATGTTTTTGACGACATGGCCTTCTGACTACAGGGCTTTCTGACTATATGTTTTTGACGACAGGACCTTCTGACTACAGGACCTTCTGACTACAGGGCTTTCTGACTACAGGACCTTCTTACTACAGGGCTTTCTGACTACATGTTTTTGACGACATGGCTTTCTGACTACAGGGCTTTCTGACTACATGTTTTTGACAACATGGCCTTCTGACTACAGGGCTTTCTGACTACAGGACCTTCTGACTACAGGGCTTTCTGACTACAGGACCTTCTTACTACAGGCCTTTCTGACTACATGTTTTTGACGACATGGCTTTCTGACTACAGGGCTTTCTGACTACATGTTTTTGATGACATGGCCTTCTTACTACAGGGCTTTCTGACTACAGGGCTTTCTGACTACATGTTTTTGACGACATGGCCTTCTGACTACAGGGCTTTCTGACTACATGTTTTTGACGACATGGCCTTCTGACTACAGGGCTTTCTGACTACAGGACCTTCTGACTACAGGGTTTTCTGACTACAGGACCTTCTTACTACAGGGCTTTCTGACTACATGTTTTTGACGACATGGCTTTCTGACTACAGGGCTTTCTGACTACAGGACCTTCTTACTACATGGCTTTCTGACTACATGCTTTTGACGACATGGCTTTCTGACTACAGGGCTTTCTGACTACATGTTTTTGACGACATGGCCTTCTTACTACAGGGCTTTCTGACTGCATGTTTTTGACGACATGGCTTTCTGACTACAGGGCTTTCTGACTACATGTTTTTGACGACATGGCCTTCTGACTACAGGACCTTCTGACTACAGGGCTTTCTGACTACAGCTTCTTACTACAGGGCTTTCTGACTACATGTTTTTGACGACATGGCCTTCTGACTACAGGGCTTTCTGACTACAGGACCTTCTTACTACAGGGCTTTCTGACTACATGTTTTTGACGACATGGCTTTCTGACTACAGGGCTTTCTGACTACATGTTTTTGACGACATGACCTTCTGACTACAGGGCTTTCTGACTACATGTTTTTGACGACATGGCCTTCTGACTACAGGGCTTTCTGACTATATGTTTTTGACGACAGGACCTTCTGACTACAGGACCTTCTGACTACAGGGCTTTCTGACTACAGGACCTTCTTACTACAGGGCTTTCTGACTACATGTTTTTGACGACATGGCTTTCTGACTACAGGGCTTTCTGACTACATGTTTTTGACGACATGGCCTTCTGACTACAGGGCTTTCTGACTACAGGACCTTCTGACTACAGGGCTTTCTGACTACAGGACCTTCTTACTACAGGGCTTTCTGACTACATGTTTTTGACGACATGGCTTTCTGACTACAGGGCTTTCTGACTACATGTTTTTGACGACATGGCCTTCTTACTACAGGGCTTTCTGACTACAGGGCTTTCTGACTACATGTTTTTGACGACATGGCCTTCTGACTACAGGGCTTTCTGACTACATGTTTTTGACGACATGGCCTTCTGACTACAGGGCTTTCTGACTACAGGACCTTCTGACTACAGGGTTTTCTGACTACAGGACCTTCTTACTACAGGGCTTTCTGACTACATGTTTTTGACGACATGGCTTTCTGACTACAGGGCTTTCTGACTACATGTTTTTGACCACATGGCCTTCTGACTACAGGGCTTTCTGACTACAGGACCTTCTTACTACATGGCTTTCTGACTACATGCTTTTGACGACATGGCTTTCTGACTACAGGGCTTTCTGACTACATGTTTTTGACGACATGGCCTTCTTACTACAGGGCTTTCTGACTGCATGTTTTTGACGACAGCCTTCTGAATACAGGGCTTTCTGACTACATGTTTTTGATGACTTGGCCTTCTGACTACAGGGCTTTCTGACTACAGGACCTTCTGACTACAGGGCTTTCTGACTACAGGACCTTCTTACTACAGGGCTTTCTGACTACATGTTTTTGACGACATGGCTTTCTGACTACAGGGCTTTCTGACTACATGTTTTTGACGACATGGCCTTCTGACTACAGGGCTTTCTGACTACAGGACCTTCTGACTACAGGGCTTTCTGACTACAGCTTCTTACTACAGGGCTTTCTGACTACATGTTTTTGACGACATGGCCTTCTGACTACAGGGCTTTCTGACTACAGGACCTTCTTACTACAGGGCTTTCTGACTACATGTTTTTGACGACATGGCTTTCTGACTACAGGGCTTTCTGACTACATGTTTTTGACCACATGGCCTTCTGACTACAGGGGTTTCTGACTACAGGACCTTCTGACTACAGGGCTTTCTGACTACAGGACCTTCTTACTACAGGGCTTTCTGACTACATGCTTTTGACGACATGGCTTTCTGACTACAGGGCTTTCTGACTACATGTTTTTGACCACATGGCCTTCTGACTACAGGGCTTTCTGACTACAGGACCTTCTTACTACAGGGCTTTCTGACTACATGCTTTTGACGACATGGCTTTCTGACTACAGGGCTTTCTGACTACATGTTTTTGATGACTTGGCCTTCTGACTACAGGGCTTTCTGACTACAGGACCTTCTGACTACAGGGCTTTCTGACTACAGGACCTTCTTACTACAGGGCTTTCTGACTACATGTTTTTGACGACATGGCTTTCTGACTACAGGGCTTTCTGACTACATGTTTTTGACGACATGGCCTTCTGACTACAGGGCTTTCTGACTACAGGACCTTCTGACTACAGGGCTTTCTGACTACAGCTTCTTACTACAGGGCTTTCTGACTACATGTTTTTGACGACATGGCCTTCTGACTACAGGGCTTTCTGACTACAGGACCTTCTGACTACAGGGTTTTCTGACAACAGGACCTTCTTACTACAGGGCTTTCTGACTACATGTTTTTGACGACATGGCTTTCTGACTACAGGGCTTTCTGACTACAGGACCTTCTGACTACAGGGCTTTCTGACTACAGGACCTTCTTACTACAGGGCTTCCTGACTACATGCTTTTGACGACATGGCTTTCTGACTACAGGGCTTTCTGACTACATGTTTTTGACGACATGGCCTTCTTACTACAGGGCTTTCTGACTGCATGTTTTTGACGACAGCCTTCTGACTACAGGGCTTTCTGACTACATGTTTTTGATGACTTGGCCTTCTGACTACAGGGCTTTCTGACTACAGGACCTTCTGACTACAGGGCTTTCTGACTACAGGACCTTCTGACTACAGGGCTTTCTGACTACAGGACCTTCTTACTACAGGGCTTTCTGACTACATGTTTTTGACGACATGGCTTTCTGACTACAGGGCTTTCTGACTACATGTTTTTGACGACATGGCCTTCTGACTACAGGGCTTTCTGACTACAGGACCTTCTGACTACAGGGCTTTCTGACTACAGCTTCTTACTACAGGACTTTCTGACTACATGTTTTTGACGACATGGCTTTCTGACTACAAGGCTTTCTGACTACATGTTTTTGACGACATGGCCTTCTTACTACAGGGCTTTCTGACTACAGGGCTTTCTGACTACATGTTTTTGACGACATAGCCTTCTGACTACAGGGCTTTCTGACTACAGGACCTTCTTACTACAGGGCTTTCTGACTACAGGGCTTTCTGACTACATGTTTTTGACGACATGGCCTTCTGACTACAGGGCTTTCTGACTACATGTTTTTGACGACATGTCCTTCTGACTACAGGGCTTTCTGACTACAGGGCTTTCTGACCACATGTTTTTGACGACATGGCCTTCTGACTACAGGGCTTTTTGATTACAGGACCTTCTTACTACAGGGCTTTCTGACTACAGGGCTTTCTGACTAGAATGTTTTTGACAACATGGCCTTCTGACTACAGGGCTTTCTGACTACAGGACCTTCTTACTACAGGGCTTTCTGACTACAGGGCTTTCTGACTACATGTTTTTGACGACATGGCCTTCTGACTACAGGGATTTCTGAATACATGTTTTTGACGACATGGCCTTCTAACTACAAGGCTTTCTGACTACAGGACCTTCTTACTACAGCGCTTTCTGACTACACGGCTTTCTGACTACATGTTTTTGACGACATGGCTTTCTGACTACAGGGCTTTCTGACTACATGTTTTTGACGACATGGCCTTCTGACTACAGGGCTTTCTGACTACAGGACCTTCTGACTACAGGGCTTTCTGACTACAGCTTCTTACTACAGGGCTTTCTGACTACATGTTTTTGACGACATGGCTTTCTGACTACAGGGCTTTCTGACTACATGTTTTTGACGACATGGCCTTCTTACTACAGGGCTTTCTGACTACAGGGCTTTCTGACTACATGTTTTTGACGACATAGCCTTCTGACTACAGGGCTTTCTGACTACAGGACCTTCTTACTACAGGGCTTTCTGACTACAGGGCTTTCTGACTACATGTTTTTGACGACATGGCCTTCTGACTACAGGGTTTTCTGACTACATGTTTTTGACGACATGGCCTTCTGACTACAGGGCTTTCTGACTACAGGGCTTTCTGACCACATGTTTTTGACGACATGGCCTTCTGACTACAGGGCTTTCTGACTACAGGACCTTCTTACTACAGGGCTTTCTGACTACAGGGCTTTCTGACTAGAATGTTTTTGACGACATGGCCTTCTGACTACAGGGCTTTCTGACTACAGGACCTTCTTACTACAGGGCTTTCTGACTACAGGGCTTTCTGACTACATGTTTTTGACGACATGGCCTTCTGACTACAGGGATTTCTGAATACATGTTTTTGATGACATGGCCTTCTAACTACAAGGCTTTCTGACTACAGGACCTTCTTACTACAGGGCTTTCCTACTACAGGACCTTCTTACTACAGCGCTTTCTGACTACACGGCTTTCTGACTACATGTTTTTGACGACATGGCCTTCTTACTACAGGACTTTCTGACTACATGTTTTTGACGACATGGCCTTCTGACTACAGGACCTTCTGACTACATGTTTTTGATGACATGGCCTTCTATCTACAGGGTTTTCTGACTACATGTTTTTGACGACATGGCCTTCTGACTACAGGGCTTTCTGACTACAGGACCTTCTGACTACATGTTTTTGATGACATGGCCTTCTATCTACAGGGCTTTCTGACTACATGTTTTTGACGACATGGCCTTCTATCTACAGGGCTTTCTGACAACATGTTTTTGACGACATGGCCTTCTCTCTACAGGGCTTTCTGACTACATGTTTTTGACGACATGGCCTTCTATCTACAGGGCTTTCTGACAACATGTTTTTGACGACATGGCCTTCTCTCTACAGGGCTTTCTGACTACATGTTTTTGACGACATGGCCTTCTATCTACAGGGCTTTCTGACTACATGTTTTTGACGACATGGCCTTCTTACCACAGGGCTTTCTGACTACAGGGCTTTCTGACTACATTGTTGTGTGGGCCGCTGAAGAGGAGGTACTGCTGGCCCACCACCAGCAGAGGGCACCCTGCTTGAAGTGCGGGCTTCAAGCACGAGAGGGCGTTGGAGCAACAGAGAGTGACAGCTGTCACTCGTCAACAGCACCAGCTGTCACTCATTCTACCATCACCATAAAAGCCGGATTGCAACTCCACCTCCCCGCCGAAAAATCAGCTACCACTCAGGTAACCTTCTTTGCTGTAACTAATCAAGACTAAATATTGTTCTGTGTGCAGCCGTTCATCCTGTGGACACAGTCTGTAGCTGGATTGGTGGATTGTGTGAGTTGCGACGTCTTCGCCTCCCACTCCTTCCAGGGAAGTGACTGACAGGAGCTGCACGGGTGATTCTGTTTCTGGAGGTGGAGGTTCTCCCTCCCGGAGGAACTGAGTTCGGAGAGATTACTGGGTGTGTATCCACACACCCACCATTAACTGTTTCTGTTTCTGCCAGCAGTACCAGGTCTGACAGCTGGAGACGGTGGCCACCTGGGACCCAGGACTTGGCGGCTCCGGTGTTCTTCAGATCCGTTGGCGGTGGAAGCCGTGTGGGATCCGGCTCTTCTCTGGACAGACGTCTTCTATCCTCGAGCCTGCCCACACGTCACCTTGTGTATGATTGACTGTACTCCTCAACTGCAATTGTCTGTATTCCGTTGTGCAATTCACAACATTAAATTGTTACTTTTTGGCTTAATCCATTGTCCGTTCATTACCACCCCCTGTTGTGGGTCCGTGTCACTACACTTTCACAACATACATGTTTTTGACGACATGGCCTTCTTACTACAGGGCTTTCTGACTACATGTTTTTGACGACATGGCCTTCTGACTACAGGGCTTTCTGACTACATGTTTTTGACGACATGGCCTTCTGACTACAGGGCTTTCTGACTACAGGACCTTCTTACTACAGGGCTTTCCGACTACAGGGCTTTCTGACTACATGTTTTTGATGACATGGCCTTCTTACTACAGGGCTTTCTGACTACATGTTTTTGACGACATGGCCTTCTGACTACAGGGCTTTCTGACTACATGTTTTTGAGGACATGGCCTTCTGACTACAGGGCTTTCTGACTACAGGACCTTCTTACTACAGGGCTTTCTGACTACATGTTTTTGATGACATGGCCTTCTTACTACAGGGCTTTCTGACTACAGGACCTTCTGACTACAGGACCTTCTGACTACAGGGCTTTCTGATTACAGGGCTTTCTGACTACAGGACCTTCTGACTACAGGGCTTTCTGACTACAGGGCTTTCTGACTACAGGGCCTTCTGACTACAGGGCTTTCTGACTACAGTACATTCTTACTACAGGGCCTTCTGACTACAGCGCCTTCTGACTACAAGGCTTTCTGACTACATGGCCTTCTGACTACAAGGCTTTCTGACTACAGGACCTTCTTACTACAGGGCCTTCTGTCTACAGGGCTTTCTGACTACAGGGCCTTCTGACTACAAGGCTTTCTGACTACAGCGCCTTCTGACTACAAGGCTTTCTGACTACAGGGCTTTCTGACTACAGGACCTTCTTACTACAGGGCCTTCTGACTACAGGGCTTTCTGACTACAGGGCCTTCTGACTACAGGGCCTTCTGACTACAGGGCTTTCTGACTACAGGGCCTTCTGACTAAATCAAATCAATTTTATATATAGCGCCAAATCACAACAAACAGTTGCCCCAAGGCGCTTTATATTGTAAGGCAAGGCCATACAATAATTACGGAAAAACCCCAACTGTCAAAACGACCTCCTGTGAGCAAGCACTTGGCGACAGTGGGAAGGAAAAACTCCCTCTTAACAGGAAGAAACCTCCAGCAGAACCAGGCTCAGGGAGGGGCAGTCTTCTGCTGGGACTGGTTGGGGCTGAGGGAGAGAACCAGGAAAAAGACATGCTGTGGAGGGGAGCAGAGATCAATCACCAATGATTAAATGCAGAGTGGTGCATACAGAGCAAAAAGAGAAAGAAACACTCAGTGCATCATGGGAACCCCCCAGCAGTCTAAATCTATAGCAGCATAACTAAGGGATGGTTCAGGGTCACCTGATCCAGCCCTAACTATAAGCTTTAGCAAAAAGGAAAGTTTTAAGCCTATTCTTAAAACTTTCCTACAGGGCTTTCTGACTACAGCGCCTTCTGACTACAAGGCTTTCTGACTACATTGCCTTCTGACTACAAGTCTTTCTGACTACTGTGCCTTCTGACTACAAGGCTTTCTGACTACAGGGCCTTCTGACTACAGGGTTTTCTGACTACAGCGCCTTCTGACTAAAGGTTTCTGACTATAGGACCTTCTGACTGCAGGGCTTTCTGACTACAGCGCCATCTGACTAAAAGTGTCTGACTACAGGACCTTCTGACTGCAGGGCTTTCTGACTACAGGGCCTTCTGACTGCAGGGCTTTCTGACTACAGGGATTTCTGACTACAGGACCTTCTGACTACAGGGTTTTCTGACTACAGGACCTTCTGACTACAGGGCCTTCTGACTGCAGGGCTTTCTGACTACAGGGATTTCTGACTACAGGGCTTTCTGACTACAGCGCCTTCTGACTAAAGGTTTCTGACTACAGCACCTTCTGACTACAGGACCTTCTTACTACAGGACCTTCTGACTACAGTGCCTTCTGACTAAAGGTCCTTCTGACTACAGGACTTTCTGACTACAGGACCTTCTTACTACAGGGCCTTGTGACTAAAGGGTCTTCTGACTACAGGACTTTGTGATTACTAGTCCTTCTGACTACAGGGCCTTCTGACTACAGGGCTTTCTGACTACTGGGCTTTCTGACTACAGGGCCTTCTGAATACAGGGCCTTCTGACTACAGGGCCTTCTGACTAATGGGCCTTCTGACTACATGACTTTCTGACTAACGGGCTTTCTGACTAAATGGCCTTCTGACTAAAGGGCCTTCTGACTATAGGACTTTCTGACTACTAGTCCTTCTGACTACAGGGCCTTCTGACTACAAGGCCTTTTGATGATTGGACAGACTCCAGAATGGTGCAATATGTAGACATATGCATCATATGCATTGTCCCAGTCCATTCAGTCCCACTGGGCAAAGTGATAGACTCTCAATCACTTCATGCTGTGGAATTTGGGGATAAGCACCATTGGACCTCGGCCTCTATAGGACTTATATCTCATCTTCTGCTGTTTAAGATCAGATGTCAAACCATCTCTGAGAGGCTGCAGCTTGACTGCATACATTTTCTACGGTTTGAAGAGCATCTTAAATCCAATTCAGATTGTACTCATGTCTTCCTGCCATTGAAACACAAAATCCTACTATTTCTACTAAAAAAAAATCTGACTTGAAAATAACCAAATGATATTCATTATAAAGGTGTACCTCAGAAAATTGTCTTCAACAAGTGACTTTGCATAACTGCTTGCATTTAGTGGCGAACCAGACATCAGCCACATTATTATGCTAAAATTACAGGGAATATCAACAGCTAAAAGCTAAAATGTTCGGGCGTTCCAACCTGTGGCTTAAAACCAATGAGGTGAAACATTCTTACTGACACATCTTAATGTTCCTTCGGATGGGGAACATAGCAAATTAAACCCATGATTTGTTATAGGTTCCAGTGAAGAATCAGGATCCAAAGCCACGGTATTTTCTCTTTCCTATAGTTCTCTTTTTACACGCTCTGCTGCTTTTCATTCTCAGATAGTGATTGCTGTCTGTTTTCCAATGGCCCAGTGATACTTCTCTTGTGGGATGCGGGTGAGGGGCACATGATACTTAACAGATGTGACTCTCTGTTTGCATTCACATGTATGCCGGTGCAGCTCGCAGTGATCTGTTCTTGTATTTTTTAGCAATAGATTTAGGAAAGTCCTGATATATTTCTGCATGTTTCATCTCAGCACAATATCTGCAAGCCTACATGCAAAGTTAAGCACTGTATGTGTGCACATGTGGGGATATGTTGTCCTGCCAAACACCATTCCATTTCTGTTGATCTAATGCAAGACCCAACAAGACTGAATTTATTAAGCGAACCAAGCTTTTGGAAAGCCTGGATAATCCTCTTTAAGGCCCCTATAGCCCCTTTTTAAACACTCCAAAAAAGTTTACCTCATACTTTGCCTCATCAAAGATCTACATTTCCAACCACCATGGGCAGAAAACAGCACCCATTCCATCATCAGAGAAAGGCGAGGAGACTCAGTGGCCCCATAATATGGGTCACGATGATGACGAGTGCTTTAGTCATATGATGACAAAAGATCTTCTCTTTGTCCCACTCACAGATACTTACATCAAGGAATTAATGAAAATTGTGGATTCTGAGCAGAACTAACACATATAACATGACAAAGACAGTAAATTAATATTTGAGATTGAGATTTTTGTATGGGAAGGATCTTCAGCAGCATACAATGTCTCCATGAGGGCATGAACTCAGGAATAAAGTGTTTTTTGGACTGCAGACACAACTACCAGGAGCTAGTACCTGTTTTGTGGTTACATCAGAAGAACCACAGCGGTCATAGTTTTCACTGGACCAGAGACTACAGGGGTGGCACTTTAATTATGAACAATTAGAGGACAGCTAGTGTGTCTTGGCAAGCCATGTCCAAGGCCCCACTAGTAGAGGCCGCTAGCAATGGCTGCTTGCTGCTGTGGACCAGCTCTGTTTGTCCTTTCTGAGCATTTTATTACAAATATATGTGATACTTTGGCTTGCTGTGTGGTTAATTGCACCACTAGGACATCTAAAAAGTCTGTGCTTCAGTATTTTAATTGAGTGAAATTTTAGTATTACTTCATTTGTGTGTTAGTGACATTAGTACGTATTCACAGCTTGCTGACATTTCGTCCATTAATGGTGTCACTGTTACTGAGGGTAAATGTTGCTCATAATGTCCCCCAATGGGTGGCTTATGCCCTAAACCACCTGTTTTCACAATCACTACCCAGTCCACAAAACACATGTTAATCAAAACCTATTAGCCTTATGTTCTATGGGAATTCCAATATGGTCGGTGTATTCTGGTTTCATTCGTCCCGTCCAGGTCACGCTGGTTTGGCCCACGACCCACCTCTTCCTTCATGACTTTATGGGGTGGCCGGGAACTAGGTGGAGTAAGTGTTGCAAGAATAGCCACTCCATTTGAGATTCAAAGCCACTCTTCAGTATACCTGTGGGTGACATCATAAAGGGTTTATCCGGTGTATATACAACATATGTTTGAACTTTTGCGATCCTGCATGTCTGTGTGGCTGCTGGCTGACACAGAAAAAAAGAATTATAGGTAATCAAATACTGCAGAGGATCCTTGACAATATATCAGTTCAATTCAGTTCAGTTCTCTAATTGAATTGAATTACCACAATACAATTAAATTACTACAATACAGCATCTATACAGCTTGGAAACAGCAGGCAGAATCATGAACATGCAGCAGGTACTAGTTTCTAGGAACCAAGTGGTTCATCGCAGGATGTTAACCCCAAAAATGTGAATCAGCTGTAAATCACAGGTTATCCGCAAACTGTTACTTGCAAAACGTGAATACTGAAAAAATATCTCCCAAAACATTAATGCAGGTCTCGCAAAATGTATCATTCATGACATATATATACGAGGTCTGTTAGAAAAGTATCCGACCTTATTATTTTTTTCAAAACCCATATGGATTTGAATCACGTGTGATTGCGTCAGCTAAGCTTGAACCCTCGTGCACATGCATGAGTTTTTTCATGCCTGTCGGTTGCTTCATTCGCCTGTGAGCAGGCTTTGAGTGAGGTGTGGTCCACCCCTCTCGTCTATTTTTTATTGCAAATAAATCTCTGAACGATTTGGATCTTTGCTGCATCAATTTTTTTCCAGAAACTGTAAGAGACCTCCAGGTGGACACCGTTTGAAAAATTAATATGGCTTTCAGGGACGATTTTATGGGGATTAAACAGATTAAGGGGTGTTACTGCCCCTTTAAGGACGGCCCACAACTGCTGTCAGCCTGTCCATCCCAGCGCCGATGGACAGGCTGACACCCCGCACAAACAACCAGATCATTTCCAACGTGAAAGCTTTGTTGATCCAGGACCTCGTCTGACTTTCACAAAAAGGCAGAAGACGTGGACATCAGCACTTTTTCCGGCACATTCCACTGTTACAGTTTTTTTTTTCATGGAAAAAGAAGCCGAGGGACGCGCCACGGAGCCGTTCATTACGCGGGACAAAACCACCTCGGTGTTGGTCTCACAGGACGGCTTAAAGGTGGATTTCAGACAGATTCCGGTTGCTTTCCAGTCGTGTGAATATCCGATTGTGATTGTGCATGAGCTGAACATGCCAGAACATGTCCTGTGAGGCTTCATCACAGCATTTCTTTTCGCCATGCAGCTCTGCCGCGACGCGCGGAATTCCTCCGCCTTTGTTCCTCTTTCCATGACAAAAACTCCTGTAACAGTGAAATGTGCTGTTCATTTCTAAACTGGACGCTGTCTTGATCCGGTATGTCCTCTGACTAGCACAGGAATTGTGAAAAGACGTGGACATCAGCACTTTTTCCGGCACATTAAGACAGACGTGCGGAGGAGTTCGGCGCGTCATGGTGCAGCCGCTCGGCGCAAAGAAACGCCGTGATGAAGCCTCACGGGACATGTTGGGGCTTGTCCAGCTCAAGCTCAATTTCTCAGATATTCACACGACAGAAAAGCAACCGGAATCCGTCTGAAAGCCGTCCTGAGAGACCAACACCAAATAATAAGGTTGGATACTTTTCTAACAGACCTCGTATATATATATATATATATATATATATATATATATATATATATATATATATATATATATATATATATAATTTTTTTTCAGTTTAAGTACTTTACGGATTTCAGTTTACGCATCAATTACTGCAGGAAATCTTGATCGCAAACCCTATCACAGCAAAAATTATTTTGGGGGGTGGTGGGGAGTCACTACAGCCAGTGAGGTGGTGAGGTGAGCCCCGAGCAGCTCTCGCTTCTGGTGTCAAGCACCCGGCCCCACTGGGTAGGTCCCACCCCGGGGACAGAAGAGTTTCACTGGGGCGGTACACCTGTCAAACGGCATCCTAGGTGTCAAACTCAGGGAGGACAGAAAGATATTCACAGATTCTGTCAAGGTGGGTGGCTGTCCGGCACCAGGAGCGACTGAACCTGCGAAGCAGACTCCCAGTCTTGGTTTAGGCATGTGAGAAATCATGGTCTTTATTCCAGGCTCAGGTTCAGTACACAGGTGGTCAGTCAGCAGAGCAGAGGCACATTTGAGGTCAAGCAAAAACGCAGTCATATTCTGGCAGGATTCAAAGGCACGAGCAAACACAGTTTTCAAGGATGAGGCAAAAAGGCATGGTCAAGGAGGACGGCGCAAAGCACGGTACATGGCAAGGCAAAAATAAGGACTAAATAGAAAGGCTGGGATGTGTGCACAAAGCGACATCAAACTGGTGAGGGACTGTGAGACTGTGAGGCTTTAAATGCTGTTGGACTAATTGGTGTGAATCGAGGGACAGGTGGTGTTAACCAGGTGCATGTGTGGAGCAATCTAGAAAGAGGGCATGGATAGTGGACCAAAATAAAGCATGTTGCAAGATAGTGAGGAAGGACAACACAAGGTGGAGTGAGGTAAGACACAAAGATGCATGAGCAGGTGCAAAGAGCGTGAGTGAATGGAAACACAAAACAGACTGAATCAAAGTGAGGGAAAAAGACATAATGGCAGGTGCAGGGCATGGAGTGAACATAATTAACTGGGCGTGAGGAATAACAGGGAACAATGAACAGAGCTACAACTGAATATAATATTACTACGGGCAGGAACTAAAATCTGACATAAGCATAAGAACTAGAAGACCCTACATGAGAACTGATAAGAAAATAGTAAGAAAATTAACACTAAGACGAAACTGAACAGGATCTGACTAAGAAAACAAAAATGACTAAACAGACCAGAAAATAAGAGACTAAGAGACTATGTGATAAATCAAACCTGATATTAAAGCACAAAAGATCATATAAGCAATGGGAACAATGAAAAACAAATGCAAACTAAATGATAAACAATGACAACACAGACTGACTGAATAAAACAAGAACGGAACTGAACCATGATTAAAGTAAGAAAAGTAACAAAGAAACAAAGTGACACATCAAAACAGAACAGAGAATAACCACATGATGAAAATAAAATAACTAGTAAATCAAGGCTGGGGCACGTGAAGGGGAAAAAGAAAGAGGGAAAACCCAAATCAAAGCCAAGATCTGGCCAAAATTGTACGGCTCAGTAATCTTAAAAGAAACATAGAAAAACTAATAACATTAGTTTCTAACCTCAGGAAGGTAGACAATGAGCTACAACCTTATTTTTATCCATATGAGCTGTCCTCTGAGTTGGAAAAATAACATTGATCTGAATGAGCAGGCGGCTGAGAAACGGAAATGTAGAGAAAGTCTACAAAGTGCAAAAATGAAAATAGATCATAAAAATAATAGGTTTGCGGATAATTCACAATTTGCAGCTGATTCACATTTTGGGGGTTAACAAGGATCCAGTGGCTGTGGTGAAATGTTTAATGTTTGTCTTTTGAAATAACTGTGACTTATACATCCTCTTGAGGTCATCCTGCAGTCTTTGATTGTTTTGTTGCCATCTTGAAGGCAATCCTGGGCATTCTTGGATAATTGTATCAAGTTGTGCGGCAAGAATACAGGTCTATACCACGATAGAATCTTAATAGAGTTCTTGATGGTGCCCTACTATATTTTGGATCAGTTGTAATAATTTATCTTATACATTGTAATAAAGTCACTGTGTTGTTGTGGAGAGGTTTTGTGAGTTGATGTGGTCCAGTTCCTGCAGCGGATAACTGAAAAAATGCTTCAAATGGTGATGCAAGCACCAAATTTGGCACACGTACTCCTTAGACATTACTCTTTTAAAAATGCCGAGTGGCCACATGAACTTTCAATAGGCGGCCAAGAAGAGGTCATTTGAAGAATTACACAGGGATCAAAATTTAAAAATGCTCCAATCATATTGAAAGGTATTCCATATATTTGTCTGATCATAAAGATTCCAAAAAGGTATAGTTTGGACTATCTGTGAATGAATGTTCTGGAGTTATGGGGTAAAAACAACAAGAATGGTGACAAAGGTCAATTTCAATTTGTACAGGGGTCAAAAGTTAAAGTTGCTCCAATTTTGGTAAAAAGTGATGCAAATTATTAGTTGAGTGAATATGGTTTTAAAAAGGAATAGTTTGCATCATGTATCATGCTTAGTTATCATGTTACAGGGTAGCATATGTCACATGTCATAGAATCCAATGGATGCCAATATTGTTTAACCTTAACTTTGCAAACCAAGCACGCAACACAGTCAAAACTATTCCATTTATTAATCCCATTGGCTCAACCAGTAATTTGCACTACTTTTTACCAAAATTGGAGCAACTTTAACCTTTGACCCCTGTACAAACTGAAATTGACCTTTCTCAGTGTTTTTGCTGTTTTTACCCCATAACTCCAGAACATTCATTCACAGATAGACCAAACCATACCTTTTTGGAATCTTTACGATCAGACAAACAATATGGAATGCCTTTCAATATGATTGGAGCATTTTTAAATTTTGACCCCTGTGTAATTCTTCAATTGACCCCTTCTTGGCCGCCTATTGAAAGTTCATGTGGCCACTCGGCATTTTTAAAAGCGTGACGTCTAAGGAGCATATGTGTCAAATTTGGTGCTTGCATCACCATTTGAAGGATCCCTCAGTAAATATTCACTTGTCTGCTGCACTAAGTTTAACCACCGCAACTTTGATGTTTAAAATTCACAGAGTGTTGTGAATAAAATTGTCTATGTATTTTTGTTGTTTGGCTGTTAAGCTGACTGAGTGCCATAAGCAAGCACAACTGTCATCTTTCTTTCCTATCCTCATGATACTTCAATCATTCAAAATATTTAACAAGTCTGACCCACTTTCATTGGCTGAAATAACCAAATAAACTAACAGACGCCATGTTGTAACGGGTTGTTTGTCGCTGTTGCATCCCATAATGCAGTGCAGGGTTAGAAATCTACCTTGGCTTAATGTGCACAAACATTATTTCCACACTTACAGAGTTCTTTTCAGGCTTTGAAAACCAGAAGTGGACCAAGTAGCTTCTGACAAATTTAGTTCTGCTAAGTTCAGCCTGCTTTCAGGGGCCTGGAGGCAGCTGATATGAACAGACTCAACAAGCTCATCGGGAAAGCTGGCTCTGTCCTGGGGGTTGAGCTAGAGTCTGTGGTGGAGGTGTCAGAGAGGAGGATGTTGAGGAAAATGCACAGCATCCTGGACAACACCTCCCACCCCCTGCATGCCACACTGACGTCATGTCAGAGCATCTTCACCCACAGACTGAGACCACCGAGGTGCACCACAGAATGCCACAGGAGGTCCTTCCTACCTTTGGCAATCAGACTGTATAATTCCTCCCCCGTCTGCAGGATGAATAATGAACAGAGTTATTCAGTTAGAGTTATGTCCAATATTGTTGAACATCTTGTACAAATGTCTTCCAGTCATTTTTCATTAATTTGTTGTCCATACTGTATAAAAAAAAAAAACATTGTTCACTGTTTACTGTTTCATGACCCTGGCAAAACAATTGCCTTTGGGATAAATGATGTTGATCTTATCTTATCTTTAACTTCAATAACTTAAAAAATAAAAAATAAAATTTAATGGTCAAAAACATGCCCTGCGATACACTGTAAACCTGTCCAGGGTGTACCCCGTCTCATGTCCAATAACTGCTGGGATTGGCTACAGCCCCCCTGCCATGATCTTTACCTGGAGGAAGCAGCTATTGAAAATGGATGGATGGATGGTCAAAAACATTTGTCAATCCTATAAACATTTGTTCTGGTTGACATTCATAATCCAATAGGTAAAAATTTCAAATCTTTACATATGATATGATAAATGGTAACAGTGTCTTCAGATGAACGTTTTAGTGGTTTCGCGTTAACAGTTAACAGTTCAATTAGTGAATTAGCTGTTATCAAAGCTAGCTTTTAGTTTAGCTATGCCCACAACTGGCAATCACTGATTGCAAAACAAATAATGATCTTATTAACTCGTCTGATTCTGTCCTCTTAAATTTGGAAACTTTGTCCTGCAATGTGCATCACATTAGGATCTCATCTGCTTCAAAGCTGAACATCAGCATATTAAGAATGCATCACTGTTTCCTTTCACATCTACTATGCTGGAATACAGAGCCAAGCATGTAAAACCTTTTCAAACAAATCCTCCTCAGTGATGATGAATGAATTTCTGACCCGAATGAAGTAAGGCACTAAAATGATCTGACTTTGCATCTACTGAATTTTAGTTGTGTCTATATGACACAGTTTGTGCTTTCTACCCAGCAATACTTTGATTCATCATTCCCATTTTCCAATACGCATGATGTCCTGAAACAACACTGAGGGAACATAGATATTTAAGCTTTTAAAACAGCTCACATATGATCTCACACTTGATGATTTAGTCATTAGAGGATTAGAAAGCAAAAGCCTAAACGAATTACTCTTTGCGAGAAAAAAAGCCGATATTCTGAGCACAAATGGAAAAGTTTGTCAGTTAAAGAAGAAAGTTTGACACAGAAACCAGAAAACAGTATTGTTGCCCAGTTGTCTATGTTGTCCAGTGTAGGGCTTTGACAGCTAAAATGTAGATGAGTGGGTGAGGTAGTCCATCTCAGCCGTCTTATTTTGACCTGCACAAGGTCAAGACATACGAGCATGATGTCCCCTCAGTTCTGCCACCTATGGGTTATTTACGTTTTTATTTCATACAAAACATTTTGGTCTCGTCTTTTTTCGTCAAAAATATTGCATGTTAATTTAGTCATAGCATTTTAGAACACTGACGTAGTATCGGCCTTGTCTCATTTTCGTCATGAAAAAATGGTCGTTGACTAAGATATTTTGTCATGCCTTGTATGACAAAATTAACACAATAGTGCACCTGGAAAGAGCGGTTCCAAACACTTCCACGTCATGGGTCAAGCCACATAAACAGCCGTTTTAATACAAGTATTCATTTCAGTGGTCAATGTGTTAATAAACATTCCCAGTTACTTCATACAGCTTAAGAAGTTTCAACTTTCATGTCGACAAAAACAGTAAGTAAACAGTCTTATGGTGTTGCTTCAGTATGAATGTGATAACAGCCCATATCTTACTAAATATCTGTGTTGTACAGCCAGCAGTGTTGCTACAGTAACTTCGAAAAGTTACTTTATTGGTTACTTTAAACAGTTACATTTTACAGTTACTTTATACAGTTACTTCATTAGCAGCTGCGGGCAACTTGGCTGCAGCTGCTGAATGTAACTAATAAAATAACTAGTAATCTAAGTTGGTTATTTTTAAGATTGAGTACTCAGGAAAGTAACTATTACTTACTTTGCTGACTACGAGTTGTAGTTGTTACTTTGCTGATTACTCAATCTTAAGAGTAACCAAGTTAGATTACTAGGTACCTTATTAGTTACATTACGTATTAGTTATAAGATGTCAGAAGCTTCTAATAAAGTATCTGCATAAAGCTGCTTGACGTAACTGTACAAAGTAACTGTAACTAAAAATGTAACTAATAAAGTAACTTTTCAAAGTAACCCTGTCAACACTGATAGCTAGTTGTGTTTTATGAAATCTGCAGGAGAGTCTCCTTAGTAAATCATAGCAAACATTAACATATCAAAATTCACTGCTAATCACTCTCACTATGAATATGGAGATAGGTACTCGACAGTTAAATGATCAACAGTAGGTTTCGGTATTGCTTTGCTGCAGTCTGAGCCGCATGCTTAGCTGTTATTTTTGTTGGTACATTTAAAACCTGCGCCACAAAAATTAGGCCTCTAGGCTCTTCAACTCTGTCTGAAACAGTCCACATGGAAAAGATATACATAAATTTTATATAAAGTTTATATCTGTTTTGTCTGGAACTTGTAAGTAATGCATGTGACAGTCAAACCAGATATAAGATCCTTAGTAAAATTGTACAATATGTAACTTATATAAATTGGGAACTTAAAAGAACAATATATGACAGTAATTCCACATACAGAATCCTTAGTAATTTGTAATATCAAACTGAGAATTATAAACACAACACATATCAAACATAAATATTTAGTACAGACGGTTGCCCAGTTCCGGATCACCTTTTTTAAGGTCCCGCTATATGGAGCCATAATGCAACTGAATGTCCTTTATTGTGTATTGTTGTATTGGGTATTTGGATGTTATTTAGCTGAAAATGTCTGGGTGGAGTAGCGCTTCTACTTAAAGTGTGAAGCCACATTATGTGTGGTGCAAACATTTGCCAGAAATGGATCACTTTTGCCAGTTCCGGATCACGACACTCTGCGTCACTTTGGGGTCATTCCTGGCATCTGGCTGGAGCCCTTCTAATGCAGAATGATACACACTGTGCCCGAGAATGTGTTTTGAACACAAAATGATAGAAATAATACTTATTAAATCAGAATTTACTTTGTTTTGAAAAGCGCCGTTATACGTTTTTACGAGCAAAAAATGAAGTGTGGAGGTGAGATTTCTCCCGAATTAAAAAGTAAAAGCCCCCACATTCATGTCCATTCGTGATGTTGAGATGACCCCCAAAGTCCACAAGGCTCACAACTACAGACACGAGGCTGCTGCTTCAGTGATCCGGAACTGGCAAATTTTCGCGTCGGAGATAAATGTGCACAGCAATTAAACAGCAAGACATAACACACTGACATTTTCTACAAAAGTAAGTAAGTATTTTCCCACTCTAGAACCAAAAACACCAAAAGGCTAACTCACCTTTGCTACGTTTTAGAGATCGTTACTTTAAAACTTGCAGGAATGAGTGAGTCAGAAAAAGCGCGCACACCGCAGACATCGGGATGTTTTGATTCCTCTGCTGATCACAAGGACGGCTGGATCCGGTCGAACTTGTGGTTGTTTGTAGACAAAACATCAATCTTTCCATTGGTACCAAGTATTAGCTTATTCATGCTGATTACGAGAAACGGCGGCACAAAAACTACAGCAGTGATCCAGAACTGGCAATGATCCGGAACTGGACAAGTGACTGTACTGGAATTGATGTAATGTCTTGTAAGTTTTTTTCTATTTATTTTCCATATGGGAGGTAAACCCCAGTCATGGAGGAACTGTAGGAGTCTGGTTTTGACTTGCAAGCTGTTTCATACATTGCCACCATGTGACTTCACCAATTTCTTAATGTGTTTGGACCACTGATATTACCAGTTCACTAGTGGACATTAAACAGTATGCTAAGCTAGCTGAAAATTTAACCCACTAACAAAAAAGTTAGCTTTGCTAATTAGCTGTTAGCCTACTGTGCCTGATTTGACAAGACCATGTTGCAGGGTCATCATGTCAAACTCTGGTTTTACTGTATAATGTGATCTGAAAGGGTAAGAAATGAATCAGAAGTGTTGAGTGTTGCCATGACTCCTGGTATCACATTTTAGAGTTTGGTGGAAGTTCTGCGATGCCCACATCCTGATTTATAACTGCTATCTGAAGCCGCTGTGGGCCTGAACCCTCCCCCAGCTCAAACGGGAGTTTACTTCACCCTCATAATTAAGGTCAGATCTTATCATCACCTCTTTCTACCTTCATCTCCACCTCCCTCACAATCACTCCAAACCTTCTTTCATCTCTCCAGAAAGAATGCTTATTTATCTTTCGCCCTCTGCAGATAGAGGAAGAACAAAGATGCTTTTTGTGGTTATGTTTGTGCGTGGCAGAGTGCACACGAGCATGAACGGAGTCAAAATGTATCCTGGAAACAAAAAGTAAGCAATATTTTGCAAATGAAGTAGATAAATGAGAGGTTTGTGTTGCTGATACAGTGAGTATGCGGCGTATGTGAGCCTGCTTCATACTGAAGACATCGCTCTTCTTAGACCTCATTCTGTCTTTCTCCACACAAAGCAGTGTGTGTGTGTTTTCACAGTGCGTTTTTGGTGTGATTAAAAAATGACTTTTTCAAATGACTAAAAGGATTTGAGCTCAAATGGGTAGTCTGTGCCTAATAAATGAATGCAGGTATTGTCTTCATGCTAGTGTTGTTTTTGGTATTTGTGATTTTGTGCTTATATTTGTTCAAGTAAATGTCACATTTGAGTTTCACCATAAAGATTCGAAATTATCCACTCAGCCACCTGCTTCACAAATATTAGGATTTAGACAGGGACACAATTTTTGTAGATTTGCCTCTGTATGCCGACTAGAGGTGCATATATGCTATAATATAGCATGAAACATTTAGGAAATACTGACATTTTTATACCCAGTCTCTCCATTTTGATAGGCCATAAATAAGCTACCAAACTGTAAATAGTATTCTTCATACAGATCATAACTTTTACAGTCAGTTTTTTTTTTTTTTTTAGCCTAGTTAGAGGATGGATAGTTGAATATTTCCAAGTCACTGAATTTGTCTTGGACTTCATTTCCATCAGTCATTAAGAAATACAAAAACTGTTGTACTGCATGGGATATCTGTCTGCAGTAGGCAGTTCTCAAAAGAAGTAATGATGAAGTAGACATCCATAACCACTTAGAAGGATTTATAAGCATCCATGCTTGTGAGAGGAGAAACTGTACATCGTGCAACCTTTGACTGTTGCACCACCAGTTATTGCTTCATGGACGAGTGGAACTGAGAAGGATTTTCATATAAGAAAATGCATTGAATTTAGGTTCAAGTCTGTCTTCTGGCAAAGTATAGCTGAAATTTCACCACACTAGCAGATGACTCACCTTACAAGTGAGAACTTTGCTCGACGAAGATTTCAAATGCGGAAATCAAATATTCTGGAATGGAATTCCAATCATTTTGTCATTGACCTGCTATAAGATAGTCATGATGGGGACATTTGATCAAAGAGTGTTGTCATTTCACAGTCACAGCCCTGTTGATAAAAGTTTCCTCTTTGTCTTTACACCTCTTGACAAAGATTTTTAAATGCTCACGGTCCCTGTGTCGCTGACCGAATGGTCCCCTTAAAAATCGGTCCCCTCTGATGACGCGGTTCACGGGTTATCACCTCATTTCTGCTTCAAACTACACTCGAGTCATCATCTGTCTCAGCGACAGATCTTTGAAGCTGTTGTACAACAATCATTTCCACATAAATTCAGCATTATTTCATCATAAAAGGCAACAGAAGTGATCAGAGTGCCATGGCTAAATGAGCAGCTAGCTGATGCATTCGCGCGTCGGACATTTCAATGCGTCATGGAATTTCACCTTGTTTCTGCTTAAAATGGCCTAGTTCCTGCTTAAAACTGACTTTAGAATGATTTAAGAGGTTTTACCTTTATCATCTGATGGTTAATTATCCATTTGATTGCTTTGGGCAGAAGGTTCCGGGTTCAAATCCCACCCCTGCCACATTTCTCCATGTAATGTGGAGTTGCGTCAGGAAGGGCATTCGGCGTAAAATCTGTGCCAATTCAACATGCAGATCCACCTTGGATTTGCTGTGGCAACCCCGAGTGCAAACAAGGGAGCAGCCAAACGGACTTATAATCACGTCTCACATGCTGCTGTGGTCCGAAATGACGCATGCGCAGATGTAAAAGGCGGACTGCTTTTTAGGGGCGGACCGTTTGGTCTGCTACACTGGTTGAATGGCCAGTTTGATGTGACAAATACAACCCCTGGCAATAATTATGGAATCACCGGCCTTGGAGGATGTTCATTCAGTTGTTTAATTTTGTAGAAAAAAAAACAGATCACAGACATGACACAAAACTAAAGTCATTTCAAATGGCAACTTTCTGGCTTTAAGAACACTATAAGAAATCAAGAAAAAAAAAATTGTGGCAGTCAGTAACGGTTACTTTTTTAGACCAAGTAGAGGGAAAAATATGGACTCACTCAATTCTGAGGAATAATTATGGAATCACCCTGTAAATTTTCATCCCCAAAACTAACACCTGCATCAAATCAGTTCTGCTTGTTAGTCTGCATCTAAAAAGGAGTGATCACACCTTGGAGAGCTGTTGCACCAAGTGGACTGACTGACTGACATGAATCATGGCTCCAACACGAGAGATGTCAATTGAAACAAAGGAGAGGATTATCAAACTCTTAAAAGAGGGTAAATCATCACGCAATGTTGCAAAAGATGTTGGTTGTTCAGTCAGCTGTGTCTAAACTCTGGACCAAATACAAACAACATGGGAAGGTTGTTAAAGGCAAACATACTGGTAGACCAAGGAAGACATCAAAGCGTCAAGACAGAAAACTTAAAGTAATATGTCTCAAAAATCGAAATGCACAACAAACAAATGCGGAACGAATGGGAGGAAACTGAGTCAACGTCTGTGACTGAAACTGTAAGAAACCGCCTAAAGGAAATGGGATTTACATACAGAAAAGCTAAATGAAAGCCATCATTAACACCTAAACAGAAAAAAACAAGGTTACAATAGGCTAAGGAAAAGCAATCGTGGACTGTGGATGACTGGATGAAAGTCATATTCAGTGATGAATCTCGAATCTGCATTGGGCAAGGTGATGATGCTGGAACTTTTGTTTGGTGCCGTTCCAATGAGATTTATAAAGATGACTGCCTGAAGAGAACATGTAAATTTCCACAGTCATTGATGATATGGGGCTGCATGTCAGGTAAAGGCACTGGGGAGATGGCTGTCATTACATCATCAATAAATGCACAAGTTACGTTGATATTTTGGACACTTTTCTTATCCCATCAATTGAAAGGATGTTTGGGGATGATGAAATCATTTTCAAGATGATAATGCATCTTGCCATTGAGCAAAACTGTGAAAACATTCCTTGCAAAAAGACACATAAGGTCAATTGTTGTGTGGGCCGCTGAAGAGGAGGTACTGCTGGCCCACCACCACCAGAGGGCGCCCTGCCTGGAGTGCGGGCTCCAGGCACCAGAGGGCGCTGCCGCCTCACAGGAGCAGCCGGGGTGACAGCTGTCACTTATCACCTACGACAGCTGTCATCAATCATCTGATCTTCAGTGGTATATCAGCAAGATGACATCTCCACCTCTTTGCCGAGATATCGCTCTACCAAGGAGGTAAAGTACTCAGCAGACTGTGTTGTCTTCCTGACATTAATACTTTGTTACTTTGTGCGTTGGATAGCAGACATTTCTTCCGACGAGAGGTGGTTTTCCCACCATACGTGTTGCTGGGTGCAAACGCACCCACATTTAACTGTTTTTGTTCCTCGCCAGCAGTACCAGATCCGACAAGCGGAGGCAGTGGCCACCTGGGAGTTCGGGACTTGGCGGCTCCAGTATTCCCGGGGCTCGGTGGCAGAGGAAATCGTGTGGTTCCGGTTCTGCTTTGGACAGATGTCTCTTATCTTCGAGCCTGCCCACGTGACACATTTTGTGAATTGACTTCTTTGTCTACTATTGTAATCTGCTGTGTTTGTTGTGCTTATTCACAACAGTAAAGTGTTGTTATTTGACTTCCTCCATTGTCCGTTCATTTGCGCCCCCTGTTGTGGGTCCGTGTTCCTACACTTTCACAACAGGATATCTCGGCCAATCGTCATGGACCCCGAGGGGCGTCAACCAGCTGTTGAACGGCCAATGGAAGAGCAGGGCGCACAGGCGTCTGCAGGAGGAATGATCGGTGAGTTGCAGCGAATCCTCACCGCTTTTACGGCTCGGTTGGATCTAATGACCGAGCAGAACGTCCTCCTTAACCGCAGGGTGGAGGCTCTCGCCGCGCAGGTGGAAGCGCGCTCTCAGGGCGCTGCTGCAGCTCCCCCTCCTGTCGATCCTGTGCGCAACAGTGACGTTCCACAGGTCGTTCAACGACCCCTCCCACCTTCCCCTGAAGCATACATAAGCCCTCCAGAGCCGTACGGGGGTTGTCTGGAGACGTGCGCGGACTTTCTTATGCAGTGTTCGCTCGTCTTCACACAACGTCCCGTCATGTACGCGACTGATGCTAGTAAGATAGCTTATGTGATTAATCTGCTTCGCGGTGAGGCACGCGCTTGGGCTACAGCGCTCTGGGAGCAAAATTCACGGCTCCTTCTGACATATGATGGGTTTGTGAGGGAGTTCAGAACAGTGTTCGATCACCAAAATAGAGAGACCGCTTCAGCCGTGCTGCTGTCAATGAGACAGGGGTGCCGGAGCGCAGCTGCTTATGCAGTCGACTTCCGCATCGCGGCTGCGAGGTCCGGCTGGAATAGCACTGCCCTCCGTGCCGCCTTCGTAAACGGACTGTCGTTGGTCCTGAAGGAGCACCTGGTGGCCAAGGACGAACCGCGGGATTTAGACGGGCTTATTGATCTCGTTATACGATTAGACAATCGGTTAGAAGAACGCCGTCGGGAACGAGACGAAGGGCGTGGCCGGGCACGCGCCGTCCCTCTCCCTTCCGGTTCCGACCGAGTTCCGCCCTCCCCATGCTCCACGGCCTCTACGCTCCGTGTGGTTACAGCTCCCCCTGCTGATGAAGCTATGGACACGAGCAGGGCCACATTTAGGCCACCAGATAGACAGAGGAGGCTGGTCCGCGGAGCGTGCTTTGTTTGTGGCTCAATAGAGCATCAAGTGAGGGACTGCCCCGAGCAGTTAAACACCAACGCCCGCTCCTAGAAACTGGGCTAGGGTTGGGCCAAGACATTCACGTGGGACATACCCATATTGCCACACGACTCCCAGTTACAATCCTTTATGAGGATTTAACCCTGCAGGCCCCAGCACTGGTGGACACGGGCTCTGAAGGGAATCTGCTAGACAGCAGATGGGCCAGGGAGGCAGGGCTCCCTCTGGTGGCGCTTACTTCACCTGTGCAGGTGCGGGCACTAGATGGCTCCCTACTCCCTCTAATCACACATAAGACACCACCTGTAACTCTGGTGGTGTCAGGGAACCATCGGGAGAGATGGAGTTTTTTTGTGACTCCTGCCACCTCCCGTGTGATTCTCGAGTTACCCTGGATGTTAAAACACAGACTCCCCGGATCGATTGGCCGTCCGGGTAGTGGTTCAGTGGAGCGAGACCTGCCATCGGGTATGTTTAGGTTCCTCGGTTCCTCCCGGTTCCCAGGCTAGGGAGGAGGGTCAGAGTCCCTGCCCAATCTTGGGACGGGTGCCGGTGGAGTACCATGACCTTGTGGATGTGTTCAGTAAGGATCTGGGCGCTCACCCTTCCCCCGCACCGTCCGTACGATTGTGCCATTGATTTGGTTCCAGGGCGTTGAGTTCCCGTCCAGCAGGCTGTACAAACCTCTCACGACCTGAGCGCGAATCAATGGAGACCTACATCCGGACTCTTTAGCCGCCGGGTTGATCCGGAATTCCACCTCCCGATGGGTGCGGTTTCTTTTTGTGGGCAAAACAGACGGCGGACTTCGTCCATGCATTGATTATAGGGGGCTGAACGAAATCACGGTTCGTAACCGATATCCGTTGCCCTTGTTGGATTCAGTGTTCACGCCCCTGCATGGAGCCCAGATATTCACTAAGCTAGATCTTAGAAATGCGTATCACCTGGTGCGGATCCAGAAGGGAGACGAGTGGAAGACGGCATTTAACACCCCCTTAGGTCACTTTGAGTACCTGGTCATGCCGTTCGGCCTTACAACGCTCCTGCGACGTTCCAAGCATTAGTTAATGATGTCTTGCGGGATTTCCTGCACCGATTCGTCTTCGTATATCTAGACGATATACTCATCTTTCTTCTCCGGATCCTGAGACTCATGTCCGGCATGTACGTCAGGTCCTGCAGCGGTTGTTGGAGAACCGGCTGTTTGTGAAGGGCGAGAAGTGTGAGTTTCACCGCACTTCTTTGTCCTTCCTGGGGTTTATCATCTCCCCCAACTCCGTCGCTCCTGATCCGGCCAAGGTTGCGTCGGTGAGAGACTGGCCCCAACCCCACCAGCCGTAGGAAGCTGCAACAGTTCCTCGGCTTGCAAATTTCTACAGGAGGTTCATTAAGGGCTACAGTCAGGTAGTTAGCCCCCTGACAGCCCTGACCTCTCCAAAAGTCCCCTTCACCTGGTCGGATCGGTGCGATGCCGCGTTCAAGGAGTTGAAACAGCGCTTCTCGTCTGCACCCGTTCTGGTGCAGCCCGATCCTATTCGCCAGTTTGTGGTTGAAGTGGACGCCTCGGACTCAGGGATAGGAGCTGTGCTTTCCCAGAGCGGAGAGGCCGATAAGGGTCCTTCACCGTGTGCCTATTTTTCCCGCAGGTTGACCCCGGGCCGAACGGAACTATGACGTCGGCAATCGAGAACTCCTTGCGGTGAAAGAGGCTCTTGAAGAGTGGAGACATCTGTTGGGGGGAACGTCCGTGCCATTCACGGTTTTCACTGACCACCGGACCCTGGAGTATATCAGGACCGCCAAGCGGCTGAACCCCAGGCAAGCCCGGTGGTCCTGTTCTTCGGCCGTTTTGACTTCCGGATCACCTACCGCCCCGGGACCAAAAACCCAGAGATCGGGATGACTTGTCCCGGGTGCATGAAGACGAAGTCAAAACGGAGTTGTCGGATCCACGGAACCCATCATCCCGGAGTCCGCTATCGTGGCCACCCTCACTGGGACGTAGAGAAAACGTCCGGGAGGCCCTGGCACGGAGCCCGGATCCCGGAACTGGGCCGAAGAACACAACTTTACGTCCCCACCAGAGGCCAGGGCTGCAGTCCTGGAATTCTGTCACGGCTCCAAGTTCTCCTGTCATACGGGGGTGCGTAGAAACCGTGGCAGTTGTTCGGCAGCGCTTCTGGTGGGTGTCCCTGGAGGCCGACGTCGGGATTATATCCAGGCCTGCACCACCTGCGCCAGGGGCCAAGGCTGACCACCGCAGGGCATCGGGACTGCTCCAGCCGCTGCCTGTGCCTCATCGCCCCTGGTCCCACATCGGCCTGGATTTTGTCACGGGCCTCCCGCCGTCCCAGGGCAACACCACCATCCTCACGATAGTGGACCGATTCTCCAAGGCGGCCCACTTCGTGGCCCTCCCGAAGCTCCCGACTGCCCCAGGAGACAGCGGACCTCCTGGTCCACCACGTCGTCCGGCTGCATGGGATTCCAACAGACATCGTCTCCGATCGCGGTCCCCAGTTCTCTCGCAAGTCTGGAGGAGCTTCTGCCGGGAACTGGGGGCCACGGGTGAGGTCTCTCGTCCGGGTATCATCCTCAGACCAACGGGCAAGCAGAACGGGTCAATCAGGAGGTGGAACAGGCCCTGCGCTGCGTGACAGCCGCGCACCCGGCGGCCTGGAGTACCCATTTGGCCTGGATCGAGTATGCCCATAACAGCCAGGTGTCTTCAGCCACCGGCCTCTCCCCTTTTGAGGTGTGTCTGGGGTACCAGCCCCCGTTGTTTCCGGTGGTTGAGGGACAGGTCGGTGTGCCCTCGGTCCAGGCCCACCTGCGGAAGTGCCGTCGGGTGTGGCGCGCCGCCCGTTCTGCTTTGCTAAAGGCCCGGACGAGGGCAAAAGCCCATGCAGACCGTCGGCGGACCCCGGCCCCTGCGTATTGGCCAGGGCAGGAGGTGTGGTTGTCGACAAAGGACATTCCCCTCAAAGTGGACTCCCCTAAACTGCAGGATCGTTACATCGGTCCCTTCAAGATCCTCAAGGTCATCAGTCCAGCCGCTGAGGCTTCAGCTTCCGGCCTCACTGCGGATCCATCCTGTTTTCCATGTGTCCCGGATAAAGCCGCATCACACCTCACCCCTCTGTGCTCCGGGTCCGGCACCGCCTCCTGCCCGGATCATCGATGGCGAGCCGGCTTGGACTGTGCGCCGGCTCTTGGATGTCCGTAGGATGGGCCGGGGCTTCCAGTATTTGGTGGACTGGGAGGGGTATGGACCCGAAGAGCGCTCCTGGGTGAAGAGGAGCTTCATCCTGGACCCGGCCCTCCTGGCCGATTTCTACCGCCGCCACCCGGACAAGCCTGGTCAGGCGCCAGGAGGCGCCTGTTGAGGGGGGGGGGGGGTCCTGTTGTGTGGGCCGCTGAAGAGGAGGTACTGCTGGCCCACCACCACCAGAGGGCGCCCTGCCTGGAGTGCGGGCTCCAGGCACCAGAGGGCGCTGCCGCCTCACAGTAGCAGCCGGGGTGACAGCTGTCACTTATCACCTACGACAGCTGTCATCAATCATCTGATCTTCAGTGGTATATCAGCAAGACGACATCTCCACGTCTTTGCCAAGATATCGCTCTACCAAGGAGGTAAAGTACTCAGCCGACTGTGTTGTCTTCCTGACATTAATACTTTGTTACTTTGTGCATTGGATAGCAGACATTTCTTCCGACGAGAGGTGGAGGTGGTTTTCCCACCATACGTGTTGCTGGGTGCAAACGCACCCACATTTAACTGTTTTTGTTCCTCGCCAGCAGTACCAGATCCGACAAGCGGAGGCAGTGGCCACCTGGGAGCTCGGGACTTGGCGGCTCCAGTATTCCCGGGGCTCGGTGGCAGAGGAAATCGTGTGGTTCTGGTTCTGCTTTGGACAGATGTCTCTTATCTTCGAGCCTGCCCACGTGACACATTTTGTGAATTTACTTCTTTGTCTACTATTGTAATCTGCTGTGTTTGTTGTGCTTATTCACAACAGTAAAGTGTTGTTATTTGACTTCCTCCATTGTCCGTTCATTTGCGCCCCCCTGTTGTGGGTCCGTGTTCCTACACTTTCACAACAGTCAATGTCATGGCCTGCAAATAATCCGGATCTTAATCCAATTGAAAATCTTTGGTGGAAGTTGAAGAAAATGGTCCATGACAAGGCTCCAACCTGCAAAACTGATCTGGCAACAGCAATCAGAGAAAGTTGGAGCCAGATTGATGAAGAGTACTGTTTGTCACTCATTAAGTCCATGCCTCAGAGACTGCAAGCTGTTATAAAAGCCAGAGGTGGTGCAACAAAATACTAGTGATGTGTTGGAGCGTTCTTTTGTTTTTCATGATTCCATATTTTTTTCCTCAGAATTGAGTGATTCCATATTTTTTTCCCTCTGCTTGGTCTAAAAAAGTAACCGTTACTGACTGCCACAATTTTTTTTCCTGATTTCTTATAGTGTTTCTTAAAGCCAGAAAGTTGCCATTTGAAATGACTTTAGTTTTGTGTCATGTCTGTGATCTGCTTTTTTTCTACAAAATTAAACAACTGAATGAACATCCTCCGAGGCTTGTTGATTCCATAATTATTACCAGGGGTTGTACTATCTCTTTGGATTCGGTGTGAATTAACACTCCGGGTCAGATGGTGGCGGTAATGCAGCTGTCGGTCTAAGAGCCATCATAAGACTTCACAGAAAAAGAGTTGTGACTAGTTAGCATGCTAATACTTTCGTCTGAGATGATCGTACCTAATGCCATATACGTATGAGTGGCAGGTGAAAATCCCCCCCCCCCCCCCAGTGTCTGGATGGACGACACAAAATGAAGTGATGAGTAAAGCCATTTCAGCGTAATGCGAGTGTAGCGGCTGCACTCTGTGTTGTGTTCTTGTGACTCTGGCCATTCGCTCCCCTTGGGACACAAACTCATGATCCTTGGCATGGGAGTCAGACTCTCTATCCAGAAGGCTAAAACACAGGGCTCTGGCCTTCAATTTCAATTTCAATTTATTTTCATTTATATAGTGCCAAATCACAACAGAGTTGCCTCAAGGCACTTCACACAAGTAAGGTCTAACCTTACCAACCCCCAGAGCAACAGTGGTAAGGAAAAACTCCCTCTGAGGAAGAAACCTCTAGCAGCCCAGACTCAAAGGGGTGACCCTCTGCTTGGGCCATGCAACAAACATAAATTACGGAACAGTTCACAAAACGAATATAAAGGAAATGCTGTTGGTGCACAGGACAGAAGAGTCTCCAGCACAAATACCACACCCATCTCTGGATGGAGCTCCACCTTAAACAGAGAGAAAAAACAGAATCAAGCACCAGAAAGACAAGAAATAAAGTATAATTTGTCAGCATTAAACAACAAGAAAAACAGGAAATACAAAGGTGATCGCCGGCCACTAGCCCTAAGCTTCACTAAAAGACCCAGAATTTAGGTAAAGTTTAGGCCACGGCCTGCTCCGTTTTCTAATAAAATGAATTAAAAGAGTGAAAAGTGTAGAACCTTGTGACAAGAGAATCCTTTTGAGCTGTTGGGACTGAGGTTTACTAACTACATATGCACAGCGACTCCTGCTGGCCTCTGTTACACGAGAACAGAGGGACAGATGGACATTTCACACTCCTGTTCAGATGGTGGCAGTAATACAGCTGTTGGTTTGGCAACCGCCATAAAACGTCATCGAAGAAGAAGAGTTGTGGCTAGGTAGCCTGCTCATACTTTTGTCTGAGATGATAGTACTAATTTTAAAAACCAATGAGGGGCATGTGAAAACTAACCCCCCCGTGTAATTCCAGGGTCTACACAGATGACACAGAACAAAAATCACTGTGATCAGATGAGCTGTTTTGGTGTGATGCAGGATCAGACAGAGGAATGGACATTTGGTGAATTACAGTATGGATAGATACCGCAGCACGCCAGCCAAGGATTTTCTGAAGCCTAGACCTAGATGTACTTGAGCAAATACAAACATCTCTTGGATAAGCTGCACCTCAGAGGAGGTACTGTCACATGCCCTGTGTGATGGGAGAGCTGTGGCCTGACTGTCCGTGAAGACCTCCTTTAAAACCATATATTCTGGAGGTAGTCCAGCAGGTAGTTAGGTTGGGGTGACTGCTGGCTGCTGGGGACCAGATTTAGAAGATGGCAACAAGGTTGACTGGCAACAAGGAGAACCGTTGATGATTTTTGATTGATGCGGGTTTTTAACCAAGGATAGCTTAGCACAACTGGATTCAATGAAGAGTCAAACATTTGTAATGACCACAGTGATTACTAGGGAGGGGGAGTTGGATTGGAGCACTCTTATGAGTCATGAGGGTCAGCATTAGTTAACCTGATGGCATTGTCAAGTAACTACCCCAAACCTTGAAGTAAGGACAGCAGGCCTCGCACAGCCTCATGCTCTGGGAGACCACACTTGAAAACCCACCTTACTGCTCCAGAGAAGGACCAGGCAGAACAGCAGACTGGCAACCAGCCATCCCTTTCAACCACTGCATGTTCCTAGCATGACCTGTTGAATGGGTAATTAGAAACGCCAATTGTGAGACATCCGTTGGGTAGCAGGTAGGAGAGAACATTCGGTATAACAACCCAGAGATCAGAAAACAAACACTAGTTAATGTGGCAACATCTCTTAATATGTAAAACAGAAGACAGAAAAGTGACCTTTTTAAGGATGTGGAAAGATTTTTATTTGTTTGTCTGTTAGGATGCATCACCTCAGTGTCTGGGGTGTTCTTGTGTGGGTGCATTTAATCTATTATTAGACTCTATTGGCTTTGCTCAAAAAGTAAATGAGTCCACCCACCACTTTAATCATATCTTAGATCTTGTTCTGACTTATGGTATGGAAATAGAAGACTTAACAGTATTCCCTGAAAACTCCCTTCTGTCTGATCATTTTTTAATAACATTTACATTTACTCTGATGGACTACCCAGCAGTAGGGAATAAGTTTCATTACACTAGAAGTCTTTCAGAAAGCGCTGTAACTAGGTTTAAGGATATGATTCCTTCTTTGTGTTCTCTAATGCCATGTGGCAACACGGTGCAGAGTGGCTACCTAGGCTCTGTAAGGGAGATAGAGTATCTCGTCAATAGTTTTACATCCTCATTGAAGACAACTTTGGATGCTGTAGCTCCTCTGAAAAAGAGAGCTTTAAATCAGAAGTGTCTGACTCCATGGTATAACTCTCAAACTCGTAGCTTAAAGCAGATAACCCGTAAGTTGGAGAGGAAATGGCGTCTCACTAATTTAGAAGATCTTCACTTAGCCTGGAAAAAGAGTCTGTTGCTCTATAAAAAAGCCCTCCGTAAAGCTAGGACATCTTTCTACTCATCACTAATTGAAGAAAATAAGAACAACCCCAGGTTTCTTTTCAGCACTGTAGCCAGGCTGACAAAGAGTCAGAGCTCTATTGAGCTGAGTATTCCATTATCTTTAACTAGTAATGAGTTCATGACTTTCTTTGCTAACAAAATTTAACTATTAGAGAAAAAATTACTCATAACCATCCCAAAGACGTATCGTTATCTTTGGCTGCTTTCAGTGATGCCGGTATTTGGTTAGACTCTTTCTCTCCGATTGTTCTGTCTGAGTTATTTTCATTAGTTACTTCATCCAAACCATCAACAT
Source organism: Thalassophryne amazonica (assembly GCF_902500255.1). Lineage (NCBI taxonomy): Eukaryota > Metazoa > Chordata > Actinopteri > Batrachoidiformes > Batrachoididae > Thalassophryne > Thalassophryne amazonica. The sequence goes on from NC_047115.1 coordinate 69,517,579, forward strand.
GTTTATTAGACCCCATTCCTACCAGGCTGCTCAAGGAAGCCCTACCATTATTTAATGCTTCGATCTTAAATATGATCAATCTATCTTTGTTAGTTGGCTATGTACCACAGGCTTTTAAGGTGGCAGTAATTAAACCATTACTTAAAAAGCCATCACTTGACCCAGCTATCTTAGCTAATTATAGGCCAATCTCCAACCTTCCTTTTCTCTCAAAAATTCTTGAAAGGGTAGTTGTAAAACAGCTAACTGATCATCTGCAGAGGAATGGTCTATTTGAAGAGTTTCAGTCAGGTTTTAGAATTCATCATAGTACAGAAACAGCATTAGTGAAGGTTACAAATGATCTTCTTATGGCCTCGGACAGTGGACTCATCTCTGTGCTTGTTCTGTTAGACCTCAGTGCTGCTTTTGATACTGTTGACCATAACATTTTATTACAGAGATTAGAGCATGCCATAGGTATTAAAGGCACTGCGCTGCGGTGGTTTGAATCATATTTGTCTAATAGATTACAATTTGTTCATGTAAATGGGGAATCTTCTTCACAGACTAAAGTTAATTATGGAGTTCCACAAGGTTCTGTGCTAGGACCAATTTTATTCACTTTATATATGCTTCCCTTAGGCAGTATTATTAGACGGTATTGCTTAAATTTTCATTGTTACGCAGATGATACCCAGCTTTATCTATCCATGAAGCCAGAGGACACACACCAATTAGCTAAACTGCAGGATTGTCTTACAGACATAAAGACATGGATGACCTCTAATTTCCTGCTTTTAAACTCAGATAAAACTGAAGTTATTGTTCTTGGCCCCACAAATCTTAGAAACATGGTGTCTAACCAGATCCTTACTCTGGATGGCATTACCCTGACCTCTAGTAATACTGTGAGAAATCTTGGAGTCATTTTTGATCAGGATATGTCATTCAAAGCGCATATTAAACAAATATGTAGGACTGCTTTTTTGCATTTACGCAATATCTCTAAAATCAGAAAGGTCTTGTCTCAGAGTGATGCTGAAAAACTAATTCATGCATTTATTTCCTCTAGGCTGGACTATTGTAATTCATTATTATCAGGTTGTCCTAAAAGTTCCCTAAAAAGCCTTCAGTTAATTCAAAATGCTGCAGCTAGAGTGCTGACGGGGACTAGAAGGAGAGAGCATATCTCACCCATATTGGCCTCTCTTCATTGGCTCCTGTTAATTCTAGAATAGAATTTAAAATTCTTCTTCTTACTTATAAGGTTTTGAATAATCAGGTCCCATCTTATCTTAGGGACCTCGTAGTACCATATCACCCCAATAGAGCACTTCGCTCTCAGACTGCAGGCTTACTTGTAGTTCCTAGGGTTTGTAAGAGTAGAATGGGAGGCAGAGCCTTCAGCTTTCAGGCTCCTCTCCTGTGGAACCAGCTCCCAATTCAGATCAGGGAGACAGACACCCTCTCTACTTTTAAGATTAGGCTTAAAACTTTCCTTTTTGCTAAAGCTTATAGTTAGGGCTGGATCAGGTGACCCTGAACCATCCCTTAGTTATGCTGCTATAGACGTAGACTGCTGGGGGGTTCCCATGATGCACTGTTTCTTTCTCTTTTTGCTCTGTATGCACCACTCTGCATTTAATCATTAGTGATCGATCTCTGCTCCCCTCCACAGCATGTCTTTTTCCTGGTTCTCTCCCTCAGCCCCAACCAGTCCCAGCAGAAGACTGCCCCTCCCTGAGCCTGGTTCTGCTGGAGGTTTCTTCCTGTTAAAAGGGAGTTTTTCCTTCCCACTGTAGCCAAGTGCTTGCTCACAGGGGGTCGTTTTGACCGTTGGGGTTTTACATCATTATTGTATGGCCTTGCCTTACAATATAAAGCGCCTTGGGGCAACTGTTTGTTGTGATTTGGCGCTATATAAAAAAAAATTGATTGATTGATTGATTCTTGAAGCAAACTGTGAAGGTTTCCCATTTAAGGCTTGGTGCACCCTGAGCAAGTGACATAACTGAAGATGAGTGAGAGAGAAAGAGAGAGAGACAGAAAGAAAGTGGCATTTTGTGGGCTGTTTTCCTTATATTAATACTGTCTGATACTTATTTCCTTGTGATGGTTATTCAATAAACTGCAGGAAAAGCTGCAGTAAGTACTGTTGGTATATGTGAGGAGCAAATTGGGCCATCTGTTTTGGGTGTGTGTGGATCCTCAACATCATTGTTAGTACACACAGGCAGGTCAAAAAGATGACCTCTATATGAGATTGTGCACTTACAGACGGCCCTGGAGACAGATTTTAATCTTTATTTGATCAGTAAGTAGAACAGGACATGCAGCAGGTATTTGAACATATAACACATAACATGAACACTACTGTGTGCTCTTACATCCACCTTTAAACGACACACAGACTGTATTGTTTGGGATGAAGACAGCATTTTAGTGGGAGTGGTACTGTGTGTGTGCAGGGCACGAGCCAATCAAATCACCTCCAAGTTCTAACACTGGCTAAAGCCAATCATATGTGGTCTCTGTTCACCACCCTTCCTGTGTGTGTGTGTGTGTGTATGTGTGTGTGTTTGTTTGTGTGTGTGTGTCAGGTAGGATGTGCGGTTCTGCAGAGGAAGACTGTATGTTTGGATTGAAAGGGTGCTGAAGCAAACAGTGGTGCAGAAAGTGTGTGTGTGTGTGTGTGTGTCTGTTGGGGAGAGTGTGGCCGAAGAAAAATAAAAAAAACAGCTGTCTGGTCTGAGCTGATGGAGTCTTGTACCTTGGGTGGGTTTTGCGATGGTGCACATTTGAAGAGGATGCAATGCAATAATCAGTGGTGGTTGGTTGGTTTATTTATTTGTAAAAACCAACACACAAGTTACTAACACGTGTGTGTTGTTGTTGTTTTTTTGTTGTTTTTTTTTTACAAATAAATGTGTATTTGTAAATAGGCCATTTTTTCGTTTGTAAAAAAGGCATTTGCAAAACTGAAAATTCTGTTTAAGTGTGATTCAGCACAACCATGTGATCATTTTGTTTATCTTGTTAGCTAGCTAGGTACGGTTGGCTTATTAATGGCTAATTTAACGGTAGCTCTTCTAACTATAGTTAGCTTATTTTCGTTATTTACATTTTTATTTTACATGGTGAAGATTTTTAATGATTCTTCAGTTTATGGGTTCTTTAATAGATATCAACATATAGTACCTAGTTTGAGGTTTCCATTTGATAGCATATAGATTATGTATTTTGTCTTCCTATAGTAAGCTAGCAGGGTTTACATTAGATAGCTACCTAAGCATATTACGTCATAGCTTCTGTTTCTATAATAAAATAACCATATTTATAGCTTAGCCTACTAGCTATAATTTAATTTTACTACTAGTCTACAGACTAAGTATATGTATACTACAATCTTATCCTGTATTAATATTTAGGTTTTAGAAGCTAACTCCTATAATATTATATAGTAACCATATTTCTTGTATATGTTGTTTATTACCCTTATTATGTAAATATCGCTTATACACATGATGTCTATTTTCTTATGATATGTCTTATGATATATTATTATGATATGTCCATTTTCTTGAGCCACTTGGGTGGGTAGGGAGAATTCCCATGGGATAAAAAAGCTTTTCAACCTACCGTCGCTGGTTCTCAAGACCAGGCACCAAAGTGGCTCTACTCTACTCTATTCTACTCTTCCATTTTTAGATATTTAGATATACCTTAGTATACACTAGTAGAGTTCTACCTTAGAATTGGAATATATTATAGGAGACATACCTTAATGAATTTTCATGGAACGCTATTCACACTCCCATCCAGTAGCTGGAATATGACCCATGGTCATAGACGTACAGTCATGAAATGACATGAATGAAGCCGTGCACTCTTATCATGTCCACATCTGCTGGCCCCGTGTGTCCACCGAGCGGCGCGCAGAAGGACAGCATGTCATGTGGACCACAGCTGACGTGGGTGATGTGACATTCAGATCACCAGCTGAGTGTACACATGATCAGACGGTCCTTTTCACATGAGACAGCCTGCCAATGCGCGTGCTGACTCAGTCACTCCACCCCATTACAAAGGTAATATATGTTTTTATGTATAAGTATTCCATGTGAGTACACACACACTCCTCATGGTGGAGAGTTGTAAGGTCATGTACTTTATAACACGGTACGTGTTCTCCAGCTGTGACTTGTGGGTCCACAGGTCTCAACAGCAGCGGAGGTTTACGGACACACCCACCTTGTCAATCAGCGCACAGAACAAAGTGTCACTCTCTGTTTCTTTTTCTGGGATTATTATTTGACCTATTTGTTATGTAATTATGTATGTAGTTATTGGTTATTTATGTACTTTCTTGGCTATGTTCTCTGTGTTGTTAATTTACTACGTCATGTGCACTGAGCCATCATTTCCATCTGTCAGTGAGTGGCTGGCTGACTGTTGTGCTCTTGTCTGTACATAATTATCAGCATGTCATGCAAGTGTGCCCCCCCACATGCCACATGTGTTGCGGGGGGGGGGGGGGACACACACACGCAGGCCACATGTGTCGGGGGAGCGATACACACGCAGGTCACATATGTTGGGGGAGTGATACACATGCAGGCCACATATGTTGGGGGAGCGATACACACGCAGGTCACATATGTTGGGGGAGAGATACACACGCAGGCCACATATGTTGGGGGAGCGATACGCAGGCCACATATGTTGGGGGAGTGATACAGTGGCACACCACGTGTTGGGGAGAACACTTGCTTGACATATGTGTTGCTTGGAAACGGCACATTCGTGGGGCTCTTAGACAATTTTCATCACAACAACTCGAATGTGGTCATCTGCACTCTACTCTCGTGCCAGGAGTGCGAATAACTAATATCTAAGTGTCCAGCGAGTGGTGTTGGATTTTTCATGAGTGGCATGTGATTCCTCCTTCATGCGCCAGTCGGCTTCACTCGTGTTTTGCATGAAAGGGCCCTTAGTTCTGTGAGTCCTCATTGAATGCAAGTGTGCATATTGGCAGAGCCTTTTCGCAGATGATGTTGATTTTGGCAAATGCTTGATTTGAGTGAACTGTAATGAGCAGCATGACAGAATTATTGTGCAAAATACATCTGTGCAAACGTTAAGTTGTGTAAATATATGGGCGTGCAGAACTCCAGTTATTGTGCAGCATACAGGTATGCAAAAGGCCAAGGTGTTGTGCAACCAAGGTATTAACAGGTAAATAATATTAATGTGCAGTAAGCAACAGAGCTATAGTGCTCCACCAGAGCACTAGTGGTCAGTTTTGGATGTCTAACCCATTGCTCATCGTTCGCACACCTAGGTTTTACACACTACCCCCACACCTTTCCAGACTCTACCCCCCACATTCAGCCCAATAATTTGAGTTGAAATATTCACTGGCTTTTCTTTTTTAGTGAATTCTCAATAATGTTGCTTAGGTTGTAGTTAACTGCAGGCAACTGGAGTTCTCTTGCAGAAAGTATTCTAGGGTCAGTTGGACCTGGAGGGTGGAGGTAGAGATGTCATTGGCCGCTTTTTGACACAGCATAGAAACAAGTCTCACAAGCATAGCATTTACAGATGTCCCACTGCTCTCTGGGGCTCTGGCAAATATTGCCAGCGTTAAAGCCAGCCAGCGGTCTACTGGCCACTAATAACGGGGGTAGTAAAGTGACTCCAGAGATGTGTGAGAAAGAGAGTATATGCCTGAGTGAAAATGTCAAGACAAATATGATTCTTCCATATTAAACCATGAGAAGTATGCGTAAAATTGATTTGATATACTGGAGTTCTATGACTTCCTGCATTGTATTCAAGGTCTCTGTTCACTGCAACTCATCACGAAATAGCACAGTAGTGTTCAGTGCTTCGTGCTGCCTTCTATAAATGACACTGAGTCATGTCGACTCATTCGTTCTGCAACAGCTGAGTTTTTTTAATGCAGTTGCTAAGATACCCATTGATGATGGGTGACTATGACTGGGCCTCAAGGCCAACAGAGTTATCTCAGAGACAAGGCTGTTATTCACTCTTATTGTCAGTGCTGCATCAGACTGGCAACCGGATGCATGTCAGACAACAGTCTTAAGACTGCAGTCCGTGCTTAGAAATGGGCGGTAACCTCTTTCATAGCACATACATTATAGAAGCAACACCTGACCATGTGATGCAGTTCAACCAATAGCATTGCAAAAACTAATTTTGCAAAAATTCTAATTGAGGTTAAAGTGTTTCCATTATTTTGTCTGAACCCCAAATTGCTTCTGGTGTGCAGGTGGCACCTTTTACAGAAGCCTCTGGAATTGATTTGTTAATGCACCTGTAATGGTACAATGTATTCCCATGAAGCATTTCATATGCAGTCATACAAAAAGTTAAGCATATTTAGTGCATTATCTTACAAATTTCCATATGCATTAGTGTTAGGGTTAGTAAGTAAGCTCTTTTGGCGTCTCCCTTTTTTCCCCAATATGGATCTGCATGTTCATTTGGGGAACTTCCCACTAGTTCTAGGGTCCACTAGTGTTAGTATTAAGGAGAGCATGTTGAAACGTTGATTTGGCACAAGTTTTATGCTGGATGCCCTTCCTGATGCAACTCCACATTACACAGAGGATGTGCAGGAGTGGCCTTGAAGCAGGAACCTTCTGCTCTAGGAATAAGTGCACTAACTTTAAGAGTCAAGTTAGAACACCAATAAAAGGAATATATTTTTATGTTATACGATCATGAGCTCCCGGCTGATGAATATGTGAGATCTCTACAAATTTCTATATTTTTTGGATGTTTCAGGGCAGCATGGTGGCTAAAGTGGTCAGTGAACTTGAGTCCAAAACAGAATGTTACGTGTTCAAGACCACTTGTGCTCAATCTCTGTGTAATGTAGCGTTGCTTTAAGAACAACATTCAGCGTAAAAGTTGGATTTGACGACTACCTAATTTCTGAAACGGACATGAAACATGAAACGGGAGCAGGCCCACTGAATGACATGATGGATGACCCCTGCCTGTGGAAAGGATGCCTGCATAGACTTCTCACCATATTCATCTTTTGTTGTGTTATGTTTTGTAAAACTTTGTAAAATCTTGTAACTGTTAGAATGGCTTAAGCAGTGGGTCACCCCTTTGAGTCTGGTCTGCTTGAGGTTTCTTCCTCAAATCATCAGAGGGAGTTTTTCCTTACCACTGTCGCCTGTGTGCTTGCTCTAGGGGTTGGTAAGGTTAGACTTTACTTGTGTGAAGCACCTTGAGGAAACTTTGTTGTGATTTGGCGCTATATAAACTAAATAAATTGAAATTGAAGTTGTGCTAAATCAACATGCGGATCCATATTGGATTTGCTGTGGTGACCTCAAGCAAAAAGGGGGAATCTGGAAGAAGCACTTTTTTTTTTTACGTTTTACGACACTTTTTTTCTGAGAATAACCTGACTGAAAACTAAATCAGGTGATTAATGTCATATGGCCCGTGAGTATTTGTCTCATGAACCAGAATGACAGTCTTTATTTTACAAAGGGAAAACCCAAAAGTCATGTCTTCTTTTTCAGTGGTCTTCAGGGTACAGCGGAGGTCCAGGAACAAAAACAGCTCCAAGAGAAAAAACAAACGTTGCAGTGATGCACCATTACAGCAGCAGAGGCACTGCAAGTCCATAACAAACATTCACCTCTGAAGGAAAAACGCCACAAAACTGAAAACCAAACAACCCCCCCCCCCCCCCCCCCAAGAATAGACGTAAACAACGTAGCCCAGCGTATACCAAACGGTGCCCCCTAAAAATCATTTCTCCCTGCCTTCAGTGTGCATGTGTTTTGGAGCATCAGCAGCAATTCACAGATTATCATCTCGTTTCTGCTTCAAACTGCACTCCAGACATCATCTATCTCAGCGACAGATATCTGAAGCTTTTGTACAACAATCATTTCCACAGAAATTCAGCATTATTTCATCATAAACGATGGGGGAGTGATCACAGCATGACACCAGCGTGTCTGGGTCTGACTCTCTGAGTCAGACAAAAATCACTCTGGCTGCAAAATGCTGCTGGAACAAAACTCTGAGAAAACAACACAAGTAGAGATCACATACAAAATTGTCAGGAGTTACTCACATGGACGTGCTTCATATGGAAGCAGAGGCAGTGTTTCAGCAGCGAGTGCTGGGATGCCAAGGCTTATAAAGGCCGGCTGCCAAACAACGCCCGAAATGCTGAGGAAGGTGGTCTCTGGCTGATGACGAAACAGAGGAACTATGGTACACTGACCATCCACTGACAGTGGGTTTGCTTACAGAGACATTTGGGGGTTGAGGGTATTCAGAGTCAAAATGTCCTCCACTGTGAGCCTTTTCGTTGGGACACAATACTGTTACAAACATTATAGCTGCCTCAGACATTCTAAACAATGATTTTGTGTTTCACATCTTAACTGAGGCCTTTGGCTCCCAGACCCAGCAGACCACCCAACACACCATAGCTGTCTTCACTGGAACGCCCTTGATTAACCTCCTACTAATCCTCCAGTAATGATACCCGAATCATACCAGCACCCCAACCCCCATAACCAAACCCTGTGTGTGACCAAATGAATGCGCTGCCTGCCATTTACTGCTTTTTGTCTCACGAAGGTTTATTTCATGTGGCTTTCACAGATTTGAACTTGAACTTCTGTTCATACAAGTTAATCAACATCTACAAACCTGCACAGCAGCACAAAACTATAACTTGTCCATTAACCATAACAAAATTCTTGTGTTCCATAGTTTTATCTACAGATTCAGATTCAGTCTACAGATAATCTTGTAATGATGCAGATCATCTGAGAGGGAATAAACGATATGTGTACTGTTCATTTTGACATACGAAACACTGCATATGTTGACTTATATGTCACGATATTGAACAAATAACCTCGTTTGAGATCAGTTTGTCCTGTGGGTGACTGCAGGGGTCAAGTATAAAAAGGCAGATGTGAAACAAGTCAAACAAATTCTACTTCAGTGGACGATCTGAATGTGTTTGCCTTTGTCGCAGCAGCCTTCTTGCTAGAAGACGTTTAATCATTATAGTCATGTGATAAAAAAGAAACCTGCGATCAAATAAATTGCATTTTCTTTCAGAGACATATGAGATAATGGGTTTGTAGAAGTGCCCAGTTTGTCAGCTCTGACCACAGACTTCTTGGACCTTGAGTAAGGATTCAGTGAAGTCTTGTAGACCGCTGTCTTAGTAAATCATACTTATCAGATCATTAGAACAAATGTAGAGCAGGTGGCTCTGTGGGATAGGAGTTGGACTACCAATATGTAGCAGGAGGTTTGATTCCAGGGTGGTGTTTCATGCTGCCTGAGTGTGTCTCAGTACAGCCTGGTGTATATTCATATCAGCCTTGGCAGCAGAAGTAACCTGTGATGACAGGCGTGGAAGGCTCCCAGTTCAAACCTCACCCCTGCCACATTTCTCCATGTAATGTGGAGTTGCATCAGAAAGGGCATCTGCCGTAAAACGTGTGCCAATTCAACATGCAGCTCCACCCTATGCTGTGTTTACACATAGGCAGGATGCGTTACGAATGTCATATTTGCGTCATTCTTGGCACATTCCTGACATTAATGTACTTAACGCATCTGAATAGGTTTCTTAATAGTGCGTGTTGGTGTGTGATATTCGTGATTTTCGTGGAGCATGTTTTTGGCTGTCAAAAAATCTTCCACGAATGTCACGCACCACCCTCATTTCGCCTCATGTCATGGAAGTCGCAACTGAGCGAGTTGATCGGTCTTGATTAGTGTTGATCCTTAATAGGGCGTGACAGCGTTTTTCCCTGACATACGCACAATTAAACCCTGCTGCACCGCATTCAGTTTCATTTCTGCAGTATGCCAAAGGACAGTGACGCCAAGTTGGCTAAAAGCCTCGTTCCATTGCTCATCAGCACGCTTCTGCAGGTGTTCCAACTGCTGCTGTGCCTGATGTTTGGGAAAACGAGTGACTCGAGTGACGAGCCACTCCATGGCACAGAGCCCAAGTAAGCATGCAATCACAAAGTTCTGTTGTGGATTTTGAGGAGCAAACTGGAGCGCTCTGAATTGTTCAGCAGCTGATGGATGAATATGGGTGTGTGTGTGGAGACAATTCGCCTCATTCACAATGTGACAGAACATAACGATGCGCTGCTACACACAATAGCGCGGAACATTATTCTTGACCATGTGTACTGGTTCCTGATAATTTGCCAACACGTGCCATTAATCGTAATGCATGGTAACAGGTTGCACTAGTTCCTGAGGAGACCTGACACCTCTGCCTCAAATCATCACATTCGTGATCAGCGGCCAAGAATGTATACTTCGTGGCATTCGTGACTTGTCGTTGTTATGTGTAAAAGCAGCATTAGATTTGATGTGGCGACCCCAAGTGAAAACAAGGGAGCAGCCAAAGGGGCTTACCTTTACCAATGAGCCTCTAATAAATCTGCTATACCCGCTTACTCCAATTAAGAGTCACGGCCTGGAGCCTATCCCGGCATCGGCTCATAAGTTTCACGGTCAATTTAAAAGGCCATGTGAGTTGTAGAAAGGTGATATGACTTCATTTTAGGGCTCCGTTTTAATGTCAGAAGCAGAAAAGACTTGCACAAGCCCATGTAAGGTGTGCCTCTGTTGTGCTGCCTTAGTATATGCTCTGTTTCTGCTCTCCGTCCCTGTTTCCTGCAGGCGCCACCTCTTGGAGCTGATGGTCTACACCTGTTTGCAATCATCTCCACCTGTATTTATATCCTAGTTCATCCACTCCACTTTCGCCAGTAACTCAGTTGTCGTGAGCGGTACTTGGCCCTCTGTCTTGTAAGACAATTCTCCTGTCAGTTATTCCGTGTACCGTGACCTGTTAATTTTTGTATTTTTGTGTCCAGCACCTCTGCTGCCTGTCAGCTCTGTGGGCGGCCACCTGGTTCCATTTCCCTGTGCTTCCTCTGGTCCTGTGCCTCCTGACTCTAGCGTACTCTTCACATTCCAAATTCTGTTGTATCATCATACCATTAAATTATTTCTGTTTTGCTCACCCTCACCTCCTGCATTTTTGGGTCCTTTTTGGTTTAATTCCAGCTCGGCCGTAACAGCCTCAGTGCACTTTGCTATTTAAATGATGGGAAATACCAGCGCAAAGCGAGATGCTGTGCACAAAATATTTAGATTTATCATGACCATTATTCATGGGCATTTTGTTGTCTGAAATGATATGAACCAGTCAGAGTGGTACCTGTCCTTCACCTTAAACTGGACTGCGCCTGTGTCTATGGCACTATTGTCGTGGAGGCAAGAGCAAGGATTTGTAGCTGATTAAAATATTAAATTTACTCTGTCAGACAGCACAGCAAGCAGCATTGTACAAGGTTTTTTTTTTACTTTTGTTATGCATGTTTATTCTAATGTTTTTTCTAGTTTTCAATTGACTGTCATTGTGGATTTTACATATATAGTGTTACCTTTCTCTGACAGAGAGAAAATGAGACAGACAGACGAGAGAGAAAGCTCTTGAAAAATGATTTTTTTCCCCCTTTCTTTCTTTCCAGTTTCTTTTCTTTTAATTTGACTGTGGCAGCTTTGCAGACCCCCAGATCTTTGAATCTTCTGATTGGCTTTCATACAGTTAGTCTTGGCCCTGTGCAGCATTTCAGCATGCTGCGCTCACCTTCTTCCCTCCTGCTGCTTGTTTGCCTTTGCTGTGCATAGGCCTACTTGGGACAGGGGTCTAGGCCCCACCTTGCGTCTTGTGCTGGTCCCCTACACCATGTCTCATGGCAGTAGAAGTCTCCTGCACCTTTGTGTGGTTGCAGGGGGTGAGGTGTCCTCTGGTGCTTGACCTGCGTCCATTGTTGTAATGCAACAAAGTAGAAATACTTCATTACTGTACTCAACAAAAATATAAACGCAACACTTTTGGTTTTGCTCCCATTTTGTATGAGATGAACTCAAAGATCTAAAACTTTTTCCACATACACAATATCACCATTTCCCTCAAATATTGTTCACAAACCAGTCTAAATCTGTGATAGTGAGCACTTCTCCTTTGCTGAGATAATCCATCCCACCTCACAGGTGTGCCATATCAAGATGCTGATTAGACACCATGATTAGTGCACAGGTGTGCCTTAGACTGCCCACAATAAAAGGCCACTCTGAAAGGTGCAGTTTTGTTTTATTGGGGGGGGGGATACCAGTCAGTATCTGGTGTGACCACCATTTGCCTCATGCAGTGCAACACATCTCCTTCGCATAGAGTTGATCAGGTTGTCAATTGTGGCCTGTGGAATGTTGGTCCACTCCTCTTCAATGGCTGTGCAAAGTTGCTGGATATTGGCAGGAACTGGTACACGCTGTTGTATACGCCGGTCCAGAGCATCCCAAACATGCTCAATGGGTGACATGTCCGGTGAGTATGCCGGCCATGCAAGAACTGGGACATTTTCAGCTTCCAAGAATTGTGTACAGATCCTTGCAACATGGGGCCGTGCATTATCCTGCTGCAACATGAGGTGATGTTCTTGGATGTATGGCACAACAATGGGCCTCAGGATCTCGTCACGGTATCTCTGTGCATTCAAAATGCCATCAATAAAATACACCTGTGTTCTTCATCCATAACAGATGCCTGCCCATACCATAACCCCACCGCCACCATGGGCCACTCGATCCACAACATTGACATCAGAAAACCGCTCACTCACACGACGCCACACACGCTGTCTGCCATCTGCCCTGAACAGTGTGAACCGGGATTCATCCATGAAGAGAACACCTCTCCAACGTGCCAAATGCCAGCGAATGTGAGCATTTGCCCACTCAAGTCGGTTACGACGACGAACTGGAGTCAGGTCGAGACCCCGATGAGGACGACGAGCATGCAGATGAGCTTCCCTGAGACCGTTTCTGACAGTTTGTGCAGAAATTCTTTGGTTATGCAAACTGATTGTTTCAGCAGCTGTCCGAGTGGCTGGTCTCAGACGATCTTGGAGGTGAACATGCTGGATGTGGAGGTCCTGGGCTGGTGTGGTTACACGTGGTCTGCGGTTGTGAGGCTGGTTGGATGTACTGCCAAATTCTCTGAAACACCTTTGGAGACGGCTTATGGTAGAGAAATGAACATTCAATACACAAGCAACAGCTCTGGTTGACATTCCTGCTGTCAGCATGCCAATTGCACGCTCCCTCAAATCTTGCAACATCTGTGGCATTGTGCTGTGTGATAAAACTGCACCTTTCAGAGTGGCCTTTTATTGTGGGCAGTCTAAGGCACACCTGTGCACTAATCATGGTGTCTAATCAGCATCTTGGTATGGCACACCTGTGAGGTGGGATGGATTATCTCAGCAAAGGAGAAGTGCTCACTATCACAGATTTAGACTGGTTTGTGAACAATATTTGAGGGAAATGGTGATATTGTGTATGTGGAAAAAGTGTTAGATCTTTGAGTTCATCTCATACAAAATGGGAGCAAAACCAAAAGTGTTGCGTTTATATTTTTGTTGAGTGTATGTACTTCGTTATTTCCATTTCTGGCGACTTTATTATTGTGTTAATGTTATTTACATTTCTGGTGACTCCACTACATTTCCTCAATAAATGGCATAATTTTACTCCCTTAACCATCTTCGTTACTTGTTACTACGTAACAAAAGTAGAAGAAATTTGATTGGGCAATACCTGTTTGCAGAGTTGAAAGCCATCCTCTACAACCAGTATGCAGGGGTACACCACGGAAGAGCAACATTCACCCCTGCAGCATCAAGTGCCGCGTTTGACATGAAACAAGTTTAAAAGACAAATAAATAAAAGATGACAGATTGAATCTGTGGCCCCGCTGAGGAAGAGGAGATTGGAGGGTGAAAACCGTCTGCACGCTGGACACCAAATGTGCACACGCTGACACACACACATACACACTCTCAATGGAGTCCAGCGCACAATCGGAGTTAATACACACTTAAGGGGAAAACTTCAGTACCGAAAAAACTGGTCGGTGTGGCTGTTTTGTTTTATTTTATTTTAAATTTTCAGGGAGAAGCGCTGCATGGGGGGGTCACACACGCACACCACGTACACTCACGCACTACATACCTTCTGTCTTGCAAGAATAAAGTGCATATATGTATATTAATGTACATAAGTGGTTCTGCCAGTGTGGCATTTACCATTACTATATATGCAGACGGGGGGAAAAAAGGAGAAGCGCTGCATAAAAGCAGCACCGTGCTTTTAAGAGCGCAGTAAAGAGCGCCGCGTTTGGTTGCTTTGCAGTGGTTGATGGTGATGATGCTTGCAAAATTGTAAATTTGGCACAACTGTGTAGCTATAAATGACTGTTCTGTTTCACAAGCTATTTAAAGACATGCAGTTTAGGCAAATTGGAAACTTCATAATTGTCCAGGTCTCCTTGCAAAAGAGATCTTGATCTCAATGGGACTAACCTGGTTAAATAGAGGTTAAATTAAATAGTCATTGCCTCTACCACAAGAGCCTGGCTGTTGTGTTTAACAGAAAAGTGTATGTGGATATTCCAGAAAAAAGACTGTCTTCAGAAAAACAACGGCAACTGTAATTACAGCTATATACATCCACCTGTTGCTCACTCATCCCGTCACCAACAGCCTTTTATAGGGGCTGAGGCCCCAAAATTCTACTCACATCACCCATAATGACATGAAAAAAGTTTTTTGAAATTGTTGCAAATTTATTAAAAATAAAAAACTAAGAAATCACATGTACATAAGTATTCACAACCATTGCTCAATACTTTGTTGATGAACCTTTGGCAGCAATTAAAGCCTCAAGTCTTCTTAATATGATGCCACAAGCTTGGTGCACCTATTTTTGGGCAGTTTTGTCCATTCCTCTTTGAAGCACCTCTCAGGCTCCATCAGGTTGGATGAGGAGCGTCGGTCCACAGCCATTTTTTAGAGATGTTCAATCTGATTCAGGTCTGGGCTCTGGCTGGGCCACTCAAGGACATTCACGGAGTTGTCCTGAAGCCACTCCTTTGATATCTTAGCTGTGTGTTTAGGGTCAGAATGGGGCTGTGCAGACATGCAGATGGAGAGTATGTTTCAATCTATACTTTGTGGAAGTGGGGGGGGGGGCTTAGGCAGGGTAAGCGGGGGTCTCTGGCATTATTTATGTCAAGCTACAGACAGAAAAAAGCTATTTTTGTGTCTTGAGGTTTTAGTCCCCATGGACCTCAGACATCTGCCAGAGGGGAGGGTGACAAAACATTTGTGTCCTGGGTGAGAGGGATTGGCCACTATCTTCCTTGCTCACCTCAGCCCTCTAGGTGTACAGGTCCTGAAAAGATGGCAGATTGCAGTTGATCATCTTTTGTGTGTGTTTTGCTTTTTGAAAAACCTGTTGACATCTCTCTCATGAATGGAGAGGGGGTGGTGGGGCAGGGGGTGCTGGAGGGTTGGAGCTGCTGGTTGTCATTTGGGATGGTGATAAGACTATCCCATTGTCTTTCAAATCTGCAGTAAAACTCTTTCCTTTGATTTCATGCTTGGTTTGTGCTCTGACTGTCAACTGTGTGACCTTATATGTAGACAGGTGTGTGTCTTTACAAATCATCTCCAATCAACTGAATTTATCCCAGGTGGACTCCAGTTAAGCTGTTGAACCATCTCAAGGATGATCAGTGGAAACAGGATGCACCTGAACTCAATTTTGAGCTTCATGGCAAAGGCTGCGAATACTTATGTACACGTGATTTCTTAGTTTTTTATTTTTTATTTTTAATAAATTTACAAAAATCTAAAAAAAAAACAAAACAAAAAAAAAACTTTTGCACATTGTCATTATAGGGCATTGTGTATAGCATTTTGAGGAAAAAAAGAATTCCATTCATTTTGGAATTCGGCAGTAACATAACAAAATGTGGATAAAGTGAAGCGCTGTGGACACTTTCCAGATGCACTGTAAAGGCCATTAGTCTCTTCTAAGGATATAGGTGGCGGTGGTGCTCACTCACTGGCTACTTTTTTTTTTTTATTTTAGGTACACCTTGCTAATACCTGGTTGGACCCACTTCTGCCTTCGGAACTGCCTTAATTCTTCATGGCATAGATTCAACAAGGTGCTGGAAACATTCCTCAGAAATGTTGGTCCATATTGACATGACAGCATCACGCAGTCGCCCACTCAACCAGTCTGCCCATTCTCCTCTGACATCAATAAGCCATTTTTGTCCACACAGTTGCCACTCCCTGGATATCTTCTTTTTTTGGAACATTCTCCATAAACCCAAAAGATGGCTGTGCGTGAAAATCCCAGTAGATCAGCAGTTTCTGAAATACTCAGACCAGACAGTCTGGCACCAACAACCATGTCACATTCAAAGTCACTTAAAGCCCCTTTCTTCCCCATTCTGATGATCAGTTTGAACTTCAGCAAGTCATCTTCACCACAACTAGATTCCTAAATGCTTTGAGTTGCTGCCATGTGAGTGGCTGATTAGCTATTTGTGTTAATAAGCAATCAAACACATGTACCTAATAAAATGGCCGGTGAGTGTATAATATCATGACTGCACTCTGTATCGTCCCCATCACGTCCTTGCCAACCACACTCTATAGCGCCTCCTTTCTGCTGCTGCTCGCACACCTAAGTGTAACAATATGTAAATCCTCCTCAGTGGCGGTTCTACACTGAATTACTCCCCGGGCTAGACCCCCTCAGAGCGCCCCCCCCACCCAAAAAAAAAAAAAACACACAAATTTTGCACAAAGCCATTTTTAAAAATTATTTTATTATTATTTTTAATATTTTAGAAGTGCCAAAAATTGCAATTGAAATTGACATCAAAAGACTGCAGGCTGCAATATAACTTTTATACAATACATCTATGAATTGCAAATTTTAATGAACATGCCCTGATATATTTACTTAATCTAGTTCTCTCAACCGATCCCACATACCTCAGCTGTTTAAATATCAAACAAAATATATTGTAAAATACAGTACAATTAATTGTACAGTATATTTTGTTAAGTTAATTATATATTTTGTTGAACAACCACGTTATGTGGTGAGGGTTAACAAAACTAGATGAAGTACATATATCTACACTGCATCATATGCAGGCACACAAAAAAGGTCAGATTCCAGTCACTTCAGCTAGTAATGTGAACACAGATCAAGTTCTAAACCTTCCTAACAAACAGGCAGGCTCTCCTTTCTGCAAACTTCTTTCCACAAGTGGGCAGTTTGTCATCTCCGGTGACATTCAAACTCATTCTTACACTCTGTCTGTTCATTTTCAAACACCTTTTATTTCATCAACTGGCTGCCTGCCTTGTCTTTCCTTTGTTTTGACGCTGGATGAGCCGCAGAGAAATGTGGCGGAGAGTTGTGCTTTTGGTTCTATGCTGTGTCCTAAGTGGACTTTGCCCTGCCACTGTGGAGCCGGACAGCCGGATCTCGCTGAGAGGAGCAGGATGTTCTGTCTGGAGCCAAAACAGAGCAGAGTGAATGGAGAGGAGAGCGCATGTCCCTAAGGACAACGTAGGAGACAACTGCTTGCTGAACCTCAATCAATCAATCAATTTTTTTATATAGCGCCAAATCACAACAAACAGCTGCCCCAAGGCGCTTTATATTGTAAGGCAAGGCCATACAATAATTATGTAAAACCCCAACGGTCAAAACGACCCCCTGTGAGCAAGCACTTGGCTACAGTGGGAAGGAAAAACTCCCTTTTAACAGGAAGAAACCTCCAGCAGAACCAGGCTCAGGGAGGGGCAGTCTTCTGCTGGGACTGGTTGGGGCTGAGGGAGAGAACCAGGAAAAAGACATGCTGTGGAGGGGAGCAGAGATCGATCACTAATGATTAAATGCAGAGTGGTGCATACAGAGCAAAAAGAGAAACAGTGCATCATGGGAACCCCCCAGCAGTCTACGTCTATAGCAGCATAACTAAGGGATGGTTCAGGGTAACCTGATCCAGCCCTAACTATAAGCTTTAGCAAAAAGGAAAGTTTTAAGCCTAATCTTAAAAGTAGAGAGGGTGTCTGTCTCCCTGATCTGAATTGGGAGCTGGTTCCACAGGAGAGGAGCCTGAAAGCTGAAGGCTCTGCCTCCCATTCTACTCTTAAAAAACCCTAGGAACTACAAGTAAGCCTGCAGTCTGAGAGCGAAGCGCTCTATTGGGGTGATATGGTACTACGAGGTCCCTAAGATAAGATGGGACCTGATTATTCAAAACCTTATAAGTAAGAAGAAGAATTTTAAATTCTATTCTAGAATTAACAGGAAGCCAATGAAGAGAGGCCAATATGGGTGAGATATGCTCTCTCCTTCTAGTCCCCGTCAGTACTCTAGCTGCAGCATTTTGAATTAACTGAAGGCTTTTTAGGGAACTTTTAGGACAACCTGATAATAATGAATTACAATAGTCCAGCCTAGAGGAAATAAATGCATGGATTAGTTTTTCAGCATCACTCTGAGACAAGACCTTTCTGATTTTAGAGATATTGCGTAAATGCAAAAAAGCAGTCCTACATATTTGTTTAATATGCACTTTGAATGACATATCCTGATCAAAAATGACTCCAAGATTTCTCACAGTATTACTAGAGGTCAGGGTAATGCCATCCAGAGTAAGGATCTGGTTAGACACCATGTTTCTAAGATTTGTGGGGCCAAGTACAATAACTTCAGTTTTATCTGAGTTTAAAAGCAGGAAATTAGAGGTCATCCATGTCTTTATGTCTGTAAGACAATCCTGCAGTTTAGCTAATTGGTGTGTGTCCTCTGGCTTCATGGATAGATAAAGCTGGGTATCATCTGCGTAACAATGAAAATTTAAGCAATACCGTCTAATAATACTACCTAAGGGAAGCATGTATAAAGTGAATAAAATTGGTCCTAGCACAGAACCTTGTGGAACTCCATAATTAACTTTAGTCTGTGAAGAAGATTCCCCATTTACATGAACAAATTGTAATCTATTAGACAAATATGATTCAAACCACCGCAGCGCAGTGCCTTTAATACCTATGGCATGCTCTAATCTCTGTAATAAAATGTTATGGTCAACAGTATCAAAAGCAGCACTGAGGTCTAACAGAACAAGCACAGAGATGAGTCCACTGTCCGAGGCCATAAGAAGATCATTTGTAACCTTCACTAATGCTGTTTCTGTACTATGATGAATTCTAAAACCTGACTGAAACTCTTCAAATAGACCATTCCTCTGCAGATGATCAGTTAGCTGTTTTACAACTACCCTTTCAAGAATTTTTGAGAGAAAAGGAAGGTTGGAGATTGGCCTATAATTAGCTAAGATAGCTGGGTCAAGTGATGGCTTTTTAAGTAATGGTTTAATTACTGCCACCTTAAAAGCCTGTGGTACATAGCCAACTAACAAAGATAGATTGATCATATTTAAGATCGAAGCATTAAATAATGGTAGGGCTTCCTTGAGCAGCCTGGTAGGAATGGGGTCTAATAAACATGTTGATGGTTTGGATGAAGTAACTAATGAAAATAACTCAGACAGAACAATCGGAGAGAAAGAGTCTAACCAAATACCAGCATCACTGAAAGCAGCCAAAGATAACGATATGTCTTTGGGATGGTTATGAGTAATTTTTTCTCTAATAGTTAAAATTTTGTTAGCAAAGAAAGTCATGAAGTCATTACTAGTTAAAGTTAATGGAATACTCAGCTCAATAGAGCTCTGACTCTTTGTCAGCCTGGCTACAGTGCTGAAAAGAAACCTGGGGTTGTTCTTATTTTCTTCAATTAGTGATGAGTAGAAAGATGTCCTAGCTTTACGGAGGGCTTTTTTTTATAGAGCAACAGACTCTTTTTCCAGGCTAAGTGAAGATCTTCTAAATTAGTGAGACGCCATTTCCTCTCCAACTTACGGGTTATCTGCTTTAAGCTACGAGTTTGTGAGTTATACCACAGAGTCAGGCACTTCTGATTTAAAGCTCTCTTTTTCAGAGGAGCTACAGCATCCAAAGTTGTCTTCAATGAGGATGTAAAACTATTGACGAGATACTCTATCTCACTTACAGAGTTTAGGTAGCTACTCTGCACTGTGTTGGTATATGGCATTAGAGAACATAAAGAAGGAATCATATCCTTAAACCTAGTTACAGCGCTTTCTGAAAGACTTCTAGTGTAATGAAACTTATTCCCCACTGCTGGGTAGTCCATCAGAGTAAATGTAAATGTTATTAAGAAATGATCAGACAGAAGGGAGTTTTCAGGGAATACTGTTAAGTCTTCTATTTCCATACCATAAGTCAGAACAAGATCTAAGATATGATTAAAGTGGTGGGTGGACTCATTTACTTTTTGAGCAAAGCCAATAGAGTCTAATAATAGATTAAATGCAGTGTTGAGGCTGTCATTCTCAGCATCTGTGTGGATGTTAAAATCGCCCACTATAATTATCTGAGCTAAGCACTAAGTCAGACAAAAGGTCTGAAAATTCACAGAGAAACTCACAGTAACGACCAGGTGGACGATAGATAATAACAAATAAAACTGGTTTTTGGGACTTCCAATTTGGATGGACAAGACTAAGAGTCAAGCTTTCAAATGAATTAAAGCTCTGTCTGGGTTTTTGATTAATTAATAAGCTGGAATGGAAGATTGCTGCTAATCTTCTGCCTCGGCCTGTGCTACGAGCATTCTTACAGTTAGTGTGACTCGGGGGTGTTGACTCATTTAAACTAACATATTCATCCTGCTGTAACCAGGTTTCTGTAAGGCAGAATAAATCAATATGTTGATCAATTATTATATCATTTACTAACAGGGACTTAGAAGAGAGAGACCTAATGTTTAATAGACCACATTTAACTGTTTTAGTCTGTGGTGCAGTTGAAGGTGCTATATTATTTTTTCTTTTTGAATTTTTATGCTTAAATAGATTTTTGCTGGTTATTGGTGGTCTGGGAGCAGGCACCGTCTCTACGGGGATGGGGTAATGAGGGGATGGCAGGGGGAGAGAAGCTGCAGAGAGGTGTGTAAGACTACAACTCTGCTTCCTGGTCCCAACCCTGGATAGTCATGGTTTGGAGGATTTAAGAAAATTGGCCAGATTTCTAGAAATGAGAGCTGCTCCATCCAAAGTGGGATGGATGCCGTCTCTCCTAACAAGACCAGGTTTTCCCCAGAAGCTTTGCCAATTATCTATGAAGCCCACCTCATTTTTTGGACACCACTCAGACAGCCAGCAATTCAGGGAGAACATGCGGCTAAACATGTCACTCCCTGTCTCCCACACGCTGCTTCTGTTCTGTGCACCTCTCAGCAAGCAGGTGCTCCTGCATCCGCAGGGAGTGCCAGTTTGCCAAATCCCCATGCAGTGATATGATAACCGCTTTGCGGCGCAGATGATTTTTTTTTTTAAAGTGCTGGTGCTGCCCCCATGTGTCATGATAAATGCCGCCCCGGATGGCTGCCCAGTTTTCCTGTACCAAAAAAACACTACTGATCATCCTCACCTACACCAACCCAATTACTCTCTACAGGTGTGTGTCCAATTACGTTTATATCAGCTGGACACTGCAGGTGAAGCAAAAACAAAAGATGCACAAAAATATAGCAAAATAATCATCATGCGCAAATAATTGAAGGAATCGCAAAATAAATGAGAAAAATAAAGACTTCCCTCTTCACTTGTCAAATCAGAGGATAGTTTTAATGTTATCGGATATTTATGAAATAACTTTACCATCTGTAACTGCTTCACCTCGTTTTGTGTACTTAGTTGCATGACCTTTGACCTCCATACGGCATTGGCGTAGGTGGCTGGGCAGCAGCCTGTGGCAACTTCTCGGCAATTGCCAATAAAGTGTGATTTACGCCGGCTGCTGCAGCCAAAAATAAGCAGAATAGAGTTAAACTTGTCCTTGGCAAAGTGAGACGTCTGATTCCTGATTGTGCTTAAGCCAAGAACATCTCTCCCCTGCCTCCAGTGTACACAAACACAGACACACACCAGCCCTGTGGCCCGCATTCGATGTGTACGTGTGCATGCGTGCATGTGTGCTTTCGCTCAGCCCTAACGTGTTGTGGCTCATCGAGCCAGAACATGGAAACTGTGAGTGGCTGCAGATGTTGAGAAGATGAAGTTTTTTCACCTTGGTTTTTAACATGGTTTTGCGCACTCCGCTAAGACGCCTCGACAGACCTTCGCCTTATCCCACAATCGCTGAGGCTTACATGGGGATCTCACAGTCCACATATTTCTCACTGTCCATCATCCCATCTGAAAACAGAGCCCCATAGGATCAGGGCTCCAAAGTGTGTCTGTACCTGCTGCTGCTGCTGCTCACATGGAGAAAAACAGTCCTACTGGCAGCACACAGAGAGTTAGAATGGGTTTAAAAACAAGACAAGTTCATCGTCATGGTGAACACGATAGATAAACTTTCATTCTTGAGTGTAATATATTTTGGAAGACTAACTTAAAATTTGAGCTCAGTTCACATTTCCAGTTTGATGTACCTTAAATAAGTTCATTAAACTTGAAAATAAGTGTAAACATTTACCGTATTTTCTGCACCATAAGGTGCACCGGGTTATAAAGCGCGCCCTCAATTAGCGGGTACTTAACCCTTACAAAGGGCGCACTGGATTATAAAGTGCGGCCTCAATTAGCGGGTACTTAACCCTTACAAAAGGCGCACGCTAAAACATATAGTCTACAAAAAAAAAAAAAAAGGTCATGGAAGCAAAACGGTGAGTTTATTTGAACTTTTTAACAACTTTGAGCTACCGGTATTTAACAATATGGTAATCACATTATTTTTTATTATGGTTCTGTCACAAATCCATTGAAGTCTTCATCTTCTGTGTCTGAAATGAACAGCTGGGCAATTTCGCCATCAAACACGCCAGGTTGCCGCTCATCTTCCCTCTCATCATCGCTATCGTTTTTGCCTTCAGCCGAATGGTGACTGTAGAGACGCTTCTCCCGGCTGTTCTTTGTTCAATGACCCATTGCTCGAGTTGGTCTTCTAGCTGTGGCCACCTCGCTTTGTTTCCGCGGAAACTCCATTTGGCCTTTTTAACTTGGCGCAGTTAATTTTCTTATTTCCTCTCGCAGCTGCTCTATTCCCATGAACAACCGCGTAACTGATAGCCTGCAGTTTGAATTGTGCCTCGTAAGCATGTCTCTTCGCTGGCGCCATTTTCGGGGGTCCTTAGACAAACAAATGTTGTTTTGCAGGATATCTGTAGTATACAGTAACTACCAGAGGAGTGGCGGAGGTAAGTGTACGTACCACGGACTCACAGACTTTTCTCTGATTGGTTTATCACTGGCAGCGTACGTACTCTGCGCTACCAGCGTACATACTTTACATATTACGTCCCTGTGTCAGCTGGAAATGGTCCGATATTCCGACGGTCAAAGACAACGTCGGTCGTTTTTACAGATTTTGGAATTCAGTGCGCACATAAGGCGCACCGGATTATAGGGTGCAGGGCCGATTTTTGTGAAAATTTAAGGCTTTTAGGTGTGCCTTATGGTGCGGAAAATATGGTATTTAGAGCCCTTCCTCATGCTAACTGTGTTCATCCCAACAATCATAGGGCATGATGCAAGGTACACCCTGGACATAATGCCAGTCTATCACAGGGACATGAGGAGAACAAGCAACCTCCACATAGAAAGGACCAGGCGGGAAGCGACCTCACACCTTTCTTGCTGTGAGGCAGAGTGCCAGCCCTGAATCCACCATGCCACCACATGTGATGTAAATGTTCCTATTCATCCTTGATGAATCGAATCCCCGTTGGACCTTGTCTGTCAATACTGCACTTCATTGTTGGCCCATCTTTCCCTCTGCTATCCATTCCGTTTTGTTTCCTCACTTTTGGAAATTGTGCTTGCTGCTTGTTGTCTTCGATTATTGATGTGTTTATTTATTTTTGCTGCTCAGAAGTACCAATGCATTCATATCCAGTGCAGAAGGTTTCAAGACCACCTCTGCCTATTCTCAGTGTAATATGGAGGGCATCCGCCATAAAACGTGTCAAATCAACATCCAGATCCACCTGGGTTCTGCAGTGCAGATGCTGAGTGGAAGGGAGAAGCCAAAGGGACTTACTTTTTGACGTACCTACCTTGGAACAGGGAGTTATTTAACTCATAATAAAGCCCTGTTATTCACTTTTCAGGGGCGGTCCCTGTAGTTTAGACATGTGCAATGGTGTGGGAACCCTCAAAATGGCCTGAGAGTTCCTGCAATTTAAACAAGGCTTATATCTCCAAGGCCCTTGGGCCCACTCTACCAAACTTGGCACACTGGGGTAGTATCAGTGGCAGCTGGGGATCACTTTAGCAACAGCAATGTTATTCGCATAATTTGTTTGTATGTTCACTTAGTGAAAAATCATGTTTTGTCTTATTGAGACGATAGTACTCGAGCTAAGCACCCAAAGTTCTGACACACTTTCATTTCACTTCAAGGCAGCTCCTAGATAGCAGGTAACCTTACTACATAGGACACTCAATGGAGAATTTTACCCACAGATGGGCTGTCTTTATCAAGAATACTTTGACAAAGTAGACGGGTCGAGAATGAATCTCCCTCTTTCTTGGCTAAAAGCCAACTCACTCTACCACCTGAACTACAGACAATTTGAATTTAACATTGTAGGTTTGACCACAGTCTAAAATCTTTACCACTTTGAGCAAACTTGCTAAACAAAAGGGATCTGACTAATGTCCTTAAATCATTACTTCTTTTACCTTGACGTCTTTACCATCACGCATATCCAATGAGATTAAGAGAGGAACAGGCCTGGATCCAGACCGGTGGTCAGATTTTTTTACGCATAGTTCATCATCTGTAAAAAAAAAAACAAAAAACAATACGAATCGAACGTGTCACCGTGGTGAACACAGCTTTTGATTTGATCCCACAATGCACCACGCAGGTGTACACAGGAAAATTCAAACTGGATCAAACAAACAAATAACGTCAGTTCAGTCGAGTCGATGATCATGGCATCCAGGAAAAAAGTTGTGCAAGGAAAATTGGGCGCTTATTTCAGCAAGAAACGGTGAGTGGTTTATAAATAGTTTTCAGACAATAGTGTGTTTGAAAGGCATTCTATGATGACAGATATTACATTTTCAGTGGTTTTCCGACCATACATGTCAACCTATACGGATTGTCCGTAAATTATATGAATTTTTCCGAGTTTCAGAGTCATACGGACGTACAAATAAAGTTTTACGGATATTCAGGGTTTGGTCTACAGCAGCTCTGTAATCAACCGTTTCTGTAGCGTGACTCCACTTTGAAGGGTTGTTTTCTAAGAGATACTTGTTTGTTTTATTGCATGCCCTTCTGTCTATTCCTGCTGTTCTATGCTGTGATGTGACACTGAAATTTCCCCATTGAGGGATGAATAAAGGCTTTTCTTATCTTATCTTGATCCACTAGCTTGTTGGTTCTTTGATTTGCTGCTCTTCAGAAAAGGCAAGTCCGCTTCTTAAACCCTCTCAAAGCCATTAAAATATTGTGAGTCACTTTTGTGTGGATTAAAGTCACTAACTGGGACTCTTGTCTTGTTGCAGTCAAGAAACGAGAATTGTCCTCCATTCCGTTGGCACAGGTCCAAACGCTGCGCGGCTCTCTGCCGAGACAGAGTCCGGTTGGAATTAATAACTTCAAAATAAATAAAATGACAACTCTTACAAACGTTGTAATACAGACAAGAAACTAGAATCCACTAAAATGTTTTTGTTCCTCCCAAAATGAGACGTGTTGTATTTCTGTATAAATTACATCCTGACATGCAGCACAGCAGCTTCAAGAGCTCAGCTCAGATGTATGGAAAGACATTCATGCCAATAACGTCTGAAAGGAAATGCTTTTGAAAAAAACTACAGATTTTGTTTATTCCTATTTATGTCCAGAGATCAAGGATCCAGCATGTAGAGTTTATTATGTCCAAAGCTTAAGGATCCAGTGGCCACTTTCATAGTTATTTACTTTAAGTCTGAATAAAATGTTCAATTTCAATTCAATTTCAATTTAATCAGCTTGTAAAGTGCCAAATCACAACAAAATCTAAATATACTAAAACAAATACATCACAGTTGTACACATATCACAATTGTGATATGTGTACAATATGTGGGCAAAGATGCATCTGTCAGATTTTCACTGGATCCAGCCCTGAGGAATACTGACATAATAACCTCCATGTATCGAAAAACTGGGATAAACAGCCATTAAAACACACTGGAAAAATGTTCATGTGAAAGAAATCTGCTTACTGTTTTCAGTTTTTGAAATATGAATAAAAAATCAGTGAATTTAATTTGAACTGATGTCTTTGATAATCTGAAATGAAACATAAACCAGACAGTTGGAACACGAGGAAGGAAAGAAGTCTTCAAATGTGAGTGGGCAACCCGCGCAGACAGTACACCATTGATAATGTAATTAACATGCGCTCATGCTGTCCGCCATCATGACTAATCCTGAAATGTCACAGCGGCCACTGTGGAATCCAGCCTCAATATCCTTGTGGTAATCGTGTCGGCATCCGGATGGGCCGTGAGAGGAACCGCTGGTCTGCACAGAGGGGTATTCAGCAGAAGAGGCGTGGGAGAAAGCCCGGCCGGGAAACCATACGTTAAGCCTGTGGTGTTAGTGATCTCCCAACATTGTAGTCACACTATGAGGGATTCTCACACTTTCCCAGAAACACCTGTCGGTGCTTGTTAAAACTGCGGTCAGATCCGTCTGGGATTCTGCGGAACCAGCCACAGGGTCAGCCTGTGTGGACGTGTGCGTATGCGCCCCAACAGTTGTTGTGTCGTCTGCAGCGTGTGAAAAACTTGACTGATTGTCAAAACATTTTTCTCAATAAATCGTCAGACCAGTTCTTGGTATTCATGTCACTGAGCTGCAGCTCCAAATTTACTTTGGCTGAAGTGTTCGCAAAGGTTTCCGAGCCAGATAGTATCTGCAGAAATATTCAGTGATCCAAGCAGTCATGGGAAGGTCCTCTGTTCAGGCTCCGTTTTCGTGTCATTTCCTGTCAGGCTTTGCCATGAGTCACAAGTTTAAGAGATTATATTTTATCCAGGTGCAGATACACAATGAAATGACCTCATGAATGAACATCAATAAAGAAAGTCTCTTGAATCCTGACTTCTCCTTGAAAACCATTAGTTGGACTGTGAGTCAGATAGAGTGTCCAATTCCTGGACATACTTTTTTGAGGTTTAAGAGTCCAGCTGTTTTAATTTGATAGCTTTCTGTGCTGATGGAGTGCGACATTCTTCTGTCACAGGCTCCTTAACATAAAACACCCTTCAAAATGCAACTGGCTTTAATGAGATCACAGCAGAATCTTTTATAACCGGGTCATTTTATACATCTTTTCAACAACTTAATGATGGTTACTGGGGGCAGCAGGGTGATGCAAGCACTTAGTGTGTTTACTTCCCAAACAGAAGGTCACTGGTTCAAGACAGCCAATGCACACTCTCTGTGTCAACTGAACTGCATGCGGTGTAAATCCTGTGCCAAATCCATGTCTGAACGGCTGTTCTCATCATGAGCAAAATAGGTGAAACTAAAAGATTATAATAATGGTTACCAGCTGTCTGAAAACAGATATTAAAGTGAGCTGCCAATAACCGCTCATAAATATTCAGGCTAACCATCTTTAAAAATAAACCACACATGCAAAAATGATTTTAAGAGGAGAACTATTTATTTTCTTGTTGTTTTAAAAGGAACTGACCTATGGGTGGCCAAAATGTCTCTCCTCTTGGAGTCCGTTTTTCTTTTTCTTTTTTTAAGTTAACTGTTTGGCCACCAATACACAAAACGGAGTGGCTATTCGCCCAACCGTTGGGTCCATAAAGTAAATACGCGAGCATATACGCCCAACCACAACCGACCAGTGAGCGCGCTTGTAAGCTCACTTCCGGTTTCATATTTTCTCGCCGGCTGCGGGAGGGTTCACAGCCCGCGGAGGAGCTGTGATCTAAAGTGGTTCTGTTTGGCTCATCACATCCAGGGAACAGTGTCAAACTAACACCATCTTACAGCCAACAAGCAGCATTTTGTTCAAAAACTGTTTCGTCGTTGTTAACAGTCTTCAGTTCAAAATGCTTATGAAGTTTGCCTGTTTTCATCCATTGTGGTGTTTTCGCAGTAATTAAAGACGGCGCCATTAAATGTGTTAAACATACGCCGCAATAGAGCCTTAAAAAGTGGTGTAAAAACGTAGTTTAGATGCACAAAATGTGTCAAATACACAATCACGGTTGGGCGAATAAGATAAGTCATTATATTTATCTACCCAACGGCTGGGCGTATAGACTTTGCCGACACAAAAACAATTTGGGCAGCAGTAACTCCATGTCCTCAAGTGGCGCTCCAAATAGTGCTTTTGAGCATGCAACACTTAAAATCTGCATTTGCTATTCAATGCAAAAAACTGTCAGGTCTAAGCAAGGGCAACTGTGATGCTATTGATGCTAAAGACCCTTTCACACCAGGCCACCGTAGAGGTGCGTAATACAGTGTACCGACTATGCAGAGCATATGCAGCCCTATGTGGCAATACACTGAGGGAAGCAAAGGGGTCTGCGATATGGATGCAAAAAATTAAACATGTTTAATTTTTTCGTGGACATTAGGAGTAGAGCACTGGACACAGTGCTCTATGCAACATTCCGCTACTGTATGCAAATCTATGCAACACTGTGCTACTGTACACCAAGTCTCTGCAATAGTATGCTACCCTACGCCATTCCAGGGAAAAATCCTTTTAGGTTTTTATCAGTACATGCCTGCATTGCTAGATTTTATTCATCCCGCTGGACTCTGTTGAATTTTCCTGGCAGTGAAGCTTCAAAACCACAGATGAAGAAGAGGCGGGCCAAAGCTTCCCCCCCTATGCGCACCATATGCAGCTATTCCTGTGTAATAGATATGGAGCAGCACAATGCAGCTCTACGCAGGCCAATGTGAAATGGGCTTAACCAGTGTCCCCATGCAAAATCTCAAATTGTGCAAGATCTCAGCAAGGTATAATCTACAGTAAGAAGTTTCATCACAGTCCATGAAGACCTTGTAGTTTATTTGGAGACACTGGGTTTGAGAGACTCATACCTATGGTGGCCACAATAAGAATCAGTGCGTGCCCTAAAAATGTCCGAGGACTAATAGTGAGGTAATGTTTTCTACCAAGTTTCACCTTAATACATGAAGGCTTCGTCAAGGAATTGTGGGTGCATTTCTGTGTTACTCCTTTATTTACATGCACTTTTTTGTTCACATTGTCATTTTAATAACAACTCACTGAGAATCGATGCCCTGCACTGTTATGATCATACTGCGAGTATCAGAGATGCATTGTTTATTTTTTCCCATATAATTCGTATTAATCATGTTAATACATAAATCACATAATTCAACTTTACAATATTTGGCAGTTGTACTTGTTTACATGAAGTCGTTAAGTAGTTAGGTAGGATGGGGTCATCTTATGTAGGGTACAATTTCCACATAAACAGCATAAATCATTGCCTAGTTGAAATCTGACCTTTGTGTTGTGTGGGCCGCTGAAGAGGAGGTACTGCTGGCCCACCACCAGAGGGCGCCCTGCCTGTTGGCGGGTTTCAGGCACCAGAGGGCGCAGTGGCCTGTTTGGATCACCAGGTACACCTTGTCAGCTGTCATCCATCAGTCATCACCTCATCTATAAGAGCCTGGGAGAGACACCACTACTCTGCCGAGTTATCTGCTTACCTTTCAGGTAAACTTTCTCAGCCGTTTTGTGCTGTTCGCACATTCATTGTTACTGAAGTCTTTGCAGTTGTGACTTATACTTGCAGCTTGTAGCCGAGTTTGTGGAAGTTGGAGGAGTTGGCGTCTCCACTCCTAACTTCTTACTTACTAAGTATAACCATTGACACTGCACGTTCTCCAGTTTTCTTCTGCACTCTGGGAGTATCTGGATTTATTCCTTCAGGAGGATTTCTGTGAGTTACTGACTGTTTGCTGGGTGTACACACACCCACCTTAACCTGTGTTTGTTCCTGCCAGCAGTACCGGGTCTGACAGCTGGAGCGGTGGCCACCTGGGGATTCAGGACTTGGCGGCTCTGGTGTGTTGCAGGTCTCCGTTGGCGGTGGAACTTCGTGGGTCCCGGCTCTTCTCTGGATAGGCGTCTCCTACCCTCGGGCCTGCCCACGCGTCACCGTTTTTGGATTGACAGACTAAAAGCATATTTGAGTGATTGTGCACATTTGCAAAATAAACTGTATTTATTTGGAATCTCTATTGACCGTTCATTTACGCCCCCTGGCGTGGGTCTGTGCATTCACTTTTCCCAACACTTTGATCCCAGTACTTTGACCTTCACCCACATGCCTGACCATTGGCTGATCTTGCGAGGGAAATTCTGGAACCCACCTACATAGTTGTGCAAAGTTAGTTCACAGTCTAGTTTAAAATCAAGTTTCTTGCGCTTGACCCAATGAGTATCACCTTTGCTAAAATTAACACTTTATGTTCAATTCATTTATTCATTCTTTCATTTTCAACCACTTATCCAGGTCCAGGTCACATTGGCAGCAGAGCAAGTAGCTCTCCCCACACTTTCCTATCCTTGACCAAGTCCTGTAACTTTTTCCATGGGATATCAAGGTGTTCCCAAGCCAGCTGGGAAATATAATTTCTCCAGCATGTTCTAGGTCTGCTCTGGACCCTCTTCCTGGTTGGATGTGTGTGGAAGACCTTCCTAGTGAGACAACCAGGGGGCATCCTTATAAGAGGGCTAAACCACCTGGACTGGCTTTTTTCAGTGCAAAGATTGTTAGTTCAGCTTCTCACTTATGATATCATTCTTTCAGTCATTATCCAAAGCTCATGACCACAGGTGAGCATAGGAGTGTAAATCGACTTGTAAATTGAGAGCCTCGCCTTCTAGCCCAGCTCCTTCTTCACCACAATGGTCCGGTACAGCATCCATAAGATTTTAGATGCTGCCCCAATCTGTCTATCGATCTCAATGCTCCAACTTACCCCACTCGTGAACAAGACACCAAGATATTTAACCTGCTCCACTTGGGGCAGTAACTCTCTCCTGACCCGGAGGGGACAATCCACTGTACAAACACGTAAAGGCACCTTCATATATGAAACCATGTGGATCTGACAACATGTTAATATTTGATTTCGTGGGGCTGAGATAGAGCTACAGAGACCAACTTGTGTCCACATTAATGTGAATAAATGAAGTCTAGAAAGACATCTTGGCCAGTGATTACAGGTTTTTGCCATTCCTTTCTCTTTTTTTGTTGTCCAATCAATGCTCGCCAACTCAGCCGCATTCCCAGTGAGGCCTTAGCGGTTATGCAACCCAATCAAGACCCTGTTTTGGGAAATCAAGTTAAATAAACTGCTATGTGAACCAAATCCAAATCCAAATCGGGTCTCTTATATAAGAATGAGCTTGCTTCATAGATGAATGGTTCTTGGAGCAAGCATTGATTCCCATAACTTCTATTTATTTTCATTACCAGTGAAACAGCTTTGCCAACAAGCTGCATGCCAAATGAGCACAGAAAGCAAATGAAAAAGAAAGTTATCCTGACGTGTTTAATCTTACGAACATACATCTAAATGATTGATTAGGACTCAGTGAATCAGTGACTTCCCATGTCGATCAGCTGTGGTCTGCAGAAGGCCTGTGGCTTTTTCCACTTCGTGCCGACACGTCTGAGTCACACCTGGAAACCGGCAAATTAAAATACCCGTTTGTTCACGCAGTGTAGAAATACAGTACCATGTCCTGACACGATACCATGTAGGCAATCATAGGGAAATAAAACTTCAGTGTTTAAGTTAGGAAGTGTTGCATGATTTGGAGCAGAGGTATTTGTTTATACGCGAGGCTCTGACGTATAATTCTTTCAACACGCACGACACACACAGAAGTTTATAGAGGAAGATGACTACGTAAATATCACAGTGTGGAAATGTGTGAAGGGAACATACGTAAAAATGTGATTCATCAAAGAAACAAATACTGCAAAGAGGTACTTAATGTTAAAACAATAACCAGGAGCGTGGTGAGGCAGTGTCAGAAAATACACACATACAAACTGCAGTAATAATTCATAGACAGCATTTATTAAAATGTATATCATGAAAAAAGTTTCGAAATTGTTTTTTTTTTTTTTTTTTTTTTTTTCTTTTTGCTATTTTCACAAGTTGCAAACTGCGCGCCAAACACGTGTGACCAGTTTTTACTCGAGGTGCGCTGATGTGATAGCTCAGATCGGTATCAGTCCGATACAGGACAAAATCAGAGCATCTTACTCCTAACATGGACGCTGAGAGTCAGTCAGAGCCGGGGGGGCTAGAGAGAGAGTCGAAGTGAGATATTGACACCATATGTAATGATGTGCAGCAACACAACATTCATGATGTTTGAAGAAAATTCGTGAATGGATCTGTCAGGGTCTGAAGCAAACTGCACTAAAAATACATAGATTTGTTAATTGTCAAACTGTGCCCAGCTAAAAACCAGCAACCTTAAAAACCATGCTGATGGATGTCAAAACAGTATAACAGCTATGTACAGATAATAATAATAATAAAAGTACATAAAAACAGAAGTAAAATACTAATTCCCACCATCAACAATTGTAGCCAGCCAAGAAAAAAGTGTTTTCAGGTTACATTTAAAATTTTCAGCAGACCCGGGCTTTTTCACATACGTCTGCAGGTTTTCTCCTCATCACATTCATTGTATATTATAACAACAGACAAAACAATAAATAATGCAACTTATTGCATGGTATAATCAATTCATGGGTCCTGCCTTCTACATGTCTGTATGTATCAGACACAAAATACACTGAATGTTCTACACTCACAGAAATATTTGCCCTAACTTTTAAGAGTTATGTAATTTTATTACATGACTGATTCCCATTTACTTTTTTTTTTTTAGACAATTTAAATACAAACCTAGCAAATAACCCTTACATGATACATATTCATTAATCCTATTTTTACTGTCATTGACTCTTAGATTACATTTTTTTAAAGCTGGACTTTTTCCTAAAAATTATTCTGATGTTTATGGCTCTCCGCTGCACATTCCTGCAATGGAATTTTCTCTCTCTCTCTCTCTCTCTCTCTCTCTCTCTCTCTCTCTCTCTCTCTCTCTCTCTCTCTCACACACACACACACACACACACACACACACACACACACACACACACACACACACACACACACACAGACACACACACACACACACATCAAGACAAAATTAAGAGAACTGATTTCCATACAGGTATTTAATTACCAGATAATGCAACTGTTCTCGACCTTTGCCCTCAGGGACCATCTACCATACAGGACACATTTTTTTGTTTCTCACTGCTGGACGTGATTGGCTGAGCACACCTGAATGAGGTAGTTCGGGGAGGGCAGGGAGAGATGGAAAATGTGTAGGTTAGGGGTCCCGGAGACCAGAGTTCAGAACCGCTGGTACATGGACTGTGATTCAAGCGGATGAATGTGAATGTCCATAGCTTCACATGAGGAGTGTTTACATTCAGACAAGTGTCTGTCTTACAAAAATAAAAACTAGAAATACCATGAATTGCTGTCCTATTCCTGGGTCATTTATGGAGGTTAAAGATAAAGACATACACTTCTAGTTTTTCAGCAATAATTTTTATTAAAATGGATTTTTAAATTGGATTTTTTTTTTTATTTGTTCTGTCTGGATGTCACCATCATAACCCTTCAGTTTCTTATATCATCTGTGTCCAAATTCAGAGCCTGCATACGTCTAAGAGCTGTGTCCCACAAAAACCTTCAGGCTTCAGGAAACACAGCAGAGCCCAGGACAAACCATCCAGAAAGGAGACCGTCTAGACTATGAGGCATTTTGCTGTTGCATCATGAGTGTTCCCTCCCCCACTCCATCACTTAGCAGCCTTGACAGTTACATGCGACATGTTATGTTACCGGGTGTGAACCATAATTTCATAATCATTTTTCAGTACTTGTTTATACTTTACTTATAAACATTACTTTTTAATAATTGTACATAAGGAGCTTTTCGTCCTTTTGTCTTTTGTCTCCAAAAACAAACAAAAAATCCATGCAATGACTTATGAGATTGTTTGGGCCACGAGGGATACACCTGTTGTAATCTTCCTCTTCATGGCAAAGAAGGCTAAGCGCATCTACAATATTCCAAGGACCCTTCGTAATGGGACAGCCTAGCCACTTCTGATGTAAGCAGCTGACCACTACAACCATAGAAGGGTGCGGCTGCTGAATTGGTACACAGATATGGTCTTCCATTAGAATCTAGAGGAACATCTATCTTGCAGTTAATGTGACACCATAAAAAAGAATGTATGACCAGTGGTACCAAAGATATCACACACTGGAAGCACACACCTACGGACGAACGGGCAAAGTAGAATTTTTTGGCTTCGGGTCACAAAATTAAACAAACGGTGACATTTGGCAAAGCAATAGAAGTATGGGTCAGGAAAAAACAAATGAGTAGCTGCACTGTATTCACAGTTATGTTTGTGCATGTTTAGCAGATCAAGAAACCGATACCACTTCCCCTTGCTGAGTCCTTGCCTCAGCCCATTCTCTGTGTCAGGATAAATGACTTTGGCTGAGCCATGAGGGGATGGAATAGATTTGAAAATGAGATTGTTTCCCAGACTAAACTGTGCACCGTTTTACATTTGACTCACTGATAAATGTCAGAGAACAGAAAAGTATCACATGAAAGCCAACATAGCAGAGACGACCAGGAAGGAAAGGAGGAGTACACTCTAGAAGTACTTTAAAAGCTTTGATGCCGTACTCTAACCCAAACCTTTACCCTTTACCCACAACCAATAACCCCAAATATAAACCCATATACTGTAGGTGAAAGGTTCAGCCTTGCGTGGTGGTGATACACGATGAGAATCAGAGCCTGGAAAGTCTTTGGTCATTCTCCTGGATGAGCATTGGGACATTTTGGCGACCATTCTTCTTGTCTTGGAGCCAGTGGAGGACAAGATTTCAGACAAATCTCATGTAACTCCCAATCTCTTCTGTAAATTAGTCAAGAGTCTCTTGGTAATCATGCTGTCCACACTCAAAGTTCATTCTCAAACCGTGTGACTGAGTGAACCTCCAGCTTTCCACCACATTCCTCCATGGTTGTCATCAGACTCAGATTGAACTATGAGACACAGGTGCTGCTCCTTACTCACGACTGCTTGTTATAACTGTAACCTTTGTGTATAAATATCAAGATATATTGTTGCTGTATTTGACCTCTAAAGCCAGAACATCTTTGTGGGTGCATTAACCATTAAAGCTGTTTATCCATTATATAAGCATGACACCACAGAAGGTCCTCATCACGGACAGACAGTATCCATCTGTGGATAGAAAACATCCATCACTTCTTCCACATCCTTTCCTCTCCCTCCTTCCATCCCTCGCTCCCTCACACTGTGCTCAGGCCACTTCCTGAGTTGAGCTCAGCACTGATAGATGGCAGGGCTCTTTCCAATTCCCTGACCTTTGCCCTTATGTAGCGGATAAGGAAGTGTCAGTGGGAACCGACGGGGTCAGGTCAGATCTGTGCACCGGGATCCTGGTTGCTGTGCGGCCTTGCCGTCCCTCCCTATCAAGCCCTCCACATGTGTTTCCTGTTGTTTTTCAGACTAGCGGCCCTACAGCGGCTTGCAGCACAACAGCAGGGGCCTTTTCCTGAGGCTTTGTTTGGCCTGGCCTCTGGGAATGGCTTAAATTTAGGTGTGTGTGACAGAAGACCTCCCCACCCACACCTCCAAATCACCATGTGAGCCATAACCAGTACAGTAGAGTCTCGTAAACATGCTCCCCCACCACTTATTTTTTAACACTGACCTCTCTGTGCAAATTTACAACCTGTGAGAACAAACGATCAGTAACAGTGAGGAAGAAAAGAGAGAGAAGTAGAAGTGTGTTTATGTGTATGTGGTAACTCTGATATGTATCAGCCCAATATTGACTTTGTGTTTAACACCAATATGATTCATGCAAGTTCACATAATGCACTTGCTGGCCTCAAACTAGCAATTATAAATCCAAATCTTATCCCCCTTATCTCTTTGAAGACATGACAACTAGCCAAATATTCCCATCTTTGTGCATCTCTACAATTTCCACCCCTCCCATCAGCAAAGTGGCTATTAGGAGAGTAAAAGTCTGTCTAAGGCTCCTCTTGGGCTTCACCTGTTTGACAATGGAACATAAAGACAACAACAATAAAACACTCTGCACACTGCATTCTTTGTGCTTCTTTAAGGGGAGGTGATGGTCTAGTGGTATCAAGCATTTGGCTTGAGACCAGAGGATTCTCTGTTCAAATCCCAGCCTAACTGGAAAATCACTAAGGGCCCTTGGGCAAGGTCCTTAATCCCCTAGTTGCTCCCCGTGTGCAGTGAGCGCCTTGCATGGCAGCAGCCTCACATCGGGGTGAATGCGAAGCATTATTTGTAAAGTGATTTGAGCATCTGATACACATGGAAATGCGCTATATAAATGCAGTCCATTTACCATTTTAACCCTCGGCCGCCATACGTGAGTGTAGCTGCCAATTTCATCATCCGTTCATTCTTACTCCTAACAGGTGGCTTTCTGGCATCAAAGTGGGACGACCAACCTGTAGACTGGGGTTTCATTCCAGGTGAATGCTCCAGGCTACTGGTCTGTGTTCTTGGGCAAGACATTTCTTTTGCATCCTCCCAGTCCACCCACCTATAACGGTACCAACCTCTGTGTGGGGAGTAAGTGGCATTAATCCGGAGTCCTGTTGCCTCCCTGACTGGGACTTGGTCTCTGTGGATCTGGACCAAAGGGCCTCGGAGCCTGTATAGTTGTACTTAGCTCATTTTAGCTATTGAAGAAGTAGTTAAAGACACAAATATTATGTCTCCATGAAGGGGGGGGGGGGGGGGGTGCACTACCTGTGTATTGGTGGCAGATGAACAGCTGTGGTACTTCTACTGTAGCTTCTACTGAGGCCAGAGCCTAGAGTGCCTTTATTAGAGAGAGTCGAAAAAAAATCGGTCACGATTCATGGTGCGATCTTGGGGTGAAATTAACGTTGGCTGTTAATGTGTCTGCATGTAAATCCAGCTATTTTATTTATTTATTAACTGAAAACGCTGAGTTGCTGTGCATTTGGAGCCACAAACAGACACAGCAAGGACTTCAAGATGTACAGATTCCCTTCAGATCCAAACAGAAGAAAAATTTGGGAAAATAAAGTCAGCTGTGTGGGATGGAAGCCGACTTCATCGTCAAAGTTTTGCGAGGTAGGTAAATTTATTGTTCAGTCCCATGTACAGTAAAACTTGACAAGAGTTTGAGTCTATCAAGTCAAGTCATCAGCATGGACAGCAGAGGGTATCTGCCATCACCGTCTTTAAACAACCTATGAATGTGTTGAAGATGGTTGCTTAGCAGATATACCCCACCTATCTCATGCCCTTCACCCCCTTAACCCCTTAACGCCCGAATATATATAGCTGTATATAAAAAATTGTTTTGTGTGTGTTTTTGCCTTTAAGTAGATGGTAAATAATGTTGAGATTATTAATTTCACTTTTGCACAAAAACTAGATAGTAATATTGGGTATTCTGGTAATGACTTTATGTTATAATGTTATAATAATAATGATGGTATGTTGCAAATTTGCGACAACAGGCATACAGGTCAATTTGGTAAGTTGCATATTTGAGTCAGAGATTGTAGCATATATGCGACGATGGGCGTTAAGGGGTTAATGAACTTTTGAAAACCAGCGTGGCATGAATGTGGTGCCCACAGCAGGAAGAACCATTTACAAGGGTCGTTGTTGTTGTTGCGTATTCTGCTGCTCCTGTTTTGTTCGAGGTCGCCAGTATTTTCACCCAAAATTGCCCACTGTAGCAGGTACTAATGCATCCAGTTATGGCCTGGCAGTGCACTCCTGCAGGATCCTGGAACCGGTGATGTAATGCTGTCAAATAGTCACTGAAGCACAATAGAAATATGCTCAGATAGAGAAAGAATGTCTTACCAGTGTTTTGTCATCAGAAAAATTTTATCTATACTTATGTGGTCTGGAGCGTTACAAAGTACTGACTGACCGTAAGCCACTGGTGACTCTCATCAATCACGGAGACTTTGACAAAACCCCTTTGAGGTGCCAGCGACTCCTCATCTGTCTCGTGAAGTTAAATCCTGTAGGAGAGTACATGCCGGGTGAGAACCTGACTGTGTCTGATGTGTTATCTAGATATCCAGTGGTCTGGGTGGACATCACTGGACTGAGCGAAGATGTCCAGACATGTGTAGATGCCATTGAGGACATGAGCAGCATCAAACAGTTCTCAAAGGGATTAAAACCGAGACAGCATAGGATGATTCCCTGCAGCTGGTCAGACACTACATCAGGACCGGCTGGCCGCAATATGTGAGGAGCATTGCTGGACCAGAAACAGAGTACTTTACAGAGAGAGGTAGTCTGAGTGAACAAAGCTGACTGTTAAAAAGAGACCACCAAATCATGATTCCACAAACTGTGAGATCTGAGCTGCTATAGAGGGTCCACCATGGGGACCATGACTTAAACAAACAAATACAGACGAGGATACACAGGTCTAGTTTGATGACCAAAGATGAGTCAAGCGGTTAAAGATGAAGTGCTATCATGCCCATGCTGTAATGCTCACAAGCCGAGCCAACACAGGAGCCACTTATCACTACGTCGTTGCCAGAGCTTCTTTGCAGAAACCTGGTGCCAATTTGTGTGAGCCTAAAGGATGGAATTTCCTAGTAGTCATTGATTACTACTCAAATTGGATAGAAATACTGAACCTCACCAAGACTACAAGTGAAACTGTGATAAACAAGCTGCTGGGTGTATTTGTATGGTTTGGGAGCCTGTAATTTTTGCAGCCACCAACTCCACCAGATGATTTCACTGATTAACATCACTTTGAGCAGATGGGATGAGTTCATCAATGAAATCACCTGGTGGACTTGGTGCTTACAAAGAAGACCTGCACCCTCTTGGCCTTTTCTGGAATCAGTTTGATGCCTGTGCCTTGTGGGAAGGAGAATATTGACCATGGTTCCCATATTCAACCATCAACTAAAACCAACCTGGCTTGATCTGTCAAAAATAAGGCGGAATGAAGCAAGCTGATGAAAGCATCTACAATACAAAATACGCCTTGAGTGTAGGAGATGGATTATGGCTGAAAACAGATACTGAAAAGAAATGTAGTGAAACTGGAGTTGTACAAGCCACAAGTTCTACAACACAGTCAGGCACTTGTAGATCATCAGCAAGAAATATCAAAAGCCTTCATCATGGACAATCTCCACACCAGTTGACCACAGTGTTGGCACTCAAGAGCCCCAGAGCCCAACCAATACTGAAACTGAGAGTGCTGACTTGACACCATCTACCACAGTTGTGAAGACATGTTCAGCATGTGTTATGAAACCTGTTGCTAAATTAACAGTATTAGTTAGACAGAGTGAGGAGAGGTATGGGGCAGAATAACCCCCCTCCCATTCTACTAGGGAGTAGAAGTTGAGCACCTACTACCCAGTAGACTAAGCTGATTGTTTGGGTAATTTCCAGTTTATTGTTAGAGTGACATTTCTGTTGATTAGGGAAAAGAAGAAGAAAAAAGGAAAGAAAATGAAGGGTACTTTAATTTGTTGGATACGTTATGGAAAAAGAAGGTCAAGTTCATTGAGCAAAGTTGTGTTAGTTTTAGCTTTCGGAGAACACTTGAGTTACATTGTCAATGCAATTAGGTCATATCATTGACTGTGTTTTTATATACTGTAAAGTACAACACCCATTGTAAAGGGGGGAGATGTGAAGAAAGCTGTTCTGGACTTTACGCCAGTGAATGCAGTTGTAAATAAAAGTACAAAGCTACCATCTCATGCACATGCCATCTTCGGAATGTGTCTTCAGACTCCTTTTGTGCCAGAAAGCCCATGTTACAGGTTAGGTGAATTGGTGACTTTAAATTGACCGTAGGTGTGGGCGAGAGTGGGAATAATTTGCTTGCCCATACTTGTCGGCCTGGCAATAGACTGGTGGGCTGTCCAGGGTGAACACTGTCTCTTGCCCAGACTGCTGGGTGGGGCTCCAGGGCTCCCCCTGTGATCCTTAACTGGAATAAGCTGGTATAGAAAATAGATGGCTGGATAGGTGGATGAATAAATTAATGAATTTGCCTGATAGATAAGCAAACCAATTAGGCCCAATAAACAGACACAGATGTTAACCTTGGTGCCGGAACAAACATTAAAGCTTAAGCAAATAGACAAAGACAAATGGGTAAATAATGTACTGAGAGATTGTAAGATATCCCACTTCAAAGGACAGTCAATGGAACAACACCACAGTTGTGGAATATTAACCAGTGGAACTCACTCTATTTTTAGCTAATTATCTCCAGTGAAATGTGACATCAGTTGTTTGTGGCGTATGATTTTTTTTTTTCCATGAAGAAGGGAACGTATAGAACGTTTCAGGCAGTTTCAGAACCCGCGGCTCATAAGTTCTGTCAAGCTCTCGCTCCTGTGCTGGGACTCAGTCGTGGAGCAAAGTTTTGTTCGTGACCTTTTTGACTGAAAGGACACCAAAACCCAAGGCACCCCCACCCCAACTCAACTCACATTTCTAGGATCTCAAGAGGCCCCTCAGCATTACCCCCCGAATGTTTTCCATCAAGGAACCAGCACACTAATTTACAGTGTGGTGAGAAAAAAGCGGAGGCTCAGCATTTCGCTTTCGACACCCCCCCGACTTCACTTCTCCTCCCACCGACCGCCACCGCCACCACTCCTTCTCCCCTTCTCCTCCTCTTTCCTGACACAGCAGTACTATGCAAGTGTGTGACATCATAGCGCTCATCTCCAGAAAACGTCAAAACATTCCCAGCAGCGAACAGACGAGAATGGCTTCCATATGGTGGATACGCACCTCTTTTTTTTTCCATGGGGGTGGAGGTTGATGGGCACGATGGGGGCGTGCTGGAGCAGAAGCAAAAGAAATAGGAGAAACAGAGAATTGGCAGTTTATCTTTCCCCATGAAACTTGAAAAGGAGCTTTCATCTTTTGCTGGTATGGAGGGCTTGCCCAAAACCAAGGCTGCACTTCCAAATCTATCATTTTATCATCTTTCAGTAGACAGGAAAGACTGTTCATCAGGTCTCTCTCCTGCATGCTGTCTCTTTCTCTGCGATTCAGGAAATGTAACTGGATCTCGGTGTTGGCCGCTCGCCTTCCAGCCACCACAGGTTTAGCTTGGCTGCAGTCCAGCCAGCTGCCTGACACCCCATAGCATGGGAAGATCCTGCCTCCTTGGCCCAGCTGCAGCACCAGCTCCCCCTGAAGCACTGCACGCACCGGCTGTGCGCACAAATCATTGATTTGTGTACAATTAAGTGCTGCAACTAGGCGTGTCACAATAATTACTATAATAATAATAATCTACTTCTCAGGCAATATATGCACGACCTCAACAATTTTAACTGAGACTGATCTTCCCCATTGTGTCAACAAAAGAATAACACCATTTTAGCAACATGATGCCACAATAAACAGCAGCGGCAGCACATTACTGCCATGGTAAGACTTCAGCGCAGCAACTAAACTGAATTCTGAAGTAAGTCCCACATGCATAGGCCCTGAAGCCCATTGGTGCTGGTGCTTATCACCGAACTGCGGAACATGAAGTAGATGAAGTAGTCTACAACTCCCCCTGGATGAGCTGCCAGGCCTGTGCAGGTTTCTTCTCCAGTCAAGACTGCTACCCATTAAGACCAAAGGATACTCTGGCCACCCCAGCCAGAGCCCGGGTTTTAGCCGACTGGTCAGAGCATCCACCTCCCACGCTGGAGAGTGTGAGTTTGCGCTCTGAAGTGAGTGGGAGGAGTCAATCACAATGCAGACAGAGCCATGATACACACATACACACATGAACTAGGTGAAAATGCAGACAATGTGTTACGTAGTCTTCCTGACTACCAAAAAATGTTCAAAAACTAAAGAAGCTCTCACACCTTGCCGAGTTGAGTGCCCTTTTCCCAAATCAGCACGGCTTGTGTTTGTCCCAGGGGGAGGTCGGCATGCAGCTTGGCGCTGATCAAACAAGTCAGGAAAGGTCAGTTAAACTGGTGCATATGTTCAGATTTTTTGTGCTCCGGTTCAGATTGCCCTGTAAGGAATCATTGCAACTTGGCATCTAGTTTTCATGCATCAAAATGATTATCTTGAGAATTGAAGAGATGAGGATGGAATGTACGTAAAGTGGCCCTGAGTTACAATGAGTTACACTGGGCTGCACTGATCTGAGCACAGGTGGGGCTGAGGTGGCTGCAGAGTCCCCCAACCACTGTTGCCAGGTGAGAACTGCTCCGGGAAATTAGCCATGGTAAGCAGACATGTAATTCATGATGCCGCAAAATTGGACCTGTTGTGTGAAGCCTTGGTCACACCGAATAATGAATGATGACTAATGAGCCACGTATCATGTTTTTTTGGTACAAGTGGAGTTATTCAAGAAACGTGGGAGAATAGTGGCTCTGAGTGGCAGATTATTTGGCTAACGAGGCTCATCTCTGAGCGTGGTGATAAATTCAAGAAGTTCAAAATTTACCAAAAGTACCACGGGGCAAAATGTGTACGAGGTATTACGAGGACAAATGAGGATGTTAGAGGCATGTTATTGGTGAGAACGAGGCTGTTATTGACCAATTATCCGAGTACCTAGGAGCTACGAGGACAGGACAGGCTACGTGCAACAGAACATGTTCCACTCTGAAAAAGCCCTTGTAGCCTTTTTTAACATCTGTTTCCTGCAATTCCTTCAGAAGAATATCATATATGTGGCTCACTATTCAAATAATCACTGAAACGTCTGACAAATCCATACGTGGCTCATTATTCATGGCTTTATTATACGGTCTGACCAGGGCTTGTGTGGCTTAAGTCCAGCTGGTTTCAAACAGCTTCACTGGGGTTTGGTTTAAGCCAAATGTCAGA
This sequence comes from Thalassophryne amazonica, assembly GCF_902500255.1. Lineage (NCBI taxonomy): Eukaryota > Metazoa > Chordata > Actinopteri > Batrachoidiformes > Batrachoididae > Thalassophryne > Thalassophryne amazonica. The sequence continues at coordinate 69,560,732 of NC_047115.1, forward strand.
GATGAGCTGGTTAACACGAGCATGCTCCTTTGTTCATTTATTTGTAATTCACAAAGCCCATAGGGCACAGGGCAGTATGGTGGCTTAGTGGTTAGCATCACTATAGAGTAGACGCTGCATCGACCGGGGCTGCGTAATGGTGCTGACGAACCATGGGGCCACCATCTTAGACCGGTCATCCGACCCACTCCACTCAGTGCTGTTCAGCAGGTGCAGGTGTGTCAGCGCATTTAATCCACCGTAACTATCTGAAAACTAAGCGGATTTTCATGTAGGACAAATGGTTTGGCGTATTTTAATATTCATAGTGGGATTAACAAGAATAGAATATTCTGATAGAGCCTAGACTGTAGACAGGTATTTAGCAAACTATGTAAACACACATTACACACACACACACACACACTATCTATCTATCTATCTATCTATCTATCTATCTATCTATCTATCTATCTATCTATCTATCTATCTATCTATCTATCTATCTATCTATCTATCTATCTATCTATCTATCTATCTATCTATCTATCTATCTATCTCTCTCTCTCTCTCTCTCTCTCTCTCTCTCTCTCTCTCTCTCTCTCTCTCTCTCTCTCTCTCTCTCTCTCTATATATATATATATATATATACACACACTAATATATGATAGAGAAGCAGACTGTGGCAGTGAAGTCAATTATTTTAGTAATTAATGTGATTAGGCTATATATAAATAATATTTACATATATAAACAAAATACTGAGGAAAGAATGCATTATATTTCTATATAGAACATAACAATAGAAGTTATATATCAGAGAAAATGAAACTATATATAAAAAAATCTGAGTATCTATATATATATATAGATATATAGATATATAGCAGCGCTCCCAGGCGCCGTCGTCAGCCTGTTTCAAGCTGAAAACCTCCACATTTCAGGCTCTTTTGATCCAGGACGTCGTGAGAGAACAGAGAAGTTGACGACGACGCCTGGGAGCGCTGCACAACATCTCGCTCCGTGGGAAGTCCTTAAAGCGACAGTATCACCTCAAAATCTCTCATCAGCCGTTGAAATTTTCACCGAAAACCAGCTGAATTTTTTGAACCGTGTCCACTTCGATGTGACTCACAGGTTTTGAAAAAATTTTGATCAAACAAAGCGCCAGTCTCTCAGCAACTTCTCAGACAAAGGAATTCCGACGAGGGGGCTGGACCACACCTCCCACAAGGCGTGCTCACAGGCGAATGACGTCACCGACAGGCATGAAAAAACTCATGCATGCGCATGAGGGTTCAAGCATGTCTGACGTAAAAACATATGAATGAAATCCATATAGTTTTTGAAAAAAATAAAAAGGACCTATACTTTATTGACAGACCTCGTATATAATAGATAAACGTTATATATCAGAGAAAATCATAAGGTCAAGAGAAGTGAGTGCAGAAATGTGGTGCAGAAAAACATCCTCTGTTCCAATCACCTCCTGGACTATGTGTGTGTGACTGTTGACACCTTTGGAGCTTTGTTGAAGCTTGGCCAATTACCCTCTCTGCAGCTCTCAGCACCTTATAATAATAACAATAATAATACATTATATATTGCTTCACACAGTGCTAAGAGACACTTTACAGAACAACAAAGAACAAACTACTTTAATATAGAAAGATTAAAACTAAAAGTAAACAAGATTATAAAATCAGAACTTCACTGTGCTTTGTGATGGAATCGTTACGATGACTGGCCCAAGATGGCGGGCACATTTCTTCCGCCTCAGCAACCAACCAATGCGGCGTCTACTCTTTATAATGCCTATGGTTAGCACTGTTGCCTCGCAGCAAGAAGGTCATGGGATTGATTCCCATGACCTGTGGCCTTTCTGTCTGGAGTTTGCATGTTTTCCCCGTGTTTGCATGGGTTCCCTCTGGGTGTTCCGGCTTCCTCTCACATCCAAAGACATGCAGGTTAGGTGGATTGAAAACTAAATCGTCCGTAAGCGCGTGTGAATGTGTTTGTCTATCTGTATGCGGCCCTGTGACAGACTGGCGTCCTGTCCGGGGGTGTAGTCCACCTCATGCCCTATGATTACTGGGATAGGCTCCAGCCCCCCCCCCCCCCCCCAATTAATTGGAGTAAGCAGGCATTAATTATTTTATTTTTTCCTTTGGGTTATTTAATTTTTTTTTTCTACATTCCAATTCTAGTGTCTGAATATATTGAATATTGAATATTAATGGTCCATTGCCCTTTCAAAGGGCATACTTAGATTACCAATGGCAAAACAACAACAAAAAAAAGTTTTTAAATGACAATAATATTGTTTGTTGCAATTATTTCTGGGAAAATATAACAAAAAAAAGCAACAGTTGTGACAGTCCTAGATGGTACAAATGACTTTTTTTTTCCCATCAGGTAATTTATAACATTTTTATGCTGCATTCATTTCCGTTTCAAGTGTTGCTAAGGACTTATATAAAAGTATATCTGAGTTACTGAGGGTTATTTCTAAGTGAGGAGAAAGTGGGGCAGCCACACTGATGTTAGGCTAGCAATAATTTCAGCTTTTTTTTTTTTTTTTACAGTGGTGGAAAAAGTATCAAAAAATATGTGCAGAAACCGCTAGAAACTAAATGTGTAATAACTGTCCATGTGAGCACTGTGTTCTAAATGTCACACTGTATTGTGGCAAAAACATGTTGAAAAGTAGCTATAAACATGTCTCCCATTTTTAGCTAGCTGCAGTCACGGCAGCAGCCACAGATGTTAGCGCTTCAGCATACTTAATCAAAAAACTGGAGCATTTTTAATATGCTAAGCAGATGGGTAGCAGAGGATTATGAGTGGTCTGGAAATTTTTGCAGCTGTTCCTTTTTTTTATAGCTTTTTTCATAAACAGAATGGAACACAAACATGAGGCACATCCTGGAACACATTAGCCTAAATAAACAAAATGAGAGTTTTTGAAATTGCTCATATGCATGCCATCACCACTGCTTATATGTAACAGCAACAAAATGATAAAGATGAATGAATAAGGACTTCATTATGATCAGTATTTATTGCCGCTGCAGGGAATATAGGCGTTCTTATCATATTACGCTCTCGGTGCCACATTGCTCCTTGCAGATCTTTACCACCACAGAAACATTGGTAGTTTTTATTCTATGATAAACATCTGTAACATTTGCTGTCATTAGTTTGACTATATGTTTTTGGACTTACTATAGATTTGACATCATTTTCACAACCTGGAAAGCTGCATTTGAAGTCTAACCTTTCCCAATAGAGAACAGGCAACAACATTATGATGCACTGCATTCTGGGATTGCAGGTACCATGTTCACCAGGACAAACAGCGGTGGCTGTGTGTCTGTTTTATATGTTATTAGCTCATGTTTGTGTGTACTTTATTTCTGTGTGGTGAACACTGAATCTCTCTCTCTCTCTCTCTCTCTCTCTCTCTCTCTCTCTCTCTCTCTCTCTCTCTCTCTCTCTCTCTCTCTCTCTCTATATATATATGTATATAGACACACATACACACACATGCACACACACACTCATCTTCAACCGCTTATCCAAGATTGGACTGCAGGGGACTGAAGCCTATCACGGTAATCATAGGATGTGAGGCAGGTTACACCATGAAGAGGATGCCAGGGCTACATATAGACAAGCAACTGGCGGCACAGTTGATTAGTGGTTAGCACTGGTGCTTCAAAGCAAGAAGGTTGTGGGATTGATTCCCAGCCTTTCTGTGTGTAGTTTGCATGTTCTCACCATGTCTGTGTGGGTTTCCGTCAGGCACTCCGGTTTCCTTCCACAATCAAAAACATGCGTATTTAAGGTCTGCTCCTTTCTCTGCCCCACTTGTTTCTTGAAGGATTGACTGTGTGGACAGAACATGTAGGAGTTTGTTCTGTAAAAACAGTGCTGGAATTAACTTCTATTCTCTTCTCTTTTTTGTCAGCCAACCTTGAATATTTTCTTATTTGTTTGACTTTTGCAAATAATGTTTGGTATTAAGGGACTGAACGTGTGACTCCCTACAGTATGTTCTCTTGGCTGTACAGAGGGATATCAGTGTTGGGAAGGTGTCGTAGCACGGACCCACAACAGGGGGCGCAAATGAACGGACAATGAGTAAGCCAAAAAGTAACAATTTAATGTTGTGATAATACACAACTAAATTTACAGAAATTTGCACAGTCAGTTAACACCAGGTGACGTGTGGGCAGGCTCGAAGATAGAAGACCCCCGATGAGAGAGAAGACGCGTCCCACACGGCTTCCACCACCAACGGTCTGAAGAACACCGGAGCCGCCAAGTCCCGAGTCCCCAGGTGGCCTCTGTCTTCGGCTGTCGACCCTGGTACTGCTGGCAGAAAGCAGAGATAAGATGTATGAGTGTGAGTCCGCACACTCAGTAATCCACAGTCCATACACAGTTAGGAGGGAGCACCTCCACCTCCAATCACACACTCATGCAGCTCCTGGTTTAACCACTTATCTGGGTTGGGGTGTGAGGCGAAGCCGTCGCTGTCACACCAAACGCCAATTCCTCAGACAAGGCAACACTCCAGGAAAACGGCTGCAAACAGAAGTTCAGGTTATACACACAAAGTGTCAGTCAGCAGAGAAATTACCCTTTCAATAGTAGTCGATTTCTCGGCTAGGAGGTGGAGTTGCAGTCCGGCTTTTATGATGGTGATGATGACGATGAACGAGTGACAGCTGGTGCAGGGGATGAATGACAGCTGTCACTTCTTCTGGGTCTGGCGCCCTCTCGTGCTTGGAGCCCGCACTCCAAGCAGGGCACCCTCTGGTGGTGGTGGGCCAGCAGTACCTCCTCTTCAGCGGCCCACATAACAGGACCCCCCCCTCAACGAGCGCCTCCTGGCGTCCGACCAGGCTTGTCCGGATGTCTTGTGTAGAAATCGGCCAGGAGGGCCGGGTCCAGGATGAAGCTCCTCTTCACCCAGGAGCGTTCTTCAGGTCCATACCCCTCCCCAGTCCACCAGATATTGGAACCCCTGGCCCTTACGACGGACGTCCAGGAGCCTGCGGACTGTCCAGGCAGGCTCCCCGTCAATGAGCCGGGCAGGAGGCGGCGTAGGTCCCGGAGTACAGAGGGGCGAGGTGTGGTGTGGCTTAAGACGGGAAACATGAAAAACAGGGTGAATCCGCAGTGAAGCCGGGAGTTGGAGCTTCACTGCAGCCGGGTTGATGATCTTGAGCACACGAAACGGACCAATGAACCTTTCCTTTAGTTTCGGGGAGTCGACACACAGAGGGATGTCCTTGGTCGAGAGCCACACCTCCTGCCCGGGCTGGTACGTGGGGGCCGGGGAACGCCGGCGGTCCGCATGGGCCTTGGCCCTCGTCCGGGCCTTTAACAGAGCAGAGCGGGTGGTCCGCCACACCCGGCGGCACCTCCTGAGGTGGGCCTGGACCGAGGGCACACCGACCTCTCCCTCCACCAGCGGGAACAATGGGGGCTGGTACCCCAAACATGCCTCAAAACAGGAGAGGCCGGTGGCAGACGAAACTTGGCTGTTATGGGCATACTCGATCCAGGCCAGATGGTGACTCCAGGCCGCCGGGTGCGCGGAGGTGACGCATCGAAGGGCCTGCTCCAGCTCCTGGTTAGCCCGCTCTGCCTGGCCATTTGTCTGGGGGTGGTACCCGGACGAGAGACTCACGGTGGCCCCCAGCTCCTTACAGAAACTCTTCCACACCTGCGAAGAGAACTGGGGACCACGATCTGAAACGATGTCCGATGGTATCCCATGCAGCCGCATGACGTGGTGGACCAGGAGGCCTGCCGTCTCCTGGGCCGTCGGGAGCTTCGGGAGGGCCACGAAGTGGGCCGCCTTGGAGAACCGGTCCACTATCGTGAGGATTACGGTGTTGCCCTGGGACGGCGGGAGGCCCGTGAAGAAGTCCAGGCTGATGTGAGACCAGGGGTGATGAGGCACCGGCAGGGGTTGGAGGAGTCCCGAAGTCCTCCGATGGTCTGCCTTGCCCCTGGCACAGATGGTACAGGCCTGGACGTAGTCCCGGACGTTGGTTTCCAGGGACGCCCACCAGAAGCGCTGCTGGACTACTGCCACGGTCCTACGCACTCCGGGATGACAGGACAGCTTGGACCCGTGACAGAAGTCCAATACGGCAGCTCTTGCCTCTGGTGGGACGTACAGTCTGTTCTTGGGGCTGGTCCCCGGGTCCGGGCTCCTTGCAAGGGCCTCCCGGACGGTCTTCTCCATGTCCCAGGTGAGGGAGGCCACGACAGTGGAGTCGGGGATGATGGTCTCGGTGGGGTTAGACAGCCCCGCTTTGGCTTCTTCTTCGTGCACCCGGGACAATGCATCTGATTTTTGGTTCTTGGTCCCGGGGCTGTACGTGATCCGGAAGTCAAAGCGCCCGAAGAACAGAGACCAGTGGGCTTGCCTGGGGTTCAGCCGCTTGGCGGTCCGGATGTACTCCAGGTTCCGATGGTCCGTGAAAACCGTGAAGGGCAACGATGCCCCCTCCAGCAGGTGTCTCCACTCTTCAAGAGCCTCCTTCACCGCGAGGAGCTCCCGATTGCCGACGTCATAGTTCCGTTCAGCTGGGATCAACCTGCGGGAAAAATAGGCACAAGGATGGAGAACTTTATCAGCCTCCACGCTCTGGGACAGCACGGCTCCTATCCCTGAGTCAGAGGCGTCCACTTCTACTATGTACCGGCGAACAGGATCAGGCTGCACTGGTGCAGTCGAGAACCGGCGTTTCAACTCCTGGAACGTGGCTTCGCACCGATCCGACCAGGCGAAGGGGACCTTGGTGGAGGTCAGGGCAGTCAGGGGCTAACTACCTGACTGTAACCTTTAATGAACCTCCTGTAGAATTTTGCAAAGCCGAGGAACTGCTGTAGTTTCCTGCGGCTTGTTGGTTGGGGCCAATCTCTCACCGGCGCAACCTTGGCCGGATCAGGGGCGACGGAGTTGGAGGAGATGATGAACCCCAGGAAGGACAAAGAAGTGCGGTGGAACTCGCACTTCTCGCCCTTCACAAACAGCCGGTTCTCCAACAACCGCTGTAGGACCTGACGTACATGCTGGACATGGGTCTCAGGGTCCGGGGAAAAGATCAGTATATCGTCCAGATATACGAAGACGAACCGATGCAGGAAGTTCCGCAAGACGTCATTTACCAAAGCTTGGAACGTCGCGGGGGCGTTAGTGAGGCCGAACGGCATGACCAGGTACTCAAAGTGACCTAACGGGGTGTTGAATGCCGTCTTCCATTCGTCTCCCTTCCGGATCCGAACCAGGTGGTACGCGTTTCTAAGATCCAATTTCATGAAAATTTGGGCTCCATGCAGGGGCATGAACACTGAATCCAACAGAGGTAACGGGTATCGGTTGCGAACCGTGATCTCGTTCAGCCCTCTGTAATCAATGCATGGACGGAGTCCGCCGTCCTTTTTACCCACAAAAAAGAAACCAGCACCCATCGGGGAGGTGGAGTTCCGGATCAGCCCGGCAGCTAAAGAGTCCCAGATGTAGGTCTCCATTGATTCGCGTTCCGGACGTGAGAGGTTGTACAACCTACTGGACGGGTACTCAGCGCCCGGGACCAAATCGATGGCACAATCGTACGGTCGGTGCGGGGGAAGAGTGAGCGCCAGATCTTTGCTGAAAACGTCAGCAAGATCATGGTACTCCTTTGGCACCGCCGATAGATTGGGGGGGACTTTAACCTCCTCATTAGCCGTCGTGCCGGGAGGAACCGAGGATCCTAAACACTCCCGGTGGCAGGTTTCACTCCACTGCTTCACAACCCCGGATGGCCAATCTATCCGGGGATTGTGCTTCACCATCCATGGAAATCCCCAAATCACTCGGGAGGTAGATGGTGTTACATGGAACACGATCTCCTCCCTGTGATTCCCAGACACAACCAAGGTCACTGGTTGTGTCTGATGTGTGATTAATGGAAGCAGGGTGCCATCTAGTGCTCGCACCTGCAATGGTGCCGGCAGAGCCACCAGGGAGAGCCCTACTTCCTTTGCCCATCTGCTATCTAGCAGATTCCCTTCCGACCCCGTGTCTACCAGTGCTGGGGCGTGAAGGGTTAAATCCCCACAAAGGATCGTTACTGGGATTTGTGCAGATTTGCGGGGTTTTCCCACGTGCGTGTTATGGCCCACCCTTAGCCCAGTTTCTAAGGACGGGCGTTGTAGTTTGACCGTTTGGGGCAGTCCTTCTGCCGGTGCTCACAAGAGCCGCAGATAAAACACTCCCCGCGGGCCAGCCTCCTTTGTCTGATGTTTGTTTCACTTTGGCCCTGCTCGTGTCCATAGCCTCGTCAGCAGGGGGAGCTGTACCCACACGTAGCTCTCTGGCAGTGAAGCGTGGGGACGATGTCACCTTTTCGGAACCGGAAGGAGGAGGGACGGCTCGTGCCCGGTCACACCCCCCGGCCTGCTCCCGACGATGCTCGTTTAAACGGTTGTCTAAGCGTATAACTAAATCGACAAGCCCGTCAAAATCCCGCGGTTCCTCCTTAGCCAGCAGGTGCTCCTTCAGGACCGGGGACAGTCCATTTACGAAGGCGGCGCGGAGCGCAACGTTATTCCAGCCGGACCTCGCTGCCGCGATGCGGAAGTCGACTGCATACTCGGCTGCGCTACGGCGCCCCTGTCTCATAGACAGCAGCACGTTCGAAGCGGTCTCGCCTCTGTTGGGATGGTCAAACACTTGTTTGAACTCCCGTACAAACCCAGTATAAGACGTTAGGAGCCGTGAATTCTGCTCCCAAAGCACCGTAGCCCAGGCGCGTGCCTCTCCTCGAAGCAGATTAATAACATAAGCCACCCGGCTGGCGTCTGATGCGTACATGACAGGGCGCTGTGAAAAGACGAGCGAACACTGCATGAGGAAGTCTGCGCACGTCTCAACACAGCCCCCGTACGGTTCCGGAGGGCTTATGTATGCTTCAGGGGACGGTGGGGGGGTTCGTTGAACGACCAGTGGAACGTCTGATACAGGCCCAGGACCAGCCAGAGGAGTGGCTGCAGCAGCGCCCTGATCGCGCGCTTCCACCCTGGCGGTGAGAGCCTCCACCCTCCGATTAAGGAGGACATTCTGCTTGGTCACTAAATCTAACCGAGCCGTGAAGGCGGTTAAGATCTGCTGCAGCTCACTCAACACGCCTCCCGCTGACGCCTGCGCTCCTGGCTCTTCCATTGGCCGTTCAAGCTCGGGTTGACGCCCCTCGGAATCCATGACGATGGCCGAGAAATCCTGTTGGGAAGGTGTCGTAGCACGGACCCACAACAGGGGGCGCAAATGAACGGACAGTGAGTAAGCCAAAAAGTAACAATTTAATGTTGTGATAATACACAACTAAATTTACAGAAATTTGCACAGTCAATTAACACCAGGTGACGTGTGGGCAGGCTCGAAGATAGAAGACCCCCGACGAGAGAGAAGCCACGTCCCACACGGCTTCCACCACCAACGGTCTGAAGAACACCGGAGCCGCCAAGTCCCGAGTCCCCAGGTGGCCTCTGTCTTCGGCTGTCGACCCTGGTACTGCTGGCAGAAAGCAGAGATAAGATGTATGAGTGTGAGTCCGCAGTAATCCACAGTCCATACACAGTTAGGAGGGAGCACCTCCACCTCCAATCACACACTCGTGCAGCTCCTGGTTTAACCACTTATCTGGGTTGGTGTGTGAGGCGAAGCCGTCGCTGTCACACCAAACGCCAATTCCTCAGACAAGGCAACACTCCAGGAAAACGGCTGCAAACAGAAGTTCAGGTTATACACACAAAGTGTCAGTCAGCAGAGAAATTACCCTTTCAATAGTAGTCGATTCTCGGCTAGGAGGTGGAGTTGCAGTCCGGCTTTTATGATGGTGATGATGACGATGAACGAGTGACAGCTGGTGCAGGGGATGAATGACAGCTGTCACTTCTTCTGGGTCTGGCGCCCTCTCGTGCTTGGAGCCCGCACTCCAAGCAGGGCACCCTCTGGTGGTGGTGGGCCAGCAGTACCTCCTCTTCAGCGGCCCACATAACAATCAGGGTGCGACAGTAAAATTCTCACCCCCAAAGGATACATGTGGTTGATACAGTAGATTAAAATCCTAGACAGTGTTGTGAGTGCTGTTTTGCAGCAAGCCCATATAAAATTGAGTTCATGATCTGTGCAGAATGTAGGAGTGTAGGCTTGAAGAGATGACATGGAAAGATCAAGACTGGGCAGAGGGCTTGATTTGGGGTGAGAGAACCAAGCAGGCTCATGTAATTTATTACCTTCATCATCCAACATGGTCAAAACACAGTAAGCAAACTATGCATCAGTAAATATCCTCCTTCTATGGAGTCACAAGTCAGGTATGGTTCCATAGGCAAAATTATTCTCTAAGGCTGCATATTTACATTGTTGAGTGTGATCCCCCAGTGGGATCACACTCTTGACATTCTAACTGGTTGACATTATATCTTTGACATTATAACTGGTTGTTTGCCCATCTGTCTGCATCTAAACGTCAGGAATTCTCCAGTCGATTTCCAAATGTTTTGTCTGCTAAATAGCTGAAAAATTCAACCACTTGGTGGATTTCTTTGTATTATTTGTCAGAGTGGGGAAGGATTTCTTTGAAATGTAATCAGTTGCTGAACACAAAATTCAATATAGTCAGAATACTTTTGGATGACTTCAAACCAGGTACTGAAAAATGCTGCACTTCATACTAAAAATGGGTATTACCATAAATATTTGTTTAAAATGTCATATAAAACAAATATTCACAGTATTTCAGAGTAATCCTACCCAACTTTGTGCAATTTCCCCCAGCTCTTTTATGTAATATTCTGCCCCTTACCAAAACCAAACTATTGTATTCCTCATTTTTAGTTTATTAAAGGTCACTTTAAGACAGTGTCCATCTTGTGAAAGACCCCTAAAATGAGTCATACAACACTTTTATACCTTGTGGGCATCACAGTAGGTGTGGTTTAGTCTCACATTTCTAATGTTACTGGCTCTCACCAACAGGGGGTGTTCTCCCTGTTTCTGAAACTTACACATGATGGAGTGAAACTTAACTCTCAGAAACTTCCAAACAAATAACACAGACAAACACTTGATAACTAACATAGAATAAGGAATTAGCACAGATATTATCTAACATTTGTTTGTTGTGATGTGGGCTGTAAAGTGTACTTTTGGAAAGTGGACAGACTGTAAATTAATCATATATTCATAAGAAGGAATAGTTTCACACAACAATTTAAATCAATCATCACAAATGAAGAATGCAAAAGAATAATCAGAATTTATTTAATATTAATAATTCATAATGATTAAAAATCCTCAGTCAAATTTCATGTGAATAAATTGCTCAAAATTTGAGGTGGGCGGATCGATCCTACTATCGATAATATTGATACCAACGCTGGTATTGATATTAAATGATCCTTGTGTAAAAAGATCGATACTCAAGCTTTTTTTTCTCTCCCACATGCACTGACTGCTGCGCATGCAGATTCATCAAAGTCTACTCTCTGTAAGACCAACACTGCGCTGTGTCACACAACACGGAGCAGTGCACCCTTGTGTTGTATGTTTTAAGTTGTGTTGAGTTATATTTTTTTAAACAAAAATGTTGATTGTGATAATAAAGTATTTTGTTGTCACGTACAATGTTTGGCGAAATTCTATCCTAGGTCTTTGGATCCTTTGGATCTATGAAGCTTAAATATGAAAAAGTATCGGTATCGGTATCGATATCGGCGATACCAGGCCTGTATTTACTTGGTATCGGATCAATACCAAAATACCGGTATCGCCCACCTCTACTCAAAATCATTACTTTTTGCAGCCTCTACTGGATTTTGCTGCACTTATGTGGATCAAACTGCATTCAGTGTGCTACTATTAAAATAACTTGTGTTCACTGATTAAACATTAGTGTCACTGGATCATGTAGTGTATATGAACAGCCAAGTTTCTGTATACAGCTTGACTGAGAGCACGCACGCACGCAGGCACACATACACGCACGCTATGGTGCAGCAGACTATGCGGTTAACTGCACTCCAGTTGAGTTCAGAGAATAGAAGACTGCAGAGAAAGATTAATGAATGTCTGCCCTTTGTTCTCTTTCAGTCTATGGGGTTTATGGTCCTACAGTTCCCCTTAAATCTCTCACAGATGAACACACACACGTACATGCGTACACGCACTGCTCCTTTGTATTACAAACAAGCATGGCTCCACGCCCCCCCCTCCCTTGATTTATAGCTTCTCAGTCACAGTGAAAGGCAGCCTGCAGTTGGAAAGAGTGTGCGTTTGTGTGAGTGTGTGTTTATGAGTGTGTGCATCTATGTGCGCAATTGAACATACTCTATGCGCTTGTGAGTGTTCCCATTGGTGCGTGCACACGTGTGTGTGTGCGTCTTCAGTGTGTACAAGGAGATCAAGAAGGAGAAGTCTTCTTCAAAGCGTATCCAAGATGCCATTGGAAGTGGCGCTTTTTGTTTGGCTGCCTTGTTATTTTCCCATTAATCATAGTTAATGTTCATCTAATCCTTCCTGCACTGCCCTGATTGCTGCCTTGGGGGGGGGGGAGGGGGAGCAGAGGGTCATCGGTCAACCCATCTTAACAAAAAGGAAAGCACTTGTTGCTCCTCTGCTCCAAACATCAAGCTATTGTTCCACTAATTGACCGCCGCAGAGTGGCTTAAAAACATCTTCAAGCTTTAGACGCCGCTGTCCTGATCAAATATAAAAAATGCCCTAGATTAATCTGCTACCGTGTTTGATGCATTAAGACATCATCACCAGCTGTTGGCAAAAAAAGAAGGGAGGAGAGGAGTCGGTGGTTGGGGGCAGTGAAAGCAAGCAGGTGACCCAACGGAGCCAAGAGGAAAGGGGCGTTGCAGCTATCAAGAGGACTTAGCCATATATTCTTTCTCAATGTGCTCCGTGTGTGTGTATGGTAGTGGGGAAGTACACATTTCAAACACTAATATTTTTCCATTGGATTTCTACATGGAAAATTTGTAAGTCCCATACATGATGATTTACCCTGGCAGTGCCTGAGCGAGGGTCTCGTCCATGCCAAAGCTGGGTCCCCAGGCAGAACATGCTTTTTCAAGGTAGTGTTTAATCAGACAGGAAAATAAGGTGGTGGAGGTCGTGTGTGGTGTGTGCGCGCGTGCTGCTTGGCTGCTTTTGACACCATCCTCAGCAGGAAAATGAAGGCATAAGTCAGTGGGCAAACATCAAACTCAAACAGTATTTCTGTAACAAGCAACCTCTTCTGGTTGTACAACTGATGAAATCTGTCACCACAAGCAAAGTACAAATACAACAAAATCTAACCTTTGAGGGAGGACATTGGGGTAATAAATTGATGACTTCCACATTGAAGGTGCTGGTTTGTGTTGTTTGCAAACCAACAGTCAATGGGACTTGAACCTTTAACCATGAAGGCGATGTTTCCTAAGAGTTATCCAAGTTGTCAGCCAATTCACGCAGGACCACTTGCATAATCTAGCAGTTAATGTATAGCGCAAAAAAAAAAAAAAAAATCAGATATCACCACTCCATGCTGTACGCACACACGTTTACACAGAAAGCAGTGAGTAGGCCGTTTGTGTAACAGATTGGGTATGGACCACAACGAATGGAACCCTAACCCAGTCTCATGGATTGTCGTGATTCAGCAGCAGGAAATACACAATCTATTGGTTCGTCATATTGGCACAAAAAGTGCAAAATTTTCGTTGTGGCAGCACAAATTCATTCTTATTAATTCCGTGATGGCTGCATGTAATTAAAGTGCAGTGGGGTGTCGGGGGTGGTTATGGTTAGGGTTGGGGGTAGGAATAGGGTTAGTAATAGTGAGTTAAAAAAAACTGTCACGAAAATTTGAATTATTTCGTGATGGGAGGACGAAAAAAAACGTGAGAGTGGGTTGACAGAACCATAATGAAAGGCAAGCAAAATCAGGTTTATTGTGCAAAAACTGCAAATCAAAACAGTTTTTCAGCAGTAGACAAAACAGGCTTGTTCAAAAACAGGCAACATATCACTCCAATTGGCAGCAGTCTTTCTGAGAGAGGCAACAAAGGGTCATCAAAGAGCAAAAAACAGTTCAGTTACCAAGCAATTAGTCAGAAACAGCAGGCATAATAAATACAACCCCTGGCAAAAATTATGGAATCACTGGCCTCGGAGGATGTTCATTCTGTTGTTTAATTTTGTAGAAAAAAAGCAGATCACAGACATGACACAAAACTAAAGTTATTTCAAATGGCAACTTTCTGGCTTTAAGAAACACTATAAGAAATCAAGAAAAAAAGATTGTGGCAGTCAGTAACGGTTACTTTTTCAGACCAAGCAGAGGAAAAAAATATGGACTCAATCAATTCTGAGGAATAAATTATGGAATCACCCTGTAAATTTCCATCCCCAAAACTAACACCTGCATCAAATCACATCTGCTTGTTGACATTGACCCTATGTCATGAAATTTGTTGGGAAGGTGTCGTAGCACGGACCCACAACAGGGGGCGCAAATGAATGGACAATGAGTAAGCCAAAAGGTAACAATTTACTGTTGTGACAATACACAACTAAATACACAGAAATTGCAAAGTCAATTAACACCAGGTGACGTGTGGGCAGGCTCGAAGATAGAAGACCCCGACGAGAGAGAGGCCGCGTCCCACACGGCCTCCACCACCAACGGTCTGAAGAACACCGGAGCCGCCAAGTCCCGAATCCCCAGGTGACCTCTGTCTTCGGCTGTCGACCCTGGTACTGCTGGCAAAAAGCAGAGACAAGATGAATGAGTGTAAATCCGTACACTCAGTGGTCTACAGTCTGTACACAGTTAGGAGGGAGCACCTCCACCTCCAAATCACACACACTCGTGCAGCTCCTGATCTACCACTTATCTGGGATGGGGTGCGAGGTGAAGCCGTCACTCTCACACCAAACGCCAATCCTCCAGACAAGGCAACACTTCAGGAAAACGGCTGCAACAGAAGTTCAGTTGGTTACACAATGTGTCAGTCAGCAGAGAAATTACCTCTCGGTAGTCGATTTCTCGGCGAGGAGGTGGAGTTGCAGTCCGGCTTTTATGATGGTGATGATGATGATGAACGAGTGACAGCTGGTGCAGGGGATGAATGACAGCTGTCACTTCTTCTGGGTCTGGCGCCCTCTCGGCTTGGAGCCCGCACTCCAAGCAGGGCGCCCTCTGGTGGTAGTGGGCCAGCAGTACCTCCTCTTCAGCGGCCCACATAACAGGACCCCCCCCCAACGGGCGCCTCCTGGCGCCCGACCTGGCTTGTCCGGGTGTCTTCTGTAGAAATCGTCCAGGAGGGCCGGGTCCAGGATGAAGCTCCTCTTCACCCAGGAGCGTTCTTCAGGTCCATACCCCTCCCAGTCCACCAGATATTGGAACCCCGGCCCTTACGACGGACGTCCAGGAGCCTGCGGACTGTCCAAGCAGGCTCCCCGTCGATGAGCCGGGCAGGAGGCGGCGTAGGTCCAGGTGCAGAGGGGCGAGGTGTGGTGTGGCTTGATACGGGACACGTGGAATACCGGGTGGATCCGCAGTGAAGCTGGGAGTTGGAGCTTCACTGCGGCCGGGTTGATGATTTTGAGGATTGTGAAGGGTCCGATGTATCTGTCTTTTAACTTGGGGGAGTCCACACAGAGGGGGATGTCCTTCGTTGAGAGCCACACCTCCTGCCGGACTGGTACGTGGGGGCCGGGGACCGTCGGCGGTCTGCTTGGGATTTGGCCCTCATCCGGGCCTTCAACAGGGCAGAGCGGGCGGTCCGCCACACCCGGCGACATTTCCGAAGGTGGGCCTGGACCGAGGGCACACCGACCTCTCCCTCCACCAGCGGGAATAATGGGGGCTGGTACCCAAACACACCTCAAAAGGGGAGAGGCCGGTAGCAGACGAAACTTGGCTGTTGTGGGCATACTCGATCCAGGCCAGATGGTGACTCCAGGCGCCGGATGTGCGGAGGTGACACACCGCAGGGCCTGCTCCAACTCCTGGTTGGCCCGCTCTGCCGTTGGTCTGGGGGTGGTACCGGACGAGAGACTCACGGTGGCCCCCAGCTCCTTGCAGAAACTCTTCCACACCTGTGAAGAGAACTGGGGACCACGATCCGAGACGATGTCCGACGGTATCCCATGCAGCTGCAAGACGTGGTGAACCAGGAGGTCTGCTGTCTCCTGGGCCATCGGGAGCTTCGGGAGGGCCACGAAGTGGGCCGCCTTGGAGAACCGGTCCACTATCGTGAGGATTACGGTGTTGCCCTGGGACGGCGGGAGGCCCGTGATGAAATCCAGGCCGATGTGAGACCAGGGGCGATGAGGCACTGGCAGGGGTTGGAGGAGGCCCGTCATCCGTCGATGGTCTGCCTTGCCCCTGGCGCAGATGGTACAGGCCTGGATGTAGTCCCGGACGTCGGCCTCTAGGGAGCCCACCAGAAGCGCTGCTGGACTACTGCCACGGTCCTACGCACTCCGGGATGACAGGAGAGCTTGGACCCGTGACAGAAGTCCAATACGGCAGCTCTTGCCTCTGGTGGGACATACAGTCTGTCCTTGGGGCCAGCCCGGGTCAGGGCCTCCCGGACGGTCTTCTCCACGTCCCAGGTAAGGGCGGCCACGACAGTGGACTCGGGGATGATGGTCTCGGTGGGGTTCGACAGCCCCGCTTTGGCTTCTTCTTTGTGCACCCGGGACAAGGCGTCTGATTTTTGGTTCTTGGTCCCGGGGCGATATGTAATCCGGAAGTCAAAGTGCCCAAAGAACAGAGACCAGCGGGCTTGCCTGGGTTCAGCCGCTTGGCGGTCCGGATGTACTCCAGGTTCCGATGGTCAGTGAAAACCGTGAAGGGCAACGAAGCCCCCTCCAGGGTCTCCACTCTTCAAGAGCCTCCTTCACCGCAAGAAGTTCCCGATTGCCAATGTCATAGTTCCGTTCAGCTGTGGTCAACCTGCGGGAATAAAAGGCACAAGGATGGAGAACTTTATCAGCCTCCACGCTCTGGGACAGCACGGCTCCTATCCCTGAGTCAGAGGCGTCCACTTCTACTACGTACTGGCGATCAGGATCAGGCTGCACCAGAACTGGCGCAGTCGAGAACCGGCGTTTCAACTCCTGGAACGCGGCTTCGCACCGATCCGACCAGGTGAAGGGGACCTTGGTGGAGGTCAGGGCAGTCAGGGGGCTAACTACCTGACTGTAACCTTTGATGAACCTCCTGTAAAATTTGCAAAGCCGAGGAACTGCTGTAGTTTCCTGCGGCTTGTTGGTTGGGGCCAATCTCTCACCGCCGCAACCTTAGCCGGATCAGGGGCGACGGAGTTGGAGGAGATGATGAACCCCAGGAAGGGCGAGAAGTGCGGTGGAACTCGCACTTCTGCCCTTCACAAACAGCCGGTTCTCCAACAACTGCTGTAGGACCTGACGTACATGCTGGACATGGGTCTCAGGGTCCAGGGAAAAGA
Source organism: Thalassophryne amazonica (assembly GCF_902500255.1). Lineage (NCBI taxonomy): Eukaryota > Metazoa > Chordata > Actinopteri > Batrachoidiformes > Batrachoididae > Thalassophryne > Thalassophryne amazonica. The sequence goes on from NC_047115.1 coordinate 69,578,255, forward strand.
TGAGTATGTCGTGCAGATATACGAAGACGAACCGATGCAGGAAGTCCCGCAAGACGTTGTTTACCAAAGCTTGGAACGTCGGGGGGCGTTAGTGAGGCCGAACGGCATGACCAGGTACTCGAAGTGACCTAACGGGGTGTTGAATGCCGTCTTCCATTCGTCTCCCTTCCGGATCCGAACCAGGTGGTACGCATTTCTAAGATCCAATTTCGTAAAGATTTGGGCTCCATGCAGGGGCGTGAACACTGAATCCAACAGAGGTAACGGGTATCGGTTGCGAACCGTGATCTCGTTCAGCCCTCTGTAATCAATGCATGGACGGAGTCCGCCGTCTTTCTTGCCCACAAAAAAGAAACCAGCACCCATCGGGGAAGTGGAGTTCCGGATCAGCCCGGCAGCTAAGGAGTCCCGGATGTAGGTCTCCATTGATTTGCGTTCCGGACGTGAGAGGTTGTACAACCTACTGGACGGGTACTCAACGCCCGGGACTAAATCGATGGCACAATCATACGGTCGGTGCGGAGGAAGAGTGAGCGCCAGATCTTTGCTGAAAACGTCAGCAAGATCATGGTACTCCTCTGGCACCGCCGATAGATTGGGGGGAACTTTGACCTCCTCATTAGCTGTAGTGCCGGGGGGAACCGAGGATCCTAAACACTCCCGGTGGCAGATTTCGCTCCACTGTGTCACAACCCCGGACGGCCAATCGACCCGGGGATTGTGCTTCACCATCCATGGAAAACCCAAAATCACTCGGGAGGTAGATGGTGTTACATGGAACACTATCTCCTCCCTGTGATTCCCAGATACAACCAAGGTCACTGGTTGTGTCTGATGTGTGATTAATGGAAGAAGAGTGCCATCTAGTGCTCGCACCTGCAATGGTGCCGGCAGAGCCACCAGAGGGAGCCCTACTTCCTTTGCCCATCTGCTGTCCAGCAGATTCCCTTCTGACCCCGTGTCTAGTAGTGCTGGGGCGTGAAGGGTTAACTCCTCACAAAGGATTGTTACTGGGATTCGTGCCGATCTGCGGGGTCTTTCCGCGTGTGTGTTATGGCCCACCCTTAGCCCAGATTCTAAGGACGGGCGTTTGTAGTTTGACCGTTCAGGGCAGTCCCTCTGCATGTGCTCACAAGAGCCGCAGACAAAACACTCCCCACGGGCCAGTCTCCTTTGTCTGTCAGTTAATCTTACTTTGGCCCTGCTCGTGTCCATAGCCTCCTCAGCAGGGGGAGCTGTAGCCCCACGGGGCTCTCTGGCAGTGAAGCGTGGGGACAACGTTGCCTTGTCGGAACCGGAAGGGGGAGGGACGGCTCGTACCCGGTCACGCCCCCCCGGCCTGCTCCCGACGATGCTCATTCAAACGGTTGTCTAAGCATATAACCAAATCGACAAGCCCGTCAAAATCCCGCGGTTCCTCCTTAGCCAGTAGGTGCTTGGGACGGTGACAGTCCATTTACGAAGGCGGCGGGAGCGCACGTTATTCCAGCCGGACCTCGCTGCCGCGATGCGGAAGTCGACTGCATACTCGGCTGCGCTACGGCGCCCCTGTCTTATCGACAGCAGCACGTTTGAAGCGGTCTCGCCTCTGTTGGGATGATCAAACACTTGTTTAAACTCCGTACAAACCAGTATAAGACGTTAGGAGCCGTGAGTTCTGCTCCCAAAGCGCCGTAGCCCATGCGCGTGCCTCTCCTCGAAGCAGATTAATAACATAAGCTACCGGCTAGCATCTGATGCGTACATGACAGGGCGCTGTGAAAAGATGAGCGAACACTGCATGAGGAAGTCCGCGCACGTCTCGACACAGCCCCGTACGGTTCCGGAGGGCTTATGTAAGCTTCAGGGGATGGTGGGGGGGTTTGTTGAACGACCAGTGGTACGTCTGATTCAGGCCCAGGACCAGCCAGAGGAGGAGCTGCAGCAGCGCCTGATCGTGCGCTTCCACCCTGGCGGCGAGAGCCTCCACTCTCCGATTAAGGAGGTCATTCTGCTCGGTCACTAAATCCAACCGAGCCGTGAAGGCGGTTAAGATCTGCTGCAGCTCACCCAACACGCCTCCCGCTGAGCCTGCGCTCCTGGCTCTGCCTTGGCCGTTCACGCTCGAGCTGACGCCCCTCGGAATCCATGATGATTGGCCGAGAAATCCTGTTGGGAAGGTCTCGTAGCACGGACCCACAACAAGGGGGGCGCAAATGAATGGACAATGAGTAAGCCAAAAGGTAACAATTTACTGTTGTGACAATACATATGCGACGATGGGCGTTAAGGGTTAATGAACTTTTGAAAACCAGCGTGGCATGAATGTGTGCCCAGCAGGAAGAACCATTACAAGGGTCGTTGTTGTTGTTGCGTATTCTGCTGCTCCTGTTTTGTTCGAGGTCGCCAGTATTTTCACCCAAAATTGCCCACTGTAGCAGGTACTAATGCATCCAGTTATGGCCTGGCAGTGCACTCCTGCAGGATCCTGGAACCGGTGATGTAATGCTGTCAAATAGTCACTGAAGCACAATAGAAATATGCTCAGATAGAGAAAGAATGTCTTACCAGTGTTTTGTCATCAGAAAAATTTTATCTATACTTATGTGGTCTGGAGCGTTACAAAGTACTGACTGACCGTAAGCCACTGGTGACTCTCATCAATCACGGAGACTTTGACAAAACCCCTTTGAGGTGCCAGCGACTCCTCATCTGTCTCGTGAAGTTAAATCCTGTAGGAGAGTACATGCCGGGTGAGAACCTGACTGTGTCTGATGTGTTATCTAGATATCCAGTGGTCTGGGTGGACATCACTGGACTGAGCGAAGATGTCCAGACATGTGTAGATGCCATTGAGGACATGAGCAGCATCAAACAGTTCTCAAAGGGATTAAAACCGAGACAGCATAGGATGATTCCCTGCAGCTGGTCAGACACTACATCAGGACCGGCTGGCCGCAATATGTGAGGAGCATTGCTGGACCAGAAACAGAGTACTTTACAGAGAGAGGTAGTCTGAGTGAACAAAGCTGACTGTTAAAAAGAGACCACCAAATCATGATTCCACAAACTGTGAGATCTGAGCTGCTATAGAGGGTCCACCATGGGGACCATGACTTAAACAAACAAATACAGACGAGGATACACAGGTCTAGTTTGATGACCAAAGATGAGTCAAGCGGTTAAAGATGAAGTGCTATCATGCCCATGCTGTAATGCTCACAAGCCGAGCCAACACAGGAGCCACTTATCACTACACGTCGTTGCCAGAGCTTCTTTGCAGAAACCTGGTGCCAATTTGTGTGAGCCTAAAGGATGGAATTTCCTAGTAGTCATTGATTACTACTCAAATTGGATAGAAATACTGAACCTCACCAAGACTACAAGTGAAACTGTGATAAACAAGCTGCTGGGTGTATTTGTATGGTTTGGGAGCCTGTAATTTTTGCAGCCACCAACTCCACCAGATGATTTCACTGATTAACATCACTTTGAGCAGATGGGATGAGTTCATCAATGAAATCACCTGGTGGACTTGGTGCTTACAAAGAAGACCTGCACCCTCTTGGCCTTTTCTGGAATCAGTTTGATGCCTGTGCCTTGTGGGAAGGAGAATATTGACCATGGTTCCCATATTCAACCATCAACTAAAACCAACCTGGCTTGATCTGTCAAAAATAAGGCGGAATGAAGCAAGCTGATGAAAGCATCTACAATACAAAATACGCCTTGAGTGTAGGAGATGGATTATGGCTGAAAACAGATACTGAAAAGAAATGTAGTGAAACTGGAGTTGTACAAGCCACAAGTTCTACAACACAGTCAGGCACTTGTAGATCATCAGCAAGAAATATCAAAAGCCTTCATCATGGACAATCTCCACACCAGTTGACCACAGTGTTGGCACTCAAGAGCCCCAGAGCCCAACCAATACTGAAACTGAGAGTGCTGACTTGACACCATCTACCACAGTTGTGAAGACATGTTCAGCATGTGTTATGAAACCTGTTGCTAAATTAACAGTATTAGTTAGACAGAGTGAGGAGAGGTATGGGGCAGAATAACCCCCCTCCCATTCTACTAGGGAGTAGAAGTTGAGCACCTACTACCCAGTAGACTAAGCTGATTGTTTGGGTAATTTCCAGTTTATTGTTAGAGTGACATTTCTGTTGATTAGGGAAAAGAAGAAGAAAAAGGAAAGAAAATGAAGGGTACTTTAATTTGTTGGATACGTTATGGAAAAAGAAGGTCAAGTTCATTGAGCAAAGTTGTGTTAGTTTTAGCTTTCGGAGAACACTTGAGTTACATTGTCAATGCAATTAGGTCATATCATTGACTGTGTTTTTATATACTGTAAAGTACAACACCCTTGTAAAGGGGGGAGATGTGAAGAAAGCTGTTCTGGACTTTACGCCAGTGAATGCAGTTGTAAATAAAAGTACAAAGCTACCATCTCATGCACATGCCATCTTCGGAATGTGTCTTCAGACTCCTTTTGTGCCAGAAAGCCCATGTTACAGGTTAGGTGAATTGGTGACTTTAAATTGACCGTAGGTGTGGGCGAGAGTGGGAATAATTTGCTTGCCCATACTTGTCGGCCTGGCAATAGACTGGTGGGCTGTCCAGGGTGAACACTGTCTCTTGCCCAGACTGCTGGGTGGGGCTCCAGGGCTCCCCCTGTGATCCTTAACTGGAATAAGCTGGTATAGAAAATAGATGGCTGGATAGGTGGATGAATAAATTAATGAATTTGCCTGATAGATAAGCAAACCATTAGGCCCAATAAACAGACACAGATGTTAACCTTGGTGCCGGAACAAACATTAAAGCTTAAGCAAATAGACAAAGACAAATGGGTAAATAATGTACTGAGAGATTGTAAGATATCCCACTTCAAAGGACAGTCAATGGAACAACACCACAGTTGTGGAATATTAACCAGTGGAACTCACTCTATTTTTAGCTAATTATCTCCAGTGAAATGTGACATCAGTTGTTTGTGGCGTATGATTTTTTTTTTCCATGAAGAAGGGAACGTATAGAACGTTTCAGGCAGTTTTCAGAACCCGCGGCTCATAAGTTCTGCTCAAGCTCATCGCTCCTGTGCTGGGACCAGTCGTGGAGCAAAGTTTTGTTCGTGACCTTTTGACTGAAAGGACACCAAACCCAAGGCACCCCCACCCCAACTAACTCACATTTCTAGGATCTCAAGAGGGCCCTCAGCATTACCCCCCGAATGTTTTCCATCAAGGAACCAGCACACTAATTTACAGTGTGGTGAGAAAAAAGCGGAGGCTCAGCATTTCGCTTTCGACACCCCCCGACTTCACTTCTCCTCCCACCCGACCGCCACCCGCCACCACTCCTTCTCCCCTTCTCCTCCTCTTTCCTGACACAGCAGTACTATGCAAGTGTGTGACATCATAGCGCTCCTCTCCAGAAAACGTCAAACATTCCCAGCAGCGAACAGACGAGAATGGCTTCCATATGGTGGATACGCACCTCTTTTTTTTTCCATGGGGTGGAGGTTGATGGGCACGATGGGGGGCGTGCTGGAGCAGAAGCAAAGAAATAGGAGAAACAGAGAATTGGCAGTTATCTTTCCCCATGAAACTTGAAAAGGAGCTTTCATCTTTTGCTGGTATGGAGGGCTTGCCCAAAACCAAGGTCTGCACTTCCAAATCTATCATTTATCATCTTTCAGTAGACAGGAAAGACGTTCATCAGGTCTCCTATCCTGCATGCTGTCTCTTTCTCTGCGATTCAGGAAATGTAACTGGATCTCGGTGTTGGCCGCTCGCCTTCCAGCCACCACAGGTTAGCCTTGGCTGCAGTCCAGCCAGCTGCCTGACACCCCATAGCCATGGGAAGATCCTTGACCTCCTTGGCCCAGCTGCAGCACCAGCTCCCCCCTGAGCACTGCACGCACCGGCTGTCGCACAAATCATTGATTTGTGGTACAATTAAGTGCTGCAACTAGGCGTGTCACAATATTACTATAATAATAATAATCTACTTCTCAGGCAATATATGCACGACCTACAACAATTTTAACTGAGACTGATCTCCCCATTGTGTCAACAAATAAGAATAACACCATTTTAGCAACATGTATGCCACAATAAACAGCAGCGGCAGCACATTACTGCCATGGTAAGACTTCAGCGCAGCAACTAAACTGAATTCTGAAGTAAGTCCCACATGCATAGGCCCTGAAGCCCATTGGTGCTGGTGCTTATCACCGAACTGCGGAACATGAAGTAGATGAAGTAGTCTACAACTTCCCCCTGGATGAGCTGCCAGGCCTGTGCAGGTTTCTTCTCCATTCAAACTGCTACCCATTAAGACCAAAGGATACTCTGGCCCCCCAGCCAGAGCCCGCGTTTAGCCGACTGGTCAGAGCATCCCCTCCCACGCTGGAGAGTGTGAGTTTTGCGCTCTGAAGTGAGTGGGAGGAGTCAATCACATGCAGACAGAGCCATGATCACACATACACACATTAAATAGGTGAAAATGCAGACAATGGATTACGTAGTCTTCCGGACTACCAAAAATGTTCAAAAACTAAAGAAGCTCTCACACCTTGCCGAGTGAGTGCCCTTTTCCCAAATCAGCACGGCTTGTGTTTGTCCCAGGGGGAGGTCGGCATGCAGCTTGGCGCTGATCAAACAAGTCAGGAAAGGTCAGTTAAACTGGTGCATATGTTCAGATTTTTTGTGCTCCGGTTCAGATTGCCCTGTAAGGAATCATTGCAACTTGGCATCTAGTTTTCATGCATCAAAATGATTATCTTGAGAATTGAAGAGATGAGGATGGAATGTACGTAAAGTGGCCCTGAGTTACAATGAGTTACACTGGGCTGCACTGATCTGAGCACAGGTGGGGCTGAGGTGGCTGCAGAGTCCCCCAACCACTGTTGCCAGGTGAGAACTGCTCCGGGAAATTAGCCATGGTAAGCAGACATGTAATTCATGATGCCGCAAAATTGGACCTGTTGTGTGAAGCCTTGGTCACACCGAATAATGAATGATGACTAATGAGCCACGTATCATGTTTTTTTGGTACAAGTGGAGTTATTCAAGAAACGTGGGAGAATAGTGGCTCTGAGTGGCAGATTATTTGGCTAACGAGGCTCATCTCTGAGCGTGGTGATAAATTCAAGAAGTTCAAATTTACCAAAAGTACCACGGGGCAAAATGTGTACGAGGTATTACGAGGGACAAATGAGGATGTTGAGGGCATGTTATTGGTGAGAAACGAGGGCTGTTATTGACCAATTATCCGAGTACCTAGGAGCTACGAGGACAGGACAGGCTACGTGCAACAGAACATGTTCCACTCTGAAAAAGCCCTTGTAGCCTTTTTTAACATCTGTTTCCTGCAATTCCTTCAGAAGAATATCATATATGTGGCTCACTATTCAAATAATCACTGAAACGTCTGACAAATCCATACGTGGCTCATTATTCATGGCTTTATTATACGGTCTGACCAGGGCTTGTGTGGCTTAAGTCCAGCTGGTTTCAAACAGCTTCACTGGGGTTTGGTTTAAGCCAAATGTCAGAGATGAGCTGGTTAACACGAGCATGCTCCTTTGTTCATTTATTTGTAATTCACAAAGCCCATAGGGCACAGGGCAGTATGGTGGCTTAGTGGTTAGCATCACTATAGAGTAGACGCTGCATCGACCGGGGCTGCGTAATGGTGCTGACGAACCATGGGGCCACCATCTTAGACCGGTCATCCGACCCACTCCACTCAGTGCTGTTCAGCAGGTGCAGGTGTGTCAGCGCATTTAATCCACCGTAACTATCTGAAAACTAAGCGGATTTCATGTAGGACAAATGGTTTGGCGTATTTTAATATTCATAGTGGGCATAACAAGAATAGAATATTCTGATAGAGCCTAGACTGTAGACAGGTATTTAGCAAACTATGGAAACCACACATTACACACACACACACACACACTATCTATCTATATCTATCTATCTATATCTATCTATCTATCTATCTATCTATATATCTATCTATCTATCTATCTATCTATCTATCTATCTATCTATCTATCTATCTATCTCCTCTCTATCTCTCATCTCTCCGTCCTCTCCTCATCCTCATCTCTCTCTCTCTCTCTCTCTCTCTCTCTCTCTCTCTCTCTCTCTCTCTCTCTCTCTCTCTCTCTCTCTCTCTCTATATATATACACACACTAATATGATATAGACAGACTGTGGCAGTGAAGTCAATTATTTTAGTAATTAATGTGATTAGGCTATATATAAATAATATTTACATATATAAACAAAATACTGAGGAAAGAATGCATTATATTTCTATATAGACATAACAATAGAAGTTATATATCAGAGAAAATGAAACTATATATAAAAAAATCTGAGTATCTATATATATATAGATATATAGATATAGCAGCGCTCCCAGGCGCCGTCGTCAGCCTGTTTCAAGCTGAAAACCTCCACATTTCAGGCTCTTTTGATCCAGGACGTCGTGAGAGAACAGAGAAGTTGACGACGACGCCTGGGAGCGCTGCACAACATCTCGCTCCGTGGGAAGTCCTTAAAGCGACAGTATCACCTCAAAATCTCTCATCAGCCGTTGAAATTTTCACTCGGAAAACCAGCTGAATTTTTTGAACCGTGTCCACTTCGATGTGACTCACAGGTTTTGAAAAAATTTTGATCAAACAAAGCGCCAGTCTCTCAGCACTTCTCAGACAAAGGAATTCCGACGAGGGGGCTGGACCACACCTCCCACAAGGCGTGCTCACAGGCGAATGACGTCACCGACAGGCATGAAAAAACTCATGCATGCGCATAGGTTCAAGCATGTCTGACGTAAAAACATATGAATGAAATCCATATAGTTTTTGAAAAAAATAAAAAGGACCTATACTTTATTGACAGACCTCGTATATAATAGATAAACGTTATATATCAGAGAAAATCATAAGGTCAAGAGAAGTGAGTGCGAAATGTGGTGCATGAAAAACATCCTCTGTTCCAATCAACCCTCTGGAACTATGTGTGTGTGACTGTTGACACCTTTGGAGCTTTGTTGAAGCTTGGCCAATTACCTCGTCTGCAGCTCTCAGCACCTTATAATAATAACAATAATAATACATTATATATTGCTTCACACAGTGCTAAGAGACACTTTACAGAACACAAAGAACAAACTACTTTAATATAGAAGATTAAACTAAAAGTAAACAAGATTATAAAATCAGAACTTCACTGTGCTTTGTGATGGAATCGTTACGATGACTGGCCCAAGATGGCGGGCAACATTTCTTCGCCTCAGCTAGCAACCACCAATGCGGCGTCTACTCTTTATAATGCCTATGGTTTAGCACTGTTGCCTCGCAGCAAGAAGGTCATGGATTGATTTCCCATGACCTGGGCCTTTCTGTCTGGAGTTTTGCATGTTTTCCCCCGTGTTTGCATGGGTTCCCTCTGGGTGGTTCCGCTTCCTCTCACATCAAAGACATGTCAGGTTAGGTGGATTGAAAACTAAATCGTCCGTAAGCGCGTGTGAATGTGTTTGGTCTATCTGTATGCGGCCCTGTGACAGACTGGCGTCCTGTCCGGGGGTGTAGTCCACACCTCATGCCCTATGATTACTGGGATAGGCTCCAGCCCCCCCCCCCCCCCCCAATTAATTGGAGTAAGCAGGCATTAATTATTTTATTTTTTCCTTTGGGTTATTTAATTTTTTTTTTCTACATTCCAATTCTAGTGTCTGAATATATTGAATATTGAATATTAATGGTCCATTGCCCTTTCAAAGGGCATACTTAGATTACCAATGGCAAAACAACAACAAAAAAAAGTTTTTAAATGACAATAATATTGTTTGTTGCAATTATTTCTGGGAAAATATAACAAAAAAAGCAACAGTTGTGACAGTCCTAGATGGTACAAATGACTTTTTTTTCCCATCAGGTAATTTATAACATTTTTATGCTGCATTCATTTCCGTTTCAAGTGTTGCTAAGGACTTATATAAAAGTATATCTGAGTTACTGAGGGTTATTTCTAAGTGAGGAGAAAGTGGGGCAGCCACACTGATGTTAGGCTAGCAATAATTTCAGCTTTTTTTTTTTTTTTACAGTGGTGTGAAAAAGTATCAAAAAATATGTGCAGAAAACCGCTAGAAACTAAATGTGTAATAACTGTCCATGTGAGCACTGTGTTCTAAATGTCACAGCTGTATTGTGGCAAAAACATGTTGAAAAGTAGCTATAAACATGTCTCCCATTTTTAGCTAGCTGCAGTCACGGCAGCAGCCACGATGTTAGCGCTTCAGCATACTTAATCAAAAACTGGAGCATTTTTAATATGCTAAGCAGTATGGTAGCAGAGGATTATGAGTTGGTCTGGAAATTTTTTGCAGCTGTTCCTTTTTTTATAGCTTTTTTCATAAACAGAATGGAACACAACACATGAGGCACATCCTGGAACACATTAGCCTAAATAAACAAATGAGAGTTTTTGAAATTGCTCATATGCTGCCATCACCACTGCTTATATGTAACAGCAACAAAATGATAAAGATGAATGAATAAGGACTTCATTATGATCAGTATTTATTGCCGCTGCAGGGAATATAGGCGTTCTTATCATATACGCTCTCGGTGCCAACTTGCTCCTTGCAGATCTTACCACCACAGAAACCATTGGTAGTTTTATTTCTATGATAAACATCTGTAACATTTGCTGTCATTAGTTTGACTATATGTTTTTGGACTTACTATAGATTTGACATCATTTTCACAACCTGGAAAGCTGCATTTGAAGTCTAACCTTTCCACAATAGAGACAGGCAACAACATTATTGATGCACTGCATTCTGGGATTGCAGGTACCATGTTCACCAGGAAAAACAGCGGTGGCTGTGTGTCTGTTTTTATATGTTATTAGCTCATGTTTGTGTGTACTTTATTTTCTGTGTGGTGAACACTGAATCTCTCTCTCTCTCTCCTCTCTCTACTCTCCTCTCTCTCTCTCTCTCCTTTTTTTCCCTCCTCTCTCTCTCTTTCTCTCTCCTCTCTCTCTCCTCTCTATAATATATGTATATAGACACACATACACACACATGCACACACACACTCATCTTCAACCGCTTATCCAAGATTGGACTGCAGGGGACTGAAGCCTATCACGGTAATCATAGGATGTGAGGCAGGTTACACCATGAAGAGGATGCCAGGGCTACATATAGACAAGCAACTGACGGCACAGTTGATTAGTGGTTAGCACTGGTGCTTCAAAGCAAGAAGGTTGTGGGATTGATTCCCAGCCTTTCTGTGTGTAGTTTGCATGTTCTCACCATGTCTGTGTGGGTTTCCCGTCAGGCACTCCGGTTTCCTTCCACAATCAAAAACATGCGTATTTAAGGTCTGCTCCTTTCTCTGCCCACTTGTTTCTTGAAGGATTGACTGTGTGGACAGAACATGTAGGAGTTTGTCTGTAAAAACAGTGCTGGAATTAACTTCTATTCTCTTCTCTTTTTTGTCAGCCAACCTTGAATATTTCTTATTTGTTTGACTTTTGCAAATAATGTTTGGTATTAAGGGACTGAACGTGTGACTCCCTACAGTATGTTCTCTTGGCTGTACAGAGGGATATCAGTGTTGGGAAGGTGTCGTAGCACGGACCCACAACAGGGGGCGCAAAATGAACGGACAATGAGTAAGCCAAAAAGTAACAATTTAATGTTGTGATAATACACAACTAAATTTACAGAAATTTGCACAGTCAGTTAACACCAGGTGACGTGTGGGCAGGCTCGAAGATAGAAGACCCCCGATGAGAGAGAAGACGCGTCCCACACGGCTTCCACCACCAACGGTCTGAAGAACACCGGAGCCGCCAAGTCCCGAGTCCCCAGGTGGCCTCTGTCTTCGGCTGTCGACCCTGGTACTGCTGGCAGAAAGCAGAGATAAGATGTATGAGTGTGAGTCCGCACACTCAGTAATCCACAGTCCATACACAGTTAGGAGGGAGCACCTCCACCTCCAATCACACACTCATGCAGCTCCTGGTTTAACCACTTATCTGGGTTGGGGTGTGAGGCGAAGCCGTCGCTGTCACACCAAACGCCAATTCCTCAGACAAGGCAACACTCCAGGAAAACGGCTGCAAACAGAAGTTCAGGTTATACACACAAAGTGTCAGTCAGCAGAGAAATTACCCTTTCAATAGTAGTCGATTTCTCGGCTAGGAGGTGGAGTTGCAGTCCGGCTTTATGATGGTGATGATGACGATGAACGAGTGACAGCTGGTGCAGGGGATGAATGACAGCTGTCACTTCTTCTGGGTCTGGCGCCCTCTCGTGCTTGGAGCCCGCACTCCAAGCAGGGCACCCTCTGGTGGTGGTGGGCCAGCAGTACCTCCTCTTCAGCGGCCCACATAACAGGACCCCCCCCTCAACGAGCGCCTCCTGGCGTCCGACCAGGCTTGTCCGGATGTCTTGTGTAGAAATCGGCCAGGAGGGCCGGGTCCAGGATGAAGCTCCTCTTCACCCAGGAGCGTTCTTCAGGTCCATACCCCTCCCAGTCCACCAGATATTGGAACCCCTGGCCCTTACGACGGACGTCCAGGAGCCTGCGGACTGTCCAGGCAGGCTCCCCGTCAATGAGCCGGGCAGGAGGCGGCGTAGGTCCGGAGTACAGAGGGGCGAGGGGTGTGGTGTGGCTTAAGACGGGAAACATGAAAAACAGGGTGAATCCGCAGTGAAGCCGGGAGTTGGAGCTTCACTGCAGCCCGGGTTGATGATCTTGAGCACACGAAACGGACCAATGAACCTTTCCTTTAGTTTCGGGGAGTCGACACACAGAGGGATGTCCTTGGTCGAGAGCCACACCTCCTGCCCGGGCTGGTACGTGGGGGCCGGGGAACGCCGGCGGTCCGCAAGGGCCTTGGCCCTCGTCGGGCCTTTAACAGAGCAGAGCGGGTGGTCCGCCACACCCGGCGGCACCTCCTGAGGTGGCCTGGACCGAGGGCACACCGACCTCTCCCTCCACCAGCGGGAACAATGGGGGCTGGTACCCCAAACATGCCTCAAAACAGGAGAGGCCGGTGGCAGACGAAACTTGGCTGTTATGGCATACTCGATCCAGGCCAGATGGTGACTCCAGGCCGCCGGTGCGGCGGAGGTGACGCATCGAAGGGCCTGCTCCAGCTCCTGGTTAGCCCGCTCTGCCTGGCCATTTGTCTGGGGGTGGTACCCGGACGAGAGACTCACGGTGGCCCCCAGCTCCTTACAGAAACTCTTCCACACCTGCGAAGAGAACTGGGGACCACGATCTGAAACGATGTCCGATGGTAATCCCATGCAGCCGCATGACGTGGTGGACCAGGAGGCCTGCCGTCTCCTGGGCCGTCGGGAGCTTCGGGAGGGCCACGAAGTGGGCCGCCTTGGAGAACCGGTCCACTATCGTGAGGATTACGGTGTTGCCCTGGGACGGCGGGAGGCCCGTGAAGAAGTCCAGGCTGATGTGAGACCAGGGGTGATGAGGCACCGGCAGGGGTTGGAGGAGTCCCGAAGTCCTCCGATGGTCTGCCTTGCCCCTGGCACAGATGGTACAGGCCTGGACGTAGTCCCGGACGTTGGTTTCCAGGGACGCCCACCAGAAGCGCTGCTGGACTACTGCCACGGTCCTACGCACTCCGGGATGACAGGACAGCTTGGACCCGTGACAGAAGTCCAATACGGCAGCTCTTGCCTCTGGTGGACGTACAGTCTGTTCTTGGGGCTGGTCCCCGGGTCCGGGCTCCTTGCAAGGGCCTCCCGGACGGTCTTCTCCATGTCCCAGGTGAGGGAGGCCACGACAGTGGAGTCGGGGATGATGGTCTCGGTGGGGTTAGACAGCCCCGCTTTGGCTTCTTCTTCGTGCCCCGGGACAATGCATCTGATTTTTGGTTCTTGGTCCCGGGGCTGTACGTGATCCGGAAGTCAAAGCGCCCGAAGAACAGAGACCAGTGGGCTTGCCTGGGGTTCAGCCGCTTGGCGGTCCGGATGTACTCCAGGTTCTGATGGTCCGTGAAAACCGTGAAGGGCAACGATGCCCCCTCCAGCAGGTGTCTCCACTCTTCAAGAGCCTCCTTCACCGCGAGGAGCTCCCGATTGCCGACGTCATAGTTTCCGTTCAGCTGGGATCAACCTGCGGGAAAAATAGGCACAAGGATGGAGAACTTTATCAGCCTCCACGCTCTGGGACAGCACGGCTCCTATCCCTGAGTCAGAGGCGTCCACTTCTACTATGTACCGGCGAACAGGATCAGGCTGCACTGGTGCAGTCGAGAACCGGCGTTTCAACTCCTGGAACGTGGCTTCGCACCGATCCGACCAGGCGAAGGGGACCTTGGTGGAGGTCAGGGCAGTCAGGGGCTAACTACCTGACTGTAACCTTTAATGAACCTCCTGTAGATTTTGCAAAGCCGAGGAACTGCTGTAGTTTCCTGCGGCTTGTTGGTTGGGGCCAATCTCTCACCGGCGCAACCTTGCCGGATCAGGGGCGACGGAGTTGGAGGAGATGATGAACCCCAGGAAGGACAAAGAAGTGCGGTGGAACCTCGCACTTCTCGCCCTTCACAAACAGCCGGTTCTCCAACAACCGCTGTAGGACCTGACGTACATTGCGGGACATGGGTCTCATGGTCCGGGGAAAAGATCAGTATATCGTCCAGATATACGAAGACGAACCGATGCAGGAAGTTCCGCAAGACGTCATTTTACCAAAGCTTGGACAAGTCGCTGGGGCGTTAGTGAGGCCGACGGCATGACCAGGTACTCAAAGTGACCTAACGGGGTGTTGAATGCCGTCTTCCATTCGTCCTCCCTTCCGGATCCGAACCAGGTGGTACGCGTTTCTAAGATCCAATTTCATGAAAATTGGGCTCCATGCAGGGGCATGAACACTGAATCCAACAGAGGTAACGGGTATCGGTTGCGAACCGTGATCTCGTTCAGCCCTCTGTAATCAATGCATGGACGTAGTCCGCCGTCCTTTTTACCCCACAAAAAAGAAACCAGCACCCATCGGGAGGTGGAGTTCCGGATCAGCCCGGCAGCTAAAGAGTCCCAGATGTAGGTCTCCATTGATTCGCGTTCCGACGTGAGAGGTTGTACCAACCTACTGGACGGGTACTCAGCGCCCGGGACCAATCGATGGCACAATCGTACGGTCGGTGCGGGGGAAAGAGTGAGCGCCAGATCTTTGCTGAAAACGTCAGCAAGATCATGGTACTTCCTTTGGCACCGCCGATAGATTGGGGGGGACTTTAACCTCCTCATTAGCCGTCGTGCCGGGAGGAACCGAGGATCCTAAACACTCCCGGTGGCAGGTTTCACTCCACTGCTTCACAACCCCGGATGGCCAATCTATCCGGGGATTGTGCTTCACCATCCATGGAAATCCCCAAATCACTCGGGAGGTAGATGGTGTTACATGGAACACGATCTCCTCCCTGTGATTCCCAGACACAACCAAGGTCACTGGTTGTGTCTGATGTGTGATTAATGGAAGCAGGGTGCCATCTAGTGCTCGCACCTGCAATGGTGCCGGCAGAGCCACCAGGGAGAGCCCTACTTCCTTTGCCCATCTGCTATCTAGCAGATTCCCTTCCGACCCCGTGTCTACCAGTGCTGGGGCGTGAAGGGTTAAATCCCCACAAAGGATCGTTACTGGGATTTGTGCAGATTTGCGGGGTTTTCCCACGTGCGTGTTATGGCCCACCCTTAGCCCAGTTTCTAAGGACGGGCGTTGTAGTTTGACCGTTTGGGGCAGTCCTTCTGCCGGTGCTCACAAGAGCCGCAGATAAAACACTCCCCGCGGGCCAGCCTCCTTTGTCTGATGTTTGTTTTCACTTTGGCCCTGCTCGTGTCCATAGCCTCGTCAGCAGGGGGAGCTGTACCCACACGTAGCTCTCTGGCAGTGAAGCGTGGGGACGATGTCACCTTTTCGGAACCGGAAGGAGGAGGGACGGCTCGTGCCCGGTCACACCCCCCGGCCTGCTCCCGACGATGCTCGTTTAAACGGTTGTCTAAGCGTATAACTAAATCGACAAGCCCGTCAAAATCCCGCGGTTCCTCCTTAGCCAGCAGGTGCTCCTTCAGGACCGGGGACAGTCCATTTACGAAGGCGGCGCGGAGCGCAACGTTATTCCAGCCGGACCTCGCTGCCGCGATGCGGAAGTCGACTGCATACTCGGCTGCGCTACGGCGCCCCTGTCTCATAGACAGCAGCACGTTCGAAGCGGTCTCGCCTCTGTTGGGATGGTCAAACACTTGTTTGAACTCCCGTACAAACCCAGTATAAGACGTTAGGAGCCGTGAATTCTGCTCCCAAAGCACCGTAGCCCAGGCGCGTGCCTCTCCTCGAAGCAGATTAATAACATAAGCCACCCGGCTGGCGTCTGATGCGTACATGACAGGGCGCTGTGAAAAGACGAGCGAACACTGCATGAGGAAGTCTGCGCACGTCTCAACACAGCCCCCGTACGGTTCCGGAGGGCTTATGTATGCTTCAGGGGACGGTGGGGGGGTTCGTTGAACGACCAGTGGAACGTCTGATACAGGCCCAGGACCAGCCAGAGGAGTGGCTGCAGCAGCGCCCTGATCGCGCGCTTCCACCCTGGCGGTGAGAGCCTCCACCCTCCGATTAAGGAGGACATTCTGCTTGGTCACTAAATCTAACCGAGCCGTGAAGGCGGTTAAGATCTGCTGCAGCTCACTCAACACGCCTCCCGCTGACGCCTGCGCTCCTGGCTCTTCCATTGGCCGTTCAAGCTCGGGTTGACGCCCCTCGGAATCCATGACGATGGCCGAGAAATCCTGTTGGGAAGGTGTCGTAGCACGGACCCACAACAGGGGGCGCAAATGAACGGACAGTGAGTAAGCCAAAAAGTAACAATTTAATGTTGTGATAATACACAACTAAATTTACAGAAATTTGCACAGTCAATTAACACCAGGTGACGTGTGGGCAGGCTCGAAGATAGAAGACCCCCGACGAGAGAGAAGCCACGTCCCACACGGCTTCCACCACCAACGGTCTGAAGAACACCGGAGCCGCCAAGTCCCGAGTCCCCAGGTGGCCTCTGTCTTCGGCTGTCGACCCTGGTACTGCTGGCAGAAAGCAGAGATAAGATGTATGAGTGTGAGTCCGCAGTAATCCACAGTCCATACACAGTTAGGAGGGAGCACCTCCACCTCCAATCACACACTCGTGCAGCTCCTGGTTTAACCACTTATCTGGGTTGGTGTGTGAGGCGAAGCCGTCGCTGTCACACCAAACGCCAATTCCTCAGACAAGGCAACACTCCAGGAAAACGGCTGCAAACAGAAGTTCAGGTTATACACACAAAGTGTCAGTCAGCAGAGAAATTACCCTTTCAATAGTAGTCGATTTCTCGGCTAGGAGGTGGAGTTGCAGTCCGGCTTTTATGATGGTGATGATGACGATGAACGAGTGACAGCTGGTGCAGGGGATGAATGACAGCTGTCACTTCTTCTGGGTCTGGCGCCCTCTCGTGCTTGGAGCCCGCACTCCAAGCAGGGCACCCTCTGGTGGTGGTGGGCCAGCAGTACCTCCTCTTCAGCGGCCCACATAACAATCAGGGTGCGACAGTAAAATTCTCACCCCCAAAGGATACATGTGGTTGATACAGTAGATTAAAATCCTAGACAGTGTTGTGAGTGCTGTTTTGCAGCAAGCCCATATAAAATTGAGTTCATGATCTGTGCAGAATGTAGGAGTGTAGGCTTGAAGAGATGACATGGAAAGATCAAAGACTGGGCAGAGGGCTTGATTTGGGGTGAGAGAACCAAGCAGGCTCATGTAATTTATTACCTTCATCATCCAACATGGTCAAAACACAGTAAGCAAACTATGCATCAGTAAATATCCTCCTTCTATGGAGTCACAAGTCAGGTATGGTTCCATAGGCAAAATTATTCTCTAAGGCTGCATATTTACATTGTTGAGTGTGATCCCCCAGTGGGATCACACTCTTGACATTCTAACTGGTTGACATTATATCTTTGACATTATAACTGGTTGTTTGCCCATCTGTCTGCATCTAAACGTCAGGAATTCTCCAGTCGATTTCCAAATGTTTTGTCTGCTAAATAGCTGAAAAATTCAACCACTTGGTGGATTTCTTTGTATTATTTGTCAGAGTGGGGAAGGATTTCTTTGAAATGTAATCAGTTGCTGAACACAAAATTCAATATAGTCAGAATACTTTTGGATGACTTCAAAACCAGGTACTGAAAAATGCTGCACTTCATACTAAAAATGGGTATTACCATAAATATTTGTTTAAAATGTCATATAAAACAAATATTCACAGTATTTCAGAGTAATCCTACCCAACTTTGTGCAATTTCCCCCAGCTCTTTTATGTAATATTCTGCCCCTTACCAAAAACCAAACTATTGTATTCCTCATTTTTAGTTTATTAAAGGTCACTTTAAGACAGTGTCCATCTTGTGAAAGACCCCTAAAATGAGTCATACAACACTTTTTATACCTTGTGGGCATCACAGTAGGTGTGGTTTAGTCTCACATTTCTAATGTTACTGGCTCTCACCAACAGGGGGTGTTCTCCCTGTTTCTGAAACTTACACATGATGGAGTGAAACTTAACTCTCAGAAACTTCCAAACAAATAACACAGACAAACACTTGATAACTAACATAGAATAAGGAATTAGCACAGATATTATCTAACATTTGTTTGTTGTGATGTGGGCTGTAAAGTGTACTTTTGGAAAGTGGACAGACTGTAAATTAATCATAATATTCATAAGAAGGAATAGTTTCACACAACAATTTAAATCAATCATCACAAATGAAGAATGCAAAAGAATAATCAGAATTTATTTAATATTAATAATTCATAATGATTAAAAATCCTCAGTCAAATTTCATGTGAATAAATTGCTCAAAATTTGAGGTGGGCGGATCGATCCTACTATCGATAATATTGATACCAACGCTGGTATTGATATTAAATGATCCTTGTGTAAAAAGATCGATACTCAAGCTTTTTTTTCTCTCCCACATGCACTGACTGCTGCGCATGCAGATTCATCAAAGTCTACTCTCTGTAAGACCAACACTGCGCTGTGTCACACAACACGGAGCAGTGCACCCTTGTGTTGTATGTTTTAAGTTGTGTTGAGTTATATTTTTTTAAACAAAAATGTTGATTGTGATAATAAAGTATTTTGTTGTCACGTACAATGTTTGGCGAAATTCTATCCTAGGTCTTTTGGATCCTTTGGATCTATGAAGCTTAAATATGAAAAAGTATCGGTATCGGTATCGATATCGGCGATACCAGGCCTGTATTTACTTGGTATCGGATCAATACCAAAATTACCGGTATCGCCCACCTCTACTCAAAATCATTACTTTTTGCAGCCTCTACTGGATTTTGATGCACTTATGTGGATCAAACTGCATTCAGTGTGCTACTATTAAAATAACTTGTGTTCACTGATTAAACATTAGTGTCACTGGATCATGTAGTGTATATGAACAGCCAAGTTTCTGTATACAGCTGACTGAGAGCACGCACGCACGCAGGCACACATACACGCACGCTATGGTGCAGCAGACTATGCGGTTAACTGCACTCCAGTTGAGTTCAGAGAATAGAAGACTGCAGAGAAAGATTAATGAATGTCTGCCCTTTGTTCTCTTTCAGTCTATGGGGTTTATGGTCCTACAGTTCCCCTTAAATCTCTCACAGATGAACACACACACGTACATGCGTACACGCACTGCTCCTTTGTATTACAAACAAGCATGGCTCCACGCCCCCCCCTCCCTTGATTTATAGCTTCTCAGTCACAGTGAAAGGCAGCCTGCAGTTGGAAAGAGTGTGCGTTTGTGTGAGTGTGTGTTTATGAGTGTGTGCATCTATGTGCGCAATTGAACATACTCTATGCGCTTGTGAGTGTTCCCATTGGTGCGTGCACACGTGTGTGTGTGCGTCTTCAGTGTGTACAAGGAGATCAAGAAGGAGAAGTCTTCTTCAAAGCGATTCCAAGATGCCATTGGAAGTGGCGCTTTTGTTTGGCTGCCTTGTTATTTTTCCCATTAATCATAGTTAATGTTCATCTAATCCTTCCTGCACTGCCCTGATTGCTGCCTTGGGGGGGGGAGGGGGAGCAGAGGGTCATCGTCAACCATCTTAACAAAAAGGAAAGCACTTGTTGCTCCTCTGCTCCAAACATCAAGCTATTGTTCCACTAATTGACCGCCGCAGAGTGGCTTAAAAACATCTTCAAGCTTTAGACGCCGCTGTCCTGATCAAAATATAAAAAAATGCCCTAGATTAATCTGCTACCGTGTTTGATGCATTAAGACATTCATCACCAGCTGTTGGCAAAAAAAGAAGGGAGGAGAGGAGTCGGTGGTTGGGGGCAGTGAAGCAGCAGGTGACCCAACGGAGCCAAGAGGAAAGGGGCGTTGCAGCTATCAAGAGGACTTAGCCATATATTCTTTTCTCAATGTGCTCCTTGTGTGTGTATGGTAGTGGGGAAGTACACATTTCAAACACTAATATTTTTCCATTGGATTTCTACATGGAAAATTTGTAAGTCCCATACATGATGATTTACCCTGGCAGTGCCTGAGCGAGGTCTCGTCCATGCCAAAGCTGGGTCCCCAGGCAGAAACATGCTTTTCAAGGTAGTGTTTAATCAGACAGGAAAATAAGGTGGTGGAGGTCGTGTGTGTGTGTGTGCGCGCGTGCTGCTTGGCTGCTTTTTGACACCATCCTCAGCAGGAAAATGAAGGCATAAGTCAGTGGGCAAACATCAAACTCAAACAGTATTTCTGTAACAAGCAACCTCTTCTGGTTGTACAACTGATGAAATCTGTCACCACAAAGCAAAGTACAAATACAACAAAATCTAACCTTTGAGGGAGGACATTTGGGTAATAAATTGATGACTTCCACATTGAAGGTGCTGGTTTGTGTTGTTTGCAAACCAACAGTCAATGGGACTTGAACCTTTAACCATGAAGGCGATGTTTCCTAAGAGTTATCCAAGTTGTCAGCCAATTCACGCAGGACCACTTGCATAAATCTAGCAGTTAATGTATAGCGCAAAAAAAAAAAAAAAAATCAGATATCACCACTCCATGCTGTACGCACACACGTTTACACAGAAAGCAGTGAGTAGGCCGTTTGTGTAACAGATTGGGTATGGACCACAACGAATGGAACCTAACCCAGTCTCATGGATTGTCGTGATTCAGCAGCAGGAAATACACAATCTATTGGTTCGTCATATTGGCACAAAAAGTGCAAAATTTTCGTTGTGGCAGCACAAATTCATTCTTATTAATTCCGTGATGGCTGCATGTAATTAAAAGTGCAGTGGGGTGTCGGGGGTGGTTATGGTTAGGGTTGGGGGTAGGAATAGGGTTAGTAATAGTGAGTTAAAAAAAAACTGTCACGAAAATTTGAATTATTTCGTGATGGGAGGACGAAAAAAAACGTGAGAGTGGGTTGACAGAACCATAATGAAAGGCAAGCAAAATCAGGTTTATTGTGCAAAAACTGCAAATCAAAACAGTTTTTCAGCAGTAGACAAAACAGGCTTGTTCAAAAACAGGCAACATATCACTCCAATTGGCAGCAGTCTTTCTGAGAGAGGCAACAAAGGGTCATCAAAGAGCAAAAAACAGTTCAGTTACCAAGCAATTAGTCAGAAACAGCAGGCATAATAAATACAACCCCTGGCAAAAATTATGGAATCACTGGCCTCGGAGGATGTTCATTCTGTTGTTTAATTTTGTAGAAAAAAAGCAGATCACAGACATGACACAAAACTAAAGTTATTTCAAATGGCAACTTTCTGGCTTTAAGAAACACTATAAGAAATCAAGAAAAAAGATTGTGGCAGTCAGTAACGGTTACTTTTTCAGACCAAGCAGAGGAAAAAAATATGGACTCAATCAATTCTGAGGAATAAATTATGGAATCACCCTGTAAATTTCCATCCCCAAAACTAACACCTGCATCAAATCACATCTGCTTGTTGACATTGACCCTATGTCATGAAATTTGTTGGGAAGGTGTCGTAGCACGGACCCACAACAGGGGGCGCAAATGAATGGACAATGAGTAAGCCAAAAGGTAACAATTTACTGTTGTGACAATACACAACTAAATACACAGAAATTGCAAAGTCAATTAACACCAGGTGACGTGTGGGCAGGCTCGAAGATAGAAGACCCCGACGAGAGAGAGGCCGCGTCCCACACGGCCTCCACCACCAACGGTCTGAAGAACACCGGAGCCGCCAAGTCCCGAATCCCCAGGTGACCTCTGTCTTCGGCTGTCGACCCTGGTACTGCTGGCAAAAAGCAGAGACAAGATGAATGAGTGTAAATCCGTACACTCAGTGGTCTACAGTCTGTACACAGTTAGGAGGGAGCACCTCCACCTCCAAATCACACACACTCGTGCAGCTCCTGATCTACCACTTATCTGGGATGGGGTGCGAGGTGAAGCCGTCACTCTCACACCAAACGCCAATCCTCCAGACAAGGCAACACTTCAGGAAAACGGCTGCAACAGAAGTTCAGTTGGTTACACAATGTGTCAGTCAGCAGAGAAATTACCTCTCGGTAGTCGATTTCTCGGCGAGGAGGTGGAGTTGCAGTCCGGCTTTTATGATGGTGATGATGATGATGAACGAGTGACAGCTGGTGCAGGGGATGAATGACAGCTGTCACTTCTTCTGGGTCTGGCGCCCTCTCGTGCTTGGAGCCCGCACTCCAAGCAGGGCGCCCTCTGGTGGTAGTGGGCCAGCAGTACCTCCTCTTCAGCGGCCCACATAACAGGACCCCCCCCCCAACGGGCGCCTCCTGGCGCCCGACCTGGCTTGTCCGGGTGTCTTCTGTAGAAATCGTCCAGGAGGGCCGGGTCCAGGATGAAGCTCCTCTTCACCCAGGAGCGTTCTTCAGGTCCATACCCCTCCCAGTCCACCAGATATTGGAACCCCCGGCCCTTACGACGGACGTCCAGGAGCCTGCGGACTGTCCAAGCAGGCTCCCCGTCGATGAGCCGGGCAGGAGGCGGCGTAGGTCCAGGTGCACAGAGGGGCGAGGTGTGGTGTGGCTTGATACGGGACACGTGGAATACCGGGTGGATCCGCAGTGAAGCTGGGAGTTGGAGCTTCACTGCGGCCGGGTTGATGATTTTGAGGATTGTGAAGGGTCCGATGTATCTGTCTTTTAACTTGGGGGAGTCCACACAGAGGGGGATGTCCTTCGTTGAGAGCCACACCTCCTGCCCGGACTGGTACGTGGGGGCCGGGGACCGTCGGCGGTCTGCTTGGGATTTGGCCCTCATCCGGGCCTTCAACAGGGCAGAGCGGGCGGTCCGCCACACCCGGCGACATTTCCGAAGGTGGGCCTGGACCGAGGGCACACCGACCTCTCCCTCCACCAGCGGGAATAATGGGGGCTGGTACCCCAAACACACCTCAAAAGGGGAGAGGCCGGTAGCAGACGAAACTTGGCTGTTGTGGGCATACTCGAATCCAGGCCAGATGGTGACTCCAGGCCGCCGGATGTGCGGAGGTGACACACCGCAGGGCCTGCTCCAACTCCTGGTTGGCCCGCTCTGCCTGGCCGTTGGTCTGGGGGTGGTACCCGGACGAGAGACTCACGGTGGCCCCCAGCTCCTTGCAGAAACTCTTCCACACCTGTGAAGAGAACTGGGGACCACGATCCGAGACGATGTCCGACGGTATCCCATGCAGCTGCAAGACGTGGTGAACCAGGAGGTCTGCTGTCTCCTGGGCCATCGGGAGCTTCGGGAGGGCCACGAAGTGGGCCGCCTTGGAGAACCGGTCCACTATCGTGAGGATTACGGTGTTGCCCTGGGACGGCGGGAGGCCCGTGATGAAATCCAGGCCGATGTGAGACCAGGGGCGATGAGGCACTGGCAGGGGTTGGAGGAGGCCCGTCATCCGTCGATGGTCTGCCTTGCCCCTGGCGCAGATGGTACAGGCCTGGATGTAGTCCCGGACGTCGGCCTCTAGGGACGCCCACCAGAAGCGCTGCTGGACTACTGCCACGGTCCTACGCACTCCGGGATGACAGGAGAGCTTGGACCCGTGACAGAAGTCCAATACGGCAGCTCTTGCCTCTGGTGGGACATACAGTCTGTCCTTGGGGCCAGTCCCCGGGTCAGGGCCTCCCGGACGGTCTTCTCCACGTCCCAGGTAAGGGCGGCCACGACAGTGGACTCGGGGATGATGGTCTCGGTGGGGTTCGACAGCCCCGCTTTGGCTTCTTCTTTGTGCACCCGGGACAAGGCGTCTGATTTTTGGTTCTTGGTCCCGGGGCGATATGTAATCCGGAAGTCAAAGTGCCCAAAGAACAGAGACCAGCGGGCTTGCCTGGGGTTCAGCCGCTTGGCGGTCCGGATGTACTCCAGGTTCCGATGGTCAGTGAAAACCGTGAAGGGCAACGAAGCCCCCTCCAGCAGGTGTCTCCACTCTTCAAGAGCCTCCTTCACCGCAAGAAGTTCCCGATTGCCAATGTCATAGTTCTGTTCAGCTGAGGTCAACCTGCGGGAATAAAAGGCACAAGGATGGAGAACTTTATCAGCCTCCACGCTCTGGGACAGCACGGCTCCTATCCCTGAGTCAGAGGCGTCCACTTCTACTACGTACTGGCGATCAGGATCAGGCTGCACCAGAACTGGCGCAGTCGAGAACCGGCGTTTCAACTCCTGGAACGCGGCTTCGCACCGATCCGACCAGGTGAAGGGGACCTTGGTGGAGGTCAGGGCAGTCAGGGGGCTAACTACCTGACTGTAACCTTTGATGAACCTCCTGTAAAAATTTGCAAAGCCGAGGAACTGCTGTAGTTTCCTGCGGCTTGTTGGTTGGGGCCAATCTCTCACCGCCGCAACCTTAGCCGGATCAGGGGCGACGGAGTTGGAGGAGATGATGAACCCCAGGAAGGACAAAGAAGTGCGGTGGAACTCGCACTTCTCGCCCTTCACAAACAGCCGGTTCTCCAACAACTGCTGTAGGACCTGACGTACATGCTGGACATGGGTCTCAGGGTCCAGGGAAAAGATGAGTATGTCGTGCAGATATACGAAGACGAACCGATGCAGGAAGTCCCGCAAGACGTTGTTTACCAAAGCTTGGAACGTCGCGGGGGCGTTAGTGAGGCCGAACGGCATGACCAGGTACTCGAAGTGACCTAACGGGGTGTTGAATGCCGTCTTCCATTCGTCTCCCTTCCGGATCCGAACCAGGTGGTACGCATTTCTAAGATCCAATTTCGTAAAGATTTGGGCTCCATGCAGGGGCGTGAACACTGAATCCAACAGAGGTAACGGGTATCGGTTGCGAACCGTGATCTCGTTCAGCCCTCTGTAATCAATGCATGGACGGAGTCCGCCGTCTTTCTTGCCCACAAAAAAGAAACCAGCACCCATCGGGGAAGTGGAGTTCCGGATCAGCCCGGCAGCTAAGGAGTCCCGGATGTAGGTCTCCATTGATTTGCGTTCCGGACGTGAGAGGTTGTACAACCTACTGGACGGGTACTCAACGCCCGGGACTAAATCGATGGCACAATCATACGGTCGGTGCGGAGGAAGAGTGAGCGCCAGATCTTTGCTGAAAACGTCAGCAAGATCATGGTACTCCTCTGGCACCGCCGATAGATTGGGGGGAACTTTGACCTCCTCATTAGCTGTAGTGCCGGGGGGAACCGAGGATCCTAAACACTCCCGGTGGCAGATTTCGCTCCACTGTGTCACAACCCCGGACGGCCAATCGACCCGGGGATTGTGCTTCACCATCCATGGAAAACCCAAAATCACTCGGGAGGTAGATGGTGTTACATGGAACACTATCTCCTCCCTGTGATTCCCAGATACAACCAAGGTCACTGGTTGTGTCTGATGTGTGATTAATGGAAGAAGAGTGCCATCTAGTGCTCGCACCTGCAATGGTGCCGGCAGAGCCACCAGAGGGAGCCCTACTTCCTTTGCCCATCTGCTGTCCAGCAGATTCCCTTCTGACCCCGTGTCTAGTAGTGCTGGGGCGTGAAGGGTTAACTCCTCACAAAGGATTGTTACTGGGATTCGTGCCGATCTGCGGGGTCTTTCCGCGTGTGTGTTATGGCCCACCCTTAGCCCAGATTCTAAGGACGGGCGTTTGTAGTTTGACCGTTCAGGGCAGTCCCTCTGCATGTGCTCACAAGAGCCGCAGACAAAACACTCCCCGCGGGCCAGTCTCCTTTGTCTGTCAGTTAATCTTACTTTGGCCCTGCTCGTGTCCATAGCCTCCTCAGCAGGGGGAGCTGTAGCCCCACGGGGCTCTCTGGCAGTGAAGCGTGGGGACAACGTCGCCTTGTCGGAACCGGAAGGGGGAGGGACGGCTCGTACCCGGTCACGCCCCCCGGCCTGCTCCCGACGATGCTCATTCAAACGGTTGTCTAAGCATATAACCAAATCGACAAGCCCGTCAAAATCCCGCGGTTCCTCCTTAGCCAGTAGGTGCTCCTTGAGGACCGGTGACAGTCCATTTACGAAGGCGGCGCGGAGCGCAACGTTATTCCAGCCGGACCTCGCTGCCGCGATGCGGAAGTCGACTGCATACTCGGCTGCGCTACGGCGCCCCTGTCTTATCGACAGCAGCACGTTTGAAGCGGTCTCGCCTCTGTTGGGATGATCAAACACTTGTTTAAACTCCCGTACAAACCCAGTATAAGACGTTAGGAGCCGTGAGTTCTGCTCCCAAAGCGCCGTAGCCCATGCGCGTGCCTCTCCTCGAAGCAGATTAATAACATAAGCTACCCGGCTAGCATCTGATGCGTACATGACAGGGCGCTGTGAAAAGATGAGCGAACACTGCATGAGGAAGTCCGCGCACGTCTCGACACAGCCCCCGTACGGTTCCGGAGGGCTTATGTAAGCTTCAGGGGATGGTGGGGGGGTTTGTTGAACGACCAGTGGTACGTCTGATTCAGGCCCAGGACCAGCCAGAGGAGGAGCTGCAGCAGCGCCCTGATCGTGCGCTTCCACCCTGGCGGCGAGAGCCTCCACTCTCCGATTAAGGAGGTCATTCTGCTCGGTCACTAAATCCAACCGAGCCGTGAAGGCGGTTAAGATCTGCTGCAGCTCACCCAACACGCCTCCCGCTGACGCCTGCGCTCCTGGCTCTGCCATTGGCCGTTCACGCTCGAGCTGACGCCCCTCGGAATCCATGATGATTGGCCGAGAAATCCTGTTGGGAAGGTCTCGTAGCACGGACCCACAACAGGGGGCGCAAATGAATGGACAATGAGTAAGCCAAAAGGTAACAATTTACTGTTGTGACAATACACAACTAAATACACAGAAATTGCAAAGTCAATTAACACCAGGTGACGTGTGGGCAGGCTCGAAGATAGAAGACCCCGACGAGAGAGAGGCTGCGTCCCACACGGCCTCCACCACCAACGGTCTGAAGAACACCGGAGCCGCCAAGTCCCGAATCCCCAGGTGACCTCTGTCTTCGGCTGTCGACCCTGGTACTGCTGGCAAAAAGCAGAGACAAGATGAATGAGTGTAAATCCGTACACTCAGTGGTCTACAGTCTGTACACAGTTAGGAGGGAGCACCTCCACCTCCAAATCACACACACTCGTGCAGCTCCTGATCTACCACTTATCTGGGATGGGGTGCGAGGTGAAGCCGTCACTCTCACACCAAACGCCAATCCTCCAGACAAGGCAACACTTCAGGAAAACGGCTGCAACAGAAGTTCAGTTGGTTACACAATGTGTCAGTCAGCAGAGAAATTACCTCTCGGTAGTCGATTTCTCGGCGAGGAGGTGGAGTTGCAGTCCGGCTTTTATGATGGTGATGATGATGAACGAGTGACAGCTGGTGCAGGGGATGAATGACAGCTGTCACTTCTTCTGGGTCTGGCGCCCTCTTGTGCTTGGAGCCCGCACTCCAAGCAGGGCGCCCTCTGGTGGTAGTGGGCCAGCAGTACCTCCTCTTCAGCGGCCCACATAACAAAATTGACCCTATGTGTCTTTTTGCAAGGAATGTTTTCACAGTTTTTGCTCTATGGCAAGATGCATTATCTTCTTGAAAAATTATTTCATCATCCTCAAACATCAGAAAAGTGTCCAAAATATCAACGTAAACTTGTGCATTTATTGATGATGTAATGACAGCCATCTCCCCAGTGCCTTTACCTGACATGCAGCCCCATATCATCAATGACTGTGGAAATTTACATGTTCTCTTCAGGCAGTCATCTTTATAAATCTCATTGGAACGGCACCAAACAAAAGTTCCAGCATCATCACCTTGCCCAATGCAGATTCGAGATTCATCACTGAATATGACTTTCATCCAGTCATCCACAGTCCACGATTGCTTTTCTTTAGCCCACTGTAACCTTGTTTTTTTCTGTTTAGGTGTTAATGATGGCTTTCGTTTAGCTTTTCTGTATGTAAATCCCATTTCCTTTAGGCGGTTTCTTACAGTTCGGTCACAGACGTTGACTCCAGTTTCCTCCCATTCGTTCCTCATTTGTTTTGTTGTGCATTTTCGATTTTTGAGACATATTGCTTTAAGTTTCTGTCTTGACGCTTTGATGTCTTCCTTGGTCTACCAGTATGTTGCCTTTAACAACCTTCCCATGTTGTTTGTATTTGGTCCAGAGTTTAGACACAGCTGACTGTGAACAACCAACATCTTTTGCAACATTGCATGATGATTTACCCTCTTTTAAGAGTTTGATAATCCTCTCCTTTGTTTCAATTGACATCTCTCGTGTTGGAGCCATGATTCATGTCAGTCCACTTGGTGCAACAGCTCTCCAAGGTGTGATCACTCCTTTTTAGATGCAGACTAACAAGCAGATGTGATTTGATGCAGGTGTTAGTTTTGGGGATGAAAATTTACAGGGTGATTCCATAATTTATATTTATATTTTTTTCCTCTGCTTGGTCTAAAAAAGTAACCGTTACTGACTGCCACAATCTTTTTTTCTTGATTTCTTATAGTGTTTCTTAAAGCCAGTAAGTTGCCATTTGAAATGACTTTAGTTTTGTGTCATGTCTGTGATCTGCTTTTTTTCTACAAAATTAAACAACTGAATGAACATCCTCCGAGGCCGGTGATTCCATAATTTTTGCCAGGGGTTGTAAATAAGTCAGGAATCCAGGATAATAACAAAGATCAAAGCAAAAAAACAAAACAAAATGTGACCAATGACTGGTGGAAGCACATGACTGAGCTGGCACCAGAGAGTGTATTTAAAAGTTGATGAAGGTGACATGGTAGGGTTGTGATGGCCTCAGTTGCATGTGCTTGCGTTCATTGTATTTCTTGCCTTGGTGCATATGTGAGTGTGAACACATACATAAACTGAATTTGTTCAATAAAATCATTGTCGAGAGTCAAAGCCTTGTAAAAGGGCACAGTAGCATAGGGTCCTTATGTGTTTCTGACTTTGTACCAAATAACTCTGAAATGAATGAATGGTGTCTCCTCCAGACTTGTGGAGCACACTGGTTAAACGTCAAGGTTGTGAAAAAGTAATCTGCAAAACAATTTCCATGATATCTTTGCAATCAGTAAGTGTAGAGAGAGAAAATTTAAAGCTTACATCAGTCAGTTAATTAACTATAATTAAGCGGTATGACTGACATGATAATATTACAAAGATGTCACGACTGAAGATTGATTTTTATTTAATGACAAGAACAATTTTTACCTTTGACCCCAATGACTTTGAGCTTTGAGAAAAAAAACCCTTCAAGGGAAATTCTGGGCTTGAACTTCATCCATAAACAAAGTTTGGTGAATATTATGCCAAGGACCTGGGAGGAGAAGGTGAACAAATAAGTGTTTCTCAAATTATTGTTAGGGCCCAGTCACACGGCACACGGCGACAGCTGAACAAAGGAAAAAAAGTCACAAAGTCACAAATCATCAAGAAAAGGTGGACAAATGAGCCTGCACTTTTCCCTCCACCAAAAAGCCTGCTAATCAAGACTGCAAAAAGTAACAAAACTGAAACTAACAAAAGAAAACGGAGTGAACATCGATCTTGATGCTTTAAACAAAATCAAAATGAAACATTCATGAAGACGTGACTGACAGGAGATACGAGACCAAGCGCACCCACCCTGTGGTTATGTCTGCAGCACCTTCAGGTGCGGGTTCTGGTTGCCTTGGCAACAACGTGTTTTCACACGCAGGCCAGCCATAAACGGTTGGAACGTGCATAAATATTTACAGTAATTGATAAAACATTCTTGCCACTATTGTTTCTGTATGACAATGTTGCTTTTCGTCCCACAGATGGACGATTCGTCAGTGATAAAAGGATGTTACATTCAGCTCGTCGAAGCATGAGTTATTGATCCATTCAGATATTGTCATTGTTCATGCAAGATGTCGGACTTAGGAGGTTGGACAAAGTTGGACGACAGTCAAATGGAACTCTGGCATTACGGGAACTCCGCAAACAATGAGGAACCGTCAAGACAGACAGCAACATGAAATACGGACAAACTGAGGTTGTCATTGGGATTCGTTTACATTTTTTAACAGTTTGAAAATTCTGACAAAGTGCCAGCTACAGGAATGAAGATGGATGACAAACGATAACGTAAAGCTGCATTTACACATAGCGATGGCAAGTCACGAATGCCACGAAGTCTACATTTTTGACCACTGATCACAAATGTAATGATTTGAGGCAGAGGCGTCAGGTGTCCTCAGGAACTGCTGAAACCTGTTACCACACGTTACGATTAATGGCATGTGTTGCTGGAAAATGATCAGAAACCATTACGCACAGTCAAGAATATTGTTCCATGTTGTTGTGCGCTATCACGCATAACAGCGCATCGTTAAGTTCTGTTATGTGGTGAATGAGGTTAATTGTCTCCACACACACCCCCGTATTCATCCTACCATCAGTTGCTGAACAATTCAGATCACTCCAGTTTGCTTCTCAAAATCCACAACAGAAGAACTTTGTGACTGCATGCTTAGTTGGGCTCTGTGCCATGGAGAAGGAGACGGAGAAAGCCAGATGTGTTGCTTCATGCGGCTCTCATCTCACGTGTTTTCCCAAACATCAGGAACATGCAGCAGGTGCGCTGATGAGCATTGGAACGAGACTTTTAGCCGACTTGGCATCACCATCCTTCTTCAGCATACTGCAGCAATGAAACTGAATGCGGTGCAGCAGGGTTTAATTGTGCACACGTCAAAGAATGCTGTCACGCTGTATTAACGATCACCACTAATCAAGATGGATCAACATGCTCAGTTGCAGTCTCCACGACATGAGACAAAATGAGGGTGGTGCGTGACATTTGTAGAAGATTTTTTGACAGCCAAAAACATGCTCCACAAAAATCATGAATATCACGCACCAACACGCACTATTAAGAAACCTATTCAGATGCATTAAGTCATGTTAAGAATGTCAGGAATGTGTCAAGAATGACGCAAATATGACATTCGTAATGTGTCTTGCCTATGTGTAAACGCAGTATTAGTGGCTTGGTTACACGGCCTAATGGGTATCCATGGTACTGCTCTGTAATGGTTGAAATCATATCTAGCTGACAGAAGCATGAGTGTAAGCCTTGGGAATTCGGAGTCCAGCTCTGCTGCACTGTTGTATGGGGTTCCACAGGGGTCCATTTTCGTAACGCGTGGTAACAGGTTGCAGCAGTTCCTGAGGACACCTGACACCTCTGCCCCGAATCATCACATTCGTGATTAGTGGCCAAGAATGTATACTTCATGGTATTAGTAACTTGCCGTCATTATGTGTAAACGCAGCTTAAGATGTTGTGGTCCACAGTGTCAAAAGCTGCAGTTAGATCCAACAGAACAGGTCACCAGAGTCATTAGCCATAAGGATATCATTAAAAACGTTTAATTGAGCTAAATCTGTCCTACTCAGAGTTTTCAAGCCAGACTGAAAGACCTCCAGGACACTAAAAATAAAAATGACTTTAACTGAGCATAGACAACTTTCTCCAAACATTTTGAAATAAAAGGTAGCTTGGAGATGGGTCTGAAATTGGCCAGCACACTTACAATCAAGGCCAGGTTTCTTATGTAGTGGCTGCACCACTGCATGTTTAAAACTCAGGGGGACAACACCAGAAGACAGACTGCTGTTAATGATAGACAAGACTGACTGCCCTATATTAGGAAAAATCTCTTTAAAGAGACAAGGAGAGACAGCGCCACGGGGAGAACCTGAAGGCTTAATGTGGCCGACCAGATTTTCTAAAAATGACAAGGACACAGGCTCAAATTTATCAAGAGCTACAGAACAAGGAGGAGAGTTCGAGGGGTCTGATACAGGAGCTGAGTGTTGTGTGGGCTGCTGAAGAGGTACTGCTGGCCCACCACCACCAGAGGGCACCCTGCCTGGAGTGCGGGCTCCAGGCACCAGAGGGCGCTGCCGCCTCACAGGAGCAGCCGGGGTGACAGCTGACACTCATCACCTGTGACAGCTGTCACCACTCATCTGATCTGCATCGGTATATCAGCAAGACGTCATCTCCACCTCTTTGCCGAGATATCGTTCTACCTGAAAGGTAATATCCTCAGCCTGACTGCTTGATAGAAAGCCTTTTGTTGTGATTTTTGTGAGTGATAACAGACTTTTTCTCCAACGAGAGGTGGAGGTAGCTTCCCTGCCGTGCAGATTGCTGGGTGCAGACGCACCCACGTTTAATTGTGTTTTTGTTCCTCGCCAGCAGTACCAGGTCCGACACGCGGAGGCAGTGGCCACCTGGGAGTTCGGGACTTGGCGGCTCCAGTATTCCCGGGGTCTGGTGGCGGAGGAAATCGTGTGGTTCCGGTTCTGCTTTGGACAGGCGTCTCCTATCTTCGAGCCTGCCCACACGACACCTTGTAATTTGACCTTTGATCTATTGTGTAATCTGTTGTGTTTGTTGTGCACGTTCGCAACAGTAAAGTGTTGTTATTTTACCTATTCCATTGTCCGTTCATTTGCGCCCCCCTGTTGTGGGTCCGTGTACTTACACTTTCCCAACACTGAGATGAGAGCCCTAGCAGTACCAATTTTATCATTAAAGAAGTGAAGGAAGCTATTGCACATTTCAGGAGATGCCTCCATGCTGACATTCTGTGAGGCATTAAGAACCATGTCAGTGGTCTTAAATAGCACTTGTGGGTTTTGACGATTGGACTCAATGATATTTGACAGATATTGTCTTTTAGTCTCCTTAACGGTGTTTTGGTAGCACTGCCAGCAGTCTTTTAGGATTTGGAAGGAAACCTCCAGCCTGTCCTCCTTCCACTTTTGCTCAGGTTTGCGGCACTCCTGCCTTGCCGTGCAAGTTTCCACAGCTCAGACTTAGTTTTGGACTGCACAGTTTTTACTGGAGCCACGGACTCCAGTATGGTACGGCATGAGGAATGAAACCAGGAGCTGAGCTCCTCTGTGTTAACAGAGGCAGGACGGTCACAGAGCTGATGAAAAGCAACAGAGAACTGACCAGCAGTGCATCTCTGTGTTAACAATCTGATGTGTTTGAACAAGAATACTAACTCAGTTTTAACCTCAGCACAGGAAAAGGTAACTTCAAACAACAGAGGCATATGATCAGAAATCACACTGTCGCAGATCTCCAAGTTATCTACGGGGCATGATGATTTTCTCCAAATTGTCTTTCAGTGACATTCATTATGATATTTAAAGTATTTCAACTTGTTCTGCGCTGTGGTTTATGTCAGAACTTCCAGATGTTTTGAGGACTACATGCAGTTTGCTGGAAAATTTCCAAAAATACTAACATTAAATGGCAAGCCATTGCAAGCTTTATTTTTGTTACATATTTCATATACACAAGGGAAAAGTCAGTCAAGCAATTTTATAAAAAAGACGGAACCAAAACAATGAAAAGCTTAGAACTGCTAAGCTTTTCATTGTTTTGGTTCCACCTTCCTGGGATGTATTACTCATTATTTAGAGGCAACAGGCTTCTTTTAATAGAAAAGAAGGATATTTCAACTGGTAGGAACAAACAAACATGACCCAACTTTGAACTGATCTCCAGGATATAATTATGATCAGTGTCTTTGTGGCTCACACATTTTCAGCATGATTAGACATGGAACAATCATCACAGTAAATTACTGTGCATACACAAAGTGAATACCACATAATTACCATCAGCTGTGATCGTCTTTATTGTTGACTCATGGAAAATCAGGCATCTAGATAATTGCTGTGCCTCACAGCCACCAGCTAATTTTTCAACTTCACTTGACTTCATCGTGTGACGTTAGAGGTCTGATACTTATTTTTGCCCCGAGAGATCACAGGTCTGTGCAGAAAGTCACGTCTCAATATCCCATCTAGTTATTGAGACATACGAGGTCTGTCCAAAAAGTATCAGACCTTTTTATTTTTTTCAAAAACCTTATGGATTTGAATCATGTGTGCTTGCATGAACCAACCTTGAACCTTCATGTGCATGCGTGAGTTTTTTCACGCCTGTCAGTTGCGTCATTCGCCTGTGAGCAGGCTATGAGTGAGCACTGGTCCTCCCCCCTCGTTGGATTTTCATTTCGAGGAAAATGTCTGAACGATTGGAGCAGCGCTGAATCAAATTTTTCCAGAAACTGTGAGAGACAGCCAGGTGGAAACCATTCGGAAGATTCAAACGGCTTTCGGTGGCTTTTCAGTCGAGTGAGTATCCGAAGAATTGTGTAAGAGCTGGACATGTCACAACATGTTCTGTGAGACTTCCAACTTCCGCACGTCTTTCATTACAAAATCTCCTGTAACAATGGAATGTGCCAAAACAGTGCTGATGTCCACCTCTTCTGCAATTTCTCTGGTAGTCAGACAACGTCCCAGATCAACACAGTGTTCACTTTGGAAATGATCTGGTCGTTTCAGCATGTCGATGGCCGATCGGAGCGCGGCACACCCTCCGCCATTGTGCGCCGTCTTTAAACCGGTTGTAACGCTCCTTAATCTGTGTGATGCCCATAGGATCGTCACCGAAAGCCGCCTGAATCTTCCGAATGGTTTCCACGTGGCTGTCTCTCACAGTTTCTAGAAAAATTTGATGCAGCAAAGCTCCAAATCGTTCCACCTCGCAATGAAAATCCAACGAGAGGGGAGGACCAGTGCTCACACAAAGCCTGCTCACAGGCGAATGATGCAACCGATGGGCGTGAAAAAAAATCACGCATGCGCATGAAGGTTCAAGGTTGGCTCATGCAAGCACACATGATTCAAATCCATATGGTTTTTGAAAAAAATAAAAAGGTCTGATACTTTTTGGACAGACCTTGTATTATTTAATGTATTTTAGACAATGTCTTTTGATTAGAAATTGATTGTAGTCATATGACCTTAAAGTTATATGTGCTATGAGAGGATGGTCCACTGGGTTTATCCTCCAAATTGGATTGAAATCTTTGCATTTTGAAGATATTGCTGTGGACAGACAAACAGATGGACCAGCTTATGTTAACCTTGGAGTTGTGTCATTCATCACAGTGATAAAGTGAAAAATCTTGAGGTAACCCTTGACTCCACACTGTCCGACCAATACTAAGATTGATTTATATCACCTCTGTAATGCAGCAAAAACTCAACGTATTC
This sequence comes from Thalassophryne amazonica, assembly GCF_902500255.1. NCBI lineage: Eukaryota > Metazoa > Chordata > Actinopteri > Batrachoidiformes > Batrachoididae > Thalassophryne > Thalassophryne amazonica. The sequence goes on from NC_047115.1 coordinate 69,613,943, forward strand.
TGTCTGTGGTGGATGCAGGTCCAATGACCATCATCTCCGTCTTGTCAGAATTAGTAAGAAGTTGCTTCTTACTTCTTCTAAATTCCTTGTGTGGGTGGGATTGTCTGCAGTTATTAACATGTACAACAAACAGAAGGGGTGATGATGAATATCATCAGTGCATATGCCCCACAGGCAGGTTGTGAGACAAAGGAGAAAGAACATTTCTGGAGTGTGTTAGATGATGTGGTGGAGAGTATACCCAAGCATGAAAGAGTGGCGATAGGAGCAGACTTCAATGGGCATGTTGGTGAAGGGAACAGAGGTGATGAGGAAGTAATGGGCAGATATGGTATCAAAGATGGGAATGTGGAAGGGCAGATGGTAGTTGAGTTTGCAAAAAGGATGGAAATGGCTGTGGTGAATACGTACTTGAGGAAAAGGGAGGAGCACAGGGTGACATACAGTATAAGAATGGAGGAAGGTGCACAAGTGGACTACATTCTTTAGAAGAGATGCAAGCTAAAAGAAATCAGTGGCAGGAGAGAGTGTCGTTAGACAACATAGGATGATTTGTAGGATGACTTTAGAGGTAAAGAAGATGACGAGAGTGAAAGCTCAACAAAGGATCAGTTGGTGGAAGCTGAAGGAGGAAGACTGTTGTGTGAAATTTAGTGAGCAGGTGAGAGAAGCACTGGATGGAGTGGAAGCAATTTTGGACAACTGGAAAAGTACTGCAGATCTGGTGAGGGAGACAGCTAGGGCAGTCCTGGGTGTGACAAGGAAGACAAGAAGACTTTGTGATGGAACAAAGATGTCCAGGAAAGCATAAGGAGAAAGAGGTTGGTGAAAAAGTTTTGGGACAGTCGTAGTACAAGGAACTGCTGCATAAGGTGAAAAGAGAAGTGGCAAAAGCTATAGAAAAGGTATATTGTGAGCTGTACAAGAAGCTGAACAGTAAGGAATGAGAAAAGGACTTGTACCGATTGGCCAGACAAAGGGGCAGAGCTTGAAAGGATGTGCTCCAGGTTAGGGTGGTAAAAGATGCACATGGTAATGTGCTGACAAGCGAGGAGTGTGTGCTGAGAAGATGTAGGGAATATTTTGAGGAGCTGATGAATGAAGAAAATGAGAGCTAGAAAAGGCTGGATGATGTGGTGAGACTAAGTCAGGAAGTACAAGAGATTAGTAAGGAAGAAGTGAGTGCAGCTATGAGGAGGATGAAGAGTGGAAAGGCAGTTGGTCCAGATGACATTCCAGTGGAGGCATGGAAATGTCTAGGAAAGATGGCAGTCATGTTTCTAACCAGATTGTTTAATAAAATCTTGGAAAGTGAAAAGATGTCTGAGGAGTGGAGGCCAAGTGTGCTTGTTGCTGTTTTTAAGAACAAGGGTGATGTGTAGAGCTGCAATAACTACAGCGGCATAAAGGTGATCAGCCACAGCATGAAGTTATGGGAAAGAGTAGTAGAAGCAAGGCTTAGAAAACAGGTGAAGATCTGTGAGCAGCAATATGGTTTCATGCCAAGAAAGAGCACAACAGTGTGATGTTTGCTCTGGGAATACTGTTGAAGTACAGAGAAGGTCAGAAAGAGTTACACTGTGTGTTTGTGGATTTAGAGAAAGCTTACGACAGGGTGCCAAGATAGGAGTTTTGGTATTGTATTAGGAAGTCTGGAGTGGCAGAGAAGTATGTTAAGGTAGTGCAGGACATGTACAAGAATAGTGTGACAGCAGTGAGATGTGCAGTAGGAATGACAGACTCATTCAAGGTGGAGGTACAATTACACCAAGGATCAGTTCTGAGTCCTTTTTTGTTTGCAATGGTGATGGACAGGTTGACAGTTGAGATAAGACAGAAGTCTCCATGGACGATGATGTTTGCAGATGACATTGCGATCTGTAGTGAGAGTAGAAAGCAAGTTGAGTCTAGTCTGGAGAGGTGGAGATATGCTCTGGAGAGCAGGGAAATGAAAGTCAGTAGGAGCAGGACTAAGAACATGTGTGTGAATGAGAGGGAGCCCAGTGGAATAGTGCAGTTACAAGGAGTAGAAGTGGTGAAAGTAGATGAGTTTAACTGTTCACGGTAATGGAGAGTGTGGTAGAGAGGTGAAGAAGAGTGGAGAAAGGTGGCAGGAGTGATTTATGACTGAAGAATATCAGCAAGAGTGAAGCGGAAAGTTTACAAGACAGTAGTGATACAAGCTACATTGTACGGCTTAGAGACAGTGGCACTAACAAAAAGACAGGAGGCAGAGCTGGAGGTGTTAGAGCTGAAGATGTTGAGATTCTTTTTGGGAGTGACAAGGATGGACATGATTAGGAATGAATATATCACAGGGACAGCTCAGGTGGGACGTTTTGGAGACACAGAGAGGTGAGATTGAGATGGTTTGGACATGTGCAGAGGAGGGACCCAGAGTATATAGGGAGAAGGATGCTGAGGATGGAGCCACCAGGCAGGAGGAGAAGAGGGAGGCCAAAGAGGAGGTTTATGGATGTGCTGAGGGAGGACATGCAGGTGGTTGGTGTGACAGAGGAAGATTCAGAGGACAGGGTGGGATGTAAATGACTGATCTGCTGTGGCGACCCCTAATGGGAACAGACGAGAGAAGAAGAAGATGTTTTGTAATGTTTTGTAATTTGTGTCTGTAGCATGGCCCAAGCAGAGGTCTCCCCTTTGAGTCTGGTCTGCTAGAGGTTTCTTCCTCAGAGGGAGTTTATCCTTACCACTGTTGCTCTGGGGGTTGGTAAGGTTAGCCCTTGTGTTAAGCGCCTTGAGGCAACCATGTTGTGATTTGGTGCTACAGTGAGGAAAATAAGTATTTGAACACACTGCAATTCTGCAAGATCTCCCACTTAGAAATCATGGAGGGGTCTGAAATTTTCATCTTAGGTGCACGTCCACTGTGAGAGACATAATCTAAAAAAATTCCGGAAATCACAATGTATGATTTTTTAAAAGTTTCTTTGTACAGTATGTTACTGCAGTATTTGTACACCTGTGAAAATCAATGTTAATATTTGGTACAGTAGCTTTTGTTTGCAGTTATAGAGGTCAAACATTTCCTGTAGTTCTTGACCAAGTTTTCACACACTGCAGCAGGGATTTTGGTCCACTCCTCCATACAGATCTTCTCCAAATCTCCAAAGATTTTCTATTGAGTTCAGGTCTGGAGACTGGCCAGGCCACTCCAGGACCTTGAAATGCTTCTTACAGAGCCCTTCCTTAGTTGGCCTGGCTGTGTGTTTGGGGCCATTGTCATGCTAGAAGACCCAGCCATGACCCATCTTCAATGCTCTTACTGAGGGAAGGAGGTTGTTTGCCAAAATCTCACAATACATGACCCCAACCATCCTCCCTTCAATACAGTGCAGTCGTCCTGTCCCCTTTGCAGAAGAGCACCCCCTGAGTATGATGTTTCCACCCCCATGCTTCACGGTTGGGATGGTTTTCTTGGGGTTGTTCTCATCCTCTAAACATGGTAAGTGGAGTTGATTCCAAAAAGCTCTATTTTGGTCTCATCTGACCACAAGACCTTCTCCCATGCCTCCTCTGGATCATCCAGATGGTCACTGGTGAACTTCAAATGGGCCTGGACATGTCCTGGCTTGAGCACGGAGACCTTGCTGCCCTGCAGGATTTTAAACCATGACAGCATCATGTGTTACTAATGTAATCTTTGTGACTGTGGTCCCAGCTCTCTTCAGGTCATTGACCAGGTCCTCCTGTGCAGTTCTGAGCTTTCTCAGAATCATCCTTACCCCACAAAGTGAGATCTTGCATGGAATCCCAGACCGAGGGAGATTGACAGTCATCTTGTGTTTCTTCCACTTTCTAATAAATAATCATAACAGTTGTTGTCTTCTTCCAAGCTGCTTGCCTGTTGTCCTGTAGTCCATCCCAGCCTTGTGCAGGTCTACAGTTTTGTCCCTGGTGTCCTTAGACAGCTCTTTGGTCTTGGCTATGGTGGACAGGTTGGAGTGTGATTGATTAAGTGTGTGAACAGGTGTCTTTTATACAGGTAACAAGTTCAAACAGGTGCAATTAATACAGGTAAACAGTGCAGAATAAGAGGGCTTAAAGAAAAATTAAAAGGTCTGTGTGAGCCAGAATTCTTGATGGTTGGTAGGGGTTCAAATACTTATTTGCAGCAGTAACATACAAATAAATTATTAAAAAATCATACATTGTGATTTCCGAATTATTATTATTTTTTTTAGATTATGTCTCTCACAGTGGACATGCACCTAGGATGAAAATTTCAGACCCCTCCATGATTTCTAAGTGGGAGAACTTGCAGAATCGCAGTGTGTTCAAATACTTATTTTCCTCACTGTATATAAATGAAAAGAAATTGAAATTGAAGACAACTGTCGTCAGCATAGCAATAAAAAGTAATTCCAAAGTGTTACCATATCTGACCATGAGGTGCTCCATAGAGAGAGAACAGCAGCAAGCCTAATGCAGACCTCTGCAGTACCCCCATACTTTACTGGAACAAGATCTGAAGTAACATTGTTATTCAAGACACACAGAGTAACAACATAAGTAAGATGTCAATCATGCAAGAACATTGCTTGTAATCTGGAAATAATTCTCAAGCCTTTCCAATAATATTCAACAATTAGCCATATCAAATGCAGCACTAAGATCTAGATGGCAGAATGCCCAAGGACATGCTGGATGGCGAGCTTGCCACTTGCTCCAGACCTGTAGGAAGGCTGGACCTCGTTACACAGACGTTTGCAAATCAGATGTGAAGACGGGTAACATCAACCCAGTTGACTAGGAAGGTGCAGCTGCAACCCGCAGTAGATGGAGGCTTGCCATCAAGGCAGGCATACAGCCAAATAAAAAACAAAGAGAGGACCAGCTGGAAGAGAGAGGACAGCACAGATGGGGAGGGCAGAAACACTGCTTATGGAGTAGGTGCATTGTCTACACCAGTAGAATTTGTAATTGAGACTGTCTCATGACAGTGGGCTGTACAGTCATTGCAGGCATTGCAGCTCATCCATAGACTAATCCTCTGGTACATACCTCCCACCCCCAAGTATCTCGTGAGGCAGTTAGACTCCCCCACTGATATCTAGCAATAGAAGCTTTGTGATGGTATCTGAGTCTGTTGGCTGTGATGGTATCTGAGTCTGTTCCAAGCAGAAGCTCTTTCACCACTTTGGTAAGTGCTACGTCTGTGTAGTGGTGCATTCTAAATCCGAAAAAACAGGAAGTGCACGAGAAAGACAGAACCGTAAAAACTTGTAGGAACAGAACCTAAGATTAGAGACAGGTTAATAATTTTCAGCATAGTGGGCTTCAGTGTCGTCCACAGGTCAGTACCACTCAGGTCAAATCAATTTACTTATATAGCACCAAATCGCCCCGAGTCACCCCAAGGCACTTCACAAGGGCAAGGTCTAACATTACCAAACCCCCTGAGCAAGCACATAGACAACAGTGGAAAGAAAAAAAATCCCTCGGTTATAATTTGAGGAAGAAATCTAATAAGATAAACCCAGATTTTTAATTAAAGCAATACCTCCACCTTGCTTTAGATCACAGTGCTATGACTAAATGTATGCAGGTGGGTAGGCTTCATTTACAGGCAGGAAGAGATCAGGCTTCAACCAGGTTTTACATATGCCAATTATATCTAAATGATGTTCCAAAATTAGGTCATTAATCAACAATAATTTTGAGGACAATGACTTTATATTAATGAAACCAAAACAAAGAACCTTATTATGACTGGCAGTTGGTCCAGCTGAACTAGAGAGTAAATGTAAGTCCTATCAGCTGCTCCCTTGTTTTCATTCTGGGCCGTCACAGCAGATCGAAGTTGGATCTCCATGTTGATTTTGGCACAAATTTTATGCTGAAGGCCCTTCCTGACGCAACTACACATTACATGGAGAACTGTGGCGGGGTGGGGTTTGAACCAGGAACCTTCCATACTGCAGCCATGTGCACGAATAACTTGGACATCACCCTTGTACCCGAGAGTGTTTTATAATAATGTATGTAAGATGTTTCAGTTTAGGTTCATGCTTATGCAGGTCCACATGGGCTGAAGGTGATAAAAACAGAAGTTTCTTGTTGTGTTGCAGAATCAACTGGTGGGGCATCTGCAGTTCAAATAGTATCCAAAGTACTAATAGGTACTAGATCTGCATAACATAAACCTCTAGATCCTTTACAGGTACATTTAGTCCATGAGCCAGTCATGAATTTTGACCTAATCGGTACCACTTAAGGGGAAAAAAACAACACTTATAATCCAGCCTCAGTGTATCATGGCCTACACAAAAATGTATGATAGCCATCCCTGGGTGGTAGCTGTAGCCAGGTAGGGATCAATGAAGAATTACAAAGAGGTCAAACTTTAAAAATGCTCCAATCATGTTGAAAACTATATCACATTATTTGTGTGATCCAAACAATTCCAAAAAAGGTATAGTTTGGACTATCTATGATGGAATGTTCTGGAGTTATGGGGTAAAAAGAGCAAAAATGGTGACAAAGGTCAATTTCAGTTTGTACAGGGGTCAAAAGTTAAAGTTGCTCAAATTTCAGCAAAGAATGATGCAAATTATTGGTTGAAATAAAAGGATCAATAAATGGAATAGTTTTGACTGTGTTGAATGTTTTGTCTCCAAAGTAAAGGTTAAACAAGGTCAACATCCATTGAATTCTGACATGTGACATATGTTACCCTGTAACATGAAAACTAAGCATGACAGATGGTGCAAACTATTCCTTACTAGAACCCTATTAAGCCAAACAATAAGTTGCATAATTTTTTACTGAAATTGGAGCAACTTTAATATTTGACCCCTGTACAAACTGAAATTGACCTTTGTCACCATTTTTGCTGTTTTGACCCATAACTCCAGAACATTCCATCATAGATAGTCCAAACTATACCTTTTTGGAATCGTTATGATCAGACAAGTAATGTGATATAGTTTTCAACATGATTGGAGCATTTTTAAAGTTTGACCTCTGTGTAATTCTTCATTGACCCCTACCTGGCTACAGCTACCAACCTGGGATGCTATCATTCATTTTTGTGTAGGCCATGATACACTGAGGCTGGATTCAACAGGCTGGAAGTGTCATTCTTTCCCCTTAAATGGTACCGAAAACCTGCTTGGCCCATGGACTAACTGATGGATACAGGCCCTAACCCGTCTTGCTATGAAACATTTCCCTCCCTGTCACATAGACTAGCAGCGCCGACACTAAGCTCATCTGGAGTGGCGTAACATCTAACTCTAGTGAAGTTATAACATGCCATAGCTTATGGACACGACTCACCACAATGAGCACAAGAGGTTTGGTATGAAAATGCCTGAATTAAATTTTATATCATTGCAGAATTCAGATATGTAAAAGCTCAAGGGTTCACAAACCTTTGAGCACCACATCACCAAACTGCAAGCAAACAAACTTGGTATTCACCGTGGTCTGAACATTAAAGTGTGTCAATACAATGAGTCTTGTGAAACTTGTGACATCTCTGGACAACACAAGTAGTCTGGCAGGGCTGGAAAAGACAAAGCGGAATGTTATCCATTTGATAAAATGAGTGGAGAGGGAACAAGAGAGCAGGATAGTCATCAGAGCAGACAGGCAGGGTGGATGGAGAAGAAAGATGAGAATGAGAGAGATTTGGCTGCACCAACCTGTATGGTGATTCAGTCCACCGCTATCGTCACACACATCTCACTCCCCAGCTCCACACAAACTCATAAACACCTTCGCCTCCAGTGGAAATTCCCTTATCATGACTCTTTCCCGTTATGATAATTATGTCCAACATTTCCATAGAGATGTTAACAAACATCATCAGCTGACAGTGAAGCTGCCAAATGTTAAAGTGAAATAAAACATGTCCAAATGTTTGTCAATCCTGCACTACTCCAGTTTGTTCTTTTTCTTTTTTTGACCACCTACACATGCCACAGAGATGCCGAAATAAATCCTCACAAAGGGAATTTTCTGTTTCACACCTGAGGCTGGTGTTGATTTTTTTTAATACAATGTCATCATAGTGACAGCTCGTCTTGTGACAGGATCTGGTGGAAGGCAACATGCTGATCACCGTTTGTCCACTGTTCTGACAAAACACATTTCCTCAACCAACTGTTGCATGTTTAGGAATGTGTGTGAGTTTCAGGGCTATAGGTCAGTTTATTCTGCACAGATCATCAACATTTTCTGTGAGCTTAAAAGCATAACACAACATACAACACAACACAACATAAAACACAACATAATATAAATTACAGCAGAATGTATAACATAACGCAATATAACATAAAACACAACATAACATATAACACAACATAACACAAAACAGCATAATACACAATCCAACATAACATAAAACACAACACAAAATAGCATAAAACAACACAATATAGCATAACACAACATATAACACAACATAAAACACATGATACAAATACAGCAGAATGTATGACATAACGCAATATAACATAAAACACAACATAATACACAATACAGCAGAATGTATAACATAAAACACAACATAATACAAAATACAACAGCATGTATAACATAATGCAATATAACATAAAGCACAACATAATGTATAACATAACACAAAACAGCATAATACACAATCCAACATAACATAAAACACAACACAAAATAGCATAAAACACAATATAGCATAAAACACAATATAGTATAAAACACAACACAACATAATGTATAACATAACATAATGTATAACACAACACAATATAGCATAAAACACAACCCAACATAACATAAAACAACACAACATAAAAGACAACACAATGTAACATATAATACAACACAAAATAGCATAAAACACAATATAGTATAAAACACAACATAACATATAACATAACACAACGGCAGTCATGTGGGATGTTGTTACAGTGCATCTGGACTGGAAGTCTGAGGCTGCTTATTCTTACAGCTGTCATACACAGTTCAGTTGACACGTCATTTATAACAGCTGTTTACTTCATGTGACTGCTCAGACAGGACAAATAGTGCTCGAGCGTGTGACATATTTCTGCACAACAATGAACGTGGCCGGTTTTACTTTACACAGAAACAAATCCACTACTACATATTTCATCTGTTCAGCATGAGTCCATTTATTTCAATGTGTGAGTGGCCAGCTGTTTCAGCAGTCATTTTTAGTTTGTTTAACTTATTATTGTGTTGTTATGTTTTTAAGGGTTTTGAATCTGCTTTGTTAGTATGTCATTTTTTAACTGTTCTGCTCCTCTTTTTTTTTATTTGCTTCCATTTATATAGCACCAAATCACAACAGAGTTGCCTCAGGGAGCTTCACACAAGTAAGGTCTAACTTTCCTAACCCCCAGAGCAGCAGTGGTAAGGAAAAAGTCCCTGTGAGGAAGAAACCTTAAGCAGACCAGACTCAAAGGGGTGACCCTCTGCTTGGGCCATGCTACAGACACAAATAAAAGAACAATTCACACAACGAATATACAAGAAATGTTGTTGGTGCACAGGACAGGAGGGTCTCCAGCACAATTTCCACACCCATCTCTGGATGAAGCTGCACCTTAAACAGAGAGAAAAAACAGAATCAGGCATCAGAAAGACAAGAAATACAGTATAATTTGCAAGCTTAAAACAATAAGAAAAACAGAAGAAATACTAAGGTGATTGCCGGCCACTAGGCCGAAGCTTCACTAAAAGACCCAGAATTTAGGTAAAGTTGAGGCTGTGGCACTCTCTGTTTCCTAATAAAATGAATTAAAAGAGGAAAAAGCGCAGAACTATACTATGCCAGTATGCTAGCCATACGAAAGGGAAAATAAGTGCGTCTTAAGTCTGGACTTGAAAGTCTCCACAGAATCTGACTGTTTTATTGATATGAGGAGATCATTCCACAGAACAGGGGCAAGATAAGAGAAAGCTCTGTGACCTGCAGACTTTTATTCACCCTAGGGACACAAAGTAGTCCTGCACCCTGAGAACGCAAAGTCCGGGCCGGTACATAAGGTTTAATTAGGTCAGCTAGGTATGGAGGTGCCAGTCCGTGAACAATTTTATACACTAGTAGCAGAACCTTAAAATCTGATCTCATTGGGACAGGAAGCCCGTGAAGGGATGCCAAAATGGGTGTAATGTAGTCAAACTTTCTGCTTCGTGTCAAAAGCCTAGCTTCAGCATTTTGAACCAATTGGAGAGCCCTAATGCTGGACTGCGGTAAACCAGAAAATAGAACATTGCAGTAGTCCAATCTAGAAGAGATAAACGCATGGATCAGGGTCTCAGCATCAGCCATGGACAGGATGGGATGAATCTTCGCTATATTTCGCAGGTGGAAGAAAGCAGTCCTCATAATATTTCTAATGTGGAGGTCAAAGGACGATGTAGGATCAAAAATTACCCCAAGGTTCCTCACTTTGTCAGTGTGAAGTATGACACACAAGCCTAGATTAAGCATTAACTGGTCAAATTGATGCCGATGTCTCACTGGACCAAGAACCATCATTTCAGTCTTATCAGAGTTTAAAAGTAGGAAGTTTCTAGACATCCATCTTGTCACTGATGCAAGGCAATCTTCTAAGGATTTTATGTGAATGATATTACCAGCAGTTATCGGCATGTACGTATAACTGAGTATCATCAGCATAGCAGTGAAAGGTAATCCCAAAACGCCGCAATATGTGCCCAAGGGGTGCTATATAAAAGGGAGAAAAGCAGGGTGCCTAAGACGGACCCCTGTGGGGCCCCAAATTTCATGTAACTAAGGTTAGAGGTAGTGTTACTGTACAAAACACAGTGAGAACGACTGGTCAAGTATGACGTCAACCATGCAAGGACACGCCCAGTATTCCCAAAGTGATTTTCCAGCCTATCAAGTAGAATATGATGATCCACGGTATCAAACGCAGCACTGAGATCTAACAGCACCAGAACCATAGTGGTGTCCGAATCCATTGCAAGCAGATCATTCACCACTTTAGTGAGAGCCATCTCTGTGGAATGATATTTTCTAAAAGCAGACTGCAGTGGCTCAAAGAGATTATTCTCAGTGAGATAGTCCGCGAGCTGCCGTGGCACCACTTTCTCCAGAATTTTAGAGCAAAATGACAGATTTGATATTGGCCAATAGTTTTTTGATACACTAGGGTCAAGATTAGGTTTCTTAAGTAATGGTTTAATCACTGCAGATTTGAAACATTTAGTAACAGATCCAGAAGTTAAAGAAAGATGACTAATTTCCAGCACAGTCGGCCCAAGAGTGGGCCACGCGTCCTTAAACAGTTTTGTTGGTATAGGATCAAATAAACAGGTTGTGCTTTTTGTTGACGTTACGAGTTTCGTCAGCATGCCTAGAGAGATACTCTCAAATTCTGTAAATCTAGGTAATACCTCTTTTAGTGCTGTCTGGCCTTGATGCTTGAATTGAGGTGTCTCAAGACCATTTTTTCCAGGTTTTGGCCTTGGATGCCTTGGCCCAAAGCCTTAATCATCAAAAAAAAAAAAAAAATTCAAGGCATATGGAATTTTACATTTTTTTAAATTTAGGTAGATAAACAACATGAACAATACCGAATGCTACTTTTACTGAAAAGAACTGCTGTTGAATTTACACTCAACAAAAATATAAACGCAACACTTTTGGTTTTGCTCCCATTTTGTATGAGATGAACTCAAAGATCTAAAACTTTTTCCACATATACAATATCACCATTTCCCTCAAATATTGTTCACAAACCAGTCTAAATCTGTGATAGTGAGCACTTCTCCTTTGCTGAGATAATCCATCCCACCTCACAGGTGTGCCATATCAAGATGCTGATTAGACACCATGATTAGTGCACAGGTGTGCCTTAGACTGCCCACAATAAAAGGCCACTCTGAAAGGTGCAGTTTTATCACACAGCACAATGCCACAGATGTCTCAAGATTTGAGGGAGCGTGCAATTGGCATGCTGACAGCAGGAATGTCAACCAGAGCTGTTGCTCGTGTATTGAATGTTCATTTCTCTACCATAAGCCGTCTCCAAAGGCGTTTCAGAGATTTGGCAGTAAATCCAACCAGCCTCACAACCGCAGACCACGTGTAACCACACCAGCCCAGGACCTCCACATCCAGCACGTTCACCTCCAAGATCGTCTGAGACCAGCCACTCGGACAGCTGCTGAAACAATCGGTTTGCATAACCAAAGAATTTCTGCACAAACTGTCAGAAACCGTCTCAGGGAAGCTCATCTGCATGCTCGTCGTCCTCATCGGGGTCTCGACCTGACTCCCGTTCGTCGTCGTAACCAACTTGAGTGGGCAAATGCTCACATTCGCTGGCATTTGGCACGTTGGAGAGGTGTTCTCTTCACAGATGAATCCCGGTTCACACTGTCCAGGGCAGATGGCAGACAGTGTGTGTGGCGTCGTGTGGGTGAGCAGTTTTCTGATGTCAATGTTGTGGATCGAGTGGCCCATGGTGGCGGTGGGGTTATGGTATGGGCAGGCATCTGTTATGGATGAAGAACACAGGTGCATTTTATTGATGGCATTTTGAATGCACAGAGATACCGTGACGACATCCTGAGGCCCATTGTTGTGCCATACATCCAAGAACATCACCTCATGTTGCAGCAGGATAATACACAGGCCCATGTTGCAAGGATCTGTACACAATTCTTGGAACAATCAACAACCTGATCAACTCTTTGCAAAGGGGATGTGTTGCACTGCGTGAGGCAAATGGTGGTCACACCAGATACTGACTGGTTTTCTGACCGAACCTAAAGCAAAACTGCACATTTCAGAGTGGCCTTTTTTTTGTGGCCAGCCTAAGGCACACCTGTACAATAATCATGCAGTCTAATCAGCGTCTTGATATGCCACACCTGTGAGGTGGGATGGATTATCTCAACAAAGGAGAAGCGCTCACTAATACAGATTAAGACAGATTTGTGAACAATATTTAAGAGAAATACGTCTTTTGTGTATGTTGAAAAAGTTTTAGATCTTTGGAGTTCAGCTCATGAAAAATAGGAGGAAAAACTGTGAAAAAAAAGTGTTGTGTTTACAGTATATTTTTGTTCACTATATAATCTAGTATGTTTTCTTTTCTTTCTTCTGTATTTATGACTTGATCTTGAGGGTTTGGACCTTGGCAACAACACTCACTGTTGTGTTTTAGATCTGTGTTTCATTGCTTTGTTCTAATGATGATGTGAAGTCAGCATCATCTGCACTATTATTGTAATTGTTTTCAGAAAATGTTAAGCCAACACAAATTCACTTTTAAACACTGCACATAAATGGGAAATTATCAGTCTTCATTAGTAACTCAATCTACATTTTGCACTTTGTCATATTTTTGTTCAGTTTTTATGCACTACAAGCCAAGCAAACAAGAAGATGTGAATATAAAACTTGTCAAACTGATCAACAAACAGCTATATATATATATTGTCTAAAGACTGAATGGATTAAACAAAATAAAATACCCATTAGACATTATCATTTTTAGAGCTTTAAGGCTCCTTTATGCTCATTATATGTACATATATCTATCCATGCATTTCAAAGGGTGCAAGCTTCACGGCCCAAATACCTCCATACTTTCTTACAATGAAATGGATGTTAAGCAGCATAATCACTAGAGGGCACTTCAAAAATTCTGACAACATTAAGCATGATGACAGCCAAAAAAGATGAAATAATGTTTCTATTGCAAAATGTGTAAGCAGTGGTGTAGATGGAGGTGGTTTGTATGCCGATGAAATATATGGCAGTTTCATTAGGATACAGGGATGAACATTAGTAACATTGATGAAGCTGAAGCACATTTATACTTGGTTTCAGTCTGTTTTGTTTTTTTGGATTGGATTTGTTGTTAAAAATAAAAATAACAAATATTAGATTTCTTTTTTCTAGTAGAGTGAGCTAATATTTCCAACAATTTAAAACATATTCTCATGTGTTTTTAGTAATATTTATTACCACATGTTGGACATAATTATTCCCAGTCAGTTCATTCTTTTCACCCTGTCTGCATATATAATGATGGTAAATGCCAATTTGTTCTTGCAAGACAGATAGAATGTAGTGCATAAGTGAATGTGGTGTGCGTGTGTGACCTTCACCTGCCCTTCCTGATCAGCCTATAACATTATATTTAAAAGCTAACGGATAACTTTGATCAGGAAGTGCTGACCACCAAAACAACATGAACACAGACAAGAATGAAAGAGAAGTGGTGACAGTAGTAACTATGAAGTGATGCAAAATATGAGACACCAAAGAGGAGGAACCCCAACAATACAACATACCAGGACAAACAACCACACAGGAACAAGCAGTGACAGCAACAGTCTGTTGTCTGTTTAGTGACCATCCATAATCTATTCTAGGACACCAGAGTATTGATTCCCTTGGAAACACCCAAAATCGAATTATGGTGACGGCCACAGACACGCAACCACAGAGACCCAGATCACAACTAAATATCCGATCACTGCTGTGGCTGCTGTGTTGGGCGAAGACAAAAGTACAGAAGCTTACCATGTGATGTGGAAGACTCCGGCATGCCAGGAGCCATACGGGTGATTGCATGCAACTTGATTGAAAGGGGTCCAGGAAGCAGGGCCCCAGGAGAAACAAGGAGAAGAAGGATAGTAGAAGGGCCCAGGGGCCAGGAAGGGCACCCACCAGGGCCAACAGGGCAGCTCAACGAACCGCCAGGGGAATGGCCCAGACAGACCCAGAACCCCCCCCACGCTGCCATCCCCCCCTCATTGAGGCACAGGAAACAACCCCACACACAAGGGGAAGCACACAGGATGCCAGAGAGCCCCACAAAAGGGGGCACCCCAGAACCGCATCGCATGCGCCACCACCCCCAAGGGAGGAGTGAGAAGTGGCGGGGACAAGGGGCCAAGGAGCCAGCATGACCGAACCCCAAACCTGGGCAGGGACCACCGAGCCAACGGGGGCAAGATCTGGCCCCCAGACAAGGGGCAGAACCAAACCCCCAAGCCAGGGAAACATGCGAGACTCCCCCCACCCAAGTCTCCCCCAACACAGCCAGCAGGGTCCCCCATGCAACCCACCCCAGTCCCTTATCCACCCCCCTGGACCCCACCCCAAACACCAAAGTTCCGGAGACCACCCATGCGAGAGCGGAACAACCCCCCACCCTGCAGACACCATGGCCCCCATCCCTCCAGCAACCGTTCACTCCCCGGTGTCATCACACGTGCCCCACCGCAACACTTACCCCGCCAATGGGCCGCGGTACCCTGGGTCCCACAAGCCCCCGAGTAGGGCACCAAGATCACTCTGTCATGGTCTTGGGGAGTGGTTCTAGTAGAGTGAGCTTATATTACTAACAATTTAATATTCTTGTCCATTTTTAGTAATATTTATTGCATAATTACTTCCCAGTCAGTTAATTGTCACTGAAAAATATACAACAGAGAACTTTTAACTGCTTTCCTAGACCTCTCGTTGTCTGATACGCTAAAGTTGAGCACGAGTGTTGATACTCATGGGGTGAGAAAAACCAGACACTCAAACATGAAAGTGCGCGCACACACACACACACACACACACACACACACACACACACACACACACACACACACACACACACCCACACACACACACACACACACACACACACACACACACTGCATTCCATCAGCATGAAAGTGCTTTCATGTTTACAGCCGAACAAACACAGGACTTCACCTCCTGTGTTTATCTGTAATATGCTTGTTTCCATGACGGCTTTCCCACCTCACAGTTGCAAACAAAACATTTGCTCTACTACATCAGAGTTTGACAAGCCAAAAGTCAAACGAAACCATTAAATCTTTAACAACAAATTCTGTTGATACTTATAAGGCTTAATATTAATGGACAGGTGTCAAAAATGCCAGTAGCCGCAATTAATTTTTTTAATCAAATATAGTCACATCTAATTAATACGGCTCACTGGGCACATCTAACATCCAGTACTAATATCCTTTGACATCTCCTGTTTTGGCTAAGGATCGCCACAATGTCTCAGCATGTTGATTTGGCACAGGGTTTATGGCACATGCCCTTCCTGAGCCTAACAGAAGTCCGGATGTACAACAATCAATAAGTAAGCGTTGGTTAATGTTCACATACACTTTCTTTTAAATGAGCAGAGTACCATCACCAGTCTATTTAGACCATAGGAGTTAAAACAAGTTGAAATTCATAAACTGTGGAAAAAAGCAACAACCTTGAACTAGGAAACTGTAAAAAATAGCAACTGAGGTTTCATAATTCCACCAAAATGCAAGATAGTGGTGCTATAGGTTTTATTTTATGCTTTACATACCACCAACATACAAAATATACACGCAACACTTTTGGTTTTGCTCCCATTTTGTATGAGATGAACCCAAAGATCTAAAACTTTTTCCACATACACAATATCACCATTTCCCTCAAATATTGTTCACAAACCAGTCTAAATCTGTGATAGTGAGCACTTCTCCTTTGCTGAGATAATCCATCCCACCTCACAGGTGTGCCATATCAAGATGCTGATTAGACACCATGATTAGTGCACAGGTGTGCCTTAGACTGCCCACAATAAAAGGCCACTCTGAAAGGTGCAGTTTTATCACACAGCACAATGCCACAGATGTCGCAAGATTTGAGGGAGCATGCAATTGGCATGCTGACAGCAGGAATGTCAACCAGAGCTGTTGCTCGTGTATTGAATGTTCATTTCTCTACCATAAGCCGTCTCCAAAGGCGTTTCAGAGAATTTGGCAGTACATCCAACCAGCCTCACAACCGCAGACCACGTGTAACCACACCAGCCCAGGACCTCCACATCCAGCACGTTCACCTCCAAGATCGTCTGAGACCAGCCACTCGGACAGCTGCTGAAACAATCGGTTTGCATAACCAAAGAATTTCTGCACAAACTGTCAGAAACCGCCTCAGGGAAGCTCATCTGCATGCTCGTCATCCTCATCGGGGTCTCGACCTGACTCCAGTTCGTCGTCGTAACCGACTTGAGTGGGCAAATGCTCACATTCGCTGGCATTTGGCACGTTGGAGAGGTGTTCTCTTCACAGATGAATCCCGGTTCACACTGTCCAGGGCAGATGGCAGACAGCGTGTGTGGTGTCGTGTGGGTGAGCGGTTTTCTGATGTCAATGTTGTGGATCGAGTGGCCCATGGTGGCGGTGGGGTTATGGTATGGGCAGGCGTCTGTTATGGACAAAGAACACAGGTGCATTTTATTGATGGCATTTTGAATGCACAGAGATACCGTGACGAGATACTGAGGCCCATTGTTGTGCTATACATCCAAGAACATCACCTCATGTTGCAGCAGGATAATGCACGGCCCCATGTTGCAAGGATCTGTACACAATTCTTGGAAGCTGAAAATGTCCCAGTTCTTGCATCGCCGGCATACTCACCGGACATGTCACCCATTGAGCATGTTTGGGATGCTCTGGACTGGCGTATATGACAGCGTGTACCAGTTCCTGCCAGTATCCAGCAACTTCACACAGCTATTGAAGAGGAGTGGACCAACATTCCACAGGCCACAATTGACAACCTGATCAACTCTATGCGAAGGAGATGTGTTGCACTGCATGAGGCAAATGGTGGTCACACCAGATACTGACTGGTATCCCCCCCCAATAAAACAAAACTGCACCTTTCAGAGTGGCCTTTTATTGTGGACAGTCTAAGGCACACCTGTGCACTAATCATGGTGTCTAATCAGCATCTTGGTATGGCACACCTGTGAGGTGGGATGGATTATCTCAGCAAAGGAGAAGTGCTCACTATCACAGATTTAGACTGGTTTGTGAACAATATTTGAGGGAAATGGTGATATTGTGTATGTGGAAAAAGTTTTAGATCTTTGAGTTCATCTCATACAAAATGGGAGCAAAACCAAAAGTGTTGCGTTTATATTTTTGTTGAGTGTAGATCCTTGTCATTTGACTGGCAGATTGCCACATGGCATTGATGATGATGATCATCAATGCCATGTGACAATGCCATGATGTCAGGCATACAATTGATACATTGTGTCTTTAAACCGGGAAAACCTTTCTTCTAAATGCTGTAGCATGGAAATGTAATGTCATATGTCCATCAAAGCCAAATGCAGGAGGACCTCTCTGTGCTTGATCAATGTGCAGATCCACTTTGGATCTGGTGTGGACACCCTGAGTGAAAAAACAAGGGAACAGTCAAAAGGACTTACAATGTTATTAATGAATAAATCAAATCAAAATAAAAGGACAACCCCCCCCCCCCCCCCCCCCACACACACACACACCTCCCAGCACTTCTGGACATCACTGCCTCACAGAGCAGGAGCTGTTCCAGCACGTGAACAATTGCTGTGCAGGGGATTATATACTGGATATGGACGATAGGACAATAGATCCTGCAAGGACACTCACTCATCTTCAACTGCCTAGGACAATAGATCCTGCAGGAACACTCACTCATCTTCAACTGCCTAGGACAATAGATCCTGCAGGGACACTCACTCATCTTCAACTGCCTATCTGGGACTGGGTCATAGGGGCAACAGCTCCAGCAGGGGACCCCAAATTTCCCTTTCCCAGGCCCCATTAACAACCTCTGACTGGGGAATACAAGACTTTCCCAGGTCAGTGTGGAGAATCTCTCCACCTTGTCCTGGGTCTTCCCTGGGGTCTCATCCCAGCTGCATGTGCCTGGAACACCTCCCTAGGGAGGCACCCAGGGGGCATCCTTACCAGATGCCCAAACCACCTCAGCTGGCTCCTTTCAATGTGAAGGAGCACCTTCTCTACTCCGATCTCCTCAGGGATGGCCAAGCTTCTTACCTTTTGGCTCAGGTCCCTTTTCATCACAACAGTACGGTCGAGGGAATGCAAGGGACATCATCCTGCAGGAACATCATTCTGCAAATTGGTGAGTGTGCTGTATGTGCTGCATTACTATTATTTTTATTTTATTATTTATTTGATTTGATTTTGCCATTATTGGGAAAAGTGGGGGAATTTCCACAGTCTATTCACATGGATAATAGCAGGATAATAAGAGCTGAGCAAATGTGTCATTCGTCTTCAGCTGCGAGTGGCCACTTCAGTGAGATATCAACTCACTGAACTCACTGTTGATCGTTTGCATGTTTGGTCGCTAAGTCGCATCTCCAACTTCTCTCCAATAGTCATGCCCAGTGAGATAGGACCCTAAGGTAACCATCCCTCTGCTGCAGTTCTACATAGGCTTGAACCTTCACAGCCAGATCACTGCAAAGACTGGATATTAGACCTGTTCAAAATGTCAAATGTTACAAAATCTTTTGGACCACATGTTGTTCTTGTTCCACAAATAAAATACAAGATCTGTGTCAAATTTTATTGTAATCAGACATTGTTTAGGGGTCCCCCACAAAGCAACAATTTTCCCCAAACAAGCAATGTAGTAATCCAGCAATTCCAGTAATGTTCTCCTCTGGGAGACCAATCAACCACCACTTTTTGCGATTAGAAGTCATCACATGTACCTGTCAAAGAAAAATAACGGCATCAGAGTCTTCTCCCATTATGGTGATGCTGTCTTGCCAGCGGAGGGAGAGGAAAATGTGTCACTCTGGAGGACCTCTAAATCTTATCTGATTGAATTCAAATTTGGTCTGCACCTATAAAACCCCAAGTGGAACAAAAACAATATGTGGCCCGAAGTCTCTCACAACTTTTATTTTTTCACTATATAACATGAACAGCCCTACTGGATATGGATGCAGGGTTGGGAGCGAGGTGACCATAAGCCACCTCCACTACATGGAGGATATCAAACTATATGCCAAGAGTATACTGATTCATCTCACCAGGATATTCATTTATGATACGAGCAGGAAATTCAGCCAGGACAAGTGGGTAAGACCAAGGGAGTGAAGTTATCGGAAGGCAGCATTGCAGACATACAGGCCATTTACAAGTACCCTGGTGCCCCACAGGGAAATGGGAGCCATCATGTCTTGCCACAATGAGGAAGTCAGGAGGACAGCCACAGCCAAGTACCTCCAGAGTCTTCAACATGTATGCCCGACCAGTCATCACATACTCTGCTGGAATAAAAACCTGACCAAAGGAAGAGAAAGACACACCAATGTTAAGACATGTAAACAAGTGAGTACCTCCAGTAGCAGAAGACAGAGAGGGTATTGAGGAAGAAGAGGAGTCATCATGGAAGTCCATACCCCTCCATGGAATGTACCATTGGCAGATAGAGGGGGCAGCTGACATGAAGAACTCTTCCAAATTTCAAGCAAAGTCTGATCTGAAAGACCGCAAAGAAGCTTTGATTGTGGCAGCAAAAGAACAGGCCCTGAGCACCAGGTCCATAGAGGCAGAGGTCAACCATAGCAGACAGGACTAGAAATGCATGCTGTGCAAAGATACTTCTGAAACAGTCCAGTACAGAGTGACAGGGTGCAAGATATAAGCTGGGACAGCACACAGTGAGAGGAACAACCAAATAACTGGGATAGCATTCAGGAACATCTGTGCACAGGTTGGAAGTCCATGTGAAGATACCACCAGAGGTGTTTTGGAAAAGCTAAGGTGGTGTGAGACTTCATGTTCCACACAGAGAAACAGGTGCTGGCCCGCCAACCATACACCAACATAGTGGTGGATGACAGGGAGCACAAAAGGGCCAGTGTGTTAGATGTGGTAATTCCAAGCGATAGCAACATTAGAAGGATAGTGTATAAGAACCAAGAATTACTCAGGATTAAAGGAGGAACTATTAAAAGCATCTATATTGTAGCAGTAATGTTTACTGCTGGAAGTCACCCCTGCCCCTGCTTTACGTTTCTTGATGAAGAGCTGTTTTCCTCCAAATATTCTGCTTTCTTCAAAATGGTCTGGTGTGTGCCCACAGAAGTGAATCCCAAATGTGGCTACTGTGCTCATTTTTATTGGGTGCAATTGATGCTGCACTAACAGGCTTGAAAAAATCACTGTGATAGAAAATCCAGTATGCAGTTTAAGGTATGCAGAAAGCAACCACCTCAGCCAGCAATTGGTCCAATACAGGTTCTAATGTGTTAGCCTTTTGGAGACTGTAGATCTGTTCAAGGTTGGGCCATTGCCAGGAAAGGCATTAGCAATTTTTTAAAAAATTAAAGTATACCATGTACCCAAACAATTGCATACTTTGGGTTCTGTTTTGGTATGTGTTACATTTTTTTAAAATGTCTTTGTGGACTGACTAATAAAAAACAAAAAAAAAAGACCATGACCATTTTGCCCTCTGTGACCTTCAACCAGTCTTTTATTACGCATATATTCATTGTAAGGCAGTCATACATTTGTATAATCCTCACCATTTTTTTACATCGACTAAATCTAAGTAATTCCAAATTGGCAGCAGAGTCTGGGAAAGTACACTCCTGCACTCTGTGTCAGTTTGTAGTCAATGGATGTGGTTAGTGAATTAGGATAGTGGGCAGAACACGTGTCTTTCTGTGTGTATGTGTGTTTGTGTACGCCATACGTTTGTGTTGGGTAGAGGGTCTAGCCAGCTCTCTCCTCACTCCATTTGCTATCAAACCCCAGCTGAAATACAGAACACATGGGATCTGTTTTGAAGCTGCCTCATTGCCGGTTAAAATCTAAATTTCCCTCGCGGCTTCTTACTGTCTCTATTCAGCCCTTCGCCCATCCCTCATCCTACCCTTTGTGCGTGGAACTGTTCGTCCACAACCAGCAACACCAGTCGACCTCAAAATTTCCATTCGGAAAAGAAAAGAAAAACAAAATAAACACATGATGAGGGAAAAGTAAAGAAAAAAGTAAAACGACATGCGTGTACTGATGGGAGGGCTATTGCTGTGCCAACTGTTATGGTTGGCAAACCTTGAAGTGCCTGGTCTACAGTTGAGGAAGGGGGGAAAAAACCAACATGGGAGTGACAGGCTGCCATGCTGTATGGTTGCCAACCACTGTATGCTTAAACCATGGGAGAAATATCATGTGGTTGTAATTTTCATATTAAAGTAATGGGAGTCTATCAGCGTTTGAGATGTAGAGAAGGGACAATCTCAACACCGGCCGATGCACCTCATTATGACACCTAATCATGGCACATACAGTGAGGCAAATAAGTATCTGATCAGCTGTTGATTTTGCATGTTTTCCCACCTACAAAGAATGGCGAGGTCTGTAATTTTTATCGTAGGTACACTTCAACTGTGAGAGACAGAATCTAAAAAAAAAAATTCAGAAAATCATATTGTATGATTTTTAAATAATTAATTTGCATTTTATTGCATGAAATAAGTATTTGATACAATAGAAAAACAGACCTTCATATTGGTACAGAAACCTTTGTTTGCAATTACAGAGGTCAAACATTTTATTAAACATTAGTTTAGTAACATCAAACATTAGTTCTTGGCCAAGTTTGCACACTGCAGCAGGGATTTTGGTCCACTCCTCCATATAGATCTTCTCCAGATCTTTCAGGTTTTGAGTTTCAGCTCCCTCCAAAGATTTTCAACTGAGTTCAGGTCTGGAGACTGGCTAGGCCACTCCAAGACCTTGAAATGCTTCTTACGGAGCCACTCCTTAGTTGCTGGCTGTGTGTTTTGGGTCATCGTCATGCTGGAAGACCCAGCCACAACCCATCTTCAATGCTCTTACCGAGGGAAGGAAGTTGTTGACCAAAATCTCATGATGCATGACCCCATCCATCCTCCCTTCAATATGATGCAGTCGTCTTGTCCCCTTTGCAAAAAAAGCACCCCAAAAATGATGTTTCCACCCCCATGCTTCACAGTTGGGACGGTGTTCTTGTGGTTGTTCTCATCCTCCAAACACGGCAAATGGAGTTGATACCAAAAAGCTCTATTTTGGTCTCATCTGACCACATGACCTTCTCCCATGCCTACTCTGGATCATCCAGATGGTCACTGGTGAACTTCAAACAGGTCTGGACATGTGCTGGCTTGAGCAAGGGGATCTTGCGTGTCCTGCAGGATTTTAAACCATGATGGTGTAGTGTGTTACTCATGTAATCTTTGTGACTGTGGTCCCAGCTCTCTTCAGGTCATTGACCAGGTCCTCCTGTGTAGTTCTGGGCTTTCTGAGAATCATTCCCATCCCACGAGGCGAGCTCTTGCATGGATCCCCAGACCGAGGAAGATTGACAGTCATGTGTTTCTTCCATTTTGTAATAATTGCACCAACAGTTGTTGTCTTCTCACCAAGCTGCTTGCCTGTTGTCCTGAAGTCCATCCCGGCCTTGTATAGGTCTACAATTTTGTCCCTGGTGTCCTTAGACAGCTCTTTGGTGTTGGCCATGGTGGATAGGTTGGAATGAGATTGACTGAGTGTGTGGACAGGTGTCTTTTATACAGATAAGTTCAAACAGGTGCAGTTAATACAGGTAAAGGGTGCAGAATAGGAGGGCTTCTTAAAGAAAAACTAATAGGTCTGTGAGAGCCAGAATTCTTGCTGGTTGGTAGGCGATCAAATACTTATTCATGCAGTAAAATGCAAATTAATTACATACAAATCATACAATGTGATTTTCCGGATTCTTTTTTTTAGATTCCATCTCTCATAGTTGAAGTGTACCTACGATAAAAATTATAGACCTCTCCATTCTCTGTAGCTGGGAAAACTTGCAAAATCAACAGTGGATCAAACACTTATTTGTCTCACTGTAAGAAGGAAACAGAATTCTTTTATTTCAGCATGACAATAAAATGTTTATCCTTTATTTTCAACAGAGTGCTTATATGTGTTTGTGTGTGTTATAATATACTGCATGTATGAGGTTTTGTTTTTGAGAAATATCACTTACAGCCCATGACCAAGTGTCATTTAGCTCACATCAAAATAGTAGGGGTAAAATTACTCAATCTAGTAGCTATTTTGTTCAACACATGCTCTTAGTGGGGCAACTGTAGCTAAGGTGGTGGCTGACTTGTTAACCACATGTATGGTGGCTTTGATCCCTAACTGCCCCTGATCTGTGTGCTGATGAGTCCTTGGACAAGATACTGAACCCAAAATTGCCCCTGATGCTATGCCAGACATAACTGGGAAGGGTGAGCATCAGCAAGGACATGCAGTTGAAAGAAAACCCAAGCCAAAACCCAAAAAAGCACATCGACCACACATAGAAGTGGGGAAAGATATAGACAAAATACAAGCTACAGTAGTGTTCAGAATAATAGTAGTGCTATGTGACTAAAAAGATTAATCCAGGTTTTGAGTATATTTGTTATTGTTACATCGGAAACAAGGTGCCAGTAGATTCAGTAGATTCTCACAAATCCAACAAGACCAAGCATTCATGATATGCACACTCTTAAGGCTATGAAATTGGGCTATTAGTAAAAAAAAGTAGAAAAGGGGGTGTTCACAATAATAGTAGTGTGGCATTCAGTCAGTGAGTTGGGCATGTTTCTCCTACTATGGTGTTGGGCCTATATATCGCATACCAGGTATCATGGATCAGTTTGGATATGTCAGAATATTTGAAGAGGTCATGTTGCCTTATGCTGAAGAGGACATGCCCTTGAAATGGGGTTTCAACAAGACAATGACCCCAAGCACACTAGTAAATGAGCAAAATCTTGGTTCCAAACTAACAAAATTAATGCCTCGCAGATGTGAAGAAATCATGAAAAACTGTGGTTATACAACTAAATACTAGTTTAGTGATTCACAGGATTGCTAAAAAAGTGACAAAGTTGACAAAGTGACAAAGTTTTTTTAATTCGGCACACAAAATATTCAAATAGAAAAAAAATGAACAATTCCACAAACAAACACAGACAAAACTAGTGAGTCCGAAAGGGTGTGGGCTGAAGCAAAGCTTATTAGCGCCCACCCCTGCTAGTACAAGTCCAACAATTCTAATCAGTCATATTT
Source organism: Thalassophryne amazonica (assembly GCF_902500255.1). Taxonomy (NCBI): domain Eukaryota; kingdom Metazoa; phylum Chordata; class Actinopteri; order Batrachoidiformes; family Batrachoididae; genus Thalassophryne; species Thalassophryne amazonica. The sequence goes on from NC_047115.1 coordinate 69,638,885, forward strand.
ACATAAATATAAATTCACTACTACATGTCGACACACAGACATACACATCAATATACTATTCACTTATAATTATATTTATATAGTACCAGATCATAAGAAAGTCGAATCAAGGCACTTTACGCCAGTAAGGACTAATCTTACCAACCACCAGAGCAAGCACTAGGCAACTGTGGTGAGGAAAAACTCCCTATAAGGAAGAAACCTCAAGCAGACCAGGCTCTTGGGGGTGACCCTCTGCTTGAGCTGTGCCACATATACCTATATACATACGTATATACTTTACAAACATAAATATATACATACATATACACAGTCACTTATATACATATACATATACACCTACCCATATCTATATATCTACATACGCATATACATACCCACACATTCAAATATACAATAAGTCCCACTTATAAATTGAACATTCCATATAAATCAAATTATATTTGCTTCTTTATGATACTTAGACATAATGTTCTTTTTGAGTAGTTTCTTAAATCTCACTAAGGTACTACTCATTCTAACCTCTGTTGAACATTTGTTCCATTTCCTCACCCCAACCACAGACACACAAAAACCCTTTACATTTGTTCTTACTGGTGGTTTCATAAAAATTGCACAACCTCTTAAACTATATCTGGATTCCCTCAATCGGAACAGACTCTGGACATGTCTCGGTAAGGCTTGGTTTTTCGCTCGAAATAAAGTTTGAATTGTAATGTAATCGACCAAATCAATGAATTTTAATACATTTAAAGACACAAATAGAGAATGAGTTGGTTCACGATATTGTTTATTGCAGATGATTCGTATGGCTCGTTTTTGCAAAAGGAATATTGGATTGGTATTTGATTTGTAAGTGTTTCCCCATAACTCAACACAATATGTCATATATGGTACCATCAGAGAATGATATAAAGTAAGTAACCCTTCTTGCGGCAGTAGGTCTTTGGCTTTATACAAAATGGCTATAGTTTTTGACAATTTTGATTTCACATAATTTATATGTGGTTTCCAGCTAAGTTTATTATCAATTATAACACCTAAAAATTTATTCTCTGTTACTAACTCAATTTCCTTATTGTTTATAGTTAATTTTTTACATTTGGGTGCCTGTTTATTTCCAAATATAATACATTTAGTTTTCCCAAGGTTGAGTGACAACTTATTAGCGTCAAACCAAACCTTAACTTTTTCCAGTTGTTTCTCCACTATGTCCAGAAGCTGTTCAAGATTTTCACCGCTACAGAACACAGTTGTATCATCCGCAAAAAGGACACATCTCAGTGAACTCGACACCCAACTTATATCATTTATATAGATTATAAACAACAAAGGACCCAGCACTGAGCCCTGCGGCACCCCACATGTGACATCCCTGAGTTCAGAATTTGTATTATTGAATTGAACATACTGAAATCTGCCTTGTAAATAACTAGCTATCCATTCATATGCCAGACCTCTGATTCCATATTTCTGCAGTTTACTTAATAGTATTCCATGGTTAATTGTGTCAAACGCTTTCTGTAAATAAAAAAAAACACCTATTGTGTATTGTTTATTATCAATTGCAGTTGCTATACTTTCCACAAAGTCCATCAAAGCATGTGATGTAGTTCGAGACCTTCTGAATCCATATTGTTCTTCACAAATGATGTTATGCTTCAGTAAATAATCATTTAATCTTTTAGCAAATATTTTTTCCAAAATTTTGGAAAATTGTGGCAGGAGTGATATAGGTCTATAATTAGAAAATGTGTGTTTGTCACCAGTTTTAAACAGAGGAATTACTTTGGCTATTTTCATTTGAGAAGGAAATTTACCAGTACTTAGTGACATATTGCAAATATAATTGAACGGTTTTACTATACAATCAATAACTTTTTTTAATAAAGCCATATCCAAATTATTAAAATCAGTCGATTTCTTACTTTTTGAACCATGAACCAGATCAAGTATTTCCCTTTCATGAGTACCACCAATGAACATTGAAACTGATTTGTTAAACGTTGAATTATTTACCCAGAAGTTATTAATTGATGAGTCAATCTTACTGGCAAGATTTTTACCCACATTAACGAAGTATTCATTAAAGTGTTCAGCAATAGACTCGTCGTTATCAATCGTGATGTAGTTGTTACTCTGAAAAAATGAAGGATAATCTCTAGTTACTCTATTCTTTTTTACTATTTCATTTAATATGTTCCATGTGTTTTTGATGTTATTTCTATTTTTGACAAGTAACTCATTATAATATGTTTTTTTACTGAGTCTCATGATATTGATTAACTTATTCTTATATGTGTTATACTTACTTTCAGCTTCCTTAGTTCATAGTTTTATGAATTGTTTATATAGTACGTTTTTCTTTTTACATGCCCTCTGAAGTCCCTTAGTTATCCATGGTTTGTTGCTATATTGATTTCTATATATTTTGTCAACAAATGGACAGTGTTTATTATACAAACTGGAAAAAATGGAAATGAAAGCATCATATGACCTGTCAACATCATCAACAAAAACATCTGACCAATTCTGACTTGATAAATCCTCCCTTAAATGATCAATTGTTTCAGGTGTTACTTTTCTACTCATGAATTTGATATTGCTTCGATACTTACAACAACCCTCCAATGCAAAGACTGAGAAAACTGGCAAGTGATCACTGATATCACTGACCAGTAGTCCCCCACTAAGATTACCGGATATAACGTTAGTTAAAATATTGTCAATGAGAGTTGTTGAGTCCATAGTTATTCTGCTAGGATGAATGATGGTTGGAAACAGTCCTAAACAGTACAAGGTGTTTATAAATGAGGTAATTTGTGGATGATTGTGAGGGTTTAAAAAATCTATATTGAAATCTCCACAGACAAATAAATGCTTATTTCTGTTGATTTTGTTGTACATTCCTAAGATAATGTCTTCAAAGGTGTCAATATTTGTCCCAGGAGCTCTGTAAATGCAACTAACAACTATGTTTTTGGAGTTTATAGATGTCATTTCTATGGTAACACATTCCATGATGTTGTCCACTGTAAATGACATGTTGTTAATGAGTTTACAGTTATAATCTGACCTTACAAACAATGCAACGCCTCCGCCCCTTCTCGTCTGCCTATTAACCAGGAACAATTCATAACCATCAAGATATACCAGATCTTTATTATCCTCATTTAACCATGTTTCTGAAATTGCAATAACTGAAAAACGTTTTTTGGATGTTTTCAAACAATCATTAATAGTGGACAGATTACGAGAAAGACTTCTGCTGTTGAAATGTATAATTGAAAAATTTTCATCATTGATTTTAGAATTTTTGAATTGTTCTTCTGTAAAATATTTGCACTGTCTCACAATATTCTCACTGAAAAAGGTATCAGGATCATTTTCAGATTCGAAGGGGTGGTTAGCAGAGTTATTATAATTAAATGTATCTAGACAGAGCTCCTGGGCAGAAATAAACGGATCATTATCCTTAGTCATTATGTCTCTCTTGTCTCCGGGTGTAGATGATGTGGATGAGTGGGATGCTCCAGTCTGCATCATGGTGCTGTGATGTGTTTGAGTCCTCATACCTATTGTTCATATTTGTCCAACTCCTTGATGTTCCTTATTGCCATGACTTTTGCTTGTTCTGGTGATCCGTTCAGTTTGATGAATATTTTACAGTTTGAAGTCCATGTGTGCTGGATTTTTCCCTGTTTCTTTAAGAAGCGTGCTTTCCTGGCGATGTCGGCATTCCGTTTGGTGAGATGTTCATTGATGAATACGTTTGTCCCTTTCAGTTTTCTTCCTTGTTTTAACAGTGCTGTTTTGTGTTTTCTGTTGATGAATCTCATGATGACGGTTCGTTTATCACCGTCATTTCTCCGGGGCAGAGGGTGGCACGCTTCAATGTTATTTAAATCCATTTCTATACCTTTAGATAGGAGGAAATCAGCAACCTGTTTTTCCACAGAGCTGACCTCCTGTTCACTGGGCTCCCCTCCGCTCTCATCTGTTACGGCCCGTGCGTAGGACCGTGGTTTGATGTGAAGACCTGTGATGATGACGTCGTTAATTCTGGTGTACTGCTCCAATTCAGCCACTCTATTTTCCAGCTGCACCAGATGCCGGTCTTTCTCGGCGTTCTGGAGCCGTAATGCCTTCACCTCCTCCACCAGATCCATGATTGATTTCTGTTGCTGCTTCACAACAGAAATCTCCTCTGATAGAAAGTCCAGAGATTTTTTAATATCGTCACCTTCCTCCGCTGTCAGAACCTTCTTAGGCCCCATGGTCGGCTTATGAGCAGCTTGACGATCGCCGATGTTAACAGCCTACGTTGTTTGTCACCGGGATGGATCTGCACTGCGCTGGAGCCGCGCGGCCTCGGTGTTTCCGCGCTGATGGATCCGCGGTGGCTGCACGAGGCCTCGGGGAAGCGGCACTCGTGACGCGCGGCTTTAATGACGCAGCGCGCGGCCTCAGTGAATTCACCACGTTGGGCGGGCCTCGGACGTTGTTGCTGTCCAGTCGCGGGGCTAAGTTGCCGGTTGAGGTGGTATTCCCACTGTCCGGGTTGGCAAACACCGGCGTAGCAGATGGCAACTACAAACACCACCTCAGAAAACTCAGGTACAAACGTTTTGCAGCTCACTCTGACGACACGCAGCAGTTTGAACATAATAGTTTTGAGTTTGTAGCGTCAACAGCAGATGCTACTATTATTGTGAACACCCCCTTTTGTACTTTTTTTTACTAATAGCCCAGTTTCATAGCCTTAAGAGTGTGCATATCATGAATGTTTGGTCTTGTTGGATTTGTGAGAATCTACTGAATCTACTGGTACCTTGTTTCCCATGTAACAATAAGAAATATACTCAAAACCTGGATTAATCTTTTTAGTCACATAGCACTACTGTTATTCTGAACACTACTGTAGGTGCTTTCAGTTAAGATTTAGTTTGTTATAAATCTTGTTTGCACATCAATCAGTTGTATTTCATATTTAAATAAATTAAATAAATAAATAAATAAATAAATAAACTTGAAAAAGTAAAATTTTGCAATTAAGAAGTCTATGAAATGATAATGTAATGTAATTTATAAAACTTATTCAAAGGGTTTGTGGGTTTATGCCCTTCAGGGAAGGTCTGAGCCCCATCTTCTCATCTGTAATGCTACATGTTGGCGACGTCTTGAAATAATCAAACCAGTTTGATTTTATTTTGTTATCTTCAAGTTTACTTCAAGCTTGTCTTGTAGAAGGGAGGAGGCGTAGTTACAAGTCTGTGGGGAAACGCCTCAGTGTATAACATCCCTCCCTGTATTTGTATTTGTAAAAACAAACAAAGAAAAAGCTCAGAAAGGACAGACACAGTCGGTCAGTAACAGCTAGCAGCCACTGCTAGTGGTCTCTGCTAGCTGGTCTATGGACTCAGCTCATGGCACACACTAGCTTAAGTTAAACTGATGTGTTATAGAAAAAAACAATCACCCCTGTACAGTTGCCACAAAGTTGGAAACTAGCAAAATAGTTTTTTTATATATATATATATATATATATATATATATATATATATATATACCAGGCTGTTAACAGTTTTATTTCTGCTGTAAAGTTGGACATTTTAACATGGGCTTCTATGGGAAGTAACTCCCTTTTGGAGCCAGCCTCAAGTGGCCAGTCGATGAACTGCAAGATTTTCCACTTCCAGGTTTCTTTCATTTCAGCCGGATGAGGTTGTTGAATGCAGTTAAACATGGTTTAGTCTATAGGGAAGCCAGTCACCTAACCATGAGACAAGTGGACATCCCGTCAAAACAGCCAAAAGATGTCTCATACTGCCTCCTGCTGTGGTCTCCATTTTTGAAGCATTGGCTGACCTGGTATAGGCTTAGTGTCACGTACGAGCAATCTGGTGTTCAAACCCCACTCTTGCCACAAAATTATGTCAGTCACAAGTCTCCAAGTTTTCTGGTGTTACTAAGGACAGTGATGGTTAATAGTCTCCCATTCAGCTCATCCCCAGCTGTGTGATTATCTGTGATTGCTGGAAACCCAAACCACTGCCCCTAATAGTTATACACTACAAATCATTAGCAACACAGAAATAAATGGACTAGATGGAATGATATGCTAAAAGGGCACATAGGCAGTCAAAATCATCTCATTTTGGGATCTGAGGTGCTGAAGGTTTTATGAAATGAAGCAGAAACAGGCTCTGTTGATCCTGAGGCCACAGATTAACAGTGAGCCTCACTTACTTTCCCATTTAAATGTTGGATGAGGATCTGTGGACAAATTTTATGTGACGGAAAACAGAAAAAAGCTTTGTTGATTAATCACGCTTAATGTGACACCCCAGGCATGCGGTGGTATCTTTAAACACAAAAAGCTGTGCACATGCGTGATTGTGTATAATGCCCGACTGTTGGATTACTGGTATTTCCTTTTGACTCGTGCCAATAAAAATTAGGCTTGATATCATCTCCTTAAATGTAGCAGTAACAAAATCAGTGGTCTGCTGATTCATGTGAAAGGAGAGAGAAACAGAGTGGGCAAGAAAATAAAGGAGAAAGGAAATAACATTTAGACTTTTGCGCTGTACATCACATTCCATCTTGTTTTTCTTCACCAACATATTTTCAGGGTTTTCGCAGGTCCATCCTTCATAAAGCGTTGCGGTTGTGGTTGCCCACACCCAGATGGAGTTTCACCCTTTTCGCCATCACTGTGAGGTCTGAGACAGACAACAGGATTAGTGGTGATACAGTAGTTCTTGCCAAGAGATAGAAGAAAGATGAACAGCAGGAAAAGAAGTAGGGATGGGATCCCTGTACCCTCCAAAGGAAGAAAACCTCTTGAAAACACTTCACTCAACTTGGGGGGAAAAAAGTCTCTCCAGATTAATGATGAAGGCATTTAATTTTTTTTATTTATAACTTTAAGGGGACCAAAGGTCATGCCGCTTGCTGTACCTTTTAAGGACCATGCCAAACTGAATTTCTTCTAAAAACAAAAATCCTCACGGTTGTAGTTACGAGGTTTACACAACAGAGAGAAGGAGGGATGGAATGACGGAGGAGAGGTTTGTGCTTGCCTGCTGGCTCTGAGCCAAGGAAAGACTTGGCAGAAGTTGGAGGATATATGCGGTTGGAGGAAGGATGAAGGGGTTTTTTTTAAGACAAAGATGAGCACTGTTGACCTACATCTGTATATCCCGACTCCTTAATGTGGTCTGAAACTTTAAAGTAGTATTGTTTGTGACATCCAAGTCCCAAGGTGCTCTTTACATCGGTATATTATGCAACTGACACTAATTCTGTTTGGTCTCACTTGTCTTAAGGAAATCTCCGTGTTTGTTTGGCTCTCAGATGGAGTTTGACTTTTCGCTCGACTGGAGGCCTCTCCCTCTACGTCTGTGTTTGGTTTGAGTGTTTGAAAAGATGGATTTGTGTGACCGAGCGTCACTTGATCACTTGATTAACTGCACATGTCATCTGCACGTCATTCGTTATGTGTGATGAATGCGCGTCTCATGTGGGTCAGGCTCTGATTGACAGCTGTGTCATCTTGAGTCATAACTTACACATTGGTGATTACGAATGTTGAATCTTCTCTTGTGGGATTACAAGACATTTTATGACAGACATTTTATTTGTGAAAATGGTTAGTTTTATTTATGTCCGAAGCCAAAACGAAACAAGAAATCTGGACTTACGTTGACTTTCACAGACATTGTTTAACCATCTTCCAGCTTCATTTCTGTAGCTGGCGCTTCGTCAGAATTTTCAAAATGTTGAAAAATGTGAACGAATCCTGATGGCAATCTCAATTCGTCCGTAATCTGTTTTGCTTTCTGTCTTGACAGTTCATCATTGTTTGCATAGTTCCCGTACCGTCAGCATTGACTGTCATCCAACTTCATCTTGCACGAACCTTGACAATATCTGAACGGATCAATAACTAAAGATCCGGCAAGCTGAACGTGACTCGTCCATATGTGGGACGAAAACCAACATTGTCATACAGAAACAATAGTGGCAAGAACGTGTGATCAACTACTTTATCTATTTACAATGGCTGCAATGTGCATGTCGTGCACACGTTGACAAACCTATTGTCAAGACAACTACCTCTCGCAGCTGCAAAGTGTCGCCGTTTGCTTTGTTTTTCTTTTGTTAGTTTTGGTTTCGTTTCTGTCTTTTATGCGCTCTGCACTCACAGGCATTTCGGCAATGGGAGAAGTGCCGGCTCATTCGTCCACTTTTTCCCTGACGATGTGTGACTTTGGGACTTTTTTCCTTCATTCAGCGATCACTGTGTGCCGTGTGACCGGGCATTAAAGGACAATGAAGACTAGCGGCACTAAGAAGAGTACATACCTTAACTTAACTGTCTTAATTCTTTGTGGCATAGATTCAACAAGGAGTTGGAAAGATTTCTCAGAGATGTTGGTCCATACTGACATAACAGCATCACACAATCGCCCATTCAACCAGTCTGCCCATTCTCCTCTGACATCAATAAGCCATTTTTGTCCACACAATTGCCACTCCCTGGATATCTTCTTTTTTTTTTGGAACATTCTCCGTAAACCCAAAAGATGGCTGTGCATGAAAATCCCAGTAGATCAGCAGTTTCTGAAATACTCAGACCAGACAGTCTGGCACCAACAACCATGTCACGTTCAAAGTCACTTAAAGCCCCTTTCTTCCCCATTCTGATGATCAGTTTGAACTTCAGCAAGTCATCTTCACCACAACTAGATGCCTAAATGCTTTGAGTTGCTGCCATGTGAGTGGCTGATTAGCAATTTGTGTTAAGCAATTGAAAAGGTGTACCAAATAAAGTGGCTGGTGAATATTAACCCCAATCAATAATCCAAGTTTTCAGCAGTAAAGCTATTTGAGCCAAGTATTATTTATTTATTCTTACTTATCTCTTTGCTTTGGATTAACACTGAAAATAAATGTATTCAGGATGGCCTGAACATTACAGACATTACAGCAAAACATACTGTAATTTCTACAATGAGTTAACAGTATTGGAACAACACTTCCTATAACTTCACCCTGCGAAACTCCAGCGTTGACAGCACATGAGAACGAAACACGCTGTGCGCACATAATGAAATAATCAGATTAATTATTTGCATCTGGCGTGCAAACGCTTTAACTGTACAAGCTGAAGTCCGCACAGTCATGTTTGACACAGGGCGGATTCTCCCTTCCCTGGCTTGTGTCTGCAGACGTCTCCTCTGTGAAATCGGACCACAGGGACAATCATCATTCCTCGGCTATTAGCACCAAATCTTTGGCCCACTGTGAATGTGAGGAGATGTTGTGTTGTCAGCTGGATGGCTCTGGTTTCTGCCCAGATGAGTGGACAAAGGGGTCAGTGACGCCTGTCAACGACCCCCAACAGCCCCTGGTTTCCTGTCTAGGGAACACTCAATGGTTTCTACTCTAGATTTCAAGTCCAGAGTCTTTATCACGATAGTTGCTTGGCTGAAACTCAAGAGTTTTCGGAATGAATACCCACTGGAAGCAGCTGAAGATACCTAAGATATACATATACTGATGTAGGTAATTGACTGTGAAAGGCAGTCTCAATCTCAAGAGATCAGAAAACTTTTCAAGGGTTTAATTTTTCCATGCAGATGTCACTGATAGACAAGTGAAACTTGAGAAGGAAGGAGGAAGCTTGGGAATAATGTTTGGAAAGTAATCTTTTTTAGGTTACTCCAAGTCCACATAAAACATGAAAGTATTAAACCTTGAACGTTTTCAAATCTAGGTTTGCAAAGTATGATACATAAAACTATTAGATACCTTGCCTTGTGAGCTTGAAGTATTTTGTACATTTTCACGTTGTCCTGTCTGGATTTGTTGTTTTCAGGTCTTGCATGGCACTGCTAGGGGCTGGAAATGTCAGAGCGATTTTCGTCTTAACCAAAACTAATTCCTCCTGCCTGACTGTGGGAATTACTGTAAAAGGGATGATGAACTTTAAAGTGTTTTCTCACTGCTGGAAATTTAAAAGGCTCACATAGAAATTTTGGATGTGCAGTGGAACCTTTTTTTTTTTTTTTTTTGCCTGTGAAATTGTTCCTGAAGTGTTCTGTAAACCAACTTTGAAGACCATCCATGAGTAACGTCTCACAGTTGCCTCACGTTTTCTTGAGTCTTGAACGTGTGGGTCAGTATTTGCCTTTAACTTTGACCTGTGTGTTTTCCCTTTTTACTCAATTACTGCCATCACAGCAGCCCAGCTCGATGAGCCCATGAAACCATACGTCCTGTTTGATAAAAAGTTAAAATGAGTGAGCTGTGTGTTTTTTTACAGGTACGTTTAAAGGATTTTTTATCCGTCTTTATCTTTGGCATGTGATGTGACTGCACAGTGTGAAGACAAGTAGGACTGAAGGCACACAGGAAGCCTGAGTAAATTGTTTTCTTTTATGATGTATTATCCACCTATGAGACAGAAGGTTCCTGGTTCAAATCCCACCCCTGCCACATTTCTCCATGTAATGTGGAGCTGCATCAGGAAGGGCATCCGGTGTAAAACTGGTGCCAATATGCAGATCCACCTTGGATTTGCCGTGGAGACCTCAAGTGCAAAACAAGGGAGCAGCTGAAGGGTCTTACTTACTAGAGATGGTATATGGTACTGTAATTACGTCCGCTAAGGACGTAATAAAATCACCTACATTTACTTGTCTCTCTGTGAGTAGGATTACGTCAAAACTACTGCACAGATTTTGATGAAATTTTCACCACAGATACATATTAGGCCATGGAAGACTCCACTGAATTTTGGAGGTGAATCGGATCCGGATTCTGGATCAAGATTCACTTTATATAGGCTTTTGAAGGATTACATCAAAACTACTTCACAGATTCTCGCCACATTTTCAACATGGATACATATTAGGCCGTGGAAGACTTATCATTATTGTGGAAAAACTGGACTTCGTGCAACCTTTTCCCATTTAGAGTTGCAGCATAGAATCAGATTCAAATTATATGCACATAAAACAGTTTTTTCGTAGTCATCTGAGCAAGCCCAAAGGTAGTGCGCACTTGATTATTACACTACTTCAATGCAACAAACAAATACAGATACTGTATCTTCCAAAGGTGTTTTTCTTTACTAGTTTGGGACATCCTGCAACTTATACACCGGTGCAGCTTATATACGTATCAAGAAATATACAATACGCACACCTCTTGTCATGTTTCCACACACCAGAGGCTTTGATAAGGCCGATCATATCTTCTGTCTCTATCTGACCCTGTTCTCTGTCCAGATGGGCTCAAAACACATCCACTTCATGAACCATGGTGTTTCTTTGAAATGTTTTTCAAAAATAAATGCTACAGTAGTGTTCAGAATAATAGTAGTGCTATGTGACTAAAAAGATTAATCCAGGTTTTGAGTATATTTCTTATTGTTACATGGAAACAAGGTACCAGTAGATTCAGTAGATTCTCACAAATCCAACAAGACCAAGCATTCATGATATGCACACTCTTTATGCTATGAAATTGGGCTATTAGTAAAAAAAAGTAGAAAAGGGGGTGTTCACAATAATAGTAGTGTGGCATTCAGTCAGTGAGTTTGTCAATTTTGTGGAACAAACAGGTGTGAATCAGGTGTCCCCTATTTAAGGATGAAGCCAGCACCTGTTGAACATGCTTTACTCTTTGAAAGCCTGAGGAAAATGGGATGTTCAAGACATTGTTCAGAAGAACCGCGTAGTTTTATTAAAAAGTTGATTGGAGAGGGGAAAACGTATACGCAGGTGCAAAACATTATAGGCTGTTCATCTACAATGATCTCCAATGCTTTAAAATGTTTCAACAAGACAATGACCCCAAGCACACTAGTAAACGAGCAAAATCTTGGTTCCACACCAACAAAATTAATGCTTTGGAGTGGCCTCCCTAATCCCCGGACCTAAATCCAATTGAGAACTTGTGGGGTGACATCAAAAAAGCTGTTTCTGAAGCAAAACCAAGAAATGTGAATGAATTGTGGAATGTTCTTAAAGAAACTTGGAGTGGAATAACAGCTGAAAGGTGCCACAAGTTGGCTGACTCCATGCCTCGCAGATGTGAAGAAATCATGAAAAACTGTGGTTATACAACTAAATACTAGTTTAGTGATTCACAGGATTGCTAAAAAAGCAGTTTGAACATAATAGTTTTGAGTTTGTAGCATCCACATCAGATGCTACTATTATTGTGAACACCCCCTTTTCTACTTTTTTACTAATAGCCCAATTTCATAGCCTTAAGAGTGTGCATATCATGAATGCTTGGTCTTGTTGGATTTGTGAGAATCTACTGAATCTACTGGTACCTTGTTTCCCATGTAACAATAAGAAATATGCTCAAAACCTGGATTAATCTTTTTAGTCACATAGCACTACTATTATTCTGAACACTACTGTATATTCATATCTTACAGTCTATAACACCTTGCTAGGAAATTTTAAAATTGCCCCTCATGCCACATATTGGTGGCCCCTTTTCATGAAGTGATCCTTCTTCAACGAGATAACTATCATTATTTATTAAAGATGTAAACGAATTTGAGGATTTGAATGGTTACAACTGAAATAATTCAACACTTCGTTCAGGCCTCGCTCCAAAGCCCCTCCTCCAAATCACATGAACATATTCTGTGTGATTGACTGCTGTAGGACGGATCCATGAGAGAGAGAAAGTGTTGGCGAGAGGAGCTTGACACCTCATGTCTCATTCTGAGGTGCCTCTTGAATATACAGAGGGTTTATGACAAGGTGCAAACCTGTAGTAACAATCAAGATCAGGAAGGCCAGCTTAGACTACCAGAAATGGCGAATATCCTTGTATTTCTAAATTTTCTATAGCACTTTTACATCCACTGAAGCTGTTGAAAGCACTTTTCAGTGATACCTCACACACACACACCAGTATCAGTGTGTAGCGATCCATCTGCACACCAGGAGCAACTTGGGGATCAAGGATGTTTCTCAAAAGGTACCTTTGTGAGTTTTCCGTCTGATGGCATATCAAACTGAGGATCCTCTAGCTACGTCTCTAACGTGCAAGACACCACCTCCCCAAACAATGAAGGGAAGAGACGAGTATGAAGAAGGAAAGGTACAGCAACTGATCTGAAGTATACCGCATCATTTGTCAACCATAGTGGATGCTGTGTTACGATGTGGGCATGTATGATTCTCAGTGGAACTGGATCACTGGTGTTTATTGATGATGTGACATCTGATGGAAGTAGCAAAAATGATCTTGTAGTGTTTCAGGCTAGAGTATCTGCTTAGATGCTGCAATAAGGCAATACTGCACAGTGCAGATGGATAATGACCCAAGACATGCTGCCAAATCAACCTGAGACACTTGTGCACAGAGGCAAATCTACAAACACCAAATACCCAACTGCAGCAGTTTCTGTGGACATGCAACAGCAAGCCATATTATAGTCAATATTGACCAAACAGACAGAATGAGTTCATCAATTGTAGACCATTATGTCTTTTAATGTTGCAAATGTGTTTATTTTCATTAAACATATATGTGGACGTTACATTGTTGAAGCTCAATTGACAAGACGACATGCAGGTGTACAATAAGTCCTTGTTTCTATTGCACAAGAAAACATATTATCCCAGTGGATAACAAAGATGAAAAGCACTGGAATAAGCAAGACATTTTGAATAAAGTATTGTAACTAAAGGCCCTGCCACACCTTGATGGTGTAATCTGTGTGTGAAGATGTATTAAAAATACACAGAATAAGCTGGCAGAGCACGTTGAAACATGCTGGTATACGGCGTAGTACGGCAAGTTAATTGAAAATTTTGTGCATGCACAATATTTTCGACACATGCCAGCATATGGCTCATATGTCCTGTATACGGGGGCCATAGGTTGTACGTAATGGTAGGTTATGTGAATGTTCACACACGTTACTTGTAAGCTACTCATAAGTCGAAATACACTGAGACAATGCCTGGCATACCCAAAACCTATGAGTAACTTTCTTTGAACAGATGTGTAACATATATTGTTTTGTTGGAAAAATAATGCTGGAGACCTCCATTTACCCTGCCTCCCACTTTCGCAAAGTACAGACTGGTCATCCTTGCAATGAAGGGTACATCTGCACACCAATCACATGCTTTTGCATAGTCCCATTCCACTACGATATATTTATTTTACAGTGAACATAATTTTGCTGATTTGACTATTTGACTCTTTTACTTCTTACAGAAGTGTTTTTCCTGTTATTTTTTATTGTCGTTTATGCACCAATATTACCAGATCAGATTCCTTGTATGTGATAACTTACTTGGCAATAAATTAGATTCTGATTATCAAACTGATCTCCAACACCCATTGACGTATGTAGACATATCTGACGTGTCCCAGACAACCACAGAACTGCCTGAACATGTTGCGTATTGTGCATTTCCACATCCAGACTTAGGAACAGGTACCAAAATAACCAACCGTTACTGTACCATTTTTCTGCACCCATCGGCTGGGGTCCCCAAATTATGGACCGGTTACAAAAGGAAGGCGCTAACCCGCTACTGTCCATTGATTAGCTCAACAGCTAAAGAAGAAGCTGAAGTCCTCGTGTGAACCAATCAAATATTAAAACCATTCACACACTGAGTAAATATAAAGTCTTAAACTTACTTGTTACATTGTTTCAGTCAGATTCATCATCACAGCCTGACAAAAAACGTATCTACTTAAAAGCGTCCTTATTTTGCAAAATTACATCTGAAAATACTTTAATTCCTTGTATTGGCTGAAGAAACAGTGTTTGACAGCATACGCACTCTCGATGACGTGCATTTCAACATCTACAGTGGATTCGGAAAGTATTCACAGCACTTCACTTTTTTCACATTTTGTTATGTTAAAGCTTTATTCAAAATGGGATGAAATTAATTTTTTTCCCACAAAATTCTACTCACAACACCCCATAATGACAGCATGAAAAAGGTTTTTGAAATTTTTTCACATTTGTTAAAAAAAAAAAAGAAATCACATGTACATACACTCAACAAAAATATAAACGCAACACTTTTGGTTTTGCTCCCATTTTGTATGAGATGAACTCAAAGATCTAAAACTTTTTCCACATACACAATATCACCATTTCCCTCAAATATTGTTCACAAACCAGTCTAAATCTGTGATAGTGAGCACTTCTCCTTTGCTGAGATAATCCATCCCACCTCACAGGTGTGCCATATCAAGATGCTGATTAGACACCATGATTAGTGCACAGGTGTGCCTTAGACTGCCCACAATAAAAGGCCACTCTGAAAGGTGCAGTTTTATCACACAGCACAATGCCACAGATGTCGCAAGATTTGAGGGAGCGTGCAATTGGCATGCTGACAGCAGGAATGTCAACCAGAGCTGTTGCTCGTGTATTGAATGTTCATTTCTCTACCCTAAGCCGTCTCCAAAGGCGTTTCAGAGAATTTGGCAGTACATCCAACCAGCCTCACAACCGCAGACCACGTGTAACCACACCAGCCCAGGACCTCCACATCCAGCATGTTCACCTCCAAGATCGTCTGAGACCAGTCACTCGGACAGCTACTGAAACAATCGGTTTGCATAACCAAAGAATTTTTGCACAAACTGTCAGAAACCGTCTCAGGGAAGCTCATCTGCATGCTCGTCGGGGTCTCGACCTGACTCCAGTTCGTCGTCGTAACTGACTTGAGTGGGCAAATGCTCACATTCGCTGACGTTTGGCACGTTGGAGAGGTGTTCTCTTCACGGATGAATCCCGGTTCACACTGTCCAGGGCAGATGGCAGACAGCGTTTGTGGCGTCGTGTGGGTGAGCGGTTTTCTGATGTCAATGTTGTGGATCGAGTGGCCCATGGTGGCGGTGGGGTTATGGTATGGGCAGGCGTCTGTTATGGACGAAGAACACAGGTGCATTTTATTGATGGCATTTTGAATGCACAGAGATACCGTGACGAGATCCTGAGGCCCACTGTTGTGCCATACATCCAAGAACATCACCTCATGTTGCAGCAGGATAATGCACGGCCCCATGTTGCAAGGATCTGTACACAATTCTTGGAAGCTGAAAATGTCCCAGTTCTTGCATGGCCGGCATACTCGCCGGACATGTCACCCACTGAACATGTTTGGGATGCTCTGGACCGGCGTATACGACAGAGTGTACCAGTTCCTGCCAATATCCAGCAACTTCGCACAGCCATTGAAGAGGAGTGGACCAACATTCCACAGGCCACAACTGACAACCTGATCAACTCTATGTGAAGGAGATGTGTTGCACTGCATGAGGCAAATGGTGGTCACACCAGATACTGACTGGTATCCCCCCCAATAAAACAAAACTGCACCTTTCAGAGTGGCCTTTTATTGTGGGCAGTCTAAGGCACACCTGTGCACTAATCATGGTGTCTAATCAGCATCTTGATATGGCACACCTGTGAGGTGGGATGGATTATCTCAGCAAAGGAGAAGTGCTCACTATCACAGATTTAGACTGGTTTGTGAACAATATTTGAGGGAAATGGTGATATTGTGTATGTGGAAAAAGTTTTAGATCTTTGAGTTCATCTCATACAAAATGGGAGCAAAACCAAAAGTGTTGCATTTATATTTTTGTTGAGTGTAAGTATTCACACCCTTTGCTCACAACTTTGATGCACCTTTGGCAGCAATTACAGCCTCAAGTCTTCTTGAATATGATAATGTGATTTTTTTTATTTTTGCTTCATGTATTGTTTCTTCCAGCATCTCCTGTATATTATGGACATGCAACATCCAGTTGTGAATAACTGCACAACCACAGACGCTTTATGACTGTGAGCACCAACACTGCTTCATTTACCGTTCTTGCTGCTACAGTTACTGAATGTAGCACATATATAACATGATCATGTGCAGCTGTTAATAATCATCAAGACTGTTCTGACTTGCCTAAAATACATCCCTAGATAAATGCATTCATTGCTGGTCTCCTGTAAGAGCAGTGGGTCAGGAGCTCTCCTGAGACAGACACTCACATTACTGTAACGCTGAACATACACACGTTTGAGCAAAAAGCATGTACACACATACACAGTCTGCGTGCTTTTGCACAAGCACAATCCTGACATGCAGACATGAATGCAATCAGACAAAAGAAGGCAAACGGCTGTAATTCCTGCCAACCATCTAGTTGTGCATCCATTCATGGCTCGACAGTCATCTATGGTGTATCTGAAACTATTTTTGCAGAATTAGATGTGAAACCACATCCTCTCTGATTGAATCTGTGTTCCTGCTGGGCCTCTGGGTGGCTGTGCAAACAAAGCCGGCTGGCCCATTAAAGCCTGGCTCCTCTATGACTTCACAAAATACACACACACACCCGTCCCATGAGGCAGTTTGTTCTTTCAGCACACCTGGATGAGTGAATCTTCATTTAGCTGGAATTTCTGCATGTTGGACTGTAACAGGTCAGTCAGCCATAATGTGTTGAACCAAGTGATTCAAGACTTTTAGCAGTTAGGCATGCACTAATTTTGTGCCACTTGTGTGAACCAGTCGTGAACATTGCACAGTCTATTTGAAAACACTGCGTGTCAATGTGTGTCATTGTGCGCAGGGCATCCGAATGATTGTCGAGATTTTACATCTATAATAAACATTACTTTACAGTTACATTATCTAAGTCATGAGAAGGAATGAAAATGCAACTGTTTTATCAATCCATTACAATATATATTATAAATCATTGCGTTTGAGACAAGATTCCAAATGCGTTCTCCAAAACATGATGAGCATGAGACAACCTGTAGCAGTAGATAATTTCTCTGATTCTAGGAGCAATGACAGAATGGTTTCATCAGCCAAGTTCTGAGAGAAAATGCATCATCGGCTGTGAAATGATTATTTTAAGCGGGACGCATTGCCATGACGAATTGCAGGGAACAAATTTGTGCAAGTGTCAAGGTGTCTTTATCTCAAGGCAGAGGTGAAGCATACTTCACCCAATGCTGCGCTGCTGCAAAAGCTGCGATGCTGTGGGCCAGTTGTCACTCGCTCGTATTGGCTTCTGCAGTGCTCCGACGCCGTGCTCTGCTCGGTCATACAGATTTTCTTTGTCTTGTAGTCTCGCCTCCCCTCAAATGCCAACCTGCACACCTCATAAAGCAATCAACTGATTCGTGGACAAAACCCCCACAACTCCAAAACAGTGCACCAATCACCTTGATGCTTTCACAGAGTGAACAGGTGCTACTCATCACATCTGTGCAGCTAATCAGTCGTACTTCTTAAGTCTGTGCAGGTTGTCAATCAGCTCACTCTCACTAATAGCAGGAGGGAAGACAAACAGCCCCCCCCCCCACACACGCGCACACACACACGCACAAATAGCATGCGGCACATATATTGTGTTGCTACACATATGACATGTTGCTGGACGTTTTGCTGCATATATAACGTGTGGTTGCACACTGACGTTACTGTGCATATAATCTGTTGCTGGACATTTATACCGGTAGGTTGGTTGACTACAGCAAAATAAAAAGCATCCAGATTTATTATATTTCCATAAACATTTTATGCCAAACAGGTTAAGGGTAAGTTTAACAAGTTGCGTCATCTCTCACGTTGAGTTTGGTAAATTTGCTGTAGCTGCATTCTTGAGTCCCTTTCCCCCCCGATTGGCCATGACTTAAACACAACAGTACTGTAGAAAAAGTCACACACAGGCTCTGATGCCCACTGGTGTCTGTGCTTATCTGTGGATTCAAAAGCATAAAGTGAATAAGATTGTATGACTTCCCCTGGACTGGACTCTGGTTCGACTCTCCACCCCATTCTGGTACCTATTTACAGCTAGGTGGACTGAGAATACAAATTGTCTTGTCCAAGGACAGAGGCAGGTAGCATTGAGTGGGATTCAAACCCAGGACTACATGTTGGTAGGCCAGCTTCTCATCCACTCAGCTGCCCACTCTGTGAATGTGACCATATTTGTACTGATGGAACAAGACCAAAAACAAAAACAGTCTAAACTTTCTTTTCTCTTCTGTCATTTGTCTCTCAAAATGCAGCATATTTCAATCAACATTAATCTACAGTTTGTTAGGGCCCCTTCACACATAGTACGAATAAGTACAAATCAGGGCCAATCACGGCAGAACAGCTCGTTTGAGCGAACCATGAAAACATCGAGCCGATGAGCAGGCGTCAGCGATCCTGCTGCAACGGTTTTGTGCAGGCATTGGTGTTGTGCATGAGCATCCAAGAAACCATTGCAGCGCAAACACATTGCGAACAGCTGGAGCATGTGTAACCACCTCGCACAGCTGCTGTGAAAAAAAAACACACACACATACCACCCACAGGATTCGAACCTGCAATTTACAAAAGCTCTGATTGCCAGCCAGAAACTTTACCACTGCACTACCATCGCTGGCCTGTAAAAGGTGCAGAAAAATGCTTGAAATCAACAAGGAGATGGACGTATTAAAAAAAAAAATAAAGCCACACACCATAAAAAAACACTGCATTTTATTGAATCCCTCTTATCAAGCGGACAATACAAGCATGAACCGTCTGCTCCTCTGTAGATGACCCATGGTCACAGACGTAAAGTCATGAAATGACATGAATGAGAACCAGGGTGCTCTTATGTCCACATCTGCTGAACCCGGCATGTCCAGCTGACCCCGCGCATGTCCTGTCCGACATGCATCTTGTGGACAGCGGGCTGCAGGACAGACACTGCGTCATGTGGAACAGAACTTGTGGGTGATGTGACATTCAGATCACCCGCTGCGTGTTATGATCTGACAATCTGTATCACCTGGGGGGCAGCCTGTCAATGTGCACGCTTTCCAGACGTCACAAAAGCGATATTTATTTTTTATGTCTTTCCATGTGAGGATAGCAAGCACACACATGCACATGTCTGTCAAAACACGGTACATGTTCTGCAGCTGTGACCAGAGATGTTAACAGCTGCTGTGTTGTGTTGTGGGGGAGCCGACTGTCGTGCCACATGTGTACTTGGCAACTTGGCGCATAGACAAATTTCACATCCAGCTTGAAAGTGATGGTCTGCTGACTGTTTTCGTGCTAATAGTGTGAATGGCCACACATTTTCTAAGTGCCATGCGAGCAGTGTTAGATGTTCATGTGTGTCACCTGGAATTTGGCTAACACCTGCCATGAGAGGGATCGAATGGGCTCTCACAGGGCATTGGAGGCAGCTCCCATTTCTCACAATTGGCATGCAATTCCTCCTTTGTGTGCTAGTCGACTTAAATCATGTTATGTGTGAAGGGGCTCTGAATATCTTACTGCAAAATTAACTGGAGCTGTACAGAATTGCTGCTAGTGAACATAGAGACATTTCCATGAATTTTGCGTAAAAGTGGTGACATTTTGTATGAAAGCAACAACAACAAAAAAGTTTCGTTCACATACTAGTCTGATGGTATGAAGAGAAAGTCTTGTAGACATGGTATTGAAACAAGAGTGAAAATGTTTGGAAAAGCCCAGACGTAAAGTCAGGTGTGAAAATCCAGTGATGATCACAATTTAACAAACTGCACAAAAGCAGCTAAGAAATGTCTCTCGCGTTCCCACGTAGCCCCCCTCGCTGACATGTTCAAGGTAATGTTGTACAGGGGCTTTGCTGGCAGGCGGACAAGACGACTGGACTGCCAAAAGGTTTTCACATTAATCATGAATTATGCACAGTTTTGATGAATGGTTTCCCTGCCAGAGCCTGGATGTGACAGAATCTTTTCTATTAACCAGCTTTAAGGAAGCACAAAGAATGAAATGAAGTTGGATGCAGATCAGCGCACAGATCTGGCAGGTACTCTATTCTCTGGGTTTATTAAAACAGTAATCAGACACAACGTGACTCAACAGGCCTGAGGCCGTAAAAACACAAGCTTATCATTTGTGTGTTATTCCTCATAATTCCTTTTCCCGGGCCAAGTTCGCCTGTTTCAGTTGGGCTGACGGCTCTGATTTTGGCTCTTTCAAGCTTGGTTGTATAACTGATTAATCCCTCGCTCCTTTCTGCTCTTATCCACCCCCACATTTTCTTTTTTCTTTTCTCTTTCTTTTCTCTTCCAAATCAGCCCTCCAGCTCTCTCGTTCTCACTGCTTCACCACAGCCGTGTCTCCTCATCTCTCAGTCTGTACTGTACTCTGTGGTCTGTTATAATGTCATTTTTTGTTGTTGCTTTTAAGTAAACCTTAATTTACTTGTTTGTTTACAAACAGACTTTTTGATTGGGACAAGGAAGATCGCGTCTTACTGAGTCAAACATGGTCACACTAACAAAATATGTAAAGAATGGGGAAAAAAAGAACAGAGCGTTCCTACTGACATCACGCCCTAACAATTACAACACAGTGGTGTCAACATAGTAACGGCCTGTTTTGATTATTCATCCGCCACAGATAGCAAGATGTAAATTAGCATAACTAGGCTAAAGGTAGGGTTAGGCCAGGATCCCTGCTCATTCTTTGGAAGCGATTTTAGCACAGGCATAACATTGTACCAAGATAACTGTACCACTTTTCTGGCACCCTTCGCTTGGGGTACCAAAATTATATAATAGGAACAAAAGGGAGGCGCTAACCCACCGTTGTCAATTGATTAGGTCATAGCAATGCGTCATCACCCTGCCACAGCTGACACGCTATACAGAATCCTGTTGAAAATATACACGCCATTTTAAGAACCACACAATGAAGCATGTCAACAAAAAGCCAAGCTTGGTCAAACGATGGTGATCACTGCTGAGGAACAACGATATGATGTCACGCTGCCCATCTTGATGATGTGACATCTGCCATGCACCACCTACCAAACAAAGGCAGTGGAAACGCAAGCCAAACCATGTGTAACTGTCCTGAACTGTAATTTTACAGTTTCACAGTAAGTGTAATTGCTAATTGACTTGTTTTGGGGAGAACTCCCCCCCTCTCACTACCATCAAGCATCTTGTAGCAGAAAACCAGCCTTAGAACTTTAGAGATGCCGACCCACTGTTCTTTGAATGAGAGTCTTAGGTTCTTGCGAGAAACAAATTGCTTTACGGCACTCCAACACATACACGACTCCCCCTCCCCATCGAGGCACCGTGAACTAGCAGCAATAACAACAAGCCAGTGAAGGCTTTATTCCTTACATCCATCATCATGTCAGAGCCGTCAATAAAGCAAAGAAAATTAAATGCTGTTGGAGGAAGAGAAAAAGAGCATGTGATTGAGCAAGGGGTCATACACAGGTCAACGTCGGTTAGAATGTCTTAGAATAGATGCGCGCAAAATGAAGCAGACCTGGTGTTCATGCTTTTGCACTTACTTTTATGTTGAGACAAACACTTTGTTCTGTGTGTTGTCATTTTCTTGACATGGCTCCATGGATTGCATTCGCCAGCTCCATTGTAAACAAATGCACACGGTCAGCGGGGGCAGAGGGGAGGGGGAGTGATTTTTTTAAGACAGTTTTGTGACATATGCACTCCTGAGCTATGGAGCTCCGTAGAGAAGACTGACAAAACAGCGAAAACCTAACTAGAGTTGTATAGTTCAGCTTTAATATGTATTTATTATGGCAATGAAATTATTTCAGTTACTCCTGACATAAAGGTAAATGTGTAGATTATAGACTTTTGGAGTCAGCAAAAACCCTCATCCAGACACCATTTTCATCATTTCATGAGATCTGAACCTGAATTTAGTGAAGATTTTATTCACATACAAGATTGGACAAAGACAAATGAAGCTGATAGATGCAGGATGAAGGGATTGACAGAGGTGAGCTGGATGTAAAGAACAGGTGTGGTGGACTAATGTAAAAAAAAAAGATGAAGATAGGGAGGATGAGTGCAAAAATCCAAATTACATCAGTAGTGGCTGTCAAAAACAGAAAATAGAGTGTTTAACTGGAGGCAGGGAGCAGAATACTTGGCTCTCTTGCATGCAGTCTGTCCTCCCTAATATCAGTTTCTGTCTGTGAAGTTTGGTTCACGCCATCATGCTGCAAACCTGGTGCTTTTCCTGCTGCCAGTGACTTTTGTTCTTATGTTGAAGCATTCGATCTTTTATAATTATTTTTGTTAGAAACATCTGCTCATGTGCAAGTGGAAATATAAAGATACAGAACCATTACAGCAGCTTAATGCTAAATGTCCTTTGGCAAGCTTACTGTACAGATCACACACATCCATCCTGTTGAATCTTTCTCAAGGCATGGTGTGCAGACACGCAGACATTAGAGGGAAGATGTCTATCAATAGCTAATAACAAAAATCTGAGACTCCACAAATAAATCTAGTGTGGCGCCAGTGCAGTGCAGGCATCATTTACAATCTAACTCAATTCTACATCAAAGAGACAAACTGTGCAGTTTTGACTCGATCTTTTCTTTTCTCTATCTTGTTTTCTTTTTTGTCTTGCTTGTCCCACTGACATAACTGAGTTGTGACAAAAGTTCTTTTTTTTTATCATAAACAATGCTCAGCTTGAAGAGAATTCTGGAATCATTGCATCAATAAAACAGTCAGATTCTGTGGAGACTTTCAAGTCCAGACTTAAGACGCACTTATTTTCCCTTTCGTATGGCTACCATAGTATGTTACTATGCTTCTTACTCTTAATTCATTTTATTAGGAAACGGAGCGGGCTGCGGCCTCAACTTTATGTAAATTCTGAGTCTTTTAGTGAAGCTTAGAGCTAATTTGTTGTCTTCCTGATGCCTGACTGTTTTTTTTCTCTTTTCTCTCTGTTTGAGGTGCGGCTCCATCCAGAGATGGGTGTGGTATCTGTTCCAGAAACCATCCTGTGCACCGGCAACATTTCCATTACATTCATTTTGTAATTTGTGTCAGTAGCATGGCCTAAGCAGAGGGTCACCCCTTTGAGTCTGGTCTGCTTGAGGTTTCTTCCTCAGAGGGAGTTTTTCCTTACCGCTGTTTCTCTGGGGGTTGGTAAGGTTAGCCCTTACTTGTGTGAAACGCCTTGAGGCAACCTTGTTGTGATTTGGCACTATATAAATGAAAATAAATTGAAACCTTGATTTTTTTTTTATATATATATATTAAGTCATAATTCGTCCCCATCATGGACAGTATAGACCCCGTCACATGACCTGCTGTCTTCACTGGCAAGAAATCCTCTCCCAGGGTCGGTGTGATGAATAAATAATTAATCCTTCTTTTTAGTATTCTTTCATTTGAAACATTGTGGCTTGAAGGGGATGTGGTAGTTTCAAGTTCAGCATAAGATAATGGACAGGGACAAATTTGTACAGATTTCCGTGACACCGATAAAGAAAGTTAAATCAAGAGTTGCAATGTAGCAGGACAACTGGGAATCATCCTTAACAAGTATCATAGTGTCTTTATAGAGGGTTTCATGTGACGTATCGGTCACGTCATTTTGTGTCCCGCGGCCATTCTGGATTACGACGCGGTGGTCGCTGTGTTACGCTACATGCATTTGGCGAACAATTGCAGAAGCTTTAACGTTGGTGTGAAGAAGCCTCACGGCACCGTGACGCTGAGAGAGATCCGCCACTACCAGAAATCCACTGCTCCCAGAATTTTATCTTATTTTATTCGGCAATAAAATTATATAAGAATACATAAAAATACCGTCGAGGATAACACAAGATCGCTTCCAGTACGGATGCTTATTTACATTGTGGTCCTCGAGCACCGAGCTGCTGATCCGCAAGCTGCCCTTCCAGCGCCTGGTGAGAGAAATCGCTCAGGACTTCAAGACGACCTCCGCTTTCAGAGCTCCGCTGTGATGCTCTGCAGGAGGCCGGCGAGGCTGTCCTGGTCGGCAGCTTCCTAGTTCACAATATCGCAGTGTGACACTGTCAGCCAGTTCGTTACATCACCACTAAATTCACTATCTGGTATAAGATATGGATCCACTGAACCAACTGCTACACATCTATCATGATAAATAGCTTTATCTCAAGGATTTAAAGCATCATAATAACCGTACATTCTCCTCATTTTTCTATCACGCGCCAGCCTCCTTGTAATCCAGAATGGAGACGGCACCTGTCCTGCAGCAAATCAGTCACGTGATTGAAAACCCTCTATTAGTCTCGCTAGAGAGAAATTTGTGTTGGGCAGAGGGGTCTGCTGCACAAACAACACATCAAACACAACCAGTACATACCACCCATACATCAAAAACAATTACATAATAGATCAAAATTAAAATACAAAATCATACCAGCATCTTAGTGCAAATTCAGCAACACATGACCTTATACTATCTTTTCTGTCCACCCTGAGTCATCTGCTCATTTATTATGAGCTTCACTGACAATGGGATAAACTGTTTGTATCTGTTATATTTACAAAGAGGAACTACGCAGTAAACAATTCCCCAACGGTAAGTTGGTGCTTGAATAGCATCACATAATTAAGATAAAGCCAGAGAGGGAGTGTATTTCTAGTGTTTACCTCACAGGCAAGTGTGTGCGCATTTATGCTGGTAAGGTTGGTAAAGTTAGACCTTACTTGTGTGAAGTGCCTTGAGGCAACTTTGTTGTGATTTCGTGCTACATAAATGACAATAAATTGAAATTGTGCTTGAAATGTCTCTGGCCCTTAGATAAATGAACATCTTCATATGTGATCATTTGTTCTTTCACTACAGCATTTACAGAAGCCAATGTGTGAATTAGGAGTTTGATTAATAAAATGTCAGACCTGCTGTTTGAATCTGCTAATAATGTATGGAGGTCATACTGAAACGCATGTGTCAGTCAAGGTCATCCGAAGGCAATCAGCAATCAGTCCACTGCTGTATTAGGCTTGAATCAGATTTTTTTGCTTTTGAGACTGAGACTGAAAATTCAATCTTGATATGCTAAAAATTGTATATGGACGGGCATTCTGTACAAGACCCAAATGTTTGTATTGGTTTCTTTATTTAATTTCTGACCTGGTCCAGTGCTTTTTACCCTGGGTATATTTTGCTTCTAGCCATTTACGAAATATACACACGTCCAGATCCACGTAGAAGCTCTGCGGTCACTTTAGTGTCAACTTGATATTATGTTAATTGTTCATTAGTTATCATGACACGTGGTAACTGTATGGATCTTGCAAGCCAGCTAGTGAAACTTTGGAAAATATCATTCCTTATTGGCACCACTGAATTCATTCTTTTTTAACCATTTGCTTAATCCAATTAAAGGTCAAAGAGTTGGCTGGAGTCTATCCCAGCAGTCACAGGGTGAGATGCAGGGTACATCCTGTACAGGACATCAGTCTATTGCAGGGCCACAAAAGGCACCTTGACACTTGCACGAATTTGATCCCCGCACTGGCACAGGGCACAATCAGTGAGTAAACCTGTCGTAAACTGTCCGTGAACTATGTGTGGCTCCATGCCAGTGCGCAAAGAAAACTTTGAAATGTTCAAAACTTCTGGCATGCATTATTTTGATGAACTAGTTGTGAACATTGTACAACCTATTCAAAACCACTGCGTATCACTGTCTGTCAGTGCATGTCATTGCGTGCAGCTCATCTGAATGATTATGACGAGATGTTACATCTACGAAAAACATAACTTTACAGATACATTATCTAACTCATAAGAAGGAATGAAAATGCAACTGTTTTACCAATCATATATATATAAAAAATAAATAATTACCTGGGCAGCACGGTGGATTAGTGGTTAGCACTGTTGCCTCACAGTGAGAAGGTCATGGGTTCAATTCCCGTGGCCTTTCTGTGTGGAGTATGCATGTTCTCCCCGTGTGTGCGTGGGTTTCCGCTGGGTGCTCCGGTTTCCTCCTACATCCAAAGACATGCGGGTTAGGTGGATTGGGGTCTTTAAATTGTCCGTAGGTGTGTGTGTGGGTGTGTCTGTTTGTCTGTTTGTGGTGTCCTGTCCTGCGTGTACCCCGCCTTGCGCTCTATGACTGCTGGGATAGGCTCCAGCCCCCCGCGACCCTTAATTGGACTAAGTGGTAGACGTTGAATGAAATAATTACCTTTGAGAGAAGATTCCAAATGCGTTTTTCACAGCATGACGAGCACGAGACAACCTGCAGCTGTAGGTAATTTCTCTGAGATTTTGGAAGCTGAGAATATGGTTTCACCAGCCAAGTTCTGAGAGAAAATGTGTCATTAGCTATGAAATGATTATTTTATATAGCATGGCATCAAGCAGGATACATTGGCACGATGAACTACATGGCAGTGTGGGGATCAAATTCATGCAAATGTCAAGGTGCCTAAACTTATTCACACTTGCATCTTTGGCCACTTTAAAGGTTCAAATTAATCTATCCTCCACTTCTTTGGAAGTGGGCGGAAGCCGGAGCACCTTGAGAGAACCCACATGAACACGGGAAGAACATGCCAAGTCTACCCAGAAAGCAGGATTGTTAGGCTTGATCTTAGACTGAGGCTGAGTGTCAGCTGAGTAACACACAGAACCCAAGTTAAGTTTAAGTTACAAATTCATTAACGTAACTTAGCTAAAGCAAAGATTTGCCTAACTGGATCTATTTTCCTTCTGCACATCTTCATATGGTGTACATTAAGGAAAATAGATCCACTTAGGCAACTGGAATGTACATTTACAAGCAAAACTGTTGGGCTATTCAGTACAGAGGTTGACTAGTTTGATTCTTCAGGTATTTCATCACAAACAATTTATTACCACAATATAAAATACTACTGTGACACATGAGGCTGTTCACAGTTGTGTAGTTTTCATGGAATCTGCATGGTTTTTGTTCTGAAACATGTTACTTCCCGATTTGATGATGCCATGTGTCGCACCCTTCGTTAGGAGTTGGATTATGAAGCGTGGCCTTTAAAGCTTCCATCTGTAGCACTTGACATAAACTGTAACAACGTGTGTTTTTATACCCTGCTGCAGGATACTTTGTTTGACTGAATCCACACTCTCTGGGACAGTAATGTGAAATATCACATGATGTCATCAATAAACTTTAAGAGACCCAGGCTGCCATTGTCACCTTTGACCTGGAGGCTGGTTGATCTTGTGACTGTGACTGTGACTGTGACTGTGAGAAAATGTTGTTGGTGACAAAAGTGAGGAAGATGAGTCACAGCGAGACGTTGGAGTGTCACTGTATCTTGTTTGGACAGCGGTTTCCTCATTTGTCGAACATGTGACAGGCAGGTTAACTATCAGTGCCCTCAGCAGACAGCAGAGGGACCAGAAAGGATGTTTGTCTCCACGTGAATCACTCTGCTACAATCTCCAGTTCTTCATTTCTGCTTTGATGCTGGATGTCCATCTAATCGTGACCGTTATGTCACAGGGATGGATTTGACATGATTTACTGAAATCATTTTTTGGGGTCCACACAGAGGTCCAAGTGGCCAAGCACGCCCATCACCCATGTTGGTCCAGTGCACCCATGGTGATTTGGTGTTAAAATTACATGTGGTCAGGCGCAGTGCTGGTGTTTTGCTGTTGTGAGGCAGATGAAAGCCACAGATCACCAAAAACCTGTCTGCCATTTACAAAATTCATACACACCTTACACAGGCGAGTTCATGATGTGCATGTGCTCTATACTATTATATAACTTGTAAATGATGAGTGGACTTTATTCATGCCTAATGCTTTTTACAGTGATGCCTCACATTCACCCACTCACACCAGAAAGATTCTATTTTCATTTTATTTTCTACACCTGCTTACTCCAAACAAGGGTCACAGGCAGAGCCGGTGTTGCCGACCGAACGGTCCCCTCTAAAAATTGGTCCGCCCTACCTTCACTGCGCATGCGTCTGAGACTGACTTCGAGTCTGTCTCTACACCCAAAGCAATCAAAGGGAATAATGTGATTATTAACTATCAGACAACAAACTAAAACCTCATTCCAGGGTCAGTTTTAAGCAGAAACAAGGTGATAATCTGTGAATCGATGCTGATGCTCAAAAATGACGTCTGTTGACTGTGCTTATCATAGCACTGAAACAGCCCTTGTTAAGGTAATAAATGACATTTGTCTAAACACTGATGCAGGGAAAACATCTGTTCTGGTGATGCTGGACGTCAGTGCGACTTGTGATACAGTCGACCACCAGATACTACTCCATCGACTGGAGCACTGGGTTGGTTTTTCAGGTGTTGTCATAAAATGGCTACAATCTTACCTACAAGACAAGGCTTATGTTATGGTTTGGACGTGGATTGAGGAGCGATCCAGCGTCTGACTGAACCCAGCGTCAAATAACCAGAAGCAGTTCCAAAAGAAACAAGTTTTATTTTTTTTTTTTCCCCTTGTGCTGTACATGAAATACTAAACAAAGCTGGTGAGGTGAAGAGGCAGCGCGCTTCCTCAGCGTCTCAACAGATCGGAGCCCGAACGTTTTGGACTCAGGAATTCCGCCGACACCCCCCCAGGTGGCTTTTCCCAGGACTGTACTCTGTGAAGGAGGAACAGAGGTGAGGTTATTTAACACTGTTACCACGAAATATTATTTAGAGGCACACTTATCAGCTACACGTTCAGGTCTGCTTTCGGATTTAGTTCAAAAGGGCTGCTGCTCACAGCTAGTGGAGGATAATCAATCCGCGCGCCACCGCCGTGAGGAGCAAACCAGACAATTTTCACCAATATTTAATTATAGCTGCGCAAAAACGCCAAATTACAATTACAGATAAGCCTTGCAGAATAATCACCTCTGACGTGTGCTGATCGCGTTTGCCTCTCACCCTCGTCCTCCTTCACAGGCGCAATGTCAGAATCTGGAGCGGCCCTCAGCGTCACCAAACGATCGTTACATGGTCGTATTCTCCGGCAATTCAGCCCTGATCACTGCTGGCTTAAATGCAGCTCTTCATTTCTTCATTGGCACCAGCTGAGAGTCCTTAGATCTGCACGTGAATGCCACAGGTGTCGTAGATCGTCCTGATAGAGAGCCGCACGTGAGTGCAACAGGTGCAGCAGATCACCGTAACAGAGGTGAGAGACTCTTCTGCAGCACACTCTCCCCAGAGATCAGCCCCAAACCACCTGGGAGGAAAATAAACACAAAAACAGCAAAACAATGCCCAGCCAAACCCCCCAACACACAACACTTATTTTGTTGCCATAGAAAACTATTCCTCAGCACCAGCATCCTTGACCTGTGTTGTCCCTCAGGGATCAATCCTAGACCTTTTACTGTTCAATCTCTACATGCTCCCACTTAAGCCCCGTTTACACATAGACGGTAAGAGCTCCCGGAAGCGTCCCGGAAGAGTTTTTGGCCGTCTTAAGGATCAAACGCCGTTGTCAACACCAGCACTAGGGGGCGTGGCTTAGTTCCGGCTTTACCAGGAATCGTCAAAAAAATTATTCAACATGTCGAATAATTCTGGGAGCGCTCCCGGAGAATTCGCGTGACGACGGAGACAACGCGTACAACGGCGTTTGATACTTTTTAATCGCCGTGTCATCCTGCTCCTTCCTGTAGTGCCGCAGTTTACACCGCCGTAATTGGCGGCCGGCGTTGTATCCCTAACCAACGGCATGTAAAACGGCGATAGAGCCCACATCGGCATCCTCAAAGGCGTTTTAACCGGTGACAGAGGCAGACAAAACGGCGGCGCTAGCGGACAGTACGTCGTTCTAAACGTCACCTCCCAGGTTAACGGTGTTACAAACGGCCGATAGGCGGCGGTCAATATAAAAACGCTAGCGCTGCATGCAGGCCTCTCACTCGTGGCCAACTCCAGATATTTTTGCAGAGAAGCTCCAGTATGCCTCCTAAAAGAAAATTGGCAGCGCCAAGGACTTACCAAGAGGTCTGGTTCAGAAGCAGAGGAGAGCCCTGTAGTGGAGATGAGCAACACGTTGAGGAGGGGAAAAGGAAAGGAGAATAAAAGGCTGAGAGATGAGCTCCCTCCCCCTGAAGTGACAGCTGCTTCAGCCTATTATACTCTGGGGGTGGTGCCTATATGCAAAAGTTCCTGGAGTAACGCAGGATTTGCCTGGATAAATCCAGCGGTACACAGGGCATTATCGGCGGCAGCAGAACACCGTCGTTCTCATGCGCATCTTAACCTGCGATGGTAAAGGATAGAACTGGGTATTAACCCCCGTTGCCTGACGTGTGCCGGATGCTACAGCGTCAAAACGGCGCCTTATTCGGCAGATTTAGCGGCGTTTTATCTGCACATTTGCGGCTAGTACGGTGCTCAAAACGCCGGCGAAATGCTCTGCCCCTTTCCACCGCAAAACAGCCGGAACTACCGCGAACTTCGGTCTACGTACTGCCCGCTGACAAAACCATCTAAAACCGTCTATGTGTAACCTGGGCTTTAGCCAGATCATAAGGAATAATGCAATGTGTTATCATAGCTATGCAGATGACACCCAAGTCTACCTTGCTCTTGCTCCAAACGATTATGCGCCCCTTGAGTCTGTATCAGTCTAAATCAGATTACTAGCTGGATGTCACAAAACTTCCTTCAGCTGAATTCTGATAAAACTGAAGTCATCAAGGAGGAACAAAAACTCAAGATTGCAAATCTGCTTGATACAAAGGAACTGAAGGCAAAGGATGTTGTTAGAAATCTTGGTGTCATTATTGATAGCAATCTGAAATTTGACAGTCATGTGAAATCACTTACTAAATCGGCTTTCTTTCTTTTGAAGAACATTACAAAATTAAGGGACCTCATGTCAGCAACAGATTTAGAAAAACTTATTCATGCTTTTATTACAAGTCGGGTGGATTACTGCAATGCCCTCTTAACTGGACTTCCAAAAAGACTATAAAGCAGTTACAAGTTATAGAAAATGCAGCTGCTAGAGTTTTGACTAAAACAAAAAGAAGTGAACACATTACCCCTGTTCTAAGGTCTTTACACTTCCAGTGAGCTATAGAATTGATTTTAAAGCTTTGCTTCTTATTTTTAAAGCATTTAATGGCAGTGGCCCAAAATACATACATGACATGTTCAAACAGTATCTTCCAAGTAAATCACTCAGGTCTCAAAATAAAAATCTTCTAGTGGAACCCAACACTAAAACTAAATGTGGTGAAGCTGCTTTTAGTGTGTATGCAGCTAAACTTTGGAACAGGCTACCAGATGGAGTTAAAGATGGCCCAACTGTTTTTGTTTTTAAAAACAGACTCAAGACAAAGCTTTTTAATGAGGCATATTGTTAAATTCTTTTCTGTTTTGCTTCATATTTTTAGCTTGTACCTCCTATTTCTTATCTATGTTGGGAAAGTGTAGTGACACGGACCCACAACAGGGGGCGTAAATGATCGGACAATGAAAGAGTCGAATATGAACACTTTACTGTTGTGAAAGAGCACAACAAAAACACAGAGGATTACAGAATTTGAGCAAACAGTCAATCCACAAAGGTGACGTGTGGGCAGGCTCAAGGATAGAAGACGTCTGTCCTGAGAAGAACCGGAACCACACGATTTCCTCCGCCACCGAACCTGGAGAATACTGGAGCCGCCAAGTTCCGAGTCCCTAGGTGGCCACCGTCTCCGAGTGTCGGATCTGGTACTGCTGGCGAGGAGCAAAAACAGTCAGATGTGGGTGCGTGCACACCCAGTAACAACAATGGTGGGAATTCCACCTCCACCTCTAATACACACTCATGCAGCTCCTGTCTAACCACTTATCTGCTCCGCACCTTGGAAAATTCTACAGCTAGCCAGGCCCCTGTAGTCGGTGCGGACCAAGGTAGCTTAGCCGCCATTAGTTCCCCTCTGGCAGATCCCGAGCAGCCGGGAAAGCAGGCCGACTGGGTGACTGTGAGGAGGAAGCGTAGTTCTAAACAGAAGCCCCGTGTACACCGCCAACCCATTCACATTTCTAACCATTTTTCACCACTCGACGACACACCCGCCGAGGATCAAACTCTGGTTATTGGCGACTCTGTTTTGAGAAATGTGAAGCTAGCGACACCAGCAACCATAGTCAATTGTCTTCCGGGGGCCAGAGCAGGCGACATTGAAGGAAATTTGAAACTGCTGGCTAAGGCTAAACGTAAATTTGGTAAGATTGTAATTCACGTCGGCAGTAATGACACCCGGTTACGCCAATCGGAGGTCACTAAAATTAACATTGAATCGGTGTGTAACTTTGCAAAAACAATGTCGGACTCTGTAGTTTTCTCTGGGCCCCTCCCCATTCGGACCGGGAGTGACATGTTTAGCCGCATGTTCTCCTTGAATTGCTGGCTGTCTGAGTGGTGTCCAAAAAAATGAGGTGGGCTTCATAGATAATTGGTAAAGCTTCTGGGGAAAACCTGGTCTTGTTAGGAGAGACGGCATCCATCCCACTTTGGATGGAGCAGCTCTCATTTCTAGAAATCTGGCCAATTTTCTTAAATCCTCCAAACCGTGACTATCCAGGGTTGGGACCAGGAAGCAGAGTTGTAGTCTTACACACCTCTCTGCAGCTTCTCTCCCCCTGCCATCCCCTCATTACCCCATCCCCGTAGAGACGGTGTCTGCTCCCAGACCACCAATAACCAGCAAAAATCTATTTAAGCATAAAAATTCAAAAAGAAAAAATAATATAGCACCTTCAACTGCACCACAGACTAAAACAGTTAAATGTGGTCTATTAAACATTAGGTCTCTCTCTTCTAAGTCCCTGTTGGTAAATGATATAATAATTGATCAACATATTGATTTATTCTGCCTTACAGAAACCTGGTTACAGCAGGATGAATATGTTAGTTTAAATGAGTCAACACCCCCGAGTCACACTAACTGTCAGAATGCTTGTAGCACGGGCCGAGGCGGAGGATTAGCAGCAATCTTCCATTCCAGCTTATTAATTAATCAAAAACCCAGACAGAGCTTTAATTCATTTGAAAGCTTGACTCTTAGTCTTGTCCATCCAAATTGGAAGTCCCAAAAACCAGTTTTATTTGTTATTATCTATCGTCCACCTGGTCGTTACTGTGAGTTTCTCTGTGAATTTTCAGACCTTTTGTCTGACTTAGTGCTTAGCTCAGATAAGATAATTATAGTGGGCGATTTTAACATCCACACAGATGCTGAGAACGACAGCCTCAACACTGCATTTAATCTATTATTAGACTCTATTGGCTTTGCTCAAAATGTAAATGAGTCCACCCACCACTTTAATCATATCTTAGATCTTGTTCTGACTTATGGTATGGAAATAGAAGACTTAACAGTATTCCCTGAAAACTCCCTTCTGTCTGATCATTTCTTAATAACATTTACATTTACTCTGATGGACTACCCAGCAGTGGGGAATAAGTTTCATTACACTAGAAGTCTTTCAGAAAGCGCTGTAACTAGGTTTAAGGATATGATTCCTTCTTTATGTTCTCTAATGCCATATACCAACACAGTGCAGAGTAGCTACCTAAACTCTGTAAGTGAGATAGAGTATCTCGTCAATAGTTTTACATCCTCATTGAAGACAACTTTGGATGCTGTAGCTCCTCTGAAAAAGAGAGCTTTAAATCAGAAGTGCCTGACTCCGTGGTATAACTCACAAACTCGTAGCTTAAAGCAGATAACCCGTAAGTTGGAGAGGAAATGGCGTCTCACTAATTTAGAAGATCTTCACTTAGCCTGGAAAAAGAGTCTGTTGCTCTATAAAAAGCCCTCCATAAAGCTAGGACATCTTTCTACTCATCACTAATTGAAGAAAATAAGAACAACCCCAGGTTTCTTTTCAGCACTGTAGCCAGGCTGACAAAGAGTCAGAGCTCTATTGAGCTGAGTATTCCATTAACTTTAACTAGTAATGACTTCATGACTTTCTTTGCTAACAAAATTTTAACTATTAGAGAAAAAATTACTCATAACCATCCCAAAGACGTATCGTTATCTTTGGCTGCTTTCAGTGATGCCAGTATTTGGTTAGACTCTTTCTCTCCGATTGTTCTGTCTGAGTTATTTTCATTAGTTACTTCATCCAAACAATCAACATGTCTATTAGACCCCATTCCTACCAGGCTGCTCAAGGAAGCCCTACCATTATTTAATGCTTCGATCTTAAATATGATCAATCTATCTTTGTTAGTTGGCTATGTACCACAGGCTTTTAAGGTGGCAGTAATTAAACCATTACTTAAAAAGCCATCACTTGACCCAGCTATCTTAGCTAATTATAGGCCAATCTCCAACCTTCCTTTTCTCTCAAAAATTCTTGAAAGGGTAGTTGTAAAACAGCTAACTGATCATCTGCAGAGGAATGGTCTATTTGAAGAGTTTCAGTCAGGTTTTAGAATTCATCATAGTACAGAAACAGCATTAGTGAAGGTTACAAATGATCTTCTTATGGCCTCGGACAGTGGACTCATCTCTGTGCTTGTTCTGTTAGACCTCAGTGCTGCTTTTGATACTGTTGACCATAAAATTTTATTACAGAGATTAGACCATGCCATAGGTATTAAAGGCACTGCGCTGCGGTGGTTTGAATCATATTTGTCTAATAGATTACAATTTGTTCATGTAAATGGGGAATCTTCTTCACAGACTAAAGTTAATTATGGAGTTCCACAAGGTTCTGTGCTAGGACCAATTTTATTCACTTTATACATGCTTCCCTTAGGCAGTATTATTAGACGGTATTGCATAAATTTT
Source organism: Thalassophryne amazonica (assembly GCF_902500255.1). Taxonomy (NCBI): domain Eukaryota; kingdom Metazoa; phylum Chordata; class Actinopteri; order Batrachoidiformes; family Batrachoididae; genus Thalassophryne; species Thalassophryne amazonica. The sequence goes on from NC_047115.1 coordinate 69,674,532, forward strand.
CATTGTTACGCAGATGATACCCAGCTTTATCTATCCATGAAGCCAGAGGACACACACCAATTAGCTAAACTGCAGGATTGTCTTACAGACATAAAGACATGGATGACCTCTAATTTCCTGCTTTTAAACTCAGATAAAACTGAAGTTATTGTACTTGGCCCCACAAATCTTAGAAACATGGTGTCTAACCAGATCCTTACTCTGGATGGCATTACCCTGACCTCTAGTAATACTGTGAGAAATCTTGGAGTCATTTTTGATCAGGATATGTCATTCAATGCGCATATTAAACAAATATGTAGGACTGCTTTTTTGCATTTACGCAATATCTCTAAAATTAGAAAGGTCTTGTCTCAGAGTGATGCTGAAAAACTAATTCATGCATTTATTTCCTCTAGGCTGGACTATTGTAATTCATTATTATCAGGTTGTCCTAAAAGTTCCCTAAAAAGCCTTCAGTTAATTCAAAATGCTGCAGCTAGAGTACTAACGGGGACTAGAAGGAGAGAGCATATCTCACCCATATTGGCCTCTCTTCATTGGCTTCCTGTTAATTCTAGAATATAATTTAAAATTCTTCTTCTTACTTATAAGGTTTTGAATAATCAGGTCCCATCTTATCTTAGGGACCTCGTAGTACCATATCACCCCAATAGAGCGCTTCGCTCTCAGACTGCAGGCTTACTTGTAGTTCCTAGGGTTTGTAAGAGTAGAATGGGAGGCAGAGCCTTCAGCTTTCAGGCTCCTCTCCTGTGGAACCAGCTCCCAATTCAGATCAGGGAGACAGATACCCTCTCTACTTTTAAGATTAGGCTTAAAACTTTCCTTTTTGCTAAAGCTTATAGTTAGAGCTGGATCAGGTGACCCTGAACCATCCCTTAGTTATGCTGCTATAGACGTAGACTGCTGGGGGGTTCCCATGATGCACTGTTTCTTTCTCTTTTTGCTCTGTATGCACCACTCTGCATTTAATCATTAGTGATCGATCTCTGCTCCCCTCCACAGCATGTCTTTTTCCTGGTTCTCTCCCTCAGCCCCAACCAGTCCCAGCAGAAGACTGCCCCTCCCTGAGCCTGGTTCTGCTGGAGGTTTCTTCCTGTTAAAAGGGAGTTTTTCCTTCCCACTGTAGCCAAGTGCTTGCTCACAGGGGGTCGTTTTGACCGTTGGGGTTTTACATAATTATTGTATGGCCTTGCCTTACAATATAAAGCGCCTTGGGGCAACTGTTTGTTGTGATTTGGCGCTATATAAAAAAAATTGATTGATTGATTGATTGATTGATTGATCTGGTTGGGGTGTGAAGCGAAGCCTTCGCTGATCACACCAAACGCCAATCTCGTGTCTGAAGCCCGCACTTCAGGCAGGGCGCCCTCTGGTGGTGGGCCAGCAGTACCTCCTCTTCTGCCGGCCCACACAACAGGACCCCCCCCCCTCAATGGGCGCCTCCTCACGCCCCGATCAGGCTTGTCCGAGTGACGGCGGTAGAAATCGGCCAGGAGGGCTGGGTCCAGGATGAAGCTCCTCTTTACCCAGGAGCATTCTTCGGGTCCATACCCCTCCCAGTCCACCAAATACTGGAACCCCCGGCCCATTCGACGGACGTCCAGGAGCCGGCGCACTGTCCAAGCCGGCTCCCCGTCGATGATCTGGGTAGGAGGCGGTGCTGGACCGGGAGCACAGAGGGGTGAGGTGAGGTGTGGTTTAATCCAGGAGACATGAAAAACAGGGTGGATCCGCAGTGAAGCCGGGAGATGGAGCTTCACTGCAGCAGGACTGAGGATTTTGATGATCTTGAAGGGTCCAATGAATCTGTCCATAAGTTTGGGTGAGTCCACCTGCAGGGAAATGTCCATAGTAGATAACCACACCTCCTGCCCAAGCTGGTATGCAGGGGCCGGGGACCGCCGGCGGTCTGCATGGGTCTTAGCCCTCGTCCAGGCGCCACACCTGACGGCACCTCCGCAGGTGGGCCTGGACCGAGGGCACACCGACCTCTCCCTCCACCACGGGAAACAACGGGGGCTTATACCCCAGACACACCTCAAACGGGGAGAGGCCGGTGGCAGAAGACACCTGACTGTTGTGTGCATACTTGATCCAGGCCAGATGGTTACTCCAGGCCGTCGGGTGCGCGGATGTCACACAGCGGTGGGTCTGTTCCAACTCTTGGTTGGCCCGTTCTGCCTGTCCGTTCGTCTGTGCTGGTACCCGGACGAGAGGCTCATGGTGGCCCCCAGTTCCCTGCAGAAACTCCTCCAGACTTGAGAGGAAAACTGGGGACCACGATCCGAGACTATGTCAGCTGGTATCCCATGCAGACGAACGACGTGGTGGACCAGGAGGTCAGCAGTCTCCTGGGCCGTTGGGAGCTTCGGGAGGGCCACGAAGTGGGCCGCCTTGGAGAATCGGTCCACTATCGTGAGGATAGTCATCATGCCATGGGACGGCGGGAGGCCCGTGACGAAATCCAGGCAGATATGGGACCAGGGGCGATGAGGCACCGGGAGCGGCTGGAGCAGTCCTTGGGTCCTCTTATGGTCTGCCTTGCCCCTGGCACAGGTGGTGCAGACCTGGATATACTCCCGGACGTCAGCTTCCATAGACGCCCACCAGAAACGCTGCCGGACAACTGCCATGGTCCTTCGTACCCCTGGATGACAGGAGAGCTTGGATCCGTGACAGAAATCCGAGACTGCAGCTCTGGCCTCTGGTGGGATGTACAGACGATTTTTTGGTCCAGTTCCGGGGTCCGGGTTCCGTGCCAGGGCCTCCCGGACAGTCTTCTCCACGTCCCAGGTGAGGGTAGCCACGATATTGGACTCCGGAATGATGGGGTCCGGTGGATCCGACAGCTCAGTTTTGACTTCGTCTTCGTGTACCCGGGACAAGGCATCTGATCTTTGGTTCTTGGTCCCGGGGCAATAGGTGATCCGGAAGTCAAAACGCCCAAAGAACAGTGACCAGCGGGCTTGCCTGGGGTTCAGCCGCTTGGCGGTCTTGATATACTCCAGGTTCCGATGGTCAGTGAAAACCGTGAACGGCACAGATGCTCCCTCCAACAGGTGTCTCCACTCCTCAAGAGCCTCTTTCACCGCAAGGAGTTCTCGGTTGCCGACGTCATAGTTCCGTTCAGCCGGGGTCAACCTGTGAGAAAAGTAGGCACATGGGTGAAGAACCTTATCGGTCTCTCCACTCTGGGATAGCACGGCTCCTATCCGTGAGTCAGAGGCGTCCACTTCAACCACAAACTGGCGGCCAGGGTCAAGCTGCACCAGAACTGGTGCAGTCGAGAACCATCGTTTCAACTCCCTGAACGCGGCTTCGCACCGATCCGACCAGGTGAAGGGGACTTTTGGAGAGGTCAGGGCTGTCAGGGGGCTAACTACCTGACTGTAGCCCTTAATGAACCTCCTGTATAAATTTGCAAAACCGAGGAACTGTTGCAGCTTCCTACGGCTTGTTGGTTGGGGCCAATCTCTCACCGCCGCAACCTTGGCCAGATCAGGGGCGACGGAGTTGGAGGAGATGATAAACCCCAGGAAGGACAAAGAGGTGCGGTGAAACTCACACTTCTCGCCCTTCACAAACAGCCGGTTCTCCAACAACCGCTGCAGGACCTGACGTACATGCTGGACATGAGTCTCAGGATCCGGAGAAAAGATGAGTATATCATCCAGATATACGAAGACGAATCGGTGCAGGAAGTCCCGCCAGACGTCATTAACCAAAGCTTGGAATGTCGCGGCGGCGTTAGTGAGGCCGAACGTGCCAGGTACTCAAAATGACCTAACGGGGTGTTAAATGCCGTCTTCCACTCGTCTCCCTTCCGGATCCGAACCAGGTGGTATGCATTTCTAAGATCCAACTTGGTGAAGATTTTGGCTCCATGCAGGGGCGTGAACACTGAATCTAACAGGGGCAACGGGGTATCGATTGCGAACCGTAATCTCATTCAGTAATCAATGCATGGACGGAGTTCGCCATCTTTCTTGCCCACAAAAAAGAAACCAGCACCCATCGGGGAGGTGGAATTCCGGATCAGCCCGGCAGCTAATGAGTCCCGGATGTAGGTCTCCATTGATTCGCGCTCAGGTCGTGAGAGGTTGTACAGCCTGCTGGACGGAAACTCAACGCCCGGAATCAAATCAATGGCACAATCGTACAGACGGTGCGGGGGAAGGGTGAGTGCCAGATACTTGCTGAAGACGTCAGCAAGATCGTGGTACTCATCCGGCACTGCCGTCAGATTGGGAGGGACTTTGACCTCCTCCTTAGCCTGTAAACCGGGAGGAACCGAGGATCCTAAACACACCCGATGGCAGGTTTCGCTCCACTGAACCACCACCCCAGACGGCCAATCAATCCGGGGATTGTGTTTCAACATCCAAAATCACGCGGGAGGTAGAAGGAGTCACAAAAAACTCGATCTCCTCCCAATGATTTCCAGACACCACCAGAGTTACAGGTTGTGTCTTGTGCGTGATTAAAGGGAGAAGGGTGCCATCTAGTGCCCGCACCTGCAATGGTGAAGGGAGCGCCACCAGAGGGAGCCCTACCTCCCTAGCCCATCTGCTGTCAAGCAGATTCCCAAGTGACCCCGTGTCCACCAGTGCTGGGGCTTGAAGGGTTAAATCCCCGCTCAGGATTGTAACTGAGAGTCGTGTGGAAATATGTGTATGTCCCACGTGAATGTCTTGGCCCACCCTAAGCCCAGTTTCTAGGGGCGGATGTTGGTGTTTAACTACTTGGGGCAGTCTCTCTGCAGATGCTCACTCGAGCCGCAGACAGAGCACTCCCCGCGGGCCAGCCTCCTCTGTCTGTTAGGTGGTCTAAATGTGGCCCTGCTCGTGTCCATAGCTTCGTCAGCAGGGGGAGCTGTAGCCACATGGAGCGTTGAGGCTGTGGAGCGTGGGGAGGGCGGAACCTTTTTGGACCCATGAAGGGAGAGGGATGGCGTGTGCCCGGCCACGTCCTTCGTCTCGCTCCCGACGGCGTTCTTCTAACCGATTGTCTAACCGTATAACGAGATCAATAAGCCCATCTAAATCCCGCGGTTCTTCCTTGGCTACCAGGTGCTCCTTCAGGACCGACGACAGTCCGTTTATGAAGGCGGTGCGGAGCGCAACGTTATTCCAGCCGGACCTCGCAGCCGCGATGCAGAAGTCGACTGCATATTTGGCTGCGCTCCGGCGCCCCTGTCTCATTGACAGCAGCACAGTTGAAGCAGTCTCTCCTCTATTAGGGTGATCAAAAACCGTTTTGAACTCCCTCACAAACCCAGTATAAGTGGTAAGGAGCCGTGAATTTTGCTCCCAAAGCGCTGTAGTCAAGCGCGTGCCTCACCACGAAGCAAGTTAATTACATAAGCCACCTTACTGGCGTCAGACGCGTACATTACGGGACGTTGTGCAAAGACGAGCGAACACTGCATAAGAAAGTCCGCGCACGTCTCCACACAACCTCCGTACGGCTCTGGGGGACTTATGTATGCTTCAGGGGATGGTGGGGGGTGTCATTGGACGCCCAGTGGAACGTCTATATTCTGCACCAAGTCGGCAGGAGGAGGAGCTGCAGCAGCGCCCTGAGCACGCGCTTCCACCTGCACGGTGAGAGCCTCCATCCTGCGGTTAACGATGACGTTTTGCTCGGTCATCAAATCCAACGGAGCGGTAAAGGCGGTGAGGATTTGCTGCAACTCACCAATCACGCCTCCTGCAGACGCCTGTGCACCCTGCTCTTCCATTGGTTGTCCAACAGATGGTTGACGCCCCTCGGGATCCATGACATTGGCTGAGATATCCTGTTGGCAAAGTGTAGTGACACGGACCCACAACAGGGGGCGTAAATGATCGGACAATGAAAGAGTCGAATGTGAACACTTTACTGTTGTGAAAGAGCACAACAAAAACACAGAGGATTACAGAATTTGAGCAGTCAATCCACAAAGGTGACGTGTGGGCAAGCTCGAGGATAGAAGACGTCTGTCCTGAGAAGAACCGGAACCACACGATTTCCTCCGCCACCGAACCTGGAGAATACTGGAGCCGCCAAGTTCCGAGTCCCCAGGTGGGCACCGTCTCCGAGTGTCGGATCTGGTACTGCTGGCGAGGAGCAAAAACAGTCAGATGTGGGTGCGTGCACACCCAGTAACAACAATGGTGGGAATTCCACCTCCACCTCTAATACACACTCGTGCAGCTCCTGTCTAACCACTTATCTGGTTGGGGTGTGAAGCGAAGCCGTCGCTGATCACACCAAACGCCAATCTCTCAGATAAGGAACACCACAGGAAAGCGGCTGCAAAAAGAGTTCAGACTAAGACACAGTTTAGTGTTAAGGCTGAGAATATTACCTTCACAGGTAGATGATATCTCGGCAACGAGGTGGAGATGACGTCCGGTTTTTATGGAGTGGAATGATGAAGTGTAGATGGATGCAGCTGTCATGAGATAATGAGTGACAGCTGTCACCCCCGGCTGTGTCCGTGGTGGCAGCGCCCTCTCGTGCCTGAAGCCCGCACTTCAGGCAGGGCGCCCTCTGGTGGTGGGCCAGCAGTACCTCCTCTTCTGTCGGCCCACACAACAATCTTGTTTTGTTTTATACCACATTCTGTTTTATCTTGCATTTGATTTTTTTTTATTATTTTTATTATTATTCTTTTACTTTTTCTCTATTCTCTTTTTATATTTTGCACTGTTCCTTATTATCTGTAAAGCACATTGAAATGCTTGATGTACGAAATGTGCTCTATAAATAAATTTGCCTTGCCTAAGAGGCATACGCAGTGAAGGCAGGGTGGACGGATTTTTAGGGAGGACCGTTCGGTCAGCGACACTTACTCCAGTCATTTTGGTGCCCTAGGTGTGATTATGATTTGAAGCCCCCCCACACACACACACACACACATTAATGTACAACAGGTGTATGACAAATCTTAAAGGATTAATTGTTGATCAAACACACAAACAAACACACTAAAATAACATAAACAATAAAAATAATTAAATGAAATAACATAGGTACAAGTAGAGTTCCTTAATCAGGGTCTGTGAGTTGAAGCGGCTGGACACAAATGCAAAGCTCTGACACAGATGGGTCATGTTTAAGAGGTTTTACTGAAGGTACTGGCAGGGTTCGGCACACCAGAAGGCAGTCCAATATCAGCAACAGTATCAGAAACATTAGGCAAAAGCAGGGCCCATAAAACAGGCAGGCAGTTTAAAAAAACCACAGCAGGGAAATCAAGACAAAACTTAGAAGAAAACGGGTGGAAGCACAGATGGTAAGGCAAAACGATCTGGTGGGGAAAGAGGGAAGAAGGTGACGCTTAAATACAGAGAGGTAATGAGCAGAAGATGAGGAACAAGTGTGAGGGAAAGATTCAGGGTGTGGGTGTGGAAAGACAGAGGGAAATGCCCACCACCAAGCACCAAGTGTCAGACAAGAGAAAGCAATGAAGCAAAAACCCAAGCAGAAAATATCATACAAGACATTATAGTCTCAAACATCCTGCTCAGGATTTGTACAAATGTTTGGAAAGTCTTGACACCTCCCACAATATGAATAATAAAAAGGTGCTATGTTCAAACAATACATAACAGTGCAATAAAATATAAAAATAGTACACAAAAATTAAAGTACAGGTTTGACTCAAAATCAGTCTCAGTGACAGCAAACATTTTTCCCCTCTTTTTTCAGCAACATACTAAATGGAAATGATTCTATGGTCAGTGATTATTTTGTACTTGTATTTGGTAACAATGAATCTTATAGAAGCAGAATGTGCAAACAAGAAGACAGAATAAAATGTCACCAGCTGTAATATAAATACGAATCATAACCAATAACATACCTGTACAGTATTTAGCACAGTGCTTTAATTTTCCCTCAAAAATGTTATTTTACGGAGGACTTCCGGGTCACGAATGGAGTAGACGCTCGCCGCTCGCGCTCCCGCAACATCTCGATGTAAATTAATATTTAACAAGGACTGTGTGCTTACATAGCAGCGTTGGCCTTTACTACCAATCTACTACTGCCCGAAGTCCAAATGGCGTCGAAGTCAGCCAGGAAAGATGGGAAAAAAGACGACGAGTCAGCAGGTGCTAACATGGCGGCCCTGGCTAAGCTACTGGAGGAGCATAAAGCAGCCCTCTCCGCTGAGTTTAAAATGGCTATGATCTCCCTTGAAACTAAGCTAGACTGTGTTCAAACAACCATCTCCGACCACGGACAGAGACTGACTTCCCTGGAAGCCGAAGCGAACCAAGTTAGTGACAAGCTGGAGGACATGGAGGCTAGGATCGGTGCTCTGGAGCAGGGCTACAACAAGCTAAAGGCTAAGGCTATCGACCTCGAATCCCGCAGCCGACACAACAACATACGGATAGTGGGAGTGCCTGAGTCTGCGGAGGGCACGCAGCCCGCTGCCTTTTTTTCAAAGCTTCTGCTTGAAATCCTTGGCGAAGGGGTTCTGAGCTTGCCTCCAGAATTAGACCGAGCCCACCGAGCCCACGCCGACTGCCAAGCGCTCCGGGGACAAACCACGGCTGGTGATTGCACGAGTTCACAACTACAGGCTTAAAGAACTGATCGTCCAGGAGGCCTGCAAAAGGAGAGGGAAGCTGTTCTACGAGGGGAAACTGGTGGCAATTTTTGAGGACTACTGTCCGGAAATTATGGAGCAGCGCACAGCATACCGAGAGGTGATGTCGGCACTTTACCAGCGGGGTTTCAAGTCATCGCTGCTGTACCCGGCCAAATTGAGAATCACAACCAAAGACGGTGGGAGGAAACGCCTCGCCTCTGTGAAGGATGCTGAGGACATTCTGGCGTCACAGCGCTAAATCCGCAGTGATGTACGGTAACTGTGTGACACCCGTTCGACACTACATGTTACGCTGATGCTCTGACCCAAAGATGGTGCGATTCGACAGCTAATTGTAGCGCCACTGCACAGCATATCGGACAACACACGTGGTTTCCAGTTGGGTGCCTTTATCGTCGATATTCCCCCCCCCCTTTTTTTATCATTATAAAATAATTAAAAATATTAATTAAAATATTAATTATTAATTATAAATAAATCAATATTAATAAACAATTAATAATAATAACTCTAATTAGGGGTCTTCATCTTGGTAGCACCAACCTATCTAACTCCAAGGACTGGCCACGTCACGTGTCTCCTAGCATGGTGCTTACATCACCCCTCTCCCCCCCCCCCTTTTTTTTTTTTACATTAAATAGGTTTCCTTATTTGGGCAGTGCTCGTCTACCCTGTATCAAAAACTGAACATGTCACATGGCTTCCAACTGAGCGCTCCCACCGACCCCCACCCTTTTTATTTATTTAGTTTTTAATTTATTTATTTATTTAATTATTTTTTATTTTATAATAAAAATTAATAATAATAACTCTAATAAGGGTTCTTCACCTTGGTCATACCAGCCTACTCAACCCCAAGGACTGGCCATGTTACGTGGCTCCCAGCCAGGTGCTCCCATTCCCCCCCCCCCCCCCTTTTTTTTTTTCCTATTAAGTACCTCGTTTGTAGTAGCACTTGTCTACTGTATACCAAGAACAACGTTCCTGCTTATGTTGGTCTGAGTTATGACACCCCATCATGCTTATTCAGCTGGCAACTGAGTCTGAACCTCTCTGTCTGCAAGCCATTGGACAAGGTCTACGGGGCAAGTTGCGCCACAGGAGACATATGGCTTACAGCCCCAGCGGCTATCACGGTTTCTTATGTTAGCATTCTCGTCAATGTTACATATTGATCAACTTTCAATCCAGGGAGAAGGAATAGGTACACAGGGAAGTATATCGATGGAGTAGTGCATGGGAGAAGCATGCAGCTGCCCTTCGAGTCAGCTGCTTTGTGGGTAGTGGTGAGAAGGTCTGTTCTTTGTTCTTTGGATGTTATGGGTAGGGTTGGGAGGGGGGGGAGAGGGTTCTGTTTCTTACAGCAAGCACACGTGCAGGTCTATCTATTTCTTCTTACCTTCTGTGTGTCGGTACATGCATGTGCATATGTGTATGTATATGCATATATACTCAACAAATATAAACACAACACTTTTGGTTTTGCTCCCACTTTGTATGAGATGAACTCAAAGATCTAAACTTTTTCCACATACACAATATCACCATTTCCCTCAAATATTGTTCACAAACCAGTCTAAATCTGTTATAGTGAGCACTTCTCCTTTGCTGAGATAATCCATCCCACCTCACAGGTGTGCCATATCAAGATGCTGATTAGACACCATGAGTAGTGCACAGGTGTGCCTTAGACTGTCCACAATAAAGGCCACTCTGAAGGTGCAGTTTTGTTTTATGGGGGGGGGGATACCAGTCAGTATCTGGTGTGACCACCATTTGCCTCATGCAGTGCAACACGTCTCCTTCGCATAGAGTTGATCAGGTTGTCAATTGTGGCCTGTGGAATGTTGGTCCACTCCTCTTCAATGGCTGTGCGAAGTTGCTGGATTTGGCAGGAACTGGTACACGCTGTCCTATACGCCGGTCCGAGCATCCCAAACATGCTCAATGGGTGGACATGTCCGGTGAGTATGCCGGCCATGCAAGAACTGGGACATTTTCAGCTTCCAAGAATTGTGTACAGATCCTTGCAACATGGGGCCGTGCATTATCCTGCTGCAACATGAGGTGATGTTCTTGGATGTATGGCACAACAATGGGCCTCAGGATCTCGTCATGGTATCTCTGTGCATTCAAAATGCCATCAATAAAATGCACCTGTGTTCTTCATCCATAACAGACGCCTGCCCATACCATAACCCCACCGCCACCATGGGCCACTTGATCCACAACACTGACATCAGAAAAACGCTCACCCCACACGACGCCACCCACTCTGTCTGCCATCTGCCCTGGGCAGTGTGAACCGGGATTCATCCATGAAGAGAACACCTCTCCAACGTGCCAAACACCAGCGAATGTGAGCATTTGCCCACTCAAGTCGGTTACGACGACGAAATGGAATAAGGTCGAGACCCCGATGAGGACGACGAGCATGCAGATGAGCTTTCCTGAGACGGTTTCTGACAGTTTGTGCAGAAATTCTTTGGTTATGCAAACCGATGTTCCAGCAGCTGTCCGAGTGGCTGGTCTCAGACGATCTTGGAGGTGAACATGCTGGATGTGGAGGTCCTGGGCTGGTGTGGTTACACGTGGTCTGCGGTTGTGAGGCTGGTTGGATGTACTGCAAATTCTCTGAAACGCCTTTGGAGACGGCTTATGGTAGAGAAATGAACATTCAATACACGAGCAACAGCTCTGGTTGACATTCCTGCTGTCAGCATGCCAATTGCACGCTCCCTCAAATCTTGCGACATCTGTGGCATTGTGCTGTGTGATAAAACTGCACCTTTCAGAGTGGCCTTTTATTGTGGGCAGTCTAAGGCACACCTGTGCACTAATCATGGTGTCTAATCAGCATCTTGATATGGCACACCTGTGAGGTGGGATGGATTATCTCAGCAAAGGAGAAGTGCTCACTATCACAGATTTAGACTGGTTTGTGAACAATATTTGGGGAAATGGTTATATGTGTATTGTGTAAGTTTTAGATCTTTGAGTTCATCTCATACAAATGCGAGCAAACCAAATGTGTTGCGCTTATATTTTTGTTGAGTGTATTTAGGATTAGAGATCACCCGTAATTTAAGGACTTATTCCGCGAAAATTGTGTAACTCTCCACAATCAGGTGAGAAGTCTCTGCAACAATGGTCACCCCTGTCATTGACACTAGCCGGTCGTATATAAATTCCGTAAAAATGAACATATGCCTAAGTTTACATACCTATTCCAATCTCACCTATTTTTGTTCCCAAATCCTTTTTACCTTGTTGGATTCGACTATTTCTTCATACATCTGGCAGAATAAGAAACCCAGAGTAAGCAAAGCTGTCCTCCAATGTTTGAAGATTGACGGCGGCATGGGATTACCAAATATGCGCTCCTACTATTGGGCAGCGAATATTCGCTCTCTCGCCTTTTGGTATAAATACAACCTTCGATCGGATGTCCCAGAATGGCTAAACAGTTGAGCTGAACTCAGTTCAAAACATGTCACTCTCTGCATTGCTTGGTGCCCCAACTAACTACCCAATACCCAAACAAATAAAGAATCCAGTAGTGCGCTCCGCATTGAAGGTGTGGACTCAGTTTAGGAGGGCATTCAGTCTTGCCGAAATTTCCATGCTCAGCCCTGTTGCATTGAATCCCCTTTTTGCCCCGTCTCAGTACGATACCTCCTTTACGGACTGGCATAAAAAGGGCATCATCTCACTCTCACATTTATTCAAGGGCAACAGTTTTTCTTCTTTCGACAAACTCTCTGAGAAATTCCACTTGCTCAAAATGCACTTTTTTCGTTACTTACAGGTCAGAGATTTTATGCGACCCACCCTGCCATGCTTCCCCAACAAACCAGGTGCTAATCCAATTGACACATTTCTCTCCTTTAATCCAACCTTGAAGGGCGCACTCTCTAAACTATACCGGAACATTATCGCACTCTCGGATTTGACACTAGACAAGACCAGAAAGGTGTGGGAACAGGACCTAGGAGGCACGATATCCACCGACCGTTGGGACTTGATCCTAAACTCGATTCATAAATCGTCACTGTGTGCAAGACACTGCCTAATCCAATTCAAAGTGGTCCATAGAGCTCACAGATCAAAAGCGGAATTAGCTATCATATATCCCGATGTTACCCCCACCTGTGTGAAATGTAAATTGGGCGACGCCACACTCTTCCACATGTATTGGTTATGCCCCCATTACAAACCTTTTGTAGTGAGATTTTTCGTGCTCTTTCAAATATCCTGAAACGTGTACTCCACCAAAATTCTATGATGGCCTTATTTGGTACCTTTGGGCCTGACGACCCCCGTCTGACTTTGGTGGAGCACCACATGGTCTCCTTCTCTCTCCTGTTGGCCAGGCGGGCCATTTTGCTTAAGTGGAGGGAGGCAGCCTCGCCCACACATACTCAATGGCTGAGGGAAATTATGCACTGTCTTGCTCTAGAAAAGATGCGCTTCTCACTGAAAGGCACTGAGGGCAAATTCTGTAAGACTTGGGGATCCTTCCTAACTTACTTTCATGATTCTTACGCATTGTAAAATACATTTACGGAGTAGGCCCCTGACATCCAAGTAGCTCAATATTTGAAGAACGACAAGCCTGCTGACTGATGTGTGTGCCTTAGCTGTATTTCTTTGGGGGGGGGGGGGGGGGGAGCAGGTTCAACGTCCTACCTCTATCCTAATAAGATTAAGTGGAGTCGTCATACGCTCCTACATAGGTGTTGCATAACACTTGGAAGGGTAGAGCACTTAACTGTACTTTCCATACCGGTACCTGCCTAATACTGGGAAGATATGTTCGGTTGTGCTATTATTGTTTTTATATTTGTACTATTCAATTCCAAGGTGCATTTGCTGTGTTTTTTTTTTTCTTTTCTTCTCCATGTGTATGTATATGTACGTATATGTGGGTGCGTGTATGTATACATTTGAATACATTCGCATTGGAAATTTAATAAAAAGATTTTGAAAGGAAAAAAAAATGTTATTTTACAAACTATATCTTGTCATTTTTTGGAATTAATTGTAAGGCCTGAAAGAAGTTTCTGTAGGAAGTATTTTAGACATAAGGTCAAGTGAGACGGGGCTTTCTAAATACTTGAAAGACACTGGACTCATCAAGAGGATTTAGTACTGCTATGACAGACTGATGCAGAAGGTGGCAGCAATGCAGCAATAAGGATGCCGGCTGCCACTAAACACCATAGAAGAAGAAAGGGTATATATTTTTATCTATCTATCTATCTATCTATCTATCTATCTATCTATCTATCTATCTATCTATCTATCTATCTATCTATCTATCTATCTATCTATCTATATATATATAAGCGGTTTTATATGACAAAATAAACGGAACATGGAAACGAATTTTGATGGAAATCCATATACAAACGGAGGTTTTGCAGGACAGAGATGCCACGGAGGGCACCATCTTGGAAGTACTAATGTTACAAGGTCAAAATAAAGGTTTAATGTCAAATTAAAGGTTTTGAAATTAATCCCCAAAATTTTCAGAATAAAGGATGCACATCATTGTGCCATGCGCAAGCCATATCCGAAAGCTGAGGTCAATCTGACAGTCAGCGAGATATGCGAGCCACATACATACACACACACACGTTTCTTGATTTATAGATAGATTTGTGAAGAATATTTGAGAGACCACGTGATATATGCCACATTTTGACCACATGGCTATGCCATATCCGTACGGAATCCTATGGAGAAAAAAACATATCAACAAACAAGAAGGTGGAGCTAACAAAATTGTTCCCAAAAAGACCTGCAGCATCTGGAGAGGTTAATGTGCCCCGGACAGGCAACTCTCAGATACCACTGCTTGTGATGAGACATTTAAAATAATGTCTGGACTATACGATAGCATGGTTACACCAACCACAAGGAGAAAGGAAAGCTTGCAAAATTGAGAAGTTTGCTTGGCTCATGCAGTCATCATTCACTCAGCGAGTTGTTGATTCTGGAACAGCTTTCCCAGTCATGTGATCAAAGCCACCAATGTGCCTACCTTTGAACATCGTCTGGATTAAACGGTTTAAAGATCTGAAAATTAAATTTGACCACGAGTGTGAATTGCTGCTGAATGCGTTATGTAATCTGCACCTTACTTTGCAGTCAGATTATGCACTGTGGAAAAGGGCAAAGTGTAGTTGGTCATGTCCCAAACGCACCTCAGCTATACATTCAAGCTCTACAGATCATAAAGATCGGGCCCTTTGGTGTCAAAAATTGAGACAGACTGGATTTACTTCTCAAAAATTTAACTTCATCACAAATCAAATTTGCTTACAAATTTGCTTATGAAACCTAATTTCTTACAATTTGCCATGGCTGGTTCCTGCAATTTCTTATTTTGCAATCCAGAAGACTATGAACAATACAAAAACACCACAGAACAACCTGTGTGTGTTTGAATTGGGATAAACAACATGAAATAGAAGATCACTACCCTAGAGGGCAGTGTAATCCATTTGGAAACAGATTGGGTGCTTCAGGGAGGGCACATAAAGGGCCCGCTCAACAGGTAGGCCCATTTATCACTGACATCTGTCTGTGTGCACGAGGCTTAGTGTAGATCCTGTCACACGCACACTTTTGTGCCCATAACAGTAGACGATGGGGCCACCCAAACGTTCTGTGTGCTCCTCACTGCATTTTTAAACCCCAGTGGTTTCACAGACCAGTTCTATTCAGCTGAGACTGAATGCCTAAAATAGTGGAAATTTAAACTGTTCTCCACACACACACTTACACACGGCCCACCCATGGACAAATGTTAGCAGATTAATGAAACATGCAAATATCACAACAGGTCCTTGCAGCTCCAGCCCCCGACAGTGTCATTGACATGCATAAGAACCATTAACGTGAACGTCAAAAGGCTCAGCTCTGCTGTACTATATGCACCATTTATATGTTAATATTTGAGAAAAGAACTGTTACTGTGCTGGTGCAGTAGAAGTGGGAGCTGAAGTGGGGTGTTAAAGTTGGGGATGGGGGGGGGGGGGGGCAGGGGAGCCTTGGACCAGTTTTGAACTTGAGAGGTTTGAGGAACACTGTATCCCAAAAATAAAGTTGTCCTGAACATTACACGGAGGGTGGGTTGTTTTTGGCCACATTCATAGATTTCCTCTGTCGACCTCAAGACTTGTTCCTGCTTCACATGCACACCAGTGTAGCTGGCACTGAAACAGGTAAAATCACAACTGGGCTGCTCCCATTTTGCCTGCTTTTAATAAAGGACAGTAGTGCCATTTCGTCTCACACAGACCGGCTCCTTACCTAGGCAGTTATGGTTTTTGTGTTCTTTCATGATAACTGGCTAGCTAGAGGGCTCTGCGTTCAACCGAGCTCCGCCTTTCTCTTCGGAGTTTCCACAATTCCTTCTACAACAGGACTATTCCTCACAGCGTCGTTCTATTACGATCCCCACAATACAAAATAATGCAAAAAACATGATGAAACAGCTTAATCCGGTGTGGTCCCCCTAAAAATTGGTCCCCATGGTGACGCTGGTTCACGGAATTAATGCCTCGTTTCTGATTCAAACTGCACTCCAGTCATCATCTATCCGCGACAGATATCTGCTGCTTTTGTACACAATCATTTCCATATAAATTCAGCATTATTTCATCATAAAAGTCAGTGGAAAGTGACCAGACACCCTGCTCAGAGTGCTGCTCTGGACCGACAGCTTCTTGTTCTGACTTTAACACGATAGTGAGTAATCAGCTTGGGACTCTGACGAGGGCGGTCGCATCTCCCTGCACTCTCCCTTATCTCGTTCTCTGCTTTAACCTTAAGTATCTACTCACCAGACTGTGAATTCCTCAAATTATATGGATACTGGATCTATTGGACTACTATTGGATTAACCATGGAATTGATCAGCTGGTCTCTGAACGCTATTGACACCATTTTTTCTACAAGAAGGTCAGGACCGGGGATCCTACCTGTCCAGATGAAACGTATCCTACGGCTATGTTTCTCGACTCCTGGAGTTCCTGGCGTGTGGTATGCTTGGCGCCTTTCTCGTTGAGGATGTCGAGGATTTATTCACTTTTGGTCTCATGGTAGCAGGGCCTGGTACTTTTGGCTTATGTGCTGCCCTGATCTACCGGAAAATTGGCACGACGACGGCATCAAGAACCACGGGCCCTCACTTGTCCGTCATGATTACGAGGTGGCATTCTATGACTGCGATGACTCTGAACTCAGACGCAAATTGGATGACATCTTGGAGCAGATGCGTGCCTTGCAGTTGAAGTTGAAGATTTCAGAGGCCGTGAATATTCTTAATTCATAATTGGGATCTGGTTGTGCAAGGCAACTGTTTTAAAAGTGTTTTTTCACTGCTCAAACCACACATTAAGGCTTTCAAGCTGAATGTCAGATTGCCGACTGTTTTACTCCAAGAGGCATTTTTTTTCGGCCTGCGGCGAACATGGCTCTCACTCACAAAGACAATAAACTGCTTTCGCAGGACCTGAAGCATGTGTCATTCCCTCCCCCACCCGCCTCCTCCCTCCAGCAACACTCCCCTTTCTGGCGCAGGCTAACGTCACTCCTTTCCCCTTTGGCGGGGGGCGGTGCAGTTTTAGCTGCAGCCCACGTTCTTCCCCCCAAGCTGATGGCGGTGCATCTCAGGGTTGCTGCGTGACCTTCACCCACTTGCCTCAATTCGGATAACGGACTTCTTCAAACTTAGTGCACATAAACATCGTCAAATGTGTATGTGCTGTCTTTAATTCTGATGTGTGCCATTATTACAGTAAACAAGTAATAATTGTGGACTAATTGCTGTCTGAGGTAACTGGAGTGAAAACATAATTTCTCCACAGTGAGATCAATAAAGTACATCTCATCTCATATATCTCATTTAAATCAATTCAAAATTACCAGTAACAAATTATAAAGAGAATTGAAGTTTTAAGAGTGGCCATAATAAATATTTAAGAAACTTAAAAGTTGTGAGCATTGTACACACGACCCGATGGAGTGTGATGCAGAACAGTTCAGAAAGATACGATTGGAATGTTTTACCATTTACAGTTGGTGATGAGGTTTAAAAGGAATAGTTTGAACATGTATCACTGCTTAGTTATCATGTTACAGGGTAACGTAAGTCAAATGTCATAGAATCCAATGGACGTTGACCTTGGTTTGCCCTTTACTTTGGAGACCAAGCATTTCACACAAAACAAAACCTATTCCATTTATTAATCCTATTAGCTCAACCAATAATTGCTCACTTTTTATTAAATTGAAGGAAACTTAACGTTTGATCCCTGTACAACTGAAACTGACCTTTGTCACCATTTTTTGCTGTTTTTAACCCCATAACTCCTTATCATTCAGTCATAGATAGTCCAAACTATACCTTTTTGGAATCTTTACAATCAGACAAATAATGTGGTGTAGTTTCAAAATGATTTGAGCATTTTTAAATTTGACCCCTGTGTAATTCTTCAATTGACCCCTACCTGGCCGCCTATTGAAAATTCAAGTGGCCAGTTGTTTTTTTCAAAACAGTAATGTCTATGGAGTATTTGTGCCAACTTTGGTGCTTGTATCACCATTTGCACGATTGTTTCAGTTATCTGCTGCACTAATGTGGGGGTGCATTGTGAGGATGTTACCCTTTGACTTCTCTTGTGCTTTCAACACAATCATCCCATCTTCTCGTTCAATGTTAAAGATAGGAGTTTTTCTAATTTTCCAAGATTTTTCCTGACTTTGACCTTTGACCTTCAAAATTGAATCACTTCTTGCTTATCAGGATATGAATCTTCAGTAAAAATGTCACAATGATATATGAAAAATTGTGGGCTCCAGGCTGTACACAAACAGACAAATAAAAAACCAACAGGAGCGAAAACATTACCTCCTCCAACTTCATTGGTGGAGGTAAAAAAAAGTTCACTGGACTTCAGAGCATGTTTTTGCTCGTCTATGGTGCAAACACTTTCTACTGCCAGATGATGACACACGCTAAAGAGTACTCGGGATTTAGAGGAAATGGGCTGTAGGCATGAAAACCACTTAAAAGAGTGATGCTGCCCCACAACACTGGCAACTACAAGTCAGTGGTGCTGCCAGTGAATCAGTACATAAGACTTTTGCAACTGCTTGGAAACATTGGAGTTGGAAAGTTGTGAGCTTTCTCTGTAACGCCTTCATATCTTACTATTGAAACAGACTTTTGTCTCTGTACAACCGTCTCAGCGGCTTGTGGTATGAAGTTTGTAGCCAGCTTTAAGGTGCCCTGACTCAGAGAGGGTTGTGGGAGGAGGTTAGTGCTGGCTGCAGTGTCCGGCCCTGCGCTCCTCGACCCCTCTCAACAACAACAGCTGAAATGGTTTGCAGATGTGCTTCTGCTCAGCTAATAAATTCTTTGGGAACTCAGTAGACGAGAAGGAGGGAGTCTGGAGTGCAGAGCTGGCTGGACCTCAGGGGACTCTGTTTGTGTTTTGGATGTGCATGTGTGTGGATGTGTGTTTGCACAGTGTACAGGTGTGTGCGGTGTGCTCATCCTGAAGGTCTTCTTTGTCATGAAGAGTTTTTCTGCATACATTTGCATGTGAAGTGTGTGTGTGTGGTGTGTGTGTGTGTGTGTGTGTGTGTGTGTGGTGTGTGTGTGTGTGTGTGTGTGTGTGTGTGTGTGTGTGCTCGCTCATTCATTTCTGGACTTGGTCGAAAGTCTGGCTCTGTGTGCAAATGCCTTGAGCTGCTGCTCCCGCTGATTTAGAATATCAGCGAAAGCTACAGAGACAAGATGGGAAACAGTTAACAGTCCTTCATGGCCTGATATCACTCGAAATATACTCAGGACCAATTAACTCAGATCCAGATGTGTATTGTTACAGTTATTAAAGTGAGTACAACCTTAATAGCCTGAAAATAGTACATACAGTATATACATGGAATCTGCTGCAGCCACTCTTCGAGTTTGAGGTTAGGGCTCCGAATACTACAATTACGGCTGGGACCACTTTACCTTCCACATCTGCTTCACTTGTTCCTTCAGTCCTTGGTACGTCTTGATTTTCTGGTGTGTTGCTGTCAGCTGGGATTGCCACATCGATTACAACTGCAGTTTTCTTCCCTTGCCAACCACCAATATGTCTGTATGGTTACCCAGCTGCTTGTCTGTCTGGAATTTGAAGTCCCACAGGACCTTAACCCTGTCATTCGCAACCACCTTCAGCTGTGTCTCCCATCAGGACTTAGGGATTTCTAATCTGTATCGACACAGATGTTCCTGTTCTCTATTCGAATAAGATTGTATGACTTCCCCTGGACTGGACTCTGGTTCGACTCTCCACCCCATTCTGGTACCTATTTACAGCTAGTGGACTGAGAATACAAATTGTCTTCCAAGGACAGAGGCAGGTAGCATTGAGTGGGATTCAAACCCAGGACTACATGTTGGTAGGCCAGCTTCTCATCCCTCAGCTGCCCACTCTGTGAATGTGACCATATTTGTACTGATGGAACAAGACCAAAACAAAAACAGTCTAAACTTTCTTTTCTCTCTCTGTCATTTGTCTCTCAAAATGCAGCATATTTCAATCAACATTAATCTACAGTTTGTTAGGGCCCCTTCACACATAGTACGAATAAGTACAAATCAGGGCCAATCACGGCAGAACAGCTCGTTTGAGCGAACCATGAAAACATCGAGCCGATGAGCAGGCGTCAGCGATCCTGCTGCAACGGTTTTGTGCAGGCATTGGTGTTGTGCATGAGCATCCAAGAAACCATTGCAGCGCAAACACATTGCGAACAGCTGGAGCATGTGTAACCACCTCGCACAGCTGCTGTGAAAAAAAAACACACACATACCACCCACAGGATTCGAACCTGCAATTTACAAAAGCTCTGATTGCCAGCCAGAAACTTTACCACTGCACTACCATCGCTGGCCTGTAAAAGGTGCAGAAAAATGCTTGAAATCAACAAGGAGATGGACGTATTAAAAAAAAAAATAAAGCCACACACCATAAAAAAACACTGCATTTTATTGAATCCCTCTTATCAAGCGGACAATACAAGCATGAACCGTCTGCTCCTCTGTAGATGACCCATGGTCACAGACGTAAAGTCATGAAATGACATGAATGAGAACCAGGGTGCTCTTATGTCCACATCTGCTGAACCCGGCATGTCCAGCTGACCCCGCGCATGTCCTGTCCGACATGCATCTTGTGGACAGCGGGCTGCAGGACAGACACTGCGTCATGTGGAACAGAACTTGTGGGTGATGTGACATTCAGATCACCCGCTGCGTGTTATGATCTGACAATCTGTATCACCTGGGGGGCAGCCTGTCAATGTGCACGCTTTCCAGACGTCACAAAAGCGATATTTATTTTTATGTCTTTCCATGTGAGGATAGCAAGCACACACATGCACATGTCTGTCAAAACACGGTACATGTTCTGCAGCTGTGACCAGAGATGTTAACAGCTGCTGTGTTGTGTTGTGGGGGAGCCGACTGTCGTGCCACATGTGTACTTGGCAACTTGGCGCATAGACAAATTTCACATCCAGCTTGAAAGTGATGGTCTGCTGACTGTTTTCGTGCTAATAGTGTGAATGGCCACACATTTTCTAAGTGCCATGCGAGCAGTGTTAGATGTTCATGTGTGTCACCTGGAATTTGGCTAACACCTGCCATGAGAGGGATCGAATGGGCTCTCACAGGGCATTGGAGGCAGCTCCCATTTCTCACAATTGGCATGCAATTCCTCCTTTGTGTGCTAGTCGACTTAAATCATGTTATGTGTGAAGGGGCTCTGAATATCTTACTGCAAAATTAACTGGAGCTGTACAGAATTGCTGCTAGTGAACATAGAGACATTTCCATGAATTTTGCGTAAAAGTGGTGACATTTTGTATGAAAGCAACAACAACAAAAAAGTTTCGTTCACATACTAGTCTGATGGTATGAAGAGAAAGTCTTGTAGACATGGTATTGAAACAAGAGTGAAAATGTTTGGAAAAGCCCAGACGTAAAGTCAGGTGTGAAAATCCAGTGATGATCACAATTTAACAAACTGCACAAAAGCAGCTAAGAAATGTCTCTCGCGTTCCCACGTAGCCCCCCTCGCTGACATGTTCAAGGTAATGTTGTACAGGGCTTTGCTGGCAGGCGGACAAGACGACTGGACTGCCAAAAGGTTTTCACATTAATCATGAATTATGCACAGTTTTGATGAATGGTTTCCCTGCCAGAGCCTGGATGTGACAGAATCTTTTCTATTAACCAGCTTTAAGGAAGCACAAAGAATGAAATGAAGTTGGATGCAGATCAGCGCACAGATCTGGCAGGTACTCTATTCTCTGGGTTTATTAAAACAGTAATCAGACACAACGTGACTCAACAGGCCTGAGGCCGTAAAAACACAAGCTTATCATTTGTGTGTTATTCCTCATAATTCCTTTTCCCGGGCCAAGTTCGCCTGTTTCAGTTGGGCTGACGGCTCTGATTTTGGCTCTTTCAAGCTTGGTTGTATAACTGATTAATCCCTCGCTCCTTTCTGCTCTTATCCACCCCCACATTTTCTTTTTTCTTTTCTCTTTCTTTTCTCTTCCAAATCAGCCCTCCAGCTCTCTCGTTCTCACTGCTTCACCACAGCCGTGTCTCCTCATCTCTCAGTCTGTACTGTACTCTGTGGTCTGTTATAATGTCATTTTTTGTTGTTGCTTTTAAGTAAACCTTAATTTACTTGTTTGTTTACAAACAGACTTTTTGATTGGGACAAGGAAGATCGCGTCTTACTGAGTCAAACATGGTCACACTAACAAAATATGTAAAGAATGGGGAAAAAAGAACAGAGCGTTCCTACTGACATCACGCCCTAACAATTACAACACAGTGGTGTCAACATAGTAACGGCCTGTTTTGATTATTCATCCGCCACAGATAGCAAGATGTAAATTAGCATAACTAGGCTAAAGGTAGGGTTAGGCCAGGATCCCTGCTCATTCTTTGGAAGCGATTTTAGCACAGGCATAACATTGTACCAAGATAACTGTACCACTTTTCTGGCACCCTTCGCTTGGGGTACCAAAATTATATAATAGGAACAAAAGGGAGGCGCTAACCCACCGTTGTCAATTGATTAGGTCATAGCAATGCGTCATCACCCTGCCACAGCTGACACGCTATACAGAATCCTGTTGAAATATACACGCCATTTTAAGAACCACACAATGAAGCATGTCAACAAAAAGCCAAGCTTGGTCAAACGATGGTGATCACTGCTGAGGAACAACGATATGATGTCACGCTGCCCATCTTGATGATGTGACATCTGCCATGCACCACCTACCAAACAAAGGCAGTGGAAACGCAAGCCAAACCATGTGTAACTGTCCTGAACTGTAATTTTACAGTTTCACAGTAAGTGTAATTGCTAATTGACTTGTTTTGGGGAGAACTCCCCCCCTCTCACTACCATCAAGCATCTTGTAGCAGAAAACCAGCCTTAGAACTTTAGAGATGCCGACCCACTGTTCTTTGAATGAGAGTCTTAGGTTCTTGCGAGAAACAAATTGCTTTACGGCACTCCAACACATACACGACTCCCCCTCCCCATCGAGGCACCGTGAACTAGCAGCAATAACAACAAGCCAGTGAAGGCTTTATTCCTTACATCCATCATCATGTCAGAGCCGTCAATAAAGCAAAGAAAATTAAATGCTGTTGGAGGAAGAGAAAAAGAGCATGTGATTGAGCAAGGGGTCATACACAGGTCAACGTCGGTTAGAATGTCTTAGAATAGATGCGCGCAAAATGAAGCAGACCTGGTGTTCATGCTTTTGCACTTACTTTTATGTTGAGACAAACACTTTGTTCTGTGTGTTGTTCATTTTCTTGACATGGCTCCATGGATTGCATTCGCCAGCTCCATTGTAAACAAATGCACACGGTCAGCGGGGCAGAGGGGAGGGGAGTGATTTTTTTAAGACAGTTTTGTGACATATGCACTCCTGAGCTATGGAGCTCCGTAGAGAAGACTGACAAAACAGCGAAAACCTAACTAGAGTTGTATAGTTCAGCTTTAATATGTATTTATTATGGCAATGAAATTATTTCAGTTACTCCTGACATAAAGGTAAATGTGTAGATTATAGACTTTTGGAGTCAGCAAAAACCCTCATCCAGACACCATTTTCATCATTTCATGAGATCTGAACCTGAATTTAGTGAAGATTTTATTCACATACAATTGGACAAAGACAAATGAAGCTGATAGATGCAGGATGAAGGGATTGACAGAGGTGAGCTGGATGTAAAGAACAGGTGTGGTGGACTAATGTAAAAAAAAAAAGATGAAGATAGGGAGGATGAGTGCAAAAATCCAAATTACATCAGTAGTGGCTGTCAAAAACAGAAAATAGAGTGTTTAACTGGAGGCAGGGAGCAGAATACTTGGCTCTCTTGCATGCAGTCTGTCCTCCCTAATATCAGTTTCTGTCTGTGAAGTTTGGTTCACGCCATCATGCTGCAAACCTGGTGCTTTTCCTGCTGCCAGTGACTTTTGTTCTTATGTTGAAGCATTCGATCTTTTATAATTATTTTTGTTAGAAACATCTGCTCATGTGCAAGTGGAAATATAAAGATACAGAACCATTACAGCAGCTTAATGCTAAATGTCCTTTGGCAAGCTTACTGTACAGATCACACACATCCATCCTGTTGAATCTTTCTCAAGGCATAGTGTGCAGACACGCAGACATTAGAGGGAAGATGTCTATCAATAGCTAATAACAAAAATCTGAGACTCCACAAATAAATCTAGTGTGGCGCCAGTGCAGTGCAGTGCAGGCATCATTTACAATCTAACTCAATTCTACATCAAAGACAAACTGTGCAGTTTTGACTCGATCTTTTCTTTTCTCTATCTTGTTTTCTTTTTTGTCTTGCTTGTCCCACTGACATAACTGAGTTGTGACAAAAGTTCTTTTTTTTTATCATAAACAATGCTCAGCTTGAAGAGAATTCTGGAATCATTGCATCAATAAAACAGTCAGATTCTGTGGAGACTTTCAAGTCCAGACTTAAGACGCACTTATTTTCCCTTTCGTATGGCTACCATAGTATGTTACTATGCTTCTTACTCTTAATTCATTTTATTAGGAAACGGAGCGGGCTGCGGCCTCAACTTTATGTAAATTCTGAGTCTTTTAGTGAAGCTTAGAGCTAATTTGTTGTCTTCCTGATGCCTGACTGTTTTTTTTCTCTTTTCTCTCTGTTTGAGGTGCGGCTCCATCCAGAGATGGGTGTGGTATCTGTTCCAGAAACCATCCTGTGCACCGGCAACATTTCCATTACATTCATTTTGTAATTTGTGTCAGTAGCATGGCCTAAGCAGAGGGTCACCCCTTTGAGTCTGGTCTGCTTGAGGTTTCTTCCTCAGAGGGAGTTTTTCCTTACCGCTGTTTCTCTGGGGTTGGTAAGGTTAGCCCTTACTTGTGTGAAACGCCTTGAGGCAACCTTGTTGTGATTTGGCACTATATAAATGAAAAAAATTGAAACCTTGATTTTTTTTTTTATATATATATTAAGTCATAATTCGTCCCCATCATGGACAGTATAGACCCCGTCACATGACCTGCTGTCTTCACTGGCAAGAAATCCTCTCCCAGGGTCGGTGTGATGAATAAATAATTAATCCTTCTTTTTAGTATTCTTTCATTTGAAACATTGTGGCTTGAAGGGGATGTGGTAGTTTCAAGTTCAGCATAAGATAATGGACAGGGACAAATTTGTACAGATTTCCGTGACACCGATAAAGAAAGTTAAATCAAGAGTTGCAATGTAGCAGGACAACTGGGAATCATCCTTAACAAGTATCATAGTGTCTTTATAGAGGGTTTCATGTGACGTATCGGTCACGTCATTTTGTGTCCCGCGGCCATTCTGGATTACGACGCGGTGGTCGCTGTGTTACGCTACATGCATTTGGCGAACAATTGCAGAAGCTTTAACGTTGGTGTGAAGAAGCCTCACGGCACCGTGACGCTGAGAGAGATCCGCCACTACCAGAAATCCACTGCTCCCAGAATTTTATCTTATTTTATTCGGCAATAAAATTATATAAGAATACTTAAAAATACCGTCGAGGATAACACAAGATCGCTTCCAGTACGGATGCTTATTTACATTGTGGTCCTCGAGCACCGAGCTGCTGATCCGCAAGCTGCCCTTCCAGCGCCTGGTGAGAGAAATCGCTCAGGACTTCAAGACGACCTCCGCTTTCAGAGCTCCGCTGTGATGCTCTGCAGGAGGCCGGCGAGGCTGTCCTGGTCGGCAGCTTCCTAGTTCACAATATCGCAGTGTGACACTGTCAGCCAGTTCGTTACATCACCACTAAATTCACTATCTGGTATAAGATATGGATCCACTGAACCAACTGCTACACATCTATCATGATAAATAGCTTTATCTCAAGGATTTAAAGCATCATAATAACCATACATTCTCCTCATTTTTCTATCACGCGCCAGCCTCCTTGTAATCCAGAATGGAGACGGCACCTGTCCTGCAGCAAATCAGTCACGTGATTGAAAACCCTCTATTAGTCTCGCTAGAGAGAAATTTGTGTTGGGCAGAGGGGTCTGCTGCACAAACAACACATCAAACACACCAGTACATACCACCCATACATCAAAAACAATTACATAATAGATCAAATTAAAATACAAAATACCAGCATCTTAGTGCAAATTCAGCAACACATGACCTTATACTATCTTTTCTGTCCACCCTGAGTCATCTGCTCATTTATTATGAGCTTCACTGACAATGGGATAAACTGTTTGTATCTGTTATATTTCAAAGAGGAACTACGCAGTAAACAATTCCCCAACGGTAAGTTGGTGCTTGATAGCATCACATAATTAAGATAAGCCAGAGAGGGAGTGTATTTTAGTGTTTACCTCACAGGCAAGTGTGTGCGCATTTATGCTGGTAAGGTTGGTAAAGTTAGACCTTACTTGTGTGAAGTGCCTTGAGGCAACTTTTGTTGTGATTTCGTGCTACATAAATGACAATAAATTGAAATTGTGCTTGAAATGTCTCTGGCCCTTAGATAAATGAACATCTTCATATGTGATCATTTGTTCTTTCACTACAGCATTTACAGAAGCCAATGTGTGAATTAGGAGTTTGATTAATAAAATGTCAGACCTGCTGTTTGAATCTGCTAATAATGTATGGAGGTCATACTGAAACGCATGTGTCAGTCAAGGTCATCCGAAGGCAATCAGCAATCAGTCCACTGCTGTATTAGGCTTGAATCAGATTTTTTTGCTTTTGAGACTGAGACTGAAAATTCAATCTTGATATGCTAAAAATTGTATATGGACGGGCATTCTGTACAAGACCCAAATGTTTGTATTGGTTTCTTTATTTAATTTCTGACCTGGTCCAGTGCTTTTTACCCTGGGTATATTTTGCTTCTAGCCATTTACGAAATATACACACGTCCAGATCCACGTAGAAGCTCTGCGGTCACTTTAGTGTCAACTTGATATTATGTTAATTGTTCATTAGTTATCATGACACGTGGTAACTGTATGGATCTTGCAAGCCAGCTAGTGAAACTTTGGAAAATATCATTCCTTATTGGCACCACTGAATTCATTCTTTTTTAACCATTTGCTTAATCCAATTAAAGGTCAAAGAGTTGGCTGGAGTCTATCCCAGCAGTCACAGGGTGAGATGCAGGTACATCCTGTACAGGACATCAGTCTATTGCAGGGCCACAAAAGGCACCTTGACACTTGCACGAATTTGATCCCCGCACTGGCACAGGGCACAATCAGTGAGTAAACCTGTCGTAAACTGTCCGTGAACTATGTGTGGCTCCATGCCAGTGCGCAAAGAAAACTTTGAAATGTTCAAAACTTCTGGCATGCATTATTTTGATGAACTAGTTGTGAACATTGTACAACCTATTCAAAACCACTGCGTATCACTGTCTGTCAGTGCATGTCATTGCGTGCAGCTCATCTGAATGATTATGACGAGATGTTACATCTACGAAAACATAACTTTACAGATACATTATCTAACTCATAAGGGAATGAAAATGCAACTGTTTTACCAATCATATATATAAAAAAAATAATTACCTGGGCAGCACGGTGGATTAGTGGTTAGCACTGTTGCCTCACAGTGAGAAGGTCATGGGTTCAATTCCCGTGGCCTTTCTGTGTGGAGTATGCATGTTCTCCCCGTGTGTGCGTGGGTTTCCGCTGGGTGCTCCGGTTTCCTCCTACATCCAAAGACATGCGGGTTAGGTGGATTGGGGTCTTTAAATTGTCCGTAGTGTGTGTTGGGTGTGTCTGTTTGTCTGTTTGTGGTGTCCTGTCCTGCGTGTACCCCGCCTTGCGCTCTATGACTGCTGGGATAGGCTCCAGCCCCCGCGACCCTTAATTGGACTAAGTGGTAGACGTTGAATGAAATAATTACCTTTGAGAGAAGATTCCAAATGCGTTTTTCACAGCATGACGCACGAGACAACCTGCAGCTGTAGGTAATTTCTCTGAGATTTTGGAAGCTGAGAATATGGTTTCACCAGCCAAGTTCTGAGAGAAAATGTGTCATTAGCTATGAAATGATTATTTTATATAGCATGGCATCAAGCAGGATACATTGGCACGATGAACTACATGGCAGTGTGGGATCAAATTCATGCAAATGTCAAGGTGCCTAAACTTATTCACACTTGCATCTTTGGCCACTTTAAAGGTTCAATTAATCTATCCTCCACTTCTTTGGAAGTGGGCGGAAGCCGGAGCACCTTGAGAGAACCCACATGAACACGGAAGAAATGCCAAGTCTACCCAGAAAGCAGGATTGTTAGGCTTGATCTTAGACTGAGGCTGAGTGTCAGCTGAGTAACACACAGAACCCAAGTTAAGTTTAAGTTACAAATTCATTAACGTAACTTAGCTAAAGCAAAGATTTGCCTAACTGGATCTATTTTCCTTCTGCACATCTTCATATGGTGTACATTAAGGAAAATAGATCCACTTAGGCAACTGGAATGTACATTTACAAGCAAAACTGTTGGGCTATTCAGTACAGAGGTTGACTAGTTTGATTCTTCAGGTATTTCATCACAAACAATTTATTACCACAATATAAAATTACTATAATACAATATATACTGTGACACATGAGCTGTTCACAGTTGTGTAGTTTTCATGGAATCTGCATGGTTTTTGTTCTGAAACATGTTACTTCCCGATTTGATGATGCCATGTGTCGCACCCTTCGTTAGGAGTTGGATTATGAAGCGTGGCCTTTAAAGCTTCCATCTGTAGCACTTGACATAAACTGTAACAACGTGTGTTTTTATACCCTGCTGCAGGATACTTTGTTTGACTGAATCCACACTCTCTGGGACAGTAATGTGAAATATCACATGATGTCATCAATAAACTTTAAGAGACCCAGGCTGCCATTGTCACCTTTGACCTGGAGGCTGGTTGATCTTGTGACTGTGACTGTGACTGTGACTGTGAGAAAATGTTGTTGGTGACAAAAGTGAGGAAGATGAGTCACAGCGAGACGTTGGAGTGTCACTGTATCTTGTTTGGACAGCGGTTTCCTCATTTGTCGAACATGACAGGCAGGTTAACTATCAGTGCCCTCAGCAGACAGCAGAGGGACCAGAAAGGATGTTTGTCTCCACGTGAATCACTCTGCTACAATCTCCAGTTCTTCATTTCTGCTTTGATGCTGGATGTCCATCTAATCGTGACCGTTATGTCACAGGATGGATTTGACATGATTTACTGAAATCATTTTTTGGGGTCCACACAGAGGTCCAAGTGGCCAAGCACGCCCATCACCCATGTTGGTCCAGTGCACCCATGGTGATTTGGTGTTAAAATTACATGTGGTCAGGCGCAGTGCTGGTGTTTTGCTGTTGTGAGGCAGATGAAAGCCACAGATCACCAAAACCTGTCTGCCATTTACAAAATTCATACACACCTTACACAGGCGAGTTCATGATGTGCATGTGCTCTATACTATTATATAACTTGTAAATGATGAGTGGACTTTATTCATGCCTAATGCTTTTTACAGTGATGCCTCACATTCACCCACTCACACCAGAAAGATTCTATTTTCATTTTATTTTCTACACCTGCTTACTCCAAACAAGGGTCACAGGCAGAGCCGGTGTTGCCGACCGAACGGTCCCCTCTAAAAATTGGTCCGCCCTACCTTCACTGCGCATGCGTCTGAGACTGACTTCGAGTCTGTCTCTACACCCAAAGCAATCAAGGGAATAATGTGATTATTAACTATCAGACAACAAACTAAAACCTCATTCTAGGGTCAGTTTTAAGCAGAAACAAGGTGATAATCTGTGAATCGATGCTGATGCTCAAAATGACGTCTGTTGACTGTGCTTATCATAGCACTGAAACAGCCCTTGTTAAGGTAATAAATGACATTTGTCTAAACACTGATGCAGGGAAAACATCTGTTCTGGTGATGCTGGACGTCAGTGCGACTGTGATACAGTCGACCACCAGATACTACTCCATCGACTGGAGCACTGGGTTGGTTTTTCAGGTGTTGTCATAAAATGGCTACAATCTTACCTACAACAAGGCTTATGTTATGGTTTGGACGTGGATTGAGG
This sequence comes from Thalassophryne amazonica, assembly GCF_902500255.1. Taxonomy (NCBI): domain Eukaryota; kingdom Metazoa; phylum Chordata; class Actinopteri; order Batrachoidiformes; family Batrachoididae; genus Thalassophryne; species Thalassophryne amazonica. The sequence goes on from NC_047115.1 coordinate 69,704,856, forward strand.
AGCGATCCAGCGTCTGACTGAACCCAGCGTCAAATAACCAGAAGCAGTTCCAAAAGAAACAAGTTTTATTTTTTTTTTTTCCCCTTGTGCTGTACATGAAATACTAAACAAAGCTGGTGAGGTGAAGAGGCAGCGCGCTTCCTCAGCGTCTCAACAGATCGGAGCCCGAACGTTTTGGACTCAGGAATTCCGCCGACACCCCCCCAGGTGGCTTTTCCCAGGACTGTACTCTGTGAAGGAGGAACAGAGGTGAGGTTATTTAACACTGTTACCACGAAATATTATTTAGAGGCACACTTATCAGCTACACGTTCAGGTCTGCTTTCGGATTTAGTTCAAAAGGGCTGCTGCTCACAGCTAGTGGAGGATAATCAATCCGCGCGCCACCGCCGTGAGGAGCAAACCAGACAATTTTCACCAATATTTAATTATAGCTGCGCAAAAACGCCAAATTACAATTACAGATAAGCCTTGCAGAATAATCACCTCTGACGTGTGCTGATCGCGTTTGCCTCTCACCCTCGTCCTCCTTCACAGGCGCAATGTCAGAATCTGGAGCGGCCCTCAGCGTCACCAAACGATCGTTACATGGTCGTATTCTCCGGCAATTCAGCCCTGATCACTGCTGGCTTAAATGCAGCTCTTCATTTCTTCATTGGCACCAGCTGAGAGTCCTTAGATCTGCACGTGAATGCCACAGGTGTCGTAGATCGTCCTGATAGAGAGCCGCACGTGAGTGCAACAGGTGCAGCAGATCACCGTAACAGAGGTGAGAGACTCTTCTGCAGCACACTCTCCCCAGAGATCAGCCCCAAACCACCTGGGAGGAAAATAAACACAAAAACAGCAAAACAATGCCCAGCCAAACCCCCCAACACACAACACTTATTTTGTTGCCATAGAAACTATTCCTCAGCACCAGCATCCTTGACCTGTGTTGTCCCTCAGGGATCAATCCTAGACCTTTTACTGTTCAATCTCTACATGCTCCCACTTAAGCCCCGTTTACACATAGACGGTAAGAGCTCCCGGAAGCGTCCCGGAAGAGTTTTTGGCCGTCTTAAGGATCAAACGCCGTTGTCAACACCAGCACTAGGGGGCGTGGCTTAGTTCCGGCTTTACCAGGAATCGTCAAAAAATTATTCAACATGTCGAATAATTCTGGGAGCGCTCCCGGAGAATTCGCGTGACGACGGAGACAACGCGTACAACGGCGTTTGATACTTTTTAATCGCCGTGTCATCCTGCTCCTTCCTGTAGTGCCGCAGTTTACACCGCCGTAATTGGCGGCCGGCGTTGTATCCCTAACCAACGGCATGTAAAACGGCGATAGAGCCCACATCGGCATCCTCAAAGGCGTTTTAAACCGGTGACAGAGGCAGACAAAACGGCGGCGCTAGCGGACAGTACGTCGTTCTAAACGTCACCTCCCAGGTTAACGGTGTTACAAACGGCCGATAGGCGGCGGTCAATATAAAAACGCTAGCGCTGCATGCAGGCCTCTCACTCGTGGCCAACTCCAGATATTTTTGCAGAGAAGCTCCAGTATGCCTCCTAAAAGAAAATTGGCAGCGCCAAGGACTTACCAAGAGGTCTGGTTCAGAAGCAGAGGAGAGCCCTGTAGTGGAGATGAGCAACACGTTGAGGAGGGGAAAGGAAAGGAGAATAAAAGGCTGAGAGATGAGCTCCCTCCCCCTGAAGTGACAGCTGCTTCAGCCTATTATACTCTGGGGGTGGTGCCTATATGCAAAAGTTCCTGGAGTAACGCAGGATTTGCCTGGATAAATCCAGCGGTACACAGGGCATTATCGGCGGCAGCAGAACACCGTCGTTCTCATGCGCATCTTAACCTGCGATGGTAAAGGATAGAACTGGGTATTAACCCCCGTTGCCTGACGTGTGCCGGATGCTACAGCGTCAAAACGGCGCCTTATTCGGCAGATTTAGCGGCGTTTTATCTGCACATTTGCGGCTAGTACGGTGCTCAAAACGCCGGCGAAATGCTCTGCCCCTTTCCACCGCAAAACAGCCGGAACTACCGCGAACTTCGGTCTACGTACTGCCCGCTGACAAAACCATCTAAAACCGTCTATGTGTAACCTGGGCTTTAGCCAGATCATAAGGAATAATGCAATGTGTTATCATAGCTATGCAGATGACACCCAAGTCTACCTTGCTCTTGCTCCAAACGATTATGCGCCCCTTGAGTCTGTATCAGTCTAAATCAGATTACTAGCTGGATGTCACAAAACTTCCTTCAGCTGAATTCTGATAAAACTGAAGTCATCAAGGAGGAACAAAAACTCAAGATTGCAAATCTGCTTGATACAAAGGAACTGAAGGCAAAGGATGTTGTTAGAAATCTTGGTGTCATTATTGATAGCAATCTGAAATTTGACAGTCATGTGAAATCACTTACTAAATCGGCTTTCTTTCTTTGAAGAACATTACAAAATTAAGGGACCTCATGTCAGCAACAGATTTAGAAAAACTTATTCATGCTTTTATTACAAGTCGGGTGGATTACTGCAATGCCCTCTTAACTGGACTTCCAAAAAGACTATAAAGCAGTTACAAGTTATAGAAAATGCAGCTGCTAGAGTTTTGACTAAAACAAAAAGAAGTGAACACATTACCCCGTTCTAAGGTCTTTACACTTCCAGTGAGCTATAGAATTGATTTTAAAGCTTTGCTTCTTATTTTTAAAGCATTTAATGGCAGTGGCCCAAATACATACATGACATGTTCAAACAGTATCTTCCAAGTAAATCACTCAGGTCTCAAAATAAAAATCTTCTAGTGGAACCCAACACTAAAACTAAATGTGGTGAAGCTGCTTTTAGTGTGTATGCAGCTAAACTTTGGAACAGGCTACCAGATGGAGTTAAAGATGGCCCAACTGTTTTTGTTTTTAAAAACAGACTCAAGACAAAGCTTTTTAATGAGGCATATTGTTAAATTCTTTTCTGTTTTGCTTCATATTTTTAGCTTGTACCTCCTATTTCTTATCTATGTTGGGAAAGTGTAGTGACACGGACCCACAACAGGGGCGTAAATGATCGGACAATGAAAGAGTCGAATATGAACACTTTACTGTTGTGAAAGAGCACAACAAACACAGAGGATTACAGAATTTGAGCAAACAGTCAATCCACAAAGGTGACGTGTGGGCAGGCTCAAGGATAGAACGTCTGTCCTGAGAAGAACCGGAACCACACGATTTCCTCCGCCACCGAACCTGGAGAATACTGGAGCCGCCAAGTTCCGAGTCCCTAGGTGGCCACCGTCTCCGAGTGTCGGATCTGGTACTGCTGGCGAGGAGCAAAAACAGTCAGATGTGGGTGCGTGCACACCCAGTAACAACAATGGTGGGAATTCCACCTCCACCTCTAATACACACTCATGCAGCTCCTGTCTAACCACTTATCTGCTCCGCACCTTGGAAAATTCTACAGCTAGCCAGGCCCCTGTAGTCGGTGCGGACCAAGGTAGCTTAGCCGCCATTAGTTCCCCTCTGGCAGATCCCGAGCAGCCGGGAAAGCAGGCCGACTGGGTGACTGTGAGGAGGAAGCGTAGTTCTAAACAGAAGCCCCGTGTACACCGCCAACCCATTCACATTTCTAACCATTTTTCACCACTCGACGACACACCCGCCGAGGATCAAACTCTGGTTATTGGCGACTCTGTTTTGAGAAATGTGAAGCTAGCGACACCAGCAACCATAGTCAATTGTCTTCCGGGGGCCAGAGCAGGCGACATTGAAGGAAATTTGAAACTGCTGGCTAAGGCTAAACGTAAATTTGGTAAGATTGTAATTCACGTCGGCAGTAATGACACCCGGTTACGCCAATCGGAGGTCACTAAAATTAACATTGAATCGGTGTGTAACTTTGCAAAAACAATGTCGGACTCTGTAGTTTTCTCTGGGCCCCTCCCCATTCGGACCGGGAGTGACATGTTTAGCCGCATGTTCTCCTTGAATTGCTGGCTGTCTGAGTGGTGTCCAAAAAATGAGGTGGGCTTCATAGATAATTGGTAAAGCTTCTGGGGAAAACCTGGTCTTGTTAGTAGAGACGGCATCCATCCCACTTTGGATGGAGCAGCTCTCATTTCTAGAAATCTGGCCAATTTTCTTAAATCCTCCAAACCGTGACTATCCAGGGTTGGGACCAGGAAGCAGAGTTGTAGTCTTACACACCTCTCTGCAGCTTCTCTCCCCCTGCCATCCCCTCATTACCCCATCCCCGTAGAGACGGTGTCTGCTCCCAGACCACCAATAACCAGCAAAAATCTATTTAAGCATAAAAATTCAAAAAGAAAAAATAATATAGCACCTTCAACTGCACCACAGACTAAAACAGTTAAATGTGGTCTATTAAACATTAGGTCTCTCTCTTCTAAGTCCCTGTTGGTAAATGATATAATAATTGATCAACATATTGATTTATTCTGCCTTACAGAAACCTGGTTACAGCAGGATGAATATGTAGTTTAAATGAGTCAACACCCCCGAGTCACACTAACTGTCAGAATGCTTGTAGCACGGGCCGAGGCGGAGGATTAGCAGCAATCTTCCATTCCAGCTTATTAATTAATCAAAAACCCAGACAGAGCTTTAATTCATTTGAAAGCTTGACTCTTAGTCTTGTCCATCCAAATTGGAAGTCCCAAAAACCAGTTTTATTTGTTATTATCTATCGTCCACCTGGTCGTTACTGTGAGTTTCTCTGTGAATTTTCAGACCTTTTGTCTGACTTAGTGCTTAGCTCAGATAAGATAATTATAGTGGGCGATTTTAACATCCACACAGATGCTGAGAACGACAGCCTCAACACTGCATTTAATCTATTATTAGACTCTATTGGCTTTGCTCAAAATGTAAATGAGTCCACCCCCACTTTAATCATATCTTAGATCTTGTTCTGACTTATGGTATGGAAATAGAAGACTTAACAGTATTCCCTGAAAACTCCCTTCTGTCTGATCATTTCTTAATAACATTTACATTTACTCTGATGGACTACCCAGCAGGGGGAATAAGTTTCATTACACTAGAAGTCTTTCAGAAAGCGCTGTAACTAGGTTTAAGGATATGATTCCTTCTTTATGTTCTCTAATGCCATATACCAACACAGTGCAGAGTAGCTACCTAAACTCTGTAAGTGAGATAGAGTATCTCGTCAATAGTTTTACATCCTCATTGAAGACAACTTTGGATGCTGTAGCTCCTCTGAAAAAGAGAGCTTTAAATCAGAAGTGCCTGACTCCGTGGTATAACTCACAAACTCGTAGCTTAAAGCAGATAACCCGTAAGTTGGAGAGGAAATGGCGTCTCACTAATTTAGAAGATCTTCACTTAGCCTGGAAAAAGAGTCTGTTGCTCTATAAAAAGCCCTCCATAAAGCTAGGACATCTTTCTACTCATCACTAATTGAAGAAAATAAGAACAACCCCAGTTTCTTTTCAGCACTGTAGGCTGACAAAGAGTCAGAGCTCTATTGAGCTGAGTATTCCATTAACTTTAACTAGTAATGACTTCATGACTTTCTTTGCTAACAAAATTTTAACTATTAGAGAAAAAATTACTCATAACCATCCCAAAGACGTATCGTTATCTTTGGCTGCTTTCAGTGATGCCAGTATTTGGTTAGACTCTTTCTCTCCGATTGTTCTGTCTGAGTTATTTTCATTAGTTACTTCATCCAAACAATCAACATGTCTAGACCCCATTCCTACCAGGCTGCTCAAGGAAGCCCTACCATTATTTAATGCTTCGATCTTAAATATGATCAATCTATCTTTGTTAGTTGGCTATGTACCACAGGCTTTTAAGGTGGCAGTAATTAAACCATTACTTAAAAAGCCATCACTTGACCCAGCTATCTTAGCTAATTATAGGCCAATCTCCAACCTTCCTTTTCTCTCAAAATTCTTGAAAGGGTAGTTGTAAAACAGCTAACTGATCATCTGCAGAGGAATGGTCTATTTGAAGAGTTTCAGTCAGGTTTTAGAATTCATCATAGTACAGAAACAGCATTAGTGAAGGTTACAAATGATCTTCTTATGGCCTCGGACAGTGGACTCATCTCTGTGCTTGTTCTGTTAGACCTCAGTGCTGCTTTTGATACTGTTGACCATAAAATTTTATTACAGAGATTAGAGCATGCCATAGGTATTAAAGGCACTGCGCTGCGGTGGTTTGAATCATATTTGTCTAATAGATTACAATTTGTTCATGTAAATGGGGAATCTTCTTCACAGACTAAAGTTAATTATGGAGTTCCACAAGGTTCTGTGCTAGGACCAATTTTATTCACTTTATACATGCTTCCCTTAGGCAGTATTATTAGACGGTATTGCATAAATTTTCATTGTTACGCAGATGATACCCAGCTTTATCTATCCATGAAGCCAGAGGACACACACCAATTAGCTAAACTGCAGGATTGTCTTACAGACATAAAGACATGGATGACCTCTAATTTCCTGCTTTTAAACTCAGATAAAACTGAAGTTATTGTACTTGGCCCCACAAATCTTAGAAACATGGTGTCTAACCAGATCCTTACTCTGGATGGCATTACCCTGACCTCTAGTAATACTGTGAGAAATCTTGGAGTCATTTTTGATCAGGATATGTCATTCAATGCGCATATTAAACAAATAGTAGGACTGCTTTTTTGCATTTACGCAATATCTCTAAAATTAGAAAGGTCTTGTCTCAGAGTGATGCTGAAAAACTAATTCATGCATTTATTTCCTCTAGGCTGGACTATTGTAATTCATTATTATCAGGTTGTCCTAAAAGTTCCCTAAAAAGCCTTCAGTTAATTCAAAATGCTGCAGCTAGAGTACTAACGGGGACTAGAAGGAGAGAGCATATCTCACCCATATTGGCCTCTCTTCATTGGCTTCCTGTTAATTCTAGAATATAATTTAAAATTCTTCTTCTTACTTATAAGGTTTTGAATAATCAGGTCCCATCTTATCTTAGGGACCTCGTAGTACCATATCACCCCAATAGAGCGCTTCGCTCTCAGACTGCAGGCTTACTTGTAGTTCCTAGGGTTTGTAAGAGTAGAATGGGAGGCAGAGCCTTCAGCTTTCAGGCTCCTCTCCTGTGGAACCAGCTCCCAATTCAGATCAGGGAGACAGATACCCTCTCTACTTTTAAGATTAGGCTTAAAACTTTCCTTTTTGCTAAAGCTTATAGTTAGAGCTGGATCAGGTGACCCTGAACCATCCCTTAGTTATGCTGCTATAGACGTAGACTGCTGGGGGGTTCCCATGATGCACTGTTTCTTTCTCTTTTTGCTCTGTATGCACCACTGCATTTAATCATTAGTGATCGATCTCTGCTCCCCTCCACAGCATGTCTTTTTCCTGGTTCTCTCCCTCAGCCCCAACCAGTCCCAGCAGAAGACTGCCCCTCCCTGCGCCTGGTTCTGCTGGAGGTTTCTTCCTGTTAAAAGGGAGTTTTTCCTTCCCACTGTAGCCAAGTGCTTGCTCACAGGGGGTCGTTTTGACCGTTGGGGTTTTACATAATTATTGTATGGCCTTGCCTTACAATATAAAGCGCCTTGGGGCAACTGTTTGTTGTGATTTGGCGCTATATAAAAAAATTGATTGATTGATTGATTGATTGATTGATCTGGTTGGGGTGTGAAGCGAAGCCTTCGCTGATCACACCAAACGCCAATCTCGTGTCTGAAGCCCGCACTTCAGGCAGGGCGCCCTCTGGTGGTGGGCCAGCAGTACCTCCTCTTCTGCCGGCCCACACAACAGGACCCCCCCCCCTCAATGGGCGCCTCCTCACGCCCCGATCAGGCTTGTCCGAGTGACGGCGGTAGAAATCGGCCAGGAGGGCTGGGTCCAGGATGAAGCTCCTCTTTACCCAGGAGCATTCTTCGGGTCCATACCCCTCCCAGTCCACCAAATACTGGAACCCCCGGCCCATTCGACGGACGTCCAGGAGCCGGCGCACTGTCCAAGCCGGCTCCCCGTCGATGATCTGGGTAGGAGGCGGTGCTGGACCGGGAGCACAGAGGGGTGAGGTGAGGTGTGGTTTAATCCAGGAGACGTGAAAAACAGGGGGATCCGCAGTGAAGCCGGGAGATGGAGCTTCACTGCAGCAGGACTGAGGATTTTGATGATCTTGAAGGGTCCAATGAATCTGTCCATAAGTTTGGGTGAGTCCACCTGCAGGGAAATGTCCATAGTAGATAACCACACCTCCTGCCCAAGCTGGTATGCAGGGCCGGGGACCGCCGGCGGTCTGCATGGGTCTTAGCCCTCGTCCAGGCGCCCACACCTGACGGCACCTCCGCAGGTGGGCCTGGACCGAGGGCACACCGACCTCTCCCTCCACCACGGGAAACAACGGGGGCTTATACCCCAGACACACCTCAAACGGGGAGAGGCCGGTGGCAGAAGACACCTGACTGTTGTGTGCATACTTGATCCAGGCCAGATGGTTACTCCAGGCCGTCGGGTGCGCGGATGTCACACAGCGGTGGGTCTGTTCCAACTCTTGGTTGGCCCGTTCTGCCTGTCCGTTCGTCTGTGCTGGTACCCGGACGAGAGGCTCATGGTGGCCCCAGTTCCCTGCAGAAACTCCTCCAGACTTGAGAGGAAAACTGGGGACCACGATCCGAGACTATGTCAGCTGGTATCCCATGCAGACGAACGACGTGGTGGACCAGGAGGTCAGCAGTCTCCTGGGCCGTTGGGAGCTTCGGGAGGGCCACGAAGTGGGCCGCCTTGGAGAATCGGTCCACTATCGTGAGGATAGTCATCATGCCATGGGACGGCGGGAGGCCCGTGACGAAATCCAGGCAGATATGGGACCAGGGGCGATGAGGCACCGGGAGCGGCTGGAGCAGTCCTTGGGTCCTCTTATGGTCTGCCTTGCCCCTGGCACAGGTGGTGCAGACCTGGATATACTCCCGGACGTCAGCTTCCATAGACGCCCACCAAACGCTGCCGGACAACTGCCATGGTCCTTCGTACCCCTGGATGACAGGAGAGCTTGGATCCGTGACAGAAATCCGAGACTGCAGCTCTGGCCTCTGGGATGTACAGACGATTTTTTGGTCCAGTTCCGGGGTCCGGGTTCCGTGCCAGGGCCTCCCGGACAGTCTTCTCCACGTCCCAGGTGGTAGCCACGATATTGGACTCCGGAATGATGGGGTCCGGTGGATCCGACAGCTCAGTTTTGACTTCGTCTTCGTGTACCCGGGACAAGGCATCTGATCTTTGGTTCTTGGTCCCGGGGCAATAGGTGATCCGGAAGTCAAAACGCCCAAAGAACAGTGACCAGCGGGCTTGCCTGGGGTTCAGCCGCTTGGCGGTCTTGATATACTCCAGGTTCCGATGGTCAGTGAAAACCGTGAACGGCACAGATGCTCCCTCCAACAGGTGTCTCCACTCCTCAAGAGCCTCTTTCACCGCAAGGAGTTCTCGGTTGCCGACGTCATAGTTCCGTTCAGCCGGGGTCAACCTGTGAGAAAAGTAGGCACATGGGTGAAGAACCTTATCGGTCTCTCCACTCTGGGATAGCACGGCTCCTATCCGTGAGTCAGAGGCGTCCACTTCAACCACAAACTGGCGGCCAGGGTCAAGCTGCACCAGAACTGGTGCAGTCGAGAACCATCGTTTCAACTCCCTGAACGCGGCTTCGCACCGATCCGACCAGGTGAAGGGGACTTTGGAGAGGTCAGGGCTGTCAGGGGGCTAACTACCTGACTGTAGCCCTTAATGAACCTCCTGTATAAATTTGCAAAACCGAGGAACTGTTGCAGCTTCCTACGGCTTGTTGGTTGGGGCCAATCTCTCACCGCCGCAACCTTGGCCAGATCAGGGGCGACGGAGTTGGAGGAGATGATAAACCCCAGGAAGGACAAAGAGGTGCGGTGAAACTCACACTTCTCGCCCTTCACAAACAGCCGGTTCTCCAACAACCGCTGCAGGACCTGACGTACATGCTGGACATGAGTCTCAGGATCCGGAGAAAAGATGAGTATATCATCCAGATATACGAAGACGAATCGGTGCAGGAAGTCCCGCCAGACGTCATTAACCAAAGCTTGGAATGTCGCGGCGGCGTTAGTGAGGCCGAACGTGCCAGGTACTCAAAATGACCTAACGGGGTGTTAAATGCCGTCTTCCACTCGTCTCCCTTCCGGATCCGAACCAGGTGGTATGCATTTCTAAGATCCAACTTGGTGAAGATTTTGGCTCCATGCAGGGCGTGAACACTGAATCTAACAGGGGCAACGGGTATCGATTGCGAACCGTAATCTCATTCAGTAATCAATGCATCGGAGTTCGCCATCTTTCTTGCCCACAAAAAAGAAACCAGCACCCATCGGGGAGGTGGAATTCCGGATCAGCCCGGCAGCTAATGAGTCCCGGATGTAGGTCTCCATTGATTCGCGCTCAGGTCGTGAGAGGTTGTACAGCCTGCTGGACGGAAACTCAACGCCCGGAATCAAATCAATGGCACAATCGTACAGACGGTGCGGGGGAAGGGTGAGTGCCAGATACTTGCTGAAGACGTCAGCAAGATCGTGGTACTCATCCGGCACTGCCGTCAGATTGGGAGGGACTTTGACCTCCTCCTTAGCCTGTAAACCGGAGGAACCGAGGATCCTAAACACACCCGATGGCAGGTTTCGCTCCACTGAACCACCACCCAGACGGCCAATCAATCCGGGGATTGTGTTTCAACATCCAAAATCACGCGGGAGGTAGAAGGAGTCACAAAAAACTCGATCTCCTCCCAATGATTTCCAGACACCACCAGAGTTACAGGTTGTGTCTTGTGCGTGATTAAAGGGAGAAGGGTGCCATCTAGTGCCCGCACCTGCAATGGTGAAGGGAGCGCCACCAGAGGGAGCCCTACCTCCCTAGCCCATCTGCTGTCAAGCAGATTCCCAAGTGACCCCGTGTCCACCAGTGCTGGGGCTTGAAGGGTTAAATCCCCGCTCAGGATTGTAACTGAGAGTCGTGTGGAAATATGTGTATGTCCCACGTGAATGTCTTGGCCCACCCTAAGCCCAGTTTCTAGGGGCGGATGTTGGTGTTTAACTACTTGGGGCAGTCTCTCTGCAGATGCTCACTCGAGCCGCAGACAGAGCACTCCCCGCGGGCCAGCCTCCTCTGTCTGTTAGGTGGTCTAAATGTGGCCCTGCTCGTGTCCATAGCTTCGTCAGCAGGGGGCTGTAGCCACATGGAGCGTTGAGGCTGTGGAGCGTGGGGAGGGCGGAACCTTTTTGGACCCATGAAGGGAGAGGGATGGCGTGTGCCCGGCCACGTCCTTCGTCTCGCTCCCGACGGCGTTCTTCTAACCGATTGTCTAACCGTATAACGAGATCAATAAGCCCATCTAAATCCCGCGGTTCTTCCTTGGCTACCAGGTGCTCCTTCAGGACTGATGACAGACCGTTTATGAAGGCGGCGCGGAGCGCAACGTTATTCCAGCCGGACCTCGCAGCCGCGATGCAGAAGTCGACTGCATATTTGGCTGCGCTCCGGCGCCCCTGTCTCATTGACAGCAGCACAGTTGAAGCAGTCTCTCCTCTATTAGGGTGATCAAAAACCGTTTTGAACTCCCTCACAAACCCAGTATAAGGGTAAGAGCCGTGAATTTTGCTCCCAAAGCGCTGTAGTCAAGCGCGTGCCTCACCACGAAGCAAGTTAATTACATAAGCCACCTTACTGGCGTCAGACGCGTACATTACGGGACGTTGTGCAAAGACGAGCGAACACTGCATAAGAAAGTCCGCGCACGTCTCCACACAACCTCCGTACGGCTCTGGGGGACTTATGTATGCTTCAGGGATGGTGGGGGGTGTCATTGGACGCCCAGTGGAACGTCTATTCTGCACCAAGTCGGCAGGAGGAGCTGCAGCAGCGCCCTGAGCACGCGCTTCCACCTGCACGGTGAGAGCCTCCATCCTGCGGTTAACGATGACGTTTTGCTCGGTCATCAAATCCAACGGAGCGGTAAAGGCGGTGAGGATTTGCTGCAACTCACCAATCACGCCTCCTGCAGACGCCTGTGCACCCTGCTCTTCCATTGGTTGTCCAACAGATGGTTGACGCCCCCGGGATCCATGACATTGGCTGAGATATCCTGTTGGCAAAGTGTAGTGACACGGACCCACAACAGGGGGCGTAAATGATCGGACAATGAAAGAGTCGAATGTGAACACTTTACTGTTGTGAAAGAGCACAACAAAAACAGAGGATTACAGAATTTGAGCAGTCAATCCACAAAGGTGACGTGTGGGCAAGCTCGAGGATAGAAGACGTCTGTCCTGAGAAGAACCGGAACCACACGATTTCCTCCGCCACCGAACCTGGAGAATACTGGAGCCGCCAAGTTCCGAGTCCCCAGGTGGGCACCGTCTCCGAGTGTCGGATCTGGTACTGCTGGCGAGGAGCAAAAACAGTCAGATGTGGGTGCGTGCACACCCAGTAACAACAATGGTGGGAATTCCACCTCCACCTCTAATACACACTCGTGCAGCTCCTGTCTAACCACTTATCTGGTTGGGGTGTGAAGCGAAGCCGTCGCTGATCACACCAAACGCCAATCTCTCAGATAAGGAACACCACAGGAAAGCGGCTGCAAAAAAGTTCAGACTAAGACACAGTTTAGTGTTAAGGCTGAGAATATTACCTTCACAGGTAGATGATATCTCGGCAACGAGGTGGAGATGACGTCCGGTTTTTATGGAGTGGAATGATGAAGTGTAGATGGATGCAGCTGTCATGAGATAATGAGTGACAGCTGTCACCCCGGCTGTGTCCGTGGTGGCAGCGCCCTCTCGTGCCTGAAGCCCGCACTTCAGGCAGGGCGCCCTCTGGTGGTGGGCCAGCAGTACCTCCTCTTCTGTCGGCCCACACAACAATCTTGTTTTGTTTTATACCACATTCTGTTTTATCTTGCATTTGATTTTTTTTTATTATTTTATTATTATTCTTTTACTTTTTCTCTATTCTCTTTTTATATTTTGCACTGTTCCTTATTATCTGTAAAGCACATTGAAATGCTTGATGTACGAAATGTGCTCTATAAATAAATTTGCCTTGCCTAAGAGGCATACGCAGTGAAGGCAGGGTGGACGGATTTTTAGGGAGGACCGTTCGGTCAGCGACACTTACTCCAGTCATTTTGGTGCCCTAGGTGTGATTATGATTTGAAGCCCCCCCCACACACACACACACATTAATGTACAACAGGTGTATGACAAATCTTAAAGGATTAATTGTTGATCAAACACACAAACAAACACACTAAAATAACATAAACAATAAAAATAATTAAATGAATAACATAGGTACAAGTAGAGTTCCTTAATCAGGGTCTGTGAGTTGAAGCGGCTGGACACAAATGCAAAGCTCTGACACAGATGGGTCATGTTTAAGAGGTTTTACTGAAGGTACTGGCAGGGTTCGGCACACCAGAAGGCAGTCCAATATCAGCAACAGTATCAGAAACATTAGGCAAAAGCAGGGCCCATAAAACAGGCAGGCAGTTTAAAAAAACCACAGCAGGGAAATCAAGACAAAACTTAGAAGAAAACGGGTGGAAGCACAGATGGTAAGGCAAAACGATCTGGTGGGGAAAGAGGGAAGAAGGTGACGCTTAAATACAGAGAGTAATGAGCAGAAGATGAGGAACAAGTGTGAGGGAAAGATTCAGGTGTGGGTGTGGAAAGACAGAGGGAAATGCCCACCACCAAGCACCAAGTGTCAGACAAGAGAAAGCAATGAAGCAAAAACCCAAGCAGAAAATATCATACAAGACATTATAGTCTCAAACATCCTGCTCAGGATTTGTACAAATGTTTGGAAAGTCTTGACACCTCCCACAATATGAATAATAAAAAGGTGCTATGTTCAAACAATACATAACAGTGCAATAAAATATAAAAATAGTACACAAAATTAAAAGTACAGGTTTACTCAAAATCAGTCTCAGTGACAGCAAACATTTTTCCCCTCTTTTTTCAGCAACATACTAAATGGAAATGATTCTATGGTCAGTGATTATTTTGTACTTGTATTTGGTAACAATGAATCTTATAGAAGCAGAATGTGCAAACAAGAAGACAGAATAAAATGTCACCAGCTGTAATATAAATACGAATCATAACCAATAACATACCTGTACAGTATTTACAGTGCTTTAATTTTCCCTCAAAATGTTATTTTACGGAGGACTTCCGGGTCACGAATGGAGTAGACGCTCGCCTCGCGCTCCCGCAACATCTCGATGTAAATTATATTTAACAAGGACTGTGTGCTTACATAGCAGCGTTGGCCTTTATACCAATCTACTACTGCCCGAAGTCCAAATGGCGTCGAAGTCAGCCAGGAAAGATGGGAAAAAAGACGACGAGTCAGCAGGTGCTAACATGGCGGCCCTGGCTAAGCTACTGGAGGAGCATAAAGCAGCCCTCTCCGCTGAGTTTAAAATGGCTATGATCTCCCTTGAAACTAAGCTAGACTGTGTTCAAACAACCATCTCCGACCCACGGACAGAGACTGACTTCCCTGGAAGCCGAAGCGAACCAAGTTAGTGACAGCTGGAGGACATGGAGGCTAGGATCGGTGCTCTGGAGCAGGGCTACAACAAGCTAAAGGCTAAGGCTATCGACCTCGAATCCCGCAGCCGACACAACAACATACGGATAGTGGGAGTGCCTGAGTCTGCGGAGGGCACGCAGCCCGCTGCCTTTTTTTCAAAGCTTCTGCTTGAAATCCTTGGCGAAGGGGTTCTGAGCTTGCCTCCAGAATTAGACCGAGCCCACCGAGCCCACGCCGACTGCCAAGCGCTCCGGGGACAAACCACGGCTGGTGATTGCACGAGTTCACAACTACAGGCTTAAAGAACTGATCGTCCAGGAGGCCTGCAAAAGGAGAGGGAAGCTGTTCTACGAGGGGAAACTGGTGGCAATTTTTGAGGACTACTGTCCGGAAATTATGGAGCAGCGCACAGCATACCGAGAGGTGATGTCGGCACTTTACCAGCGGGGTTTCAAGTCATCGCTGCTGTACCCGGCCAAATTGAGAATCACAACCAAAGACGGTGGGAGGAAACGCCTCGCCTCTGTGAAGGATGCTGAGGACATTCTGGCGTCACCAGCGCTAAATCCGCAGTGATGTACGGTAACTGTGTGACACCCGTTCGACACTACATGTTACGCTGATGCTCTGACCCAAAGATGGTGCGATTCGACAGCTAATTGTAGCGCCACTGCACAGCATATCGGACAACACACGTGGTTTCAGTTGGGTGCCTTTATCGTCGATATTCCCCCCCCCCTTTTTTTATCATTATAAAATAATTAAAAATATTAATTAAAATATTAATTATTAATTATAAATAAATCAATATTAATAAACAATTAATAATAATAACTCTAATTAGGGGTCTTCATCTTGGTAGCACCAACCTATCTAACTCCAAGGACTGGCCACGTCACGTGTCTCCTAGCATGGTGCTTACATCACCCCTCTCCCCCCCCCCCCTTTTTTTTTTACATTAAATAGGTTTCCTTATTTGGGCAGTGCTCGTCTACCCTGTATCAAAAACTGAACATGTCACATGGCTTCCAACTGAGCGCTCCCACCGACCCCCACCCTTTTTATTTATTTAGTTTTTAATTTATTTATTTATTTAATTATTTTTTATTTTATAATAAAAATTAATAATAATAACTCTAATAAGGGTTCTTCACCTTGGTCATACCAGCCTACTCAACCCCAAGGACTGGCCATGTTACGTGGCTCCCAGCCAGGTGCTCCCATTACCCTCCCCCCCCCCTTTTTTTTTTTCCTATTAAGTACCTCGTTTGTAGTAGCACTTGTCTACTGTATACCAAGAACAACGTTCCTGCTTATGTTGGTCTGAGTTATGACACCCCATCATGCTTATTCAGCTGGCAACTGAGTTCTGAACCTCTCTGTCTGCAAGCCATTGGACAAGGTCTACGGGGCAAGTTGCGCCACAGGAGACATATGGCTTACAGCCCCAGCGGCTATCACGGTTTCTTATTGTTAGCATTCTCGTCAATGTTAAATATTGATCAACTTTCAATCCAGGGAGAAGGAATAGGTACACAGGGAAGTATATCGATGGAGTAGTGCATGGGAGAAGCATGCAGCTGCCCTTCGAGTCAGCTGCTTTGTGGGTAGTGGTGAGAAGGTCTGTTCTTTGTTCTTTGGATGTTATGGGTAGGGTTGGGAGGGGGGGAGAGGGTTCTGTTTCTTACAGCAAGCACACGTGCAGGTCTATCTATTTCTTCTTACCTTCTGTGTGTCGGTACATGCATGTGCATATGTGTATGTATATGCATATATACTCAACAAAAATATAAACACAACACTTTTGGTTTTGCTCCCACTTTGTATGAGATGAACTCAAAGATCTAAAACTTTTTCCACATACACAATATCACCATTTCCCTCAAATATTGTTCACAAACCAGTCTAAATCTGTTATAGTGAGCACTTCTCCTTTGCTGAGATAATCCATCCCACCTCACAGGTGTGCCATATCAAGATGCTGATTAGACACCATGAGTAGTGCACAGGTGTGCCTTAGACTGTCCACAATAAAAGGCCACTCTGAAAGGTGCAGTTTTGTTTTATTGGGGGGGGGGATACCAGTCAGTATCTGGTGTGACCACCATTTGCCTCATGCAGTGCAACACGTCTCCTTCGCATAGAGTTGATCAGGTTGTCAATTGTGGCCTGTGGAATGTTGGTCCACTCCTCTTCAATGGCTGTGCGAAGTTGCTGGATATTGGCAGGAACTGGTACACGCTGTCCTATACGCCGGTCCAGAGCATCCCAAACATGCTCAATGGGTGACATGTCCGGTGAGTATGCCGGCCATGCAAGAACTGGGACATTTTCAGCTTCCAAGAATTGTGTACAGATCCTTGCAACATGGGGCCGTGCATTATCCTGCTGCAACATGAGGTGATGTTCTTGGATGTATGGCACAACAATGGGCCTCAGGATCTCGTCATGGTATCTCTGTGCATTCAAAATGCCATCAATAAAATGCACCTGTGTTCTTCATCCATAACAGACGCCTGCCCATACCATAACCCCACCGCCACCATGGGCCACTTGATCCACAACACTGACATCAGAAAACCGCTCACCCACACGACGCCACCCACTCTGTCTGCCATCTGCCCTGGGCAGTGTGAACCGGGATTCATCCATGAAGAGAACACCTCTCCAACGTGCCAAACACCAGCGAATGTGAGCATTTGCCCACTCAAGTCGGTTACGACGACGAACTGGAATAAGGTCGAGACCCCGATGAGGACGACGAGCATGCAGATGAGCTTTCCTGAGACGGTTTCTGACAGTTTGTGCAGAAATTCTTTGGTTATGCAAACCGATTGTTTCAGCAGCTGTCCGAGTGGCTGGTCTCAGACGATCTTGGAGGTGAACATGCTGGATGTGGAGGTCCTGGGCTGGTGTGGTTACACGTGGTCTGCGGTTGTGAGGCTGGTTGGATGTACTGCCAAATTCTCTGAAACGCCTTTGGAGACGGCTTATGGTAGAGAAATGAACATTCAATACACGAGCAACAGCTCTGGTTGACATTCCTGCTGTCAGCATGCCAATTGCACGCTCCCTCAAATCTTGCGACATCTGTGGCATTGTGCTGTGTGATAAAACTGCACCTTTCAGAGTGGCCTTTTATTGTGGGCAGTCTAAGGCACACCTGTGCACTAATCATGGTGTCTAATCAGCATCTTGATATGGCACACCTGTGAGGTGGGATGGATTATCTCAGCAAAGGAGAAGTGCTCACTATCACAGATTTAGACTGGTTTGTGAACAATATTTGAGGGAAATGGTGATATTGTGTATTGTGTAAGTTTTAGATCTTTGAGTTCATCTCATACAAAATGCGAGCAAAACCAAATGTGTTGCGCTTATATTTTTGTTGAGTGTATTTAGGATTAGAGATCACCCGTAAATTTAAGGACTTATTCCGCGAAAATTGTGTAACTCTCCACAATCAGGTGAGAACGTCTCTGCAACAATGGTCACCCCTGTCATTGACACTAGCCGGTCGTATAAATTCCGTAAAAATGAACATACTGCCTAAGTTTACATACCTATTCCAATCTCACCTATTTTTGTTCCCAAATCCTTTTTTACCTTGTTGGATTCGACTATTTCTTCATACATCTGGCAGAATAAGAAACCCAGAGTAAGCAAAGCTGTCCTCCAATGTTTGAAGATTGACGGCGGCATGGGATTACCAAATATGCGCTCCTACTATTGGGCAGCGAATATTCGCTCTCTCGCCTTTTGGTATAAATACAACCTTCGATCGGATGTCCCAGAATGGCTAACAGTTGAGCTGAACTCAGTTCAAAACATGTCACTCTCTGCATTGCTTGGTGCCCCAACTAACTACCCAATACCCAAACAAATAAAGAATCCAGTAGTGCGCTCCGCATTGAAGGTGTGGACTCAGTTTAGGAGGGCATTCAGTCTTGCCGAAATTTCCATGCTCAGCCCTGTTGCATTGAATCCCCTTTTTGCCCCGTCTCAGTACGATACCTCCTTTACGGACTGGCATAAAAAGGGCATCATCTCACTCTCACATTTATTCAAGGGCAACAGTTTTTCTTCTTTCGACAAACTCTCTGAGAAATTCCACTTGCTCAAAATGCACTTTTTTCGTTACTTACAGGTCAGAGATTTTATGCGACCCACCCTGCCATGCTTCCCCAACAAACCAGGTGCTAATCCAATTGACACATTTCTCTCCTTTAATCCAACCTTGAAGGGCGCACTCTCTAAACTATACCGGAACATTATCGCACTCTCGGATTTGACACTAGACAAGACCAGAAAGGTGTGGGAACAGGACCTAGGAGGCACGATATCCACCGACCGTTGGGACTTGATCCTAAACTCGATTCATAAATCGTCACTGTGTGCAAGACACTGCCTAATCCAATTCAAAGTGGTCCATAGAGCTCACAGATCAAAAGCGGAATTAGCTATCATATATCCCGATGTTACCCCCACCTGTGTGAAATGTAAATTGGGCGACGCCACACTCTTCCACATGTATTGGTTATGCCCCCATTTACAAACCTTTTGTAGTGAGATTTTTCGTGCTCTTTCAAATATCCTGAAACGTGTACTCCACCAAAATTCTATGATGGCCTTATTTGGTACCTTTGGGCCTGACGACCCCCGTCTGACTTTGGTGGAGCACCACATGGTCTCCTTCTCTCTCCTGTTGGCCAGGCGGGCCATTTTGCTTAAGTGGAGGGAGGCAGCCTCGCCCACACATACTCAATGGCTGAGGGAAATTATGCACTGTCTTGCTCTAGAAAAGATGCGCTTCTCACTGAAAGGCACTGAGGGCAAATTCTGTAAGACTTGGGGATCCTTCCTAACTTACTTTCATGATTCTTACGCATTGTAAAATACATTTACGGAGTAGGCCCCTGACATCCAAGTAGCTCAATATTTGAAGAACGACAAGCCTGCTGACTGATGTGTGTGCCTTAGCTGTATTTCTTTGGGGGGGGGGGGGGGGGGGGAGCAGGTTCAACGTCCTACCTCTATCCTAATAAGATTAAGTGGAGTCGTCATACGCTCCTACATAGGTGTTTGCATAACACTTGGAAGGGTAGAGCACTTAACTGTACTTTCCATACCGGTACCTGCCTAATACTGGGAAGATATGTTCGGTTGTTGCTATTATTGTTTTTATATTTGTACTATTCAATTCCAAGGTGCATTTGCTGTGTTTTTTTTTTTCTTTTCTTCTCCATGTGTATGTATATGTACGTATATGTGGGTGCGTGTATGTATACATTTGAATACATTCGCATTGGAAATTTAATAAAAGATTTTGAAAGGAAAAAAAAATGTTATTTTACAAACTATATCTTGTCATTTTTTGGAATTAATTGTAAGGCCTGAAAGAAGTTTCTGTAGGAAGTATTTTAGACATAAGGTCAAGTGAGACGGGGCTTTCTAAATACTTGAAAGACACTGGACTCATCAAGAGGATTTAGTACTGCTATGACAGACTGATGCAGAAGGTGGCAGCAATGCAGCAATAAGGATGCCGGCTGCCACTAAACACCATAGAAGAAGAAAGGGTATATATTTTTTATCTATCTATCTATCTATCTATCTATCTATCTATCTATCTATCTATCTATCTATCTATCTATCTATCTATCTATCTATCTATCTATCTATATATATATATAAGCGGTTTTATATGACAAAATAAACGGAACATGGAAACGAATTTTGATGGAAATCCATATACAAACGGAGGTTTTGCAGGACAGAGATGCCACGGAGGGCACCATCTTGGAAGTACTAATGTTACAAGGTCAAAATAAAGGTTTAATGTCAAATTAAAGGTTTTGAAATTAATCCCCAAAATTTTCAGAATAAAGGATGCACATCATTGTGCCATGCGCAAGCCATATCCGAAAGCTGAGGTCAATCTGACAGTCAGCGAGATATGCGAGCCACATACATACACACACACACGTTTCTTGATTTATAGATAGATTTGTGAAGAATATTTGAGAGACCACGTGATATATGCCACATTTTGACCACATGGCTATGCCATATCCGTACGGAATCCTATGGAGAAAAAAAACATATCAACAAACAAGAAGGTGGAGCTAACAAAATTGTTCCCAAAAAGACCTGCAGCATCTGGAGAGGTTAATGTGCCCCGGACAGGCAACTCTCAGATACCACTGCTTGTGATGAGACATTTAAAATAATGTCTGGACTATACGATAGCATGGTTACACCAACCACAAGGAGAAAGGAAAGCTTGCAAAATTGAGAAGTTTGCTTGGCTCATGCAGTCATCATTCACTCAGCGAGTTGTTGATTCTGGAACAGCTTTCCCAGTCATGTGATCAAAGCCACCAATGTGCCTACCTTTGAACATCGTCTGGATTAAACGGTTTAAAGATCTGAAAATTAAATTTGACCACGAGTGTGAATTGCTGCTGAATGCGTTATGTAATCTGCACCTTACTTTGCAGTCAGATTATGCACTGTGGAAAAGGGCAAAGTGTAGTTGGTCATGTCCCAAACGCACCTCAGCTATACATTCAAGCTCTACAGATCATAAAGATCGGGCCCTTTGGTGTCAAAAATTGAGACAGACTGGATTTACTTCTCAAAAATTTAACTTCATCACAAATCAAATTTGCTTACAAATTTGCTTATGAAACCTAATTTCTTACAATTTGCCATGGCTGGTTCCTGCAATTTCTTATTTTGCAATCCAGAAGACTATGAACAATACAAAAACACCACAGAACAACCTGTGTGTGTTTGAATTGGGATAAACAACATGAAATAGAAGATCACTACCCTAGAGGGCAGTGTAATCCATTTGGAAACAGATTGGGTGCTTCAGGGAGGGCACATAAAGGGCCCGCTCAACAGGTAGGCCCATTTATCACTGACATCTGTCTGTGTGCACGAGGCTTAGTGTAGATCCTGTCACACGCACACTTTTGTGCCCATAACAGTAGACGATGGGGCCACCCAAACGTTCTGTGTGCTCCTCACTGCATTTTTAAACCCCAGTGGTTTCACAGACCAGTTCTATTCAGCTGAGACTGAATGCCTAAAATAGTGGAAAATTTAAACTGTTCTCCACACACACACTTACACACGGCCCACCCATGGACAAATGTTAGCAGATTAATGAAACATGCAAATATCCAACAGGTCCTTGCAGCTCCAGCCCCCGACAGTGTCATTGACATGCATAAGAACCATTAACGTGAACGTCAAAAGGCTCAGCTCTGCTGTACTATATGCACCATTTATATGTTAATATTTGAGAAAAGAACTGTTACTGTGCTGGTGCAGTAGAAGTGGGAGCTGAAGTGGGGTGTTAAAGTTGGGGATGGGGGGGGGGGGGGGGGCAGAGGAGCCTTGGACCAGTTTTGAACTTGAGAGGTTTGAGGAACACTGTATCCCAAAAATAAAGTTGTCCTGAACATTACACGGAGGGTGGGTTGTTTTTGGCCACATTCATAGATTTCCTCTGTCGACCTCAAGACTTGTTCCTGCTTCACATGCACACCAGTGTAGCTGGCACTGAAACAGGTAAAATCACAACTGGGCTGCTCCCATTTTGCCTGCTTTTAATAAAGGACAGTAGTGCCATTTCGTCTCACACAGACCGGCTCCTTACCTAGGCAGTTATGGTTTTTGTGTTCTTTCATGATAACTGGCTAGCTAGAGGGCTCTGCGTTCAACCGAGCTCCGCCTTTCTCTTCGGAGTTTCCACAATTCCTTCTACAACAGGACTATTCCTCACAGCGTCGTTCTATTACGATCCCCCACAATACAAAATAATGCAAAAACATGATGAAACAGCTTAATCCGGTGTGGTCCCCCTAAAAATTGGTCCCCCATGGTGACGCGGTTCACGGATTAATGCCTCGTTTCTGCTTCAAACTGCACTCCAGTCATCATCTATCTCAGCGACAGATATCTGCTGCTTTTGTACAACAATCATTTCCATATAAATTCAGCATTATTTCATCATAAAAGTCAGTGGAAGTGAACCAGACACCCTGCTCAGAGTGCTGCTCTGGACCGACAGCTTCTTGTTCTGACTTTAACACGATAGTGAGTATATCAGCTTGGGACTCTGACGAGGGCGGTCGCATCTCCTGCACTCTCCCTTATCTCTGTTCTCTGCTTTTAACCTTCAAGTATCTACTTCACCAGACTGTGAATTCCTCAAATTATATTGGATACTGGATCTATTGGACTACTATTGGATTAACCATGGAATTGATCAGCTGGTCTCTGAACGCTATTGACACCATTTTTTCTACAAGAAGGTCAGGACCGGGGATCCTACCTGTCCAGATGAAACGTATCCTACGGGCTATGTTCTCGACTCCTGGAGTTCCTGGCGTGTGGTATGCTTGGCGCCTTTCTCTGTTGAGGATGTCGAGGATTTATTCACTTTTGGTCTCATGGTAGCAGGGCTGGTACTTTTTGGCTTATGTGCTGCCCTGATCTACCGGAAAATTGGCAAGACGACGGCATCAAGAACCACGGGCCCTCACTTGTCCGTCATGATTAACGAGGTTGGCATTCTCTGACTGCGATGACTCTTGAACTCAGACGCAAATTGGATGACATCTTGGAGCAGATGCGTGCCTTGCAGTTGAAGTTGAAGATTTCAGAGGCCGGTGAATATTCTTAATTCATAATTGGGATCTGGTTGTGCAAGTGCAACTGTTAAAAAGTGTTTTTCACTGCTCAAACCACAACATTACAGGCTTATCAAGCCTGAAGGTCAGATTGCCCGACTGTTTTACTCCAGAGGCATTTTTTTTCGGCCTGGGGAACATTGGCTCTTAACTCACAAAGACAATAAACTGCTTTTCGCAGGACTGAAGCATGTGTCATTCCCTCCCCCCACCCGCCTCCTCCCTCCAGCAACACTCCCCTTTCTGGCGCAGGCTAACGTCACTCCTTTCCCCTTTGGCGGGGGCGGTGCAGTTTTAGCTGCAGCCCACGTTCTTCCCCCCAAGCTGATGGCGGTGCATCTCAGGGTTGCTGCGTGACCTTCACCCACTTGCCTCAATTCGGATAACGGACTTCTTCAAACTTAGTGCACATAAACATCGTCAAATGTGTATGTGCTGTCTTTAATTCTGATGTGTGCCATTATTACAGTAAACAAGTAATAATTGTGGACTAATTGCTGTCTGAGGTAACTGGAGTGAAAACATAATTTCTCCACAGTGAGATCAATAAAGTACATCTCATCTCATATATCTCATTTAAATCAATTCAAAAATTTACCAGTAACAAAATTATAAAGAGAATTGAAGTTTTAAGAGTGGCCATAATAAATATTTAAGAAACTTAAAAGTTTGTGAGCATTGTAAACACTGACACGATGGAGTGTGATGCAGAACAGTTCAGAAAGATACGATTGGAATGTTTTACCATTTACAGTTGGTGATGAAGGGTTTTAAAAAGGAATAGTTTGGACCATGTATCATGCTTAGTTATCATGTTACAGGGTAACGTAAGTCACATGTCATAGAATCCAATGGACGTTGACCTTGTTTGCCCTTTACTTTGGAGACCAAGCATTTCACACAAACAAAACTATTCCATTTATTAATCCTATTAGCTCAACCAATAATTTGCATCACTTTTTATTAAATTGAAGGAACTTTAACGTTTGATCCCTGTACAAACTGAAACTGACCTTTGTCACCATTTTTTGCTGTTTTTACCCCATAACTCCTTATCATTCAGTCATAGATAGTCCAAACTATACCTTTTTGGAATCTTTACAATCAGACAAATAATGTGGTGTAGTTTTCAAAATGATTTGAGCATTTTTAATTTTGACCCCTGTGTAATTCTTCAATTGACCCCTACCTGGCCGCCTATTGAAAATTCAAGTGGCCAGTTGTTTTTTTCAAAACAGTAATGTCTATGGAGTATTTGTGCCAACTTTGGTGCTTGTATCACCATTTGCACGATTGTTTCAGTTATCTGCTGCACTAATGTGGGGGTGCATTGTGAGGATGTTACCCTTTGACTTCTCTTGTGCTTTCAACACAATCATCCCATCTTCTCGTTCAATGTTAAAGATAGGAGTTTTTCTAATTTTCCAAGATTTTTCCTGACTTTGACCTTTGACCTTCAAAATTGAATCACTTCTTGCTTATTAGGATATGAATCTTCAGTAAAAATGTCACAATGATATATGAAAAATTGTGGGCTCCAGGCTGTACACAAACAGACAAATAAACAAACCAACAGGAGCGAAAACATTACCTCCTCCAACTTCATTGGTGGAGGTAAAAAAAAGTTCACTGGACTTCAGAGCATGTTTTTGCTCGTCTATGGTGCAAACACTTTCTACTGCCAGATGATGACACACGCTAAAGAGTACTCGGGATTTAGAGGAAATGGGCTGTAGGCATGAAAACCACTTAAAAGAGTGATGCTGCCCCACAACACTGGCAACTACAAGTCAGTGGTGCTGCCAGTGAATCAGTACATAAGACTTTTGCAACTGCTTGGAAACATTGGAGTTGGAAAGTTGTGAGCTTTCTCTGTAACGCCTTCATATCTTACTATTGAAACAGACTTTTGTCTCTGTACAACCGTCTCAGCGGCTTGTGGTATGAAGTTTGTAGCCAGCTTTAAGGTGCCCTGACTCAGAGAGGGTTGTGGGAGGAGGTTAGTGCTGGCTGCAGTGTCCGGCCCTGCGCTCCTCGACCCCTCTCAACAACAACAGCTGAAATGGTTTGCAGATGTGCTTCTGCTCAGCTAATAAATTCTTTGGGAACTCAGTAGACGAGAAGGAGGGAGTCTGGAGTGCAGAGCTGGCTGGACCTCAGGGGACTCTGTTTGTGTTTTTGGATGTGCATGTGTGTGGATGTGTGTTTGCACAGTGTACAGGTGTGTGTGCGGTGTGCTCATCCTGAAGGTCTTCTTTGTCATGAAGAGTTTTTCTGCATACATTTGCATGTGAAGTGTGTGTGTGTGTGTGTGTGTGTGTGTGTGTGTGTGTGTGTGTGTGTGTGTGTGTGTGTGTGTGTGTGTGTGTGTGTGTGTGTGTGCTCGCTCATTCATTTCTGGACTTGGTCGAAAGTCTGGCTCTGTGTGCAAATGCCTTGAGCTGCTGCTCCCGCTGATTTATAGAATATCAGCGAAAGCTACAGAGACAAGATGGGAAACAGTTAACAGTCCTTCATGGCCTGATATCACTCGAAATATACTCAGGACCAATTAACTCAGATCCAGATGTGTATTGTTACAGTTATTAAAGTGAGTACAACCTTAATAGCCTGAAAATAGTATACATACAGTATATACATGGAATCTGCTGCAGCCACTCTTCGAGTTTGAGGTTAGGGCTCCGAATACTACAATTACGGCTGGGACCACTTTACCTTCCACATCTGCTTCACTTGTTCCTTCAGTCCTTGGTACGTCTTGATTTTCTGGTGTGTTGCTGTCAGCTGGGATTGCCACATCGATTACAACTGCAGTTTTCTTTCCCTTGCCAACCACCAATATGTCTGTATGGTTGACCAGCAGCTGCTTGTCTGTCTGGAATTTGAAGTCCCACAGGACCTTAACCCTGTCATTCGCAACCACCTTCAGCTGTGTCTCCCATCAGGACTTAGGGATTTCTAATCTGTATACGACACAGATGTTCCTGTTCTCTATTCCCGTCACTTTCTTGTGCCGCTCAATGTACGCTCTCCCAGCTTGCATCCTGCTACTCTGTGCTGGACTGTCTCTGGGGCACATTTGCACAGCTTACAACTTGGGTCCTGTTGATGTGGTAGACTCCTGCCTCTATGGATCTGGTGCATTGGGGTTGTTCTTGTGCTGCCATGATCAGAGCCTCTGTACTGTCCTTTATTCTAGACTTCTCAAGCCACTGGTTGGACTTCTTGGTGCCAGCCATTTACTCTATCTGTTGATAGTACATCCCATTGAGGGGCTTGGTCTTCCATAATGCCGCTTCATCATGATCACAGTCTGTCTTCAGCTGTCTGAGGTTCTCTTGTAGCAGCTGATGTTGGGGGGGGGGGGGGGGGGTGTGTCATCTTTGTCATGTAGAAGGCCAACACCAAGGCACTGGCACAAGTCACCATCAAGTGTGGAATATACCACTGCACCTGCTGCTGTTCTGCCTAGGCCTCATCTCCCTCAGCCAACTCATCACAAGGAGTGGATATGGATATTGAATCAGGGGTGGAGTATCCATCAGCCACCTCCTGTACATGGATGACATCAAGCTGTATGCCAAGATTGAGCAAAACAGATTCACTGATTCACCTCAACAAGACCTACAGTGAGGATATCAGGATGTCATTTGGATTGGATAAGTGTGGTTGAATGGTGGCAAAGAGAGGGAAGGGAATCCAGACTGAGGGGATGCAGTTGCCAGAAGGCAGGATAGTGGACATACAGGGCAACTACAAGTACTTGGGAATCCCACAAGTCAGTGGGAACCATGATGAAGATGCAAGAAGGTCAGCCACTACCAAATACCTCCAGAAGGTAGGACAGGTGGTGAGAGCTCAATGGTAGGACTAAGGTCCAAGCCATCAATACATACGCCCTGCCAGTCATCAGATTCTCAATGGAAAGAGGGATATACAGGCATAGACATTTAGCATTTTTAGAGACTTGTCGTATAGGACAAGTAAAATGAGAGAACCACTCGTCCTGTTGCTATCGTGACTTATCCCATGTCTGCGGGTTTGACAATGAGGAGCAGCCGAGTCAAAGTAGTGCCAAAGGTGTGAAGAAATCAATTTAATCTAGCCTTTTTTAAAATAAAGATGACTTATGGTATGTAGTGTATGAAGCACTTGGGTTTTGGGCAAAATTATTTTATTCTTAAATATTATAACTAGTAACTCAATAATAATAATTATCATATACCTATAAATGATACACCAATATGACTGGATAAAACACTAAAAAATAAATAGTAATACACCCTTTTCGTGGACGGGTAATATTTTTCATACCACCCGAGTAATCACCCAATCCGGACAGTGGAGCGGCGCCACGACGAAGAGGCACGGTCAGAGGAACTGTGAAATACTGGTGAGTCACTATTAATAATTTCTTACGTGTACAACCTCGTACGTTGATCATTAAAATTAAATTCGTTAAATTAAAGCCATCATAATTATTTATAGGAAAAAGTTCTATTTTTTTTCTACTAAGGTTTGAACTTTGAATGTTTACATGGGAGAGAAAAGTGAGAAAATGTTAATGCCTGTTTGAGAAAAGTGTATAAAGTGTGTAGTGAGGGGTTTTACAGCCTTAAAACATCGATAATAATTGTAAAAAATAATGCTGACTACTTCGCGGATTTCGCCTATCATGGGTCATTTTTAGAACGTACATCCCTTTCGTGGCCTCGCAGTTTCGCGGATTTCTTTAGTGCAATTTTGCATGCTTCTTCTTCTTTTCTTTTTCTTTTTTTTAACAGCGCATTGTGTTCTGCGTCCTTATCAGACGGGCCGGTCGGCATCACCGTGATTGCTCTCACTGCCTCCGATGCGCGTTCTGAGTCTGGGGCTCGGTAAGCGCCACAGCAGGCCACTCACACCGCCCCCTGTCTGCTGTGCCGAGCTGCATCCAACTCCAGCACCAGGTCCAGAGACTACGCTCACTGTTTTGATGCGCAGCGCCCGCTGCATGGTCTCCGTAACTGCAGCTGCAGAGCTCCGTGGCCATGACTTGGATTCTTTGCGAGTCCCACATCCATACCCCTGGAGGCAGTGAGCGAAGGGAGAGCATGCGCATTGTGTTCTGCGTGCATTTATCATTTATAGGTATATGATGAAATAGTTATAACTGATATAATAATAATAATAATAATAATAATAATAATATTGACCTGATTCTAATACTTTGAAAAAATAAGAATTATTTAATAATAATATATTATTATTATTATTAGGTGCAAAAAAATGTATTTAAAATGGCTTGAAATGCAGTTATCACTTTAAAAACAAGTCACCGTGACAAAAATCACACTTATGTAAACTTTGCAACTAATCCATGGTTCACCTGCATGCTCTGAAACCTGTAACGACGTTTGACCACGTTAGAAAGAAAAATTGGACTTGTCCCATTTCGACAAGGTTATAGGGGATCTGTTATTCAATCACATTTTTTTTTACTTATATACAGGGTTGGGTAGGATTACTTTGAAATGTAATCCAAAAGTAATCATATTACAAATAATCCAAATGTATGTACATACATATATGTAATCCACATGTATTCTTTCAAAGTAATCCTACCCAACCTTGCTTATATATGTGTGTGTGTGCATGTATGTGTCCCTGCAGGACCCAAGGTGGGTCCACATTGCAGCACCCACCATTCCACTACCACACATGGTCCCAGGCCTCACCAGCCGATGTTTGGCCCAAAGCTGACTGTATAAAATGGACATACTGTAATTACAATGGCTGTTTCTAGGAATTAGTTACTGTTGTGTGGGCCGCCAGAAGAGGAGGTACTGCTGGCCCACCACCAGAGGGCGCCCTGCCTGAAGTGCAGGCTTCAGGCACGAGAGGGCGCTGCCGCCATGGACACAGCCGGGGGTGACAGCTGTCGCTCATTACCTCTTGACAGCTGTCACCCATCTACTCAACATCATCTCACTCCATAAAGACCAGACGTCATCTCCACCTTGTTGCCGAGATATCATACTTCATAGGAGGTAATACTCTCAGCCTTTTTGTGAGTTTTGTAACTCTGTTATTGTGAGAATTTGCAGGAGAACTGGTCGTTTGTGAGGAGGCTGTGCAAGACGGCGCTCCTTTTCAGCTGAGACCGCTGCAACATATTGAATGAGAGGTGGAGGTGGCATTCCCACCGTTGTTGTTACTGGGTGTACACACACCCACACTTCACTGTCTTTGTTCTTCGCCAGCAGTACCAGATCCGACAGTCGGGGACGGTGATCACCTGGGAATTCGGGACTTGGCGGCTCCAGTATTCACCAGGTTCTGGGGCGGCGGAAATCGTGTGGTTCCGGCTCTTCTCAGGACAGACGTCTTCTATCCTCAAGCCTGCCCACACGTCACCTCTGTGTATTGACTGTTATGATATTCTGTGATTGTCTGTATGTTCGTTGTGCACATTCACAACATTAAATTGTTACTTTTTGGCTCATCTATTGACCGTTCATTTGCGCCCCCTGTTGTGGGTCCGTGTCACTACACTTTCCCAACAGTTACTGATACTCACATATGGTTACGATTAAAAATGAATGTGAAGTCATATATCAACTTTCTGTTATGCACATGTTCTTAGATGTTCTGTAACCCTGAAAAGTCAAACATTGAGTCATAACTGAGTCAAACACTTTACAGCCAATATGGAACAAACATGATCGAAGGGTTGTGTGTTAGTCAAACATAAAGTGGTGAATTCAGGTGACCTTGAAAAGTCAGACTCAAAGTCATAATATCTGAATCACAAGGAAATAATTTACATCAATATTTGTCAAACCTATAGTTGTGGATGTTACACTCGGTGAGTGGCTCTTTGAATTTGTATTTTAATAAGAAAATGCACTATGGTCTGAACTGCCTGTCTAAATAAAGCATATATTGCGAGCTATGACACTGTTTCCAGAACAGTTGTTTTAGTTTGCATCATTAATTTGCAGTACCAATGAAAATTTTTGGTATTTTAATTCCAATTTTGCTTTCCCATTCTGTTGTAAATTTTGTTCCATATTTGGCCAGGTATTTTCTCCCTGTGGTTGCTCCTTTAAGTTTTTTGCTTACATGACATGAAGGCAGGTGTCACTGCTTTTTCAATTGATCTGGTGCTTCAAAGTTAATCACACTCAAGGACATTTGTTGTGAAAGTGTAGGAACACAGACCCACAACAGGGGGCGTAAAATGAACGGGCAATGGATAAGCCAAACAGTAACAATTTAATGTTGTGAAGTGCACAACAGAATACAGACAAATACAGTTTTGGTAGTACAGACAATTATATGTTGAGTGACGTGTGGGCAGGCTTGAGGATAGGAGACGTCCGTCCAGAACCGAGCCGGATCCCACACGGCCCTCACCGCCAACGGACCTGAAGAACACCGGAGCCGCCAAGTCTTGGATCCCCAGGTGGCCACCGTCTCCAGCTGTCAGACCTGGTACTGCTGGCAGAGAACAGAAACAGTATACGAGGTCTGTCCATAAAGTATAGGTCCTTTTTATTTTTTCAAAAACTATATGGATTTCATTCATATGTTTTTATGTCAGACATGCTTGAACCCTCGTGCGCATGCGTGAGTTTTTCCACGCCTGTCGGTGACGTCATTCGCCTGTGAGCACTCCTTGTGGGAGGAGTCGTCCAGCCCCTCGTCGGAATTCCTTTGTCTGAGAAGTTGCTGAGAGACTGGCGCTTTGTTTGATCAAAATTTTTTCTAAACCTGTGAGACACATCGAAGTGGACATGGTTCGAAAAAATTAAGCTGGTTTTCAGTGAAAATTTTAACGGCTGATGAGAGATTTTGAGGTGATGTCACTCTACATTGCTGCATTCATCTTTCCCTCAATCCTGACTAGTCTCCCAGTTCCTGCTGCTGATAAACAGCCCCACGGCATGATGCTGCCACCATCATGTTTCAGTGTAGGGATGGTGACTGGTTTCCTACAAACATGATGCCTGCCTGGCATTCACGCCAAAGAGTTTGATCTTTGTCTCATCAGACCAGAGAATTTTGTTTCACATGGTCTGAGAGTCCTTCAGGTGTCTTTTGGCAAACTCCAGGCAGGCTGTCATGTGCCTTTTACTAAGGAGTGGCTTCCGTCTGGCCACTCTACCATACAGGCCTGATTGGTGGATTGCTGCAGAGATAGTTGTCCTTCTGGAAGGTTCTCCTCTTTCCAAAGAGGAATGCTGGAGCTCTGACAGAATGACCATTGCATCTCTTGGTCACCTCCCTGACTCAGTTTAGACACCAGTTTAGGCACCTGAGCTCAATTTGGAACTTCATGGAAAAGACTGTGAATACTTATATACATGTGATTTCTTAGTTTTTTATTTAATAAATTTGCAAAAATCTCACAAAAAAACTTTTTCACATTGTCATTATGGGGTATTGTGTGTAGAATTTTAAAAAAATTAATTTCATCTGTTTTGGAATAAGGCTGCAACGTAAAACGTGAAAAAAGTGCAGCACAGTGAATACTTTCTGGATGCACTGTAACTAGTACTATATGAACTGTTGAAACGTTCAGCACTACAACTTATGTGGGTCACATGTCTGTTTTTCTTATTGTGCAAAAGCTACTTTCACACCAGGGATTTCAACTGTCAGCACTCAGATTACAGCGCGGCTTCTCTTTTAACCTTTGCTGCGCCTCAAAAATCACACACCTTACTTAAACGTCACAGTGACAGGATGCAAACCCACTATTCACACGTGTCCATTCAAAAAAAACACACGAGGCCTCTCTATATAGCAGGGAATGATGTTTTTCTCAAAACAAAACTAAAATGTAAAACCTGCACACATTTGCCAAGATGTTGCTGTGTCTGGTTTTCGTCAGCAAACTCCCCCCACACTCACACACTCCTCAACACAGATGTAATCAGCAGCTCTAGAGCACACACACACACACACACACACACACACACACACACACACACACACACACACACACACACACACACACACACACACACACACACACACACACACACACACACACGTGTGTAGAGGACAGAAAAGCCTTGTGACATTAAGCATGGATGACAGAGAGTGGCCAAAATAAACACGGCTATGAGCACAAAGCCTGCCCCCCAAACACACTGTCCTCAGTGCGTAGGCCCAGGGCCCGCAGCTACAGAGGGAGAGAGACAAAGACTGAGGAGGAGAAATGAGAGGGAGAGACAAAACAGGGGAATCGGGTTTTCAGGAACAACAACAATAATAATAACTGGCAGCATGGTGGCTTAATGGTTAGCACTGTTGCCTCACCAGCAAGAAGGCCATGAGATCGCGTCCCACCTGGGCCTTTCTGTGTGGAGTTTGCATGTTGTCCACACGTTCATGCAGGTTCCCTCCGGGTGCTCTTGCTTCCTCCCACTTCCAAAGACATCCAGTTTAGGTGAATTGGTGACTCTAAATTGAGTGTAGGTGTTTCACGCCTGTGTGACTGTGTTTATCCGTCCACATGTGGTCCTGCGATATACCCGGCGTCCTGTCCAGAGTGTACCCCGCATCACGCCCTATGACTGCTGGGATAGGCTCCAGCCCCCTCGTGACCCTTGACTGGAGTGAGCAGGTATGGTGGATGAATAAGTATACCTTGTCACATGTCTGTTTATGTATCACACCCTGTATCATGCCTCAGTGTATCTGTATCTCATACAGATGCGAGCTAAAGAACAATAATCATACACATGAATTATGCAGCAGAACAAATAACGCAGGGATATCATATAAATATGTCAATTATGGAATGTTCTTATGTCTCTCTATTAAGTCATGAGTGTCCTCTTCACTGATGTCTCACAACTTCAGTGTGAGACTCAAGTTGTAGAATTCTCACTGCTCGGGAGGCTCAAACTCTCTCATCTTGATCGGACATCTTGGTTCAATGAAATGATCTGGATCCTGTTTCAGGATCATGCACTTGTCAGCAGGGTAACACAAAATGGGGGTGTGTCATTGGTGGGGCTGAGAAATAAGGGCTCCTGATTTGATGAAAAGCAGGCGATACTAAGCCTGGTATTTTCAATGTCTTTTATGGTATGTTTTAAGATTTGTATCGCCCTTCAGTTTCCAGGGCAGTAAAACTGATAGGACAAGTGTATGATTTATCAGCCCTATTTTTCTTGTATCACATGAGGGCTTGTTTATGAGTATAGGGCAGATTTTCATTGTAATATGTGATAATAACAATTCCATGACCCCAAATCAGGAAAAAGATGGGATGACATGGAAGATGCAAAAATAAAAAAAATAAAGAGCGATGATTTCACTGCAAACATTATGAAACCATTCTGCATTAAAAGCCCGCAACACATTAAAAAAAATTAAAAGAGGTGAAATCTATTCTAAATATAAGGATTAAATCATCAGTTTTACAGTAGGGTTTCTTGAGACAGTCATGGGGATGGATACATGAACATTTCCAAGTGCCTGAATATGTCTTAGTACAGTAGTGTTCACAATAATAGTAGTGCTATGTGACTAAAAAGATTAATCCAGGTTTTGAGTACATTTCTTATTGTTACATTGGAAACAAGGTACCAGTAGATTCAGTAGATTCTCACAAATCCAACAAGACCAAGCGTGTGAATCAGGTGTCCCCTATTTAAGGATGAAGCCAGCACCTGTTGAACATGCTTTTCTCTTTGAAAGCCTGAGGAAAATGGGACGTTCAAGACATTGTTCAGAAGAACAGCGTAGTTTGATTAAAAAGTTGATTGGAAAGGGGAAAACCTATACCAGGTGCAAACAATTATAGGCTGTTCATCTACAATGATCTCCAGTGCTTTAAAATGGACAAAAAACCAGAGTCGCGTGGAAGAAAACGGAAAACAACCATCAAAATGAATAGAAGAATAACTAGAATGGCAAAGGCTCAGCCATTGATCAGCTCCAGGATGATCAAAGACAGTCTGGAGTTACCTGTAAGTGCTGTGACAGTTAGAAGACACCTGTGTGAAGCTAATTTATTTGCAAGAATCCCCCACAAAGGCCCTCTGTTAAATAAAAGACATGTGCAGAAGAGGTTACAATTTGCCAAAGAACACATCAACTGGCCTAAAAAGAAATGGAGGAATATTTTGTGGACTGATGAGAGTAAAATTGTTCTTTTTGGGTCCAAGGGCCGCAGACAGTTTGTGAGACGACCCCCAAACTCTGAATTCAAGCCACAGTTCACAGTGAAGACAGTGAAGCATGGTGGTGCAAGCATCATGATATGGGCATGTTTCTCCTACTATGGTGTTGGGCCTATATATCGCATACCAGGTATCATGGATCAGTTTGGATATGTCAGAATATTTGAAGAGGTCATGTTGCCTTATGCTGAAGAGGACATGCCCTTGAAATGGATGTTTCAACAAGACAATGACCCCAAGCACACTAGTAAACGAGCAAAATCTTGGTTCCAAACCAACAAAATTAATGCCTCGCAGATGTGAAGAAATCATGAAAAACTGTGGTTATACAAGTAAATACTAGTTTAGTGATTCACAGGATTGCTAAAAAAGCAGTTTGAACACAATAGTTTTGAGTTTGTAGTGTCAACAGCAGATGCTACTATTATTGTGAACACCCCCTTTTCTACTTTTTTTACTAATAGCCCAATTTCATAGCCTTAAGAGTGTGCATATCATGAATGCTTGGTCTTGTTGGATTTGTGAGAATCTACTGAATCTACTGGTACCTTGTTTTCCATGTAACAATAAGAAATATACTCAAAACCTGGATTAATCTTTTTAGTCACATAGCACTACTATTATTCTGAACACTACTGTATGTGTTTCACGTAGGCAGTAAAAATATTTACAGGACTATAAATTTTTGTTTGGAAAGGTACTGGATCCTGGATCATGACAAAATGAGATGGTCTTACAGAGCTTTCATGGATCCATTTCCATGTTAAGAGACAAAGTTCTGTTTGGGGGATGGGGGGGGGGGGGGGGGGACGCTACTTTGCACAAGAGCATCACTGAGCCCCTGTTTTGAAGCATACTTACTGTGAGGATTGGTGGTGTTGATGTTTAGGGTGACCCTCCTCAAATGCATGATGATGGGATACTGAGCGGGATAAAGTGGAATAGAGAAGAGATGGATGGAAAATAAAATAGCATCACATCTGTGAACAATAACATTTGATAACCATCAGGCAGTGGTGCACTGCAATGGAACATTTTTGGAAATATGATGCTGCTCCACAAATCACATTTATTTGAATTTTGTTCGCCATCATTTTTTCTCTTCTCGCTATGAATATCTTGGCACCACAGGGGATAGTGGAAGACTTACACTCTCTCCAATCCTATACTGTCTGTACTGTAATATATGTAATATATGAACCATTCATACATGCATATTCTCTTTGTTTCTGCATTATGTAAGTGTTAAAGGTTTCCACAGCCATTGTATAGGGCTGGCAGACTGCCTGGCAAAGCTTAAGGCAGCTGTTTGGAAACATTGCATGTCCCATAGATTGTATCACATGTCTGCAGTGAGATCCAATCAGACAAGGAAGATGATTCAGCTCTAGTCTGTTCCATGGACGATAAACTTTGTAATCGTTCATCTTCATGCAAGGCAAGCACGCAAATATGTCAACAACTTGACTTGTGCACACTGCTGGTAAATGTGTGAGACACATTTAAGATACTAGTACTTTTTAAAAGAATGACAAAGGCATGCATGTTTAAGATTTATAACTATATGCAAATGAGCAGAACAGCACAGTGTGGTGTGCTTCCTTCCAGAGCAGAAGGCTCCCAGTTCAGGACCATTCTGCATGTAATATGGAGTTGTGTCAGGAAGGGGTTTAGGTGTAAAACCTCTACCAAACTGACATGCAGCTCCCTCCAAAGGAACTTACTTACTTATTTTTATAATCATTTAGTTCCTGAGTGATCACCAGCAGCTGTCTTTGTGTTCTTATGTTGCAAGTAAAACACCTCCAAACAAATCTTTTGAAATGAGGTAGAGGTGGGCAGATCGATCCTAATATCGATAATATCGATACCAACGCTGGTATTGATATTGAACAATCCTCGTGTAAAAAAATCGATACTCCGGCTTTTTTTTCTCTCTCGCACGCACTGATTGCTGCACATGCAGATTTATCAAAGTCTACTCTCTGTCTATAAGAGCAGCGCTGCGCTGTGTCACACAACACGGAGCAGCGCACCCTTGTATTGTGCTTTGTCAGCCCTCTACCTCAGGAGATTTTGTTTTAAGTTGTGTTGAGTAATTATTTTAACAAAAATGTTGATTGTGGTAATAAAGTATGTTGTCACGTACAATGTTTGGCAAAATTCTGTCCTAGGTCTTTTGGATCCTTTGGATCTATGAAGCTTAAATATGAAAAAGTATCGGTATCGATATCCGCGATACTGGGCCTGTATTTACTTGGTATCGGGTCAATACCAAAATTCCCAGTATCGCCCACCTCTAAAATGAAGCTCACACCTTCATAACTGACTGCTTCATTTTCTGAATTAGAAGAAATATTGACATTACATTTTTTTTGTTGCAGTAAGAGTATTTAGACATTCAATATTTTTTCTTGGTCCAATGTAGATAGAAAGAAAACACAAATCAAAATCTTACATTTGGATCGAGTGTTGCACGCCCTTTGAACAGCACTGTATTTTGCAAGTTTCGCATGTTACAATATGAATTTAACCATTAGCAAGTTTTTTCCCCCGGGTCAAAGTTATAGGGAACAGACAGGTTTTATAGTTTTGTCTAAAGATAAAGGCCCTGCTCTCACTTTCATCGACATGCAGTCAGTGTTGGAAACCTTGTCCTTGAGCCCCTGTCACACTGGTGTGTTCGTAGAGCTGCGTATTGCGGCGTTGTGTTTCATTTAAGTACGCTCGAAATGCATGCATACTCAGCCTTTTTCCGTGTTTGTAGATTTGCTTGCAGCTGTGTGTGTTCGCTTTTTTAATCCCTTGCTGCTACGCTTTTTTAATCCCTTGCTGCTATTTAAACCCAGTTCAGTCCTGTCGGCTGTGCAAGACACATCACTGCGCTTGGAAAACAGTGGACTGTCATGAGGTTTTACAGTTTCATTACTGCCACTTATGTAGCCAAAGCTGCTATTTTCTGCCTCTGTGGAAGTGCGCTCTATTCTCTACTGCATGGTGTGGTGCACGTCAGAAACAGAGTCATTTAACATTATTGTTATTTATTTATTTATTTTTTTGTCTTGGTGGATCATTTTCATTGTGTACAGATGCTGCAGAGTCTGGCTGTGGTGAAGGCTGCTGTGAATGAAGCGTTGTGACTCTTTAAACTTTTAAAGCTGTGCTGTGGGCTGTGTGATCCTGTTCTTCAGCTGATTCATTCTGGATGCATGCACTCAGTTTTCGGATGTGTACAGGAGTGCGGTGTTGCACAGACTTGCATGCAGTAACGCTGTGCTGCGCAGACCTGTTTAAAACTGCATATTTTCTGTGTTCAGCGCTCTACGCTGAAGAAAATTAAACATGTTTAATTTCTTCCATCCTACGCGCGTAGCCCTCAACATACTGCTGCGTAGGGAGCAAAAACTCAATGTAGAGCTGCTAAAACTGGGCGAAGAGCTGCTCAACTCAGCATACACGATACGCCACAATACGACTCTACGAAAACACAAATGTGAAAGGGGTTTTACTTTGGAAAACCTCAGAGCATCCAGAAGGTTGCACAGCAAATTCACCAGTGCTAAATTTGAGCTGTTAATGCATTTGAGTGCTATGGTTCTGCTGTTACTGTATTTTCAGGAGTATAAGTCGCACTGGAATATAAGTAGCACCTGTCAAAAAAAAAAAGCCTCTTGAAGGGGAAAAAAAACATATCAAAGTCACACTGGAATTATACATTTTTCTGTGTTATGAACTCTTTCATTTGGGATTTTTCTTGCATTGTTGTGTATTTTTTTATTACTGGCATTTCTTCTTTTATAATTGGAGTTTCTTTTGTTTAGTGCTTTGATTCTTGGAAAATCAATCAATCAATCAATCAATCTATCTATCTATCTATCTATCTATCTATCTATCTATCTATCTATCTATCTATCTATCTATCTATCTATCTATCTATCTATCTATCTATCTATCTAAACTTCTCAAACTCCAACAGGTTGGATGGGGAGCGTCGGTGCACAGACATTTTTAGATCTCTCCAGAGATGTTCAATCAGATTCAGGTCTGGGCTCTGGTTGGACTACTCAAAGACATTCACAGTGTTGTCCTGAAGCCACTCCTTTGATATCTTGGATGTGTGTTTATGGTCATTGTCCTGCTGAAAGATGAACCGTTGCCCCAGTCTGAGGTCAAGAGCACTCTGGAGCAGGTTTTCATCCAGGATGTCTCTGTACATTGCTGCATTTATCTTTCCCTCAATCCTGACTAGTCTCCCAGTTCTTGCCACTGAAAAACGTCCCCACAGCATGATGCTGCCAATACCATGCTTCACTGTAGGGATGGTGCCTGGTTTCCTCCAAACATGATGCCTGGCATTCACGTCAAAGAGCTTGATCTTTGTCTCATCAGACCAGAGAATTTTGTTTCTCATGGACTGAGAGTCATTCAGGTGCCATTTGGCAAACTCCAGGTGGGCTGTCATGTGCCTTTTACTAAGGAGTGCCTTCCATCTGGCCACTCTACCATACAGGCCTGATTGGTGGATTGCTGCAGAGATGGTTGATGGAAGGTTCTCCTCTCTCTGGAGGTGAATACTGGAACTCTGACAGAGTGACCATCGGGTTCTTGGTCACTTCCCTGACTAAGGCCCTTCTCTTCTGATCACTCAGTTTAGATGGGTGGCCATCTCTATGAAGAGTCCTGGTGGATCTGAACGTCTTCCATTTATGGATGATGGAGGCCACTGTGCTCATTAGGACCTTCAAATCAGCAGAAATAGTTCTGTAACCTTCCCCAGATTTGTCCCTTGAGACAATCCTGTCTCGGATGTCTACAGACAATTCCTTAGACTTCATGCTTGGTTTGTGCTCTGACGTGCACTGTCAACTGTGAGAGCATCCATGTAGATAGGTGTGTGCCTTTCCAAATCATGCCCACTCAACTGAGTTTTCTCCAGGTGGACTCCAATTACTGTAGAAACGTGTCACGGATGGTCAGTGAAAAAAGGATGCACCTGAGCTCAATTTTGAGGTACATGGCAAAGGCTGTGAATACTTATATACGTGTGATTTCTTAGTTTTTATATTTTAAAAAATTTGCGAAAATCCCAAAAAACCTTTTTCACTTTGTCATTATGGGGTATTGTGTGTAGAATTTTGAGGAAAAAAAAAAAAGAATTTCATCCATTGTGGAATAACGCTGTAACATAATAAAATGTGGAAAAAGTGAAGTGCTGTGAATACTTTATGGATGCACTGTAGATAATACTGGAATAAGCGAAGTGCACATCTTGAGCCACGCGGTGCATTATGGGTACGCTACATTTTTTGGGATGCCGGTCCACATTCAAAGACGGTGAAAAACAACAAGGAGTGCTATGATTTGGACCATTTCAACCTCTGGAAAGTTGACGATTTAAAGTGTTTTTGTAAGCTTGTAAGCGTGGATTGCCTGTTACAACCAGGACTGCGTACAGCAGTAGACAGAAACAGAAAGAAGAGCTGGCTGCACTTGCGTATGCTGCATCAGTACAGAAACTACCGTTGGTGCTGACAAAGGAGGAAGAGAGAGCTGCTGTTGAAAATGACCAGTCCATTTTGATAGTTGGAGACAAACAAATTTCTGACCCCTTGAAGGCAACTGACGGATGGTTAGATGAAGTCCAGGGTCTGAAACTGTGGATATTGCAGAATATTTGCTAAGCAGGGATGAGAAATCGCGACTCCACCAGCTTTGTAGTGACTACAAGGAAGGTGGTTCTCACACATAACCTCTTTGGTGTCACATTTGTTTTGATAAGTTGACAGACATAAATGATATGTGCATGCATGCAGTTTGTTTATAGAACATGTCAGTATTACAATATTATGCGCCATGTCATTCATGGCACGACATTACAGTCATAAGCCGATGCACGAAAACGGCGTCATCAACCACATTATAATTCAGCACAGTTTCAGGAGATTGACAAAATAAATGTGTGCAAGAAACTTACAATTTTAGTCTGTCTTTTATGTCCGTCTGGATCTTTCTTTTCTGTGGGGAAATTGTGTAGAACCACATTTCTTCTTCTTTCCGTCTTTGTGTGGACCCGGACCTTGCAGTCGTGTGTTTTCAGCCAACTTTCAAGCCTATAAATTCCATATGAGCATTTGAAAACAGCACAATGCGCACCTGTCATTATTATATGCATCGCTTAAGGCTTAAAGCCATTGAAGCAATCCCTGTAAGCCTTAACTTTTACAGTCCGCTAACGCTACTGTATACGAAATTCAATGGTAGCAGCTTGTGTTTGGTACCTGGAA
Organism: Thalassophryne amazonica; assembly: GCF_902500255.1. Taxonomy (NCBI): domain Eukaryota; kingdom Metazoa; phylum Chordata; class Actinopteri; order Batrachoidiformes; family Batrachoididae; genus Thalassophryne; species Thalassophryne amazonica. The sequence continues at coordinate 69,745,626 of NC_047115.1, forward strand.
TGTTTGACCCCGTTTGACCCACACATGCGCAAATGCGTTGCCCACTTTGCTTATTATGGAGATGTTTATCTTTCAACAAAGATGTCCTGTCACATCTACCACCCTCTTATCATTCTTCCACCAACACCTTTCTTTTTCTCTCCCCTCCCTTTCTCTAGTGCCGCCTCAGTAATCAAGGAGTAAATCGTAATCTCCAGACTTTGCAGACGCACAACTATTCTTTGTATTAATGTGGAAAAATATAGCTCAGTGCAGATAGAAGCAGAAATCTAAAGTCACGTCCGTGGTCAATTAGGCTTTGAAAATATTTTAAATGTGCTGCACTGAAACAAGCTCTCTGCACTTCAAATGAAAATCATCAGAGGTTTTAGCCCAGAGTAAGCTGCGAGTGTTTAAGTGTTTTAGTGTGGGGCGCACGTTAATGATTTGTGCATGTGTGCATGCGTGTGAACACGTATGGCTGATCTGTGGCTCAAATCCACGCGTTAGCCAGCGACAAGTTATGAAGAAAGGCAGTCAGACATGCCGGCGGTGAAAACATTTGGCTGAGCTCCAGTTTAAATACAGGAAAGGCAGCATTAGTTTATGGCAGTTTAAGTAGCACTGAAGCAACGCATAAAATGTGCCGTTTTCATCCTGCTGCTGAGCGCGTCCTTTTATTTGTGAAATGACTCATCTCAGATGGTAGAACGATAAGATTGTTCACTGGCGTTAACTTACATCTCTGTGAGGAGTTTGTGGAGACAGGTCAAACCTTTAAGCATCTCACATTCAGAAGAAACACATGGCCAACTTTCCCTTTGGAACACTTACTGTGTATTTACACAGTCTGTTTATTCTGGTATCCCTCTGAGACATACTCACACCCCAATGTTCAAGAAAAATGACAACTTCTGCCTCTTCCTTCGGCCACCTTATCATTCCAGCAGCATACATGTCCACCCCTTTGAGGGTTCACCTGTATAACCAAGTGAGAAAATCCATAAAATTTGTACAAAATCCTTATAACCTCCAATCGTGCACCCACTCTGTGGAACAGTCTTCCTGCGACCATGAAGCAGTCGGAGTCCGTGGACATTTTTAAGTCAAGACTTAAAGCCTATTTTTATTCTCTTTCTTATGAATAGTTTTTATTTTTTATCTGTTTTATTCTTTTACTTCTGTTTTTAATTATGTATTTGAATTTTTAATTTTTATTTATTTATTTCAATTTTTTTTTATGTTGAACTATTCTATGTGAGGCGCCTTGAGATGGCTTTTGTTGTGATTTGGTGCTTTGTAAGCCAATTAAATTGAAATTGAATTGAAACTGAACAACATTTTATTGAGTATTAAAGTAAATAAATATGAAATTGATCACTCATTCGTTAAACTTTGGACATAATAAACTCTACATGGTGGATCCTTGATCTCTGGACATAAATAGGAATAAACAAAATCTGTAGTTTTTGTCAAAAGCATTTCCTTTCAGACATTATTGGCATAAATGTCTTTCCATACATCTGAGCTCTTACAGCCGGCTGTGCTGCACCTCATTTGTAAAGAATGAGAATGTCTCATTTTGGGAGGAAAAAAAACGTTTTAGTCGATTATAGTTTCTTGGCTGTAATACAATGTTTTAAAGAGGTGTCATTTTATTTAAAGCGGCGATTTGTTTTGGAGTTATTAATACCGACTGGACTCTGTCTCAGCAGAGCCACGCAGCGTTTGGAGCTGTGCCAATGGAACGGAGGACAATTCTCTTTTCTTGACTACAAGACAAGAGTCCAGTTAGTGACTTTAATACACACAAAAGTGACTCACAGTATTTTAATGGCTTTGAGAGGAGTTAAGAAGCGGACTTGCCATTTCTGAAGAGCAGCGAATCAAAGAACCAACGAGCTAGTGGATCGAAGCATTGCTTCAATGGTTCATGCTTCAAAGTGGAGTTGCGCTGCAGAAACGGTTGATTACAGACCCACTGCAGACCAAACCCTGAATATCCGTAAGACTTTATTTGTACGTCCGTATGACTCTGAAACTCGGAAAAATCCGTATAATTTATTGACAATCCCTATAGGTTGACATGTATGCAGCAGTGTGTCTGAGAACTGGTAGGGCATATGTGAAGAGTTCAGATGCAAAACCCAGTAATAATAATAAACCATAAATTTTTAGTTAATGTCAACATGTACTTGGCTGTCAAGGGGAGCATTTTCAACTGCATTTTTCTCCATTTGAAAAAAAAAGGACTTACTGGGTTTTGCATCTGAACTCTTCATGTGTTGATGACTTGGATCTTATTTCGATTACTGAGCGGGTCCTTGTTACTCTGTATTGGTATCTGGCTGTGGCTGGTTTTTTGGCTTCCTGATTACGTCTCCTGTTGGCTTATAGGACACCACAGTAATTGTTACTGTCTGGAATATCTGCAGGTAGCTTCACTCCCTTGGTCTTAACCACTTTTCCCCTCTTTGCCACTATTTGACCACACTTGTCCAGTCTGAATTTCGTGCTGATGTCACTCCTGAATATCCTGGTGAAGTAGATCATAGAGCTTGATGTCAAGGAGGTGGCTAATGGTCACCCATCATTTATGAAACTGTATCCATATCCAGTATTTGCAGTGATCTGGCATAGACGGTTCAGGCCTACGCAGAACAGCAGTGGGGACAGTGCATCACCTTGGTATATGCCGCAACCGATGGCCCATGTGATGATACTGGAGTCTGCCCCTAGCATTGTTTTCCTCAGCCACAATGAGTGCTCAGTGCTCTTCATTTTGTGCACATCCAAGTACTCCAGTATCCATGTCTGGAGCATTAGATAAAAGGCTTTCTTGTAGTCACTCCACAGGTTAGTCTGTCCAGTTGTAGGGAAGCTTTCACACCTTCCTTGCAAACAATGTTCACATTGTTTGCTGTGAACATTGGACTAAAATGTAAAAATACAATGCAAACTCTGTGAAGTTATGCTGCATTTCTCCTTATTGAGAGCAAATGTGGAGACAACTGACTGGCTGTGTGAGAGATCTTTTGCTCAATGTTGGGTAGCAACATACAAAATGTCCCATGACTTTCAAGGTGAGCAAACATGCTTTCAACATTAATGACTGCTGGTCTACCTGTCATGCCGGTATTTGTCTTTTTGTTCAAGAAATACAATTGTTTTTCCAAATTGAAACTACATTTGTTGCACTAACGAATACCAACCTGATAAGGGCTGATGTGGTTTTCTTCAGGCCATTTCAGACTGATGCCAAAGTGATGAAGTGGAAACGGTCCTACTAAAGGGAGGTCCTCAGGAAGAACGAGCCACAGATCCTGTTAGACGAGCTGAGGAAAGCTTTGTCGACTCTGTCTCTCCTTCTGTTTCACTATCTAAACTCACTCAGGAGTTCATCCTGCTTTGTGTTCCAGGGAACTGCTTCATTGCCCAGAACACATCACAACATTGGATATTTCTTCTTACAGACACAGCTCAGCATGAAGGCATACAAAATGCACATTCAGTACATTAATTTGCACACAAATGTGCATGCTCAGACATGTACAGATGTCCACACACATGCTACCGCAAACGGCAGGTTCAGGCAGGTACACTGACAAATGTGTTTTTAGGCTTTGGGTATTGATATTGTTCTGTTGTGTACCAAAGCTTTGGGACTTACGATGATGAACAGTGAGGTCCTACAACATCTTTCCTGTTTACTCTGCTCGGCACGATAACTACTCTGTGTGTGGGTGTGGGTGTCTGCGTGTGTACTTTATGAACTGTACACAGTGCATTATTACGGTACGTGTGTATCTTGGCATGTGAGTTCTCAGCCATGTGTTCGTGTGTGTCCACTTGTCTGCCTGCCATGATTTGTTGCGTTGTTATGTCAAAGCATTTAGGTTTGGTTTGTATTCAAAAATGCTAATACAGAGTGCAAATATTATTTCTGAGATAACTGGACACTGGTGGGCAATATGGTATCAGTGTTGTTTCTACTGGAACCCCAAAGTGTAGAGTTACATGTGGAGTTGTAATAATCGAGGCTGCTTGAATAACATTTTGTTATTTTATGGACCAGCAGGAAAATAAACCACTCTGATAGGAAAATCGCTGAGAGGAGCAGTGGTGCATGATTTGGTTGAAATTCTGCACCATACAAAGAGCTGAGAAAGTGGACCGTGAGGGCTCTGATGATCGAAAATGAGGCTTTTTTTTTGTTTAGAGGAATCTGTGATCAGGTGACTCGCCATATGTGGCTGAGTGACCCTTGGTCCTGCTTACCAAGAGGCAACACTCAAGCCCCAATTTTGACCCCAACCCAAAAGTGCAGTTCCTTGACTGGCCGCTTGAAGCTGACTCCAAAACATGTCCAAATTTAAAGCAGAAATAAACATGTTTGCAGCCTGGTACAAATAAACGGTTTTGGACTCCATAAATAGTTTCATCCTCCATGACATCTGTGCAGGGGTGAATTTTTTTCTATGTTCTTAGCTTAAGACATTTTAATCCATCAAATTCAATATAATTGTGGGCGTGGTTACTTTGAGTGACAGGGGCTGAGCCCAATCACTCCACCTTCCATAGCCGACTGTGACGGAGTCACTCTGTCTTGTGTTGTTGCCATTTCTGTTTGAAGTATTTTATTACAAACACCTGGAATAATATGGCCTGTTGTGTAGTGAAACATCCTGATGGGTCATCTATGACATCTCTGTTGTAATATTCATACTGAGTGAAACTCTCATGATATTTAAAGGAAAAGAAAACCCACTGATAAGTTATGATTAGGTTGGTAGATTATGATATTGAGAGTACATATGAAAAGTTGTAGGCATGTGTGATCACTTATGTTAAAGTTAAGAGCATTTTTGTATGGCTGGTCTAAAGCCACCAGCAGGCGGCCATGTTGGCTATGTGACCGTAGGACCTTTGTGGCAGGGATGGTGGTGGGATCGAACATGGATGGCTCGCACTAAAGACCATTCGATCCCACCGCCGTCCCAGCCACAAAGGTCCTACAGTCACAATCTGGCATCACGAACAGGATGTGGGTAGTCACAGAACTGTAGCGGGATGAAGGTCCCAGGTCCTGATTGAAAAGATGTTCCCGTTAGCTCAGCTAACGGGGAATTCCCCTTTGGCTGACCTGGTAAAGGAATGGTCTTTAGTGTTTAAATCCGGGTTCGATCCCACCGCTGTCCCAGCCACAAAGGTCTTACGGTCACAGCTGCTATAACAGCGATGTGTGACGTCACATAGCCACAGAGGTTCAACACTCCACCAGTGTCGCCCTGTAGTATAGAAGGGGCAAAGATGTCAGAGGTCTCAAACTCATTCCAGAAAGGGCCGAGAGGTTGCAGGTTTTCTGTGCAACCACCAACTCCACCAGGTGATTTTAATGATTAACATCACTTTGAGCAGGTGGAATCAGTTAATAGGGACAGGGAAAGTGCCAGGGACTGCGGTATTGGAGCTGAACTTATTCTGACAGGTGGAGATGCATACTGTCAGTGTGGGACACATGCATCATCCCTATGAATTGAAAGAAAAGACTTGTCATTCCATTGTGGAAAGGAAAGGATGATCACCTGAACTGCAACAAATGCAGCAATATTACACTGCTCTTTTTGCAGTGAAAGGTTTGTGTAAGGGTTAGGGACCTGAATGGTGCTGTGGAATCAATGGATGCACTATTTGCAGCAGTTGAGCAGCTGAGTGAAGACTGTCTGTGTTTGCAGTTGTCCAGGATCAAGACTAAGATCCAGGCTTTCATTGACTGGACTCAGCTATCAGAAGTGTATTTTTTTATTCTGTGAAAGTGTCAAACTTGTTGAGACATTTACTTATCTGAGTAGTCTTACCTCATGTCTCAAGGTCCTCGGCCTTTGACATTGAAAGATGCCTGGGAAACACGTATGACATCATCAGGATGTTGGACAGAGGTGTTTGATGATGTTGATATCTTTGCAACAAAATGAAGATCCACATCTTTAGGGTTCTGATGCGTCTGATGTATGGTTGTTAGACCTGGACCAAATACGACAATTGGATGTGTTTGACACTAGGTGTCTTCAGTGATTCCTTGGGTACCTTTGGAAAGACTCTATGAAACAAATGTTTGGTTCGGGGGACTCAAAGGTGGTGTACAACTTCCACTGTGAGGGAATCTCAGCTATGATCTTTTGGCCCTGTGGTGCATTTCTCTAGGCATAGTCCAGTATGCAGGTGTCTTAAGAGGTGAGGACCCCAGCAAATCGTAAAGGCCAAGGGGACACCCACATATCACTTGGCTGTGACAGATATATAGCTACTTTTGGTTGGTGGTGATGGACCGGTTGCCTGCTTAGGTGGGTGCCATGCATAACCCAAAGTGTTATAACCCATTACCCATGCATATACTGACAAAGATTCACATCACATCAGAAGATTCATTCATTACAGAAAATTGTGCTGTCATTTTGGAGTATGTATGTCAGAAATATGGTTTTAAAATAACAGGAAGTCATGAATAAAGCCAAAGAAAAGTCCAGATATGCCCATTCTCCCTAATGAGTCAAAAATATTGAGTCCAGTTGAGACTGAGGGGGTAGCAGGGAAAGTCCAGATGTAGAAAAGACAAACTGAAGGTTGTACATATAAAATACACTGATGCTCCTTCCCTACACAAAAGTGTTTTTTTTAAATTACAAACTAACAACATAAGACTATGAAAGGTTGAACTAACCCACATGTTTAAGTAGGTGTAATAAACAATGTAATGCACAATTTAAATCTTTCTAGAGTCCATTTCATTGATGATGACACTGGCAATCTATTCCAGTTGGCACATCGTCACCAGAGAGCGGTGGTGAAAATGAATTGGGGCTCTTATTCCATACAGAGTTTAGGGTTTGTTTCCGCACACAAGAGTGACATGTGAACTAATCAGAGGGACATTTTGCCCAGACACAGAGATACAATTAGGCTGACTAAAGACCTTTAAGTGCCCCTTTGGGGTACAATTAGAGCAAAAATGAAGAATGGAAGTGTTCCATTAGGTCACAGAGCCCTTTTAAAAGTGGCCACTTTCTCTCCCTAGACAAAAAAATTTAGATTTTTGGAATGACACTATTCCTCACATTATACAAGGGATTCAAAAGCAGATACAAAGCAATGTAGCTGAGAGTGCCAATGTGAAATAACACTTAGAAATTATTTGTATAACTTACAGTAGTATTATTATGTCAGTTTGTGAACAAATGATGGCATGGAGTGATGGCAGATCTTTTAAGGATGAAGTGATATGATTTTGAAAATAAGTGGTTAAAGGTAATGTCCCCTTCACACAGTTGAGCAAATGAAGTTGGGTGAATGAGGCCGAAACAGGCCAAAAAAGGTGAATAAAGGCAGAATTGGTGAACCCCGAAAAATTCCAGCTGCTGTTGGAAGGGACAGATGGTCGGACAGCTGTGTCTGGATGCCGTACGATCCCATGGTGAGGGTTTCACGCACGCTCATGTGCATGTGCATGAACACAGTGCGACCACGTGAGAGGTGTGATATCACATCATGCTCACACAACAGCAGAAGCAATTAAATGTACAAATGTACATAAATTGAATAAAATGTGTACAGACAATATAATGAGAGAGCACAGAACATTATAAAAACAATCAATGTAATGTTTAAATGTAAGAGAATCATGTTACTGGTAATGATGTTAAATTGATGCTAGATGACTTGTCGGTTTGTGTTGGAATTGATGAAACAAATGTATTTTGTTTTGCCTGTTAAAATATTTAATTCCTGTTATAAAGAGCAGATAACACAAACATTTTTATCTTGATTTTCTTTTTTGTTCATGAACCATGCCCATGGATGTAAACAAGGAATTAATGAACTGACATGAATGAATTCATGACCTCACATCATGAACACATCAGCCAGCCACACGGAGGCTCTGCACATCCACCTGTCTCTGGCCAATTGGTGTCTGCGGTGCACACTGAGGAGCAGCTGAACACATTCCAAAGGTGATTTGTGTTTTATTTTTCACCATGTCATGAGAGCCTGCCCACACATGCATCGTGGTGGCATGTTGAGAGCTGATGTTCTTCATGGCACAATATGTGTTCTCCAGCTGTAGCAATGACATAGTGGTCAGGTGCAGCTCTGACTGCATGGACGTTGGAGTCCACTGCATGGCACGTGGACTCCGGCCGAGAGTGGGTCAAATGGGTACTTATCCGCCATTTGCCGTCATTCAGCCGTTGGTGTAAAGGTTGGCTCGATCACACCATTCGGCCAGGGTTCAATGTGGAAGATTTCATGCAACCCCTCAGCTGCGGCCCGATTTGTCCGACCAGTGAATGACATGCTGTGTGATTGTTGCAACCATGGTCAGATGGCAGTGCGACCTCATCTTGGCTGTCGTTCGAATGGATTTCCAGTGCGAGCGACACGTGAATGTAGAGTGCATGTGCTGTGGCCAAATGGACGAGGCGCTCGAGGAGGTTCCAAATTTTCACGATTGCCTTTCATATTCTCCTTTGTGTGCCATTCGGCCTCAATCGTGTTATGTGTGAAGAGGCCATAAATGTTGCAAACCTAGGCCAAAGTTTTTGGACCTTTGCTTATATATGTCATGGCTCATGTTATGATGATAGTTTACTTGTCTCTGGCTTTCTAGCCCTTTCAGCATTATCTGTGACAAGTTATGTTTTAGTGTTTATGTGCTCTGCTGTAGTAGTGTAATCTCCTTCTTCTCATGCTTTGATTGTGATGGTCCTGCTCCTAGTGCATGTTGCTGTTTTACTTCCCAGGAACTTGGCTTCTGGGTTCACGAGCATGATTGCTTCCTGATTAATTGAATATATCCAAGTTAATCAACAGCTCCAGCAGGGGACCCCAAACTTCCCTTTCTGTTCCATTAAATATTGACCACCACTGACTGGGGGATATCGAGACATTCCCAGGGCAGTGTGGAGATATAATCTCTCCTCCTAGTCTTGGGTCTTCCTGGAATCTCCTTCCAGCTGGACGTGCCTAGTACACGTCCCTAGGGAGCTGCCCAGGGGGAATCCTTACCAGATGACCGAACCACCTCAGCTGACTCCTTTCAACATGAAGGAGCAGCAGCTCTACTCTGATCTCCCCACGGATGACCGATCTTCTCACCCTATTTCTAAGGGAGACACCAGCCACCCTGCTGAGGAAACCCATTTCAGCCACTTGTACCTGTGATCTAGTTCTTTCAGTCATGACCCAACCCCCATGACCATAGGTGAGAGTACAAATGAAGATTATCCTGTAGATTGAGAGCTTTGTCTTTTGGCTTAGCTCTCTTGTTATTACAACAGTACAGCAGATTGACTTCAACACTGTCCCTACTGTACTGATTCTCCGACCAATCTCATGCTCTATTGTCCCCTCACTCGTTAGCAAGTCCCAAAGGTACTTGAACTCCTTCACTTGGGGACCTCATTCTCTACCCGGAGTAGGCAATCCATCATTTTCCTGAGAACCATGGCCTCAAATTTAGAGGTGCTGATCCTCATCTCAGCTGTTTCACACTCGAACCACTGCAAACCACTCAAACTCACTGTGAACCAGCCCAGTGAGTGCTGGAGGTTACAGGCTGATGAAGCCAACAGGACCACATCATCTGCAAAAAGCAGTGACGAGACTCTGAGCCCAACACACTGAAGACCCTCCTCCCCCGACTGCGCCTGAATATCTTGTCCATGAATATCACCAACAGGATTGGTGAGAAGGCGCAGTCCTGGCAGAGGCCAGCCCCCACCAGGAAAGAGTCCGACTTACTGCTGAGAACCCAAACACAGCTCTCACTTTGTGCGTACAGAGATTGGAAAGTCCTGAGAAGGGAGCTCCTCACTCCATTCTCACGCAGCACCTCCCACAGTTTCTTCCAGGGTATCCAATCATACGCCTTCTCCAAGTCCAGAAAACACATGTAGACTGGATGGGCATACTCCAAGGCTCCCTCCATGATCCTTGTAAGAGTAAAGAGCCAGTCGGTTGTTTGACGACCAGGACGGAACCCGCATTATTCCTCCCGCATTGTCAAGGCCACACAGAACCATATCTTATGATGTCACTGAATCACAAAGATTTAATCTGCATGAGTGAGTGTCATACATAAGGAGTAGGTGTCGCACTCTCCGAGTGCCCCTTTTTGTTCAGCCCTGTCGATTCAGCTGTCTTCTTCATTAGCCTTTATCCTCGGTGCTACCAGGCTGAAGAAACACATGACTGATAAAAAATGTTGGGAAATAGATCATCATCATCATCATCGTTCCCCCGTGGCATCGGAGACAGCCTTGGGGTGCTCTTGCTGGAATCGTATATTCAGCAGATGCAGGAAGTCGGTCTTCACCATCATCATTTTCCTTGCCTGTTGTACATCAACAGCAAGTAGTTTCTCCATTCTATTCCACACTTTCCTTGGAGCCATAACATCAAATAGCACCTGTTTCTGGAGGTTGTCATTATCCAGTCTACACACATGTGCAAGGTATTTCATATGCTTTATCACACAAACATCACAGGTTGAAGGAATGTTTGTAAGGGCACGTAATTTCTCATTTGATATTCTGAAGCTCAAATCAACTTTCGTTCCTTCACGTTCTGCCTGATCCGGTGCATTTTTTCGTTTATATCTTCCCCAAACCATTTTTCTTAAGAAGCTATGCAAAATTACTTCAACCTTGTTCAGTTCATTCCCTGTTAATTCCCATGCTTGTACACTGTACAAAAACGTTGATCATATACAGGTGGTTAGGAATTTCACTTTCATTGCAAGTTGTATCCTTCTATCAGTCAGTGCATGTTCTAGCTCATTCCATTTCTGGTATGCTGCACTGATTCTAGTATGTAAAGATTGCATGGTACATTCAGAGTTGGTAATGGTGTACCCTAAGTACTTAAAACTCCTGACATTCTTTAGTTTGTTTGAACCAATGTTAAACAGTCTTGGTAGCTCCATCAGATGTTCGTCCACATTGAAGACCATTGTTTCAGTCTTTGTATATGAGCTCTGCATCCCAAACCGTCTAAAGGTGTTAACAGAAATGGTGAGCAAGTTCTTTAATTCCTCTTGTGAATTAGCAAATATGAACAATACATTCTGTTTCTGGAGTAACTACTACTACTCTGTCCTAACTCATTGTCAGATATCAGACTGGGGTTCATCTGTTAATATGCAAACATTATTGTCATACATGTGTGAGCAGTGAAACCCACATACACCTCATTAGAGGTTTACGTTGTTTTTGTGTATTAAAACTAAAGATGAGATTCTGTTGGGGGGGGGGGGGGGGGTTGACAGGTATTTTAGCAGAAACAGAAGGATTAATGTGTAGAATGTGCACATCCGGTTGATTACACACAAAAAACTTGCAAAGCTATTTCACCTACAAAAACTGACATTTGAAAAGGAAGAACAGATGGTAAAATCATGGACAACTCATGTACGCTTCAGGCCATGTGTACCGTTTTCCAGTAGGACTTGAGCTGGATCACAAATTGTAACAATAAAACAAGAGAATAAATGTAATGTGCAAAATTATTACTTATTCTTCAGTGGCCAGTTTCACAGATATCTTTTAGACCTGATATTGTTTTTTTTACTGTAACATCCATTTCTTAATTTCTTTCTGAATCAATCATATTTTCTTCCAGTTGGACAAATTTCTATTGAAATCTGCAGAACATTTATGAAACTGATTATCTAAAACAACTGTTTTGGTTAATCATTCACTTCTGAATGAATTTCTGCAGGCAGCAGCTGTGTTTTGCTTTCCGTACTCTAAATGGTGTTTTCTCACTGAGGGAACCTCACTTTGGCCAATACCTTGTTATTCCAAAGTCACTTAATTATTTCAGTGATGATAAGATTTAACCATGTTTTCTGTCTTTATTTCCCTTTACATTATAATGATGGATGTACTCTGAGTAATATGTTGTAGTCATCACAACAATTGAGTCATTGGTGAGCTGTATGAGTGCTATAAACAACAGCAGCGGTGGTGATGAATGGGCATGTGAACTACTGCTCTGTATCTGTTTGTTGAAACCTGCCATTGAGTTTATGCAAAATTGTCGCTGTCTGTAGGGATCAATGTTTTGATGCTACTGGTGAACGTTGATTTATAGGTAATCATGGGAGAGGACATTGACCTAGTGAACATTAAAGTACATACATATTTGTACAGGGATACAATTTTTTTTTTTTGGTAATTTTGGCTTTGTACACCACCACAATGGAGTTGAAATGATGAAATCAAGAGGTGAGTGAAGTGTAAACTTTAAAGCTGCAGTAAGGGCTCCTTCACACATAGTGCAAGTTTGTTCAGCGTCTGGTCAATTACGGCAAAACAGCGTGAAATAGTTCGAAACAGTTTGAAATTAGTGCACCACGAAACATCGCACTGATGGGCAGGCATGCACGAACCCGGTGTGAGAGTTCCTGCACAGGCCGGTGTCTTTCGAGCAGGAGCAGTGCCAGGTGCAGCACATGGCGCTGCTTATGTGGAATAAATAAAAACCAGATGGTACGTGAAGAACCACATCATGCCGCTTATGTGGAATAATTTAAAAAAAGAAAAAGACACACCACCTGGGATGTGAACTCGTGCCTTTCAAAAGCTCTGATTGCTAGTCAGTGACTTTACCACTGAGCTACAGAGCTGTTCTTTGAAAGCTGCGGGAAACTGCCACATATCAGGAAGGACATGGAATTATTACAAGAAAAATTAAAATCCCACACCATTTAAAAACACCGCATTTTCAAGCGAGCAATACAAATATGATCCGTCTGTTCATCTGTAGATGACCCATGGTCACTGACATACAGTCATGAAATGACATGAATGAGAAGCAGTGTGCTCTGATGTCCACAGCTACTGGTCCGATGTGTCCAGTCAGCCGCACGCATGTCCTACCCGACATGTGTGTCTTGTGGACGGCATGCCGCAGCACAGACACCGCGTCGTGGAACAGAGCTCATGTGGGTGACGTGACCGTCAGATTGCCTGCTGCGTGTTCTGATCTGAAGGTCCGTTTCAACCTGGCAGGCTGTCAATGTCTGCTCCGCTACTTTAACTACACTCAACAAAAATATAAATGCAACACTTTTGGTTTTGCTCCCATTTTGTATGAGATGAACTCAAAGATCTAAAACTTTTTCCACATACACAATATCACCATTTCCCTCAAATATTGTTCACAAACCAGTCTAAATCTGTGATAGTGAGCACTTCTCCTTTGCTGAGATAATCCATCCCACCTCACAGGTGTGCCATATCAAGATGCTGATTAGACATCATGATTAGTGCACAGGTGTGCCTTAGACTGCCCACAATAAAAGGCCACTCTGAAAGGTGCAGTTTTATCACACAGCACAATGCCACAGATGTCGCAAGATTTGAGGGAGTGTGCAATTAGCATGCTGACAGCAGGAATGTCAACCAGAGCTGTTGCTCGTGTATTGAATGTTCATTTCGCTACCATAAGCCATCTCCAAAGGCGTTTCAGAGAATTTGGCAGTACATCCAACCAGCCTCACAACCGCAGACCACGTGTAACCACACCAGCCCAGGACCTCCACATCCAGCATGTTCACCTCCAAGATCGTCTGAGACTAGCCACTCGGACAGCTGCTGAAACAATCAGTTTGCATAACCAAAGAATTTCTGCACTAACTGTCAGAAACCGTCTCAGGGAAGCTCATCTGCATGCTCGTCGTCCTCATCGGGGTCTCGACCTGACTCCAGTTCATCGTCGTAACCGACTTGAGTGGGCAAATGCTCACATTCGCTGGCGTTTGGCACGTTGGAGAGGTGTTCTCTTCACGGATGAATCCCGGTTCACACTGTTCAGGGCAGATGGCAGCGTGTGTGGCGTCGTGTGGGTGAGCGGTTTTCTGATGTCAATGTTGTGGATCGAGTGGCCCATGGTGGTGGTGGGGTTATGGTATGGGCAGGCGTCTGTTATGGATGAAGAACACAGGTGCATTTTATTGATGGCATTTTGAATGCACAGAGATACCGTGACGAGATCCTGAGGCCCATTGTTGTGCCATACATCCAAGAACATCACCTCATGTTGCAGCAGGATAATGCACGGCCCCATGTTGCAAGGATCTGTACACAATTCTTGGAAGCTGAAAATGTCCCAGTTCTTGCATGGCCGTCATACTCACCGGACATGTCACCCATTGAGCATGTTTTGGATGCTCTGGACCGGCGTATAGGACAGCGTGTACCAGTTCCTGCCAATATCCAGCAACTTCGCACAGCCATTGAAGAGGAGTAGACCAACATTCCACAGGCCACAATTGACAACCTGATCAACTCTATGCGAAGGAGATGTGTTGCACTGCATGAAGCAAATGGTGGTCACACCAGATACTGACTGGTATCCCCCCAATAAAACAAAACTGCACCTTTCAGAGTGGCCTTTTATTATGGACAGTCTAAGGCACACCTGTGCACTAATCATGGTGTCTAATCAGCATCTTGATATGGCACACCTGTGAGGTGGGATGGATTATCTCAGCAAAGGAGAAGTGCTCACTATCACAGACTGGTTTGTGAACAATATTTGAGGGAAATGGTGATATTGTGTATGTGGAAAAAGTTTTAGATCTTTGAGTTCATCTCATACAAAATGGGAGCAAAACCAAAAGTGTTGCGTTTATATTTTTGTTGAGTGTATTTATGCACATTCCAGCCATTTGTGGCTGGCCTGCGTGTGCACATACATTGTTGTTGTGAAGACAAACAACACCTCTCACCTGTTTTAAAGACAACCAAATCCCACACCTGCAGGTGCTGCAGACATGAGCAATGGTGTCGGCTTCTTTCCACTTCCAAAAACATCCAGGTTAGGTGAACTGGTGACTAAATTGACTGTAGGTGTGAGTGATGATGTGAATGTGTTTGTCGATATGTATCGGAATGCTATAGACCAGTGACTACTGGGATAGGCTCCAGCTCCCCTGTGACCCTTAAATGGAATAAGTGAGGGGTACGGAAAATGAATGAATTAATAAATACATAAACAAACAAATTAATAAATGCACTGTTGAGCAAAGCAACACAAAAAGGCCTGGAATACCACAGAAGACAACTCATGGCACCTACAGACTGAAATTTCATCAATCTTACAAGTTAAACACAAACCTCAGTGTGCAACATGGATTTCTTTTTAAAGTTTAGGAAAGACTTCAGATTTGATGTATGTAGACTGTACAATGTAATACCTACAGAATCATGGGCAAGACACAAGTCAGTATATAAGAATGAAGCATCAGCAGCACGCTAACTCCAAAGAAAAGGCTTGTATCCATAATGCTATATGGATACAAGCCATGTTGTGTCATTTCATTATTTGTGATACAGTAATACCATCATACATAGTACTGTGTGACCTTGACATTCGATTAAGAGTTAAACAATTGAGCTTTGAGTCTGATGTATAAAGATCACCTTAATTCAAAGGGCATGTAGTAAAGAGAAAGCTGATATGCTTTCCTACTGGCATTTCATAGTTTTAACCAATTTTCCAAAATGGCCATTCTCAATGAGTATGACCTTTCAAGGTCTCACAAGGCCAAAAGATATGTCTCCAACAGGAAGGTGATATGAGGGCGCTTCAAAAAGTTCTCAGCCTCATCCAGAAAACATCACAGGAGGATAGATCTTGCATTAGCTTTCAACATCTCCATTAAATTTAACGCACTTGCTCTACCAATGTTCAACCTTCACCATCTCTTTGTGGGAGAACGTGATGCCATCTCGAGATTCCAGATACTTTCATTTCTGAGTGAGGCCGAGAACTTTGTGAAATACACCTGTATGTCTTAATAGCATTTTTATAGATGATTCAAAACTTTCTTCAAGTAAACAGCTCCAAAACAGAAGTCATTCTAGTCTGCACCCCCCATCAGGTCTAATCATCCACTATAACCACTACCTCTTTCTCTGGTCAAGATATTCCTCTTTCAACTACCGTTACTAATCTTGGTGTGAGACTGGACCCTCACCTCAAATTTCACAGTCACATCAATCATCTGTTTAAGACTTGCTTCTCCCACCTCAGAAACATCTCCAAGCTCTCTCCCTCCCTCACCCTCACTGATGCTGGAAAAACTCCTCCATGCCTGTGTCTCCTCTCGGCTTGACGACTGTAACTCCCCGTTCTTTGGGATCTCTGGAATAAACGTTCAAAGGCTCCAATACATTCAAAACAGCGCAGCTAGAATTCTGATGAGAGTACATAAACAGGAACACATTACAGCTATACTCCATAACCTTCACTGGCTCCCCAGCACCCACAGAATCCATTTTAAAATTGCTCTTATCACCCACCAATGCATCCATGGCAATGCCCCCACATACCTCAAATACCTCCTCACTCCCCACAAATCCTCCCATTCCCTCTGTGCATACAACACTAATCTTCTCCGTTCCCTTCGTACCAACCTTCACATCATGGGAGATAGGGCTTTCTGTTCACCTGCCCTTCATGTATGGAACTCCCTCCCTAACCATCTGAGGGCTCCACAAACTGTTGATGCGTTTAAGCCTCAAGACATACCTGTTTAAACAGGTCTATCACATGTCTCAATGATTTTAATTTGTTGCGTCTTAGTCTTTTTATTCCATTTTATTATTTTATATTGGTTTTATTCTCTTCTGCTTACTGTTTTTATCTTAAGATTTTCTGTTTTTAATCTCTTGTTTATCCTTGGCTTTATTTATTTATTTATTCTTCCTGTAGCACTTTGACATTTTTATTAATGAAAGGTGCATTATAAAATAAATTTATTATTATTAATAATATTATTATTATTGTTGTTATTATTAACCATGGGTGTATCTTTTACCAATTTCTCGATATAGCCATTCTAAATATCCCTTATATATAGGGCCGACATTTGACATTGTCTTATTACAGTGACTTTAAACCAATGTTTCTCAAATTCAAATTACTTTGTCCCTCACTGAGCCTCATTCATTTCATCAAGTGTGGTCCAGATGGGCAGAGACACAAACACCCCGTATGTGCTAATGGATGTGGGTGTAATGATAGTAAGGACAGCAGACAGGGATGTGAAATTTTTACATTCCACTTCCATATTATGACAGACACACCAATATATCCTTTGTAAAATAGAGAATCTGGAGAAATTGAGAACATGGCGGTAAATCATATGTCAGTTACGAAAAACTTGTGTTAGCCAACATGCTAAATGTTGGACACGAGCTGCCACATTTACACTGAAATGATGTGATGTTCTATGGAAAAGCTTCTTCTTGACTCTCCAAGTGGCATAGCTTCACATTCAGTGAGATTTAAATAAATAAGCATGACTTATATATTTAAACCTGCTTATTTTTAAATCAAGAAAAATAACATTTCTGCTATTTATGTTATTGTGTACGTTGAGTATGTGTTCCTTAGCACACAAACTGAACAAAGTAAATACAATAAAGGTTGCTCCAGACCTCCTCTCCTCTCCTCTCCTCTCCTTTCCTTTTTCCTTTCCTTTCCTTTCCTTTCCTTTCTCTTCTCTAATGTCACTCTCAGCTGTAATTAGGCCTGACTCCACTTTGATTCCATAAAACAAGGACTTCTTTTCAGGCAACCCATCAACGGTCCATCTGGAAGAACTTTAAATGTCGTTCCAACAATCTGCCAAAATGTCTTTTAACCATCAGAGCAAAAGGGGGGAAGAAGAAAAATAACCCGCTTCACGCGACCTGTATGAGACGAGTGTAGCAATCAGTCTGAACGTTTGTGGAATGTGCTTTGTGTGTTGATAGAAGCCACAAACGTCTGCGTAAGCATGCACTTTAGTGCATTGATTTCTGGAAAGACAAATTAGGGAGAAATACATTTTGAATGACAAGATCTCCCAAAACAAAAGCGAAAATGAAAAAAAAATGTTATTGGGGAAATATTTTGAAACAGGCCTTTTTTCCCCCCCTTTTAATGCCATAAGAATGAAGATCTGAGTCAGAAATTTAATGTCGAGGTGAGAGAGGTCGAAAGTGAGATGTTTGAGAATGTTGTGACAGATTATTGACAAGAACAATCCTGCTCAGCGAGGGCAATAAATCACCTGCAATCACATGTTCACTTTTCTCCATTAAAAGCTCAATCTGCTCTCAAAGTGTTGCAGCCTAAAAGCCGTCTGTTACCTGCCAGATTCACGTGAGAACGTCAAACATGCGCTTCTTTTGCATATATGCACCAGCGACCCAGCGGTGAGGCACGAGTGTTTAAATCAGCACAAGTGTGCACTCAGAAGTCACAGTGGGTCCAAACTAAACAGTTGCACAGGTTTTTATTTCAGACCTGTTTCAGCCTTTAATGGCTAAATCAACATGACTTCAGCAGCAGCATTCCAGCTGTGCAGGCAGCTTTGGACTTTGTCACACTGAGCATTATTTATGTCTCACACGAAGACAAAGCGTACGGCGATACACCACTGTTTCATGTTCAATTCCTGCAGCTAATGTAGGATGATAAAAATTCTCCCATAATGTACCTAGAGTCAGAAAACACACTTGGGTGGTGAAGGTGTTTTCCTGCACCATTTTTTTTAATGGCAGCTACAGCCAGAGGCTGATGAGCCAGGGTTAAAACAAAGCCAACTAACAAAGAAATAGTAATTGAAGTCACACCTGCGTTTGTCAGTGGGTGTTACCTGCAACTGTCAGTTGCTGTTGCTTTATTGCAAATGCTTACATGAGGCATTACAGTCAAATGGCTCTGAATGGAATCAAGCTGGATGCTTTGACATCTGCATCAGCTGATTACGATAACATTTTGTTTTATGCCCTATACTGTGTACTAATACATTAAGATTCCAAAATTTTTAAAATACAGCTGCTAGAGTTTTATCCACAACTGGAAATTTGGCCATAACACTTCAAAAATGTATTTTTTTTTTAAACTTTCACTTTTGATACTCTGTGTGCTTCTTAAGGTCCACTAACACTTGCACGACTTTGATGCACGCACTTGCATGCCCTGTGTCGTTCAGGAGAGTAAACGCGTCTTTAACGGGTGCAGACTGAATGTGAGAGGGTCAATGGGGCGTGCAATTGTGCAAAGAGAATGTTCAAAAAAATCTTTCACGCATGAATGTCATGCAGCGTGGCATGATCAGCTCCCTAACGCTACGTGCAGCTTGTTAAGTGGAGTAAAGAAGAAGTGAACAGAGCGAATGATTGCGTCAGCAGATTGCATCAGAGTGCAGCTTGTCTGAAGGATTATAACGAGATGTTAAAGCTATCATAAACATACTTTTACAGCTGCACATAAGAAGGAAAGAACATGCAACTGTTTTACCATGCCATGACAATGTAAGCATGACAAATAATTACCTTTTTAGACGGCTCCAAATGCTCTCTCCAGCTTGTACGGTTCGACTGCTCCAGCTGGAGCAGTCCTTTGTGATTCAGGAAGCGATTAGAGCCATTTTCAGCAGCCAACTGCAGAGATGATGATTTATCCACTACAAAATAATTATTTTATATACGCAGCTTCCAGTACTCAGCACGTGGCAGCCGGTGGAACAAAGCATGGCGTCCAGCTGGAAACATAGCGGGTGGGATCATCACTACGACGTGCGTGCATCAAGTGTCAGCGCACCTTTACCCTGTGTGATGCTATACAATGCTGCTGGAACTTCAATTTCCCTGAGGGAGACTTCCCAAAGGATCGATAAAGTTCTATCTAATCAACTCGAAATGGGCCCGATGTGAAAGGGGCTTAACAGAAAATACTGAATGCCACTGTGGCCTCTTATATGGTGTCGAAGAAATTGTTAAGGTTAATGTGTCATTGTCTTGTATTCTGCTGTGCCAAGTTTCAGGTATATGCTATGTTCAAAGGTGAAAAAGAAGTCAGCAGGCTGCAGAGGCTTTGTATTATCGTGTTCTTGTGTTTGTGGGAATCTTTTCACTGTTGACGAGACAGACAAATTCAAGTGAATCTTTTATATGGCAACTTAAAACCTTTTTTTTTTTTTTGCTTCATTTTAATTTGTATATAACATTATTTCAATATATGAAGGGTGACTGAAAAGTTTTGAGCCAGACCAAGAAGAAACAACAACTGACTTCCCCTACTCACTTCACTGAAATGTTGTGTCTGCAACACTTTAGTGGAGTGAGTCAAAATTTCACACAGTCTCAAGAGAAATGTCAGTTTTTCTGAATGCCAAAAATGGAAAACCACACACTACTTTTTCTGGGTCAGGCTCTAAACTTTTCAGTTGCCCCAGTCTGTAGTTATGGGCCTTTATTAAATTATTAATGCTGAAATTTATAACAATGTTCCTATTTTACGTTGTTTTCTTTCTTTTCTAAGTCAGGGGTGGTGGCCAAGTGGTTAATGCACTTGGTTTCAGTTCAGAAGGCTCCGGGTTCAAATCCCACCCCTGCCACATTTCTCCATGTAATGTGGAGTTGCATCAGGAAGGGCATCCGGCATAAAACCTGTGCCAATTCAACATGCAGATCCACCTTGGATTTGCTGTGGCGACCCCGAGTGCAAACAAGGGAGCAGCCGAAGGGACTTTACTTCTTTCTAAACTTTTTAAATGCATTTCAGTGCTTTTTGAATTGTGCCGATGTTGTAAAACAATGAAAAGGTTGGGGGAGATACAACTGCTCGAGTGCGCTGTCCTTTTGTTGCAGTGACCGGTATTAGGGGCAGACTACTCTTTAGCTCTCGGATGATCTGGTCATGCATGCTGCTCTGTTAGGCTGGCCGCTCATGCATGCTGGTACAGGTAGATCTGTGAGCACTGCCCCACAGCTGTGGCAGCCAACATTATTTGGCATTAGTACTGCAGATCTCACTGCTCAGGTACACTGCTCCATCAGGCATGTCAACAATAAAATCCACCTTTAACACACATGCACCCTCTCAACAATGTCAACATAATAGAATAACCAATAAACATTAACAAATAAGTTAAATCACAATTATTTACAGCTGCTCACAATTTTCCAAGTAACTCTTGTGTTCCATTTACAGTGACAAATTGAAATTTGCCCCTGACTGCTACAGTGTTTCTGGTGATATCGTAAAATCACTAGGGACTATTTGTCCACTGGTGGTTTCCTTTGCTGAAGATTCAACATCCAACTTTATAATTCATTGTTCAATAACGCTTGAGAAAAAGATGTATGTTCACTGGTGTGAATAATGGTAAACAAGTCCCAGTTCTACCTTTGCTGTCTTACCCACAAGGTTTTCCACATATTTTCTGTTGTATCTATTTGCATTGCCTGATTTTGGTGGTGTTCTATTGTTTGCTGTTGTGTGTTCAACTGACAGAACCTAAAACCTCAAAGACTCATATTACATGACTCATATAAACTGAAGAAAAATACACCTGTATCACCTGGACTTGATGCTCAATCTGGTGACCACTGAGTGAGCAACGGTTACAAAGTAGGTGTTCTAGTAGTAGTAGTAGTAGTGTTATGTTCCTGCCATTTTGAAGTGGCTGGCCTCTTACACTTTTATTTATTCATTTTTAAATAAAATTTTTAAATGTCAGATGAGTGGTGCACTGAGGGGATTGATTAGCAAAACTGTTTAAAATATTTAGGTTGTTAAATAGTCCATCCATCAATACGAAAATGTACAAATACACATCAGAGAGATGACAGTTAATTACAACATACTGTAACATAATGACTGCACTATACAACCTTTACATGCACTATAGACAATAACCTGGAGGATCAGAATACACTTTTGTGAGTGGTACAACAGACATGTTGCCATGGTGTCTGACAGTACTGTAGATTGATTGAAAATACGATCACGTTGTGAGCAGACTTTTGTTGCACAGCTAATAACTACTCGTGTGTTTGCCTTTATGTAAATTTCCTATGAGGTTGTGTGTGTACTGTATTGTAAATTTTTGTGTGTGTTTGTGAGGATGTGCTTGATGGTGCATGAAGCAGAACTCTGTGATGTTTGATGGTATGTGCGAGCCACAGCTGGTTATGTTTAAACTGTTTTTTGTCTGCTACAGTCTGTACAGGCAAAACTACAAACAAAAAACTCATAGATAAATATACTTTAAACATATCTGGTATGATGTCATATGAAAGCCGTCATGTCCGCTCAAGGCAGGAAGAAATTACTGAGCAACCACTGCTGGGTTTATGAATTTCAGTATTGTGAAATAATGCCATGCTGGATATTTGGTGGACCCCCCCCCCCCCCCCCAAAAGAGGGTTATGGGTGTCCAACACCTCTGTCGTCAGGCTGAAATGCGTATGTCAGTAACAGATAAAGAAAAAGATAAAGATACACTCAACAAAAATATAAACACAACACTTTTGGTTTTGCTCCCATTTTGTATGAGATGAACTCAAAGATCTAAAACTTTTTCCACATACACAATATCACCATTTCCCTCAAATATTGTTCACAGACCAATCTAAATCTGTGATAGTGAGCACTTCTCCTTTGCTGAGATAATCCATCCCACCTCACAGGTGTGCCATATCAAGATGCTGATTAGACACCATGATTAGTGCACTGGTGTGCCTTAGACTGCCCACAATAAAAGGCCACTCTGAAAGGTGCATTTTTATCACACAGCACAATGCCACAGATGTCGCAAGATTTGAGGGAGCGTGCAATTGGCATGCTGACAGCAGGAATGTCAACCAGAGCTGTTGCTCGTGTATTGAATGTTCATTTCTCTACCATAAGCCGTCTCCAAAGGCGTTTCAGAGAATTTGGCAGTACATCCAACCAGCCTCACAACCGCTGTCAGACTGTCAGAATCCGTCTCAGGGAAGCTCATCTGCATGCTCGTCGTCCTCATCGGGGTCTCGACCTGACTCCAGTTCGTCGTCATAACCGACTTGAGTGGGCAAATGCTCACATTCGCTGGCGTTTGGCACGTTGGAGAGGTGTTCTCTTCACGGATGAATCCCGGTTCACACTGTTCAGGGCAGATGGCAGCGTGTGTGGCGTCGTGTGGGTGAGCGGTTTTCTGATGTCAATGTTGTGGATCGAGTGGCCCATGGTGGCGGTGGGGTTATGGTATGGGCAGGCGTCTGTTATGGACAAAGAACACAGGTGCATTTTATTGATGGCATTTTGAATGCAAAGAGATACCGTGATGAGATCCTGAGGCCCATTGTTGTGCCATACATCCAAGAACATCACCTCATGTTGCAGCAAGATAATACACGGCCCCATGTTGCAAGGATCTGTACACAATTCTTGGAAGCTGAAAATGTCCCAGTTCTTGCATGGCCGGCATACTCACCGGACATGTCATCCATTGAGCATGTTTGGGATGCTCTGGACCGGCGTATACGACAGCGTGTACCAGTTCCTGCCAATATCCAGCAACTTCGCACAGCCATTGAAGAGGAGTGGACCAAATTCCACAGGCCACAATTGACAACCTGATCAACTCTATGCGAAAGAGATGTGTTGCACTGCATGAGGCAAATGGTGGTCACACCAGATACTGACTGGTATCCCCCCCAATAAAACAAAACTGCACCTTTCAGAGTGGCCTTTTATTGTGGGCAGTCTAAGGCACACCTGTGCACTAATCATGGTGTCTGATCAGCATCTTGATATGGCACACCTGTGAGGTGGGATGGATTATCTCAGCAAAGGAGAAGTGCTCACTATCACAGATTTAGACTGGTTTGTGAACAATATTTGAGGGAAATGGTGATATTGTGTATGTGGAAAAAGTTTTAGATCTTTGAGTTCATCTCATACAAAATGGGAGCAAAACCAAAAGTGTTGCGTTTATATTTTTCTTGAGTGTAGATAAAGATTCCATTACCCACTAAGTGAGATTGGAGTTGCGTGCTGATGTTAAATGTTTACCTGGGACCAGAGCATCCGACACAGCTTATTAACCCCCAAAATATGAATCAGCTGCAAAGTGGGAATTATCCAAATTCACTGATCACAACAATGGTAACCTGCTGGTTATACTACAGCACTCAGTTTGGACAAAATGTGCAAAAATGGACCCAAAACAGAACCCTGAGGTATCCTAAATTTCATAGCTGAGAAATCAGATGCCATTATAATGAACACACATTATAATTAAGTACCTGACAAATAAGGCCTCAACCATGCAAGCACCAACCCAGAAATACTGTACCAAAATAATCAGTTCTCTTCAACAAAATACCACAATCAGCTGTATCAAACACTATGTTCAAGCCCAGCAACAGCAACAGTGATGCAGAATCTGTATTGATGGTCATCAATAGGTCGTTCACCACTTTTGTGAAGGCAGTCTCAGTGGAATGACGAGCCCCAAAAGCCAAATGTGGGCTGAAAAAGATCATTTTCTGACAAATGGGCAAGAAGTTGCCTTGCAGCCATCGTTTCCAGCGCTTTCAATAAATATGATAAATTTGAAATAGGTCTGTAATTGTTTGTAATTGGTCTGTAATCGAAATAGGTCTGTAATTCTCCATTAACCCAGAATCCAATCTTGGCTTCTTTTGCAGAGATTTTATTACAGCTTCTTCAAAGTCAGCTGAAACACTTCTAGTGGTGAGTGTTAAACTTATAATAATCAGCAAGATAGTCCCGAATGAGTAGTGGATCAAGAATACACAGACAAAAAAATCACTAAGGTCACTTGGGCAAGGTCCTAAATCCCCAAGATGCTCTCAGTGTGCAGTTGAGTGCTTTGCAGATCATCATGCTGACATTGGTGTGTGTGTGTGTGTGTGTGTGTATGAGATGCATCATTGCAAAGTGCTCTGAATGTCTGCATCGGACAGTTTCCTCTCTGATAGGGAATCGAACCGAGGACCCTCTAGCCAAGATCCGTATAATGAAATGGTGCACTGCTCTCATTGTTTTGTATGTTAAAACACTATAAAAAACAAATTAACATACACTCAACAACAGTAAGTGATCAGAAACGAAACTGGAGGAGACACCCTTAACGAAAGTAAAGTGGTAGCACAGGCAGGTATGAAACAAGCGGAGTCAGACCACATAGCCGAATAGAAAAGAATAGAATAAACATTATTATCTGTCCCAAAAAGGTCAAAGAAATTCTTCTTCAACAGGCTCAGTAAACACACATTAAATACTCACACAAAAATGGCACTGTACACTGTTAATGAAAACACACACACACACAAAATGCAGTTGGCAACACAAGGGTCTATTTGGTTTTACTGAAGGCTGCTATAGTAGAGAGGATGAAAGATTTCTTATAAGTATTTTTGCAGGTCAGAGGGACTTTATATCGCTTGCCTAATGGCAATAACTGGAAGAAGTGGTGAAGGGGGTGTGGAGGGTCCTCAGTGATCAGGGTGGCTTTCCAACATGCTTCTGTTTCTCTTCCTGATATCAATTGTGGTGCTACAGCAGAGTTGACCATCCAATATAAAACTGATCTTCTACTTATCCCACCGGGGCCAGACAGACCCACCCCACCACCGCACCTGCACCCTCCCGTGGCAAGCTCAGTCCAGAGAGGAAGAATACCAGAGGTAAAAGTATGGCATTAACCAGCTGTTAAAGTTTTGTATTTTTCCACTCGTGTCTACTTTTGTTTTTAAAAGCATTTCAATGGTTTGAATACATTAGTAATGTTCCTATATAGCCAAGCAAAGTCCGTTTAGCTGCTCCCCTGTTTTGCACTCAGGGTCGCCACAGCAAATCCAAGGTGGGTCTGCATGTGGAATTGGCACAAGTTTTACACTGGATGACCTTCCTGATGCAACTCCACATCATGTGGAGAAATGTGGCAGAGGTTTGAACTGGGAACCTTCCACACTGAAACCAAGTGCATTAACCATTTGGCCACCACCCCTGCTCCTATATAGCCTAGCAGAGTACAACCCCAATTCCCCAACAAACAGGGGAAAAACCTCATTGGAGAACAGTGTTGCCACAGTAGCTTTGAAAAGTTACTTTATACTTTATACAGTTACATTTTACAGGTACTTCATTATTCGTTGCAGACAACTTGTTGGCAGCTGCTGAATGCAACTTATAAAGTAACGACTAATCTGGCTTGGTTATTTTAAAGATTGAGCACTCAGAAAAGTAACTATCAGTTACTTTGCTGATTAGTTATTTTGCTGATTGCTCAGTCTTAAGAGTAGGCAAGTTAGATTACCTGTTACCTTTTCAGTTACAATACTTAGTTACAAGTTGTTGGTAGATGCTAATAAAGTTACTGCATAAAGTTGTTAAAGAAGTAACTGTATAAAGTAACTGAAAAGTAACTTTTCAAAGTATCAGTGGCAACACTGTTGGTGGAGGTAAAAAGAAAGTGATTTCCTTAATGAGAAGAAGGTTTTGGTAAAGTGTGCATCAAACCCTTAAGTCTCAGTAGGATCCATGTAGAGCAGCACTATACAAAAAATGGACAAAAACACACTGGATGTGTATATGTGTGTGCGGCAGCTGAGACTAGCATAAATACGAAGTTAAAACAGAAAGGTGTTGACTGATTGATGTGTTTGTACATGTGTGTGTTCTTCCCGTGTGTGCTCTTGGGGGCGTATCCACGGGGCTTTTGACAGGAGTGAATTTGGGCTGTACAAAAGAGAAACCCCTCTCACCTTACAATACTCTTGTCTTTTCTCATTTTCTCTTCTATCTGTCCCGGTCGACTCCTGTCGTCCTCTTTGCTCAGTCCTTTGCTGTTTATTTGTGGAGGTCTTTCACTAATCAGCATTAAGACTGGCCTCCTGATTGGCTGCAGTAAAGAGGTCCTGGAGGGCAGAAGTACAACATGATTTGTGCTCACCGTGTATATGCTGGAACGCTGGTGGAGTCCCGCATAAGACTGAAACACATGGCATTTGGTGCATGCACAAAACCACACACATGTACACACATACACACTCGCACTGATTGATGACCCAGTTAATGTGGCTGTGCGAAGCAGAGTCGGCCTAGGCAGGTCATTGGCTTCTGACATCCATCCATCAACACTTCTCACTGGGAGACCATTCAGGCTGTAAAGTTAAACATATTTTGTACTGTTAAAGTGTGCGTGTGTGCGTGCATGTGATTGCCTGTGGTATGCACTGAGACCTGCATTGCATGTGGAGACGAATGAGTTTTGGAAAGAGCCACACCGTGATGTCTAACTCTGGTGAGAATATATTCCAGGTCAGAAACATTTGGCAAAAACTGACTTTATTCATAGGAAACATTGGATGATGTAATTCGTAGACCAGCGGTAGACCAACGGTTTCAATATTTGTCTGATTTTGTACAATTTTAAACACTACCTAAGTGTGGATAGTTGTCTTTTCCTCATTGGAACCTAGTTTATGATGGAATAAGTGGGTTAAGAAAGTGGATGGATGGATCGATGGAGTTTATAAATGACTGTGTGCCATACCTAGAGGTCAATCAAGAGATAATTTTATTCCATTTATACCATTACTTCTAAAAACTGACAGAGGAGGGGTGGGGCTTATGTGATTGACCCTGTGCATTTGATTTTTGGACAAAAATCAAAATATCTGAAAAAGTGGTAGATGGATTTTGACAAAATTATGGTGAGAAATGCTCCTTGGGTCACACGAGTTCTGAAGACCAGATTTTGTTTATTTACAACCCCAATTCCAATGAAGTTGGGATGTTGTTTGAAATGTAAATAAAAACAGAATACAGTGATTTGCAAATCCTCTTCAACGTATATTCAGTTGAATACACCACAAAGAAGATATTTAATGTTCAACCTGATAAACTTTATTGTTTTGTGCAAATATTTGCTCATTTTGTAATGGATGCCTGCAACACATTTCAAAAAAGCTGGGACAGTGCTATGTTTACCACTGTGTTACATCACCTTTCCTTCTAACAACACTCAGTAAGCGTTTGGGAACTGAAGACACTAATTGTTGAAGCTTTGTAGGTGTAATTCTTTCCCATTCTTGCATGATGTACTAGTTCAGTTGTTCAACAGTCCGGGGTCTCCGTTGTTGTATTTTGCGCTTCATAATGCGCCACACATTTTCAATGGGTGACAGGTCTGGACTGCAGGCAGGCCAGTCTAGTACCCGCAGTCTTTTACTATGAAGCCAAGCTGTTGTAACACGTGCAGAATGTGGCTTGGCATTGTCTTGCTGAAATAAGCAGGGACGTCCCTGAAAAAGTTGTTGCTTGGATGGCAGCATGTGTTGCTTCAAAACCTGGATGTACCTTTCAGCATTGATGGTGCCATCACAGATGTGTAAGTTGCCCATGCCATGGTCATTAACACACCCCCATACCATGACAGATGCTGGCTTTTGAACTTTGCGCTGGTAACAATCTGGATGGTCTTTTTCCTCTTTTGTCAGGAGGACACGACGTCCATGATTTCCAAAAACAGTTTAAAATGTGGACTCATCAGACCACAGCACACTTCTTTAAATTTCAAATGAGCTCGAGCCCAGAGAAGGAGGTGGCGTTTCTGGATGTTGTTGATGTATGGCTTTTGCTTTGCATGGTAGAGTTTTAACTTGCACTTGTATAGATGTAGCGACGAACTGTGTTAACTGACAATGGTTTTCTGAAGTGTTCTTGAGCCCACGCAGTAAGATTCTTTACACAATGATGTTGGTTTTTAATGCAGTGCCGCCTGAGGGATCGAAGGTCATGGACATTCAATGTTGGTTTTCGGCCTTGCCGCTTACGTGTAGAAAGTTGTCCAGATTCTCTGAATCTTTTGACTATATTATGGACTGTAGATGATGGAATCCCTAAATTCCTTGCAACTGAACATTGAGAAATATTGCTTTTAAACTGTTGGACTATTTTTTTTTCACGCAGTTGTTCACAAAGGGATGATCCTCTCCCCATGTTTGCTTGTGAACGGCTGAGCATTTTGGGGATGCTCCTTTTATACCCAATCATGACACTCACCTGTTTTCAATTAACCTGTTCACCTCTGGATTGTTCCAAACAGGTGTTCTTTGAGCATTCATCAACTTTCCCAGTGTTTTGTTGCCCCTGTCCCAGCTTTTTTGAAATGTGTTGCAGGCATCCATTTCAAAATGAGCAAATATTTGCACAAAAACAAAAAAAAGTCTATCAGTCTGAACATTAAATACCTTGTCTTTGTGGTGTATTCAATTGAATATAGGTTGAAGAGGATTTGCAAATCATTGTATTCTGTTTTTATTTATATTTCACACAATGTCCCAACTTCATTGGAATTGGGGTTTCAGTAGTATCCCAAGGCACAGTCTAAATTCACTCATCTTCAACCGCTTACTCCAATTAAGGGTCACGGGGTAGAGGTGTGTGTGTGCAAGAAAAGTCATGATTTGCTCATAAAACCCTCCCTGTTTTTAATGTCATAAATTCTGGAGACGTGCTCGGATAACTCCTACACGTCAGTTTTAGTTTCAGTTTTCTACAGACTCCCATCTTGACATGCAGATGACAGCCAGACTTGATATGTTTAAAACCACTGCTGGGAAGCTGTTAAACTGAAAGTAGAGATTCCACTGACTCATTTCCTCATAATAAAGCAGTTACTTTCATGACACCGCTGACAGCACAACCATCCAATGACACAGAAGATATTTATTCAGTTAAAAAAAAAACAGGAAGTAGAGCCATCTGGAGAACAAGTGTCAGTTCAGAATTGACTTTAAAAAAAAAGATCTTAGAGAATCTGTGTTTGGAAGGTGAGGGAGATGTTTCGCCAACAGATGTGAAAGCCAACAGGATCTTTCCATCTCTCAACGCACGCACACACACACACACACACACACACACACACACACACACACACACACACACACACACACACACACACACACACACACACACACACACACACACACACACACAAGGTCCCTAAACACTTGTTATTTTGCTCATTTAGCTGACGGAGCACAGAAAGTCTGGGAAAAGTGGCTGAGCCAAGGACAAGCGGACTCGTGGTCGTTATCGCCTTCACATCTGCTGCTTTCATTCAAGCCATGATTCCCTCTGTGTGAATTCATGTTTGATAACCTCACATATGAGCACAGAAAAGTGAGGAGGGGAAAGAGGACACTACCACTAGGGGGCAGCGTTAGACAGTCTATGTGGGCAGAGTGTGGTCGTGCCTTCAGTGAGACAGGAAGAAGACCTGTGGGGCGGCTGGTCACACGTGGACCCACAATCATCTGCTCATCATCAAAACTTGAGTCAGTCCAACCATGCTGCTTGACGTTCATAACCATCCTAAAAAAACAAACAAAAACAAACCAAAAAAATCAAACCGACCGCCCCAAAACCAGCAGCTTTCCTTTGCATGGATGATTTTGTAATCACTGAGACTTTATCCAGCTTTGAAGACGTGGTCATTTAGTTAATAATGAGCCTGTTTAGT
This sequence comes from Thalassophryne amazonica, assembly GCF_902500255.1. Taxonomy (NCBI): domain Eukaryota; kingdom Metazoa; phylum Chordata; class Actinopteri; order Batrachoidiformes; family Batrachoididae; genus Thalassophryne; species Thalassophryne amazonica. Next base: position 69,775,990 of record NC_047115.1, read on the forward strand.
GCTCATTAAACCATTAGAAAGTGCAGAGCAGCTGAAGGTCTCAAAAGAACCATTTAGAAGAGTTGGACAAAAGGCAGAGAATGGGGGGCTTTATTCTGTCTGCAGCCTGATTCTGCTCTATATGCACATCTCTTCAGTTACTACAACCCCTGGCAAAAATTATGGAATCACCGGCCTCAGAGGATGTTCATTCAGTTGTTTAATTTTGTAGAAAAAAAGCATATCATAGACATGACACAAAACTAAAGTCATTTCAAATGGCAACTTTCTGGCTTTAAGAAACACTATAAGAAATCAAGAAAAAAAGATTGGGGCAGTCAGTAACGGTTACTTTTTTAGACCAAGCAGAGGAAAAAAATATGGAATCACTCAATTCTGAGGAATAAATTATGGAATCACCCTGTAAATTTTCATCCGCCAAATTAACACCTGCATCAAATCACATCTACTCGTTGACATTGACCCTATGCCATGACATTGACCCTATGTGTCTTTTTGCAAGGAATGTTTTTGCAGTTTTTGCTCTATGGCAAGATGCATTATCATCTTGAAAAATGATTTCATCATCCCCAAACATCCTTTCAATTGTCCAAAATATCAACATAAACTTGTGCATTTATTGATGATGTAATGACAGCCATCTCCCCAGTGCCTTTACCTGACATGCAGCCCCATATCATCAATGACTGTGGAAATGTACATGTTCTCTTCAGGCAGTCATCTTTATAAATCTCATTGGAAAGGCACCAAACAAAAGTTCCAGCATCATCACCTTGCCCAATGCAGATTCGAGATTCATCACTGAATATGACTTTCATCCAGTCATCCACAGTCCACGATTACTTTTCCTTAGCCCATTGTAACCTTGTTTTTTTCTGTTTAGGTGTTAATGATGCCTTTCGTTTAGCTTTTCTGTATGTAAATCCCATTTCCTTTAGGCGGTTTCTTACAGTTCGGTCACAGACGTTGACTCCAGTTTCCTCCCATTCGTTCCTCATTTGTTTTGTTGTACATTTTTCGATTTTTGAGACATATTGCTTTAAGTTTTCTGTCTTGACGCTTTGACGTCTTCCTTGGTCTACCAGTATGTTTGCCTTTAACAACCTTCCCATGTTGTTTGTATTTGGCCCAGAGTTTAGACACAGCTGACTGTGAACAACCAACACCTTTTGCAACATTGCGTGATGATTTACTCTCTTTTAAGAGTTTGATAATCCTCTCCTTTGTTTCAATTGACATCTCTCGTGTTGGAGCCATGATTCATGTCAGTCCACTTGGTGCAACAGCTCTCCAAGGTGTGTTCACTCCTTTTTAGATGCAGACTAACGAGCAGATCTGATATGATGCAGGTGTTAGTTTTGGGGATGAAAATTTACAGGGTGATTCCATAATTTTTTCCTCAGAATTGAGTGATTCCATATTTTTTTCCTCTGCTTGGTCTAAAAAAGTAACCGTTACTGACTGCCACAATCTTTTTTCTTGATTTCTTATAGTGTTTCTTAAAGCCAGAAAGTTGCCATTTGAAATGACTTTAGTTTTGTGTCATGTCTGTGATCTGCTTTTTTTCTACAAAATTAAACAACTGAATGAACATCCTCCGAGGCCGGTGATTCCATAATTTTTGCCAGGGGTTGTATAATGTCATCTGAGATAGCCGGCTGCATCCTTCACGTCAGAGTCCGCTGAATGTGCACGTAAGGACTGTGGCCTTTCCATTGTATGGGGTGGAGGGCTCTGTCTTGCTCGTTGGGAGCCAGCGGCGGTGCTGCTAAAGCGTTTGTTTAACACTGAAGCCAGCGCTCCTTGATGTGGCTTCAGAGGAATGAGAGTCTGAGCCACAGGAGGAGCTGCACAGCGCTGCTTCAGCGAGCTGTAATCTGAGACAGAAAGCAACAGCAGGCACCTCCGGCCATCCACACTCACTGTGGGTCTGCTCTCAGACACTGTGCTGGCATGCATGTGTGAATGGCTGCGATTACCCGCCCATGTGTGTGTTGTTGTTGTGCTCGACTAAATGCTTACTGCGCTCTGTGTTTATGCGCACTTACGGCTGTGTGACTTGCGTGTCCATGTGTGCTTATAAAAATATGCAAAAGGGATGCAGAGTAAAATTAGGATATATTTTCAGATTTATATTTGAAATAAAAATGAAAAATTATTTTCTGCTTAAAGCACCCGTCTAGACTAGAAATGTGAATATCATCACTGATAACGATTTGATATGCACCTCGATACACTACCAGCGATGCGATACATGACGATGCTGACGATATGATGCGATACGATTCACCCCTGTTCCTGATTTGATGCAATATGATACAATATGATATGTATTTGATGGCGATTCAATTCCTCACAATGCGATGCGATTTGGTGCGATACGATGAGGGATAGGCATTGATAAGATTTTATCGATATTGATGCCATTATCGATTCCGCTTATCAATGTGATTCTTTATCGATTCCCATATCAATACATCTTGTGAATTTTCTGTGTAATAAAAGTAGGCTTTACAGGTTTTCTATGTCAACAACATTTTTTGGAGTCTTAAAGTAAATAAATATGAAATTGGTCATGGGATCCTTGATCTCTGGACATAAATAAAAATCAATAAAATCTGTACATGGTCACTGGATCCTTGATGTACATAGTGGATTCTAGATCTCTAGACAGAAATAGAAACAAACAAAAGCTGTAGTTTTTCTCAAAAGCATTTCCTTTCAGATATTAATGGCACAAATGTAACTCCATAGACTCTGAGCTGAGCTCTTGAGGATGTAAATCATAAAAAAAACATCTCATTCTGGGGAAAAAACAACAGTTTTGGTTGTTTGTAGTTCTATTGTTTGTATTATAATGTTTGGAAAGAGGTGTCATTTGATTTAAAACGGTGATTCGCTCTGAAGTTATTAATTCTGACCGAAATCTGTGCGGCTCTTTGGAGCTGTGCAATTAGTCCCACAAAACAGAGGATATTATTATTAGTAGTAGTAGAAGTAGTATTATTTTCTTATACCTGATGGAGAACTTCAATTCACGTACTGACCGGTGCTCACGCCAGTGGACTTGTCGCTTCTGAAAACCAGCGAAGCAGAGAACCAGTGAACAGCAGGTCGAAGCGTTGCTTTTTTGCTTCAAGCTTCAAGCAGACCCTCTGCAGTCTGCAATCAATGTAGAGAAATAATCATTTTCTCGATAAACACCCTCAAAAGGAATGGCCGCTCCGGTGTCCCGAACCATCCGTGGTGCATTCAGTGTGCCTCAAAAAAAAAATTGGTGCAAGTAGGCAGTGGTGGGCACACTTCCGATAATCCGGTAACAGATAATTATCTAAGATAATGTTTTCATTATCGGATTATCTTTTTAGATAACTTTAAAAACCATTATCGGACCAATTATCTTCCGATTAATTTTTGTCCGATAACTTTTAAACCGATAAACAAAGCCAAACAGTGACAAACAGCATTTTTAAAATTTAAAATCAGTTCAGCACCCACCTGTTAAAAGTTTTGTAACAGACACACAGTTATACTCTCTGCTAACAGAAGAGAACTGCTTGTATGAAAAGCATCTCAATCCTCTGGCAGACAAAGGAGAAACACCGCCCCCCCCCCGCCCCCCCCCAAAAAAAAAAAATTTTACTTTAACACCATACCGATATGCTGGCAATATCAAGTCATCCAGAGGCATACATTTTAAACTTATGGTTCAAATTTTAACCAAACTAATTTTGGACAAGTTATTTAAAATTACTGTCATGTCTGAAGTTTTATAAAGTGAAAATATCAGATATGTTTTAGTTTTAAAGTAATGTGCTAATTTTTAAGGTTTTGTGAGCACATGCTGTGCCCCATAGTGCAGGACAAATGCATTTCAGACACTCTGTTCAGGCTCCACGGACAACAGCATTAAACTCTAGTGCCTAAAACTCTCTTGAATATATTCTCTGCATTTATAGACGTTGGTTTTATATTTGCGTTTGTTAAATTCCATGCATTTTAAATGTAGCAGACAGGGATTATCTGGAATTTTGTTTTCAAGGCCTCTACTGCCATCTAGCATCGATTGGCCAGTAGTGTTCATGGCAGTATTCGCCCTAAGTACTAAGCGTCTGGGAACCAGTAGATGGCAGTGTTCTATTTATTTTGACCCCGGTTATATCAGATGATTGTCAAATCAACTTTTTGGCTTTGCAAATGGCTTTTTTTTTTTTTTTAACAAATGAAGTTTAAAAACAAAACAAAACAACAGCAAAATAATAATAATAATAATAACATTACAAGACAGCTCTGCAGTGTTTGCACAGGCACAGTGCAAGCGCTTGGATGCTTGTAGCTTTTCAGCAGCAGGAAACCCTCACGACGGCCGACCACAATAATATATCAAACAGGTTTGATTCTCATTCGACCATACGATCGGCGATCAGGATGTGGTCGTCAGATGTTGACCGCAGCTTGAGACTCCATGTACAATACACGATACACATCTCGTGCACAGTGTAAAGCACGTTTTACAACATCATAAAACGTGCGCACATTCTCTCCACATGCAAAACATTTTACGATGACACTTGCAGGGCTCCGTAAAAATGCCTGTTTTTACAAATAAAAAAAATGGAATATTTTACAAAAGCACATTTATCTTTAAACACCAACACACGACAGACGTCACATTAACGTGTTGGTTTACATAATGAATGACTGAACCAATCAGTGTTTAGCAGAGGCACTTTTACCCAGAATCCTTTGCGATCTGTCTGTTTGTTACAAAACCTCAGAATTAGTGCATTATTCAACATTAAAAGATATATGTTATATTTTAACTTTGTACAAATGACAGAATTGACATTAATGGAGTTATTCTATCGGTATTAATGTTATTTATAAATCAAAACCATAACTCAGCATGACTTTATTTTTCAAGACCTCCGCCTGACCGGAGCATTGTAATTGATAGAGAGCTGGCTTTAGGACTGCTCTCAGAGTGCCTCTGTGCTGGGAGTGCTGTAGTAAACAAGAGCTTCCAGCAGGGGCAGACTTTTGAAAGAAAAAAGTGTGCTCTCATTGTTTGGGTCTGTTGTTACTTTTAATATTACTAGAAGCTATTAAATTTGTTTTACTAGCAGTTGTAAATGTACCAGAGATAATATTGGAATTTATCTGTTACTGGTTATCTGTAACTTCCGATACATTTTTGGGTAGTTTATTGTTTTATCTTTATCGAAGATAACTTTTCAGTTATCTGATTATCTGTTATCGAAGTTAATTTTGTGGTTATCTGTGCCCACCACTGCAAGTAGTCAGCAAACAATGCAACAAGATTCAACCCGTCAATTGAATCAATGTAAACTGAATGAATCGATGCACTCATATCGCGCACATTTGTATCTAGATACCGATTCATATCGATTAACCTCCACATGCCTAGTCTAGACACCTTTTTCTGTCATACAAGTGATCTGTGAAAGTCACTGCTACCATTCTAAGTAAGATCCATGGCATCACTGAGCAGTGTGCTTCTGTATTTTGACTCTGAATTAATTACTCAGTACTTTTATACAGTTTAAGCAGCTATGGCGGCATGGTGTCTTAGTGGTTAGCACTGGAGCCTCGCAGCAAAAAGGTCATGGGATCGCTTCCTGTCCTTTCATATTCGTCCCATGTCTGTATGGGTTTCCTCCCACGAAACATGCTTATCTATCATAAACATACTTTTACTCTCTTTTGCTCATAAGAAGGAATGAACATATAGTTGTTTTACCAAGCTATTACAATATAAACATTAGAAATAATTACCTTTTAAGACTGTTCCAAATACGATCTCCACCTCATGAAGTGCATGAGAGAGAGAGGAAAACAATGCTACACCTGAAACGGTCCTCTGTGATTCGGGAAGCGATTAGAGGTGTTTTAACAGGTCTTTTCTGAGGGAAAATGATTAATCCACTACGAAATAATTATTTTATATACACAGCATTTAGCGCACAAAGTGTGGCATCCAGCAGAACAAAGAGGGTGGGATTGTCACGAAAAACTGTGCGAGAGTGTGGAGCCAAAATAGCCTCTTCAAAATAGCCTGTCCTGTCCTCGTAGCGGACAGGTGTTCGGATAATGGGCTTCTAACAGACTCGTACTCACCACTAACATGCCTCTACCATCCTCATTTGTCCTTGTAGTACCTCATACACAAACTGCCTCACAATGTTTTTGCTTAATTTTGAACTTCTCGAAATTAGCGGCACACTCAGAAATGAGCCATGTTAGCTGAATATTCTGCCTCTAAGAGCCACTTTTCTCCCACGTTTGTTGAATAAGTTGACATGTAACAAAAAAAAAAGCATGGGCTGCATGGGTCATTATTCATCCTTCATTATTCGGTAGGACCAGGGCTTTACAGTGATACCGCTCCTACATACACTTTGCATCTCACTGAAGGAGCTGCCCAGTGCTGTGATGGTGTCCTGTAGAGGGTGAGGCCGGTTCTCCAGCAGAGATGATACTTTGGTTACTATCCTCATTTCACCCACCACCTCCACTAGGTCAAGTGGTCATATCAGGTCCGAACTAGCCTTTCTGTTCAGTTTGTCCAGTCTCTTCCTGTCTGCTGCTGATATACCGCTGATCCAGCAGACATTCCAGAGAAGATAGCTGATACCACCAGAGAGTCATAAAAGGTCTTTAAGAGTGCACCCTGCACTCCAAATGACCTCACCCTCCTCAACAGATAGAGCCTGCTTTGGCTCTTCCTGTATACAGTAGATGCATGAATAGTCCAGTTCAGTTAATTGTTCTAATAACATCTCAGTGTCCACTCCCTGGATATTAATCAGTGTTGGGGAGTAGTGTCTATGCCTACAGAAATCCACCAACAGTTCCTTGGTATTCCTTGAATTCATCTGGAGGCAGTGCTACTGGCACCAGTCCAGAAAGTCCTGTATCAGCTTTCTGTGCTCCCCATCATCCTGAGAAGTGCAGCCAGCAGTGTTCCCTGGGGGGGGGGGGGGGGGGGGGGGGGGGGTAGCACTGTACTGCACACCACCATGTCCAAATTGTAGTCTTGGTTCCTCATGTTATGTGAGGTAAAAGTCCACCCATACCAGGTTGATCCTCACAGTGTTCCCAGGTGATGAAGAGCTGACACAGACAAATGGTGAAGAAAAGATAACATCCTTGGCAAGATTCAAACATCAAATATTGGCAAGCCAGAACAAAGATAGGGCCAGAGTATGAAATATTAAGATTAAAAGTCAGCATTCTGGATCAAAGCTCATGATCAAATATGAGTCATCACAATCAAAGGTCAGCAATCAGAATGAATGAGCCTTGTGTTTTTTTCGTGTATTGATCTCCAGCTGGTAACAAATCTCTGCTTTGACCAACATCTGCCTTGACACTAAATCATCAGAACATTTAATCTGATTATTTTCACCAAGCGTGCTTGTCTCTAAGACTGTTGGCACAGCTCCTCAACCTGTTGGTCTTTAAAGGTTTGTGAGACCCTCACCAATCTTACTGTCTAACTGACTAAGATGGCTCTTTTTCATTCTATTTACCAGAATATTACATTGTACCAAGATTAGACCCATTTTCTATGGTTGATGCTGAGATGTTGATACATGCTTCTTCGTAATCCAGAAGTGAATACTGAAATTATACAATTTTTGGGGACTTCAGTGTAAATGCTTTAGAAGTTTTCAGATGATTCAGAATGCGGCTGCTTGAATTCTGACAAGAACTTGAAAATTTGATCACATTACCTCAGTGGTCGCTTCTACCTGTTGATGAGAGGACAGATTTTAAAATTGCTGATACCAACCTACATGATATTGAATGGTTGCACACCAGTTTGCATGGCTGAGCTGGATGAGCCATTTATGGTGACACATAGCCTGCCATCACAGAGGGGCCTGTTGTGTTTTGGTAGGTTTAGGAGTTAAGGAAGCCAGTGGTAGACCATTTTCACTTTGTGAACCATTGTCAATCTACTGATTGAGATTAGACACTTGATTTCATTTGAGGGTTTCAAGACTAGACTTAAAACCTGCCTGTTCTTAGCTGTCTATATTCAGTGAAGGTGGGGAAGTTACTACTTACCAGAGGTGGGACGAAGTTACCATCAAGTCACTCTCAAGTCATCAATCAGCAAGTCCCAAGTCAAGTCTCAAGTCAGCTTGCAAACATTTGGTGTCCATTATGACTTGAGACTCGACTTGGGACTTGCTGATTGATGACTTGAGAGTGACTTGATGGTGACTTCATCCCACCTCTGCTACTTATTGCACCTCTGTAGGGGAGGTGATTTTCTAGTGGTTAAGTGTTGGGCTTGAGACCAGAGGATCCTTAGTTCAAATCCCAGCCTGACTGGAAAATCACTCAGGGCCCTTGAGCAAGGTACTTAATCCCCTATTGCTCCCGGTGTGTAGTGAGCACCTTGTATGGCAGCACCCCGACATCGGGGTGAATGTGAGGCATTAGTGTGTAAAGCGCTTTGAGCATCTGATACAGATGGAAAAGCACTATATAAATGCAGTCATTTCCCATTTACTGTGTTTTAATATTTTTAATCTTTAATCTAATATTGTGAAGCACTTTGTGCTGTGAAATTCCAGTAGAAATACATTCTTACTGTTGTTATTATCACTTGAAGGACTGTCATTAGTGCTTGTTTGTGTTTTCATGCTGTTTGCATTTGTGCTTGCTCTAGAGTCATGAGAAATTGTTACTCCAAAAACAACAGCAAATCACGCTTTATCTCCATTTCTGAATGTGTGCAAAACTGACCCAAAGTCAAAAGGTTAATTGCATCATTACAAATGATTTCTTTTTTCAATCTGAACTATTTCAAAACATTTGACTGCATTGATGATTTTCTTTGACTCACAGAGTGCTGAAAAATGTCACTTAGTCATCATCATTGTTCATAGAAAAACAATGAACAGGACTGTTATTGCAGGAACTCCACCCACATTCCCGCTCTAGTAATTTGAAAGGAATGTTAATACAGTAAAAACACAGAGTAATACCGCTATGATAGTTGTGGTGATAGCCAAGTGATTCTAATACAGTAGTAGTAATAATAAAAGTGACTCTAGTCTTTTTCCAAATCACCACCACAAAAAAGTGGCATAGTTAGCTTTTGAAGTGCTCAAAGAAATACAGTGCATCCAGAAAGTATTCACAGTGCTTCACCTTTTCCACATTTTATGTTACAGCCTTATTCCAAGATGGAGTAAATTCATTTTTTCCCCTCAAAATTCTACTCACAACACCCCATAATGACAACATAAAAAAGTTTTTTTTTTGCAAATTTATTAAACTCAAAAAATAATAAATTCCATTTACATATGAAAGTATTCTAACCCAGTCTCATGGCATGTCGTGATTCAGCAGCACAATAATTATGACGTGCTTTTTACTAAGGAGTGACTTCCATATGGCTGCTCTACCATACAGGCCTGATTGGTGGATTGCTGCAGAGATGGTTGTCCTTGTGGAAGGTTTTCTTCTCTCCACAGAGGAATGCTGGAGCTCTGACAGAGTGACCATAGGGTTCTTGGTCACCTCCCTGACTAAGACCCTTCTCTCCCAGTTGCTCAGTTTATACAGGAAACAGGTTGCACTAGGGCTCAGTTTTGAGCTTCATGGCAAAGGCTGTGAATACTTATGTACACGTGATTTCTTGGGTTTTTAACTTTTTAATAATTTTGTAAAAATCTAAAAAAAAAAACTTTTTTCACATTGTCATTATGGGGTATTGTGTGTAGAATTTTGAGGAAAAATTTATTTCATTTATTTTAGAATAAGGCTGTAACATAACAAAATGTGGAAAAAGCACAGCACTGTGAATACTTTCTGGGTGCACTGTAATTCAGCTTTGAATAAAGCATTTTTTAAAAATTGCAGAACATCAGGGAAGTAACTTCATTAAAATTTAAGTCTCTTTTCATAGACATAAAGACTGGTGTGGGAGCACATGGGGCGAAGTTGGCAGTGACCCACCACTCATTCACCTCCTGGATCCCGTTTTATGAAAAATTTACATACACAACATTTATCGCAAGGGATGGCAAATGTCTATACAACCCCTGGCAAAAATTATGGAATCACCGGCCTCAGAGGATGTTCATTCAGTTGTTTAATTTTGTAGAAAAAAGCAGATCACAGACATGACACAAAACTAAAGTCATTTCAAATGGCAACTTTCTGGCTTTAGGCGGTTTCTTACAGTTCGGTCACAGACGTTGACTCCAGTTTCCTCCCATTCGTTCTTCATTTGTTTTGTTGTACATTTTTCAATTTTTTGAGACATATTGCTTTAAGTTTTCTGTCTTGACGCTTTGATGTCTTCCTTGGTCTACCAGTATGTTTGCCTTTAACAACCTTCCCATGTTGTTTGTATTTGGTCCAGAGTTTAGACACAGCTGACTGTGAACAACCAACATCTTTTGCAACATTGCGTGATGATTTACTCTCTTTTAAGAGTTTGATAATCCTCTCCTTTGTTTCAATTGACATCTCTCGTGTTGGAGCCATGATTCATGTCAGTCCACTTGGTGCAACAGCTCTCCAAGGTGTGTTCACTCCTTTTTAGATGCAGACTAACAAGCAGATCTGATATGATGCATGTGTTAGTTTTGGGGATGAAAATTTACAGAGTGATTCCATAATTTATTCCTCAGAATTGAGTGATTCCATATTTTTTTCCTCTGCTTGGTCTAAAAAAGTAACCGTTACTGACTGCCACAATCTTTTTTCTTGATTTCTTATAGTGTTTCTTAAAGCCAGAAAGTTGCCATTTGAAATGACTTTAGTTTTGTGTCATGTCTGTGATCTGCTTTTTTTCTACAAAATTAAACAACTGAATGAACATCCTCCGAGGCCGGTGATTCCATAATTTTTGCCAGGGGTTGTATACTAACAGACAACTGCATATGTGTGTGTGTGTGTGTGTGTGTGTGTGTGTGTGTGTGTGTGTGTGTGTGTGTGTGTGTGTGTGTGTGTGTGTGTGTGTGTGTGTGTCCCTTTCCTGATTGATGCAACTCGGAATTGAGCCAAACCTAGCACACATATACTTTGACATACTGGGAGTGACGTAGACTGTTGAGCACTTTAGCAGTAGTCGTAGTTAAGGGGAGAGACACTTTTGTGGTACATCATCGGTAAGTGTGCTAAATGGCTGGTGGCATACGTTTCTATTCTCTTCTTTTTCCTTTGAACTTTTAACCTTTTTGTTTTTGCAAGTAGTAGTAATAGCAGCTGTCTCTTCCTGAGGCACCTTTAGTTGTACCCTAGCAGTTCTTTAGAATCCAGGATAGGTGGGAGGTGATAGCTTTGTTGGTGAAGATGAAGTTTTCATTTCAGTCTCTAAGTCAAACCAATGCAGGATTTCAAAACACACACACACACACACACACACACACACACACACACACACACACACACACACACACACACACACACACACACACACACACGCACAGGGAATGTTGCAACTTCACCCAAGGACACCAAAGGGGGACAGAGAGAGAGAGAGAGAGAGAGAGAGAGAGAGAGAGACAAGCAGAGTAAATAAATGGAAATACTACAAACCACAAGTGAAAAGAAACTCAAACAAGGAACAAGCACTGACAATGTGTCGTGGCACACACAAGGAAACACCAAAAGCAGCGGTTACACAGGGACAATGAGACCAAGGAACAAAAACTGTAGCAGCATTCAAACACAGCTAAAGTTTGAAATAAAGGAGCAGTGCACTTAAAATTCCTCAAGACACCCAAACTAAACCCAAAACCATGGATGCAGGGGATTTTTCTGACTTGTTAGTGTCACTGAGTTGCTGAGTCTTAGCTCAGAGTCGCTCTCTCAGAGGCCACTGGCTGATGCTGCTAGCTGCTGTGATTACTGTGTCGGTCATTTTGAATATTTTATTCCATATATTTGTAATAACTTGGCTTGTTTTGTCGTTCCTTCTCATAACGCATCTTTTAAGATGTCTCACCACTATTTCAATCAAGACAAATTATCAGCGAATTGATTTTGGATGCTAACAGCATTAGCACTTTAGCGGCTATCTGTAGCTTGAGTCGTTCTAGCCCGGAAATAAGTAAACCATTGTGAGAACCACCATGCAAATTAGCAAATGTCAGCTCTCCACAGTTTCTCTGTGATCGAAGTTGCACACCTGCACACACTGTCTTTTCCGCAATCTGCCACAAGCAGGTCCTTCTAATTTTAGAGAGGCAGAAACAGAGACAGTTGCTGAAGTCATCAAACAGACTACAGTTTTCACTCATGGTACCAGCAACATTTAACTTAACTCACTTATTGTAACAGCAACTTGAAACTTAACCAAATGGACTAAACCAATTCAACTACAAAACACAAATAATAAATAACACTAACACTCTTAAACTAACATGAACCACAATAACAACATTTAAAACCTCAAAACCCTGAACTCCCGTGGTGCATTGCAGCACAACGTCCATTGTTTACTGGTTAGCTAAAATGGCTAATTTCTCCAAAAATATTTGCCCTATCAACTTTCCGTTTTTGCAGCATTTCAGCTCTCTGCAGTTTTTGCTTGATTGATGTCATACACACACGCGCGCACACACACACACACAGAGGCCACTTGGCTATTATAATATAGATTGTAAGGGGATATAAAATAGACTGGAAAACAAATTTTGCTAACTAAAAACTAGTAAGTCCCTTCGGCTGCTCCCTTGTTTGCACTCGGGGTCGCCACAGCAAATCCAAGGTGGATCTGCATGTTGATTTGGCACAGGTTTTACGCCGGATGCCCTTCCTGACGCAACTCCACATTACATGCAGAAATGTGGCAGGGGTGGGATTTGAACCCAGAACCTTCCGAACTGAAACCAACCGCAAAATCCAATTTCCTTAGTTTTGAAATTGAGATGGAAATTAGACCAAAATTCTGCAATGCGAGACCGCCCTAATGGGCCTTTCACACTGAATACGTCAGGCCAACCCGTCAACGTGCATGACATCAGACGCGTCGCTTTGGAAGCAGCAATAAATAAATAAATAAAAGGGGGGGTTGCCACGTCCCACTCTGGCCGTTTCTAAATAAAATTAAAGCCTTCTAAATAAAAGGCTCTTTCAACAGCAACTATTTAATTATTTTTTCAAAATCTGTTTCATTTTATATTTTAACATTAAATGAATGGATCATTAAAAATGTCCACGAAATCAAAGTCAAAAGACATTTGCACAGGTAGAAGCTCTCCACTTTGCGCTCAAATTCATATTTTAGAAATTACTCTGTCCTGATAACAACATTAAAGGCAATTACATATTTTGGCGAAATTACAAGTTGAAATGACTATATTAAAAAAAATCATCATGAGGTTTATGTCACAGAAATCCTACTTTACAATCACACTGCAGTCATTGTTAAATTATTTCCTGTTGCATTTATAATAAACATTTGTATTTATTTACAGTGTCTGTTTTTATGGTTGAAATGAGATATAAATAATCTACCAGACTTTAAAAAATGTACAAAATTTCATGTTATTTTGTCTAAAAATAAATGTCTGAGGTTCCTTATGTTAAACAAGAAATTATCTACCAGTAATCTGAAGTCACAGGTGGTTTTAATTTACAGATGAAAGGTTTCTAAAGAACGATTTATTGATTTATTTAGCTATTTTAATTACAAGTGTTCTAAATTTTTTTAAACAGTAATCAGAAATTCTGAGGTAAGAAACAACAACAAAAAACATTTCCATGGATTTTTCTTCAGAAAACTGCTCCATAAATGAGCAGTCCTGTCACACGTTTGTTTTGTAGAGATCAGTGGTTTCAACACCGATCCCTTTTTTTTTTTAACACCGTTCCATTTTGTAGAGATCAGTGGTTTCTGCCACTAGTCTTCCGTGTTTTGGCCCAACGCGTCGTTCCTATTGGACAACACAAAGGTACGTCACAGCTCAGAGCCTCGAAAGTTGGACTGGACTGAACTTTGACTGTGTCAGCCTGCTGACAAGCGGCAGTGTGTGCCCCCGTCAGATGCGTCGGTTTAGCTCGGCTTTTGACGTGACGCATCTGACGCATCTAAAACGCAACGTGTCTCATTGAAAATAATGCTTTTTAGACTGATTTTTGACGCATTTGACGCATCTGACGTATTCAGTGTGAAAGGCCCATAAGTCCACTTAACATCCCACAGCACACAGTCAAAGTTGAGGCAACAGCAGTGGTCTGTTGAAATACTAAATATACTGTAGCACATTGTGTGTTTTCATGTACACTCCTCAGACATACGTTTCCACAAATGCAGCGACACTTTGATAAACATGGTGTAAGTATCCAGTTCCAGTGTCATTGACCCCCAAAGATTTCCTCTCACTGTCCCCCTGCTTCCTCGTGTTGTTCACCGTCTTTGTCATCACGCCACCCTGACACAGCTGTGGAAGACATGTTATGGAGAAGCAGTGACGTGCGGTGAGGTTGATGGCTGGTGTGACTTCATCACAATAAAACAGTTTGGAGTTTCTCAGTGCGCATTCGCTTCTCAGGTCAATGCATATAAACAGATTGTCGATGCCGTTCACGCTGGTAAGAAGACAGTGTTTTTGAAGCGACATAACAGCTTAAAGAGCAGAAAGAAGTCACACTGTGGACAGAAAACGGTATGTAAACATTTCTAAAGTCAGTAGTTGTATCACATAGCCCCATTCTATGACGAGCCACTTCCAGAATTTGGAAACTAAGTAGCAAAATGATCAGGTTGTGAACACTTTACCGTTTAAGTTCTGTTCTTTGTTGGATATATTTATGTTTAACATTGATAATTATGTCAGTTACTTTTCTCTTTGTTTATATCAGCTTTTCACTTATGTAAACAACATACTAGGTGTCAGGCTCCTGGATTGTGGGGGTGTTTTTGGTGTTCGGTTTGTCTCTTTTTCTACTTTTATGCTTGGGTTTACTCTGTCCTGTTGTCTCTTGCCTTCTTCTCTTGGTTCTTGGTGGTGGGTATCTCCTTCTGTCTGGACACGCCTCGGTTCTGGGAGTTTCTCTACACACCTGTTCTGTGTTGCAGTTAATCACTTGGGTGCTTTATAAGCTTCACAGTTTGACTCTGTCCTATGCCAGTTCATTGCGCCTTGTTACCAACACCATTCTTGTATTCTTGCCTTGCTTTGTGTGCCTTATCGGTTTATGACGACTACCTGCTTGTTTTCTGACCACGCTTTTTGCCTGATGTTCTTGATCCTGTTGCTTTGTTTGGACTGCCTATCCGTGTACCGACCCCAGCCTGTTTACCAAGTAAACGTTTTTCCTCCACTGAGCTGTGTTCCTGCATTGTGCATTTGCGTCCAGCCTGTGCTGCCTATCAAGCCTGCACTAAGTTATCATAAATGTAGCTTTCTTCTTATTTTAATAGATCTAATTTCTCTTGTCTGCTTTTTTTAAAGAGTGTTTTATTTTCAACACATTGAGAGTCACAATTGTAATGTGCCATTGAAATAAGAAGCTTCTTTCACTTTCAGACTGGAGAGGTCAAACATTTTTACAGTCCTGGTCTGTTTAGTGTAGTTACATTGAGATAAAATAGATTTTTTTGAGGGGAGGACTGACCACAAATGTAGGGTTGACTTAAAGAAAAGGATTGGGTTGACCCATAGCCAGGTGCGACTTGTTTATCCCTAGAGGTTCAAGTCGACTATGATAAAGAAAACCTGAGAGGTTTAAGAAAAGTCTGTTTTTCACTTTTTTCCCCAGAAATGATGACGTGAGCTTTTGATGCGCCATACCAAACTGCACATCCCTCCTCCCAGTTCAGGCATTGATCAACAAACTGCTGCTGATGTTGCAAAGACGAGAAAAATTGCAAATGCTTCTATTCTCGTTGAACGGCCTGTTGGGAGGATGAAATCCATATTAAAAAACACAGTGCCAGTTACTCTTGTTCCAGTCCACTGTGTTAGTCTGTGCAGCACTTTGCAATTTGCTGCCTCCACTTGTGGTCTGAGAGTTTACACACTATAATAATTAACAAATGACAACATATGTTACAAAAAATAGAGATATTTCTCATAAGAAGAGTGTGTGATGAGTCATGTTATTTAAAAGACATTCAGCCATGCGATTTTGAAATGGCCAGGCTTTACACTACACAGGAATTGGCCACTTTACAGTAATGGAACAGAAAATTTCTTGGTGACTAAAGATACATTCATTACTTTCACACATTCATTAAAAATGGTCTTTTACCACAGAGTTTTGTCTTTTTGATATATTTCATACTTGGCATACCAAATGTGGTAGATTAGGGTTGGTTAGGGTGGTTTCCAGTATGAGAGATATTTTGGGGCCTCTTTTCAATGCAGCTCTTGAGTTAATGCTTTCTTATTAGCACTGTACACAAAGTCAGAAACATTTCATTATCAGAATTTTTTTTAATTTATATAGTGATGGGGGGGCCTGTATGAAGATTTATCAGATGAGACTTTGGTCATCCGTAAACCGTCATTGTAATGTACATAGTATTATAACCAAACATTATAGTAGTACATGGGCATTTATAATACAATTCTTAATCATTTGGCTTAAATTTCTTTTAATCACCTTGAATTAACTTCTTCAGCCGGAGTGATGACTTATCACTCCAGTGTGCCATGAACTTTATTTATATTTCTGACAATATCTTGATTTTTGTTTGCAAGTTGACAAGCTTCCTACCGGTGTGCAGTTTTCTGGGTGACGTTAACCATGACACACATGTACCAAAAGAAAAAGAAAAAATATTAGAAGTGCCAGCCTGTGATAAGCTTCATCTATATTATCTCTTATAAATGCAGTAACTTAGCGAGCGAACCAGTTGGGAGATCGGCGAATGGATTGGGTGAGATGATGCTCTAAGCTCATCCACTCTCCCCGTCACTGATAAACCCCTTACACGAAGAAACTGCTGTAAATGTTCCCGTTTCCACAGGCAGACTTGTCCGTACTTTGCCACCAGGATCCTGGGAATGTGCAGCGTTTATATGCATTGACCTCTGAACTTACCCAGCAGCGACTGTGGCACTGAAAACTCGAAACTGGCTTATCAGATTTACAAACATATGAACCCCACAGAGTAGCTTATTCACTATTTGATTGGCAGCAGTTAACGGGTTATGTTTAAAATCTCATATCAGCATTCTTTACACATGCAAAATGTAGCACACAAAAAGCACATTTAATAATAAAAAAGTTATTATGTACTTACCTTTACTTATAAATGAAGTCCATGTACCGCTCCTTCTGAACAAAAGCATTGATGACTTGTTTGTAGAGGTTTCTTAGCTTCCTTTAATTTTAAGTGTCTCTGTCTCAGTAAAGATCACTGCCAGGGAAGAAAGTCGTCCATCAGTATGTTTGGAGCCGTTTCTGACTTTGAATGTGAGTGGTTGACCGCTCGTGTTTGATGAGAAAATTCTTCAGGTCACAATATCCCATCTGAGTCCAGACAGTCACAAGTTGAAAAAAGAAGGCAGCAGGAAAGGTGTTTTCTTGCTGGACATTCACACAGCCAGACTTTACATGTGTCCCATCCCATTTGAAAAGAGTGGGTCTTCTGTACCACAATCTCAAGCAAACCTTTTACTCCGGCCTTTGTCTTCCCTTAAGGCCCTTTCACACATAATGCAAAGTTTGGATGATGTTTGGACGAATATGGTGAAATAGTGTGAAACCCTTCAAATTTGCACACCACGAAACATTTCGCCAAAGGGCAAGCGTGCACAACACCAGTGCAATGGTTTGTGCATGCGACAGTGTCTGTCAAGCAGGAACAGCAGCTCACGCTGCTGCAGCTGCTCACATTGTGCTCCATGGGACAAGTTGCACCACATCGCGCTGCTGATTTGAAGGAATATAAAATAAAAACAAGCTGTATAATTCATGAATATCACTGGGTTGATATAAATAATACATAAAGGGGGACACAATACAGAACCCCGTGGTTAAACAACCCTGGTAAAAAAAAAAGCAACAAAAAAAAAACAACACTCACAAGATGTGAACTCATACCACCTGATTACCAGACAGCAACTCCACCACTGTGCCACAATAACTGTCTCATAATGGGGGTGTGAAATGGCTCTAATCAACAAGCAGACAAACATACTTTCTAAGAAAAAAGAAGAAAAGTGCTGTGATAACTGACCAAACAGCGTTTGCTATGGTGTATTTCTGCTGATATGTGACTGAAAGTGGTGTATTTGTCTGTCATATGGTCCTGCAGTGCGCAGCTCACTGTCCTGTCAGACAGACGTGATGTTCAGATCGCCTGCTACATATCCACATAAACTGATTGGAGTATAGCAAGCGCACATGGTGCGTGTTCTGCAGCTCTGATGTCCAGGACCAGCCATGTCAACAACTGCTACACCCCCGTCCGTTCAGTGCACAGACCACAGTGTTACTCTCTGATCAGATGAGATGCACCTAGCCTGTGGGGGGCGAACCACACACATGCGCATGTTGGGGGGGGGCGGCGGAGCGCGCGACACACACACACACACACACACATTGTTGGGGGGGGCGGCGGAGCGCGCGACACACACACACACACACACACACACATTGTGGGGGGAGCCGATGGCACGCCACATCTCAGCAACTCCACAGTCGTGGGGAACTTAGATGAATTTCACAGTAGTACGACAGTAGACAGTCTGCAGTGTCTTGTGCCAACAGCGCGACTGGCCACACATTTTCTAAGTGCCATGCGAGCAGTGTTAGATGTTCATGCGTGTCACCTGTAATTTGGCTAACATCTGCCACGAGAGGGTGCGATGAGTTCATACAGGGCACACTCTGTCATTCAGCCGCTGGTGTGCGCAAATTGTTGTAGCAACAGGTGTACAAGGCGTTTGAGGCAGGGACAATTTCACATGGTTTGCACACGATTCCTGCGTCATGTGCACTAAGTGCGCACTTCATCCAGACTTTGCACTATGTGTGAAGGGGCCCTTAATTATTACCTCCTGCTTCGATTCAAAGTCCAGTTTAGAAAATTGTTTCACTTTGGACATTCTGAAATTAAAGTCCAGGCAAGAAGAAAAAACAAATGAACGGCTACTCTTGTAGCTTGCTGTCACTTATTCTGCAGCTAAGGAGTTGCTGCAAGAAGAATTCCTGAGATCACTGGTCCCCCTACCATGAGGCAGGAGAACTGCATGCCTCACCTAGTGTCTTTTTGCAGCCGTTTTATGATCGCTCAGCACACCAAACATGTTACACACACATACAGCTGTTGACAAAAACACTGTACATTATGCACATCAGCTAAACTAACTAACTAACTAACTATGAATTTAAGTTCATATAGCGAAAGTGACCATTTTAATGGCGACATACAGCGAGACAGTAATGCAGTCTCACTGCACAGCATGCCAGGACTTAGCCCAGTGATTGTGCATTCCAAGGTGAGGCACAGCGGGCTGCTGCCTCACCGTACATCTCTTCTCAGTATTTGAACGGCAAATGGGAAAATTCAGCGATTTTGAATAAAAAAAAAAAAATCATCTAAAACTGGTGACGTTAAAAGGAAAATAACTTTATAGTACAAATCACTGGATAAATATAACCATTTAATTTATTTTTTAATTTTACATTTTTCTTTTCATGATGACAGGTGAGGCTATGCCTCTTCTGCCTCCCCTGACCGCACATCACTGGGCAGAAGGAAACACAATGAGGAAGATGGAGAGAGAAAGAATTTGACACAAAGGAACATTCCACAACATATTTGTCAGTGTTTTTCCACACAAAAATCTTATGATAGAAGATATGATTGGGAAACAACTTCCACGGAGGTCGCTCAACATATGCTTTGCACATTTCAGTCAGTTGAAGAATTTGTGCATGGAGGACAGGCGGAGAAAAGGACTGAGTTTTGTGCTGATGACAAAGGATGGTTGTAGCATTTAACCAAAGCTTTGGTATCATTTCCTGGCCGTGGACTGAAGTGTCTGTTGCATGGTGAGTATGGCTGATGGCTGAACTTCAGTCTTCATAGTTAATTTTACTCTAATCTAAGGGGTCATTTCACCCACAGTTTAAAAATTACCTTTTCATTTTCAAAATTACATCTCATAGAAAAGAAGAAAGAAATAAACATTTCAAATTACTTTGTCTTCAACTGTCAAGCCCCCTTCCACTGCCCGCTCTGTGCTCTCGCTCTCGTCAAAATGTCGTCTCCTCCAATCAGTCAGAGTTTTGTGGGCATGCCAGCTGGACGTTCGAAACTTGTTTGATGGGAAAATGTGTTAGGTCCTTGTGCATATGTTCATTACTCTGTGTGTGTGTGTGTGTGTGTGTGTGTGCCTGGCTTAGGGCCACTGTACATAAATGCAATGCTGCAAGTCATATAGCAGATGTAACTAGTCCACAATTTAAAAAGGTATGTATTCAAATGGTACAATTGTTATTATAGAAGAAAAGACCATGCTACTGCAGATACAGAACTTGGAAGTGAATAAAGAGCAGGAACATAGGTAGTGGGTTCAAGTTGTTGTATCATGGTGAGGATAGGAAGAGAAATGGTGTTGGGGTCATTTTAATAAGAGTATGTTAAGAGTATGTTGGAGGTTAAGTGTGTGTCTGATAGGATGATGAATGGGAAGCTGGAAATTGAATCAGTGATGATGAATATCATCAGTACATATGACCCACAGGTAGGTTGCCAGATGAAGGAGAAAGAAGATTTCTGGAGTGAGTTAGATGACGTGGTGGAGAATGTACCCAAGTATGAAAGAGTGGTGATAGGAGTGAACCACAATGGGCATGTTGGCAAACGGAACAGAGGGGATGGAGAAGTGATGGGTAGATATCGTATCAAGGTCAGGAATGTGGAAGGACAGATGGCAGTTCATTTTGCAAAAATGATGGAAATGGCTGTGGTGAATTCCTACTTTAAGAAAACAGAGGAGCACAGGGTGACATATAAGAGCGGACACAGGTGGAGTACATTCATTGAATGAGATGCAAGCAAAAGTGTTGTGTTGCCTTAGTGTTTGCTTTGCTCCTTCCTTTGTCTCCAGGTGCTGCATCATGGAGCTGATTGACTCACCTGTCTGCTGTCACCACTACCTGTTTATAAACCCTGGTCTGAGAGGTGAAGAAGAAGAAGAGCGTGAGAGCTCAACCAATGATCAGATTGTGGATGCTGAAGGAGGAAGCAGGTGAGAGAGGCACTGGATGGAGGGGATGCAATTTTGGACAACTGGAAAAGTACTGCAGATGTGGTAAGGGAGAGAGCTAGGAAGGTACTGGGTGTGACATCTGGACAGTGGAAGGAAGACAATGAGACTTGGTGGTGAAAGGAAGATGTCCAGGAAAGCATAAGGAAAAAGAGGCTGGTGAAAAAGAATTGGGATAGTCAGAGAGAAGAAGAATAAGGAGATGCGGTATAAGGCGAAAAGAGGAGTGGCAAAAGCTAAGGAAAAGGCATATTATGAGCTGTACAAGAAGTTGAATAGTAA
Organism: Thalassophryne amazonica; assembly: GCF_902500255.1. Lineage (NCBI taxonomy): Eukaryota > Metazoa > Chordata > Actinopteri > Batrachoidiformes > Batrachoididae > Thalassophryne > Thalassophryne amazonica. The sequence goes on from NC_047115.1 coordinate 69,797,499, forward strand.
GGAAGAAGAAAATGACTTGCAACAATTGGCAAGACAAAGGGACAGACCTGGAAGGGATGTGCAGCAGGTTAAGGTGGTAAAAGATGCAGATGGAAAATGTGCTGACAAGCGACAACAGTGTATTGAGAAAGTGGAGGGAACATTTTGAGGAGCTGATGAATGAAAATGAGAGAGAGAAAAGGCTTGATGATGTGGAGAGAGTAAATCAGGAAGTGCAAGAGGATAGCAAGGATGAAGTGAGGGCAGCTAGAGGATGAAGAGTGGAAAGGCATTTGGTCCATGACATTCCAGTGAAGGCATGGAAATGTCTAGGAGAGATGGCAGTGGAGTTTCTAACCAAATTGTTTAATAAAATCTTGGAAAGTGAGAGGATGCCTGTGGAGTGGAGACAAATTGTGCTGTTGCTTATTTTTAAGAACAAGGGTGATGTGCAGAGCTGCAGTAAATAGAGGCATAAAGCTGATCAGCCACAGCATGAAGTTATGGGAAAGAGTAGTAGAGGCTAGGCTTAGAAAACAGGTGAAGATCTCTGAGTAGTAATATGGTGTCATGCCGAGAAAGAGCACTACAGATTTAATGTTTGCTCTGAGAATACTGATGGAGAAGTATAGAGAAGGCCAGAAATAGTTACATACAGTCTGGAGTGGCAAAGAATTATGTGAGGATGGTGCAGGACATGTACAAGGATAGTGTGACAGCGGTGAGATGTGCAGTAGGAATGACAGACTCATTCAAGGTGTAGGTGGGATTACACCAAGGGTCAGCTCTGAGTCCTTTCTTGTTTGTTTGCCATGGTGATGGATGAGATCAGACAGGAGTCTTCATGGACTCTGATGTTTGCAGATGACATTGTGATCTGTGGTGAGAGTAGAGAGCAGGTTGAGTCTAGCGTGGAAATGTGGAGATATGCTCTGGAGAGCAGGGGAATGAAAGTCAGTCAGAGCAAGACTGAGTACATGTGTGTGAATGAGAGGGAGCCCAGTGGAATAGTGCGGTTACAAGGAGTAGAAATGGTGAAACTAGCTGAATTTAAATAATTAGGGTGAACTGTCCAAAGTAATGGAGAGTGTAGTAGTGAGGTGAAGAAGAGAGTGCAGGCAGGGTGGAGTGGGTGGAGAAAGGTGACGGGGGGTTGATCTGTGACCAAACAATATCTGCAAGAGTGAAGGGGAAAGTCTACAAGACAGTCGTGAGACCAGCTATGTTGTACGGCTTAGAGGCGATGGCACTAACAAAAAGACAGGTGGCAGAGCTGGAGGTGGCAATGTTGAGATTCTCTTTGGGAGTGACAAGAATGGACAGGACTAGGAAAGAACATATCACAGGGACAGCTAAGGTGGGGCAGAGACAAAGTCAGAGAGACGAGACTGAGATGGTGTGACAGAGGAAGATGCAGAGGACATGGTCAGATAGAAACGATTGATCTGCTGTGGTGACCCCTAATAGGAGCAGCCAAAAGAAGAACAACACTGTGTGCAAACATTTCGTCTTTGCATGTTCCCTCCCATAGTTTTGCACACTCGGGTGCACAAAGCTCAAATTCAGATAAAGACTATCTGGCTAAATGGACAATATGCGCTATTTTGCACACTGGAAAGCTGCAGTCCTCAGTGAGCTCTGCTACTGAATCAGCATGCAAGTGATAGAGTGTTTACGCAAACCTTTAGCAAATTAGATTCTATACTGTATGTTCTTTTTGATTAAGTGACTTACATGATGATAGCATTTATTTGATTTATTTATTCACTGTTTGATTTACTGTTGGCCCAAAGCTGGGTGAGATGAACTCACTCACTCATCTACGTTTTTTTTTTTTTTTCTGTTCGAGCTCTATGCTTTTATCTGCACAAGGAAAGGTATCAACTCTCAGTGTGAGATATTATACAATCTATTTTTACTCGAGGACAAAATATGGCCATCCGCTATCGCGAAGGCCTTGCACCCATCCGTCTGTCTGGGCTCAGCATAAGTCCAGTCCTATTCCTGCCAGAGTCTTCACATGCACAGGGAACATTCTTGGGACACAGACCTTGGACAAGTTCAAAGATGGCTAACCTTGACCTATTTTAAGAGGTCAAAAAGTCACATTCTGTTTCCTTTACTTATGCTCATATGGCTGAGGGTATTTCAGCATTGAATTATATTTAATTAATGTTTTCAAAGTAATTGTTTTAAAGTAACACCATTAATAGAGATTTTTTCCACACAGCTATGTTTTACAGTACAAACCCTCACCTCCTCCAGTGGCAACGTGGAACTGCAACACATAACCACCTGCACTTTTTGGTCAAGGTGGTGCTGACGTGCAGCATTGCTGTAGTAAAAACCAGCTTTTAGACATTTTGTGTGTGTGTGTACATGTGTGGTGGTGTGTATTCACAGTATGTGAGCTCATGTCAATGAATCTGAAGTTAGCTCTGGCGTTGTTTGAGCATATTTGCTGAGTGTTAATCATTGTGCGGAGTAGTGTGCAGTGTGTGGCTGGACTCTGGATGTGGCTCCTTCATTAAAATGTTAACCAGGCCACTCGGACAATGGACATACTGTTCGTCCTGTAGCCCTCCTTACACTGAATTCTCTCTTCTTCTCTCTGCTTTCTTGTCAATCCTGCTTTATCTTCTGATACATCCATCGACCTAGTCTTTTGCTGAAACCACAAGCCCACGAATGCACAGTCATCATGCTTTTCTTCTTGCATATTTTTTCTTTGTACTTTTTTGCCAATTTTTGGAAAAAAAAAACATGTGGTTACTCTGTCAAGCTTCTTTGGTTTCAACCTGAACACATTTCAAAATCTGGATGAACCGAGCAGTCATAAATCGGATTATGCTGTTGCACGCTAATGTTACGGAATTACCTACGTGCATTACATTTCTTTCCACTTGCGCTCATACAGAATGTCTGAGTACTGAGACACTCTCTGTGTTCCTCAGCCTGTTTTAACTGCACTGATATGAATTTGCAGGCTCACCCAGAGCCATATGTTGGATAATTATGTTCAGGTTATGTGTTTGATGGATTTCTTTTTGTTTCTTTGTCAACAGGATACCTCAAAAATACATGAAGAGGATTCAACGAGTCTTTGTCCATAGGTAAGCCCTATATCAAAGAAGGACCCAGCAAATTTAGGTGTGGATTTGGATCAAAGGCCAGATCCTGTCTCCATTATTTAAATTTTTGACCTGTGATTCTTTAATGCAAATGGAAAGATCAAAGCAATCAAGCGCAAAGATCAGGGTAAAAATTATAGCAATCAGGATCTAAGTTCAACAACTATAAGTGGTCAGATCAAAGGTTAGTGATCATAATCAAAGGCAATGAAGATCAAAAATCCAGATCAAAGATCGGGGTCAGGCTCAAAGGTATGTGACTAAGATTGAAGTCTGACAGTCTAAGTTCAACAATGAAAATCAAAGGTCAGTATCATAACTCAGTAAACAGAAACTAAGATAAGCTGATCAGGATCAAGGTCCTAATCAGGATCAAAGAGTAGTTAGTGTTCAGGATCTCATTATTGTCTTTCCAGAGGTGATCCAAATCTGGTGGAAAAAAAATGTGTAGAGGTGCTCCATCAGCTTGAAACAAATAATATAAGGATTTGTATTTAGTTTGAAAAATAAAGTAAAGGGGGCTGTGTGGCCTACGCAAATGTGTGTTTCTGAGTGTTTCATTCATGTTCTGGTTCTGTTCATGTTAAAAGAATATTATCTACCATTCAGCAAGCAACCAGGTCTTTTTAGACAGATAACAAAGTCTGGCATAAAAACACTTCACAGACACTGAAGTAATACCTCCAAAAACATGTACTCATTTGAAGTAACAACCAACTTGTCCTTGTTTCATACCTACAGTCCAAGTGGAGATGACACACCAAGTGCAGATGGGTTCAGAGGTCAAGCCAGAGAGCAGATATGGTGTTTTGTGATAGAAATCACAGAATTCCAGAATGGGCTATTTCACAGCAGAATTTTGTTTATATGTGGAGACTTCCTCCGTTCATGTAGATATGTGGTACTTTGAGGATGTGTAACTTGAAATGTCATAAATTATGATCCTGCACAGTGCTGCCCCTTTAAATACTGAGTTGTGCCTTTGGGTCCAGAGAAAACAACAAATGTAAAATTCAGATTCATGAAAGATGAGTATTGTCTAGTGTTCACATAATCTGCACCTTCCTTCTTGGGATAATCAGAAGGTACTCAGAGACTGCATGACTCTGCAAAAGACCAACCAATCTGTTCATTATCGAGTTGAAGTGCAACAGAGTACAAATAATCTGGAAATTCTTCTTCTTAAGCCTGTCCGGTCCTTGTGGAGCATACCCAGACAGCAAATAGATCCGGGCCGGATGTAGTCCAACATCCGGTACCAATCCTGAAAACAGATCCAGTCCAGACAGTTTTTGCACCCTGGCCCAGATCCGGCACGGCTCCGCTTTACAGTTCTGGAACAGATCCGGACCAGATCTGAACTGGATCCGTTTACAGACCATATCTGGCACAGATCTTGGACAGATGTGGTCCGCATCACAGCACTGAGGCAGGAACATGGGGCATAACGATAAGCAATTTTTATCTGCACTCGGTAGAAACTATCCATTAGCGGTTGTAAACTCTGTACTCTGTAATCGTGATCGTCACTGAGGCTTTTTTAAATGCTTATTGCAAAGCGGTTTGTTTCTTTACGACAATCAAGTAAGTCCAGGGACACTGATCTGTGTGCTATAGATAAAAATCAGTTTCCTCTGATCCACGGAACTTACCCCTGTAAAACTTGTTCCTGCCACGGTGCTGTGATGAGGTCCACATCTACCCCATATCCGTGCCAGATATGGTCTGTAAACGGTTGGTCTTTTGCGGATCCAGTTCAGATCTGGTCCGGATCTGTTCCAGAACTGTAAAGCGGAGCCGTGCCGGATCTGGGCCAGGGTGCAAAAACTGCCTGGACCGGATCTGTTTTCAGGATTGGTACCAGATGTTGGACTACATCCAGCCCGGATCTATTTGCTGTCTGGGTAGGCCACCAACGTGCTATCTCCACTTCTTCTATCCCTCAACATCCGAACCATGAAGGGCCAGTCCAAGCCAGCTTCTATCATTGTGGCCTCCCAGGAGTGACACCAGGTGTTTCTTGGTCATCCACATCTTCTCTTGCCAGGCACGTTGCAATGCAGGGCATGCCGGATGATGTTCAGCTCCTCCTTCCTCAGGGAGTGGCCAATCCAACCCCACTTTCTCTTTCTGACTTCCATGGCTGGATGCCAAGGATGTTGCAGAGACAGCCATTGACAAATGACTGAATTCTTCTGCTGAGGACTACTGTAGTCTTCCAAGTCTCAGCAATATGAAAATGGGACACATAAAAATATGAATGAAAAGTGATATATCAAAGAAGACAGGGAGCTCAATGGCAGAAGGAATATGTACACGTGGGTTTGATTCCCAGTCACACTACCTGTCCGTGTCCTTGGACAAGACACTTCATCTGCATTGTCTCAGTCCACCCAGCTCATAATGGGAACCGGTCTTTGCTGGGAAAGTAACTTGTATTGGACTAGCTTCACGTCCAGGGAAAGCAGCACACTTTTCAGCTTCATGATACAGAATGTGATGACGAGCATCAATCAGGTTTCAGGATCTACTATAGGAATTATTTCATGTTATTTTAAAAGAATAGTCTGACATAAAGGCAGGAGATATCCAGACGTTTACTCAAAAGCAAGAGTAAAGAATACTGACCAGAAGGTTATGGGTCACCATTGCTAAAGGTACCCTTCAGAGTCCTTAATCCCTTAATTCATAAAATAAACTTAAACCAGACTAAATTATAATGTGGATATCTGCATTTGATCCTAAATTGTCTGTAGAGAAAAAAGCAAGGCAGATTTTCCAGCATTTTGCAGCTGCCAAGATCAGTTTATCTATAGATACAATAAAACCAATAATGTTTGTATGAAACCTTAAAATAAGAAACCTGTTGTTTTTTTTTTTGTTTTTTTTAATTACCATAACAGAACTTAACATTATCTCTGCTTAAACTCCATAATATCTGGTGGATCCACTCTCCTGACTTAGACCAAATGGGAATGGGCAAAAGAATTCCACACACAGACATTCTTCTGTAATTCTGTCCACCAACCTTCTTGAAAATTGGGTCAGCAGTTTTTGAGTCATCCTGCTTATTGTCAAACAAACACCAGCAGAATACATCAGCTCCTTGTCAAAGGTATCAAGTCAGCCTGGTCATTAAGTCAGAACAGATTAAATGGCTACAATGCATAAATGATAAAAACAACAGCTTCACAACATGATGTGCACACACGTGCATGTCTGTGTTGCAGCCCTGTGAGGTTTATCCTGTGTCCAGGCTGGTTTTCCAGCTCTGCGTTAGTCAGAGAGATTCTGGGTCGCGTTTCCCATATCTGCTTCACTTGTCCCAAAGGATCAGCACTGGGGCTGTGGGGGGGGGGGGGGGAGCAGTCCGGGGGTAACCTTGGATGGAGTATACATGTAAGGGCGGAACAGGGATCAAAGTGCTCCTAACACCCAGCAGTCCCATGGGTCATGTAGTCCTGTTTTCAAACCCTTCCGCTTCACCACTGTTGCCCCCCACCAGCCCAAGCATCAAAGCAGCCATCAATCGCAATGCAGTAACAGGTGTGTGTATTAGAGTAACTTGTCTTTCTGCTTTGCAGCTGGGCAAATCCTGCTAAATCAAAAGCAAGAACACACCTCCCTTTATCTGACCACTGCTTCCTGTCAGAGAAAAGTCATATGTGTATGTATATATACATATACATATAAATATATATAAGATAGACATATACAGTGCGGAAAATAAGTATTTGATCCACTGTTGATTTTGCAAGTTTTCCCACCTACAACAAATGGAGTCTGTAATTTTTATTGTAGGTACACTTCAACTGAGAGAGACAGAATCTAAAAAAAAAAAACATCCAGAAAATCACATTGTATGATTTTTAAATAATTAAGTTTTGTTTTATTGCATGAAATAAGTATTTGATACAATAGAAAAACAGACCTTAATATTTGGTACAGAAACCTTTGTTTGCAATTACAGAGGTCAGACTTTTCCTGTAGTTCTTGACCAAGTTTGCACACTGCAGCAGGGATTTTGGTCCACTCCTCCATACAGATCTTCTCGCCCTCCAAAGATTTTCAATTTCAATTTATTTTCATTTATATAGCGCCAAATCACAACAAAGTTGCCTCAAGGCGCTTCACACAAGTAAGATCTAATCTTACCAACCCCTAGAGCAATCACACAGGCTATAGTAGTAAGGAAAAACTCCCTCTGATGATTTGAGGAAGAAACCTCAAGCAGACCAGACTCAAAGGGGTGACCCTCTGCTTGGGCCATGCTACCGACACAATTTACAAAACGAATATACAGGAAATTTTGCCAGTGCACAGGACAGGAGGGTTGCAGAAGCAGACACCACACCCATGTCTGGATGCAGCCACACCTCAAACAGAGAAAAAACAGAATCAGGCATCAGAAAGACAACAAATGCAGTATAATTTGTCAGCATTAAGCAACAAGAAAAACAGAAGAAATACTAAGGTGACTACTAAGGCCCAGAATTTAGATAAAGTTGAGGCTGCAGCCCACTCCATTTCCTAATAAAATGAATTTAAAGAGTAAAAAGCATTTTCTATTGCGTTCAGGTCTGGAGACTGGCCAGGCCACTCCAGGACCTTGAAATACTTCTTATGGAGCCACTTGTTAATTGTCCTGGCTGTGTGATTCGGGTCATTGTCATGCTGGAAGAACCAGCCACAACCCATCTTCAGTGCTCTTACTGAGGGAAGGAGGTTGTTTGTCAAAATCTTGCGATACATGACCCTATCCATCCTCCCTTCAATACGGTGCAGTCATCATGCCCCCTTTGCAGAAAACCATGACATCATAGTGTGTTACTAATGTAATCTTTCTGAGGTGGTCCCAGCTCTCTTCAGGTTATTGACCAGGTCCCCCCCATGTAGTTCTGGGCTTTCTGAGAATCATTCGTACCCCACAAGCGAGATCCTGCATGGAGCCCCAGACTGAGGAAGAATGACAGTCATCTTGTGTTTCTTCATTTTCTAATAATTACACCAACAGTTGTGCCTTCTTACCAAGCTGCTTGCCTATTGTCCTGGTATATGACTTTAAAAACCAGTGTGTAGAACTAACCGGTTTTTAAAGTCGTTTATACCTTCGGCTATTCGACTTTTAAATGCTCCGTAGGTCTGCCATGTTTTTATTTATTTATTTATTCTTGCTATTCATTTTAACTTCTTAAGTCTGTTTTTTTTTTGTTTTTATTAGTTTATTGTTGTTATATATATTGTTATGTTATTTTTTTTTTTTTTTAACAGACTGCTCAAATGAAATTGCCCCTTGTGGGATTAATAAAGTTGTTGATTGATTGACTGATTGAGACCATCCCGGCCTTGTGCAGGTCTACAGTTTTGTCCCTGGTGTCCTTAGACAGCTCTTTGGTCTTGGCCATCGTGGACAGGTTGGAGTGTGATTGATTGAGTGTGTGGACAGGTGTCTTTTATAAAGGTAACGAGTTCAAACAGGTGCAATTAATACAGATAAAGAGTGCAGAATAGGAGGACTTCTTAAATAAAAACTAACAGGTCTGTGAGAGACAGAATTCTTGATGGTTGGGAGGTGATCAAATACTTATTTCATGCAATAAAATGCAAATTAATTATATAAAAATCATACAATGTGATTTTCCAGATTTGTTTTTAGATTCCGTCTCTCACAGTTGAAGTGTACCTACAATAAAAATTATAGACCTGTCCATTTTTTGTAGGTGGGCAAACTTGCAAAATCAACAGTGGATCAAACACTTATTTGTCTCACTGTACACTAGCTGAGTTACCCACTCTATATACGGGTAATAGATGAATTTTAGCCATGTTATTGTATATTTTATGACACTTTAGTTAAGGTGTAATAAGTGGTATTACATTGTGTATATGCTGTCATCATTAATTTGTGACAGAGCAATTTCTGACATTCATGAGACTCACGTGAATGATAATAAAAGTTGATAGCATGTCATATCATTGCAGTTCTCCAGTATGCCATACACAGCAGGTACATTTTAACTGAAAAAGCGCGCGCTTTAACTGGCACATGTTGCGTGCTGGCCCATTTGGATTGTAATTAAAGTGCACCCTAGCCAGCAGCTACTACATAGTAAATAAAGTGTGATGCTTGATACCTGACCTGAGTACCACATGAACTGGGAAAATAAGGGCTCCAGTGAGCAGGTCGTAATTTAATATATATGGCTGACTGTATGTGTGTTCGTGCACATACGCTTTCAACCTAAGGGCACCCCTTGGTGCCCCCAGTCACCATAGCAAGTTTGGTGTAGATTGCTTAATGACTATGGCTGTGCATAGCGAACACACACACACTTGGTCAGCTTTATATATTTTATAACATACACATATACATACACATACACATATACATAGACATCAGTGGTAGCTGGTGGTCTTTCAAAGAAGGGAAGCTCATTGTCAGCTTACATCATAAAATTTGTCAATTTATTTATATGTAAATTCAAATATGTAAAATGCTCATAACAGTCCTTTGTTGCACAAGCATTTCACAATTTATATCTCCATTACATACAGTATTTTATGGTGGCACAATTACATTAGATTAGATTAGACAGAACCTTATTTAGAACTTTATTAATCCCTTGGGAAGACTCCTTCAGGGATTATAACACAAGTATATTATTAATGTTTTTAAACAAAAAGTCAAAAATTTCAAGAAGCACATAGAACCTTTATTATTAAACATACATAACAGAGCCTGACTGTTTGATGACATCTTGCCCTTTACGTTCCATGCAAATGTTATGTTAAAGGTTGACCAGCAGACATCGCCATACCTAATTGTATCAAAAGCTTCGAAACACTGAACCATTGCTTCCTATTGATTCAATGGTTCAAAATGCTTTGGTTTCTCCGGCACTAAATAAAGTACATCAGTGACCACTAATTATTACCACATGTCCACAGATAGACTTATAATCATGAATACTTTGATGGTGTGTTGCAAACCAGGATGTTACTTAAAGTACAACGACCTTAAACTCTAAAGAACGAAGCAGAGAGTAACTCACCTGGATCTCACACAATGTCTAATCCGTTACTTGATGCCTACCATATGTGAATGTTCCTGGTATCAACATCACCAGTTTTGTCTGTTTCTATTGTCTTTCCAAATGTCTTGTCTCATTTTGTTTGGCTGCGATACAAAGTTTTTTTGTTTTTTTTTTAGTTTGGTAGCACTGTATAAACATATGATATCTCCTGTGTGCCTTTAAAACAGACTGATTTATAGCTCACACAAAACACTTTGGAATAAATTTAAAAATGCATAAATACGCAAAAATTTACAAATTAGCTATATCTCAAATTAGCTGTCAATCAAAACGGGATTCAGCCTTTCGACTGATCGTGCAATCATTGTGCAGAGGTCCAGAGTCCAGGCATGCCCACATCTCCATTCACCCCCAGAGATGCTGAGCATCCTGCTGTGGGACAAAATTGTGGCATTTTAACAACTACGTAAAAAATAGTCCAACAGTTTAACAACAATGTTTCTCAATGTTCAATTGCAAGGAATTTAGGGATTCCACCATCTATAGTCCATAATATAATCAGAAGATTTAGAGGATCTGGAGAACTTTCTGCACATAAGCGGCAAGGCTGAAAACCAACATTGAATGCCCGTGACCTTTGATCCCTCAGACAGCAGTGCATTACAAACCAACCTCATTGTGTAAAGGATCTTACCGCGTGGGCTCAGGAACACTTCAGAAAACCATTGTCAGTTAACACAGTTCGTCGCTACATCTACAGGTGCAAGTTAAAATTCTACCATGCAAAGCGAAAGCCAAACATCAACAACATCTAGAAATGCCGCCGCCTTCTCTGGGCCCGAGCTCATTTGAAATGGACAGATGCAAAGTGGAAAAGTGTGCTGTGGTCTGATGAGTACACATTTCAAATTGTTTTTAGAAATCATGGATGTCATGTCCTCTGGACAAAAGAGGAAAAAAACCATCCAGATTACTACCAGCGCAAAGTTCAAAAGCCAGCATCTGTGATGGTATGGGGGTGTGTTATTGCCCATGGCATGGGCAACTTGCACGTCTGTGATGGCACCATCAATGCTAAAAGGTACATCCAGGTTTTGGAGCAACACATGCTGCCATCCAAGCAACGTCTTTTTCAGGGACGTCCCTGCTTATTTCAGAAAGACAATGTCAAGCCACATTCTGCATGAGTTACAACAGCGTGGCTTTGTAGTAAAAGAGTGCGGGTACTTCACTGGCCTGCCTGCAGTCCAGACCTGTCGCCCATTGAAAATGTGTGGCACATTATGAAACGCAAAATACGACAACGGAGACCCCGGACTGTTGAACAACTGAAATCATACATCAAGCAAGAATGGGAAAGAATTACACCTACAAAGCTTCAACAATTAGTGTCCTCAGTTCCCAAACATTTATTGAGTGCTGTTAGAAGGAAAGGTGATGTAACACAGTGGTAAACATACCACTGTCCCAGCTTTTTTGAAACATGTTGCAGGCATCCATTTCAAAATGAGCAAATATTTGCACAAAAACAATAAAGTTTATCAGTTTGAACATGAAATATCTTGTACTCTTGTGACCTATCAATGGAGTAAGCGGGTATACAAAATGGATGGGTGGATGGATACACATATACATAGACATATAGATACGTATACATAACATACACACACACATATATATAAACCGCCTGAAACTACATATTTAATCTGCAGACTGAACATAAAAAAGGACAGCACAGGTCCACTTTGCTCTGTACTAAAATACTACAAAGATGTGCTTGTGGAACCAGAGTTTGTGCAGTAGATACAGAAGAGTGGACCTTTTTTGACTGAGGAATGATTTTGACATTGGTGTAGACACACACACACACCACCAGATTACAATGTCAAAAACACTGCCTGTGGTCCAACATGGCAATGGAAATTTTAGGCATCCCTCATTTCAGTTGTTTCAGTGAATCCACAGCAGATTTGACCTTTGGCCTTATCAGACAAAGCATGCTGTAAACTAAACTGTGACCAATTACAGAATCAAACACACCATGTGTTTGATTTCCACGTAGGAAAAGCATTTTGACACAGGAAGTCAACTTGGGTTACAAAGGAAATGATGCTCAACTGCGATGATAGAGTTGGTGGAAAGTATACGGAGTCATCTGGCGGGCAAAAAAATAAAAAATAATAAAAGGAAGAAGGAAACTATTGAAGATGATTTTGCAAATCAGCCATCTGGATTCCACTATTTCCCTCTCGTGCTTGCTCACACTGACGAACTCCTCAGTCACCTACATTTCCACTTTGCAAATTACAGCCTGAATTACGGCCTACCACCACTCACTGCATGCATCTGTCACCAGTCCGACAATCACAGGTCTCCTGGGTACTTGTCGCCGTGCTGGGCGGTCAAGGCAGATTTAAGGTGGTCATTTTCTCCTCAAACCTGTAGTTAAAATCCATGGGAACAGGAGGTCAGTCATTTTGTCACCCTGCAGACCCTCAACAAAATAGTGGAGATCATATAATTTTGAAAAATGTAAGTAGTGAATAGAGCTGGTATCATGGAGTGTTGCCATTTCCTTTCATTATAAGGACTTGTTTTGCTAAAGAGGTACTTGTATACAGTTCATGCAGCCCAAAATTTCCATTTGACATCAGAGGGCTCAAAATGGGGACTTTTTGTTGATTGTTTTGTCTGATGCACCTACTGATTGTGAAAGAAGTGTTTAAAAGTACATGAGAAATACATGAGACTGCTTTACAGTCATGTTGCTCACAATTGGCAACCTTAATCCAGTACATAAACACACACTACAGTTTAATATATTTTAGTTTTTACCAGCCACATCTGGAGAGTGGTAACATTTAGCCTGGATTTGCATGTATTTGTACAGAACAGAGGGCTCTGTGGTATAGGAGATGGACTAACAATATACAGTGCATCTGGAAAGTATTCACTTTTTCCCAATTGTGTTGTTACAGCCTTATTCTAGAAAAAGAATAAATTCATTTTTGCCTCAAAATTCTATTCACAACACCTCATATTGTCCTATATCCTCCGGGACAGGACGCCAGGCCGACATATGCTATTTCCCCAGTCAAGACCGGTGCACATTTACAGCTGGTTGGACTGAGACAATGTACATGAAGTGCCTTTTCAAAGGACACAGACAGGTAGTGTGACAGAGAATCGAACCCAGATCTACATACTGGTAGCCCAAATACTATCTCACTGAGCTCTATGTGACAGAAAGAAAGAAAGAAGGAAGGAAAGAAAGAAAGACTGATTGATTGATTTCTACCCAGATTAACATAATCATGATCGAACCCAATCACATGGTTGTCCCATGGAATCTGGACATAAAACATGATATGGGGAAGATCTTCCTTCAGCAACTCTCAGCAGGCCTGTCTAAGATCAACGCAAGCCAATTGCCTGGGAAGTACAAGGTTGTTGTTGTTGTTGTCCATTCGGTTGCACATTGAAACCAGATGTGGTGCTATGGGCCACATCCAAAAGAACTGCTCTTCTGATCGAGCTGACTGTACTATGGGAGGAGGGAATGGAGGAAGCGCACGAAAAAAAGAGGGCAAAATACTCTGACCTGGTCACGGAATGCAGGGAGAGTAGATGGAGTACAAGACTCTATCCAGTGGAGGTTGGCACAAGGGGATTTGTGGGCACATCTACAACCTACCTGCTGAAGGAACTGGGGGTAAGGAGCTACACAAAACTGCCAGGGAGCTTTCAGAAGAGGCAGAGAAAGCAAGCTTTTGGCTCTGGTTGAGGAGGTGGGACAAGGTATGGGGAGCCAGCAATTCCTGAGACAGGCTAGCTATGCAGAGTGACTGAGAGATGTCCTTGTTCACTGCCCTGCCACCAGGAGATGTTCCAGGTTAAGGGGCGAAATATCAGTGAAATTCTGGTAAATATTATGGAAATTCTGGAGCACATTCTTGGTCTGTTTGTACAATTAGCTGCACAGTAACACAAATTATCTCATTTATAATAAAATGCTCAGAAAAGACAAGCACGTCTATAGCAGCTAGCTGCCACAGCTAACTGGGGCATCAGTCCTGCACATTAGCTGGCATGCAGAGTGACCATATCCCTAATTTTCCTAACTTTATGGCTTAAAATACAAATACCTGACACTGATGAGTTATGGAGATAATCCCCCCCGCTCCTCAACATCCATTTGTCATGTACAGGGTTACTAGCGATAGAGATCAAAAACAGTTTTTGTACCATTGTTGTAATCTTGTTGGTTTCTGTTTTACAGTTTAACATGGGGGGCTATAGAATTGTGACTTGTGTTTGGAGTCAGCCTCAAGTGGCCATTCAAAGAACTGCGTGTTTTGACACATCTGGACAGGGTTGCCAACCGTCCCTTCAAAAACGGAATCGTCCCTTATTTGGAAATAAAAGTGTGCGTTCCGTATTGACCTGAAACGGGACACAGTTTGTCCTGTATTTCTGTGAGAATCAAAAAGTCTGTAAAATGTCAATGGAATTGACTGGCACTTTATATGGAAACTTACAGTAAATATGATCCCAGCCTCTCTCCTGCTCTTCACCAATGAGCTGACAGACACGAGCTGACGATACAGAATCACTCTTATCTCACTGGTTGAGGGACATCTGCTCGCAAGAAGATCCTGGACGAGAATCATGAGCCGGCGACGGTCGTGGACGACCATAACAAAGTAGCGTGGCTGATACCGACACTGGCACCGCAGACACGCCTACGAACAGCAATGTCTGTAACGTCGTTACTCCTCCTCGAAAAAAACAAAACAAAAAAGAAACCAAAAGTACATGGGCAAATGGGAAAAGTAAAATGGCTGGGTGGAAAAGGTGTGCGACAACAGCTATAAGTATTGTATGTATTGTTTACTTTTTCAGACTTTCACTGTTACATTGTTTTTGTTAATTTATACACTTTTAAGTTAAGCAATAACACGACAGAGAAAGATTTATTTTTAAAGAAATTTTTCTTTATGTACTTTGAAGCAGGACAGGATGCTCATATTGAAATTGTGAGTGAAAATTTATTTTGCACTAAAAATAAATTGCTAAATAATAATTTGTTTTCCGCATGTTCATATCATAACAAATGCATGTGTGCATCTACTTAAATTCAGGGTCAAGTCAATAGTCAAATGGTTAAAAATCGTTTCACACACGCGCTGGGAAGGGTGAAGGCGATGGTCAGTTGGCCGGTCCATGGAAAAAGAGACTGGAATGGACGTCACGTGACTAGCGGCGTGACTAGCGGCGTGCTGCACGGCGGCCGTTACTGAGGGTGGAGAGAGACCTTGATCCTGTTAAACAGAAGCGATATGAGCAGAAAAAAGGCAGCCAGTGCTCCACCATCAACTGGACGAACCACAAAAACAAATTCTCCAATACTAAAATGAACTGTACAAGAGCCTTAATGTAATTATGTAAAACAAATGTCTATTTTAAAGTCGTTATGCCGCAATTTAATGTCAATATACTGAGACTATAACTCAACGCCATAAGTTCTTTTCATTAAGCTGCGTTCACATGTGGAAACAAAAATGTTTAAATATATTTATGTACACTCAACAAAAATATAAACGCAACACTTTTGGTTTTGCTCCCATTTTGTATGAGATGAACTCATGGATCTAAAACTTTTTCCACATACACAATATCACCATTTCCCTCAAATATTGTTCACAAACCAGTCTAAATCTGTGATAGTGAGCACTTCTCCTTTGTTGAGATAATCCATCCCACCTCACAGGTGTGCCATATCAAGATGCTGATTAGACACCATGATTAGTGCACAGGTGTGCCTTAGACTGCCCACAATAAAAGGCCACTCTGAAAGGTGCAGTTTTATCACACAGCACAATGCCACAGATGTCGCAAGATTTGAGGGAGCGTGCAATTGGCATGCTGACAGCAGGAATGTCAACCAGAGCTGTTGCTCGTGTATTGAATGTTCATTTCTCTACCATAAGCCGTCTCCAAAGGCGTTTCAGAGAATTTGGCAGTACATCCAACCAGCCTCACAACTGCAGACCACATGTAACCACACCAGCCCAGGACCTCCACATCCAGCATGTTCACCTCCAAGATCGTCTGAGACCAGCCACTCGGACAGCTGCTGAAACAATCGGTTTGCATAACCAAAGAATTTCTGCACAAACTGTCAGAAACCGTCTCAGGGAAGCTCATCTGCATGCTCGTCGTCCTCATCGGGGTCTCGACCTGACTCCAGTTTGTCGTTGTAACCGACTTGAGTGGGCAAATGCTCACATTCGCTGGCATTTGGCACGTTGGAGAGGTGTTCTCTTCATGGATGATGCAAAGGAGATGTGTTGCACTGCATGAGGCAAATGGTGGTCACTCCAGATACTGACTGGTATCCCCCCCCAATAAAACAAAACTGCACCTTTCAGAGTGGCCTTTTATTGTGGACAGTCTAAGGCACACCTGTGCACTAATCATGGTGTCTAATCAGCATCTTGATATGGCACACCTGTGAGGTGGGATGGATTATCTCAGCAAAGGAGAAGTGCTCACTATCACAGATTTAGACTGGTTTGTGAACAATATTTGAGGGAAATGGTGATATTGTGTATGTGGAAAAAGTTTTAGATCCATGAGTTCATCTCATACAAAATGGGAGCAAAACCAAAAGTGTTGCGTTTATATTTTTGTTGAGTGTATATATACTTGCAGCTGTTGTTTAATGTGATATGTACATGGTGGTCACAGGAGGCATTTAAATTTTAACAGTGTGGTTGGAGGGGATGGAGGAGGTACTTTTTACCCTGACTGAGAGTCAAAAGTCATAAATTCTGAATGGCTTTATATCTACTTGTAATAAAATGTTAGTAAAAATCATATATATGTTGTCATTAAAAGTCTAGCAGTAATATTACAGTGGAAAAAGCAGCAAGATAAATGAGCACAATGGCAAGGCATACTTCAGATTTATATTTTAATACATAAGGATTGTTTATCCAGACATGTATGGGTTCGTTAGACCTTTTCATTTATAAAAATCCATTGACAATTATGATGACAGGAAAAAAACAAATCACAGTAAATGAACAGAATGGAATATTTTCCACAAATTTCCACACTTTACATAAAACATTTTTTTCTACTTAGACATGTATGGGTTCATTAGAAAGAGCAATTAAAGGGCTTTAAAACAAGCCTGCTTTTATTAAAATCTGTTAACAAATAACGACAATAAAGCGAGAAAAGCAGCACAGTTTGTCGTAATTTCCCCAAATTTCTGCATTTTACATAAAAGTTTTTTTTTCACCCACACATGCATAGGTTCATTGGAAAGAGCTTTCAAAGGGCTTTGAAACAAGCCTACATTTATTAAAATCCATTAAGAAATAGTGATGCTAGTGCAAAAAAAGCGGTCAGTTTATTATTGATGAGCTGCACATTTCCACCCTTAGTAATGGCGCCTTCCTGTCCTGAGTGACGCTAATAGATAGAGGCGCGCACGTCCATTCCAGTCTATATTTCCATGGGCCGGTCAGCCCTGCCAGTGAGGTGTCCCTTATTTATTTTTCAGAGAGTTGGCAACCCTACTTCTGGAAAGGCTTAATTTTTCAGCACCAGAGGTTGGGGCTTGTGTTATATCCATAGCACACTCATGACTGTTTAGGTAAGCAAATACAACCTCTGCATCACGCACTCTAGTTTGTGCTCAATAGCAATGTGTCACTGGACACACCCCAAAGGGATTCAGGCCCCTGGCTTCAGACCATGTGCCACAAATGTCAAGATGATTATTAAATTATTCCAATTTTAGAAGTCAAGATTGTATTTTTTTTTCCATTGTCTCTACAGTTTGGATATGAATATTCCTTGGTACTGATGATATTATGGTTGCAGAACACAGTGTGTGCCACATGTTCCCATTTTGAGTTCAACTTCCTTGACCTTGTGCGTATGACACATCCAGTCAGGAATGAGCATGTGAGTGTTCAGGGATAAAGTTTCCTGCTTTATGTCTGCAGAGTACGATGAGCCATCCCTCATCATTTCTTACCTCAGAAGCTCTCAGTTCACACGCAGGAAATTAGAGAGCATCCAGAGAATTGTGTGTCATTTCAGAACAGTCCAAGCGCTTCGAGTAAGTGCATGCATGTGGGTGTACTGTCCATGTTTGTGTGTCTGTAAGCCAAAAAAAAAAGAGAAGTGGTTTGTGTATTTCTATGCAGAAGCGTGTGTGTTCCTCAAGTTTGTGGCTCTCAATTTGTGTGCGTGTGTTTCCACAGTTGTCTCACTAATCACAGTGTTTAAGGTGGTGTGATCACAGGCCCGGCCAAACAAAGCCAGCCACACAGCTGACAGACACACACACACACACACACACACACACACACACACACACACACACACACACACACACACACACACACACACACACACACACACAAACAACATACACAATCAAACACACACTGTATTGTTTTGTGTACCAGTGTGTTATTTTCCAGGGGATCGCTCAGAAAAACTGGTGTGTTCTTGAAAAAGAAAATGTGAATGATTCATAAATATGTATTTGCTTCCATATTTCTTCATTTTTAGAAAAGAAGTCGAGGGTCACAGCCTTCATTTCGTCCTTTCAGTTAGGGTCTTTTGGGAAACTAAAAGCAACCAGATCAGAACTCAGTTGAGTAGAGGTGGGTGATACCGGGAATTTTAGTATTGATCCGATACCAAGTAAATACAAGCCCAGTATCGCGAATATCCATACCGATACTTTTTCATATTTAAGCTTTATAGATCCAAAGGATCCAAAAGACCTAGGATAGGATTGAATTTTTTTTAATGTCCATGCATCACTACCGCCACAGGGGGTGTTGTTTTCAGTCTTACCTGTTGTTGGCAGAAGTAAAAAACTTCACTGGTTTTTATCATATATTATACGAGGTCTATTAGAAAAGTATCCGACCTTATTATTTTTTTCAAAAACCATATGGATTTGAATCACGTGTGATTACATCAGACATGTTTGAACCCTCGTGGGCATGCGAGAGTTTTTTCACGCCTGTCGGTTACATCATTCGCCTGTGGGCAGTCTTTGAGTGAGGAGTGGCCCACCCTCTCGTCGTTTTTTCGTTGTTTAGGAATGGCTCAGAGACTGCTGCTTTGTTTGATCAAAATTTTTTCAAAACTGTAAGGCACAACTGAGTGGACACCATTCGATAAATTCAGCTGGTTTTCGGTAAACATTTTAACGGCTGATGAGAGATTTTGGTCTGGTAGAGTCGCTTTAAGGACGGCCCACGGTGCCTGACGGTGATGTGCGCTTCAAGGCGGCAGCGTCTCGCCGTTTCAAGTTGAAAACTTCCACATTTCAGGCTCTGTTGACCCAGGAAGTCGTCAGAGAACAGAGAACTTTCAGAAGAAGTCAGCATGAGGAGTTTATTCGGACATTCCATTGTTAATGGACATTTTGTAATGAAAGAACGTGCGGGCAGAGTCGCATGTCGGGCCGGACCCGACCGCGGGGGGTCGCGACAGGAAAAACACCTCCGTTGGAAACCTTAACGGGCAAGTTGGAACATGCCCAAGCTGTTAAACAATTTCTCAGTTACTCACTTGTTGAAAGCCATCAAAAGCCGCCTGAATTTTACAAATGGTTTTCAACACGGAGGTGTTTTTCCTGTCGTGGCGCACACAGATTTGCCGAGTCATCACGGAAACGACTCGGCGAATTTGCGCGCACGTCTTTCATTAAAAAATGTCCTTAAACAGTGGAATGTCCGCATAAAGTCCTCATGCCGGCCTCTCCTGAATCTTCTCTGTTCTCTCACGATGTCCTGGGTGAATTAAGCCTTAAATTAGGATGTTTTCAGGTCGAAACAGGCCGACGACGGCGCCTGGAAGCGCTGCAGGACGTCCCGCTCTGTGGGAAGTCCTTACACCGACAGAAACACCCCATAATCTCTCATCAGCCGTTAAACTTTTCACCGAAAACCAGCTTAATTTCTCAAATAGTGTCCACGCGCGCCGTCTCGAGCAGCGTGTGAAACAAAGGAATTCAGCCGAGAGGGCGGGACCACATCTCACTCAAGGCCTGCCCACAGGGAAATGACATCACCGACATGCCTATAAAAACTCACGCATGCGCACGAGGGTTCAAGCCTGATTGGTGTAAACGCACGTCATTCAAATCCATATAGTTAAAAAAAAATAAAAGGGTCGGTTTATTATCTAATAGACCACGTATACTGGACAAACCTTGCATAACATCACCCATATGTTTTCTATAGAGACCTGGAAAAGGCATTTATTTTGAAGACCAAAAATGATTGCTCTGGGTGCCGCCATGTTGGCAGCGCTCTGCCTAAACCAACCCATATATGGATAAAGAGGTGAAGTGTGGGTGAGACTGTGAGTGACCTGGGCAGGGCCAGTGTAGCTCAAACATGCTCTACACGTTCAAGTTATCAAACAATCTCGGCTAACAGGCGAACCTTGGTTTGGTTGGTTATGAAAGCATTTTTTTGGGGGGGGGGGGGGGGGGGGACTGTGCGATAGTATTCATAATGGTTTGCTTTGATGTGGGCATTAAAAATTACCACCTGCTTATATCCTCAGTAATCGTGGAGTAATCGTGATTCTTAGACTACGGGCACTTATTATGTCCTTTGATCATATTGTATGAAAAACAGAAAAAAGGGGAAATTTCACACTTTTATAGTTATCTTTACAATGAAAGTGTGTTAAGAAATTTGTTCTAGTAGTCTATGATGACTTTTTCACCTTTTTTCAGCCGTTTTTTATTGCCATTTTGTGCTTGTCCCACACCCAGACTTTTGATCTTCAATGATAAAAATGAATGGTAAAGAAACATTTTTTCTAATGTTTTAAAATATCTCTGAATAAAATATCAGTAAAATAAAACATAATTGGGGTATTCAATGTCATACAACTGTTGTGATTTTTTTAAACAAAATGTAGTTGTCCCACACTATTGCTGTAATTTCCACCACAACACTGTAATGTCCCTTTAAACAGTTTGTATGAAAGATTGTTTGGGTAGTTTCTATGGAGATAAACAGTGACATCAGAGCACATGTATATAGCGCCAAAACACAACAAACAGTTGCCCCAAGGCGCTTTATATTGTAAGGCAATGGTGTGGTGGAAATTACATTTAGAAGGCCAATAGTGCCCGTAGTTAAAGAATCACCCAAATACATTTCACTCAACAAAATTCTGGAGCATAGACATTTTACATGATGCATCAGGGCTGCTACTGGAGCCTGTGCCCCTGGTCTTGGCTAACTGTCAATCAAAACTTCCAAGCCCCTAATTTTATCGTTTAAAATAATGGATTGGAATCTTTAAATTGTCCGTAGGTGTGCGAGTGGCTGTGAATGTGTTTGTTTGTCTGTTTGTGGCCCTGTGACAGACTGGCGTCCTGTCCTGGGTGTAACCCGCCTCGTGCTGTATGACTGCTGGGATAGTCTCCAGCCCCCCGCGACCCTTAATTGGACTAAGCAGTTGAAGATGAGTGTGTGTATGTGTGTGTGTGAAAATGTCTGAAACTAAGGTGTTAGAAATAAATTCACCCCCCCCCCCCCCCTGTCCAGATGTCATGGCAGCTTAAACTAGAGGTCAAAACCATTTTATGTACCAGGCAGTAAACATGTTTATTTCTGCTCAAAGATGGACATTTTAACATGGGGTTCTATGGGAATGTGCTCCTTTCTAATCCAATCACAACCAGCCACTCAAGGAACTGCAACTTTTTCCATTGTATAGGTGCCTTCATTTTGGAAATGTGATGTTTCCAGCTTGTTTTTTTTTTTTTGTTTTTTGTTTTTTGTTTTTATGAAATTCAGTGGATAGGTTTGACATGAGCCAAGAAAGAATCCATTACATTTTGGTGCATATTAGGATCAAAGACTTTTCTCATTACAAAAAATGGCACATGAAGACGACTGAGACTTTGAATCCTGAACATAGGATTGATAAAGCAAGAGAAATTGTTGATAAAATCACCTCCCTGTATTGATGGGTGGAACTGAAGTGGAATGGGTTTTGGTGAAGCATTCAGAGACAACTTGTCAAATGTGCCACGGAAAAAGCTCCTGTACGATGGTGAGACAGTGGCTTAGACAATGAGGAATGTGCCTAGGGATATGCTGGTTCAGCAGGACAGAAAACATTGGACAAGCAGTCTTGATGATGGTGCAAAGAAATGGAGCAGTGCACAAAAGAGAACAGTAAAGAATTTCAAGGAAGAATTCATAAAAGCATGCTCTAGTACAGAAAAGGCTGTTGCGGAATCCAAATTAGATGCCTTAAAACAGCTACAAACAAAGAGAAATGTGAAGGAAGCTCTGGGATGGAATAGACAGTCAAGTCTGGGAATGACATGCAGGTGATTCAACATGAAGAAGGGAATGTTGTGACAAATGACAAACACATCTGAGAAAGTGGAAAGATAAATTTGAAAAGTGAATAAATAAAGAGAATGAGATTGCACAAAGGTCAGAGGTGGACAGGACATATGAGCATAAGGTGCCAAATATGAATATGGGAGAGGTGGAAAAAAAGTAATACAGAAAATAAAAACACAGAAAGCCAGTGAGACCGAATTACATTCCTGTGGAGGTTTGGAAGAAGTAGTGGTGTTCTACTTGTTCAAAGATGTATTGAAGACTGATGGAACACAGAAGAAATGGTGACTTTACATTATGAAGGTAGATGTTACACCAAATCAAACTGAAGTTTGTGGCTGTACAGTTTGGTGACCTCAGGTTTGCATCACTGCTTTTTGCAGATGATGTGGTTCTGTTGGCTCCATTAGGCAGTGACCTCTGTTGCACACCGAGCAGGTTTGAGGCAGAGTATGAAGTGAC
Source organism: Thalassophryne amazonica (assembly GCF_902500255.1). Classification (NCBI taxonomy): domain Eukaryota; kingdom Metazoa; phylum Chordata; class Actinopteri; order Batrachoidiformes; family Batrachoididae; genus Thalassophryne; species Thalassophryne amazonica. The sequence goes on from NC_047115.1 coordinate 69,820,530, forward strand.
TGGGATGAGAATCAGCACCTCCAAATCTCAGACCCTAGTCCCCTGTCGGAAAACGGTGGATTGTCCCCTCTGGTTTAGGGGAGAGTTACTGTCCCAAGTGGAGGAGTTAAGTATTTCTGGATCTTGTTCACGAGTGGAGGTAAACTGGCGGGAGATCGATGCACAGACTGAGGCAGCATCTGAAATTTTACGGACGTTGTACTTGACTGTCATGGTAAAGAAGGAGTTGAGCTGGAGGGCGAGACTCTCAATTTACCAGTCCATTTACACTCCGATCCTCACCTATGATCATGAGCTTTGGGCATTGACTGAAAGAATAAGATCACGGATACAAGTGGCAGAAATGAGATTCCTTCATTGGGTATCTGGGCTTACACTCCTGGACAGGGGGAGAAGCTTGAGTATCTGAGAGGGACTCAGAGTAGAGCCGCTACTTCTTTGCATCGAAAGGAGCCAGTTGAGGTGGATTGGGCATCTGGTGAGGATGCTCCCTGGCCATCTCCCTAAGGACGTTTTCCAGGCATGTCCAACTGGGAGGAAGCCCCGGGGAAGACCCAGGACATGCTGGAGAGATTGTCCTTCTCAGCTGGCTTGGGAACAGCTTGGGATCCCCTGGGAAGAGTTACAGGACTTGGCCAAGGAGAGGGAAGTGTGGGAGTGCTGCTTGCTTTGCTGTCACCATGACCTTGACAAGTGGCTGAAAATTAATGAATGAAAGAGGTAGAGGTACACAATAGAGAGGATTCACAATACACTGCATGGTTAAACCCTCGTCAGACTGAATAATAAATGATGAATAATGAGTCACGTAGCATGAATTTTTTTGTGTGAGTCAAGAAATAGTGGCTCTTCTAATGAGGCTCATCTCTGAGCGTGGTGCTAATTTCGGGAAGTTCAAAAGTTAGCAAAAAAAGCGCAGGCAATTTGTGTACGAGGTACTACAAGGCCAAACGAGGATGTTAGAGGCATGTTAATGGCTGTTAGAAGCCCATTATCTGAGTACCTGGTGGCTACGAGGACAGAACAGATTACCTGCAACAGAGCAGGTTCCACTCTGAAAAAGCCCTTAGCCTTTTTTAACATCTGCTTTCTGCAGTTCCTTCAGAAAAACATCATATACGTGGCTCATTATTCGAATAATCACTGAAAAATCTGACAAATCCATACGTGGCTCATTATTCATGGCTTCATTATTCGGTCTGACCAGGGCGAGAAGCACTTTTGGTGTTAACATCGATACTCTGGTCTCTAACTAACTGGTGAATGTGGGCAGAGTAAATGTGAGTAGGCTTATAACACTGAGCCTACTCACAAATAAAAACCACACAGTGCAACACAGTGGATCATCCACTTCTGGGTTTTTGATCTTGAGAATTTGTCATGATGCTTGATGAGGTGTAGCACTACTTGAGGTAAGCATTACATGCCAATGTAAATCTTGTGTTCTGATGGTGCAATAGAAGCAAGCCCACTTCAGTTTAGTATAGTGATGGGACAACTGAAAGATGAAGTTAGCCACCATGGATGATAATGTATGCAGATGATGTTGGACCGGCACTTGAGAGAAGTGAACAAGTGGAAATGGTCCGAGGATACAGTAACTGAGTAAGAGACTCCACTACAGATGCAGTGTTTGCTCTAACAGTGCTGATGGGGAAGTATAGAGAAGGCCAGAAGGAGATGCAATGTGTGTTTGTAAATTGAGAGAAAACTTATAACAGGGTGCCAAGACACGAGTTATTGTAATTAATTTCAACAATCATAAAATGAAAGAGACACACACACACACACTGTCAGCATGCTGTAGGTCTGTCATATGAAGTGATGCTTACACCCACAGTCAGTCATCACAGGAACCCTGAAACAAAGGGAACATTGCTTAAATCAGTAAGCTTTAAATTAAAAAAACCCTCTAATAATATGAAGAGTTCAGATGCAAAACCCAGTACATATCTCCAAAACCATAACTTTTTAGTTGAGGCCAACATGTACTTGACTGTCAAGGGGACCATCAGTGTGCAAAATATGAAATAATTTGAACAAACTGCTTTCATGTTATTGATGAAAGTCTATGCATTTCCGCTTAGGGTTTCCTTTTAATCTCCATTTTCAACTGCATTTTTCTCCATTTGAAAAAAAAGGACTTACTGGGTTTTGCATCTCAACTCTTCATATGTTTCACTGCTGCTGAAAGGCGGCCTGCTGTGAGAACCAGTGACAGACTGATATCTACCCAGGTGTCTCGATCATGATCATGTGATGACGTGGTGTGTCCTGTGTATACAAACCTCGCCGAGTCAGTTTGGAGTTAAGTCTTCATATGTTTTAAAAAATATGATGTGCATCTGGAGATTGTGCTTGGACGATGAGTAACCACAAGAGCTTCAATTGGTTCTAATATAAGTGATAAAAATGATAAAATTCTTTTTCTATTATTCTGGATTTCTATTAAAGCCTGGATCTTAGTCTTGATCCAGGACAATCACGAACCCAGATGCTCTGACTCCACACTCGACTTCTCAAGTGCTTCAATCAAGCCAGCTGCCGATTCCACGAAGATCACACGATTGTCTGCAAAGTTGAGATCAGCAAACTTTTCCAAACTAGCAGAGCCACCCACGCCGCTGAACTCCACAACTGTGCCTAGAATCCAGCCCACGTAAGCACTGAACAAAGTCGTAGGCAAAACACATCCACTCTCAGTACCTGTGTGTAGACCAGCTACGATGCCTAGCAGTTTATTGGAGATCCCACAAATTGTCAGGAGAGCAGCCAAATTAATCCAATCAAACCTTTTGGGAAAAACAAAAACATAAAATGCCACAAAAAAAAAGCCCTGTTAATATTGTTGCTTGCGTTCAGTGAGTACTCACAGAGTTAGGTTGATAATTGATTTCTAAGGAGTGAAACCAGACTGTTGCCGTCTGTGAGCAGAGCAGCTGTCCTGTGAACAATGACCCTTGTCTGGCACAGAGAGCAGTGTCACCATTTCCTTCTCAATTTTGGGACAACAAGTCCTTTCTGCCAGTCTGCTGGGATGATACCAGTCTCGCAGATGGATGGAAAGATCACTTTCAGTGAAAGAAGAACAGCATCTCCACCTACACGAGATCCCTGCAGCTTTTACCAACCTTTTCACCACCTTTATCATTTCACTGAGAGTCAGTAGTTTGCAGCTGACTGGGAGATCAGCCACCACAACCCTGGCTCCAGAGATATCCAACATTCATTCATTTTCTGTTCCTGCTTATTCCATTTAAGGGTACTGCAGAAACAGAAATACTAAAAATAAGCCAAACATTCTTAAATTTGATTTATTTATTTATTTTTTTGAATTCAAGTCAAGTTTGAGAAAAAAAGCAAGAAGGTCATGGGGTTGCTTCCTATTTGGTTCTTTCTGTGCTGAGTTTTCCTGGTCTTCCTGTGTGTGCTTGTGTAGGTTCCCTCTGGGTGCTCCGGCTTACATTTCCAAAGACATGCAGGTGAATTAGAAGCTTTAAATTGACCATAGGTGTGCATGTGAATCTGTCTGTCTGTCTATATGTGTCTGTCTACATAGGGAGCAAGCGGTTATACAAAATGATTTGATTAGTTTTAAATGTATCTTAAATTATTTTGTAGCTTTGTTGTTTTTATGGCGTTTTTTATGTTCTTTTATATCTTTTATTGTTTGTGTATGTCTTGCTAGTGCACTTTTGAGCTCCTTGCACCCTTTTTCCAATGTGGTTTTAATACTGCAAATGGCAAATAAACTTGAACTTGAGTCTTAGTCCCCTTCTGGGATTTCATGCAAACTTCTGCTGTAACATGAAATTAGTGCAATCTAACTCAATATTAGCAGTATTATCTTAAGACACAGTTAGATATTAGGGTTAGCTAAACAAAGGAAAAAAGTCCCAAACTCACAAATCATTGAGAAAAAGTGGATGAATGAGCCTGGACTTCTCCCATTACCGAAAAGTCTGCGAGTGCAGCGCATATAAAAGACTGAAATGAAACCGAAACTAGCAAAAGAAAAACGAAGCAAACGGCAACCCTGACGCTTTAAAACAAAATCAAAAAGAAGCACCACTGTGTGACCATTTCTGCAGCGAGCCTGTGCTGTCCACAGACTCGCTGCAGCTGTGTTGTCTTAACATGTGCGCACACGCACTTCAGAGCCAGAGACGAGAGGCTGGAGGTTGGATGAAATTGGACAACAATCAAACGGAACCCTGACGGTACATGAACTATGCAAAGCAAACGATGAGGAACCGTCAATACAGAAAGCAAAATGGAATACGGACATATTGGGGTTGTCGTTGGGATTTGTTCACATTTTTCAACAGTTTGAAAATTCTGACGATGCGCCAACTACAGAAATGAAGCTGGATGATGGTTAAATAATGTCTCCGAAAGTCAACGTAAGTCCGGATTTTTTGTTTTGTTTTGACTTCGGTGTCCTGTGTTAGTGCCGTGTGACCGGGGCTTCAGTTATTTGAGATTATTTTACAAGTGTAAAACTTGGTTGCTAAGATTAAAACAAGGCTTTTTTTTACTTTATTGAACATCCTTTTCTTAGAGTGGGAACAGTCTGAGAAAGTGAGCAGATTGTGGACCTTCAGCTGAATCTTTAGTAAAGCCTGTTGTCATAGTTCACAGACTAGGACACCTCTGAGGTGGTCGTCAGTCACCATGTTGTGTTTATGAAGCAGTATTGTGCATGTTATCTTATGAATGAGAATGCACATACATACATCTTCAACTGCTTATCCAGAATCGGGTTGCGGGGGTAACAGCTCCAGCAGGGAACCCCAAACTTCCCTTTCTTGGAACATATAAACCACCTCTGACTGGGGGATATCAAGGTGTTCCCAGGCTAGTGTGGAGACATAATCTCTCCACCTAGTCCTGGGTCTTCCCTGGGGTCTCCTCCCAGCTCGATGTGCCTGGAACACCTCCCTATGGAGGCGCCCATAGGGCATCCTTACCAGATGCCCAAACCACCTCTGCTGGGTCCTTTCAATGTGAAGGAGCAGCGGCTCTACTCCGAACCCTCATGAATGACCGAGCTTCTCACCCTATCTCTAAGAGAGACACCCATTTTGTACCCACAATCTAGTTCTTTTGGTCATGACCCAACTTTCATGACCATAGGTAAGAGCAGGAACAAAGAATGAACAGTAGATTGAGAGCTTCATCTTTGGCTCAACTCCCTTTTTGTCACAATACGGTAAAGCGAATGCAACACGACCCCTGCTGTACCGAATCTCCTGGCAATCTCATGCTTCATTTCCCCCTCACTTGTGAACAAGACCCTGACGTACTTGAACTCCTTTACTTGGGGCAAGACTTCATTCCCTACCCGGAGTTGAATGAGGATGTATATTAAGACATTTCACAGCAGACTAATGATCAATATATTAGTCAAACTGCTCCTCTCTGTTTGCATTTGAATTTACAGGAAGTCAAGAGAAAAGCAGGAAATGGGGTGTGGGCAGAATGGAGTTCATAAGTCTCTTCATGAAGTTGGCCGTCACTGACAGAAGTCTAGGTGGCTTCGACACAGCAATAACAATACCACCAACAACAACACGTTGCGCCACATATGCCAAACAGAACGAGACAGAATGCTTAGTCTGTTTGGAAGGGTGCTGGGATTGAGGTCAGGGGTGAGCCGCAGGGAGTGTTTGTGTTATGGGAAGGTCTGGTTGGGGTCAAAGGGTAAACCGCAGGCTAAAGACAGAGGGTTCAACCAGCACTAGGTGTTGTTTGATGTCTGACGATATGTGTATTTTAGGGCATGGGTTTTCAGGGATACTGATACTCAAATCCCAGACAAAAGCAGTAGGTGTACTGTGGCAGAACAAAAAGCACATAGATCACCAAAGCAGCACGACACCCATTTGTATTCAAGACCTGTTTCACTCATACCGAGAAAGATCAGAAATTCAGTGACCCCTTTTCCTCACATTGTTAATAAATTTTAAACGACAATCATAAACTCACAGATTAAGCTATGACCCACAGACACAATCAGAGGTGGTGTGTGCACACACACACGCCAGGAACGAGTTCACAAAATGCAAAGCACATACTATATTTTGTGGAGTATGTTGTGTTTTTGTTTATGTATTTATTTATTTTTGCTTGCTTGAGAGCTCCTGCAACTTATAGACTGATGCAACTTATACACTGAAAACTCACAATTCCATACATTTTCATTTCAGTGGAAACAAGAAACAACATTAAACTGCCTTTTTTTTGTTTTAAATAAATGAGAGAGAGAAATCTAGGGTCCCTTTATTCAGAGAGTAGCATCAACTGAGAACATGGCGGCATTTTGGTTCCAACTGTGCTGAAATACAATGAACCTTTTATGTTTTCAACTTTTTATCAGTTAACCATATACAGCAACACATCCAGGTACAGGTGCTATCAAAATAAATATAAAAATAGTTAAGATATCAAATTTACAATTTATGAAGATTTATTTACAACCCCAATTCCAATGAAGTTAGGACATTGTGTAAAATATAAATAAAAACAGAATACAATAATTTGTAAATCCTCTTCAACCTATATTCAATTGAATACACCACAAAGACAAGATATTTAATGTTCAAACTGATCAACTTTTTTGTATATATATATATATATATATATATATATATATATATATATATATATATATATATATACATATATATATATATATATATATATATATATATACATATATATATATATATATATATATATATATATATATATATATATATATATATTATTGTTAAAGAAATATTTATAATGTAAAGAAAACACTAAAAGAAGATATGATAATCTCACTGGGGTAGCAATCCACAGTTTGAAGATGTATTTAAGAATTTAAGAAAGTATAAAGAATTTAATGTGGATTATTCTTTTCTACGCCACATTGTACTGCCCTCAGTGACGCTTTAACTATGTACATGTGGCAGTAGACCCCATATTTAACTACAAGCAATATATAGAAGTAGGGAACAATGATATGACCAAATGAGTCACGAGAATACTGGACAAACTTTTGTTAAAATACAAGACTGGGGCGGGCAACAGTGGGCCATGAAAGGTGAGAGATGTTGCAAGTTTCCCTTTGCAAGTGATGGCCTCAGCATGTGGTTTTCCAGATGAGCTCCTCCCCTCAACTTAAAGTCCTTCATCTGTGAAACCACCTGCTGAGGTGATCATAGCACAGAATACCTGTAGTGTCTTGGCCCTTCATGTTCACTGCTGCTCCAGACCAAATATCCTCCCAACAAAATTTGGTGATTTTGCTTAACTTAGCCACTATGAAGCTTGGTACTTTTCTAAACCTGCCAGTATTAGGCAGAACACAACGTTCCACACTGCAAAATCGCCAGTGTTAAAGTAACACCAGTGCTAAATGTTTACTATTTTTACTGTTAAATTAACATTTTTGAAGTGTGATAGTGTAAAATTAATGCTGTCAGTGTTATATGCAGACTGTCACTGTTAATTTAACACTGTAAACGTGCCCTGACACTTTCACGCATTTTGAGTTCGCCCTCTCACGCACTTCGTCATGACAATCCCTCCCACTGTGTTCCGCTGGCTGCCATGATTTGTGCACTGGACATTGCATATATAACATAATTTTTTCATAACGAATTAATCATTTTCTCTCAGAGTTGGATGTTGAAAATGCTTGTAATTGCTTCCAGAATAACAGAGGACCATTTCAGCTGGAGCTTTTTTTTTCTCTCTCTCTCTCTGTCTCTTTCTCCTGTGCTTCATGAGGTGGAGAACGCATTTGGAAGAGTCTAAAAGGTAATTATTTGTAATGTTTATATTGTAATGGCTTGATACAACAGTTGCATGTTCATTCCTTCTTATTAGTAGCTGTAAAAGTACGTTTATGAGAGATTTACACCTCATTATAATTGTTCAGATGAGCTGCACTGTGATGTGGTGTGCTGACACACACATCAGCCCAATGTTCACGTGTAGTTCATGTAAATAATGCATGACGGAGGTTTTGAACATTTCAAAACTTTCTTTGCGCACTTGCACAAAGCCACACACAACGTGGCTTTGTGCAACAGCTTATGAATTTACTCTCCTGCACAACAGAGTGCATGCAAGTGCGCGGATCAAAGTCGTGCAAGTGTCAGGGTGCATGCAACACTGACAATTTAACTGCAAAAGTGTTAATTTAACACTGAAAAGAATAGACAGATATAGAAACTTTCTAGTTTAAATTTAACACGGGTGATTTTGCTGTGCACCCTTTCACAATAAAAGTGTAATCTGCAGCTTCTACCAATGCTGATATGCTTTTATTGTGAAGCGTTCAGACAAAAATCAGGAGTAGCATTGCACATTTTTTTTTCCTGCTTGCAGCAGGGAAACAGGAGCTCTGATCATCAAATTCATGCTGGATATGCCAAAGTCATAGTACTCATCAGTTCTGCAAAATAAAAAACTTCAGTGACATCAGCAATATTGCACAAAATGTGTGTACACAATAACAAAAACACACATGGTCTGTTTGTCACTTGCAGGAGGTCGGTGACATATTGTGTGTCCTCCTGTCAGACCCCGCTGAGTGTATGACCTGTCACTCTGACCTGCAGGCCCCGCCTACCCCTATCAGTGCCACAGGCTTAGCGTGTTGAGTTGTCAGGCATCTGGACAATATCACCCACACCTACATCAAACCCTGCCTCTCCACAGGGATCCTGCTGGTCCAAAGGTACCACACTGCATTTTCATAGAGGGAAACAGCCACTGCATGCTTTTTTTTCCCCTCAGCAGACGTTAACCTGGAACATTTTAGTCACCAAGCACTCAGACATCACATCCAAATGTGAATCAGGATCAGCTTTATTCCAGCTCTTTATCCTCCTCAGATATCACGTGTGTTTTTGATTAGATCCTGCGCACTTCTTTGACGTCAGCCTCCCTCAGAATACACTAAAGCACCTGTTGGATATCCAGGACACATATTTCTCTGCAGATGGCTCATAAATCAGCTCCACGGGAGGATCTGTGGAGCTTAGTGCTTTGCTCAATAGAACCTTGTCATGCTGGGTGGGTGCCAGGCACCCGAAGCAGCTGGACCTGCAATGCAGACTCCCAGACTAGGCTTAGGTGTAAAAGAAATCGTAGTCTTTAATCCAGTCTCAGGTAGTGTACACAGGTGGTCAATCAGTGGAGTAGAGGTACAAACAGGGTGTGGCAAAAACGCAGTCATAATAAAGCAGGGTTCAGTGGAATGAGCAAACACAGTATTCAGGGATGAGGCAAAAGGCGCAGTCAAAAAACATAGAGCAGGTATTGGAAACATGGCAAGGCAAAAACAAGACAGAATTCAACAGCTGGAATGTGTACAAAGACAACAAACTGGCAGAGGTGTGGTGGCTGGGAGGAGTTTAAATAGACTGGAGTTAACTAAGTGCATGTGCAGGTGAATGATCTAGAAAGAGTCGTGGCTGAGGACAAAGGTTGTGCACTGTGCAAGATGGTTAGGTGGAGACAACACAACATGGAGTGATGAAAAGACAAAGATACGTGAACAGGTGCCAAGAGCGTGAGTGAATAGAAACACAAAGCAGAAAGAATCAGCGTGAGAGACGAAGACACAATGGCAGGTGCAGGGGCGTGGAGTGAAAATAGACAATTGGAATGAGACTAAAGAGAACACAGAAATCAAAACCCAAGGAGAACTATGACCCGGAACTAACCTGGAACTGACTAAGAAATAAACTATAAGTAGACCTGAGACTAAGTGATTAACATAACCCGATACTAAAGCACAACAGATAATATCAGAAAAGAGAACAGCAAAATAAACAAATGATAACTAAATGATAAACAATGAAAACACAGACTGACGGCATAAAACAAGAATGGAACTGAACCACTGCCAAAGTATGAAAAGTAACAAAGAAATAAAGTCGCAAAGCAAAACAGAACAGAGAATAAACAACTGATAAATCAACGCTGGGGCAGAGAGTGAGAAAAAGAAAGAGAGAAAAACAGAATCGAAGCCCTGATCAGGGCCAAAACCAGCCCAGTCTCACTTTTTTTTTGTGCTCCCTTGACGAAATGAGTCAAATTTTCGTGATGGGGCTTTTTTTTTTTAACTCACTATTACTAACCCTACACCTACCCCCAACCCTAACCTTAACCATAATCTAATCCTACTCCTTCCCCCCACTCTAACCATAACCACCCCCAACTCATCCCCCGCTTCACTTTTAATTTCGTGCAGCCATCACGGAATGAATTAGAATGAATTTGTGCTGCCGTGACGAAAATGAGGCACTTTTTGTCACAATAGATTAATAGATTAACATATATTTTGTGCTGCTTAATCACGACTTGCTGTGAGACTGGGTTGGCCAAATTCTGACACAAGTAGTTGGGAGGTGGTATCCTGAGGTGTGAGCTTTAACTCAGGGTTTCCTTTAATTGTCACTCCAGTGGGATCACATTTTGTCTTGATGCTTGACATCAGCTTTCTGACTGTTTGTTTTTATGTAAAGAGAGTTTATGTGATTATGGAACCAGTGACTGTGGAGGAAGCCTACACAGGCCCGGGGAAGGAAGCAGGGGATGAGGCCTCCACATACCTGCTGTCAGATGTTTTCATGCTGAACTCCTCTAATACATACACACACACACACACACACACACACACACACACACACACACACACACACACACACACACACACACACACACACACACACACACACACACACACACACACACACACTGACAGGCTTTGGCTGAGGACTTTTTGTATGAGAAACGTATTTTCTTTTGCTTCTGTTAACGTCATCACCTACAAAATATCCTCCAGTCTGACACAGTAAAGGCTGCCTCTGTGTGTTTGGTTCAGTTTCTTCTTGGGTCACAAAGGTAAACTAGGGATGTGAAACAACTAGGTGACAGGACAAAATCCCAACAGACAAAATCCCAATGGATATAATCCCAGCGGACATAATCCCAACTCCTTGTTACAAAAGAGGACAAACTCCTAGTCTGATGAATAAATATAAATATAAAATATATTAGGGTTAGGGTTCAAGTGAGATGGGACTTTGGAATGAGACTGGGATTTTGTCCATTTTTGTAATAAGGGATTGGGATTCTGTCCACTGGGATATTGTCTGTTGGGATTTTGTCATGGATCCATGAAACTGATGGATTTCAGGTTTTCATTCAAAACAAATTGATGCTCAACAGTGAAATTATCTGATGTTCAACTGGAACAAAAACCTACAGCTACTGCTGACCCTTCACACTTTCTGTTTGTTCCCCTACTCCATTCCCAGCATTCTATCTATCACATAGTCTGAGCCACCATAGAGTGAACACTATTACTGCCATATTTTTCTGAGATTTACAGTCAGTCATATTTGCGGTTGCAGTGTCACTGGTGCGAATACATCAAATAAGTGTAAACCAGACTGGACAAATCAAATAAATAATAAATACATACCTTGCAACACAACCGCATCCCACTGATGTGACTGCTCCTGAAGCAGCACACAGTACTCACGGAGGATATCATCCTGCTGTCTGACAATGCTTCTGGCTTCACAGGGGTTCATATGCATTGATATATCCAAGTTCCACAAGTTCTACATGCTGGTCATTAAACGTCCGATTTCCATCCTCACATTTGTGTTTCTTGATTTTTTTTTTTTCATTTTTTTCATTGGAGGCGTCAGCGCAGTTCCACTGGCACGGCTTTACCGTGGCCCGAGGCGTCAGCGCAGTTCCACCGGTGCGGCTTTACCGAGGCCCGAGGCGTCAGCGCACATCCACCGGCGCGGCTCCACCTGAAGCCCGAGGCATCAGCGCAGTTCCACCGGCGCGGCTTTACCGAGGCCCGAGGCGTCGGCACAGTTCCACCGGCGCGGCTTTACCGAGGCCCGAGGCGTCGGCACAGTTCCACCGGCGCGGCTTTACCGAGGCCCGAGGCATCAGCGCACATCCACCGGCGCGGCTCCACCTGAAGCCCGAGGCGTCAGCGCACATCCACCGGCGCGGCTGCACCTGGGGCCCGAGGCGTCAGCGCACATCCACCGGCACGGCTCCACCTGAAGCCCGAGGCGTCAGCGCACATCCACCGGCGCGGCTACACCTGAAGCCCGAGGCGTCAGCGCAGTTCCACCGGCGCGGCTTTACCGAGGCCCGAGGTGCCAGCGCGGAGTTATCTGACCATGGGTCCGAAGAAGGCACTGACGGCGGAGGAGGGAGACGATATCAAAAAGTCCCTGGACTTTTTGTCTGAGGAAATCTCTGTTGTTAAAATGCAGCAGAAATCCATTATGGAGCTGGTGGAAGAAGTGAAGGCTCTCCGGATCCAGAATGCCGAGAAAGACCGGCGTCTGGTGTACCTGGAGAACCGTGTTGCGGAGTTGGAACAGTACACAAGAATGAACGACGTTATTATTACAGGAATTCATATTAAACCTCGATCCTACGCACGGGCGGTGTCAGAAGACAGCGGAGGGGAGGGCAGTGAGCAGGAGGCCAGCTCAGTGGAACAACAGGTGGCTGACTTCCTGCAATCTAAAGGTATTCAAATGGACTGTAATAACATTGAAGCGTGCCACCCCCTGCCCAGGAGAGAGGATGGAGACAAGCGAGCAGTTATAATCAATCAATCAATCAATCAACTTTTTTCTTATATAGCGCCAAATCACAACAAACAGTTGCCCCAAGGCGCTCCACATTGCAAGGCAAGGCCATACAATAATTATGAAAAACCCCAACGGTCAAAACGACCCCCTATGAGCAAGCACTTGGCCACAGTGGGAAGGAAAAACTCCCTTTTAACAGGAAGAAACCTCCAGCAGAACCAGGCTCAGGGAGGGGCAGTCTTCTGCTGAGACTGGTTGGGGCTGAGGGAAAGAACCAGGAAAAAGAGATCGATCACTAATGATTAAATGCAGAGTGATGCATACGGAGCAAAAAGAGAAAGAAACAGTGCATCATGGGAACCCCCCCACAGTCTACGTCTAAAGCAACATAACCAAGGGATGGTCCAGGGTCACCCGATCCAGCCCTAACTATAAGCCTTAGCGAAAAGGAAAGTTTTAAGCCTAATCTTAAAAGTAGAGAGGGTATCTGTCTCCCTGATCTGAATTGGGAGCTGGTTCCACAGGAGAGGAGCCTGAAAGCTGAAGGCTCTGCCTCCCATTCTACTCTTACAAACCCTAGGAACTACAAGTAAGCCCGCAGTCTGAGAGCGAAGCGCTCTAATGGGGTAATATGGTACTACGAGGTCCCTAAGATAAGATGGGACCTGATTATTCAAAACCTTATAAGTAAGAAGAAGAATTTTAAATTCTATTCTAGCATTAACAGGAAGCCAATGAAGGGAGGCCAACACGGGTGAGATATACTCTCTCCTGCTAGTCCCCGTCAGTACTCTAGCTGCAGCATTCTGAACCAATTGAAGGCTTTTTAGGGAACTTTTAGGACAACCTGATAATAATGAATTACAATAGTCCAGCCTAGAGGAAATAAATGCATGAATTAGTTTTTCAGCATCACTCTGAGACAAGACCTTTCTGATTTTAGAGATATTGCGTAAATGCAAAAGGCAGTCCTACATATTTGTTTAATATGCGCTTTGAATGACATATCCTGATCAAAAATAACTCCAAGATTTCTCACAGTATTACTAGAGATCAGGGAAATGCCATCCAGAGTAACGATCTGGTTAGACACCATGCTTCTAAGATTTGTGGGGCCAAGTACAATAACTTCAGTTTTATCTGAGTTTAAAAGCAGGAAATTAGAGGTCATCCATGTCTTTATGTCTGTAAGACAATCCTGCAGTTTAGCTAATTGGTGTGTATCCTCTGGCTTCATGGATAGATAAAGCTGGGTATCATCTGCGTAACAATGAAAATTTAAGCAATACCGTCTAATAATACTGCCCAAGGGAAGCATGTATAAAGTGAATAAAATTGGTCCTAGCCCAGAACCTTGTGGAACTCCATAATTAACTTTAGTCTGTGAAGAAGATTCCCCATTTACATGAACAAACTGTAATCTATTAGACAAATATGATTCAAACCACCGCAGCGCAATGCCTTTAATACCTATGACATGCTCTAATCTCTGTAATAAAATTTTATGGTCAACAGTATCAAAAGCAGCACTGAGGTCCAACAGAACAAGCACAGAGATAAGTCCACTGTCCGAAGCCATAAGAAGATCATTTGTAACCTTCACTAATGCTGTTTCTGTACTATGATGAATTCTAAAACCTGACTGAAACTCTTCAAATAGACCATTCCTCTGCAGGTGATCAGTTAGCTGTTTTACAACTACCCTCTCAAGAATCTTTGAGAGAAAAGGAAGGTTGGAGATTGGCCTATAATTAGCTAAGATAGCTGGGTCAAGTGATGGCTTTTTAAGTAATGGTTTAATTACTGCCACCTTAAAGGCCTGTGGTACATAACCAACTAACAAAGATAGATTGATCATATTTAAGATTGAAGCATTAAATAATGGTAGGACTTCCTTGAGCAGCCTGGCAGGAATGGGGTCTAATAAGCATGTTGATGGTTTGGATGAAGTAACTAATGAAAATAACTCAGACAGAACAATCGGAGAGAAAGAGTCTAACCAAATACCGGCATCACTGAAAGCAGCCAAAGATAACGATACATCTTTGGGATGGTTATGACTAATTTTTTCTCTAATAGTCAAAATTTTGTTAGCAAAGAAAGTCATGAAGTCATTACTAGTTAAAGTTAATGGAATACTCAGCTCAATAGAGCTCTGACTCTTTGTCAGCCTGGCTACAGTGCTGAAAAGAAACCTGGGGTTGTTCTTATTTTCTTCAATTAGTGATGAGTAGAAAGACGTCCTAGCTTCACGAAGGGCTTTCTTATAGAGCAACAAACTCTTTTTCCAGGCTAAGTGAAGATCTTCTAAATTAGTGAGACGCCATTTCCTCTCCAACTTACGGGTTATCTGCTTTAAGCTACAAGTTTGTGAGTTATACCACGGAGTCAGACACTTCTGATTTAAAGCTCTCTTTTTCAGAGGAGCTACAGCATCCAAAGTTGTCTTCAATGAGGATGTAAAACTATTGACAAGATACTCTAACTCCCTTACAGAGTTTAGGTAGCTACTCTGCTCTGTGTTGGTATATGACATTAGAGAACATAAAGAAGGAATCATATCCTTAAACCTAGTTACAGCACTTTCTGAAAGACTTCTAGTGTAATGAAACTTATTCCCCACTGCAGGGTAGTCCATCAGGGTAAATGTAAATGTTATTAAAAAATGATCAGACAAAAGGGAGTTTTCAGGGAATACTGTTAAGTCTTCTATTTCCATACCATAAGTCAGAACAAGATCTAAAATATGATTAAAGTGGTGGGTGGACTCATTTACTTTTTGAGCAAAGCCGATAGAGTCTAATAATAGATTAAATGCAGTGTTGAGGCTGTCATTCTCAGCATCTGTGTGGATGTTAAAATCGCCCACTATAATTATCTTATCTGAGCTAAGCACTAAGTCAGACAAAAGGTCTGAAAATTCACAGAGAAACTCACAGTAACGACCAGGTGGACGATAGATAATAACAAATAAACTGGTTTTTGGGACTTCCAATTTGGATGGATAAGACTAAGAGACAAGCTTTCAAATGAATTAAAGCTCTGTCTAGGTTTTGATTAATTAATAAGCTGGAATGGAAGATTGCTGCTAATCCTCCGCCCCGGCCCGTGCTACGAGCATTCTGACAGTTAGTGTGACTCGGGGGTGTTGACTCATTTAAACTAACATATTCATCCTGCTGTAACCAAGTTTCTGTTAGGCAGAATAAATCAATACGTTGATCAATTATTATATCATTTACCAACAGGGACTTAGAAGAAAGAGACCTAATGTTTAATAGACCACATTTAACTGTTTTAGTCTGTGGTGCAATTGAAGGTGCTATATTATTTTTTCTTTTTGAATTTTATGCTTAAATAGATTTTTGCTAGTTATTGGTGGTCTGGGAGCAGGCACCGTCTCTACGGGGATGGGGTAATAAGGGGATGGCAGGGGGAGAGAAGCTGCAGAGAGGTGTATAAGACCACAGCTCTGCCTCCTGGTCCCAACGCTAGACAGTCACAGTTTGGAGGATCCCAAAAAATTGGCCAGATTTCTAGAAATGAGAGCTGCTCCCTCTAAAGTGGGATGGATGCCGTCTCTCCTAACAAGACCAGGTTTTCCCCAGAAGCTTTGCCAATTATCAATGAAGCCCACCTCATTTTTTGGACACCACTCAGACAGCCAGCAATTCAAGGAGAACATGCGGCTAAACATGTCACTCCCGGTCCGATTGGGGAGGGGCCCAGAGAAAACTACAGAGTCCGACATTGTTTTTGCAAAGTTACACACTGATTCAATGTTAATTTTAGTGACCTCCGATTGGCGTAACCGAGTGTCATTACTGCCGACGTGAATTACAATCTTACCAAATTTACGCTTAGCCTTAGCCAGCAATTTCAAATGTCCTTCGATGTCGCCTACTCTGGCCCCCGGAAGACAATTGACAATGGTTGCTGGTGTCGCTAACTTCACATTTCTCAAAACAGAGTCGCCAATAACCAGAGTTTGATCCTCGGCGAGTGTATCGTCGAGTGGGGAAAACGGTTAGAGATGTGAACGGGTTGACGGTGTACACGGGGCTTCTGTTTAGGGCTACGCTTCCTCCTCACAGTCACCCAGTCAGCCTGCCTTCCCGACTGCACGGGGTCTGCCAGGGGGGAACTAACGGCGGCTAAGCTACCTTGGTCCGCACCGACTACAGGGGCCTGGCTAGCTGTAGAATTTTCCACGGTGCGGAGCCGAGCCTCCAATTCGCCCAGCCTGGCCTCCAAAGCTACGAATAAGCTGCACTTATTACAAGTACCGTTAGTGCTAAAAGAGGCCGAGGAATAACTAAACATTTCACACCCAGAGCAGAAAAGTACGGGAGAGACAGGAGAAGCCGCCATGCTAAAACGGCTAAGAGCTAGTAGCTACGCTAAGCTAGCGGATTCCCAAACAGGGAATCCGACACTAGACAGGCTGTGGAGCAGCACAGGTAACGCACGACAACAGTGCTAAAATAAAATAAAAATCCACTAGACAGGCTGTGGAGCAGCACAGGTAACGCACAACAACAGTGCTAAATAAAAATCCACTGGACAGGCTGTGGAGCAGCACAGGTAACGCACGACAACAGTGCTAAAAAAAATAAAATAAAAATCAAAATCCACTGGACAGGCTGTGGAGCAGCACAGGTAACGCACGACAACAGTGGTAAAAAATAAAATAAAAATCCACTGGACAGGCTGTGGAGCAGCACAGGTAACGCACGACAACAGTGCTAAAAAAAATAAAATAAAAATCCACTGGACAGGCTGTGGAGCAGCACAGGTAACACACGACAACAGTGGTAAAAAATAAAATAGAAATCCACTGGACAGGCTGTGGAGCAGCACAGATAACACACGACAACAGTGCTAAAAAATAAAATAAAAATCCACTGGACAGGCTGTGGAGCAGCACAGGTAACACACGACAACAGTGGTAAAAAATAAAATAAAAATCCACTGGACAGGCTGTGGAACAGCACAGACACACGACAACAGTGGTAAAAAATAAAAATCCACTAGACAGGCTGTGGAGCAGCACAGGTAACACACGACAACAGTGCTAAAAAAATAAAATCAAAATCCACTGGACAGGCTGTGGAGCAGCACAGGTAAAAATCCACTGAACAGGCTGTGGAGCAGCACAGGTAACACACGACAACAGTGCTAAAAAATAAAATAAAAATCCACTGGACAGGCTGTGGAGCAGCACAGGTAACACACGACAACAGTGCCAAAAAACAACAAAAATCCACTGAACAGGCTGTGGAGCAGCACAGGTAACGCACGACAACAGTGCTAAAAAATAAAATAAAAATCCACTGAACAGGCTGTGGAGCAGCACAGGTAACGCACGACAACAGTGCTAAAAAATAAAATAAAAATCCACTGAACAGGCTGTGGAGCAGCACAGGTAACGCACGACAACAGTGCTAAAAAATAAAATAAAAATCCACTGGACAGGCTGTGGAGCAGCACAGGTAACACACGACAACAGTGCTAAAATAAAATAAAAATCCACTAGGCAGGCTGTGGAGCAGCACGACAACAGTGCTAAAAAATAAAATAAAAATAAAAACGAAAGCGTTAGCAAGCTAGTTAGCTTGCCAACGCTGATGAAGGTTAGCTGATAAAAGTGCTCCATCGCGATGCTTCGACCGTTAGAGGTCTTCTTTAGGCGGGACGGAAACTTAAAGGAACAAACGTATTCATCAATGAACATCTGACCAAAAGAAATGCAGACATCGCCAGGAAAGCTCGTTTCTTAAAAAAGCAGGGAAAAATTCAACAGATATGGACATCCAACTGCAAAACATTTATCAAATTGAATGGAACACCAGAACAAGCAAAGGTTATGGTAATCAGGAACATCGAGGATCTGGACAAATATGACCAATAAGGTATGAGGACACAAACACATCACAACACCATGACACAGACCAGAGGAACCTATTCATCTACTGCATCATCTACATTGAGAGACAAGAAGGATATAACTCAAAGGATTGCTGATCATGGAAAAGTAGAACTGAGAACATTTAAATACACAGACCACAATGTACTGGACTTGGAGCACGAGATAGACCCGGACAATAATTTCTTCTCAAATATCATTGACAGTTGTTGCTATTATACAGATGAACAGTTTAATCGGATCATTAAAACGGATAACAAATTATCAATAATCCATTTCAACAGCAGAAGTCTGTATGCAAACTTTAACAACATTAAAGAATATTTAAGTCAATTTAAAAAAAATATTTAACATAATTGCTATATCAGAAACATGGATCAATGAAGATAAAGGAATGGATTTTGAACTGGATGGATATGAATTTAATTGTGTAAACAGAAAGAATAAGAGTGGAGGAGGAGTGGCTGTGTATGTGGATAAGAACATGGATTATAAAATAGTAGACAATATGACAACTGTGATTGATAACTTATTAGAATGCATAACTATTGAAATATGTGAAGAAAAAAGCAAAAATGTATTAGTCAGCTGTATATATAGAGCACCAGGATCTAGTATTGAAACATTCACTGACTGTATGGGAAAAATGTTCTCAAAAACTAATCAAAAAACTGTGTTCATTTGTGGTGACTTAAATATTGATCTGCTCAATCCAAATAAGCATAAAATAACAGATGAATTTATCAGTATAATGTACAGTATGAGTTTATATCCAAAAATCACCAGGCCAAGCAGAATTACATCCCATAGTGCCACCTTAATTGATAATATATTCAGCAATGATATTGAGAATAACACTGTGAGTGGATTATTAATCAATGACATTAGTGATCATCTACCAGTTTTCATCGTTTATAATAGAAACCATCGGCGGAATCAGCCAGAGGAGAAAATAAAATACAGGCGAGTGCGGACAGAGGAAAACATGAACACACTAAAGAAGGATTTACAGGAGCAAAACTGGGAAAAGGTATACAGTGAAAGTGATGTTGATAGTGCATATGAAACTTTTTTACAAATATTTACATCATTATATGATAAAAATTGTCCAATTAAACAAGACTACAGAAAACAAAAAATCCAAGATCGACCATGGGTGACGAAAGGGTTACGAAATGCATGTAATAAGAAAAATACACTGTATAGAGAATTCATAAAACTAAAGACTAAAGAGGCAGAAAATAGATATAAGAAATACAAAAATAGATTAACTAATATTATACGGGTATGTAGGAAGGAATATTATAGTAACATATTATATAATAACAAAAACAATATTAAAGGAATATGGGATATATTAAATAGCATTATCAAAAATGGTAATAAAAAACAGAGTTACCCTCAGTATTTCATTGATAATAATGTCAAGAAGGAAAATAAGGATGAGGTAGTCAACGGTTTTTTTGTAAATATTTTGTAAATATTTTGTAAATATTGGACCAAGCTTGGCAGAAAAAATTCCCGATTCCCAACCTGAGGATTGGGATAATAATCTCATAGAAAGAAATCCCTGTTCAATGTTCCTCACAGCAGTGGATGGAAAAGAAATTATAGACATTGTGAATAATTGTAAATATAAAACATCTACCGATTTAAATGAAATTGATATGGTGGTGGTAAAACAGGTCACTGAATGGATTGTAGAACCATTAACATACATCTGTAACTTATCATTTCAAACCGGTAAATTTCCCAATCAAATGAAAATAGCTAAGGTTGTGCCGCTGTATAAGACTGGGGATAGACACCACTTCACAAATTATAGACCTGTTTCTTTGCTTCCACAATTTTCCAAATTATTAGAAAAGTTATTCAATAATAGATTAGACAAATTCATAAATAAACATAAATTACTTACTGATAGTCAATATGGATTCAGAGCACATAGTTCAACATCACTTGCATTAATAGAATCAGTTGAGGAGATTACAAACGCCATAGACCACAAATTACATTCAGTTGGAATATTTATAGACCTTAAAAAGGCTTTTGATACAATCAATCATGACATATTAATCAGTAAACTTGAACAGTATGGGATTATGGGGTTGGTGTTGCACTGGGTGAGAAGCTACTTAAGTAACAGAAAACAGTTTGTGAAGTTGGGGGAATATACATCATCATGCTTGGACAATGCTTGTGGCGTCCCACAGGGGTCAGTATTGGGTCCAAAACTGTTTCTAATTTATATAAATGATATTGTCAATGTTTCCAAAATATTAAAATTAGTATTATTTGCAGATGACACAAGCATTTTTTGTTCAGGGGGGGATTTGCAGGAGTTACTGAGGAGGATCAGTATAGAAATGGGAAAATTGAAAATATGGTTTGACAGAAACAAATTATCATTAAACTTAAGTTGTTGTGTGTTGGGGGGTGTGGCTGGACATTTTGGTGTTCTTTTCTTTTCTTTGCTCTCCAGGTGGCATGAAAACTGATTTGTCTGTGGAGAAGGTGCTGGCTGAAGAGTCCTTCACCCTCATCAACATCATGTGCAGCACCTGTGAATGGTGCTCACGTGCAGCCTTAAAGACTTTCAGCTGAAGCAGATAATTGGATGGCGTTCTGCATTTAAGTCATGTGTGATTCAAGCAGAATTGCCGGGAACTCAACCTTGTGATGTTCGTTTGTGAGACACTGAGGACCGCGCCTGGGTTTGACACATCGAGCCTGTGAAGCAGGAAGGGTGAGGGACACATGCTGTCAGCACACATCAGAGGTGATTAATTGTTTGACTACTTGTTGATAGTAACTTGGTATTTTGTTACGCAGTATATTTGAATTGTGATGAGAATTGTGCAGCTTGCTTCTCACTGCTGTGGCGTGCGGACAAGTGATCCTCCACCTGTTGTGAGAAGCTGCTCATTCATTTGCATAAAGCTTAAAATACAGACCTGAATGTGTTGCTGATAGTGTGTGTTTTTTAAAGGATATTAGTTGTAACTGCTGACTTACCTCACCTCTTCTATCCTTCGCAGAGAGTCGGTTTGTCGTGTCCACCTGGGGGGTGTTTGGTGGTAATAGTGAGTCCAGAAGCGCCGGGCTTCGATCCTTTTGGGCGCTGGAGAGCGTGCCAGCCTTCACTCCACCAGAATGACGCTGTTTAGTTTCTACACTTTATTATGCACCAGAGGGTGAAAAATAAATTGTTTTTGTTATTAGAACCGCTTTCTGGTTATTTTAGCGCTGGGTTCCGTCAGACGCAGGTTCGCTCCTCAACCCGCGTCGACTCATAACATAAGTAAAACAAAATACATGTTATTTGGCTATTGTAATACAGACATACAGGTTCAGTTACAAGTCGAGGGGGTAGATATCGAAAGGGTACATGAAAATAAGTTTCTGGGGATGATAATAGATGATAAGATAAACTGGAAGACTCATATAAAACATATACAAAGTAAACTGTCAAGAAGCATTTCAGTTCTAAACTAAGCAAAACATATTCTGGACCACAACTCACTCCGCATTCTTTACTGCTCACTGGTTTTACCATATTTACAGTACTGTGCAGAGGTATGGGGTAATACTTATAAAGGTACAACACAATCACTATCAGTAATGCAGAAAAGAGCTATAAGAATTATTCATAATACTGGCTATAGAGATTATACAAATCCACTATTTTTACGATCCAAATTCTTAAAATTCACAGACTTGGTTCATTTTCAAACAGTACAAATCGTGTATAAAGCAATAAACAATTTACTTCCAGCAAATATTAAAAATATGTTTTTTAACAGATCAGGGGATTGCAGTCTGAGGGGGAAATTTAATTTAAAGCATCAGTGGGCACGAACAACATTAAAAGGTTTCTGTATTTCTGTCTGTGGGGTGAGGATGTGGAACAGATTGGGAGTGGGGCTCAAGCAATGTCCAAGCATGAACCAGTTCAAACAGCGGTACAAAAATATGTTTTTTTCTAGGTATAGGGAGGAGGAAGGGTAATGAGGGTTAGGGTGTTTTTGTTTTTTGCTCCGGCTTGTAAATATATAGTATTTTGTATGTAAGTAGGTATGTGTAGGTGTATATTTATGTTTGTGTATATATGTGTGTATATGTGTATATATATATATATATATATATATATATGTGTATGTATAAATATGTATATGTGTGTGTATATGTGTGTATATATGTATATATATGTGTATGTATGTTGATATATATATATATATATATATATATATATATATATATATATATATATATATATATATATATATATATATATATATTGATATCGGTTTAGGTGTGTAGGAATCTATGTGTATATGTGGCAAAGGGTATTACTGGTTGTGGGGAAGAAGGGGTAGGGATAAATAAGCTGATGCTTCACCCTACCCCTTTTCGGACATGTTGGGTACACAGTAGGAACTTTTTTGTTGTTGTCTTTACTGATCTATCTTGTAATTGTTGTTGTATCAAATGTTCGAAATAAATAGTTTTCATTCATTCATTCATTCATTCATTCATTCATTCATTCATTCATTCATTCATTCATTTGTCCAAATGCTGTCCCACAATAGAAGGTACATACAGTACTTATACTCCACCTTTTGCATTTTACAGCATGGCTGGAAAAGCAAAGAGGAGGAATCAATGGTTGTTCCCTTAGAAGAAGAGGCTCATACAATCAGGAAACAAACCCGGATTGCCGGCGTCACAGTCCAGCATGCAAACCATTACACCATCACCTCCCTGTAGCTATCTGCTGGTTTATAATACAGGTTAACAAGTTTGAGAACCCTCCTTTTGGCAAAATGGAGGTTCATACACCTTTCTTGTAACACGCATGAGTGTCCGTGTCAATAAAGAAACAAAATTGTGACTGGTGACAGTGAAATACAATCTGCACTCTCACCACTGGATGATAATTAATCCTACAAACTAAAGCTTTAATACAGTTAGTACTTTCTTGAATGCAATAGATACTTGTGTGTTTTCTTCTTCCTTTTCTTTGGTCTTTATAAGCACTACTCATCCATGTCTTTATGGCAGAACATTCTGCAGGAGGTTGAGGCTCCTTTCACAGTGGAGCAGATATCACAGGCGCTGGATTTCTCAGTATGGGTGCTGAAAACAGTGCAATTTGATTTGATCTGGCCTTGTGCTACCACATCAAGTGATTAAAGCAACAAACTTTCTTATCTTGTCCTTCTGCATATTAGGTTTTTGTTCCACAGAGGCAGCCAGCTGTGGTTTGGTCAGTAACCCTTCTGGATACAAGGCCAGTGTTACCTGTGTTTGCTGAGCACTTAGAGCCATCGGCGGCTTGCAGACACGCTTATCTTTGGAGTGAGTGATGTGTGTTTCTGTGTGACTGTGGCTGCAACATGGCCCTGGCTGAAGTCATCAGTCACCACAGCCCTGGGACTCATTGCCTCACCGTGGCCTGGGATCACTGACGGTCCTTGGTCGTACACTATGTGTTACAGAGATACACGCAACATTAGGAATGTGTCTCTGAGATGTAGAGATGAAGTCAGGGGAGTCTGCCTCATTTGTTTCGCCAATGTTGTGGCTGAACTCCACTTAGTGTTCAAACTGGCTGAGATTTGCAATAATGTAACTGCTGACAACAGTGATTGTCCAGTACAACAACAAGCAAACAGAGCAGATGGAAGGTCCTCAAACGCACCTTGATCTGATGATTTTTGTGTAAGTATTCTCTCTGTGATCAACAACCATGCTGCTTTTCTGGTATAAGAACTGTAACATGTCAACAATAATGAACAAGTCTGAAGTGGAAAATAAAGTCATGTAAATTTTGTTTTTTAGCT
This sequence comes from Thalassophryne amazonica, assembly GCF_902500255.1. Classification (NCBI taxonomy): domain Eukaryota; kingdom Metazoa; phylum Chordata; class Actinopteri; order Batrachoidiformes; family Batrachoididae; genus Thalassophryne; species Thalassophryne amazonica. The sequence goes on from NC_047115.1 coordinate 69,844,940, forward strand.
GTGGAAAAGAGAGTAGCACAGTGACACAAGGAGAAGGTCCCTAGTTTGACCCCACCCCTGTCTCACTCTAAAAATGCACTGACACTAGCTGCACGGATGTCATTGTGACAATCCCACCCGCTGTGTTCCCAGCTGGACGCCGTGCTTTGCTCCACCATCTGCCACGTTCTCTGTGCTGGACGTTGCGTATATAAAATAATTATTTTGTAGCAGATTAATCATTTTCTCTGCAAGTTGTCTGTTGAAAACAGCTCTAATCACTTCCTGAATCACAGAGGACCGCTCCAGCAGCGGCATTCACACGCTGTAGAACGCATTTGGAGCTGTCTAAAAAGGTACAATAATTATTTGTGTTTACATTGTCATGGCTCGGTAAAACAGTTGCATGTTCTTTCCTTCTTGTCTGCAGCTGTTAAAGTATTTTTATGACAGATTCAACATCTCGTTATAATCATTCAGACGAGCTGCGCTCTGATGCGATCCGCTGACACAACCACTTGCTCTGTTCACTTCTTCTTTATTCCACTTGACGAGCTGCATGTCTTGTTGGCGAGCAGATCGCACCACGTAGCACGACATTTATGTGTGAAGGATTTTTTTTTTCAAAATTATCTTTGCGCGATTGCACGTGCTGGCGCCCCTCTCCAGTCTACACAGTTAAAGACGAGTTTACTCTCCTGCACAACACAGGTTGTGCAAGTGCATGATCAGCGTCAGTACACCTTAACTGTACATCGAGAGTTGTGTTCAGAAGGGTATCTGGTGTAAAACCTGTGTCAAGCCAACATGTGGATCCATACCAGAAATTAGAGTAAATGGTCCAATTTACTGTCCTTCAATTTCCAATATTTACATCAAAACAGTGGGTGATGATGGTCTGGATGTTAAGGTAGTGGGCTTAAAGCCGGAGGATCCTTGATTCAATTCACTATAAGACACTAAAATCAAAAACACATTAATGTGCTTTCTGTGCATTTATGCATGGGTTTTATTTACCCAAACATTGTTTGTATAAAATAGTAATTTCCTTTACTGTACATACATGTAATTTCTCCCCAATTCTTTTATGTAATTTACTGCCCCTTTCAAAGAATGAAACCATTATTTTCCTCATTTTTAGTTTATTAAAGGTTAAGATAAAACCAGGCCTGGGCCCCTCACAGACAGCATCCATCTTATGAAGAGATCACAAAGTAGCTTGTACAACACTTTTATACTATGTGGGCGTTACCGTGGGTGTGGTTTAGTCTCACATTTCTAATGTTACTAGCTCTCACCAACAGGGGGACGTCTCCTTGTTTCTGAAACTTGCACCTGTCTGCTGGAAGTGAAACTTAACTCTTCAACAGATAACACAGACAAACACTTGATAACTAACATAAAATAAGGAATTAGCACAGATATTTTCCAACATAAATACATACAACAAAATTTGTTATCTGCATTTAACCCATTCTAATTAGACACAAAGCACCCAGTTGCACCACTGAGCTCCAGTGGCATAATCGTTAGTGCACCATACTTATATGACAGTACTCTGCAATGCTGAGGGTGTGAGTTGAAGCCCCACCTGGGGCAGACTTTTGGTGGCACGGTGGCTTAGTGGTTAGCATTGGTGTCTCACAGCAAGAAGGTTGTGTGATCGCTTCCTGCCATTTCTGTGTGGAGTCTGCATGTTCTCCCCGTGTCTTTGTGGGTTTCCTCCCACAATCAAAAACATGCTTATTTAGGTTCTGCTCCTTTCTCTGCACCTGACCAAGGCAGCGTCTCTACATCTGGAGCTGGGCGCCAGACTGTGGCTGCTCACTGCTCCTAGTGGTTGGATTGTGTCTAACTGTAATTAGGATGGGTTAAATGCAGAGGACAAATTTCATTGTATGTATTATGTACAATGACAACAAAGGCTCCATTCTATTCTGTTCTTTTCTAGGACCATGTGGGCAGCCAGAGTCCAGCGCCCGGGGACCAACTCCAGACAGAGACACTGCCTCGATCAGGGACAGAGAAAGGAGCAGACCCTAATTAGAGACCTTCTTGCTGTGAGGCACCAGTGCTAACCACTAAGCCAACATTCTTGTTGTTATTACTCCATAACTCCAAAACATTTTGTCACAGATACTCCAATCTATACTTTTTTGGAATATATATGATCAGACAAATAATGTAGTATAGTTTTCAATATGATTGGAGCATCTTTTAATTTTGACCCTTGTGTAATTCTTCAATTGACCCCCACCTGGCTGCCTATTGAAAAGTGAAGTGGCTATTTGTTTTTGTTTTTTTTTTTTTCAAAAACATAATGTTTAAGGGGTATATGTGCCAAATTTGGTGCTTCTAGAGGTGGGAGCAAGTCACCATCAAGTCAGTCTCAAGTCATGAATCAGCATGTCCCAATTCAAGTCTCAAGTTATAATGACCACCAATTGTTTGCTGACTTGAGACTTGACTTGGGACCAGCAGATTGATGACTTGGATATGACTTGACAGTGACTTCGTCCCACCTCTGGGTGCTTCTATCACCATTTGCAGGATTCCTCTGTAAATATTCTGTTTTCTGCTGCTCTACAAGTCCAGTCATTGAATTTACTCTGTTGTGAAAGTGTAGTGACACGGACCCACAACAGGGGGCGGTAATGAACGGACAGTGGATTAAGCCAAAAAGTAACAATTTAATGTTGTGAATTGCACAACAGAATACAGACAATTGCAGTTGAGGAGTAGGGCGCCCTGCTTGAAGCCCGCACTTCAAGCAGGGCGCCCTCTGGTGGTGGTGGGCCAGCAGTACCTCCTCTTCAGCGGCCCACACAACATACTCAATGAAGCTGTAGAAACATCTCAAGGATGATCAGTGGAAACAGGATGCACCTGAGCTCAAAATAAAATAACATTTTAAAAAACTAAGAAATCAAATGTACATATACGAACGTGCGATTTTTTTTTTTTACATCTGCCAAGGACATAATAAAATCATTGGCATTTCTTTATTTATTTGTCTGACTGTTTGCAGGATTACGTTTAAATTACTGCACGGATTAAGTTTCACTTGATATAGGCTTTGAAGGATTATGTAAGAATTACTTCACAGACTCTCACCAAATTTTCACCACAGTCCACGGACACATATTAGTGCATGAAGACTCCAATGAATTTTGGAGATGATCCAGATCTGGATTGGTGGACATGAGAAAGCTCGAATGCCCTTGTTTTGTTTGTCATTTTTAATAATTTGCAAAAAATCTGAAAAAAAAAAAAAAAGAAAAAAAATTCATCCATTTTGGAATAAGGCTGTAGCATAACAAAATGTGGGAGAAGTGAAGCTGTGAATACTTTCTGGATGCACCGTAACTATGGCTTTCACAAGAGTTGATACTTGGAGCAGACCTCTTGGACTGTGAACTTGGAGTATATGAACAATTTGTTGAGCTGGAATTCCGACTTCATTGGGGAGCATTACTGTTAAATTCCCAGCTCCGAGTACATCTGGAACACACCATCCCAGACATACAGCTTCATGGTGAAGTGAAAGAGAGAAGGACTTCCTGAAAAAGATGATGTGGGAAAAATATCACCTACAGCTTTCCAGAAGGCACATGAGAGACTCAAGCTAAGACGATGTGTTTTCTTATTTTCAAATACTTCTCTGCTCCACTCCACCATGAAACTGTGACATGTGGTGCAGCAGACAAAAGTTGGACTATTTTCTTAATATCCTTTTTTTTTCCCTGAAAAAGTGCATCAGATTTTTCTTTTTTCAAACAAGATGACAGGTTTCTTTCATTAAAGTCTGTGGTATTAAATGTTCTTTCACCAAGGGATCAACAGTTTTTGGAGCTCCTCCACCCAATCACCATCCCTCACATCTCCTTCATCCCCTCCCTGCACAACAGACCTGAGCGCACTGATGAAAGAAGTGTCCACAGCAGGCTCTGGCTCCAGCCCCCCTCCATCCATCACAATCAACGCCAGCAGTCAGCCCAATTAACCCCCCCGGAACACTCAGAGCCACGGTTTGATTGTTAACACTGTGAAAACACCGAAAGGAGAAGGGTGGCTGTGGAGGTGATGACGAGATGCTGAGAGCTGAGGGGGAGAGGGGGAGGGAGGGGAGGAAGGTCAGATAGCTGTCGGTCCCATTTCCTCCCTAATGGCCTCCAAATGAGGGAATGTCACCTAGTAAAGGAGGTGACCCAGGGAAAAGGGGAGGGGAGGACAGCCACGCCCACCTCACAATGTACATTTGACTTGGACAGTGCACACACACACACACATAAATCACACACAGGGAATGCACAAGCCCGGACATAGTGCACAAAAGGGTCCAAAGGAATGGCTGATTCAAAAGAATACGCTGGAAAACACATGCACGCAAACATGGGTGTCATTTCCAGGTAATCCCACACTTCTTGTCAGACTCGTTCCACACACGCCCCCACGACCACTAATCGCCGATCCGCCTCAGTTCCTTCACTGAAAAGCTATTTAAGAGCAGCGGTGAAGTCCGCTGCTCACGTCAGTGTGATCAACTTTCCGACACTCGCTGTAAACAGCACCTGAAGCTGCCGTGGCTACAAGAACCACTCAGACCCACAGCTCACATCTTCAGGATTATAATGTCTGAGCATTATTCCAAACTAGTGAAGCAGATAAAAGAATATTTCAGGGGAATCTTCAGATGTGGTGCAAGCACATAATTTACTCTGTTGAGGTCAATCAAATTTTCCAAATGGAAGCCATTTTGGAACATGGTCAACATGTTTGATACTGAATTTTTTCTTTCTGTGATAAATATGTGTAGACTTTCCCAATATTGAAACAGCTTAGCATCAAATCTATTCTATAGATATTCGCAATGTACATGCTTTTCACTAGGGCTTTCAGGCGATTAACAAATAATGAACTTCATTACATGCTTTCACAGCACGGTGGTTTAGTGGTTAGCACTGTTTCAAGAAGGTTCTGGGATCACTTCCCACATGGTCCATTTTGTATAGAGTTTGCATGGGGTTCCATCTGGGTGCTCCGGTTTCCTCCCACATTTAAAGATGTGCAGGTTATGTGAATTGGAAGCTCTATAATTGTCCGGTCTCCCTTGCAAAAGAGGTCTCGATCTTAATGAGACTAAGCTGATTAAATAAAGGTTAAATTAAATATGGAGCCATTTGAGAGTTGGTGAGTTCGGTTTTTGGATTAGGAGTTGGACTACCAACATGTAATTCTGTGTTCAAACCCGGTCACACGGCTTGTCTGGGTCCTTGAAAAAAAAACAAACACTTCATCTGCATCACTGCAGTCCAACCACCTGTGAATGGGTACTGATCTTGGCTGGGAAGTAACCTATGGATGGACTGCTGTCCCATTTATGACATGATTTGGGGATAAGCAGCAGCCCAGTGAGGTTAAAGGCCTGTATTGGACTTACAACTTGATGTTGAAAAACCTACTTTTGGTCACCAAAGTAACACAACTGTATCCATGTGGCAGGGTCCTGTACACTTCAATATGCCAGAGTGGCGGCCATTTTTCAAGATCAAGGCTTTTTTCAAAAGAAAAGTCTCAGGAGGGTTTTTTGTTCTTTTAAACAAATGTGGTGCTGTACCACCATTTGAAATATTATATTGGTTACCACTGCACCCCAGAACTGTAGCCAACAGCTAAAACTCATAGAGTTAAAAAAAACAATAACTGAGTCAGGCACTTAACTCTCATAAAAACACATGTAGCGTGACTTTTTCTTTCAGCCCATTGTGCGGCAGCTCTTGCAGATTAGGATGATTGTGAAGAAATGGAGTGTCTGAGTTGTGACACGCTGTTCTCTGGTTTAGCTCATTGACTGAGTCAAGGTCTGTTTGAACAGTTTTTCTCCGCCGTCCTTGCTGAGCGCGCCAAGCTCTAAGCAAAACCTGCTGTTCTACCATTTCTGGTAATATAATCTCACTTCATTTGGCTTAATAAGTGAAGACCAACTGCAATTCTATTCTCTCTTTCTTTCTTTGCTGCTTTGTGTGGGTGAGTCAGTGCCTAAAGCACAAAGACCAAAAATAAATAAATAAATCCTCTGCGTGTTTGCGGTGATTTGTTGTGTTCGCATGCAAGAACTTCTCACGACTGAATACCCAACGAGGGGCTCCCCGTTTCAAGAGCAGCCAACCCGCGTAAAAGAACCTTTTAACTTGGATTTAACTGAGGAGTATCAGTGGTTCCATGATGGTCCAAATGCTGTTTTAAGGCTTTTCCAAAGCTCTGGAAGAAACGTGACATGAATGGTTTATGTGTCCCTGCGTGTGCGTGCGTGTTGTGAATATGCCAGTGTGGTTATTAAGTAATAAATGCCAAGCAGATGTCCTATTTTTAGCTGGCTTTGTTTTTTTTCCAGGTCCGGAAGAGGGGTGGTGGAATTGGACCGCATTTGGTTTGTGTGTAACCTAAATCCCTGTCTCTGCGTTGGTCTCTTCCTCTGTAACTCACCGCCCCTCCGTCCTCTTCTGCGGCTGAAAGTCCTGTTTTCTTCTCCGATGGGGGAATAGGGTTTGGGCCTGTGTCTTGAGAAGGGTGGTACGGATGAAAGAGAGCATGTTTGGTGGAATGGTGAATGGACGTGCAGGTGTAGATTATACCCCTGATCCCCTACACAATGCCCTGTAATCGGGCCCTGCCCTGCCTGTATCTACAGACAGCGTGTCTGATGTGCCTGACAACACTAAAGGTGTGGAATTGCAATTGTGCAGGGGGTTTTCTGTGCCTTCGTGCTTTTCTTGCACAATCTGGCGGCCAGCAGTCTGTACGTGTTCAAAACAAATGTTAGAAAGCCCACATGTGTCCTCACATGTGATTTAATGGGACCTCAGAGAGGAATCTGCACTTAAAGGTTTGTGCATGTTGTACAATTAAACAGATGTATGAGTCTATTTGGCTGCATGCCATACAATTATGGGAACCCCTTCCACCAATCCACCACATGCACAACACTGTACTGTGTTCTGTGCACTTAAAACAATGACACTGGATTAAGTGGGGCAAACGTTTGTATTCCTGGTTGTAACTACATGAATTCCTTAACATTTGCAAGGATCCATGGAAGCCAAGTACAAGCTGTTTTCAGCTGGCTGTTTAGGTCAAAGATGAGATAAAATCCACTTTCAAACATTAAAGTGGGAGTTGATAAATATTGTAGCTTTCCAATAGCTGAGTCTGCAGTAGCATCAGTGGGAAGTTTCATATTGAATGTGCAGTTCGTCTGTCAGTGTAAGCATGCATGAGACACCCATACATTGCATCCTGAAAGTATTCACAGCGCTTCACTTTTACCACATTTTATTATGTTACAGCCTTATTCCAAAATAGGTGAATTCATTGTTTCCTCAAAATTCTACACAGAACATCCCATAATGACAAGGTAGAAAAAATCCACCTGGGGTAAATGCTCCCCATCCAACCTGATGGAGCTTGAGAGGTGCTGCAAGAGGATGGGCAAAACTTCCCAAAGATAGGTGCTTCACAATTCCAAACCTTATTAAAAAATTGGCTAGTTTTAAGTATTTTATGTAAATAGTTTTTGAGTAATGTTGAATAATGATGTTGTTCATGTACTTGACATTCAGCAAGGTGGCCTACTTGTTTTGCATAGTTAATTTTTTGTAAATTCATGATTTTTCATTGTTTTTATGAGGTCTCCTCTTTATGCCATGTCTAAAATTAATATATAACTAGCGCATTGCCTTAGGGATCCATGGGCTCTCGATTGGGCAGTGTTTATAAACAAGTAACTGACATTTTTCAAAGGGTAGCATAACTATGCAAAGTTTCTATAGTGAGTTGGAATGGCGTGTGATGTTTTAGAACCTTAGACCCTCAAATTTTTAGAATTCATCCTTTAATTTCCTGTTGATTACGTCTTTTTATTGTTAATTTACTCTGTTTAGGTTCATGTTATCATATACACGCTATCATTATTATATTATTATTATTATTATTATTATTTTATGTCACTTGATTTTAAATGAACCACAATGGAAATAGGTGTTTACACTTTCTTGTGTCATCCATGTATTTTTATTGTATTTACAATTATCTTACTAGTACTTACATCGAACTTACTGAATAAAATTCACACATGCACGCATGCTTTTAAAATATAGATGATTTACTGCCCCCTGGTGGAATAGCGTGTGAGTCCAGATGTAATGATCAACTTCTGTTGTTCAGTATTGTTAGATAATATCTGTAGTTTCACCAAAAATATTAGTCCTATCAATGTTCCATTTTGGCAGTGTTCATCCTTGACCCAAAATACATAAGCATACCAACAACAAATAGCAGCTCTCCCCAGGTTGTCTGTGATTGAAGTTATACACAAGCATGCACCACACACAAGTATGCATGTGCACAGAAGGCCACTTCACTTTAATATATTTTGGCAAGTTCACAGAAGACTGAATACCTAGCCATAGCTTTGTCTTTTTTGCGTTTCTATTGCAAGCTGGGTGTTTTAATTTTAAACACACCCACAAACAGAAGTGGCATCAAATGCACAACACGTCCCACTCATGGTAACGGCAACATGACACTTAACTAAAACGGACTAAACCAAATGAACTACAAAAACACAATTATTCAATACACAAAACTGTTAAACTAACATGAACCACAATAACATTTATAACTCCAAAACCCTGAACTCCCATGGTGCATTGCAGCACAATGTCCACTGTTCACTGCTGTTAGCTAGTATGGCCAATTTCTCCAACATATTAGTCTTATCAACTTTCCATTTTGCAGCATTCATCCTTGACCCAAATGCATAAGAATGCCAAATGCCAAATGTCAGCTCTTCCCAGAAGCCACACACACACACACACCCACACACACACACACACACACACACACACACACACACAAACACACACACACACACACACACACACACACACACACACACACCACACCACCACACAATGCATGCATACCACGCACACATAGGCCACTTGGATATTATAATATTTATAATGCACTTGTATCGAAAGCATACTAAGCTGTGTGAAACCCAGACATGGCTTCAGACAGCAGGACTGTTTCCTCTGGGACTGCTGTGTTGCTGCTTCAGGAGAAGTAACGTGCAGCATGGTAGCTTAGTGGTTAGCAAACTGGGGGGGTTGTCCTCTTTGGCTGGGAGTGGTTAGCACCGTTGCCTCACAGCAAGAAGGACATGGGTTTTGATTTCATTCCACCTGTGGCCTTGCGGTGTGGAGTTTGCATGTTCTACCCCTGTTGTTGCATGGGTTCCGGGTGCTCTAGGTGTTCCACATTTAAAGACATGCAGGTTAGGTGGATTGTAAACTTTATAATTTTGTCTCACCTTGCACTGGTTCTAGCTATTTGTAACTTGGATTGGTAAATAAAGGTTATATTAAAAGTAAAACCAGCGGGGTGTGGTAAGGGTATGTACAGTATTTATTATTTTTACTGAGATGGTCCAATATTGGTTTATTTATGTAGTTTTCAAAGGCAAATAATAATAGTGTGCCCCTACGGTGGCCTTGTATAAATGACAAATGCAGTACGGAGAATTGGAAAAGGCCAAAGATGCCCATGTTTGACCTGGCTTGCAGGAGGTGAAACGCTTTCAAGAAGTGGCTCTCTGACTATGTGGTTGCTATCCAGGTCGCAGGCCGCTTCCATGGTATGTTGGATTTGTCAACAGCATCCCAGACCTGACTTGTAACTGTTTTCCCGCGCATGAGTCCAGATTTCATGTGTTCATTGATGGCAATCCCCAGAAAGATTACACTTCAAGTCCACAGCTATAACTGGTGCATTATAGTGCAAAGTTCTTTTAAAAATCACCCACAATTAAAGGAAAAAAAAAACAACTAAAAACAAAAACCTGGTACTTCTTCTGGTCCTGTGCCAGTCCACTTATCAAAGTGGCTCTTCACCTTGCTTTTCTCTTCATCTCAGACAGACGTACTCACTCTGTAACCCTCACAAATGAAAATAAAGAGATTTTCTTGGCACATCCCTGAAAAATGTGAACGTTCACCTCCGCTGGACAGTCCATCCAAGCGAATGCGACGTCGAGTCGGTCCACAGTCAATGCAGCTGCCTTCACACAAGCTGGCACATTAGGTCAAATCAGGTCAACGCAGCTGAAATGCTGCCTGGTGTAAATGAACACACACACACACACAACTGTGTGTCGGATGTGATCAGCGTTGTGTGCAGGTGTTCCTGTAGAAAGCTCGCAGTTCTGCCTAATGTGGGGGATTTATTGTATCTCTTATGTAATATTGCCTACTTTTCCACAATAACGCGGCTGCAGTCTTGTTTTTGTTGTTTTTTTTTTTGGAATGTCGAAATCCTGTGGGACTTTGTGAAACAGTGGGCTCAAACACTTTTCATCCCGAGGTTGAAACGGGTGATTTTCCAGATTTTCGTGCAGAACCAAGATACTTTTAAACTCTGACTCAAAGAGACTTCAGCAGGATATACGTTCAATAATGACACTTTTGTGTGGCAGATAATTGAAGTGATTTAGATCTATTTTTCTGTCTTGGGGCTGTCGCTCTGTGTGTGGGCAAGCAATTATGCAAGAACATAATGCAACAAATCACAGAGGAGAACCAATGCATAATGAGTGGGATAACGTAGACGAAAGCAAAAACCAAAAACCATCTCATCCATCTTCTTCTTACCTGAGGTGTGAATTTTTCATGCATACAAGCTATGAGTGAATGGCATACTAATTATTGTTGGGATTTAGATAATTGAGGGTTCTGCAATTGGTGGCTACATTATGGCAGTAAGCTTTGGCCCGCAGGCTTATTCCTCTGGAGGAGAGGGGGCTCCACATGCACTTTCAACCGGGGAAATCCACCCTGTAAAGACGTTCTGTATTATTGACTGGATGCCAGTGAGTTGGTACAATTCTGTTGAAGCTTGTGAGCAGAACAAGCAAAGCCACATATGCTTGAAGACACCATAACGCTGTCAATATATACAAGCAACAATTCAGCTTTTCAGCTTTAACCAGACAAAGACTCACTTTGTTACAATACATGTGGGCTGAAATTTGCTTAGGGTGCCAAAATGGTGGCCACCTACCACTCCAAATTAATCTGAGTTAGCCTCATGGAAATACCTTAATTTTGTAGGTAAGATAATTAGTTAACTGGAAAAAAGCAGTGAAAACATAATGGAATTTCATTTTCTCATAAAAACGTGGTAAAATATTGAACATATTGTAAAATATGAGGTCTGTGATAAAAGTAACGGACCTTATTATTTTTTTCAAAACCATATGGATTTGAATCACGTGTGATTACATCAGACCTGCTTGAACCCTCGTGGGCATGTGAGAGTTTTTTCACGCCTGTCGGTTACGTCATTCGCCTGTGGGCAGTCTTTGAGTGAGGAGTGGCCCACCCTCTCGTCGTTTTTTCGTTGTTTAGGAATGGCTCAGAGACTGCTGCTTTGTTTGATAAAATTTTTTTCAAAGCTGTAAGGCACAACTGAGTGGACACCATTCGATAAATTCAGCTGGTTTTCGGTAAAAATTTTAACGGCTGATGAGAGATTTTGGTCTGTAGTGTTGCTTTAAGGACGGCCCACGGCGCCTGACGGCGGATCTGCGCTTCGAAGGTGGCAGCGTCTACCGTTTCAAGTTGAAAACTTCCACATTTCAGGCTCTGTTGACCCAGGAAGTCGTCGAGAACAGAGCACTTTCAGAAGAAGTCAGCATGAGGAGTTTATTCGGACATTCCATTGTTAACGGACATTTGTAATGAAAGAACGTGCGGGCAGAGTCGCATGTCGGGCCAGACCCGTCCGCGGGGGGGTCGCAACAGGAAAAACACCTCCATTGGAAACCTTAACGGGCAAGTTGGAACATGCCCAAGCTGTAAACAATTTCTCAGTTACTCACTTGTTGAAAGCCATCAAAAGCCGCCTGAATTTTACAAATAGTTTTCAACACGGAGGTGTTTTTCCTGTCACGGCGCACGCAGATTTGCCGAGTCGTCAAGGATACGACTCGGCGAATTTGCGCGCACGTCTTTCATTACAAAATGTCCTTAAACAGTGGAATGTCCACTAAAGTCTCATGCCGGCCTCTTCTGAATCTTCTCTGTTCTCTCACGATGTCCTGGGTGAATTAAGCCTTAAATTAGGATGTTTTCAGGTTGAAACAGGCCGACGACGGCGCCTGGAAGCGCTGCGCGATGTCCCGCTCCGTGGGAAGTCCTTACAGCGATCAACCTACGAGGTTGGACACATAAGAAATTATTAATAGTGACTGACCAGTATTTCAGAGGTCCTCTGATCGCACCTCTTCGTCCTGGCGCCGCTCCGCTGTCGTGTCTTTTTCCACTGAGTGACAGCTCAGTGCAGGTGTCTTTTTCCGAGTGAAGAACACAGTTATGGGTAGTTGTTGGCGCTCTTTTTTCTTCTGGGCAAAAAGATTCTTATAAACAGACACGCAGAACACAATGCACGTACTCTCCCTTCGTGGTGCCGTGACCGGCCTGCTTGATGAGGACGCAGAACATAATGCGCTGTAAAAATAAATAAATTAATTAAAAAACCATGCAAAATTGGACTAAAAAAATCCACGAAACTGTGAGGCCCCAAAAGGCGAACCGCATTATAGCGAGGGACCACTGTATCTGTAAACAATAAATATCCTGTGAAAAATAGATGGCACTGAATTATTAAAAACATACATTTGGAGCTTGAAACAGCTGTTTCAAAGTGGCATGTTTTCTCAACCATTGAACTGTGACATATATGATTGACTTGTACACATGAATATACTAATGAAGAAATTATTGCCAGACTTGTGATTTATGTGTATGTTATTCGGTGGAACCCATGGAAATAAAAACCACAAAAAGTGTCTCTGAATCAACAACAACAGACATATTTTAGTGACAGTTGTGCACATTAAATGTGATGTGGCCAATTGTGACATGCAATTTTGGGTGAAATTCCCTAAATTAGACTTTCCAGTTGTCTTGATTTATGAAACTGTGCTAGGTATCCAAAGTAAACTGGTACGTTATAGGTACCCGGACTTGTACCTAACATAAATTAACTAATACTGACCAGCAGAACATTTTTATGCTTATTTTTCCACCAAGCACTATTATTTTGGTACCCGAAGTGAATTTCAGCACATGTACACTGCAGTTTGTGATACATGGTGGTGTTTTCAATCAGAAACATTTAGAAATGCATCTAGTAAACACAAGGTTCCTGATGATTTTTGATTAGTCAGTTAAACTTGATTCACTAAAAAGTGCCTGTCCTTTCACTTTGTCTGCGAGGTGGAGCAAGCAGCCAGTGTTTGTTGCAGGGATCAACACACCGCGTTGTGTGTTTCTAAACAATAGACAAACACACCGCTTTGCTTTAAATACATAATAAGTCTCTTTTTGATTATCAAATTTGTCTCTTGATGCAAGAAGTGATGCAAATTATTGGTTGAGGTAATAGGATTTTAAAAAGAAATAGATTTCACTATTTGTCATGCTTAGTTATCACGTTACAGGGTAACATATGTCATATGTTATAGAATCCAACATGTGTTGACCTTATTTGGCCTTTACTTTGGAGACCAAGTATGCAACACAGTCAAAAATATTCCATTTGTTAATGCATTTATTTCAACCAATAATTTGCATAATTGTTTTTACTGAAATTGGAGCAACTTTAACTTTTGACCCCTGTACAAACTGAAACTGGTCTTTGTCACAATTTTTGCTGTATTTACCCCATAACCCATAACTCCAGAACATTCAGTCGTCGATAGGCCAAAGTATACCATTTTAGAATGGTTATGACCAGACAAATAATGTGGTATATTTTTCAACATGGTTGACATGATTGGAGCATTTTTAAATTTTGACCTCTGTGTAACTCTTCATTCCTTCTTCATTCAATCCTATATGGCTATTCACTGTTTCACAGTTGTGAATCTCGTGCCGTCTCACTGTCCGTGACTCACGAGAGAGATCAGTTTCAGCAGAGTGAAAGTGGTTCGAGGCACAATGTAAACACACTTTGTGAAGTATGGACAACATGACAACATCCATCATAGGTGCTACACCTCTTCTAGATAAACCTCTCAACTTGGGAGAACGTGTCATCATCATAATCACCTGTGAACTTGCTGGATCATTGCTATCCACATCCTCGCTAGCCATTATTTACATCTTACGCGTAGCCAAGGGTGGGCCTGGATGGGCCTGGGCCCACCCACTTGTCAGCCAGTCGACAGTCTCCTGTTGTTGCCTCATTGTATTCCTATGATATGGTATTGCATTAGCACTGAGCAACAATTAATAAATTTTGTCAAAAAAATCTGATTCATCTTCTGTGATTTTTATTAATCATTTCAGAGTACAGTGGTCCCTCGCTATAACGCAGTTCACCTTTCGCGGCCTCGAAGTTTCGCGGATTGTTTTAGTGCAATTTTGCATGCTTTTTTTTTTTAACGGCGCATTGTGTTCTGCGTCCTTATCAGGTGGGCCGTTCGTGGCACTGGTCGGCATCACCATGATTGCTCTCACTGCCTCCGATGCGTTTTCTGCGGGCTCGGTAAACGCAGCAGCGGGCCACCTCCTCCTGTCTGCTGTGCGGAATTGCGCCAAATCTGGCAACAGGTCCAGAGATACACTCGCTGTTTTGATGCGGATGTTGATCGCAGCCGCAGAGCTCCGTGGCCACCGAGAGAGGACTTGGATTCTTTGCGGGTCCCGCATCCTTACCTCCGGAGGCAGTGAGCGAAGGGAGAGCACGCGCATTGTGTTCTGCGTGTGTCTGTTTATAATCTTCTCGCCCAGAAGAAAAAAGAGAGTGTTTACACAAGAGAGAAAAGTGAGAAAATGTTAATGCCTGTTTGAGAAAAGTGTATAAAGTGTGTAGTGAGGGGTTTTACAGCCTTAAAACATCTATAATAATTGTAAAACCTAACGCTGACTACTTCGCCGGATTTCGTTTATCGCGGGTTATTTTTGAACGTAACTCCCGCGATAAACGAGGGAGCACATTTTTCCTCAAATAGTCTTCTGCAGGCCCTCATCACAATGCCAATAACAACATGCACTGTCGAACGGCTATTTTCTACTGTTAAATGGATAAAAAAAACGTCCACCAGAACATCCATGTTGACTCACAGACTGAATGCACTCTCCGTGCTTTCCCTTGAAAGAAAACTGATTGAATCATTGGACTATGATGACGTGATAAGAGAGTTCAACAAAAAACCCGTCGTCTCCTGCTGTAGCATTAAAAGGATTCGTCAAATGTAAGTGTGAGACCATTAATTACTTTTTTCTTCTAAATAGGCCTAATTGTTAATATTATATTGCAACTGCCACGAATCATGTTGGTGTCCGTTCTGATGGTTTTTAATTTGGCCGCTGAGCCATGGTTTCCACTGTTTATCAATTTCATAATTTGGCCGCTGAGCCAACCTGTTTTCATGTTGTGGATATATTTTGAATTTTTATTTTAAAGGACTTTACATGACTAAGCGTTGCGTTCCTGCTTGCATTGTCCATGGGGTGCTTGTGTCTGACACTTTGTGTCTGTGTAACTGTGCACACAGTGTCTGTGCAGTTGGCTGAGATGTGTTCATCATTAAACTTGGAATTCATTTTTGAAACAATGCCTTATTTAAATGCCTATTGACGTTTTGGGTTTAGGCCGAGCCAAGCAGGCTACCAGACTTGCACTGAATGTGTGTGTGTGTGTGTGTGTGTGTATGGCGCTGCACTGCAGCTTGCATTATCCATGAAGAGTACTTGTGTCTGACGTGTTGCGTCTGTGTGCTCACTTTGCCAGTGCTGTAGGCTAAGTGATAACGTTGCTTGCGATGTCCAAACGAGGCATACTTTTTCAAACGGTGTATTATAATACCTACACCTTACCTACAACCCCAAAGGTTGGGCCCGTCTGATTTTTTCTGGTCCCACCCGTTTTATGATTTCTGCCTATGCCCCTGATTTACATGCGCTGTGTGAACTCTGCTGGCGCAACGGTGCATTCTGGGAAGTGCAGGGGGATTATGGGAAACGTTAAGGCACTGAACAGCTACCACACTGGGATGGCTATCAGACATTTTTGGGTAGTTCATGGTACACTGAGGTTGGATTAAGTGTTGTTTAGTTGGAATGCTAGACTACAGAAGTTGATGATGCCACCTTTGATACTCGTGCAATCAATCAATGCAATAAAATTCTTTGAATGCATAAAATACCCTCAAATCAACATAAAATGGTTTGTAATCACAAGATTACACCAAATGTAATGCAAGTCACATTTCACAAACATTTCTGGTATAAACAGTAAACTGAAGTTATGACCACCAGCTCCATCAGAATTGAATCCATTAGCCTGGACTGAAATGGTTACTGGGACAACTCAGTCTGGACAGAGAGGTTGTTGACATCTGACCTTTCACCTTCTTTCTTTGGGTTCAAATGGGGTTGCCTGTGAGTTGTTCTTGGCAAGCTTGACTGTTTTGTTTTGTGTCTGCCACCTACTGCATGATTGGTGCATCCTGGTCATTCAATTTAATTCAGTTTTTATATGCAGCTTTTAATCATAATTTACCTCAAACCATTATACACAAGTAAGATATAGCCCTAATCCACCCCATGAGCAAACACAGTGGTGACAGTGGCAAAGGGAAATCTCCCTCAGTGTTTTTTCATGGCGGTGGCTATCCGTATGGAGCCGTATTTGTACAGTGAACTTCGATTGGTATGTTGCATCTCTGTCATTGGCAAATATAGGTCACGTGATCATGAGGTTACGTACTTGTATATGTATTTGCCATTGATACATGGATTCATAAACTACGTTAACCACAACCACTAATCCTAACCCTAACCATAACATTAACAATAATTCACAACCATAACCCATAACCTCATAGTCATAGCAAGGCTGCCCTAAGTATGAATAGAATTTGGAGTTATTAATATGGCTATGTACGAATAGCCTTCTCCTTTTTCATTATAGGAAGAAACCTCAAGCACTTCAGACTCACTGTGGTGACCATTTGGTAAGGCAATAAGATAAAAAATATGACAAAATAAATCTTACCATAGTGACACAACATGCAATTTCAGTAATATTCCAGTAGTGTTATGTAGTTAGTCAGTGAGACAAACTTTCTGCACAGCCATGATGTTATTTTTCATGATTAAAAACAATCATGTGGTTACATTGTAAAACTCAAGTAGCGTGATCATACTGTCACACAACCATGGAAAATTTGTATGAGTTTAGCAGAGAAAGAGAAAATTATAAGGCCTATGCCAACGGTCATTGTGCGAGAGGCGGGGTACACCCCGGACAGGTTGCCAGTCTAGGGCAGGGTCACGTAGAGATATCACATACACACTCACACCTTCGGTCAATTTGAAGTTACTAATTCACCTAACCTGCATGTCTTTAGAAGTGGGAGGATGCTGGAGCACCCGGAGGGAACCCATGCAAACTCCACACATAAAGGACTATGTGGGAAGTGATCCCAGAACCTTCTTGCAACAGTGCTAACCACTAAACCACCGTGCTGTAAAAGCATGTAATCAAATTCATTATTTGTTAAGCGCCAGACAGCCCTAGTTAAAATGTGAATATCTATAGAATACAACAGAATTTCAAATGTGTCTGATGAAAATCAAGTGTCCTTCAAACAGTTGTTTGCTTGCTAGTCCAAGCTTTTCCCCCACAATTTCTAAGACGAGTAAGCATGAAGAGACAGTAACAAATGACAATAATTCATTAAGAGATGTATTTGCCTCAGGAACATGGAGGCAAATTGCATAATTCAATAGGAACCCGGACATTAGTAAGGAAAATTTCATTTGGATCAATGGAAGGTATTGATGTCCACAATAATGACTTGGGTGAGTGGGGTGGTGGCTGTTGTAACCCAGTTTGTGGTGAGGCGGTGGTGGTGGTGAGGAGGCAGAGAGGGGAGTTGAAAGAAGAGCCAGACCAGTGTGGAGGCTCTTTGTCTGGGATGGACTGCAGAGTTGCGAGGCTTGGCCTGGTTCTGGGAGCTGGATGTTGGCCAGAGCTTGATGGAGAGCCAAGAGTGCAGAAGTGACCGATCGGTCCCATGCTGACACAAAGAGGTCTTTCTGTAGACCACAGGTCTGTGGTGGCCCAGGACTCACACTGGGGACGTAAGACTACAAAAAGGAGGTTGACACACAAAGAGGGTGAACGCACACATACTCTGACAGACAGACAGGCCTCTGAGTACTCAACTCAGCTTTGACAAATGTGTCATATGAGAAAAATCCCATTTTCCACAATTTACTGAAAAGGAAATACATGGATGCAACATGGCACCTGCAGCACAACTCTAAATTAACTCACCATGTGTTTTTTCTGAACCTTAAAATTACAGTAACTGTAGTTATTCTTACATTTTTAATTACTTATAACATATATTGCTGGTGATATATACTTAAATACAGGGGGCGGCATGGTATCTTAGTGCTGAGCGCTGTTGCCTTACTGCAAGAAGGTCTTGGGATTGCTTCTCATCTGTTTCTTTCTGTGTGGAGTTTGCATGTTCTCCCTGTGTTCACATGGGCTCCATCTAGGTGCTCCGGCTTCCTCCCACTTCCAAAGACATGCAGGTTACATAAGTTGGTAACTCTAAATTGACCACAAGTGTACCTGCGAGTGTGATTGTGTTTGTGGCCATGCGATAGATCAGCATCCGGTCCACATTTGTACCCTGCCTCATGCCCTATGACTGCTGGGATAGGCTGCAGCCTCCATGACCCTTGATTAGAGTAAGCAGTTATAGGAAGTGAATGAATGAATATTAAATATAGGGACTGTTGCTGCATTTACAGCACATCAGATAATTAGGGAATAATCCTGTTGTGTCTGAAGATTTGCGGATGTTCATGCTGGTTATACAGTTGCAAATTGAGCTTTAAAACAGATATTTGCGACCGTAATCCAGCATGAATGTTCACAAAGCATCAGACACAAGTGGGTTATTCCCATTCTAATCCAATTCCATCGTTTGCATGGTTTATTTTTCTGTAGGTAATTTGGCCAGGGAGGCTTACTGTGAGGTAGCGTCATGGCGCGGAGTAATCCATCAAATTTGAAAATCCATCAAATGTGAAACAGTAATTCTATATCAGAATCCACATCAATACTTTCGTATGGTATCTTAAATTCACCCATTTCGGCATCATCGTCGGTACGGCCATTATTGACATCTGCGAAGCAGTGCACCCGCTTGGTCAGGGCACGGAGTAATACATCAAATGTGAAACGGTCGATTATTTTGTGACCTTACACCCAATATTATACGGTCTGAAATCTCACACGATTAACCAATTAGATTTGCGGAAAATATGTAATTGGATTAATTTAATTTAATTTAATTTAATTATCTTATAATGCACGGAATCACAGCAAAAGCCGTCTCAAGGGCCTTACATAAAACAAGTCAACATAAAATTGAATAAATAATTAAAAATGAATAATAATAAAAAATGTTAGATTAGATTAAATGTTAGATTAAAAATGTTAGGATTAGAATGTAAAATTACAAGCTCGTGATTGGAACCCAAGGTTGGGTTGGATTTATTTTTTTTTTTGCTCAAAAACTCATGGTGTTGGTATTGGTGTTGCATTCATGACACATTGGAAAGTGGGGAAATTACAACCTCCAATTCAGACAAAATGACTAGAATGCAAGGACATGTTGGATTGTTTTGCTGGAAAACCCGTGCAGAAATTCACTGCATGCCACAAACTATCTAACTTAATGTCATTACAATTATAATCATGGCAGCCACTGTCATGACTGTTGCACAGTAATATTACAAATGCTATTTAAATACTTTCATCAATCACATACTTTTATATGTTTGCATTCTTCCTTATAAAGATAACAACAAAGCTTGAAAATGTTAACGTTAATTCATATTGTTTTCCAAGTTCATCAGGTGAGTACACACTTTTCAGAACTCAAAAGTTTCCAAATTGTGTCTACATAGTTTCTTATCATCTTGAAGGCACTGGTGATACTTGTACCGTAAACATCCAGTGAAGATTCAGCACCATTTTTATTGATTATTGTTCGGTAAAATTTTGGGAGAAAAGCCATACACTAACTGATTTTGCTCATATTCTTTGTACCACTAATTCTGGATGTATAATACATAATTGTACAATGTGATACTGCCATAGAATAAATGTATCAATATAATGCAGAAATGTAAAAGTCTGAGAGGAATACAATTGGCTTATGATCTCTACCTGACACAAATTCTTTATGGATGTCTGGAGGCAAGGGGGAGGGGGCGTCATTATGTCTGTATCATGTGCAATGTGTGCGTGTGCTCCTGTTTTTGAGTGTTTCTGCCTGTAATAACATGCAGAGCAAAAGGCATTTGTTAGGTCATACAAGAAATGCAGCACCAGTGGCATCGGAGGATTTTTGAACATGCTCCAACTTTTGCATTGCGATATAATCTCACAACACGGACGATTTTAATACCATTTCTCCACACACATTGTAGTACAGCGTGTTTCTCTACCATCGCGGTGCAATGCATGTTTAGATCACTGTGTAGTGTACAACTGCCTTTACAAAGTAGGTTGCTGGATTATTTTGTTGCTATATTGAACAATTTAGAACACATTATATAACAGGTAGGGGTGGTGGCCAAGTGGTTAATGCACTTGGTTTCAGTGCGGAAGGTTCCCGTTTCTAATCCCACCCCTGCCACATTTCTCCATGTAATGTGGAGTTGCGTCAGGAAGGGCATCCGGCGTAAAATTTGTGCCAATTCAACATGCAGCTCTACCTTGGATTTGCTGTGGCGACCCCAAGTACAAAACAAGGGAGCAGCCGAAGGGACTTACTATAACACATTATATAACAAATTTAAAAAATGATTTCTGACAAAAGAAACATTTGTCAAAAGCGAGTCGAGAACACAGAGGCT
The DNA here is from genome assembly GCF_902500255.1 of Thalassophryne amazonica. Classification (NCBI taxonomy): domain Eukaryota; kingdom Metazoa; phylum Chordata; class Actinopteri; order Batrachoidiformes; family Batrachoididae; genus Thalassophryne; species Thalassophryne amazonica. Next base: position 69,865,936 of record NC_047115.1, read on the forward strand.
TGATTGCTAACAATATTCTTATATGACTAAGGTCGTAAAAAGTAAACTTAACCTTGAATACTTACTGTTCTAAAATTTAGTGTACCTGCATCTGTATGTGTATTCAGAACCATCGCCTTGCATATTGTGTCCGCCTCCGCCTCCAACCAGCAAATCTCTGACCCTTGTCTTCCTCCATCATGTAAATAAGTTCCGGTCTGACCTGAGTTAAGCAGATCAAGCCTCCTTACTGTTAATGAAGCTTAATTAGCTTGATTAAAGCCTAATTGGGAACTGGGGTAAAGCGTGAGCGGTCCTTTTAAAGATGACCTTTCACCTTTGAGCTTTGCCTTCTCCCCCCCCCTTAGATCAGCGCAACCTGGCAAAGGCACTAAAAAAGCCAGACGGCCATGCGTGCGTGGGTGCGCAGGCCCAGGGGGCGTTACTGTTGTTGACACAGAGCAGCCGTGGCTCACCCACTGTTTTAACACTTAACAGAGCACAGTCTGACTATTGACTGTTTTTTCTGTAAGTGCATTTTAAAATTTTGGGCCTCACAAGGTGCTGATTACTGGGCTTGTTTCCAAAAATCTAGTGGCTTATGTTGGAATTTTTGTGCAATCAAATAATAATGACCCAACTCTATCGATAAATACGTCCGTCGTCTTCTTTCTACTTTTAGACCTATCACGTCTGACGGCCATTGCCCCAAAAACCCCGACCCTCACTGCACAGGGAGTCAACAGATCCAAACGTATGGCAAACAGTGGTAGAAATGAATCGATGCTTTGAAAGACAGGATAAATCACGATTTATACATGTACGCTATGCTACACAGGAGCACATTCTCTAAATATGTGTTCACAGTCTCAAAAAATAAAAAAAATAATTTATTAAATAAAATAACACTAGCATGTTGCTCATGGGGATCCATGGGCTCTAGATTGGGTAGTGTTTATAAAATAGGTAGCTGACATTTATCAAGGCTGGTAAATTATGCAAAGTTTCTATCATGATTTTAACTGAAAGTGTAAGAAATTAAATGAGAAAGTTTTGTGAATAATTGTATTTATTATTTGGCACATTCAGTTGTCATGTTTTACAACTGGCAACGTTGAGATATTTGCTGTTGTTCAGAGCTTGTCTGGTTACCAGGGACTGATGGTCATATCAACGTCCATTGTTCACTGTTGTTACCTAATATCCCTAATTTCTCCAAAAATATTATTCCTATGAGCATTCCATTTTCGCAGCATTCATCATTGACTCAAAATATATAAACATACCAAACGGCAAATGTCAGCTCTCCCTAGTTTCTCTGTAATCGAAGGTACAGACACATACACACACAGAGGTAATTTCACATTTAATATATACATGACAATTTAAAACTTTGAAGACAAGCAACACATCACACTGGTTTTGTTGACAGTTTCTGTGGATCAGTCACACCTACCACATCTACATTTGACAAACAAATCAAAATACAGCATTTCATAAATGAATACATTGGGGAATTATGTGCATGTAAAAAGCATTTAAAATCAAAAGCTACAACATATTCACATCTAAAGAAATTGATCATTGGTGAAGAAACTTCCAACATTAAACAATTATTGAACAAATATGAGTATAAAAATAAATTACCTTTTTGGATGAAAACACTGAGGCTGTATTTTATTTCTGTGGCTTGTAAAATGAATGTGTAAAATATCAAGTAAAACTGGACTTTGAAAATTTCCCATTATTACATGGTCACAGTACCTGTAACTGCAGTCTAACATTCAACACAAATGACTGACTTCTGCATTTCACATGTGACACGTTTGGTCTAAAATTTAATTCCTCTACATTCCCAAAATAAATTCTTTCAGAGTATTTTTGTGGCCAACCTTCACTGATATACCAAGTTTGATCAAATCAACAAACTGACCTGGGAGGAGCTGACCAAGAAACAGTCAGGCAAACATGACCTTGACCCCAGTGACTGACCTTTGGCAAATTTGACTTTGCTGTGGAATTCTGAAACCCTCCCCCATATATGTGCCACATTTGAGTCCAATCAGAGTGAAAAAACAAATGTTGACCTTTGTTGCCAATGACAATGATCCCAATGACTGACTATTGGCAAATTTTACCTCAGCATGGCAATTTCAGCAGACTAAGCAGCTCATTCCACACTTCCCTATCTTCGCCCCAGTTCTGCAACTCTTCTCAAGGTGTTCACAAGTCATTTGTGAAATATAATCCCTCCAGTGTGTCCCGGGTCTTCACGTTGGCCTCCTGTCAGTTGGATGTGCCTGGAAGACCTCCGTAGGGAGACGACCAGGGGACATCCTCACCAGATGCTCGAACCACTTCAGATAGCTCTTTTTGATGCAAAGAAGCAGTGGCTCTACTCTGAGCCTCTAACGAAAAGGGTGGATTGTTATTGCCCAAGTGGAGGAGTTTAACCCTCTGGGGTCTGAGGGCATTTTTTGGACAGTTCACTCGCCTGGCATAAATGTTTTATTATTGCTTTTAACAGCTCTTCCTGCAACCCACAATCAAGTTTTATGTCTCTTTTTTCAGGACAACCTGTGCTTTCAGAATATATATGTTTTTTTTTGTGTTTTATAAGTGTAATAAAGGTTTACAATGAAAAATAGGCAAGGAAAAAATAAAGTGAAAAATCATTTTCCACACACATTTATTCAAAACACACAGCAAACTATAATAAACAACTGTTTTGACACTTTATTAAGGTAATTTGATGTCTTGTGTGAAAGACTGTAAAACAAATGGTTCAAACAATAAACACAAATGCACATTTTGAACAATATATACAAAATGGTCTATGTGTTTTGTTGTCCATTGATATGGTAAACAGTGCTTTACGCAGAGAAAGCAACAGAGTTATCCAGTAACATTCACATGCAAACTAGTGGAGCAATCCTGATAGTTACACACTCTTTGTTTGAGCACGTGAGATTGTATCAGAGGCTCTCTGTCTGCTCCTGCTTTCACTGATCGCTGTGCGTAATGGCGCAGGGCACACCGAGTATGTACTAATAGTATGTACTCATTGGAGCACCCAGGGGGCTATTCAAACGGGCCAACTAGTAACATATCACTCCTGAAAACGATCTTTGGCTTTTCACGTGAGGTAAATCTGCCCTACGATTGGATTTTGGAAAACCATGTGATGGTGAACCAATTCTGATTGGACAGTCACATTGCGCACGTCATGACGACAACGGCGTCGGCCCCAGGGGGTTAAGTATCTCAGGGTCTTGTTCACGAGTGGGTGGTAAATTGGAGCATCTCATGTTTTATGGACACTGTACTGGAACGTCATGGTGAAGAAGGAGTCCGAAGGGGAGACTCTCAATTTACCAGTTGATTTGTTCTCCTATCCTCACCTTTGGTTATGAAATATGGGTAATGAGCAAAAGAAGGTCGTGGATACAAGTGGTTGAAATGCGATTCCTCCATCTGGGCTTTGGCGCAGATTGGGGTGAAAAAAAAATCATAATTTCAACCTTTGATCCCATTGACCTTGACTTTTGCAGGAATAAACCTTTTAATGCCTGTTCGGGGATTGCCTGTTATCCACAAATGAAGTTTGTTGGAAATTCAAAGGACCTTGGAGGAGTAGGAGAATAAACAGTCAGATAAACCAAAATTTTGACTTTTAATCCCAATGACCTTGACCTTCACCAAAACAAACCCCTTAAAGCAGACCTTAGAAGGCACCTGCCTGGCATAGTTTACAACTCTTTCAACTCCACCCACAGCTAATTGACTCAGTCAGGTGAGCTCAGCCAATCAAGAGCTGAGAAACACTAACGTTAATTGACCAGTTGTGATTTTAGCAGGTAGACATGGAAAATATGGAGGACAGGTGACCTCCAGGAGCAGGGCTGGAGAGGCCTGCCTTAAAGGAAATTCTGGAGTGAACTTACAGTACATGCACACAGCACATTTGGTGGAACTTGACCTACAGAATGCACCGTGGAGAAGAATGGAACAAACACACAAAGAAACAAACAAAGGTTTGGCTTCCTTCTCTTTTCTTATAGTCTTTGAGATTGATTTTATTGGTATGGTCACTTGTTTGTCTGGAGAAATCTGGCAGCTTTACAATAACACATAATGCTGACAAGTTCAGGGTTTTGTTGTGCATGCCAACGAACTGTCCTTGATCACACTACTCAGAAGAGAACATTTAAAGGATCATTCTGTTAAAGAGGTTCCATGTGTAAATGATTTCACACAGCAGTACTCAGTACTTCTGAAGTGACAAAACCCCATCTCTGCAACCACAAACATCTAATCTAGTGCTTAAGTTTCAAGTTTTTGTTTTGTTTTTCTTTCTAAAGATATTTGCTGACATGTTTGGGTGATGATTACTTCTGTACAGTTTATACTTCTGTGTTGCACCAAATGATGTGTTCTGAATTTGATTATTTGGTGGGACAGCAGATATCTTAAACAACATTCATCTAACAGCTCTCTTTATTTTAGTCTTGGATCATATTGGATATTGAATAACATATTGGATAACATTCATTCATTAATTTTCATGGTCTGAGAGTCCTTCAGGTGCCTTCTGGCAAACTCCAGGTGGGCTGCTATGTACCTTTTACTAAGGAGTGGCTTCTGTCTGGCCACTCTACCATACAGGACTGATTGGTGGATTACTGCAGAGATGGTTCTCCTTCTGGAAGGTTCTCCTCTCTCCACAGAGGAATGCTGGAGCTCTGACAGAGTGACCATCAGGTTCTTGCTTGCCAACGCTGACCAAGGCTCTTCTCCCCAATTGCTCAGTTTAAACGGGCGGCCAGCTCTAGGAAGAGTCCTGGTGGATCTGAACTTCTATCATTTACAGATGATGGAGGCGACTGTGTTCATTGGGACCTTCAAAGTAGCAGAAATGTTTCTGTAGCCTTCCCAAAATTTGTGCCTTGGGCTAATCCTATCTCGGAGGTCTACAGACAATTCCTTTGACTTCATGCTTGGTTTTTCCTCTGACATGCTAAATAAGATATTTAGGTGTACCTTTGTATACACTAGTAGAGTTCCACCTTAGATTTGGAATGTATAATAGAAGATATACATGACTGAATTTTCATGCACTGTCAACTGTGGGACCTTATATATAGACAGGTGTGTGTCTTTCCAAATCATGTCCAATCAACTGATTTTACCCCAGGTGGACTCCAGTTAAGTTGTAGAAACATCTCAAGGATGGTCAGTGGAAACATGGTGCACTTGCAAAGGCTGTGAGGCTCTAGACCACCATGTGATTTCTTAGTTTTTATTTTTAACACAGTACTTTCCTGAACTTTTTTCCTTGTCTTCCTTCCACTGTCCAGATGTCACACCTAGTACCTTCCTAGCTACATCTGCAGTTCTTTTCCAATTGTCCCAAATTGCTTCACCTCCATCCAGTGCCTGTCTCACCTTACCCTGAATTTCACACGCCAGTCTTCCTCCTTCAGCGTCCACCATCTAACCCTTTGTTGAACTCACTCTTTTCCTCTTCTTTACCTCTAAAGTCATCATACAAACCACCATCCAATGCTGTGAGAATGACCACCTTAAAGTCTCCATTTTCTTTTAGGTTGCATCTCCTTTAAAGAATGTAGTCCACCTGTGTGCACCTTCCTCCTAATATGTCACCCTGTGCTCTTCCTTTTTCTGAAAGTAAGTATTCACTACAGCCATTTCCATCCTTTTTGCAAAATCTCTGGCAATCTGCCCTTCCACATTCCTGTCCTTGACACCGTATCTACCAATTACTTCCTCATCATCTCTGTTCCCTATACCAGCATGCCCACTGAAGTCTGCGCCAGTCACCACTCTGTGTCATTCTTGGGTACACTTGCTACCATCTCATCTAACTCAGTCAATCCAGAAGTCTTCTTCCTCATTCATCTCACAACCTTCCTGTGGGGCATATGCACTGATGACATCCATCATTGCCCCTTCAATTTCCAACTTCACACTTATCACCCTGTCAGACACTCGCTTAACCTCCAACACTCTCTTGCTATACTCATCCTTTAAAATGACCCCAACACCATTTCTTCTCCCATCCACACCATGATACAACAACTTGAAGCCACATCAGATGCTCCTGACCTTACCTTCCTTCCACTTGGTTTTTCATACGGACAGTGTGTCTGCCTTTTTCCTCTCCATCGTATCAGCCAGCTCTCTCCCTTTACCAGTCATACTGCCAACATTCAAAGTCCTAACTTTCACTTCCACCCTTTTAGTTTTCCTTGTTTCATGTTCTTCTCCTTTTCTTCTTCTTGGACATTTACATTTACATGTACATCTCCTCAGTAATATACACTCCCTGCAGAAATATTAGGCAAGTTGTATTCTGGAGGATTAATTTTATTGTTGAGTCACTGTCATTCAAAAATTTTATAAACATTTAATCTGAATGAGTAACAAAAGTGTTTTTTTTTTCCTTCCTTAGGGAAACATATAACATTTCAAGAGTATTGCCTCCCTGTCAAAGGCATATTACAATTTTTGACTTTTTAGTGTCTGTCAAATAATATTTGCTTTGCTCGCTTCCCACCTGTGGCCTTTCTGTGTGGAGTTTGCATGCTCTCCCTGTGTTTGTGTGAGTTCCCTCCGGGTGCTCCGGCTTCCTCCCACTTCCAAAGACATGCATGTTAGGTGAATTGGAAACTTTAAATTGACCGTAGGGGTGCGTGCCAGTGTGAAAGAGTTTGTCTGTCTATATGTAGCCCTGCGATAGTCTGGCATCCAGTCCAGGGTGTACCCTGCCTCATGCCCTAGAATGACTGGGATAGGCTCCAGCTCCACATGACCCTTGATTGGCGCAATTGTGTATAGGGAATGAAAGAATAAACCCTCAACAGTGTTTACTGTGAGTGACCTTTGCTCTAAGTGACTCATATCGCCCACAGATATACAGTTGGCTAAAACCTTGGCTCTGCGCTGAGAATGCGGCTGTCTAGGGAGTGCATGCACAGTGACTCCTGCTGGCCTCCGTTGTACTCACCCCCACTTGAACCTCACTCCAATGCAGGTCACACCATCAGTGTAGAGGCCGTACTCTCACTCTCTCATCTGTGTTTTGATGTTGTGATGACTCCTCCCACTCGCTCCACTCGGGACGCAAACTCATGATCTCTGGCACGGGAGGCAAATGCTCTATCTGACCAGTCGGCGGACACCCGGGCTTTGGTCAGAGAATCCTTCAGCTGTTGGGGGAGTGAAGCCTGTTAACTACCATATGCACAGCGACTTCTGCTGGCCTCCGTCACATGTGCACAAACCTTTGCTTGTGTTTTTGGATAACTCAGAAAAAAGGTTGAGATATGGTCCTTAAAAACAAAATGTCTTTTTGAAGCTTTAATTAAACATTCACAAATAGTATATACTGACTGTAAACAATAAAACTGTATTACCCAGATGTACGATAGATAAAGAAAATTCTACAACACTTAATTACACTAATTGCCAGTTGATTTGGAGTTGTTTTATTTATATATATATATATATACCTTCGTGCGCATGCGTGAGTTTTTTCACGCCTGTCGGTTGCGTCATTCGCCTGTGAACAGGCTTTGTGTGAGCAGTGGTCCACCCCTCTCGTCGGATTTTTATTGCGAATAAAATGTCTGAACGATTTGGAGCTTTGCTGCATCAATTTTTTCCAGAAACTGTGAGAGACCTCCAGGTGGACACCATTCGGAAAATTCAGATGGCTTCCAGGGACGATTTTATGGGGATTACACAGATTAAGGAGTGCTCCAGCCGGTTTAAAGACCGCCCACAGCTGCTAAGAGCATGCCGCGCTCCGATCGACAGGCTCAAACCCTGCTGAAACAACCAGATCATTTCTAACGTGAAGGCTTTGTTGATCCGGGACGTTGTCTGACTTACACAAAAATGGCAGAAGACGTGGACATCAAGACTTCTTTGGCACATTCCACTGTTACAGGAGTTTTTGTCATGGAAAGAGGAGCGGAGGAATTCCGCGTGTCGCGGCAGAGCCGCATGGCGCAAAGCAACGCCGTGATGAAGCCTCACAGGACATGTTCCGGCATGTCCAGCTCATGCACAATTTCTCGGATAGTCACACGACTGAAAAGCCACCGAAAGCCATCTGAAAGCCATCTCAAAGCCATCCTGTGAGACCAACACGGAGGTGGTTTTGTGCCGCGCCAAGGACGGCACGGTGGCGCATTCCTCCGCTCCTCTTTCCATGAAAAAAACTCCTGTAACAGTGGAATGTGCAAAAAAGTCTTGATGTCCACGTCTTCTGCCATTTTTGTGTAAGTCAGACGACGTCCCGGATCAACAAAGCCTTCACGTTGGAAATGATCTGGTTGTTTCAGCGGGGTTTGAGCCTGTCAATCGGTGCTCGGAGTGCGGCGCGCTCTCAGCAGCTGTGGGCGGTCTTTAAACCAGCTGGAGCACTCCTTAATCTGTGTAATCCCCATAAAATCGTCCCTGAAAGCCATCTGAATTTTCCGAATGGTGTCCACCTGGAGGTCTCTCACAGTTTCTGGAAAAATTTGATGCAGCAAAGCTCCAAATCATTCAGACATTTTATTCGCAATAAAAATCCGATGAGAGGGGTGGACCACTGCTCACACAAAGCCTGCTCACAGGCGAATGACGCAACCGACAGGCGTGAAAAAACCCACGCATGCGCACGAAGGTTCAAGCTTGGCTGATGCAATCACACGTGATTCAAATCCATATGGTTTTTGCAAAAAATAAAAAGATCGGATACTTTTCTAACAGACCTCGTATATAGTCAGTTATAACTAAAATATTACTTGCTGGTGAAGCCATGATAAGTTTTAATCATCTAGTAGATGTGCAACAATTTATTTGACCAGTAGATGTCAGGATGACACTGAGCCGTTGTAGTGACACCTAATGGGAAGACATCACTATGACACTTCAAGAAACCCTAGACACAGTTTCATCTTGTTATAGCTAGCACCACTCTGTGACTTTTGTCTTTGGCCAACTTTCATTTTGAGTTCCAGCGATAACATTATGTATCGCAGTTAGCTGTCCCTAAATCTCCTGCATCCACATTTGGGCTCAGTGAATCAAAGCTTCAAACATCGTACCGAGTTGAGGTTCATTCAAACCAGTAGTTGCTGGTCAAGTTTGATGTGCTTCTGCAAACTGGATATATTTATTTGAAGCTCAACAACAGGACACAGAACAGTTAGGATGGTAATGCAAGGAATGTTTTATTCCGTTAGCCTACACGGCTAAATATTAGTGCTTAGCTGATTCAGTACAGCATGCTCGCTGTATTTGGAGATGTAACTCAGTTGGAGTGTGTGGTTGCTTACACTGGTAAAGACCAAAGTGTTGTTGAATTAATGAATAGTCTGTGCTTTGACAACATTCTGAGGCAATCACTGGACCCAGTTTGACTGGGATTTTCAGAGTGATGTGGCAATACAGATTTGGTGACTGTTGTCCTGCGTTTGAGTGCAAACAGCATACTCAACAAACATTGCTGCATGATGTGGTCCTACTTTGTCGTTTACATTATAAATAATTGTGCATGAACATCTGAGTTGATCAAGTACTGGCACCCCCTACCTTGCCCGCCTGGCTGAGCCCTATGTACCGGCTCAGGCCCTGCGTTCACAGGGTGCAGACCTACTGTGTGTCCCTAGAGTGAATAAAAAGTCAGCGGGGTACAGAGCCTTTTCCCACCGCGCCCCAGCTCTGTGGAATGATCTGCCTGCGCAGATCCGACAATCAGACTCTGGAGACTTTTAAGGCTAGATTGAAGATGCACTTTTTTCCCTGTTTTATCATTAGCATTTTATACGATTGTGTGTCTTCTTTTATTCCTTTTATTATTTTATTCCTTTTACTTATTTGTTTTTAATTTTTTTTATTGTTTTTTATCTTTATTTCATTTTATTCTGCCTTTTAAATGATGTCTGTGAAGTGCCTTGAGGCGACTTGTAGTGATTTGGCGCTATATAAATGAATAAATTTGATTTTGATCTGATCAAGTGAAATCGGTAAAAAGGTTTAACATTTTCAACAGCATCACATGAGCACATCTTTGGTGCTGCTACTTTCTCTAAAACAGCAGATGCCAGGCTCCCAGGCTTAAAGGTGACCTCTGAAGGGACAGTGGAACCCTCCACCTGGTGTGTTTGAGTATGGGTTTGCTTTATAGCCTGTCAAATGAAGACGTGGTGTAAGGTGATGCTGAGAGGGGAAAGGGTCACGAGATAATCAACCCCTGATGAACCTCACCGGCACAAGGCACAACACACAGTCTCTCTTGGGTCTGAGATAACAGAGTCAAGGATCCAGGGGTCAAAGGTTAGGACCCTGAGTCATAGGGAACACATGGAAGGGATAAAGGGGCTTTGGATTCCATAAAGCATGCGTAGGGATGGACTTATTTATGGCTGAACGGAAAACATTAGCTGGGGGTGGACAGGAGAACTGTGGGAAAAACTATACATGGTGCCAAATAATGATAATGGAAAGATAATAGTAAGAACCTTGTGGAAAAGTTAACACTTGATGAAAATATTTACAACACTGATGCTGCTAATCGATGAAGGCTCTTGGTCATCCAGGTAAAGGATCTAGAAGATTACTCATATCATTTAGAAATTTAACCTACAATCTCTATTATAATAACCAAGTGCCATCTTTGTGTGTGTTTGTACATGTGTTTGTATGGCTTCGATCACGCAGAAAAAGGGGAAAGCTGACATTTGCCATTTGGTATGCTTATGTATTTTGGGTTAATGATGAGTTTTTTGGGTCAAAAACGGAAAGTTGAAAGAACAAATATTTTTGGAGAAATTAGTAATTTTACCAAACCAGTAAATAATGGACATTGTGCTGGAATGCACCATGGGAGTTTGGGATTTTAGATGTTATTGTGGTTTATGTTCCATTAAAAGTGTTGTTAGTGTTATTGATTTCTTGTGTTTTTGTAATTCAATTGCTTTAGTCAGTTCAGTTAAGTCTCCTGTTGCTGTTACCATCAGTGAGTTAAGTTTCATACCATAAGTGAGAAGTGTATTGTGTTTGATGTCTTCTTCCACCATCTCTGTTTTGCATATCTAAAATTAGAACAACCTGCTTGCAGCAGAATGTGGAAAAGACAAAAACCTCTCCGTGCATGCGTGCATCCGTGCACGTGTGCATGTAACTTTGATCATGGAGAAACAAGGGAGAGCTGACATTTTTCATTTGGTTAGTTAGTTAGTTTATTAAGATCCCCATTAGCCACTGAAAATCAGTAGCTATTCTTCCTGGGGTCCTTTAAAATTCATTACATTCATTTTTCAATACATACACATACACACACGCACACACACTTTAATGTGTGCTTTGATGTGTGACTATTAAGATGTTGACCACGCTGTGTGCTTATATCTTTTGGGTCAAGGATGAACACCTCCAAAACGGAACACTGATAGGACTAATGTTTTTGGAGACGCTACAGATATTAGCTAATGTTGCTAACTACATTCTGGACTCACACGCCATTCCAGCAGGGGGTGGTAAATCACCTTTATGTTAAAAGCGTTAGTGTGTGTGTGATTTTATTTAGTAAGTTCAATGTAAGTTTATAATATAATTGTAAATACATTAAAAATACATGGATGACACAAGAAAGTGAACACACTTATTTCCACTGTGGTCCATTTAAAAATCAAATGACAAAATAGAAGTAATAATAAAATTAAATAATGATAATCCAGGAAACGGACTGTTTGTACTGCTTCCATCAGGGAACTGGTACAGGAACATAAGAATTCAGACCACAAGACTGAGAGACAGTTTTTTTCCCCAGAGCTGTGAAATCCATCTCCCTCACATCATTCTCCTGCAGTCACCAAGCACTCCCACACCCCTGCACACAGCCATACGCATATCACTCTCCTGTAGTCAGAGCTCTTTGCCCCTCTACAACACACACATACACACACACACACACACATAATTTTTCTACAGTCACCCCCCCCCCCCCCCCGCAGATGCTCTTGGTGCTGCACTGTAGTATACTTTGCCAATGCCTATGTGCAATGCAATACTTAATTTGTTGTATTTGCACTTGTTGAGCTTCCTAAAGGAACTTTGTTATGCGTAGACATAATGACAATAAAGAACTATCTATCTATCTATCTATCTATCTATCTATCTATCTATCTATCTATCTATCTATCTATCTATCTATCTATCTATCTATCTATCTATCTATCTATCTATCTATCTATCTATCTATCTATCTATCTATCTATCTATCTATCTATCTATCTATCTATCTATCTATCTATCTATCTATCTATCTATCATAATACTGACATGAATAATGATAACAATACTGTGTATATGATAACAAATTAAAATATATGATAAACAAATTTATAAATACATTAAGACAGTAAATTAACATTAAAAAATACATAATTAATAGGAAATAAAAGGGTTAAGTTCCTCTTCTAAAAATTGTTGCTGTCTACCATCCTAAAAACAATTTGGACTCACACGCCATTCCAACTCATTATACAACCCCTGGCAAAAATTATGGAATCACCGGCCTCGGAGGATGTTCATTCAGTTGTTTAATTTTGTAGAAAAAAAGCAGATCACAGACATGACACAAAACTAAAGTCATTTCAAATGGCAACTTTCTGGCTTTAAGAAACGCTATAAGAAATCAGGAAAAAAAATTAGGACAGTCAGTAACAGTTACTTTTTTACACCAAGTAGAGGGAAAAAAATATGGACTCACTCAATTCTGAGGAAAAAATTATGGAATCATAAAAAACAAAAGAACGCTCCAACACATCACTAGTATTTTGTTGCACCACCTCTGGCTTTTATAACAGCTTGCAGTCTCTGAGGCATGGACTTAATGAGTGACAAACAGTACTCTTCATCAATCTGGCTCCAACTTGCTGTTGCCAGATCAGCTTTGCAGGTTGGAGCCTTGTCATGGACCATTTTCTTCAACTTCCACCAAAGATTTTCAATTGGATTAAGATCCGGACTATTTGCAGGCCATGACATTGACCCTGTGTGTCTTTTTGCAAGGAATGTTTTCACAGTTTTTGCTTAATTGCAAGATGCATTATCATCTTGAAAAATGATTTCATCATCCCCAAACATCCTTTCAATTGATGGGATAAGAAAAGTGTCCAAAATATCAACGTAAACTTGTGCATTTATTGATGATGTAATGACAGCCATCTCCCCAGTGCCTTTACCTGACATGCAGCCCCATATCATCAATGACTGTGGAAATTTACATGTTCTCTTCAGGCAGTCATCTTTATAAATCTCATTGGAACGGCACCAAACAAAAGTTCCAGCATCATCACCTTGCCCAATGCAGATTCAAGATTCATCACTGAATATGACTTTCATCCAGTCATCCACAGTCCACGATTGCTTTTCCTTAGCCCATTGTAACCTTGTTTTTTTCTTTTTAGGTGTTAATGATGGCTTTCGTTTAGCTTTTCTGTATGTAAATCCCATTTCCTTTAGGCGGTTTCTTACAGTTCGGTCACAGACGTTGACTCCAGTTTCCTCCCATTTGTTCCTCATTTGTTTTGTTGCGCATTTTTGATTTTTGAGACATATTGCTTTAAGTTTTCTGTCTTGATGCTTTGATGTCTTCCTTGGTCTACCAGTATGTTTGCCTTTAACAACCTTCCCATGTTGTTTGTATTTGGTCCAGAGTTTAGACACAGCTGACTGTGAACAACCAACATCTTTTGCAACATTGCGTGATGATTTACCCTCTTTTAAGAGTTTGATAATCCTCTCCTTTGTTTCAATTGACATCTCTCATGTTGGAGCCATGATTCATGTCAGTCCACTTGGTGCAAGGTGTGATCACTCCTGTTTAGATGCAGACTAACGAGCAGATCTGATTTGATACAGGTGTTAGTTTTGGGGATGAAAATTTACAGGGTGATTCCATAATTTATTCCTCAGAATTGAGTGATTCCTTATTTTGTTTCCCTCTGCTTGGTCTAAAAAAGTAACCGTTACTGACTGCCACAATTTTTTTTCCTGATTTCTTATAGTGTTTCTTAAAGCCAGAAAGTTACCATTTGAAATTACTTTAGTTTTGTGTCATGTCTGTGATCTGCTTTTTTTCTACAAAATTAAACAACTGAATGAACATCCTCCAAGGCCGGTGATTCCATAATTTTTGCCACGGGTTGTACAAGCTTTGTTTATTACCACGCTTGAAAAATATCAGCTACCTAATTTATAAACACTACCCAATCCACGGGCAATGCGCTACTTTTTCTTTATTTTCCATATTTTGGGTCCTAACTTCAGCACTTGTCATTTTAAATAAAATATAAAGAATATAAAAATATAAATATATAAAATATATAAAAATATAAATATAAAGAATGTGTTTTCACAGGATACAGGGATGAAGTGGAGGTGTGAAAGTGACTAGCATGCTCACAGGAAATCAATATTTATTTCTTTATTTTTGTTATTGTTAGTTGGTTTTATGTTCTTTTTTGTCTTTGTCTTTTTGTAAAATTGTATTGTAGCAAAAAAGGTGCGCGCTCATGGCTCAAAACACCCGAGGATCCCTTATTAGCTGCCCAAAGTGCCTGATGAAAAAAAACACTAAATTCAGCGTCTGATTAATAAGGTGGTGAACCATTTAAAAAGGTAATTATTTGTAATGTTTATATTATAATAGCTTGGTAAAACAGTTGCATGTTAATTCCTTCTTATACGTAGCTGTAAAAGTACGTTTATGATAGCATTAACATCTTGTTATTATCGATCAGATGAGCTGCGCTCTGATGAGGTGTGCTGATGCAATCACTTGCACTCACACGGTCTTTTTGACGTGTTTGTGCATTGTTCACTTGAAGTTCAGGTGATTAATGTGTGATGGAGATTTTGAACATTTCTAAATTTTCTTTGTGCACGTGCATGAAGCCGCGCACAGTTTACAATGGTTTACAACGAGTTTGAGACGGGTTTACTCTCTTGCATGGCAGAAGGCGTACAAGTGCGCGGATCGAAGTCATGCAAGTGTCAGGGGGCCTTTAGAAGTGTGTAAATATACTCATGGCTCGAAATACACCCATATGTATGCGCACAGCATCTAGTGGTAAAACAGAGAAACTGCAACTGCTGTCACAACATACAACTTTATCCACATGATATTTTCTGAAATTGATAAGTACATGCATAGTAATTATGTCAAGTTAGAAACAGACATGTAGCCTCATTGGTGTAAAATCTACAAATGACACTTGTGTGAAATAAACAGCAGCTTTTGACTTCAGCATTTTAAAAATAAATAAAAACCTTTACCTTTACCATCAAAAAACAACTCAATCCCTACCTGTGAAAACAACAAGTAGTTTCCCTCCTGCAATTTCATATTAAAAATGAGCTAATGTGTTTTTTGTTCTGCTCAAATGTCAGAAGGAGATGTTAATAAAAACAGCAGCACATGATTCTGGGAGAATTGTAACAATAAATAATTGTCCATTTTTTCTGTTATTTGGAATGTTTTTATAGCTAAAGCACACCCTTGACTAATTAAGTAACTAATTAAGCCCCTTGACTTTATACTCGGATTATTCACTGTATAAATGTGCTATGCACTTTGGACTATGCAGTAGAGATCTTCACAACAAAGCCTTTAACTTTACAGCAGAACAGAAAAGAGAACAAATTAGGTTTAGCGCTAATAGTAATGTTAAAACAAAAACAAATCCAAATTATCGTTAATATTATTATTATATCCCCTCAAAAAAATTAATTAAAACTTTATTCAGCAATAAATAAATAAATAAATAAATACAAAAATAATATTTCCATTCACAAATATTTTTTTTCTGTAATGAACAACACTTTTGTCAAACTGTACAAATTGATTACTCTAAATTTGACTCATAAAGTAAACAGTCCAGATCTGAAAGAAAATATCTACATTCAGTGTCAATCAATCAGTCAAATCAAAATACTTTATTGTCCTCGCAAGGAAATTTTGCTTGGATGATGTGAATAAAAATAACAGAGTGAGTTGGATTAAAGGAAACAAATACTGGAGAGCAAAACAAAGATCTGCACCATGACAAGAACGACTTGAGGGTAGCCATCTGTCCTCCTTCAGACTTTTAGCTCGATCAAAACCACACATATTTCATGGTCATTACTTCTTGGTTCTATTTTCAGTCTGCTTTCCCCGCCTCACCTGCCCGCCTGCCGTGTTCATGGGGTCATCAAGTCGTTGGGCTCATTGAACTCGTGGCTGAAAGCTCTTGAGACAATGGTGCCAAGATAATGAAGGAGGCTGACGGGAACAATGCCGCAGTAATAGCTCCAGCTCTGTGGACTTTACTAGTCCTCACTGCAAAACTTCCTTCCTGACTTGCTTTATCAAGACACAGGAAAGAAAACAACAAAGCTTCCTCCTCCTTTTTCTCCTCTCAGTGAGCAAAGCGTTGTCTTTGTCTATCTTCCTCACCCTCACTTTTATCTGTCACTTCTTGTTTTACATCATGGTTACCCCACTAGTTCACGTTCTCTCCTGTTTTCTCCTCTCACCTACGTTTCTTTACACCCTACACTTGTCATGCTTTATTTCTACTTTCTCATGTCTCTTCTTCTTGTTTGCCCACCTTTGCTTTGAGAAAAAACAATGTGTTCTTGTCTTCTGTATGCCTCCCCTTCAGTTCCTCCTGCTTTGTCTTCATCTCACCTGTCTTTAGACTGATGCATACATCTGCATCGTTGACAGCTGTTGCTAGCAGCAGTATGTTCTCATCCCAAGGTTTCATTTTGTCATGCAGAAAACATCCTTTAGCATTTCTGACAGCTGGGTGCTACTGGGATTTATCTTAACAGTCCAAATGGAAGAGGCACATCCTCAAGTATCTCTGTACATCATTGGCCTCGGTGGACACAATGTCGGTTCAGGTCTAGGACAAAATGAGCATTCATACATGTGCCCTAATGACCCTATACCAGTTTGGGAGAAGACAAACACTAACAAGCTAAACACATAAACAATAGAGATGTTTGTTTCAACATGTTAAACTGTATCACTGTTGGTTCTTCTACAGCCTGCAGATAATGTGTTTTTAGCCATTAGTGGCAGAATTTGAACTCCAGCCACCTTAAAATACCTAGCAAAGCTTCACACCAGAAGACAAGATCTCTTGTTTTAAAATGTGAGAGGTGACTGGTGCGTTGCTGAGAGGTCATCCACAGTACGGCGGTGCCCAGGTACAAACTGAAGGTGGACCTTGCAGGTGGACATCTCACAAGGATGAACAAATCTGAACGTCTTCCACTGCTGTTATCTAAACTGGAAAAGGTCTGCACTGCATTGATAGCCCTCTGTAATGTCCACCGACCTGCAAGTGGCACTTACACTTGGTTACTCTATTGGTCAGCCAACAGAGGGAGTGACAGTTCTTGTGGGACACAAGGTCCTTCTGATGGTGTCAGATATCACCCCAGTAATGAAGTTCTGACTTTGGCACTCTTTGGGTGTTTTGTCTGTTTCAGTATAAGGATCAACCATGGTGAGTGAACACTTGATGATTGATACTTTGTACTTACAGCTTTAGGTGGTTGTTGATGACTATTAAGATGTTGACCATGCTGTAGTCATGGATGCTTTTAGACTATAGATACTGACAGGGCATTTTACGAGGACTGTATTTGTCCATATGGATATGGTAACCATGGTCAAGATGTTTTAGTGCATCTTCACTTTGCAAAATGTTGAGGGCTACATGTTTCAGCATCCAGAGCAGCACCATTGGGCAGGGTTCTCAAAAACTGGTGAGGAGATCAGCTGTATTTTCATGAGAAGGAGCTGGACATTCCTGCAGAAATACAGGGTCTACACTGTAAACACCCAATCCACATAGAGCAAATACATGTTCATTACCAAGTGGCCACCGTGACTGTCTTTCACCGCTGTATTCAACTTCAGATCAATTTATTTCTACAGCACCAACTCATAAGTCACCTCAAGGTGCTATACACAAATAAGGTCAAGACCAGGTTGGGCAACAGTGTGCCACGAAGGGCCAAGAGATTGTAGGCTTTCCTTGCAAACAGTTGGCTCAGTGGGTGGTTTCCTAAACTTAAAGCCCGGATCATCCGTCAAATCACCTGCTTAGGTGATTGGAAGCATGGAAAACTTGCTGTCTGCACAGAGTTGGATATCTTCACTAAACGTATCATGTGTAAGTACTTAACATTCATGCTGCTACCATTGTCCTTGATCAAGTTGTTTCTGTACACCTGGAGATGGTTCCAGGATGTTGTACTATGGCTTTGCACCAGGACCAGTTGATCTACAAATAGACAGCCAACCCCTGATGACAAAATAGAACCTGAAGGCATCTATCAAATTGACAATTTTGGGTGTAGACATCCACCTCAGGTAGGTTTTACCTCTACAGTGTCATCTGTCAACTTCTGAAAAGTAATTTAACCACAGTTTCAATTTGTTTCATCTATGTAGTGCCAAATCACAACGAAGTTGCTTCACGCAAGTAAAAACCACAAACTTTAAAGTGTACAAACTTTGGTACATGTTTTCTCACAGCACAACACTCACACAGTGGTCAGAAAAAACTGAAAAAAGAAGAAGCCATCTGCTGAATATAATGAACTGTAGCTGTCTGTTTGGGGAGGTGGATGTCAGCTACACAGTTTGTTCCCGGTTGGTCTACTCCCATTTCGTCTACTTTAAAATTCCCAGTTCATCTACAGCTAGGTTCCCGGTTGGTCTACTCTTAGGAAAGTGCATGAATCCCATTTCGTCTACTCCCTAACCCTAACCCCTAACCCAACCTCTTATAATTCACAATCTTGTAAATAATTAAGGAAAAATCAGGAACATACGAGAGTAGACAAAATGGTACTACTATACATTTTTGAGAGTAGACCAAATGGGAGTAGACCAAAAGGGACGTTACGAGCTACACTGGGACCTTTTGACGGCTGTCACGCTGACATCTCAGGCGTAAGTACAAAAGCATCAAATACTAAAGTTTGAATCAGGCTTTCTTCTCTGTTTTCCATCTTTCATAAGAGCACACAGGAGAAGACAGCATTGTCTCCTCACTCCTTTTTCTTATCTCCATATATTTATTCTACAAGGGGAAGTCCTCAATATGGGATGCTGCGTGCTGTTTGTCCACCCACTCCCTCCTTTCTTCTTCTCCTTCCTCATCCATTGTTTATCTGCGCCTCCCTCTCTCATTTCAAAGCGTCCTTAGGAGGGCTTGGAAGGGAGTAAAAGGAGGAAGATATCGTCTGGGTTAACATAATAATGTCGCTCCTAAATATTGAGCCCTTCTGCTTATTTTGCACAGAGCTCACAGTGTGTCTGAGCGCAGCGCTGACCTGCTCAGCAGTTACAAAACGCAGTTAGACACTTCAAAGAGCAGGAGGACTGACAAAGTCAGAGTCAGAGAGACATGGGTAAACACAGTGACATTATTTACGAGAGCATCCTGTGTGTGCACTGATCCTTTCCAATGCTTGGATAACAAACAAGACAGACCTTCTGCTTCAGACAATCTGAGCAAAGCATGTGTTCTTAAAAATAATGAAATATGCTAAAAGCGTTTATTTAAAAAAAAAAAAGAGGTAAAAGCTTAAACATAGGACACATGCTACCATTTATAACCTATATGCCGCGTTCACACCGCACGACACGCGACGCCACAAATTCGCGTCTCTCACCTGCTGATGGACGCGCCACTGTCGCCCGGTGTGTTGCTCTGCTTTCACTGTGAAAATTCGTCCCAATCTGTTATCAAATAGGAGCTTCCATTCCGCTCGCCGTCAAGTCAACATGGTGGACCTTGATCACAAAGAAAGTTGCTGTGCTCTATTTGTTGTGGAAAGCTGACAAACGCCGCCAGCGGAGCCGTCCCTGGGTTCACAACATCCTCATGAGACGTTCCCAATTCGGGGAGGTTCATTATTTGCTGCAGGAGCTGCATCTGGATGACGGCCGCTTTCAGCGGTACTTCCGCCTCTCCAGGACCCAGTTTTAGGACTTCCTGTCCCATTCGCACGTGCACATTTGAACAATAAAAAAAAACTGGCTGCTGTGGTGCTGCTGCTCAAGCTCCCCTCAGACTCTGTCATAACTGTGTTATAAACCAGTCACCATTTGTTTTATTAAACATCTGTGTAGTTAAGAAATAAAATAATCTTCACGGATGATTCGTTCGCGCGTGCACATGAAAAAAAAGGCTGCTGCAATGCTGCTGCTCACTCTCCCCTCAAACTCTGTCATAATTGTGAAATAAAGGGCAAAGAGGACATAAGTCCTTCTCACAGGCTGGCTGCCAGATACAGGACATGTCCACACCAAGTATAAACTCCAGACATCTCCTCGTCACTACATATCCAGTCCCTGATTGGTCATCGTGACGCGACAAGACAAAAAAGTTCAGATTTTTCAACTTGGGGAGGAGGACAACGCTACGCGATATCGCGTCACAAACGCGGCAATCGCTTCACTCTTGTCTATCGCTTTGCATTGCGTGGTTTGAACTTTGGTGGCACCACAACGAAGTATACAGTTCTTTGATAAAACTGCATCATTTGCTTTAGGTAGGTTCTTGCAAATTCTAAAAACAGTTTTAAATCTTATTTTCAATATTAACAATTTATAAATTGTCAACTGAAACAGGAATTCTTAGACAGTTCAAAACACATTTCCTGTTGGTGTACACAAATGAGTAGGAGGTGAGGACACTTACTCCAATTAAAGCCCCTTTCACATTGGTGTATTTGTAGAGCTGCTCATTGCGGCGTATCGTCTTTGCTGAGTTGAGCAGTTTTACGCCTGCTTTTAGCAGCTCTACATCAAGTTTTTTCTCCCTACGCAGCAGTATGTTGAGGGCTACATGCGTAGGAAGAAATTAAACGGAAGAAATTAAACGGAAGAAATGAAACATGTTTAATTTTCTTCGGCGTAGAGCACTGGACACAGTTTTAAGCAGGTCTGTGCAGCACAACTTTACTGCATGCAAGTCTGTGCAACACTGCGCTCCTGTACACAACCAAAAACTGAGTGCGTCAGCTGGAGAACATGAGAACATGATCACACAGCCCACAGCACCTGTGTGTTCAGAACAGGGAATTGAAACTCAGAAATCCAAACACAACAGAAACAGCAGGTCGGTCGTGCGCTCTCCCTCACTCTCTGTGTGTCTGATCAAACCTGTGACGTTAAAATAAAAGCGCACTCACTGCATGTCGGTGCGCTCATCAAACGGCCTGATCGATCAGGTCTGATCAAACCTGAAAAGAGCTGTGACTCTTTAAAATAAAAGCCTTGTCGCTGCATGTCGGTGCGATCACTAAACACCCTAATCGATCAGGTCTGATCAAATCAGCAGACCTGATCGGAGCAACCGGAGGTTTAAAAGTTTAACGAGCAGCGTTTCATTCAGGGCAGCCTTTACCACAGCCAGACTCAGCAGCATCTGGACACAATGAAAGTGATCCACCAAGACAATAAATAAATAAATTAATAATAATAATAATAATAATGTTAAATGACTCTGGTTTTAAGCCGCACCGCACCTACAGTAGAGAACAGAGCGCACTTCCACAGAGGCAGAAAATAGCACTGAACTGGTTTAATAGCGGCAAGGTACACACGACTGTGTGGACACATTAAAAAGTGACCACACGCAGCTGCAAGTATGAAACGAACACGGAAAAAGGCTGAGTACGCACGCATTTCAGGCGTATTTAAATGAAACACAACGCTGCAATACGCAGCTCTACGAATACGCCATTGTGAAAGGGACTTAAGGGTCACAGTGGGGGGTGCTGGAGCCTATCCCAGCAGTCCATAGGATGAGACGCAGGGTACACAGTAACTTTTGCAGCATAAAATATACTCTGCCAGGACAACATTTGGTCACAGTGCTAAATCAATTCTATTATAATTTAAAATCAGCTTCATCATGCTGCAGATGACTCCTCTTGGAGTCAAAAAACTTGATTTGTGAAGACGGTAAAGCTGATTTCACTATAATAGAGTGTATTTAACTTTATTTGGACTGGGACCAAATTGTCCCGGCAGAGTATATTTTACTCTGTAAAATTTACTGTGTAGACCCTGTGCAGGATGCTAGTCTGTTGTGGGGCCATAAATAGACAAACACATGCACACGCACACATACAATTAAAATTTTTATCCAATCAGTCTCAATCTCAATTTTTATCAATCAGTCAATTTCAAGTTCCCAATACACCTAACCTGCATGTCTTTGGATGTGGGAGGACGTGGAGCACCTGGAGAACATGCAATCTCCACACAGACAGGCCGCACACAATCACACGATCACACGATCTTGTTTCTGTGAGGCAACAGTGCTAACTGCTAAGTCACCGTGCTGGCCAGGTGAGGACGTTTAAGGATATTGTTATTTGTCCCAGTATCTCCTGTACGTATAATAATGGCACTGACAAAGAGAATGGAAAGGCTTATTATTTTCTTTGCTTTTCTGGTTCCCTGCCTACTTTGTCTTGCCAAAGTTTTGACATCAGAGTCTGTCTCTCCCTATAGGTGATATTGACTCAGAATGCAATGTGTCATCAGCATCCAGTGTTTTCTGTCAGACAGCCAAACTTCCAGTCACTTTCACACAGAGAATAGTTTTGCTTTGAATGCCATGCGAGTTTAATCAGTTTTGGAAGAGTGTGAACATGAAAGCTCAGAGAGAAAACAGCAATGGGTGACTACAGCAACCTCAACAAGACAGCTGTGGTGTGGACACAGGACTTTGAAACAGCATTGCTAAGTGTTGTGTGCTTAGCTGCTTATTATCTTGATCAAATGATGGACTCACGAAACACTGATATGATGATACTAATCGGATGTTTAATGACCATCATGAGCAAACCCGTAGAACTTTGAAGTATCGAAGCTTGAAAAGCTACAAATTCATGTGAAGCCCAAAGCAGCTGTGTGTCACTTCTTCTGAAGCTGACGGCTCCATTCGCAATCTAAATCAAGAAGCACAAATGTGATGATGGCAATCAGGTGTCTAATGACCATCATGAACAAATTCATGGAACTTGTGTGTATCGAAGCATACAAAGCCAGGTGAAGCCATGTGAAGCCCGAGCAGTGCTGGACAGGATTACGATGAATGTGTGCCATGTTGAGCTAAATATGGTTTGTTTTGCTGACGGACGAAGATGTGAATGAGCTAATTGGTGGTGCTAATTCTTCTAACACACACAAACACACTACGTTGTAAGCCATCTGGAGGCATGATGAGCTGTTAGGATGAAAACCTGGACAAATTTCTGATGCAATTTGTCGTTAGACCGAGGAAGTACATGGATTTTATTTATTTATTTATTTATTTATTTTTTGGAAGTATCACACACTACATCATCACAATTATTTTTGAACTATCTAACTGTTTTTCCAAGCTGACTGAAAACAATTTTGGACTCCTATTTTTGAATTTAATGAATTTAAAGTTAAATGTAAAGTTCGTGTTGGACTGGTGATGTCAAAACATCAGTGACAAACACCAAAATGTAAGTCCCTTTTCTGTTGCTTATAAATCAATAAAATATCAAATAACAAGGCTCTATTTTAGCCATTATATAAAACAAACAATGAATGTTTTTACATTCTTTCAATGGAACAAATATTTAATTCGGTGAAAGCTGGAATAAACCATTCGTCTTTTTGAATATGGAACATTCCATCTTTCACCTCATGAAATATTCATACCATTGAACTCATAAACATCCATTATTTGAATATTAATTCCATTGTCCAGTCTGGGTATTTGATCTATTTTTAATGCTCTTTTTATGAACACTGTGTGTGTTACAAT
Source organism: Thalassophryne amazonica (assembly GCF_902500255.1). Classification (NCBI taxonomy): domain Eukaryota; kingdom Metazoa; phylum Chordata; class Actinopteri; order Batrachoidiformes; family Batrachoididae; genus Thalassophryne; species Thalassophryne amazonica. The sequence goes on from NC_047115.1 coordinate 69,889,824, forward strand.
GCCACTAACCTCACATCTCTGCAAAATAAAGCAATATTAGTGCAGCCCCTACGCTGGGTCGTAGGTGACTATATGGAATAGGAAGAACTGCCTAAAACACAAAATTCATAGAGAAACAAAGCAATTTCCATTGGTTCATTGGTTGTCTGGCTTGCGGTCTTACTCATAAACTAGCAAGCCAGCAATAACAAAACTTATTGAAAAATTTGGTGTTGGCCTTCAATACTGTATGTACCATGTAGGGGTTTCAAACATTTTCTTTTTGTTTTGTTTTTTCCTTTGGTCTTAATAGAATAGATTTCCAGAAAACCTGGTGAAAAATGTTAAGTCTGGCTTGAAGTATGTACCACTTCATTTTGGGAAATGTTGCTATGGAGTGTTTTGTCTTTTTGTTTGGGTTTTTTTCATAGAAAGCAGAACTGATCTGCTAGTTGTGTGTATTGTTCACTTTATTCATGGAAATGTGTGAGGATAATTCTCCTGGGTGGTGGAAATCTTTGAATTATGTTGGCACAATTCCCTGAAGATTGAGGTGCATACTTGTAAATACATGGAATCACGGTGGACACAAATGTCAGTCGTGTAGCAGCTGAGTCAGTAAATGAAACTGAAGACAAGGACATTCTGTCTGTCTCTCACACTTTTTACTTTGAGCAATGAGTTGATTGACACCACAAAAACAATTTGTTTCACATTTAAACTACAACCCTAATTCCAATGAAGTTAGGACGTAGTGTAAAATGTAAATTAAAACAGAATACAATGATTTGCAAATCCTTTTCAACCTATATTCAATTGAATACACCACAAAGACAAGATAGTTAATGTTCAAACTGATAAACTTTGTTGTTTTTGTGCAAATATTTGGTCGTTTTGAAATGGATGCCTGCAACATGTTTCAAAAAAGTTGGAACGGGGCAACAAAAGACTGGGAAAGTTGATGAATGCTCAAAGAACACCTAATTGGAAACAGGTGAATGTCATGATTGGGTATAAAAGGAGCATCCCCAAAAGGCTCAGCCGTTCACATGCAAAGATGGGGCGGGGATCACCACTTTCTGGACAACTGCATGAAAAAATTGTCCAACAGTTTAAGAACAATGTTTCTCAGTGGTCGATTGCAAGGAATTTAGGGATTCCATTATCTACAGTCAAGATTCGGAGAATATGGAGAACTTTATACACGTAAGCGGCAAGACCGAAAACCAACATTGAATGCCTGTGACCTTTGATCCCTTAGGCGGCACTGCATTAAAAACCGACATCGTGTAAAGGATCTTACTGCGTGGGCTGAGGAACGCTTCAGAAAACCATTGTCAGTTAACACAGTCGTTGCTACAAGTGCAAGTTAAACTCTACCATGCAAAGCGAAAGCCATACATCAACAACATCCAGAAATGCCACCGCCTTCTCTGGGCCTGAGCTCATTTAAAATGGACAGGCGCAAAGTGGAAAAGTGTGCTGTGGTCTGATGAGTCCACATTTCAAATTGTTTTTGGAAATCGTGGACATCGTGTCCTCCGGACAAAAAAGGAAAAAGACCATCTAGATTGTTACCAGTGCAAAGTTCAAAAGCCAGCATCTGTCATGGTATGGGGATGTGTTAGTGCCCATGGCATGGGCAACTTACACATCTGTGATGGCACCATCAATGCTGAAAGGTACATCCAGGTTTTGGAGCAACACATGCTGCCATCCAAGCAACGTCTTTTTCAGGGATGTCCCTGCTTATTTCAGCAAGACAATGCCAAGCCACATTCTGCACGTTACATCAGCGTGGCTTTGTTGTAAAAGAGTGTGGGTACTAGACTGGCCTGCCTGCAGTCCAGACCTGTCGCCCATTGAAAATGTGTGGCGCATTATGAAGCGCAAAAACGACAACAGAGACCCCGGACTGTTGAACAACTGAAGTCGTACATCAAGCAAGAATGGGAAAGAATTCCACCTACAAAGCTTCAACAATTAGTGTCCTCAGTTCCCAAATGCTTATTGAGTGTTGTTAGAAGGAAAGGTGATGTAACACAGTGGTAAACATACTACTGTCCCAACTTTTTTGAAACGTGTTGCAGGCATCAATTTCAAAATGAGCAAATATTTGCACAAAAACAATAAAGTTTATCAGTTTGAACATTAAATATCTTGTCCTTGTGGTGTATTCAATTGAATACAGATTGAAGAGGATTTGAAAATCATTGTACTCTGTTTTTATTTACATTTTTCACAACGTCCCAACTTCATTGGAATTGGGGTTGTAACATGCAGAGTGTCCACTAGTCTAATCATGTATAATACACACACACACACACACACACACACACACACACACACACACACACACACACACACACACACACACACACACACACACACACACACACACACACACACACAGAGAAGGACACACTGTTGTAATGTCTTTAGCAACGCCATGGAGACGTTCGTGAGGGAGCACCATGAGGTTCACTCTCCTCTAAACACTGAGGCTGAATCATTGAGCCAGAGCGAGGCACAGGGCCGCGAAAGTGCACCACTGTGTGTGCATGTTTGCGTGTATATATGTGTGTGTGTGTGTGTGTGTGTGTGTGTGAGAGAGAGAGCATGCATTTGTGCCTGCTTGCCCTTTTGCATTTTCATGAAGTTAATCCTGGCTCGTGAAAGCGAGTCTGGCTGTGCATAAATAATCACTTTAGGAGAAGTTCATACAGCATCAGTATGCATGACCGTCAGTCTCTCTGACACTCACGACCAGGACAACAGCTCTGTGGGCCAGTTTGATGCTCGGGACCAGCACATCAGCCCGGTGGTACTCTGCTGGAGGAGGAGAGGAGGAAAGACAACAAATGCTTTAAGGAACTGGCTTATGCTAAATACAGTAAATACAGCAGAGCATGATATGTCCTCACAAAACATTAGTGATCCAAGGCACAGTGGAGCCAACATGAAACAGATACTGCAGAAGAGACAAATTGGCAATGCAGCTAATTAATGTTTGTCCGGTAGCTAACAAAGCAATTATTAAAGCCACTTTTCCACTACAAAGCACCAGCACTACTCGGCTCTACTCTACTCGGCTCTACTCGGTTTGGTTCCAAGCGGGAGCTTTTCTACTGCAAATAGTACCTCTTCAACGTGGGCGGGGTCAGCAGAGCAAACTGCAGTGACGTCGTTTTATACGTACACAAACATAAACAATGGCGAACTCGGTGTGTTTACTGCTGAGAGTTTTTAAGAGAAAGTTGCTGGCGGCGAGAAAAACACGCTTGAGACGTACAGAAGACTTTGGGAATTCATATGAAGATGAAGACGAGAAGATACAAGCTGCTAGAAATGAAGAGGCAAAGCATGACGGTAAGCTAATCGTTAGCTTCCTAAGCTCGTAAATAATTAATAACTGCAGGCTCTCGCTATTAACTATTAAAATTGTGGCTGTCAAAATAAAGCATTAATTTTGATTAATTACAATACCTATCAGGCCTTCAGTCACACTTTGCTCCATTTTGTTTTGACGTCAGTGACTTGGTCTGTAAATAAAGACGCGTTTCTGAGCAATAAACGTGTTAATGTCAATACTTTTTTTTTAAATCAAAGTAACTTGCTTTGATAAGGCCTCTACTGGTGGTTGGCTCTCACTGCGGTATTGTATCACTTCCTGTTCCGGAGCACAGCGGTGTTTTACTGTATCTGTTAGCTGTTTAATCTGCGCAGTTAGATTGATCTAGTTAACTAGATAATGATTTGTTTCACAGTGTAATCTTCACGTGCCTTAACTAAAGCACTCCCTCTGCTGAATCACCTCTAAATTATTTACACATTATTCACTTTGTGTGTTTTTAGGAATCCGCTAGCTTAGCGCAGCTACTAGCTCTTAGCCAATTTAGCATGGCGGCTTCTCCTGTCTCTCCTGCACTTTTCTGCTCTGGGTGTGAAATGTTTAGTTATTCCTCGGCCTCCTTTAGCAGTAATGGTACTTGTAATAAGTGTAGCTTATTCGTAGCTTTGGAGGCCAGGCTGGGCGAATTGGAGACTCGGCTCCGCACCGTGGAAAATTCTACAGCTAGCCAGGCCCCTGTAGTCGGTGCGGACCAAGGTAGCTTAGCCGCCGTTAGTTTCCCTCTGGCAGATCCCGAGCAGCCGGGAAAGCAGGCCGACTGGGTGACTGTGAGGAGGAAGCGTAGCCCTAAACAGAAGCCCCGTGTACACCGCCAACCCGTTCACATTTCTAACCATTTTTCCCCACTCGACGACACACCCGCCGAGGATCAAACTCTGGTTATTGGCGACTCTGTTTTGAGAAATGTGAAGTTAGAGACACCAGCAACCATAGTCAATTGTCTTCCGGGGGCCAGAGCAGGTGACATTGAAGGAAATTTGAAACTGCTGGCTAAGGCTAAGCGTAAATTTGGTAAGATTGTAATTCATTTCGGCAGTAATGACACCCGGTTACGCCAATCGGAGGTCATTAAATTAACATTGAATCGGTGTGTAACTTTGCAAAAACAATGTCGGACTCTGTAGTTTTCTCTGGGCCCCTCCCCAATCGGACCGGGAGTGACATGTTTAGCCACATGTTCTCCTTGAATTGCTGGCTGTCTGAGTGGTGTCCAAAAAATGAGGTGGGCTTCATAGATAATTGGCAAAGCTTCTGGGGAAAACCTGGTCTTGTTAGGAGAGACGGCATCCATCCCACTTTGGATGGAGCAGCTCTCATTTCTAGAAATCTGGCCAATTTTCTTAAATCCTCCAAACCGTGACTATCCAGGGTTGGGACCAGGAAGCAGAGTTGTAGTCTTACACACCTCTCTGCAGCTTCTCTCCAACTGCCATCCCCTCAGTACCCCATCCCCATAGAGACGGTGCCTGCTCCCAGACCACCAATAACCAGCAAAAATCTATTTAAGCATAAAAATTCAAAAAGAAAAAATAATATAGCACCTTCAACTGCACCACAGACTAAAACAGTTAAATGTGGTCTATTAAACATTAGGTCTCTCTCTTCTAAGTCCCTGTTAGTAAATGATATAATAATGGATCAACATATTGATTTATTCTGCCTTACAGAAACCTGGTTACAGCAGGATGAATATGTTAGTTTAAATGAGTCAACACCCCCGAGTCACACTAACTGCCAGAACGCTCGTAGCATGGGCCGAGGCGGAGGATTAGCAGCAATCTTCCATTCCAGCTTATTAATTATTCAAAAATCCAGATAGAGCTTTAATTCATTTGAAAGCTTGACTCTTAGTCTTGTCCATCCAAATTGGAAGTCCCAAAAACCAGTTTTATTTGTTATTATCTATCGTCCACCTGGTCGTTACTGTGAGTTTCTCTGTGAATTTTCAGACCTTTTGTCTGACTTAGTGCTTAGCTCAGATAAGATAATTATAGTGGGCGATTTTAACATCCACACAGATGCTGAGAATGACAGCCTCAACACTGCATTTAATCTATTATTAGACTCAATTGGCTTTGCTCAAAATGTAAATGAGTCCACCCACCACTTTAATCATATCTTAGATCTTGTTCTGACTTATGGTATGGAAATTGAAGACTTAACAGTATTCCCTGAAAACTCCCTTCTGTCTGATCATTTCTTAATAACATTTACATTTACTCTGATGGACTACCCAGCAGTGGGGAATAAGTTTCATTACACTAGAAGTCTTTCAGAAAGCGCTGTAACTAGGTTTAAGGATATGATTCCTTCTTTATGTTCTCTAATGCCATATACCAACACAGTGCAGAGTCGCTACCTAAACTCTGTAAGTGAGATAGAGTATCTCGTCAATAGTTTTACATCCTCATTGAACACAACTTTGGATGCTGTAGCTCCTCTGAAAAAGAGAGCTTTAAATCAGAAGTGCCTGACTCTGTGGTATAACTCACAAACTCGCAGCTTAAAGCAGATAACCCGTAAGTTGGAGAGGAAATGGCGTCTCACTAATTTAGAAGATCTTCACTTAGCCTGGAAAAAGAGTCTATTGCTCTATAAAAAAGCCCTCCGTAAAGCTAGGACATCTTACTACTCATCACTAATTGAAGAAAATAAGAACAACCCCAGGTTTCTTTTCAGCACTGTAGCCAGGCTGACAAAGAGTCAGAGCTCTATTGAGCCGAGTATTCCTTTAACTTTAACTAGTAATGACTTCATGACTTTCTTTGCTAAAAAAATTTTAACTATTAGAGAAAAAATTACTCATAACCATCCCAAAGACGTATCGTTATCTTTGGCTGCTTTCAGTGATGCCTGTATTTGGTTAGACTCTTACTCTCCGATTGTTCTGTCTGAGTTATTTTCATTAGTTACTTCCTCCAAACCATCAACATGTCTATTAGACCCCATTCCTACCAAGCTGCTCAAGGAAGCCCTACCATTATTTAATGCTTTGATCTTAAATATGATCAATCTATCTTTATTAGTTGGCTATGTACCACAGGCTTTTAAGGTGGCAGTAATTAAACCATTACTTTAAAAGCCATCACTTGACCCAGCTATCGTAGCTAATTATAGGCCAATCTCCAACCTTCCTTTTCTCTCAAAAATTCTTGAAAGGGTAGTTGTAAAACAGCTAACTGATCATCTGAAGAGGAATGGTCTATTTGAAGAGTTTCAGTCAGGTTTTAGAATTCGTCATAGTACAAAAACAGCATTAGTGAAGGTTACAAATGATCTTCTTATGGCCTCAGACAGTGGACTCATCTCTGTGCTTGTTCTGTTAGACCTCAGTGCTGCTTTTGATACTGTTGACCATAAAATTTTATTACAGAGATTAGAGCATGCCATAGGTATTAAAGGCACTGCGCTGCGGTGGTTTGAATCTAATAGATTACAATTTGTTCATGTAAATGGGGAATCTTCTTCTCAGACTAAGGTTAATTATGGAGTTCCACAAGGTTCTGTGCTAGGACCAATTTTATTCACTTTATACATGCTTCCCTTAGGCAGTATTATTAGATGGCATTGCTTAAATTTTCATTGTTACGCAGCTGATACCCAGCTTTATCTATCCATGAAGCCAGAGGACACACACCAATTAGCTAAACTGCAGGATTGTCTTACAGACATAAAGACATGGATGACCTCTAATTTCCTGCTTTTAAACTCAGATAAAACTGAAGTTATTGTACTTGGCCCCACAAATCTTAGAAACATGGTGTCTAACCAGATCCTTACTCTGGATGACATTACCCTGATGTCTAGTAATACTGTGAGAAATCTTGGAGTCATTTTTGATCAGGATATGTCATTCAATGCGCATATTAAACAAATATGTAGGACTGCTTTTTTGCATTTACGCAATATCTCTAAAATTAGAAAGGTCTTGTCTCAGAGTGATGCTGAAAAACTAATTCATGCATTTATTTCCTCTAGGCTGGACTATTGTAATTCATTATTATCAGGTTGTCCTAAAAGTTCCCTGAAAAGCCTTCAGTTAATTCAAAATGCTGCAGCTAGAGTATTAACAGGGACTAGAAGGAGAGAGCATATCTCACCCATATTGGCCTCTCTTCATTGGCTTCCTGTTAATTCTAGAATAGAATTTAAAATTCTTCTTCTTACTTATAAGATTTTGAATAATCAGGTCCCATCTTATCTTAGGGACCTCTTAGTACCATATCACCCCAATAGAGCGCTTCGCTCTCAGACTGCAGGCTTACTTGTAGTTCCTAGGGTTTGTAAGAGTAGAATGGGAGGCAGAGCCTTCAGCTTTCAGGCTCCTCTCCTGTGGAACCAGCTCCCAATTCAGATCAGGGAGACAGACACCCTCTCTACTTTTAAGATTAGGCTTAAAACTTTCCTTTTTGCTAAAGCTTATAGTTAGGGCTGGATCAGGTGACCCTGAACCATCCCTTAGTTATGCTGCTATAGACTTAGACTGCTGGGGGGTTCCCATGATGCACTGAGTGTTTCTTTCTCTTTTTGCTCTGTATGCACCACTCTGCATTTAATCATTAGTGATTGATCTCTGCTCCCCTCCACACCATGTCTTTTTCCTGGTTCTCTCCCTCAGCCCCAACCAGTCCCAGCAGAGGACTGCCCCTCCCTGAGCCTGGTTCTGCTGGAGGTTTCTTCCTGTTAAAAGGGAGTTTTAAAAGGGACACTTCTGATTTAAAGCTCTCTTTTTCAGAGGAGCTACAGCATTCAAAGTTGTCTTCAATGAGGATGTAAAACTATTGACGAGATACTCTAACTCCCTTACAGAGTTTAGGTAGCTACTCTGCACTGTGTTGTTATATGGCATTAGAGAACATAAAGAGGGAATCATATCCTTAAACCTAGTTACAGCGCTTTCTGAAAGACTTCTAGTGTAATGAAACTTATTCCCTACTGCTGGGTAGTCCATCAGAGTAAATGTAAATGTTATTAAAAAATGATCAGACAGAAGGGAGTTTTCAGGGAATACTGTTAAGTCTTCTATTTCCATACCGTAAGTCAGAACAAGATCTAAGATATGATTAAAGTGGTGGGTGGACTCATTTACTTTTTGAGCAAAGCCAATAGAGTCTAATAATAGATTAAATGCAGTGTTGAGGCTGTCATTCTCAGCATCTGTGTGGATGTTAAAATCGCCCACTATAATTATCTTATCTGAGCTAAGCACTAAGTCAGACAAAAGGTCTGAAAATTCACAGAGAAACTCACAGTAACGACCAGGTGGACGATAGATAATAACAAATAAAACTGGTTTTTGGGACTTCCAATTTGGATGGACAAGACTAAGAGACAAGCTTTCAAATGAATTAAAGCTCTGTCTGGGTTTTTGATTAATTAATAAGCTGGAATGGAAGATTGCTGCTAATCCACCGCCCCGGCCCGTGCTACGAGCATTCTGACAGTTAGTGTGACTCGGGGGTGTTGACTCATTTAAACTAACATATTCATCCTGCTGTAACCAGGTTTCTGTTAGGCAGAATAAATCAATATGTTGATCAATTATTATATCATTTACCAACAGGGACTTAGAAGAGAGAGACCTAATGTTTAATAGACCACATTTAACTGTTTTAGTCTGTGGTGCAGTAGAAGGTGCTATATTATTTTTCTTTTTGAATTTTTATGCTTAAATAGATTTTTGCTGGTTATTGGTAGTCTGGGAGCAGGCACCGTCTCTACGGGGATGGGGTAATGAGGGGATGGCAGGGGGAGAGAAGCTGCAGACTACAGACTACAACTCTGCTTCCTGGTCCCAACCCTGGATAGTCACGGTTTGGAGGATTTAAGAAAATTAGCCAGATTTCTAGAAATGAGAGCTGCTCCATCCAAAGTGGGATGGATGCCGTCTCTCCTAACAAGACCAGGTTTTCCTCAGAAGCTTTGCCAATTATCTATGAAGCCCACCTCATTTTTTGGACACCACTCAGACAGCCAGCAATTCAAGGAGAACATGCGGCTAAACATGTCACTCCCGGTCTGATTGGGGAGGGGCCCAGAGAAAACTACAGAGTCCGACATTGTTTTTGCAAAGTTACACACCGATTTAATGTTAATTTTAGTGACCTCCGATTGGCGTAACCGGGTGTCATTACTGCCGACGTGAATTACAATCTTACCAAATTTACGCTTAGCCTTAACCAGCAGTTTCAAATTTCCTTCAATGTCGCCTGCTCTGGCCCCCGGAAGACAATTGACTATGGTTGCTGGTGTCGCTAACTTCACATTTCTCATAACAGAGTCGCCAATAACCAGAGTTTGATCCTCGGCGGGTGTGTCGTCGAGTGGGGAAAAACGGTTAGAAATGTGAACGGGTTGGCGGTGTACACGGGGCTTCTGTTTAGGGCTACGCTTCCTCCTCACAGTCACCCAGTCAGCCTGCTTTCCCGGCTGCTCGGGATCTGCCAGGGGGGAACTAACGGCGGCTAAGCTACCTTGGTCCGCACCGACTACAGGGGCCTGGCTAGCTGTAGAATTTTCCACGGTGCGGAGCCGAGTCTCCAATTCGCCCAGCCTGGCCTCCAAAGCTACGAATAAGCTACACTTATTACAATTACCATTACTGCTAAAGGAGGCCGAGGAATAACTAAACATTTCACACCCAGAGCAGAAAAGTGCAGGAGAGACAGGAGAAGCCGCCATGCTAAATCGGCTAAGAGCTAGTAGCTACGCTAAGCTAGCGGATTCCTAAAAACACGCAAAGTGAATAATGTGTAAATAATTTAGAGGTGATTCAGCAGAATGAGTGCTTTAGTTAAGGCACGTAAAGATTACACTGGGAAACAAATCGTAATCTAGATAACTAGATCAATCTAACTGCGCAGATTAAACAGCTAACAGATACAGAAAAACACCGCTGTGCTCCGGAACAGGAAGTGATACAATACCGCAGTGAGAGCCAATGATGAAGAATGTGTGACAGCTGTCAGGAATTAATGAGTGACAGCTGTCACTCCCGGCTGTGTCCATGGCGGCAGCGCCCTCTCGTGCCTGAAGCCCGCACTTCAGGCAGGGTGCCCTTTGGTGGTGGGCCAGCAGTACATCCTCTTCTGGCGGCCCACACAACAGGACCCCCCCCCCTCAACGGGCGCCACCTGGCGCCCGACCAGGCTTGTCCGGGTGCCTGCGGTAGAAATCGACCAGGAGGGCCGGGTCCAGGATGAAGCTCCTCTTCACCCAGGAGCATTCTTCGGGTCCATACCCTTCCCAGTCCACCAAATACTGGAACCCCCGGCCCATTCGACGGACGTCCAGGAGCCGGCGCTCCGTCCAAGCCGGCTCCCCGTCAATGATCCGGGCAGGAGGCGGCACCGGACCGGGAGCACAGAGGGGTGAGGTGTGGTGAGGCTTGAGTCTGGACACATGAAAAACCGGGTGGATCCGCAGTGAAGCTCCGACTCCCAGCTTCACTGCGGCAGGACTGAGGATTTTGAGGATCTTGAAAGGTCCAATGTAACGGTCCATCAACTTGGGTGAGTCCACTTGGAGGGGGATGTCCTTCGTGGACAGCCACACCTCCTGCCCGGGCTGGTAAGCAGGGGCCGGGGATCGCCGGCGGTCCGCATGGGTCTTCGCCCTAGTCCGGGCCTTCAACAAGGCAGAATGGGCGGAGCGCCACACCCGACGGCACTTCCGCAGGTGGGCCTGGACCGAGGGCACACCGACCTCTCCCTCCACCACGGGAAACAATGGGGGCTGATACCCCAAACACACCTCAAACGGGGAGAGGCCGGTGGCAGAGGACACCTGGCTGTTATGCGCATACTCGATCCAGGCCAGATGTTCACTCCAGGCCGTTGGGTGTGCGGATGTTACGCAGTGCAGGGCTTGCTCCAACTCCTGATTGGCCCGTTCTGCCTGTCCATTGGTCTGCGGGTGATACCCGGACGAGAGGCTCACAGTGGCCCCCAGTTCCCGGCAGAAGCTCCTCCAGACGTGTGAGGAGAACTGGGGACCACGATCAGAGACGATGTTGGTGGGTATCCCATGCAGACGGACGACGTGGTGGACCAGGAGGTCTGCTGTCTTCTGGGCTGTTGGGAGCTTCGGGAGGGCCACGAAGTGGGCCGCCTTGGAGAATCGGTCCACTATCGTGAAGATGGTGGTGTTGCCCTGGGACGGTGGGAGGCCCGTGACGAAATCCAGGCCGATATGGGACCAGGGGCGATGAGGCACAGGAAGTGGCTGGCGAAGCCCTTGGGACCTCTTGTGGTCAGCCTTGCCCCTGGCACAGGTGGTGCAGGCCTGGATGTACTCCCGGATGTCGGCCTCCATAGACGCCCACCAGAAGCGCTGCCGGACAACTGCCACGGTCCTTCGCACCCCTGGATGACAGGAGAGCTTGGAACCGTGACAGAAGTCCAAGACTGCAGCTCTGGCCTCTGGTGGGACATACAAACGGTTCTTCGGACCGGTTCCGGGGTCCGGGCTCCGTGCCAGGGCCTCCCGGACGGTCTTCTCCACGTCCCAGGTGAGGGTGGCCACGATAGTGGACTCCGGGATGATGGGCACCGGTGGATCCGACAGCACCATTTTGACTTCGTCTTCGTGTACCCGGGACAAGGCATCCGATCTCTGGTTCTTGGTCCCGGGGCGATAGGTGATCCGGAAGTCAAAACGTCCGAAGAACAGTGACCAGCGGGCTTGCCTGGGGTTCAGCCGCTTGGCGGTCCTGATATACTCCAGGTTCCGATGGTCAGTTAAAACCGTGAATGGCACAGACGCTCCCTCCAATAGGTGTCTCCACTCCTCAAGAGCCTCTTTCACTGCAAGGAGTTCTCGATTGCTGACGTCATAGTTCCGTTCAGCCGGGGTCAACCTGCGAGAAAAGTAGGCACACGGGTGAAGAACCTTATTGGTCTCTCCGCTCTGGGATAGCACGGCTCCTATCCCTGAGTCAGAGGCGTCCACTTCAACCACGAACTGGCGGCTAGGGTCGGGCTGCACCAAAACTGGCGCAGTAGAGAACCGTCGTTTCAACTCCTTGAATGCGGCTTCGCACCGATCCGACCAGGTGAAGGGGACTTTTGGAGAGGTCAGGGCTGTCAGGGGGCTAACTACCTGACTGTAGCCCTTAATGAACCTCCTATAGAAATTAGCGAAGCCGAGGAACTGTTGCAGCTTCCTGCGGCTTGTTGGTTGGGGCCAATCTCTCACCGCCGCAACCTTGGCCGGATCAGGGGCGACGGAGTTAGAGGAGATGATAAACCCCAGGAAGGACAAAGACGTGCGGTGAAACTCGCACTTCTCGCCCTTCACAAACAGTCGGTTCTCTAATAACCGCTGCAGGACCTGATGTACATGCTGGACATGGGTCTCAGGATCCGGAGAAAAGATGAGAATATCGTCCAGATATACGAAGACGAATTGGTGCAGGAAGTCCCGCAAGACGTCGCTAACCAAGGCTTGGAACGTCGCGGGGGCGTTGGTGAGGCCGAACGGCATGACCAGGTACTCAAAGTGACCTAACGGGGTGTTAAATGCCGTCTTCCATTCGTCTCCCTTCCGGATCCGAACCAGGTGATACGCATTTCTAAGATCCAGCTTAGTAAAGATTTTGGCTCCATGCAGGGGGGTGAACACGGAATCCAACAATGGCAACGGGTATCGGTTGCGAACCGTAATCTCATTCAGCCCCCTGAAATCAATGCATGGACGGAGTCCGCCATCTTTCTTGCCCACAAAAAAGAAACCTGCCCCCATCAGGGAGGTGGAGTTCCGGATCAGCCCGGCAGCTAATGAGTCCCGGATGTAGGTCTCCATTGATTCGCGCTCAGGTCGTGAGAGGTTGTACAGCCTGCTGCACGGAAACTCAGTGCCTGGAACCAAATCAATGGCACAATTGTACGGACGGTGCGGGGGAAGGGTGAGTGCCAGATCCTTGCTGAAGATGTCAGCAAGATCGTGGCACTCAACCGGCACTGCCGTCAGATTGGGAGGGACTTTGACCTCCTCCTTAGCCTGTAAACCGGGAGGAACCGAGGATCCTAAACACACCCGATGGCAGGTTTTGCTCCACTGAACCACCACCCCAGACGGCCAATCAATCCGGGGATTGTGCTTCAACATCCATGGGAAGCCCAAAATCACGCGGGAGGTAGAAGGAGTTACAAAAAACTCAATCTCCTCCCGATGGTTTCCAGACACCACCAGAGTTACTGGTTGTGTCTTGTGTGTGATTAAAGGGAGGAGGGTGCCATCTAGTGCCCGCACCTGCACTGGCGAAGGAAGCACCACCAGAGGGAGCCCTACCTCCCTTGCCCATCTGCTGTCTAGCAGATTCCCTTCTGACCCCGTGTCCACCAGTGCTGGGGCTTGAAGGGTTAAATCCCCGCTCAGGATTGTAACTGGGAGTCGTGTGGCAATCTGTGTGTGTCTCACGTGAATGTTTTGACCCCCCCTTAGCCCAGTCTCTGAGGGCGGTTGTTGTTGTGGCTGTTTGGGGCAGTTTTTCTGTGTGTGCTCAGTTGAGCTGCAGAGAAAACACTCTCCACAGATCAGCCTCCTCATTTTGGCCCTGTGCGTTTCCCTAACAACGTCAGCAGGGGGAGCTGTTTCCCCACAGAGCGCTGCGGCTGTGGAGCGTGGGGAGGGCGGCCCCTTTTCGAACCCGGAAGGGAGAGGGGCGGCGCGTATCCGGTCACGTCCTTCGCCTCGCTCCCGACGGCGCTCCTCCAACCGATTGTCTAACCGTATAACGAGATCGATAAGCCCATCTAAATCCCGTGGTTCCTCCTTAGCTACCAGCTGCTCCTTCAGGACCAACGACAGTCCGTTTATGAAGGTGGCGCGGAGCGCAACGTTATTCCAGCCGGACCTCGCATCCGTGATGCGGAAGTTGACTGCATAAGCGGCTGCGCTCTCGCGTCCCTGTCTCATTGACAGCAGCACGGTTGAAGCGGTCTCTCCTCTGTTAGGGTGATCAAACACTGTTCTGAACTCCCCCACAAACCCAGTGTATGCTGATAACAACCGTGAGTTCTGTTCCCAGAGCGCCGTAGCCCAGGCGCGTGCTTTACCCCGAAGCAGAGCAATCACATAAGCTATTTTACTAGCATCTGACGCGTACATGACGGGACGTTGTGCGAAGACGAGCGAACACTGCATGAGAAAGTCCGCGCACGTCTCCACACAACCTCCGTATGGCTCAGGAGGGCTTATGTATGCTTCAGGGGATGGTGGGAGGGGTTGTTGAACCACCACTGGAACGTTTATATCCTGCACAGGGTCGGCAGGAGGACGAGCTGCAGCAGCGCCCTGAGCGCTCGCCGCCATCTGTGCGGAGAGAGCCTCCACCCTGCGGTTCAGGAGGATGTTTTGCTCGGTCATTTGATCCAACCGAGCCGTAAAGGCGGTGAGAATGTGCTGCAGCTCACCAATCACGTCTCCTGCAGACGCCTGCGCTCCCTGCTCTCCCATTGGTCGTTCAACAGCCGGGTGATGCCCCTCGGAGTCCATGATGTTGGCCGAGATATCCTGTTGTGAAAGTGTAGTGACACGGACCCACAACAGGGGGCGCAAATGAACGGCCAATAGATGAGCCAAAAAGTAACAATTTAATGTTGTGAAACGTGCACAACGAAATGCAGACAATCTCAGAATATAATTACAGTCAAATCACAAAGGTGACATGTGGGCAGGCTCGAGGATAGAAGACGTCTGTCCTGAGAAGAGCCGGAACCACACGATTTCCGCTGCCACAGAACCTGGTGAATACTGGAGCCGCCAAGTCCCGAATTCCCAGGTGATCACCGTCCCCGACTGTCGGATCTGGTACTGCTGGCGAGAACAAAGACAGTCAAGTGTGGGTGTGTGTACACCCAGTAACAACAACGGTGGGAATGCCACCTCCACCTCTCACTCAATATTCAGTAGAGTACCGCAGTGATTCCTCAGAGGAAAAGAGTGCTGTCCTGCACTCACTCAGCTTCCACAGAAAAAGGAACCGGTACTCCTGCAAACACTCACAATATACAGATATATTGCAAAAGAAACGGCTGAGGATATTACCTCCAAGGAAGTACGATATCTCGGCAACGAGGTGGAGATGACGTCTGGTCTTTATGGAGTGCGATGATGAAGAATGTGTGACAGCTGTCAGGAATTAATGAGTGACAGCTGTCACTCCCGGCTATGTCCGTGGCGGCAGCGCCCTCTCGTGCCTGAAGCCCGCACTTCAGGCAGGGCGCCCTTTGGTGGTGGGCCAGCAGTACATCCTCTTCTGGCGGCCCACACAACACTTTCAAGCAGACTACAGTCACAAAAACACTTACCATCCGTCGCTTCCAACAAAGCTGTGGCCCAGTCGCAGTCATCCTGTCTCCGGGTGCTCGTCAGTCGGGGTCCGTAAACAGCGTTCCTGCGGTCGAACCGTTTCCAGCCCTTGCGGTCCGACCTACTCCGGTCATTGTGGTCCTTTAATCACTTTTAAGCTTTTTCAGCTGTTCTCTGAGTTGCTGTAATGTCCGGTGAGCCGAGTGCGGCCTCATTTCGGATCGCTTCATCCACCTCTCCGTATTCTCTCCTCCGCCACCAAACATAAACATCCGCAGCTCATCCACAGACCATGGTGTGGTTTTGTGCGAGTAAAAAAAAAAAAAACTCACAGTGAAATGAAAGAAAACAACCGTCACTGTGACTATTTAAAAATAGCGGGTTTTGATTTTCCTCTCGGACGGCGCACTCATGACTCGTCCAGTGACGACGTTCTCTGACCAATCAGTGGCCGGCAGCCTGTTGACATCACATTTTAGTATCGGCTTGGCTCGCTTGGAACCGCTCCCGAGCAGGTACTAAAAAAAAGGACCCGGTACCAGATACTACCCTAATGGAAAAGCAAAAAAAACGAGTAGAGTCGAGCCGAGTAGTGCTACTTTTGTGAAGTGGAAAAGCGCCTTAAGTTAAAAAACACTTTCAGGGACCCTGATCTTTGACCTTCCAATCAATAGCCTTGTTAGTGTTTACAGACAATACATACATATAAAGTTTGCTAACAGCTGATTTTGCCCTGCAGATGTTACTGCATTCATGATTCATCATAAACACAAATGCTGTCATTGATCTTGACATTTTACTCAATTACCCAGAATTGTTCAGGTTGTTGGACTCGGGCTATGTATCATGCTTCACAATTTTAAAAATAATTTGGTATGCACAGAATAATAATAACAATTATTATTATAAAAGACTTATAATACTAATAATAATGACTTTATTGCAGACTCAAGAGTACATAGAAACATGATATGTACATAGGTCCATATCTGGGCAGATGCAAACTTATACAGAAAAGTTCATATGTAACATCCGTAACCAGTGGGTCCTAATCCTGGATCTACAATGGTCGTCATAAGAATTTTGTTTTTGGGGGAAAAAATCATTTCAGTGACTATGACCATGGAGCTTCCAAACTCAAAATTAAGTGACTTCTTGAAGATTGACTTCCAACAATTAATATATTAATTTTGCTTACTACAACAACAACAACAACAGCAGCAAAGCGTCTTGTTACTTTGACCCTTGAACCTATATGATCCCAGTCTAAATTGGCTTTGATGTGGAATTGGCTCAAACATACCATTAAAATTCTGCGTTAGCTGGTCAATTATGAAAGCGAGGCATGGACAACTGGATAAAGATCAAAAACCCTGAAGCCATGTTGGCTCCGGTGTAAACATACATCTACAAGTACAACCCCTGGCAAAAATTATGGAATCACCGGCCTCGGAGGATGTTCATTCAGTTGTTTAATTTTGTAGAAAAAAAGCAGATCACAGACATGACACAAAACTAAAGTAATTTCAAATGGCAACTTTCTGGCTTTAAGAAACACTATAAGAAATCAAGAAAAAAAGATTGTGGTAGTCAGTAACGGTTACTTTTTTAGACCAAGCAGAGGAAAAAAATATGGACTCACTCAATTCTGAGGAATAAATTATGGAATTACCCTGTAAATTTTCATCCCCAAAACTAACACCTGCATCAAATCACATCTGCTTGTTAGTCTGCATCTAAAAAGGAGTGATCACACCTTGGAGAACTGTTGCACCAAGTGGACTGACATGAATCATGGCTCCAACACGAGAGATGTCAGTTGAAACAAAGGAGAGGATTATCAAACTCTTAAAAGAGGGCAAATCATCACACAGTGTTGCAAAAGATGTTGGTTGTCCACAGTCAGCTATGTCTAAACTCTGGACCAAATACAAACAACATGGGAAGGTTGTTAAAGGCAAACATACTGGTAGACCAAGGAAGACATCAAAGCGTCAAGACAGAAAACTTAAAGCAATATGTCTCAAAAATCGAAAATGCACAACAAAACAAATGAGGAACGAATGGGAGGAAACTGTAGTCAGCGTCTGTGCTCGAACTGTAAGAAACCGCCTAAAGGAAATGGGATTTACATACAGAAAAGCTAAACGAAAGCCATCATTAACACCAAAACAGAAAAAAACAAGGTTACAATGGGCTAAAGAAAAGCAATCGTGGACTGTGGATGACTGGATGTAAGTCATATTCAGTGATGAATCTCGAATCTGCATTGGGCAAGGTGATGATGCTGGAACTTTTGTTTGATGCCGTTCCAATGAGATTTATAAAGATGACTGACTGAAGACAACATGTAAATTTCCACAGTCATTGATGATATGGGGCTGCATGTCAGGTAAAGGCACTGGGGAGATGGCTGTCATTACATCATCAATAAATGCACAAGTTTACGTTGATATTTTGGACACTTTTCTGATGTTTAAGGATGATGAAATCATTTTTCAAGAAGATAATGCATCTTGCCATAGAGCAAAAACTGTGAAAACATTCCTTGCAAAAAGACACATAGGGTTAATTTCATGACATAGGGTTAATGTCAACGAGCAGATGTTATTTGATGCAGGTGTTAGTTTTGGGGATGGAAATTTACAGGGTGATTCCATAATTTATTCCTCAGAATTGAGTGATTCCATATTTTTTTCCTCTGCTTGGTCTAAAAAAGTAACCGTTACTGACTGCCACAATCTTTTTTTCTTGATTTCTTATAGTGTTTCTTAAAGCCAGAAAGTTGCCATTTGAAATGACTTTAGTTTTGTGTCATGTCTGTGATCTGCTTTTTTTCTACAAAATTACACAACTGAATGAACATCCTCCGAGGCCGGTGATTCCATAATTTTTGCCAGGGGTTGTATAACATTATAACACAGAGTCATTGTACTTTAAAAAAAAATTAAGAATGTGCAATACAAAAAGGACACAAAATAAGAGGATGGCAGCAAATGACAAAGATAAAAATGCAACCAAGAAAGATTTATGGATTCAAGGAAGGTAATTTGCACTCTCCTCCAGTGTCACTCGCCCATCATCCACTCCAGTGATCTGAGCCTGACTCCCAGTCCTTGTCCCAATTGGCCCTTGTTGTGTCAAATTAACTGCAATGCTCAAAGCTTAGTTGGTCTTGAAGAAACAGCTGGCTTCATGTGGGGCTGGGATCAAAACTGTCCAACAGTAACACCAGACAAGTTCACAGTCGCCTACACATTCCACTCCCACAGACCCAAAGTGGGATATTTGAAATATAAACATGGAAATGTTATTCTGCTCCTTAATAGGTAAAACTCTTTCCCATGGTGAGGCAGTGTAGATGGTGTTTTAAGGACCTTCTTTAGTTTGTAGATGAGGAAATATGCACAGTTAGGGCAATAAATATTTAGACGGACACATTTTTGTTATGTGTTATCTATCACAGGACATTATAGGTGAAAGCAGACAATGAATTTGAAGACAAAGCACAAGTTATCACCTTTAAGTTGAATGACAGTAGATAAGTTGGATATTGATTACATCATTGTGTGTGTGGGGGGGGGGGGGGGGTGGAGCATGCTTGTTTTCTTAAGCAAACACATGATTATTATTTATGCGTACACACAAAAACTTCACACATTCGACCATGTATACACATCTTAGCAAGTCGAGACGAAATTTCACCAACGACAGCCACAAAGAATCGCAACTCCTTCAGACTTATAGCTGTCTTGGGAGCTTCCCTCACTTCCGGGTCAGTTCTGTTGAACTGCCTACCCCAGACAGATTTACCACACAGTACCGTACTGCTGGTATTTTGCAATGACTGATGTAAATGCATTTGAAGACATACTGATTGACTTGGAAATGTTCATGTATCCGTCCCCTGACTATTTAAAATAATGCTGTTTACGTTGTCCAAATATGCATGGCCTCTGGAAATGAAAGTATAGTGTATATAAATGGCTGTAATTAATTAATTGTTAATGTTATATTTTTGTTAAATTCTTTGAATTAAAGCTAAAACTCCACACTACAAGCGCTGATTTTAATACCACTGCGGTGTACATAGGAAAAATTATAAAAATTGTCAAGGCCAAATACTTATGGACCTGAATGTACATGATGTGTGTGTGTCCTTGGCTTTGAGCATTAAGCATCGAGTCAGCTGTATGTCATATCTTGTTCAGAAAATACCTCACATGACCATAGTATAGAAACAGTCACTGTGCAACACCTCATATGGTGGCCTAAAATAATCTCTTAATTTGACACAAAGTCATTACAGATGTACCCAGGGACTATCTTGACAGACCTGGAAACAAAAACATCCAGTCGGCATCTTAGGTCATTGTTAGAATCCAGGTCTCACAACCATAAGACCTTGTCCACTTTCCCAACACAATGTTTTTCTTTGTTGTTTTCAAAAAGTATTCTGTAAACTTGACACCATTTCAAGAAATATCAGCATCCACATGAAAATGCTCAAACTGCCTGAAAACACTGCAGTACATATGCCAGGTCTGTATGTGGCGCTGTAGCGCTTCCACAGAAAACAGAGAAAATATGTATAAGAGCTGACCGATGTAAGAGTTAATCATTGTAGCAGCAGACGCTAAAGCTACACTACAAGGCAGCACACTGAGTAAATAGAAAGTCTTAATCTGAAGTGTTACGTCTTTTCAGCTGGATTCATCATTGCAGCTTGACGAAATTTGTTATCCACATGAGACACCGTTGTGTTGGAAGATAACATCTGGAAACACTTAAATTCTTATCATGGAAATTGCTTCTGAATAAATACAGCATTTTTTACAGAAGTCCCTCGGTGTTTGTCTGCTCCAGGTACATTTTGTAGCCTGAGCCAGAGGAAGCCGCTGCTTTGTCCTGACATCAACAAGAAGAAAAATAACTGATTTTAAAAGCTGAAAGTCCTTTCTTCAATTAGCATTGCAGCACTCCGTTTATTCACGCCAGTATTCACGACAGATGTCTGTCGCCTCTTCAGCATTCTGCACGCAATCAAAATAAATCCCATGAATGACCCACTAAAAGTATGTTAAATTACACTGTTAACAACAACAACATGTCATTCATTATGAGCAGGTGATGTGAGAGGTGGAGCTGTGACATCAATGTTTATGAAAAATTCTGCATTGCTTGTCCATGCGAACACATGAAGGCAGTATTTTCTGATTCATCCACTCTAGGAGCTGTTTTCAAAAAGTATAATTTTCGGCCACTGAAAATGCTGGTTCCATGTGGATGAACCGCCAATACCATACAAAACTTTTTCTGATATGTGTAAACCTGTTTCCATGTGGATGGGGCCTAAGTGAGGAGGCAACTCGACTCAGATAAAAAAAAATAAAAAATAAACAGAATTAACTGGATCGATGTCATGAGCATCTTGGTCTCCATCATTCATTCATTCATTCATCTTCTACCGCGTAGTCCAATTAAGGGTCGCGGGGTCACTGGAGCCCATCCCAGCAGTCATAGGGCGTGAGGTGGGGTACACCCAGGACAGGACGCCAGTCTGTCGCAGGGCCACAAACAGACAAACACAGACACACCCACACGCACACCTACGGACAATTTAAAGATTCCAATCCACCTAACCCGCATGTCTTTGGATGTGGGAGGAAACCAGTCTCCATCATTTTTTTGTAAAGTCAGTGGCAGAGAACTAAACTGCATCAAGATTCAGGAACTTTGAAATCTTCTTTTGTCCAACCTGTAACTTGTGCAATTGCAAATGTCTGTAAATGTGATGAGCCCATTATTCTATATTTATATATATTTTAATGACTTCATATTTTGTTGTACCCTTAACTGGAGTAAGCAGGTATACAAAATAGATGGATGGATGGATATCATGTTGTCAAGATTTTTTTTGACTTTGAGATAAAAGACCATAATAATAAAAAAAAAAAACTGTGACATGTGAGGCTTTCAAAAAGGGGATTTTTATTTATTTATTTATTTTTTGAGGCCATAAAACAGTAAGGAGAGGAGTGGTGGAGAAGGATTTGTACCGATGGACAGATGATGGATGAAGAAAAAGGGAAAACAGATGAGGAGGAAGAAGGAGCGCAGGAAAGAGAGTCAGAGAACATGTGCTGCTGTCAGTCCGTGTTTTAATCCCCATGGATTTTTCTACCTTCCTTTCCCACGTTCTCAGTGTTAATTGATAAACACAGGGAGGGAGCGAGAGCCCGTGACTAATCACTGTGGGTGACTTGTCAGTGCTGCTTCTGCTGCTTTTCTGTATGTATATATATATATATATACACACACACAATTTTTTTATGAGGTTGAGGCACTGAAGTTGAACCTGCAACCAGAGCAAACCTCCAAAACCTTTCCACAGATGACTGTCCTGTGAATGCGGTCAGTGGTCCACCGTACAGCAAATGTGTCCTGGTGTCAGGAAACAAAAAACATAGAACCACAGTATGAACCCAAACCGGGCTGCACAGAGTGTATGGAAAGGACTCATAAGAAAACAGAAACGTGATTTCTGATTGGTCCGAAATAAAACTCCACACATACAGTGACCAATGGGAGTGTGGATTGTTTTCATGAGCGTTTCCATGCCTGAAAGTCCAGAAGAAGACCTGAAATGCCCTCACTCATTCTTGCTTGGACTCTGACAGCACTGGTAAGTGAAGGACCTGAATCTGCCATTTCACTGAGCTAACTTGACCAGCTGAATTGTGGTCTTAGCGGTCTCTCCCTGGGGAATGTTCAGAAATCCTGATAGCCCAGAAAAACTGTGGCATGGACTACTGTAAGGGTAGATTGTAGCATGGGCAATGGCTACCACCTTAACAGTGCCTCCAGGTATGTGGATGGACCTCCAGCCTCTAACTTTGGCAACTCCTGTTCTAACTCTAGGAGACCTGAGCTGGGCTTGATGGCTATACTGTAAAGCCTGCTGCCATGGAGGTGACTCATGAACCACCGGTGGGGGATCAAACAGGGCCAGGCAATGCTGGCCGAACAGTTCATCATAACACTCTCGAGTTACATTCATCGCGAGCACACCAGACACTGCAGGGTGAGACGACTGACTGCAGACCTTTCACCATGCGCCATCTACATTGAGGGATTACCTTACCCAGTACTTTAACTCTGCATAACCTGTGTAGGGTAGGTCCAGACCATTTGCAGCTAGAAGCTACAAGTTTTGCAAACACAAACCTTACACCATTGTAGACACCATGGACCCTTTGTTCAGAATACAGTTAGCAACTACTCCCCCTACTCTAACAACTGCTTTAGGGCACTGTGCTACAAGGGAGGTTACAGTGTGGCTTGCTGGGTTCTGATCCCGAGAGCCATTCAGGTCTCAGGGCTCTGCCCCCTGGAGGGAGCTAGTTTCCTTTCACCTGAGAAACTCTACTGCCCACTGTAAAGTGGTCAAAGCACTAGTTAAGTGTTTATTGTGTTCTTGCTGCTTCAGCAACATTCTATACAACTCTGCCATTTCTGAGCTCATACTGGCAGGGGAAAAGGGAATGCCAGCCTGGGTCTGATAACATTGCATGATACAGAGGGAGAGAACTGAATAGCACCTACCTCAGATGAAGTCACTGGACCTACTTTCACACTCCCACCGGAGAGCTTCAGCACGCTCCTCCAGCATGGACAGCCCTGGAGTGTGATGAGCCAACCTCTTTAATTCTTTGCAGAATATCAGAATCATTGACATGTCATAAAAATGGTTCATGCAGCAGCTTATCAGACTGGGGCACTGACTCAGGGGAGATTTGTTTAATTTTTCTCCATCAAAGAGAAAAGGGCATGAGGGAATTTCTTGGGGCCCCTTTGCACATAACACAATTGAAACCGACTAGTGCATGAAGGAGGAATTGTATGCCATTCTTGAAAAATCGGCGCTACCTCTAACACCTCGTACACCTGTCACTACAACTATTCGTGCACATCAGCGGCTGAAAGGCAGAGAGTGCCATGTGAGAGCCCATTCGATCCCTCTCATGGCAGGTGTCAGCCAACTTCCAGGTGACACAGACAAACATCCAACACCGCTCACTTGACACTTAGAAAATGTGGGGCCATTTGCGCTGTTAGCACAAAAATAGTGAGCAGTGACCACTTTCGAGCTGGATGTGAAATTTGCCCCCATGAGTGTAGCGTTGCAAAGCACTTAGACATGTGGCGTGCCGGGGCACTTAGGCATTTGGCGTGCCGGGGGTGGGAGCGCACTTGCATGAACTGCTGACATGTTTGTACAAATGGGGACTGGCGAGCCACATCTGAGCACACACAACACGGCAAGCCGCCTCCCAGCTCATCACTAGCCAGAGACTTACTGACAGCTGCAAATGATGGCTCAGTGCACACAATGTGTCACATTAAAAACACAAAGACCACAACCATGACAGGTATATTAATAAGTACTACAATTACTACATGCACAATTACACAACAAATAACAAAAAAAAAGATCACATAACACAGAAACAGAGTGACACACTGGTGTGTGCGCCGAACAGACAGGGGGCATGGCCACCAACAGCACCAGCTGTTGAGATCTCTGGTTCTGGACGTCACAGCTGGAGAACACTTACCGTGTCTTGATGGACGTGGCCTTTCAACTGTCCACTGTGACATGCGTTTGTCTGCATGCTGTCCTCACATGGACACACATAAAAACATATATCGCTGTTGCGACGGGCTACAGCGAGCGAGCACATGGCACATACATTGACAGGCTGTCCCAGGTAAAACGACCCGTCAGATCATAACACACAGCGGGCAATCTGAATGTCGCGTCACCCGCATGAGCTCTGTTCCATATGACGCAGTGTCTGTCCTGCGGTGCGCTGCCCACAGGACACGCATGTCGGGCTGGACATGCACGCGGGGCCTACACACCGGGCCAGCAGATGTGGACTTGATAAGAGCGTCCTGCATCATTCATGTAATGTCATGACTGTCCATCTATAACCATGGGTCATCGACAGAGGAACAGACGGTTCATACTTGTATTGTCCGCACGATAAGCGGGATTCCATAAATTGTGGTGTTTTTTTTTATGGTGTGTGGGGTTTATTCTCCACAGCAGAGGTGCGATGTGGTGCAATATGTTCCAGCTGGGGTTTTTTTCCTCCACAACAGCGGTGCGATGTGGTGCAATACGTTCTACCTGGTCACACTGTGTTTGTGCACATGCACGTGCGACCATGCGTCCCTCACCACAGCAGGTGGAATGCTTTGTGGTTCTCCATTTCGTGTTTGGTTCACGGATTTTGTTCCGGTTTCTGCCTCTTTTATGTTATGTGTGAAGGGGCCTTTACATTTAGTACCACAATGAAAAACGCACTGGGCCTCACAACACAAAGGACCAGGCGGTAAGAGATATTCGCCCTCGTCTAACTCGAGCGAATATCTTTCATTTTTGGTGACTGGGCATGGATGTCGGGCCTCTGAAAATGCATACTGCCCTCCAAAAGCATGTTATTGTATTATGATCGAATTATTGAAGGTAGGGAGAAGGCAATAGTGTCCCTGTACAACGGAGGAAAGCATGACATGCCTCGACAAAATTAGATGCCAGCGATTTGAAGAAAAGATTGTCAGGTGTTCAAAAGAGATTCAATCACAGGTTTTGCCACCAACTTCAGGTGCAGCAAAGTACCACTCGCTACGTGTTTTCCATCAGATATGTGAATGGAAAGGAGAAAGCTTAAATGCCACTGAATATGGGTGGAAGGGAAAGAATGTCACATTCATTCCAGTACAAACAGACCTGCCTCCAGCTCCTGACCGCCTACTGGAAATTATTCTCTGTAACTGTAAAACCGGATGCAGTACTTTGAAATGCACTTGTCGCAGGCATGGCCTTGAGTGTACATTTACTTGTGGAAACTGCAAAGGTTCTAGCTGCTTTAATGCAATGGATCCAGACGTTGTGACTGAAGTTGATGAATGAACAATCACAGAGCTTCAAAAAGGGTTTCGGTGACTTTGGAATCATCTGGCTCGCTTCATAGTCCCATGTGTACACCAGAGCTGTCTCACTGAGATCACTAGCTCACCGTCACTTTCTCTTCAAGCCTTCATGCACAGTAAATTTTGCAGAGTAAAATTTACTCTGCTGGAATAACATTTGGTCCCAGTGTAACGGAGGCCAGCAGGTGTCGCTGTGCAGATGTAGTTAGTAAACCTCACTCCCAACAGCTCAAAAGGATTCTCTGGTCACAAGGCCAGAGCCCTGGGTTTTAGTCTTCTGGTTAGAGAGTCCGACTCCCATGCCGAGGATCGTGAGTTCGCGTCCCGAGGGGAGCGAATGGGCGGAGTCGTAACAACACAATTCAGAGTGCAGCCGCTACACCAGTCCAAATAGAGCTAAATATACTCTATCACAGGGCTAAATCAACTCAGCACAGTGTAAAAGCAACTCTTATCGGAGTAGAACTACTTGAATTGACAAGACGGTGTCACCGACCGAACAGTCCCCCCCTAAAACTCGGTCCACCCAGCATTCACTGTTCATGTGTCATCAGCCGCGGTTCACCGATTATCACCTCGTTTCTGCTTCAAACTGCACTTCAGTCATCATCTGTCTCAGTGACAGATATCCGAAGCTTTTGTACAACAAACATTTCCACATAAATTCAGCATTATTTTATAATAAAAGACGGAGGAACCGATCAGAGCGCACCAGCAGCACAAGCTGCTAGCTGTTACATTCCATGCGCGTCGGTTATTTCAAAGCGTCACTGATTATCGCCTTGTTTCTGCTTAATACTGACTTTAGAATGATTTAAGAGGTTTTACCTTGTCATCTGATGGTTAATAATCCCATTATTCCCTTTGATCACTTTGGGTGAAGAGACTCTGTCTCAGAGGAGTTTCTGTGGTCGCAAATGACGCATGCGCAGTGGAGGCAGGGTGGACCAATTTTTAGAGGCGGACCGTTCAGTCTGTGACACCGGTAGAGCTGATTTCGCTCTTTAATAGAGTGTATTTTGCTCTATTTAGACTGGGACCAAATGTTATCTTGGCAGAGTATATTTTACTCTGAAAAATTCATTGTGTGGTCACACTCTTGCAGATCTTCTTAGAGACACTTAGAAATAAACCACAGATGTCAAACACAATAAACAATGGGACCATAAATAGATCCCTGCCCTCCTGTTTGGGCTGGTTACGGGTGCTGGATATTACCAGAGGTGGGTCGAAGTCACTGTCAAGTTACTCTCAAGTCATGAATCAGCACGTCCCAAGTCAAGTCTCAAGTCATATTGCAAACAATTGGTGGTCATTATGACTTGAGACTTGACTTGGGACGTGCTGATTCATGACTTGAGAGTGACTTGATGGTGACTTCGTCCCACCTCTGGATATTATTACTCTGGTGGAAGAAGTGTGTGCTTTCTTAGCATCCTTGTGGTTTAATAGTGGCCTTGTGTTAACTCATTCATCAACGGTTCACACTTTTAATATCAGCATTCATAGCTTCCAAATCCATGTGGTGCAGTGACATTTTGGGGTTGTTCCTTGAATGAAATGTGCTTTCTGTTTTGTTTTAGCTGCACAGAACACGTACAACACACTGCTTTTCTTGTTTAAATGCTTCGGCAACACATTTGCTTTTTTTTTTTCTTAGTACAATGTCTATTTTTATTTGGATTTCATTTCATTTCCTTCACACACTTCATCCAGACTCTCCATCACTTAAAAATATAAACATATGGCCTAATATCGGTGAAGCCGGTAAAGCGGTTGTCCAAAAAAGGCTTGAAACATCACCCAATAGTTGAATGTCTCCACCGCCAAAACAAATAGTGGCGATATTAAAACCAAAAATGTGTTTCAGATGCTTCTTCATCATGTCAGAAGAGTTTCATTCTGTTCTTCATGGTCTCCTACTTTGACATCCAATCACATGTGACCTCTAGCACCACACCTCTCTCACCCTCAAGGCTCCATATGCTGCACATTAGTCATAACCACATGGATTACACCCACACAGGTCACGCACGCACGCACACACCGCCACACTGACTCATGCACATAGTGTACAACCACTGCTGACTCATAATCATAAAGAACACATTGGATCAAACAGTGCAACAGCTCATTCAGCTTTTAAACACAGCTTTATAACTGGAGCCAAGTCATCCAAAAAAAAAAAAAAAAAAAGAAGGTCTCAGACCACAAAAACCAAAACGGAAATTCCTAACAAGAAGTAATTCAGCATGGTTGGTTTTATCTCTATTGTTCTACACTGACATGTGGCAAGATAAGTGATATTTTCTTGATGTTTAAAATGTGGTGAGTGGTTGCATCACCAGTCCAAAAATAAAACTGCTGCATTAAATTATGACCTATGGGCAACAGTAGGGTAAAAAGTAAAAGTATTATTCTGAGTATGTGACAAAAAGTAATTTACCTTTGTACTAATGGACAGGAAACCTTTAAAAATTTCAGGAAAATGAACTGGATTCAAAATAAAGATGTTAAGAATATTTATGCAACAGAAAATTTTCAAGTTTTACATTTTTCAAAATGTTTGTTTCATGAACATGAACCAGATTCTTTGATTCATTTTTCTTCAGCTTCTAAATATGTAAACTCGAGCTGCAGAAATAATGTGTGGGATTATCAAACATACTGAAAAGGTTTTGGGATTTGGAGGATTTGTTGTCCCTGTGGTAAACATGTCTGTTTATTGCTAAAACTGAATTGTGCACATTTCTCATTCTGCACAGCTTTTTGCTCCTCCATGGGACCAGTCGTTTTATTTATTATGCACGGGAAGGCATGCATGTTGCCATGGCTAAACAAAAGCTAATGGGACCAGTGACTCCTAAATGAATTTGGGGGGGCAGAGTTTATGATCGCCTTTGATTTTACAACCCCAATTTCAATGAATTCTGAACATTGTGTAAAATGTAAAAAACAGAATACAATGATTTGCAAATCCTCTTCAACCTATATTCAATTGAATACACCACAAAGACAAGATATTTAATGTTCAAACTGATAAACTTTATTGTTTTTGTGCAAAAATTTGCTCATTTTGAAATGGATGCCTGCAACATGTTTCAAAAAAGCTGGGACAGTGGTATGTTTACCACTGTGTTACATCACCTTTCCTTCTAACAACACTCAATAAGCATTTGGGAACTGAGGACACTAATTGTTGAAGCTTTGTAGGTGGTATTCTTTCCCATTCTTTCTTGATGTATGACTTCAGTTGTTCAACAGTCCAGGGTCTCCTTTGTCATATTTTGTGCTTCATGATGCGCCACACATTTTCAATGAGCGACAGGTCTGGACTGCAGGCAGGCCAGTCAAGTACCCGCACTCTTTTACTACAAAGCCACGCTGTTGTAACACGTGCAGAATGTGGCTTGGCATTGTCTTGCTGAAATAAGCAGGGACATCCCTGGATGGTCTTTTTCCTCTTTTGTCCAGAGGACACGACGTCCATGATTTCCAAAAACAATTTGCAATGTGGACTCATCAGACCACAGCACACTTTTCCACTTTGCATCTGTCCATTTCAAATGAGCTTGGGCCCAGAGAAGGCAGCAGCATTTCTGGATGTTGTTGATGTATGGCTTTTGCTTTGCATGGTAGAGTTTTAACTTGCACTTGTCGATGTAGCGACAAACTGTGTTAACTGAATGGTTTTCTGAAGTGTTCCTGAGCCCACGCAGTAAGATCCTTTACAGAATGATGTCTGTTTTTAGTGCCACCTGAGGGATGGAGGGTCACGGGCATTCAATGTTGTTTTTTGGCCTTGCCGCTTGCGTGTAGAAACTTCTGAATCTTCTGATTATATTATGGACTATAGATGATGGAATCCCTAAATTCCTTGCAATTGAACGTTGAGAAACATTGTTCTTAAACTGTTGGACTGTTTTTTCATGCAGTTGTTCACAAAGTGGTGATCCTCACCCCATCTTTGCTTGTGAACGGCTGAGCCTTTTGGGGATGCTCCTTTTATACCCAATCATGACACTCACCTGTTTCCAATTAAGCTGTTCACCTGCGGAATGTTCCAAACAGGTGTTCTTTGAGCATTCATCAACTTTCCCAGTCTTTTGTTGCCCCTGTCCCAGCTTTTTTGAAACGTATTACAGGCATCCATTTCAAAATTAACAGATATTTGCACAAAAACAAAAAAGTCTATCAGTTTGAACATTAAATATCTTGTCTTTGTGGTGTATTTAATTGAATATACGTTCAAGAGGATCTGCATCATTGTATTGTTTTTATTTACATTTCACTCAACGTCCTAATTTCATTGGAATTGGGGTTGTACTCAGAAGCCTCAGTGGTGCTTAAGCTCAAAACTGGCTTATCTGTAGCCAACAGTGTACCGAGTCAATACTAAAAGTTAGCGGTTAGCTGCAACTTCCGGTAAATTTTTTAGATGTTTATCGGTTTAGCATTATAAAAGTTAACTTTTTAGTTAGCGGTTTAGCAGTTATCAAATCTAGCTGTGCTTGGTTAGCTGTGCCCACCACTGCGTGGCACAGAAGTTCCTCGTGAAGTAAACTCCGGTAGTTTTTTTTTTTCCTAACTGTAACCAGTTCCATGTGGAAAAAGCCTTTATGATTGGTGCACTTTATGGTTATTGGTGTGATTTATAAAGAATCATAAATATTCTCCAGTATAGTGCCTTACAGTTGATCTTAAAAGGACAAGAAAGTTAAAAACTGAGGAAGAAAATGCAAGCAAACAGGCAGTTAGAAGACTGGGCCGATGCTGTATTACAGCTAATTGGGGCAATCATAATAAAAGGCCAGTAAATCCCCACCATTAGCTAATTAAGAACAGGAAGCAGGCTGGTTTTTATCGCTGCTTCTCCCTATTGCCGCCCAAATCTGAATCACACACACATGAACACACATGTACAACAGTACATTGGGCCTCATGTATCAACGTTGCGTACGGTGATATTTGAGCGTATATGGGGTGTACGCCAAAACGGCTGCGCTACTTGGCATTTATCAATGTGGTCATTGGCGTACACCAGGTCGAGAGGTGGTGTAAATTATACACCAAAATGAACCAGCGCTGGAATCCACATAAAAATGAAGATGATCAACATGATAAACAGTGCCATTATACAAATCAATGCATATGTTACATAAATAACACTTTCCTGATTATACTACATAATAATCAATACAAATCCCGCCTTTGCGGGATTGTTATGGAGCACGATCCGTGGTCACAACGCTGACAGGAAGGAAAGCGACATACTGTGACATACTGGTGAGTCACTATTAATAATTTCTTATGTGTCCGACCTCGTTCGTTGATCGTTAAAATTAATTTGTTAGTTCTAAATGCCATCATAATTATTTATAGGAAAATGTTCTATTTTTATTTCTCAAACAAATGTTTGGGCCTGAAAGAGTTTGGTATTATTTTCCTACTAAGGTTTGAACTTTGAGAGTGTTTACACATGAGAGAAAAGTGAGAAAATGTTCATGCCTGATTGAGAAAGTGTATAAACTGTGTAGTGAGGGGTTTTACAGCTTTAAAACGTCTATAATAATTGTAAAAAATAACGCTGACTACGTCGCAGTTTCGCGTATTACGGGCTATTTTTTAGAACGTAACTCTCAGCGATTAATGAGGGACCACTGTAACACTTTATTGATTATATACTACAATACAATTGATACGATGGCCGCTTTTGACGCTCTATTGGCACGCGTCGTGATGGGTGGAGTTCTTTTTCATTGCCGTCTTCCCGACTTCCATGTCGTAAAATGAGGGTGTGTCTGAAGCGGAGTCTGAATATTTATGGGCGTGTTTATTATAATTACGATCGTTTCCACCTGCCGCATTTATCAAGGTCACGTCTGGCGTAGGCCAGAAATGGGCAGGTGCGCACTGCTTGATACATGTCACGGCAACTTTGGTGTATTTCAAGTTTACGCCGTAAATTTACGCCACAAGTGCGCAACATTGATACACGAGGCCCATTGTGTGTACACTCCGACTTCCTTTCCTGGTACTTAGCCTGTTTCGGCTCTATTTTTAAATTTTTGCGTGCATTTTTCGGTGACCTTATGTAGTAATTCAAGGATCAATGAAGATTTCTACTCTTGGACATGATGGGGTGGGGGGGGGGGGGGGGGGGGGGGGGGGGGGGGGGGGGCAATTAACTGTGGCCCACAGAGGTTAAATGTTACAACTCCAGCAAAAATATTTTTAATATTTGGGTCATTTGCAAGCATTTCAGTGAAAATACATTTTAAGTATATTAGCAAAATATTACCTAAATGCTAATATGAATGGTTAAAAAAATAACTCTTTTCCAAAACATCACCGGTTGAATAACTCCAAATGTTAAAAAGATGCAGAGCATGCTTACCACAGACACCTGCGTGGTTGGAGAGTGGATATGGAGACTGTGCAGGAGAACATTTACTGCTTACTGAAGTGACAAGTACCACATACTGGATGTTGTTTCATCTTTAACAAGGAGGAGAATGGGACAGTGAGACATGAATGACTTAAGTGCAGAGAGTCGTCTGGCTTTGAACTGGTAAACCTGAATAATTGTGTGATATTACAGAAAATAATTAATTAATTATAACCTCACAAAAGTTGACTTTTTAAGCTGCTATCAGAGCCAGGGTTTTCTGTTTTAATATAATCTTTCAGTGAAATAAGAAATTCTGCTGTAACATCCACTGTGATGGTTTTTCTGATAATGACATCTGAATGACTGTGTGTGTGTGTGTGTGTGTGTGTTGAGAAGGTGCAGCAGAGAAAGAAAGCTATTTGCTTTACTGAGCGTTGCCACAGTTGAGAAGATGCTGTTGGCGCACGGACATAGTGAGGACATTTGACATCATGATCCCAGAGTAAGCTGGATTCTGACCACATTTGCTTTCAAACCTCAGCGAATCCCCTCTCAAATCCAGCTCAAATTTGGCTCAATCCACCTCTTGGACATGGGTTAAGATGGATAGAAAACAATCTGTCTTAAATCCTATTTGCTCCATTCAAATTCACAGAAAAACCTATCCGGCCAAGCCCTGTCTGAACGAAGTCTTATGCTGTGTTCACACCGGGCTCGACACGAGCCACAGGTTGCCATGTAATTCCTATGTAATGACGCGTTTTGGCGCCAAACCGCGCAGCGCGACATGATGGACGCGAGTGAAGCGACACGAGTGAAGCAATTTTGAGCGTTTTGTGTGTTTGTATTGCGATATTGCGTCGCGGCACGTCGTGTCGCTCTCCTCCCCAAGTTGAAAAATCTGAACTTTTTCGTCTCTTCGCGCCGCGATGACCAATCAGAGACTGAATATGTAGTGATGTGGAGATGTCTGGAGTTTGACTGAAGATGTGAACATGTCCTGTCTCTGGTAGCAGCCTGTGAGCAGGACTTATGTCTCTTTTGTCCTTTATTTCACAATTATGAGAGAGTTTTTGGAGCGAGCAGCAGCACTACAGCAGGGGGAGCGGAGTTTCTTTTTTTTTTTTTACGTGCACGCGCGAGGCAGACCCGGCGCCACGAGGGGGCGTTTGGGGGTGACGCCCCCTTATGTCATTAGCCTCGCCCCCTCGGATGTGAGAGTTATCAAAAATAAAAATAAAAACGAAAGAAAAAGAAATACTGCAAAATATAGCACCTCGCAGTTTCGCAGATTTTTTTAGTCCAATTTTGCATGCTTTTTTTTTTTAACAGCGCATTGTGCTCTGCGTGCTCATCAAGCAGGCCGGTGTTCTGCCGAGATGACAGGACACCTGTTGCGGCACCGCGAAGGAAGAGTACGCGCATTTTGTTCTGCGTGTCTGTTTATAAGAATCTTCTCGCCCAGAAGAAAAAAGAGCACCAACAACTACCCATAACTGTGTTCTCGGAAAAAGACACCTGCAGCGAGGTGTGACTCAGTGGAAAAAGGCGCGACAGTGGCGCGGCGCCAGGACGAAGAGGCGCGATCAGAGGAACTGTGAAATACTGGTCAGTCACTATTAATAATTTCTTATGTGTCCAACCTCGTAGGTTGATCGTTAAAATTAAATTAATTAGTTCTAAAAGCCATCAGAATTATTTATAGGAAAACGTTCTATTTTTATTTCTCAAACAAATGTTTGGGCCTGAAAACTGGTTGGTCTTATTTTTCTAATAAGGTTTGAACTTTGAGGGTGTTTACACACGAGAGAAAAGTGAGAAAATATTAATTTTGAGAAAAGTGTATAAAGTGTGTAGTGAGGGGTTTTACAGCCTTAAAACGTCTATAATAATTGTAAAAAATAATGCTGTCTACTTCGCGGATTTCGCCTGTTGTGGGCTATTTTTAGAACGTAACTCCCGCGATAAACAAGGGACCACTGTATATCTACATGAAAGGTTTATCTTTGACCCGTTGTGTGACTGTCATGCCCAGTTGCGCTGTGTTTGTGCTTGTGATGGAGGGCTGTATGTGGGGTTAATCTACTGTCTCATGTCGTTTCTCAGATCAGTTGTTGGTTTGGTTTTGTGGTATGCAGGAGATCACTTGACCTAGGGTCTGTACGTTCAAATAATAATTTAAAAAATACTGTCATCACTCTTTACTCTTACTCAGTCTCTTACAACGGTGTAGCCTAAATACACAAGCTTTCTAGGAGCGCACCCAATTAATTACGCACGCTCAGGCACATCCCCTCCGGTGCGCACTTTTTTTTGGGCGGGGGGGCGACCCCGCCCCCTGTGATAAACTCATTGCCCCCTTAATATTTTTTTTTCTGGCGCCGGGCTTGGCACGAGGGAATCATCCATGGAGATTATTTTACTTATTAACTACACAGATGTATAATAAAGCAAATGGTGACTGGTTTCTAAAGACAATTATGACAGAATTTTTTTGGGAAACAGCGAGGAGCAGCCTCACAGCAAGCCGCGGAGTTAGTTTCTTTCTTTTTTTTTTACGTGCGTGCACGAGCGAATCGTCTGTGTGGCGAATATTTTATTAATTAACTACACAGATGTATAATAAAACAAATGGTGACTGGTTTCTAAACACAATTATGACAGAGTTTTTTGGAGGAAGAGTGAGCTGCAGCAAGCTGCGGAGTTTCTTTTCTTTTTTTTTTATTGTTTACATGTACGCGCGTGAACGGGACAGTTGGTCCTCAAACTGGGTCCCGCAGTGGCGGAAGGACTGCTGAAAGCGGCCGTCATCCAGACGCAGCTCCTGCAGCAAATAATGATACTCTCTGTATTGGGAGCTTTTCACAACAACTCGCTCCGTGTGAAATGGAAGCTCCTCCTATTTGATGACGCACTGGGGCAAATTTTCGCAGCGAAAGTCCACCCAAGCAGAGCGACACACCGGGCGAAGGAGGCGCGTCCGTTGCCACGCGACGCCCGCGAATTTGTAGTGTCTGATCGCGCCCGGTGTGAACGCGGCATTAGGGTTTGTCCACACCTAGCAGGGTATTTCACAAAACAAAGATATTTTTCTACGATTTGGCCTGTCATCCACACCTAAGCCCAGATGTACGGCATTAAAAATGATTCTTTTAAAAATCTCCGGCCAAAGTGAAAATTTGCGAATACTCCATTTATGCAGCTCTATGTGGACATCAATAACCGTTTTATGCTTTTGAAACATCACTACCTGTGACCAAATATGTTCTTACGTCACATATGCGACCTGTGTCTACATTTGTAAACAGTATGTATGCCCTCACAAGTGATTTGGTGCTCGCGCTTTTAGCCTGCATGTTTTTACAAGCCCAGATACTGCTCCACATTCAAGAACACGGATGAAGGACAACAATAAGGATGGTTATTTTCCGCCATCTTGCCATTCCACATCCGAGGCAGTTTCTCTGCTGAAGACACAGACGCCGGTTTTGGGTCAGACTGGGGCACACTGCCAGCTGGTGGGAGAATTTTGAGACAGAAATTGTGCTCCCGGAGGAAAGGCGTGACAATTTCCGTATGTCGCGGTCCTCGCTCCTGTCGTTGTCTGAGTTATTGCGTCCTCACCTTGAAGGGCAGGAAGTGTACACGACACTCGTGTTTTCGTGAACTCAGCAATAAATGACTTTCTATAAAGTGGAAAAATCCCTCTTTGTCGAAGACAAATTGTTGACAATGACGCACCCATCCCACTTTACATTTTGGGGGACCCCACCTACCCCTTGTTACCGTATCTCATGAAAGAATATGCTAATGGAGGAAGCACTGTTCAGGAGCAGTACTTTGGACTCTCTTTGTGTGCAGCACGCATGGTAATAGAGTGTGCATTTGGAAGGCTGAAGGCTCATTTTGGAGCTTTGAGGAGAGCCATGGACATCAATTTACAGGAACTGCCCTTCGTCATTTATGCATGCTTCGTGCTGCATAATCTCTGTGAAGCATTAGAAGACACAATAGATGACAACCATGTTACTGAAGCCATTTAGCATGACAGAGAAAACCAGCCACACTCAGAACTGGACGTCAGAGGAGACAGCTTGACAGTTGAAGGGAAGAGGGTTAGGAGATTCCTCACCCAGTATCTTGATCCATAAAAAGGACAATGTTGTCAGGAGAGGGAGGGAGGGAGGGAAACTAATGTGGGGCTCTGACATGTTATACACAAAACTGCATCAAGCTGCACCAAGCTGTTCTTGGTTAATGTTCACAAATAACACATGAAAACAGTTATACATATGTTTCATACTGCACACATTTCTTTGCAAAAATGTTGAATTGTTATTGTGAAGAAACATTTTCCCTGCCAGTAAGCATTTGAAGGCAAATGTGCAAAAAGGTTCTTGGCGTCCATATAAATCAGTGGTGTCCAAACAATTCCAGAAAGGGCTGAGAGGGTGCAGGTTTTCCTTGCAGCCGCTGACTCCAGCAGGTGATTTCACTGATTAACATCCCTTTGAACAGGTGGGGTGAGCACATCAGTGAAATCACCTGCTGGAGTCAGTGGCTACAAGGAAAGGGTGTCAGACAAAACCCCCCTCAAAGATATATAAGGCAAGATATTCTTAGTGGAGAAAAAACAGACAACAGCATTACTTTTATGTAGCTTTATTAAAATAATAGCACCTCATACAATATTTCATAAAAAAGGCCAGACCTCGACCTGGTTTATGGATGGAACATTTGCAACAGCTCCCAGGTTATTCCACCAGTTATATGTCATTCGTGCCCCACTTGGAAACACAGCCATCACATGTGTATATGCATTCCTGTCTGGGAAGTCTCAATCATGCTATGAAGAATTTCCCCAGGCCATTCTTTATAAGTGTGATCAACTCGGATTTAATCCAGATCTGACAACTGTCATCACAGACTTTGAGCAGGCAATGATAAATGCTGCGCAGAGTGTTTTGGGGCCTCATGTGACATCCCGTGGCTGCTTCTACCACCTGGTACAGAGTACTTGGCGAAAAATACAGAGCCTAGGATTGGTTAATGTGTCCAGGACAGATGAGAGTGTCAAGCACTTCTGTGGTATGCTTAATGCACTGGCATTTCTACCTGAAGAAGTGGTCACCAGTGGCATGGCCTACCTTACAGAGAACAAAACTGTTTTTGCACCTGACACTTATCTCTTTGATGAGTAGTTTCACACCCACTCCATATAACTGTTTGGCATTTGACAATTAAAAACCCCCTTCAACATGTTTCACCTCTATTATGAGGAACACACATGCCAAAACTCTGCTGAGTAAAACTTCATATGAACCAGGGGGGTTTTGTCCTAGAATGCACTTTTACTAGGGTTTTTTTTTTCCTAGGGGGCTTTTGTCAGGGGGTTTTTGTCCATACCCCGCAAGGAAAACCTGCACCCTCTCAGCCCTTTCTGGAATAGTTTGGACAACACATATAAATGATAAAAAAAGACAGAAAAAATGAAATAATAAGAGTCCTGTGGTGTTTATCGTCAGCACCCTTCTTTTAATTAAATGACCTCATGAGAATTTTGGTGCAAACATATTTGTTAAGCATGAACACTTGGCATTGCACATGTAAAACTTTAACATTATAGCATTCATTAATCATCACTGCAAAAAGGGCTTGGGTACAGGAGATCCCTGTGAGCCCTGTGCTGTCAGCAGTATTGCTGGAATGGGATGCATCTTGTGTTGATGGTCCTGATAGGATTCTGTGTTGTTCCTCTGACAGAAGGTGAGTTGTTGAGAATGTATGAAAACCTTGATTTGGTTGGTGTGTATGAATAATTGTGCCCTCTTGCTTCATATGGCATGAAGGTTGTGCCGGAGGCTGCACAACTTGTCTTAAAAGAGAAAAACCATCAGTTATGGCAGTAGTGAGCGTGCTATTATTAGCTGCTTGTTTTTCTGATGTTTCCAAAAACTCCATCAATTTCGTCTTTACGCATTGGTCCTCTTCAAGTGCATTAAGCCACTGGGTCTCAGCTTTCAGCTTTCTCTTCAAATGGTCATGCTGGTGTCCCTTCTATTTATAGAAAAAGAAATCACAAGGAAATGTTATGTAGCAGGATGAAGGTCCCAGGTCCTGATTGAAAAGATGTTCCCGCTAGCTTGGCTAAGGGGGAATTCCCCTTTGGCTGATCTGGTACAGGAATGGTCTTTAGTGCGAGCCATCTGGGTTCGATCCCACCGCCGTCCTGGCCACAAAGGTCCTGCAGTCACAATCTGGCGTCACAAACAGGATGTGGGTAGTCACAGAACATGCTTAAATGCACCTGTGACTTAGGGACGAAGTCAAAAATGGTGGGGAGATATGTAGCAGGATGAAGGTCCCGGGTCCTGATTGAAAAGACGTTCCCGCTAGCTTGGCTAACGGGGAATTCCCCTTTGGCTGACCTGGTAGAGGAATGGTCTTTAGTTCGATCCCACTGCCGTCCCGGCCACAAAGTTCCTACGGTCACAGTTATAAAACAGTTTCATTCTATTTGAACCTCTTAAAGTGACATTTTGGCAACAAATTAGTCACCTGACACCGTGCCGGATGGCTCCGCGGTGCACGAGGATGATGTAGAAGGTGAGGGAACAGGGAGGCTATCATCCAAGTCATGTATTTTGATGCCAGATGACAGGGTTGTAGTGGCGGGGGAACCACCCCATATTTGTTCACACAACTCAAAGTATAGAACAACGACTCTGCCATACCCGCTCCTGCATCCGCTGTCAACAGCCAGGCGATATATGGCCCTGATTTCCTTAACTTTTGTAGTCAGGTTAGCCTGCATTAGCTCTCCCCTTCCATGGGGAAACTCGTTGGAGGTCTTCGCAGGATTCTGCTCTGAAAAGAGGGTCAATATGTCCACGTACTTGCTTTGGTAAGAGTCCCAATCAACATTTTCTTGTGTCTTGTTGACTTTATATTCTAAAACTATGGTTAAGAGCAATTCTGCCTCCTTATCATTCACACGAATGAGCCTGGTGCCATGTTCCGTATTATGTGGAAATGACGTCGACAGACGGAAGCTTACTCTGATTAGATAGCATTTGGGAAACTACTGCCACATAAAGGTCTGGCATGGTTATGAATGTGCTCAAATACGCACTTGTGCAGTTAGGTGTGGATGAATTTTTTTCTAAAAATGAGGTAATGTGTACTAAAGTTTTTTTCTAGATGGAGGGGGCAGGACTGGTTTTACAAAAACCCTGCCACGTGTGGACAAGGCATTAAGGTGCCCTGACACTTGCACAACTTTGATTCATGCACTTGAGGATCAAAGTCGCCATCTCACGCACCATCAAGCATCAGCATGCATCAACACGTAGTGTTAGCGAGTAGATCGCAATGGTCACAGCCATTTCATGTTTGTTGCACAACTTTGATACGTGAGAGATTTTTTTGAACATTTCAAAATTTTCTTTGCACACTTGCACGTGGCGGTGCACATATCACGTTCAGTCTACACCAGTTCACAGCGAGATTCCTCACCAGTACGACACACTGCGTACGGATGCGTGAATCAAAGTTGTACAAGTGTCAGGGGGCCTTGAGTCTCTCTTATTAACTGTTCCTTTGATACGTCATTCCCAGTGTACCCAAGGGTCTGCCAACAAGACATCATACCAAATATAGTAGTGTTCAGAATAATAGTAGTGCAATGTGACTAAAAAGATTAATCCAGGTTTTGAGTATATTTCTTATTGTTACATGGGAAACAAGGTACCAGTAGATTCAGTATATTCTCACAAATCCAACAAGACCAAGCATTCATGACATGCACACTCCTAAGGCTATGAAATTAGGCTATTTGTAAAAGAAAAAAAAAAAAGTAGAAAAGGGGGTGTTCACAATAATAGTAGCATCTGCTGTTGATGCTACAAACTCAAAACTATTATGTGCAAACTGCTTTTTTAGCGATCCTGTAAATCACTGAACTAGTATTTAGTTGTATAACCACAGTTTTTCATGATTTCTTCACATCTGCGAGGCATTAATTTTCTTGGTTTGGAACCAAGATTTTGCTCGTTTACTAGTGTGCTTGGGGTCATTGTCTTGTTGTAACACCCATTTCAAGGGCATGTCCTCTTCAGCATAAGGCAACATGTGTTGTGAAAGTGTAGTGACACGGACCCACAACAGGGGGCGCAAATGAACGGTCAATAGATGAGCCAAAAAAGTTACAATTTAATGTTGTGAAGGTGCACAACGAATATACAGACAATCTCAGAATCTGATAACAGTCAATCCACAAAGGTGACGTGTGGGCAGGCTCGAGGATAGAAGACGTCTGTCCTGAGAAGAGCCGGAACCACACGATTTCCGCCGCCACCGAACCTGGTGAATACTGGAGCCGCCAAGTCCCGAATTCCCAGGTGATCACCGTCCCCGACTGTCGGATCTGGTACTGCTGGCGAAGAGCAAAGACAGTCAAGTGTGGGTGTGTGTACACCCAGTAACAACAACGGTGGGAATGCCACCTCCACCTCTAACACACACTCGTGCAGCGTCTGAGTAACCACTTATCTGAATCTGCAGGCTGAGAAGGTTACCTCCATAGAAGTACGATATCTCGGCGATGAGGTGGAGATGACGTCTCGGTTTTATGGAGTGAGATGATGAAGAATGAGTGACAGCTGTCAGGAAATAATGAGTGACAGCTGTCACTCCCGGCTGTGTCCGTGGCGGCAGCGCCCTCTCGTGCCTGAAGCCCGCACTTCAGGCAGGGCGTCCTCTGGTGGTGGGCCAGCAGTACCTCCTCTTCTGGCGGCCCACACAACAACATGACCTCTTTAAGTATTTTGACATATCCAAACTGATCCATGATACCTGGTATGCGATATATAGGCCCAACACCATAGTATGAGAAACATGCCCATATCATGATGCTTGCACCACCATGCTTCACTGTCTTCACTGTGAACTGTGGCTTGAATTCAGAGCTTGTGGGTCGTCTCATAAACTGTCTGTGGCCCTTGGACCCAAAAAGAACAGTTTTACTCTCATCAGTCAACAAAATATTCCTCCATTTCTCTTTAGGCCAGTTGATGTGTTCTTTGGCAAATTGTAACCTCTTCTGCACATGTCTTTTATTTAACAGAGGGACTTTGTGGGGGATTCTTGCAAATAAATTAGCTTCACACAGGCGTCTTCTGTTACAGCACTTACAGGTAACTCCAGACTGTCTTTGATCATCCTGGAGCTGATCAATGGGTGAGCCTTTGCCATTCTGGTTATTCTTCTATCCATTTTGATGGTTGTTTTCCATTTTCTTCCACGGG
The DNA here is from genome assembly GCF_902500255.1 of Thalassophryne amazonica. Taxonomy (NCBI): domain Eukaryota; kingdom Metazoa; phylum Chordata; class Actinopteri; order Batrachoidiformes; family Batrachoididae; genus Thalassophryne; species Thalassophryne amazonica. The sequence goes on from NC_047115.1 coordinate 69,931,225, forward strand.
TCTCTGTTTTTTTTTTTTTTTTTGTCCATTTTAAAGCATTGGAGATCATTGTAGATGAACAGCCTATAATTTTTTGCACCTGCGTATAAGTTTTCCCCTCTCCAATCAACTTTTTAATCAAACTATGCTGTTTTTCTGAACAATGTCTTGAATGTCGCATTTTCCTCAGGCTTTCAAAGAAAAAAGCATGTTCAACAGGTGCTGGCTTCATCCTTAAATAGGGGACACCTGATTCACACCTGTTTGTTCCACAAAATTGACGAACTCACTGACTGAATGCCACACTACTATTATTATGAACACCCCCTTTTCTACTTTTTTTTACTAATAGCCCAATTTCATAGCCTTAAGATTGTGCATATGCATATCATCTTGTTGGATTTGTGAGAATCTACTGGTTCCTTGTTTCCCATGTAACAATAAGAAATATACTCAAAACATGGATTAATCTTTTTAGTCACATAGCACTACTATTATTCTGAACACTACTGTACATTTGTTTTCACATTCCCTTAGTCATTGCCTTAGTCTTTTTGTACTTGGTGTGAAAACCAAATTCTGATGTGCAGCGAGCCTGCACCAAGCTCAGCGTAAAGGCCCCCTGACACCTGCACGACTTTGATGCACACACTTGCACACAGTGTCGTGCAGGAGAGTAAAGTTGTCATTAATGGGTGTAGGCTGAACGTGAGAGCAGCGCTGGTGCATGCCATTGCGCAAAGAGAATTTTGAAATGTTCAAAAAATCTTTCACACATACATGTCGTGCAACAGATGTGAAGTGGTATTGAATGTTGCACGATCTGTTCACCAACACTATGTGCAGCTCGTCAAGTCGAGTAAAGAAGAAATGAACAGTGCGAGTGATTGTGTCAGCGCACCGCATCAGAGCTCAGCTTGTCTGAACGATTATAATGAGATGTTCAATCTTTCATAAACATACTTTTACAGCTGCACACAAGAAGGAAATAACATACAACTCTTTTACCAAGCCATTACAATATAAACATGACAAATGACCTTTTCAGATGGCTCCAAATACTTTCTCCACCTCGTTCAGCATGCGCGCGAGAAGAGCAGCAGCTGGAGTGCTCCTCTGTGATTCCAGAAGCAATTAAAGGCATTTTCAACAGCTAACTTGTACAGAAAATGATTAATCCACTACAAAATAATTATTTTATATACGCAGTGTCCAGCGCACAATGCGTCAGCAGCCGGGTGGGAACACGGGGGTGGGATCATCACAACGATGTGTGTGCAAGTGCACAGATCAAAGTCGTTCAAGTGTCAGGGCACCTTAACACCGCAGTGGCAGCTGAGAGTCTGAGAGAGCTCAATAAATTTTTGATCAGTTCAAAAGTGATATGAAATTAGCTTTCCTGAGTTGTGCAAATCTGCTGCTCTCCCTCCGAGACACATGCAGTCTGTGCCGAGACTTTGCTCGGGAATACTCAGCACCAAACTTAGGAAGGTGTTACAGCAACTTCATTTTTTGTGATTCCTATAGTTGAGGGGGAATTCCACATTCTGTGGCCACAGTCAGCCGGCTGGGTTGTGAGAGCGGAGAGGCAGTTGTTTGTGTGAAGAAGACATGGGGGCAGTAATGTCCCAGTGAAAGACTCCTTTGTAATACCCCTGCTGTTTGACATTGGGGCTATCCTCCCAGGACTCATCCTCAGTCCGAACACACCCACACAGCCTTTCATATGGTCAGGCCTCCCAGTGCCTTTAACACTCATTCGATTGCTTTGGCACTCCCAAGCAACCAACTGGCTTACCCCTGGCAACCAATGGGCTCCTATTCCTTCCTCACCCCCATATCCCCACTTCACTCCCCAAGCAACCAGCCAGCACCACTGCCAAGGCAACTGCTTCTGCCCCACTGAATCTGCCCTAGCAACTGCTTTTGACTCTCAATCAGTTCAGGTTCATTTCTGACTCCCTCTCTGGGAAGAGAGAGAACAGAATAGGGATGGCCAGGGATGTGCACACAAGAGTGTGCATGTCAGGCGAAACTGCTTCCACCCAAACCTGCACAAACAAAACATGAATACATATATAATATCAAAAATCTAGTACAGAGAATGTGAAATGTTAGAACAATTTCACATTTTTATAAGCTCCAATTGATAGTGCATGCTTAAAATCTTGGCACTCTGTTCTTGTTTTGTGTCTAAAGGTGTATACGTATGCATGTTTTCACACACACACACACACACACACACACACACACACACACACACACACACACACACACACACACACACACACACACACACACACACACACACACACACAGTGTGGAGAAAGCGGTGCTCCTGTCAGCTGGCAGGAACATACACACACAGGGATTAGGCTAAATAAGGTTGGCCCTTCCATTGGGTGCTTGGTGCTGAATTTGCATTTGAATCCAATTGTGAGACCAGGGGCCCATCCACACAGACGATTTTATGCGTATCTGGAAAAGTTTTCTGACATATCGGCATTTCGTACGCATGAAAGCCCAAAAATGCTAGCGTTTATAGACTGGTCTGTGGTTTAAGAGTGGATAAATCTTAAAACACAGCCATTGCGTTTTCATGTGTATAACGAATAAGCAACTTTTGTTAAACGATGTCATAGCTCCACCTTTCTAACCTCATTCAGGCTGCAGGATGTTATGGAACAACAACAGTGGCAGACTACAGACTTGTGTTTGTGGAACAGAAGTTGCTGAGTTTATTGGGGTAGTACAGCACAATGCTCCTCTTCCACGACAACAAGCAAGAAATGGTCACATCTTGAAGTTTAGTCCATCTATAATCCAGTGTGTCTCAACGCAGAAGTTTGACTTTGTTGTCGGCCCACACTACAGCTTTCGTTCTTGCTGTAGCATTCATGCTCCCCGTCAAACTTCATGTGTGTGCTCCACGTCGTCTTCTCCTTTTTTTGTGGGAGCGTTACAGCACCACATACAGGCCTGCTATATATACGTAAGTGTTTTCAGTCATTTCCAGTGGTTTCGTGTGCATGTAGATATTTCTTGAAACGTTGCCATGTTTATGGAACACTTTTTGAAAACAACAAAGATAATATCATGTGAGGAAATTTCAGTTTCTGTCTGGACAAGTCATTGATTTATGAATCTGTGAGTGCACCCAGCAATGCTTTCTTTTTATGTGACGCCTGAATAGATCCTTGTCATTTGATTGGTCATTTGTATGTCACGTGATATTGATCATTCATCCCAATTGCCATTATGCTCCATTTAGAGTGCAATTTTGGCTCCATTTAGTGTGCAAATTCGGTTCCATATGCTTCGTACCATTGCACGCTAGCAGCAACGGTGCTTATAGCAGCTTATTGATGCTGCTCATTTTTCTAACACAGAAGAAAAAACAAATTCAGTACGGCGTAAGCTGTCTGGAGGCGTTTGCACTATTCGCTGGGATATATCTAGCTAAAGTAGAACCACTGTCAGATAAAGAGCTCGACAAATTTCTGTCGCAATTTTTCACAGACAGCAGTCTGTACACGAAGAAGTCAGGACTACATCGTCAGGATTGTTTTTGAACTATGTGACAATTTCTGCAAGTTGACTGAGAACAATTTTGGATTAAATTGGACTGCTATTTACAATTTGTGTTGGACTGTTGGGAACCTGTTGACATCAAAGGTGTTGTGTGGGCCGCTGAAGAGGAGGTACTGCTGGCCCACCACCACAAGATGGCGCCCTGCTTGAAGTGCGGGCTTCAAGCACGAGAGGGCGTCGGAGCGACCAGGAGTGACAGCTGTCACTCATCATCCGTACCAGCTGTCACTCATCCACTACTCATCACCACCACCATAAAGGCCGGACTGCAACTCCACCTCCCCGCCGAGAAATCAACTACCAATCAGGTAACTTTCTCTGCTGACTCAAAAACATTGAGTAATAATCTGTACTTCTTTGCAGCCGTTTTCCTGTGGTGTGTCTTTATCTGTGAGATTGGCGTTTGGTGTGATCAGCGATGGCTTCGCTTCACACTCCAACCAGATAAGTGGTTAGACAGGAGCTGCACGAGTGTGTGATTGGAGGTGGAGGTTCTCCCTCCTTTACTGAATACAGACTGTGGGATTACTGAGTGTGCGACCTCACACTCATCTGGACTGTCTCTGTTCTCTGCCAGCAGTACCAGGTCTGACTGCTGAAGACAGCGGCCACCTGGGGCGCAGGGCTTGGCGGCTCCAGTGTTCTTCAGCTCCGTTGGCAGTGGAAGCTGTGTGGATCCGGCTTTTCTCTCGCCAGGCGTCTTCTATCGTCGAGCCTGCCCACACGTCACCTGGTGTATGATTGACAGTCACTGTATTGTTATTGTCTGTACGTCGTGTGATTCACAACATTAAATTGTTACTTTTTGGCTTATCCATTGTCCGTTCATTAACGCCCCCTGTTGTGGGTCCGTGTCACGACACTTTCACAACAGGATTTCTCGGCCAGCGTCATGGATCCCGAGGGGCGTCAACCATCGCTTGAACAGCCAATGGGAGAGCGAGGTGCACAGGTGCCAGCAGGAGGCGTGTTGGGTGAGCTGCAGCACATCTTAACCGCCTTTACCACTCGGTTGGACTTAATTACCGAGCAGAGCAGTGTTCTCAATCGTAGGATGGAGGCCCTCACCGCCCAGGTGGAAGCGCGTGCTCAGGGTGCTGCTGCAGCACCTCCTCCTGCTGACCGTGTGCCAGAAACAGACATTCCGCTGGTCGTTCAACGAACCCCCCCACCTTCCCCTGAAGCATACATAAGTCCTCCGGAGCCGTACGGAGGCTGTGTGGAGACATGCGAGGACTTCTTGATGCAGTGCTTGCTCGTCTTTTCACAGCGTCCCGTCATGTACGCAGCAGACGCCAGCCGGGTGGCTTATGTGATCAATTTGCTTCGAGGAGAGGCACGCGCCTGGGCTACGGCACTTTGGGAGCAGAATTCACGGCTCCTAACGGTTTATACTGAGTTTGTGAGGGAGTTCCGACAGGTGTTCGACCACCCTCATAGAGGCGAGACCGCTTCAAGTGTGCTGCTGTCGATACGGCAGGGGCGTCGGAGCGCAGCGAAGTATGCAGTCTACTTCCGCATCGCGGCAGCGCGAGCCGGCTGGAATGCTGTTGCGCTCCGCGCCGCCTTTGTAAATGGACTGTCTCTGGTCCTTAAGGAGCACCTGGTGGTGAAGGATGAGCCGCGGGATTTAGATGGGCTTATCGACCTGGTTATACGGTTAGACAACCGATTAACGGAACACCGACGGGAACGAGACGAGGGGCGTGGCCAGGCACAAGCCGTCCCTCTTCCTCCCGGGTCCGAAAGGAAGCCGACTTCCCCACGCTCCACTGCCAGGGCTCTCCACGTGACAACAGCTCCCCCTGCTGACGTTGCTATGGAAACGAGCAGGGCCAAAAAATGATCAGATCAGAGACAAAGGAGGCTGATCCGTGAAGAGTGTTTTCTCTGCAGCTCTACCGAGCACAGAGAGAATGCCCCAAATGGTCAAAACAACAGCACTCGTCCTTAGAGACTGGGCTAAGGGTGGGTCACAACACCCACGTGGGGAAACCCCGACGATCTCACGATCCTGAGTGGGGATCTAACCCTTCACGCCCCAGCACTGGTGGACACGGGGTCGGAGGGGAATCTGCTGGATAGCAAATGGGCAAAGGAGGTTGGGCTCCCTCTAGTGGCCTTACCGTCACCATTGTCGGTGCGGGCACTAGATGGCACCCTTCTTCCACTAATCACACACCAGACACAGCCAGTGACATTGGTGGTGTCTGGGAATCACAGGGAGGAGATTGTGTTTTATGTAACACCTTCTACCTCCCGAGTGATTTTGGGTTTTCCATGGGTGTTAAAACACAATCCCCGGATTGATTGGTCATCTGGGGTTGTGGTTCAGTGGAGCGAAACCTGCCACCGGGAGTGTTTAGGATCCTCGGTTCCACCCGGTGTGACAGCTAAGGAGGAGGTTTTAGTCCCCCCCCAATCTGGCGGTGGTGCCAGCCGAGTACCACGACCTTGCTGACGTCTTCAGCAATGATCTGGCACTCACGCTGCCCCCGCACCGTCCGTACGATTGTGCCATTGATTTGATACCGGGCTCTGAGTACCCGTCCAGCAGGCTGTACAACCTCTCACGTCCGGAACGCGAATCAATGGAGACCTACATCCGGGACTCGTTAGCAGCCGGGTTGATCCGGAACTCCCCCTCCCCGATGGGTGCTGGTTTCTTTTTTGTGGGCAAGAAGGACGGCGGACTCCATCCATGCATTGATTACAGAGGGCTGAACGAGATCACGGTTCGCAACCGATACCCGTTACCTCTGTTGGATTCAGTGTTCACGCCCCTGCATGGAGCCCAAATTTTCACGAAATTGGATCTTAGGAATGCTTATCACCTGGTTTGGATCCGGGAGGGAGACGAGTGGAAGACGGCATTTAACACCCCGTTAGGTCACTTTGAGTACCTGGTCATGCCGTTCGGCCTCACCAATGCGCCCGCGACGTTCCAAGCATTGGTTAATGACGTCTTGCGGGACTTCCTGCATCGGTTTGTCTTCGTATATCTAGACGATATACTCATCTTTTCTCCCGATCCTGAGACCCATGTCAAGCATGTATGTCAGGTCCTACAGCGGTTGTTGGAGAACCGGCTGTTTGTGAAGGGCGAGAAGTGTGAGTTCCACCGCACTTCTTTGTCCTTCTTGGGGTTCATCATCTCCTCCAACTCCGTCGCCCCTGATCCGGCCGAGGTTGCGGCGGTGAGAGATTGGCCCCAACCAACGAACCGTAGGAAACTACAACAGTTCCTCGGTTTTGCAAATTTCTACCGGAGGTTCATCAAGGGCTACAGTCAGGTAGTTAGCCCCCTGACAGCCCTGACCTCCACAAAAGTCCCCTTCACCTGGTCGGATCGGTGCAAAGCCGCGTTTAGGGAGTTGAAACGCCGGTTCTCGACTGCACCGGTTCTGGTGCAGCCCGATCCCAAGCGCCAATTTGTTGTTGAAGTGGATGCCTCTGACTCAGGGATAGGAGCCATGCTGTCCCAGAGCGAGGAGTCCGACAAGGTTCTCCATCCATGTGCCTACTTTTCCCGCAGGTTGACCCCAGCTGAACGGAACTATGACGTCGGCAATCGGGAACTTCTTGCGGTGAAGGAGGCTCTTGAGGAGTGGAGACACCTGTTGGAGGGAGCATCGGTACCATTTACGGTTTTCACGGACCATCGGAACCTGGAGTACATCTGGACCGCGAAGCGTCTGAACCCCAGGCAAGCCCGCTGGTCGCTGTTCTTCGGGCGTTTTGACTTCCGGATCACCTACCGCCCCGGGACAAAGAACCAACGATCTGATGCCCTGTCCCGGGTGCACGAAGAGGAGGTCAAGACCGAGCTATCAGACCCCCCTGAAACCATCATCCCCGAGTCCACTGTCGTGGCCGCCCTTACCTGGGACGTGGAGAAGACCGTCCGGGAGGCCCTGACACGGAGCCCGGACCCGGGGACAGGTCCGATGAACAAACTGTACGTCCCACCAGAGGCCAGGGCTGCGGTCCTTGACTTCTGTCACGGTTCCAAGCTCTCCTGTCACCCAGGGGTGCGAAGGACCGTGGCAGTGGTCCGGCAGCGCTTCTGGTGGGCGTCTATGGAAGCCGACGTCCGGGAGTATGTCCAGGCCTGCACCACCTGTGCCAGGGGCAAAGCTGACCATCACAAGGCCCAAGGCCTCCTCCAGCCTCTGCCTGTGCCTCGTGGCCCCTGGTCTCATATCGGCCTGGACTTTGTCACGGGCCTCCCGCCGTCCCAGGGCAACACCACCATCTTAACGATAGTGGACCGGTTCTCCAAGGCGGCCGACTTTGTGGCCCTCCCGAAGCTCCCGACGGCCCAGGAGACTGCAGACCTCCTGGTCCACCACGTCGTGCGTCTGCATGGGATTCCATCAGACATTGTCTCGGATTGTGGTCCTCAGTTCTCCTCCCAGGTCTGGAGGAGTTTCTGCAGGGAACTGGGGGCCACCGTCAGTCTCTCGTCTGGGTACCACCCCCAGATGAACGTGCAGGCAGAGCGGACTAACCAGGAACTGGAGCAGGCCCTCCGCTGCGTGACCTCCACGCACCCGACGGCCTGGAGTGACCATCTGGCCTGGATCGAGTACGCTCATAATAGCCAAGTCTTATCTGCCACCGGCCTCTCCCCGTTTGAGGTGTGTTTGGGGTACCAGCCCCCATTGTTTCCACCGGTGGAGGGAGAGGTCAGAGTGCCCTCGGTCCAGGCCCATCTGAGGAAGTGCCATCGGGTGTGGCGTACCGCCCGCTCTGCCCTGCTCAGAGCCCGGACGAGGGCTAAGGCCCATGCAGACCGCCGGCGTTCCCCGGCCCCTGCATACCAGCCCGGGCAGGAGGTTTGGCTATCCACTAAGGACATCCCCCTGCAGGTGGAATCCCACAAACTTAAGGACAGGTACATCGGACCATTTCCCATACTCAAAGTGAAGCTGAAGCTGCCAGCTTCACTGCGGATACACCCCGTGTTTCATGTGTCAAGACTCAAGCCCTGCCATACCTCACCACTGTGTGCCCCGGGACCAGCGCCGCCTCCTGCCCGGATCATTGACGGGGAGCCCGCGTGGACGGTACGCCGGCTCCTGGACGTCCGTCGAAAGGGCCGGGGGTTCCAGTATCTGGTGGACTGGGAGGGTTATGGCCCCGAAGAGCGTTCCTGGGTGAAGAGGAGCTTCATCCTGGACCCGGCCCTCCTGGCCGACTTCTACACCCGTCAGCCGGACAAGCCTGGTCGGGCGCCAGGAGGCGCCCGTTGAGGGGGGGTCCTGTTGTGTGGGCCGCTGAAGAGGAGGTACTGCTGGCCCACCACCACAAGATGGCGCCCTGCTTGAAGTGCGGGCTTCAAGCACGAGAGGGCGTCGGAGCGACCAGGAGTGACAGCTGTCACTCATCATCCATACCAGCTGTCACTCATCCACTACTCATCACCACCACCATAAAGGCCGGACTGCAACTCCACCTCCCCGCCGAGAAATCAACTACCAATCAGGTAACTTTCTCTGCTGACTCAAAAACATTGAGTAATAATCTGTACTTCTTTGCAGCCGTTTTCCTGTGGTGTGTCCTTATCTGTGAGATTGGCGTTTGGTGTGATCAGCGACGGCTTCGCTTCACACTCCAACCAGATAAGTGATTAGACAGGAGCTGCACGAGTGTGTGATTGGAGGTGGAGGTTCTCCCTCCTTTACTGAATACAGACTGTGGGATTACTGAGTGTGCGACCTCACACTCATCTGGACTGTCTCTGTTCTCTGCCAGCAGTACCAGGTCTGACTGCTGAAGACAGCGGCCACCTGGGGCGCAGGGCTTGGCGGCTCCGGTGTTCTTCAGCTCCGTTGGCGGTGGAAGCTGTGTGGATCCGGCTTTTCTCTCGCCAGGCGTCTTCTATCGTCGAGCCTGCCCACACGTCACCTGGTGTATGATTGACAGTCACTGTATTGTTATTGTCTGTATGTCGTTGTGTGATTCACAACATTAAATTGTTACTTTTTGGCTTATCCATTGTCCGTTCATTAACGCCCCCTGTTGTGGGTCCGTGTCACGACACTTTCACAACAAAAGGACCAGTGATGTCATATTCTGGAGAAAAGAAGGACAGCAGCTTTTTGAGGATGTGGATCACGGAGAGCTGCTCCCCAACCACGACGGAACCTTCCAGATGAGTGTGGACCTGAACCTTTCATCAGTCAAACCTGACAACTGGGGGAAGTACTAATGTGTGTTTCAGCTGGCTGGTGTCAAACACGCCATCTAGACCAACCGCGAGACACCCAGTGATGTCCTCGTCCCCGTCATTGTCGTCGGCTGTTCTTGCACTTGTTCTGGCTGCAATCGTTGGATTCACTTCTTTCACAAGCTCCTTTCTTCTTTTTGTAAACTATGAATCCAACCAAAATATAAGTCCCTTTTCTCTTGTTTACAAGTTAATAAAATATCAAATGACAAAGATCTATTTTAGGTGTTATATTAAACAAATAATGAATGTTTTTTCATTCGTTCAATGGTGAAAGATGGATCCAACGATCTGAGATGCACCAGATGTTCTGGTGAAAGAAAGTCCTCCTCTATACCACTTCATCATGAAGCTATGATGGAGTAACAGTGGAGGCACAAACAGAGCTTGGAGGAGATGATGAGCTCGGGGCCTGAGATGGACTGTGTGGACAATTGCACCATCCTTTTATACCCGATGTACTCCTAGCCTGGACAAGGTAGGTTTATTCCTGGTTTAGACCCTAATACACTTTATACCTGGTGTCGAATTTAGTTCTGCTACACTTCCTCTCTCCAGTAGAGAACAAGCTACTTTCACACAAGCCCAGACAACAGCTTGCTGCTGGGTTTCAGTGTTCACCAAATGCCCTTTGCTGAGGTAGGCTTCAGCAAACTGCAAAAGAGGCATTCTGCATATTTAGATATTACTACAGCCTAGTACAAAAATGGTCTCATAAAACATAGAGAAGATGATTACCATTAACACTAAATTCTCACAGCTGTTGCCGTCCTCCTGTGTCTTGTGCTCCAGCGTTCTGGTAGCCCACAGCCAGTCCTTCTCAAAAAATCCTAATGGTTGTTACAACAGCAATGAAAGGATGAGGCAGGTTCTTTAGATACAAAAACCAGGCTGAGGTCAACAAAAAAGTGAGATTATTAAAAACTTCACCTCCAATTTTGCAGAATCTTGCACTCATAAATGGCTTCATTTGCAAGGAGATCAATCAGCACAATCTGTTTCTCTGAATGGTTGACACTCTAAAATGTATTTATATTAAAACATGAAGAACAAGGTCCCAAGCATCAGCAGTCAGCTGAAATGTTTATTTCTGATGCACTGTGATGAGCGAGGCTACATACTAATAAAATCCAGTGGGAGCCGACATTCAGAGGGCAAGTCCATTTTTTGTGTGTTGGCAATTTTATTTGAAGTATGCATTTGATGACAAATTAATTAATGATATGCATACTTATGCAATGTTATACTGTGTATTACGAGATCAAAAAGTTTCAAAATTACCTTTATGAGTGCTTGGAAACTGCCATGTACAAGCAGACTGGATGCTAGCACAGTATTCAGATGATGAACAGGGATCTGTTAAAATAAAATCACTCAAATGTTGTACACAAAGAATTATAAAGTAACAGAGGAAGAAAACAAAAAAGCATTCACTTGTCTGCTGTTTCTCCACAAGAATATCAATATATGCATCTAGAACCTGTAAAACACAAACACACACACAAGACTTGTAATGTGCATTAAACAGAAGCCTGTTTCAGGAAGGAGAAGTGCACAACTATGACCAAATTTTCTTAAAAGGACATCACTGAGTTTAGACAGTGTGAAATGTAAACCGACATAGTATTTTGATACTGTATTTACTGCATCGGAATAAATGCAAAAAAATTAGCAAACTGTACAAATAATTCTAAATTACATGATATATTTTTTTTAATATTTATTTCATTCATTTAAAAGAAAAACAGAAAAGCAAAAAACAAAAGCACCACAATACCAGAATGAAAAGGAGCAGAAAGAAGAACAAGTCTTATGATTTCTGCCCCTTTTAACAATACAATCTTTCAATATACAGCATCATAGTCAACATTATTTAACAGATTGCATTTCTTTAACTTGTCACATACCACTGACCCATTTCATAATTATGACCATTAATTAATAGATTACATCACTGATAGGTTACATTTAAACTTAAGACACTCCAAACATTATTAAGTTTACTTTTTTTTTTTGACTTTCTTGCAGCCCACTGACTTACTTCATAGTTTCATACTTACTTAATACATCTAATTTAATATGTTTTTTAAATCATTTAAGCGACCTTAATTCTTTAATTTCTTTATTAAGATTGTTCCATAATTTGACACCATTTACTGCAATACTCCTTTCCTTTACTTTGGTTCTAAATCTTGGTTTTTTAAAGACTTCTGTTCCTTTCAATTTATAACTACTTACTCTTTTTTCAAACATATTTTGAATGTTTGTTGGTAAAGTATTTTTATTAACTTGGTACATCGTTTGTAATATTTTCAAATTGACTAAATCATGAAATTTAAGTACCCTATACTTAATAAACAATGGATTAGATGGATCTCTAAAACCACTGTTACTAATCACTTTTAAAGCTCTTTTCTGCAAAATAAATAAAGGTTGTATATAGGTTGTATATGTTGATCCCCAGATTTCTACACAGTAAGTTAAATATGGGACAATCAATGAATTGTACAATGTTAATAAACCATAACTATTTAATGAATATTTACTTTATGCAAAGCAGCAATGGCTTTCGCTATTTTTCCTTTTATGTAATTTATGTGTGGCTTCCATGTAAGATCTTCATCAATCATGACTCCTAAAAATTTCATTTCTTTTACCCTTTGTATATCCATTCCATCTATTTGTAATGACACATTATTTTTTTTTCACTCTATCATTAAACAATATGAAATTTGTCTTATTAATATTTAGTGACAATCTGTTTATATCAAACCAATGTTTAACTTTTTCCAACTCTGTATTTATCACTTGTGCTACTTCCTGTATATCTGATCCAGAGTAAAACAGCGTTGTATCATCAGCAAATAAAATGCTGCCAAGCACATTGGATACATTCACAAAATCATTGATATACAAAATAAACAGTTTGGGTCCAAGTACCGATCCTTGTGGTACTCCATAAATAATGTTACACAATTCTGATTTGGTATTATTTATCTGAACAAACTGTTTTCTATTTTCTAAGTAGCTTTTTACCCACTGATGTGCAACACCTCTTATTCCATATTGTTGTAACTTGTGGAGCAATCTTGAGTGGTCTATAACATCAGAAGCCTTTTTCAGGTCAATAAAAATACTTACAAAATAATCCTTGATATTTTCTCTATTAGTTCCATAATTGCCATAGCTGTCGAATGTTTTGTTCTGAATCCATACTGAGCATTATTTAAAATATGATGTTTCTCAATAAATTTATCCAATCTTGTTACAAAAACTTTTTCCATAATTTTAGAAAACTGTGGAAGCAATGATACTGGCCTGTAATTAGAAAAATTATGTTTGTCTCCATTTTTATATAATGGGACTACCTTAGCAATTTTCATTTCATCTGGAAAAACCCCAGTTGACAGAGACAGATTACAAATATAAGTAAATGGTTCAATAACAATTTCTATTATACTTTTTACAGTCACCATGTCTAAATCTTCATGGTCAGTTGATCTTTTGCTTACACAGTTTTTTACAATATTTCTTATTTCATCTTTTTCCACATTGTCCAGGAAAATACTATTGACCGTATTTACCAATGTACATAATTTATCTTCTATTATTGGTTTATTTCCCACCAGACTTGACCCTACATTTGAAAAATAATCATTAAACCCATTTGCAACTTCTTTTATATCATATATCTCTTTATTTTCCTTAAATATATATATATATATATATATATATATATATATATATATATATATATATATATATATATATATATATATATATATATATATATATATATAGAATATTAAAGACGTTTTAATGATGAAATACGGATATATATATATGAATAATTGTAGAAAACAATATCAAGAAGTCCTGTAGGACATTCAATTTTACCATTGCTTCTACAGCAGGAGCATAGGCAATAACTGTAGGCCTTTTCTGTGAAACGTCCATCACGGCTTGCAAGTGTGGGATGAAGGGAAAATAGGAGAGACAGATTAAAATGACTGACTCAAATTCAATACAGATAGTTGGTTCTCATTTCTGTTTTTGGTCCTGCACTAATGTCAGTTCAAACTGTACACATCTTAACAGCGATTTATGTTTCAGTCAGTTTAGATCTTGTGTAGCACCCATTACGGCTTGCTTTGGATAAATATCACATTGACCTACTGTTTACTGGAAATTGGGCTGTCTTCATGTTCCAAAATCCTTTTATAAGGTTTTATGTGATTAATATTGTATTTTGTTTTTAATGGTATCCCGTCTGCATTCGACAGTGTTACTAGGTGTCCTTGAATTGGGCCGTTGTAATCATCCTAAACAATAATAGAGGGCTGTGAAATGAAAATTGTGAAATCAGAGGAAAATTTGCAGGGAGTCTGGAAGAGGGCAGGGGGCAGCCCCCCTGGAGCCGGGGTCTTGGACCTGCAGGACCCCAGAAACCAAATTAATTTTGTATCTAATGATACATTTTCAGCATCTCCTGGAAGAAAAAAAATCTCAAAAGAAGTGCATATTTAAATGATCCCAGATTCAACCTTTCATTTGAACTGTCAATGATAATGTTGAAATAACAGAATATGACATAGAAGTAGGACCTGGAATGATTTTCTTTTTAATTGTAAACCAAATTATGCATCAACTCAGAACAATTAAACTAAATTGATTATCTTAAATAGTTCAGCAAATTTGTTTAGAAGATTTCCTTTCCATTAGTACCAACTATATGCAAGAAGATCGTGTGACATTTCACTGGTCACACGATGCTGTATGGCAGACCAATTGAAACTCTGATTATCATCCTAATAGGAAGGCATGTAGCCTCCAACTTACAACATGAACATTAACACCTGTTCCAGAACAATGCTACAAATGCCCCTCCAAGCATCCCCCACAACTGCTTTAACTATGAATTGATAGCACATTTTCTTATCAATAGCCAAGACAAAGGGCAGACATGCACAAACAGAATTTCTTTGTTAGAAAGTCGTGCTTTCAGTGAGCTTCTGGAGGCCTGATTTACAGACATACTTGTCTACTGAAAGGCTCATCATTTCAAACGTCCCAGTTTTGCAAGTCTGGCTTCGCAACACTTGCAGATTCCAGCCACCTCCAGTTGAGCACCTATTTAGTATTGCTGGACGCATCTTTTGACCAGACTGGTGCTTGCTGAAGGACACAACCTTCAAGAGATTTAACACTCGGAAAACCAAGCTTTTTGTCTTCTACCTGTAAAGCCCAGAGACTGGTCAAATGACCCATCTACCTCCAAGATCCCCTGTGTATAGCTACTTCTGTTATGTAAACAAGGAAGTCTCAGAATACCTCAGGTGAGGGGTGTTTGCATAATTGCTGTCTGCAGATGCTGCTGACTCTATTGTAGTCTTTGTTTGATCGACCAACCAATCCTGTTGGGTGCAGCTTGTCCTGTGGTGCTGAAACAGATAAATAACGCATCACACAGCATCCTTTCCAAGGAACGAAGATGCAGCAGAGATTCAATGTTCAACAGGCATTGGACATGATCCTGGCCGACGCAAACCCTTGCGATTCGGATGGAGACAACATCAACCTTGAGCTGGATTCCGAGTCTGAGCTGTCGTCAGGTAAGATTCCATTCCTTATTATTTTCCTTTTTTCATATTTCATTTCAAACAAGAAGGTGGAAAGTACAAAAAAAGTATTTTTCCTTTTTCTGTTCGTGCATTGTGCTTGTTGTTTTATTCGACAGCCTCCATTTAGTTTCTGAGTGCGGGCCTCATTTGTTTTCATAGGCTCCACTTTTCCCTGCACCCGAGTGTACAAAAGTGCAAGACAGTGTTCTGCTTCTATGTGTCTTTTTATGTAGATAGATTTATCTGACTTTATTTGGAAACAGAGGAGAGTGTATTGGAAAAATAGTTAGTGCGTTTGTGATATCATTTGACTGTCCAATCACTCACAATTTCACTTTTTTTCACTCCACAGATGAGGATATTGCTCCGCAGCCGGAAAAGAGAGCTCAGTTGGAGCCTGACCTGACAGAGACGGCGAAAGACGGCACAGTGTGGCGTAAAGAAAAAGTGGGGAGGCCTCTCCAATTCACCCCAATGGAAGCTTACGCCGCAAATGGAGAGCCAACGGCAGAGGCCCGACGTAACATCTCCAGTCGCCTTCAGAGCTTCCTCTGTCTCATCACACATACCATGCTCCAAAACATTCAAGAGTGGACAATTCAGCATGCACAGCAAACAGGGGATGCTGATTGGTTCATGGCCCTCCCTGAACTAATAGCATTCATTGCCATCCTCATCCTGCGTGGGCTTACCAAGGTTCCCTCACTCAGTGACTGCTGGTCGGCAAACATGGGAAACCCATACATCATTGGAATTATGGCCCGAAACCGCTTCAAGGACATCATGCGACATCTGCGCTTTGATGACAGGTCCACCCGCAGCGAGCGAGCAAAGACCGATAAATTTGCTGCAATTTCTGGTGTATGGAGGTCTTTTGCTTCCAAATGCATCTCCTCATACAACCCCGGTCGACACATCACCATTGACGAACAGCTTTACCCGTCAAAGACTCGCTGCTGTTTCCTGCAGTATATTGCCAGTAAACCTGACAAGTTTGGGATTAAGTTTTGGGTGGCCTGCGACTTGAAGTCCAAGTACATCTGTAACGTCTTCCCATATCTTGGCAAGGACCCTAGTTGTCCCAGGGCAGAGAGACTGTCAGAAAATGTGGTGATGAGGCTGATGGAACCGTTCCTGGACAAGGGCAGAAATGTAACCACAGACAATTTCTTCACCTCGCTGTCACTGGCACAAAGACTGCACAGCCGGAAAACCACCCTCCTCGGCACCGTCAACAAGATCCGCAGGGAAATTCCTCCCTCCACGAAACAGATGGACCGCAATGAATTCACCACTCAGGTGTTTTCAACCGCTGGTGCCGCACTCACAGTTTATGCGCCCAAACGAAGGAAGGTGGTTTACATCCTCAGCAGCATGCACAGCGTGGTTGAGACTGAGAATACCACCAAAAGGAAGCCAAACACATTCACGCTTTACAACAAAACAAAGTGTGCCGTGGATGTTATGGACCAAATGGTGCGGGACTACACTGTGCGTACAGGAACACGGCGCTGGCCAGTTGCTGTGTTTTACAACATGGTTGATATGGCAGCCCTGAATGCACATGTGCTATACCAAGCATGCACCGGGAAAAAGGAGAGACGGGTGGACTTCCTGGTGGAGCTCGCCAAGGAGTTGGCTCATTCTCATGTGGCTGACAAGAAGGCACAGAAAGAACTGCCTCTTCAGCAGCAACCCACGACACCAAGCCCTGGAAAACGAGCACACTGTCAGGTCAAAAACCAATGCCGGAGCAATCGAGCGACTGTTCGATGTGCTGTCTGCCACAGGTATACTTGTGGCAAATGCAGAAAAGACCTTCCATGGCAGTGTGGGGACTGTTAGTCATTGTGAGTGACTGTAACCTGTAAATATTGTATATATTTTGGTTTTCTGGTGTGTCTGGTGTGTTTTTTGGTACATTTTGGTACATTTCAATAAAATCCAACAAAGTTTTCTTTTGGTGTGTTTTTTGGTACATTTCAATACAATTCAGAAAACACAATTCCATCTCTCCCCCAGGGTAAAGTTTTTTATTAACCCTCCTGTATCCCTCAAATCTTGCTGACACCCTTCCAAGACAATCGGAGGAACAGGAGTGTCAACCTCATCCTCATCCTCACCTCACCCTTCCATCTCATAATCGGGGTCATCCTCAATATCATTCTCTAAATTATCCTCTGTCTCAGACACATCCTCCTCTATATCACTTTCATGGTCAAGACGTTCTGTCAGAACTTCAGTGACAGATAACCTTTCCCTTGAGTTCATTTTCAGAGCACTCAGAAAGAGAGAGCATAGAGCAGCTAAGAAATGATTTAGACCAGGGCTGTTGCGCAAGTTTTTATGCTTTTGCCCCACCCCCACACTGTATGAATATTACTCAATTAAAAAAATGAATAATACAAAATTAATAATATATGTCTATGTATATGTACCCATACTATTTCAATAATAATATGATCCATAATATGTACAATATTAGTGTATCTTATGTTTCACACAGGCAAATTAGCTTGCGGTCAAATTGACCCCAAAGGATCACCGATGTACATAATATTAGAACAGGACGTTGAAAACATATCATTGTGCATATTTCATGCTTACTCTGTTGATGAAAAGTCATGAAATATGAAGCCAGAAAAGAAAAGTGAACCATATATTTCCACATATTTCCACCAGGAAGTCCACCCGTCTCTCCTTTTTCCCGGTGCATGCTTGGTATAGCACATACGCATTCAGGGCTGCCATATCAACAATGTTGTAAAACACAGCAACTGGCCAGCGCCGTGTTCCTGTGCGGACAGTGTAGTCTCGCACCATGTGGTCCATAACATCCACGCCACACTTTGTTTGGTAGGGAGGGCCATGAACCAGTCAGCATCCCCTGTTTGCTGTGCATGCTGAATTGTCCACTCTTGAATGTTTTGGAGCATGGTATGTGTGATGAGACACAGGAAGCTCTGAAGGCGACTGGAGATGTTACGTTGGGCCTCTGCCGTTGGCTCTCCATTTGCGGCGTAAGCTTCCATTGGGGTGAATTGGAGAGGCCTCCCCACTTTTTCTTTACGCCACACTGTGCCGTCTTTCGCCGTCTCTGTCAGGTCAGGCTCCAACTGAGCTCTCTTTTCCGGCTGCGGAGCAATATCCTCATCTGTGGAGTGAAAAAAAGTGAAATTGTGAGTGAATGGACAGTCAAATGATATCACAAACGCACTAACTATTTTTCCAATACACTCTCCTCTGTTTCCAAATAAAGTCAGATAAATCTATCTACATAAAAAGACACATAGAAGCAGAATACTGTCTTGCACTTTTGTACACTTGGGGGAAAAGTGGAGCCTATGAAAACAAATGAGGCCCGCACTCAGAAACTAAATGGAGGCTGTCAAATAAAACAACAAGCACAATGCACGAACAGAAAAAGGAAAAATACTTTTTTTGTACTTTCCACCTTCTTGTTTGAAATGAAATATGAAAAAAGGGAAATAATAAGGAATGGAATCTTACCTGACTTTCCAAAAATGGAAGGGTGTCAGCAAGATTTGAGGGATACAGGAATACAATAGAGTCAGCAGCAGTTGCAGACAGCAATTATGCAAACACCCCTCCCCTGAGGTGTTCTGAGACTTCCTTGTTTACATAACAGAAGTAGCTCTCCACAGGGGATCTTGGTCATTTGACCATCCTGTGGGCCTTTAGAGGTAGATTGGTCATTTGACCAGTCCTTGGTCTTCCAAGTGTTAAAGCCCCTTTCACATTGGCGTATTTGTAGAGCTGCTCATTGCAGCGTATCGTCTAAGCCGAGTTGAGCAGCTCTACGTCGAGTTTTTTCTCCCTGCGCAGCAGTATGTTGAGGTCTACGCGCGTAGGACGGAAGGAATTAAACATGTTTAATTTACTTCGGTGTAGAGTGCTGGACACAGTTTTAAGCAGGTCTGTGCAACACTGTGCTCCTGTACACAACCAAAAACTGAGTGCTGCATCCAGCGGGAGAACATGATCACACAGCCCACAGCACCTGTGTGCTCAGGACAGGGAATCGAACCACAACTCAGAAATCCAGAAACAGCAGGTCGCGTGCTCTCTCTTTCTCTGTGTGTGTGTGTCTGATCAAACCTGTGACTTTAAAATAAAAGCCTCGTCGCTGCATGTCGGTGCGCTTATCAAACGCTCTGATCGATCAGGTCTGATCAAACCTGAAAAGAGCTGTGACTCTGCACCACACGGTGCAGTAGAGAACAGGGTGCACTTCCACAAAGGCAGCAAATAGCAGCTTTGGCTACAACTGTAAAAACCTCCTGATACAGTCCACTGTTTTCCAAGTGCAGTGATGTGTTCTGCACAGCCGGCAGGAGTGAACTGGTTTTAAATAGCGGCAAGGTACACGCGACTGTGTGCACACATTAAAAAGTGAACACACGCAGTTGCAAGTATGAAACGAACACGAGTACGCACACATTTGGTGCATATTTAAATGAAACACAACACCACAATCTGCAGCTCTACGAATACGTCAATGTGAACGGGGCTTAAAAAACAAAACTAAGCTTCATGAACTAAATGTAAAGGCAGTTTTCTTTTAAAAGTTTGCAGTGATGATGAGCTCTGTGTTACATTTCTTTTATCATTCCATATTTGTTCAACACAATATCTGATGGAAAACAGACCATGTTTAGTAGGGTGGTCCAAAAATATGAACTTTCAAGAAGTTTTCTTCCACAATTTTCATTTTGTTCTATGCCTTCCTACTAACATTTCATTTATGCCTTTTTGTTTTTAGCTTGATTGGTGAATATTTACTGGTCACTCAAAAAGGGGTAATTTTTTACAATGAGGAATTGCTTTCGAAAAAAAAATAATTTCTTCACTAATTTACTAATTTAATACAACATATTGATCTAAAACCAAGGTCCATGTCTTAAAATATCTTCAGATTGTTGTTTTTCTTTCAAATGTTATGTCAATATGTCATCATTCTCCCTTCATCAATTTTGCCTTGGAGCAGGATGGCTAGTTCTTCCTGTGTTGCTCGACAAGGCGGAGCAGATACTGTTGCTGTTCTTCATTCTTTGTTAAAGACGAGTTGTACTTCTGCCTCAGTGCAATGGCTCTGTCTGCAGGATCATTTACCACTTTCATTTGTGATGCTGCCATGCAAAGTTCTTGACAGCAAAGATCATTGTTCCATTCCACAGGATCTTTAACCAAGGGTTCTAAGGTTGCACTTGATGCTAATTTCTTTTGATAATTCAGCTGGCGCTTTTATCGAGCAATTTTTCTTTTTCTTTTCCATGTAGCAGGACATCAACTGCCTGCCATGCTGCATGACAAAACATCATTGCACTGCATGATGAGAAACTGCTTGACTTCATCAATTTTCATTGTTGTCAATGCATCAGTAAGTAAGTCCCTTCGGCTGCTCCCTTGTTTGCACTTGGGGTCGCCACATCAAATCCAAGGTGGATCTGCATGTTGAATTGGCACAAGTTTTAGGCCGGATGCCCTTCCTGACGCAACTCCACATTACATGGAGAAATGTGGCAGGGGTGGGACTTGAACCCGGAACCTTCTGAACTGAAACCAAGCGAATTAACCACTTGGCCACCACCCCTGTATCACTTGTGGCAATATCAAAGAGACCCTGCAGGTGGATCAGGAACTGATCCTGGTTCATTTTGTCATAATCACTGTTTCTCTTCTGATTTTTCTTCAGCTTCACATAGTCATCATTAAGCTTCATGAGGATGTGAATCACGGAGTCTTTTCTCTGATGTGGAATCCGTGCTCTCTGCCACAGTTCAATGACCCGCATCAGTCTGGGATGTTGCCTCTTTCAGTGTCAGCTTCTGATCATTGTGAAAGAACATCAGAAGTCGAAGAACATCTGTATTAGTTGGAAGATGGGTCCCAGACAGTTGGTCTGATACTTTTCCTAACAGCCAAACCTCAGCAGCACTCCTTGTACTTTTGGCCATTTTAATCTTTATCAATTACCTACAAACAGTAAGATGACAGTTAATAAGGATTATAAACTACATAATAATCAAGTTTCCAAAGTCAGAACTGTAGAGCAAATTACATTATACTTGTAAACAATTTGCAGATTATACACAGTCGTTCTGTTACTAAGATCAGCAAAGACTCTTTAAATAATAATAGAAGTAGATAACAAATGGTTACACATTAGGTAATAACAATTTGTATGCAAAAATCTTACATTTCAAGTGAAAATCATTAGCAGTAATGGTATATTTGTTACTTCACAGTAGCAATGTTTTTTGGACAATTTACCCTTTAAATTGAAATATGGGGCGAAATTGTGTCACTTTGAGTGACCAACACGTGTCAATCTGCCTAATTTTTGCACTGCATATGTTATTCACGAGATAGAACATTTTTAAAACTTGTGGAGCTGGGTTATAATGAACTTTATTTTTTCCCATTATATCTTGGACAACCCTAATGTTTAGTTTTATAGAAAGTAAGGTGAAGATGACTATTCTGTTTGGTGTTATATGAATGAATCTCTGAATTTAATATGAAGAAATTTCTAAATGCTGATGGTAAACATAAAGGTGAGAATGTGTTTTTGTAAATAAACACACACATCTGATGAATATTTATATTGTATACTGTGAGAATGTTCAGTTTTTTAAAAAGTGGTGCAGAAGCTTCTTTTGAATTAGAAAAAGTTGCCAGTCTTAAAAAAACGTTTCAGCAGTGTGTAAATTTTAAGGAGGATGGACGGGTATGTGTTTGCCCAAATTACGTTACCGTAAATCAAATATGGAGAAATCAAAGAATAATACAAGGTCAATGGACAAGCCTTATCTACAAAATGTCTGAGTTTGCTGATGAATCCAAATGATCTTACTGTTTTTTTGTTGTTGTTGTTTTGTGGATAAAACTAATGTGTTGTTTCTGGTTCAAATTCTCATCCACTACAATGCCTAAAAATTTGACATGGGATACATGGGATAAATTTCATTTCCTTCTATTGAAACTGTAGTATAGAGTTTGAGCAGTGCAAGCTGACATGAGTTTATCTTCATCTACCCATCTGTAAAGGCAGCACCTATAGGGTTTGCCTTGTGGAGGATGGGCGTGGGTGTGAACTATGAGTTCCGACTCTGAAATTTCTTCTGGTAAGATTTCCTAAATTTCCTATTTTCATTTGCTGATTATGGCAGTTGTGTTTTAGGAAGAGATGCAGTGCAAAAAGTAACGTTTTGATAAGTTAAAATTGCTAACAAAAAGATTATCTTAATTTGAGTAATTTTGACTTGTCAAGAAAAAAAATATTGGAGTGACTATTTTCACCGTACGGCGGAAATAGTCTCGTAAGATATTTTCACCGTACGGTGATACAAGTGTATCAGGCTATTTTCACCGTATGTATCAGCCAATCAGAGGCCAGGCAGAAACTGTGACGTAGCATCCGGTCCAGTTTGAACGACCTCATTTCTACCATTAGAGCGATAGCGTGCGGACGTGTGATACTTCAAGTTGAGAGAAGGGCTGCAGCTATCGAATATTTTTGGAATCAAATATTCTATCGATTATTTTATCGATTAATCAAGTAAAAAAAAAAAAAGCTGCCTGTTGATTAAAAACTCTTACCAAATCTGAATTAAAGCTTTTTTTAATCATTAAACATGGCTCATTTAAAGTGTGCATCCTTTTGCTTCATGTGCGGAGGTGGAGAACAGCTAGTGGAGCAAAACATGTTTAAAATATATACAAATACACTGCTTCACTTAAAATACGCAATAAGTCCGTTTCACACGATCCGCACGGACCCTTTCTCTTAAGGCTTTATTTTATTCAGCGTGTGACTTTGCAAACTTGTAGCATCACCTGCTACATTGATTAGCACTATAGTCTCCTGTGTTTTTTGTGGGAGCGTTACAGCGCCACATACAGGCCTGGCGTATGCACTACAGCTTTAAACGAAGCCTCGAGGCAAAGAACTTCCCTCGTACATTTTTTGTAATCGAATTCTTCGAATTACTCGATGAATCGTTTCAGCCCTAGTTGAGAGATTTTGTTGATCAGAGTAATATTATAAACTATTATAGAACCAAGAATCAAATACAAGTACAAATGAAATTGTGGGCTTGTAAATCACTGTACTGTGAAAGTGGCCTATTATTATCATAGTCTGAATTAATAATACTGAGATAACCATACGGTGATAATAGCCAGCCAGCCATCCAAAAAATATTTGCCAATATTATTTGCCAAGACATTTTTACTTAAAATAAGATGAAATGTCTTGATAAGACGTTTTTACTTAGGTTTTACGAAAGTTTAAGTAAAAACGTCTTATTTCCAGTAGCTGAGATTTTTTTTTTTTTTGTCTAAATTTAAGTGAAAATGTCATAAATATTTTTTCTTGACAAGTCAACATTACTCAAATTAAGGTAAAATAATCTTAATTTGAGATATTTTGACTAATCAGTATGTCACTTTTGCAGTGTGAAAACAATCCCAAATCAATACAAAGGAGGCATACTAGAGATGTTTTGCAATTATAATTCAAATAATATCTTTGTGTCGATTTCACATTATTTCAACATTTCACTAATCACATCTCAAAAATATGATCATCCTATAGATGAGGAGACTTTGCCACCTCCAGAAAAGAGAGGTCGCATGGAGACACAAGAGTGGCTGACAGAGACGGCAAAAGACGGCACAGTGTAGCATGAAGAACAGATCATAAAAATTAAAGTTAACCCTTGTGTTTCCCTGGGGTCCGTATGGACTCCAGAGGCCACTTTGACGCTGCATATCTCTGTAATATTTTTATCTAATGAGCTGAATTTTCGGATGTAAGTTCACTTTTATGACTTTTTTTTGAAAAATTGATCGAACCATAACAATGTTATGAGCAGGAGTAACATAGTAGTCCCTCTTGGGTCCATTTGGACCCCAAATTGTTTCTTGAATATCTTTGTGATTAAACATCCGTTTTTTTTTTATATATATACTTGGGTTCTATCTTTAGACTTACTTCTTACAAATGTACTGAAACAATTTTTTTTACTTTTTATTCTTGTTATTTGTTTTTTTGGGCCTCTTAATATAAAAAACACAAACTCTTGACCAAACAACTACAAAAAATACAAAAAAAAAAAAATTATTCTCAACATGGTTCGGACTGTCTGTGTTGTGTGGGCCGCCAGAAGAGGAGGTACTGCTGGCCCACCACCAGAGGGCGCCCTGCCTGAAGTGCGGGCTTCAGGCACGAGAGGGCGCTGCCGCCACGGACACAGCCGGGAGTGACAGCTGTTACTCATTATGTCCTGACAGCTGTCACTCATTCTTCATCATCCCACTCCATAAAACCCAGACGTCATCTCCACCTCATCGCCGAGATATCGTACTTCAATGGAGGTAATATCCTCAGCCATTTGTGTTTACTTATAAGCTGTATATTGTGAGTGTTTGCAGGAGTACCGGTCCCTCTTCCTGTGGAGGCTGAGTGAGTGCAGGACGGCACTCTTTTCCTCTGAGGGATCACTGTAAATTCATCAGCATATTGAGTGAGAGGTGGAGGTGGCATTCCCACCGTTATTGTTACGGGGTGTACACACACCCACACTTGACTGTCTTTGTTCTTCGCCAGCAGTACCAGATCTGACAGTCGGGGACGGTGATCACCTGGGAATTCGGGACTTGGCGGCTCCAGTATTCACCAGGTTCGGTGGCGGCGGAAATCGTGTGGTTCCGGCTCTTCTCAGGACAGACGTCTTCTATCCTCGAGCCTGCCCACACGTCACCTTTGTGGATTGACTGTAATCATATTCTGAGATTGTCTGTGTATTCGTTGTGCACCTTCACAACATTAAATTGTTATATTTTGGCTCATCTATTGACCGTTCATTTGCGCCCCCTGTTGTGGGTCCGTGTCACTACACTTTCACAACAGTCTGGTCCTTTGAGGGGTGGAATTAGTAAAAATTTAGTATAAGTGCCATTTTACATTATTATAACTGTTTTTATTGGGTGTTTGTCTTTTTAACTATAAAGCACTTTGGTATTTCTGTCCTTCTCCCTAACCCCCTGCTGAGTAGAGTGTAATGGCCTCATTTACATAACACTGGTGACAAGCTGGGCTGTTCACAGCCGCCATTTGGCACCACCTTGTCATGAAAGGAAGAAGTGCCATTTTGCACCACTCTGGTAGTTCTATTAAGACCCCCTGACACTTTAACAACTTTGATTTGTGCAATTTGTGCATGTACTCTGCCGTGCATGACAGTAAATTTGTCTCAAACTGCTGTAACCGTTGCGCAGATTCATGAGCAAAGAAAATTTTGAAATGTTCAAAACCTTCATCACGCATTAATGATGTGAACTTCAAGTGAACATTGCACAAACAAGTCAAAAACACTGCATGTGAGTACGAGTTTTTGCGTCAGCACATTGCATCAGTGCGCAGCTCGGCTGAATGATTATACCGAGATGTTAAATCTATCATAAACATACTTTTACAGCTACACACAAGAAGGGATGAACATGCAACTGTTTTACCAAGCTATTACAATATAAACACAACAAATAATTACCTTTTTAGACAGCTCCAAATGCTTTCTCCACCTTATTCAGCACGCGAGTGAGAGAGAAAATCTGCTGCTAGAGCGGTCTTCTGTGATTCCAGAAGCAATTACAGCCATTTTCAACAGCAAACTCAAAGAGAAAATGATTAATCTGCTACAAAATAATTATTTTATATACGCAGCGTCCAGTGCACAACTCATGTCATCCAGTGGAACAAAGCACGGTGTCCAGCTGGGATCATCAGGGCGATGAGCGTGCGTGTGTGCGGATCAAAGTCATGCAAGTGTCAGGGCACCTTAAGGACACACAAAGGTCCAGGCAAAAGGTGTAGGTCGGGTGGGCAGGCGGAGGTCAGACACAAAGGTGTGGTCCAAAACACAAGGATGACTGGAGAGCAAGGCACAGGGCACAAGACAATTTGGCACTGGGGTGGAAAAGAGATGGGACAGAGTTTACTTTACACTATTTACTGTTGTGGTAACAACTGGACAGCGTGTCGGGTCTACATTGTAAATAATAAATTGTTCTTAATGTTTTACCTGGTGAAATGCATATTAAATAAAAAACTGAATTGTGATACCTATACTAACTTTAAAATGAGATCACATTACTGAATATCCACCTTTAACATCTTTATGCTATTGAGTCAGATTTTTAAAAAGTGCCAAAGTGGATTTTATCTGATCAGGGGCGAGAATGTGTAAATGAGGTATGTGCATTTTTAACACACATACACAAGTACTTTGGTGTTTACGATGTTTAAGGAAGTATACATTGTGTGTTTCCCCTTTTTCTTTAGCTCAACCACAACCTCGGTGGCTTTCTGGGTATAAAGAGGAGTGTAACAGCTGCTTATCATCCGCAGACAAATGGATGAGATGAAAAGACAAATGACAACATAAAAAAACGTCAAGTGGTTTCTCTATGACCTATCAATATTCCAGTCTTTGTCACATCATACACTGACAGCTAAAAGTCTTCATTCACCTGCTCCAATCCAGAGTGGAGCAGGTGAATGAAGCTGCTCCATTCACCTGCCTCAGTCTGGAGGCTTCATATATCTGCTTGTTCTTTTACTTTCTTTTTGTCTCTCTCTCTGTCTTTTAGAGCACTGAGAAAGTTGGTCAATGATTGGCAAAAACAACTGGGATGTGTATTTGGATGCATCTGTTCTTGCTCAGATCAAAAGTCCACACCTCCACCAAACACACCCTTTTCATATTGATGTATGGAAGGGAGGCCGTATTCCCCTCACAGGTTCCCGTAGATGTGTCGGTAAATTTGGAATGATGGCTTGTGGGTCTGTAGCTAAAGTACACGCTGTGCACTACTAATAAAAGGGACCTCAAATTTTATTGAAATGAAAACATATGCTTGTACGAGCAGATTACATTCAAATCTGAATCATGTCATTTCAGCTTTCATTAAGTGTTTCTGGGAGGAGAACACATACAAGACATTTATTGGTGAGAAAACACAAAAATGGAGGAAGCAAGCGCATGTTTTAAATTAAGGCAGCGAATTGTTTATGAGAAAAAAATTCTAAAGAAGCATGAGGATGTGGTATGCGGTGTTCGACAATAGGTTCTTCTTTTCAACACGAGAAAGCGAGGAAGGAAAGGGGGTGATGTGCTGCTATTTTTTAGATGATTGTTTTGATTTTCTGTCCACATTCAAATCCGTGTTAATTACAGAATGCCTTATTATTATCAGGGCTGTGAAAAAACTCTGCGGATCTGAAGAATTCTGCAAATTTCATCATGGGGGGGGGGGGGGGGGGTCTTAGTGTTTTACTCTGTAATCGTGATATCGTCACTGATTGTGACTTTTTTAAAATTAATATACGAGGTCTGTCAATAAAGTAACGGTCCTTTTTATTTTTTTCAAAAACTATATGATTTCATTCATATGTTTTTACGTCAGACATGCTTGAACCCTCGTGCGCATGCGTGAGTTTTTCCACACCTGTCGGTTACGTCATTTGCCTGTGAGCACGCCTTGGGAAGGAGTGGTCCCGCCCCCTCGTCGGATTTTCATTGTCTGGAAATGGTGGAATGAAAAGGACTTTTTTTCCATCAGTATTTTTTCAGAAGCTGTTAGAGACTGGCACCTGAAAACCATTCGAAAAATTTATCTGGCTTTCGGTGAAAATTTTACGGGCTTCACAGAGAATAAGGTCTGTTAGTACAGCTTTAAGGACCCCTTTAAGGACGCTTGGCATGCCGCGCTCCGAGCTGCGACGACGCGGCACAAGCCACCAGACCATTTCTAAACGGATGGCTCTGTGAATACGAGACTGTCGTGTGCTCTTTCTCTGGTTATCACAAGAGCTGGACATCAGCCATTTTCCAGCAGATTTCACTTTTAACAAGAGATTTTGTCATGGAAAGCCGCGCGGAGGCTTCGCGCGTAAAGACCGATTCACTTTGGAAGCGAGACAACGGAACACCTCCATTTCGGCATGTTAGAGGACAAGTTTGGACATGTCCAGCTCTCCACAATTTCTCTGATACTTACTGGACTGGTAAGCATTGAAGGCCGAGAATTTAATGTCCTACAGGACTTCTTGATATTGTGTTTTCTACAATTATATATATATATATATATATATATATATATATATGTGTGTGTGTGTGTGTGTGTGTGTGTGTGTGTGTGTGTGTGTGTGTGTGTGTGTGTGTGTGTGTATTTCATCATTAAAATGGCTTTAATATTCTATATCCTATAATTTAGAATTATTTGTACAGTTTGCTAATTTTTGCATTTATTCTGATGCAGTAAATACAGTATCAAAATACTATGTCGGTTTACATTTCACATAACATGCTACAATTGTTTGGGCTATAATGATTCGGGCTATAATGATTCTCCAGCACTTAAGATGCACGGCCGCAAGACGACAGCACAGAAGATCAACGTTGTACTAATCGAGTTCAGACCCGTTGGTGAGTTGTTCGCCTGCCTGAGTTCATGTTGAGGGTGTGGCTTGTTTAAACGGTTTGCTTGCCAATGAATTTGTTCGTTATACTTTTCCTGCACAAGTTCAGTACATTTACCCAATTTTCTTCTGTCATCCTGGTATTCGATTTTACTACCAGCCCAATTCAAGGAGGAGGTTTGCTTTGTGGGTCACCCAAAATGAATAATGCTACAGCTGCACATCTTACAATTGGATATAAATCAGATTCACTTCATGGATTACATACTTACGTGATAAAAATCTAATTTGGTCTTTTTGCTTCATAATATCAGGACCCCATTGAGTACTTATTTCAATCACAGTGCACACACTGTCTAAACTCAGTGATGTCCTTTTAAGAAAATTTGGTCATAGTTGTGCGCTTCTCCTTCCTGAAACAGGCTTCTGTTTAATGCACATTACAAGTACTGTATGTATTTACCACAGTTATGGCACATAATGGTATCTCGCCCAAAATCTATTGTTTTTTTATTGCAGTCAAAAAGATTTGGGCTTCAGATGATGTAGGAAAAGTGGAAACAGTTGTTGGTCCTTAAAGTTTGTATGACACATCCTTTCGGACTTTTCAGGGGTCACATTGGCTGACTGATGACGTAAGACACTATTCATTTATTTATTCAAGTCTGAAAACACAAACATTATTCAATCATTGCTATGCTACAAGTCTTGTGTGTGTGTTTGTGTTTTACAGGTTATAGATGCATATATTGATATTCTTGTGGAGAAACAGCAGACAAGTGAATGCTTTTTTGTTTTCTTCCTCTGTTACTTTATAATTCTTTGTGTACAACATTTGAGTGATTTTATTTTAACAGATCCCTGTTCATCATCTGAATACTGTGCTAGCATCCAGTCTGCTTGTACATGGCAGTTTCCAAGCACTCAAAGGTAATTTTGAAACTTTTTGATCTCGTAATACACAGTATAACATTGCATAAGTATGCATATCATTAATTAATTTGTCATCAAATGCATACTTCAAATAAAATTGCCAACACACAAAAAATGGATTTGCCCTCTGAATGTCGGCTCCCACTGGATTTTATTAGTATGTAGCCTCGCTCATCACAGTGCATCAGAAATAAACATTTCAGCTGACTGCTGATGCTTCGGACCTTGTTCTTCATGTTTTAATATAAATACATTTTAGAGTGTCAACCATTCAGAGAAACAGATTGTGCTGATTGATCTCCTTGCAAATGAGGCCATTTATGAGTGCAAGATTCTGCAAAATTGGAGGTGAAGTTTTTAATAATCTCACTTTTTTGTTGACCTCAGCCTGGTTTTTGTATCTAAAGAACCTGCCTCATCCTTTCATTGCTGTTGTAACAACGATTAGGATTTTTTTGAGAAGGGCTGGCTGTGGTGATACAGACAGGTGGGCTACCAGAACGCTGGAGCACAAGACACAGGAGGACGGCAACAGCTGTGGGAATTTAGTGTTAATGGTAATCATCTTCTCTATGTTTTATGAGACCATTGATACTGTATTTACTGCATCGGAATAAATGCAAAAATTAGCAAACTGTACAAATAATTCAAAATTACAGGATATAGAATATTAAAGACATTTTAATGATGAAATATGTATATATAATTGTAGAATAATGCATAGGCAATAACTGTTGGCCTTATTTTCTGTGAAACTTCCATCATGGCTTGCAAGTGTGGGATGAAGGGAAAATAGGAGAGACAGATTAAAATGATTGATTCAAATTCAATACAGATAGTTGGTTCTCATACCTGTTTTTGGTCCTGCACTAATGTCAGTTCAAACTGTACACATCTTAACAGCGATTTATGTTTCAGTCAGTTTAGATCTTGTGTAGCACCCATTACGGCTTGCTTTGCATAAATATCACATTGACCTACTGTTTACTGGAAATTGGGCTGTCTTCATGTTCCAAAATCCTTTCATAAGGTTTTATGTGAATAATATTGTATTTTGTTTTTAATGGTATCCCGTCTGCATTTGACAGTGTTACTAGGTGTCCTTGAATTGGGCCGTTGTAATCGTCCTAAACAATAATAGAGGGCTGTGAAATGAAAATTGTGAAATCAGAGGAAAATTTGCAGGGAGTCTGGAAGAGGGCAGGGGGCAGCCCCCCTGGAGCCGGGGTCTATGGGCCTGTAGGACCCCAGAAACCAAATTAATTTTGTATCTAATGATACATTTTCAACATCTCCTGTAAGAAAAAAAATCTCAAAAGAAGTGCATATTTAAATGATCCCAGATTCAACCTTTCATTTGAACTGTCAATGATAATGTTGAAATAACAGAATATGACATAGAAGTAGGACCTGGAATGATTTTCTTTTTAATTGTAAACCAAATTATGCATCAACTCAGAACAGTTAAACTACATGCAATTCATGAAGATGAAAAAGACTGTTAAAGCATTTCAAAAACCACAAATAAAGCTTGTAGAATATTTTGTAAACCATGGTAAAATATCAATAACACACCTTATAGTAAAAAAAGTGACATTCTTGTGTAAATTCCTGTAAATCCACTCAAAGCCACAATGTCTTTTTTTCCAATGAAAGAAAGTCTACATTCATTAAAAAAGTAAATTAGTGACGATATCACGTCACTGATTGACCCCCCATGATGAATTTTGCAGAATTCCTCGGATCCGCAGAGTTTTTTCACAGCCCTGATAATAATAAGGCATTCTGTAATTAACACAGATTTGAATGTGGACAGAAAATCAAAACAATCATCTAAAAAATAGCAGCACATCACCCCCTTTCCTTCCTCGCTTTCTCGTGTTGAAAAGAAGAAACTCTTGTCAAACAGCGCACACCACATCCTCATGCTTCTTTAGAATTTTCTCATAAACAATTCGCTGCCTTAATTTAAAACATGCGCTTGCTTCCTCCATTTTTGTGTTTTCTCACCAATAAATGTCTTGTATGTGTTCTCCTCCCAGAAACACTTAATGAAAGCTGAAATTACATGATTCAGATTTGAATGTAATCTGCTCATACAAGCATATGTTTTCATTTCAATAAAATTTGAGGTCCCTTTTATGAGTAGTGCATAGCGTGTACTTTAGCTATCGACCCACAAGCCATCATCCCAAATTTACAGACACATCTACGGGAACCGGTGAGGGGAATACGGCCTCCCTTCCATACATCAATATGAAAATTGTGTGTTTGGTGGCGGTGTGGACTTTTGTCATGGATTATTCATTTTCTCTTTGAGTTTGCTGTTAAAAACAGTTGTAATTTCTTCCGGAATCACAGAAGACCGCTCTACCAGCAGATTCTCTCTCACTCGCGTGCTGAATGAGGTGGAGAAAGCATTTGGAGCCGTCTAAAAAGGTAATTATTTGTTGTGTTTATATTGTAATAGCTTGTAAAAACAGTTGTATGTAGCTGTAAAAGTATGTTTATGATAGATTTAACATCTCGGTATAATCGTTCAGCCGAGCTGCGCTCTGATGTGATGCGCTGACGCAATCACTCGCACTCACATGCAGTGTTTTTGACTTGTTTGTGCAATGTTCACTTGAAGTTCACATTGTTAATGCGTGATGAAGGTTCTGAACATTTCAAAATTTTCTTTGCGCATGAATCTGTACAACGTTTACACCAGTTTGAGACAAATTTACTGTCATACATGGCAGAGTACATGCAAGTGCACGAATCAAAGTCGTTAACGTGTCAGGGGGCCTTAATACAACTACCAGAGTGGTGCAAAATGGCACTTCTTCCTTTCATGACAAGGTGGTGCCAAATGGCGGCTGTGAACAGCCCGGCTTGTCACCAGTGTTATGTAAATGAGGCCATTACGCTCTACTCAGCAGGGGGTTAGGGAGGACAGAAATACCAAAGTGCTTTACAGTTAAAAAGACAAACACCCAATAAAAACAATTATAATAATAATGTAAAATGGCACTTATACTACATTTTTATTAATTCCACCCCAGACAGTCCGAACCATGTTGAGAATATTTTTTTTTTTTTTGTATTTTTGTAGTTGTTTGGTCAAGATTGTGTTTTTTATATAAAGAGGCCCAAAAACAAATAACAAATTGGGGTCCAAATGAACCCAAGAGGGACTACTATGTTACTCCTGCTCATAACATTGTTATGGTTCGATCAATTTTTCAAAAAAAAATTTTTCCTCTGAAAAGTCATAAAAGTGAACGTATATCCGAAAATTCAGCCCATTAGATAAAAATATTACAGAGATATGCAGCGTCAAAGTGGCCTCTGGAGTCCATACGGACCCCAGGGGAACACAAGGGTTAATTTTAAGTTTTAAGATATGGAACAGTAGGAGTAAGAGGTCAACACAGTTTATGTTTGCATTCTTGGTGACATTTATTGCTTACAGATTGTCTGCACATACATGGCACTGCCACAACATCTCCTTTCTGCATTTGCCACATGTGAGTTTGTTACAATAAACACAACACTTAGTGGCATGGTTTTTGTTGCAGCAACACTTCACCTGGCACAATGCCCTTTTCCCTGGGACAGGTGTGGGTGGTTGTTGCTGAATGTTTTCCTGATTTACATCCTTGGCTGCCATATGAGTCTGTGCAAGCTCACCTGCAAGCTCCACCAAGAAGTCCATCCGTCTCTCCTTGACCCCAGTGCATGCCTGATAAAGCACATGTGCATTCAGTGCTGCAATGTCAATCATGTTGTAAAACACAGCAACTGGCCAACGCCGTGTTCCTGAACGTACAGTGTACTTTCGCACCATCTGGTCCATGACATCCACACCGCATTTCATGCTGTTGTAGTCGGTGACTGTGTTAGGCTTTTTTTTTCGGGAATGCCCAGTCTCCACCACACTGTGCATGCTACTGAGGATGCAGACAGTCTTTCTCCGTTTGGGCGCATAAACAGTCAGTGTGGCACCAGAGGTTGAAAACACCTGTGTGCTGAATTCCTCGTGGTCCAAAGTCTTTTTGGCAGAGTCTGGAAGCTCACGGCAAATCTTATTTACTGTGCCAAGGAGGGTGGTCTTCCGGCTGAGCAGTCGTTGTGCTAGTGACAATGAAGTAAAAAAACTGTCTGTGGTAACGGTTCTTCCTTTGTCCACAAATGGTTTCATAAGCTTCATCACCACATTTTCCGATAGTCTCTCCCCCGTGGGATGACTGGGGTCTTTGCCAAGATATGGGATGATGTTGCATACATACTTGGATTTTAGGTCACATGCCACCCAGAACTTTATGCCAAACTTCTCAGGTTTTGTTGCAATGTACTGCAGGAAACAGCAGCGAGTCTTAGTTGGTAAAAGTTGCTCATCTATGGCGATGTGCCTGCCTGGGTTGTAAGAAGTGATGCAGTTGGCAACAAAAGACCCCCAAACGTCAGAGATTGCAGCAAACCTGTCATTTGCAACACGTTCACTGCGTGTGGCCTCGTCATCGAAGCGTAGATGTCGCATGATGTCCTGGAAGCGGTTTCGAGCCATAATCTTTTTGATCAGGGGCACTCCCAGTGTTGCTGACCATGTGTCATGCAGCGCTGGAAGGTGGACAATCCCTCGCAGGAGGAGGATGGCAATGAACGCCATTAGTTCAGGGAGAGCCATGGACCAGTTTCCATGCTGTGTCTGGCGTGCATGCTGGACAGTCCTCTCCTGAATGGTCCCAAGCATTTCCAGAGTTATGAAACAGAGGAAACTCTGTAAGCGACTCAACACCTTTGTTCTGGCCAAAGCAGTTGGCTCTCCATCTGTGGCATGACATTCAATTGGGCTGTGATGCAGAGGCCTTCCGATCTGTTCTTCATGCCACACTGTGCCATCTTTTGCCGTCTCTGTCAGCCACTCTTGTGTCTCCATGCGACCTCTCTTTTCTGGAGGTGGCAAAGTCTCCTCATCTATAGGGTGATCATATTTTTGAGATTTAGTGAAATGTTGAAATAATGTGAAATCGACACAAAGATATTATTTGAATTATAACTGCAAAACATCTCAAGTATGCCTCCTTGGTATTGATTTGGGATTTTCACACTGCAAAAAGTGATATATTGATTAGTCAAAATAGCTCAAAGTAAGATTATTTTACCTTAATTTGAGTAATGTTGACTTGTCAAGAAAAAATATTTATGACATTTTCACTTAAATTTAGACAAAAAAAAAATCTCAGATACTGGAACTAAGATGTTTTTACTTAAACTTTCGTAAAACCTAAGTAAAAATGTCTTATCAAGACATTTCATCTTATTTTAAGTAAAAATATATTAGCAAATATTTTTTGGATGAAAAATAGCATGGAAGGCTATTTTCACCGTACGGTGATAATAGCCTGGCTGGCTATTTTTCACCGTATGGTTATCTCAGTATTAATTCAGACTATGATAATAATAAGCCACTTTCACAGTACAGTGATTTACAAGCGCACAATTTCATTTGTACTTGTATTTGATTCTTGGTTCGTGTAGCGGCTGCACTCTGCGTTGTGTTGTTATGACTCCGCCCATTCGCTCCCCTCGGGACGCAAACTCACGAGCTCCGGCATGGGAGTCGGACTCTCTAACCAGAAGGCTAAAACCCAGGGCTCTGGCCTTGTGACCAGAGAAACCTTTTGAGCTGTTGAGAGTGAGGTTTACTAACTACATCTGCACAGCGACACCTGCTGGCCTCCATTACATTCGCATTCCTCTACAGTCTATGATGAAACGATTCATCGAGTAATTCAATTACAAAAAAATGTACGAGGCAAATTCTTTGCCTTTAAAGCTGTAGTACATACGCCAGGCCTGTATGTGGCGCTGTAACGCTCCCACAAAAAACACAGAAGAAGACCATAGTGCTAATCAAGTTTGCAAAGCCACACGCTGAGTAAAATAAAGCCTTTTAAGAGAAAGGGTCCGCGCGGATCATCTGAAACGGACTTATTGCGCATTTTAAGTGAAGCAGTGTGTTTGTATATATATATATATATATATATATATATATATATATATATATATATATATATATAAAAAACATGTTTTGCTCCACTAGCTGTTCTCCACCTCTGCAGATGAAGCGAAAGGATGCACACTTTAAATGAGCCATGTTTAATGATTAAAAAAAGCTTTAATTCAGATTTGGTAAGAGTTTTTAATCAACAGGCAGCTTTTTTTTTTTACTCGATTAATCAATAGAATATTTGATTCCAAAAATATTCGATAGCTGCAGCCCTTCTCTCAACTTGAAGTATCACACGTCCGCACGCTATCGCTCTAATGGTAGAAATGAGGTCGTTCAAACTGGACCGGATGCTACGTCACAGTTTCTGCCTGGCCTCTGATTGGCTGATACATACGGTGAAAATAGCCTGATACACTTGTATCACCGTACGGTGAAAATATCTTATGAGACTATTTCCGCCGTACGGTGAAAATAGTCACTCCAATATTTTTTTTCTTGACAAGTCAAAATTACTCAAATTAAGATAATCTTTTTGTTAGCAATTTTAACTTATCAAAATGTTACTTTTTGCACTGCATCTCTTCCTAAAACACAACTGCCATAATCAGCAAATGAAAATAGGAAATTTAGGAAATCTTACCAGAAGAAATTTCAGAGTCAGAACTCAGCACAAGGGTTATTTCTTCTCCATCGGAGTCACAGGGGTTGACGTGGTCAAGGATCATGTCCAAAGTCTGCTGAGTGCTGTAAACCTTCGGCATCTTTGCTTCTCAGTGAACAGAGTCAGTGAACTATGTGTCGTGAGCTGGCTATTTATCCACCTGGCCTGGATTGTCATAGTTCACACCCACGCCCATCCTCCACAAGGCAAACCCTATAGGTGCTGCCTTTACAGATGGGTAGATGAAGATAAACTCATGTCAGCTTGCACTGCTCAAACTCTATACTACAGTTTCAATAGAAGGAAATGAAATTTATCCCATGTATCCCATGTCAAATTTTTAGGCATTGTAGTGGATGAGAATTTGAACCAGAAACAACACATTAGTTTTATCCACAAAAAAAACAAAACAAAAAACAGTAAGATCATTTGGATTCATCAGCAAACTCAGACATTTTGTAGATAAGGCTTGTCCATTGACCTTGTATTATTCTTTGATTTCTCCATATTTGATTTACGGTAACGTCATTTGGGCAAACACATACCCGTCCATCCTCCTTAAAATTTACACACTGCTGAAACGTTTTTTTTAAGACTGGCAACTTTTTCTAATTCAAAAGAAGCTTCTGCACCACTTTTTAAAAAACTGAACATTCTCACAGTATACAATATAAATATTCATCAGATGTGTGTGTGCAAAATTGATGAAGGGAGAATGATGACATATTGACATAACATTTGAAAGAAAAACAACAATCTGAAGATATTTTAAGACATGGACCTTGGTTTTAGATCAATATGTTGTATTAAATTAGTAAATTAGTGAAGAAATTATTATTTTTTTCGAAAGCAATTCCTCATCGCTACCCCAAGTGCAAACAAGGGAGCAGCCGAAGGGACTTACTTACTGATGCATTGACAACAATGAAAATTGATGAAGTCAAGCAGTTTCTCATCATGCAGTGCAATGATGTTTTGTCATGCAGCATGGCAGGCAGTTGATGTCCTGCTACATGGAAAAGAAAAAGAAAAATTGCTCGATAAAAGCGCCAGCTGAATTATCAAAAGAAATTAGCATCAAGTGCAACCTTAGAACCCTTGGTTAAAGATCCTGTGGAATGGAACAATGATCTTTGCTGTCAAGAACTTTGCATGGCAGCATCACAAATGAAAGTGGTAAATGATCCTGCAGACAGAGCCATTGCACTGAGGCAGAAGTACAACTCGTCTTTAACAAAGAATGAAGAACAGCAACAGTATCTGCTCCGCCTTGTCGAGCAACACAGGAAGAACTAGCCATCCTGCTCCAAGGCAAAATTGATGAAGGGAGAATGATGACATATTGACATAACATTTGAAAGAAAAACAACAATCTGAAGATATTTTAAGACATGGACCTTGGTTTTAGATCAATATGTTGTATTAAATTAGTAAATTAGTGAAGAAATTATTTTTTTTTCGAAAGCAATTCCTCATTGTAAAAAATTACCCCTTTTTGAGTGACCAGTAAATATTCACCAATCAAGCTAAAAACAAAAAGGCATAAATGAAATGTTAGTAGGAAGGCATAGAACAAAATGAAAATTGTGGAAGAAAACTTCTTGAAAGTTCGTATTTTTGGACCACCCTACTAAACATGGTCTGTTTTCCATCAGATATTGTGTTGAACAAATATGGAATGATAAAAGAAATGTAACACAGAGCTCATCATCACTGCAAACTTTTAAAAGAAAACTGCCTTTACATTTAGTTCATGAAGCTTAGTTTTGTTTTTTAAGCCCCGTTCACATTGGCGTATTCGTAGAGCTGCAGATTGTGGTGTTGTGTTTCATTTAAATATGCCCCAAATGTGTGCGTACTCGTGTTCGTTTCATACTTGCAACTGCGTGTGTTCAGTTTTTAATGTGTGCACACAGTCGCGTGTACCTTGCCGCTATTTAAAACCAGTTCACTCCTGCCGGCTGTGCAGAACACATCACTGCACTTGGAAAACAGTGGACTGTATCAGGAGGTTTTTACAGTTGTAGCCAAAGCTGCTATTTGCTGCCTTTGTGGAAGTGCACCCTGTTCTCTACTGCACCGTGTGGTGCAGAGTCACAGCTCTTTTCAGGTTTGATCAGACCTGATCGATCAGAGCGTTTGATAAGCGCACCGACATGCAGCGACGAGGCTTTTATTTTAAAGTCACAGGTTTGATCAGACACACACACACAGAGAAAGAGAGAGCACGCGACCTGCTGTTTCTGGATTTCTGAGTTGTGGTTCGATTCCCTGTCCTGAGCACACAGGTGCTGTGGGCTGTGTGATCATGTTCTCCCGCTGGATGCAGCACTCAGTTTTTGGTTGTGTACAGGAGCACAGTGTTGCACAGACCTGCTTAAAACTGTGTCCAGCACTCTACACCGAAGTAAATTAAACATGTTTAATTCCTTCCGTCCTACGCGCGTAGACCTCAACATACTGCTGCGCAGGGAGAAAAAACTCGACGTAGAGCTGCTCAACTCGGCTTAGACGATACGCTGCAATGAGCAGCTCTACAAATACGCCAATGTGAAAGGGGCTTTAAGTCTCTTGAAGGTTGTGTCCTTCAGCAAGTACCAGTCTGGTCAAAAGATGCATCCAGCAATACTAAATAGGTGCACAACTGGAGGTGGCTGGAATCTGCAAGTGTTGCCATGCCAGACTTGCAAAAATGGGACGTTTGAAATGATGAGCCTTTCAGTAGACAAGTATGTCTGTAAATCAGGCCTCCAGAAGCTCACTGAAAACACGACTTTCTAACAAGAATTTCTGTTTGTGCATGTCTGCCCTTTGTCTTGGCTATTGATAAGAAAATGTGCCATCAATTCATAGTTAAAGCAGTTGTGGGGGATGCTTGGAGGGGCATTTGTAGCATTGTTCTGGAACAGGTGTTAATGTTCATGTCGTTGTAAGTTGGAGGCTACATGCCTTCCTATTAGGATGATAATCAGAGTTTCAATTGGTCCATACAGTATCGTGTGACCAGTGAAATGTCACACGATCTTCTTGCATATAGTTGGTACTAATGGAAAGGAAATCTTCTGAACAAATTTGTTGAACTATTTAAGATAATCAGTTTTATTTTAGAGTAATCTTGACATAATTCTCACAATCCCAATTTTTTCTCCAAAGGTTATAATTAAAGTATGATTACAATTATCTATTTTGGTTAAAATTACAGATTACATGAAAAAATGTAATGATTATAATTGATGACAGTTACCCTATGTCTGCAATAGCTATTTTTTTTTTTATAATATTTTAGCAGATTGAAACACAATGTCAGTACATAGTTATGCTATATTTCCTCTTCCTTTCATTAGTGTAAACTAATTTTGACATGTTCATGTTGCTATAGTCATCTAATGACAATATTCACCTTTACATGCAAATCTTTTTTTAAATTGAAAAGAGACTTATTGCTGTATGCTGTATTATGCCCACAATGACAATGTGAAAATAGTTTGTTTTTTTATTTAGATTTTTGCAAATTTATTAAAAATAAAAAAATGTAGAAATCACATGTACATGAGTATTGAAAGCCTTTGCCATGAAGCTCAAAATTGCGCTCAGGTATGCACCTGTTTCCACTGATCATCCTTGAGATGTTTCTACAGCTTAATTGGAGTCCAGCTGGGGTAAATTCAGTTGATTGGACATGATTTGGAAAGACACATATGTGTCTACATATAAGGTCCCACAGTTGACAGTGCATTGTCAGAGCACAAACCAAGCAGTCAAAGGAATTGTGTGTACAGACCTCAGAGACAGGATTGTCCAAAGGCACAAATCTGGCGAAGGATACAGAAACATTTCTGCTGCTTTAAAGGTCCCAAAGCAGCAGTAAAAACACATGTAAGATGTTCAGATCCACCAGGACTCTTCCTCGAGCTGTCCACCTGTCTAAACTGAGCGACTGGGGGAGAAGGGCCTTAGTCAGGGAGGTGACCAAGAACCCGATGTCATTCTGTCAGAGCTCCAGCATTCCTCTGAGAGAAAGGAGAACCTTCCAGAATGACAACCATCTCTGCAGCAATCCACCAATCAGGCCCATATGGTAGAGTGGCCAGATGGAAGCCGCTCCTTAAGCTGCGGTTACACTTCCATGACTTTGATGCATGCACTTGCACACATTTCGTCGTGATGATCCCACCCGCTGCGCTCCCAGCTGGACACTGTGCTTTGTTCCACTGCCTGCCACATGCTCTGCGCTAGACACTGCGTATATAAAATTATTATTTCGTAGCGGATTAATCATTTTCTCTGTAAGTTGCCTGTTGAAGAGAGCTCCAATCGCTTCCTGAATCACAGAGGACCACGCGCTCATTCAGTGCACGTGCTGAATGAGCTGGAGAAAGCATTTGGAGCCGTCTAAAAAGGTAATTATTTGTCATGTTTACATTGTAATGGCTTGGTAAAACAGTTCCACGTTCTTTCCTTCTTGTCTGTGTTGTGTGTGGGCCACCAGAAGAGGAGGTACTGCTGGCCCACCACCAGTGGGCGCCCTGCCTGAAGTGCGGGCTTCAGGCACGAGAGGGCGCTGCCGCCATGGACACAGCCGGGGGTGACAGCTGTCACTCATTACCTCTTGACAGCTGTCACCCATCAACTCAACATCATCTCACTCCATAAAGACCAGACGTCATCTCCAACTCGTTGCCAAGATATCATACTTCATTGGAGGTAATATCCTCAGCCGTTTAACAATATTGTTTGTATATTGTGAGTGTTTGCAGGAGTACCGGTACCGCTGTCAGTGGAAGCTGAGAGAGCACTAGAAGGCACTCTTTTTCCCTGAGGAATCTTCCGTACTCTGCAAGTTATTGAGTGAGAGGTGGAGGTGGCATTCCCACCGCTGTTGTTACTGGGTGTACACACACCCACACTTGACTGTCTTTGTTCTCGCCAGCAGTACCAGATCCGACAGTCGGGGACGGTGATCACCTGGGAATTCGGGACTTGGCGGCTCCAGTATTCACCAGGTTCTGTGGTGGCGGAAATCGTGTGGTTCCGGCTCTTCTCAGGACGGACGTCTTCTATCCTCAAGCCTGCCCACACGTCACCTTTGTGATTGACTGTAATTATATTCTGTGATTGTCT
The DNA here is from genome assembly GCF_902500255.1 of Thalassophryne amazonica. Classification (NCBI taxonomy): domain Eukaryota; kingdom Metazoa; phylum Chordata; class Actinopteri; order Batrachoidiformes; family Batrachoididae; genus Thalassophryne; species Thalassophryne amazonica. Next base: position 69,972,871 of record NC_047115.1, read on the forward strand.
GTATATTCGTTGTGCACATTTCACAACATTAAATTGTTACTTTTTGGCTCATCTATTGGCCGTTCATTTGCGCCCCCTGTTGTGGGTCCGTGTCACTACACTTTCACAACAGTCTGCAGCTGTTAAAGTATGTTTTTGATAGATTTAACATCTTGTTATAATGCTTCAGAGGAGCTGCGCTCTGATCCGATCCGCTGACGCAACCACTCGCTCTGTTCACTTCTTCTTTACTCCACTTGACGAGCTGCACGTTGTGTTGGCAAGCAGATCGTGCCACGTTGCATGACATTTATGTGTGAAGGAATTTTTGAGCATTTCAAAATTCTCTTTGAGCAATTGCACGCACTGGTGCCCCTCTCACGTTCAGTCTACACCAGGGGTGGGCATCGAGGGCTGAGACACTGCAGGTTTTCCATGTAACCAATCACCTCAGCAGGTGGGTTGCTGATGAGCTTCTGCTCTGAACATAAACACCTGGTTGTCAATGAAATCACCTGCTGAGACACCTGATCATTAATGAAATCACCTGCTGAGGCAATTGGTTGCACGGAAAACCTGCAGTGTCTCGGCCCTTTATGGCACATGATTGCCCACCCCTGGCCAGATACAGACAAACAAACACATCACACCCACATGCACCCCTACAGACAATTTAAAGCCTAATATGCATCCGTGGTGAAAAGGTGAGAATCTATGAAGTAGTTTTGACATAATCCTTCAAAGCCTATATAATGTGAATCTTGATCCAGAATCAAGATCTGGATCTGGATCACCTCCAAAATTCAGTAAAGTGAAACTTGATCCAGAATCTGGATCTGGATCCAGATCACTTCCAAAATTTCATGGGTTCTTCCTTGGCCTAATATCTATCCGTGGTGAAAATTTTGTCAGAATCCATGCAGTAGTTTTGACGTAATCCCGCTAACAGACAGACGTAGATACAGATGTACAGACAGACAAATAAATGCAGGTCATTTTATTACGTCCTTGGCGGATGTAATAATAATCTCGACAACTAAAATGTTTAGAGAGAATTTAATAGTTACATTTATAAACAATGTAGGTTAGAAATTGTAAGTTTTACTGTTACATTGCTGTCAACATTTAAATATGAGGTCAGGAAAGATGTCTTTATTTTTGATTAAACAAGTATTTATGTTCATTGAAGTCAAGAAGTGAGTATTGGCAAAACAGGTTTTCATTTTCATATTGAGGTGGCGAGAGGGGGGGAGCTGTTGTCAGCAGCTGCTGAAAGTAATAAAGTAACTAGTAATCTAACTTAGTTACTTATAAAATTGAGTAAATTAGTAAAGTAACTAAGTTACCATTTCAAGGAGTAATCAGTAATTGGATTACTTTTTCAAAGATTAACTAATATTATACGGGTATGTAGGAAGGAATATTATAGTAACATATAATAACAAAAACAATATTAAAGGAATATGGGATATATTAAATAGCATTATCAAAAATGGTAATAAAAAACAGAGTTACCCTCAGTATTTCATTGATAATAATGTCAAGAAGGAAAATAAGGATGAGGTAGTCAACGGTTTTAATAAATTTTTTGTAAATATTGGACCAAGCTTGGCAGAAAAAATTCCCGATTCCCAACGTGAGGATTGGGATAATAATCTCATAGAAAGAAATCCCTGTTCAATGTTCCTCACAGCAGTGGATGGAAAGGAAATTATAGACATTGTGAATAATTGTAAATATAAAACATCTACCGATTTAAATGAAATTGATATGGTGGTGGTAAAACAGGTCATTGAATGGATTGTAGAACCATTAACATACATCTGTAACTTATCATTTCAAACCGGTAAATTTCCCAATCAAATGAAAATAGCTAAGGTTGTGCCGCTGTATAAGACTGGGGATAGACACCACTTCACAAATTATAGACCTGTTTCTTTGCTTCCACAATTTTCCAAATTATTAGAAAAGTTATTCAATAATACGAGTAGATTAGACAAATTCATAAATAAACATAAATTACTTACTGATAGTCAATATGGATTCAGAGCACATAGTTCAACATCACTTGCATTAATAGAATCAGTTGAGATTACAAACGCCATAGACCACAAATTACATTCAGTTGGAATATTTATAGACCTTAAAAAGGCTTTTGATACAATCAATCATGACATATTAATCAATAAACTTGAACAGTATGGGATTAGGGGGTTGGTGTTGCACTGGGTGAGAAGCTACTTAAGTAACAGAAAACAGTTTGTGAAGTTGGGGGAATATACATCATCATGCTTGGACAATGCTTGTGGCGTCCCACAGGGGTCAGTATTGGGTCCAAAACTGTTTCTAATTTATATAAATGATATTGTCAATGTTTCCAAAATATTAAAATTAGTATTATTTGCAGATGACACAAGCATTTTTTGTTCAGGGGGGGATTTGCAGGAGTTACTGAGGAGGATCAGTATAGAAATGGGAAAATTGAAAATATGGTTTGACAGAAACAAATTATCATTAAACTTAAGTAAAACAAATACATGTTATTTGGCTATTGTAATACAGACATACAGGTTCAGTTACAAGTCGAGGGGGTAGATATTGAAAGGGTACATGAAAATAAGTTTCTGGGGGTGATAATAGATGATAAGATACACTGGAAGACTCATATAAAACATATACAAAGTAAACTGTCAAGAAGCATTTCAGTTCTAAACAAAGCGAAACATATTCTGGACCACAACTCACTCCGCATTCTTTACTGCTCACTGGTTTTACCATATTTACAGTACTGTGCAGAGGTATGGGGTAATACTTATAAAGGTACAACACAATCACTATCAGTAATGCAGAAAAGAGCTATAAGAATTATTCATAATACTGGCTATAGAGATCATACAAATCCATAATTTTTACAATCCAGATTCTTAAAATTCACAGACTTGGTTCATTTTCAAACAGTACAAAGCAATAAACAATTTACTTCCAGCAAATATTAAAAATATGTTTTTTAACAGATCAGGGGATTACAGTCTGAGGGGGAAATTTAATTTAAAGCATCAGTGGGCACGAACAACATTAAAAGGTTTCTGTATTTCTGTCTGTGGGGTGAGGATGTGGAACAGATTGGGAGTGGGGCTCAAGCAATGTCCAAGCATGAACCAGTTCAAACAGCGGTACAAAAATATGTTTTTTTCTAGGTATAGGAAGGAGGAAGGGTAATGAGGGTTAGGGTGTTTTTGTTTTTTGCTTCGGCTTGTAAATATATAGTATTTTGTATGTAAGTAGGTATGTGTAGGTGTATATTTATGTTTGTGTATATATATGTGTATATATATGTATATATATATATATATATATTGATATCGGTTTAGGTGTGTAGGAATCTATGTGTATATGTGGCAAAGGGTATTACTGGTTGTGGGGAAGAAATAAGCTGATGCTTCACCCTACCCCTTTTCGGACATGTTGGGTACACAGTAGGAACTTTTTTGTTTTGTCTTTACTGATCTATCTTGTAATTGTTGTTGTATCAAATGTTCGAAATAAACAGTTTTCATTCATTCATTCATTCAAAGTAACTGGTAACACTGTAAATATGTTTGTAAATCTCACGTCGCCAACGTGCCATGAGACACAGAGAGACAACACAAACTGTTTTTTCCAACTTGGAGCTGTGCGTCCTGGGGATGTGGTACAAATATGTCCAGCCTGGTTGATTTGATCTAATGATGACATAAACACGAACCCTGAGTTGATCAGAAAAAAAATACTTTTGCCACCCCAAGAACATCACTGAAACAGATAGATTTTTAACCTGATTTCTTTTTAAATGCGGCTGAAATTGAACTTGCCATGTCAGGCAAGATAGTACAGCAGATAACTGTAAGAATCGTTCAAATCCGGTTACAAGCACCAAAGTTTGACTGTGTGTACCTTTTGGTACATATTGTAGAAAAATAACGTTAGCCATTTGAATTTTCAATAGGGGGCCAAGTAGGGGTCAATTGAAGAACTGCATAGGGGTCAAAAAAAAGTTCCAATCATATTGAAAGTGATACCACATTATGTGTCTGATCACAAAGATTCCAAAAAGTTATCGTTTGGACTATCTATAACTGAATGTTCTGGAGTTATGGGGTAAAAACAGCAAGAATAGTGAAAGGTCACTTTCAGTTTGTGCAGAGGTCAAAAGTTAAAGTTGCTCCAGTTTTGGTAAAATGTGGTGCAAATTATTGGTTGAACTAACAGGATTAACAAATGGAATAATTCTGATGTATTGAATGTTTGGTCTCCAAAGTAAAGGTCAAACAATGTTGACGTCCATTGGATTCTATGACATGTGACATATGTTACCCTGTAACACGATAACTAAACATGACACATGATGCAAACTACTACTACTTTTTAAAATCCTACTAACTCAACCAATAATTTACATCATGTTTTACCATAATTGGAGTAACTTTAACTTTTGACCCCTGTACAAACTGAAAGTGACCTTTATCGCCATGCTTGCTGTTTTTACCCCATAACTCCAAAACATTCAGTTATAGATAGTCCAAACTATACCTTTTTGGAATCTTTGTGATCAGACACATAATGTTATAAAGCTTTCAATATGACTGGAACATTTTTTTAACCCTATGCAGTTCTTCAATTGACCCCTAATTGGCCCCCTATTGAAAATTCAAATGGCTAACATTATTTTTCTAAAATATGTACCAAAAGGTACACACAGTCAAATTTTGGTGCTTGTAACCAGATTTGAAGGATTCCTCTGCAAATATTCTGTTATCTGCTGCACTAAAAGAGGGGCATGAAGCTGCATTCACTCGCCAATGTCTTGTGAGGCATCTTGCAAATGCGTGCCAAAATTACAGCGCTCCGACACCTTCTTTAAAACAGACACGTGCTGTGCCAGTCTCCTCCTCTTCTCGATATTCATTTGCAAAAATGGAATGCTTCAGTGATGATAAGCTTTGAAGAGACGTGAGCAGTCAGAATCTCCACCAGCTGATCATACATCTTACTCCCAGGTTTTTTCTTGGCTAATAAGCTATGTAGCCGCCCATATTATACTCAAAAATATGACCACGCTGTGTAGGATGAACATACAGTGATGGAATGACTGAACCCTGAATTAGCACGCAATCCTTCTTCCTCAGTAAAATTAAACACTGGAGACACAAGTTCCCCCTCAGCAATCCTTGACTGAATGACAGGAAACTCTGGCATGAATATTCATAACCACAGTTCCTCCAAGCTTTCTCACAGCTAGAAGAAAAGTGAACTTTGCCAGGGGAGAGAAGATCGCTGCTGGCTGCTCACTTCATGTGGAAATGCAAGGCTTCTATTCAGCTCCCTGCAGGTTTTTCCCAAAAGAACAAGGGGGGAGAGAACGGGGGTGTGGATAGTGTGGATGGTGTGGGATGCTGGAGGGTTGTCTCAAGTTAAAGTTGACAAGATTTAAGGATTTGCCTGGGTCAAGCTTTTGTCCAGGACTGAATGTACGTGATCACACATTCGGGTAAATTAGCAATTCAAAAAAAAGAAGACAGACTCAGAGAAGAAGAAATATATAGAAAGCAAGATCATATTGAAAAGCAGAATATTAAAAGAACAAAATGGCATATCTATACAACACTAAATTGCACATAGGGGAAAAGTAGAGAGAAAGAAGCCCATGCTTGGGGGGGGGGGGAACTCCATTGAGATTAATGTGCTGAGGCGACGGCTGACAGCTGAAACCCTGGGAATGGGTGGGAGATGGTGATGGTGGTGGTGGTGGTGGGGGGGGTCGACAGAGGCCCTCTTGGCAATAAAAGGCCACTGTGTGTAATCACTTTTAATTGGAATATATAGAAGACAAGGCCCTCCGAGGGGATCAGTTGGCCTTAAAGCTGCTTAATTACACAGGATCATATTGAACTGTCGGGCTCCGGTTGGAAATACTGCCGCCGGGATGAAGTGATACAAGTAGTGGAAGAGAGAGTAGAATGAGCAGAGGAATGCTCTCACTCCATGTTCCTGCTATCCAAAAGTTATTATTCGAATGCTCAGGACATCTGAAGAGTGTCTGAGGTTCTGTCCTTTCATTTCTTTTTTCTTTTTTCCACTCTTTTCACTCAAGAACCTTTGGTGAAGTTAGGATTTTACATAACCTATACGTTTGGTAACTAATTTTCATTATACTCCAAACTAGAACTGGATGAGTCCTGATTCATGCGGATCAATCATCCAGATCCCATAACCAGGAGTCATGAGTCTTGTGGTCTATTTCAACACTGATCCTTTTGGTCCTAACCTGCATCTAGCATCAGGCAGTGTATACAAATAAAAATGCCCAGCAGAAATGCCCGCTGGTTCAAATTCATAACACAAAAGTAAAAAAAAAAAAAAAAAATGCAGTGACTGTATTATATTACAAGAAAAATGAATTATTTGAAAAAGTCTGTAAATACTTGTGGGAAAATAATAAAGGATTATCAACCGAGCACGAGGTCTGTATGGAAAAATATCAGACTGAGGTCTTGGCAGTACAGACAGTACATACAAATAACTCCTCGGTCTGATGTTTTCCCGTTCAGACCGAGCAAGTGAGGTTAATAATTTGTTTATTATAAGGCTGTTCAGAGCTGTGTTTTCATCTTGTTGGTCTTCATTTTCCACTTTGAGCTCATTTGCTGTTAATGAGCTGTTGCTGAGAAAATCAGGCGGGTGGCCACGTAGGGGTCCGGATGGCCCGACTCAGATTTTGATGAACTTTTCACCGATTACCCTTCAAATAGATTGATAAGGCATGGTAAAGATTGTTTTTGCATCAGACCAAATTTTACCCCATTTTTGTTCAATTCAAAATTTGATGTCAAACCACCAATCCGTTACATTCAAATATATAGTAAAAATTGCCAACTTTGACAAAACAATTTTCAAATCCAAGCACGTGGTTAGAAAAACTGAGCCTGAGGCATCATCAGGGATGCCCTGAACCTCTGTAAGCCATTGTCCATTCGGTGGAACCTTTCCTTATATTTCTGTAATCAACACTTTTTGGATTTTATAGGCGGACGTTTTTAGGGCCAAATCCTGATGAGCGGGAAATGTGAAATTCCTCAATGTGAAATTGCAGAATTTTTACCTTGATCTTGACCTTTGTCAATGACCTTGACCTCTGATCATAAAACTATTTACATAAATGAATTCCCCATATTGGAAAATTGAAATGATGCCTTATTTACTGAAATCGGCAAATTCAATACGATATATAGGCCATATTTACAATATATTTGAATGTAATGGATTTTTGGGGTGGTTTGACATCAAATTTTGAATTGACCAAAAATGGGGTAAAATTTGATCTGATGGAAAAAAAAATGAACTTTACCATGCCTGATCAATCTATTTGAAGGCTAATTGGTGAAAATATCATCAAAATCCGAGTCGGGCCATCCGGACACCCCCACCTGATTTTCTCAGAGACAGCTCGTTTAAGGCCCAGAGAGCAGACTAATAAGTCTGCAGTGAAAAGCCCCCAGTGTTTCGCCTACCACCAATCTCCTCCCATTGATATATAAATGAGCCTTGCTGAGTACTTGCCAGCACCGCTCCCTCCCCCCCACACACACACTCACTCACAGGACAATCTGTGCATAGGGTCGTACCTGCCTCTTTCAAGTTGATGGGCAGGGGTGGAGTTGTGGTCGAGAACAACTACAAATAGGGATGTCTTTCACACAGACCCAAGATTTTACAATGTCACAACCAAGGCAATCAAGAAGGATCAGCACTCAGGAGGCCTTAGCCATGCTACAGAGCATGTCGGACTGTGAATCTGATGGTGGAAATGTGGGCGACTTTGCATTTCAGAAAGAAAACATTGTCACCGAATCTTCAAGTGATGAGGATGCGACTGCTTTTGCACCAGTAAATCCTCCTTTCCAAAGACGCACCAGGAGATGGGCGGTCAAGTATGTCATTGAACAGGACAGTTCAAACACAGAGGCTACATCAGATGAGGAGGAAGACACAATGCATGCCAACCCCCCTCCTAGCAAAAAACAAAAAGTTGCTGATTTGAGCATAACACCTGGATCCACAGAGAAGGCGAAAGATGGCACTGTGTGGCTCCACTGCAAAGTTGGAGACTTTTCTGCTCATGAAACTCCACAGACATCATTCAGTGGATCTGGAGGGCCAACAGAGTTTGTGAAACGCAAAATCACAAGTTACCTTGAAAGCTTCCTGTGTTTGGTGGATATCAGCATGTTGTTGACCATCAGAGACTGCACAGTCCAGGAGGGCCGTAGAACAAACCCCAGCTGGCAGATGAGCGTCTATGAGCTGATGGCGTTCCTCGCAATCCTTTTCCAAAGGGCTGCCAAGGGCTACATTGGTGCCATGCGACTCATGTGGGCCAATAGATTCGGCAACCCAGATATCAAATCCATAATGCCCCGGAACCGCTTTGTTGAAATAAAGCGGTACCTTCGCTTCGACAACAAGGACACCCGCAAGGAACGTTTACAAATGGACAAATTTGCAGCAATTTCTGACATCTGGCAGCGGTTTGTTCGGAATTGTGTGTTGTCCTACAGTCCAGGGCAGCATGTTACCGTGGATGAGAAGTTATTTCCATCAAAGGTTCGTTGTCCTTTTCTGCAGTACACTGCATCCAAGCCTGACAAATTTGGAATCAAGTTTTGGATTGCAGCAGATCTGGACACGAAATACATGTGTAATGCCATCCCTTACTTGGGAAAACATCCCACTCGTCCGGCGGGAGAGAGGCTGTCAGAGAATGTTGTTTTGAAGTTGATGGAACCATTTATGGACCAGGGAAGGACTGTAACTATGGACAGTTTCTTCACCTCTCTGTCTTTGGCGAACAGGCTTCTTCAACGAAAAACAACTCTGCTTGGCACCATCAACAAACATCATTGGGAGCTACCAGCAACTGCCAAGGAAACCTCGAGTCACCAGTTGTACTCAACACAGGTGTTCACATCTGGAAGTGCCTTGCTGACGGTATACGCAACAAGAAAAAAGAAGTCTGTCTGTCTTCTGAGCACCATGCATCAGAAAGTGGAAATTGTGGACACCAGAAAACAAAAACCGAACACTGTTGTTGATTACAACCATTTCAAATCCGGTGTTGATATCATGGACCAGAAATTATGCAACTACTCCGTGCGTGCAGAAACACGGAGATGGCCCATGGCTGTGTTTTATAACCTGTTGGACATGGCTGCCACAAATGCATATGTTTTATACACAACATGTACAGGATCCAAAGTAAGTCAGCAATTGTTCATGCTGGAGCTTGCAGAGGAACTTCAAAGCAGGTTTTTGCAGGAAAAGGCACTAGAGGAAGAGCACAAACAACTGCGTCGTGAGGTGAGAGTTTCTCAGAAGAAGAAGACACAGTGCCAGGTGCAAATACTTTGCAATAATAACAGAAGCACTGAACGTTGTGTACACTGCCGAAAATATACCTGTGGCAAATGTAGGAAAGACGCACCTTGGGAATGTGGAAACTGCTAGTTGTGACAACTGTATAGTACATTTGTGTGTTTTGTATATAGCCTCCATATGTAACAAACATTTTCTTTGTGTGAAATAAAAATGTTTTTTTTCTTCCTGAAGTTATACCTTCTGTTTGTTGTTATTCCAAGCTGAAATTGTTTTAGTTTTTGTTTGTTTGTTTGTTTGTTTGTTTATTTGTTTTTTTTTTGGGAGGGGGGGTTGTGCTAATTACAGTTCTCTGACATTGTGCACTTTGCAGAGTAAATTGTCATTGTAATTGGTGTGTACTCTACAACCAAATTACCATTCATGAAGAATTTTTATCAGAAATACTTCTGCCTGTTGGGAAGGTGTCGTAGCACGGACCCACAACAGGGGGCGCAAATGAACGGACAATGAGTAAGCCAAAAGGTAACAATTTAATGTTGTGACAACACACAACTAAACACACAAAATTTGTAAAGTCAATTAACACCAGGTGACGTGTGGGCAGGCTCGAAGATAGAAGACCCCCGACGAGAGAGAAGCCGCGTCCCACACGGCTTCCACCACCAACGGTCTGAAGAACACCGGAGCCGCCAAGTCCCGTATCCCCAGGTGGCCTCTGTCTTCGGCTGTCGACCCTGGTACTGCTGGCAGAAAGCAGAGACAAGATGAATGAGTGTAAGTCCGCACACTCAGTGGTCCACGATCTGTACACAGTTAGGAGGGAGAACCTCCACCTCCAAATCACACACTCGTGCAGCTCCTGATTAACCACTTATCTGTTTGGAGTGTGAGGCGCAGTCGTCGCAGTCACACCAAACGCCAAAATCCCAGATAAGGGAACAACCACAGGACAACGGCTGCAAATGAGATTAGATTGTTACACAACGTGTCAGTCAGCAGAGAAATTACCTCTTGGTAGTCGATTTCTCGGCGGGGAGGTGGAGTTACAGTCCGGCTTATGTAGTGGTGTAGATGAGTGACAGCTGGTGCAATGAGTGACAGCTGTCACTTCTTCTGGGTCTGGCGCCCTCTCGTGCTTGGAGCCCGCACTCCAAGCAGGGCGCCCTCTGGTGGTGGTGGGCCAGCAGTACCTCCTCTTCAGCGGCCCACATAACACTGCCCTTCCTAAAATGACAGGCTATTATTAAAATAAATGTGTTCATGACAAATAGAAAACCTATCTCAGATTAAATGACAAAATAAGGTGAATATGGACCTCTGTTTGTTGGCTAAATAAAATATAAGATGAAAAATGGTCATTCTTAGTACATGAAATAAGATGTGACCTCAATGAAAAAGAACGATGTTGCAGGGGCAGCTTGTAAGGAATAGAGACGCGCACACAGTATGTTGGTCTGATGAGACTTCATACAAACAGACAGTCTGGCTTTTGTCATTACAAGCAGCAACCTCTGTGGGGGTGGCTGCAGGGCTGAATGTTACCACGGAGACCATTAACATGTTTTGCAAAATGTTAAACTCCTCAGTGTAGTAAAATTCGCTCGGAGAATGGTCTTCTTCATTGATCATAATTTCTTTGTTCGCTTTTTGTTGAAAATTGTAAACAAAGTCGCAAATCTGATGTGGGATCTGGGCCGATTGTCATGGTAACAGTCTGGTATGGGAAAAAATCAGACAGGAAGTCAGCCAACCATAGTGCATGTATAGATGGGCTTCCGATGACGTCACAGATTTCCCACAATTCCGCAGTCCGCCATGTTGTGAGTGGTGATGTCACTGATCTATTATAGAGATCAGTGACATCACCATGATAATGCTGACGTCAAAGCCGGATAAAAATAGCAAGAAGGAAAAAACAACATATCGTGACACATTGAATCCAATTTGCAAAGCGAGGTTTTTACAGAAAATTGCTGAAATTGCCAATAAGGACCCGTACACGATCGGAAAAGAAGAACGGTGCTCGGACCAGGAAGCACTCCCAGACATTACCTTCCCAGATCTTGTCAACGATTTGGTATACGGTGTGAGTGCGTACACGTTAGAGGAAATGAAAGCCTACAGTTGTCGTGTACGTGCAGACAAGGATGATTCAGGCTGCTGCCGGCGGGACAATCACACCGGGATTCACGTTGCACCCACAGTTGTTGCGCTGATCCGCAGCAACAGCAGTGCTGGCATTTTTATTATTACTGAGCCAATATCACCCGAGCGCTTTGAATAATTCACCAACATCTGAGTGCTAAAAGTTAGAACACAATGTGGTGTTCTGAAGGCTGCGCAAAGGCATCTCCGTGATACGCATCGCCAGTTAGTACAGGACGGATCAAACCATCGTCTTCAGTCCTGTGTGCACTGGTTGCAAAAAGTCCTGGGACTGTCGAGAAGGCTTGCAAGAAAATAAATGTGACAATTTTCATGTGCTCACAGCGATAAAATGCCAGAACAGAACCCGATGTGCATCCACGGGAAGCCTACATTTTAGACCTCCGTGTGCCGCCTGCCCGTGTCGTAGGTTAACAGTTGACACGTGATGGTCGCAAAAAAAAAAAAAAAAAAAACCACCTTTGGGCTGTGACCGCAGATCAGATGACACCACCCACTGAATTTAAGCAGCATATTAAAGAAATAAATAAATGCCGATAATTTTATTACGTTGTTGGCGGACGCAATGAGAGCATGTGTGTGTATGTGTGTGAGACAGAGCAAAAAAAAAAAAAAAAAAATTCACCGTTAAATATCAAGTTTTCCTTCTTGCTCTGATGACCAGCGACAATATGTGCCTTGATTATCAATATATTGTCGCTTGGGACAATATGTGCCGGCATCTCTTTTGTTAACAAACAGAATCAGTGCCACACAAGATGACGGCTAGTGCAAAGGGTCATGGGAAATGCGCCGGAGCAGAAACCCATCTATTGTTGTAGCCTTATAATAATAATTATTATTGTCACCATCTTTGAACACACTGTTGTTCAGTACTCTGGTGGAGCAAGATGAAGAAATTAATATATCTTAGATGAAAATATATGTTAGATCAAAGCCAGTGATATCATTTAAATATTTATTGTCTTTCAGACATCATCTTCATCATGTTCAGCATCACGTTCACTCAAGATCGGTTATCCTAACACAGAATTTCAGACTGTAGCTATTGTGAAGGCATGTACTCACTCACTTCAACTGCTTTTCCGGGTTCGGGTCATGGGGGAACAGCTCCAGCTGTGAAGGCATGTTTTTTTTTTTTTCATTTTATTACAAATATCTATCATAGCATTTCTCCAAACAGATCATTGAAAATGTGTGTATATGTGTGTGTGTGTGTGTGTGTGTGTGTGTGTGTGTGTGTGTGTGTGTGTGTGTGTGTGTGTGTGTGTGTGTGTGTGTGTGTGTGTGTGTGTGTGTGTGTGTGTGTGTGTGTGCTGAAATTTGCTTTGAGTGAAATTATTGTGTGATTTCTGGATGTGAATTTTGCATGCTAATGGTGTTTGCATTTATAGTAACCATCAGTAACTTCATGACATCAGACTGTTAATCAAAGATAACTGAGGAAATAATTGGGTCATAATTTTCAATGCCCACACCAAAGAAAAACAGTTATGAAACAAACTGCTCAGCCCCCAAAAGTATGATGTAATAAACGCTTGTCGGTATGATGCTAATGGCGGTAGAATTTGTAGCAGCTACCAAAAGCTTGATAACAGTCCACGATTACTGAGGAAATAATTAGAACCCCAATTTCAATGAAGTTGGGACGTTGTGTAAAATGTAAATAAAAACAGAATACAATGTTTTGCAAATCCTCTTCGACCTATATTCAATTGATTACACCACAAAGACAAGATATTCAAACTGATAAACTTTATTGTTTTTGTGCAAATATTTGCTCATTTTGAAATGGATGCCTGCAACACATTTCAAAAAAGCTGGGACAGTGGTATGTTTACCACTGTGTTACATCACCTTTCCTTCTAACAACACTCAATAAGAGTTTGGGAACTGAGGACACTAATTGTTGAAGCTTTGCAGATGGAATTCTTTCCCATTCTTGCTTGATGTACAACATCAGTTGTTAAACAGTCCGCGGTCTCTGTTGTTGTATTTTGCGCTTCATAATGCGCCACACATTTTCAATGGGCAACAGGTCTGGACTGCAGGCAGGCCAGTCTAGTACCCGCACTCTTTTACTACGAAGCCACACTGTTGTAACATGTGCAGAATGTGGCTTGGCCATTGTCTTGCTGAAATAAGCAGGGACATTCCTGAAAAAGACGTTGCTTGGATGGCAGCTTGTGTTGCTCCAACACCTGGATGTACCTTTCAGCATTAATGGTGCCATCACAGATGTGTAAGTTGCCCATGCCATGGACACTAACACACCCCCAAACCATCACAGATGCTGGCTTTAACTGTGCCCTGGTAACAATCTGGATGGTCTTTTTCCTCTTTTGTCCAGAGGACATGACGTCCATGATTTCCAAAAACAATTTGAAATGTGGACTCCTCAGACCACAGCACACTTTTCCACTTTGTGTCTGTCCATTTCAAATGAGCTCAGGCCCAGAGTTTCTGGATGTTGTTGATGTATGGCTTTCACTTTGCATGGTAGCGTTTTAATTTGCACTTGTAGCAGCAAACTGTGTTAACTGACATTGATTTTCTGAAGTGTTTCTAAGCCCACACAGTAAGATCCTTTACACAGTGATGTCGATTTTTAATGCAGTGCTGCCTGTGGGATCAAAGGTCACGGGCATTCAATGTTGGTTTTCGGCCTTGCCGCCTATGTGTAGAAAGTTCTCCAGATTCTCTGAATCTTCTGATTATATTATAGACTGTAGATGATGGAATCCCTAAATTCCTTGCAAATGAACGTTGAGAAATGTTCTTGTACGTATGTATGGTGTTTTGTTTCTTTTATCTGGACCTTGAGTCTGTAATAAAGTTTATCTATCTATCTATCTATCTATCTATCTATCTATCTATCTATCTATCTATCTATCTATCTATCTATCTATCTATCTATCTATCTATCTATCTATCTATCTATCTATCTATCTATCTATCTATCTATCTATCTATCTATCTATCTATCCAAATATGCTCTGATAGTGAAATTTTAGTGTGAACTCATCTTCAAGCATGTGTACTCAATAGTGAATTTTTCTTAGTTACTGTATGGTTTTTTCCAGAATGTATTTACTGTAAAATTGCAATAATATAATATATAATATATATAGTGCTATTTTTTTTTATTTTACTTCACCAGTTATCCAGCTTCATAATGAAATTTGATGTGTTTTGTTGTATGAAAATCCTTCTCTGCTCAACTCCACTATGAAGCTGTGAGTGCACGCATGTGCACATCAGCACACACGCACAGAGGGGAGCTGTCACTGTGGGCTCTGTCAGTAATCTGCTGACTGCTTGGATGAATTAAAGAAATGTGGTGAAATCTGAGCTGTTCTTCCTCCCTCTGTCTCTCTTCCTGTCTGATTCTATCATATTCCCTCCTTCCTGCTCTTCCTTTGCTCCGTGTCTTGCAGCCATCCACACTTCAGCTGTCATGCTCATCCCTCCACGTCTCATCGGTCCTCACTGGGCATTCTGAGGATGAGCACAGCGGTGTGAGAAGCAGCACCACCCACGTCCTGTTTTCATGGTGTCACATGGTTGCTCAATGTTGTCTGGATGCTTGGTCGATATGGTGACAGGGTCAAGGTTGGTTTTCCTGGAGACGGCCTTTTTCCAGTGAGTAGGGAGTCTTGGTCAGTTTGTCTGAGATTGTGGAATGGTGAGGACGGAGTGGCGTGTACAGCGGGTGGAGGTTTAAAGTGGTTGATGGAGTCTGGCATCTCAATCTTTCTCCCACTTCTCCATTACCACTCCTCCCCCCTACCTAATTATGCTTTGTGGCAGGGTGACCCGGTTTTGGCTCCCGGAGTCTTGGTACTGACACCGGGCCACAACAAGACACGGTAACCACTTTCCCATGGACCCAGCGCTTCCAGACCCATCATTACAGTTTAATATCCTATAATAAAAACCCCTACCCCTTCCCCTGCCCTCTACTCCTCTCCAAAACAACCTCCACCGAGGGTGGGGGGGTAGCCCACACCACAAATAAGCAGGATACCCAATATCCCCCCCACTCTTTTATTTGAATTTTACCAGTGCATAGCTTCACAACGGCTCCCCATCATTACGGACAGGCCACTAAGTAAGGGCTACTGTGAATTAGATAAATAAGCTTGCATGAGGACTTTGCGAGAGCATCGGGAAAACTGAAGCCATGCTGGTCTCAGTGTTGGGAAATAAGATTCTGGGATGTTGTTTGCCTTGATAAATCAGTATTACAGTGCACCCAGAAATTATTCACGGCGCTGCACTTTTTCCAAATGTTATGTTACAGCCATATTCCAAAATGCAGTAAATTCCTTTTGTCACTCAAAATTCTACACACAACATCTCATAATGACAAAATAAAAAATGTTTTTTAAAATTTTTGCAAATTTATTAATATTAAAAACTAAAAAAAGAAATCACCTGTACATAATATTAATAATAACATAATAATATTCACACCCTTTGCTCAATACTGTGTTGATGCACTTTTGGTAGTAATTACAGCCACAAGTCTTCATGAATATGATGCCACCATCTTTGGGTGCTTTTGCCTATTCCTCTTTGCAGTACCTCTCAAGCACCATCAGGTTGGATGAGGAAGTTGATTTCTTAGTTTTTTTATTTTTAATAAATTAGCAAAAACAAAAAAAAAACAACTCTTCCAATCAATCAATCAATCAATCAATCAATCAAATTTCATTTGAGCAGTCCGTTAAAACACACACACAATAACATAACAATAAAACTAATAAAAACAAATAAAACAGATTAAAGAAGTTAAAATGAATAGCAAGAATAAATAAATAAATCAAAACATGGCAGACCATATGCAACTTTTTTGCATATGGTCATATGGGGTATTGTGTGTAGAACTTTGAGGAAAAAATGAATTTGATTTATTTTGGAATAAGTCTGTAACTTTAAAAAAATGTGGAAAAAGTGCAGCTCTGTGAATACTTTCTCGATGCATTGTATTTCAGTATTTTGACTCTGTGGTTACTGCATGTGATTTCTTATTTGTTTCATTGTAAATAGACTGTTATATGAGCAGTGCTGATACTCAGGACTGACTCAGGGTCATCACACTGTCTTCACTCATTAATGCCAAATTATACCTGTAAATGGTTGTGGCCGTGCATATAGCTTAGCAGACTGTGCAGACATTCCTGCTCATATAATGTTTTGCAGTCTCCAGAACAGAAACATGGAAGGAGAGGTCTACATGAAGTTGGAGACTGTGTTCTTGTGTTTGATCTTGGAACAGCTCAGTAAAAAAAACACAGGGCAAATACACACTTTCTGGCCTGCTAGAATGCTTTTTCCCTGCAGCTTGTTCTTAAAGGGGAAATTTTCAACCTGGGCTCTATTTTTAGATGTGTTTGAGTTCCTATTTTCAATCAGGACAAAAATTATGTTCATCAGTCCATCATTGGTTTAGAAAGTAAACACTGTCACAGGCTGAACAGTGACAGTGTAATTGCATGGGGCAAGTTAGAAACACTCACAGTACCACTTCTTGCCGTGCCTTAAACAGTCTGTGCTGGAGATACTTTTGTTTGCACACAATTTGTCCCACATTTCTCCACCTATGATGTAGACCAGTGGTTTCCAATCCTGGTCCCATAACTTAGAGAGATCCCTAAAGACCCGGATTGGAAAACACTGTTCTAGGCTGAATCCCTCCAAGTGCTGGCATGTATTTGAGAGCTCTTTAACTAAAGGCTGTTTTTGGGTACCACTGCACATCTGTGTCACCTCTGGCTCACACTGAAGAGTGTGAGCCCATCGGGCCAAGTTTGACACGGTTTTCCTGAGCACCACCCGTGTGTGTCCCAGGGTTAGGTTGGCATGCTGCTTGACATAGATCAGCAGAAGTCCAGAAAGCTCGGTTAATTCATGCCAGTTTTAAATATGTTTAAAAGTTTCTGGAGCTCAGCGATACTCCCAGCTGTGTTGACAGCTCCAGGTTGCCTGGAACAGGCTCAGTGCAATGTGGTGTCCAGTTTTTATGTCAGATATGAACTGAATTACTCAAAGCTGTCAAGAGTTGAGGATTGAGTCTACACCAAGTTCTCCCAGAGTTGCATGAAGTTGCTCCAGACCTGCCATGGGTCATCTTAAACCAACTCTAGATAGGGTTGTGATGACTGGGAGTTCACTGAGCTCTGGAAAAAAAAAGACTTTCCTGACTTCTTGGGAGAATTCAACTCGAAGCTACCAGATGCTGCTTGGGGAAATCAGCTGAGGGATGCCGCATTGTACAGTCCCAATTCCAGTGAAGTTGGGACGTTGTGTAAAATGTAAATATAAACAGAATACAATGATTTGAAAATCCTCTTCAACCTATATTCATTGAATACACCACAATGACAAGATATTTAATGTTCAGACTGATAAACTGGTGTTTTTGTGCAAATATTTGCTCATTTTGAAATGGATGCCTGCAACACATTTCAAAAAAGTTGGGATGGAGCAACAAAAGAGTGGGAAAGTTGATGAATCAAAGAATACTTAATTGGAAACAGGTGAGTGTCATCATAATTGGGTATAAAAGCAGCATCCCCAAAAGGCTCAGCCGTTCACAAGCAAAGATGGGGCAAGGATCACCACTTTGTGTAGAACTGCATGAAAAAATTGTTGTGTGGGCCGCTGAAGAGGAGGTACTGCTGGCCCACCACCACCAGAGGGCGCCGCCGCCCCACAGGAGCAGCCTCGGTAACAGCTGTCACCCATCACCTGAGACAGCTGACGGCAATTATCACTGGGGTATATCAGCAGGACGGCATCTCCACCTCATCGCCGAGATATCGTTCTACCTGGAAGGTAATAATCTCAGCTGACTGCTTGACAGTAACCTTTGTGATTTTTGTGAGTGATTGCAGACTTTTTTCCCCAACGAGAGGTGGAGGTAGCTTCCCTGCCGTACAGGTTGCTGGGTGCAAACGCGCCCACGTTAATTGTGTTCTTGTTCCTCGCCAGCAGTACCAGGTCCGACACGCGGAGGCAGTGGCCACCTGGGAGTTCGGAACTTGGCGGCTCCAGTATTCCCGGGGTCCTGTGGCGGAGGAAACCGTGTGGTTCCGGTTCTACTTTGGAGAGGCGTCTCCTATCTTCGAGCCTGCCCACACGACACCTTCGTGAATTGAACTTTGTCCATTGTTGTAATTTGTTGTGTTTGTTGTGCACGTTCGCAACAGTAAAGTGTTGTTATTTGACCTATTCCATTGTCCGTTCATTTGCGCCTCCTGTTGTGGGTCCGTGTTCCTACACTTTCCCAACAAAAATAGTCCAACAGTTTAAGAACAATGTTTCTCAATGTTCATTTGCAAGGACTTTAAGGATTCTATCATCTACAGTCCATAATATAATCAGAAGATTCAGAGAATCTGGAGTACTTTCTACATGTAAGCTGCAAGACCGAAAACCAACATTGAATGCCCGTGACCTTCAATCCCTCAGGCGGCACTGCATTAAAAACCAACATCATTGTGTAAAGGATATTACTGTGTGGGCTCAGGAACACTTCAGAAAACCATTGTCAGTTAACACAGTTTGGCGCTACATCTACAAGTGCAAGTTAAAACTCTACAGCCTTATTCCAAAATGGATGAAATTCATTTTTTTCCTCAAAATTCTACACACATGACAATGTGAAAAATGTTTTTTTTTTTTGAGAGAGATTTTTGCAAAATTATTACCACCCAAAGTGCACAAAGCTTGTGGCATCACATTCTAGAAATTGCCAAAGTGTATCACAAAGGGTAGGAATACTTATGTACATATGAATTCTTAGGTTTTGCTTCATAAATTTGCAAAAATTTCAAAAACAAATTTCATGTTGTCATTACAGGGTGTTGTGAGTAGAATTTTGAGGGGAGAAATGAATTTACTCTTCTTTGCAAAAAGGCTTTAACATAACACAATGTGGAAAAAGTGAAACGCTGTGAATACTTTCTGGATGCACTGTAAGTGCATGTGTACCTCCATCCATCATCCCTCTGGGGCCAGGTCATGGTGGTCAGAAAGTTAAACAAGGTGCCTATACCTCCCCCACCTCAGTTGCATCTTCTCACTCCTCCTGGGGGATCCCAAGCAATATTCAGGCCAGATGTGACATATAATCCTGTCAGCATATTCTGGGTCTTCACTGGAGGCTCCTCTAATTGCTCGAGGGTTAAGAGACAAATCGTGCAAATGGTGATACAAGCACCAAATTTTACATGCATGTACCTATTCTTTACTGGTCAAACCTACCTTTGCAGTTTGTTCTGTTAAACAGTAATGGACCTTTCTTATATTCATTTAAGGTAGCCCTGCAGTTTTATGGACACATGATCCTGTCATATCTCAAACATGAAGCAGAGTTGGTCTTGATTATGTTTGGCTTGGAGACTGCTTATGAACGCCAGGGGCAATGAGCATGTTTCTCCATATAGAACTGTAGTTGTGTCATGACGGGCTTCCCATGTAAAACGTGTGCCAGAAAGCAAGAAAACCTCTGCAGATTCCAAGGTGCACTGTGTTGGTAAAACAGAAGCACCACCTTTTTTGGACTATGATGCAAACATGTTAATAGAAGACAAAGGGGAAAAGGAAGGAAGCTCCAAGTAGTGACAGTCCCTGGTCACATTCAACCACAGTTTATATATTTAAAAAAGTTATGTGATTGCTGTTTGTCCCATGAAACAGTAAGGCTTTTACATGCTCGGTACATGCCACCTTCACAACAGTTAGCCCTGTTGAACCCAAAAGGCAATTAAAAGGAAAATATTCATGCACAAGGTGATGTGATGTTTTCTGCTGTTTTAAGAGTGTCAGCACATCTGTAGTGTGAAAGGTTCAGGCAGTAAAGGCACCTTGACACTTGCACACATTTTACCACCGCAATTCGTCATGCCAATGCGACCTGTTCTGTCCCACTGGATGTTGTACTTTGTTCTGCTGGATGCTGCATTATATAAAATAATTATTTTGTAGCGGAATAATAATTTGCTCTCAAAACTTGCCTGATGAAACCACCTCTAATCCCTCCCGGAATCACCAAGAAATTATTAGCTTTTCTCATGCACTTTGTGAGGTGGAGAACGAATTTGGAACTGTCTCAAAGGTAATTATTTGTGATATTTACATTGTAATGGCTTGGAAAAACAGTTGCATTTTCATTCCTTCTTATGAGTATCTATAAAACGATGTTTATTATAGATTTAACATCTCGTCATAATCGTTCAGATGAGCTACGCTGTGGTGCATTGCGTTGATGCAATGACTCGCAGTGACAGTGTTTTTGAATTGTTTGCACAATGTTCACATGTAGTTCACAAAATTAAAGCATGCCAGAGATTTCAAATTTGTGCAGCTGTCAAGGTACCTTAAGGCTGTCTCCCTCCATGTGCAGCTCTTGTGTGCACTGGAGCCACCGCTAACACACAAGAGTCCACACTTGAACATTGTAGCAGAAGCTGCCCATACCCAACCGGGTTTACTATTTGTAACAGACAACTTCAAGAAGACAAGTCAGATCTTGGATTTACGAAAGTAACCCATATTTGGAGTAATTCATTATCATAAACTAGAT
This sequence comes from Thalassophryne amazonica, assembly GCF_902500255.1. Classification (NCBI taxonomy): domain Eukaryota; kingdom Metazoa; phylum Chordata; class Actinopteri; order Batrachoidiformes; family Batrachoididae; genus Thalassophryne; species Thalassophryne amazonica. The sequence goes on from NC_047115.1 coordinate 69,994,019, forward strand.
TCTTCTTTAATTTTATTTTAATACAATATTTGTATTTTTTATGGAGGTGCCCCGACACTTGTGTGACTTTGATCTGCGTACTTGCACACACTTCGTCATGATGATCCCACACACTGTGTTCCCAGCTAGATGCTACGCTTTGTTCCACTGGATGCCACGGGTTGTGTGCTGGACGCTGCCGCTGCGTATATAAAATAATTATTCTGTAACGGATTAATCATTTTTGCTCCGAGCTGGCTGTTTAAAATGCCTCTAATCACTTCCGGAATAACAAGGGACTGTTCCAACTGCTGCTTTTTTCCCCTCTCTCTCGTGCTCTGCACTTAATAAGGTGGAGAACGCATTTGGAACCATCTAAAAAGGTAATTATTTGTAATATTTACATTATAATAGCTTGGTAAAACAGTTGCATGTTCATTCCTTCTTATAAGTAGCTGTAAAAGTACGTTTATGATAGATTTAATATCTCATTATAATCATTCAGACGAGCTGCACTGTGATGCGGTGCACTGACGCAATCACTCGCACTCACGCAGTATTTTTAAATTATTTGCGCAATGTTTACTTGTAGTTCACATAATTAGTGCGTGTTGGAGAGTTAGTACATTTAAAAATTTTCTTTGTGCATGTACACGAAACTGCGCACAGTTTACACCAGCTTACAACGAGTTTACTCTCCTGCACGGCACAGTGCGTGCAAGTGCACAGATCAAAGTCGTGTCAGGCCACCTGAAGTAATTGTACTTTTAACTGAATACAGATTTTCAGTTCTCTACCCACCACTGTGCATCCCGTAAAGCACTCTGTGTTGTTGCTACAAGACAGGGTAGTTTGTATGCTAAGTACACTGTAACAAATTTCCATTTTAACCAGTTGCTTACAGTGTTATGGCACCTTGACACTTGCACACATTTAACCCCCGCACTGCCACTCAATTTTTCATGCCAGTGCCACCCGCTGTGTTCCGCTGGATGCTGTGCTTTGTGCCACTGGATGCTGTGGTGATATAAATTAATTATTTCATAGTGGATTAATCATTTGCTTTCAAAGTCTGACTGATGAACCACCTCTAATCGCTTCCAGAATCACAGAGGAATTTTCTACAGCTGCAGAATTTTTTCTCTCTCGTGTGCTTCATGAGGTGGAGAACGCATTTGGAATCATCTAAAAAGGTAATTATTTGTAATATTTACATTATAATAGTTTGGTAAAACAGTTGCATGTTCATTCCTTCTTATAAGTAGCTGCAAAAGTACGTGTATGATAGATTTAACATCTCATAATTGTTCAGATGAGCTGCGCTGTGATGCGGTGCGCATACGCACTGACTCGCACTCACACTTTGTGTTTTTGAATTGTTTGTGCAATGTTCACATGTATTTCACAAAATGAATGTGTGGCAGAGATTTTGAACATCTCAAAATTTTCTTTGCACACTTGCACGCAGCAGTGCACAGGTTACAATAAGTTTACAATAAGTTACTCTCTGGCACAGCAGAGTGTGTAGCAGTGCGCGGATCAAACGTGCAAGTGTCAAGGCACCTTTACTCTCCTGTTACTCTACAGTGCGCCTACTGTAACATACAGCATTACTGTAAAAAGATGACAGTACTGTCCCACTGTTCACTTAGTAAGTAGCTGTGGTTGCCAGACTAATTCAACACTTTAATGAGACTTCACTGAGCTTTGGCGTGGGGTTACTATTACGCTTTAATATTAATATGAAGAATTTTGAAAAATATCATGTCTGCTCAGAATTGAGTTGACTACGTATATCAAGTTAAAACAGATGACTTATACTAATACAATAACATGCTTTTGGAGGGCGGTATGCATTTTCAAGAGGCCCGACGTCCATGCCCAGTCACCCAAAATTCGCCCTCGTCTAACTCAGGCAAATAGCTGTCAAATGCATATCACATGACAACAGCATGTTATTTGCATTATTATCACTTTTTACTGAGAGACACAACACGTAACGCGTACATAAAAAGTTGGCTCACTTAATTTTTGTCGTGTCGCCTGGCGCGCGCTGCTCTCCAAATTTGCCAGTGCGTCCTCATCAAGCTGGCTGCTTTAGCTGCTGTTCATTGTCGTACTATCCATGAGAAAATCATCCGGAATATCCATATTGGGACCAAAACACACTTCTCGCCTTTTCATCTTTTCCTCTGCGGACAGTTTTTTTTTCCCCCCTCTGCGGACAGTTCTTGGGCTGCGTGCGCGCACTATGATGTCATTTGTTTACACACAGCGGGCGGGTATAGCCAGATAGCATCAACGAAAATGTACGATACCGGCCGAGCAATGCCCCGGTAAAGTGATAATAATGACCAATATGTTAATGTGGTGCACGCGGTTACTGCACTTGTCTCCCAAACAGAAAATCCCTATTGTACAGCTGGAGTTGCATTAGAAAAGCTAAATCAACATGTGGATCCCAAACTGAACCTCCTGTGGTGATGACTTCAAGCAAAACGGAAGAAGCTCAATGAAATCTCTTTGAAGTGTCTCACTGGTTTTCTTTTTTTAATTGAATTAGTCTGGTAAATACAGCTGTTTACTGTAATTTAACAGTGGCGCAGTACTGTAATCTTTTTACACTAATAACCTCCTCTATGTTACAGTAGGCACTATGCAGAATACCAGAACAGCAACTCTGTTGAAAATCAGTCCCCCTCTGGCAACTCTAGCTGTTCTCAATTAAAATGAAAACTCCTTACAGTGTAGGAGAGTGTACTCTGTAGCAATACAAGTGTGACAGAATTTGAATTACTGATCCACATCAAGAAAGTGCCACTGAGTTTTACACAAAGACTGATTTGACTTTATGACACGACAGATCAAAGAGTGAGGCCCGCCTGAATAAATCTGTTTGTTCAGTTTGTCCAGCCATATGATTGTAACTTCCAGCTTGGTGTGCTTTTGTATGAGTGCAGTATGTACGTTGGGTCTTCACGCGTGAACGCGATGGGATTCACAGATAGCTTTGGAGGCGTATTGGGTATCGAGCGGCGACGAGATCCTCTAAAGAGCTTCATTCACTGCACCAGGTACTGATAAGAAGCAGAACGGAGCGACCATGAATCCACCCTCTGTTTGTTCGCTCGTTCTCTCTCCTCGTCCTCTCTTTCTGCCCGTCTCTCTTCTATCCTCCAGCCCTTTATGCTCCCTGTGAGAAAGTCGTTGAGAGGCAGGATGGGGGAGGGCGCCCTGCAGGCTCTCAAAGTTTAATAAGCAGGATTAGAGTGGAGAAACGGAGTGGGGGGAAGAGAACATTGGAGTTGGAGTAAATCAGAAAAACATGGCTATCTGTATTTCACTTCTATTATTGAATAATATGTGTAACTGTCTTTTTTTTTTTTTTGATAAAAAACAAAAATTTGAGCATGAATGACTCGGATTCATTTGTTGTCAATATTACAGAAAAAAAATGTTTTGCATTGATCGATACATTACTGAGGCATGTTTTTGCTTCTGAGATTGCAGAAATATGACATTGAAGACAATGACACACTTTTGTAAGCTCTCCTCTGCACATCATCACATTATATTTGACAGTAAAGCTCCTTTCACACCGGGCCAATGTAGAGTTGCATAATGCAGAATACCGACCATGCTGAGCTTATACAGTCCTACACCGAGTTTATGCAGCCCTACATGGCATTACGCTGACGGACGCAAAGCAGTTCGTGAAATGGATGAAAAAAAAATTAATGTTAAATTTTTTCGTGGAATTTCGGCGTAGAGCACCGGACGCAGTGCTCTGCGCAAGTCTGCACAACACTGTGCTGCTGTCCACCAAGCCTCGGCAATTGTACGCACCCCATGCCAGTCCAGCGAAAAATTCTTTTCAGTACATACCTGCATTGCTAGATGTTCTTCTTCCCGCTGGACTGTATTATTGCTGCTGAACATTGCTAGCAGTGAAGCTTCAAAACCATGGAAGAAGAAAAGGTGGGCCAAGCTCCCCCCCCGTGCACAGTTTACGTAGCCATTCCTGTGTATTAAATACGCAGCACAATGCAACTCTACATAGGCCCGGTGTGAAAGGGGCTTTATACAAAGCAACTCTGTTCCACTCTGCCAAGAAGCTGTGACTGGTGGTGCCAAAGCCAATACATGTACTCTGCAAAATTTCTATAATTTCTATACTGTAGTTCAATTGGTTTAGTCAGTTGAGTGTCATGTTGCCGTTGAGTGAAAAGTGCAGTGCATTTGATGTCTTCTGCCACCATCTCTCTTTGTGGATGTGTAAAAATAAAAAGCACCTACATGCAGCAGAAGACAGAAAAACAAAAAGCTTTGTGTGTGTGCGTGATTTTATTTAGTAAGTTCAAAGTAAGTACATAACATAATTGTAAATGCGTTAAAAATACATGGATGACAAGAAAGTGAAAACTTATTTCCATTGCGGTCCATTTAAAAATTAAATTACAAAATAGAAGTAATAATGAAATAAAATATTACAACAATAATAATATATGATAACAAGAGCCTAGACAATTTATAAATACCTTAAGACAATAAATTAACATAAAAAAATAATGTAATTAATAGGAAATAAAGGGTTGAGGTCTAAGGTTCTAAAACCATTCTGGACTCACACACCATTCCAACTCATTATAGAAACTTTGCACAATAGATTACCACCTTTGAAAAATGTCAGCTACATATTTTACAACCCCAGTTGCAATGAAGGTGGGACATTGTGTAAAATGTAAATATGAACAGAATACAATGATTTGAAAATCCTCTTCAGCCTATATTCAATTGAATACACCACAAAGACAAGATATTTAATGTTCAAACGGATAAACCTTGTTGTTTTTGTGCAACTATTTGCTCATTTTGAAATACTCAACAAAAATATAAACGCAACACTTTTGGTTTTGCTCCCATTTTGTATGAGATGAACTCAAAGATCTAAAACTTCTTCCACACACACAATATCACCATTTCCCTCAAATATTGTTCACAAACCAGTCTAAATCTGTGATAGTGAGCACTTCTCCTTTGCTGAGATAATCCATCCCACCTCACAGGTGTGCCATATCAAGATGCTGATTAGACACCATGATTAGTGCACAGGTGTGCCTTAGACTGCCCACAATAAAAGGCCACTCTGAAAGGTGCAGTTTTATCACACAGCACAATGCCACAGATGTTGCAAGATTTGAGGGAGCGTGGAATTGGCATGCTGACAGCAGGAATGTCAACCAGAGCTGTTGCTCGTGTATTGAATGTTCATTTCTCTACCATAAGCCGTCTCCAAAGGCGTTTCAGAGAATTTGGCAGTACATCCAACCAGCCTCACAACCGCAGACCACGTGTAACCACACCAGCCCAGGACCTCCACATCCAGCATGTTCACCTCCAAGATCGTCTGAGACCAGCCACGCGGACAGCTGCTGAAACAATCGGTTTGCATAACCAAAGAATTTCTGCACAAACTGTCAGAAACCGTATCAGGGAAGCTCATCTGCATGCTCGTCGTCCTCATCGGGGTCTTGACCTGACTCCAGTTCGTCGTCGTAACCGACTTGAGTGGGCAAATGCTCACATTCGCTGGCGTTTGGCACGTTGGAGAGGTGTTTTCTTCACAGATGATGCGAAGATGTGTTGCACTGCATGAGGCATATGGTGGTCACACCAGATACTGACTGGTATCCCCCCCCCCCAATAAAACAAAACTGCACCTTTCAGAGTGGCCTTTTATTGTGGGCAGTCTAAGGCACACCTGTGCACTAATCATGGTGTCTAATCAGCATCTTGATATGGCAAACCTGTGAGGTGGGATGGATTATCTCAGCAAAGGAGAAGTGCTCACTATCACAGATTTAGACTGGTTTGTGAACAATATTTGAGGGAAATGGTGATATTGTGTATGTGGACAAAGTTTTAGATCTTTGAGTTCATCTCATACAAAATGGGAGCAAAACCAAAAGTGTGGCGTTTATATTTTTGTTGAGTATAGATGCCTACAGCACATTTCAAAAAAGTTGGGACGTGGCAACAAAAGACTGGGAAAGTTGATGAATTGGAAACAGGTGAGTGTCATCATGATTTGGTATCCCCAAAAGGCTCAGCCATTCACAAGCAAAGATGGGGCGAGGATCACCACTTTGTGAACAACTGCGTGAAAAAAATAGTCCAACAGTTTAAGAACAATGTTTCTCAACATTCATTTGCAAGGATTAGGGATTCCATCATCTACAGTCCATAATATAATCAGAAGATTCAGAGAATCTGGAGTACTTTCTACATGTAGGAGGCACTTCTCTTAGGAACACTGCATTAAAAACCAACATCGTGTAAAGGATCTTACCGTGTGGGCCCAGGAACACTTCAGAAAACCATTGTCAGTTATCACAGGTCGTTGCTACATCTACAAGTGCAAGTTAAAACTCTACCATGCAAAGCGAAAGCCATACATCAACAACATCCAGAAACGCTGTCGCCTTCTCTGGGCCTGAGCTCATTTGGAATGGACAGACACAAAGTGGAAAAGTGTGCTGTGATCTGATGAGTCCACATTTCAAATTCTTTTGGCAATCATGGACGTCATGTCCTCCGGACAAAAGAGGAAAAAGACCATCCAGATTGTTACCAGCGCAAAGTTCAAAAACCAGCATCTGTGATGGTTTGGCGGTGTGTTACTGCAACTTACACATCTGTGATGCACCATCAGTGCTGAAAGGTACATCCGGGTTTTGGAGCAACACATGCTGCCATCCAAGCGACATCTTTTTCAGGGACGTCCCTGCTTATTTCAGCAAGACAATGCCAAGCCACATTCTGCATGTGTTACAACAGCGTGGCTTCGTAGAAAAAGAGTGTGGGTACTAGACTGGCCTGCCTGCAGTCCAGACCTGTCGCTCATTGAAAATGTGTGGCGCATCATGAAGCGCAAAATATGACAAAGGAGACCCCGGACTGTTGAACAACTGAAGTCATACATCAAGAAAGAATGGGAAAGAATACCACCTACAAAGCTTCAACAATTAGTGTCCTCAGTTCCCAAACGCTTATTGAGTGTTGTTAGAAGGAAAGGTGATGTAACACAGTGGTAAACATACCACTGTCCCAGCTTTTTTGAAATGTGTTGCAGGCATCCATTTCAAAATGAGCAAATATTTGCACAAAAACAATAAAGTTTATCAGTTTGAACATTAAATATCTTGTCTTTGTGGTGTATTCATTTGAATATAGGTTGAAGAGGATTTGCAAAACATTGGATTCTGTTTTTATTTACATTGTACACAATGTCCCAACTTCATTGGAAAATGGGTTCTATAAACACTACCCAATCTAGAGCTTGTGAATCCCCACGGGCAATGCCCAGTAATACCTAAATACTTCACATGGCATTTTGTTAAACCCCTTGAATTAAAGCTGAAAGTCTTCACTGCAGTACAAGTATATCTTGATTGACTCATTTCTACTCCATTGAGGTGGTGAACAGAAACAAAATAAAATAAAGAAAAAACATGTCACTGTGCAAATACTTACAGACCTGTCTGTATATATACTAAAAGCCAATTGCTCAAAAACATTTCCTGTCTTGGCTTAAATGAACAGTTACATTGTGTGATTAAGATTTTCTGCAACAGGTTGATGTGGAGCAAGGAACCGTGTAGGAGGGAGAACTGTCATCCACCCCGGTGCCTCAGTATTGTTCCGTGATTATTTGTTCGAAAAAGCAAAGGGCACCCAATGTGATGTATATATGGCTGACCTGTCCTAGGGATGGGTTCTGTAGATTAAGATCAGTCAGGAGTCCCTGATGGCCTGACCCCAACAGATCAACCCTGACCTCTTACAGTGGACACACTGCACCAAGTTGGACTTCACTCTTCAGTACTTCTGCATTCGTTCCTTATTTATTTTGAGTATCTCTGTGTTCCTAACTGTGTTTGTCTTAAAGCTATACTTGATTTCCAGACAGTTGTATAACTCCATGACTTTCAAATACATGATGTGTTCATCACTGCCTAAATGTGTGTTCTTAGTGCCTTCATCAGTATTTATTGAGCAATTTCAAAAGCACGATTAGCCTATGCACTATGTCAAAAACTCCATGAGAAGTTTTACTACACTTCTTTGGTCATGAAACATCTGCTAAAATACTTTTGTCATGAATATTACACAGACAATATTTTGTCATCTTAACCATTTCTATGGCAACAGAGTAATCATCATCCCAACCCTTAAGTCATGGGAATAGTTTGGTCCAAAATTTGGTTTTGGCTTTCGAGAGGACCAGTGTGACTGCTTTGGTTTTGCTGTGTGAGCTGTGAGGGACTGACAACGTGTCAGAGTGAGTTTGTGTGAAGGCCTGAATATATGTCATGTGTGGTGAACGTCTTTTTTGTCTTGCACCTGTTCCAAGAACCTTCCTAAATCAAAATGAACTCAAATTGCAGAAAGAATTGAAACTGCATATTTTATATACGAGGTCTGTCAATAAAGTAACGGTCCTTTTATTGTTTTCAAAAACTATATGGATTTCATTCATATGTTTTTACGTCAGACATGCTTGAACCCTTGTGCACATGCGTGAGTTTTTCCACGCCTGTCGGTTACGTCATTCGCCTGTTTCCAGGTGCCAGTCTCTAACAACTTCTGAAAAAATTCTGATGGAAAAAAAGTCCTTTTCATTCCGCCATTTCCAGACAATGAAAATCCGACGAGGGGGCGGGACCACTCCTTCCCAAGGAGTGGTCACAGACGAATGACGTAACCGAAAGGCGTGGAAAAACTCACGCATGCGCACAAGGGTTCAAGCATGTCTGACGTAAAAACATGTGAATGAAATCCATATAGTTTTTGAAAAAAATAAAAAGGACCGTTACTTTATTGACAGACCTCGTATATATACATACACACACACACACACAACCCCAATTCCAATGAAATTGTAAAATGTAAATAAAAACAGAATGCAATGATTTGCAAATCCTCTTCAACCTGTATCCAACTGAATACACCACAAAGACAAGATATTTAATGTTCAAACTGATAAACTTTATTGTTTTTGTGCAAATATTAGCTCATTTTTAAATGGATGCATAAAACACGTTTCAAAAAAGCTGGGACAGTGAATATGGGTTGAAGAGGATTTGCAAATATATATATATATATATATATATATATATATATATATATATATATATATATATATATATATATATATATATATATATATATATGTATATATGTATTTATTTATTTATTTATTTATTTTAAGATTTTTGCAAATTTATTAAAAATCCCAAAATTTAGAAATCACATGTACATTAAGTATTCCCAGTCTTTGCCATGAAGCTCAAAATTGAGCTCAGGTGCATCCTGTTTCCACTGATCATCCCTGAGATGTTTCTACATCTTAATTGGAGTCCACCTGGGGTAAATTCAGTTGATTGGACATGATTTGGAAAGAGAAACAGCTGTCTACATATAAGGTCCCACAGCTGACAGTGCATGTCAGAGCACAAACCAAGCATGAAGTCAAAGGAATTGTCTGTAGACCTCCGAGACAGGATTGTCTCAAGGCACAAATCTAGGGAAGGGTACAGAAACATTTCTACTGCTTTGAAGGTCCCAATGAGTACAGTGGCCTCCATCATCTGTAAATGAAAGAAGTTCGGATCCACCAGGACTCTTCCTAGAGCTGGCTGCCACATAGGGCTAGATCTGGGGAGAATGGCCTTAGTCAGGGAGGTGACCAAGAACCCAATGGTCACTCTGTCTGAGCTCCAGCATTCCTCTGTGGAGAAAGGAGAACCTTCCTGAAGGACAGCCATCTCTGCATCAATCCACCAATCAGGCCTGTATGGTAGAGTGGCCAGACGGAAGCCACTCCTGAGTAGAAGGCACATGGCAGCCCACCTGGAGTTTGCCAAAAGGCACCTGAAGGACTCTCAGACCATGAGAAACAAAATTCTCTGGTATGATGAGACAAAGACTGAACTCTTTGGTGTGAACGCCAGACATTCTGTTTTGAGGAAACCAGGCACCATCCCTACAGTGAAGCATGGTGTTATCAGTATCATGCTGTAGGGATGTTTTTCAGCAGCAACTGGGAGACTAGTCAGGATTGAGAGAAAGATGAATGCATCAATGTGCAGAGACATCTTGGATGAAAACCTGCTCCAGAGCGCTCTTGACCTCAGACTTGGGCAACGGTTCATCTTTCAGCAGGACAGTGACCCTAAGCACACAGCCAAGACATCAAAGGAGTGGCTTCATGGCAACTCTGTGAATGTCCTTGAGTGGCCCAGCCAGAGCCCAGACCTGAATCCAATTGAACATCTCTGGAGAGATCTGAAAATGGTTCCATCAAACCTGATGGAGCTTGAGAGGTGCTGCAAAGAGGAATGACAAAACTGTCCAAAGGTAGGTGGACCACGCTTGTGGCATCATATTCAAGAAGACCCGAGTCTGTAATTGCTACCAAAAGGTGCATCAACAAAGTATTGGGCAAAGGGTGTGAATATAATGTAGTTTTTTTTTTTTTTTTTAATTTACAAAAATCTCAAAAAATCTTATTTGTCATTATGGCATGTTGTGAGAGGGGGGAAAAAGGAATTTACCCCATTTTGGAATGAGGCTGTAACATGACAATGTGGAAAAAAATTAAGCGCTGTGAATACTTTCCAGGGGCGCCATATATATATAAATCTCAAAGTTGGACATTTGAGGAGATAGAATCCCCTTCGGCTATGAGGATAGGGTCAGGCTATAGGTCACAGCTGCTAAAACCCAGCAAACAAAATTAGACTTGTTTGTTTTTGAAGGAAGCCTGTATTACCCACAGTCAAATAAACCTCATTCAGTCCCTTGACCCCCTTTGACTCACAATCAACATGTAACCTTGGTCACTGCATTTCTGTCCCAAACTGAAGCGGTCTAAAGTCTGGCCTGTGTCGGTTCTGCTTGACCTAGCTCTTGTCTTACATAAACCTGATGCCCCCTAAATTAACAGCCCGCCATCTCCCCATCACTTTAATCAGCTCATAGATGGCTAACTGAAAGGCAGGCTGGAAAACTGGCTAAATGTCCAATTGGTTGGCTGTCTAGTTGAGTTGCTGCTGGTTGACTAGTTGCTTGGGTTAGGGAAACCTGGTAGCTGGCTAAATAGCTGACTGTTGGTGGACTCTTTTGGTGACTGAGTGTTTAAGTACCTATTAAACTCGTTGGCAAGCTGCGTAACTGACTGACAGGCTGTGACGTCTTTGCAGAGAGGCTTCGGCCTCATTTAGTCTCATTAGTGCCAAGTTCTGGCTCTCAGATGCAGACAGGACCACAGCTCTGTGTGGGAGGGGGGTTGTAGCTCCATGTGCATGTGAGAAAGACTGTCGGAACACGGCATGCCTTGTCTGTCATTGAAGCACAGATGTCCCACAGATTACATCACACTAACCGCACCCTGATCTCTCTCACATCACTTATCCCCTACCACTGACCCCTCACACCTCCAATCCGCCATCTGAAGGACTCTGAACCCTCACCATTGCTTCACGTCCACTAAGTGACAACCCTTTTACACACTCGTGCTCTGCCATAGTCAGTGAGTTCAGATTGATGACTGTCGGCGATGCTTTCCCATTGCACCCCTTCTTCTCCCATCACACTTCACTTCATTAGTCTCAGAGACTCTGTGGCCTGTGATGTGCAGGAATGTGTGTTGCTAAGGCAGACCAGCACTGCAGGGAGCCATCAACACATAGTCAATCTGGCACGCTCAACAAAAACACACTGCTGGCAAAGAACAGAAGGAGGATGCAGGACAATGTTGACCTGTTGGACAATGAGGAGCAAAAGTTCTGCACCTTGCTTAGTACCAATGCAAAAATGACACTCTATACAAAACAACTGTGATATAAGCAAGCACCACATGAGGGTCGCTGCCACGCATCAAGAAATTTCTAAAACAATAGGGTGACATCTCTTTATCTTTTGGAGAAAGATCTTCAGGAGAAGAAATTGTGTACACACAAAAAAGAGAAAAAGTCTATTTTTTCTTTTCTTGTTTGTATGGACGCAACGTTTTTCAAAAGATAAACATAAAAGTGGAAAACAACCTTGACACGTGACTGGCAGTGAAGATGAGAAAGTTTCAGATGCTTTCTTTGTTTCTTCTGTGATTTTAAGAATAGCACTGCAGGGTCTCTCCAGAGAATCCTTAGATCCTGCTGGAATGATTTTCTGTCAAATGAGACTTTGCTTAAGGAGACCCAGATGAGGTCTATTAGCTACATCAGGAAGGAGTGTCTGCAGCAACACTATGGCCATGTGGTGCATTTTTCCGAGCATGATCCAGCACACAGATGCGTAATTTCTGAGGTCATTAGCAACTGGATGTAGCCAAGGAGACACCCACCTTCCAAATGGCACAGGTATGGACCACAAATCTCACCCTGAGTGGTTACTACAACCCCTGGCAATAATTATGGAATCACCGGCCTCGGAGGATGTTCATTCAGTTGTTTAATTTTGTAGAAAAAAAGCAGATCACAGACATGACACAAAACTAAAGTCATTTCAAATGGCAACTTTCTGGCTTTAAGAAACACTAATCAATCAGGAAAATATTGTGGCAGTCAGTAACGGTTACTTTTTTAGACCAAGCAGAGGGAAAAAAATATGGACTCACTCAATTCTGAGGAATAAATTATGGAATCACCCTGTAAATTTTCATCCCCAAAACTAACACCTGCATCAAATCAGATCTGCTCGTTAGTCTGCATCTAAAAAGGAGTGATCACACCTTGGAGAGCTGTTGCACCAAGTGGACTGACATGAATCATGGCTCCAACATGAGAGATGTCAATTGAAACAAAGGAGAGGATTATCAAACTCTTAAAAGAGGGTAAATCATCACGCAATGTTGCAAAGATGTTGGTTGTTCACAGTCAGCTGTGTCTAAACTCTGGACCAAATACAAACAACATGGGAAGGTTGTTAAAGGCAAACATACTGGTAGACCAAGGAAGACATCAAAGCGTCAAGACAGAAAACTTAAAGCAATATGTCTCAAAAATCGAAAATGCTCAACAAAACAAATGAGGAACGAATGGGAGGAAACTGGAGTCAATGTCTGTGACCGAACTATAAGAAACCATCTAAAGGAAATGGGATTTACATACAGAAAAGCTAATCGAAAGCCATCATTAACACCTAAACAGAAAAAAACAAGGTTACAATGGGCTAAGGAAAAGCCATCGTGGACTGTGGATGACTGGATGAAAGTCATATTCAGTGATGAATCTCGAATCTACATTGGGCAAGGTGATGATGCTGGAACTTTTGTTTGGTGCCGTTCCAATGAGATTTATAAAGATGACTGCCTGAAGAGAACATGTAAATTTCCACAGTCATTGATGATATGGGGCTGCATGTCAGGTAAAGGCACTGGGGAGATGGCTGTCATTACATCATCAATAAATGCACAAGTTTACGTTGATATTTTGGACACTTTTCTTATCCCATCAATTGAAAGGATGTTTGGGGATGATGAAATCATTTTTCAAGATGATAATGCATCTTGCCATAGAGCGAAAACTGTGAAAACATTCCTTGCGAAAAGACACATAGGGTCAATGTGATGGCCTGCAAATAGTCCAGATCTTAATCTAATTGAAAATCTTTGGTGGAAGTTGAAGAAAATGGTCCATGACAAGGCTCCAACCTGCAAAGCTGACCTGGCAACAGCAATCAGAGAAAGTTGGAGCCAGATTGATGAAGAGTACTGTTTGTCATTCATTAAGTCCATGCCTCAGAGACTGCAAGCTGTTATAAAAGCCAGAGGTGGTGCAACAAAATACTAGTGATATGTTGGAGCGTTCTTTTGTTTTTCATGATTCCATAATTTTTTCCTCAGAACTGAGTGATTCCATATTTTTTTCCCTCTGCTTGGTCTAAAAAAGTAACTGTTACTGACTGCCACAATTTTTTTTCCTGATTTCTTATAGTGTTTCTTAAAGCCAGAAAGTTGCCATTTGAAATGACTTTAGTTTTGTGTCATGTCTGTGATCTGCTTTTTTCTACAAAATTAAACAACTGAATGAACATCCTCCGAGACCGGTGATTCCATAATTTTTGCCAGGGGCTGTAGTCTGGACTAACAGTAGTTCTACCATTAAGACTCTGGAGACTAGAAACCATTAAAGATTGAATCAGAGTGATATTGTACAGAATGTTATAAGAGTCTTTGGAGGTGATTCCAGTTGTAAAGAAGGGGTACTTTGATCTGAAATCCTGCAGTCAAAAGAAGGTGGGGTGGAGCTTACTCCCTGCCTCAGACAACAACCAGCTGGTAGTGATAGGGTAGAAGAAGCCAAGTTTCTGGATAGCAAGTGTAAACAGCAGAAAGGTAAGTTAGACCTGACATTTTTAAACAACCTGTACGTTTCCCATTGGTTGTGAGATGATGATGATGAGAACCAGCTGCTTCCTATTAGAGATACGGCTGTTACTGATCAGATGACGCTGACCGAAGGCTTGAAAACTGAGTCTTCCTGGTAGAACGTGCTATGCTAAATTTTTTGTGAGGTGGTGGCAGCACTAATTCATGCTCCCAAACCTGATCTGACTAAAATTATATTCAGTTACCCTGAAATTACACATGAAAAACCTCACCCAAGTCATGGGGATCACCTATTTTAGGGCCTACCTTATGTCCATATGAAGCTGGAACCAGGCGTACCTCACCAACAAGAATCCAGAAAATCATGAGAAAGCTGTACATGTACCAAATTCAACTGATTTACTATACAAAGCCAAATCATTTGCTACAGTGCTATACACAAATAAAAACTAGACTTGACCCACCCCATGAGCGAGCACGTTGGTGACAATAGTAAAAGAAAAACTTTACGAGGCTATCCCAAAGAGGCCCACCCCGAACAATAAAAAGTTGCAGTTCCTTGACTGGTTGCTTGTGGCTGGCTGCAGAAAGGAGCAAACTGCCAAAGAAGCCATGTTAAAATGACCAAATTTAGAGCAGAAAAGAAAATCATGTTTCCAGTATGGTACAAAAAAACTGTTCTATTTCATTCCTCCTGACCGCCAGAGGGTGGTGCTTTAGCACCTGGATAACGACATGTGCGCAAGCACAGGGAGGTCGAGAATATATACCAACAAAGTCACGCCATTGGATGCGACCTGGGTGACGTCACTGGTGGTCTTTATATGCCAGACGCACCCGGCCCTCACTTCTTTTCTACATTCTCGCATTCTTAGAGGTTGAGAACGCATTTTGCTGCGATTGCCGCTCTCGCTTGTAGCCTCACAACCCACCTTCGGTTGGAGCTACGTGCACTGCACACGTCCTCCAGAGGTTGCGAGACACAGCTTCACTTTTTTTTTTCTTTGTCTGATGCCTGTCGTGAGTACACCTTCCTAAACGCCGGGTGCGCGCCTTCGCCGCTGCCCTGCTGGGTATTTTCCACTGTGCACATTAGCTGTGTTGTTTTGATGAAAGCTGGCTACTTGTTTAGTTGTCTTGCTAACCCCATTAACTACGTGGTAGTGTGTATATCAGAACCAGTATAGTGTACTGTGTTGGGCTTGCCGTGAGTGTTTTCCACTCCTTGAAGTACTTTGTCTGAACTGCCATCATTTTGCTAAGTTTAAGAGCTCCCCTAGCAGCTAGTGTTGTTGTCGCTGTAATGACTTAGCACTTGGGCTGAGCATTTCGGCTGTGTGCATCGTGTTATTACTGTGGCTGTGAGTGTTTCACGCTCCGTGCCTTGTATTAGCTTTTATGCTGTGAGTGCTTCACGCTCCGTGCCTTGTATTAGCTTTTATGCTGTGAGTGTTTCACGCCCCATGCCTCGTGTCAAGTCTACGGCTGTGAGAGCTTCACGCCCCGTGCCTCGTGTCAAATCTACGGCTGTGAGCGCTTCACGCTCTGTGCCTCGTGTCAAGTCTACGGCTGTGAGCGCTTCACGCTCCGTGCCTCGTGTCAAGTCTACGGCTGTGAGCGCTTCACGCTCCGTGCCTTGTGTTAGCATTACACTGCGAGTGATTCACACTCCATGCCTTGTGTTACTATTTACACTGCGTGTGATTCACGCTTTGTCTTTCTATCTGTAACCGTCAGGGCTTGCGATAGCCATATGCACACAGTTCACAATGTTGACAGGGCCTTTGTTGCATGGCTGTAGTACCTGTTTGGCTCCCTTGAGCCCAGATGATGGACATATGTTTTGCCCGTCGTGTCTTGGGATCGGACACCTGAGGGAAGCCCTGACTGGTGATGTCTGCCTTAATTGTGCCAGCATGCCACTGGCAGAGAGGTCTGCTAGACTTGTGGCATTGGAAAGTAGGATGTCTAATGCGACTTTGGCCTCCAGCCCCAGGAAGGAACCAAAGCGCTGTAAACATCCACATGCAGGAGCACCTTCTGCTGAGAAGGTTACTCATGACCGTGCTTTGGCTGAAAAAGTCGAAACTTTGACTTCTGAGTTTGCTCAGATTAAGTCCTTGCTTCTGAATCTACAGCCTAGGGATGCCATGACAGTTCCTGTAATGAGGCTGATCAGACCGATGTAGTTACTCAGCAGGAGGAAGATGTCATGTCTATTGCTGTGACTGATTCCTTGTACATAACAAGTGATATAAACTGTGTGGCGGATCAGGATGAGAGGGGTCTCTCTCCAAGCCATTCATTAGTGGGCTCTCACACCTCTGAGACAGAGTCCCTGCCACAAACTGGACCTGGACTATCCTTTGTCAAGCAAGCTGTTCAGTTTGCTTTATCCAGGCTTGGGGTCGACAATCCCCCTGCGGAAACCACCGCTTCAAGTGCCTTTTTCAAAGTCACTCAGAAGCCTGAGTTCAATGTTCCAGTTTCGCAACCATATATTGAGGAGCTCCACCGATGTTGGGCGGACCCCAAATCATTGACCCATCTATCACAGGACTGCAGAGCCCTTAGCTCTGTGTGTGATTTGCCGCAGTATGAGCTGAACCGTATGCCCGCCGTTGACAGCATTATTACGAACCTGGTTGTGGCTCCAGCTGATGCTGCTTGGCCAGATGCCTGCTGCCCACAACCTCAGTGTAGGGTCACTGATGACCTCCTCACCAAAAGCTATTACATAGCTGTTCGCATTGGTTGCCTAGGCAACTCACTGTCCCATTTAGCCCTTGCCCTCTCAAAGTCTTTGAGGGAGGCAGAGGTTGATGATGCTACTCACGTCAGCTGTGGCTTGCGCAGTCCGCCCTGTCCGAATCCTGCAGAGGCACACTAAGTTCACTGCCGGTTCTTCCAGGCCAAGTATTTGAACCTGTGGCCCAGCAATCTTTGGAGCGAGTTGTTGAGGCTAGTAAATCTCGGTGACAGTTTGTTGACCTACACCGGTCTTCCAGGCCTCAGCCAGTCAGACGTGCTACAGCTTTTCACTCTACATCCAGGCTTCCGCCTACTCGCAGAGCTGTACGTGGTTTCGCAGTTGAGGGCCAGCTCTCCCAGCGGCCTGCCTTTCGGGGGCCTACGGGCAGACCCCCAAGAACTGAACCGTTTCACAGAGCTTCTAGTAATTGCGCCCAGAGGTCCTCAGGGATGCGAGGCAGAGGTGGTCAGGTCTGACTGCCAAAGTTTTGCCCCCAGCCGTTTTTCACGAAATCATCTCAGCCACTGGGAGGCTCAAGTTCAAGACCCATGGGTCATTTCAACCTTGTTCGAGGGTTACAGAATTCAGTTCAGATGTTGTCCTCCAAAGTTCAGTGGGGTGAGGATGACTGTTGTTTCTGACTCGGTGCAGTCTGCCGCCCTACAACGGGAGATTTTGGAACTCCTGGAGAAGGGGGCCATAGAGCCAGTTCACAATTCAGACTAGCTCAGGGGGTTCTATTCAGTTTACTTCCTTGTTCCAAAGAAGGATGGCGGCTTTCATCCTATCCTCGATCTCCGACGTCTGAATCATTATCTCAAGGTGCTGCAGTTTCATATGCTCCACACAGTAGACGTCCTTCGAGCTATCACACCAGGAGACTGGTTCACAAGTGTTGACTTAAAGGACGCCTATTTCCATGTGCCAGTGGCGCCTCATCACAGGCAGTTTCTCCGCTTTGCTTTCGAGGGTCAGGCATACCAGTTCAGGGTGCTTCCTTTTGGCCTCTCTCTCATCCTTCGTACATTTACCAGATGTATGGCTGCAGCACTAGCCCCACTGCAAGCTCTTGGATTAAGAATCCTACCCTACTTAGACGAATGGCTTGTCTGCGCTCCGACTCAGGAGCAGGCGCACAACGATACAGCTCTTCTATTGAACCATGTCTCTCATTTAGGACTCACAGTGAACTTTGCAAAGAGTTTTCTTGTTTCCAGTCAACAAATGACCTTCATTGGCATTGCTATCAACTCCCTGACTATGACTGCATCGCCATCCCCGCAGAGAGTGGATGATGTCATTCGTCTCGTCTCACACATTCAACAGGATGTGATGCTACCTTTTGGTTTGCTGCTCCGGTTGATGGGCAAATTGACTGCAATGTCGCTAGTAGTACATTTGGGACTTCTGTTCTTGCGTCCCCTACATATTTGGATCAACAACCTAGGCCTCAACTCAAAGTTGCATCAGCACAGGCTTGTACGACTCTCCAACCAGTGCCTTCTGCACCTCAGACCCTGGGGAAACGTGGACTTCATCTGCAAGGGTGTCCCTCTAGGCTCCGTCCCTTCTCATCGTGAGATGGTTGTTACAGATGCATCACTCAAAGGTTGGGGGGCTGTGTGGAATCACAGGATGGTGAGGGGTGTCTGGAGTCCTCAGGAGAGACTTCAACACATAAACGTGCTGGAGCTTTGTGCTGTGCGACTGGCTCTCAAGCATTTCCTCCCGGCCCTGAGAGGATGACATGTTCTTGTCCGATCGGACAACACGTCCACAGTCTATCACATAAACCATCAGGGGGGCACCAGATCCAGTCACTCATTGGCAGAAACTTGGAGGCTTCTCTTATGGGCATTGCCTCGCCTTCAAAGTGTCAGAGCAGTTCATTTGCCAAGTGTACATAACAGCGCTGTGGATTTACTCTCCAGACAGAAACCACCACTGTGAGAGTGGAGACTGAACCCGATTGTGGTCCAGATCATCTGGCAGAAGTATGGTGTAGCAGAAGTGGTCCTCTTCTCTTTAAGCACCTCGACACATTGCCCACAGTGGTACTCCCTCTCGGAACCAGATAGCCCGCTGGTGCATGATGCATTGGCTCACCCGTGGCCAGATTGCCTCCTTTATGCCTTCCCTCCTCTCCCACTGCTAATGTTGACACTGCACAGGATAGACCAGAGCAGCCACAGGGTGCTGCTGATTGCTCCGGTCTGGCCAGGGAGGATTTGGTTTCCCATGATTTACAAACTCCTTGAGGGGGAACCTTGGGCTCTCCTGGAAAGGAAGGATTTGTTGTCACAGCTACAGGGGAGGATTTGGCACCCTCACCCAGAACGCCTTCAACTGTTCGTGTGGCCGTTGAGGGGCCCAACTCCTTGTTAAGTTCTTGTGACCAGGCTGTTGTTTAGACTATCCTTAATTCACGTGCTGCTTCTACCAGGGCTTTGTATGACAACAGATGGAAGCTGTTTGAGCGGTGGTGTGAGAACCAAAAGTTAGACCTGGAGCGTTGCCCTGTGCCTATTCTACTCAAATATTTACAAGAACTGCTGGAGAAAGGACTTTCTGTCGCTACCTTGAAGGCTTATGTTGCTGCAATCTCTGCACATCTACGTTGATGGTCGGTCAGTGGGTTCACATTTCTTAGTGTGTCCTTTTTTGAAAGGTGCTCTACATTTGTGGCCTCCAAGGCTTGCACATGTACCTTCATGGGACCTTCCTCTAGTCCTGGAGGGTTTAAGCTTATCCCCTTTCGAACTAGTTGAAAGTGCTGATCTTAAATGGGTGTCAGTGAAGACTGCCTTTCTACTTGCACTATCTTCAGCTAAGCGGGTGGGAGAGCTCCATGCCCTATCAGTCGCTGAGGACTGTTTGCGATGGAATTCTGATGGATCTGGGGTTACGCTGTGGCCTAATCCATCCTTTTTACCCAAGAGAATTTCAACCTTTCATGTTAACTAGCCAGTTTCCTTGGCTGTGTATGCCCCGCATTCTGATCCAGGATTATCTGTTTCATGTTCCCCGTGTCCTGTCCGAATGTTGAAGCAGTACATTAGTGTGACTGCTGGGATCCGGAAAACGGATGCCCTGTTTGTGTGTTACGGTGATCACAAAAGAGGCTGTGTTGTCTCAAAGCACCGACTCTCACATTGGGTCATGGATGCCATTTTACAAGTATACAGGTCCAGAGGTCTTCAGCCTCCTAAGGTTACGTGCCATTCCACCAGAGGGGTGTCCACCTCCTGGCCTGCACTGAGAGGTGTCCCTTTGAGTGATATTTGTGCTGCTGCTACGTGGGCTTCGTCCGGTACTTTGGCCCGCTATTACAGACTGAATGTGGCTGCTCCTCCTGCAGTGACTTCGGCGGTGTTGTCTGCCTCCACTCCCCACTCCTGATGCGAGGTGAGTGTGACTCTTCGTGACCTTGTTGGTATTAAGTCATCCAGGTGCTAAAGCACCGCCCTCTGGCAGTCAGGAGGAATGAAATAGAATGAGAGTTATGAATGTAACTATGGTTCTATGAATTCTGGATGACCGCCAGAGTTGCTTGTCACTCAGAGTCTTGCGAGTTCATTCCGAAAAGAAGCGAGCACTGAGTGTGTCTGGCATATAAAGACAACCAGTGACGTCACACAGGTCACATCCAGTGGCATGACTTTGTTGGTATATATTCTTGACCTCTCTGTGCTTGTGCACATATAGTTATCCAGGTGCTAAAGCACCGCCCTCTGGCGGTCATCCGGAATTCATAGAACCGTAGTTACATTCGTAGCTCTCGTTTTGTTCTCTATAGCTATTTTAATCCTCTGGGACACCTATATGGGGGTGATGTTTTTCTGACTTCTTAGTTTAAGATATTTTAAGCCATAAAGCTATGCATAATTAGGGTCGTAATTGCTTTGAGTGACAGGTACTCTGTGCCGCTGAGCAGAACTCAGAGCTGCAGCCATATAGAGGCTGCTGCCGCGGATGCTAGTTGTGGAGGACTGTATGTGTCCTTTCTGAGCATTTTATTAAAAATATATGTGATAATATGACTTATTGTGTTGTTAATTCTCATAACAGATCATCTAAGATGTCTGTGCCCCAGTATTTCCATCAAGTGAAATTTTCATGTTGTTTAAGTTTGTATGCTAAAAGCATTACTACTTTTAGCAGTCATTGGCTTGATGATGGTAGGTCCAGTCAATCCATGATTACTGAGGAAATTAGCAGGTCATAATTTTTAATACCCACACCGAAGCCACTCATTATGAAAACCATCGCCTAGTCCCCCAAAATATGATTTAATCAAACCTGAATCAACATTAGTCTATTAGCTTAGCTTGTTCTGTATCTCAAAGATGGCAGAATGTACAGGCTTCATTTGTCCCACACAGGTCACACACAAGGTTTTGCCCAAGTGCCACACTTGACCTGGTGGATGATGTTGTGATGTTTTGGAATCAGTGGATACCCTGCTTGTACCACTTGAGAGACTGAGTGAGGAGTCAAAATGTCTGTGTTTGCAATGCAGTCCTGGATCATGAACAAGATTCAGGCTTACCAGAGATGTCTGGATAGAGCTTATGGAGGGATGAAGTAGCTGGACAGAGGTGTTTGGCCATTTTGATGTCTTTGCAGGAGAATGAAGTTCCAAGTCTTTTGGGTCCTGGTGCCTGTTGTATTTCACTGTGCTGTGACAGACTGCAAATAGCATCCATGAGGAAATTCACACAGTTCCACACAAGGTTTGCACTGTCCCTTCGCCTCAGTCATGGAGCGATGCCCACACGTCTCTTGATTTTTGAACAAACCAAAAAAAAAAAAAATCAGCGTGATGAGCTTCCTCGCCAAATCATCAGGTGAGCACTTCATACCCCTCACCACATCATGTCTGCAACTCAGAACATGCACAACATGTGAGACAACTTGTGAGGGGTTGACACACACTTTTTCTATGATCAGAAAGGAAGAGTGCTTCTGGAAGTGACTAAACACTCTAGCAGCTGGCCAGCACCCACTTGACACGCATGCTGGGCTGGACACATGAGCTGCACGAACTGGATTCATTGTGTTTATTTATTTATGTATTTTTCTGAGGACAGAAGTGGATTTAAGTTTGGTGCTCCTCGTCAGCACACACTCACTGTGCACACGTGGCAGCGGGCTGGACACATTCTGTTCATCCATGGAGGACCTGCAGAAACTGGATTTGTTGTTTTTATTTATTTATTATTCTGAGGACAGATGTAGAATTAAGTTTAATACTCCTGGTCGGCGCACACCCCACGTGCACATGTAGACAGGGTGCTGGACATCGCTTGTGCATTGAATGGTAACTCCTTTATTTATTTATTTATTTTTTTATTATCAGAGTACTTCCAGAAGATCACAGAGCTCCTGTGCGCTTGGAGCAGTGCTTCAAGGACAGTCGAGGACAGTCACCAACTGGGACAATAATATTGACCTCCTGGACGTCTGCAAGTACGTCAATGGGTTTCCACACGTTTCTTGTATTTTGAATTATTATCTATTGTTATTTTATTATGTATTTACTTTGTTTATTATTATTTCAGTGCTTTTTCTGCATAAAGTTGGGGGAATGTTCACAGCCTCTTTTACATTATAGCAATGTAAAAGTCCACATCTGTCCTCAGTACTGTGTGCGCAAACGTGCCATCATTTCAGCCACAGCAGTGGTGTTGAATGTCCGTGAGCATGCAGCATTTGTGCGCTGCATTTGCACACAAATCCTTGTGCCTGCAAAGGACATGTCAGAGCCGCTCATCGCACCATGTCAGTGTCCCTCACACAGTGTGTGTGTGGACTCAAGATTTGTGGCCGTAAGTTTTGCTGTCACTCCGGCATTCAGTGGACAGTCAGTCGTCATGTGAGGATCCTCGGTTCAAATCCTAGCCTGACCGGAAAATCACTAATGGCTCTTGGGCAAGGTCATTAGTCTCCTAGTTGCTCCCGGTGTGTAGTGAGCAGCTTGTATGGCAGCACCCTCACATCGGGGTGAATGCGAGGCATTTTTTTGTAAAGCCCTTTGAGCGCCTGATGCAGATGGAAAAGCGCTATATAAATGCAGTCAATTTACCATTTCATGTGTTGGAAGAAAGTTTAGTGAGATTCCACATAAAATTGAATAAAATTCCTTTGTCATTTTACAGTGGAGCACAATGAAATTTGGATACAACGATAAGTTAAAAAAGAAATAAAGATAAAAGTACATACAAAAGTAATACAGAAAATATAAAAGTAATGTGCAAATATATAAGGTAACATACAAATACTGAACATGTAGTGCAAATTGGCAGACTGTGCAAGAGTAGCAGACTTTGGCAGTAAATTCACATTGTGTGGGTTATTTCAGGTAATAAGGTGCGGTTTAGGGTGTGTATTGCACTTGGGATGAAACTGTCCTTGAGTCTTGTTGTTCAAACCTGGAACGCTCTGTTGCGTTTACCAGTCGACAGTAGTTCAAAGTGACTATGGAACGGGTCTGAGGGGTGTTTGCAGATGGTCCTCGCTTTCCTGAGGCAGTGAGCGCAGTAGATGTCCTCCAGTTTGGGAGCTGCACCCCGATGGTTCTCTCAGTTCTCGACACCGCCCGCTGTAGTGCTCTCTGGTCTGCTGCAGTGCAGCTGCAGAACCACACACAGACACAGTGTGTTAGGATGCTCTCTGTGGTGCAGTGGTAATAGAAGAGCAGGACGTGCTGAGAAAGGCCAGACATTCTCAGGAAAAAGAGATGCTGTTGGGCTTTCTTCAGCAGAGCGGTGGTGTTAGATGTCCACCAGAGGTTGTCTGAGATGTGGGTTCCCAGAAACTTGAAGGAGAAGACTTGTTCCACGCAGTCCCCATTGATGAAGATGGGTGTGTGTTCCTTATCCCCAGGAGTCAATGATCAGCTTTGGTTTTTCTAGAGTAGGGGTGGGCAGCTTGTTCCAGAAAGGGCCAAGAGGGTGCAGGTTTTCTTTGCAGCCACTAATATCACTTTGAGCAGGTGGAATGAGCAGGTGGAATCAGTTAATCAGTGAAATCACCTGGTAGGTGCCAGTGGCTGCAAAGAAAACCTGCACCCTCTAGGCCCTTTCTGGAACAAGTTGCCCACCCCTGTTCTAGAGGGACAGGTTGCTTGCTGAGCAACACCTCACCAGGTTCTGCACCTTTGTTCTGTAGGCTGACACATCACCATGAGAGATCAGCCCAATCATGGTTGTGTCATTTGCAAACTTTATGAGAGTGTTCGAGTTATGTGTAGGAACACAGTCGTGAATGAACAACGAGTGCAGGATTGGGAAGCGTACACAGCCTTGTAGGGTGCCAGATTTCAGAGTTATGGAAGATGAGGTGTGTGGACCTGAGCTCACCACTGGTGCTGACAGGAATCTGAAGATCCATTTGCACAGTTTTGCTCTGAGGCCCAACTGATCCAGGTTGTGAATGAGCTTGGAGGGGATAACAATGGCCCCTTCACACAAAGCACGATTGAAGCTGATTGGCACACGAAGGTGGATTCAAATGGCACTTGTGAGAAATCTGTGCCACACTCGAATGCCTTGTACAGCAGTCGCCACATCCATTTGGGCACAGCATATGCGCTATACATTTGCGTGCCGCTCGCACCGGAAACCCATTAGAATGGTGGGCAAGATGAAGTCGCGCTGCCATCTGACTGTGCTCACAACAGTCGCACGGCATGTTGAACACAGGTATACCGTGCCGCAGCTGAGGGGCTGCATGAAATCATTGGCCATGTTGAACCCTGGCTAAATGGTGCGATTGAGGCAGCCTTCACACCAACGGCCGTATGATGGCGAATGCCAGATGAGTAATCATTTGACCCACTCTCAGCAGGAGTCACTGATGAACATCCAACACCACTGTGGGATCGTTCACACCTGTCTGACCGTGTGTCCATCCCAACAGCGGGTGGAATTTTTTGCGGTTCGCCAATTCGGCTTTTATTGCCCTTTTCGACCGGTTTCTGCTTCTTTCGCCCAACTTCGTGTTATGTGTGAAGGGGCCCTAAAGGCTGGCAGATGAGAAAGTTACCATCATTTCACCTGTTTTTGTGTGATTTTGTGTCTCTGCCTTCTCTCCACCAGTTGTGCACCAGTGAGATACTACCTTAGTGTATGCCTGCGAGACTTGGATTCTAACACAGTCACTTAAGGCGATGACTGGGTCTTTAGAACTTGGTCTCTTCAGAGGATCCTTGAGTATCACTGAAATGACTTTGTGTCAGTGCTACTTAGGCAGACTCAGATGAGGAGTATCACTTACATTGTGAGGGAGTGTCAGCTACAACATTTTGGACATGCGGCACATTTATTTGTGCATGATCCAGCGTGCAAGTGCCTGAGTGTTGAGGAATGAAGCAAGTGGAGAAGACCAAGAGTACACCCACATTCCACCAGTCTGCAGCAGATACATGGTTATTTTAGAGACATGGAAAGATTGTCCCTGGTGTTGAGAACTGCTAGACAGATTTAAGACATGACCATCGTGTTTGTGTTTCTTAATGAATGACGTAAATGACATCTAAGACCTGATAATTGACTAGGAAGTGTACATGTATCCATCCCCGAAGCAACAGATGTTGAAAGCGTGTCCAGAACTTTGAGTGGCAGCGTATATTAACAAATGAACTGAAGTTGTCCATCCAAAACATGAAATATCTTGGGTTCATGAGTCAAAGTATATGCACAAATCACTGTGGATTTCTTTTTTTAATTTGCATTTTGCATATCGTTCCTACTTTTTGTAATAAGGGGTTGGTTTTATTTTTCCAAAGTGCAAATCAGTGTGCCATAATACGAGGTCTGTCAATAAAGTATAGGTCCTTTTTATTTTTTTTCAAAAAGTATATGGATTTCATTCATATGTTTTTACGTCAGACATGCTTGAACCCTCGTGCGCATGCGTGAGTTTTTCCACGCCTGTCGGTGACGTCATTCGCCTGTGAGCACTCCTTGTGGGAGGAGTCGTCCAGCCCCTCGTCGGAATTCCTTTGTCTGAGAAGGTGCTGAGAGACTGGCGCTTTGTTTGATCAAAATTTTTTCTAAACCTGTGAGACACATCGAAGTGGACACGGTTCGAAAAATTAAGCTGGTTTTCGGTGAAAATTTTAACGGCTGATGTGTTATGTTTCGGACGCGGTCGGAGCACCGACCCAGCGTTTGAAAGGACCCAGCAGAAAATAAGCAGAGCACGGTTCAAACGATAACAGAATTTAATAAACATAACAGTGTGCAGTGCTAAACAACTAAAAAGTCCGCGGTCTGGTGAGGTGGAAACGGCGCGCTCTCAACAGCGCAAACGGTCCGGAGCCACAGCAGTTCGGACCCAGGGACCCCGCCGACACCCCCCAGGTGGCCGCGACAAACCAAGTCTGTGAAGAAAGAAAACATGAGGTGAGTCCAACTCCACACAGAGAGACACAACTCAAAGGTGCACGCAATCAGCAAACACTTCCTGGCTTAAATCTATACATCAGCTTCTTACCCTGCAGGCACGGAACAACTCAGTTCATATCTCCACTGCAGCAGAAGCTGATTAGACAATTAGCATAACATGACAGCTCACTAACACAAGGTGTGAGGGACACCAAATCCACTGTCATTACTTCATAAAAGTCACCAAAAACCGTGAGACCTCACCCAATCCTCCTTCACAGACTGTGGCGTCAAACCTGGAGCGGTCTCTGCGTCCGTGATGGTGAGATTGTTCTCCTGACGTCGATCTCACACGTCTGCTCACAAGGTCGAGTCTCTGGCCATCACACACTGTGCATTCAAGGTTTAAATGCAGCAATCTCTGATTAAGACAAAATACACCACAGCTGTGAGTCCTGATGACCTGCACGTGATAACAAGCCTCAGGTGTTCAGGGTGAGGTCCTAATGCTCAGCCACTCAGTCCTGAATGCATACCACCTGGTGGGAGAAACAGAAAACAAAAACCAAGCCAGCCAAACACCCCAGCCCACAACATGATGAGAGATTTTGAGGTGATAGTGTCGCTTTAAGGACTTCTCACGGTGCGAGACGTCGCGCAGCGCTCTCAGGCGCCGTCGTCAGCCTGTTTCAAGCTGAAAACCTTCACATTTCAGGCTCTATTGATCCAGGACGTTGTGAGAGAACAGAGAAGTTTCAGAAGAAGTCGGTTTCAGCATTTTATCCAGATATTCCACTGTTAAAGGAGATTTTTTTAATGAAAGACGTGCGGACGGATTGCAGCGTCAGCTCACAGCCGCCGCGACGCTCCGCCACAGGAAAAACACCTCCGTTGGAAGCCTTAAAGACAAGTTGGAACATGTCCAGCTGTTAAACAATTTCTCATATACTCACTCCACTGAAAGCCATCAAAAGCCGCCTGGATTTTACAAATGGTTATCAACACGGAGGTGTTCTTCCTGTGCCGCCTCACCGCGCCGGCTGCGTCCTGACACGCGGACCCATCCGCACGTCTTTCATTAAAAAAATCTCCTTTAACAGTGGAATATCTGGATAAAATGCTGAAACCGACTTCTTCTGAAACTTCTCTGTTCTCTCACGACGTCCTGGATCAATAGAGCCTGAAATGTGAAGGTTTTCAGCTTGAAACAGGCTGACGACGGCGCCTGAGAGCGCTGCGCGACGTCTCGCACCGTGAGAAGTCCTTAAAGCGACAGTATCACCTCAAAATCTCTCATCATGTTGTGGGCTGGGGTGCTATTGGACATTAATGTTTTGCTGAAGCTGAGGCAGCTTACGCCCTCAAAGCAAGAGCCTTTATGCTGTAATCATTTCCATACATGTGCCTTGAGTCCAATTTTGCCTTCCTGGTGTGTTCTGTAATTGTGTAAGAAGACCCCTGGAAGGCTTTTCCAGTATAAGTGCGAGGGGCAGAAATAAACACCAGTGAAGTCATGTAGCTGAACTTAAAATAATAACAAACCATAAACAGCCAAACCAGACATAACAAAAGCAGATGAGGGAAGAAGGATGAAGGAAAGTGTGCAAAACCAATTCTGCTAACTTCAGCATGATCCAACAAAAACTTGTGAAATCTTTGCATGTGTTTCTTCACTAACGGTTCAGAAACAGGCATCAAATTAGCGCCGATAGAAAATCTTTTCCCACGGCATGGAATGTTAAATCTCTGTTTCAGCTTACAGTGGATGACTGATTGGTGTTAAATCAGACTACAGTCCTTTTGAACTGCAGTGTCAGTTGCCTGAAAGGTCCAAGCCTCCTGCCGTACACAGACTGGAGGAATGCTGGCCTGCTGTTGATCCCACTTACACACCACCCTTGCTGCTCCATGTTGACCTTTCAATTACTCTGCTTTTCAATGTCACCCTCATGGCAGAACATATTCTCTCTGTTTCGTTCACGTCTTCACTGTCCTCACTTCCACAACGCAGTCATGTCCGGCCAATGAATCGATGGCTCTGTTCAGGCCTTGAAAGGACGAGCATGAGCAGTGAAAGAAAGAGCAGTGTGTGTACAGAGAGTTGTCTCGCTGAAATAAATGGATGTAATGGACTTGTGCAGATGGAAGACAGAGGAGGTCAGGGCGAGGTGGTCAGAAAAATGAAGACAATAACTCCATTGCCTGCCCCCAGGGGCTTCTGGGAGAAGGTCAGAGGTCACCATGCTTGGGCAAGATTCATATCCAAAGCCCTGTTGGCCTTTAAACCCTGGACACTGGTACCGCTCTTTATTGCGGTTCTCATTTTGTCTCATAACTGTCAGTGTTCCTTCCTCTCTCTCCATCAATTTGCAAAGTTCACTCCTTCTATACTGCATGTGTGACAGTGTGTGTGTGTCTGCGTGTGTGCGCTGACACCTTAAGTAGGTATGTCCGCATATTTTGATGTACAGTACAACCTCAAATCAGAATAAGTTGGGACAATTTGGAAAATGCAAATAATCCAAAAACGCAGTGATTCTTGCATTTACTTACTTTCATTGCAGACCATATGAACCCAATTTATTTCATGTTTCTATGGTCACATTTGTTTAATTTGTTAATATGCATCCATTCCTGCATTTCAGGCCAGCAACACAATCCAAAACAGTTGGGACACTAAAGCATTTACCACTATGTTATGTTGCCATTCATTCTCACAAGCTCTTTTGGCATTGAGAGATACCAAGTGATGACATTTTTCAGGCGTAAATTTGTCCCATTCTTCCTGCAAGCACATCTTAAGGTCTACAAACATTTTTGCATTTGTCATTTCAAAATTATACACACATTGTCTGTTGACAGGCCAGGACTTCCAGCAGGCCAGTCCAGTACCCATATCTCCCTCTTCAACAGCCATGCTTTTGTAAAGTGTGCAGAATGTGGTTTTGCATTGTCTTGTTGAAAAATGCAGGGACATCCATGGAAAAGGCGTCATCTTAAAGGCAGCATATGTTGTTCTAAAATCACAATGTACTTTGTGTTATTGTTGCCATAAATGTAAGGAACGCTGCACTTTCTTAAATTTGCATTTTCCATACATCCAAATTTTGTTTCCTGATTTCAGGTTGTATATATCTTAATGTATCCAAATAACTTGCATTTACGGTGAGTAAAATAAGTATTGAACACATCACCATTTTTCTCAGTAAATATATTTCTAAAGGTGCTATTGACATGAAATTTCCACAAGATGTTGTTAACAAGCGAAGTGATCCACACATACAAAGAAATCAAACCATAGATGTCCATAAATTATGTGTAATAATGTGAAATGACACAAGAAAAAAGTATTGAACACCTGAAGAAAGGGAGGTGCAAAAAAGACATGGAAAGCCAAGACACCATTTGAAAACTATCAGTAATTAGAAAGTAATCCTGCCCCTTGTCAGTGCAAATTAAAATCAGATGGTTCAGTCCCAAATGATGGCCTATAAAAAGGTGTCTCATAAGGTGTTACATAAGAAGCATCTCATGATTGGTAAAAGCAAAGAGCTCTCTCAAGAGCTTTGCAGCCTTATTGTTGCAAAACATACAGATGGCACTGGTTAAAGAAGGATATCTAAACTTCAGAATGTTCCAGTGAGCACTGTTGGGGCCATAATCCAGAAGTGGAATGAACATCATTTCACCATAAACCGCTTCAGAAAGACCAGGAATTAGCAGATACAACTGTTTCAAAGAAAACAATACGTATTGCACTCAACCGTGGCCTATGTATGCATGCTCACCATGTAAGACTCCATTACTGAAGAAAAAGAATGTTAAAGCTCATTTGAAGTTTGCTGCACAACATTTAGACAAGCTTGTGAAATACTGGGAGAATATAATCTGATCAGATGAGACAAAATTTAATTCTCTGAAGGCCATAATATAGACCATGCTTGGAGGTCAAATGGCACTGCACATCAGCTCAAAAACACCATACCAACAGTTAAGTTTGGAGGTGGTAACATCATGGTGTGGGGCTGTTTTCTCAGGATCCAGCACTGGCAAACTTCATATAATTGGATGTTCATATAAGGATGAATGGACAAATGTATTGAGACATTCTTGATTAAAATATATATATATATATCTACTAGGATCATGAACATGAAACAAGGGTGGACATTTCAGCCAATCACCTGACTTGAATCCAATAGAAAATAAAGACCTAAAGATAAGAGATCATAGAAGAGGTCCACGAAACCTTCAAGATTCAAAAATCACACCTGAGCAATGCATGTGACTAGTTTCTCCATAAAGGAGGCATCTTGAAGCTGGTCATTACCAAAAAAGGCTTTTGTATGAAGTATTAAATTTCAGTAAGTGTGTTCAATATTTTTTCTGTGTGTCATTCCATTTTAGTACACACAACTTAATTTCTGTAATTATTGTTTTTGCTTTCTTTATGTGTGTGGATTAGTTGGGCTGTTACTGACATCTGGTGAAAATTTCACGTCAATAGTACCGTTAGAAATATATTTAATGAGAAAAATGGAGACGTGTTCAATACTCATTTTACCTGCTGTATATGTATCTCCCTCTCTGTCTATACAAACACACACACACACATACATTACATAGTAAAACTTGCATATAATGGATTCAGGTGGACCAGTGAGTTTTGTCCAATTTTTGTGAAAATCCATTATAAGTATGTAATGGATTAGTTACAGTCAGGAGGCCCTGAATGATCTACAGGGAATCCCCAGCACCAATTATGTATTTCCTTGATTAAACACCTGACCTTAAATTAAACGCCTGCATCATTTAATGGCCGGGTCAAAACTTCATCTGAAAAAAATAAACACCTGCCTTAAATACAAGGTGGGCCAATAAAATGTGACCACTTTTTGATTGTACACAAGTTTTTGAAATAAGAACTTATTCGAAAATTTTATTTACAGACTTGTAACAGAAGCATCAAATTAACATTTGATACCAAAGGTTTCCCACTTTGTTTTCTGCACAGTTCAATAATTGATGACATTTTTTAATTGTATGAATTAAACAAGTGGTAACATTTTATTGGCCCACCCTGTAAGTGCTGGGCATTATGTGCATTAGAAAATTACATTTGGTCGAGTCACTCTTTTTTCTAAGTCCACTGCGGAGTGGTACCTTAAAATCCTAAAGCCAGATTTATGCTTCTCCAGCTCTGTAACTCCAGCTCTGACTACGCAATGATGTCAACGTGCACGTGATCCTTTTAAGGTTCATTGCATCTTATTGCGATTTACCACAAGACCAGTAGCTTTTGTTGGATGAATTTGTCCCTCAACAAGCTTCACTTCATTATACAATCATCAATCTCCAAAACAAACAAACAAAGGTACGGTACGTGCAATTTCCCTCCATAAACTGGGGGTTATTTAAGCTTCTTTTTCTGACTGTGTTGGAAAGTTGGTCATATTTGCGGACTTTTCTGTCAAACATATTTGATACATGATTGAAATGTAATAAGCGGACAGACTACCAAAACTTTAAAATATGACGGGAGAGGAAGGAGTGAAAACATAAAAGTGACAAATCACAGCCTTTTGCAGTCTCCATTGTTTAGCAGGTGCGCGGGTTCACAGCCACGCTGAGGGCTCTGACCTAAAGCGGCTGTCTTTGGTTTGGCACCCCCAGGGATATGCGTGAAACTTAATACCATATTACAGTGCAGGCAGCAAGCAGCATTTTGCTAATTATTGCCGGCCTCAATTAGACATCAGGTCTGAGCACAGTTTGGAAAAAAATAAACGCTCAGGCTTTTAATCAAGGAAATATGGTACCCACTTTCCTCGAATCACTAAGTGTCAGTGCTTAACTTCACTTCGTACCTATAGTATGTTGCAGTTGGGCATGTCCAGACTGCACTGTCCGGTATATGCAAGGGGTTTTTAATGGAAATGCATCGCGATCAGACAGGATGTTTTGCCTGATGTGAGCGAAACTCTGAGATACAAAATGCGGTATATATGGTGTTTATTACATGGAAAACCATATAAAGGCATTGGAACTTTTACTTTTGTCCGGTGAGTGCGAATGTGCAGTTTATACATACATTATATATATATATATATAGTGTTTATGTGGAGCTGGCCTATCACATCTCCCCACCTCCAGCAGGTTTATATTGCAATCAGAGGCCTTCAGCCAGAGGGCCCATGTCTATGCCATGCCACTCAGGCGGAACAAGGAGGAAACTGGAAACACTGGGGAACGAGGGGCTTTTTAGTTGTTGGTCCTTTTGAATTACAGCCATGCCTGTAGCCAAGGTCTGTGTTAGGTTAAGCACTGCTTTTCTGGTCAGAGAAGGATCATAAATAAACAGATGGTAACCTGAATGCCCTAAATGTGCTCTTCAAAAATGCAGAAAAAAGTAAAAAAGTTTCACCAGGATAAAATTTAATTTGATTAATTGTAACGATTAAGCAATGTGTCTTTGCAGGAAATATTTTACATTTACAAAAGAGCAAATAGCATCATTATACTGCGTTCACGTGGACTGTAAAAATCAATAAAACTAATCATTATCGCAGAATAACTATTACCTAAAGCACCAGACAGACACACTCAAGTTTTCTGTGTGTGAGAGGTGCGTTATGTAGTCGTAATTTGCTTATTTGAAAGATACTGCGGAGTTTTAGTGTTTTGTGCAGTGTTACTCTATTTAAACAGGAAGCTCTGGCTCTGCTGCTTAAAAGTTACCTTTTAGTGACACTACAGATTAATTTCTTTCTGTAAAATGACCAATTATTGCCGTTTATCTGATATAATACCTGTTGTCTCTGCACTTAATCCGTCTCAATTCAATTCAATTTCAATCAATTTTTTTTTTTAATATAGCGCCAAATCACAACAAACAGTTGCCCCAAGGCGCTTTATATTGTAAGGCAAGGCCATACAATAATTATGTAAAACCCCAACGGTCAAAACGACCCCCTGTGAGCAAGCACTTAGCTACAGTGGGAAGGAAAAACTCCCTTTTAACAGGAAGAAACCTCCAGCAGAACCAGGCTCAGGGAGGGGCAGTCTTCTGCTGGGACTGGTTGGGGCTGAGGGAGAGAACCAGGAAAAAGACATGCTGTGGAGGGGAGCAGAGATCGATCACTAATGATTAAATGCAGAGTGGTGCATACAGAGCAAAAAGAGAAAGAAACAGTGCATCATGGGAACCCCCCAGCAGTCTACGTCTATAGCAGCATAACTAAGGGATGGTTCAGGGTCACCTGATCCAGCCCTAACTATAAGCTTTGGCAAAAAGGAAAGTTTTAAGCCTAATCTTAAAAGTAGAGAGGGTGTCTGTCTCCCTGATCTGAATTGGGAGCTGGTTCCACAGGAGAGGAGCCTGAAAGCTGAAGGCTGTGCCTCCCATTCTACTCTTACAAACCCTAGGAACTACAAGTAAGCCTGCAGTCTGAGAGATTGTAATGGTAATGGTATTTGTCTCAACCAGCCTGTATTTCCCCATCTTTAAAAGTAAAGAGAATCTTGTCACTGCAGCAAGCAGAAAAAGTTTAACCTGTTTGACTTTTGACAGCAAGGGCTGGAGGCAGAGTGCCACTACAGTCTGCAGTTGAGCACCAGTGGTGATGGAATTTTCTGTTGTCCTCTCATTGCCAAAAATGGAACATCCAGTTTACCATGAGAATGCAGCATAAGAAGGTCTATGTAAATACTGTATAAGATCTGTGCATCCACCCTATTGAGGTTTCAGAACTCGTGAAATCTCAGAGGAGGTGGCTGCACAGCGAGATGTCAACAACACTGAGACCCGCTATAAGACGCTCAGATAACGCTGCAATTTAATCGCTGCACACAGACAATGGCAGCAACATTGCAAGGTAAAACTCTATATTGTTCCTAATGCTGCGTTCAAGCCGGACAGAACGCGAGCGACGGCGGCAACAAGTTGCCATGTAATCCCTATGGAAGAACACGTTGTGGCGCCACAAAAGTTCAAGCCACACAATGCGACGCGATGGACGCGAATGAAGCGATTTTGAGCGATTGGCGCGTTTGTGGCGTGATATCGCGTTGCGTTGCCCCCCTCCCTAAGTTGAAAAATCTGAACTTTTTCATCTTGTCGCGACGACCAATCAGGGACTGGATATCTAGTGACGTGGAAATGTCTGGAGTTTATACTTGATGTGGACATGTCCTGTCTCTGGCAGCCAGCCAGTCTGTGAGCAGGACTTATGTCCCTTTTGTCCTTCATTTCACAATTATGACAGAGTTTGAGGGGAGAGCGAGCAGCAGCAGCCATGTTTTTTTCATGCATGCGCATGAACGAATCATCCGTGAAGATTATTGTATTTATTAACTACACAGATGTATAATAAAACAAATGGTGACTGGTTTATAACACAATTATGACAGAGTTGGAGAGGAGAGTGAGGAACTGCAGCGGCAGCCATTTTTTTTTTTTTTTAATTGTTCACATGTGCGCGTGCGAACGGGACAGGAGGTCCTCAAACTGGGTCCTGGAGAGGCAAAAGTACCGCTGAAAGTGGCTGTCATCCAGATGCAGCTCCTGCAGCAAATAATGAAACTCCTCGAATTGGGAACGTCTCATGAGGCGACGTACCCAGGGGACGGCGCCGCTGGCGACGTTTGTCAGCTTTCCACAACAAATAGAGCACAGCAACTCGCTCCTTGTGATCAAGATCAGCCATGTTGACTTGACTGACAACCGGAGCCGGTGAGCGGAATGGAAGCTCCTCCTATTGATGACACACTGGGGCAAATTTTCGCAGCGAAAGCAGAGCGACGCACCGGGTGATGGTGGGCGATGGACGCGAATTTGTGGCGTCACATGTCGTGCGGTGTGAACACGGCATAAAACTCTTGTGAGTATATTATGTATGTTTTTAGATGCTGTTATTGTGTTTGCTTTATGTAAAGATGCGAGAATCTCAGGTGATTTCACCATTATTTACAATGGGGAACTGCCATGAGCCATGATCACTTCCGGTTCATGTCATTGTGGTGGAAAGTGAAGTTTACTCTCTTAAGGCCCACCTTATTGTCCGTTACAACTCTGTTTGTCTTGTTCCAGAGTAATATATATAAGATGTCTGAAATTCAGTTTTGGTTTATAAAATCCACGCGGGTTGAAGATAGCAGACACGGAACATTTGTAATATTTGTTTTAGCAAGTGTTCAGGGGTCTCATGCATGCAGTGTCTTATAAATTCTATGAAAGGCATAAAAATTTACATATTGGTCATATAATGTTCATTAGCTATTGTCATCATGTGTTTTTCATGCCGGTCATGAAAAGTGCCCCCATTTTCATGATGAGTTTTTTTGAAATTTTATTTTACTATTTATAATCCTCCCCCTTCTCCTAACTCTAACCATAATGTACAGTAGTGTTTAGAATAATAGTAGTGCTATGTGACTAAAAAGATTAATCCAGGTTTTGAGTATATTTCTTGTTGTTACATGGGAAACAAGGTACCAGTAGATTCAGTAGAGTCTCACAAATCCAACAAGACCAAGCATTCATGATATGCACACTCTTAAGGCTATGAACTTGGGCTATCAGTAAAAAAAAAAAGTAGAAAAGGGGGTGTTCACAATAATAGTAGTGTGGCATTCAGTCAGTGAGTTCGTCAATTTTGTGGAACAAACAGGTGTGAATCAGGTGTCCCCTACTTAAGGATGAAGCCAGCACCTGTTGAACATGCTTTTCTTTTTGAAAGCCTGAGGAAAATGGGATGTTCAAGACATTGTTCAGAAGAACAGCGTAGTTTAAATAAAAAGTTGATTGGAGAGGGGAAAACTTATACGCAGGTGCAAAAAATTATAGGCTGTTCATCTACAATGATCTCCAATGCTTTAAAATGGACAAAAACAAAACAAAAAAAAAAACAGAAACACGTGGAAGAAAACGGAAACCAACCATCAAAATGGATAGAAGAATAACCAGAATTGCTCACCCATTGATCAGACAGTCTGGAGTTACCTGTAAGTGCTGTGACAGTTAGAAGACGCCTGTGTGAAGCTAATTTATTTGCAAGAATCCCCCGCAAGGTCCCACTGTTAAATAAAAGACGTGCAGAAGAGGTTACAATTTGCCAAAGAACACATCAACTGGCCTAAAGAGACATGGAGGAATATTTTGTGGACTGATGAGAGTAAAATAGTTCTTTTTGGGTCCAAGGGCCTCAGACAGTCTGTAAGATGACCCCCAACTCTGAATTCAAGCCACAGTTCACAGTGAAGACAGTGAAACATGGTGGTGCAAGCATCATGATATGGGCATGTTTCTCCTACTATGGTGTTGGGCCTATATATCGCATACCAGGTATCATGGATCAGTTTGGATATGTCAAAATACTTGAAGAGGTCATGTTGCCTTATGCTGAAGAGGACATGCCCTTGAAATGGGTGTTTCAACAAGACAATGACCCCAAGCACACTAGTAAACGAGCAAAATCTTGGTTCCAAACCAACAAAATTAATGCCTCGCAGATGTGAAGAAATCATGAAAAACTGTGGTTATACAACTAAATACTAGTTTAGTGATT
Organism: Thalassophryne amazonica; assembly: GCF_902500255.1. Lineage (NCBI taxonomy): Eukaryota > Metazoa > Chordata > Actinopteri > Batrachoidiformes > Batrachoididae > Thalassophryne > Thalassophryne amazonica. The sequence goes on from NC_047115.1 coordinate 70,031,096, forward strand.
CACAGGATTGCTAAAAAAGCAGTTTGAACATAATAGTTTTGAGTTTGTAGTGTCAACAACAGATGCTACTATTATTGTGAGCACCCCCTTTTCTACTTTTTTTTACTAATAGCCCAGTTTCATAGCCTTAAGAGTGTGCATATCATGAATGCTTGGTCTTGTTGGATTTGTGAGAATCTACTTGTTTCCCATGTAACAATAAGAAATATATACAAAACCTGGATTAATCTTTTTAGTCACATAGCACTATTATTCTGAACACTACTGTAAGTGTCTCCCTTCCCCTAACCATGACCATAACCATCTCCCCCATCACCCGGCATTTCATGCCCCCGTCATGAAAACAATTTGAAAGGTAAATGAATCTATGGTTCTATGGTTTGCGATACCGTCATGAAAATGGGGAGCTTTTTGTGATGGTATCACAAACCATCGATTAATTTACCTTTCGTAATGCCAACACAGAACTGCCGTGAGACTGGGTTGATGTTGATTTGATTGCAATGAATTTGAGCGCCTTTCTGGTGTGCAAGGGATTATGGGATATCTCAATAGCGGGGAAAATGCACATAAACTAATAGGAGTACAGCAAACTGACAAGAAATAATAAAAAGTAAGAAAATATTTTGAACAAATAATGTGAAAATGATGAGCAGGGGTGGCGGCCAAGTGATTAGTGTGCTTGGTTTCAGTACGGAAGTGGAGTTGCATCAGGAAGGGCATCCGGCATAAAACTTGTGCCAATTCAAAGTGCACATCACCTTGTATTTTCTGTGGCGACCCTGAGTGCAAACAAGGGAGCAGCTGAAGGGACCTACTTTAAATATGAAAAGTATTAGTGTGGCTGAAACGTTTTTCCTTGATGGGGCGCTCTGCTGTTCCTTGTTTGTTACTGTTCTAAATAATGAAACATCACGTCATTGAAATAGCATAAGTAATACTGTGACACCCTTGGATCTTCTGTCGAGTGTCCAATGATGAAGGAACTGTTTTTAATTATCAACATGGTAGAATTGTAATTCAAGCTAACTAATGCGCCTAACTAATGATTATACATGTCAGTTTCTTGGTTGGTCCATATCACTCTGTAAATGTCCATAAAATCCTTAAAATCTTTTGTAATTTCCCCCAGCTCTTTTATGTAAGATTCTGCCCCTTACCAAAAACCGAACTATTGTATTCCTCATTTTGAGTTTATTAAAGGTCATGTTAGAAAACCAGGCCTGGGACCCTCACAGACAGTGTCCATCTTGTGGAAAGACCCCTAAAATGAGGTCATACAACACTTTTTATACCTTGTGGGCATCACAGTAGGTGTGGTTTAGTGTCACATTTCTAATGTTACTGGCTCTCACCAACAGGGGGTTTCTCCCTGTTTCTGAAACTTACACATATGATGAAGTGAACTTAACTCTCAGAAACTTCCAAACAAATAACACAAACACTTGATAACTAACCTAAAATAAGGAATTAGCACAGATATTATCTAACACTTTCAAATGGACTTGAGAGTGATATTTTAGTAATTCAATAAAAGCTGAATTTTAAATGAATAAAAGTATTATGGTTGAGGGCAAGGAACTGACAGATAGGGCCCAAAAGCAGACACATCCTGGAGACAGAATGTTTTTTACAGTTTATTTTGGGTGAGATGTAGGCAGGCTTTGATGGAATGGTCCAGCAGAGGAGGACAGGAACAGCTGAGTCAAATAAGAGTGAACCAAACAGGCGGCTGAGGACTGAAGCAAGGCAGATGGCAACTAGAATTATGGTGGATCAGGCATGGAGGAGCTGAGGCACAGAGAAAACAGGTAAACAGACATCCAGGAAAAGAACAACACCAACAAAAATGCAAGCCATTAAAAAAAAAAATCATCTCAGAGATAAGGCCAATAGCCTGTACCACAATGGAAGCATCTAGATGTCTGAGCCTTGGTTAAATACTGCAGTGACTTGATTGGAGATCGGTGGCAGGTGAGCAGAATTGGCAGGTGCAGAGAATCAGATGGGCAGGCCGGAGGAGGGAACCCAGAGAAGACACACCCAGCAACACAGAGACAGACTGCGACAAACATGAAAGGAAAAGACAAATCCTAACCCTTAACAAAAAGACAAATCAGGTGCTATACTCAATTATCCACACCAAATCAGTTTAAAGGTCATTCAAGTATTTCACCCTTCATTTTTTTCAGTCAACCTGTTGTGTGGGCCGCCAGAAGAGGAGGTACTGCTGGCCCACCACCAGAGGGCGCCCTGCCTGAAGTGCGGGCTTCAGGCACGAGAGGGCGCTGCCGCCACGGACACAGCCGGGGGTGACAGCTGTCACTCATTATCTCATGACAGCTGTCACCCATCTTCACTTCATCATACTACTCCATAACACCCAGACGTCATCTCCACCTCGTTGCCGAGATATCTTCGACCTGTTAAGGTATAACTCTCAGCCGTTATTGTGCCGAACGCACGTAATCTGTTCTTGAGACTTTTGCAGACTTACCTGGTGATTACTCGCAGCTGGAGCTGGGGTTTGCGGATTGTGGAGGAGTTGACACTCTTCACTCCTCACATGAAACTCGATAAGTAGTCATTGAGGTGCTGCACGTTACTGTGTTACTGTGTTTGAGGTGGAGGTGGAATCTCCACCATTGTTGTTACTGGGTGTACACACACCCACATCTTATTGTTTCTGCTCCTCGCCAGCAGTACCAGATCCGACACTCGGAGACAGTGGCCACCTGGGGACTCGGGACTTGGCGGCTCCAGTATTCTCCAGGTTCGGTGGCGGAGGAAATTGTGTGGTTCCGGTTCTTCTCAGGACAGACGTCTTCTATCCTTGAGCTTTTCTTCACAGCTGCTTGAAAGTATACCTGTCTGTAGTCTGGATGCTTGTTTGCTTTTTAGCCATCATCATTATTATGTGTGCAATAACTGCCATCCTGCATTCTGTCATTTCACTGTGTGTATAACTCTGATTTACAACATTCAGACCCATGCTCTGGCCATCCTGATCAAATTCCACCTGACAGAGTGACCATGTGAAAATGTAGCACCATCAAAAAAGGCCAGACCAGAGTTCAAGACCATGCTGAACTCTGGAGCACTGTGACCCAGACATGGACCTCGGGTTTGGTGAGGAGTATCAGTGTTGGTGTGTTTGGCTGTAACTGAGCCAGACTGACAGCTGCAGTGTGTCTCCTCATTCTCCGTCATCAGCTCCAGTCGTGGAGCCACGCTGTGCACGTATCAAGCACCAGCCACCTGGCTGTACGCGGGAAGTATATATCATGTGGATTACAGTAAACTCTGGCATGTGTTTGTGTGGAAACAGCACCAAAATAATCCTTCTGAAAGGATTGTAGGTAAAGTTATAATGAGTCTTTTAGTAAAACCGGGTGTATGAGGTTGGCTGAGTCACAAAGACACAGGAAGTGTGTTTGCTGGCTGAAGTGCATTAAACTTTGTGATTCTTGACCCTCTGAAAAAAAAATCTGTTTTGTTTTTTACAAATATTTATAAAGGCTTAAGGCATGATTCATTCACAATTAACAAAGCTGTTTGTTATAAATTCTAAGCTGTTTATGGAAATTTTATAGCAGTCAGCTCATGATTATAGACTGTCTTAAATTATACTTGTGTGTTTGCGTCTGAAACCTCTTTTCTCTGTGCTGATGGTAAGGCTTTGGTATGTGTAAATTAAAGGCTGTTGAAAAGAACTCACATTAATAAATTTCTGTGCATAAAGATGTCAAATTACCAATCATATGTGACAGGTGCAATCAGGTCTGTCAATAAAGTATAGGTCCTTTATTTTTTTCAAAAACTTTATGGATTTCATTCATATGTTTTTACATCAGACATGCTTGAACCCTCGTGCGCATGCGTGAGTTTTTCCACGCCTGTCGGTGACGTCATTCGCCTGTGAGCACGCCTTGTGGGAGGAGTCGTCCAGCCCCTCGTCGGAATTCCTTTGTCTGAGAAGTTGCTGAGAGACTGGCGCTTTGTTTGATCAAAATTTTTTCTAAACCTGTGAGGCACATCGAAGTGGACACGGTTCGAAAAATTCAGCTGGTTTTCGGTGAAAAGTTTAACGGCTGATGAGAGATTTTGAGGTGATACTGTCGCTTTAAGGACTTCCCACGGAGCGGGACATCGCACAGCGCTCCCAGGCGCCGTCGCCAGCCTGTTTCAAGCTGAAAACCTCCACATTTCAGGCTCTATTGATCCAGGACGTCGTGAGAGAACAGAGAAGTTTCAGAAGAAGTCGGTTTCAGCATTTTATCTGGATATTCCACTGTTAAAGGAGATTTTTTTCATGAAAGACGTGCGGACGGATTGCAGCGTCGGCTCGCAGCCGCCGCGACGCTCCGCCACAGGAAAAACACCTCTGTTGGAAGCCTTAAGGACAAGTTGGAACATGCCCAGCTGTTAAACAATTTCTCAGATACTCACTCCACTGAAAGCCATCAAAAGCCGCCTGGATTTTACAAATGGTTATCAACATATCCGGATAAAATGCTGAAACCGACTTCTTCTGAAACTTCTCTGTTCTCTCACGACGTCCTGGATCAATAGAGCCTGAAATGTGGAGGTTTTCAGCTTGAAACAGGCTGACATTGGCGCCTGGGAGCGCTGCGCGACGTCCCGCTCCGTGGGAAGTCTTTAAAGCGACAGTATCACCTCAAAATCTCTCATCAGCCGTTAAAATTTTCACCGAAAACCAGCTAAATTTTTCGAACCGTGTCCACTTCGATGTGCCTCACAGGTTAAGAAAAAATTTTGATCAAACAAAGCGCCAGTCTCTCAGCAACTTCTCAGACAAAGGAATTCCGACGAGGGGCTGGACGACTCCTCCCACAAGGAGTGCTCACAGGCGAATGACGTCACCGACAGGCGTGGAAAAACTCATGCACATGCGCACGAGGGTTCAAGCATGTCTGACGTAAAAACATATGAATGAAATCCATATAGTTTTTGAAAAAAATAAAAAGGACCTATACTTTATTGACAGCCCTCGTATGTTAAAATGTGTGCCAGGTGATCAGGCGGTGCAGCACTCAGCCCAAACACCTACTGTCAGGATTGCGTCATTATGCTTGAGGTAAACAGTGGAAAAGTCATTTTCCTTTGTTTATTAGTAATGCACGCGTTAACATGGGATTAATATAACCTGAGGTAATTTCTATGGATGGTTTTACAGAAGGTAAAAAGCGTTGGACTCTTTCCTGGCACAAGAGTGTGCATTGTCTGTAAAAATGACTGAAATGGTGCATTCAGGCACAACAAAAATCAGTGAGAACCTCTGGTAATAATTACTTCACACCACCTTCCCATATAAACTCTGTCCTATCTGAAGAAATTGTACAATAATGTGTTATATAATCATACTGCACAAAACAAGAGTTTTATGGAGGCAGCAAATAAAGAGGAAACATTCTGCAGCTTTGTTTGCTGGCCACAATACCATTCATAAATACACTGAGAAACCAGACTCATTTTAACCCAATGCTGAATGAAGAGTGTATTATCCAAGTTGTAGTAATAATATTAGCAGCACTGTTTATGATGACTACATCTGGACCACTCCCAAGTCCAACTGGACAGCACCCCAGACCACCTTGTCAAAGTGGGTCAGACACGATAAAGCATGCTGTACCCTCCCATGGCCCAGAGTGCTCACACTAGTCAAACAAACCAGACTATGGAAGTCAACATGCTCGGTGTGGTATGACTACCTAATGTGAGTACGCTCATTTCTGAACAGCATGGTTGAGTAATGTAACACACTTCAGTGTAACAAAGGACAAACAGAAACTGGAAGTGGAAAAAGCAAGCCAATCTAACAGTTTCTGTATTTATTTACTACTCATGAGAGTTTAACACAGAATTTGTCTGAGATGGACAGAAACACAACAACCAACTTGTCAATGCAAGAAACTCAGAGTCATCTGATTCAAAGTCACCAGTTAATTTGAATGAGCCATTGTCAGGAGTTTTATGGTTTGGTGTCTGTTTTATTTTATTTTGTTCTGTTAGTTATTTTGTGTATTTCATTGGTTTGGTTTGTTTATTCTCTTGCTGGGTTTTTCCTGCTTGGGCCTGTCTGTCTCTGTTACTCTTGTCCTCTCTCTCTCTCTCTCTGGCCACGCCCTGGTTCTGGTACCTTCCATGCACACCTGTTTCTGATTTGTTGATTGCCACCTGGGGTTATATAAGCTTGGTTTTGGTGCAGAAGGTTCCAGGTTCCAGGTTCAAATCCCACCCCTGCCACATTTCTCCATGTAATGTGGAGTTGCGTCAGGAAGGGCATTCGGCGTAAAACCTGTGCCAATTCAACATGCAGATCCACCTTGGACTTGCTGTGGCAACCCTGAGTGCAAACAAGGGAGCAGCCGAAGGGACTTATTTACTGAGTGTGTTTGTTCCTCGCCAGTTTGTTATGCCTTCATTCCAGCTCTGTACCTGCGTTCCATAGTCCTGCCTGCCTCCTTGTGTGTACCTGACCTCCAGCCTGTTGCTTTGACCACGCCTGTTTGCCTGATGATTTTTGTACTGTTGCTTTTTCTGGACTGCTTACTCGTGTACCAACCTCTGCTAACCACAATCATAAAGTCCTCTAAAAACCAGAGCTGTTTGTACGAGCTATGCATTTGTGTCCTGCCATTCCTGACCATCCAGCCTGATACCATTCAGAGATGTCCTGATAACCAAGTAACATCAAAAGGAAATAAAATGTATTTGTACAGCACCTTTCATATAACAAATTTGTAGCATGAAAATTCAGTAAGGTATATCTTATATATTATATTCCAATTCTAAGGTGGAACTATGCCAGTATACAAAGGTATATCCCAAAAGGAAGAGTAAAATAGGAGAGTAGAAAAGAGTAGAGTAGAGCCTGGTCTTGAGAACCAGGGTTGGTAGGTTAAAAAGCTTTTTTATCCCATGGGAACTCTCCCTACTTCCTGAATTTACTATGACAACTGAAACATTTAAATGAAAGACATCTGACAGGAATAGGAAATGTGTGTCCAAACATTTGACTGGTAGTGTACATAACATTGCACTGTACAATATAATAATATATAATTTTGTGATGTTTTCATACAATTTGAATTTAAGGGGAGGTGACGGTCTAGTGATTAAGGCGTTGGGCTTGAGGCCAGAAGATCCTCAGTTCAAATCCCAGCCTGACTAGAAAATCACTAAGGGCTCTTGGGCAAGGTCTTTAATCCCCTATTGCCCCCGGTGTGTAGTGAGCGCCTTGTACGGGGTGAATGTGAGGCATTATTTGTAAAGCATTTTGAGCGTCTGATGCAGATGGAAAAGCGCTATAGAAATGCAGTCCATTTACCATTGAGTGACTGATTGATGTAAGCATTACTTCATCTCTCCAGCCCAACCGCTTACAGACAAACCCTGTAAAATGTGTTTTAAGGACTATATTTTTGATGACTTTGACCCAAAATATAATCATCGGGAGGCACTCATCCAGTAGCAAGTTTCGTGAAAACCTGTGGCCCCGTTTCCAAGTTATTTTGTACACAGATGAGTGATTACATTTCCTTATAAATGAACAATTCTCAATATAGAAACAAAAGAAAATGAATGGCTTCAGGTCATTGATCTAGAAATGGACCCAGATTATTTTAAAATAATTAAGTTACAATGAAAACATTTTTTATAATGTGGAAAATACTTAAAAAGAAAGCAAACAAGTTAGACAAAATAATAAAGGTCTATTAGAAGCGAAGTGCAGCTTTTAGCTGTTTCATAGATTTGATGAGACGGATGGTATAGGTGGCGTCAACACCCCTCAGGGCGGTGCTGTAATGGTGTGTCGCACTCAGTGACATCACTGTCTGCCATATTGTCTCACCTGAAAACATGGACTGTGCTCACAGTGACAGCTGTTTCATTTTTACTGGCTTCACAAAATTACAGGGAAGCTCAGTGTATTACACCGACTTAAGTATAGGCTCTAATTATGTGGATGAGGAAGTAAGCATTGCTATAGAGGACGTGTGTGCTAACAGATCGTGTTTTCTTTCTGTGAATGGTGTGTGCATACTGTAACCATGGAAATTAAGATAAATTATAAACTTGTGCATGATGCATGTCATATACCACTGAAGCGGTCCCACAGCATAACATGTTGGGATGAAACACCTTGGACAGCGTTAACTGTGATAAACTTCCTATTTGTTACTTCCCGCGGAGAATATTGTTTATAACGCATAACCATTACAATTTCACCCAAAAGGTACCTTGACACTTGCACAAATTTTTCCAAACATTTAACCCCCTGCACTGCTGCGCAATTCATTGGCAGAGATTTTGAACATTTCAAAATTTTCTTTGCACATTTGCATACAGCCGTGCACAGTTTACAGCGGTTTTCGAGTTTAGGCTCTGGCACAGCAGATTGCGTGCCAGTGAATGGATCAAATTTGTGCAAGTGTCAAGGTACCGTAACTCATGTCATGCTTTGTTTGTTATACTGTAACCCAGGGGTAGATCTGGGAGTTTGTAAAGGGGGTGGGGGGGCATGGATTTGTGAACAAGTCTGGTTACTCTTCCCTGGCTTCGCTTCGCCGTAATTAAATAAGTACATTAACTGTCTTTTCCATAAGGGCTGATGTTTTAATTCAGAGAAGACTGTTGTTTCACACCTGAGTGGGAAATTCCTGGTTCCAACTGGATATGTCTCACGAAGAAGTACCTCCAGATTTGCTGTCCAGGGCCTCTAATTTAAAGCTCTTCAAAGGGGTCCTTGAAACTTGTTTATCGGTGAAATTTCGATCAGTGGAAATTATAAGACATCTTAATTTTTTTTCACGCCAGGCCATCCAGAGAGTGTTTCTCTCAAGATAAGGCAACTGTTGTGTGGGCCGCTGAAGAGGAGGTACTGCTGGCCCACCACCACCAGAGGGCGCCCTGCCTGGAGTGCGGGCTCCAGGCACCAGAGGGCGCTGCCGCATCATGGGAGTAGCCTGGGTGACAGCTGTCACCCATCACCAGACACAGCTGTTCTACTCAGCACCGAGGTATATCAGGAGGACGGCGTCTCCACCTCAGTGCCGAGATATCTCCTAAGACCAAGGTAGTATTCTCTGCAGTTATACATTGCATCATCAGCTAAGACTGTTAAAACCTTTTTCAGGACTGGTGACTACTGAAAACCTCATTCTTTGGATAAGTACTCACCTTCCTGCTATACTTTGCCAAGAGGTGGAGGCGGCTTCTCCCCTCTCTGTTACTGGGTGCGTTCATCCACTCCTGTGTGTTGTTGCTCTCTCTGCCAGCAGTACCGGATCCGACGAGCGGAGGCAGTGGCCACCTGGGAATTCGGGACTTGGCGGTTCCAGTATTTCCAGGGTTCGGTGGCAGAGGAGATCTGGGTGGTTCCGGTTCGACTGAGACAGACGTCTCCTACCTTCGAGCCTGCCCACACGACACCAGCGGATTCGACCCCAAATTGTGTTTGTTGTATTACTCGTGCTTGTTTCAGTAGTAAATCTTGTTATTTACTCTCTCCATTGTCCGTTCATTGCGCCCCCTGTTGTGGGTCCGTGTTCCTACACTTTCACAACAGGATATCTCGGCCAGCGTCATGGATCCCGAGGGGCGTCAACCGGCTGTTTGAACGGCCAATGGAAGACCAAGGCGCGGCGGAGGCTTCGGGAGGGGTAATCGGTGAGTTGCAGCGGATCCTCACCGCTTTCACCTCTCGGATCGACTTAATGACCGAGCAGCACGTTCTCCTAAACCGCAGGGTGGAGGCTCTCGCCGCACAAGTGGAGGCGCGCCCTTCGGGCGCCGCTGCGGCTCTCCCTCCCGAGGACCCTGCGTGCGAAAGTAACGTTCCACTGGTCGTTCAACGGTCCCCCCCCTCCGTCCCCAGAAGCTACATAAGCCCTCCAGAACCGTACGGAGGCTGTGTGGAGACGTGCGCGGACTTTCTTATGCAGTGTTCGCTCGTCTTCGCTCAGCGTCCCGTGATGTACGCGACTGATGCTAGCAAAGTAGCTTATGTGATAAATCTGCTTCGCGGGGAGGCACGCGCTTGGGCTACAGCGCTCTGGGAGCAGAACTCACGGCTCCTTCATACATACGATGGGTTTGTACGGGAGCTCAGAACGGTGTTCGATCATCCCACAGAGGAGAGTCCCGCTTCAACCGCACTTACTGTCCATACGACAGGGGACGTCGGAGCGCAGCTGCCTATGCAGTCGCCTTCCGCATCGTGGCGGCGAGATCCGGCTGGAATAGCACTGCCCTCCGCGCTGCCTTTGTAAACGGACTGTCTCTGGTCCTAAAAGAGCACCTGGTGGCTAAGGACGAACCGCGGGATTTAGATGGGCTCATCGATCTAGTCATACGACTCGACAACCGGTTTAGAAGAACGCCGTCGGGAACGAGGCGAAGGGCGTGGCCAGGCACGCGTCGTCCCTCTCCCTTCCGGGTCCGATCGAGCTCCGCCCTCCCCACGCTCCTCTGTTCCTGCGCTCCGGCGCCTATGCTCCCCCTGCTGACGAAGCTATGGACACGAGCAGGGCCAACATTTAGGGCACCTGGAGCACAAAGGAGGCGGGCCCCACGGAGCTTGTTATGTTTGTGGCTCGAGTGAGCATATGGCAAGCGACTGCCCCGAGCGGGTAAACCTCCAACGCCCGCCCCTAGAGACTGGGCCAGGGGTGGGCCAAAACATTCACGTGGGACACACCCACATTGCTACACGACTCCCAGTCACGATCCTTTATGAGGATTCAACCCTGAAGGCCCCAGCACTGGTGGACACGGGCTCTGAGGGGAATCTGCTTGACAGTAGATGGGCCAGGGAGATAGGGCTCCCTCTGGTGGCTCTTACCTCGCCTGTGCAGGTTCGGGCGCTAGATGGCTCCCTACTCCCACCAATCACACATAAGACACCTCCAGTAACTCTGGTGGTGTCAGGTAACCACCGGGAGGTGATCGAGTTCTTCGTGACTCAGGCCACCTCCCGTGTGGTTTAGGGTTTCCATGGATGCTAAAGCACAATCCCCGGATTGATTGGCCGTCCGGGGTAGTGGTTCAGTGGAGCGAAACCTGCCATCGGGAGTGTCTAGGTTCCTCGGTTCCTCCCGGCTCCCAAGCTAAGGAGGAGGTCCGAGTCCCGCCCAATCTGAAGGCGGTGCCAGCGGAGTACCATGACCTCGCTGATGTGTTCAGCAAGGATCTGGCTCTCACGCTTCCTCCTCACCGCCCGTATGATTGTGCCATTGATTTGGTTCCAGGCAGTGAGTTTCCGTCCAGTAGGCTGTACAACCTCTCACGGCCGGAGCGTGAATCATTGGAGACCTACATCCGGGACTCATTAGCTGCCGGGTTTGATCCGGAATTCCACCTCTCCGATGGGTGCTGGGTTTCTTTTTTGTGGGTAAAAAGGATGGCGGGCTTCGTCCATGCATTGACTATAGGGGGTTGAACGAAATCACGGTTCGCAATCGATACCCGTTGCCCCTGTTGGATTCGGTGTTCACCCCCTTGCATGGAGCCAATATCTTCACCAAACTTGATCTTAGGAATGCCTATCATTTGGTTCGGATCCGGAAGGGAGACGAATGGAAGACGGCATTTAACACCCCGCTGGGCCATTTTGAGTACCTGGTCATGCCGTTCGGTCTCACTAACGCTCCCGCGACCTTCCAAGCGTTGGTAAACGATGTCCTGCGGGACTTCCTGCACCGGTTCGTCTTCGTGTATCTGGATGATATACTCATCTTTTCCCCGGATCCTGAGACTCATGTCCGGCATGTCCGTCAGGTCCTGCAGCGGTTGTTGGAGAACCGCCTGTTTGTGAAGGGCGAGCAGTGTGAGTTCCACCCGCACTTCTTTGTCCTTCCTGGGGTTTATCATCTCCTCTAACTCCGTCGCCCCGGACCCGGCCAAGGTTGCGGCGGTGAGAGATTGGCCCCAACCTACAAGCCGTAGGAAGCTGCAACAGTTCCTCGGTTTTGCTCATTTTTATAGGAGGTTCATTAAGGGCTACAGTCAGGTAGTTAGCCCCCTGACAGCCCTGACCTCTCCAAAAGTTCCCTTCACCTGGTCGGACCGGTGCAAGGCCGCGTTCAAGGAGTTGAAACGGCGCTTCTCGTCTGCACCAGTTCTGGTGCAGCCCGATCCTAGCCGCCAGTTAGTGGTTGAAGTGGATGCCTCGGACTCAGGGATAGGAGCGGTGCTCTCCCAGAGCGGGAAGACCGATAAGGTCCTTCACCCGTGTGCCTATTTTCTCGCAGGTTGACCCCCGCTGAACGGAATTATGACGTCGGCAATCGGGAACTCCTTGCTGTGAAAGAGGCCCTCGAAGAGTGGAGACATCTGTTGGAGGGAACAGCCGTGCCATTCACGGTTTTCACTGACCACCGGAACCTGGAGTACATCAGAACCGCCAAGCGTCTGAACCCCAGGCAAGCCCGCTGGTCACTGTTCTTTGGCCGTTTTGACTTCCGGATTACCTACCGTCCCGGGACCAAGAATCAGAGATCGGATGCATTGTCCCGGGTGCACGAAGATGAGTCAAAACGGAACCGTCGGATCCCCCGGATCCCATCATCCCGGAGTCCGCTATCGTGGCCGCCCTCACCTGGGACGTGGAGAAGACCGTCCGGGAGGCCCTGACCCGTGTCCCGGACCCCGGAAACGGACCAAAAAACAGACTATACGTCCCACCAGAGGCTAGAGCTGCAGTCCTGGACTTCTGTCACGGTTCTAAGCTCTCCTGTCACCCAGGGGTGCGAAGGACCGTGGCAGTCGTCCGGCAACGCTTCTGGTGGGCATCCCTGGAGACCGACGTCCGGGACTACGTCCAGGCCTGTACCACCTGCGCCAGGGGCAAGGCCGACCATAGGAAGACCTCAGGGCAGCTACAGCCATTGCCCGTGCCTCATCGCCCCTGGTCCCACATCGGCCTGGACTTCGTCACGGGTCTCCCGCTGTCCCAGGGAAACACCGTCGTCTTCACGATAGTGGACCGTTTCTCCAAGGCGGCCCACTTCGTGGCCCTCCCGAAGCTCCCTACGGCCCAGGAGACAGCGGACCTCCTGGTCCACCACGTCGTCCGTCTGCATGGCATACCATCAGACATCGTCTCCGATCGCGGTCCCCAGTTCACCTCACATGTCTGGAGGAGCTTCTGCCGGGAACTGGGGGCCACGGTCAGCCTCTCGTCTGGGTACCACCCCCAGACCAACGGGCAGGCAGAGCGGGCGAATCAAGAACTGGAACAGACACTTCGCTGTGTGACAGCCGCGCACCCGACGGCCTGGAGTACCCACCTGGCCTGGATCGAGTACGCCCACAACAGCCAAGTGTCATCAGCCACCGGCCTCTCCCCGTTTGAGGTGTGCTTGGGGTATCAGCCCCCCTTGTTTCCGGTGGTTGAGGGAGAGGTCGGTGTGCCCTCGGTCCAGGCCCACCTACGGAAGTGCCGTCGGGTGTGGCGGGCCGCCCGCTCTGCCTTGTTGCAGGCCCGGACGAGGGCGAAGAAACATGCAGACCGGCGGCGAGCCCCGGCCCCCAAGTATCGTCCTGGGCAGGAGGTCTGGTTGTCCACGAAGGACATTCCCCTACAGGTTGATTCTCCAAAACTGCAAGAACGGTACATCGGACCTTATAAGATCCTCAAGGTCATCAACCCCGCCGCAGTGAGGCTCCAGCTTCCGGCCTCACTGCGGATCCATCCAGTCTTCCATGTTTCCCGGATCAAGCCTCTTCACACCTCACCCCTCTGCACCCCGGGTCCGGCGCCGCCTCCTGCCCGGATCATCGACGGAGCACCGGCTTGGACTGTCCGCCGGCTCCTTGATGTCCGTCGGATGGGCCGGGGTTTTCAGTATCTGGTGGACTGGGAGGGGTACGGCCCCGAGGAGCGCTCCTGGGTGAAGAAGGGCTTCATCCTGGACCCGGCCCTCCTGGCCGACTTCTACCGACGCCATCCGGACAAGCCCGGTCGTGCGCCAGGAGGCGCCCGTTGAGGGGGGGGTCCTGTTGTGTGGGCCGCTGAAGAGGAGGTACTGCTGGCCCACCACCACCAGAGGGCGCCCTGCCTGGAGTGCGGGCTCCAGGCACCAGAGGGCGCTGCCGCATCATGGGAGTAGCCTGGGTGACAGCTGTCACCCATCACCAGACACAGCTGTTCTACTCAGCACCGAGGTATATCAGGAGGACGGCGTCTCCACCTCAGTGCCGAGATATCGCCTAAGACCAAGGTAGTATTCTCTGCAGTTATACATTGCATCATCAGCTAAGACTGTTAAAACCTTTTTCAGGACTGGTGACTACTGAAAACCTCATTCTTTGGATAAGTACTCACCTTCCTGCTATACTTTGCCAAGAGGTGGAGGCGGCTTCTCCCCTCTCTGTTACTGGGTGCGTTCATCCACTCCTGTGTGTTGTTGCTCTCTCCTGCCAGCAGTACCGGATCCGACGAGCGGAGGCAGTGGCCACCTGGGAATTCGGGACTTGGCGGTTCCAGTATTTCCAGGGTTCGGTGGCAGAGGAGATCTGGGTGGTTCCGGTTCGACTGAGACAGACGTCTCCTACCTTCGAGCCTGCCCACACGACACCAGCGGATTCAACCCCAAATTGTGTTTGTTGTATTACTCGTGCTTGTTTCAGTAGTAAATCTTGTTATTTACTCTCTCCATTGTCCGTTCATTGCGCCCCCTGTTGTGGGTCCGTGTTCCTACACTTTCACAACAGCAACCCATAAACTCAGACCTTTGTTCAAGACAAAGAGCAATTATTCTATCTATATATAAAAATTCTAATGTTGTCTTGTATATTCAAGCAAATGCTTTGCATATACACTCAACAAAAATATAAACGCAACACTTTTGGTTTTGCTCCCATTTTGTATGAGATGAACTCAAAGATCTAAAACTTTTTCCACATACACAATATCACCATTTCCCTCAAATATTGTTCACAAACCAGTATAAATCTGTGATAGTGAGCACTTCTCCTTTGCTGAGATAATCCATCCCACCTCACAGGTGTGCCATATCAAGATGCTGATTAGACACCATGATTAGTGCATAGGTGTGCCTTAGACTGCCCACAATAAAAGGCCACTCTGAAAGGTGCAGTTTCATCACAGCACAATGCCACAGATGTCGCAAGATTTGAGGGAGCGTGCAATTGGCATGCTGACAGCAGGAATGTCAACCAGAGCTGTTGCTCGTGTATTGAATGTTCATTTCTCTACCATAAGCCGTCTCCAAAGGCGTTTCAGAGAATTTGGCAGTACATCCAACCAGCCTCACAACCGCAGACCACGTGTAACCACACCAGCCCAGGACCTCCACATCCAGCATGTTCACCTCCAAGATCGTCTGAGACCAGCCACTCAGACAGCTGCTGAAACAATCGGTTTGCTTTAACCAAAGAATTTCTGCACAAACTGTCAGAAACCGTCTCAGGGAAGCTCATCTGCCTGCTCGTCGTCCTCATCGGGGTCTCGACCTGACTCCAGTTCGTCGTCGTAACCAACTTGAGTGGGCAAATGCTCACATTCGCTGGCGTTTGGCATGTTGGAGAGGTGTTCTCTTCACGGATGAATCCCGGTTCACACTGTCCAGGGCAGATGGCAGACAGCGTGTGTGGCGTTGTGTGGGTGAGCGGTTTTCTGATGCCAATGTTGTGGATCGAGTGGCCCATGGTGGCGGTGGGGTTATGGTATGGGCAGGCATCTGTTATGGACGAAGAACACAGGTGCATTTTATTGATGGCATTTTGAATGTACAGAGATACCATGACGAGATCCTGAGGCCCATTGTTGTGCCATACATCCAAGAACATCACCTCATGTTGCAGCAGGATAATGCACGGCCCCATGTTGCAAGGATCTGTACACAATTCTTGGAAGCTGAAAATGTCCCAGTTCTTGCATGGCCAGCATACTCACCGGACATGTCACCCATTGAGCATGTTTGGGATGCTCTGGACCGACGTATACGACAGCATGTACCAGTTCCTGCCAATATCCAGCAACTTCGCACAGCCATTGAAGAGGAGTGGACCAACATTCCACAGGCCACAATTGACAACCTGATCAACTCAATGCGAAGGAGATGTGTTGCACTGCATGAGGCAAATGGTGGTCACACCAGATACTGACTGGTATCCCCCCCAATAAAACAAAACTGCACCTTTCAGAGTGGCCTTTTATTGTGGGCAGTCTAAGGCACACCTATGCACTAATCATGGTGTCTAATCAGCATCTTGATATGGCACACCTATGAGGTGGGATGGATTATCTCAGCAAAGGAGAAGTGCTCACTATCACAGATTTAGACTGGTTTGTGAACAATATTTGAGGGAAATGGTGATATTGTGTATGTGGAAAAAGTTTTAGATCTTTGAGTTCATCTCATACAAAATGGGAGCAAAACCAAAAGTGTTGCGTTTATATTTTTGTTGAGTGTATATTCCATTTAATCTGACATGTGTGCCTTTTAATTGCTGTTGTGTTAAATGTGGTTCTTGTTTTGGACTTATTAATATTTTGATGGTGAAATATGTTGTTTCTAATCAATGCTTTGTTCATGACGTGCAGCCAAAAGGACAACATGGGTTTGTTGCAGTGATGAGATAGTGTAATTAAAAATCTGATTGTGTGTGAAATCAGTGGTGGGCACAGACTGTAGGCAACAACTTCATCTGTGCAGAGAGTTCGTATTAGCGGTCATTCATGACCCAGCGGTTATACTGGAGCATATAATCTCAGCGGCTGATCTGATATTTCGCTGTGGAGTGAATTACAGGAAAATGAAACATTAATGTGTCCCATGAAGTCACACTTGTTGTAAACCAAATAAAGGTTTAAAAATGTCGGGGGCAATGAATAAAACCCTGCTTGGGAGTACTGCAAACCCATGAAGTACTCATACGTACATGTGTACATGTATGTGGTTAATCTATGTACTGTGGACATGTGGGGACACGTGTTTGTACTGTCACTGAGATTCCAATTCTCAAAATGTTATGACATGCGATTAAAACATCCCAGAGACAAGCGCTGGCTGGTGGACACCGACTGTAGCATTACTGGGTCGTACAACATGTAGGCAGAGAGAAACTATGTCAGCGTGTGCGGAACAACCCTCAGCGATCCCACAGCTGTGGGCCTGTGGAGGTGCTACTGTGTCTGTGTGGCCACGCAAACCACTCAGTCTGCTCTAATCCCTAAGTTGCCTCTGCCCTTAGCAACAACTCCAGCCCTGTTCTCTGGTTAGGGCACAGGGCAGACCCAAGAGGTCAGAGGTCAACAGTCAGGAAAGCTCCTTGGACCGGCCATCAGCCAAAACGCCACCTGGACTAAATCAGCATCTTGGCTGTGACAGCCGCCATTACACAGGCCAAAAACACACCGAGGAGGTGAAAGACATCAGGAGAAATGAAGATCCATTCACAATGGAAAACAAACACAAAAACCACACAATCAAGGCGATGAAACACTGCAGACACACATCAGGTGTGTGTGTGAGATTGACTGTTGGAGGTGCAGAAGGTGAAGGGGCGAAGGTGAGGAATGAGTGCAGGAAAGAGGGAGGATTTTGAGGTGTGAGAGCATGCACATGCATATGCATGTGTGTGTGTGTGTGTGTGTGTGTGTGTGTGTGTGTGTGTGTGTGTGTGTGTGTGTGTGTGTGTGTGTGCACGCGCGCATTTAGGGGATGGGGGTTTCACCAAAGGGAGACGTTGTTTGGGCTTGTATTTCATGAGCCAGGCTTATTGTTTGTTGGTTCAAACACACTCCATGTGTGAGAGAGATGAAGCCTGAGATAGAAACAGTCTTTCTTTCCCTCTCTGTGCATGTGCAGAATAGATGAATGAAAATATGCACTCAGTGAGCATCAGTCTGTTGACATTTTTGATTTTCTGTTTATTCCCTCACTGAATAGTGTGATCCAGCTTTCAATGAACGAAAATATTCTTTTAATTGCACGAATGGAAACTATTCATTATTTGTTTTATATGACACTGAAATAGATCTGCATTAAGCATGTGGAGATTAAGCAATATGAACCGGTATGTAGATACAAACATGCGTGATGCGAGTGCATTGATTCATTCAGTGTGTATCAATTCAACTGACGGGTTGAATCGTGTTGCATCGCTCGCTGCCTGCTTGCATCGATTTTTTCCAAGGCACACTGAATGCACCAAGGACAGTTTGGGACACCGGAGCAGCTGTTGTTTTTGAGGGTGTTTATCGAGAAAATGATTATTTCTCTACACTGTTTGCAGACTGCAACAGGTCTGCTTGAAGCAACGAAGCAGCGCTTCGACCCGCTGTTCACTGGTTCTCTGCTTTGCTGATTTTCAGAAGTGGCAAGTCCACTGGGGTGAGCACGAGCTGGTGCGTAAATTGAAGACGCCCATCAGGTAAAGGAAATAATAATAATAATAATATCCTCTGTTTTGTGGGATGAAGTGCGCAGCTCCAAAGAGCCACGCAGATTTCGGTCAGAATTGATAAGTTCAGAGCGAATTTCTGTTTTAAATAAAAAGACACCTCTTTCCAAACATTATAATACAAACAACAAACTACAACCGACCAAAACCGGGGTTTTTTTTTTGCCAGAATGAGATGTCTTGCATTTTTTATGAATCACATCCTCCTGGCATGCAGCACAGATGGCTGCAAGAGCTCAGCTCAGAGGCTATGGAGTTACATTTGTCCCATTAATATCTGAAAAGAAATGCTTTTGACAAAAACTACAGATTTTGTTTGTTTCTATTTCTGTCTAGAGATCTAGGATCCACCATGTACATCAAAGATCCAGTGACCATGTACAGATTTTAATGATTTTTATTTATGTCCAGAGATCAAGGATCCAGTCACCAATTTCATATTTACTTACTTTAAGACTCAATAAAATGTTGTTGGCAAAGAAAACCTGTAAAGCCTACTTTTAGTACACAGAACTGATAAGGGAATCAATAAAGAATCAGATCGATAAGCAGAATCTATAATAGTATTGATATCGATAAAATCTTATCAATACCCATCCCTAATCGTATCGCACCAAATCGCATTGTAACAAACTGAATCGCCGTTAAATAAAACCCCAATTCCAGTGACGTTGGGACGTTGTGTGAAATAAATAAAAACAAAATACGATTTGCAAATCCTCTTCAACTTATATTCAGTTGAATACACAACAAAGACAAGATATTTAATGTTCAAACTGACAGACTTTTTTGTTTTTATGCAAATATTTGCTCATGTTGAAATGGATGCCTGCAACACATTTCAAAAAAGCTGGGACAGGGGCAACAAAAGACTGGAAAAGTTGATGAATGCTCAAAAAACACCTGTTTGGAACATTCCACAGGTGAACAGATTAATTGGAAACTTGGAAACAGGTGAGTGTCATGTTTGGGTATAAAAGGAGCCTCAGCCATTCACAATCAAAGATGGGGCGAGGATCATCACTTTGTGAACAACTGCGTGAAAAAATAGTCCAGCAGTTTAAGAACAATGTTTCTCAATGTTCAATTGCAAGGAATTTAGGTATTCCATCATCTACAGTCCATAATATAATCAGAAGATTCTGACAATCTGGAGAACTTTCTACACGTAAGCGGCAAGGCTGACAACCAACATTGCCTGCCCGTGACCTTCAATCCCTCAGGCGGCACTGCATTAAAACCGACATCATTGTGTAAAGGATCTTATCGCCTGGGCTCAGGAACACTTCAGAAAACCCCTGTCAGTTAACATAGTTCATAGCTACATCTACAAATGCAAGTTAAAACTCTACCATGCAAAGCGAAAGCCATACATCAACAACATCCAGAAACGCCGCCACCTTCTCTGGGCCCGAGCTCATTTGAAATGGACAGACGTAAAGTGAAAAACTATGTTGTGGTCTGATGAGTCCACATATCAAATTGATTTTGGAAATCATGGACGTCGTGTAGGAAAAAGACCATCTAGATTGTCACCAGCACAAATTTCAAAAGCCAGCATCTGTGATGGTATGGAGGTGTGTTAGTGCCCATGATATGGGCAACTTACACATCTGTGATGACACCGTCAATGCTGAAAGGTACATCCAGGTTTTGGAGCAACACATGCTGCCATCCAAGCAACATCTTTTTCAGGGACGTCCCTGCTTATTTCAGAAAGACAATTCCAAGCTATATTCTGCACGTGTTACAACAGCGTGGCTTCATAGTAAAAGAATGCAGGTACTAGACTGGCCTGCCTGCAGACCAGACCTGTCGCCCATTGAAAATGTGTGGCGCATTATGAAGCACAAAATACAGCAACAGAGACCCCGGACTGTTGAACAAATGAAGTCCTAGATTAAGCAAGAATAGGAAAGAATTCCACCTACAAAGTTTCAACAATTAGTGTCCTCAGTTCCCAAAAGCTTATTGAGTGTTGTTAGAAGGAAAGGTGATGTAACACAGTGGTAAACATATTACTGTCCCAGCTTTTTTGAAACGTGTTGCAGGCATCCATCTCAAAATGAGAAAATATTTGCACAAAAACAATAAAGTTTATGAGTTTGAACATTAAATATCTTGTCTTTGTGGTGTATTCAATTGAAAATAGGTTGAAGAGGATTTGCAAAATATTGTATTTAGTCTTTATTTACATTTTACACAACATCCCAACTTCACTGGAATTGGGTTATCAAATCACATCGAATCGGGAAGAGGGGTGAATTGTATCACATCGTATCCTCATGTATCTGTATCATATCGCTGTTAGTGTATCGAGGTGCGTATTGAATTGTTGTCAGTGATGAGACTCACTTGCCTAATCTGCATCATTTGATATTTGTGACAGGAACTTGTCAAGGTATTTATCTGTCAGCACTTCTACAGCTGTCCCCATGATCGCCCGGACTGTTGGATTTAGTTTCCCTGTATCATAGAATGTTTTCAAACAGCTAATGGACGCGTACAATAGAGCAAAACATATGGAACAAAAAGGCAGCGGTAAAAAGAACTAAAATGCACGGTACATGTCATCACTCATACAGTAGGACAAATAATGATTCCCGTGTGACATACAATCATAACATTCATTATTGAGCGTGTTCAGACTTTTCATGCAAAGCGCATACTGTGTGGCTATTTGGATGGATAGCAGTGCACTGAGGGAGGAGTCGGGTTTGCATATGTCTGTTTGGGATAATAAGAGATAACCACAGTGGTCTGTCTGGCTCCAGCCGAACCTTCCGGTGTCGGTCAGCTTCGGTCAGTGTCCGGCTTCAGCTGCATTTGCAGTGTGCTATTTTTGCGAATAGTCCGTGCTTACAACGGGTTCAAACTCCAAGCCCACGATGATACCAGGAAACAACAGACTGGGATTT
Organism: Thalassophryne amazonica; assembly: GCF_902500255.1. NCBI lineage: Eukaryota > Metazoa > Chordata > Actinopteri > Batrachoidiformes > Batrachoididae > Thalassophryne > Thalassophryne amazonica. The sequence continues at coordinate 70,052,470 of NC_047115.1, forward strand.
GGAAAGAGATATTTGATATGTGCTTATTCGCATTTTAATGATTTGTGTAAATACATGTTGTCAGTTTTGGAAGTCTTTCATATTATTATAAAGCTGATATTGTTGAGGGGAAAAAAGGCAGTGGATGGTGAAGATTGCAGGGTTGTGTAGAACAGTTATCATGTGGGGAAAGATGGAGTTGAGGCACTCCAGAAATGTGTTGACATAATCTCAACTATGTAGAAAAATACATATACTGTATCCGCTCGTCAGAGTGCCTCCCCCTCCCCAACGTTCGAGCATCTGTCTTTTTCTAGGATAGTTGCTGAAACGCCAGTCCAAAGTGAAAATGAGTTTAGCAACCCAAAACAACATAAAAAGCAAAAAATAATGAATTTTCACAAGGTTTGTCTCTTCACTTTTGCATCCTGCTTGTGTTTGATGTCATCGGTTTACGCTGGTCTTTCCCAAGTGGAAACGTGGAAACCATTGATGCCGTCAGATGAGGCCAGTGTAGAAGTGCAGTTCCTTGACTGGCTGCTTGAGGTTGACTCCAAAACAGAGCACTTTCCCATAGGACTCTGGGTAAAAATGTTCAATTTTAGAGCAGAAATAAACAGGTTTACAGCCTGGTACAGGTTTAAAACTCCAGCCTTTGTGGCTTCTGTTATTCTTCTCTACAAGAGTCAAGACAGAAGTCAAACTACCAGAGCAAAAATTTTAGCCGAGGAAGCTTCTGCGATTTGAAGCGAAACGTCCTCGCGTCAAGCAACCTAGTCCAGTCGAAAATTCAAGCTTCTCTACTATGGAAACCATACACCCTTCAGCCTTCGGCCTCAGAGTGTATGGTTTTCTTCAGGGTGCATGAAGCCATATTCATTGGTAAACAACTTGATAACGATTTTATCATATACCTATAAATGATAAATATTGTATGGTTTTCTGAAGGGTGTAAAAAGCCATATTCATTGGTGAACAACTTGATAACGATTTTATCATATACAGTGGTCCCTTGTTTATCGCGGGAGTTATGTTCTAAAAATAACCCACAATAGGTGAAATCCACGAAGTAGTCAGCGTTATTTTTTACAATTATTATAGATGTTTTAAGGCTGTAAACCCCCCCACTACACACTTTATACACTTTTCTCAAACAGGCATTAACATTTTCTCACTTTTCTCTCCTGTGTAAACACTCAAAGTTCAAACCTTAGTAGAAAAAAAAAAATAGAACGTTTTCCTATAAATAATTATGATGGCTTTTAGAACTAATGAATTTAATTTTAACAATCAACCTACGAGGTTGGACACGTAAGAAACACGTTCTCTCGTTGCGCCGCTCCGCTGTTCGGATTGGCTGATTACCAAGGCGACATTCATTTTGTGGGTTTTACTCGGGTGGTATGAAAAATATTAGCTGTCCGCGAAAAGGGTGTATTGCTATTTATTCTTTAGTGTTTTATCCAATCATATTGCCGTATCATTTATAGGTATATGATAATCATAAATATCTGTAATAGTAATATGACATGCTGTGTGGTTAATAAGTCTGTGTGACAGTATGTATGGTGCTTAAATTTTTTTTCATTATTTAATTTGATATGTGATTGTAGTTAACACCGGTTAGCACTCTTAGCAGCTGTTGGTGGCTTGACGGTAGCGGTTAAGCGGTTAAGGTTAATTCATGATTACTGAGGAAATAAGATGGCCAGAATTTTTTAAAACTCACACCCAAGCAAACCAACCACCACTTTGTCCCCAAAAATATGTGTTAATGAAACACGTAAGGCCAGAAGGTTAGCCTGTTAGTTTTAGGTTCTGTAATTGATGGTGAGATAGGGGTATGTATGGCAGGATAACACCACCACTCCACCTCTTTACCTATTTATGGGTTAGCGAGAACATAACAAGCCGTTCCATCAGCTGTAATATTGACAAAGCACTCGTGTATCTGCCCACACGCTTTTTTGAAATAATTTCAAGGAAAAAGCCCTGCGCGTTCCAATGCGCAAGTATGGTAATTCACAAAAGCATTTAGGTGATCTACTGGAATTGCAAGTGTACTTTTTTGAGTTTTTTTTTTTATTTGTACAATAATTTAATTATTTATTGATCATCAACCACTGTCTTTGTGTGACCCTGCAAGATGATTTATCTTCACCAGATCTGAGAAAAGAAAATCAGAAGATTTTGCATTATGTTGACAAATAGAACAGACATTCGTGGTTTCTTATGCATTAAAAAAGTCATTATTGCAATGTGATTTGACTGTACAGTATAGTCAGCTGTGGGTTCACTTTGTGTTTCCAGTGAACAGTCACACTAATGATGTAAACATGCTGGAAAATGGAATATGACGCTTTAAAAAGGCTGATGGAATTTTCTTTGCCTGTTTGTCCACAAGTATACAAATTCATCTGCGTGTCAGTGTAATATGTAAGTACAGTTAGTCTGAAATCCCTGAGGACATTTAGCAGATTTTGTAATTTGAACCATCTGTGGCAGCATATTGGAGCTGAAAGCAAACATTAAATATGCGCTTGTTGTGCTGATGCTAGTGTTGATTTGGAGACAAATCTGCTGAAAGCTGCAGTAACTCTGTATGTGTTGCCACACTTTTTAAATACTACAAGTTTAATTGCAGTTGGCTCTGCTGGAGTTTAAATGCGCTTTTTTCTGTATCTGTTATGCAGAATTTTACCTTCAGTAAAGTCAAAGAGTGAAATTTTGGATTCAACCATGGAGATAGAGGAACTAGAGGACTACCTCTCTATGTTATACTGTGCATCTGGAAAGTATTCACAGCGCTTCACTTTTTACACATGTTGTTATATTACAGCCTCATTCCAAGATGGATGAAATTAACTTTTTTCTTCAAAATTCTCCACACAATACCCCATAATGATAATGTGAAAAAAGTTGTTTTGTTTTGTTTTTTTTGGATTTTTGTAAATTTATTAAAAATAACAAACTAAGAAATCACATGAACATAAGTATTCACAGCTGTTGCAGTGAAGCTCAAAACTGAGCTCAGGTGCATCCTGTTTGATGTTTCTATAGCTTAACTGGAGTCCACCTGGGGTAAATTCAGTTGATTGGACATGATTTGGAAAGACACACACCTGTCTACATAAGGTCCCACAGTTGACAGTGCATGTCAGAGCACAAACCAAGCATGAAGTCAAAGGAATTGTCTGTAGACCTCTGAGACAGGATTGTTTCAAGGCACAACAAATCTGGGGAATGGTACAGAAACATTTCTGCTGCTTTGAAGGTCCCAATGAGCGCATAGAAGCAACCGTACTTCCTTGGTGGCACGTGGTCATAGGAGGAGTCAGCTTTACCTATTGATATGAATTCATCTGAAGTGACTAACTTTGTCAATGTGGAATATTACACTTATTTTAATAATATTCTGATAGAAGCTGAGCCCTGTGATAGACTGGCATCCTGTCCAGAGTGTACCTCACCTCTTGCCCTATGACTGCTAGGATAGGCAGTGATATGGGCATAGAAAATGAATGAATGAATGACACAAGGTGATCTTTGACTCATCTGTTCATAGGCTTAGCTCTTGATAGGATATCGGTGCAACTCATGATAATTGCAGTCACTGATGTGTCATACTGTGTCGCACAAATAAACACACATGCACATCTCAGGTTCTGTGTGGGTTACTGTGCACACAGAGTGCATAAAAGCAGCTGTCCACTGTGATGGCAGAACACATCATAACTATTCACCCGTTTGCTTAAGGACCGTGGATGGAAAGATAAATAATTATCTGAAACAGGAGATATCTTTTTTTATTGGCTGTGCATGAACACTCTTATTTATGTGGGAGAGTCCATGTGTAATGAAGCGCAAGGGGCATACTCCGAATGAGTATACTCTTCATCTACAACCCCTGGCAAAAATTATGGAATCACCGGCCTCGGAGGATGTTCATTCAGTTGTTTAATTTTGTAGAAAAAAAGCAGATCACAGACATGACACAAAACTAAAGTCATTTCAAATGACAACTTTCTGGCTTTAAGAAACACTATAAGAAATCAAGAAAAAAGATTGTGGCAGTCAGTAACGGTTACTTTTTAGACCAAGCAGAGGAAAAAAAATATGGAATCACTCAATTCTGAGGAAAAAATTATGGAATCACCCTGTAAATTTTCATCCCCCAAACTAACACCTGCATCAAATCAGATCTACTCGTTGACATTGACCCTATGTGTCTTTTTACAAGGAATGTTTTCGCAGTTTTTGCTCTATGGCAAGATGCATTATCATCTTGAAACATCCCAAACATCCTTTCAATTGTCCAAAATATCAACGTAAACTTTTGCATTTATTGATGATGTAATGACTTCCATCTCCCCAGTGCCTTTACCTTACATGCAGCCCCATATCATCAATGACTGTGGAAATTTACATGTTCTCTTCAGGCAGTCATCATTATAAATCTCATTGGAACGGCACCAAACAAAAGTTCCAGCATCATCACCTTGCCCAATGCAGATTCGAGATTCATCACTGAATATGACTTTCATCCAGTCATCCACAGTCCACGAATGCTTTTCCTTAGCCCATTGTAACCTTGTTTTTTTTCTGTTTAGGTGTTAATGATGGCTTTCGTTTAGCTTTTCTGTATGTAAATCCCATTTCCTTTAGGCGGTTTCTTACAGTTCGGTCACAGACGTTGACTCCAGTTTCCTCCCATTCGTTCCTCATTTGTTTTGTTGTGCATTTTTCGATTTTGAGACATATTGTTTTAAGTTTTCTGTCTGACGCTTTGATGTCTTCCTTGGTCTACCAGTATGTTTGCCTTTAACAACCTTCCCATGTTGTTTGTATTTGGTCCAGAGTTTAGGACACAGCTGACTGTGAACAACCAACATCTTTTGCAACATTGCGTGATGATTTACTCTCTTTTAAGAGTTTGATAATCCTCTCCTTTGTTTCAATTGACATCTCTCGTGTTGGAGCCATGATTCATGTCAGTCCACTTGGTGCAACAGCTCTCCAAGGTGTGTTCACTCCTTTTTAGATGCAGACTAATGAGCAGATCTGATATGATGCAGGTGTTAGTTTTGTGGATGAAAATTTACAGGGTGATTCCATAATTTTTTCCTCAGAATTGAGTGATTCCATAATTTTTGCCAGGGGTTGTACTATTATCAGAAGACAACAGAAGGGGGTCGCAGAAAGATGTTATTGAAAAGAAAGTCATGTCTGAATTTGAGGAAATTCTCATTTACAGTGTGAGTGGTGGATACATGGAACAGCCTGTCAAAGGATGTCCGAACAATGGTGAGTGTAATCAGGTTTAGAAAATACATTACAAGGATACTGGAGCAGCACATAGCACTGAGCGAGTGTCACTGACTGTGATTAATAAAGATACAAAAAAGATCCAAACTTTTGAGTCGTGCACCTTCTTTTGATAGCTTACGTCACATTCTGAGCAACCATGACAAATTTGAGCAAATTAATTTGTGTTGTTTCCTTAATATTACATGTAGAAATTAGCACTTAAAAGTAACTCACTATGGATGTAAATAATTTCTAATTAAAGTGGAAGTCTGCACTTTAAAGCCCATACTTATAATTTTCTGTTTCCTCCAAAATACTGTGGCAGACAACACTGTCAAGAACAGATATGTTTGGACCTGACTGTTTCTGTTTGCGTGTGGTGTCTGTTTTTCTCACTATGTGTTTGTTTGGAGCATATTTGTGGCTTCGCATGTTAATGCCACAGTTTTGTTTCTCTCAGCAGAGAATCTGGGGAGTTCGGTCGTACATGGAGAAATCAGAATTTTGAAGTTTGTGGTGGGGAATTCGCTGGAGCTGTTCAGTTGATTACTGTCAGAGTTCTTCGCCCACTACCCTCAGCCACCCTGTCATTAGGGTGACAGTCAGGTCCTGTTTAGCCCCAATGGGCCATGCTAATAACAGTTTTAATAACCCAAACCCCTGTAATATTTCACTGCTCTTTGGACCGCAGTGTCACACTAAAAGCCTGGTTGTGGAAAAAACTGTCTCACCGCTGGAAGGATGGAATGACTTTGGAGTTGTTTGTGTGTCTGTTTAGTGTCATGTTTTTCTATATGATGGACAGACTGGTAGTAAGTTGCAGTCGCATAGCCACAGGAAGCAAAAGTACAGATAATCCTGCAGATAACCACAACATGGTGCAAATGGGTTAGAAACATGACGTATAACAAATAAAGAAAAGATGTTGAGGCGGAGGAGTGTTTCATGTGGCAGGTCAATTCAGTAAGAACTCTGGGACAACTTTAAATGGTCAATGCACAACATATTCCTGTACTCAGTACATGGGCCAACTATGGGCCACATGTGTCTCCATCTGTATTTCAATAGTTGTGGGGGGCCAACCTAGAGGTGGTCAATTTTAACAAGTAATTTGCTATCTGAAATTGTGTTCACTGTACAATACTAAAGCAAAATAGAAATGCGTTATACATGTGGAGGTCATAAATGGCATAATAAAGGATTATTAACCGGGTGTGACGTCTGTATGTATACCTTGTTAGATAATATCTGTGCTAATTCTTTGTTTTATGTTAGCTATTAAGTATTTGTGTTATTTGTTTGGAAGTTTTGAAGTTAAGAGCTCCCCCTGTTGGTGAGAGCCAGTAACATTAGAAATGTGAGACTAAACCACACCTATGTTAACACCTACAAGGTATAAAAGTGTTGTATGACTCATTTTAGGGGCTTTTTTCACAAGATGGACACTGTCTGTGAGGGTCCCAGGCCTGGTTTCTAACGTGACCTTGAATAAACTCAAAATGAGGAATACAATGGTTTGGTTTTTGGTAAGGGGCAGAATTTTACATAAAAAGAACCAGGTAGAAATAAACCTTATATCAAATGTCTGTTCATGTATCACGCCCTGTATCATGCCCCGATGTATAAGAATCAACAAAAATAAAGAATAATAATCATACACATGAATCATGTAGAACGAATAAGGCAGGTAAATCATGTATGTAAATTATGGAATGTTCTTATGTCTCTCTATAAAGTCATGAATGTCCTCTTCACTGATATCTCACAACTTCAGTATGAGACTCAAGTTGTAGAATTCTCCCTGCTCAGGAGGCTAAAACTCTCATCTTGATCAGACATCTAGGTTCAATGAAATGATCTGGATCCTGTATCAGGATCCTGCACTTGTCACCAGGGTAACACAAAATGGGGGGGTGTCATTGGTGGGGGCCGAGAAATGGGGGCTCCTGATTGGATGAAAAGTTGGGTGAGCCTGGGTTTTTTAAATGTCTTTGTGTGTGTGTGTGTGTGTGTGTGTGTGTGTGTGTGTGTGTGTGTGTGTGTGTGTGTGTGTGTGTGTGTGTGTGTGTGTGTGTGTGTGTGTGTGTGTGTGTGTGTGTATCACCCTAATTTTATTGCCACAGTTTCCAGGGCAGTAAAACTGACAGGAAAAGTGTATGATTTATGAGCCCCAGTTTTCTTGTATCTCATGAGGGCTGGATAATGAGTATAGGGCAGATTTTTGTTGGAATATGTGATAAAGAAAAATATCAGACCAAGGTGTAAATACGGACTGAGCATTAGTGAGGTCATGCAAAAAACACAGGAGTCTGTTAATCCCATACAGACCGAGCAAGCAAGCTTAAACGTATATATATATATAGACACACAAACTTGAGGAACTTGCTAAACAGATGGTCTGGTTGTTAGCTGGTAAGCTTTCAATCTGTGTGTTTTTTCTGATGCTGTTTAGATATTTATGGAGTACCTTCATGTCTGACTTGGTTTTTCTAATCATGTTTTTAGCTTTCTGGTTTGTAACGAATGGGATACGTGATACCGATTGTCATGGTAACCGGTCCGATATGGGAAAATATCAGACTGGAAATCAGCCAATCAGATCACACATAGCATCACAGCCATATAATAATACATTTTATTCAAAAACGACAAAAATGAAGTGGAAATTCAGGTATAAATGCAGGCAGTCTTTGATCTTTAATATCTCAATGTCCAGAAGAGATATGACGACAAATGTGGTGTCAAAACCAGTGTGCCTCTTGAGCATAAATTGATTGAGCACAAATGTCCCTTATTGTTTCACATAGAAAAAAAACATTTTTTAAGTTAATCTGTGAACATGATCTTACGCAAAAGGTATGTTACGTAACATATGATAGCCACCCATTACAAACACCCACAATATTACTATATTTTTGTCAGTAATGTAAAACTCCGATTCCAATGAATTTGGGGCATTGTGTGAAATGTAAATTAAAAACAGAATACAATAATTCAACCTATATTCAATTGAATACAAAACAAAGACAAGATATTTAATGTTCAAACTGATAAACGTTTTGTTTTTATGCAAATATTTGCTCATTTTGAAATGGATGCCTGCAACACATTGCAAAAAAGCTGGGACAGGGGCAACAAAAGACTGGGAAAGTTGATGAATGCTCAAAAAACACCTGTTTGGAACATTCGACAGGTGAACAGGTTAATTGGAAAAGGGTGAGTGCCATGACTGGGTATAAAAGGAGCATCCTCAAAAGGCTCACAAGCAAAGATTGGGCAAGGATCACCACTTTCTGAACAACTGCGTACAAAAATAGCCTGACAGTTTAAGAACAATGTTCAGTTGCAAGGAATTTATGGATTCCATCATCTACAGTCCATAATATAATCAGAAGATTCAGAGAATCTGGAGAACTTTCTACATGTAAGCGGCAAGGCCGAAAACCAACACTGAATGCCTGTGACCTTCGATCCCTCAGGTGGCACTGCATTAAAAACCAACATCATTGTGTAAAGGATCTTACTGCGTGGGCTCAGGAACACTTCAGAAAACCATTGTCAGGTAACACAGTTCGTCGCTACATCTACAAGTGCAAGTTAAAACTCTACCATGCAAAGCGAAAGTCAAGACATCAACAACATCCAGAAACCTTCTTTGGGCCCGAACTCATTTGAAATGGACAGACGCAAAGTGGAAAAGTGTGCGGTGGTCAACAGCGTGGCTTCATAGTAAAAGAGTGCGGGTACTAGACTGGCCTGCCTGCAGTTCAGACCTGTCGCCCATTGAAAATGTGTGGCGTATTATGAAGTGCAAAATACAACAATGGAGACCTCGGACTGTTGAACAACTGAAGTCATACATCAAACAAGAATGGAAAAGAATTCCACTTACAAAGCTTCAACAATTAGTGTCCTCAGTCCCCAAACACTTATTGAGTGTTGTTAGAAGGAAAGGTGATGCAACACTGTGGTAAACATACCACTGTCCCAGCTTTTTTGAAACATGTTGCAGGCATCCATTTCAAAATGAGCAAATATTTGCACAAAAAACAATATCTAAAAAAAAAACCAAATCTTAAAAAACAACTTTTCACATTGTCATTATGGGGTATTATGTGTAGAATTTTTAAGAAAAAATTTAATTTCATCTATTTTGGAATAAGACTGCAACATAAAATGTGGAAAAAGTGCAGCATAGTGAACACTTTCTGGAAGCACTGTTCTCCCACATCATTCACTGTTACCTCTCCATTTCATGTTCCAGAAATGTCAAGGGTTAAATATAAAAAATAAAAATAAGAAAAAAAAAATTATAAAATTAAAAATATAGTGAATTCAAGTTGTGTTTGTGTGTTTGGTGGGGGGGGGGGGGGAAGCATGTGGCCCATATGGACTATTCCCCTTCACATTTTTTTAAGTCTCTTTCTGACATGTCACATGCTGACACAGTAATTGTGGCTGCACCACCCTTGTCCTCACACTACGTAAGCAGGATACTGGTATCATGCGTCAGATGACTGTAAGTTGATGTAGCCTCAAAGCAGCCGTAGAACGTGTTTAGGTTGTCAAGTGAAAATAGGACTCTATTGCTATTTTTCACTGTTATCCAACCGCCAGCTGTCATTCTCTCTCTTTTTCTTCTTTTGACTTACTGCCCTATACTGTCTACTTGCAGCTATGCACAGTTTGCCACAACTGCACACAAGAAAAAAAAAGTTACATTTAGACTTTCTTTTGAGCATAATAAACACACGAGTGGTACGTATTACCGTGTTGCCAGTTTTTTTGGTATACTCCCACTGTGACTTGATTATTTCAACAAATATTGAAAAGGCATAAGGTACATGTAGTCAGAACCCTGATATCAGCGTAACAAATAACCCAAAGGAACACAAGGAAGCATCTATCTTCAAACAGAAAGCTAATTTGGACAACACACAGCTTCATTGCAACACTACAATACACTGTTAATACTACTGGACTGTGCCGTAGCTGTTGCCACGTCCTTTGTGATTTACAGTAGTGTTCAGAATAATAGTAGTGCTATGTAACTAAAAAAATTAATCCAGGTTTTGAGTATATTTCTTATTGTTACATGGGAAACAAGGTACCAGTAGATTCAGTACATTCTCACAAATCCAACAAGACCAAGCATTCATGATATGCACACTCTTAAGGCTATGAAATTGGGCTATTAGTAAAAAAAAAATGTAGAAAAGGGGGTGTTCACAATAATAGTAGTGTGGCATTCAGTCAGTGAGTTCTTCAATTTTGTGGAACAAACAGGTGTGAATCAGGTGTCCCCTATTTAAGGATGAAGCCAGCACCTGTTGAACATGCTTTTCTCTTTGAAAGCCTGAGGAAAATGGGACGTTCAAGACATTGTTCAGAAGAACAGCGTAGTTTGATTAAAAAGTTGATTGGAGAGGGGGAAACTTATACGCAGGTGCAAAAAATTATAGGCTGTTCATCTACAATGATCTCCAATGCTTTAAAATGGACAAAAAAAAAAAAAATAGAGACGCGTGGAAGAAAACAGAAAACAACCATCAAAATGGATAGAAGAATAACCAGAATGGCAAAGGCTCACCCATTGATCAGCTCCAGGATGATCAAAGACAGTCTGGAGTTACCTGTAAGTGCTGTGACAGAAGACGCCTGTGTGAAGCTCATTTATTTGCAAGAATCCCCCGCAAAGTCCCTCTGTTAAATAAAAGACATGTGCAGAAGAGGTTACAATTTGCCAAAGAACACATCAACTGGCCTAAAGAGAAATGGAGGAATACTTTGTGGCCTGATGACAGTAAAATTGTTCTTTTTGGGTCCAAGGGGCGCAGACAGTTTGTGAGATGACCCCCAAACTCTGAATTCAAGCCACAGTTCACAGTGAAGACAGTGAAGCATGGTGGTGCTTCCCACTGTTGCCAAGTGCTTGCTCATAGGGGTCATTTTGACCGTTGGGGTTTTTCCGTAATTATTGAACGGCCTTGCCTTACAATATAAGGCGCCTTGGGGCAACTGTTTGTTGTGATTTGGCGCTATATAAATAAAATTGATTTGATTTAATTTGATTTGGTGCAAGCATCATGATATGGGCATGTTTCTCCTACTATGGTGTTGGGCCTATATATCGCTTACCAGGTATCATGGATCAGTTTGGATATATCAAAATACTTGAAGAGGTCATGTTGCCTTATGCTGAAGAGGACATGCCCTTGAAATGGGTGTTTCAACAAGACAGTGACCCCAAGCACACTAGTAAACCAGCAAAATGTTGGTTCCAAAGCAACAAAATTAATGCCTCGTAGATGTGAAGAAATCATGAAAAACTGTGGATATACAACTAAATACTAGTTTAGTGATTCACAGGATTGCTAAAAAAGCAGTTTGAACATAATAGTTTTGAGTTTGTAGCGTCAACAGCAGATGCTGTTATTATTGTGAACACCCCCTTTTCTACTTTTTTTTTTTTTTACTAATAGCCCAATTTCATAGCCTTAAGAGTGTGCATATCATGAATGCTTGGTCTTGTTGGATTTGTGAGAATCTACTGAATCTACTGGTACCTTGTTTCCCATGTAACAATAAGAAATATACTCAAAACCTGGATTAATCTTTTTAGTCACATAGTACTACTATTATTCTGAACAATACTGTATGTTTGTGTGCCTACCAAACTATAACGTATGTAACGCTGTTCCTGATTTGACAGTGAAGGAGCAGCAGTGTCACCTGTTGCCTTGCTGTAAATACAAACATGTACATTATCTTACCAACATGCTCAGACACATTCAGCGCTGTCATCAGGTTGCAGCAGGAAAAGGTCAAACCTCAGCGTGCCTGCAGACACGGCAACAAAATGCTGTTGCAGCAGTACAAACGAGTGCAAGCGTAAAATAGAATCAAATTTGCTGAATGTTTAAAATGTGTTTTTACACTCATTGGAGTTTGCTGTTTATGAATATGGTTCAGTTTTACTGTCCAGAATTTTTAAAAATGGGTATTCATGCTCTTAAAAATTAACTGCATAAACACATCATAATGCCTCATAATGTTCCCTCATACATTTTTTTTTTAAATGGCAGGTCACGCCAGAAGAATCAATACTTTGGGACGCAAAGATATCACCTTCCACCACATGTCAGGTTTAAAGTATACCTTTTAGAACCATAGAAATTAAAAATGTTACCTGAGTGATTTTAAAGTTCTGCTAGCAACCAGGCCGTGCTACTCACCTTTGACGATTGCATCATGTAACAAAAATCTCTTTCTAAACAAATTGCTAAAAATGAAATATACGTATATCAATGAGGTGCACAGAGTAGAGCCCAGAATGAACTCAAGGGACATTTTTACAAAGTTTAACATTCCATAGTATAGCGATTAACACGTTCTTGCATTTTATGATTACTTTCACTATACACTCCCAGAAATCAATTTCTGCTTGCAGTGGATTTGGACACCACTACGGTTCTGTTACTGTTAGATCTTAGCACTGCGTGTGATACGGTGGATCATCACATTCCACTTGATAGGCTGGAGAATTATTTTGGGATTGCTAGGAATGTCTTTACACGGTTGACAGCTTACCTAACCAGTCACTCTCACTGTGTACAACACTACCTTCTAACCTTGTTGACATGAAATACGGGGTTCCACAGTGGTCGGCCTTGGCACCCCTGCTTTTCTCCCTTTAAATAGAGCTCTTTCGGCACATAATTACTTATCATTGGTACACTGATAACACTCAGTTGTACATGCCGATAACTGCTGGTACTCTCATACACATAAAGTCTTTAGAACAGGGGTGACCAAGTTCGGTCCTCGAGAGCCACCTTCCTGACACTCTTAGTTGTCTCCCTGCTCCAACACACCTGAATCCAATGAAAGGCTCATTAAAAGTCTGCTAACGAGCCTTTCATTGGATTCAGGTGTGTTGGAGCAGGGAGACAACTAAGAGTGTCAGGAAGGTGGCTCTTGAGGACAGAACTTGGCCACCCCTGCTTTAGAAGATTGCCTTGCATCAATGAAAAGCTGGATGTCCGGCAATTTTTTACTTTTAAACTCAGACAAGGGTGAAATGATGGGTTCAGCGAGACATCAACATCAATTTGACCAGCTAATGCTTAACCTAGGCTCATGTATCATACATCACACAATGACAAAGTGAGGAACCTTGGGGTGATTTTTGATCCCACACTGTCCTTTGACCTACACATTAAAGATATCATGAGTGCTGCTTTCTTCCACCTTTGAAACATAGCGAAGATTTTTCCCATCCTCAACGGTTCATCTTTCAGCACGACAATGACCGTAAGCACACAGCCAAGATATCAAAGCAGGCAAAGGTAACAACAAATTATTGATTTGTTGATGCCAAAATATTTTTGGCGGCAGCACAGTGGATTAGTGGTTAGCATTGTTGCCTCACAGCAAGAAGGTCATGGGATTGATTCGTACCTGTGGCCTTTCTGTGTGGAGTTTGCATGTTTTCCCCGTGTTTGCGTGGGTTTCCTCTGGGTGCGCCGGTTTCCTCCCACATTTAAAGACATCTAGGTTAGGTGAATTGGAAACTTTTTATAATTGTCTAGGCCTCCCTTGCAAAAAAGATCTCAATCTCAGTGGGACTAACATGATTAAATTAAGGTTAAATTTAAAAAAAAAAAATGAGCAAAGAGTGTGAATACTTATGAGTTCTGAGTTTATTTTTAATAAATTAAAAAAAAAACTTTTCATGTTGTCATTATGGGGTGTTGCGAGTAGAATTTTGAGAGGGGAAAAAAATGAATTTACTCCATTTTGGAATAAGGCAGTATCATAAAATGTGGAAAAATGAAAGTGCTGTGAATACTTTACGGATGCTCCATATGATTCTCAGCGTAGGCCACAGGTGCACATACACTAAGCCCATTTCTGTAGTGCGAGAGCTAATAGCAGAAGTCACATACATGTTGACATTGTCATTCAAGTTATCTAATTCTAAAAAAAACTGATGCAAGGTAACACAAACAAACTGATAATTGATCAAAGTAGTAAGTAATACAGTGGGCTGCAAACATTCTATGTTGCTTGAGTTTGTAACGTTCCAAATACTTCCAGTTATGACTTCAGGATTAGTAAATCGTTCATGTAGACTCTTCACCAATGTGGTAAACACAATCCCTCCTGTACTCACCAACACACTCTTCCAGCCGTTTGAGCCCCTTGTAACTGTGACTGTGAGCAAGCCAAAGTAAATACTGAGCTGGTCTGAGTGTGCAGAGTAAAAGTCTTGCACCGCTGGGAAGGCTGGAGACAGAAGCCTGTGGAGTCGGCCGGATAGCGGCTGGGGAGCATCAGGGGTAAACCGAGGAGCTCTTTCATTTGCTGCCAGACACCACATTGCTTCCAACTGGAGCAGCAAACAAAAATGCGAGTCCAAGACAAAGACAGGGAGAAAAACTTTAACTTGATTTGTTGTTCCTTTTGTGTGAAAAATAAATCAACTTTTTTTTGACAATTAATCATTTTATCAAGAAATGTTACATTTTGAATTGTTCCCACTTATGAAACATCAACAGTTTGAACAAACCAATTTTCCTTTTACTGAATTAAAATAATTTTCAATCCTTGAATTTTCTGAGTTAAATGAAACAAATGATTTAACTGGTTTGCTCAAACACTGATTTAACACTCTTTAAAAAATTTTGGTATAATAGTGTCATTCTCAGTGTTAAATAAAACAATTTTTACAGTTATTTTAAAAATTAACATTTTTGATTAATACCATGCACTCAAACCAGAAGTGTGACCTGAGCGTATGGGGTAATGTGTGTACAAAACAGCAGGAAGCCGTAAGCACTTCACCTCTTTCAACTGATGGCTGTGATAAACGCTGATGTGATGTTGATGAATGAGGCACTGTGACTCTTTCAACTTTTAAAATAAGTAAATTTTCTTGTTGTGGAACAAAACGCTGGCGTTCTCTGGTTCAGGCTGAAAACACAGAGGGACTTCTTTTAAAACACTATGTTTCTTCAGCCACAACACTATGTTTCTTCAGCCACAACAAGAAACTATTTTCAGATGTCATTGTCCACAATCAGGACACTTTATGTGGATAGGTTTTCATCAGGCTGTGATCATGAATCCGACTGATATGACATAGGTAAGATTAAAACTTTATATTTTAATTTATATCATGTCCTCGGCTAGACTGATAAATAAATAGTCTGCTCTTGAAACTCAGACTCCTGTAAAGACTTCCTCTGTTCTTGGTGCTCTTTGCACTCATGGTGACAGCTGGCTTTGGTCTTCTTGACCGGGATCCTGTTTCCGGGGCTCACACTGACTGTGGCTCTTCCCGCAATGACACACTTGCTGAAGTCAAATAACATTGGGACAGCAGTGTCTTTCGGAATCCATGAGCCCCACTCAAAAAACCTCTTTCATGGCAGTCCCACTCAAAATGGTCACGACACACTTTTGACAGGCTGTTAACAGGTGGGTCCTTCAGTTTCATTGCGCCTTGCCACTGTCCAGGCCATTCCTTATTTTTCAGCGGTAGCTCATGATAGCTAAGATTCTTTTTTCTGTATCCCTCTGTTGAGGAGCCATGCAAAACCCCCCATTTTCGCTAAAACGCTGCCCTACTTTTTCTCAGTTGCAGATAGAATTCAATATGGATACATTACACCAGGAGTTGAGGTGGGTGGGTGATGACAAGGCAAAAATCTAGGGAAGGGAACAGAAACATTTCTGCTGCTTTGAAGGTCCCAATGAGCACAGTGGCCTCCATAATCTACGAGGAGTCTTCCTAGAGCTGAATGCCCGTATAAACTGAGCAATCGGGGCAGAAGGGCCTTAGTCAGGGACGTGACCAAGAAACTGATGGACACTGTCAGTGCTCCAGCATTCCTCTATGGAGAGAGGGTCCTTCCAGAAGGACAACCATCTCTACTGTAATCCACCAATCAGACCTGCATGGTAGAGTGGCCACACGGAAGCCTGCCTGGAGTTTGCCAAAAGGCACCTGAAGGAGTCTGAGACCATGAGAAACTAAATTCTCTGGTCTGATGAGACAAAGATTGAACTCTTTGGCATGAATGCCAGGCGTCATGTTTGGAAGAAAGTAGGCACCATCGCTACAGTGAAGCCTGGTGGTGGCAGCATCATGCTGTGGGGATGTTTATCAGCAGCAGGAACTGGGAGACTATTCAGGATTGAGGGAAAGATGAATGCAGCAATGTACAGAGACATCCTGGATGAAAACCTGCTCCAGAGCAGTCTTGACCTCAGACAGACGGGCAACAGTTCATCTTTCAGCAGGACAAGGACTCTAAGCACACAGCCAATCTGATGGACCTTGAGAGGTTCTACAAAGAGGAATGGACAATATGGCCCAAAGACAGGTGCTACAAGCTTGTGGCATCATATTCAAGAAGACCTGAGGCTGTAATTATTGCCAAAGGTGCATCAACAAAGTACTGTGCAATGGGAGTGAATACTTATGTACACGATTTATTTATATACTTATTTAATAAATTTGCTAAAATTTTAAAAACTTTTTTTCATGTAGTCATTATGGGGTGTTGTGAGTAGAATTTTGAGAGAAAAAAATGAATTTCATCCATTTTGGAATTAGGCTTAGAAAAGGTGTGACTTATATATGTTTTTTCCTCTACAAAGGACATTTTTGGACTAATGTGATTAATACTCTGGAAAATACAGGACTTCAAACATCTAAGATTGGAATACGCTATACCTTAATTAGATTATTTACTCTCATTATGACCTTACTCAGCTTAAGATGATCAGCGAGTACTGTTTACATACTGTAACAATGTCTTAATCAGGTTAACGTCAGAAATTATGAAGTGCAATTAAAGATCACCATTGAAGATTTATACTCAGCTGGTCTTTGACTGATGATGGATTGTTAAACAGAATTCAACGCTATTACAAACGAGGCTTGTCATCACTTTCAGGATTTGTTGTGGATATATGAAGGAAGAACAGATGAATCAATTCATGCTTGTGATTGATTTGTGGATGAAATGAGTTATTGAACCATGCTTTTCTCCATGAAAATGTATGTACAACATGACAGAACTAGCAGAGATTAACATATTAACCAAACCAGTGCACTGAGGTGTTAATCAATGACTGATATGTACAGGCCTGCATGTATGTAGCCATGCATGCCTGTCTCGCTTTCTTTGAAGAACTGACAAAAAAAAGTCAGATCACTGCATTTGCATCCAGTTTGAACATGTTGTCTTGTACATTATGCAACACCAGGAGCCAAGCATTCACCTTAAACATGTCCACTGTGTTCTCATCTATCAAACAGCAGACTTGGGGTAATGTTTTTACATCTAACCCCTGATATGTGCAATGATTTCCACTCTCCATGTGCAGTGGATTAAGGTGCCCTGACACGACTTTGATCCACATACTTGCACGCACATCGTCATGACAATCCCACCCATTGTGTTCCCAGCTGGTTGCCACACTTTGTTCCACTGGCTGCCACACTTTGTGCCCTGGAAGCTGCGTATATAAAAAATAATTATTTTGTAGCGGATTAATCATTTTCTGTCCAAGTAAGCTGTTGAAAACGCCTCTAATCACTTCCGGAATCACAGAGGAGCGCTCCAGCTGCTGCTTTTCTCACGTGTGCTGAACGATGTGGAAAAAGCATTTGGAGTCGTCTAAAAAGGTCATTGTCATGTTTATATTGTAATGGCTTGGTAAAACAGTTGCATGTTCATCCGTTCTTGTGTGCAGCTGTTAAAGTATTTATTTTTATGTTTATAACGTTTAACTTCTTGTTATAATCCTTCAGATGAGCTGTGCTCTGATGCGATCCCCTGACATCACCACTCGCTGTTTTCACTGCTTGTTTACTCCACTGGACGAGCTGCACGTCGTGTTGGAGATTAGATCGCACCACATAGCACACCACATTGTGCATGAAAGATTTTTTGAACATTTCAAAATTCTCTGTGCGCAACAGCATGCACCGGCACCCCTCTTGCATCCTGTCTGCACCCATTAAAGATGAGTTTACTCTCCAGCACGACACATCACGACACAGGTCATGCTGTTGCGTGAATCAAAAACATGCTTGTGTCAGTGCACCTTAACACTTGCTCCTTAATCACACATGCTCCAGAACTGGGTCCACAACACAAGGGACCCATCTGAGCACTTGCATTTATTCCCAATATAGTAAATACTTCCGTTTTCAAATGTTCAGTCACTTGCTCTTCCTATAAATGGCTAACACAATGTTGTTCTTGGTCCCAAAAATCCCGCCTCCAAAGCTGCTCACCCCCACTGACATAATTGGTAAATTGGTGCTACTTTAGAATCTGTTTGGAACCAGTTCTTTGCGTGAACGCAAACAAATTCTTTAAAATTTAGCACGGGCTCTGAACTAGCACCAAAACTGAGTCACATCAGTCTGCTCATCCACCATCCCTCCATCCACGGCTGCCAGCTATCCCCAGAGTGTGAACTCTCGCTGGTGCTAGACCGCAGTGTTATTCAGCCAGCAGACAGGAGGGAAAGTGGGTCAACAGAAACCACATTGGAACCACCTGAAAGCAGCAGGAATACAGATTCCTATTGCTCGGGCTGCATAGGTGTCTGTTAGGACTCACCACATGTCAGCTTTAGTATGTTGACATCTGATGATGTATTTTTCATCTTTTTAATGGAAAACATGTGAGAAATGTATGTGGGGGGGGGAAACACAGGAAACAGCCTTTAACCTCATAGTTTGGTGATCTGTGCAGCATAACTTACATTTAACAAATGTTTTGGTTCCTTAAGTACTCAACGGAAGAGGGGTTTTATTTTGGATTGGGTTACCCTTTGGAGTTTAAAAAAAAGCCATGCTGTATTATAAAGACTCCACTATACTTCATGTTATGTAAAACTAAAAGAAGAAAGAAGAGTAAGCTTGCAGTATAGGATTTAAGAGGTACTCCACAACTATGCATGCAGTCTGTGCATGTTTACTCTTTCAAAATAACTACGCCAGCCAGTTAATATCTTAGATGTAAGGAAGTGTTTTTTTTTGCTTAAATACAAATACAAATGCTCACAACCTCTCTTTATTGTAAAAGACAATCCTATTTATAGGATGACTTTAAAAAAGAAAATAATTCAATTTGAAAATAATGCCAATAGAAGCACATTTAGAGAGGAAGAAAAATAGGTGAGACTGCAGAAAGCAGTAGTCCAATATAGATGCGCAATTACACAATACAAGCTGGCCTGCCTTGGCTCCTCAGATCATCATGTCCTCATGTCATCAGCTATCAATAGGTGCAAGTTTCTGCACATGCTCATCACTTGCACAATTATAGGTGACGTACTCCAAGTACTTCTCACGGGTAAATGCCCTAAAGGAGATTCATGTGAAGGGGTGATAAAAGCAACTGTGGTGATTTAACTGTTTTACTGATCAGAAATAAGCAGAAACAGGGGCACGAAATGCAGGATGATGAGGTGGTCGTGGGGGGGGGGGGGGGTGTTACGGTTAGGGTTAGGGGAAAGGAGACATACGTTATGGTTACACTAGGTGCCTTGACGCTTGCACGCATTTAACCCCTGCACTGCCGCACAATTCGTCGTGACAATACCACCCGCTGTGTTCCCAGCTGGGGGCCGCCTTTTGTGCCGCTGAATGCTACGTATATAAAAATTTTATTTCGTAGCAGATTAATCATTTTCTCTCAAAGTTTGGCCGATGAAACAACCTCCATTACAGCTGCAGTTTTCCTCTCTCTCGTGCACTTCATGAGGCGGAGAACACATTTGGAATAGTCTGAAAAGGTAATTGTTATATTTATATTGTAATAGCTTGGTAAAATAGTTGCATTTTCATTCCTTCTTATGAGTATCTTTAAAATTCTGTTTATTATAGATTCAACATCTCGTTATAATCGTTCAGATGAGCTGTGCTGTGATGTGGTCCACTGACACAATCACTCGCACTTACACTGTTTTTTAATTGTTTGCGCGATGTTCACGTGAAGTTCACATAATTAATGCGTGACAGAGATTTTGAACATTTCAAAATTTTCTTTGCACACAAAGGCGCGCACAGTTTACAACGGTTTACAGCAAGTTTACAAGTTTACTCTCTAGCACGGCAGATTGCATACCACTGCACGGATCAAATTCGTTCAAGTGTCAAGGCACCTTTGTGGTTATGGCAATGGTGAGAGTTTGGAGAAGGGGGGAGGCTTAGAAATAGTAAAATACATTTAAAGGCACCCCATTTTCATGACAGGGGCACAGAAAAAGCATGAGACTGGGTTGTGAGAAACTTCTGCATGTCCTTCTCTCGCTTTCTCTTCTTTGGTTGAAGTCACATGCTGGAAGACTGAGGGCACATAGTCAGGCCTTAGGGGATTGTCACTTTTGGCACCTGCAACATAAACAAAGACAGTAACTAACAATCGGTTATTGAATATTACAATGCATGAACAAAAAAGCGACTTCCTCACTGACAATTAATGCAAATGCCAACACAAATTTTAATACATTCAGTGTCTTCCATGGGCATCTACTCGATATTAGTGAGATTGCTGAACAACTACAGAAAGTTCTCCACACTTCTGCCAGCCACAACGATCCAGTGGAACCGGGTCAGGATGAAATATGCAGAGAAAAGAATGCCGGCACAGCATAGATGTCTGTGTAATTGAATTATTTATTTAAGGTGCATAACAAAGAGTAACTATGAGATGTAGTTGTTGTGAAAGTGTAGGAACACGGACCCACAACAGGGGGCGCAAATGAACGGACAATGGAGAAGGTAAATAACAAGTTTTACTGTTGTGAAACGAGCACAACCAATACAACAATCAACAATATGGGGTTAAGCCGAATTCTGCTGGTGTCGTGTGGGCAGGCTCGAAGGTAGGAGACGTCCGTCCAAGTCGAACCGGAACCACCCAGATCTCCTCTGCCACCGAACCCTGGAAGTACTGGAACCGCCAAGTCCCGAATTCCCAGGTGGCCACTGCCTCCGCTCGTCGGATCCGGTACTGCTGGCAAGAGAGAGCAACAAACACACAGGTGTGGATGCGGCTGCACCCAGTAACACGGAGAGGGGAGAAGCCGCCTCCACCTCTCGTCACAATAAAGCAGGAAGGTGAGTACTTATCCAAGCAATCGGCTTTCGGTAGTCAGCTGTCCTGAAAGGTTTAACAAGTATTATCAGATAACACAGAATATGCTGCAGAGAAGGTTACCTCTATCTCAAGGCGATATCTCGGCACCGAGGTGGAGACGCCGTCCTGCTGATATACCTCCGTGCTGAGTGGAACAGCTGTGTCCAGTGATGGGTGACAGCTGTCACCCTGGCTGCTCTCGTGAGGCGGCAGCGCCCTCTGGTGCCTGGAGCCCGCACTCCAGGCAGGGCGCCCTCTGGTGGTGGTGGGCCAGCAGTACCTCCTCTTCAGCGGCCCACACAACAGTAGTTACATCTTCATCAGAGTCCTAAGATTTAACCAAACACTGAAACGTAAATCTTTGTTATGCACCTTAAATAAATAATTTAATTATGCAGACATTTATGTTGCACTGGCGGCTCCAGAGATTTTTTTCTGCAGGTGCTATGGGGGAGCTTGGCATTTTTATGAGGGTGCTATGGGCTCGTGTGTCACAATGGCTCTCTGGTACACCTCTGCCACATTCACGGGCATGTGTACACATAGCCACATTCTGTGACAGTCACTAATGACAAACAAAGTGACCAAAATCACATACAAACCTAGGCTACTGTTCATTACAAATATCCACAGACCTACACATGTAGCTTATAACCTCAGGTGTGAAAATGCCAACAACAGGCAGAGAGAAAATCTTTCACCTACCATTGATGTCTTCATAATAGCACAATGTACCTGTTGTGGTTAAGAGCAAAAGCATCAATGATTTAGCTGCTGTCCAGAGGCCATGTTCTCTGAGGGTTAGTTGCCATAAGTGACACCAGGTCACTGGTTTGTCTGTGCCTGCTGCTGTTCCTCAGGTAGTTCTTTAGGTGACACAGACTTCACTTCTTTCCAATTCCACTCATGGATATTTGGGCAGCAAAAAGCAATCCATTTCAGCAACGTGAAACTATACTCACTACAGTACGACGTCATCACTGATGCTGAAAAACTCTTCCATGCCTTTGTCTCCTCTCGGCATGACTACTGTAACTCCCTGCTCTTTGGGATCTCTGGAAAAAAACCTTCAAAGACTCCAATACATTCAAAACAGTGCAGCTACAACTCTGATGAGAGTATGTAAACAGGAACACATTACACCTATACTCCATAGCCTTCACTGGCTCCCCATCACCTACAGAATCCATTTTAAGATTGCTTTCATCACCCACCAATGCATCCATGGCAATGCCCCCACATACCTCAAAGACCTCCTCACTCCCCACACACCCTACCGTTCACACAACACACATCTTGTCCATCCCCCTCACACCAAACTTCACACCATGGGAGACAGGGCCTTCTGTTCAGCTGCCCCTCATATTTGGAACTCCCTCCCTGACCACCAGAGGGCTACACAAACTGTGGAAGCTTTTGAAAAAAGCCTTGAGACATACCTGTTTATACAGGAGTCTCACAGGTCTCAATAAATTGAATCTGTTCCATCTTAGTCTTTTTATTCTATTTTATTGTTTTATTTTGGTCTTATCTTAAGATTTTCTGTTTTTATTCTCTTATTTATCCTTGGATTTTTTTTTTTTCCCTGTAGCACTTTGAGATTTTTTATTAATGAAAGGTGCATTATAAATAAAACTTATTATAACTTATAAACTTATTATCATGACATTGTTGAACGTGATGTCATTGAACATTACGTTACACTCATTTTGTGTAAAACAATTAGTTCTGCTGATGAATGTTTATTTTCTTTTATGAGTGAAATATTTATCTAATCACATAAATTTGAAAGTGCCAGAAGTGTCTTACTGTGGAAAACTGAAAGAATGTCACCCTGCCTCTATATCATGTTGTTAACAGTGTAATTTAACAGTCAAATTTAGCATAATATTATTTTCTTCTTGGTGGTGGTGGGACAAAGTGCTGTCGTCCTCCAGCTCAGTCTGAGAAACTCACCCAGAGCAGACAGACGCTGAGCACCTTCTTTAAAAACTCTTTAAAAAAAGATTTAAAAAAAAAAACCTTAACAAGTAACTTCCATCGTAACGAATTAATGCATTTCCACGTCATCTTCCAAAACAAGGGTGTCATGTGAAGAAATGGACTGCATTTATATAACGCTTTTCCATCTGCATCAGATGCTTAAAATGCTTTACACCTCACATTCACCCCGATGTGAGACGTTTTCAGCTGTGATGTTAAATCCTGGCAACAGGTCAGATTCAAAGACTTTATTTAATTCGTGAGCCGGTGTCCCGTCGAGATGAGGTGAACGTTGAGATGAGGTGCGTTGCGCTACTGCGCATGTGGAGATGATGTAACTCGCTCAACGTGCAACTGCGCATGCGCATTTTGTTTTTGTTTTTTGTTTTTTTTTTCCGTCAAAGTTTTTTTTATTGGTTGTATTCAGTGTATTTATAGCCTAGTAAGTAAAACATTGTATTTTACGTTAGGAGCATAAATGTATGTATATGTATATTTTGCCTGTCAAAATAAGCTAACTCCAGGTTAAAAATACTTAGCATTTTTATAGTGAGTAGATTTTATACATTACTATGTTCGGATGAACAATTTATACATTTACTTGCCCATCAAAATAAGCAAATTTTGTCAAGTAATTTTTTCTACGCGAGGAACCTCATCTAGACGACACACCTCATTTCGACAGAACACCGGCTTCTAAAGTTTTAGCTTTCGTTGCTAAATTGATTACGTCTACGTCTTCTTCTCCATTTTTTGTAAAAGCGTTACAGCGCTACATACAGGCCTGACATGTGTACTACAGCATTCTCAAGCGGTTTGACTGGATCTGTGAGAACGGAAATGTTTCTTGAATGGAACACTTTTTGAAAATGACAAAGAAGAAGACTGCATAGCAGAAATTCAGTTTCAGGGTAGACAAGGCCTTAAAAACATAGGATGAAATTAAATTAAAATAATAAATGAGGAATTATTTTCTTGGGGGTGCTATGACAAATCCAGGGGGAGCTCTAGCGCCCCCCTGGGCTGCCCATGCTGTGTTGCACCTACTGTGGCCATATGTCCGGCTTTAAGTTGTGCAGTCCAGTTTTAAAAAGGCCTGTCCTCCGTCCGGTGCAGCCTTGAGCCGGACGTTCATTTGTCCTCCTTTTGAGATAATCACTATTTTGTATTTCATCTAATTATATATAATGAAAAATAAATCTGTCTAAATAAAAATAAATCAATAAACAATAAATAACACGTCATCACCAGGTGGTTTTCTCTGCTGCCATCTATCAACCGAATACTGAAGTACTAGAAGCCCCTGACCAGCTATTTTCAGAGCCTTGGTGAAGAAGAATGCCCCAAGATTTTGTGGAAGTGTTTTGCAGAGGATGGCACTGAAGTACCTGAGATGTACTTCCTCTTCCTCAGTCACATTCTCAAGGTGTTCTCAGACTGCATCAAAGCACTTGAGGCCAAATCATTCAGCTTAACCTCTGTGTTTAAAGTGATGACTGAACTGAAAGGGAAACTTGATAGGAGGCTGAAGGACAATTTTTTGGCTTTGCTGTGAAGAACAAACTTAGAGCTAACTCCTGATTTGACAAAGAAATGTGAGGCTGAATTCATTCTGTTCTATGAAAGAGCAAAGAAATATGTGAGTGATAGGTATGACTTCTGTGAACAGCTTTCACAGCAAAGTGTCGAAGCTCAGCCTCACAAGTGCTGTGTCTTATGAAGAGTACAGTGATGCAGTCCAGGCCTGCAAACTGAAACATGTTGATATGGATGGACTCTATGAGAAATATGGCACGGTGGAAGCTATTCTCAGATCTTCAAAAATGGAAGGTTGCCACAGTGAGGAGCAGTGTCTGAAGTTGTTTTCCAAAGCAGATGTTCCACTTGTTATCCTGAGGAAGGTCAGCACCTACATCTTCTCCATCCCGTGCACCACCGCACATACACAGCGTGTCTTCTCAATGATGACCTCAGCATGGAGAAATGAGAGAAATCATCTGGATGTGGACAGTGTCAAGGCAGAGCTGCAGATTTGTGTGAACTTCACATTTAAGTGCACAGACATGTACCAAAAGTTCTTGGCAAACAAAAAACTCTTGGAAGCAGCCAGGAAAGGCCTAAAATATCAAAAATAGACATTTACCTCTTTGTTCAGTACACCAGAGTCCTGTTATGTTATGGGTTTAATGGTATTTTTGAGCTTTTATCTGGATTTTGTTCAGTCTTTAAAAATGTTCTCCTTTTCGTTGTTATGTAAATGGCCACACTATTTGATAAGACAAACTTGCATTATCAGGGGGAAACCAGCCTTTTCACTCGAGTTCAGCAATCTACAAAATCTGCACAAGTCTCTGGCATGGCGCAATGACAAAAATGGCAAAAAAAAAAAAAAAAAAACAGAGGAAAGACGAGTTGAGATGACTTATTTGCACAGCCAAGTGTATTCTGGCTGGCTCAACTTGAATTTTAAAATGACGGTAGCCAAGCGTGAACCTGACCTGTGAAATGTCATGTGCAAAGCGGAAAAAGGGCAAAAAAAAAAAACAGCGAAAAACAGAAGAAAGATGAGTTGAGATACTATTGCACAGTATTCTGACCGGCTAAACCTGACCTTCAAAATGATGGCGGCCGCGCGTGACACCGCCCTGCATATGATCTGTGACATCACGTGTAAAGCCTCTATAGGAAGTATATAGATAAGACAAACTTGCTTTATCAGTTGAGTTATAGTGCATTAAAAGTTTGTCCACATTTCCTGTTCTCTCTTGAGTTATTTATTACTTACACAAGTGATGAACCACTGACTGACTTCGTCACTCACCCACTCATCTGTGATACATTCTTGCTGTTAAAGTGCTATGCTGTTAAAAGAAATAAAATAAAAAATAAAATGCAAAAAAAGACAAAGGAGAGTGAAAGAATGTTTGTTTTGCTGATAAATATTTCTGGAATGTTGCTGTTTTTTTCTTTGCATATGGACACGCATTAGGGCCTCTTCACACATAGTATGAATTTGGTTGAATTATGGCGACACAGTGTGAAACAGTTCGAATTAGCACACCACAAACCATCGCACTGACGGGCAGGCGTGCACGATCCCCGTGCGATGATTTGTGCATGCGACAGTGTCTTTCGAGCAGTGCGAGCAACTGCACCATATCACACTGCTGATGTGGAGTTAAATAAAATAAAAACCAGCTGTATAATTCGTGAATATCATTGGGTTGATATAAATAATACATAAACGGGAACACAATACAGAACCCTGCGGTTAAATAACCCTGGTTAAATAAAAAATAAAAAAAATGCCACTCACAGGATTTGAACCCACATGCTCTGATCAGACAGAAATTTTACCACTGCACCACAATCACTGTCTCATAACAGCAGCATGAAATGGTTAATATCAACAAGCAGATAAAGGTATTTTCTAAAAAAAGAAAAAAGCACTGTGATAACTGACCATTTGGTATGGCGTATTTCTGCTGATACGTGACTGGAAGTGTCGTATTTGTCGTACTGTTGGCCTGTCATATGGTCCTGCGGTGCACCGCTCACTGTTCTGTCAGACAGACGTGACGTGCAGATCACCTGTTGTGTCTCCACATGAACTGACCGTCCACTCCAGCTGGAACAGCCTGTCAATGTGCGAGCTCTCCAGCCCGTCGCAGAAGCGATATACGAGGTCTGTCCATAAAGTATCATACCTTTTTATTTTTTTAAACTATATGGATTTGATTCATGTGTTTTCACATCAGACAAGCTTGAAACCTCGTGCGCATGCGTGAGTTTTTCCACGCCAGTCGGTGACGTCATTCGCCTGTGAGCACGCCTTGTGGAAGGAGTGGTCCCGCTCTGTCGTCAGATTTTCATTGTCTGTAAATGGCGGAATGATTTGTGGTTTTTTCCATCAGAATTTTTTCAGAAGCTGTTAGAGACTGGCACCTGGAAACCATTCGAAAAATTTATCTGGCTTTTGGTGAAAATTTTACGGGCTTCACAGAGAATAAGGACTGTTACTACAGCTTTAAGGACGGCCCACAATGGCGCTCGGCGCGCCGCGCTCCGAACCACGACGACAGGCATGAACCACCGGATTATTTCTAAACGGATGGCTGTGTGGAGCTGGGACCGTTGCGTGCACTTTCTCTGGTTATCACAAGAGCTGGACATCAACCATTTTCGGGCAGATTTCACTTTTAACAAGAGATTTTGTCGTGTAAAGCCGCGCGGAGGCTTTGTGCGTCACGACCGATTCGCTGTTCAAGCAAGACAAAGAACGCCTCCGTTTCGGCATGTCAGAGGACAAGTTCGGACATGCCTATCTCGGCTTTCAATGCTTACCAGTCGAGTGAGTTATAAGAGAAATTGTGGAGAGCTGGGCATGTCCGAACTTGTCCTCTGACACGCCGAAATGGAGGCATTCTTTGTCTCGCTCGAACAGCGAATCGGCTCTGATGTCCAGGACCAGAGGACCATAGTTGTCAACAAGCTGCCATGCCCCCATCCATTCAGCACACAGACCAAAGTGTCACCTGCAGGGGGCACGCGAACCACATGTGTGCACGTGTTGGGGGGAGCCAGCACGCGACACATGCACACATGTTGTGGTGGGGAGCCGACACTCTGGCATGTCACAGGTGCACTCGGCAACTCCACAGTCGTGGGGCATTTAGACAAATTTCACATCCAGCTCAACACTGATTGTTTGCTGACTGTTTTTGTGATGATAGTACGAATGGCCACACATTTAAGTGCCTTGTGAATGGTGTTAGATGTTCATGTGTGTCAGCTGGAATTTGGCCAACACCTGTTGCGAGAGGGTTCCATGGGCTCGCACAGCACACACTCTGTCTTTCAGCCACTGGTGTGCGCAAATAATTGTAGCAACAGGTGTACGAGGCGATCGAGGCAGCTACGAATTTACACATTTTGCATACGATTCCTGCTTCGTGCGCACTTCGACCAAATTCACACAATGTGTGAAGGGGCCCTTACTGAAACTTATGATGGCATGCTAACAACCCAGTTGCTATTCTAGCAACAGACAGGAGTGAACACCAAAGAAGTTCTGTTTAGCCTTTCTACACAGTGAACCCTGACAGGACGTGAATCAGTGCACGTAGAGCTTTGAAAAATGTTGAAAGATTTTGGTACCTTGGATTTAGAGACACCAAATGTCCAGTGTTTCTTTGAAATTAAGAAGAGAAGCCAGAATGCTAACTGTTATGCTAATAAATCCCTCCTAGCATCAGTGTGCAAGTCTTAAATTCAGTCTGAAACTTGGATTATACTTCACTGCAGCATGTAAGGGAGATTTCTTCATTGTAAATTAACACCACAGGACATTTTTCCCCAAACCCCAGGCCTGGTTTAGTATTTGTAGCACTCCCTAGTTGCTCAGTATTGTCATGTTACAATAGTGTGCTGATGACTTTTACTTGTGAATAGACCAACAGCATTTATTTATTAGTCTCCACACGTGTGTAAAACCTATAATTCTGCCCTCAAAGGAAATTTGTAATAATGAATTTCAGATTGCTTAATTCCTCGTAAATTATCGAAAAAGCAAAGCCAGCTAAGCAGAGTTAGTGCTTCAACATGGGGCCTTTTACTGCTCTTACATATTGGACCATTTAGAGGTGACCGAGAGCAGTTTTACTGTTTATGTCACTGTGCAACAGTTTCTGGATTAAATCCATCATGACTGAGCGCAGCGTTGATGCTTTAAATCAGAGCAGCATGCGACACCAGGTTGAGTTTGTGTGCAGGAGGCCTCGCTTGCTGCCTTTATTTTCAGCTTTCAACTGTGCCCTCATTCAGACACACTCATAATCCCTCTTCCCAAAATATCTCTCGCACGCTACACTCTTGCCTTTCATTCCACCTCCCCCCCAAGCCTCTTTGTCGCTGCATTGTCCACTACACCCCCCAGCCCCGTCCCAACCCACTCTGGTCTACCCAATGGTGAATTAGCATTTTTCCACAGCTTTACTTTTGTCTTAGCCCACCCTCACCACCGCCACCGCCGCCAGCACCTCTACCCCTCTTTATCCACTGGTATGTGGCCCATCATTAATCTGCAGCAGCCTAAAATGAACCACCAAAAACCAGCCCACAAGAGCCACTGCTGGGAAAGGAGGGGGGCCCTTCACTTCTCATTAAGAGCCAATAGATGCCACTCCCCCATCCTCACTCCCACCCCAACCAAAACACTCCTTCCCCACCACCCCTTCCACTGGTACTTCACTCTATCCCACTAATCACATGCGCTCATTAGCATGGTGCCCCAGTCATGTCCTGCTGTGCATTACGGGGAACTGACGTTCCTCTTCTTGTCAGTGATGGCTTTTAGAAATGCAAAATATGATACCCATTCACCCCCCACACTCACATACATACTCTCAGTACCTCTTTAATGTCACATCCTCCCCTCACCTCCCCCCAACAACTGATCCTTCCACAAGTCCTGTTGGAACGGCTTCCTCTGCCAAGTATGAGCCAGCGTAGTGCTGGTCTGTGCCCCTAATTCTGCCTCTCAGTCAGAAGCTTTGATGAGAGTTGAGGCCGACCAAGCCTGGGCACTCTGCAGAAGTCACAAGGCTGTCAGCTGAGTCAGTCTCAGCTTCCACTCTACCACCCATGTGGTGGTCTCCGACTAACACCTAACAAAGCCTCCACAGCTTTTCCTCAGATTTAGCTAAACTCATGATGAACAGCAAGAACTGATCATGGGAAAGTCTTACTAATGGCAGTATCCGCGGATACAAACACAGATGTTCCTTCACTTCCAAACCATTTAACCACGATAAGACATGATGTAACTAAAATTTTCCATTTAAAGCCAAAAGCTTTCCACTGCCCAGTATTAAATTGTAAGTCTCCTCGTGTTATTGAATGTATATTGTCTCATCTTTGGACTGGAAATTACAGTTGACTCCAAATTATTTCACACTGGGACATAATATCAACTCATACTGTCCCCGAGATTAGGTCAGATCTGGGAGCTTGCACATTGCCATATTCGCCACACTATGGAAGTGCCCTGGATCTTGGCTAGCAATCACCTGGGCATCCTCTTGGCCTTTTCCAGTTGCTGGGGCTGTCAACACTGAGGTACCTATGGAATGCTGTAGATGACATTCCCTCACAATGCAAAGAGTACACATCATCTGAGTCTCCCTAAATAACCATTCCTTTGACACAAAGTCATTCCAGTGGCATCCAACGAACCTCTGATGAGTCCTAGTACCAAAGATATCCACTCGTCACCTTAAGTCTAAAACATGCTTATTTAGGATCTGCTCCTTTCTCCATCCCTCCATCTGGAGTTGGTCTCCGGATGTCTGACTATGACATCCCCCAGTGCTCCTAATGGTTGGATTTTAATTTGGGTGGGTTAAATGCAGAGGACAAATTTCACTGTATGTATGTATGTATGTATGTATGTATATGTACAATGACAATAAAGGCCCTTCTTCATCTTCTTCTTGTAAAGGTAACCTGACACTTGCATGACTTTGATCCGCACACTTGCACGCACTTCATCCTGACGATCCCACCCACTGTGTTCCCAGCTGGACGCCGTGCTTCCATACCACTTTGTGCCATGTGTTGTGCGCTGGATGCTGCGTATATAAAATAATTATCTTGTAGCAGATTAATCATTTTCTGTCCAAGTTGGCTGTTGAAAATGCCTCTAATTGCTTCAGTAATAACAGAAGAGCACTCCAGCTGCTGCTCCTCTCGCACGCACGCTTAATGAGGTGGAGAATGTATTTGGAGCCGTCTAAAAGTGTAATTATTTGTCATTTTTATATTGTAATGGCTTGGTAAAACAGTTGCATGTTCATTCCTTCTTGTGTGCAGCTGTAAAAGTATGTTTATAATAGATTTAACATCTCGTTACAATCATTCATACGAGCTACGCTGTGATGCAATGCGCTGACACAATCACTCGCAGGCACACAAAGTGTTTTTGAATTGTATGCGTAATGTTCACATGAAGTTCACATAATTAATGTGTGATGGAAATTTTAAACATTTAAAAAATTTCTTTGCGCACGTGTATGAAGCCGCACACGGATCAAAGTTGTGCAAGTGTCAGGGCACTGTTAGGCGCATGTGGGGGTGCTAGTTCATTAAAGTAAAAATAACATGGAATATAGTACAAATTTTATTTTAAAAATTAACCAAAAAAAATTGATCCAATCAACTCTATCTTGACCAGAATTCCACTAAAATGTGATCTTGACTTTTTGAGATATAAACTTAATTCTTTCCCATTATCTGGATCTGTGCCACAATTTGTCAAGTTTTTTTTATTGGCCCATACCCAAGCTGCTTCATCGGTTTTTGAGTTATCCTGCTAAAAATCAAACAGACAAGCAACAGACAAATAAGGCCTTGGTGGAAACAATATAATAAAAAAGATACAATACAATTAATGTAGGCTGACTAATTTCTTTCGGTTTCTTCAGTTTTTGTTTGGGGTTGCTACATCAGCTCTACATGTGGTTTGACAGTTTTATGTCAGATGCCCGTCCTGGCATATGGGGCATGGATGGCTTTAAACTGTGAACCATCTGTTTGGGAGGCAAGTGTGCTACCCACGTGCACTGCCCTATGATTAACAATAAAATAAAACAACACGTTACAATGATGGTACAATACGTAACATTAGTTCACACAGTAATAAGCATTAACTCACTGTTAATTCAGCATTAACTAATGTTTAGTAATCATTTAGAGACATATAGTCATTTAGAAATAGTCATTTACATGGTTGCCTCACAGTGAGAAGGTCTCAGGTTTGAATCCCACCTGGTCCTTTCAGTCTGGAGTTTCCATGTTCTCGTGTTACGTGGGTTCCCTCCAGGTGCTAAGCTTCATGCAGGATAGGTGGATTGGACCACAGGTGTGTGAAAGAGTTTGTCTTTAAAATATTTATTATTTTAAAAATGTCACCAGAACTAATAAAACAAAGTCATAGGATTTAAATTTTGTGATGTTCTTCATTTATCTGACATAATTTATGATAGAGTTTTACTCATACGTTTACATACCCAGGCAGAAGTTTTATTTATTTATTGGCCATTTTATAGAGAATATGAATGATAACACAAAAACTTTTTTTCCACTCATGGTTAGTGTTTGTGTGAAGCCATTCATTGTCAAACAAGTGTGTTTACACTTTTTAAATCATAGTGTCAAAAGAAACTACCCAAATGAGCCTGATGAAAAGTTTACATACCCCAGTTCTTAATACCATGTATTGACCCCTTTAACATCAATGAGAGTGTGTAGTCTTTTGTGGTAGTTGTGGATGAGGATCTTTATTTACTCTGATGGTAAAGCTGCCCATTCTACTTGGCAAAAAGCCTTCAGTTCCTGTAAATTCCCAGGCCATCTTGCATGAACTGCACATCTGAGATCTCCCCAGAGTGTCTCAATGAAATTGAGGTCAGGAGACTGAGATGGCCACTCCAGAACCTTCACTTTATTCTGTTGTAGCCACTGACAGGTCGACTTGGCCTTATGTTTTGGATCGTTGTCATGTTGGAACGTCCAAGTACATCCCATGTGCAAATTTTCCTCCAGTATTTCTTGATAACATGCTGCATTCATCCTGCCATCAATTTTGACCAAGTTTCCTGTGCCTTTGTAGCTCACACATCCCCAAAACATCAGCATTCTACCTCTGTGCTTCACAGTAAGATGGGTGTACCTTTCGTCATAGGCCTCGTTGACTCCTCTAAAAATGTAACGTTTATGGTTGGAGCCAAAAAGTTCAATTTTGGTCTCATCACTCCAAATGACTTTGTTCTCTGTGCTGTTTGGTGTATTCTAAGCGGCATACTTTGTGGCATTTGCGTAATAATGACTTTCTTCTGGCAGCTCAACCATGCAGCCCATTTTTCATCAAGTGCCTCCTTATTGTGCATCTTGAAACAACCATACTACTTTTTTCAGAGAGTCCTGTATCTCAGCTGAAGTTATTTGTGGGTTATCCTTTGCATCCCGAACAATTTTCCTGCCAGTTGTAGCTGAAATTTTTGTTGGTCTACCACTGTGGTTTGGTTTCCCTCACTTTCTACTTCTTAATTAGAGTTTGAACACTGCTGATTTGCATTCTCAGTCCCTTGGATATCTTTTTATATCCCTTTCCTGTTTTAAACAGTTCAATTACTTTTTCCTGCAGATTTGAGAAGTCTTTTGCTTTCCCTATGACTCAGAAACCAGAAACATCAGTGCAGCACTGGATGAAAGATGCAAGGGTCTTTCAAGAGCCCAGAAACTCACTGACCTTTTACACACACACAAGCGAACAGCTAACAGGTGAGGGTGGTTATCTTTTCTAGTCATTCAAACCCATTTGTGTCAACTTGTGTGCATGTTTTCAAGCCAAATTAACCAGGGTATGTAAACTTTTGATCAGGGTCATTTGGTTAGTTTCTATTGTCATTATGATTTGAAAAGAGTAAACACAGTTGTTTGACCACGAATGGCTTCTCGCAACTACTAATCATGAGTGAAAAAAATGTTTTTGTGTTATCATTCATATTCGCTGAAAAATGGTCAAAAAAATCTAAAATTCCGCCAGGGTATGTAAACATATGAGCACAACTGTATGCATGGAAATACTTCATCTTAGTGTCATGTGTAGATGAAAATAGTCTCTAAAGGTTTGAATCAGCAACAGGTTTTCAGATTTCAAACTGGGCCGCGATGCTCTTAACTTGGAATGGCCGGTCTGTCAGAATGCAAACTGTGCTGCTTAAGAATGTGCAGATTTTTCCACCCTTTTCCAGAGCATCCACACACATGAGGACACAGCAGAAATAAATGGCATTAACTCTGTGTTGACATGAGAATGCCATGCGTAACAGCTCCAAATGAAAGAATAACTAAAGCTTCAGACTTTTTAATACCTTACCCCGTCTCCCAGCGCCTCACACATCAGTGCATACACACGTGTTTGTCAGCACACACAGTTTTCCCATCTTTTCCCAGTGGAAACACTGGATGTGAAACGCAGTGTCAACTGCCTATTGATATCTGGTTTCTTCGTTGTGCATCTTTTCTGTTTAGGTGTCAGAGAGACCTTTTGTCCGTCCCCTGAACGCCCTGGAAACCACCCACCCATAGCCCCAGATCTGACATGGCTGACCTTGGTGTCAACCTTCTCCACCCCACAATGCGATCCCTTTGCCAAGCCTCGGGGTTAGGGTCCAATTTCACTCTTAACTGCTGCATTATGGGAAACACAGTGGAGTGGGGTGTCTGTGCACGGGTATGCATGTGTTGTGGGAAGCAGTTGGGGGTGGGTGGGATGTGGAGAAGGGTCACATCCCCAATCAGTGATGTAAAACAGAGCTATTGTCAGGGCGACATGAAAAAAAAACTGATTAATGCAATGGGGTGTTTGTATGAGAGATGAAAAGAGAGAAAAGGGTGGGGGTGAAGGAGAGAGAAAGAGAGAGAGGGATCGGGGCATGAGAAGGTTCTCAGCGTATTTCAGAGCCTGTTCTGTGTCTGGTGGAGAAGATCTAGGGGAGAAATATTTCACAAGCTGACAAGTGTGTGTGTGTGTGTGTGTGTGTGTGTGTGTGTGTGTGTGTGTGTGTGTGTGTGTGTGTGTGTGTGTGTGTGTGTGTGTGTGTGTGTGTGTGTGTATACAAAGTGGAGGAGAGAACTGATGAAGTGTAGCTGGAGTAAGTGTGTGTTTGTGTATTTGTGTGTGTGTGTCAGGGGACTGGAAACATGTTATGTAAGCTCCTCTGTCGGGGAAAAGAGAGCTGAGGGTGAGACGAAGGGTGGAGAGGAAAAGAAGAGAGGAGGAATGTCATGATGACTGAGGAATCTAACAGCTTTTCTACTTTATTCCTCTCCAGTTCTAATTTCCTTCTCTGCGTATCTCCATGTCTCTCCCAGAAGGCCCCCACACACTCAGGTTCATGGGTATTTGCACAGTGACAAAATTGATATTCTTTTGCCTCTCCTACACCACAACAGTTAGGTTTACAAGTTTAAACATGTCACAATAAATGTTTAGGAATTTTGGCCATTTTTGAACACAGTCCCTCCTTTTTCCAAAGCTATAAGTCATTGGACAAAAATCATCACATTTACACCCCAGGTTTATTATTTATTCATTTATTTATTTAGATAATTCAGTGGATGGAAACATGAACATTTCCAATTCATTGCGTGTCTTCGACTTTATTTACTTGGAACATTAAGAAATACAAACAGGATGATGCTGTATGATGAATCTGTCTAGAACAAGCAGTTACCAAATACTGAGTGACCTTGTCATAAGGAGACCAGTGAGGGAAGCCACCAAGACACCGAGATACCTCAGAAGAGGTTATAAGCTTATGCACCTGCAATTGGAGAAACTGCACAGTGCAACTTTTGTCTATTGAATGGCACAGAGAATGATTTTTCATACAAGAAAAAAGACCAAATATAGGCTCAAGTCTCCCATGTGCCTTCTAGTAAATTGCAACTGAAATTTCATATGATGCACAGATGGATTTTCTAATGCTTCTCTGTTCTACTCCACCATGAAGCTGTAGGACTGAAGATACAACAGACAAAAGTTGCACTATTCACAGTTTCTCCAATCACACCCACAGAAACCTATAATATGCTCAGTGTTGTCTCTGAGCAAATCTCTTGGTGGCTTCCCTCACTAATGGGGCAGCACAGTCTCGTTTGAACCCCTGCGTGATATCGTGGGATTCAACCACTTCCGGGGACAGCCTGCTGTTGCGCAATACAAACACAACATCACTTCACACGGAAAGATGTACTGTTTTGTTTTCGGCTGCAATCACCGAAGCAGTCACGAAAAGTGTCTTTTTTTCGGTTCCCAGTGGAGAAGGGAAGACCAGGCAAATATGAGAGGCCGTCGGTAAGTTTTTTCCTACATACACACCTTGACAGAGTCGCTGTGTCCTCTCGCCTGCACAACCGCCTTGACATGTTTGAGCTCTCGGTCATAAACAAACCGCAACACATGTCCACTTGCCACCACATCGTCAGTTTTTCTTTGTATTTTCACTTTGTTTGTCATGTAATTTTATAATAATGTAATAAAACCTCAGAGAAAGTGCTATGTTTCTGGTGGGGACATGCGAGGGCTGTCCCCAGATGTAGGATTACTGCATCATATGTGTCATATTTTAACCCTTTAGCGCCCTCAAACAAGACTGTGCTGCCCAATTCACTAAACCAACTGTAAAAGTCATGCTTTGCATTCAAACTAATCCTTATATTTAGTTTGTCCAATGACTTTTGGGTTATGAAAATGGAGGTACTATGTATACTGTAAAAATGGCTGTAATTCCTAAGTTATCCTTGCAATATTTTTGTTAATGTCTTTGAATGAAAGCTCGATGTCTACACTACAAGCACTTCTTGATTGTTTTATTCAAACTCAATTGTGTTGGAGTACAGAGGCAAAATTGCAATTGTGCTACTGTCCAGATACCTATGGGTAGAGGTGGGTGGATTGATCCTAATATCGATAATATCGATACCAACGCTGGTATTGATATTGAACGATCCTCGTGTAAAAAGATCGATACTCAAGCTTTTTTCTCTCCCGCACACACTGACCGCTGCACACGCAGATTCATCAAAGTCTACTCTCTGTCTGTAAGAGCAAATGTTGATTGTGATAATAAAGTATTTTGTTGTCACGTACAATTTTGGCAAAATTCTATCCTAGCTCTTTTGGATCCTTTGGCTCTATGAAGCTTAAATATGAAAAAGTATTGGTATCGGTATTGGTATTACAATCAACATTTCCCCGTATCGCCCAACTCTACCTATGGATCTGACCGCGTGTCATACATGAAATCTTTTCCCCTAGTGATCCTTGACTGCATCACTTCTGAAGCACAACCCATTTCTCTTAAATATAATATAATGATTTTTCAGAAACAAACAGCAACTGTTGTTCAGTTTTACACCGGATGTCCGTATTACTTCATTCAGATTTCTGCACTGGAATTCTTCATCTGCTCTGATGGAGTCCTCGTGTGTTCCATTATGGAACTCGTTTGTAATGTGATTGTCTGAGATTTGATATGAATAAGTGGCTTAGACCTCAGGGGACGGGTGGGTGGGGGTGTGCGGATCTTCTGGCTACAGTTATACCACAGCTTTGTGTCCAAATCAGAATGTAGTTTAGTGTTGAGTAACTACTTGTGGGTGGCGCTGCATTATTGAAGTATGTGTAATGTAATGTGTCATTCCCCTGAGCTCACTGTAATAACAAAACCACATGATGCCGTTTTACTTTTAAGCTTAGATGGTTGCATTTAGTACATTTTGGATTTATCTCTTGTAAAATTTAATTACACCATTTCAAAGTCTGTTTGGAAAATTTCACCTCAAAGTTGATTTTAAGATCAAGAGGTACTGGCACGCTCAGAATGGAGCTCATCTAAAAATAATAAACCTGAGTTCAAGTTCAGCAGGCTAAGCTCTGCCTGGACACAGCAGCAAGCAACACGCTGCTAATGGTGGCCAAAGCTGCCAGGTCGTCCTCCGGCAGTTTTAGACGGGTGCCAGAATCATGCCAATGCACCTCATTTGATGACACGGAGAAAAAAGTGGATGTGAAGATTTCTTAATGTCTGCTTTTAGCATCACTTCTGCTTCCAGCTGCCAAGAGGGCCGAGATTATGCCATAACCTGTGTGTGTGTGTGTGTGTGTGTGTGTGTGTGTGTGTGTGTGTGTGTGTGTGTGTGTGTGTGTGTGTGTGTGTGTGTGTGTGTGTGTGTACATAAACTCAAATAAAACACAAATTTCAACAATGTGTTGTGGACATATTACAACCCCTGGCAAAAATTATGGAATCACCGGCCTCGGAGGATGTTCATTCAGTTGTTTAATTTTGTAGAAAAAAAGCAGATCACAGACATGACACAAAACTAAAGTCATTTCAAATGGCAACTTTCTGGCTTTAAGAAACAGTATAAGAAATCAAGAAAAAAAGATTGTGGCAGTCAGTAACGGTTACTTTTTTAGACCAAGCAGAGGAAAAAAATATGGACTCACTCAGTTCTGAGGAATAAATTATGGAATCACCCTGTAAATTTTCATCCCCAAAACTAACACCTGCATCAAATCACATCTGCTTGTTAGTCTGCATCTAAAAAGGAGTGATCACACCTTGGAGAGCTGTTGCACCAAGTGGACTGACATTAATCATGCCTCCAACACGAGAGATGTCAGTTGAAACAAAGGAGAGGATTATCAAACTCTTAAAAGAGGGTAAATCATCACACAATGTTGCAAAAGATGTTGGTTGTTCACAGTCAGCTGTGTCTAAACTCTGGACCAAATACAAACAACATGGGAAGGTTGTTAAAGGCAAACATACTGGTAGACCAAGGAAGACATCAAAGCATCAAGACAGAAAACTTAAAGCAATATGTCTCAAAAATCAAAAATGCACAACAAAACAAATGAAGAGAATTGGGAGGAAACTGGAGTCAACGTCTGTGACCGAACTGTAAGAAACCGCCTAAAGGAAATGGGATTTACATACAGAAAAGCTAAACGAAAGCCATCATTAACACCTAAACAGAAAAAATGGGATTTACATACAGAAAAGCTAAACGAAAGCCATCATTAACACCTAAACAGAAAAAAAC
Source organism: Thalassophryne amazonica (assembly GCF_902500255.1). NCBI lineage: Eukaryota > Metazoa > Chordata > Actinopteri > Batrachoidiformes > Batrachoididae > Thalassophryne > Thalassophryne amazonica. Next base: position 70,091,586 of record NC_047115.1, read on the forward strand.
AAGGTTACAATGGGCTAAAGAAAAGCAGTCGTGGACTGTGGATGACTGGATGAAAGTCATATTCAGTGATGAATCTCGAATCTGCATTGGGCAAGGTGATGATGCTGGAACTTTTGTTTGGTGCCGTTCCAATGAGATTTATAAAGATGACTGCCTGAAGACAACATGTAAATTTCCACAGTCATTGATGATATGGGGCTGCATGTCAGGTAAAGGCACTGGGGAGATGGCTGTCATTACATCATCAATAAATGCACAAGTTTACATTGATATTTTGGACACTTTTCTGATGTTTAAGGATGATGAAATAATTTTTCAAGAAAATAATGCATCTTGCCATAGAGCAAAAACTGTGAAAACATTCCTTGCAAAAAGACACATAGGGTCAATTTCATGACATAGGGTCAGTGTCAACGAGCAGATGTGATTTGATGCAGGTGTTAGTTTTGGGGATGGAAATTTACAGGGTGATTCCATAATTTATTCCTCAGAATTGAGTGAGTCCATACATCCTCCGAGGCCGGTGATTCCATAATTTTTGCCAGGGGTTGTAGTTTGGGAAGAGCTGATTAAATCCTGATCCCTTTCATACTCACAAAAATATAAACGCAACACTTTTGGTTTTGCTCCCATTTTGTATGAGATTAACTCAACGATCTAAAACTTTTTCCACATACACAATATCACCATTTCCCTCAAATACTGTGCACAAACCAGTCTAAATCTGTGATATTGAGCACTTCTCCTTTGCTGAGATAATCCATCCCACCTCACAGGTGTGCCATATCAAGATGCTGATTAGACACCATGATTAGTGCACAGGTGTGCCTTAGACTGCCCACAATAAAAGGCCACTCTGAAAGGTGCAGTTTTGTTTTATTGGGGGGGATACCAGTCAGTATCTGGTGTGACCACCATTTGCCTCATGCAGTGCAACACATCTCCTTCGCATCATCCGTGAAGAGAACACCTCTCCAACGTGCCAAACGGCAGCAAATGTGAGCATTTGCCCACTCAAATCGGTTACAACGACGAACTGGAGTCAGGTCGAGACCCCGATGAGGACGACGAGCATGCAGATGAGCTTCCCTGAGACAGTTTCTGACAGTTTGTGCAGAAATTCTTTGGTTATGCAAACCGATTGTTCCAGCAGCTGTCCGAGTGGATGGTCTCAGATGATCTTGGAGGTGAACATGCTGGATGTGGAGGTCCTGGGCTGGTGTGGTTACACGTGGTCTGCGGTTGTGAGGCTGGTTGGATGTACTGCCAAATTCTCTGAAACGCCTTTGGAGACGGCTTATGGTAGAGAAATGAACATTCAATACACGAGCAACAGTTCTGGTTGACATTCCTGCTGTCAGCATGCCAATTGCACGCTCCCTCAAATCTTGCGACATCTGTGGCATTGTGCTGTGTGATAAAACTGCACCTTTCAGAGTGGCCTTTTATTGTGGGCAGTCTAAGACACACCTGTTCACTAATCATGGTGTCTAATCAGCATCTTGATATGGCACACCTGTGAGGTGGGATGGATTATCTCAACAAAGGAGAAGTGCTCACTATCACAGATTCAGACTGGTTTGTGAACAATATTTGAGAGAAATGGTAATATTGTATATGTGGAAAAAGTTTTAGATCTTTGAGTTCATCTCATACAAAATGGGAGCAAAACCAAAAGTGTTGCGTTTATATTTTTGTTGAGTGTATGTGAGATACATGTTCCTTGTTTCTCATTCTTTCAGTGTGTTTTATGCCACATCAATCTTTCCTCACTTTAAGATCAGTCTGCCTTGCAGAAGAATTTGCTGGGTATCATCTCCAGCCTATACACAGCTACTGTAAGTGCTCTGTGAAGCAGATGCAGAATCTTTTAGTTTTCCCAGTGAGTAGTGGTGTTCCGCAGGGATGTGTTCTGGTTCCTACACTGTTCAATACTTGCATGGACTGGTTGTTGGTACAGTTGTGGAAACCAGCAGCTTAGATGCACAAACAAAGACCAGTTCTTTTGGGCCCTGGTGCTTCCTGTGATACTTTACGGATGTGAGACCTGTGCCCTCACCAGTGACCTTAAGTGATGACTAGATGTCTGTGGTACCAGATCTGGAATAACTTTGTGTCAAATTATAGTGCTTACTTAGGGAGACTAAGATGAGGGGTATCACTTGGATTGTGAGGTAACATCAGCTGTGATATTTTGGCCATGTGATATGTTTCTCTGAGCATGATACAGCACACAGGTGCCTCAATGTTGAAGAACCCAGTGGCTGGAGAAGGCCAAGGGGATTCCCACATTTCGCCTGGCTGCAGCAGATAGATGGCTACATTTGAGAGGCAGGAATGGACCAGTTGTATGCCTGGATGGTTGCTATCCAAGGCCCAATACAGTTCCATAATGCGTTGGGTGTGATGTCACACATAACCAGCACATGTCTCTAGACTAGAAGGCTGCATTGAGATTGGGTCCCGTGGGTCCTAATGTAAATCTGGTGGGAGCGGGCAGTCAGAACTTCGCTGTGGGCAGGAGTGGGCGGCTAAAAAGAAACACTGCAGGAACGGAAGTGACAAGTATGCGGTATCCACATGCTACTTTTAGGTTAAATAGAATGTCTTTAATTTAACAGGTGCAGCAGACATAACAGGAGCAAACATACACGTACAGAGACAGACACAGTGCAGCGAGTTACCATAACAACACTGCATGCCCATATATGGCACACACATGAAACTGTCTTTAAACTAAATGAAAACAACCAAATAGTAGTGCATTTCCTGACCAGTGCGTCAAAAGACATACAGGCCAGGGAATCGAAACAAACAACCCCATGAATCTCTTTATTAATATCCTAAATCAGGGGTGCCCAAATTCGGTCCTCAAGATCTACCTTCCTGACACTCTTAGTTGTCTCCCTGTTCCAACACACCTGAATCCAATGAAAGACTTGTGAGCAGGCTTTTAATGAGCCTTTCATTGGATTCAGGTGTGTTGGAACAGGGAGACAACTAAGAGTGTCACGAAGGTAGATCTTGAGGACCAAACCTGGGCACCCCTGGCCTAAATGATGTGTTTTCTCCAGCGGGATGGTAGGAGACACAAAATAAAAGCATCTCTATTACTGTGCAGGCATAAATTCCCAGTGTTTCGTGGGTGCGGGTGCGGGCAGGACTGGACAGGCCCACTGTGGGAATGGGTGGCAGTGTAACACCCATGTTGTGGGTGTGGGTGGTAACGGCCCGGAATTCAGCAGGAGCAGGCGGGAACGGGACAGAGAAACTAGTCCAGCGCAGTGTTCTACTCTAGATCTGATGTAAGTTTGTAGACCTCAATGCACAATGCCTCCTCTGTCAGTTATCCCAGCAGGTATAGGCTCTCAGAGTGCATCTTCTAGTCTCGTGTGTGAGTATTTTACATCTTGTAGCCCAAAGTATGATATATTTATGTCGACAGAGATTACATGCTGGCAAATTGATACATACACCTTGCCGTCATTGGGCAGCAGTGGTTTTCATAAACCTACAGAAACCACCTGGCCTTGCATTCCATCAGGGAGTAGGTAAAAAATTTATTGTAATATGTTTTTATCAGATTAGTCAGGTGAAGCCCAGTCCAGCGGGAAGGTTGCATCAATTTATGTGTAGATGGTTGAGAGCACTTTTGATTAGTTATTTTTAAAGCATTTTTCAAGACCAAAAGAGGTAGTCGGACCAAAAGGGGTGGTCTTGGTCTGGATCAAACTGAACCATAGTCTGGTTTGTTTGCAGTAGGAAAACATGTTTTGGATAGTTTGAACTTTGAACTGAGGCAGGTTATCATCACCTATTATGTTTTACCATAACATAATAAAAATAGTGTAGTTTGAACTGTAATTCTGGAATCGTACAATAGCTTTGTGCACATCTGTAAGTTTTGCGTCGTAGCAGAATTCCAACATGATTCAGGTCCACTGTTGGAAGTTTCTACCTTCCCATACTGTATGATGTAGCCAGTGTCAGCAAACGCAGTTCCTTCCTTGAATTCAACTGTACCCACTTGTGTTTGTCCGCACCCCAAATTGCCGTGGCACAGACTTGTGCACAGACCTGTGGTCATCGTGTGCGTACTTCACCAAAGAAAGTGGGAACCATGAAGGAATACTCTGGTGCACGGATGTTGTGTTTAAGCACCATATGCACTGTCTCCATGCAAAGCATGTTCCAAACTTATCCAAGCTACCAGACACCCAGAGAACACTGTTTAGACATGATGCCTGAGCATTTACAAAACATGTCTCAAAAAGATAAATCATGGGTTCGGCTGCAGACGTACGCTCATCCTAACTTTCTCTGCATATCTAAACAAAGTAACTCTCGGCCAGAAGCTGAAAGGTAGACACATAGCGGTCTCCCTCGCTTTCGCTTCACTGCCTGCACTTTTAAAGAAAGAATGAGGCTGTCCGCTTGGACCAGCACAGAGGAGAGTCTGCATGGCTGGAAGAAAGGCTGGATGGAGGGGGGGAGGAGGAGGAGCTGGGTTTTCCTAAACTGCCTTGGTGTGTTTATGCTTTAACAGTGGGATGGATGGAAGCTGCGCGGCGTGCATGTGAAGGGGGAGTTTGGAGGTTTTGTGACTCAGAGCTGTGCTCCGTGGCCCATAATTAATGATCCCTGATGGAGGTGGAGCTGGACAATAAGAGCCTTTCTATGAGGCCGTGGGGCCCCCGTCCCAGACATGTTGGCCCATCCTGCAGGCACATTGTTGCCCTCCTGTAACTTCTGCCACCTTGGCTCACAAGGAAACACGTCTGATATTTTGAAGTTTCTGACATGACACAGGCCAAAATCCCATGGAATTCCCCGAACCAAACTGAAGGGTGGCACAGAAACACCCACAGAGCTGGAACATCGATAAACTGGCCTTCACTTAATGCTTTCAAAAAGTTCCCAAACAACAAAGATTTATGTGAAGCAACAGGTTTCTAACTTCATGACTATCTCTCTCTCTCTCTCTCTCTCTATATATATATATATTATATATAAGTGGACTGTCCCGATAATTTTTTTAAAGGAATATATATATATATATATATATATAATATATATTTTTTAAAGGAATGCTAGTTCTTCAGCTGCATAAATATGTAATATTTAGCCGTTGACAACAACAGGCATAAAAAAGCTATATATATATATATATATATATATATATATATATATATATATATATATATATATATATATATATATATATATATATATATAGTAATATTCACAACCTTTGCCATGAAGCTCAAAATTGAAATGAGCTGCATGTTTCCACTGAGGTGCATGTTTCCACTGATTATCAGAATCTGAATCTATTTTATTGCCAAGTAAGTTCTCACATACAAGGAATTTGATCTGGTGTTGTTCGTGCATAAACAACAACAAAAAGGAAAAGGAAAAAAAAAACACTTCTGTAAGAAGTATAATAGCCAAATAGACAAAACTATATTCACTGTGAAATGAACATAATGTAACCATTATACAGTAGAACCGTTAAACCGGTGTACAGGTGTATAGTACCTTTCAGTGCAGAGATGATAAACGTGTACTTTGTGGAGTGGGAGTGGGGGGTGACAGGGTAAATGGGGTTCTCTGGCATTATTTATTAGTCTAGGTGCAGATGGAAAGAAGCTATTTTTGTGTCTTGAGGTTTTAGTCCTGATGGACCTCAGACACCTGCCAGAGAGAAGGATGACAAAACGTTTATCGGGACTGACCACTAGGTGTCAGTGTTCCTACAAAGAAATGAAGCAGCAGCCCCATGTCCATGCTCCTTGATTCAGAACGGGTCTGTTCAGCAAAAGTACAAACCTACAGGCCAGGTTTTAGGGCCTCCAATGTCTTTTCTGTTTTCTGAATTTATTATTCTCTGCGTTTTACCTGTGTTACCCTGGCAAGTGTGTAACACACACACACACACACACACACACACACACACACACACACACACACACACGCACACACAAATGTTTTAGGCACATTTAATGCATCATAAAAGTATAAAATTTAAAACCTGATAAATATTCATAAATAAATGAAATGTGTGATGAAGTCGACATGACAACTGGGTTTGATGCGTGTGTGATATTTCAGTATATGTCACACCAGGACATTCAGAAAGTATTCATAGTGCTTCACTTTTTCCACATTTTTTAATGTTATAGCCTTATTCCAAAATGAATGAAAATATTTTTTTGCTCAAAATTCTACATACAATACCCCATAATGACAATGTGAAAACAGTTTTTTTGTTTTGTTTTTTTTTAGATTTTTGAAATCGCATGTACGTAAGTATTCACAACCTTTGCCATGAAGCTCAAAATTGAAATGAGCTGCATGTTTCCACTGAGGTGCATGTTTCCACTGATTATCAGAATCTGAATCTATTTTATTGCCAAGTAAGTTCTCACATACAAGGAATTTGATCTGGTGTTGTTCGTGCATAAACAACAACAAAAAGGAAAAGGAAAAAAAAACACTTCTGTAAGAAGTATAATAGCCAAATAGACAAAACTATATTCACTGTGAAATGAACATAATGTAACCATTATACAGTAGAACCGTTAAACCGGTGTACAGGTGTATAGTACCTTTCAGTGCAGAGATGATAAACGTGTACTTTGTGGAGTGGGAGTGGGGGGTGACAGGGTAAATGGGGTTCTCTGGCATTATTTATTAGTCTAGGTGCAGATGGAAAGAAGCTATTTTTGTGTCTTGAGGTTTTAGTCCTGATGGACCTCAGACACCTGCCAGAGAGAAGGATGACAAAACGTTTATGACCTGGGTGGGAAGGATCAGCCACACTGTAAATAGAAGAAGTTTGGATCCACCAGGACTCTTCCCAGATCTGGCCGCCCCTCTAAACTGAGCGACTGGGGAGAAGGGCTTTGGTCAGGGGGGTAAGCAAGAACCTGATGGTCACTCTGTCAGCGCTCCAGCATTCCTCTGTGGCAAGAGGAGAACCTTCCAGAAGGACAACCATCTCTGCAAGAATCCACCAATCAGGCCTGTATAATTGACAGATGACCAGACGGAAGCCACTCCTTAGTAAAAGGCACATGGCAGGCCACCTGGAATTTGCCAAAAGGCCCCTGAAGGACTCTCAGACGATGAGAAACAAAATTCTCTGGTCTGATGAGACAAAGATTGAACTCTTTGGTGTGAATACCAGGTGTCATGTTTGGAAGAAACCAGGCACCATCCCTACAGTGAAGCATGGTGGTGGCAGCATCATGCTGTGGGGATGTTTTCAGTGGCAGGAACTGGGAGACAAGTCAGGATTGAGGGAAAGATGAATGCAGCAATGTACAGAAACATCCTGGATGAAAACCTGCACCAGAGTGCTCTTGACCTCAGACTGAAGCGATGAAACAATGACCCTAAGCCAGGGGTGGGCAACGAGAGCAGGTGGGTTTGCTGATGAGCTTCTCTCCTAAACGTAAACACCTGAACATCAATGAAATCACCTGCTGAGGGGATTGGTTGCAAGGAAAACCTACACTGTCTTGATTGCCCACCCCTGCCCTAAGCACACAGCCAAGATACCAAAGGAGTGGCTTCAGGACACCTCTGTGAATGTCCTTGAGTGGCCCAACCAGATCCCAGACCTGAATCCGATTGAACACCTCTGGAGAGACCTGAAATTGTCTTGACACTGAAACTCCCCATCCAACCTGATGGAGCTTGAGAAGAGCTACAAAGATGAATGCCCAATGATAGATGCACCAAGCTTGTGGCATCATATAAGCGAAGTGTGCATCGCATCTGCGCATGCATGGGTAAACGGGGACAAAAATCCCAGCTACCACACTCACACTGCTCCCATTGAATTTCTCATACAGTAGGATTAGCAGACTGTAAAAGTTAAGGCTTTTACAGGGATTGTTTCAAAGGCTTTAAGCCTTAAGCGACACATACAATAATGACAGGGGCGCATTGTGCTGTTTTCAAATGCTTGAACAGAATTGATAGGCTTGAAAGTTGGCTGAAAACACACGATTGCAAAGCTCCGCTGAGTCCACACAAAAACAGAAAGAAGAAAAAATGTGGTTGTAAACCTCCATTCATTCTACACAATTTCGCCACAGAAAAGAAAGATCCAGACGGACGTAAAAGTCGGACTAAAACTGTAAGTTTCTTGCACACATTTACTTTGTCAATATCCTGAAACCGTGCCGCCGTTTTTGTGCATCGGTGTATGACTGTAATGTCGCGCCATGAATGAAGCGGCGCGTAATATTGTAAAATTGACATGTTCTATAAACAAACTGCATGCATGCACATATCATTATACTTGTATGTCTGTCAACGTATCAAAACAAACGTGACACCAAAGAGGTTATATGTGAGACTCACCATCATTGTCGTCATTACGAAGCTGGCGGAGTAGCGATTTCTCATCCCTGCTTAGCAAATATTCTGCAATATCCACAATTTTAGTCTCTGGACTTCGTCTAACCATCCGTCAGTTGCCTTCAAGGGGTCAGAAATTTGTTTGTCTCCAACTATCAACAAGGACCGGTCATTTTCAACAGCAGCGCGCGCTTCCTCCGTCGGCACTAACAGTAGTTTCTGTACAGATGCAGCACACGCAAGCACAGCCAGCTCTTCTTTCCATTTCTCTCCACTGCCGTACGTAGTCCTGGTTGTAACAGGCAATCCGCGGAGCTTACAAAAACGCTTTAAATCATCAACTTTCCAGCAGTTGAAATTATCCAAATCACAGCACTCCTCGCTGCTTTCCGCCACCATAGCTTGTGGGTTGGTAGCTGAAAAATTTAGCCTACCCATAATGCACCGCGCGGCCTGAAATGCGCACTAAGCTTATTCAAGAAGGCTTGGGGCTATAATTGAGCAAAGGGTGTGGATACGTATGTACATGTGATTTCTTAATTTTTTAATTTATATTATATTTATATGAATAAATCTGCAAAATTAAAAAAAAAAAACTTTTCATGTTGTCATTATGGGGTGTTGTGAGAAAAACTTTGAGGGGGAAAAAATAAAATTCACCATTCTGGAATGAGGCTGTAACATAACAAAATGTGGAAAAAGTGAAGCACTGTGAATACTTTCTGGATGCACATCTGTGTGTGTGTGTGTGTGTGTGTGTGTGTGTGTGTGTGTGTGTGTGTGTGTGTGTGTGTGTGTGTGTGTGTGTGTGTGTGTGTGTGTGTGTGTGTGTGTGTGTGTGTGTGTGTGGTTTAGACATCTTAAGTAGATGGTTTTAAGACGTCCACACCACTCCTGAAAAAAGACTGTAAACACCCCATGAAATGTTGCATATGCTTTGTGCCACAGTGCTTTATCATGTCATCATAATGTGCTTTTTTATGCAGACATATGTTTGCAAATGACATTAATCTATGTTGTTGTTGTTTTGTTTTGGGGGTTTTTTGTCACACTGCTCCACAACTATTGTAGCACTTTTGTCCAACCAAATATTCCCTGCAGTGACCGTAAAGTATATTTGATGTGCTTTGTTATGCGATCACATCATATGCTTTCTATGCTGTCATATCAGAGGTGCTGTGGTTGTAGTTTTTCTTCATATCATACTATGATATTGTGTTTTGTGTGTGTGTGTTGTCTTCTCACGTTATATTACACTACATCACCTCATGTCCTGTTATACTAGATTTATATCTAGTTTTCCCGAAGGATAAATAAAGTTCCATCTAATCTAAATTGTTAATGAACTGTATTTATAGTCTATGACAGACCGATAGAAATATATCACATTCCTCTTTTCTCACACACACACACACACACACACTCCAGAGTGCAATCGTGCTCATCTGTGTACTGGGAGCAATTTGTGAATTTCTGTTTTTTCTGTCTGGTGCAGGGATTGAACCCGTGACCCTCTGCTCACAAGCCTGCTTCTATTTTACATCATGCTATCCTGTGCTGTGCATCTTGTGTCATGTCACGTCACAGCATGTGAAGTTATATTGTGTTCCATACCTCAGTTTCTAATGTGACGCTGCATGACAATATCTTGCATTCTCCTTCACCATGTCAGGTCATGCCATTACACACACACTCCTCCAGAACTGATGGAGCATTCCCACTCTGTCATTACCAATGCATTTGGAGCCCATGGATGGGAGTTACATAGGCTGACAGGGGGAACGGGGTGAGGGCCGGAGCCCCTTAATCTGCTCTGTGGAAGCCTTAATCCCATTACTGTGCAAGGGAGAGGGAGCCCCGGGATGCTCTAGCTCACTGCCTATAGCCCAGCAACAAAGCTCACTGCTGGCCTTTGAAGTGTGATTGTACTAAAGGGAACCTGGCCTGGTTTCCTGAAGGCGTTACTGCCTATTAGGCATTTAATTTCCAGAGGAAACTCAAACTGGATCTATTCCAAGTGATGGAGCAATTTGGGAGGACCTGTAAGAATGGTGAATGCCCTTCTTCACACACCACTCTGTAAGTGGTGTGTGAAGAAGGGCAGAGTCCAGATTTTCCCAAGCAAACTGGTGTTCATCAGGGATGTGTTCTGGCTCCTACACTGTTCAGTGCTTGCTTGGATTGGATGTTTGGTAGGGTTGTGGAAACCAATAACTCGTGTGCATTGGAAAGCTTTACATGTCTTCTGTGTGAAAAGGGTTTGAGTGTGGGATCGGAGAGTCTGGATTTGTGATTATCTTTAATCAAGACTCAGATCTAGGTTTTAATGACTTCCTGGACTTGGATGTCAGACCGGCATCTGTATGCAGTAAAAATGCACAACTTGTAGACATATGGTGACAACTGAATGTCTTTGGTGCTAGGCCCTTCTCCAGAGGGTCGTCTGATACAGCTGGAATGTTTTTGTGTGAATTTACTTCGGGAGACTGTAAGGCGAGGCATACACCTTATACTGTGACAGAGGATCTCAGCACCGACACTGTAGCCATGTGACGCCCAGCGCTGAATACCCCAGTGACCAGAAAAGCCAGTGGCTACTGTCCATGTATCACCTGGCTGTGGCAGATTGATAACAACTTGTGGAATGTGTGGATGGACTGGTTGTCTGCCTGGATGATTGCCAACCAGGACCCGGCTTAGTTTCATAGTGTGGTGGGTACAGTGACGCATGACACCAGCACATCCTCCCAAACTTCACTTGACTAGACCTGGCAAATTGCTAATTTGTCTTTTCATTTTAAAAAAATAAGCAGACTAAGCAGTTTGTTGTGATGCAGTTGGCCTGTGGCATCACTCTGCGTGAGTGTCTCACTGCAAAACTCTGCTGCTTGAACTTAAAGGTCAGACTGAGTGTGATGGCATGCAGCAGCCTGTCATACTGTACTGAAGTGAAAGATGTGTGAGTATGTGCAGTACACACGGCTGCCTTCCTTTATGTACTTTATTTACATTTAGTCAAGAATGTTTGAGCTCTTCTGCCGAAGGAACAGGCAGTCTGTCTGATAGCAGGTCGCGACCTGTCTGTGAGTCAGTGTGGGTGAGTGACACTTGTATTGTTTGAATTTCAGTGAGTATAGTTTTATTGATCCTCCATGTTATTTTTCTACATTCATATTTGTACATCTGTGTGTGCAACATTATAAAATGGGAGTTAAGATCTGATCTAAAGAAGAATGAACATTAACACTGACGTACCACATGCTGTTTTTTATACTCTTCACACAGCACTGACGTAGGACAGCAAAGCCCGACGAAACTAGAAATCTGGTCTGGCGTCGACTTTCAGAGGCATTGTTCAGCTTCATTCCTGCAGCTGGTGCTTCGTCAGAATTACTGTTGAGAAATTTGAACGAATACCACTGACAACCTCAAATCATCCGTACTTTGTTTTGCTTTCGTTCCTGACTGGTTCTCATCGTTTGCTTAGTTTTTGTAACGTCAGCGTTTCATATGACTTTTGTCCAACTTTGTTCAACCTCCCAAGTCAGACGTATTGAACGAATGCAATGATATCTGAACGAATCAGTAACTAAAGCTTCGACAAGCTGAACGAAACGTCTTGTGTTGCTAATGACTTGTTCATGTTTGGGATGAAAAAGCAATGTTTTCATACAGAAACAATAGTATTAAGAATGCTTTATGAACTACTTCAACTATGCATGTTCCAACCATTTGTGGCCGGCCTGCGTGTGCCTGCCTTCAGGAGGAGCCTTCGTCTGACTTGGACAGTTCCCACGGCTGATGGAGAACTCAGAATGTGAAGACGAACAAAACTCGCTGTTGTCAAGACAAACAAAATCTCGCACCTGCAAGTACTGCAGAAATGAGGACAAGGCTGCCTGCGCTCGGTTGGATACCTGCTCTCGGTCACATCATCGTGAATGTTTCGTTTTGATTTCATTTAAGACGTTCCCTCCCTTTTTCTGCCGTTAATTTCGTTGTGATAACTCTCAACAAGTTCAACACTTTCACTGTGTGTGTATGAAGTAATTGAAACCTAGATCCATTGGACAATCAAACACACCTGTACACTTTGGCTTCTCAAGAGTTACATTCGAGAAGCCAAATTCGAGTTACTTCCTACTTTTAAACTTTGATAAGACTGAAATGATGGTTCTTGGTCCAGTGAGACATCGGCATCAGTTTGACCAGCTGGCGCTCAGCCTGGGTTCGTGTGTCAAACATCATACGGACAAAATGAGGAACCTTGGGGTAATTTTTGATCTCACGTTGTCTTTTGACATCAGGGATGTTACTAGGACTGCTTTTTTCCATCTGAGAAATAGAGCGAGGATCTGCCCCATCCTGTCCATGGCTGATGCTGAGACCCTGATCCATGCTTTTGTTTCTTCTAGACTAGATTATTGTAATGTTCTATTTTCAGGGTTACCACAGTCCAGCATTAGGGGTCTTCAGCTGGTTCAGAACACTGCCGCCAGACTTCTGACACGTAGCAGAAGGTCTGAACATATCACACCCATTTTGGCATCTTTGCACTGGCTCCCTGTCTCTATGAGAGCAGATTTTAAGGTTATGCTATTGACTTATAGGGTTGTTCATGGACTGGTGCCATCTTATTTGGCTGATCTGGTGGAACTCTACATGCCGGAACGAGCTTTGCGGTCGCAGGATGCGGGACTTCTCTGTGTTCCCAGGGTGAAGAAGAAGTCAGCAGGTCAAAGAGCCTTTTCGTATCGTGCACCCACCCTGTGGAACAGTCTTCCTGCGACCGTGAGGCAGAGCTGAGTCCGTGGACATTTTTAAGTTAAGACTCAAAACCTATTTTTATTCTCTTTCTTATGGATAGTTTTTATTTTTATTTGTTTTATTCTTTTACTTCTGTTTTTATTTATGTATTTGATTTTTTTTTATTAATTTCTAATTATTTATTCAATTTTATGTTGACTTGTTTTATGTAAGGCGGCCTGAGACGGCTTTTGCTGTGATTTGGTGCATTATAAGCTAATTAAATTAAATTAAAATTAAATTAATTCGAGGTATCCACGGATTCCACAGTGACATCAGACACCAATAAACCAATGATTAAAGAGATAGAACAACATTAATCCGGTCTTTTGCAACAAATCAGCATATGTCTATTGAAACTAAAAGTTACTGAAAGAGATTCACCGTTTGACCTGTCCGACTGAGAACATCAGCATCAGCAGAAAAGGTCTACACCACACTTCATCCTTCCACTGCTCTTATACTGTGTCATTTCCCTTTTGGGCTCCTCTCTGTGTCCCTCTGAAGATAGCATTACACTTTGAGTATGTGTGTTTCAGGATATTCTAGGCTTCTGTTAGACTGCGGTTACGCAGCGCCGGCTGTGCCAAGCACTCAGACACATGCTAAGTTTAGCATAATGTGTACATGCGTCGCTTGTATGTACAACCACAAATGCACAGGCTGAAGCTTTCTTTTGTCCAAGTATAAGCGAGGCAGATTTAAGGGATGCAGAGCCGGTATATATGTGTTTGTGTGTGTCTGCCTGTATGCGTGTGTTTTATGAAAGGGATGCCTGCATTGTGGTGAAGCTGTCTCGGCATCAGACGAGGTCATGTACTTTATTTACAGAAGAATTTAAGGGTTCTTTGTGGCCTCAACTTCCCTCTCACATTTTTAAATAAACAGCCAAGTAGGTCAGAGTATCATAATGAATGTGAATCAAAAATAGGTATTGGGAAATCCTGACGTGGCTGCAAAAACTGAAAGAGGAACTTTTGGGGTGCCAGAGTGGTTGATCTGGCATTAATGATGGCAAATGATTGTTTCTTCAGTCTGCATTCATCTGCAGCCATGAGGCTGTTTGTTGCAATGTGACATAAACGTCACATTGCAGCAATGCTTCACTGGACTTTAAAGGCCGAGTAGGTCGAGGAACAGCTTGTCTCCATGCGTACGTCTATCAGTCTGTGCATCTGTGCATGTGTCTGTGCGGTTCATTTACTGTATATGCAACATCTTAAAAAAGACTGGGTTTGAAAGTGAAAAATGGTACACAAGGTCACCTCACACAGGTTTGAGGTTGCGTATGGTTTGATTCTATCTGTGGTACCAGGGAGATGAGTCTGTGAAATCTTCATACGTGATATCTAGACAGACTTTGTGTATCACGGTGAATCTTGATACACAAGGTCATCTCAAACCAGTCTGATGGTGGGTGTGGTTTCATTCTAATTGTGGCCACAAGGGGGCCAGCTATCTGAAACATTGTGTACTGACAACAAAACCTTTGTATATCAAAGTGAAACTTGGTACACAAGACCTCCTCACTTAGTGTGGTCTCCCATTGCTCACTTTTGGCCCCAATTTGCATTCTAATTCCACATTTGAGGAAATCAGGCCCAGTTTATTAAAATATCATGAAAAATTCATACAACCCCAATTCCAATGAAGTTGGGAAGTTGTCCAGATTCTTTGAATTATTATGATTATATTATGGACTGTAGATGATGGAATCCCTAAATTCCTTGTAATTGAACGTTGAGAAACAGCGTTCTTAAACTGTTCTGAAACGTGTTGCAGGCATCCATTTCAAAATGAGCAAATATTTGCACAAAAACAATAAAGTTTATCAGTGTGAACATTAAATATCTTGTCTTTGTGGTGTATTCAATTGAATATAGGTTGAAGTAGATTTGCAAATCATTGTATTCTGTTTTTATTTACATTTTACACAACGTCTCAGCTTCACTGGAATTGGGGTTGTATTTCCTACTATTATATGACCGCTTACAAATGACTGGAACCAATGATTGCCACGTACTGCTGGTCATTGCTGATTATACCTGAGTACGAACAAGTTCCATTACATGCAGCGACACAATGCTCGTCTCACATTATTCACAAACAAGAGGTCACAACTTTGCCACTGACTTCAGGTTTTGGTCCTGATACAAAGAAAAACACTTTATAAGTGGTTTATTGACCTTGAAAGTTTAATACAGACATACTTGTTTACTTTTATGTGATACATTTTTAAAATATAAAGTAGGTGCACTCAGAAAACTGACTCATTGCATTTCCATCTAATAAATATGTGTAGTCCCAACTAAATTAAATTAAATTATCTTGCATGGTTGTGCTTTATTTGAGTTGGCACAACATATATTCATTAGGTGGAAATCCAGCTCATAACTGAATTGAGTTCATCCAATGAGTCATTTATTGGATTGTGATGTCCTGCAGCATAGGTATTTCAGTAGGAGGTTAGTACCATACCAGTGGATGCACCATTGATTGTGTGCGACTGTTTGGATGTCTATTCACAGTTCCACGCATGCACATTCATGTAGTTCTTGTGAAAACTTTGTTCTCTCTGTGTATACGTCCGCTGAGCTGTAATTGTCTGTCCTATCTGCCTGCATTAACAGGCTATTTATTCCAAAGGCCTGATGTTTCAGCCCTCTAATAGGACAGGTCCAGCCCAAGATGTGGGATATTTGAGGGGGAACGGCAAGAGAGACAGGGTGGACTGTAAGATTGTGTGTACGGGGAGAGGGTCCTGCCATGGTGCCTGGCCCATAATGGGATCAGAGGGGAATTCCAGCATAAGGGAGATGAGGTCAAGCTGAGGTGCTGCCAACTCTGGTTAACCACCAGTGGACTCGGTTCTAGCGGGACAGGTGCTCTCTCTCACGCCATCACTCCAACTTTCCCACTGACCTGTTCTTCCTGCTCAGCCCACCCATCTCTGCATAATGTGCCTGTCATTTCACCTTTTCTTTGTTCAGTTCCACATGGTGCAGTAATGATGAGTCTTGTCCAGGGTTGTGCTGGCTTCTGTCTCGATAAAATCGACCCACATTCTGTATGTAAATCGTTAAAGAAATGTTTGCGACTGTGCTGGTCTGTGCAAAAACCTAAACCCCTGGTCAGACCGAATAATGAGCCACGTAGCGTGAATGTTTTTTGCACAAGTTATTCAAGAAACGTGGGAGACTAGTAGCTCTTAGAGGCAGATTATTCAGCTAACGAGGCTCATCTGTGAGCATGGCGCTAATTTTGTGAAGTTCAAAATTTAGCAAAAATAGTGTGGGACAATGTGTGAACGAGGTACTACAAGGACAAAAGAGGATGTTATAGGCTTGTTAGTGGTGAGTACAAGGCTGTTAGAGGCCCATTATCTGAGTTACCTAGCGGTTATGTTATGTTAGGCCTTTAAGGTGGCAGTAATTAAACCATTACTTAAAAAGCCATCACTTGACCCAGCTATCTTAGCTAATTATAGGCCAATCTCCAACCTTCCTTTTCTCTCAAAGATTCTTGAGAGGGTAGTTGTAAAACAGCTAACTGATCACCTGCAGAGGAATGGTCTATTTGAAGAGTTTCAGTCAGGTTTTAGAATTCATCATAGTACAGAAACAGCATTAGTGAAGGTTACAAATGATCTTCTTATGGCTTCGGACAGTGGACTTATCTCTGTGCTTGTTCTGTTGGACCTCAGTGCTGCTTTTGATACTGTTGACCATAAAATTTTATTACAGAGATTAGAGCATGTCATAGGTATTAAAGGCATTGCGCTGCGGTGGTTTGAATCATATTTGTCTAATAGATTACAGTTTGTTCATGTAAATGGGGAATCTTCTTCACAGACTAAAGTTAATTATGGAGTTCCACAAGGTTCTGTGCTAGGACCAATTTTATTCACTTTATACATGCTTCCCTTGGGCAGTATTAT
Source organism: Thalassophryne amazonica (assembly GCF_902500255.1). Classification (NCBI taxonomy): domain Eukaryota; kingdom Metazoa; phylum Chordata; class Actinopteri; order Batrachoidiformes; family Batrachoididae; genus Thalassophryne; species Thalassophryne amazonica. Next base: position 70,108,699 of record NC_047115.1, read on the forward strand.
TAGACGGTATTGCTTAAATTTTCATTGTTACGCAGATGATACCCAGCTTTATCTATCCATGAAGCCAGAGGATACGCACCAATTAGCTAAACTGCAGGATTGTCTTACAGACATAAAGACATGGATGACCTCTAATTTCCTGCTTTTAAACTCAGATAAAACTGAAGTTATTGTACTTGGCCCCACAAATCTTAGAAGCATGGTGTCTAACCAGATCGTTACTCTGGATGGCATTTCCCTGATCTCTAGTAATACTGTGAGAAATCTTGGAGTTATTTTTGATCAGGATATGTCATTCAAAGCGCATATTAAACAAATATGTAGGACTGCCTTTTTGCATTTACGCAATATCTCTAAAATCAGAAAGGTCTTGTCTCAGAGTGATGCTGAAAAACTAATTCATGCATTTGTTTCCTCTAGGCTGGACTATTGTAATTCATTATTATCAGGTTGTCCTAAAAGTTCCCTAAAAAGCCTTCAGTTGGTTCAGAATGCTGCAGCTAGAGTACTGACGGGGACTAGCAGGAGAGAGCATATCTCACCCGTGTTGGCCTCCCTTCATTGGCTTCCTGTTAATGCTAGAATAGAATTTAAAATTCTTCTTCTTACTTATAAGGTTTTGAATAATCAGGTCCCATCTTATCTTAGGGACCTCATAGTACCATATTACCCCATTAGAGCGCTTCGCTCTCAGACTGCGGGCTTACTTGTAGTTCCTAGGGTTTGTAAGAGTAGAATGGGAGGCAGAGCCTTCAGCTTTCAGGCTCCTCTCCTGTGGAACCAGCTCCCAATTCAGATCAGGGAGACAGATACCCTCTCTACTTTTAAGATTAGGCTTAAAACTTTCCTTTTCGCTAAGGCTTATAGTTAGGGCTGGATCGGGTGACCCTGGACCATCCCTTGGTTATGTTGCTTTAGACGTAGACTGTGTTTCATAATTATTGTATGGCCTTGCCTTGCAATGTGGAGCGCCTTGGGGCAACTGTTTGTTGTGATTTGGCGCTATACAAGAAAAAAGTTGATTGATTGATTGATTATGTGGACTAGTCTGCCTCGCTGTCTCTCCTACATGCCATGTTCAAGCTTCGTATGGGCCAGGAATGAGCCCCGTATTGCAGCTGTCAATCATTTTCCCGGCCACGTTATATCACGTACGGGCCATGTTATATCACATACGGGCCACGTTATATCACGTACGGGCCACGTTATATCACGTACGGGCCACGTTATATCACGCTGGGCCTTAATGCAAACAACACATAACCATCACATGGCCCACCTCTATATAAGCTTGTTCGGCTTCATTTTGCGACCATCTTGCTACGAACTACTCACACATAAAGCATGACAAGCATGGTCAGAGGGAAGAAGACAGAAGCAGGACAACTTCATCTCCATATCCTGCTGCATGCCCTGCTCTATCATCTGAAGCCAATCTCCAAGATCTCCAACACCTCTACCACAGGAGGGTACTGAGATAGAGGTGGACACCCCCCCCCCCCCCCCCCCACACACACACACACACACACACACACACAGACAGGCATACCCCAGCAGTGGGTCAGCCAAGCCAAAAACAAGGCGCTACATGGCATTACAGGGCTCACATGTGGCTCCGCGTGACTTTACGTGGATCATACATGTACGAGCTATTCAAGGCTCAAATGACAGGACAGTCCTGGCTGATTAGAGGCCGATACCTTGCACATGCAAAATACATAGAAGTACATAGATGCACATAAGGGCTCCATAGAGGCTTCTATGTAGCAGACGCGTGACAGATTCATACGTGGCTTATAACTCGAATAATCACTGAAACTTCTGTCAAATCCATACGTGATTCATTATTCATGGCTTTATTATTCGGTCTGACCAGGGCTTAAAGGTGATGGACTCTATAATGAGGCTATAAACAGGAAGACGTGGAGCTCTTAGCAAACCTCCGAGCCTTATGTGTTTACATGTGTGCAACTTTTTCTTTAAGTGTGTTGTGAAATCAAACAAAAGTTGATTATTAGTCATCCTTATCAGCTGCCTGCACGGCTGCTGGTTAATTCACTGAACATTTAGAGTTACAGAGGTTCACGGTAGCTCTAGCGTCTAGCCTTCTACACCTTCAGTCTACACTGACTGCTAATCTGATCTGCAACACAACCAAGTCAACGAGAAAATGCACACCAGTATGTAGGGTGTAGTCACCATTGTATGCTGCTGATATGAAAAAAAAAGAAAAAAATCCTGCAGAGGAGAAGGCTGTCAATCAACACCTTTGGACTTTGTTTGAGTTTTTGTTTCCAGCTTAAATTCTACTGCGTATTTTCTCATGTCACACAGGAAAGAGGTGCAGAATTATTGCACAAAAGGATTCCTGACATGCATCTGTGCGTCTGTGTGTGTGTGTCACTACGTCTTCATCGCGAACACGATCAGCGTTGTGCAAGACAGCCCGACACGGCACGTTTAACGTTACAAGAAAAATCTGCGGGTGGGGTGGTGGTGGTAGTGAGGTGGGGGGGGGATGGTGGTGTTGGTGTTGCATCAATGTGAGAATGAAGTGGAAGAAAAACAGGGAGTGAGTTTGTGTTTGTATGCTAAAGAGGAAGCCGCTGAGGTGAGATAAACACCTCTTATCTGTGGCTGCGAGCGCTTTGCAGGGCACGCTGAGAAACCGCAGAGTGCGTAAGAGAGCGAGCAGGTACATGGGCTGAATGTGCTGATGTGAAGGAGATGAGAGAAGATTGCAAACACCAGCTGTCTTAAACACGCAAGTTCTCACATGCAAACACACACACACATGGTTCATAGACACAAAAGTACGCATGCAAAAACATCTTGTACCTCATTCCAAAGCCAGTTTGAGAGAAGTCACCATCCTTTCACGTGCACCCCCCCACACCCCCAAGTTTAAACGTGCAGGTATTTCAAAGTCTGTGCCTGAATCCAGGTTTGGTGCACAGCGATCACTGTTATGAAGCTCATTCATACTTGCTCTCGGTTAGTTTGTTAAATACTGAAATGTTACTGCATCCCTTAAATCAAACTCAGATATTGGGACAATTCCTCTGACAGTTAAAGTGTAACTACCCCCTGCACACAATCGATTTTAAAAGCACAAGCTGGAGATGGATTGCTTTTCTGCAAATCATCAAGCACTTTACAACAATGTGCCACATTCACCCATTCACACACTGGTTAAGGACCTTAACCGAGGGATCTTAGTGATTTTCCTGCCTAGCAGGGAATTCAATAGTGGATCCTCTCATGCGTCTAACATCTACAGTTGACCATTATTTCTCCAAATGACAGCTTGTAACACTCTAGCCCAGTCGAAAATCTCTTGCTTACTTTGTTGTTGCACATCTGCTTCAGTCCATTGCCAACATTTGTCACCCCTCTGAGGCTAGTCTGCTTGAGGTTTCTTCCTACAATTAAAACTTCCAGCAGGAGTTAGAAGTGTGAGTGAGTTTATGTGGTGAAATGCGTGCAGGGTAGGTGAATTGGAAACTTTAAACTGGCTGTAGGTGTAACTGTGCTTCTCTGTCTATGTGTGACTCTGCAATAGACTAGTGTCCTGTAAGGCAACATGTCATCTGGCATTCGAGAGCAGGCAGTCAAAGTTGGACAAGGTCAGAAAGATGTCTCTGCATGCTGGACCCACTGTTACTGTTAAGTCTGAGGATATAGTATAACTTAAAGGGGAAAATACAAGAAAAACTGACCAGTGGACAAATGCGTGTCATACAATAGTGACAAGTCACCTGATAACAGAGCTGACATGATGCTAGAAGCAACACAACTGGGCCTAGCATGATAATTACTATTGACCTATTGTATGATGTATGGACATTACCTGGATCATTTTTATGTCTGTGATATTGCCTGTTGTGTTTACATGTATGTTTGATTCTGTAAGAATTTTGCCAACAAAATGCCAGGATAAACACCGCCATGACTGAGCGCCTGAACTTTTTTACCCACACAGTCTGTTTTCTTTCTCTTTGGCTGTGTTGCTTTTCTCTGTGTCACAGTTTGACAGCAGATGGGGCAATAGGGCAGCGCAGTCTCGTTTGAGGGCGGGCGCTAAAGGGGTAAAATATGATGCATATGATATAATTTCTCTACTTCCGGGGGAAGGTATTTTCAATGGGTTTTTGGGCAAATTACACGCAAACAAAGTGAAAATGCAAAGAAAACGTGTCGATGTGGTGGGAAAGTGGACATGTGTTGCGGTTTGTTTATGACCTGGAGTACAAATGTGATGAGGCGGATTTGCAAAGGAGAGAACACAGCTAACACTTACCGACATGACCTCTATCATTTGCCTCAACTTCTCTTCTCCATTGGGAACTGAAAAAAAAAATACTTTTCGCGACTGCTTCGGTGATTGCAGGCAAAAACAAAGCCGTACACCATTTATCCGTGTGAAATTATGCTGTGTATTATTGCACAATGGAGCGCAGGTCCCCATAGGTGGTCAAATCCCATGATATCATGCAAGGTTCAAATAAGACTGCGGTGCTCTATACAGTTCAGCCACACACAGAGAGCGACAGTGAAACAGGTGAAGTTACTTGTTAGTCCATGACACTGGCTGTTTTTTTCTGAATAACTACAGACATTTTTTCATACTACTACTACTACTACTACTAGTAATAATAATAATAATAATAATAATAATAGTAATAATTTCAACAACTAAAGTGTTTAGAAAGTATTTAAATGGTAGATAAATGGTAGAAAGAATTTGTTACATTTACAAACAATGTAGATTGTAAATTGTAAGTTGTACTGTTATAGTGCTGTCAACAGTTAAATGAGGTCAAGAAAGACTCTGTTTTATTTATGTTCATTGAAGTCAAGCAAGACTGACTTTCATGTTTTACAACAAAAAAAATTGAGGAAATAGCATTTAAGTTCAGCTTAAAATGTCAGGACATACATTGTTTACTTTACGTTACTGTTAAAAAAAAAAGCACTTCCAGTACAGTGAGCAGTGGCGAAACTGGTTATCATTTTCATATTGAGGGGTTTTTTTTTGGGGGGGGGGGGGGGGGGGGCTAGGTGTTGTCAGCAGTTGCTGGAAGTATTAATTACTGAGTAAAGTAGCTAAGTTACTTTTTCAAGTAGTAATCAGTAATTTGATTACTTTTTCAAAGTAACTGGGTCAACACTGGGACCTGCAAATTTTTTTTTTTTTAGTTTTTTTTAAGGTTTTATCTTCCGGATAAAGAAAATGTTTTTAAAACACAGTTACTCAGGAGCATCTGTAACTGACCTTGTCACGTAGAAATGTGCAGATTATTATTTTAACTCATGCAAATGAGCAGCCAGCGTCAACCTTTGTGTGACACCCATTAACGTCACACATTCACCCTTCGCATCCTCTCGTGCCTCATCTTAACCATCCAGGGTTGACTCATCTCAGACTTTGGTACAAACAGTTCTCCTTCACATCGTCATCTCAATCAGACCATCCAACCAGACGCACACAGTCAGTGTCCAATAGCAGCAGGCGGCAGAGCACGGCTGTTTGCTCGCAGGGAGCAAAGGTCATTTTTATGGCTGTTGGAGTGAGGAAGCACATATGTGTCCCACATTCATCTGTCTCGCGCCGTCTGCCCACACGCCTGTGCCACCTAACTGAGAGCATGTACCCACACACAGAGCCGCCTCAGCACGTTATGTGTGAGGTCTGCCTGCACACAACCACACACACGTTACATATGAGGTCTGTCCAAAAAGTATCAGACCTTTTTATTTTTTTCAAAAACCTTATGGATTTGAATCACGTGTTTTTGCATGAGCCAACCTTGAACCTTCGTGCGCATGCGTGACTTTTTTCACGCCTGTCGGTTGCGTCATTTGCCTGTGAGCAGGCTTTGAGTGAGCACTGGTCCTCCCCCCTCGTTGGATTGTCATTGCGAGGAAAATGTCTGAACAATTGAGAAGCGCTGAATCAAATTTTTCCAGAAACTGTGAGAGACAGCCAGGTGGAATCCATTCGGAAGATTCAGACGGCTTTCGGTGGCTTTTCAGTCGAGTGAGTATTCGAGGAATTGTGTAAGAGTTGGACATGTCACAACATGTCCTGTGAGACTTCCAACTTCTGCACATCTTTCATTACAAAATCTCCTGTAACAGTGGAATGTGCCGAAAAAGTGCTGATGTCCACCTCTTCTGCAATTTCTCTGGTAGTCAGACGACGTCCTGGATCAACACAGCGTTCACTTTGGAAATGATCTGGTCGTTTCAGCCTGTCGATGGTCGCTCGGAGCGCGGCGCACCCTCCGCCATTGTGCGCCATCTTTAAACCGGTTGTAACACTCCTTAATCTGTGTGATGCCCATACTATCGTCACCGAAAGCCGTCTGAATCTTCCGAATGGTTTCCACCTGGCTGTCTCTCACAGTTTCCTGAAAATTTGATGCAACAAAGCTCCAAATGGTTCCACCTCGCAATGAAAATCCAACGAGGGGGGTGGACCAGTGCTCACACAAAGCCTGCTCACAGGCGAATGATGCAACCGACAGGCATTGAAAAAATCACGCATGCGCATGAAGGTTCAAGGTTGGCTCAGGCAAGCACACGATTCAAATCCATATGGTTTTTGAAAAAAATAAAAAGGTCTGATACTTTTTGGACAGACCTTGTATTTACAGCTTTATACGCAAGGTTGGGTAGGATTACTTTGAAATGTAATCCAAAAGTAATCAGACTACACGTAATCCAAATGTATGTACATACATACATGTAATCCACATGTATTCTTTCAAAGTAATCTTACCCAACCTTGTTTATACGCAAGAACGTGCACACACGTATGACACCAAGACATCCGAACATCAACACAGCTGAGCTCAGATGGATTTATTTTGTCACCTCTCTGCCGCGCATGTTGAGGAAGTGCCCTGTTCTGCACTAACTGTGGGTTTTTCTATGTTCAATCTGTGCTCTCATGGCTGTGTGCTTGGTTGGGAAATTTTTTTTCATGCCATGCACGTGGTGTGTGCAGCAGCATGCAGTACAAACATGTTTGTGTCTGTGTTGTTGAGAACGTGTGCCCTTCAGTTTTATCTCAGCAACCGCAACCACTCAACAGCGTCTGTGTGTGTGTGTGTGTGTCTGTGTGACGCGGTTTCAAAACGTGCAGCATCACCGAGGCTTCCAGTCATTCTGCTCAGCGACCAGCCACACCGGCACATAAAAGAACGTCGCGTTCTGATATGATCGTAACCTGCCTGCATCTTCAGTTTCCCTGCCTCGGTTTCTTTTTCCTCTGGCAATCAGAAATCACAGCGCTGCTTATTTACTGTAAGCTTCCAGTAAACGTGACCAGAGAATGATCTTATTGTGTGTTTTTATGCTCATGGTCAGTTAGCGTTTTGAGTGCTACTCCACAGAGCGCCGTTCCTTCCTGTTTCATCCTAAATACCAAATCCGGACGCATTTTCAAGCATCACGGTAACTTCTTGATCCATCTTTGTCAAACTTGGTATACGTAGTAGTTACGGCCATCATCTGCACCAGTTTTGAAATCAGGGTGAAATTTTCAAGCTGTTCAAAATTTTCATCCTGACTCGCCAAATTGGCGTCATTACGTGGTCACTTCCAGGTGTTTGTGGTCTTAGTGGCTTCAATTTTGTTCAAACATCTTTAAACGGGGTAGTCCTAGTGAGTACAGTTTGAAACTTGTTTGATCCTGTTCCATCGGGGTAAAAATTTGAAGCAGAAGCAGTGTTGTGTGGGCCGCTGAAGAGGAGGTACTGCTGGCCCACCACCACCAGTCGGCGCCCTGCTTGGAGTGCGGGCTTCAAGCATGAGAGGGCGCCGAGACAGAGTGACAGCTGTCACTCATTTACACCAGCTGTCAACAATCACCGTCATCTCTATAAAAGCCGGATCATTACTCCACCTCCTCGCCGAGAAATCTACTACCGTCGAAGGTAATCTTCTCTGCTGTATCTAACGATATTATTATCATTATTATTCTGCTTTGCAGCCGTGTTCCTGCGTCTCAGTCCCTGCTGGAGTGGTATACAGTGAGAGTCAGCGACGTCCTCGCCTCTCACTCCTCCTAAGGAAGCGACTGACAGGAGCTGCACGTTTGTTCTTTATTGGAGGTGGAGGTTCTCCCTCCCGAAGGAACTAGTTCCAAGGATTACTGGGTGTGTGGATACACACTCACCTTAACTGTTTTGTCATCTTCTGCCAGCAGTACCAGGGTCTGCAACAGAAGACGGTGACCACCTGGGGACTCAGGACTTGGCGGCTCCGGTGTTCTTCAGGCCGTTGGTGGTGGAAGCTGTGTGGGTCCCGGCTCTCAGATCGCCAGAGGTCTCCTATCTTCGAGCCTGCCTGCACGTCACCTTGTGTACAATTGGCACTATCTGTATCTGTATTTAGTTGTGCGATTCACAACATTAAATTGTTACTCTTTGTCTTATCCATTGTCCGTTCTTTTGCACCCCCTGTTGCGGGTTCGTGTTACGACCCTTTCCCAACAGGATTTCTCGGCCATTCGTCATGGATCCCGAGGGGCGTCAACCACAGCTTGAACAGCCAATGGGAGAACAAGGAGCGCAGGCGTCAGCAGGAGGCGTGGTAACTGATCTGCAGCAAATCCTTACCGCTTTCACTGCTCAGTTAAATCTGGTAACCGAGCAAAATGCAGTCCTCAATCGGAGGGTGGAGGCTCTCACCGCCAGAGTGGAAGCGCGCGACTCGAGCGCTGCTGCAGTCCTCCTGCTGGCTCTGGGCCACGTACAGACGTTCCACTGGCCGTTCAACAAACCCCCCCACCGTCCCCTGAAGCTTACATAAGCCCTCCAGAACCGTACGGAGGCTGTGTCGAAACGTGCGCAGACTTCCTAATGCAGTGTTCGCTCGTTTTTTCACAGCGTCCAGTTATGTACGCATCAGATGCCAGCCGGGTGGCTTATGTGATTAATTTGCTTCGAGGTGAGGCACGCGCTTGCGCTACGGTGCTTTGGGAACAGAATTCGTGGCTCCTGACGTCATACGCTGGGTTTGTACGGGAATTCAAACAGGTGTTTGATCATCCCAACAGAGGCGAGACCGCCTCAAGCGTGCTGCTGTCAATGAGACAGGGGCGCCGAAGCGCAGCTGATTATGCGGTCGACTTCCGCATTGCGGCTGCGAGGTCCGGCTGGAATGATGTTGCGCTCCGCGCCGCCTTCATAAGCGGACTGTCTCCAGTACTGAAGGAGCATTTATTGGCTAAGGACGAACCGCAAGACTTCGATGGGCTTGTCAGTTTGGTTATACGCTTAGACAACCGGTTGAGTGAACACCGTCGGGAGCAGGCCGGGGGGCGTGGTCGGGCTCAAGCCGTCCCTCTCTCCTCCGGGTCCGAAAGGGTGTCGTCTTCCCCACGTTCCACTGCCAGAGGGCTCCGTGTGGCAACAGCTCCCCCTGCTGACGAAGCTATGGACACGAGCAGGGCCAAATTAAAACCTAATATCAGACAAAGGAGACTGGCCCGCGGGGAGTGTTTTTTCTGTGGCTCTTGTGAGCACATGTTAAAAGACTGCCCCAAACGATCAAAACTCCAACGCCCATCCTTAGGAACTGGGTTAAGGGTGGGTCATAATATTTACACAGAGAAAACCCATAAATCAGCACGAATCCCAGTAACAGTCCTGTATGGGGATTTAACCCTTCATGCCCCAGCACTGGTAGACACGGGGTCAGAAGGGAATCTGCTGGACAGCAGATGGGCTAGGGAAGTAGGGCTTCCTCTGGTGGCCCTGCCTTCACCATTGAAGGTACGAGCACTAGATGGCACTCTACTCCCGTTGATTACACATCAGACACAGCCAGTAACCTTGGTTGTGTCTGGGAATCACAGGGAGGAGATTGTGTTTTATGTAACACCATCTACCTCCCGAGTGATTCTGGGATTTCCATGGATGGTGAAGCACAATCCCCGGATTGATTGGCCGTCTGGGGTGGTGACGCAGTGGAGCGAAACCTGCCACCGGGAGTGTCTTGGATCCTCGGTTCCACCCGGAATTACAGCTAAAGAGGAGGTCACAGTCCCCCCCAATCTGACGGCGGTGCCCGAGGTGTACCACGATCTTTCTGACATCTTCAGCAAAGATCTGGCACTCACTCTTCCCCCGCACCGACCGTACGATTGTGCCATCGATTTGATTCCGGGCCCTGAGTACCCGTCCAGTAGATTGTACAACCTCTCACGTCCGGAACGCGAATCGATGGAGACCTACATCCGGGACTCCTTAGCCGCCGGGTTGATTCGGAACTCCACCTCCCCGATGGGTGCGGGTTTCTTTTTTGTGGGTAAAAAGGACGGCGGACTCCGTCCATGCATTGACTACAGAGGGCTGAACGAGATTACGGTTCGCAATCGATACCCGTTGCCCCTGTTAGATTCGGTGTTCACGCCCCTGCATGGAGCCAAAATGTTCACCAAACTTGATCTTAGGAATGCGTACCACCTGGTTCGGATCCGGAGGGGAGACGAATGGAAGACGGCATTTAACACCCCATTAGGTCATTTTGAGTACCTGGTCATGCCGTTCGGTCTCACTAATGCCCCCGCGACGTTCCAAGCATTGGTTAATGACGTTTTGCGGGACTTCCTGCACCGGTTTGTCTTTGTATATCTGGATGATATACTCATCTTTTCTCCGGACCCTGAGTCTCATGTCCAGCATGTACGTCAGGTCCTGCAGCGGTTACTAGAAAACCGGTTGTTTGTGAAGGGCGAGAAGTGTGAGTTCCACCGCACTTCTTTGTCCTTCCTGGGGTTCATCATCTCCTCCAACTCCATCGCCCCGGATCCGGCCAAGGTTGCGGCGGTGAGAGATTGGCCCCAACCAACAAGCCGTAGGAAGCTGCAACAGTTCCTCGGCTTTGCAAATTTCTATCGGAGGTTCATTAAAGGGTACAGTCAGGTTGTTAGCCCCCTGACTGCCCTGACTTCCACTAAAGTCCCCTTCACTTGGTCGGATCGGTGCGAAGCCGCGTTTAGGGAGTTGAAACGCCGGTTTTCGTCTGCACCAGTTCTGGTGCAGCCTGACCCTACTCGCCAGTTCATAGTGGAGGTGGACGCCTCTGACTCAGGGATAGGAGCCGTTCTGTCCCAGAGCTGGGAGTCCAACAAGGTTCTCCATCCATGTGCCTACTTTTCCCGCAGGTTGACCCCCGCAGAACGCAACTATGACGTGGGCAATCGGGAACTCCTCGCGGTGAAGGAGGCTCTTGAAGAGTGGAGACACCTGTTGGAGGGAGCTACGGTGCCTTTCACGGTTTTCACGGACCATCGGAACCTGGAGTACATCCGGACCGCCAAGCGGCTGAACCCCAGGCAAGCCCGCTGGTCCCTGTTCTTTGGACGCTTTGACTTCCGGATCACCTACCGTCCCGGGACTAAAAACCAACGATCCGACGCACTGTCCCGGGTGCACGAAGAGGAAGCCAAGGCCGAGTTGTCAGACCCCATCGAGACCATCGTTCCCGAGTCCACTGTCGTGGCCACCCTCACATGGGACGTGGAGAAGACCATCCGGGAGGCCCTGACCAGGAACCCGGACCCGGGGAACGGTCCAAAGAACAGACTTTACGTCCAACCAGAGGCCAGGGCTGCCGTCTTGGACTTCTGCCACGGATCCAAGCTCTCCTGTCATCCCGGGGTGCGTAGGACCGTGGCAGTAGTCCAGCAGCGCTTCTGGTGGGCGTCACTGGAAGCCGACGTCCGGGACTATGTCCAGGCCTGCACCACCTGTGCCAGGGGCAAGGCGGATCATCACAAGATCAGGGGCCTCCTCCAGCCCCTGCCTGTGCCTCATCGCCCCTGGTCTCACATTGGCCTGGACTTCGTTACGGGCCTCCCGCCGTCCCAGGGTAACACAGTCATCCTCACGATAGTGGACCGGTTCTCCAAGGCGGCCCACTTCGTTGCCCTCCCGAAGCTCCCAACGGCCCAGGAGACAGCAGACCTCCTGGTCCACCACGTCGTGCGTCTGCATGGGATACCAGCAGACATCGTTTCGGATCGTGGTCCCCAGTTCTCCTCGCAAGTCTGGAGGAGTTTTTGTAAGGAACTGGGGGCCACCGTGAGTCTCTCGTCCGGGTATCACCCACAGACGAACGGCCAGGCAGAGCGGGCGAGCCAGGAGTTGGAGCAGGCTCTCCGCTGCGTAACCTCCGCGCATCCGGCGGCTTGGTGTGACCATCTGGCCTGGATCGAGTACGCCCACAACAGCCAGGTCTCGTCTGCTACCGGCCTCTCCCCTTTCGAGGCGTGTTTGGGGTATCAGCCCCCTTTGTTTCCACTTGTGGAGGGAGAGGTCGGGGTCCCCTCGGTCCAGGCCCACCTGCGAAGGTGCCACCGGGTGTGGCGGACCGCCCGTTCTGCCCTGTTGCAGTCCCGGACGAGGGCTAAGGCCCATGCAGATCGCCGGCGTTCCCCGGCCCCTGCATACCAGCCTGGGCAGGAGGTGTGGTTGTCTACCAAGGACATCCCACTGCAGGTTGAATGACAGAAGCTCAAAGACCGGTTCATCGGACCCTTCTCTATACTCAAGATCCTCAGTCCGGCCGCAGTGAAGCTGAAACTCCCAGCTTCACTGCGGATTCACCCAGTTTTTCATGTCTCTAGGTTAAAGCCATACCACGCCTCACCACTCTGCACTCCTGGACCCGTACCACCTCCAGCCCGTATCATCGACGGGGAGCCGGCATGGACTGTTCGTCGGCTCCTGGACGTCCGTCGGAAGGGCCGGGGTTTTCAATATCTGGTGGACTGGGAGGGGTACGGACCCGAAGAACGCTCCTGGGTGAAGAGGAGCTTCATCCTGGACCCGGCCCTCCTGGCCGATTTCTACCGCCGACACCCGGACAAGCCTGGTCGGGCGCCAGGAGGCGCCCGTTGAGGGGGGGGGTCCTGTTGTGTGGGCCGCTGAAGAGGAGGTACTGCTGGCCCACCACCACCAGTCGGCGCCCTGCTTGGAGTGCGGGCTTCAAGCATGAGAGGGCGCCGAGACAGAGTGACAGCTGTCACTCATTTACACCAGCTGTCAACAATCACCGTCATCTCTATAAAAGCCGGATCATTACTCCACCTCCTCGCCGAGAAATCTACTACCGTCGAAGGTAATCTTCTCTGCTGTATCTAACGATATTATTATCATTATTATTCTGCTTTGCAGCCGTGTTCCTGCGTCTCAGTCCCTGCTGGAGTGGTATACAGTGGGAGTCAGCGACGTCCTCGCCTCTCACTCCTCCTAAGGAAGCGACTGACAGGAGCTGCACGTTTGTTCTTTATTGGAGGTGGAGGTTCTCCCTCCCGAAGGAACTAGTTCCAAGGATTACTGGGTGTGTGGATACACACTCACCTTAACTGTTTTGTCATCTTCTGCCAGCAGTACCAGGGTCTGCAACAGAAGACGGTGACCACCTGGGGACTCAGGACTTGGCGGCTCCGGTGTTCTTCAGGCCGTTGGTAGTGGAAGCTGTGTGGGTCCCGGCTCTCAGATCGCCAGAGGTCTCCTATCTTCGAGCCTGCCCGCACGTCACCTTGTGTACAATTGGCACTATCTGTATCTGTATTTAGTTGTGCGATTCACAACATTAAATTGTTACTCTTTGTCTTATCCATTGTCCGTTCTTTTGTGCCCCCTGTTGCGGGTTCGTGTTACGACCCTTTCCCAACAAGCAGTGTTTGTTGCGGTTCTGGCTGAGGATATCACCAGGCGCAGCTCCTTGCTTTCTTTTTCAGGTGGGTTGCCAGGTCTGCAGTTTATAAGCCAGCTTGATAGGAGGCAAGCCACAGTAAGCCGTTTGGGATCGTGGGAGATCACAATAGAACAGTGCCCTGTGGAACAGGGATGTAAGCAACTGTTCATTCAACACAAAGTCATTCCAGCAGGATCCCCTGAAGAGTCATACTCCCACAGAAATCCAATCATCGCCTTAGCTCAGTAGTTAGCATCCAAGTTTCATAACCATACAGTGAAATCTGCAGCAGGACCCTAAAGACATGGACCTACAAAGGAACAAATATCAAACACTTCTGTCCGGAGACCTCATGACTCCACATGGTCTTCTCACTTCCCTCTCAAACTCAGTGTGAGAGGGACTATACGTGATGAGCTCCAGACATAGACTCTGTGTATGTTGAGAGCACGGCCCATCTGCAAGGACACCAGCCACCTGAGACATTCCCTGTTTATACCTCTACCGTTGGGGAAGAGGTGCCACACTATAAGGACACAGACTAATAGGCTAAGGAACAGCTTTCTATCCAAAGCTGTAGCCTCCATCACCCAACTCCATCCCCCTCCCACAAACACAAACACAGGCATTTTCCTGGAAAAACCAGATCCTATACAATATTAGGCAGGTGGTCACAATGTTATGGCTGATCAGTGTATTACCTAATTCCAATTGTTAGGCCACATGCTACTTTTTCCGCAGTATTCTTTCCCCACATTTTTTTTTATTTATTATTGTTGGTTTTTTTTTCCCGGATATTGTTTCTTTGACATGGCACATACAGACAGACTCAGTTAGCCATCATGGTTATTATATGTATGTGGTCACACTGAAAACGCCAGCCATCATCAGTCAAATGCACAATGTCTGTTTATCAGTGTGGAGAAAAAACAGCAGCCCACACCAAACTTGGAATTTGGATAAAATGACTAAATTCTTGGAGTAGGAATGCGTTTCACATCTACCCTGTTTGGCCTGTTTCAGTAAGAAATAGCCAGAACAGAGCATGGATCACTTGTGGTGAAAACACAAACTGAACCAGTGAACCAAACAATTAAACCAGCAGTCAATTCTGCACATTATATAGTTAGTTTTGTTTTGAAAAGACACAGGATAATGAGTCACAGGGTGATGTGGAGTACAGCTTCGCATCAATGACTTTTTTCAACACAACTCTGCACAGTTTGTGAAGACCCACAAAAATATAAAATGATGGCTGATCTGTTCAGTGAGCTACTTAAAGAGGGGAAGAGTTTTCACCAGTATAAGGTGAAGTACACAACAAAAAACCTGCACCAGAGTGAAAATCTGGCAGATGCATTTTTGCTCAATGATAAAATAAAAATCATACGCATCTTGTTATTCAATAATCTTCATTCTTTTATTCGTGTGGACCTTACACTGTCACACTTCTTTTAATATATTTATTATACTTCATGGACCAAAGTGAACACTTCTTATTTTTATAAATATGATGTCCTAAAAAACAACACTATAACAAAAATTGACTGCAAACAGGATCAAATTTATTGCCAAAATCTTTCAATTATACCTGAATCTATATATGATTTTTTTTTCAATTGATAAAATCAATAAAAGTATTACTGCATATATTCTTAATTATAATATACTGAGATACACAGCAGTTCACAGAAGACATTTTCCATTGATACCAATCAAAATTAGAACCAGTCCAGCAGGTAACAATATTCATCATGTCCATGACTAAATATACTAAAGGAAATACATCACAATTCTACACATATCACAGTTGTATTTGTTTTAGTATATTTAGATTTTGTTGTGATTTGGCACTTTATAAGCCAATTAAATTGAAATTGAATTGAAACTGAACATGTTATTGAGTCTTAAAGTAAATAAATATGAAATTGGTCACTGGATCCTTAAACTTTGGACATAATAAACTCATGATCTCTGGACATAAACAGGAATAAACAAAATCTGTAGTTTTTGTCAAAAGCATTTTCTTTCAGACATTATTGGCATGAATGTCTTTCCATATATCTGAGCTGAACTCTTACAGGACGTCAGGATGTAATTTGTAAAGAAATACAGCACGTTTCATTTTGGGAGGAAAAAACGTTTTAGTCGATTGTAGTTTCTTGTCTGTATTACAACGTTTGGAAAGACGTGTCATTTTATTTAAAGCGGCAATTCATTTTGAAGTTAGTAATTCCGACCGGACTCTGTCTCGGCAGAGAGCCGCGCAGTGTGTGGAGCGTTTCGTGTCTTGACTGTAACAAGACAGAAGCGGACTTACCGCTTCTGAAGAGCAGTGAATCAAAGAGCCAATGAGCCATTGAATCGAAGCATTGTTTCAATGGTTCACGGCTTCAAAGTGGAGTCACGCTGCAGAAACAGTTGATCACAGAGCCGCTGCAGACCAAACCCTGAATATCCGACTTTATTTGTACATCCGTATGACTCTGAAACTCAGAAAAATCCGTATAATTTATGGACTATAGGTTGGCATGAAAACCACCGAAAAGCTGTGTTCACCGCGGGGACACGTTCAGCACTATTCGGGATTATTCAAGATTTTTTTTTTACCGATGACGAACGATGCGTAAAAAAATTTGACCGATGCAACTGCATCAGTCCAAACCGGTCTGGATCCGGGCCTGCCTCCTCTTTACGGACTTCCCAAAAATTGCCACTTTGACGTAAACCGTGGAACATAAACCTCACACTTCTGACGAATCAGAAGTTAGTGTGTTACAAGTGGCTTTTGCTTACATGATTTTGCCTAATTAGAAACATTTCCACCTGCAAACCAAACTCAGCCATTTGGCCCCCTGGTCCGAGCTAAACAAACTGTTATATATGAACGCGCCTAAAGTACCTCAAAGCATCATGGTCTACCTTGAAGACTCAGTTCACTGATTTTCTTGGACACATCATTTATGTTAAATGCCAATGCTGTTGTGTACAACTCTGGCCTCTTATGGGGCTGTTGCCAAACATTTAAAGAAGTTCAGCTGCAAAACTCCACTGTGGCAACAGTACACAGTCGGCAAGCTGCCATGACATGTGGACTGGATTCTGAAATGTTCCCTCACCCACTGTGTCAAATATGGAAATCTGATAGTGATGTTGATCTTCAGTGTAATTCTTTTGACTTCTATTGGAAGTTATTTCCATCTTCCAGAGGACGCAGCATAGACTACGTTTACATGCCGTTAGTATTCGGGTTAAGGTCAATATTCCGGTTTCTGAATCATTAGGAATAACCCGTTTACATGCTTAAGCAGACAGAGTTACTCCTGTATACATGGTCATTGGTATCATTTGGAATATCCCCATCTAAACAGCGACACACGTCTTCCACCGGTGCTTGATTTGGTCTGGCGTTCGTGCAAATCCTGCTTCGTGTAAAACCCCTCACTACACACTTTATACACTTTTCTCAAACAGGCATTAACATTTTCTCACTTATCTCTCCTGTGCAAACACTCTCTTTTTTCTTCTGGGCGAAAAAATTTATAAATAGACACACGCAGAACACAATGTGTGTGCTGTACCTTCACTCACTGCCTCCAGGGGTACGGATGCGGGACCTGCAAAGAATCCATATCATGGCCACAGAGCTCTGCGGCTGCGGTTACCAAGACCCTGCAGCGCTGTGGATTTTTTCCGCAAGAAATCTATCCTTGCAGGCTGCCTCCATATCAAAACAGCGAGCGTAGTCCCTGGACCTGTTGCCAGAGTTGGCACAGCTCCACACAGCAGAGAGGGGGGCGGTGTTAGTGGCCCGCTGCGGCGTTTACCGAGCCTGCAGACTCAGTAAGCGCATCGGAGGCAGAGCAATCGCGGCGATGCCGACCAATACTGAGACCGGCCCGCCTGATAAGGACGCAGAATACAATGCGCTGTTTACATCTGCTTCTGTGGTGTCTGTGTCTGTGGGTTGCGCATGCCGCATACAAGCAGTTGCCGTACTCAAAAAGACCAAGATTTCTTACGGATAGGACATGCGCAGAACACAAAATAATGTTCCTTTCTATGGGGATATCCCGATGCGCGTTCATATGACCTGATATTCGGGTTAGAAAAGGAGTAACCCAGGGGTCTTATTTGGGTTTTTAAAAAGCGGAATATGAGCATATTCGGGTTTTTGCGGGTGTTTACATTGCAGTGTGCAACCGGGTTATTGCTAATATTCCGATTATGAAAAGGTTATGAAAGGGTTATTGGTTGCATGTAAACGTAGTCACTGATAAGCATGTGGAGACAACTGAGAAAACGTGTAGTTAAAGTGTCATTTTGAGGATCAACGTGTGACAATGACTGTCATCAATTTGTACTGAAACATATGGTACACACATGAAGGTTCAGTACACAGAACTGTACACAGAATACACAGTATAACTCTGCACAGTATGATTATACACACAGCATAATGTGACTGACTCCTCCAACACCCTGATAAAGTTTGCCGATGACACAACGGTAGTAGGCCTTGTCAGGGACAACGAGACCTGGTACAGGGGGGAGGTCAAACACCTGACAGAGTGGTGTGCAGACAATGATTTGGTCCTCAATACCACCAAAACCAAGGACATGATAATAGACTTCAGGAGGACCAGGAGAGTCTCACAGCCCCCACTACACAACAAGGGAGTACAGCTGGAAAAGGTGGACTCAATCAGAATCCTTAGCACCCACATCACCAAGGATATGTCATGGACATTACACACGCACAACCTGGTGAAAAAAGCCCAGCAGAGGATGTTCTTACTGAGGAAGCTGAAGCAAGCTGGTCTGCCTCCACAGCTGCTCAGGAACTTCTACAGAAGCACCATCGAGAGCAGGTGGTGAAGACAGCACAGAGAATTGTAGGAGCTGAGCTCTTGGACTTAGACTCTGTGTATGTTGAGCACTTGCAGAGTAAAGCACGGGCCATCTGCAAGGATAACAGCCACCCAGGACATTCCCTCTTTGTTCCTCTGCTGTCAGGGAAGAGGTACCGCACTATAAGGACACAGACTAATAGGCTAAGGAACAGCTTTCTCCCCAGAGCTGTACACTCCATTATCCCACCCCGTCCCCATCTCACAAACTCAAACACAGACATTCAGTAATGGATATCAACATGTGTAATAAATAATACCATCTGTTTACATATCTAAAACTATCCTACCTCACTAAGCATTAAGTACCTTAAAAATTTATTAAGCACCTTTTTTTGGTGTTTAAAGAAGGTCTTGCCATCCTGTGAAGCTGTTTGTTGTTTTTTAAAGCTGCTGCTGTGTTGTTTTTTGTGAATAACTGTTTGGAAAGAGCCACAAGAATTTCACTGCAGAACTGCAATGACAATAAAATCTACAGAGGGGTAAAAAGTATTTAGTCAGTCCCTGATTGTGCAAGTTCTATGACTTAGAAAGATGAGAGAGGTCTGTAATTTTCAACATAGGTACACTTCAACTATGAGAGAAAATGAGAAAAAAAATTCCAGGAAATCACATTATAGGATTTTTAAAGAATTTATTTGTAAATTATGGTGGAAAATAAGTATTTGGTCAACCACAAACAAGCAAGATTTCTGGCTCTCACAGACCTGTAACTTCTTCTTTAAGACGCTCTTCTGTCCTCCACCTGTTACCTGTATTAATGGCACCTGTTGGAACTCATTATCTGTATAAAAGACACCTATCCACAGCCTCAAACAGTGAGACTCCAAACTCAACCATGGCCAAGACCAAAGAGCTGTCGAAGAACACCAGAAAGAAAACTGTAGATGTGCACCAGGCTGGGAAGAGTGAATCTACAATAGTCAAGCAGGTTGGTGTGAATAAATCAACTGTGGGAGAAATTGTAAGAAAATTGAAGACATGCAAGACCATTGATAATCTCCGTCGATCTGGGGCTCCACGCAAGATGTCATCCAGTGGGGTCAAAATGATCATGAGAACAGTGAACAAAAATCCCAGAACTACACGGAGGGACCTGATGAATGACCTGCATAGAGCTGGGACCAATGTAACAAAGGCTACACACTACGAAGAGAGGGACTCAAATCCTTCAGTGCCAGGTGTGTCCCCCTGCTTAAACCAGTACATGTCCAGGCCCATCTGAAGTTTGCCAGAGAGCATATGGATGATCCAGAAGAGGATTGGGAGAATATCATGTGGTCAGAATAAACCAAAATAGAACATTTTGGTAAAAACTCAACTCGTCATGTTTGGAGGAAGAAGAATGCTGAGTTGCATTCCAAGAACACCATATCTACTGTGAAGCATGGGGGTGGAAACATCATGCTTTGGGGCTGTTTTTCTGCAAAGGGGACAGGACAACTGATCTGTGTTAAGGGAAGAATGAATGGGGCCATGTATCATGAGATTTTAAGCCAAAACCTCCTTCAATCAGTGAGAGCATAGAACCAACGTGGCTGGGTCTTCCAGCATGACAATGATGCCAAACACACCACTCAGGCAACAAAGGAGTGGCTCCATAAAAATCATTTCAAGGTCCTGAAGTGGCCGAGCCAGTCTCCAGACCTCAACCCCATAGAAAATTTGTTGAGGGAGTTGAAAGTCTGTGTTGCCCAGCAACAGCCCCAAAACATCACTGCTCTGGAGGAGATCTGCATGGAGGAATGGGCCAAAATACCAGCTACAGTGTGTGCAAACCTGGTGAAGACTTACAGGAAACGTTTGACCTCTGTCATTGCCAACAAAGATTATGTTACAAAGTATTGAGTTGAATTTTTGTTATTGACCAAATACTTATTTTCCACCACAATTTACAAATAAATGCTTTAAAAATCCTACAATGTGATTACAGACCTCTCTCATCTTTTTAAGTAGGAGAGCCTGCACAATCAGGGACTGACTAACTACTTTTTGGCCCCACTGTATTGTGTTCTAAAGTGAGAGACAAAAGTTCACATGACACAAGATTCACCAGCACAAGTGAAGCAACAACAAGCCTTCACTTAGCACATGAGCACACACTGTTGATTTTTAAACCCACTGTGCCAAACTCGTACCAAACCGTAACATCTAAATATGCGTGTGACCAGAAGTGTGACTCTACTGTGACACCTGTAGTTATCAGCAATGGTTTTGTTTGACTTCTTTTGAGTCCCATGATATCCTTGTCGGGTCTCTCAACATTTTGAAGGCGTGTTGGTTATTTATTATTTCAGTTCATTTCAGATGCATTTCTTTTTGCTTCTCTTATTTTTTTACAACCCATTTATTTCACTCTGTCATTCTCAGCGAATGTAGCTGAGCAAGCGGCACATCCGCCTCCGCTGTACAGAAACCAATCCGGAGATCTTTGAAGCGGTTTCTTCCACCGATACAAAAACAAGCACCAAAAGATCTGCAGAGGTTGTGGATTGAATGACTGAGAAGCACATGACTTTTTTTTTTATTAAATATTAAGTTCAAAGCACTGGTCTGTATTTCACATAAATGAGGTGCTGATTGATTTGAAATGTGAAAACGTCTTGTGAATGTCTTCTCTCCACTGTGCAAGAGAACTTTCGGTACACAGATAGACTGACTTACAGTAATTAGTAGCTTGGAACATGTGGCTGACTCAGCTATTAATGGGAAATCATTAGCTATTCACGTCAGATAGAAAAATAGTTACTGTTACACTGCCTGGTAAAGTAATTATTTCCAGAAGAACTGAACACTTTTATGATAAATAAACTTAAGCTGTTGTTGACTGAGAAACTGGTTTCTAATACAAATATTTGGACAAAGTTATCTTGCCATTTTGCATCATTTATGACTCACTGATTCCTAACTGTGATGCGTGGTTTACTGGAGATTAATAGGGTTTATTTGAAATGACACAGTGTGTATACAATAAAATTAACAAAAAAGTGCAACACTGTAAAGGTACACAAAAGAAAAGACTAATGTATTAAATTACTATATACTCAAATCATTAAAAACAATATTAACAATACCCAAATTACTATGAAGAACTGCAGAAATCAGAAAGTGTAATTTTAAACAATGACTGAGATTGGCAACTTTATCCTTAAAATGTGTTGAGTGTTGTACATCTTTGCCAAACAATTAAATAATCATAGAAACAAATACAATAGAGTTCATTTAATTCCACCTTGAATGGGACCATATGCACTGACTGCATATGGTACCAAAAATTTACTGTGTATTATGGTACAAATACTTTACAGTCAGTTGTACTGTGCACGCATGACAAGATTTTTATGCAGGAAACAGAGGATGAAGGAGCTTTTTACTTTACTGACTGATCTCAATTCAAGATCATTAACGTAAGAAACCAGACCTGTTTTAAATCCAAATGGTGTTGAAAGAACTGAACACTGTATTATACATGTAGGAATAATGTTCATCATAATTGATAAATAAAACAATCCTGTCATTGATGTCAGGTCCAAGATCCCAAATCCGGCATAGTTAAGGTGCCTTGAAACTTGCATGAATTTGGTCCACGCACTGGTACGCAATCTGCCATGCCAGAGAGTAAACTTGTTGTAAACCATTGTAAACTGTGTGTGGCTTTGTGCAAGTGCGCAAAGAACATTTTGAAATGTTCAAAAGCTCTGTCACGCATTAATTGTGTAAACTTCAAGTGAACATTGCGCAAACAATTAAAAAACACTAAGTGTGAGTGCGAGTGATTGCATCAGCGCACCACATCACGGCACAGCTCATCTGAACAATTATAACGAGATGTTAAATCTATAATAAACATAATTTCACAGATACTCATAAGAAGGAATGAACATGCAACTGTTTTGCCAAGATATTACAATATAAACATTATAAATAATTACCTTTTAGACAATTCCAAATGCGTTTTCCACCTCATGAAGTGCACGAGAGACAGAGAGACAGAGAGAGAGAGAGAGAGAGAGAGAAAAAAAAAGCTGCAGCTTTAATGGTCCTCTGTGGTTCCGGAAGCGATTAGAGGTGGTTTCATCAGCCAAACTCTGAGAGAAAATGATTATACTAGGGGAGCTACGACCACTACCTTTGCACCCCCCCCCCTCCCCCCAGGACTAAATCAGACCAACTATTTTAGGTTCTTTAGATGACCCCAAAACACAATCAGGATCGTCCCAAAAATAAAAAAAGGCCTCAAGCCAGTTATCCAAGATGGCATCCAAGATGGCCACCAAAATAGGGTTTTTTCACTAAAACACCAATGGTTTCTGTCATTATTAAATCTGTTGTTTGTTCCTACTATGTATTTTAATGGCAGGGTCTATTGGTGGCCATTTTGGACGCCATTTTGAATTTTAAACCCATGAATGAATTTAGTTTAGACACAAATGAGTTTGCTGTGACCTACAATGGTCTTCCCACTGAATACCTGTGATATTTAAGTTGTTTATATGTTATGTAAAGGTGTTTTAGTGAAAAAAAAAAAAAACTATTTAGGTGGCCATCTTGGACGCCATCTTGGATAACTGGCTTGAGGCCAGTTTTTATTTTTGGGAACATCCTGATTGTGTTTTGGGGTCATCTAAGGAACCTAAAACAGTTGGTTGGGTTTAGTCCTGGGGGAGGGGGGTGCAAAGGTAGTGGTTGTAGTGCCCCTAGTATTAATCCGCTGTGAAATAATTATTTTATAGTGGCACAACGTGCCGCATCCAACTGGGAACACAGTGGGTGACATTGTCACAAGGAATTGTGTGGGGTTAAATGCGTCCAAGTTTCAAGGCACTTTTACACTTGGTCACGGTATGCAAGTACTGTGATTGCTGAATCCAATTAAACCGTGCCTGAGCCCAGTGCCTCAGGTGGACCCTTGGCATGTTCAGTGTACTGTACCCAGGCACAGTACAGAGCTCTCACACTAGTCAGGTGGAGTGTACTTTAAGTCTAGTGTGAGCGCACAAAAAACAGCTTTAACTTACTGTAGATGTAATCAAGGTCTGTAAATACTCTTTAATCTTCTCATTCCTTCATAAATCTATCTCTCTCCCTCACAGCATTTGTTCTTTCCTCCTCATGTCCTCTTAGCTGCACCTGTGTGGCAGCATGTTAATTTTTAGACCCTCTTCTGTAACCACCAGTAATAATCACAGTGGTTCCCACTGAGGAGCCTTTCATGAACTTTGCAATTTTAATGCTTTTTTTTTTTAAACAGTCTCAAAAATTAATGGAACAGGTTGGAAAAAAGAACAAGTGAAAGAGAGGAGAAAATAAAGAGTGACACAACAAAAAGGGCACGCAGGGGGTCCTGAGATGGGATCTGAAGGAGGAGAGGTGGAGCTCCCCTTTTCCACCCTCCTTCAACAAAGAGGTTTCTCTGCCTTTGATGTTGAACGCGATGCTGAGATTTTGTCAAGTGCAAAGCGTGTGTGTGTGTGTGTGCGTGCATGCATGCGCTTGAGTTGGGGTGTGAAAAGAAGCAAACTTGATGGGCTTCGGAAGTCCGGATAAAAAGTGGCACAGCTGGACTGATGGGAACAACTAGGGCCTCCTCCTCCTCCTTTCTGCCACAACACACACACACACACACACAGCGTGAAAGTTTCCTATTTCGTACCACCAGCCATGTGCACGTACTTGCAGCACAGACACACACACACACTGTTGTTCTCCTTCACACATATGCACATGCACACACACACACACACACACAGAGTTCTGTGGCCCTACATTTGGGTTGCGTCCCCTGACCTCTGCTGTTGTGTTCAGTGAAATAAATCAGCACTGTAATAATGGTCTCACTGCCTGGGTGACATTTATTTGTCTCACGTGTTTTTGGTGCGTTATTACGATGGTGGTAACTCAGAAAAAGTGTTGTGTGACCCAGTGTGGTTAAAAATGACTCACTGTACTTTAAGCAGTTCCTTATCACATTGTTCTTTCACTCATTATTTTACACATTCAGAACATTTGCAAATCACAGGTTGCTTCTTTGAGACAAATCTTGACAAAATGCATTTACTTCTTTGTACAACTCGGCTGTAACCAGGAAAAAAAATGGGTCAGTGTTCAAAGTGTGCAGGAAGTCACATCACTTTTACAAAAAAACAGATCACAGAAATATTCACGTGCAACTCCACACGCAGAGGTAAGAAACAGAAAATTAGTGTCATACTATTCTGAGCATTGAAGTTTTTCAACAAATCTGCTCCACCATCAGATGATCTTATGCAAACCACGAGAATGGTTGTTTCATCTTTTGTTGATTTTGGTTTGAAATTTTCCCAAGAAGCAAAACCATTTCCCTTCTTGCACTGCTTCATCATATTCCACTGTGGTTCTTTATATTCTGTCACATTCTATTCAGTGTGTCTCAACAATTCCTTGTGAGGAACTTTGGAATGAAAACCTTTTTTTAAGCGATGCTCTTGTTATATTCATGCCTCACTGTGCTGATGGTGGGAAGTTATAGATTTTCAGTTGGTAACACGGTTATTCCACAGGGTGCCATTCTACTACGCTCGCGCATGATCCAGAACAGTAGAAAAACAGGATGAAACAGCTTAATCCAGGTTCCCTCCTAACAGGCAGGCTTATAAAGTGCAGACCTGGCAACTGACTGGCTTATAAAGTGCAGACATGGCAACCCACCCAAAAACAAAAGAAAGGAGCTGTGCCCGACTCCGTGGTATAACTCACAAACTCGTAGCTTAAAGCAGATAACCCGTAAGTTGGAGAGGAAATGGCGTCTCACTAACTTAGAAGATCTTCACTTAGCCTGGAAAAAGAGTCTGTTGCTCTATAAAAAAGCCCTCCGTAAAGCTAGGACATCTTTCTACTCATCACTAATTGAAGAAAATAAGAACAACCCCAGGTTTCTTTTCAGCACTGTAGCCAGGCTGACAAAGAGTCAGAGCTCTATTGAGCTGAGTATTCCATTAACTTTAACTAGTAATGACTTCATGACTTTCTTTGCTAACAAAATTTTAACTATTAGAGAAAAAATTACTCATAACCATCCCAAAGACGTATCGTTATCTTTGGCTGCTTTCAGTGATGCCGGTATTTGGTTAGACTCTTTCTCTCCGATTGTTCTGTCTGAGTTATTTTCATTAGTTACTTCATCCAAACCATCAACATGTTTATTAGACCCCATTCCTACCAGGCTGCTCAAGGAAGCCCTACCATTATTTAATGCTTCGATCTTAAATATGATCAATCTATCTTTGTTAGTTGGCTATGTACCACAGGCTTTTAAGGTGGCAGTAATTAAACCATTACTTAAAAAGCCATCACTTGACCCAGCTATCTTAGCTAATTATAGGCCAATCTCCAACCTTCCTTTTCTCTCAAAAATTCTTGAAAGGGTAGTTGTAAAACAGCTAACTGATCATCTGCAGAGGAATGGTCTATTTGAAGAGTTTCAGTCAGGTTTTAGAATTCATCATAGTACAGAAACAGCATTAGTGAAGGTTACAAATGATCTTCTTATGGCCTCGGACAGTGGACTCATCTCTGTGCTTGTTCTGTTAGACCTCAGTGCTGCTTTTGATACTGTTGACCATAAAATTTTATTACAGAGATTAGAGCATGCCATAGGTATTAAAGGCACTGCGCTGCGGTGGTTTGAGTCATATTTGTCTAATAGATTACAATTTGTTCATGTAAATGGGGAATCTTCTTCACAGACTAAAGTTAATTATGGAGTTCCACAAGGTTCTGTGCTAGGACCAATTTTATTCACTTTATACATGCTTCCCTTAGGCAGTATTATTAGACGGTATTGCTTAAATTTTCATTGTTACGCAGATGATACCCAGCTTTATCTATCCATGAAGCCAGAGGACACACACCAATTAGCTAAACTGCAGGATTGTCTTACAGACATAAAGACATGGATGACCTCTAATTTCCTGCTTTTAAACTCAGATAAAACTGAAGTTATTGGCCCCACAAATCTTAGAAACATGGTGTCTAACCAGATCCTTACTGTGGATGGCATTACCCTGACCTCTAGTAATACTGTGAAAAATCTTGGAGTCATTTTTGATCAGGATATGTCATTCAAAGCGCATATTAAACAAATATGTAGGACTGCTTTTTTGCATTTACGCAATATCTCTAACATCAGAAAGGTCTTGTCTCAGAGTGATGCTGAAAAACTAATTCATGCATTTATTTCCACTAGGCTGGACTATTGTAATTCATTATTATCAGGTTGTCCTAAAAGTTCCCTAAAAAGCCTTCAGTTAATTCAAAATGCTGCAGCTAGAGTACTGACGGGGACTAGAAGGAGAGAGCATATCTCACCCATATTGGCCTCTCTTCATTGGCTTCCTGTTAATTCTAGAATAGAATTTAAAATTCTTCTTCTTACTTATAAGGTTTTGAATAATCAGGTCCCATCTTATCTTAGGGACCTCGTAGTACCATATCACCCCAATAGAGCGCTTCGCTCTCAGACTGCAGGCTTACTTGTAGTTCCTAAGGTTTGTAAGAGTAGAATGGGAGGCAGAGCCTTCAGCTTTCAGGCTCCTCTCCTGTGGAACCAGCTCCCAATTCAGATCAGGGAGACAGACACCCTCTCTACTTTTAAGATTAAAAAATATAATAAATAATAAAACTTTCCTTTTTGCTAAAGCTTATAGTTAGGGCTGGATCAGGTGACCCTGAACCATCCCTTAGTTATGCTGCTATAGACGTAGACTGCTGGGGGGTTCCCATGATGCACTGTTTCTTTCTCTTTTTGCTCTGTATGCACCACTCTGCATTTAATCATTAGTGATCGATCTCTGCTCCCCTCCACAGCATGTCTTTTTCCTGGTTTTCTCCCTCAGCCCCAACCAGTCCCAGCAGAAGACTGCCCCTCCCTGAGCCTGGTTCTGCTGGAGGTTTCTTCCTGTTAAAAGGGAGTTTTTCCTTCCCACTGTAGCCAAGTGCTTGCTCACAGGGGGTCGTTTTGACCGTTGGGGTTTTACATAATTATTGTATGGTCTTGCCTTACAATATAAAGCGCCTTGGGGCAACTGTTTGTTGTGATTTGGCGCTATATAAAAAAATTGATTGATTGATTGATTGATTGGCCAGACATGATCAAAAACCGCAACAAAGGCTGCTTCGGCTTCAAATTTTTACCCCGAAACAGGACAATCGAAACAAGTTTCAAGCCATACTCACTATGAATACCCCGTTTAAAGAAATGTGAACCATAACTTCCCGGTTGGTCTACTTCCAGTTTGTCTACTTTCAGAAATGTAGCATTTCGTCTACTCTTGTATTTTCCAGATTTTTTCTTAATTATTTACAAGAGTTTGAATTATAAGAGGTTGTAATGATTAGATAAACCAAAAATACCCCCAATTTTCATTTTTTTTCAGCATTTTTATTTAGGGTTAGGGTTAGCCTGGAGTTTCTTTTGTATTTGTATCAGTTGCTATGTTTAAAGACAAAAATAAGTAATTAGTATTACTCTTTTAGTTTATTTAGAAAGCTAGGTTTCAGGATATTGTAGATGTAATTCCCTTAATTTCATGCAAAAAATAAAAACTATCAACTAAAAGTTGAATTTTAAGTTTCACTTGCATAATAATCCAAAACAAAATGGGAGTAGTCGAAATGAGATTTATGTACTTTCCTAAGAGTAGACAAAATGGGAGTAGACCAACCTTGAATAAGCCATTTGAACACGTACTATCAATGATTTCGAAAATCAGGATGAAATTTTGAAACAGTTCAAAAATTGGATCCCAAGTTCAAATGCAATATAGATGCCCCTAACTACTATGCATATCAAGTTTGTCCAAGATTGACAAAGATAAATCAAGAGGTGACAGGACAAAATCCCAACGGACAAAATCCCCACTCCTTATTACAAAAGTGGACAAAATCCCAGTCTCATGAATAAATATAAATAGAAAATATAATAGGGTTAGGGTTAGTTTACTACTTTAATGTAGTTGACACCTCTAAAAACTATGGTGTCTCTCAACACAGTTCTCAGGTTCTGATCGCTACTTTGAAAAACATAAAACTCTTAACAAGTGAGATGGGATTTTGGTATGAAACTGGAATTTTGTCCATTTTTGTAATAAGGAGTTGGGATTCTGTCCACTGGGATATTGTTCGTTGGGATCTTGTCATGGAACCAGATCAAAAACTTACTAAGATGTTTCAAAATGTGCCCCGATTTGCTATTTGGGATGAAACAGGAAGGAACAATGCTCTGTGGAATAGCCCCATAAGTATGTCAATGTGCTGTATGGAGCTACTTTAGCTTACAATTCCCCAACTTGTAATTCACTTGGTAGAACGTCAAATATAGCACTCACTGGGTTAGGTGTAGGCATTTTACAAAATATGACAAATTCACTATGAAATATGTTCACAGTCAGAATAAAAGAACCAGAATCAGTGTATCTCAGGAAAACTGGTTTGAACTGCAGCACTTGAGAAGCTGAGTGAGGACTCAGAGTTTGGGTTTGTCCTGGATCACGATGAAGAGCCAGGCTTTCAATGACTCCGTGGACTATTCCATCATAAGTGTATCTGTATGTGATGAAGGTGTCGAACTTCTCCAGACATTCACTTATCTCAGCAGTGGTATTCATGTCTCTGTGTCCTCATCCTTTTTGGGTTTGGAGATACCTGGGAAGAGCTTATGGAGTCAAGGTTTGACTGGACAGAGGTGGTTAGCAATGCTGGCTTATGCAGTCAAAGGAACAGCAATGTAGGGAGAGTAAGATGAAGACAGTGAATTGCATTGTGAGGGAACGTGAGCTAAGACATTCTGCCAATATGATACATGCTTCAACCATGGGTATCATCAACCACACAGACAGTGTTGAGAACCCCAGCAACTGGAAAAGGTCCAACGGGCCACATTTAACCTCTCTGCAGCAGGTAGATGATTACAATCAAGAGGTGGAAATGGACCGGGTGCCTGCCTGGGCGATCGCTATCCAGGAATCAAGGCAACTTTGTAGAGCAGAGGATGTGGTGACACGGTGCATGCTCCCAGACCTGACCTCAGTGGGTAAATTTGTTTAACAGCTGGGTATGTTTTAGCAAATTTATCAATTGAATCATGTATTATTTTGCATATTTTGAACTGGATCAAGTTATGATACTGCATATACATACATATACATACAATCTGATGATGTATAGAACCTTGCCATACACTTTGTCCAGTCATCTTCATGAATTTCCTCACCAATATCTGTCTTCCATGCTTCTTATAAATGTCAGTGACATTATGTCAAAATTGTGACATCATCACTTATATTAGTGCTATTTAACTCAACAAATGGAACATTCCCTCTGGAGTGGTAGACTACTTTGTCTCGTTTTAAGAAAAGAAAGTTTTAGGACTTTTGGGCCTAAATGACTTGGTCAGATGGATATTCTTGGCTTGGTATTGAGTCTGGCACATGAGCTCTGCCAGGTGCCCACTGCTAAGGGCCAGACAGCACTCTTGAGCCTTGCCACCTTTCACTCACTCAGATTAATGGGTGCCAAAATGAATGCCCAATGGCACTAAGACCAGCCTGGTGGCAGCAGGCCTGGACCAACAGTACCTCTCATAAAACAGAAAGAGAGAGGGAATGAAAGACTGACACCATAAAACACCACTCCAGCCAGAACACCAAAACAGCTTACACACCCACACACACCCATCGGGTTGTCATCCCCTGACATTTGCATTAGAAGAGGAAGGGCACAGTGGGCCTGTGGAGAAATAGAGGGATGGGGAGGAGAGGTCGGAATGCTATTGGGAGGTTGTAAACACTGTAAGACAGTGTCTCCATGGAAGTCTGCAAACTGTTCTGAGGCATCTCACCCCTCCTCCCTCCCCCTACCTTCCCATCCACACACCCACCAGCCCCTATGCCTTCCCAAAGCCAAGTACCCTGACCAAACCAGCCCCTCGTCTGCCAGCCTGACTGCCCACAACAGCAGATGTGCAAAGAAGAGCGGCCTTGGATGCTGAATCCCCTGGGCTTTACAGAGTGGGCGAGGGAGGAGGTGAGAAGATGAGCGTGGCCTTGACATCAGGCTTGTATAACTGTGGCCCTGTGTGTGTGAAAGCTTATATTTAATCGTGTTTATTTGTATCCATACATGTGAATATGAACCCATTTACATGTGGTATTACTGAAACATGCCTTGCTTTGTTATTTAAATGGATGTCGTTTACAACAGAATTTACATTTTAGTTTATTTTGAAAAAAATTACAGCAAATCACATTAATTTCAACATGGAAAACGTCTGTTAGATTTACATGACTTAAATATGTACATTCTGATCAGAATGTGTCCAAACAACATAAGAAAATGATGTTATTTGAACACATTCTGAGCTGTGTGAAGCACGCTGGGCTGATGTGAGATAAAACTAAAGGCGTTATATCAACTGTAGTAATGCTCATTAAAGGGAAACTCTTTTTTTTTTAACCTGTTGCATATCTTTTCACACAGTACAAAAACTATTGCAATCGGTTCAGTATTATCTAAATATTCAGTCATGACATTGTAAAAAGACTTCACTGTTTTGTTGATACAACTCCTCAATCAGGGGGAGGAGGAGTAACAGGAAGACAGGGGACGGGAAGGAGAGGATCAGTAGTAGCCAGTAAACCAGCATTGGTCAGTTGTCTGGTGTTTATATTTGTGTATTTATATTTATATTTGCAAACTGTTTTTACTTTCACTTTTGATACTCTGTGTGCTTCTTACCCTGTGTGTTGCTATACAATGCTGCTGGAACCTCAATTTCTTCCCAAGGGATCAATAAAGTTCTTTCTAATCTAATACACAATAAAAATGTGTTACTTATCAATATTTATCTTGTACAGACTTCGTGGAAACCTGTGGCACTACGGCTGAAGAGCAATAATCAGTTGTTACAATATTTTTCTTCACATTTATTGAGGTAAATATACATGTGTACATGTCTCGCTCCATGCTTGCCAACAAGCTGACAAGAAGTGTTTTTTTAGTTTGTCCTGTATGCTTAAATGGTGTAGCTGTTTAGCCTGTGACAGTTTTAAAGTTCAAACTAAATACTGGGCTGATTAAAATAGTTTATGTCCAGATTGAAAAGCTGAACCCAAGAACATCTGAAGAAAGACCCCAGGTTTGAAAATCTCAGTGTTTCACTTTAAGAACATCAGATGTGTTGGTATAAACCACCAATATGTCTGTGGTTTTACAGAGAAAACAACTTGTCAACGTCCAGTTATTGTTTGTTTTTTAAATTTTGTTACCCAATAGACACAGAAGTAGGAAATGGGAAACTAAAAGAAGACAAGAAAGTTAGGATTAGGATTCCAACACAAAATAATACTTTAACTGGACACATCACAGACAACTACTTCATTTGGAAACACTTCACAAATATCGTTAGAGGCAAATATACAACAGCATCTTAGTTTTTGTTTTTTTTTTTTTTTTAGACTTTGAGAATAAAGCCATAATCTTACGAGAATAAAGTCTTTTTTCCAGCTCAGAGGACGGGTCATATGGATAAATTAAAAATAAAGTTGTCACTCGTTTTCTACCTTCCTGAGGTTAGAAACTAGTGTTGCTTGCTTTTCTACAACATTTCTCTTAAGATTTATTCAGCCCTGAATTTTGAATCTCGGAATATCTTTCTAACTTTACCGGAATCAATGCCGTAGGCTTTAATTTATCATTGGAGTCCATTTGCCATATGGCGTTCGGGCCTCTGCAGGTGTACTGCCAATGTCGGAGATGCCATGCCCCCGTAACTCCACTTCTTCTGGATCCAAAATCTTGATTTCCAATCTGATTGTTTCTTGAGAAACCACAAAACCCCTTTGAATAGCCCGCTGATGCATCCAGTGACAGCCCTGCAGACTGCCAGTTCCAGTCATCTCCTTCTCCACAAAAGAAGTGAAGAAGTCTTCCATGTCTTTATTCTCGTAATATTATGACTTTATTCGTGTAATATTATGACTTTTTTCTCATAAAATTATGACTTTATTCTCATAATATTAAAAGAGAAATTCAATATGGCCCTAAAACGGCGTCGTACAAATAAGATTTTGTGATGCTCTTCCACATCTTTTTTTTCTTTGATACAATTTCATCTTGAGATTAACAACAGCGTTGTTGTGGAATTACAACAGGCTTCATACTGAGGCTTGTTCAGACCCCGTTGTCTCTTATCTACATTGATCTCTCCGGGGTGGTGCACATGGGGATGGGGTTGCCTGTGGATCGGTGGACGCCCTGTAAAACAGATTCCCATTCACCACCTCATATAAAAGCCTTTTATTGGGAACTGTTTGTTAGCCCTCAACTCTCGTATTTGCCACTTTAGTCTCAGAGAGCGATAGAGAGATGGGGAAGCAAGACACATGACATATGAAGAGAGAAATAGAAAGAAATAAAAGGTCCAGTAAGAAAAAAACAAGCTTTCTGAGCTTTAGGAAGATTGAATACTAGTGGATAGAGAAAGTACAAGAGAAAAGTTGAGAAAAAAGAGCGAGGGAGAGGGTTTACAAAGCTGGAGCAGTCAGCGGCTGCCAGGCACTGAGGAATGCATGGTCGATTTGTCCTTGTTTGCGGCCAGTTTGCAATAAAAAAAGAGCTGAAGAAGAGAAGGAACTCGACCAGGCTGGGGGAAAGCAACAGATTGCAGATGCCTCTGTTGGAGAGGGCTCCTTGTGAAATAGTAGGTCCCTCTCTCTGATTCCTGAGCCACCATTTAGTGAAAAGAGCCCTTCTCTACTGTAAAGGAGCGCTCGGGACATTGTGGTGCTTGTCAATGGCTCTCAGCTGGGGCACTAGGAGAATACAAGGAGGCCCAGTGTTCGATGCTGCAGCTCCTTCTATAGAGGCCAGAGCCGTAATGGGGGCCCTGGGGGCTCTACAGGGAGTTTAGAGGGCCTACTTTCAATGGAGACCAAGTCTTTTTAACCACTACATTGTGTAACTCTCTCTCTCTGTTCTAGAGAAGGAAGAGAGGGAAATTCCTATGCAGATCAAACAGAATGTCTTCATCTCTAAATGAATGTGGGATGAAGTTTAGAGGTTGAGGGGGTATTGTTCATGTTGAGAGGGGGTTTGAAGGCGCATGTGTACTGACTTCATTCATGTGTGTGCATGTCAAGTATTATTAGTGATGACGGTGGTCAGTGACTGATCTGTCTCAGGTGAGATTAGAGCCAATCGCAGCATGTTAAGCCACATGTCATTCAACAAGGTGGCCCACAGGGCTCGAGATTACCTCCAGCTGTTTTGAGGAGTGTCAGCAGTGTGTGTGTGTGTGAGAGAGAGAGAGAGAGAGGATTCAGTGAAACTCTGCTGGGTCAGTTGCTATACCCATATATGAAATTGTACAACCCTAATTCCAGTGAAGTTGGGACGTTGTGTGAAATGTAAATAAAAACAGACTACAATGATTTGCAAATCCTCTTCAACCTATATTCAATTGAATACACCACAAAGACAAGATATTTAATGTTCAAACTCACTCACTCACTCATCTTCTACCGCTTAGTCCATTTAAGGGTCGCGGGGGGCTGGAGCCTATCCCAGCAGCCATAGAGCGCGAGGCGGGGTACACCCAGGACAGCATGCCAGTCTGTCGCAGCACCACAAACAGACAAACAAACACAGACACACCCACACACACACCTACAGACAATTTAAAGATTCCAATCCACGTAACCTGCATGTCTTTGGATGTGGGAGGAAACCGGAGCACCCGGAGGAAACCCACGCAAACACGGGGAGAAAATGCAAACTCCACACAGAAAGTCCACGGGAATTGAACCCACGACCTTCTCACTGTGAGGCAACAGTGCTAACCACTAAGTCACCGTACTGCGTAATGTTCAAACTGATAAACTTTATTGTTTTTGTGCAAACATCTGCTCATTTTGAAATGGATGCTTGCAACATGTTTCAAAAAAGCTGGGACAGGGGCAACAATGCTCAAGAACACCTGTTTGGAACATTCCACAGGTGAACAGCTTAATTGGAAACAGGTGAGTGTCATGATTGGGTATAAAAGGAGCATTCCCAAAAGGCTCAGCCGTTCACAAGCAAAGATGGGGTGAGGATCACCACTTTGTGAACAACTGCGTGAAAAAAAATAGTCCATCAGTTTAAGAACAATGTTTCTCAATGTTCAATTGCAAGGAATTTAGGGATTCCATCATCTACAGTCCATAATATAATCAGAAGATTCAGAGAATCTCGAGTACTTTCTACACGTAAGCGGCAAGGCCGAAAACCAACATTGACTGCACGTGACCTTCAATCCCTCAGGCGGCACAGCGTTAAAAACCAACATCATTGTGTAAAGGATCTTACCTCATGGGCTCAGGAACAGTTCAGAAACCATTGTCAGTTAACACAGTTCATCTGAAAGGTACATCCAGGTTTTGCAGCAACACATGCTGCCATCCAAGCAACATCTCTTTCAGGATGTCCCTGCTTATTTCTGCAAGACAATGCCAAGCCACATTCTGCACGTGTTACAACAGCCTGGCATCGTAGTAAAAGAGTGGCGGTACTAGACTGGCCTGCCTGCAGACCAGACCTGTCACCCATTGAAACAGAAACCCTGGAATGTTGAACAACTGAAGTCGTACATCAAGCAAGAATGGGAAAGAATTCCACCAACAAAGCTTAAACAATTTGTGTTCTCAGTTCCCAAACGCTTATTGAGTGTTGTTAGAAGGAAAGGTGATGTAACACAGTGGTAAACACACCACTGTTCCAGCTTTTTTGAAACATGTTACAGCATTCATTTCAAAATGAGCAAATATTTGCACAAAAACAATAAAGTTTATCAGTTTGAACATTAAATATATTGTCTTTGTGGTGTATTCAATTGAATATAGGTTGAAGAGGATTTGCATTGTATTCTGTTTTTATTTAAATTTTACACAACGTCCCAACTTCACTGGAATTGAGGTTCTACACTTGAAAATAATACTAGCAAATCATCCATTTTGGATTTACACCTACAAATTAGAAAAGATGCTTTACACAGCTCCATATTTTAGTACGTGATGGAGTAAAAGCCTTCATGGGCAATTCTATCTGGTATGTGTCCACAGAGACTTAAGGCTGTTCTTTACTTATTGACTGGTGCACTTTATTGCCAAACACATCTCACATAGAAGGAATGAGCTTTGGTGTTTGGTGCACAACAATAAACATAAGAGGAATAAAATCAGTTGTATAACTGAAGGAGCATAAGAAGAAATATAGGTTTACCTAAAAAAAAATGGACAGCTATGAAAAAGATGGAATTAGTGGGAACTATGTACCACACTGCCCCCAGAGGTGATGCAGAATTGTCAAGGCAAACAGCTATAGGACCATTTCTGAATGGTGCCCAGGACAACACTGAAGTACAGAAGCACAGCAGTAAAAAAGGCCTTCAGACCTGTACATGACCTGTGTGTGGACAAGAGACAGCTTAGCTGTTGACAGACATGGAATGGCAACAGGAGCTCAGATGGGATAGCAGATTAGTATAAAACCTTTCAACAAGCAAGTATTGCTGCATCCACAACTTCATAGAAATGCCCTGGATCCTGGATGGCAGCCAACCAAGCAGAACACCAGTCAATCCCGACCTCCCAAAAGTAGCCATCTATCTGCCACAGACAGGTAAAACTTGAATGTTCCAGTAGCCATTTCCAGTTGCTGGAGTCCTGAACACTTACACACTGGATCATCCCCAGAGAAGTATGCCAAAACATTATAGCTGACGTTCCCTCACAGTGCCAGTGGTAGGCCTCATCTTAATCTCACTAAATTCATTTAGCACTAAGGGATTATATCAGTACCCAAAGATCTGCTGAAGAGGTAAATGGTTACCATCTATCTCACAATTGTACACTAGCACAGGAAGCACCACGACTCCAACTTGGACCGTCGTTCTCCTATAAAGGTATCAACATCACCTAACATCTCTTTCCAGCGGTTTCATGACTCCATAAGCTCTTCCCGCGTGTCTGTCAAATGCTTGAAACCAGGAGACATGAGTTTTACTGCTGACATATGTGAATCGCTCTACAAGTTCAACACTTTCGTTGCATGCAGATACACTTCAGATGGCCAAATTCAGGATGTTACTGATTGTCAAGACAGCCACAAACCCATACTTAGAGTTTTTTAAATGCTGTAATCAGGGCATCCATTGATTCCAAATCACAGCATCAAAGTCAAAGTCAGTGAGCCATTCCCCTTAGTGACTGCCTTTGTTGCTGGACTCCACAGCCCTACATTCAGTCCATGCAAGCAATGAACAGAGTAGGCTGCAGAACACAGCCCTGAGGAATTCCAGATTTCACTAAGAAGAAAAAGAAATTAATGTACGGTATACAGTCTGTTCTAACAGTAATATATACTGTTAGAACAGACTGTATATATATATATATATATATATATATATATATATATATATATATATATATATATATATATATATAGCTGCAAATTAATTTGCCAACTTTAGTCAATGCAGCAAAAGAGTGCTATCCTATGTTTCAAACACAGGCTGAATGTTGAAGCAGGAAATGTTAACATCTTCCTTTTGTTTCAATGATTTTGAGCTTTTTCAGTTCCCATCATGCACTGCAAAAGTCAAAATGTCAGCAGCCCTGCACTGTATCTGCGTTTTGGCCCAGTTCCACATCTAACACGTGGGAAAGGACAAATGTTAACTGTGATAATGTACAATAAACAACTTGTCTAATAATTAGTATTACTGCAGAGCTGTGATGAACACATCCATCCATCAGTAAATGTGTTTACTGTGTTACTGTACGTGCACTGAATCCCCAGAAGAAACGGTCATCATCTATGAACTCCTGAACAGGAATCAGCTCTTCCTGCGTAGTTCCCTCATCTCGCCAGCTGTCTTTCAGTGCGTGCACACGAGGCAGACGCGCAGGGAGATGAGAGCGTGACACCTCTGACTGCTAGGTTCCTCCAATTGTTAGGCAGGAAGCTGGTTCCATCTCGAGATAAAATACGAAAGTAAACACCAAAAAAGAAGAGAGCAACAAGTACGCCGAGATGCTCACACACCCCGGAGAGAAAGTAGCGCAAAGGTGAAGGTCAGGAAACAACCGAGCTGAGAGAATAACAACAACATGGTGAGTCAGGTTTGTGGTTTAGAGGCTTGAGCGCTCAGGTAGACTGGTATACTGAGGTGAGAGACCCCGTGATGACGCACAGCATCCAGGCATCTGTTCACCATCCACAGGGTTCACACACACACACACACACTCACGCAGATAAACGTCACCACACTGAGCGATACGGGGTTTTCCTGCTGTGTGTTATTCTGTATTGCCATGTGAGTGGGATTGGTGAAGTTGGTACAAATGAACTGAAACGTCACACTAAAAATGGGGCTGGTTCAAAAAAGAATGTTGCAATTTAGGTAATATTAATTATTTTGTACAGTAATTCCAGACATTAAGTTTCAAAATGCTCACAAAAAAAAACACAAGAATGGAAGCATGATGACAAATTTAAAGAAAATCTAACCACATAAATAATGCAAACCAAGAAAATTACAGTAGTTTGTGAAGCACAAGTCACAATTTTTTTTTAACTAGTCTGAGACGTACTCTGACTTAAACAGTGGTCCAACTTATATAACAAAAAAAATCATGCATTATTGTTCATATCTAGACCCACTTAGTTCAATCTAGGATCACCGGGGGGGCTGGAACCTATCCCAGCAGCCATATGGCATGCCTTATTATTATTATTATTATGTTTCAGTGATGCCTTTGTATAATATTTGTATAATATTCTTGCATATGTCTCTCTGATTTCTCCTCCATGATTTATTATACTTCTGCTCTCTCTATGAATCCTCCATGTTAGTTTCTCCTCACACTCTTATTTTGACGTCTGCTCCGTGTGTGTTTTAGTAGCTTTACTTCCGCATCTTCCGAGTTGACGTGCACTGCGTTTTGCCCATTGATTGTTTTATGTACTGTATAACAGTTCCCAGCTCAGATGGTCTGTGTCTCCTCTTCTTGCTCTCTGACATTGTGTCTTTGTGTTTGATCATCCTTTACTGAGCCATGCTGCATTCCCCCGTGTTTTAAGTGTACCCTGCCATCTTTTGGACTGTTCACCTTGTATGTTGATCTACTGTGCTCGAGCATCAGCCGTTTTACTGGTTAACCTGATTTCTAACTTCCTTACAGACACGGTCACATTGACTGTTAACCTGGTTCTGTTTCTACTCAGACAATATTTGTGAATGGACTGTTTCTCTCGTGCCCAGTGAACTGTGTAGCTTTGATGGCTACAAATAAAACCTGTTTGCTTTTATAACTAGTTTTGTCCTCTGTTCAGGGGTCTGTGACTAATGTTGTGTTATTGTGCACGTTGGAAGTCGATAAATCTGAGTCATATTCCAAGGTCTCATCTAAATGTCTCCCTCCTCTCTCCGCAAATGTGTGTCAAACTTTCCTGTCTGATAGACCGGCGTCCTGTCCAGGGTGTACCCTGCCTCTCCAGTCCCTCTGTCACCCTTCACTGGAGTATGTGGGTAGAGAAAATGAATGAATGAATGATATAAATGTGTTCCAGTGCATATGTTTGAGAAAAAGATATCAAGCTTTTTCTGTAATATTTTCATTCTCTAGCTTAGGAGGGGGGATGTCACCAGTTTGCGACCCACTGCCATACTGGGAGCAACACCAAGGTCCACAACTTAAGTCAGGAACAAATGAATTTATTGGATAAAACCACCCATAATAGTGAGCCACCATATTGCTGTGATGTCAGATCAGCAACCTTGCTTTTAACAGATCTTGCCTGAGTTTACGACTTGGAATTCCGACTTGAATGGCTGTTCCATTGCACTTTTCCAAGTCTAAGTGCATTTTGTTCTGAGTACAACAGAACACAGCATAAGCCATTAGCATTACAGGTTCATAAGATACAAGGGTGCATAACACTGGTCAAAAAAAAAAAAAAATTTTTTCTTGCATGGACTTTGAGAAGTGATTTAGGGTCATTTTGGGGGGTTTCTGAATCTGAATCTGGGCTCAGATTTCCTCCACATCACTTTTTTTTTTTTTTTTTTGCAATCTGCATGTTCCCCATTGATGGATTATGCAAAAGTTTCTCATTCACTCATGAGTTTGACACCACTAATTATGCACAAAAGCATCTTAAAAAGCAGAGTTTTTAAACCAGGTTCACAAAAAGTGAACAAGAGCCGTAATATTGTTTATGGTGCCATAGAGGTGTGTGAGACTGCAGCTTTTGCTTCAATGCTTGATACAAGAATTAAGTTTTCATACCTCAAAAACGTGATTGGCAAAAACTAACACCAGATTCAGCGTCCCCAAATGACCCAAAATCCATTGAAAAATTCCATGCAAGAAAAATCATGTTGACCAGTGTTTCTGTGTAGGCTCTCAGTTGTCCAGGTGGTTTCCATAGTAGAAAAGCTTGAATCTTCAACTGGACTGGGTTGCTTGACGTGAGGACATTTCGCTTCAAATCACAGAAGCTTCCTCAGCTAAAATTCTTGCTCTGGTAGTCTGACTTCTGTCTTGACTCTTGTAGAGAAGAATAAACCAGAAGCCAACAAAAGCTGGAGTTTTTAACCTAACCAGACCCCTCCTACCGAGAGGCCGACTGCTATAGGCTAGTGACTAAACAATAGCTCTAATTAGCACCTATTGTGCTCTAGTTAGCACTCTCCTAATGATGGGATGGAAGCCTCCCCTGATGGCTTCCTTGATGACTCTCCTGATGACATGAATGACTCATTACCATGAACAAAAGACTGAAACTGCTTTGACCTTAGTACCCCATTGTAAACTGGGGACAAAGCGTGTCTGAGACCCGCCCCCCGGTTAAGGCTGGGTTTCAACTGTTTTACAAAGAATGCTTCCTTGACACTTCTCTCAAACCATTTCTTCTCTCTGGCTAAGATTTTAACTTCCTTGTCCTCAAACGTGTGGTTAGTGTCTTTCAGGTGGAGATGAACTGCAGACTGAGGTCCACTGGCGACCTCTCTGCGGTGCTGGTATAGCCTCTTGTTTAAAGGTTGCTTAGTCTCACCTATCTATCTGGTCTCTTTGTTTTTTGGGATGGTCCCTGGACAAAGTGCAGAAGTCCCAGAAAACAAAGAGACCAGATAGACAGGAGACGGAGACAAGAAGAAGAGGAGTGTCTCTCCCTTATTTAGCAGGAGTAGGGGAAAAACTACAGAGGATCTTCACACAGCACAAAATCCCAGTTTACTTTAAACCGGTTAACACCTTGAGACAGAAATTAGTTCACCCTAAGGACAGGATCCCTAGTTACAAACAGAGCAATGTAGTGTATTATATCAGATGTCAGGAAAACTGTAATGAACACTACATAGGTGAGACTAAGCAACCTTTAAACAAGAGGCTATACCAGCACCGCAGAGAGGTCGCCAGTGGACCTCAGTCTGCAGTTCATCTCCACCTGAAAGACACTAACCACACGTTTGAGGACAAGGAAGTTAAAATCTTAGCCAGAGAGAAGAAATGGTTTGACAGAGGTGTCAAGGAAGCATTCTTTGTAAAACAGTTGAAACCCAGCCTTAACCGGGGGGCGGGTCTCAGACACGCTTTGTCCCCTGTTTACAATGGGGTACTCAGGTCAAAGCAGTTTCAGTCTTTTGTTCATGGTAATGAGTCATTCACGTCATCAGGAGAGTCGTCAAGGGAGCCATCAGGGGAGGCTTCCATCCCATCATTAGGAGAGTGCTAACTAGGGCACAATAGGCGCTAATTAGAGCTATTGTTTAGTCACTAGCCTACAGCAGCCGGCTTCTCG
The DNA here is from genome assembly GCF_902500255.1 of Thalassophryne amazonica. Lineage (NCBI taxonomy): Eukaryota > Metazoa > Chordata > Actinopteri > Batrachoidiformes > Batrachoididae > Thalassophryne > Thalassophryne amazonica. Next base: position 70,150,206 of record NC_047115.1, read on the forward strand.
GTAGGAAGGGTCTGGTTAGGTTAAAAACTCCAGCTTTTGTTGGCTTCTGTTTTATTCTTCTCTACAAGAGTCAAGACAGAAGTCAGACTACCAGAGCAAGAATTTTAGCTGAGGAAGCTTCTGTGATTTGAAGCAAAACGTCCTCACGTCAAGCAACCCAGTCCAGTCGAAGATTCAAGCTTCTCTGCTATTGACCAGTGTTATTATAAAAATAGTTCTGCCAGTTTTGGCATATACAATAGTGTTCAGAATAATAGTAGTGGTGTGTGACTAAAAAGATTAATCCAGGTTTTGAGTATATTTCTTATTGTTACATGAGAAACAAGGTACCAGTAGATTCAGTAGATTCTCACAAATCCAACAAGACCAAGCATTCATGATATGCACACTCTTAAGGCTATGAAATTGGGCTATTAGTAAAAAAAAGTAGAAAAGGGGTGTTCACAATAATAGTAGCATCTGCTGTTGACGCTACAAACTCAAAACTATTATGTTCAAACTGCTTTTTTAGCAATCCTGTGAATCACTAAACTAGTATTTAGTTGTATAACCACAGTTTTTCATGATTTCTTCACATCTGCGAGGCATTAATTTTGTTGGTTTGGAACCAAGATTTTGCTCATTTACTAGTGTGCTTGGGGTTATTGTCTTGTTGAAACACCCATTTCAAGGGCATGTCCTCTTCAGCATAAGGCAACATGACCTCTTCAAGTATTTTGACATATCCAAACTGATCCATGATATATGCAATATATAGGCCCAACACCATAGTAGGAGAAACATGCCCATATCATGATGCTTGCACCACCATGCTTCACCGTCTTCACTGTGAACTGTGGCTTGAATTCAGAGTTTGGGGGTCGTCTCACAAACTGTTTGAGGCCCTTGGACCCAAAAACAACAATTTTACTCTCATCAGTCCACAAAATATTCCTCCATTTCTCTTTAGGCCAGTTGATATGTTCTTTGGCAAATTGTAACCTCTTCTGCACGTCTTTTATTTAACAGAGGGACTTTGCAGGGGATTCTTGCAAATAATTTAGCTTCACACAAGCGTCTTCTAACTGTCACAGCACTTACAGGTAACTCCAGACTGTCTTTGATCATCCTGGAGCTGATCAATGGGTGAGCCTTTGTCATTCTGGTTATTCTTCTATCCATTTTGATGGTTGTTTTCCATTTTCTTCCATGCGTCTCTGGTTTTTTTATCCATTTTGAAGCATTGGAGATCATTGTAGATGAACAGCCTATAATTTTTTGCACCTGCGTATAAGTTTTCCCCTCTCCAATCAACTTTTTAATCAAACTACACTGTTCTTCTGAACAATGTCTTGAACGTCCCATTTCCTCAGGCTTTCAAAGAGAAAAGCATGTTCAACAGGTGCTGGCTTCATCCTTAAAAAGGGGACACCTGATTCACACCTGTTTGTTCCACAAAATTGACAAACTCTATTATTGTGAACACCCCCTTTTCTACTTTTTTTTAATAATAGCCCAATTTCATAGCCTTAAGAGTGTGCATATCATGAATGCTTGGTCTTGTTGGATTTGTGAGACTCTACTGAATTTACTGGTACCTTGTTTCCCATGTAACAATAAGGAATATACTCAAAACCTGGATTCATCTTTTTAGTCACATAGCACTACTATTATTCTGAACACTACTGTACCATCACTCTATATATATGCAGACAGGTGGGAAAAAAAGTAAAATCAGTTCCTAATTCATATATAAATTTGCCCCCCAGCTGATCTATGCCATGGGACAGTCCCTGTGTTTCAATATTAATTTTCTCACACAAATTGTGATTGAATTATTGTGTTCGCAAAAATTATTCCACACACAGGCAGAATGGATGTTTTTGGGGGATCACTGACCCCACAATGCTGTATAATCTGACCACAAAATCTGACTGCAACATAAGGCACAGGGCACAAAGGGCACAAAGTGTGTTTTAAGCATAACAAGAAATAAACCAATCAAATTGTCACTTGTGCATTACTATCTAGAGGGCAAAATCTGATATGAGAGGATTTCTGGAAAGGAGCATTAGTGGTCCACATGCAATGCACATATGGTGCAGCTGGTTCTGCTGGCCCTTGATGCAGAGCTCACAAACAAATTCTGTAGAAGGACAAGCACCTCATAAGTTGTCACGCCAAGATGTTTGCAGCTCTCATAAAGGTGAGCTAAAAACTGTTCACTCTGACAAAAACTGAAAATGCTTGTTCCACACAGTTGGGGTGCACTTCACCAGTTTGCTCTGCTCCAGATGTGAGCAAATTACTCTTTTCTGTTAAGGTTAAAGAGTGTTATTAGAGTTTATAATGTGCTTTCGTATCAAAGGATGGGTTGTTATGCATCTTAATGGTTAATTAAGTTTCAAACAATGTCTGGACTCCATGTGAAACTGAAAAAACAAGGATTGATCCAGCAGCATTCTAATTTAATAAGTGTTATACAGTCTAACACATCCTAAAGAGTACGCAATATTCACAGAAATGCAATAACCCCCCCCCCCCCCGCCCATCTCTTTTTGTATTTAATTCTAGAATCCTCACCAAACATGTCTCCTTCAGTAAATCACCAAATCAAACAAAATAATACTTAATGACTTTCCAGAGAAAGACATCAGTCTTTGTCTGACGTCTGAACTTACAGGAAAACAACAAAGGATTTTTTTTTTTAAAGAAATCACGGTGATTGAGGCTCAGTTGTAGAGTAGGTTATCCACAGTTCTAAAGGTCAGTGGTTCACTTCTTGACTGCTTCTGTCAAAGTGTAAAACAGAATGTTATGTTTTGGACATTTAAGTTAATTTCTGAACATTTAGTTATCAAGTAACACACAGATGCTCCACTGACTGTAGCTTTTAAATATGACATTCAAAAACAGTCTGTTAGTTCTGACTGAAATATAACTTGTAATTTGTTGTGTCAGCTGTATTTTGTGTTGTATTATGTGTTATTTGTTTGTACTGAACAGTTTGTAGAATTGGATGAACTGTATTGTCGGTCACCTCCTGTGGACATAAATTAGGAGTATTGCTAACTTTGGCATAGTTTCCGTCTGTAGTTTATACAGATGTTCATTAATATGCTCTTTCCCTTTCAAATGAAGAAACTGAAAGTCTAATCCTGTTGAAGATGAATGAGTGACTCCAGAAGAATGTTCAAAACAACTTTCAAAATATTCTGAGGCAGTATTTTAAGTTAACCAGAAACTGTTAATTTTGTCAATGAAAAATGTGACAAAAATATAGCCATCTTTTACTTCATGACTTAACTGTAATCTCAACGTAAATTAAAAAAGATTTTTCAACAATAACTTCATTCAGTCATTCATTTTCTACACCCGCTTACTCCAGTCAAGACTCACAGGGGGGTGACCGTATCTCAGCAGTCATAAGCCAAGAGGCTGGGTACAACCTGGCTAGGATGCCAGTCTATCGCAGGACCACATATAGACAAATTAACACATTCACACCTACGGCCACTTAGACTCACCAATTCACCTAACCTGAATGTCTATGGAAGGAAGCCATAGCATCTGGAGGTAAACAACATGAACACAAGGAGAACATGCAAACTCTACACACAAAGATCAGATAAGGAGCGATCCCATGACCTTCTTGGTGAGAAGCAGTGCTAACCACTAATCCACTGTACTGCCCATAATAATTTCAACAAATTCTTAAATTGTTGTGCACTTATGGCTAGAAATCATATTAAATTCCATACAAGAGGAAAAATGACCTAGATTAAGGTTAAACATACAGCACCTGCACCAGGCCTTGTATCTCACAATCTGTCCGGCCCCTTGCGGTTTGGATCCGTCAATCCTGCAGTCCAATGTGATGTCATTTGTATCTCGGACAGAGAGAAAAAGACCAGAATCAGCCAGCTGGAAAAACTACACCTAAGGTATAATTCATCAGGAGGTAAGTCAACAGGAAAATGGAAAAATTGCTAAAGTGATCGCCAGCCACTAGCCCTAAGCTTCACTAACAGACCCATAATTTAGATAAAGTTGAGGCCAAGACCTATTCTGTTACAAATAAAATGAATTTAAAATGATAGGAAACATAGTACCACACTATGCCAGTATCCTAGCCATAGGAGAGGTAGATGAGTCTTAAGTCTGGACTTGAAATTCTCCACAGAATATGACTGATTTATTGAAGCAGGGAGATCATTCCACAAAACAGGTGCACCATAAAAGAAGGCTCTGTGGCCTGCAGACTTTTTAATCACCCTCAGGACACAAAGTAGTCCTACACCGTGAGAGCACACAGCCTGGGCCGGTACGTAGGGTTTGAATATGTCAGCTAAGTAGGGAGGTGCTAGTCTGATCTATAGATAGATAGACTTTATTACGCCCATGATTAATCACAAAGTAGACATGTGAACTAGAAATTGGGGGGGACAAAGTGTGAGGCCCACAGGGCCGAAGCCCATAGGCCAGGGGTCTGGGGGCCGCTTTAGACCCCCAGAAGCCAACGGTTTCTAGATAAGCTCAGATGCATTCTGAGCATCCAGAACAGTAATTTTAATGTTTTGAGAAGATCATAAAGTGGACACCATTTGACTTATGCAATTTGAAACTGTGGATATAAGTACTTTATTGAGAATAGCCAGCACTGATTTTATTAACATCCTGGTGTAAATAAGGTATCACCACATGTGTAGAACGCAAAAACAATGATAGGTTGAGTTTTCATTAAAAAAAACAACTGCAATGTGGTAAAATGTATTCATAAATATGAAAGAACAGGCTCCTAATAATTATTAACTATCACATACTGTATTTTTTTTCTCAAGATTTGTTTTTGCATAAGTTTGAAAAACAACAGATCAGAAGTTTAGGATAAATTACTTATCATGAATTTAATTTTCGAAGTGGCACTAATGACAACACTCATACTGAACATAATTTCGCTTGCATAGACTGATTTAGGAGATCAAGCAATAATTGCAGATGGGCTTTCTGAGGTCCCAGATAGCTTTTCTGATTTCCTTTTCTAACTTTCAGAATTTAGTAAATTATCACATGGTCCTTTGCTACTTATGTGTAGACACTAGTCCCTAGAGGCAACTATTTTTGGTTTCAAATCTGGGCAAATGCAGTCCCAGAAAATTCCGAATGTGACAAACAAGAAACGTGTTGTAAACAAGTCATTCATTCATTCATTCATTCATTCATTCATTCATTCATTCATCTTCTACCGCTTAGTCCATTTAAGGGTTGCGGGGGGCTGGAGCCTATCCCAGCAGCCATAGAGCGTGAGGCGGGGTACACCCAGGACAGGACAGTCTGTCGCAGGGCCACAAACAGACAAACAAACACAGACACACCCACACACACACACCTCGGACAATTTAAAGATTCCAATCCACCTAACCCGCATGTCTTTGGATGTGGGAGGAAACCGGAGCACCCAGAGGAAACCCACGCAAACACGGGGAGAACATGCAAACTCCACACAAAAAGGCCATGGGAATTGAACCCACAACCTTCTCGCTGTGAGGCAACAGTGCTAACCACTAAGCTTCAAGTCAGTGCTACTAAAAATACAAACTTGCAGAAACAAAGATACTATTCTGACATGGTTTGCACATAAGACTGACATGGTTTGCACATAAGACTGACATAGCATGTTTCAAGTACACATATATATGTCAGAAGGTGGGGGGACATACCATATTCTGTCCCCCCTTGTTGAAAAGGTGGGGGAGACATGTCCCCCCATCCCCCACCAAATTGCGCCCATGGACAGCACTAATTTAAAGACATTGAGGTTATTGCCTGAAATGGACACCGTTATTGTTAGGTTGACACAAACTTTTTCAAACATGTAATGTGACATTAAGTTGACATCTTTGAAGATTTTGTTCAATGTACCACTTGTCAAATTCCATTTAAATAGGTGAGTGTGTGCTTTATACCTAACACGCACTCAGGCCTGACCTAAGAACCTGACACCCCTGGGCGCCGTAAATCAAAACACACTGACACATTTTCAGGTGGCAGAACCAGGTCACTGCTGCAGTAGATGACAAAGAAAGACAACACAATAGCGAGTCACAAGAAAGACACTGCTGCACAAACTGAACTAGCCACTTATGTTTATGAGTCACGGCTCTGGCGAAACAGGACACAGAACAATAGAGAGTCTGTGTGTGAGCCTGAGACAGGTTTCACAGTAAGACGTGCTGCAGTCACCTGCTCTGGCACTGGCAGCCAGTTATTATCTACGTAACGCCCGTTGACATGACGGGAGCGGATTCTTTTAAGCTGTGAAACATGTGGAGCATCTCTGCGTGTGGTTGGTCTATCAAGGGGTGACATCTCTACCTGCAGGTATCAGTATGTGGCTCGAATATGAGCGTGACGCTGACCTGTTTGTGCAGCCAACAGGATGTCACTGACACAGTTAGGTAACCGCTGAATGAAGGCCAGACGAAGACAAACGCACACAGACAGAATAACGGAGAGATCGGTTTGCACTTGTCACAGCAAATTTTCTTCAATGCTTCAATTAGACAGGAATTTCTTGGCACCTCAGGGATTGTGTTCCCCACTGTGTGACTGAGAAAAGAGAAATGTGTCTAGAAATGAGCAAGTTTTAGTCTAAAAATGTTTGCCTAAACCAAATCGCCCACCTGGAAATGAATATAAGACATGCTGAATGAGCAAGGACAGCAAGAAGGACATGGGATCACTTCCCACCTGGTCCTATCTGTGTGGTTTGCATGTTCTCCCCGTGTTTGCGTGGGTCCTCTCCAGGCACTCCGGTTTCCTTGCATTTCCAAATGCAAAATGTACTTAAATTGACTGTATGTGTGCCGCCGAGTGTGGATGTGGACTAGTGTCCTGTCCAGGGTGTATCCTACCTCATGCCATATGACTGCTGAGATAGGCTCCATCACTACTTTTCTTAGTACTCAACAAAAATATAAACGCAACACTTTTGGTTTTGCTCCCATTTTGTATGAGATTAACTCAACGATCTAAAACTTTTTCCACATACACAATATCACCATTTCCCTCAAATACTGTGCACAAACCAGTCTAAATCTGTGATATTGAGCACTTCTCCTTTGCTGAGATAATCCATCCCACCTCACAGGTGTGCCATACCAAGATGCTGATTAGACACCATGATTAGTGCACAGGTGTGCCTTAGACTGCCCACAATAAAAGGCCACTCTGAAAGGTGCAGTTTTGTTTTATTGGGGGGGATACCAGTCAGTATCTGGTGTGACCACCATTTGCCTCATGCAGTGCAACACATCTCCTTCGCATCATCCGTGAAGAGAACACCTCTCCAACGTGCCAAATGGCAGCAAATGTGAGCATTTGCCCACTCAAATCGGTTACAACGACGAACTGGAGTCAGGTCAAGACCCCGATGAGGACGACGAGCATGCAGATCAGCTTCCCTGAGACAGTTTCTGACAGTTTGTGCAGAAATTCTTTGGTTATGCAAACCGATTGTTCCAGCAGCTGTCCGAGTGGCTGGTCTCAGACGATCTTGGAGGTGAACATGCTGGATGTGGAGGTCCTGGGCTGGTGTGGTTACACGTGGTCTGCGGTTGTGAGGCTGGTTGGATGTACTGCCAAATTCTCTGAAACGCCTTTGGAGACGGCTTATGGTAGAGAAATGAACATTCAATACACGAGCAACAGTTCTGGTTGACATTCCTGCTATCAGCATGCCAATTGCACGCTCCCTCAAATCTTGCGACATCTGTGGCATTGTGCTGTGTGATAAAACTGCACCTTTCAGAGTGGCCTTTTATTGTGGGCAGTCTAAGGCACACCTGTGCACTAATCATGGTGTCTAATCAGCATCTTGATATGGCACACCTGTGAGGTGGGATGGATTTCTCAACAAAGGAGAAGTGCTCACTATCACAGATTTAGACTGGTTTGTGAACAATATTTGAGAGAAATGGTGATATTGTATATGTGGAAAAAGTTTTAGATCTTTGAGTTCATCTCATACAAAATGGGAGCAAAACCAAAAGTGTTGCGTTTATATTTTTGTTGAGTATATATTTGTAAAGATGCTATTAACATCCCATGACCCCCATTGCCTGACTACATTTTTCCTGCTTCCAACACATCACCTTTGAGGTCAACATGTTAACTTGCTGCCTAATCTATCACACCCAGTGACAGCTGCCATTGTAATGAGATAATGTTTTCCACTTCACCTGTCAGTGGTCACAGTGTTATGGTTGATTGGAGTATTAGGCAATGCAAACCCGGTATGAAGTGAACAGAACACACACTGACATAAGGAAGATTTGACTCCTTTGTATTTGCCTTATTGATCCTTCCAACCCAAGGCCTCACCAGACATTTCTGTTGTCTGTTTTCTGTCATTTGAGAACAAGTGCCAACAAGCAAAATAAAGTTTCCTCTGTATCCCTTATGTCTGTTACCCAAAACAGCACAAAAAATAGAAATTAAGCAAACATCAAGCAAAATAAAAGTTGATAGTTTGCAATGTGCACTCTCACTTCTAATATGGCAGCATCCTTCACCTGCAACATCATATCAATTGAATGTACTGGTTGTGGTACTGCAGGTCTATGCATTTACCATGTTCTGGAACTGCCCTGAGTAGGAAGGTATTTGCTGCATGTTTTTCTCTTTTATTTAGCCATTCCGGTTGCTGTGGTCCTCATCACTGAGGGACCTGCATGCAGTCAGCTACCTTCAACTGCTGGACTCATCTTCTAAATAGTGCAGTCTGCCTTTAGTTTGGTATAATCTGGTGACTGAGACAGCTCATAGAATGAATTTTTGCAGAGTCAGTAAATACAACTGCATCCTCAGCTTTAAAAGTCTGGATTGAAGTTTGACATATGACCAGTGAAACTCTTATTTTGAACTATGTTGACATCTTTGAAAATAATTTTCAGTTATTCTTTTAAATATTATTTTAAAGAGGAATGAAAAGTATTCCTTTTGCTTTGCATGTGATTTATGAAGTTTTGTTTGATTGTGTGCTGGATCAATGCACCACATGGACAACATGGGGTAGCTTGCCTTCCTTCACAATGCAAGTGATACTCCTGATCTGTCTCCTTAAGCAGCTGCTCATATGACACAAAAAGGTTCCAGCTGTACTAAAAGACCCTAAAGAGTTGGATCTTCATTCTCCTGCAAAGATATCAGCAATGCCAAACACCTCTGATCAGTGACCTCATGACTTCTTAAGCTCTTCCCAGGCTTCTCCCAATCTGACAGTCCAAGGACCCCAAGACATGAATGTTACTGCCAGAATAAGTAAACATCTCAAACAGTTCAACTCTTTTGTCAGCACACAGATATACTTTTGAGGGCCTAGTCTGGGAAGTCATTGAAATCCTTGATCTTAGTCCTGATCCAAGGCAACCACAAATCCAGACAAGCTAATTCTTCCCTCAGTGTCACAAATGCTGCAATCAGGGATAGACATGGGCCGATAACCGGTTTCACGGTATACCGCGGTATGAAAAAGCCACGGTATCAAAACCACTAAAATATTCCGTTATACCGTCCCAACGGTATGAGCGGGTTATGAGAATTCTTGACAGGCAGAATGAAGGCAGCCACTGCTGCCCTTCCCGCTGGCATGCACCTCTGTCTCTGTTTATAAACAGGCAGCTAACGTTAGCTAGCTCTGCATCATGGCTGAAGGAGGCGAAGCCTGCACTGAACTTTTCCCAAGTCGGCTTTTTCATTTTATTTTCCACGGAATAGCACTTCAAGCCAAAAACAGTGGCAACAAAGCACCACAGCTATGGCCTGTGTTGGATGCAGAGCAATTCAAGATACCCACAAAGGATTACATGGAAGGAGTAAATTTTATACCATCTTTGAAACCACTGAGAAGTACAAGCGGTGGATTCGAGTCGTGCTTGTGGTCGACAAAATTTCTCCCACAAACATGTCAAGAAGGACAAATACATGTATTCCAAGCACTTTCTTGGAATATATATATCAATATTGAGCATCCGGACCTCCGGACGTAATTACAGCCACGTTTCTCCCTAAGCAAGTAAGTCATGTTTCCCACAGAAGAGTGACTATCATTTTGGTATTTTCTCTAAAGTTATCAGTGGTATAGTGCTCGTAGCGGTAGACATCACATCAATTAGTGCACCTGAATCACGTGCGCTTCATATGCAAATAGCCATAATGTTGTTAAAGCACATTTTAAAGCTATACATAATACTGTGAAACCATAAGACTGTGGTATTTTTGCCCACGGTTATCATACCGTCCAAATCTCATACTGGCCCATGCCTAGTCAGGGTATCCACTGATTCCACGAACACCACATCATCATCCGCAAAGTCAAGTTTGGCAAACCTTTCTTCACCAACAAAAGCACATACACTGCTTTCCAAATTTCCACCAAACACCCAGTCCATGCAAGCATCTACCCCATACAGTAACAGCCAAAATCATCCCTCAGAAACACTAGGTTTTCTGGAAAAATTCAGGTTTTCTCAGTGCAGCACTTACGGTACCTGTGTATCGGCTAGTGAAGATGTCCTGCAACTTCTTGGGGATCCCATGATTTCTCAGGATATCCTAGCGAGCAGAGCGCACAATCAAATCAAATGCTTTGTGACATCAACAGAGGCTACAAAGAAGCACTGCTGATATTTTCGTCATCACAGTCATATGATTGAAATTATGCCCTAGTTACTGAACTGTAAGTGGTTCGAATAATGAATGATGGAATTATAAAACAAAACTGAATAGTAAAATTATTCCCCATTTGTGAAACTGTGTGTTATGTGGCCCAACACCAGAGGGCGCCCTGCCTGAAAGCGGGCTTCAGGAACCAGAGGGCGCAGCCGCCTTCCTGGAACCCTACGGACAGCTGTCATTCATCACACCTCATCAGCTGTCATTCACCTTCTCCATAAAAGCCTGGCAGTGACACCACATCCCTGCCGAGAAATCGTCTTATCCGACAGGTAACTTTCTCAGCCTATCTCTGTGCCATACGCACGTATTGGATGCTAAATTGTTTGCAGTCATAACCTGCTGTAACTGACAGCTTGGAGCTGGTGTGTTAGAAATTTGAAGGAGTCGGCAATTCCGCTCCTAAATTTCTTAGTGTTTCAGTAGGCACTGCACGAACTTGGTTTTCCTGCTACCTGAGAGTGAAGGATGTGTCACTCCAGAAAGAACTGTGAGTGTGCTGAACTGTTTGCTGGGTGTGCACACACCCACTTGATCTGTCTGTGCTTCCTGCCAGCAGTACCCGATCCAACAGCTGGAGGCAGTGGCCACCTGGGGACTCAGGACTTGGCTCCGGTGTATTGCAGGTCTCCGCTGGCAGTGGAAATCGTGTGGGGACCGACTCTTCTCTGGACAGGCGTCTCCTATCCTCGAGCCTGCCCACACGTCACCAACTGTTTAATTGACTGTTATCTAAAGTTTCTGTATACCGTTGTGCACATTTCACAACATTAAATTGTTATCTTTTGCATTTCCATTGTCCGTTCCTTTACGACCCCTGTTGTGGGTCCGTGTCACTGCACTTTCCCAACACTGTGTATGTGCTATTGGTTTGGTGGCTACACTGGCTCATGTTAAGATTATTTATCAGCAAAGTAATGTATTCTCCTAATATGTATTGATTAATGTCAGGTTGCTGCCTCGTTCATAGTTTTGTTCTACAGTTTAACATTGCAGCTGCCATGTCAAATATTCATGTGTGAATAAGCACCTCACACAGTGACAAGATGACAACACCTCCCAGTTCAAAAGTCCATGTCAAATGTTTGCGAAACACAAAATGAAACAGTGAAACAGTGGTTTCAGGTTTGTGTTCATCCTGAGAAAATACGAAAATATTTTCAAAATTAATCATTAGCTCCAGAGCTTGTGATCCATGAGGAACATTTACAAATGACTACCAAATGTTGGTGGTTAATTACTTCCAGATTCACTTCATTTATGAATTCTATCAGTGAAGTTTGAAGCAACATCATCAACAGAAAGTCTATAGTATAGCCAAGTGGCCTCTGTGTGCGTGCATGCATGTGTATGGATCCAATCACGCAGAAACCGAGTAGAACTGACATTTGCCGTTTATGTTTATTTATTTTGGGTTCAAGGATGAATGCTGTGAAAATGGAAAGTTGATAGGGCAAATAGTTTTGGAGATATTAGCCATTTTAGCTAACCAGTAAACAATGGATGTTGTGCTGTAATGCACCATGAGGTTTTGGGGTTTTAAATGTTGCTATTGTTGTTCATGATAGTTTCAATTTCTTTAGTCAGGTCAGTTGTCATGTTGCTGTTACCATGAGTGAGAAGTGTACTGCGTTTGATGTCTTCTGCCACGTCTCTGTTTCTGCATGCCTGAAATTAGAACTACCTGCTTGTGGCAGAATGTGGAAAAGACAAAACCTCTCTGTGTGGGCATGTAACTTCGATCATGGAGAAACTGAGGACAGCTGGCATTTGCCGTTTGGTATGCTTATGTCGTTTGGGTCAAGAATGAATGTTGCCTAAACGAAACGTTGATAGGACTAATATTTTTGGAGAAGCTACAGGTATTAGCTAATGTTGCTAACTACATTCTGGACTCACACACCATTCCAGCAGGGGTTAGTAAACTACCTTTATATTTAAAGCGTGAGTGAGTGTGCGGGTGCATGTGTGCATGCATGACTTTATTTAGTAAGTTCAATGTAAGTACATAATATAAGTGTAAATATGTTAAAAAATACATGGATGACAAGAAAATGAAAACACTGATTTCCATCGTGGTTCTTTTAAAAATCAAATAACAAAATAGAATAAATAGATTAATAAATTAAACATAGCAAGATTTTCTCTTGACTGCAACAACTGATGGTCCTCACAGCTCTTCAATACCATTAATCTACATTTTGTATCCTGTAGCTGGTGTGCAGGTGTTTGCTTCAAATATGAAGTCACACAAAATGTTCCCTTTTATTTATTTTAGGAATGCGATGGAGAAATGTATTCCCTAACATTTTATTTGGGTTAGTTGAGTTCAGACATCCATGCACACCTGGGAATGACATCATTATGTACAGACACCTGATAAGGACGTTAGTCAACAAATGAAATGACCTGTTGCATAAGAGTCTGGCTGATTGAGGCCATGACACATGCCCAGAAATGCACACACAGGCACAAACTGGGCCACAAGTAGTTAATGATTACAGGGGTAATGTGACAGGTCATGTTATTGCACCTGTTATATCAAGGATAGCCGAATTCCCACCCGTTTCTCACAATCCGTCATTGTTTTTGAAGGTCTGTATGACTTTCGGTTAGCTGTGGTTGGTTGCTGTTACTCACTTCAGTCATATGCTTTGGTTGTATTTGTCAGCGTGACGTTTAGCCATAAATGTGGAAGATCTGTAATTGATATGTACATTTACCACAATAACTGTGACAACTCTTCAAACACACTGACGGGCTGCTGAGGAAGCCTGGAATTCTTCAAACATACACACAAGGTAAAATAAAATTTCTGTAGTGTTGACATCACAGTCTGGACCAAAGTTCTTTACCAGTTTGATTAACGCCTGTGCACATCGCCGCCACACTTGGCAGTATCGGTTGTTCCTAATAAAGCTGAAACATTCCGTTTTAAACCTGTGACATTTTAAAATTGACAAGATGGAAAGAGGAATAGAGAAATGAGGGAGGAGACAGGTGTACACTATAACACAGTCAGTCCCCAAAACACCAGCAGTGGAATTACAAGCTGGTTAATCAGCAAACTGGAGTTTGATTTAGTGAGGCCAATGGTGACTTAGTATTAAACACACAACCGCAGTGACCAATGTGCAATACATATATATATATATATATATATATATATGTATTGCACATTGGCACGCTCTCCAGCGCCTAAAAGGATCGAAGCCCGGCGCTTCTGGACTCACTTTACCGCCAAACACCCCCCCAGGTGGACACGACAAACCGACTCTCTGCGAAGGATAGAAGAGGTGAGGTAAGTCAGCAGTTACAAGCAATATCCTTCAAAAGGCACACACTATCAGCAACACATTCAGGTCTGTATTTAAGCTTTATGTAAATGAGCAGCTTCTCACAACAGGTGGAGGATCAGTTGTCCACATGCCACAGCAGTGAGAAGCGAGCTGCACAATTCTCATCACAATTCAAATATACTGCGTAACAAAATACCAAGTTACTATCAACAAGTAGTTAAACAATTAATCACCTCTGATGTGTGCTGACAGCATGTGTCCCTCACCCTTCCTGCTTCACAGGCACGATGTGTCAAACCCAGGCACGGTCCTCAGCGTCTCACAAACGAACATCACAAGGTCGAGTTCCCGGCAATTCTGCTTGAATCACAGATGGCTTAAATGCAGAACGCCATCTAATTATCTGCTTCAGCTGAAAGTCTTTAAGGTTGCATGTGAGCACCATCCACAGGTGCTGCACATAATGTTGATGACTCCACAGACAAATCAGTTTTCATACCACCTGGAGAGCAAAGAAAAGAAAAGAACACCAAAATGTCCAGCCACACCCCCCCCAACACACAACAGGACATTTATTTTTAGACAAAATAACATGGAAATCTGTACATTTTTTTTAAGTCTGGTAGATTATTTATATCTCATTTCAACTAGAAAAACAGACAATGTAAATAAATACAAATGTTTATTATAAATGCAACAGGAAATAATTTAACAATGACTGCAGTGATTGTAAAGTAAGTTCTGTAAGTTCTGTGACATAAACCTCTTGATGAATTTTTTTTTAATGCTTATTTCAACTTGTAATTTTGACAAAATATGTAATTGCCTTTAATGTTGTTATCAGGACAGAGTCATTTCTAAAATATGAATTTGAGCACAATAAGTGGAGAGCTTCTACTTGTGCAAATGTCTTTTGACTTTGATTCATGGACATTTTTAATGATCCGTTCATTTATTGTTAAAATATAAAATGAAACAGCTTTTTAAAAAATAATAGAGTTTTGCCGGTAATCTACAGATGTCTCTTGAGCTTGAGTCCCCTTGGCTGTTGGATAGTGTAGTTTTAAAATGACTGGAATTGGTAAGTGGCATACTCCCAGTAGTTGCATGGTTGTCTTAGTTAGTTGGTTGTCTTCATACTATATTTTTGTGCCACTGATTTGGCCTACAATGTTTTTGTCATGGGTTGAAAAGGTTTCTGCAAAGTAAAGCATCTACCATATTTTCATTGTATGTGAATTTTCTGGGAGCTAGCTTCTGTCCTTCAGCCAAGCTGCTGTTTTAATGGAACTTAACGTATACTAATACTAGCTTGTTTATACTGGGTAGGTTTCCTTATGGACCACAAAGCCTACAGGTTCCAGTCCCCCGTGTGGACCTGATGATGGACTGTCAACTTCAACAGAGATTGTGGTAGGAGGCGTGAGGCTCTGCAGCCAGTGCAGGCTCATGTAGACCAGTGTGTTCTGTTGTATTGTTATTGTTTATGCGTCTAAACTGTCCACAAACAACGTGGGGCAATGCAGATTATATGAAGGGTGAATCTTGCAGCTGCTGAATTTGACAGTACAGGCTCATATCCGATACTACACTCAACAAAAATATAAACGCAACACTTTTGGTTTTGCTCCCATTTTGTATAAGATGAACTCAAAGATCTAAAACTTTGTCCACATACACAATATCACCATTTCCCACAAATATTGTTCACAAACCAGTCTAAATCTGTGATAGTGAGCACTTCTCCTTTGCTGACATAATCCATCCCACCTCACAGGTGTGCCATACCAAGATCCTGATTAGACACCATGATTAGTGCACAGGTGTGCCTTAGACTGCCCACAATAAAAGGCCACTCTGAAAGGTGCAGTTTTGTTTTATTGGGGGGGATACCAGTCAGTATCTGGTGTGACCACCATTTGCCTCATGCAGTGCAACACATCTCCTTCGCATAGAGTTGATCAGGTTGTCAATTGTGGCCTGTGGAATGTTGGTCCACTCCTCTTCAATGGCTGTGCGAAGTTGCTGGATATTGGCAGGAACTGGTACACGCTGTCGTATACGCTGGTCCAGAGCATCCCAAACATGCTCAATGGGTGACATGTCTGGTGAGTATGCCGGCCATGCAAGAACTGGGACATTTTCAGCTTCCAAGAATTGTGTACAGATCCTTGCAACATGGGGCCGTGCATTATCCTGCTGCAACATGAGGTGATGTTCTTGGATGTATGGCACAACAATGGGCCTCAGGATCTTGTCACGGTATCTCTGTACATTCAAAATGCCATCAATAAAATACACCTGTGTTCTTCGTCTATAACAGACGCCTGCCCATACCATAACCCCACCGACACCATGGGCCACTCGATCCACAACATTGACATCAGAAAACCGCTCACCCACACGACGCTACACACGCTGTCTGCCATCTGCCCTGAACAGTGTGAACCTGGATTCATCCGTGAAGAGAACACCTCTCCAACGTGCCAAACGCCAGCGAATGTGAGCATTTGCCCACTCAAGTCGGTTACGACGACGAACTGGAGTCAGGTCGAGACCCCGATGAGGACGACGAGCATGCAGATGAGCTTCCCTGAGACGGTTTCTGACAGTTTGTGCAGAAATTCTTTGGTTATGCAAACTGATTGTTTCAGCAGCTGTCTGAGTGGCTGGTCTCAGACGATCTTGGAGGTGAACATGCTGGATGTGGAGGTCCTGGGCTGGTGTGGTTACACGTGGTCTGCGGTTGTGAGGCTGGTTGGATGTACTGCCAAATTCTCTGAAACGCCTTTGGAGACGGCTTATGGTAGAGAAATGAACATTCAATACACGAGCAACAGCTCTGGTTGACATTCCTGCTGTCAGCATGCCAATTGCACACTCCCTCAAATCTTGCAACATCTGTGGCATTGTGCTGTATGATAAAACTGCACCTTTCAGAGTGGCCTTTTATTGTGGGCAGTCTAAGGCACACCTGTGCACTAATCATTGTGTCTAATCAGCATCTTGCGTTTATATTTTTGTTGAGTGTAAATAGAGGGAGGAAAAGTGAACTCTTGCAGTATACTTAGTTGGGAGGCAATAATCTGCTCCTTATTATTGTTAAGAGAACTTTTCTTTCTTAATAACAAGGAGTCACAGTCACTTTTTTTTGAGTGACTGTGACTTAAAGTTGTCTTATTTACTGTTAAACAATACACAGTAGCTTGCATATGATACTTTTGGCTGGATTTAAACATTGTTTATTCCTGGTTTATGACCTGATTAAATTTCTTTGTTAAATTATGTTTTCAGATGCCAAAAAATAAATGTATTTGATCTTTGTATTTTTAATCACTCTTTTAGATTTACTGTTGTATACTGTATTTTGCAATTGGTGCAAATTACTTACTTCAATTCTGACACATTTCTCACATTTATAGTGGCAAATATAGAATATAAATGATCAGATAGAAAGTATAGATCTATCTGTTGTTATGGTGTTAAAAATGTTAATAACCGGGGCGCAATGCACGGGTTTGATGATGGGCAAAAAACACAGTCTACCCACTTCAAAAATGTAGACTACACCACTGTATATATGTATAGAGAGAGAGAGAGACAGACACACACATACGTGTGTGTGTGTGTGTGTGTGTGTGTGTGTGTGTGTGTGTGTGTGTGTGTGTGTGTGTGTGTGTGTGTGTGTGTGTGTGTGTGTGTGTGTGTGTGTGTGTGTGTGTGTGTGTGTGTGTGTGCATATTTGTTTCCCAGTGTGCAAAATGCAGGTGGATTCAGTCTTCTCTTCTCTTCTCTGTGCTGTTTTTTTTTTTCACACTCAAGTGGAAAAATACACTGGTATGTACAAGCAAAGAAAGACAGAAAAACAGGTGCTGATTCATACTCTTTTATGACTGCTCTGACAGAAGAGCACAAAGCTGTGCTGAAAGGCCTGAGGACAGGGCAGGAGCACACACACACACTTTCACACAAACCAAACTGTTTTCTTCAACCTGATGAATGCCCAGTTAACCCCACTTACTGATAAAATCACAAAATACATCTGTGTGCTGAACTGATGGTGCAATAAAAAGACAGTAGAATTTTAATCTGTATAAATGAGCAGACAGCCTGACGTATGCACACACACACACACACACACACACGATACAGCAGGTTATTGAGATGAAGACTAGGCACCTAAGTGGCTCTACTCTACTCTTTTCTACTCTCCTATTTTACTCTTCCTTTTTAGATATTTAGATATACCTTTATATACTGGCATAGTTCCACCTTAGAATTGGAATATAATATATAAGATATACCTTACTGAATTTTCATGTTTGCACATGCATGAAATTCTAATTGTCCAATTATATTCATTAATATTTCTTTTAATAATTACAGCATGCATGTTTTTTGTTTTTCATATAGAAATCCGTCCCTCAGGTTTCTTCATGTCCCTAACCCGAACCCTCATGTCAAAATGCAATTCCAAAGTGATATTTTTGCAAATCCATCGCTGCGTTTCCACCTTTGTAGGTTGGAATGAAGGTGCCACGTCAATATATTTTCTGACCTTTTCAACTCAATACTGCAGGCCCATATTTTCTTTGTAGTCTTGTTGTAATCGTCCAACAATAGATACGTGCTTGAAGAAGTTGCGTGTGTTATTGCAGATGAATGCATAAAGCGTGGTCGCACATTTGACAAACATGAATCACCTTCAGAAATACCACAAATCAGCCACATTCATTTTATAAAATGATGTAAATCCTGTTGAAACAGGATGTCAGATAAAGAAATATGACTATAAGGCGCAGCCCTGAAAGGATAAGAGATGTGTGTTGTGGGCGTTGTCTGATGAGATGACAGATGATATACCGCTCTGGCACAGTGCCAGCCGCTCAGGCACTGCGAGCAATTACTCTGCGTCAAAGACAAAGGGTTTTGGTTTTTTTGTTGTTGTTTTCTCCAGCCATTTTGTTAACAAGCACATCACGAAATTCAGTAAACAAGTTTAGAAAGGTAAACTCCATAAAGTCAGCAGATGAAGAAAAGTGAAAAACTGAATTTTATCATATCGAAAGACTGCAGATGTACTGGATAGAGGTGGGCAGATCGATCCTAATATCGATACCAACACTGGTATTGATATTGAACGATCCTCATGTAAAAAGATCGATACTCAAGCTTTTTCTCTCTCCCGCACACACTGACTGCTGTGGACGCAGATTCATCAAAGTGTACTCTCTGTCTGTAAGAGCAGCGCTGCACTGTGTCACACAACACGGAGCAGCGCACCCTCCCCCCCTCTGGTCTTTGTTGTTGTGCCATCACGTGGCTCAGCGGCACCAGCCAATTTTGTTGTGGTGTGCTAATTTTGTCAGCCCTCTACCTCAAGAGAATTTAAGTTGTGTTAAGTGATATATTTTTTAAACAAAAATGTTGATTGTGATAATAAAGTATTTTGTTGTCACGTACAATGTTTGGCGAAATTCTATCCTCGGTCTTTTGGATCCTTTGGCTCTATGAAGCTTAAATATGAAAAAGTATCCGGATTGTTATCGATATCGGCGATATTGGGCCTGTATTTACTTGGTATCGGATCAATACCAAAATCCCCAGTATCGCCCACCTCTAGTACTGGTCAAACCTTCTATGATGTCACCTATCGGTTTCTGAAGAGCAGGTTTGAAGCTCAAATGCGATGGCTCCAAACAGCATTTCGGTAGTGCCTGATTTCGCCTAACTCCCAGCCATCCCATAAATGGGTAAAGGGGTGGAGCATAGGCAAGACCAGTGAGACTTGGGTGGGATGAATGAAGCCCACCTATCTTGAAGTGACCAAACTAGATAAAGCTAACAAGGTAAACAATCTGGGTGTGGGTGTTTGATGAATGCATGGTTTTTTCAGACTGGACAGTGGATCTAATGTGGCTATTCAACAGAGTGTCCTTCCTTTCCAAATAGCAAATTGGGGCACGTTTTGAAGTATCATAGTAACATCTTGAGCCATCTTTGTCAATCCTGAACAAACTTGGTATATGTAGCCGTTATGGCCATTATCTGCATCAGATTTGAAATCAGGATCCAATTTTTGAACTATTCAAAAATTTCATCACGATTCTCAAAATCATTGATAGGACGTGATAACTTCAGGGTATGCATAGTCTTAATGTCTTCAATCATGTTCAAACTTCTAGAAATGGAGTATTCATAGTGACTACTGCTTGAAACTTGTTTGATCATGCTCCATTGTGGTAAAAATGTGAAGCTGAAGCAGCGTTTGCAGTTTTTTTTATCATGTCTGGCCAAGAGCACAGCTCCTTTCTTTTGTTTTTGGGCAGGTTTCCAATTCTGCCCTTTATAAGGGTTATTAAATACCATGACTTGTATATTGCCACCATCACCAGGCCACCAACAGAGACTTATTAGTGCTAATGGTGGTAGCATCCAAATTAAATAATGCTAAACTTTCACTCAATGGACATACTGGAGCATCAACTTCTTAGGTTGCATGTTAGCACAATAAACCACACAGCATGCCATATAACCTCAGATATTTGTAATAAAATCCTCAGAAAGAAAAGGCATAATTAAATCAGCAGCAGCTAGCAGTCAAAGCTTAGCAGCCACTGCTGGTGGCTTGATCCAGCACACTAGCTGTCACTCAAAGCAAACACACACCCCTAATTATTCAAACCTTTATTGTTTAAAATATCTTAAATTAATCAATTGTTAAAAAAAATAATCTCCCCTTGCACAAATTAGTTACAGAGACCAGCGGTTTCCCCCCCCCCCCCCCCCCCAAAGTTCCTGGGAGGGGGGCAAAAAATAACTGTAAACGCTGTTAACCAACAAAAAAAGAAGGGGAAAAAAGGAAAAAGAAAACATTGTTAGCTAACATACCAGGAGCAAAATGGATACATTTTTAGTGTGTAAATCTACCAGTGAGAAGACAAAGTTTGGGGCAACCAAAAAAGGAAGAAAGTAGAGGACGATGTTTGTTTGCTCCTCTCCACAGTGCGTTCCCGCATCAGCCGCCTGTGCGCGTAAAAGATCCAGACTCATTGCTCGTACTAAACAAGAGGTGAGACTAGATGAGAGACTAAGTTTAATTAATATTATTTATGTTAAAATGTGTTAGTTATGTCAAGACGTTTTAAAACACAGATGTTTAAATGTTAAAAAAAAACAGTTTAAAATCTGACAAAAGGTAAAAACAGAATAGAAAGTTTTTAAAAACACCTTAAAAATATTTCAAAAGGGTGTAAAATGTGTGAAAGAATAGAAAGTTCTTTAAGTGTTTAAAATGTTTACAAAGACTATAAAATGTGTAAATGCATAGACGGTTCCTTAAAAACACAAAAATATATTAAATATGTGTTTAAGATAGGTAAAAAGAAACACACAAAGATGTTGCAATTGTGTGTATGTGTATCGTGGGGGTGGGGGGCTATTCATTTGTTCTCTGAGGGGGGGGGGCTCACTCTCCCACACTTTGAAAACCCCTGACAGAGACCAATACTGCTTTTTCAACCAGGCCGTAAGCATATTTAATTGAGCATGAGGAGTAACTCACTTTTGGAGCTTGCCTCAAGTGGGCATTCAAAGAAGTGCACATTTTGGCGCTTCCACACTGTCTTATTTGTTCAGTACCAAATATGTGGGGTATCAGGCTGGTTGGTCAGAAACTGTTAGACACAAATGCTCTGGTTGTAAAAAGCCTTTAGAATAGCAGAGGTCGGTACACCAGTAGGCAGTCCAGAAAAAGCAGCAGTATAAAAATCATCAGGTGTAGGTATGGTCAATAAAACAGGCAGGACTATGGAATGCAAGGAACAGAGTTAGAAAGAGGCACAAGGCACATCAATCTGGCGAGGAGCACACGCACCCAGTGAGCTTATATAACCCCAGGTGACAATCAGCAAATCAGAAACAGGTGTGCATGGAAAGCACCAGAACAAGGGTGTGGCCAGAGAGAGTGAAACACCCACCACTAAGAACCAAGAGAAAGACAAGAGAAACAGAGACAGACAGACCCAAGCAGGAAAAAATCCAGCAAGAGAATAATAAACAAACAAAAACCAATGAAATACAAACAGGTCAAAAGAAAGAAAATAAAAACCGATTACCAAACAAAACTCAAACCCTGACAGTGGGTTCATATCCCATGACAGCTAGCTACAAATATTGTGTATTTCCAGTGGGAATACTTGGTGCATCTTATTCCAGTAGCATTTTCATTTGTTCTTTCTAGTCGCCGTTTTCAGTTCAGTTTTGTTGTGTGCACAAAATGTATGTGCATTGTGAACCCATCTATGTATTGCATTATCTAAATAATGTGATATATAATTAGGAAAAAGCACTTGATTTAGACCAGGTTTGTGTTGGTTATTGGCAAAACTCACTTCCTGCTGACTCATGACAGCAACACCGTGCCTTACCATAGGTCACTGGAAGACAACCATGCCCATGCTATTTGAACAATATGGATGCCTGCTGTGAAAATGACAACGGCTTCACTTGTAAATGAGCAACAACACTTGAAGAGTTCAGATGCAAAACCCAGAAAGTATTTTTTTAATTTTTTTTTTTTTAATGGAGAAAAATGCAGTTGAAAATGGAGATTTAAACGGAACCATATTGGGAAATGCAGACTTTCAGCAATAAAATGAAAACAGTTGTTCAAATTCTTTCATATTTTGCACACTGATGGCCCCCTGGACAGCCAAGTACATGTTGGCGTCAACTAAAAATTTATGGTTTTGGAGATACTGAGTTTTGCATGTGAACTCTTCACTTGTACTGTTTTGCACCTGATGTAAGTTACCTTAGTGCCGTAGTGTCCAACATGTGTGTCTCACAATCAAGATACTAAAACGCTGAGGTCATGTTTGGCATTTGAAGACACGTGTCCCTCTGATGTAGGTAACGGTGTTGGCATGTTCAGAATTTTCAGTCTCATCCTCAGTTAACATTTGCGTCAGGCTGCCTGTTTGAGCAGCATAAACCCGCTCAGACTTCACCTTCAAACGGCTATTATCAGTTCATCCATCACTCCACAAACCGATCCAGAGATGTCACGCTCTGTGTGTGTGTGTGTGTGTGTGTGTGTGTGTGTGTGTGTGTGTGTGTGTGTGTGTGTGTGTGTGTGTGTGTGTGTGTGTGTGTGTGTGTGTGTGTGTGTGTGTGTGTGTGTGTGTGTGTGTACTCCACTTTCAGGCCATTTGCTATTTAAAGAACAGAGCTGGACTTTTACTTTGCTTTCTGCTGTTTTTGTAGTTGTTTAGTTAGCTGCTTCGTGCCCATCATCCTCTCTCACATACACATGAACGCACTAAATGCAACACATCAACAAACATGCAGCCCAGACCTCTGACACACACTCCTGCAGCATGAACGGCGTTCACACGTGGCAGCACAGTACGTTACTCACTGCTGCTTTTGCCATCATCCTGATCTTCATTCTGTTCTTCTCATCTTCTCCCTCGCTGAGCCGCTGAGACCACTGACTTCTCGCTGACCCGCCCTGGATTCACCCGAGTCATGGTTGGTGTCTAATTTGTAGTCTCTCACACACACACACACACACACACACACACAGATCTTTTTTTTAATTTCAGTATCAGTCGCTTCAGATGCACAGTGTGGCGTGTCTCCCTGCAGCCGGATGGAATGTCAGATAATCTGGAAACAACTTTACTATAAGAACATAATCACTTCTGTTCTCCATCGTGCAATAAATACCTCACACAGGGAAATGTTGAATATTTTGACTATGTCGTACTTTCAGTGCTTCATCAGTGCCAAAGTGACCACAATTCTTATAATCGTAAATGATAAATTTGCCTTTTTACAACTTCAGTCACACTTAAACATAATGAATTAAGCACTATATTTGCGAGTGATATTAAACAGTCCGAAAAGAAATTCAATAATGTTACCAGTAACACATGTTGCAAGTAAGCATAAAAGGCAAGCAGCTGCATGTCTGTTCGTTCTGGCACCCTAGGTTGTAAAACTTTAAATATAAAGTGAAGTTTACAAGTAATTTCTACATCTAATTCTATTGGGTTGGCTGTGATGTAGGCGGGCAAAGCACTGCCAAGCTATTTATAGTCACAGCATGGCTGCCTGTTGATGAACACTAAGTCAAAGAAGAAATGTGAGTATGTTGTTAAATGAGCAATAAATTATTTTGTATTTATATAATGGCCGAGTGGATCCTTGTCATGTGATTGGTGCCTTGTATGTCACGTGACATGGATTATTCATCCCATTTGTGTTGCATTGCATTTAGAGTGCAATTTGGTTCCATTTAGAGTGCAAATTTGGATCCATATGTTTGGTACCATTGCACCCTGTGCACACACACACACACACACACACACACACAAAATGCGCATGCACACACCAAACAAATCCACTGCACTGTAAACTGTCTGGAGGCTGTTAGCAGGATGTTAGAATGAAAAGCTGTACTTTTTTCGCTGCACTGTCTTTTTTTTTCCCATAGTACACGTGCACACAAGTGCTGTCCCAGTTGTGTGGCCGTGCGCACACGCGGGACAACAATTTGACGGTGCTAGTTCCTGTAACACCACATACAAAATCCACTTCACTGTAAACCATCTGGATGCATGAAGAGCTGTTCAGATGAAAAGCTGAAGTAATTTTTTGCTGGACTGAGGAACTACACAAAGTCTTTTTTTTTTTTTTTTTTTTTTGCTGTACGAAGTCAGTGCACAGCATCACCGGACTACACATCACAATTTGGACAACTATTTAAAGATTGTGTTGGACTTCAGCAGCAGTGGAAACCAAAATGTAAGTCCCTTTTCTGTTGTTATAAATTAATAAAATATCAAATGACAAGGATTTATTTTAGCCATTACATTAAACAAATAATGAATGTTTTTACATTCTTTCAATGGAACGAATATTTAATTCGGTGTAAACTGGAGCATACCATTCAGTGAGGCGAATGGTATGTTCCATCTTACACCTCATGAAACATTCGTACCATTAAACTCATAAACATTCATTATTTGTACATAGGTCCATGCAGATTCCAGAGACCCAAGCCATTAATGGGTGTAGATCAGATCTGATATAAAATCTATATTAGTAAAGTACCTGAGAGAATACATGGCCAATTAACCATAATAGAGGTTAAGAAGGGACACTGGAACATGGCAGTTGTATCACACTGTACATGACATTTACAGTTTATAAATTCTATGAATGTGCTACAGATGAGGACAAAATTATTAGCGCCCTATGAAAATGAATGCTTTTTTTTTTTCAAAAATATCCAAAGTACTTTCTTAAAAGAGCAAGAAATCTTCAACACATCATTTCTAAGCATCCAAGTTTTATTTTGAATGTTTGCATTATTTTACTTTCCTTGTTCTGTTACAAAAGTACTTGGGAAAATTTTGAAGAAAACTTAAAATTTCATAAATGGGCTAATAATTTTGTCCTCATCTGTATGTCCATTATTATGATGATATGTAGTCATAATCTAGGCATGCACAAGCATACTTTATGCTCTATTAATGTGTCATTTTGTAACTTTGTTAAATTATAGACATTTGATAGCATATTCTTGAATCACTCAGTACTAAAAGAGAGCTGATTTTTTTTTTCCTATTTTTGTTGTAATTTTTAGTATGATTGCTTGACAATAACCAGAATATTTACCGTAACAACTGGAACATTTACAATAAACAAATATAGAAATGTGTGTGACAGTCTTGTGAGAGATCAGATGCCTCACATTTTAATAGGAAACCAAACTGAGCACAGAAGACCTTAATCTGAAAAGGCTGAATTGTTTTGTGAGTACATTGAACAGCATATATACAGATTTATGTCTACATGTGAGTCTCCATGCCCACATGTGTTTGTCTACCTCCCTGGGTGAAGGTCATATAGATGCAGAGGTTATCAGCAGGACTGCCTATGGGAGTGTGTGTTTGCATGTGTATGAAGTAGCAAGTAAGGTTTACAGAAAACTAACAAACCAAAAAAAAGGCAGTTAGTTTCCTGCAGGATGTAGATCATTCCAGGTATGACAGGTCAGTCTTCAATCCAGATGGACTCCAAGACTCCTGGCCTGCTTTCCAAACAGAACACAGTTCAATACAGTGTCACCTCATTCACAGTCCAAACTGAAAATTTATCCTCTCACCAAATATTGAATTGTAGCATTTAAAAAATATATTATCATCAAAGTCATTCATGTTTCAAGAGAAAATTTGAATTTAACATGTGAAAACATTCCAATTCGACCAAACACGAAATCTTATTTCCAAGTATTTATGGCCCTGGTACTTCCTGTCTTACTGTATGGTTGTGAGACTTGGATGCTAAGCACTGACTTAAAGCTGTACAGCCTCTGGGTTTGTTAAGATTTAAGTTATAATTTTCTTTGGCACCACTAGAATTTTATTCCTTAGTATTTAAATAAGGAATTCATAATATGATATTGCCAATATGATCAAAAATTGCACTGTGTGGAAACAATTTATTATTTCTCCCCCTGAAGGGGAGAAATGATGTTTGCTCAAACAAAATAAACCAAGATGGTGGAAAATTCTATGAAACAGCTAATTTCTGTACAAATATATTTTGTAAAAGTTAACAAAAAAATATAAACACTTTTAAATCTAAAAATGCTGTTTTTGAAAACAGATAACACCTCTGAAGTGATTCGCAAGACATATTATGGATGTTAGTGTGCACACCCCGGGAACATGTATCAAGCAAGTGGGCCAGGTCACCAGTAATCTCAAAACCTTACACAAGCTCACATGTGCTTCCCCCTGTAGATGGCATGAGAAGGAAAAGAAAATGCGCTATGGAATTTCTCCAGATAAATATGTTCTCTTCATTAACCCTCTGGGTATACGACGGTTAAGACCAAGCGCTACTAAATTATAAATAGCTTTTTAATAATATGAAATAGAAACGTACTTTTTTTGCTGATAAGTTAACTCCGCGGACGTTCGAGCCAGCCATTGGCCATCTTTGTACTCCTCATAGATGCTGTGTGATGACGTGCGCAATGTGAGTGTCCAATCAGAATTGGTTCACCGTCACATGGTTTTCCAAAATCCAATCGTAGGGCAGATTTACCACATGTGAAAAGCCAAAGATCGTTTTCTGGAGTGATATGTTACTAGTTGGCCCGTTTGAATATCCCCCTGGGTGCTCCAATGAGTACATCCAGTGCGCCCCGTACCATTACGCACAGCGATCAGTGAAAGCAGATGGAGAGCCTCTGATGACAATCGCATGTGCTCAAACAAAGAGTGTGTAACTATCAAGATTGCGCCACTAGTTTGCATGTGAATGTTACTGGATAACTCTGTTGCTTTCTCAATGTAAAGCACTGTTTACCATATCAATGGAGCGAGGGGGAGGGCCGCTACTCGCATAGACCATTTTGTATATTGTTCAAAATGTGCATTTGTGTTTATTGTTTGAACCTTTTCTTGTACAGTCTTTCATACAAGACCTCAAATGACCTTTATAAACTGTCAAAACAGTTATTTATTATAGTTTGCTATGTGTTTTGAATAAATGTGTGGAAAATTATTTTCTGCTTTACTTTTTTCTTTCTTATTTTTTATTGTAAACCTTTATTACACTTATAAAACACAACAAAAGCATATATATTCTGAAAGCACAGGTTGGCCTGAAAAAAAGAGACAAAAAACTTGATTGTGGGATGCAGGGAGAGCTGTTAACAGCAATAATAAAACATTTATGCCAGGCGAGTGAACTGTCCAAAAAATGCCCTTGGACCCCAGAGGGTTAAAATGAGCTGTAATTTTGCAACGAGTTACAAACGTAAACTGACATTATAATGCTTGGATTTTGATCAAACCTAATTTTTTGTCAGTTTTGTGCAATTTGAAAGGCCATACAGCTTTAAGGTGACGCCCGGATGTCTTTGGTACTTGGTCTCTTCAGATGATCCTTGGATTCTCTACTGGAAAGACTTTTGTGTTAAACATACTTTTACTTAGGGTGACCAATGAGAGTAGTATCATGTGCACTGTGAAGGAACATCACCTGTGACATTATTTTGGCCACTATCTGGACATGATCCAGCACAGTAGGTACCTCAGTGTTGCGGACCCCAGTGACTGGAAAGTTCAAGGACATGCCCATATGTCTATAGACTGTATACATGCTGGACAAATCCTGTATTTTTTATAGCTACCCGGAAAACATATTTTGAATCCAACCTGTATTTGGATAAAGAGGTGGGCAGGATGAATGCCACTTAGAACTACCGTGCAAGTTAGTGTGCAAGCTACACTAACAGGCTAACATTGCTTTCAGTGTTAACTCACATTAACTCATATTTTTGGGGCGTGGGTGGTGGCTTACATCAAATGTAGCTTTGGTGTGGGCATTAAAAATTATGACCCACTAATTATTTATTATGAATTAACTGGAACTAACATCATCAAGCTACTGCTAGCTGCTAAAAGTGCACAGGCCATAAGCAGACAAAATTAAATAACACAAAGGTTTGATGAAACTACTGGAGCACAGCCATCTTAGGACATTTAATAATCCAATAATTATTACCAATATTTAGATTTAGAATTAATCAGAAAGAACAAATACTGTCCTCCACTAGAAGCGTCTGTGCTACTCAAGCTCTGGGGTCAACTCAGCAGTACCAGCAACCACCCTCTTGAGACAAGACCCTTGTTTATCAGTGATAAGAATCAAAATGGTTTTCCCAACATCGCCTTCATAACCATCCATTCATAGCAGGCAACAGTAGAGTTACTACTTTGGAGTGCTGAAACAACAGCATTTCTTCTCAGATGTCCCTCTTTGAAAGGTGTTTTATGGTGGCTGGAGCACCACTCCACCAACATCACCACAAAAATTAGTTAAACGGAGAGTGAAGGGACTAGTACAGTCCCAAAACTTGTGCCAAGGACAGGAGAAGTCAGAGAAGCACAAAATAAAGTAGAGCACCGCGGTCACAGAGCACAGACCTCTGCCAACATTAGTTTCCAATTCCACAAAATTTTACCTTGTAAAAAATTTTCAAGGTCAAAGTCCTGTTAGAAGTGGCTTTTCATAAGCCAAATTAGATGTGCTCAAATGTCAGGAGTATCTGCAGTGAGGCAAATAACCTGTCCACCACGGCCAAGACCAAAGAGCTGTCTAAGGACACCAGGGATAAAACTGTAGACCTGCAAAAGGCTTGGATGGACTACAGGACAACAGGCAAGCAGCTTGGTAGAAGACAACAACTGTTGGTGTAATATTGGAAAATGGAAGAAACACAAGATGACTGTCAATCTTCCTCAGTCTGGGGCTCCATGCAAGATCTCGCCTCGTGGGGTAAGAATGATATTGAGAAAGGCTAGAACTATACGGGGGGACCTGGTCAATGACCTGAAGAGAGCTGGGACCACAATCACAAAGATTACATTCGTAACACATGATGCCGTCATGGTTTAAAGTCCTGCAGGGCAGCAAGGTCCCCCTGCTCACACCAGCACATGTCCAGGCCCATTTGAAGTTCACCAGTGACCATCTGGATGATCCAGAGGAGGCATGGGAGAAGGTCATGTGGTCAGATGAGACCCAAATAGAGCTTTTTGGTATCAACGCCACTCGGTGTGTTTAGAGGATGAGAACAACCCCAAGAACACCGTCCCAACCCTGAAACATGGGGGTGGAAACATCATTTTTAGGTGTGCTTTTCTGCAAAGGGGACAGGACAACTGCACCGTATTGAAGGCAGGATGGACGGAAGGGGTCATGTATTGCAAGATTTTTGCAAACAACCTCCTTCCCTCAGTAAGAGCATTGAAGATGGGTAAGAAGTATTTTAAGGTCCTGGAGCGGCCTAGCCGCATTTAATCTTTAATACACTATTACTGACTGATGAATGCACATCACAAACGGATGGAGAGGAAGGTTCTGTTCCTGTAGGTTCATTTGTTTTTCCGGAGCGTGTTTTCTTTTTAGATAGATTTTTGAAATGCCTGCTCTCTGACACTTTACAACCAGCAGCTATCACACAGAAAACCATAAAGGAATAAAGCACACACAAGTGGAGATTATTTGCTGACGATATGGATTTTATTGCTCGTACAAATGCACAATGAGGTCAACTTTAGCTTTTCCCAGAGCCACTATCATTCCCTTCAAACACAGCCGCCGCGCATCTCTGCAGCGATAGTCTCAACAGAACATCTGCTGGTTTGTACTGTAGCCCGTCCTTGACCACACGCAATTCTATTTAGAGCTTCTTTTTTTCTTTTTTAATACAATGTGGGATTGTTTCCAAGGGCGGGAGTTAGAGAGAGAGGGAAATGATGAGAAATGTTAAGAGGGAGCAATAAAACATGAATAGAAAAATGTCAAAAAGTCTTACAGACTGACGGTGTCTCGGCCTGCACTGAAGCAAAAGCTTCACTCTCACTCCCAAGGGACAGAAACAGCGGAGGATGACGAATGAAAATGGAATGGATGGAAACATGAAGAGTGGAGGTCTGAAAAAGAGTTAGTCTGGAGGTCGGAGCTAAATCACAGACAAATGTCAGTTTGGCTCGTCCATCTCCTCTCTGGAGTCACGGGTGATGTTCTCTCCATCTGTCATCGTCTTCAAACTTATTTCTCTCTCCTCTTTTTTTCCATCCTTCCACTCCATTGCTGTTGACAGCATACTTAAAGAAATACACTAACTTTTTGACAAGCAATCTGGAAGTAATTATGCCCTCAGTATGTTCAGCACTAGCTTCGTTTGATGACGTGCAAACAGCTGCAGGAACTGTGAAAGGATCGGTATGGAATGCAAAAAAAAAGAACAAGCTTTTATGTCCATATTTGTTTCAGTCTGAGCAGGATTTATGAAACAATCCACGAGTGGGACGTGGCCTGAAATAGTAACAATGCCATTTTAGGGTAGACCAGATAAACAGGCAAAGTCAAGAGGATTTTTTGAAATATGGTCATTAAATT
Organism: Thalassophryne amazonica; assembly: GCF_902500255.1. Taxonomy (NCBI): domain Eukaryota; kingdom Metazoa; phylum Chordata; class Actinopteri; order Batrachoidiformes; family Batrachoididae; genus Thalassophryne; species Thalassophryne amazonica. The sequence goes on from NC_047115.1 coordinate 70,181,213, forward strand.
GTCAGAAATACACAAGACTACATTTTCCATTAAACATGGTGACAACACTGGATTGACCTAAATTCAGAATTCCACAATGGTTTAAAAAGTAAACTTTGGCTTTGTCTTGTCAGTGTATCCTGGTTTCTGTGTTTTGCATAGTTAGTTTGCGTAGCCTCTGTGCGTGTGTATGGCTTTAATCACAGAGAAACTGGGGAGAGTTGACATTTGCCGTTTGGTAGGTTTATGTATTTTGTGTCAAGGATGAACGCCACGAAAACAGAACATTGATAGGACTAATATTTTTGGAAAAATTAGGGATATTAGGTGACAACAGTGAACAATGGATGTTGATATGACCATTAATCAGTCCCTGGTAACCAGACAAGCTCTGAACAAAGGAAATATTTCAACCTTGCCAGTTGTAAAACATGACAACTAAATGTGCCAAATAATGAATACAATAATCCACAAAATTTTCTCATTTTAATTTCCTGCGCTTTCCCTTAAAATCCTGATAGAAGCTTTGCATAATTTATTACCACCCTTGAAAAATACCAGCTACCTATTTTATAAATACTAACCAATCTAGAACCAATCAACACACTAGCTGTTCATTTAAAAAGCTAAACTGCAGTTTCTTTACTTTTTAGGAATGATGTAAAAACACACTAGGCCACACAAACACAAAAGACCATGCGGCAAGGGGGACAGGTAATGTCTGCCACGCAGAGTATCGCTATTAAAGCAATGGCAGGAGGAACAAATTAATCAGGTGTTGGGGAGGGATTATCTGTCCTGGAAGAAGAGTGAGACTGATACACAACCAGTGCTCTTGATTCTGATGCCTCTTCACACAGACACCCAACTTGAGACAAGGCAGCGACTCCGCCAATTCCACGTAAGTCGTAGGTGTAACTATGTAAAGTTGGGTGCCAGTAATTCAGATAAATAGTCTGTTTCTGTGGAATTATTTAACTCTACAACATTTAACATACAACTCCAATTCCAGTGAAGTTGGGACGTTGTGCAAAATGTAAATAAAAACAGAATACAATGATTTGCAAATCCTCTTCAACCTGTATTCATTTGAATACACCACAAAGACAAAATATTTAATGTTCAAATTGATAGACTATTATTTTTGTGCAAATATTTGCTCATTTTGAAATGGATGCCTGCAACACGTTTCAAAAAAGTTGGGACAGTGGTATATTTACCACTGTGTTACATCACCTTTCCTTCTAACATTAAATATCTTGTTTTTGTGGTGTATTCAATTGAATATTGTCAAGGCGAGGCACAAACAGGGTGGACACAAAAGCAAACTCACAGCAGGTGGGGTTTGAATTAGGTTTAATCGTTGAAACAGGCAGGGGTTCGGTTCACAGAAGGTCCAGCAGCGGCGCAAAGGTACAGACGGATGCGAGGCTGAGGCTTGGTCAAAAAAACAGGCCGAGGTCACAATACACTGCGTGGTGGCAATCAAAGGCTGAGACAAAATCGTGGTCACAGACAAAACAAGGTCAAATACCGGCAGGCTGAATTCAGGGCAAAACAAGGCAAGGTCGTGAGTGCTGGAAAGTGAAATCCTTCAACAATCGAGCAAGAGACTGTGAGACTGTGAGGGCTTAAATAACTGGTGAAGTAATTAGTGCAACAAGACACAGGTGTTGGTGAAGTTTCTGGAAGGAGGCGTGACCAGGGAAGACAAAGGTAAGTGCAAGAGAGTGAAGGCAGGAAAACACAGTGGAGTGATGAAAGCAACAAAGACACGTGAGCAAGTGCAAGAGCGGGAGTGAGTGAAAATACAAAGCAGACAGAAACAAAGTGTGAGACAAAAACACAATAGCTGGTGCAGTGATATGGAGTGGGAACATACTTGGACAGGCATGAAGGAAACACTGAACTATGAACAAAGCTAAAACAGAATAATATACTCAACAAAAATATAAATGCAACACTTTTGGTTTTGCTCCCATTTTGTATGAGATTAACTCAACGATCTAAAACTTTTTCCACATACACAATATCACCATTTCCCTCAAATACTGTGCACAAACCAGTCTAAATCTGTGATAGTGAGCACTTCTCCTTTGCTGAGATAATCCATCCCACCTCACAGGTGTGCCATACCAAGATGCTGATTAGACACCATGATTAGTGCACAGGTGTGCCTTAGACTGCCCACAATAAAAGGCCACTCTGAAAGGTGCAGTTTTGTTTTATTGGGGGGGGATACCAGTCAGTATCTGGTGTGACCACCATTTGCCTCATGCAGTGCAACACATCTCCTTCGCATCATCCGTGAAGAGAACACCTCTCCAACGTGCCAAACGGCAGCAAATGTGAGCATTTGCCCACTCAAGTCGGTTACGACGACGAACTGGAGTCAGGTCGAGACCCCAATGAGGACGACGAGCATGCAGATGAGCTTCCCTGAGACAGTTTCTGACAGTTTGTGCAGAAATTCTTTGGTTATGCAAACCGATTGTTCCAGCAGCTGTCCGAGTGGCTGGTCTCAGACGATCTTGGATGTGAACATGCTGGATGTGGAGGTCCTGGGCTGGTGTGGTTACACGTGGTCTGCGGTTGTGAGGCTGGTTGGATGTACTGCCAAATTCTCTGAAACGCCTTTGGAGACGGCTTATGGTAGAGAAATGAACATTCAATACACAAGCAACAGCTCTGGTTGACATTCCTGCTGTCAGCATGCCAATTGCACGCTCCTTCAAATCTTGCGACATCTGTGGCATTGTGCTCTGTGATAAAACTGCACCTTTCAGAGTGGCCTTTTATTGTGGGCAGTCTAAGGCACACCTGTGCACTAATCATGGTGTCTAATCAGCATCTTGATATGGCACACCTGTGAGGTGGGATGGATTATCTCAGCAAATAAGAAGTGCTCACTATCACAGATTTAGACTGGTTTGTGAACAATATTGGAGGGAACTGGTGATATTGTGTATGTGGAAAAAGTTTTAGATCTTTGAGTTCATCTCATACAAAATGGGAGCAAAACCAAAAGTGTTGCGTTTATATTTTTGTTGAGTGTATATTAACCTGACCTGACAGAAGTAAGTAAGTGACAGAAAATAAGGAAATCAATGATGTAAAACAAAACTATAACTGAAGTGAGATGGATAAAATATAAAAGTGAATGCAATAAACAATGGCGCGATGACAGCATCAACTAAGACTAAATAATGAACAGAATGACAAAAACGGGTGACTACAAAATAGTGCACTAAATAAAAGGACTAAACTGATAGATAATAAACGGAACATAATCAGAGAAGATACTTGAAGATAAATAATGACCAATACCTGAAACAAAAGCAAAATACCAAAAATGTGATAAACCGAACTGTATAGACCAAAGTGTAATATAAGAAATGAACTGAACAGAAACAAACTAGGGCTGGAGTGACTAAGTGAACATGAATGGCAAATACATGGATAACAGGAGCAAGACTGATGAAGACATGAACCTGACGAGACATGGATAAACACACCGAAGGCAGAGAATACAGATGAGGACACAAGGCAGACTAATAACAGAGATGGCCCTAAAGGGCCAGATTCTGGCAAATATAGGTTGAAGAGGATTTGCAAATCATTGTATTCTGTTTTTATTTACATTTTACACAATGTCCCAACTTCATTGGAATTGGGGTTGTACAAACTGTCAGGTTGTGTCTCCAATAGTAGCATACACTGGTACTGTGCCTCATCTCAGCCACTGTGTCATGAAACTGCCCTGGTCTGTTCAATAATCAAGCAATGCGTGGGTGCCACCCCATGACTGAGGTGAGGGGACACTGAACTCCGCGAACTTCACACCAAAGTGCATGAATTTCCTCGCAGATGCCATTTGCAGGCTGTTGTAGCCCAGTGAGATGCTACCCTAAGTGAAGCTCTACAAGTTCAACTCTTTTACTCCATACACATACACTTCTGGTGGCTGAATCAAGGAAGTCCTGAACTCATTGAGCTGCAGCACTTTCAGTGAAACAAAAGTAGAGCCAGGAAATGTAACATGCCTTTGGGCAAACACTTACAGCCTGATTTACTAAATGTTTACATGTGTAAGAGTGTGTGCAAACACCATTGCACTTGTAAATACACCTGCATGCTAAATTACTAACAGTGGTCAACAACAATAGTGTTTGTCAAATGTGCAAAATTGTGCATATTCATCATTGAGTGTGTTTGCCATCATGAATATGCAGTTTGGGGTTTGTCCACCCAAATGCATCAAAATCAGCGAAGTGCGCATCTCAGGCCACGTGGTGCATTATGGGTAGGCTAAATTTTTCAGCTACCAACCCACAAGCTATGGCGGCGGAAAGCAGCGAGGAGTGCTGTGATTTGGATCATTTCAACTGCTGGAAAGTTGACGATTTAAAGCATTTTTGTAAGCTCCGCGGATTGCCTGTTACAACCAGGACTACGTACGACAGTGGACAGAAATGGAAGGAAGAGCTGGCTGTGCTTGCGTGTGCTGCATCTATACAGAAACTACCGTTAGTGCCGACGGAGGAAGAGTGCGCTGCTGTCGAAAATGACCAGTGCTTGTTGAAAGCTGGAGACAAACAAATTTCTGACCCCTTGAAGGCAACTGACAGATGGTTAGACGAAGTCCAGAGACTGAAACTGTGGATATTGCAGAATATTTGCGAAGCAGGGATGAGAAATCGCTACTCCGCCAGCTTCGTAATGACGACAATGATGGTGAGTCTCACATGTAACCTCTTTGGTGTCACATTTGGGAAATTGTGTAGAATGAACGGATGTTTATGACCACATTTCTTCTTCTTTCCATCTTTGTGTGGACTCGGCGGAGCTTTGCAATCGTGTGTTTTCAGCTAACTTTCAAGCCTATGAATTCCGTTCGAGCATTTGAAAACAGCACAATGTGCCCCTGTCATTATTGTATGCATCTCTTAAGGCTTAAAGCCTTTGAAACAATCCCTGTAAGTCTTAACTTTTACAGTCCACTAATGCTACTGTATATAAAATTCAATGGGAGCAGTGTGAGTGTGGTAGCTGGGATTTTTGGCTAAAAGCAAGGGACCTGTCCCAAAAGTCCAAAGTGTACCACAGATGTGGGCAGAATGGGTGGCAAGGTTGGGCACAGCTGGCACAGGAGTTTAGGAGGTGAACAAACTAGCAGGGAGTGAATGAATGAGCCGGTCTTTTAAACTACATTTGGGTAGATGATTTATTACAGGTGCAAGGGGCAAACAGGTCAGCCATCCCCAGCCAAAAACTCCAAAGACCAACCAAAGACAAACAGAAAAAGGTCAAATCTTGAAAGAAAAAGATCAAATTCTCAGCCAGAGGCAAGTGCAATCAGTTTTAAAAATAGATTCAACAAATCATTGGAGAAATAATGATGCTAAATATAATACAGACAGCATTAGATTAATCAATAAAATATACTGCTTGTCCAGTAGTGAGTTGTCTTCAGTGTCTTCAGCCAATGATCAGATGAGAAACAGGTCAAAACTAATACACACACAGAGTAGCCAAAAAAGTTAGCAACATTAATTTAGCATTATACCCATACAGAGGTGTGGCCAAGTGATTAGTGTGCTTGGTTTCTGGTTCAAATTTAACCCCTTCCACATTTCTCCATGTAATGTTGAAATTGCATCTGGAAGGGCATCTGGTGTAAAACTTGTGCCAAATCAACATGCAGACCCACCTTGGATCTGCTGTGGCGACCCCAAGTGAAATGAAGGGACTTACGTTTTACCTGTACAGAGCCATGTGCTGATCCACTGTCCCTCCTCCTAACAAGAGAAAAGAGAAATACAGAGACCAGTGACCATTTTTATGAGTTACCCGTGTGATCAGACATCCACATTTTCAGTGTAAATGTCACCTCATGTCTGCTGAGTTTATTTATTAAATAAATCATCCCTTTTGCAGAGCACATCTGTGAATTTAAGAATAAAGTTGATACTCTTTTATCATCTTACAGTAGTCACAATAAATGTGGGAATGACATTTCCAACATCTCTCAGTGGAAAGGAACGTGGCAGGCGGCTCCGAGCGGAGTGTGCATTCAGGTTCACAGGGCAGATAACTTTGAATAACACAAATGGGAGTGCTAAAGGTTACACTGATATATTGGTTTGCATCTCAGCCTTTTCCTGTTGAAGCTTCGTCCCTCCCGCTGCTGCCTTTTGATGAGGTACAACCAAACGATGAAGCTATATTTCAAATATCTGACAAGAAAAATGATTCCAGAGCAGGGTGGGAGGATTTTACACACAAATTGTTATGTGACGACGCGGGTTGAGGAGCGGACCTGCGTCTGACGGAACCCAGCGCTAAAATAACCAGAAAGCGGTTCCAATAACAAAACAATTTATTTTTCCACCCTTTGGTGCATAACAACATGTACAAACAAAAGCTGCGTCAGTCTGGCGGAGTGAAGGATGGCACGCTCTCCAGCGCCCAAAAGGATCGAAGCCCAGCGCTTCTGGACCCACGTTTACTGCCAAACACCCCCCAGGTGGACACGACAAACCGACTCTCTGCGAAGGATAGAAAAGGTGAGGTAAGTCAGCAGCTACAACTAATATCCTTCAAAAGGCACACACTATCAGCAACACATTCAGGTCTGTATTTAAGCTTTATGTAAATGAGCAGCTTCTCACAACAGGTGGAGGATCATCAGTCCGCATGCCACGACAGTGAGAAGTGAGCTGCACAATTCTCATCAAAGTTCAAATATACTGCATAACAAAATACCAAGTTACTATTAACAATTAGTCAAACAATTAATCACCTCTGATGTGTGCTGACAGCATGTGTCCCTCACCCTTCCTCCTTCACAGGCACGATGTGTCAAACCCAGGCACGGCCCTCAGCGTCTCACAAACGAACATCACAAGGTCGAGTTCCCGGCAATTCTGCTTGAATCACACATGACTTAAATGCAGAACGCCATCTCATTATCTGCTTCAGCTGAAAGTCTTTAAGGTTGCATGTGAGCACCATCCACAGGTGCTGCTCATCATGTTGATGAGGGTGAAGGACTCTTCTGCCAGCACCTTCTCCACAGACAATAAATCAGTTTGCATACCACCTGGAGAGCAAAGAAAAGAAAAGAACACCAAAACGTCCAGCCACCCCCCCCCCCCCCAACACACAACACAAATCAGATAAATGTGCTGTTAAAGTTGCATTTTAAAAAGCGCTTCCAGCTGTGAATATTTCTAAATGCTTCGGAGGGAGTCCCAACAGGATTCATGCAAAGTGATGATGCTTTAAGAGATGAACACGATCAGTGAATCAAAAAGTTTAACAAAGGGACAGTTGAAGCTTTTTGCCCTTCCCATTAATAAATTTGATCATCTTTATTTGACAATGTAACCGGTCTGCGAGGGGCGGCAGAGTGGATTAGTGGTTAGTACAGCAAGAAGTTTGTCGAATGGCTTCCAGCCTGGTCCTTTCTGTGTAGGGTTTGCATGTCCTCCTCGTGTTCCCATGGGTTTTCTACAGGTGCTCCAGCTTCCTCTCACTTCCAGAGACATTAGGTGAATTAGAAACTTTTGATTGGCTGTAGGTGTGAATGTGTTTGTCTATATGTGGCCCTGCGATGGACTGGCAACTTGTTAAGGATGTGCCCACCTTTCACCCAATGACCGCTGGGATAGGCTCCAACTCCCTTGTGACCTTTAACTGGAGTAAGCAGGTATACGAGGTCTATTAGACAATAAACCAACCCTTTTATTTTTTTTTTAACTATATGGATTTGAATGACGTGCGATTACACCAATCATGCTTGAACCCTCGTTCGCATGCGTGAGTTTTTTTCACTCGTGTCGGTGACGTCACTTCCCTGTGGGCAGGCCTTGGGTGAGATGTGGTCCCGCCCTCTCGGCTGAATTCCTTTGTTTCACACGCTGCTCGAGACGGCACGCGTTGCTTTATCAAAATTTTTTCTGGACCTGTGAGGAATATCCGAGTGGATACTATTCGAGAAATTAAGCTGGTTTTTGGTGAAAAGTTTAACGGCTGATGAGAGATTAGGGGGTGTTTCTGTCGGTGTAAGTACTTCCCACAGAGCGGGACGTCATGCAGCGCTTCCAGGCGCCGTCGTCGGCCTGTTTCGACCTGAAAACATCCTAATTTAAGGCTTAATTCACCCAGGACGTCGGAAGAGGCCGGTATGAGGACTTTATGTGGACATTCCACTGTTTAAGGACATTTTTTAATGAAAGACGTGTGCGTAAATTCGCCGAGTCGTTTCCGTGACAACTCGGCGAATCTGTGTGCGCCGCGACAGGAAAAACACCTCCGTGTTGAAAACCATTTGTAAAATTCAGGCGGCTTTTGATGGCTTTCAACAAGTGAGTAACTGAGAAATTGTTTAACAGCTTGGGCATGTTCCAACTTGTCCGTTAAGGTTTCCAACTGAGGTGTTTTTCCTGTCGCGACCCCCCGCGGTCGGGTCCGGCCCAACATGCGACTCTGCCCGCACGTTCTTTCATTACAAAATGTCCGTTAACAATGGAATGTCCGAATAAACTCCTCATGCCAGCTTCTTCTGAAAGTTCTCTGTTCTCTGACGACTTCCTGGGTCAACAGAGCCTGAAATGTGGAAGTTTTCAACTTGAAACGGCGAGACGCTGCCGCCTCGAAGCGCAGAAAGATCAATACTCAAGCTTTTTTTCTGCGCACAACACGGAGCAACGCACCTTTGTATTGTGGTTTGTCAGCCCTCTACCTCAGGAGATTTTGTTTTAAGTTGTGTTGAGTGATATTTAAAAGGAAAAAAAATGGCGATTGTGATAATAAAGTATTTTGTTGTCACGTACAATGTTTGGCGAAATTCTATCCTAGGTCTTTTGGATGCTTTGGATCTATGAAGCTTAAATATGAAAAAGTGTCGTATCGTATCTATATCGGTGATACTGGGCCTGTATTTACTTGGTATCGGATCAATACCAAAATTCCCGGTATCGCCCACCTCTACTGAGAAGATGATGGTCGCCCTTTGTTGCCTATTGAGATGTCGTTGAAATTTAAACACTCACTCACACACTCACACACACCTGTACTCTCAGAGTGATAATGGGACAACAGTCACTGGCAGAAAGTCCATCGGCAAAAAGTGTTTGCGCCTTAGACCGCCACAAACCTGGTCTAACATCCAGTTCAGGGTAAAAATGAATTTACTCCATTTTGAAATAAGGGTGTATCATAACAAAATGTGGAAAAAGTGAAGCGCTGTGAAGACTTTCCAGATGCACTACAAATGTATGAGTCACAGAAGTAGGTCCTATATGGGCCCTGCTGACCATCAGGCTGGTTCTTATCCCTAGATACCATAGCCTTGTCGTGTGCTGCCTTAGTTCCTGATCCTTTGGCATCTCTCTCTCCCTTCTCTGTCTTCCAGGTAGTGGGGCAGATATGTAACAAAAATTGCCCAAGATGTTCGCATCCGACAGAAAGTATGTAAATTTGCATACAGAATCTTTGAAGTATGCTGATTTCAAGCACTTCTCCCAAGGAATCCAGAAGTAAAATGAGAATTAAAGATGGTCGCTGATTTTATTGGTTCATTAGATTGCATACTCCAATCTTTGACAACATCATCACCTTTGAATGTCCGTAGGACAGTGTGTCAGTAGGAGTCAGGATAGCTCAGTGGTTGGAGTGTTGTTCCACTAATCCAGGTAAAATGCAGGCTCTCCTGGGAGACCTCTTCAATGAACTGAAGAATTCCTAGGTAAACATGCTAACAATGTGAAACAGGCTTTAAACTGTTGGTTTTAATGAAATCCAAATTATATGCAGCAGTATTTTGATGGCATGCAATACCATTAAGTACATTTACATGTAAATTAGGCAGATATTTTACACTTAAGACTGGCTGACATACCTTAACCTGTCATTTTTCTCAATTTTCAGGTGGCTGTTCCTATGTGAAAGGCTTGTTAAAGAGTTTTTTCAGGTTGTTGATAATAGAATAATATTTTTGAAGGCAATAGAAGCTTTGGATAATAGGCCTTCATTCCAATATTTCTAAACTTATGTTCTTTATTTTTCAGGACTTGTGGTGATGGTATCTTGTGGTGGGTGAAATGCAGAGTAGAATTAACTGTATTATGAATGAATAACTAATGTATTAATTATTAATGTACTGATTATTATGTATTAATAACTGTATTATTAATTCAGCATATCAAAATACCCTTGTGTTCCAAAAATCAGTAACCTGTGTCCCAAGATAGTGACTATCACTGTTTAAACATAGCAGCCATATTGGAATTCAAGATGTCAGCCAACCCAGTGGTTAGACCTCTTGGATCTGGCAATTTTTGAATTCAGCATTTGAAAATACCCCGGTATACAAAATTTCACACTTTCTGCCAGAAGTGAACATGTTTTTGGCATATCTGCCCCACTAAGGTGGCGTGCCTTGTGGAGCTGATGAACACACCTGCCAGTAATCAACCCTCCTGTATTTAAACCCTGGTTCATGGCCTCATTGGCGCCACAAACTCAGTGTTCACAGCCTGGTAACCCGGCCTCTCTATCTCTGTGTAGAGCTATTCTGTGTGCGTTCCATCGCAGTGATTTTGTCTCGCTGTTTATCTTGCATTTTTGCTGTGTTTTTACGCCATGCAGCTACCTGCTATTTTTGTCTTGTTACAGAGTGAACTGTGAGCTGTGGTGGCTTGGGTGTTCCTACACCTGCACGCAACCTGTCTTTCCTCCTCTGCAGTGACACGTCCCTCGGTCAGCTTCACAGGGAGCCACCTGGTCTCGGACTCATCGCCACCTCATCTCCGCTACTGGTCTGATCTCCCATCTGCACACCTGGTCTCATCGGGCCGCGGCTTTCTGTTTCCACCGCAGTGCGGGCTGGGTCTCCTCTCTCCAGATCTCCTCATCATCATTCACAGTTCTGCAGCATTTTCCCTTGTACTCATTTCTGTACAATAAATCTGGTTTCATTCATCTGTTCAGCCTCCTGAGTTGGAGTCCATTCCGGCATTTGGGTCACGACCATAACAAGCCTGAAACTGATCAGAGGCTGACTGCACCTGGACAGGAAGGCAGTCACTCTCAGGTTACTTCTTCAGCCAAGGCTGGTACCTATTTACAGCTGGGTGGACTGGGACAATACACGTGTCTTGTCCACGGACACAGACAGGTAGCCTGAGACACACCCCGGAATCAAACTCTGTTCTGTATGTGGGTAAACCCATTCTTATCCCACAGAGCCACCTGCTCTGCCATGTTGTAATGATGATATCGTGACTTTTTTTTTTAAGGTGGTGTCCCCTCAAGACTGACCAATCAGAATTTCAGATTACCCTTCCTTTTAATTCTTCTTCTTACTTATAAGGTTTTGAATAATCAGGTCCCATCTTATCTTAGGGACCTCATAGTACCATATCACCCCAATAGAGCGCTTCACTCTCAGACTGCAGGCTTACTTGTAGTTCCTAGGGTTTGTAAGAGTACAATGGGAGGCAGAGCATTCAGCTTTCAGGCTCCTCTCCTGTGGAACCAGCTCCCAATTCGGATCAGGGAGACAGACACCCTCTCTACTTTTAAGATTAGGCTTAAAACTTTCCTTTTTGCTAAAGCTTATAGTTAGGGCTGGATCAGGTGACCCTGAACCATCCCTTAGTTATGCTGCTATAGACTTAGACTGCTGGGGGGTTCCCATGATGCACTGAGTGTTTCTTTCTCTTTTTGCTCTGTATGCACCACTCTGCATTTAATCATTAGTGATTGATCTCTGCTCCCCTCCAGAGCATGTCTTTTTCCTGGTTCTCCCTCAGCCCCAACCAGTCCTAGCAGAAGACTGCCCCTCCCTGAGCCTGGTTCTGCTGGAGGTTTCTTCCTGTTAAAAGGGAGTTTTTCCTTCCCACTGTCACCAAGTGCTTGCTCACAGGGGGTCGTTTTGACCGTTGGGGTTTTTACGAAATTATTGTATGGCCTTGCCTTACAATATAAAGCGCCTTGGGGCAACTGTTTGTTGTGATTTGGCGCTATATAAATAAAATTGATTGAAATTGATTGATTAATCAATAGCAGTTGTTAATGTCTATCACAAACTTTCAAATGAGCCACCATTTGTCTCTTCTGTTTTTAACTGAGCTCACAATCCCCCCCAAAAAACCCTGCATTATTTCCTCAATCTGCTTTCCGGGGTTACTGTGGGAACTTTTAACCATATGCTATAAATGACACTAATTATGGTTTACAATGAAAGAATTCTTTATGAGCTTTATAATGATATAAACAACCTTGCAGACGTATGTTCAGGTGATGATAGAAGCCATTTATATAATGGCTGAGTGGATCCTTGTCATTTGATTGGTGGCTTGTATGTCATGTGACATGGATTATTCGTACAATTTGTTGTTGTGTTTCATTGACTGTGCAATAGTGCTTTTGCAGAGTGCAATTTTGATGCTACAACCCCTGGCAAAAATTATGGAATCACCAGCCTCGAGGATGTTCATTCAATTGTTTAATTTTGTAGAAAAAAAGCAGATCACAGACATGACACAAAACTAAAGTCATTTCAAATGGCAACTTTCTGGCTTTAAGAAACACTATAAGAAATCAGGAAAAATAATTGTGGCAGTCAGTAACGGTTACTGTTTTAGACCAAGCAGAGGGAAAAAAATATGGAATCACTCAATTCTGAGGAAAAAACTATGGACTCATGAAAAACAAAAGAACGCTCCAACACATCACTAGTATTTTGTTGCACCACCTCTGGCTTTTATACCAGCTTGCAGTCTCTGAGGCATGGACTTAATGAGTGACAAACAATACTCTTCATCAATCTGGCTCCAACTTTCTCTGTTGCCAGATCAGCTTTGCAGGTTGGAGCCTTGTCATGGACCATTTTCTTCAACTTCCACCAAAGATTTTCAATTGGATTAAGATCCGGACTATTTGCAGGCCATGACATTGACCCTATGTGTCTTTTTGCAAGGAATGTTTTCACAGTTTTTGCTCTATGGCAAGATGCATTATCATCTTGAAAAATGATTTCATCATTCCCAAACATCCTTTCAATTGATGGGATAAGAAAAGTGTCCAAAATATCAACGTAAACTTGTGCATTTATTGACGATGTAATGACAGCCATCTCCCCAGTGCCTTTACCTGACATGCAGCCTCATATCATCAATGACTGTGGAAATTTACATGTTCTCTTCAGGCAGTCATCTTTATAAATCTTATTGGAACGGCACCAAACAAAAGTTCCAGCATCATCACCTTGCCCAATGCAGATTCGAGATTCATCACTGAATATGACTTTCATCCAGTCATCCACAGTCCACGATTGCTTTTCCTTAGCCCATTGTAACCTTGTTTTTTTTCTGTTTAGGTGTTAATGATGGCTTTCGTTTAGCTTTTCTGTATGTAAATCCCATTTCCTTTAGGCGGTTTCTTACAGTTCGGTCACAGACGTTGACTCCAGTTTCCTCCCATTTGTTCCTCATTTGTTTTGTTGTGTATTTTCGATTTTTGAGACATATTGCTTTAAATTTTCTGTCTTGACGCTTTGATGTCTTCCTTGGTCTGCCAGTATGTTTGCCTTTAACAACCTTCCCATGTTGTTTGTATTTGATCCAGAGTTTAGACACAGCTGACTGTGAACAACCAACATCTTTTGCAACATTGCGTGATGATTTACCCTCTTTTAAGAGTTTGATAATCCTCTCCTTTGTTTCAATTGACATCTCTCGTGTTGGAGCCATGATTCATGTCAGTCCACTTGGTGCAACAGCTTTCCAAGGTGTGATCACTCCTTTTTAGATGCAGACTAACGAGCAGATCTGATTTAATGCAGGTGTTAGTTTTGGGGATGAAAATTTACAGGGTGATTCCATAATTTTTTCCTCAGAATTGAGTGAGTCCATATTTTTTTCCCTCTGCTTGGTCTAAAAAAGTAACCATTACTGACTGCCACAATTATTTTTCCTGATTTCTTATAGTGTTTCTTAAAGCCAGAAAGTTGCCATTTGAAATGACTTTAGTTTTGTGTCATGTCTGTGATCTGCTTTTTTTCTACAAAATTAAACAACTGAATGAACATCCTCCGAGGCCGGTGATTCCATAATTTTTGCCAGGGGTTATATATGTGCTATTGTATGCCCCGACCACGGTGCATGCTCACACTACCAGGGGCGGCGTTTATCTAAACACAGTGCAGTTTGTTTTGCTGGTGGACGACAATTTAAAGGAGCTAACTGATGCTGCTAATTCTTCTAACACACACACACACAAAATAAAATCCACCATACCGCAAGTCGTCTAGAGGCATGAAGAGCTGTTAGGATGAAGTTAGGAAGAAAATTTCTGACGTGATGTTTCACTAGAGTGAGAAAAGCAGACAGCAGTCTGTACACGAAGTCAGTGGATGGCATCATGGACTACTGAGAACAATTTTGGACTCCTATTAAAGTTTGTGTTGGACTGTTAAGCACCAGTGAGGAACACCAAAATGTAAGTGCCTTTTCTGTTGTTTATTAAATAATAAAATATTAAATGATAAGGATCTTCGCTGTTATATAAAACAAATAATGAATGTTTTTTCATCTTCAATGGAACGAATATTTAATTTGGTGAAAGATGGAATGAGGTGAAAGATGGACTGTTCCATTCAACTACTCGTTGAATGGAACATTCCATCTTTCACCTCATGAAATATTCGTACCATTGAACTCATAAACATTCATGATATGTATACTATTGATAGATGAGTAATTTATTTGTTTAACTGAAATAAAATACTGTCTTGGTGCAAGGGCGTCAAAAACACTAACAGAGATACTGTTATTTATTAGTCAGAAGTTATGGGTGAATATGAATATTTGTGGTGAAAAATATATTCAGTTCAGGTCAATATTTAATTTGTCGTCTGTATACTTTTTGTAGATATTTTCATTTGTTTGAACATTCTTGCAAATACATTGTTGAATGTATGTAAATATATGATGTCTTTGTTTCACTCATCTGTTACTTTGGAAGTTTGTGTTACATTTGATTCAAAAATATAAGCTTTTGACCTGCACCTCATGCACAGCAAATGGACGCCAGTAAAATCACCTGTTGACGTGATCAGTTCCAAGGAAACCTGTATCATCTTTGCTCTTCATCATGCACCCTCACCCATTCCTGGTCCACAACTTACACACTGGATGAGTAATCACAGTGGTGACAGTGGTAAGGAAAACTCCTCTGCATTTATGATTATAAGGAAGAAACCTCAAGCATGCCCAACTCAGTGGGGTGGCCATCTGCAATGGCCATATTAAAAACACAAAAATCACAACACATGATTATTAAAACATGCAATGACAGAAGTGTTAGAGTTAAGCAACCATATACAGTCCAATGTTCACATGTACAAATGATTGAAACAATGTTTTCTAGGTGAAGATGCTGGATGTGGTGGTCCTGGGCTGGGGTAAATACACAAATTCTGGCAAATTTTTCAATGCAGCACTGGAGGCAGGTTTTCATTTCACAGGCAACAGTTTTGATTGACATTCCTGCAGTCAGCTGCCAATTGTACACTTCCTCCTTGTGATATCTGTGGCATTAAGTCATGTGACCATTTATTGTGACCAGTCCAAAGCACACCTTTACAAGTCATGCTGTTTAATCAGCATGTTTATATGCCACACCTGCCAGGTGGATGGATTATCTTGGCAAAGGAGAAGTGCTCACTAGTACAAATGTGAACAAAATGTGGGAGAAATTAGCCATTTGTGTGCATCGATTAAATCTTAAGTTCTTCTCTTCAATGCAACGTAAAAAGAACAAAAGTGTTACATTTATAGTTTTGTTGAGCATAATTATCATGACTATCTACTGTAATGAAAGAGTTGTATCTCGGGCGTATGTTGATACCAAAATTACAATTTTATCTAAAAAAATAAAGATAGACATGATTAATGATTGGTACCAAAACTATAAAGGATTAGCATGGAAATAGCAAAGGTTTACATAGAGAGAATGAATTCTTCCAAGCATCAAGCTCTTGTGCTGGAAAATGAAGCCCAAGTGGTCATGACAAAACCTGCAGTTCCTTGAGTGGAAGGAAAAAGCACAAGCACATACAACACAAACCCACTATCACTCATCAAAGAACATCCGTTATCCCAACAGTCAGATAAGATAAGTCAGATAATTCGATGGCATTTATCACTTGATTGGCTTTCTTGGGACACAGCAAGCTCATGGTTACTTGCCATTACTGTGCACAAGATTTAATGATAGATTATCGAGGACAGGGAAGAGCTGCATATTTCTAAGGCACTGGCCTGCAGAGACAGCAGAGGCCATACCAGCTCTTCTGAAATGAGAACGTCTAGCCCATGGAACATTTTGTAATTGCTTGATTAGCTTTCCCTGCCCCTACCCCATGTCATCTGGCAACTGTGACAACTGAATGTGACGAGCCAGCCTAGTGGGCATAAAACGAATTCAGCAGCCATTTTGTCTTGTCATATCATATCATATACTAAAGACATTTCTATAGCCCTTTCATGGTAAAATCACTTTACGATGCTCCACACACACACACACACACACCCCATTTACTGCCATGCAAATTGCTTACGCCACACTAAGAACAATTTGGGATTAAGGACCTTGCTTGAGTGATTTCCCAGTCTGATGTGGACTTGAACAGATGATCCACTGGCCACAAGCCCACCGCTTTAACTACTTCACCATCACCTCCTCAATCACTCATGGGATCGTTTGGGCTGTGATAGATATACCTGTTGTACCCTTCATTTGTTGGGGGAAAGAAGGCTTCATTCCATGTCACATATACAATATAAGAACCTATGCAGTCAACAAATGCAGTCTTATAGGGGTGTAGCCACCGATTTGGGTGAATATGGGTTTTTCAGCATGGAGGAAATGGTGGCATTCCCATGAGTCAGGAGTCAGCTTGCAAATGTCTGTAAAATATCTTGTAAATAATCCCAGTGGTATTATCTGGTTACAAAAACAGGACTTTTTAGATTTAAAAGTGTTTCTTTTTTTTTTTACTAATTTTTACAAAACATAAGAGAAAAATGGTAAACATGTTAAATTTATATAGAAATACAGCTGTCTGGAAGTGTATTCTGCCATTTTTTTTGGATTATTTTGTGAGCAACCAACCAACATACATCACACTGACTGACACTGGTGCCAGGAGGTCTGACTGTAAATAATCCCAATGGTATTATCTGGTTACAAAAACAGGACTTTTTAGATTTAAAAGTGTTTATTTTTTACTAATTTTTACAAAACATAAGAGAAAAATGGTAAACATTAAATTTATATCAAAATACAGCTGTCTGGAAGTGTAGTCTGTCATTTTTTGGATTATTTTGTGAGCAACCAACCAACATACATCACACTGACATTATTTTGCCTTCAGAAACACTGGTGCCAGGAGGTCTGACAGGAGGCATGGCCTGTGATGCTGCTGAATGAGATGAAACCACATATTACAACAATACTACGGTTTTAAAAAGCCCAGTCCATTCCAGACTGTACCAAAGCGGCCCACATTTTGTTATTGTCCCACCTTTGGCAAGCTAATAAAGAGCATCAGCATCCATGTGAAGTAATGGTAACCTCCAGGAAATGCTGCTGTAAGTGATGATAATATGTATTGCTGTGTGCTTAATTGCACTAAAACACCATATAAGAAGTCTGTGCTCCAGTATTTCCACTGAGTGAAATATTAGTACAACCCCTGGCAATAATTATGGAATCACCGGCCTCGGAGGATGTTCATTCAGTTGTTTAATTTTGTAGAAAAAAAACAGATCACAGACATGACACAAAACTAAAGTCATTTCAAATCTCAACTTTCTGGCTTTAAGAAACACTATAAGAAATTAAGAAAAAAAAAATTGTGGCAGTCAGTAACGGTTACTTTTTTAGACCAAGCAGAGGGAAAAAAAATATGGACTCACTCAATTCTGAGGAATAAATTATGGAATCACCCTGTAAATTTTCATCCCCAAAACTAACACTTGCATCAAATCAGATCTGCTCGTTAGTCTGCATCTAAAAAGGAGTGATCACACCTTGGAGAGCTGTTGCACCAAGTGGACTGACATGAATCATGGCTCCAACACGAGATATGTCAATTGAAACAAAGGAGAGGATTATCAAACTCTTAAAAGAGGGTAAATCATCACGCAATGTTGCAAAAGATGTTGGTTGTTCACAGTCAGCTGTGTCTAAACTCTGGACCAAATACAAACAACATGGGAAGGTTGTTAAAGGCAAACATACTGGCAGACCAAGGAAGACATCAAAGCATCAAGACAGAAAACTTAAAGCAATATGTCTCAAAAATCAAAAATGCACAAAAAAACAAATGAAGAATGAATGGGAGGAAACTGGAGTCAACGTCTGTGACCGAACTGTAAGATACCGCCTAAAAGAAATGGGATTTACCTACAGAAAAGCTAAACGAAAGCCATCATTAACACCTAAACAGAAAAAAACAAGGTTACAATGGGCTAAGGAAAAGCAATCGTGGACTGTGGATGACTGGATGAAAGTCATATTCAGTGATGAATCTCGAATCTGCAAAGGGCAAGGTGATGATGCTGGAACTTTTGTTTGGTGCCGTTCCAATGAGATTTATAAAGATGACTGCCTGAAGAGAACATGTAAATTTCCACAGTCATTGATGATATGGGGCTGCATGTCAGGTAAAGGCACTGGGGAGATGGCTGTCATTACATCATCAATAAATGCACAAGTTTACGTTGATATTTTGGACACTTTTCTTATCCCATCATTTGAAAGGATGTTTGGGGATGATGAAATCATTTTTTAAGATGATAATGCATCTTGCCATAGAGCAAAAACTGTGAAAACATTCCTTGCAAAAAGACACATAGGGTCAATGTCATGGCCTGCAAGTAGTCCGGATGTTAATCCAATTGAAAATCTTTGGTGGAAGTTGAAGAAAATGGTCCATGACAAGGCTCCAACCTGCAAAGGTGATCTTGGCAACAGCAAGTTGGAGCCAGATTGATGAAGAGTACTGTTTGTCACTCATTAAGTCCATGCCTCAGAGACTGCAAGCTGTTATAAAAGCCAGAGGTGGTGCAACAAAATACTAGTGATGTGTTGGAGCGTTCTTTTGTTTTTCATGATTCCATAATTTTTTCCTCAGAATTGAGTGATTCCATATTTTTTTCCCTCTGCTTGGTCTAAAAAAGTAACTGTTACTGACTGCCACAATTTTTTTTTCCTGATTTCTTATAGTGTTTCTTAAAGCCAGAAAGTTGCTATTTGAAATTACTTTAGTTTTGTGTCATGTCTGTGATCTGCTTTTTTTCTACAAAATTAAACAACTGAATGAACATCCTCTAAGGCCGGTGATTCCATAATTTTTGCCAGGGGTTTTATTATTTAACTTGTGCCGTATATATATATATATATATATATATATATATATATATATATATATATATATATATATATATATATATATATATATATATATATATATATATATATATATATATATATATATATATATTTAAACTTTCAGGTAGGCAGGTACTAAATGATGAGATTCTGCATTGATTAAAACTGAAGGGCACCTCAAAAGCTGCAATGTGCACATTGTTAAATACGCATGACTCAGTCACTTTTTTCAATGCCATTAATTCCATTAGCGTCCCTCCTGTCCATGCACTAAGTCCTTATCCATCGACCATACGTGCACATTCATATTAACACTTGTGTGTTGTGCAGCCTCTTGCAGGAGCAGCAGAGCACAGATGGTGCTGAATACTGGATGGTGAACTGGTGCTGTGTTTCCAAGTTGACTGGTCAAGGTTATCTCAGGTGAAGCTTAATCTCAGTGACCCCGGTTTGCCATTTTTTTTCCATATTCCTCACTACCCAACAGATCAGACTGAACAAACAGGTATTTGAATGATAGTGCCATTTTTATATAGTGCATTAAAGGTGAAGTGCCATTTCAACTTTCTGAGACTTTCTGAAAAACAGGCAGATCTGAAATAGTGACACTGTGACTATACCTACATAGTATGTTGGCCAAACTAGAAAAGTGGGGTTATTTTTAATACATCTGTAAGATATGGGGTCATCTTATAATCATGTACTAGAATTCTACCTGTCATATACTATGTACATGCTCATCAATAGGTTGCACCAAATACCTGTGAAACGAATGTGACCCTCTGGTTGTCTTTGACTCTACGCTTACATTATGGTTGTTTTGACATTTGTACAAATCAGAATCAGAATCGAATGTATTGCCAAGTAAGTTCACACATACAAGGAATTTGATCTGGTGTTGTTGATGCATAAACACTAGGAAAAGAAAACCACTTTTATAAAAAGTAAGAAGAGTCAGTCATATAGACAAACCTATAGTCACTGTTAAATAAATAAAACGTAATGGGATGGGACAGTGCAAAAACAGGTGATTGAAGTACAGATGTACAGTACCTTTTAGTGCAGGGATAACCAATCTGTACCTTATGGTAGTGGGAGAGGGAGTGTAAGTGGGGATCTCTGGCATTGTTTATGAGTCCAGCGGTGGATGGAATGCAGCTGTTTTTGTGTCTTGAGATTTGATGGACCTCAGCCTTCTGCCAGAAGGGAGGGTGACAAAAAGTTTGTGTCCTGGGTGGGAGGGATCAGTCACAATCTTCCTTGCTTGCCTCAGGGCTCTGGAGATATACAGGTCCTGTAGAGATGGCAGACTGCGGTCAATCACCTTCATTGCTGCATGGATGATACACTGCCATCTGGTCCTGTCCTTAGCAGTGGCAGCAGCATACCAGATGGTGATGGAAGAGGAGAGGATGGACTCAATGATGGAAGTGTAGAAGTTCACCATCATTGTAAGCAGATACGCTTGACCCTGTGATTTTATATCAACAATGGTGCCGGAATCTTTCTGCTGCTTAAACTGCACCAGGAGAGAGTTTATCATATTGAAGATGGCAACAGAATCACACCACACTGTGCACTTTTAACGTGGCTCAGAAAAAAGTGGAGCTCTAATGTCTCTACATTATGTAGACAGACTCTTCTCAACAGATTCCATTCGGTACTTTAACGTTTCCCATAATCCCCCTGCACTTCCCAGAATGCACCACGGCACCAGTAGAGTTCTGGCATCTCACAGTGCATGTAAACAATGGCTAGCGAGGATGTGGATAGTGTTGATCCAGTGATTTCACGGGTGATTATGATGATGACATGTTCTCCCAAGTTGAGAGGGTTATCGAGAAGAAGTGGCAGTTCACCCCGAACACAAACCATGCCACATACATACATACATAGACTGCCTTTTATAAATATAGATCACGAACTGCTCTGCTATATGCACAACCACATTAATTAAGCAATCAACACCAAACTTGGTATGGTGACTGGGGGCACCAAGGGGGAGGTCACTGGGGCCCTTAGGTTGAAAGCGTATTTGCACGAACACACACACACACACACAGTCAGCCTTATATATTAGATCACGACCTGCTCACTGGAGCCCTTATTTTTGCAGTTCACATGGTACTCAGGTCATGTCAAGCATCACACTTTACTTACTACATAGTAGCAGCTGGCGAGGGTGCACTTTAATTACAATCTGAACGGGCCAACGATCACTGCATGTGAGTTAAGGCATGTGTTTTTTCAATTAAAATGTTCCTTTTGTGTACGGTATGCCAGAGCATTGCAGTGATATGACATGGTATCACCTTTTTATCATCATTCACTTGAGTCTCATGAATGTCACAAATTGCTCTATGAAAATTAATGATAACATACACACAACTTACTATACCTTAATTTTCTCCGGGATTAGTAAAGTTCCTTCTTATTCTTCTTCTTAACAAAAGTGATATGAAATATACAATGACATGGCTAAAAGTATTTTTTACTACCCGTGCGTAGAATGGGTAACTCAGCTAGTATATATATATATATATATATATATATATATATATATATATATATATATATACAGTAGTGTTCAGAATAATAGTAGTGCTATGTGACTAAAAAGATTAATCCAGGTTTTGAGTATATTTCTTACTGTTACATGGGAAACAAGGTACCAGTAGATTCAGTAGATTCTCACAAATCCAACAAGACCAAGTATTCATGATATGCACACTCTTAAGGCTATGAAATTGGGCTATTAGTAAAAAAAAAAAAAAAAGTAGAAAAGGGGGTGTTCACAATAATAGTAGTGTGGCATTCAGTCAGTGAGTTCGTCAATTTTGTGGAACAAACAGGTGTGAATCAGGTGTCCCCTATTTAAGGATGAAGCCAGCACCTGTTGAACATGCTTTTCTCTTTGAAAGCCTGAGGAAAATGGGACGTTCAAGACATTGTTCAGAAGAACAGCATAGTTTGGTTAAAAAGTTGATTGGAGAGGGGAAAAAATTATAGGCTGTTCATCTACAATGATCTCCAATGCTTTAAAATAGACCAAAAACCAGAGACGCATGGAAGAAAATGGAAAACAACCATCAAAATGGATAGAAGAAAAACCAGAATGGCAAAGGCATTGATCAGCTCCAAGATGATCAAAGACAGTCTGGAGTTACCTAAGTGCTGTGACAGTTAGAAGACATCTGTGTGAAGCTAATTTATTTGCAAGAATCCCCCGCAAAGTCCCACTGTTAAATAAAAGACGTGCAGAAGAGGTTACAATTTGCCAAAGAACACATCAACTGGCCTAAAGAGAAATGGAGGAACATTTTGTGGACTGATAAGAGTAAAATTGTTCTTTTTGGGTCCAAGGGCCGCAGACAGTTTGTGAGACGACCCCCAAACTCTGAATTCAAGCCACAGTTCACAGTGAAGACAGTGAAGCATGGTGGTGCAAGCATCATGATATGGGCATGTTTCTCCTACTATGGTGTTGGGCCTATATATCGCATACCAGGTATCATGGATCAGCTGGGATATGTCAAAATACTTGAAGAGGTCATGTTGCCTTATGCCTCTAGAGGACATGCCCTTGAAATGGGTGTTTCAACAAGACAATGACCCCAAGCACACTAGTAAAACAAGCAAAATCTTGGTTCCAAACCAACAACATTAATGCGTCGCAGATGTGAAGAAATCATGAAAAACTGTGGTTCTACAACTAAATACTAGTTTAGTGATTCACAGGATTGCTAAAAAAAAAAGCAGTTTGAACATAATAGTTTTGAGTTTGTAGCGTCAACAGCAGATGCTATTATTATTATTATGAACACCCCCTTTTCTACTTTTTTTTACTAATAGCCCAGTTTCATAGCCTTAAGAGTGTGCATATCATGAATGCTTGGTCTTGTTGGATTTGTGAGAATCTACCGAATCTACTGGTACCTTGTTTCCCATGTAACAATAAGAAATATACTCAAAACCTGGATTCATCTTTTTTAGTCACATATATATATTATGTATGTAGCAGGATGAAGGTCCCGGGTCCTGATTGAAAAGACGTTCCCGCTAGCTTGGCTAACGGGGAATTCCCCTTTGGCTGGCCTGGTAGAGGAATGGTCTTTAGTGCGAGCCGTCTGGGGTTCAGTAACATTACAGAAATAATAAGTGCGCACATTTAGGAAAGGACCAGACACGGGATTGCACACGACACTGAATAGGGAACACACACGAAAGACGAGGGGGGACACACCCATGACACTGACAGTACACACACAATAGGTGAGGGAGGACACGCCTACACACAATGGAGGCATGAGGACAACATACACTCAACACCGGAGGCAGTGCGAATCAAAGACAATGTCACAAAATGAAAACATAAAGGACTAAAAACACAAACCATAACCTGACAGACACACATACAACAATAACAAGAACAAAAAAAGTCGGATGGATGATGATTAACTTTAGGAACCGATTGGGCAAAGATCAAGGTCATGTTCGATATCAGCCCTGGACTCTGTATTGTAATTGACCTGTCTTTCACAACTGGAGTCCACCATGAGCTTGGCTGCACCACGCCGGGGCGCCTCTAGTCACTGCGGCACAGAAACAAACTGCTGGCTTAGAAAAGCTCAGCTCACCCACTGAGAGTTTAATAGGGTGAATAACTCTTATATAACTCAGCGTCACACCTTATTAACAAGTCTGCTGGACAGAATATATTGATCTGATAACTGCTTATCACCTGCTCTGTGTAACACACTGTACCGTAGTGTCACAAGGCAAAGACATCTGTGGATACGTGAGCTTTCTCAGAAACTTTGAGTGTCTAAAAAGAACACAAGAGCACTTTTCCACGCATACCACAAGACCTGCTTGGATGCACATTCACAAACAATTAGGAATGAGTAAAGTTTTGCCAATACACACATGCACCCAGAGAGTGACACGAAGTATAAAAGCCTGTTTGTCCAAAGGGACGACTCATAAAGTGAGTCAGGCGTGACTGGGAGGCCCGAACCGAGCAAGCAGTCACATCGGGGAGGATAGAGTTTCCACAAAACAAGACAGAGATCAGGTATGCAGCACCAGATTTTACAAAGATGTAATATTAGTCACACAGAGGGGCAGGTAGAAATCCACAGACAGCTGCCTGCCATATTAAACAGTATTAGCTGGTGTATTGTCTCATAAGCTTTTAGCTCCAGGCAAGAGATGTTCTTCACGCTGCATTATAGTTTATGACTGGGCTGATCTCAACCAGATTATTTGACATTTTATCCATTTCCCCGGGGCTTTCTCTCCCAAATGGGCTTCTGTAGTCAAAGACAAGACAATGAAGTACAGGATATGTGGATGAAGTTGGGTTTTTGTTAATTATTTGTTTAATGTTGCCTCAGAAATACGGCGCATCTGGAAAGTATTCACAGCGCTTCACTCTTTCCACATTTTGTTTTGTTACAGCTTTATTCCAGAATGGAGTAAATTAATTTTTCCCTCAAAATTCTACTTACAACACCTCATAATGAGAACATGAAAAATGTTTTGTTTTGTTTGTTTTTTTTTATTAAAAATCAAAAATTAAGAAATCACATGTACATAAGTATTCACACCCTTTGCTCAATACTTTGTTGATGCACCTTTGGCAGCAATTACAGCCTCAAGTCTTCTTGAATATGATGCCACAAGCTTGGTGCATCTATGTTTGGCAGTTTTGCCCATTCCTCTTTGCAGCACCTCTCAAGCTCCATCAGATGGGATAGGGTGCATCAGTGCACAGCCATTTTCAGATCTCTCCAGAGATATTCAATTGGATTCAGGTCTGGGCTCTGGCTGGAGCACTCAAGGACATTCAAAGAGTTGTCCTGAAGCCACTCCTTTGATATCTTGGCTGTGTGCTTAGGGTCATTGTCCTGCTGAAAGATGAACCATCGCCCCAGTCTGAGGTCAGAAGTGCTCTGGAGCAGGTTTTCATCCAGGATGTCTCTGCACATTGATGCATTCATCTTTCCCTCAATCCTGACTAGTCTCCCAGATCCTGCTGCTGAAAAACATCCCCACAGCATGATGCTGCCACCACCATGCTTCACTGTAGCAATGGTGCCTGGTTTCCTCCATGATGCCTTGCATTCATGCCAAAGAGTTCAATCTTTGTCTCATCAGCCCAGAGAATTTTGTTTCTCATGGTCTGAGAGTCCTTCAGGTGTCTTTTGGCAAACTCCAGGTGGGCTGCCATGTGCCTTTTATTAAGGAGTGGCTTCTGTCTGGTCACTCTACCATACAGGCCTGAATGGTGGATTGGTCACCTCCCTGACTAAGGTCCTTCTCCCCCGATTGCTCAGTTTAGACGAGCTGCCAGCTCTAGGAAGAGTCCTGGTGGATCTGAACTTCTTCCATCTATTGATGATAGAGGCCACTGTGCTCATTTGGACCTTCAAAGCGGCAGAAATGTTTCTGTACTTTTCCCCAGATTTGTGCCTCAAGACAATCCTGTCTCAGAGGTCTACAGACAATTCCTTTGACTTCATGCTTAGTTTGTGCTCTGACATGCACTGTCAACTGTGGGACCTTACATGTAGACAGGTGTGTGCCTTTACAAATCAAGTCAAATCAATTGAATTTACCCCAAGTGGACTCCAATTAATCTCAGGAATGATCAGTGGAAACAGGAAGCACCTGAGCTCAACTTTGAGCTTCATGGCAAAGACTGGGAATACTTATGTGATTTCTTACTACTTGCAACTTTTTTGAAGGCTGGTTTTTATGGAGGGGCACCACAATGCAGTTATGCTTAGGACCCCCAAACAGCTAACACAGGCCCTGTGGAGAGGACACACCTCCCAGTACAAAAAGTTAGAGCATGAGTCAGAGCAGGTCCAGTGGGAAGGCAGATAACACAGAAAGGTCTGTATCATGAAATACATACTCACTTTCACACTAATCTGAATATTTAACACTTCAAATGAAATGAGTTTTCTGAGAATAAAAAAAAATCCCCACCAGTGCAGAAAAACAAATTTCTTCTCGGTGTGAGTCAGTGATTGTGTGTTCACACTGTTTCTAATGCAAAGTACTGTGTAGCAACACAACACTTCAGTTAAATGTATGAAGAAGACTGAATAACACTGCAAACACACTCACGCACTGGTAATCTGTGCTAAACCATTGTTAACAAATGACATTAACAATCCACACAAGCAACCCAGTGATCCCTTCCCCGACACTCCAGAAACTCTTCCCATCATCCATACACATGCATTGACATAACAAAGTTCCTCTTTCATTTTCAGTGTTGGTCCAGGGGGTCATCTGAGGTCATACTGATGGTCATCCACCAAATAGTGCAGCAGATAAATGATTACTTACAGAGGAATCCTTCATATGGTGATGCAAGCACCAGATGTGGCACAAATACACCATTCATCTTTTGAAAAAGCAGTGTCAACTTGAATTTCCAATAGGCATCTAGGTAGGGGGTCTATTGAAGAGTTACACAGTGGTCAAAATTAAAAGATGTTCCAGTCATGTTGAAGATGACACCACATTATTTGTCTGATCACAGAGATTCCAAAAAGGTATAGTTTGGACTATCTGTGACTGAGTGTTATGGAGTTATGGGGTAAAAACAGCAAATGGTGAGAAAGGTCAGTTTCAGTTTGTACAGGGGTCAAAAGTTAAAGTAAAAAATTAAAAAGTAAAAAGTGGTGCAAATTATTGGTTGAACTAATCAGATTAATAAATGGAATAGTTTTAACTGTGTTAAGTGCTTGGTTTGCAAAGTAAAGGTCAAACAAGGTCAACATCCATTGGATTCTATGACATGTGACATATGTGACCCCGTAACACGATAACTAAGCATGACACAAAAGCAACAGCAAAAACGAGTGTTTTCAGGATCAGTGGTGGTCAGATTAACAGAGTTAATCAACAGCCACTTTAACACAAGTAGCTCAATGAACTAGAACTGTACTCTGACTGGTCCATTCAAACATGCCCTTAAGTCGAATGGTGCACAAAGTCCTGCAAGTAGCATTAGAGGAGTTTTGTATTCACTATTTCTATGCAAAATTGCAACATATGAATATCTGTGGAACCTTCTCCAGAATAAAATGAGTCCAAGCATGACATATTTTGACCAAGTGATCCTGCAATAAATCCAGTGAAAGGACAAGATACCCTCTTGGCTAAAGTGTACTTTAAAGTCCTTCTTTATAATTCAAAAGTAGACCAGAAGTGCATTTGATTGGGCAATCAATCTGCTTGGCAACAGTTTCATGCAGTTTCATCTCTGATGAAAAATATACCTACATTGCAGAGAATGTTACAGGACTACATCTGTGCAGTTTTGTTATAACTTCTGTTTATATCCTTAGTTACCTCCTCCTTCATCCACTGTGCATTATTATTTTCCCAGCAGGGGTCAAAGACTATAACCGAGACTATATACAGCGTTAAACATCTCAAACATTATTAGTGTAACACAGCTGTTGCTGATCCTTGAAAGGCAAAGACGGCTGCAGATTGCATCTGAACCAGGGTTACGTCACGTACCTGCTATTCATAATCCTTATTCATTCTTTCCTCTGTGGCAGCCTTTTAAACAGGGATTGAAAAGAAGTCTTGATGCAGCCTTAAACAATGGCAGCAAGAATGTTTTTGTTTGAGCACAGCTGTTACAGAGTGGTGTACATTATTTTTTACTTTAGTTGTCTGTATTAACCATCAGTTGTCTGCTGATGCAACGATGTTAAAGGTGCCTTGACACTTGCATGAATTTGATCCCCGCATTGGCACGTAATTTAGCGTGCCAATGAGTAAACTCATCGTAAACTGTTGTAAACTGTGTGTGAACTGGTCGAAATGTTCAAAATTGTGAACATTGCACAACCTATTCGCAATAGTGCCTGTCACTGCATGTCATTGTGCGCACGGTTTACTTCCGCACAGTTTACGCACAGTTTATGATGAGTTTACTCATTGGCATGCACGATTCCGTGCCAGTGTGGGGATCAAATTCGTGCAAGTGTCAAGGTGCGTAGTATCTAATGGCAGTGTCATGACGAATTGCATGGCAGTGCAGAGCCAAAATTTGTGCAAGTGTCAAGGTGCCTTTACTAGAGCCTAAAGGCCCCCTGACATGAGCATGCCTTTGACTCATGCAAGCACGACCTGTGCCATGCTGGAGCGTGACTAAATTTAACGGGTGCAGACAGGACGCCAGAGGGGCGCCAGTGCATGCTATTGTGCAGAGAATTTTTAAATGTTAAAAAAATCTTTCACGCTTAAATGTCGTGCTACGTGGTGCGCTCTAATCACCAACACAATGTGCAGCTCCTCAAGTGGAGTAAAGAAGAAGTGAACAGAGCGAGTGGTGATGTCAGTGGATCACATCAGAGCACAGTTCATCTAAAAGATTATAACAAGAAGTTAAATCTGTTATAAACATACTTTAACAGCTGCTGCACACAAGAAGGAAAGAACACACAACTGTTTTTCCATGCCATGACAATGTCAACATGACAAATAATTACCTTTTTAGACTGCTCCAAATGCTTTCTGCAGCTTGTTAGGTGCGCGCGTGCGCACACAGCTGAAGCTGGAGCAGTCTTTATTCAGGAAGTGATTACAGCTGTTTTTAACAGCCAATTTGCAGAGAAAATTATTAATCCGACACAAAATAATTATTTTATATATACAACATCCAGTGCAGAGCGCGTGGCAGCCGGTAGAACAAAGAACGGCAACACAGCAACGGCAACGGGAACACAGCGGGTGGGATCATCACGATGACGTGCATGCTATTATGTGAATCAAAGACATGCTCGTGTCAGGGGGCCTTAACAAGGACAACAGTTGGTTCAGCTTTTACTCAATGCTGCTTTATGCGCACATTGATGCATATCCATCATTTGTATGTTTCCAGAACCCTATGTTCCCAGGGTTCTATGTTCCCCAAATCAGTATGATAGGTAATGGGACAATGACAAAAGGGCCTATACTACCACACTATGTTCCACAATTCTAGGGACCTATGTTTCACAGATTAATATAGCAGATAAGGGACCATGATGCTATCCAGCTCTATAAACCACACAATAGGTACCCTGGAAAGGATCTGTTACTATAGAACAAACTCCTGCCACACAAAACCACACCCCACCCCACCCCTTACTACTGTACCCCAGAGGCATGGGAAAATAAAGCAGTGGAGAAGTTGCATGAACTTGGGAGGGTAACCAATTTTAGTGGGGAAAATGTCATTTTCTTTTGAAAATGTATTATTATTATTATTATGACTACCACCCAAGCTGGTTATTTTTGGTTGATGATTACCGGGACACGGAAACACCAGGACACATGAAACTTGGCATACATGTGGCACCGTAAGGTTGATATGGAATAATACACACATGCACACACTATAGCCTGTGCAGGATTAACACTGTATCCCAAAAACATTGAAAACAGCCCTGATATGCAAAGTGAAATTCATTACATCACATAGCAGCATCACCTGAATGAGGTGATAAAAATATATTTAAATACTCTTAGTAGTGCAGCAATGAGTCATGCTCAATGTGCTCATGGTGAGTCATTTTTGCACAGTTCATAGGTTACACAGTTTATTTTTACACATTAAATATTCTGTATTCTACAAACCCCCATTAGAAGAATGATGGAGGAGAGCAGGAGCCACTGTTAGAGGGCTACGAGGATTCAGCCAAGTGATACACAGTGAAGATAATACCACAAAAGCTGCAAAAATTACAAAGAAGTTGGTAGCAAAATGTGGTCAACAAATTAGATGTGGAATTTCATAATACATCTTTTTTCTTGCTTTCTTTTTTAACAGTAAAGTATGATGTTGAGAACAGGGCTCTTTTCAAACACAAGTAGCACAACACCACAGATCATTTGCTAAATGAAACACTTTATTCACAACTACACAGTAACTTGCAAAAAGCTGAAACTGCATAGTTTTATATACAATAATTGAATTAAAATAAAACACTGTCAGTTAAAACACCCAATCCAAACACTTAATAAAACAGAATTATCTCCAGTGGATTTCAACAGACCTCCACTGACACATTATGTATAGAGAGTGGCTATACGTCCAACCGTTGGGTCAATAAAGTAAATACGTGAGCACATACGCCCAACCACAACCGACCAATGAGCGCGCTTGTAAGCTCACTTCCGGTTTCAACGCTGGAGGGAAAAAAGGCGGATATTTTCTCAGCGGCTGCGGGAGGGTTCGCAGCCCGCGGAGGAGCTGTGATCTAAAGTGGTTCTGTTTGGCTCATCACACCCAGGGAACAGTGTCAAACTAACACCATCTTACAGCCAACAAGCAGCATTTTGTTCAAAAACTGTTTCGTCGTTAACAGGCGTCCGTTCAAAATGCTTATGAAGTTTGTCTGTTTTCATCCATTGCAGTGTTTTCGCAGTAATTAAAGACGCCGCCCATTAAATGTGTCAAATATACGCCGCAATAGAGCATTAAAAAGTGATGTAAAAACGTAGTTTAGATGCACAAAAAATGTCAAATACATGATCATGGTTGGGCGAATAAGATAAGACATTATATTTATCTGCCCAATGGTTGTGCATGTAACATTCAATGTATGACTTATCTGCCCAACGCGAATAAGGTAGGACATTATATTTATTTGCCCAACGGTTGGGCGTATAGCCTTTGCCTTATGTATAAATTACAGGTTTTACAAATCAGATGTGCAAGTCTGGATTTAAAGACTTGAGTCAGATGGCAGGCTGTTCCACTGACCTGCTGACATTTTTGTTTCATCTTTGGAACTCAGTAATCCAGAGCACAGGTCGGTACGTAAGGTCCAGGTAGGTTGGTGCTGTAGTGCATTCAGATTTTTTGAATGAATGAATAAATGAATGACAAGACTTTAAAATCTGACTGCATGTGAGCAGCAAACCAGCAAAGTGAAAATAAAATAAATTCCTACTTGACCAGAAGTCCAGCAGGAGCATTCTGAACCAACTGAAGACATAATATTAGTGTCAACTGAAACAGAAAACAACACATTACATTACAAAGCATAAAGTAATGTCTCTTCATCAGCCATGAACAGAACAGGCCGCATCTGCCATGTTCCAACAAAAAAACAAGAAAAAAGCATTCTTGTAATCTCTCTAATGTGTAGGTTAAAGGATAATCTGGGATGGAAAGTCACCGAAGTATTTGTAACTTTATCACCTTTAGGCTTTGAAAAATGTTTTCTTTTTCCTCTTTCTTCATCTCTGTCTCTCTCTCTTTCAGTAGTCTCATGAACAATTAGCAGACTGTGAGGAGACGCGGTGCCCATGACGTGCGGTTCATCAGGAGTTGCTATGTCAACGGTGGGTGTATCCTGCAAAGTCAAGTGAGAGAAAAGTGGTGTGATGTTTCCTATTGAGCTGGTGTGTGTGTGTGTGTGTGTGTGTGTGTGTGTGTGTGTGTGTGTGTGTGTGTGTGTGTGTGTGTGTGTGTGTGTGTGTGTGTGTGTGTGTGTGTGTGTGTGTGTGTGTGTGTGTGTGCGCGTGCAGATCATGTGGTTGTGTTTTTATATAGCAATGATCCAGTCACATGATGGTTAACACACATCACCTGGGCCCTCAGAGAGCCACAGAGCAGCCAGGTTCATACACAGCAGCAGTACACACATAAGATGGTACTTTAACACAATATAATCCACATCTGTAGGATAAATTTCAACTGAGACACTTTTTGCAAGTGTACGTATTATTTTCTCACCTTTGCAATCCTGTGGTTTTTGCATGTTTGACATGACAGAACTGCAGAATGTTCAGTGCAGAATTCAAGCTACAGAAATCACAAGTTTCACTGGTCTTGGATGCCACCAGACCGAGGCTTTGGAAATGAAAAGAACTGACAAACAAGCTAATTTCAAGATTCTCACAACTTCAACTACACCTGCTCCTACTTGAATGCATGTGATGACCAGATTATTCTCCAGAGCAAGACCAGATATGGCCAGCAGGTGGCAGTGTTCAGTAGGTGGCAGAGAGGTATATGGAATATTAGGCAAAGAACACAAAGTTACGTTTCGGATTCATCCGGTGCATGAAAGTTAATCAAATTTTAATAATTTTATCCTCATTATGTACCCAGTTAGTTTTAAGACACACAGGATGGCAGCCTTTATTACACAGGTGCCTGACTGTTGAGGGCCCCAGTAGCTTGAGAAGGTCAAGGAGACACCCACGTTTCACCTGGCGCCAGCAGGTAGACCGTTATTTTCAAGATATGGGAGTGGACCAGTTGTCTGCCTGGGTGGTTGCCATCTAGGACCCAAGGTGGTTCCATGGTGTTGTGGATGCGGCAAAGCACAGCTCAGCACATACTCCCAGACATGGCTTGACTTGACTTGTGTTAAAATCCAGGTGGGAATGGTGGACTCAATTATCTGTCTATTCACTCATGACATTTTACAAGGGGCAAAACGATTTATACCGTCTGCAGTTTCCACCATAAGAACTCAGCCTAGTCTCCAGATTCTCTCAAAAGTCTACATGAATCATCCCTTATGTCTCCAATTCAGTGAAGACCCACCAGGCTCACTGTGACAGCCACTATCTAATGCTACGGCAATCCCTTGGTGGCAAGGAAGATTGTCTCTTGATCGATTCTCGGTCAAGATAGAAAATCTGCATCTATGGTCAGTCCAGACACACAGACTTTACACAGGTTTGTAGCAGTGTCGTTCCAAGCTGACAAACATACGGCCCTTCACACATCCTTAACCTGCTCCAATGGCTGGGAAATCCCACACGATGGAGTCAAAGGAGACTTCATCCTCTTCACAGCCTTTGGGTTACAAGGCATCACCTCCTCCACCTGATCTGCCTTTGAGACTTGTTTCACCAGAGCCCTGTTAGCCACCTCATGTTCAAGGTTCCTGTTGGACCTTACTTTGTTAACATAGCGACCACAGGACACCGCAACCAGGAATCCCCTCCTCGATCTGTTGCCCAGGTGACACATCGTGAGGGAAGGGTTGGATTTTGACACCCAGTGGTAGTGATAGACAGCAAACACAATTTAACCTTAACGTTAGCATCCAGTGCGGGTGTGCTAGTCATAAGGCAAAAGCAGGGGTAATTTATGCTTTTTAAAAATTTGGCTTACCATTAGATTGCTAACTGCAAACTCTTAAAATATCTTGTTTACTCACTCACTAAGGCCACAGGTGGGACTCGATCCCATGACTGTGAGGTGACAGTGCTAACCACTAAGCGACCGTGCTGCCCTCTTAAAATATCTGTATTTCAGTTGCTTACCTGACTGTGGACTTCTTCATTGCAGGGTTCTTTTCAATCCAGAATCTTCGATCAAAAAAAAAAAAAAATCTGTGAGTCCTTTTTCCCAGCGTTGCTGTTGCACGGTCTGTGACCCACTATTCCACTGGTTCTGTGGTCTGAGCCACTTTTGTTATATTCGTTCAGATGCTTGTAGTCCTGCTTCAACTTTTAGTTTTTCTCTCAGTATTATTTCACAGTGTGTTTAAGTCGGCGGGTGTCCAAGTATGCTGACTTAGATTTTTGCATGTCTCCAAGAGGGTTCGAATCCCCGCTGGACCTCGTCAGTCACCTGTGCCTCCCCATCAGTCCATCTGTTTGCACTTCTCTTCATTGCAGTTACTCTCAGGGATGAATCTGGGGGATGAGCACCAACCCCCCCCCCCCCCCCCCCCCCACCAGCCAAAAACACAAAAAAGAAAAGATGCAAAGAAAAATATGAAGAACGAAGAAAAAAGAGGAAAATAAATAAAACAAAAGAAAGTTTTTAAGTTTGATCACCTAATGTGTGCCACAATTTCATTGTCATTATCTTCCACTGAACAAAAAGCTGAACATACAGTGAGGAAAGTAAGTATTTGAACACCCTGTGATTTTGCAAGTTCGCCCACTTAGAAATCATGGAGGGGTCTGAAATTTTCATCTTAGGTGCATGTCCACTGTGAGAGACATAATCCAAAAAAAAATAAAAAATCCGGAAATCACAATGTATGATTTTTTAATAATTTATTTGTATGTTACTGCTGCAAATAAGTATTTGAACACCTACCAACCAGCAAGAATTCTGGCTCACACAGACCTGTTAATTTTTCTTTAAGAAGCCCTCTTATTCTGCACTCTTTACCTGTATTAATTGCACCTGTTTGAACTTGTTACCTGTATAAAAGACACCTGTTCACACTCAGTCAATCACACTCCAACCTGTCCACCATAGTCAAGACCAAAGAGCTGTCTAAGGACACCAGGGACAAAACTGTAGACCTGCACAAGACTGGGATGGACTACAGGACAACAGGCAAGCAGCTTGGTAGAAGACAACTGTTATGATTATTTATTAGAAAGTGGAAGAAACACAAGATGACTGTCAATCTCCCTCAGTCTGGGATTCCATGCAAGATCTCACTTTGTGGGGTAAGGATGATTCTGAGAAAGCTCAGAACTACACAGGAGGACCTGGTCAATGACCTGAAGACAACTGGGGCCACAGTCACAAAGATTACATTAGTAACACATGATGCTGTCATGGTTTAAAATCCTGCAGGGCAGCAAGGTCCCTCTGCTCAAGCCAGCACATGTCCAGGCCTGTTTGAAGTTCACCAGCGACCATCTGGATGATCCAGAGGAGGCATGGGAGAAGGTCATGTAGTCAGATGAGATCAGAATAGAGCTTTTTGGAGTCAACTCCACTTACCATGTTTAGAGGATGAGAACAACCCCAAGAAAACCATCCCAACTGTGAAGCATGGGGGTGGAAACATCATACTCTGGGGGTGCTCTTCTGCAAAGGGGACAGGACGACTGCACCGTATTGAAGGGAGGATGGATGGGGTCATGTATTGCAAGATTTTGGCAAACAACCTCCTCCCCTCAGTAAGAGCGTTGCAGATGGGTCATGGCTGGGTCTTCCAGC
Source organism: Thalassophryne amazonica (assembly GCF_902500255.1). Classification (NCBI taxonomy): domain Eukaryota; kingdom Metazoa; phylum Chordata; class Actinopteri; order Batrachoidiformes; family Batrachoididae; genus Thalassophryne; species Thalassophryne amazonica. Next base: position 70,216,617 of record NC_047115.1, read on the forward strand.
ATGACAATGACCCAAAACACACAGCCAGAGCAACTAAGGAGGGGCTCCGTAAAAAGCATTTCAAGGTCTTGGAGTGGCCTGGCCAGTTTCCAGACCTGAACTCGATAGAAAATCTTTGGAGGGAGCTGAAACTCCAAACCTGAAAGATCTAGAGAAGATCTGTATGGAGGAGTGGACCAAAATCCCTGCTGCAGTGTGTGAAAACCTGGTGAAAAACTACAGGAAACGTTTGACCTCTGTAACTGCAAACAAAGGCTACTGTACCAAATATTAACATTGATTTTCACAGGTGTTCAAATACTTATTTGCAGCAGTAACATACAAACAAATTATTTAAAAAAATCATACATTGTGATTTCCGGATTTTTTTTTTTTTTTTTTTTTTTTAGATTATGTCTCTCACAGTGGACATGCACCGAAGATGAAAATTTCAGACCCATCCATGATTTCTAAGTGGGAGAACTTGCAAAACCGCAGGGTGTTGAAATACTTATTTTCCTCACTGTATCTCACTGTGCTCAACAATATGAAATAATTTTTACATGGTGTCATCTGTCTATAGAAGTGTTTTTGGAGATTCCTGCCACTCTGTCAGAAATTTACTGGTGATTATGATGTTGCTAGTTTCTGTCCTCACAGTTGACAGGAAACATTTTTATGGCCGCCACATACTTTAAAATGCCCTCAGCTGAAGTCCAAGTCATGATCTCAGTGCCCTAAATGGCCAGGATTTGACCTATTTGCACAATCTCAAATCCTAGAAACCCTGATGAGTCAGTTTCTTCTTTTGTTTTTGAGAAGTTGAGAAACTGAAGAAGTCAGTCAGAGATGTGTGGTAAATTATCAGGTTAGCTGTTTGCAACACCTTGGACTTTGTGATTTAAAAGAAATCTTAGTTTATGATTGTTTGTTTTGAGTTCAATGATCAGCCATTGTATTGGTGTTACACATGATAGTTCTCATGCTTACGGAGTTGGATTTTCAAGTTACACTTACTGCTGTACTTAAGCTTCATGTTAAGTGTTGAAAAACTGGAAATATCACATTGTCTTGTACAATGGTAAGAGTAATGAGACATATGGTTTACAATATATATGGCACACACATAAATACATACATATACACGCATATACATAAATACATCAGTTGAGCTCAGAATTTTATTTTATTTTATTAATTTTTTGCCATTTTTCAGAGAATATGAATGATAACACAAAACTTTTTTCACTCATGGTTAGTGGTTGGGTGACGCCATTTATTGTCAAACAACTTTGTTTACCCTTTTTAAATCATAATGACAACAGAAACTACCCAAATGACCCTGATCAAAAGTTTACACACCCCATTTCTTAATACCGTGTATTGACCAATGAGACCTTGGAGTCTTTTGTGGTAGTTGTGTACAAGGCTCTTTATTTTCTCTGATGGTAAAGCTGCCCATTCTTCTTGGCAAAAAGCCAAGTTCCTGTAAATTCCTGAGCTGTCTTGCATGAATTGCATGTTTGAGATCTTCCCAGAGTGGCTCAATGATATTGAGGTCAGGAGACTGAGATGGCCACTCCAGAACCTTCACTTTATTCTGCTGTAATGGTCTATTTCAGGGCCACTCAAAAGTATAACCCTTCATACAGGGACTTGCCTGGCCCTGAGAAAGGTTCCAAAAAGAAAAAAAAACTGGTCATGGTTACACCCTGAGATGCGCTTAATGGTGTCAGACCCCCTAAAATGGCCCACAGGTTCTTGTGGTGGAAATGGGCCTAATGGATGTTCTGAATGTAGTCCTTGATAAGCTGAGTAAGAAGTTGCAATTTGTTCTCAAACAGGTCCTCAAGGACCACAGAGCAGCAAGAAATGGAAAATGTGCAGGTTTGGTGATACTTGAGGACTGGTTTGAGAGTTACTGATCAAGACCAAGATTCAGCCTTTAAATGACTTCCCACATGGTCCATCAATTGTGTTTCTGTGTGCATTGAAAGTGTCAAAGTTGTAAAGGCATTCATATATCTCTACAATAACATTTATGTCTCTGGGTCCTTGTGCTTTGAGGTTGAGAGACACCTGGGAAGAGCTTATAGAGTCATGAGGTCCGTGGACAGAGGTATTTGGTGATGCTGATACCTTTGCAGAAGAACTCAGGTTCATGTCTTTAGGGTCCTAGTGGTTCTTGTCTTACTGTATGGTTGTGAGACTTTGACACTAATCACTGACACGTCGGCAGTAATGAAACCCGGTTACGCCAATCGGAGGTCACTAAAATTAACATTGAATCGGTGTGTAACTTTGCAAAAACAATGTCGGACTCTGTAGTTTTCTCTGGGCCCCTCCCCAATCAGACCGGGAGTGACATGTTTAGCCGCATGTTCTCCTTGAATTGCTGGTGTCCAAAAAATGAGGTGGGCTTCATAGATAATTGGCAAAGCTTCTGGGGAAAACCTGGTCTTGTTAGGAGAGACGGCATCCATCCCACTTTGGATGGAGCAGCTCTCATTTCTAGAAATCTGGCCAATTTTCTTAAATCCTCCAAACCGTGACTATCCAGGGTTGGGACCAGGAAGCAGAGTTGTAGTCTTACACACCTCTCTGCAGCTTCTCTCCCCCTGCCATCCCCTCATTACCCCATCCCCGTAGAGACGGTGCCTGCTCCCAGACCACCAATAACCAGCAAAAATCTATTTAAGCATAAAAATTCAAAAAGAAAAAATAATATAGCACCTTCAACTGCACCACAGACTAAAACAGTTAAATGTGGTCTATTAAACATTAGGTCTCTCTCTTCTAAGTCCCTGTTAGTAAATGATATAATAATTGATCAACATATTGATTTATTCTGCCTTACAGAAACCTGGTTACAGCAGGATGAATATGTTAGTTTAAATGAGTCAACACCCCCGAGTCACACTAAGTGCCAGAATGCTCGTAGCACGGGCCGAGGCGGAGGATTAGCAGCAATCTTCCATTCCAGCTTATTAATTAATCAAAAACCCAGACAGAGCTTTAATTCATTTGAAAGCTTGACTCTTAGTCTTGTCCATCCAAATTGGAAGTCCCAAAACCCAGTTTTATTTGTTGTTATCTATCGTCCTCCTGGTCGTTACTGTGAGTTTCTCTGTGAATTTTCAGACCTTTTGTCTGACTTAGTGCTTAGCTCAGATAAGATAATTATAGTGGGCGATTTTAACATCCACACAGATGCTGAGAATGACAGCCTCAACACTGCATTTAATCTATTATTAGACTCAATTGGCTTTGCTCAAAATGTAAATGAGTCCACCCACCACTTTAATCATATCTTAGATCTTGTTCTGACTTATGGTATGGAAATTGAAGACTTAACAGTATTCCCTGAAAACTCCCTTCTGTCTGATCATTTCTTAATAACATTTACATTTACTCTGATGGACTACCCAGCAGTGGGGAATAAGTTTCATTACACTAGAAGTCTTTCAGAAAGCGCTGTAACTAGGTTTAAGGATATGATTCCTTCTTTATGTTCTCTAATGCCATATACCAACACAGTGCAGAGTAGCTACCTAAACTCTGTAAGTGAGATAGAGTATCTCGTCAATAGTTTTACATCCTCATTGAAGACAACTTTGGATGCTGTAGCTCCTCTGAAAAAGAGAGCTTTAAATCAGAAGTGCCTGACTCCGTGGTATAACTCACAAACTCGCAGCTTAAAGCAGATAACCCGTAAGTTGGAGAGGAAATAAGGTCTCACTAATTTAGAAGATCTTCACTTAGCCTGGAAAAAGAGTCTGTTGCTCTATAAAAAAAAGCCTTCCGTAAAGCTAGGACATCTTACTACTCATCACTAATTGAAGAAAATAAGAACAACCCCAGGTTTCTTTTCAGCACTGTAGCCAGGCTGACAAAGAGTCAGAGCTCTATTGAGCCAAGTATTCCTTTAACTTTAACTAGTAATGACTTCATGACTTTCTTTGCTAATAAAATTTTAACTATTAGAGAAAAAATTACTCATAACAATCCCAAAGACGTATCGTTATCTTTGGCTGCTTTCAGTGATGCCGGTATTTGGTTAGACTCTTTCTCTCAGATTGTTCTGTCTGAGTTATTTTCATTAGTTACTTCATCCAAACCATCAACATGTCTATTAGACCCCATTCCTACCAGGCTGCTCAAGGAAGCCCTACCATTATTTAATGCTTCGATCTTAAATATGATCAATCTATCTTTATTAGTTGGCTTTGTACCACAGGCTTTTAAGGTGGCAGTAATTAAACCATTACTTAAAAAGCCATCACTTGACCCAGCTATCTTAGCTAATTATAGGCCAATCTCCAACCTTCCTTTTCTCTCAAAAATTCTTGAAAGGGTAGTTGTAAAACAGCTAACTGATCATCTGCAGAGGAATGGTCTATTTGAAGAGTTTCAGTCAAGTTTTAGAATTCATCATAGTACAGAAACAGCATTAGTGAAGGTTACAAATGATCTTCTTATGGCCTCAGACAGTGGACTCATCTCTGTGCTTGTTCTGTTAGACCTCAGTGCTGCTTTTGATACTGTTGACCATAAAATTTTATTACAGAGATTAGAGCATGCCATAGGTATTAAAGGCACTGCGCTGCGGTGGTTTGAATCATATTTATCTAATAGATTACAATTTGTTAATGTAAATGGGGAATCTTCTTCACAGACTAAGGTTAATTATGGAGTTCCACAAGGTTCTGTGCTAGGACCAATTTTATTCACTTTATACATGCTTCCCTTAGGCAGTATTATTAGACGGCATTGCTTAAATTTTCATTGTTACGCAGATGATACCCAGCTTTATCTATCCATGAAGCCAGAGGACACACACCAATTAGCTAAACTGCAGGATTGTCTTACAGACATAAACACATGGATGACCTCTAATTTCCTGCTTTTAAACTCAGATAAAACTGAAGTTATTGTACTTGGCCCCACAAATCTTAGAAACATCGTGTCTAACCAGATCCTTACTCTGGATGGCATTACCCTGACCTCTAGTAATACTGTGAGAAATCTTGGAGTCATTTTTGATCAGGATATGTCATTCAAAGCGCATATTAAACAAATATGTAGGACTGCTTTTTTGCATTTACGCAATATCTCTAAAATTTCAGAGTGATGCTGAAAAACTAATTCATGCATTTATTTCCTCTAGGCTGGACTATTGTAATTCATTATTATCAGGTTGTCCTAAAAGTTCCCTGAAAAGCCTTCAGTTAATTCAAAATGCTGCAGCTAGAGTACTAACGGGGACTAGAAGGAGAGAGCATATCTCACCCATATTGGCCTCTCTTCATTGGCTTCCTGTTAATTCTAGAATAGAATTTAAAATTCTTCTTCTTACTTATAAGGTTTTGAATAATCAGGTCCCATCTTATCTTAGGGACCTCATAGTACCATATCACCCCAATAGAGCGCTTTGCTCTCAGACTGCAGGCTTACTTGTAGTTCCTAGGGTTTGTAAGAGTAGAATGGGAGGCAGAGCCTTTCAGCTTTCAGGCTCCTCTCCTGTGGAACCAGCTCCCAATTCGGATCAGGGAGACAGACACCCTCTCTACTTTTAAGATTAGGCTTAAAATTTTCCTTTTTGCTAAAGCTTATAGTTAGGGCTGGATCAGGTGACCCTGAACCATCCCTTAGTTATGCTGCTATAGACTTAGACTGCTGGGGGGTTCCCATGATGCACTGAGTGTTTCTTTCTCTTTTTGCTCTGTATGCACCACTCTGCATTTAATCATTAGTGATTGATCTCTGCTCCCCTCCACAGCATGTCTTTTTCCTGGTTCTCCCTCAGCCCCAACCAGTCCTAGCAGAAGACTGCCCCTCCCTGAGCCTGGTTCTGCTGGAGGTTTCTTCCTGATAAAAGGGAGTTTTTCCTTCCCACTGTCGGCAAGTGCTTGCTCACAGGGGGTCGTTTTGACCGTTGGGGTTTTTACGTAATTATTGTATGGCCTTGCCTTACAATATAAAGTGCCTTGGGGCAACTGTTTGTTGTGATTTGGCGCTATATAAATAAAATTGATTGATTGATTGATTGACTCAAGGTAAAGACTGGATGTATTTGGTACTAAGTCTCTTTGGGGACTTAGGTACTCCTAGAATGAATAGTGACTGAGGGAGAATCAGGTGAAGGGTAGCTTTTGCATCCTGAAGAATCATAAACTACAACATTTTGACCATATGGCACATTTCTTTAAGCTGGGTGTTGAGGACTACAGAAACTGGAAAAGGCCAAGCAGATGCCCACGTTTTTCTTGGCTACAGCAGATAGATGGTCACTTTTGAGAAGTGGGGACCAGTTGTCTGCCTGGTGGTTGCTATCCAGGATTTGGAGCGATCCAGTGGGATGGTGGCTGTGACAACGGGTGGCATCAGTCCATGATTCAAGACCTGACATGATAATAATGCTTCAATTTCTGACAGTTTTCCATTCAAACCCTCAAAAACTTGTATGACCAATGGCTCTTGCGGGTTAGCATGTGGGTCGTCCAGTAAAGAATCAGTGAATGCTAGTCAAATATGGCCAGAGGATGGCCTGAAGGGAATCTAATGTGGCACTGAACGCATTCAAGCATGCATGATTATGATGTAATGGTACTTATGAGTCACAAAAGAAATTTAGTGTCTTGTGACTGTCAAAATGCAGTTTGATATTCTGCTCAACACTGTTTTTATGTTTAACAAAACAGTTCTGAACTGTTCCAGTAACTCCCCTCTTCTGTTTTTTTAAACCAAACACAATGCTCTTTGCAGATACTGCTTGACCCACTTCCACACCGCAACGTCATGGACATCACAGAGTCCTGTGTCATTTGACTACAGCTCTACAGTATATTCCCCAAAGGCACACAGGCAGAGCTGTTGTGTGAGAGTGTGTGAGTGTGTGCATGGTGAGATCAAACCTGTCTGTAATTATGTGTAAAAAAAGTATCATAGAAGACGCGTCTTTCTTTAGACACCTTGACACTTGCACAAATTTGATCCTCGCACTGGTATGCAATCTTGCGTGCCAGTGAGTAAACTCACCATAAACTATTGTAAACTGTATGTGAACAGTGCACAGGTGTGTGCCTGCGCGCAAAGAATATTTTGAAATGTTAAAAATTTCTGGCACGCAGAAATTTCATGTCACTTACGAGAACTAGTCGTGAACATTGCGTCATCTATTTGCAAACACTGCGTGTCACTGCGCATCATTGCATGCAGGGCAACTGAACCTCGAATTAGATTATGAAGAGAAGTTACATCTACTATAATACAGATAACTTTACAGATACATTATCCAACTTAAAAGAAGGAATGAAAATGCAACTGTTTGACCAATCCATTACAGTATATATATATATATATATATATATATATATATATATATATATATATATATGTTATAAGTAATTACCTTTGAGATGATTCCAAATGCGTTCTCCGTCGCCCGATGAGCAAGAGACAACCTGCTGCTGTAGATAATGTCTCTATGATTTTGGGAGCGATGACAGAATGGTGTCATCAGTCAAGTTCTGAGAGCAAATGCGTCATCGGCTACAAAATCCTATGACGCAGGTTTTAATTTATATAGTGTGGCGACAAGCTGGACAAAGCGGGATGCACTGGCACGACTGCACGGCAGTGTGGGGATCAAATTTGTGCAAGTATCAAGGTGCCTTTTGAATGTGTGTACGCTCACAAGTGAGAATGTGTTAATGGAAGTGAGCTAATTACCATGTGCTGCAATCAGCTGTAGGCCCTGAACGCCTCAGGGAAGAATTCCTCTGCAGTCTGCCGACTCTGACGCATGCTGTCTCCCTCTTTCTCTGTCTCTCTCTATCTCTGTCTCTCTCACACACACTCTCTCTGTGAACTCAGTAACCTCGTGTAGAGGATGCTTGAGAAACACTGTGGCACAGGGACATACATAGTCCCGTGCACTGACGCTGTCATTAGCATCTCTGCTGAACAAGCAAAGAAATCATGGAAACTTGTTGGCAGATGGCTGGAATATGAGTCCTGAGAGTGACAGCATGAAGCAGATTAGTGACTGACAACAAACACAAATTGTGACAGTGATTTTAATATGGATCCCTGCCACAAAATTATCTTAGACATGAATGAGTGGCAAGCTCTTCTGTCATGAACCCGGGACAATGTCCAGACAGTCGAGTCTGGACACCATGGGAGAGCATGATGTATATTCACCTACTGGAAATACTCCATCTGGTTTTGTCGAGGGGTACAGCGTGCTGGAGGCAGAACATGACGCAAATGCTACGCAGCGGAAAACTGCTCTTATCTTCACTTCAATTAGATGATAATTTTGGCATTGGCGCTTACTGCCAAGTTCCAGAAGCTTATCATCTCTCCAGTCTGATACATTCGTTGGTGTCTTCATGGCTTCACACTATTCATTGATTGCATTAAAATTCAAACCCTCCAGCCAAAACCTTTCATTTTTAGCACATGGGCCCAATCTGACATTATGCACTGGTTAGGTTTGCCAGGTTAATATGTCTGGCGAAAGAGATTTGGACATTTGAATTCTCGCATACAGCTCCTAAGGATTATGTCGATCTACATCGTGTTCAGAGTGGCAGTGAATAAAGAAGGTCCAGATGTTACTCAGATATTAACCAGATATTAAGTATATGGTCATGATGTTGTAATTAATGGATGCATTATAGCTGTACTCGCAGGGCCATATGTCCCAGTTAAGCCCAATTTATGCTACTCCGTATCCGTAGCACATAGTCCCTCTGCATGGTTGTGAAATCTCTCCGAGCCCCTCTCCATAGTCTGACATGTACTTCCCAAAAATTGTATCTGCATGTCGTGAGGATGTAGCCCGCACAGTGAGTGCATGCATTGTGATTGGTCCACACAACTACATCAATTCCAAAATGTCTTATTTCACAATAAACGAGTTTCATGGCCATAGAACCAATGGGATAAAAGGCCATTATTCATGAAAGATGTCATGCCACCTACTGTTCTGGTGGTGAATTGCATTGTGACACCCACCAATGTGACGATAGACAGACAGACAGACAGACAGACAGACAGACAGACAGACAGACAGACAGACAGACAGACAGACAGACAGATAGATAGATAGATAGATAGATAGATAGATAGATAGATAGATAGATAGATAGATAGATAGATAGATAGATAGATAGATAGAGTGCTCTCCAAAATTGGAATATTTCACACATTTTAATTTATATATGACATTTCAAATACAAAAAAAATAAAAATGTTAAAATTATCTTCCTTAATCTCAAACTGAAAACAAATCTCTACAACTCAATGTAAATTAATTATAATATAAAAGTGAAGATGATGGGTTGCATAAGTAATGGAATGCTTTGGTAAAATACCTGCAAATAATCAGTTTTATTGACAGTTTGTTATGTGTCGGACGCAGCCCGGAGAACCGACCAGCGTTTGAAGGACCCAGTATGAAATAAGCAGAGCACGGTACAAAGGATAACAGAGTTTAATAAACATAACAGTGAAGTGATACGAAAACAACAAAAGAGTCGCGGTCTGGCGTGGTGGATTGCGGTGCGCTCCCAGCAGCGCTAACGGTCCAGAGCCAGAAAACTGTTCGGACCCAAGGACCCCGCCGACACCCCCCAGGTGGCCGCGACAAACCGAGTCTGTGAAAGAAGAAATCATTATGTGAGTCCACACTCAACACACAGAGAGACCACTCAAAGGTGTACAAACAGCAAACACTTCCTGGCTTAATTGAAAATCAGCTTCCCACCCTGCAGGCATAGAACACCCTGTTCACAAAACTCCACTGCAGTGGAAGCTGACCCAAACGACCAACATACAGCTCAATATAATAAGGTGTGAGGGACACCACATTTACTGACTGTATAAATGTTAGTCACAAAACCAAACGTACCTCAGGAAGTGTGCTGACGAGCGTGAGACCTCACCCCCTCCTCTTTCACAGACCATGCATCAAACCTGGACGTTCTCTGCATCCACTGATGGGAGATGGCTCTAGAGACGACGATCTCACCCGTCTGGTCACAAGATTGAGTCTCTGGCAAACACACACTGTGCACTCCAGACTTAAATGCCACCATGTTCCAATCCGTGTAGATGCACCACAGCTGTGAGTCCTGACGAGCTGCACGTGATCAGCCTCAGGTGATCAGGGTGAGGTCCTGATAAACTCAGCTACACAGCCACTCAGTCCCAAATGCGCACCACCTGGGAGGAAAACCAAAAGACAGAAACAGAAGACACACAAAAGCCAGCCAGGCACGCCAGCCACAACAGCACCCCACCCTCACGGGAAGCCTCCCGGCGACCACACAAACCTGGCCCAGGAGAAACACCCCCCTCCAGGGACCATGGCTGGAAACCGTATCTGCATTCGTCTTCCAACAGAATCTTCATTTAACAGAACGGTTGATATCTTCTCCTCTGGCTGCATCTTTGCCTTTGTTTCTGTCAGTCACTTAGCACAGGTGTGGCCAGGAGTTCTTAAACCTGTGCGGTCAGCCTTTGTCCAACCATGTTCAGTCTGATAAGTCATAAAACAAAAAAGACAAACATAAACAACCAAACCACCCCCCCTCCCCAGGGGACCGTCCCATCAAACCCCGGGAGGAGGAGAAAAGAAAAACACAACCCAAACTTAAGCTTGCAAATAAAAACGCTAACACCCCCCCCCTCCCCAGAGGATTGTTCCATCAAACCCCGGGAAGGGGAGAAAAAAAAAACAAACTTAAGCTTGCAAATAAAAATGCTAACACCCCCCCCCCCTAACGACATGTAGGGACCAACACCCCCCAGAGGACATCCCGCCAGCTCCAGGAGTAATAACCACAGCCGAGGTCCCTCTGGGATCCAACGTCACCCACGGGGACTCCCAGCGCCTCCCAGAGGACCATTCCATCAACCCCAGGAGACGCCTCCCCTCATGACCAACGGACCCAGCCCCAGCCGTCTATGGCTAGATGGACCCACAGCCCTTTCCCCCCCAGAGGACACCACAGTCACACCCTGAGGGCGGAAAAACAAAAGGAAAGAAAAAAAACATACAAACAAAACAACCCCAACCCCACCCCCTTGGCGCAGTGGAAACTGGAAGCACGTCCAGCGTCACCAACCGTGACTATACCCCAGAAGCCAACCGGGAGGAGTGGAACAGCGGTTATGGCAGACGGCACAAAACGGCGCCACTCCTCCGACTCCCAAACCAGCCACGGGTATATTCCACTGCCCCAAACCTCAGCCACGCCGATGGCAGACGGCTCAAAGGCGCGCTGAAGCCGGAGGTGGAACAGGGAATCAACAAACAAAAAAAACAACAACACCCCGAACCCCCCCCCCCCCCCCCCCAGGTGCAGAGGTTACCTGGGAAACGCCCAGCACAACCAAACTGCACCACTTCAGCAACGCTGACACGTACGGCTCACCCGGCTGGAGTCAGAGGAGAAGAGAGGGCACAACAAAAAACAAACAAACAAAAAAAGAAAAAACAACCCAATTACCCCCCCCCCCATCACCCCCCAGGGGACCGTCCCATCAAACTCTGGGGAGGTGAAACTAAAAGAAATAAAAAAGAAAGACTAACAGACTAACATAAAGTTGCTTGGGTCCGTTTATTGCTCCAAACGGACTGCAGGGACACGACCCCAGACACTAATAGTGTAAAAAAAAAAAAATCCCACACAAAAACCAACTCAAAAACACCTACAAAAAATGAACCAACACAAAACCAATAAGTGATTTATACCGTCAAGCTCAAACAAATGGAACACACCTGTTCCAACTTAAGAGCTTGACGGTAATGTGACTCAGTCACCAACAGAGGGAGCCAGAGTGCTAAAAATGAAAAAACCCCTTTGGTAACTGAGAAAACAAACTCAAGCTGCTCTTCTGTGCGCAGCTGTGTGTAACACACAACCAAAAATGTGATTCAACTAAATAACACCGGAGCTGACACAACAGACGCAGTAGCTATCATTACCCGGGGAAACGGGGCTACGACTGTAACACAGGAAGCACCGCGACCCGTGCCACAGAGCTCCGCCGTGCGTGTTCACCCATTACAGACCCACTCCTGCAGCTCCCGTTTAAACCTCTTATCCGGTCGAAGTGTGACGTGAAGCCGTCGCCAGTCACACTCCACCACGACCCACGGATAAGGCACAAACACAGGAAACACGGCTGCATGAGCGCTCAAATCAGTATTCAGTAATGGGTTCTCCAACGCGCACCATCCGGGCGGAGAGCACCCGCAACTGATCCGGATAACTTCTGAACGTCTGCTGCCGCCTTCCCAGCGCGTTACCGTCTCTGCTACCGCTGGGTCCGTGATGTTTGGCCAGAGACTACTGTTATGTGTCGGACGCAGCCCGGAGAACCGACCAGCGTTTGAAGGACCCAGTATGAAATAAGCAGAGCACGGTACAAAGGATAACAGAGTTTAATAAACATAACAGTGAAGTGATACGAAAACAACAAAAGAGTCGCGGTCTGGCGTGGTGGATTGCGGTGCGCTCCCAGCAGCGCTAACGGTCCAGAGCCAGAAAACTGTTCGGACCCAAGGACCCCGCCGACACCCCCCAGGTGACCGCGACAAACCGAGTCTGTGAAAGAAGAAATCATTATGTGAGTCCACAATCAACACACAGAGAGACCACTCAAAGGTGTACAAACAGCAAACACTTCCTGGCTTAATTGCAAATCAGCTTCCCACCCTGCAGGCATAGAACACCCTGTTCACAAAACTCCACTGCAGTGGAAGCTGACCCAAACGACCAACATACAGCTCAATATAATAAGGTGTGAGGGACACCACATTTACTGACTGTATAAATGTTAGTCACAAAACCAAACGTACCTCAGGAAGTGTGCTGACGAGCGTGAGACCTCACCCCCTCCTCTTTCACAGACCATGCATCAAACCTGGACGTTCTCTGCATCCACTGATGGGAGATGGCTCTAGAGACGACGATCTCACCCGTCTGGTCACAAGGTCGAGTCTCTGGCAAACACACACTGTGCACTCCAGACTTAAATGCCACCATGTTCCAATCCGTGTAGATGCACCACAGCTGTGAGTCCTGACGAGCTGCACATGATCAGCCTCAGGTGATCAGGGTGAGGTCCTGATAAACTCAGCTACACAGCCACTCAGTCCCAAATGCGCACCACCTGGGAGGAAAACCAAAAGACAGAAACAGAAGACACACAAAAGCCAGCCAGGCACGCCAGCCACAACACAGTTTATTTGTTTGTTTGTTTGTTTGTTTGTTTGTTTTTTCAGACGAGTCAGGGGATGGATACGTGAACATTTCCAAGTCACTGAATATGTCTTGGACTTTATTTACATCAATTATGAAGAAATACAAACAGTATGGCACTCTATGGTAAATCTGTGTGGAGTAGACAGTTCTCAAAAACTGACTGTGCAAGAAGGAGAAGAGTGAGGGAAGCCACCAAGACACCCAGACAACCCAGAAGAAGTTATAGGATTATCTGGCTACGTTTGGAGAAATTGTGCATCGTGCATGTTTTGCATTTTGTATTCTGAGTTATACAGCTTCAATATGAAGTGGTACAAAGGAAGATTTCCTTCGAAAGAAGACCTGAAAGTTCAGCTACAATTTGCCAGAAGATACATCTGAGATGCACATTGCTGCATTCATCTTCAATCCTGACTAATCTCTCAGTTCCTGCCACTGAAAAATATCCCCACAGCATGATGCTGCCACCACTATGCATCACTGTAAGGATAATGCCTGGTTTCCTTCAAATATGACACCTGGCATTCACGCCCACAAGTCCAATCTTTGTCTCAACACACCAGAATTTTGTTTCTCATGGTCTGAGAGTCCTTCAAGTGCCTTTTGGCAAACTCCAGGCAGGCTGCCATGTGTCTTTTACTAAGGAGTGGCTTCCGTCTGGCCACTCTACCATACAGGCCTGATTGGTGGATTGCTGCAGTGATGGTTGTCCTTCTGGAAGGTTCTCCTCTCTCCACAGCAGAATGCTGGAGTGCTGACAGAGTGACCATCGGGTTCTTGGTCACCTCCCTGACTAAGGGCCTTCTCCCCGATCGCTCAGTTTAGACTGGTGGCCAGCTCTAGGAAGAATCCTGGTGGATCTGCACGTCTTCCATTTATGGATTATGGAGACCACTGTGCTCACTGGGACCTTCAAAGCAGCAGAAATGTTTCTGTACCCTTCCCCAGATTTGTGCCTTGAGACAACCTGTCTCGGAGGTCTACAGACAATTCCTTTGACTTCATGCTTGGTTTGTGCTTTGACATGCACTGTCAACTGTGAGAACTTATATGTAGACAAGAGTGCCTTTCATATTCAGTCAACTGAATTTACCCCAGGTGGACTCCACTTAAGCACATCTCAAAGATGATCAGTGGAAACAGGATGCACCTGAGCTCAATTTTGAGCTTCATGGCAAAGGCTGTGTATATGTATGTACAGTAGTGTTCAGAATAATAGTAGTGCTATGTGACTAAAAAGATTTTTCCAGGTTTTGAGTATATTTCTTATTGTTACATGGGAAACAAGGTACCAGTAGATTCAGTAGATTCTCACAAATCCAACAAGACCAAGCATTCATGATATGCACACTCTTAAGGCTATGAAATTAAGCTATTAGTAAAAAAAAAAAAAAGTAGAAAAGGGGGTGTTCACAATAATAGTAGTGTGGCATTCAGTCAGTGAGTTCGTCAATTTTGTGGAACAAACAGGTGTGAATCAGGTGTCCCCTATTTAAGGATGAAGCCAGCACCTGTTGAACATGCTTTTCTCTTTGAAAGCCTGAGGAAATGGGACGTTCAAGACACTGTTCAGAAGAACAGCGTAGTTTTATTAAAAAGTTGATTGGAGAGGGGAAAACGTATACACAGGTGCAAAAAATTATAGGCTGTTCATCTACAATGATCTCCAATGCTTTTAAATGGACAAAAAAAAAACAGACGCATGGAAGAAAATGGAAAACAACCATCAAAATGAATAGAAGAATAACCAGAATGGCAAAGGCTCACCCATTGATCAGCTCCACAATGATCAAAGACAGTCTGGAGTTACCTGTAAGTGCTGTGACAGTTAGAAGATGCCTGTGTGAAGCTCATTTATTTGCAAGAATCCCCCGCAAAGTCCCTCTGTTAAATAAAAGACATGTGCAGAAGAGGTTACAATTTGCCAAAGAACACATCAACTGGCCTAAAGAGAATATGGAGGAATATTTTGTGGACTGATGAGAGTAAAATTGTTCTTTTTGGGTCCAAGGGCTGCAGACAGTTTGTGAGACGACCCCCAAACTCTGAATTCAAGCCACAGTTCACAGTGAAGACAGTGAAGCATGTTCCAGCTGCTTTTAAACATGCTGTGGTTCGACCTCTTCTTAAAAAACCTCACCTGGACTCATCAGTTTTATCTCATTTTAGACCTGTGTCTCATCTGCCATTTCTATCTAAGGTTTTACAGTTACAATCATTTTTAGAAGACAATCTCATCCTTGAAAAATTCCAGTCTGGGTTTAGATCGTGACACAGCACTGAGTCAGCACTTTTAAAAGTTTCTAATGATATTACTCTGTCGGTGGATGCAGGGAATCCTGCTGTGCTGGTTCTGTTGGACCTCACAGCAGCCTTTGATACTGTGGATCACACAGTACTTGTTTCCCGGTTGGAACATTTTATTGGCATTCATGGTACTGCACTTAAGCGGTTTAGATCATATTTGGCTGAAAGGAGCTTTTCTGTCATGATTGGGGACCTTTCCTCATCAACTGCTCCTCTGTGCTGTGGAGTGCCACAGGGATCTGTCCTTGGGCCGATTCTATTTTCTTTGTACATTCTGCCATTGGGGTCAATTATAACCCAGCACAACCTGTCCTTTCATTGTTATGCAGATGATCTGCAAATTTATCTGCCTGTGAGGACTAATGGGGGTGATGCTTTGTCATCATTATTTAATTGTATTCGTGATGTAAAGCAGTGGCTGTCCCAAAACTTCCTTTACCTGAATGATGGTAAAACTGAGATCATGGTGTTTGAGCGCTCTGGCATACCAAATGTGGTAACACCAAATTTTGGTGCTTTGGCTAACTATGTAAAACCAGCTGTCAAGAATTTGGGAGTGATATTTGACAGCTGTTTGAGGTTCGATCAACAGATAAATTCTGTTGTCAAAGCTATTTTTTTCCAACTTCGCCTTTTGGCTAAAATAAAGCACTTTCTCAGTAGACGTGATCTTGAGACGGCCATTCATGCTTTCATCAGCTCCAGACTTGATTATTGTAATGCACTTTATTCGGGCATTAATCAGTCGTCTCTTGCACGTCTCCAGTTGGTGCAGAATGCTGCTGCTCGTCTTTTGACAAACACTTTTAGACGTGAGCATATTACGCCCGTCCTGTACTCACTCCACTGGCTTCCAGTTCGTTTTAGAATTGATTTTAAAATTTTTATGTTTGTTTTTAAAGCTATTTATGGCCTTGCACCTCCCTACTTGTCTGAAATTTTAACTTTGCGCACCTACAGTAGGACATTAAGGGCGTCTGGCCAGCTTTAATTAGATGTTCCAAGGTCAAGATATAAACGCTGGGGTGATCATGCTTTTGCGGTAGCTGGCCCGAGACTGTGGAATGAGCTACCTCTTGAGTTACGTACTATTCCTGACCTAGCACTTTTTAAATCTAAGTTAAAGACTTATTTATTTAAACTGGCTTTTAACACTTAGTGGGGAGGTGACATGTTCTGTTATTTTTATGTTCTTTTTTTATGTGTTGTTTTAAATTTTTATTTTATATGTGTTTTATTTTTGTAAATTTGTGTTTTTAATGTTAAGCACTTTGGACACCAGTTGGTGCTGTAAAGCGCTTTATAAATAAATGTTGATTGATTGATTGATTGATTGAAGCATGGTGGTGCAAGCATCATGATTATGGGCATGTTTCTCTTACTATAGTGTTGGGCCTATATATCGCATACCAGGTATCATGGATCAGTTTGGATATGTCAAAATACTTGAAGAGGTCATGTTGCCTTATGCTGAAGAGGACATGCCCTTGAAATGGATGTTTCAACAAGACAATGACCCCAAGCACACTAGTAAACGAGCAAAATCTTGGTTCCAAACCAACAAAATTAATGCCTCGCAGATGTGAAGAAATCATGAAAAACTGTGGTTATACAACTAAATACTAGTTTAGTGATTCACAGGATTGCTAAAAAAGCAGTTTGAACATAATAGTTTTGAGTTTGTAGCATCAACAGCAGATGCTACTATTATTGTGAACACCCCCTTTTCTACTTTTTTGTACTAATAGCCCAATTTCATAGCCTTAAGAGTGTGCATATCATGAATGCTTGGTCTTGTGTGGATTTGTGAGAATCTATTGAATCTACTGGTACCTTGTTTCCCATGTAACAATAAGAAATATACGCAAAACCTGGATTAATCTTTTTAGTCACATGGCACTACTACTATTCTGAACACTACTGTACATGTGATTTCTTAGTTTTTTATTTTCAAGAAATTTGCAAAAATCTCATAAAAACTTTTTTCACATTGTCATTATGGGGTATTGTGTGTAGAATTTTGAGGAAAAAATTAATTTCCTACATTTTGGAATAAGGCTGTCACATAAAAAAAGGTACACTGCTGTACTTTCTGGATGGACTGTATCCTTTTGTTGACACTGGTACATCATCATTTGTTTTATCCTTAGGACAGCTAAAGATGCAACACATGATTGTGTGTCTTTAACTGTCCTAAGGGAAGCGCAAACACATACCTATGCAAGCTGACAGCTCTTGTGTCACGCAACTCATGTCAAGTTCAAGGATGTGAACAAGATGGAAAAGTATACATCCATATACAAAGACAGTCTACAGTATTTCTTGGCAGTTAGGCAGTCAACTGGCTGTCTGGATGGGAGATTAGCACCTGTCAAAGTTAAAAACATTGCAGCACCCTTGCTAAACACTAGCATGAGAGAATCCAGGCGTCTGTGACCTTCCTAACCCATAACTGCAAACACCAGACTTCTTTCCACCTGCTGGGAATAACTGAGTGCCCTCAGTAACCCTAAACCTGCTCAAGGCTTATTTCACTCGCTTGCTCTCACTTTCTTGTTGTGTTTTACCTTCAGGCTTTACATATTTACACATTTCATTGCTGGAATGTGTTGACATAATTGTTAGAATTGACCTAAAACCAGACCCTAAGACACAAATGTAAAAGTTGTAAAAACACTTTACTGTCACAAGTAGCTCCACAAAACAAAGGCAGGGCAAGTAAACTGGTTGAATACAGTGTCAGAGGATTAGCAAAAGCAAGGTCACAAAACAAGTCTGAGCGTTATCAATTGCAGGATTAGTAGGACAAGGCTGCAAGAGCAAAGCTGACGTGCACGATGAAATCAGGACAGGGGTGGTGGGGGACCCTATACTGACTGAAAAATGCTACGGACTGACTGTGTAGATCATTTGCACTGGCTTTATAACCTCAGCCAGGCTACGATTACAGGAGTGCAGCATCACAGACAGCACTGTCAGATTCCAAAAAAAAAAAAATTTAAAAATAGCAACAGAAGTAGAGTTTTAAATGTCACTTTCCTCGAGTGGCA
This sequence comes from Thalassophryne amazonica, assembly GCF_902500255.1. Classification (NCBI taxonomy): domain Eukaryota; kingdom Metazoa; phylum Chordata; class Actinopteri; order Batrachoidiformes; family Batrachoididae; genus Thalassophryne; species Thalassophryne amazonica. The sequence continues at coordinate 70,235,236 of NC_047115.1, forward strand.
AATGTTTCTTTGAACAGTTTCATGGAGCATGTTTTTGGCTGTCAAAAAAATCTTCCATGAATGTCACGCACCACCCTCATTTCGCCTCATGTCGTGGAGGTCGCAACTGAGCGTGTTGATCCATCGTGATTAGTGGTGATCATTAATAGAGCGTGACAGCATTCTTCTCTGACGTGCGCACAATTAAACGCTGCTGCACTGCATTCAGTTTCATTGCTGCAGTATGCTGTAGAAGGACAGTGACGCCAAGTCGGCTAAAAGTGTCATTCCAGTGCTCATCAGCGCACTCCTGCAGGTGTTCCACCTGCTGCTGTGCCTAATGAAAACGCGCGAGACAAGAGCCGCGTGGAGCCACACATCTGGTTCTCTCCGTCTCCATGGATTAATTGCTGTATCTTGTCTGTGGTAATTGGAGTGTGGATGTAATCTTGTTGTTGCACTCGTGTAATGACAATGACAATAAATCTCATCCTTCCATCCTCCTCCTCTCTGCACCACTCCATGGGACAGAACCCAACTAAGCATGCAATCACAAAGTTCTTCTGCTGTGGATTTTGAGGAGCAAACTGGAGCGATCTGAATTGTTCAGCAACTGACAGTTGGATGAATATGGGTATGTGTAGACAATTCGCCTTACTAACAATGTGATAGAACGTAACGATACGCTGTTATGCGCAATAGCGCAGAACATTATTCTTGACCATGTGTAATGGTTCCTGATAATTCTCCAGCAACAGGTGCCATTAATTGTAACGTGCGGTAACAGGTTGCAGCAGTTCCTGAGGACACCTGATGCCTCTGCCTCAAATCATCACATTTGTGATCAGCGGCCAAGAATGTGTACTTTGTGGCATTCGTGACTTGCTGTCATTAACGCAGCATTAGGTACAGATCAGCCATTCCTTGGTTTCGCATTTGATGGCTCGAATTTCTAATTAGCTACTGTCCTTGGGCAAGGTCCTTAATCCCCTTTCACATCGGGTCAACTTGGAGTTGCGTAATGCCGCGTACTGACTATGTAGCCCTACATGGCAATACACTGAGGGACACAAAGCAGTCCATGAAATGACACAAAAAATTAAACATGTTTAATTTTTTTCATGGACTGTCAGCGTAGAGCACGGACGTAGTGTTCCACACAAGTCTACACAACACTGTGCTACTGTATGTAAATCTATACAACACTGCACTACTGTACACCAAGCCTCCACAATTGTACACAACCCTACGACAGGACAAAAAAATCCTTTTTGGTTTTTATCAGTACATACCTACATTGATAGATTTTATTCATCTTGCTGGAATTTGCTGGCAGTGAAGCTACAAAACCACGGAAGAAGAGGCAGGCCAGCCAACCTTCCACATCCACTAACTCCTTATGGACAGATCGCCAGCGAGAGGACATGTCCACGTCCAATTCTCACGGACAGATCGTGCGATCCGTCTGTGAGGAGTGCAGCTTCTTTCACCTCTTCAACTTCTCTCATGATTATGGCACATTAAATAAAGTCCATTAACTCCTGCTCACAGGCCGATCACCAGTGAGAGGACATGTCCACCGTCCACTCCTCATGGACAGATGATGCACGATCGCCGGCTGCAGCTCCGCAGCGCTTTCACCTTCTTAAGTTCTCTCACAATTGTGGCACATTAAATAAAGTCCATTAACTCCTAGAAATAATGTATTCTGACTTTTTATAATGAATCAAAACTAACTGCATGTCAAAGCAGTTTGTTAAAACAGTGTCATGGAGACAAGCTTCCCCCACCTTGTCTGCAAGGTTTTTTTTTCCCGCCTGCGCGCAACTTTACGCAGCCATTCCAGCGTACTTGATATGCATGCCAATGCAACTCTATGTAAGCCTGGTGTGCGAGGGGCTTTAATCTCCAAGATGCTCCCGGTGTGTAGTGAGCACCTTGCATGGCAGTACCCTGACATCAGTGTGTGTGAGTGTAAAGGGGTGAATGCGAGGCATCATTGTAAAGCACTTTGAGCTTCTGATATAGATGGAAAAGCACTCTATAAATGCAGTCCATTTATACAGCCTATGCCCTAACCTCTGCTGTGCTTTTTTGTCAGTGCAATGAGCGGAGCTGTGTATGCATAATCCATACTGTCTACAAACATACGACAGTGCATAGTGATGCACTGTCGGTGTATCCTTAACAAATTCTCCGGGTATGTAGCTTGTGACCAAAGCTAAAAGTCCCTTTTAGGAAGCTGAGATCCTGAGCAATAGATTTTTTTATAGCCTTCTTAGGATAACGACCATGTCTGACTCGTATCACAGGTTGGTGCTGATTGACTTGGAGCCAAATGGACCTGTGGTTGATCAGAGTAGATGGAGCGGAGTATAATAAGAGCGAAATCTGAAAAGCAGCAGTGAGTATGACCCGACTGATGTGGTGCACAGTTCAGCATTTAGCGGCATGTTTGTCTGCAGGATAAAGTGAAAACATCTGGGAATATAATCAGCAAACATGGCATGGGGTTGCATTAGAGAAGCTCCAGGGATGCATTACACCGGGGTTTAAGGTCATAAGGTCAGGAAGTTTTGTTTGTGCTGCAAAGTATACGTCAGACGAATAAACAAAAAAGAGCCTTCAGGACACAAAGAAGTCTTTCACAGTGCATTCACGGTCCCTCGTGTTCTTGCTTTCTTTTGGATTTGTGCACAGCCTCCAAGCGGAGCTTTGTTTTTTGATTTTTTAAAGTATGATTTCTCCAGCCACCTAATTGGTCACAATATTACAAGACTGGCTGCATCACTAATAACGGGTAACTTTCGTTTGGGTTAATGTGGGCGACTCACAAAGGATATGGTACGTCTGGAAAGTATTCACAGCGCTCCACTTACTCCACATTTTGTTATGTTACAGATTTTCTTTCCCTCAAAATTCTACTCACAACACCCCATAATGACAACATGATTTTTTTCACATTTATTAAAAATAAATAAGTAAGAAAACACATGTACATAAGCATTCACACCCTGTGCGCAATACTTTGTTGATGCACCTTTGGCAGCAATTACAGCCTCAGATCCTCTTCAATATGATGCCATAAGCTTGGCGCACCTATCTTTGGGCAGTTTTGCCCACTCTGCTTTGCAGCACCTCTCAAGCTCCATCAGGTTGGATGGGGAGCGTCGGTGCACAGATATTTTCAGATCTTTCCAGAGGTGTTCAATTGGATTCAGGTCTGGGCTCTGGCTGGACCACTCAAGGACATTCACAGAGTTGCCCTGAAGCAACTCCTTTGATATCTTGGCTGTGTGCTTAGAGTCATTGTCCTGCTGAAAGATTAACCGTCACCCCAGTATGACATCAAGAGCGCTCTGGAGCAGATTTTCATCCAGGATGTCCCTGTACAATAATGGGACCTTATATGTAGACAGATGTGTGTCTTTCCAAATCATGTCCAGTCAACTGATTTTACCCCAGATGGGCTCCAATTAAGCTGTAGAAACACCTCAAGGATTATCAGTGGAAACAGGATGTACCTGAGCTCAATTTTGAGCTTCATGGCAAAGGGTGTGAATACTTACGTACATGCGATTTTATATTTTTTTTAATAAATTTGCAAAAATCTCACATTGTTGTTATGGGGTATTGTGTGTAAAACTTTGAGTGAAGAAAATGAATGTCATCCATTTTGGAATACAGTTGTAACATAACAAAATGTGGAAAAAATGAAATGCTGTGAATTCTTTCCAGATGCACTGTATATCATCAGACTGCTGCACCATTTCCACAGCGTGACAAGTCGCCCAAAGATTGCTGTAATTTTTAACAGATGATCCTCAGCTAAATGTTAAATAAGTCCTCAGTTTCTCTTGGTAAACTGGAAATAGGTGAGCTGTTATGTTCCAAGTTCAATTTTATGCCTACGTACAGGCTCCTGTTTTTTACAAAAATTGAATTGTGTTGCATTATTATGTCCTCAGAGAAAAATAAAAATGAAGTTTTCTAAATATTGCTTATCTTTTCCTGCAGAGTTTGGCATACACTCTGTTACATGCTTCATTAACTAAAGTAAACAACCAAAACCTAGTGTTGTAACAACTGAAACACCTTATTTCATTAATTGCACCATCTTGTCTTGTCAAGACAAGACAAGACAAGACAAGATGGCGCCTGTGTGTGTTCCGGCTGCTGCTTGCCTGTTACCATGTCGTTTTTCTGTTATTTTCCTGATTGTGTGTGCTGTCATATCAGCTTTGACGGATAGCAATTGCGTGAGTGCAATACAGATTTATGATCTCGACTCTCTTTTTAAAATTAAAGAGACAATGGAATGCCTCTTTCATGACTGGGATAGCTACAAGCAAACTTTCCCACCTCCGTTTGTGTGTTCCCCCTCCTCCCGGGAATACCTGATGTTGTGGTGACGTCCAGGTAGTCCGAAAAAGAGGAGAAGAGGCTGCAGAGCGGGTGTCCAGGTTCGGATCAGACAAGGAGTGTGGCATGCGGCTCGTGGATACCGAAGCTACAGGTGGCTTCGTCCAGTTCCACTCTTGCAGGGTCATACGGCTGGTGGTGCGGCCCTGTTCATGCATCCCCACTCCTCTGTGTTGCAGGACTCAGCCTGGACATCACTGGGTCCCCAATGGACGAGTCGCTTGGGTCCCAGGTCCGTCCCTGTTTTCCGTGTTTACATCTCGGGAGCAGCGTGGGTTTCGCCGGTACAGTGGTGCCTCACGTGACCGTGGGAGATGTCTGCAGCCTATCTCGCTGTGTTCAGCGGACTCGACTACCACCTCATTGTTGAGCCGGATTGGATTATTGAATGCGTGCTCTATTTCAAATAAAGCGTTCTCCATTAATGAGCTTTTTGTCAGGAAAAACTTGGACTTTCTTTTCCTCACAGAAACGTGGCAGAGGGAAAATGAATGCATCCATTTAAATGAGCTCTGTCCTGCGGGTTGCTTAGCGGTGGGTAAGCGGTGGCTGCTGTGCACTGGGACCGGTACGCATGCAGACTGTCAGATACGAGCCACGCCCCCTCTTTTGAGGCGCTCATGATGGAAGTTGGTTCCTCACATAAATTTTACAGTATTTTGATCTATCAACCTCCTGGCCCTGCTGGGACTTTTCTTAAGGCTTTTACTGACTTTTTATCATCTATAATTAGATTGGAAAAGGTCTTAATTTCAGGTGATTTTAATTTCCAGATTGATGTTGATTCTTCTACTTCAGCAAGAGAGCTTATAACTATGACAGAGGCTTTTAATTTTAAACAGTATGTGTCAGTTGTCACTCACAACAAGGGTCACATGTTGGATCTGGTTTTTGTACTGGGCCTGGAAATTACCAATGTATGTGTGGAGGATGTTCTTCTGAGTGATCATTGTTGTGTTTTCTTTGATTTGATGGTGCCATCTGAGCCTCGACCTGTTTCTACTAAGGCAGAAAGGAGAATTATCACAGAGACAACAGCTACGCTTTTCTGTGATAAATTCAACCCTTTACTTTTTAGTAATCTCACTGAAACTGATTGTTTTATGAATAGCTTTAATAGCCACTGTGCCACTATCTTGGATCAAGTGGCACCACTTAAGGCTAATAAAGCTCCTCGTGAAAGTTTCTGTCCTTGGATAAATGATGGGATTATGACTCTAAGGAGAACATGTCGACAGATTGAATGCCTATGGAAGTCAACAAAACTGGAGGTTCACAGGCTACATTTAAGAGACTTAATATCTTCCTTAAATAAGACGATAGAGGAGGCCAGGACAAGTTATTTTAATCACCTGATTGCCTCCAATAAAAGAAATCCTAAAGTGCTTTTTGACACAATCAGCTCTCTTGTGTCACCTGCTGCCGTCACTCCTGTTATCTCTAAAACTAGTTGTGAGGAGTTCCTAGATTTCTTTATTGATAAGGTTAGAGTTATAAAGTACAACCTGCCTCCATGCCATGGTCCCCAGCACTGGGAACCTCCCACTCAGTGCTGGGCCTCATTTGAGCCTGTTACTGTAGAGGACATCTCAACCATCATGAATAAAGTGAAGCCATCCTCTGGTATTTTGGATGTTCTTCCGTTTAAACTGTTTGTGAATGTATTTGACTCCATCGGGCCCTACATTGCTAAAATGTTTAATATATCTTTGTCGAGTGGTGTGTTTCCCTGTTATTTTAAACATGCCATTGTGGAACCACAGTTAAAGAAAGCTGGACTGGATCCTACAGAGCTCAAGAACTTTAGGCCAATATCTAAAAGCCCTTTCTTGGCCAAAGTCTTGGAAAAGGTAGTCTGTGCTCAATTGAGATCGTTTTTGCAGGCTAACAACATCCATGACACTTTTCAATCTGGGTACCGTGAGTTTCATTCTACTGAAACAGCCCTGTTGAAGGTGTCTAGTGACATGATGATGGCAGCTGACACTGGCAAATGTTCTGTGCTGATTTGTTTGATCTGTCTTCAGCGTTTGATACCGTTGACCATGGCATTCTGATAAACAGATTGCGGGATTTGGTTGGAATGTCAGGTTGTGTTTTAGAGTGGTTTACCGCTTACCTGACTGGTAGAACTTTTAGTGTGACGGTGGGCAATGCAGTGTCGGAATCTGCAGATCTTCTGTGGGGTGTGCCACAGGGATCGGTCTTGGGACCTGTTTTGTTCTCGTTGTATCTCCTTCCTCTCAGCAAGCTGATCCAGCAGTTCAGTGATGTGTCCTATCATTTGTATGCCGATGATCTGCAGCTGTACTGCTCTTTTAAGACAACTGAGCCACAGAAACTCTGCTCTCTCACAAATTGTTTGGCCAAAATTAAGGAATGGCTCACTGAGAACAGTCTGCAGTTAAATTCCAATAAGACAGACTCTGATTGTAGCACCAGATAGTGCTGTACCTGGAATTAAGCAGCATCTCGGTAGCCTAAGCTGTACGGTCAAAAGCAGCCTGTGTAACCTGGGTGTCATTTTGGATGGAGGAATGTCTTTGGAGCAGCACACAAATTACCTGGTTAAGAACCGTTTTTTCCAAATTCGGAACATCTCTAAGCTCCGTAAGATGGTGACTTTAAAAGAGCTTGAGATGATTGTTCATGCGTTCGTCTCATCGCGTTTGGATTATTGTAACAGTCTCTTCACCTGTCTGAATAAGAAGGAGTTGGCCCGCCTGCAGGTTGTGCAAAATTCTGCTGCGCACCTGCTTACCCACACCCGCAGGAGCGACCATATTACTCCTATTCTTAATACTTTGCATTGGCTGCCTGTCTCCTACAGGATTCATTACAAAATCCTGGTATTGACTTTTAGAGCTCTGCATGGACAGGCACCGGAGTACATCAGGGACCTGATCCAGCCTTATGCTTCCTCCAGGAGCCTCAGGTCGTCCAATCAGAACCTGTTGATGGTTCCTCTGACCTGTTTTAAAACTCACGGGGACAGATCTTTTAAAGCGGTGGCACCTAGCCTCTGGAATGAGCTTCCCTGTGCCCTTCGTTCTCTGGATTGTATAGATACTTTTAGAAGCCAACTAAAGACGCATTTCTTTAAGTTAGCTTTTTAGCCTAATATTGTATTTTATTGTTTTCGTATGTTATTTTTAGATTATTTTTGTATGCCATGTGCAGCACTTTGTGACCCTGGTCTGTGAAAGGCGCTTTATAAATAAAGCTTACTTACTTACTTACTTACATGTAAAGTAAGTCACTTCGGCTGGTCCTTTGCTTTCACTCGTGATTGCCACAGCAAATCCAAGGTGGGGCTGCATGTTGATTTGGCATAAGCATACATGTCAACCCCTTTGAGGGTCCACCTGTATAACCAAGTGAGAAAATCCATAAAATCAACACAAAATCCTTATAACCTCCAAATTGCACCAAAATCAGTTTTATTACAGTACATACAACCGCATAGCAGTGTCACGTAACTGGGTTTTTGTCCACAAATTATGAGTTGTTGCAATGACATTAAAGTCAGGATCATTAATATTTCCTCCACAGTTGAATTTCAAACAATAGCGATCTAGTATTCATGCGTCAAGCTGAATTTTATCAAACTGAATGTGTCAAATTTAGTTATTTTTTACAGAAACAAGAACTGTCTGTCACTAATGGAAATACATTAATAAAATCATGAAAAATAAAATGAATAAAGTAAATAAATATGAAAGTGGTCACTGGATCCTTAAACTTTGGACATAATAAACTCTTCATGGTGGATCTTTGATCTCTGGACATAAATAGGAATAAACAAAATCTGTAATTTTTGTCAAAAGCATTTCCTTTCAGACATTATTGACATGAATGTCTTTCCATATGTCTGAGCTCACTGTGCTTCACGTCAGCATCACTTTAATTCAGAATGCAGGACGTCTCATTTTGGGAAGAAAAAAACGTTTTAGTCGATTGTAGTTTCGTGTGTGTAATACAACGTTTTAAAGAGGTGTCATTTTATTTAAAGCGGCAATTCGTTTTGAAGTTATTCCGAACGGACTCTGTCTCAGCAGACAACGGAACGGAGGATGATTCTCGCTTCTTGACTACAACAAGACAAGAGTAACAGTTAGTGACTTTAATCCCCCCAAAGTGACTCACGATATTTTAACGGCTTTGAGAGGAGTTAAGAAGCGGACTTGCCATTTCTGAAGAGCAGTGAATCAAAGAACCAACGAGCTAGTGGATCGAAGCATTGCTTCATTTGGTTTACGCATCAAAGTGAGGTTGCGCTGAAGAAATGGCTGATTACAGACCCACTGCAGACCAAACCCTGAATATGCGTAAGACTTTATTTGTACGTCCGTATGACACTGAAACTCGGAAAAATCTGTATAATTTACGGACAATCCGTATAAGTTGACATGTATGCATACGTTTTACACCAGATGCCTTTCCTGACAGAAATCCACACAACATGAAGAAATGTAACAGGGGTGGGGTTTGAACGGGGAACACTTCACACTGAAACCAAGCACACTAACCATTTGGTCACCACCCCTACTGTTAATTGATCCTCTGGGCTGATGTAACAGATTGATTGATCAATTTATGGTTTATTTGCAGCTTTTTTCTTTGCTTTGAACATTTATCTGCCATGAACATGGACTCATTCCCATCAGAAACCAAATACACTGCAGCTGATAGCTCTGCCGGGGATGGCAGGCAGATACAAATTTAACCCTCAGACTTGCAGTGAGGTGGAGGTGGGTGAAGGAGTGGAGGGTTATCAGAGATAAATAGTGGTGTTATACTGATGATTGCAAAAACATACCATGTCTACTCCCACAGAGACAGTAGGTGTGTAGAGACACGCCTGACAGATGTTACTGTCTGGTTCCAGCTGTTCCTGACCTGACTCCTCAGGTGAACTTGGAGGTGTTTCAAACCAATGACACACACAAACCCTCATACACTCTCATTAGCACAATTGCGACCACAATTATCAGCGACCTGTGATTCGCCAGGTTTATGTGTACGTACACACAGCAGTAGTTCAGCTTGTGTTTGTGTGGAGATCGAGGATGTGTTTACCATTTGGAGGAATGTACAGTATTTGGTAATGTAAAAAACAGTGCTCAGTGGTCAGGAGTGCACACAAACAGTCTGTTTTATTGGATGAACCTGAGCTTCCTCTGTGGACTCCCAGCAGGGCCAAGAGGAGGAATTTTAACATGTTAACATGCTGCCTCACTGATGGAGCAAAAGCACCATGTGTCTGTGGAAAACATCTCAGAATGCATTTATCTGCAATTGTTTTCTAAAAATTTTGGACATGCACAATATTGTTGACACATGCCACCATATGTGTCATATGTCCCGCATACGTGGGCCATACGTTGTAGGTAAGTTATACGATTGTTGACACACATTTCTTGTAAATTACTCATAAGTCGAAATACGTCCATTGATGCTGTCCATTAATTGGCTCAAAGCTGCAGTCCTCATGCAACTGTAACAAATATTTAAACTATTCATACACGGAGTAAATATAAAGTCTTAATCTTACCTCTTCATTTCAGTTGTATTCATCATCACAGCCTGACGAAAACTTATCCACATAAAGCGTACTGAAAATACTTTAGTTCCTTGTCGTGGCTGAAGAAACGCAGCGTTTTAAAAGACGTCCTCCTAAGTTTGCCTTCTCCTGGTGTGTTTCTCAGCCTGAACCAGAGAACACCAGTGCTGTGTTTCACAACAAAACAGTTAACTTATTTCAAAAGTTGAAAGAGTCACAGCGTCTCATTCATTCACGTCAGCGTTTATCACAGACATCAGTCAATTCTTCAGCATTCTGCACACGATGAAAATATCCCATGATCCAACATGACAAGAATAAAATAAAAAAAAATTAAAAAAAATGTCTCTTTGGCCTCCAGGTGGAGGGGAGGGGCCACGCGATAACATTCTTGTCAACATCTACGTGCTCCTCCTGCCAGACAAAAGGGTTCTGCCAGCGGTGGAAAGCCAAGCCAGACTTAAGTGTTCCGAACTGCACCATATCGACCCGGACTGCTTGGTGGAAATGGAGCTGTTGACATACGCTGGCTAAACCGTCACATGTGACAGGGCCCTTACTTACAGAGGTTAACACACAAAAGGGTTGGGTTCGACTGTTAGTTGGTAGTTGTTACTGTGGTGGTCATCTGTCCCATACTACTCTACTGGGTGGAATGACTTGCCCTCTGGAAGGCTGTGCCCAGTGACCGAAGGATGGGGGTGTAATGGGTAATGCCCGGGGGTGTTGCCAGTGTGAGGTCAGCAGGAGTCACTGTGAACACAGTAGTCAGTAGGTCTCACTCCCCCGACATCCAAAGGGTACTCTAACCACTCAGAGGCCGGGATTTTAGCCGATGGGTCAGAGCATCCGCCTACCATGCTGGAGATCATGAGTTCGCGTCCCAAGGAGTCACACAGCACAAAGCAGAACAAGCTGCTACACTAGCTTTTGCTCCATTGGGTCTCAGGTGGGGCATTGACTTGCTGTTTCTGTAGAGTTTTGACTCCTATCTGTCATTAGAACTACGGGTGTGTGTCCTATAACCCATGTTCTCAAGGCTGGTTTGCTAAAGCGTGTGAGATTTAAATCATTGTGAAAATACATGTCTAAAATGCTAGTTTTAGAAACATTTTCCTAGGCTTTGAAAAGCTTTGAAAAGCCTAGGTATGTACACTATAACTGCAGTGATTGAATGACACATAACTGGGTTTGTTGCAGGGAATAATCTTATCACATGCCTGGTGGAAATTAGGAGCAGGTGTGGGTGAAGTTACATGTACAAATAGTTTGAAATGGGCTTGTTTTGTTCGTGTTTCTTTCATTTCCACACCTTAGTCTGTTTGTTATACCTCCTTAAAAGGTTACTGCATGACTGCAGATCCCTGAGGAGAAAGAAACATTAATGGGAAGTTCAAACAGTCTTATTTTTTTACAGCTAAGCCCACCGTTAGCAGAGGGTAGCAATTAGCCGTTGTGGTCCATACCTAAAGTGTTTGTGTGGAAGTAAACAATGATGTCATCAGTAATACAGACATAGGTTCAATACACAGTTAAATTCAAACAGCAACAATGTCCATGAGGTTGCTACAAAGGGACAATCCAAATATGTTAGCAGAAGGTCAATAACCAGTACTTAAACGTACCACACAGGAAGTCCAACAGAGAGCAAGCTAAGCTCAGAAGATACAGGAAGGCAATGGAGGTTAACAACTGATCAAAAGACCAGTAACAAATAAGAGGAAGCTGGTATACACATCCACATGACCCTTAATTGGAGTAAGCGGGTATAGAAAATGGATGACTGGTATATACAAGACAATCTGGCCCTAGAGTGAAGGAAATGTGATGGGTAAATAGTGTAATATCCAATTAACTCAGCAAATAAGCATGCATGTGGCCCCTGAAACCAAGCGCTCTGGAAGTAAAGCAAATGACTAGGAGCAATGCACTAGGAGCAGGACCTTCAAAACAAAAGCATGAGGAGAATAACATGTTAGAGATATCCCTTGGAGAAGATTTTTCTGGGAGAACAATCCATATAGCTATATGAAAACTAATTAACCAAACTGTTCAAAAAAATCAGTTGTCTCTGCAGTGCTTGTTTGTATGTTGATTTTTCTGGACATCCTGAGAATTACTGGGATCCCCAAGTAGGTGTTGGACATCATAGTCAGTGACTGCTAAACAGGATAAATCTCTTTTTTGGGGGGGTGTTACAGTTTTTAAAAAAACATCGTCATAAGTTCAGATTATAGGTTGAACTTAACAGTGATGAAAGAAGGCAGAGGTATGGACTCTACTGGGTGACACTCTAGTTTGAAATAATAATTAGTCAAAGTCAAGATAATTAGTCAGTTATTATTATGTTGCACGACATGTCACTTTGGACATGTGATATTTATGCAAGTTGTAATCTGATTACTCTGCTCCCGTTTGTTACACGCCTTTGCAGATGCTGGTCACATGAACGCTTTGTGTACTTCTCATCGTGTACAGTTTCTGTTTGCAGAGTGACAGCTTATCAATCAATCAATCAATCAATTTATTTTTATATAGCGCCAAATCACAACAAACAGTTGCCCCAAGGCGCTTTATATTGTAAGGCAAGGCCATACAATAATTATGTAAAACCCCAACGGTCAAAATGACCCCCTGTGAGCAAGCACTTGGCTACAGTGGGAAGGAAAAACTCCCTTTTAACAGGAAGAAACCTCCAGCAGAACCAAGCTCAGGGAGGGGCAGTCTTCTGCTGGGACTGGTTGGGGCTGAGGGAGAGAACCAGGAAAAAGACATGCTGTGGAGGGGAGCAGAGATCGATCACTAATGATTAAATGCAGAGTGGTGTATACAGAGCAAAAGAGAAAGAAACAGTGCATCATGGGAACCCCCCAGCAGTCTACGTCTATAGCAGCATAACTAAGGGATGGTTCAGGGTCACCCGATCCAGCCCTAACTATAAGCTTTAGCAAAAAGGAAAGTTTTAAGCCTAATCTTAAAAGTAGAGAGGGTGTCTGTCTCCCTGATCTGAATTGGGAGCTGGTTCCACAGGAGAGGAGCCTGAAAGCTGAAGGCTCTGCCTCCCATTCTACTCTTACAAACCCTAGGAACTACAAGTAAGCCTGCAGTCTGAGAGCGAGGCGCTCTATTGGGGTGATATGGTACTACGAGGTCCCTAAGATAAGATGGGACCTGATTATTCAAAACCTTATAAGTAAGAAGAAGAATTTTAAATTCTATTCTAGAATTAACAGGAAGCCAATGAAGAGAGGCCAATATGGGTGAGATATGCTCTCTCCTTCTAGTCCCCGTCAGTACTCTAGCTGCAGCATTTTGAATTAACTGAAGGCTTTTTAGGGAACTTTTAGGACAACCTGATAATAATGAATTACAATAGTCCAGCCTAGAGGAAATAAATGCATGAATTAGTTTTTCAGCATCACTCTGAGACAAGACCTTTCTGATTTTAGAGATATTGCGTAAATGCAAAAAAGCAGTCCTACATATTTGTTTAATATGCGCTTTGAATGACATATCCTGATCAAAAATGACTCCAAGATTTCTCACAGTATTACTAGAGGCCAGGGCAATGTCATCCAGAGTAAGGATCTGGTTAGACACCATGTTGGCCCCATTGTGGGGCCAAGTACAATAACTTCAGTTTTATCTGAGTTTAAAAGCAGGAAATTAGAGGTCATCCATGTCTTTATGTCTGTAAGACAATCCTGCAGTTTAGCTAATTGGTGTGTGTCCTCTGGCTTCATGGATAGATAAAGCTGGGTATCATCTGCGTAACAATGAAAATTTAAGCAATACCGTCTAATAATACTACCTAAGGGAAGCATGTATAAAGTGAATAAAATTGGTCCTAGCACAGAACCTTGTGGAACTCCATAATTAACCCTAGTCTGTGAAGAAGATTCCCCATGTACATGAACAAATTGTAATCTATTAGACAAATATGATTCAAACCACCGCAGCGCAGTGCCTTTAATACCTATGGCATGCTCTAATCTCTGTAATAAAATTTTATGGTCAACAGTATCAAAAGCAGCACTGAGGTCTAACAGAACAAGCACAGAGATGAGTCCACTGTCTGAGGCCATAAGAAGATCATTTGCAACCTTCACTAATGCTGTTTCTGTACTATGATGAATTCTAAAACCTGACTGAAACTCTTCAAATAGACCATTCCTCTGCAGATTATCAGTTAGCTGTTTTACAACTACCCTTTCAAGAATTTTTGAGAGAAAAGGAAGGTTGGAGATTGGCCTATAATTAGCTAAGATAGCTGGGTCAAGTGATGGCTTTTTAAGTAATGGTTTAATTACTGCCACCTTAAAAGCCTGTGGTACATAACCAACTAACAAAGATAGATTGATCATATTTAAGATCGAAGCATTAAATAATGGTAGGGCTTCCTTGAGCAGCCTGGTAGGAATGGGGTCATTTCCGCTTATTCTGGTAGTTAGTCAATAATTGTGTGTGTGTGTGTGTGTGTGTGTGTGTGTGTGTGTGTGTGTGTGTGTGTGTGTGTGTGTGTGTGTGTGTGTGTGTGTGTGTGTGTGCGTGCGTAGCCTGTGGTCTCACTGAGGCTGAATGAGAGCAACGTGACCACTTGTGTTTCTTATCATACCGCACACATGCGTGCACACACGCACACACACACACACACATACACCCCCCATTTCTGAGAGAGAAACTGGGTTAGTGTTGCAACCAAACGTGCAGGAGGAGGAGGAGGATCCAAATTTACACAGCTGGTAACCAGCTTTCAATCACCTATAGTTCCAAGTTTCTGTCCATTTTTACAACATCATTTATTTTCACACCCACTACTTGAGGAAGGGCTCCTTCAAAGACCACTGTTGAGTAATGAGGCTGAACCATTTGCATATGTTCTCATGTGACTGGTTAAAGATGTTTCATTAGGCAGGTTTCCGTTACACTTCAAACAGTGCAATTAGAAACATTTTTAAACCTCAAAAAAGAAAAGTTTTATACTTAGATGAACTGGTTTTCCAGGCAATTAAAAAAGACATATTTCACAAAACTGCAATGCAGATATTTTTCCGCTAATGTAGGTCACATCACATTCTGAAATCCCTGGTGCAGCATGTGTGGATGGAGGAAGAGGCTGACAACTTGTTAAACCTTACAACAGGCAAATGTTACTGCAATAATGCATTTGAAAAAAAAAGAATGAAATGCCATGGTTTAGCAAGACATACTCATCAACAGTTACTGCAAATGTGAAAGTTTGAGTTTTTGTTCTACAGTTTGTGACTGTAGCGGAAATAAAACTCTGAACATCATTCAAACTTTTAAGACTACTGGTGGATTGTAATATGGCAGAGTAGATTGTAATATGGCATAATTCTGCACTGGATGACCTTGTGACCTGAAGGGCACGTGCATGATCACAAACTCACACTGAAAGAACATTTGGAATGTGTCAAACTCCACTTTGCTATTTTCATGGCTCGAAATCTGAGTGTATAATAAGCTGCAAGGTGCTAATTGTTGGGAATCTCAATTAATCAAGGGGTGTTTTTTTTCTGTGACACATTTTACAACAATTTTATGTTATTCCCTTTTGGAGTCACATGGACGTGAACCTTGTTTTTTAGACAGCGTACTCAGTAGATGACAGAACTGAGAGGTTTTCTGGCGAGGAATCTAATCTGTGTAGAAAGTGTCAAAGCAAGCAGACGCAATAAAGTTTGTACTGTATGTGTATCATGAACCTGTCTGACCATTGCAACATGTAAACACTGTGTTTGATTTTAGACCAGGGCCCGGTTTCATAAAACAGTCTAATCTAAAACTAGTATTGGTCAGTATGTCTGGTATTTATATTGTGTGTTTATAATTATATTAAAACTGTTTTTCTTTTTTCACTTTTGATACTCTGTGTGCTTCTTTCCCTGTGTTCTGCTATACAATGCTTCTGGAACCTCAATTTCCCTGAGGGAGTCTTCCCAAAGGATCAATAAAGTTCTATTTTATCTAATCTAATCTTTTAGTCTGTTAACCTTCTTAGTTGACTACGGTTACTTGCCCAACATTATCTGTCTAATCACTGTTTCACATCAACGGCTAAACTTGTAGATTAGCCATCTTACATTAGTTGACAATTTTCATGGGCATAAGCGGCCTCGCCAGTGCCGTTGCCAAGAAATGCCTCCAATACAATACAGTTTTGTTAACTTTGTGGTACAAACATGGGCGAGTCCACCGCAGCAGAGGCCAGACATGGGGCCAAATACAAAAGTATTTGTATTTGAAAATACTTAAATACATTTATTTGGAGTATTTGTATTTTCTGATTTTGAATTCAAAGTATTTGTATTTGTATTTCAAATACATCGCCGATCCCAAGTATTTACAAATACTTTTACAAATACTTTTTCAAATACTTTTCAAACTTGGGAATCTCTGTGACACCGTGTTGAATATAGACTGTGATAGTTTGATTATTGCCTGTGATATTATAATAGTGAATTTGTGATAAAACATTCAATCCTTTACTTATCAATAGTATTTGGTCATGCTATTTTCACAATAAATTGTCACAGGTTTATCAGTTTTTGTGTTGATTTGTTGTTTATAGTTCATAGAAAGTATTTGTATTTGTATTTGAAATACTCAAAATATAAAGTATTTGTATTTGTATTTGAAAAAGTACAAAGTATTTGTATTTGTATTTAAATACAATGCAAAGTATTTGACCCCATGTCTGGCAGAGGCCTCGGCGTCCATAAACATCTCCAATGGATTATTCCGGTCCCGGAACACCCGCTCCTGCCACATGTTAGCCGCCTTTTTTGAGGTAAGACACTGAAGTTTTGTTGATGAAAATAAGATTAGCCTCCTCTGTACCAGGCTAAAAACTTTAGTCGGGTATCGCTTTATGAAACTGGGACCAGGTTTTTGTTGGTCTATGGCACAAATACTCTTTATACACTTTTTTCTCTGATGCAGATGCTCAACGCACTTTATGACACCTCACATTAACTCGCTGATGTCATTGTGCTGCCATGCAAGGTGCTCAACTGCACAACAAGAGGAAGTTAGGGATTAAGGACTTTGATCAAGGGCACTTTCGTGCAGTGGTTCCCAAACTTTCTTCTGCAGGCCCCTGAAAATAGTTAACTTGCAGACTGATAGTCCCCTAAGCAGCCAAGTGTATGTTGACCCCAACTAAAAATGTGTGCTTTTGGAAATACTGGGTTTTGCATTTCAAATGTAACAGTATGAAGTCTATTGTATCAACGGTAAACATTGATTTGGTCTTGTTGACTGATTTAATTGCCTCACCTCAGCAGAGAGCTCCTCATTTCTCTCAAAGTTTTAATATATTTTTCTTCTCACCTCCGTGCAAAACAAGCTTTCCTCTTCTGCAGACTTTCATAAGACAGTTATTTAAAAAAAGAAGAAAAAAAAGCTGTAAATTTGAGCTTCAGCGCTGGAAAGTTCTCATATGAATATAAATTCACATGCCAAGGTATTTGATGAGGAATTAATGCCAGCAGTGGAGCAGCTCAAACATGCCGACTGGTAATGAATGACTTCATACACTTCTCTGGGAATGAGAAAAGAAAACAACTTTTTTCCAAACAGTTCATCTAATGCTCCTCTCATAAACAGCCCCAGATGGAAAGGACTTAAATTGAAAGTTGTGTCCTGGTTGGCGGCGCTGGTAAGCAACAAAACGTGCCATTATGTAAACACATACAGTTAAAAGTAGGTGCCTTCGGCTGCTCACTTGTTCTGCACTCTGGGCCGCCACAGCACATCCGAGGTGGATCTGCACGTGGGATTGGCACAAGTTTTACTCCAGATGCCTTTCCTGATGCAACTCCACATTACATGGAGAAATGTGGCCGAGGGGGTTGTTTGAACCAGCAACCTTCTGCACTGAAACCAAATGCGCTAATTACTTGGCCACCACACGTTCAATGCATCCGGAAAGTATTCACAGCGCTTCACTGTTTCCACATTTTGTTATGTTACAGCCTTATTCCAAAATAATTTTTTCCCCACAAACTTTTACTCACAACACCCCATAATGACAACATGAAGACATTTTTTATTTTTGAAAATGTATTAAAAATAAAAAAAATAAGAAATCACTTGTACGTAGGTATTCACACCCTTTCCCATGAAGCTCAAAATTGAGCTCAGGTGCATCCTGTTTCCACTGATCATCCTTGAGATGTTTCTACAGGTTAATTGGAGTCCACCTGGGGTAAATTCAGTTGATTGGACATGATTTGGAAAGACACACACCTGTCTACATATAAGGTCCCACAGTTGACAGTACATGTCAGAGCACAAACCAAGCATGAAGTCAAAGGAATTGTCTGTGGACCACCGAGACAGGATTGTTTCAAGGCACAAATCTGGGGAAGGGTACAGAAACATTCCTGCTGTTTTGAAGGTCCCAATGGACACAGACTTTTATTTAAAAAAAAATTTGCAAAAAAAAAAACCAAACAAAACAAACAAAAAAAAATCACATTAATATTATGGGGTATTGTGTGTAGAATTTGGAGGAAAAAAATTATTTAATCCATTATGGAATAAGGCTGTAACATAAAATGTGGAAAAAGTGAAGAAATGCTGTGAATACTTTCTGGAAGCACTGTAACAGATTTGTCGCTTATCAACATGGAAATCTCAACCTCTCATTTCCTCTCTGGGATTGTTGGGTGAGTATGATGTGTTATTATTTAACTTGTGCACAACTTAAAGTCTGATCACCAGAAGGATGCTGATTTGGATTCAGGTGGCCAAGCTGAAGAACCACACTATAACAATTAATTCACCGTGTCAACTGAATCAGTCTGAAATAATAATAATAATAACTAGAAGCACTCAGAGAGTGCAAACATCCGCCAAGGCCATGAGGTCACTGACGCTATAACATCTACACGCCGTGGAATCATTGAACCTAAAAAAGTCTAACAATGATGTTTGCTCAGTAGTAAAAAAAAGTTTCATCTGCTGTGACTGGATAGCATGTATCCTTAGCACTTGGTATCACCGTTTATGGCAACTTGCACCTTTCCCAGAAGCTACTGTCATCTGAGCAGTGATATTGATATTGCATGTGGTTATAGACAAAAACAAATAAGAGAGAAAACTCAATTTATTAATCAACTAAAGTGCAAATATATGAATTTTTTAACATTTATGAAACACTTCTCTAAACAAGACCATAGGGTCACTGACCCTAAAGAGATTCCCTCCTTGGCACAGTGATCTATTTCTTTTTGTCTCTTTCTCTACAATTGTATATAATAATCATTAGATTACTAATATATAAACAAAAATAAATTTAAGAAATATTACAATTTGAAAACAAATGCACCCGAACGTGATGACAGCTGCAACTGCTTAATGCTAACTTTTAACATTGAAAATGCCATAGACATGCTAACGCGTTAGCATCGGGATTCGGATCGTGATCCGGATCACCACTAAAATTTAATCACTTGTTCCTCTTGTCATTTCCAACCTCTTTGGCGGAGGTAAAAAGAAGAAATATTACAATTTGAAAACAAATGCACCTGAACGTGTTGACAACTGCAACTGCTTAATGCTAACTTTTAACATTGAAAATGCCATAGACATGCTAACGCGTTAGCATCGTGATCCGGATTGTGATCCGGATCACCACTAAAATTTAATCACTCGTTCCTCTTGTCATTTCCAACCACTCCACAAAATTTCATCAAAATCCGTTCAAAACCTTTTGAGTTATCCTGCTGACAGACAGACAAACAAACAAACGCGACCGAAAACATAACCTCCTTGGCGGAGGTAATCAAATCAAATCAATTTTATTTATATAGCGCCAAATCACAACAGTTGCCCCAAGGCGCTAATAATAATAATAATAATAATAATAAATCAATAACAACAATAAAAAGTTCACATATTGTGCTATATTCCTGCCTGTCTGTTTCTATCGACAATGAGAATTTTACCATTTCTTGGGAACAGCTGGTTTTTAATTTTGGTGTCAAATTATTTAAAATATGGAAGTTTCCGGAAACTCTAATGGAACAATTAGCCCAAAAGTGAAGTGTTGCCATAGTAACGGACAACAGAAATCAGTCAGATTTCAGTAATCACTGAGGTCAGAGAACAGAACTTACATTAAATTGCTTTGTGAGCTAAAGCTTCTATTTCAACCACCAGCATTCTGTCATCAGTAAGAAGACGTCACAAGCAGCCGATGGGCCAGTCTGTCTTTATTTACTGTTGACATCATTATACGTACATGTTAAAATATGCCAACATGACTCAAAATAAGAGGTTCACTGATCCTCACCTTTATTTATCAGAACCCAAAATTTCTGCGTTGACTATACAGTAGGTTTTATTACACTTACACAGATAGTATGGGCCCACTGACTCACACCACATTACTCCTGTCCCTGCCCTGCTAATTGCAGGAAAAATGGGAGTAAATGCCTCTTTCACCTTTGACACAAAACGATCTGTATCTCAGGTGTCACTGAGGAAGACAGCAGATCCACCCTTTTTCTCGCCATTAAAGGTCAGGTGTTGAAGCCTAGCCCAGCGGTCACTGGGTGAGAGGCGGAGCACACCCTGGACACACAAACTCATTCACACCGCCGGCCAGTTTAGAGTCACCAGCCTAATCTGCATCTGCATGTATTTGGAAGGAGGAGGAAGCCGGAAGCCCCGTTAAAAATCCACACAAGCATGGAAAGAACAAGTGAATGCAACACAGAAAGGACCAGGGTGAAAGCAAGCTGGACACCTTCCTGCTGTGAGGCAGCAGTGCTGACCACAAAACCACCACGTGGCCGTAAACAGGTGGTCTCTGGGCTTAAATGATTCAAATACCCCCAGTTTCTGTTTGACCCATTTAACATTTTTCCAGAAAAATGACCAGAAATGCCAGTTTTGTCTCTTCCCACTAAGGAATTGGCCCCATGTTGCACAGTATTTTGGTAACAGGTCAGAAAAACAGTTCAAATTATAGTGCAGCAGATAAGAGAACATTTAGAGCGGATTCCTGCAAATGGTGATACAAGCATGAAATTCAGCAGAAATGCTCCTTAGACATTTTGATAGGCAGCCAGGTAGGGGTCAATTGAAGAATTACACAGGGGTCAAAATTAAAAGATGCTCTAATCATATTGAAAACTATACCACATTATTTACCTGATCATAAAGATTCCAAAAAGTTATTGTTTGGACTATCTGTGACTGATTGTTATGGAGTTATGGGGTAAAAAGAGCAAGAATGGTGACAAAGGTCAATTTCAGTTGGTACAGGGGTCAAAAGATAAAGTTGCTCCAATTTTGGTAAAAACAGTTTGGTAACAGTTTGGACCATGTATCATGCTTAACATGTTACAGGGTAACATATGTCACATGTCATAGAATCCAATGGACGTTGACCTTGTTTGACCTTTACTTTGGAGACCAAGCATTCAACACAGTCAAAAATATTCCATTTATTAATCCTATTAGCTCAACCAATAATTTGCACCACTTTTTACCAAAATTGGAGCAACTTTAACTTTTGACCCCTGTACAAATTGAAATTGACCTTTGTCACCATTCTTGCTGTTTTTACCCCATAACTCCATAACATTCCATCACAGATAGTCCAAACTATACATTTTTGGAATCATTATGATCAGACAAGTAATGTGGTGTAGTTTTCAATTTGATTGGAGCATCTTTACATTTTGACCCCTGTGTATTTCTTCAATTGACCCCTAGCTGACTGCCTATTGAAAATTCAAGTGGCCAGTCAGTTTTTCAAAAGAGGAATGTCTACGGAGTACTTGTGCCAAATTTGATGCTTGTATCATCATTTGAATGAATGAATGTTTCAATTATCTGTTGCACTATCAAGAAAAAAAACTTAAATGATAGTTGAATGTTTATATTTGAGCTTATGGGGAAGTAATGCAGACTGCAAACATGTTGTATATTTGGAATAATCAGAACTATAAAAGTTGTCCAGAAGTCAGCTTTGGGCTTGTGAAGTCTCGAACTGTGCACTATATGAAGAATTTTCCTGGTTGTGCATGTTAATCGGTGAGGAGGAAGCAGTGAGTGCTTCTCATTGTTCCAGCTTCTCTGATGAGACACTTGTGACCAGCAGCAGGAGTTGAGCTCTGACTTTGTGCCACAGTCTGTTGGAAATGAATAAACAGCTGAGATAAACAGCTCGTGTCTTGTACTGTAGTCTACATGCAGGAATCAGAGAAGCAGGTTGTGATTTGGGTCAAACAGTCTATTCGCTGGAGGCCTAATGGCTCACCATCTGTCATCATGCTCATTACTGCCATTAGTTTTACGACAAGTGGTATTTGTCGCTGTCACGTTGCACGTGAACTCGCTAATCAGGTAGCACTGGTTTCTAGTTTAGGCTCATGTTCACTACTCTTTTTTTCTTTTTCTACCAGCTGGAAATAAACAAGTCATCTTGCCAACAAACGAAAGCTTAGAAATACAGTTTATGAAGGTGCTGATGGGAATTTACATAATGTGTGACGAAAATGTAAAAGGCTTTAACATCTTTTCATGTTCTTGATATGAGGTAAATTAGTTCTTTAAAGGTTTATTCACATTATTGTCACCAGCTGGAGTAAAAGAGGTATGTGGGTCAAAGGACGTGTGCGGGTTCCACCCCAGAAGTGCTTATCAGTGTTCTTTTAGCGATTGATGTGATTATTACAGTGGAAACTGTGGACTGTTGCAGGGAAAACTTTATTCAGCACAACCAACATCTGTCTACTGCACGGAGCAAACAAGAGCAATTTCTCACAGCTGCCAATCTGGATTCGGATCACGTTCCATGGCCTAATATCTATCTCTGGTGCAAATTTGGTGAGAATCCGTGAAGTAGTGCACTTTTTTGCATCCTTCAAAGCCTATATAAAGTGAAATCTTGATCCAGAATCCGGATCCGGATCACCTTCAAAATTCAGTGAAGTCTTCCACGGCCTAATATCTATCTGTGGTGAAAACTTTGTCAAAATGTGTGCAGTAGATTTGAAGTAATCCTGCTAACAGATAGACAGACAAATAAAATAAATTATTAGCATTATTATTATTATTATCAGTATTATTGCTGTTGTTGTTGTTATTATTATTATTATTATTATTATTATTATTATTATTATTATTTTATTATTACTTCTATTTTGTCATTTAATTTTTAAATGGATCACAATGGAAATAAGTGTTTTCCCTTTCTTGAGTCATGTATTTCTAACATATTCACAATTATATTATATACTTATATTGAACTTAATAAATAAAATCACGCACACAAGCATGCATGCAGGCATGCACGCTTTTAAGATTTACATGATTTACCACCCCTGCCTGCTGGAATGACATGTGAGTCCAGAATGTAACTATCAACATCCACTGTTGAGTTTCTCCTAAAATATTTGTTCTATCAACTTTCCGTTTTGGCGGCATTCATCAATGACCCACAATACATCTTTTCTCTCAAAGATTCTTGAGAGGGTAGTTGTAAAACAGCTAACTGATCACCTGCAGAGCAATGGTCTATTTGAAGAGTTTCAGTCAGGTTTTAGAATTCATCATAGTACAGAAACAGCATTAGTGAAGGTTACAAATGATCTTCTTATGGCTTCGGACAGTGGACTTATCTCTGTGCTTGTTCTGTTGGACCTCAGTGCTGCTTTTGATACTGTTGACCATAAAATTTTATTACAGAGATTAGAGCATGTCATAGGTATTAAGGGCACTGCGCTGCGGTGGTTTGAATCATATTTGTCTAATAGATTACAGTTGTTCATGTAAATGGGGAATCTTCTTCACAGACTGAAGTTAATTATGGAGTTCCACAAGGTTCTGTGCTAGGACCAATTTTGTTCACTTTGTACATGCTTCCCTTGGGCAGTATTATTAGACGGTATTGCTTAAATTTTCATTGTTACGCAGATGATACCCAGCTTTATCTATCCATGAAGCCAGAGGATACACACCAATTAGCTAAACTGCAGGATTGTCTTACAGACATAAAGACATGGATGACCTCTAATTTCCTGCTTTTAAACTCAGATAAAACTGAAGTTATTGTACTTGGCCCCACAAATCTTAGAAGCATGGTGTCTAACCAGATCGTTACTCTGGATGGCATTTCCCTGATCTCTAGTAATACTGTGAGAAATCTTGGAGTCATTTTTGATCAGGATATGTCATTCAAAGCGCATATTAAACAAATATGTAGGACTGCCTTTTTGCATTTACGCAATATCTCTAAAATCAGAAAGGTCTTGTCTCAGAGTGATGCTGAAAAACTAATTCATGCATTTATTTCCTCTAGGCTGGACTATTGTAATTCATTATTATCAGGTTGTCCTAAAAGTTCCCTAAAAAGCCTTCAGTTGGTTCAGAATGCTGCAGCTAGAGTACTGACGGGGACTAGCAGGAGAGAGCATATCTCACCCGTGTTGGCCTCTCTTCATTGGCTTCCTGTTAATTCTAGAATAGAATTTAAAATTCTTCTTCTTACTTATAAGGTTTTGAATAATCAGGTCCCATCTTATCTTAGGGACCTCGTAGTACCATATTACCCCATTAGAGCGCTTCGCTCTCAGACTGCGGGCTTACTTGTGGTTCCTAGGGTTTGTAAGAGTAGAATGGGAGGCAGAGCCTTCAGCTTTCAGGCTCCTCTCCTGTGGAACCAGCTCCCAATTCAGATCAGGGAGACAGATACCCTCTCTACTTTTAAGATTAGGCTTAAAACTTTCCTTTTCGCTAAGGCTTATAGTTAGGGCTGGATCGGGTGACCCTGGACCATCCCTTGGTTATGTTGCTTTAGACGTAGACTGTGGGGGGTTCCCATGATGCACTGTTTCTTTCTCTTTTTGCTCCGTATGCATCACTCTGCATTTAATCATTAGTGATCGAACTCTGCCCCCCTTCTCGGCATGTCTTTTTCCTGGTTCTTTCCCTCAGCCCCAACCAGTCTCAGCAGAAGACTGCCCCTCCCTGAGCCTGGTTCTGCTGGAGGTTTCTTCCTGTTAAAAGGGAGTTTTTCCTTCCCGCTGTGGCCAAGTGCTTGCTCATAGGGGGTCGTTTTGACCCCCTATGGTTTTTCATAATTGTTGTATGGCCTTGCCTTACAATGTGGAGCGCCTTGGGGCAACTGTTTGTTGTGATTTGGCGCTGTATAAGAAAAAAGTTGAAGTTGAAGTTGAATACATAAGCACATGAAATGGCAAATGTCAGCTATCAGCAGTTTGTCTTTGATCAAAGTTATACAAGCGCATGCACGCATGCACAGCTTTTTGTCTTTTCTGCATTCTGCCGTAAGCAGGTGCTTTTTTTTTACACACCCACAAACAGAGACGGTGGCAGAAGACAACAAATGCACAACTTTTCACAACTTTTCACTCATGGTAATGGAAACATGCAAGTTAACTAAACTGACTAAACCAATTGAATTACAAAAAGACAATAAATCAATAACACTAACAACACGGTTAAACTAACATAAACCACAATAACAACATTTAAAACCCCAAAACCCCAAACTCACATGGTGCATTGCAACACAACAACTATCAACTTTCCGTTGTCGCATCCTTGACCCAAAATACATAAGCATACCAAATGGCAAATGTCAGCTCTTCCCAGTTTATCCGTGATCAAAATCATACACACGCATGCACATATACATAGAGGCCACTTGGCTATTATAATATAGATACGTTCTATGAGATAAGAGAACACACAATTCATTATTTTACATATTAATAATAATAAATAATCAATAATAAAATAATAATCAATAATAAAATTGCCAGTAGTACCAGGCAACATTGGACTAATATGCTCAAATTTCTTCATCATCTTGATTAAACTTATCACGCACAAAACACTACTAAATTCGCACAGCCATTGCTCAGCATGTGTTTGCTTGTACACAGGTTGAATGAATGAATGTCCTGAGAGTTCTAGATAAAGATGGTCTGTGCTGCAGCTCTGCTCCCACTCCCCTTAAAGGAGGCATTGATGGAAGGAGCAGCCAACTGCTTGCTGCAGCACACCAGCAAAGGATGTGGAGGGTGGAGGGCTTGCAGGATGGGAGCAGGTCCACAGTTGGCACAGTAAACCTGAAATCAGTGTGGGAACATGACGGTGGCTTCCAAACTTTCATCCTTCCATTTCCATCCTCCATACCATCACATGGCAAAATCCTACAGGCCGGCATGCCCAGTCACACCAAGACTAATCTTCCACCTTGTCTAAAGCAGCGCACACGACAACACAAATGTCAGTGATCGTTTCCACATAACACATTTGTGGTTTTCACTCTCACCGCATACATCACTGTAAATACCAAGGATTAATATCCTCATTCGTGTGTCCATGTGGATGTTGGCCTCAAAATGAGTTGTGGTTAGGTGCAGTGTTATTGTGAGTCGAAGTAGACAGACCTGCAAAAACCTGATGAAGCATATGTGTGGGATTTCAACTGCACAATGTTCTGCCCTACCTTACTTACTTAGGCTTAAAATTCCTGTAGGCATTGATTCAGATAACAGAACACGAGTTTGACTGAATAAACAATTGCCCAGATAAGTAAACTGGCTTGAGGTGTTACAAATAATACTCCCGTCAATCAGAGCAGCAACGAACAGGAGTAGAGGTTGGACCACCCCTCACCTACACTCCTCTCCTACAAGTGTTCCGATGAACAAGAAAGGCTCACAGGGTCTGTGTTCACATTAAACAACTCAATTTAATTCATTTTAGGGGTTTGGTGTTTATAAGCTCTTGCTTCTGTCCACACCCTGTCGGTCACACAGGTTCACTGTTAAATTATCTCATTTATGAGTTTTTTGTTATTGTTGAGTCTGTGTGCCGAATAAATTCATTCATTCATTCATAATAATCTATTAATGGAGGTGATATTCAATCCTCAATGACCTGGCCTTCTCAACAACCTAATGACTCTTGCGCATATCTTCCATCAGAATCAGAAGGTTGTGAAAATGTAACTAGTGGCATCAAAGAATTTCAAGAAGAAACTGTGAGAACCATCAGCTCTGAATCATAGGAAAAGAATTCACTTCATCCTGCAGGTGTAAGGAATCATATTAACCTCCTCCAAATACATGTGGAGCTATTGAGAAATGAACACAGGCTGAACTAATGAGTGGGAAAAGCAAAAGTGGATTGCATTAGAAAGAGAAATAGAAACATCATTAGCAAGCATACAAACACTCATTTCCTCTGGATGGCCAGCAGATTGTATCAACATCGGGGTTTTGTTTGAAAGCTGCAGATATGAAATATGGACTTAAGAGGGCTGCAATTAAGTGAATTGAACCAACTCCCTCCTTCTCTGATAAAACACATACACATACACCAAATCCATTACTCAGTGACCCTTAGCTCCCCTTTTACTTCCTGCCAGATGCAGGTCTAAACAGCAGGGGTGTATCCAAATGTTTAGACCTGGGGTGGCCGAGGGGGGGATGAGTGTTGCATGTGGGTGCACATACATTCTGGGTACAGACCACAGAAATATTGTTGCATTTAAGTGCAGCTGTTGGGTTGTTTGTTTTGGCTCGTTTACTAAAAATATAATGCCCAATCATAATGCGTTCTTTATGATTTGGAGTTGTTTAATTATTAAGGGCCTGTTGTCTTTTGTACAGTTTGTACATGTATAAATCAAATCATCAATTGTTTGTGTAGTGCAAATCAAGGAATATTTGTAGGCTACATGCACACCCTCTGTGCATTTGCAGTTATTATGACACAAATTTAACTCCATTCACCCTATTGAGGTTTCAAATCCCACAAAACTTCAAAGAGTTCACCACTCTGAGATGTCAGTACCACTGAGAACTGCATTGATCAGGCTGCACTTTAACCGCTACAAACAACAGCATTAACATCGCAACATAAAACTCTTTGTATATTGTGCCTAAAACTCTGGTGAATATATTATATGGGTTTATAGATGTTGTTATTGTGTTTGTTTTATGTAAACATGCCAGAAGCTCAGGTTGTTTCTTCATTATTTTCGATGGGAATTGCTGCGAGCCGCGATCGCTTCCTGTTCATGCTGTTCTGGGGGAAAGTGAAGTTTGCTCTTTAACATCCTGCTTATTGTCCTTTACAACACTGTTAGTCCAGTTTGTTCCAGAGTAATGAAAATAAAATGTCTGAAATTCGGTTTGCGTTTATTAAATACAAAGCAGGTTAAATGTAGCAGACATGGAATATTTATTTTAGCAAATTTCCAGGGTCTCATGCATGCAGTCTCTTATTAATGTGATGACAATCATAATAAAAATACATTTTAGTAGTATAATGTTCATTTGCAATTGTTGTCATGTGGTTTCTCTATGTTGTTTAGACTGCAGTGACTCTCTGGTGCGCAAGAGATTATAGGATATCTCAATAAGGTGAATGGATGTTAGCTTTAAGTTAGCAAAAATTAGCGTGCAAGCTAATGTCCTCAAAATGTCTTGTAAATGACTCTCAAGGTGCTATCAGGTTACAAAAACAGAATTTTTAGTTTTAGAAGTATTTATTTCTTGCTAGCTTTTACATAATATACCAGAAACAAACCTGTTAGCAAGTAGCTACACCGGGAAGTGACGTCACTATGCTAACCTCCACAAAATGTCTTGTAAATAGGTTAAGATGTGTTATTTGGTTCCAAAGACAGTGTTTTCAGTTTTAGAAGTGTTTATTTCTTGCTATCTTTTACATAACATATGAGAAACGTATATAAACACACAAAACAAAGCGGTTTTGAAGAGGCCAGCGACTGACGTCACATGCAGCTCTACTCTGATTGGCTGTCACCTGCATCACTCAAACACAAAACGGTTCAGGTTGATACAGAATGTGACATTTTAACCTCTTAAAATACTTTTTAAAATATATCAGAGTTAAACATTTTTGAACGTGTCCAACGTCTGTGTCCCAGGAATGTTCCCTGTGAGTTTCAAGAGCCTGGCAGTAATAGGACTGGACTTATGCAGAGTACAGACAGAAGAAAAGCTTTCACAATAACTGATGGCCATATTTGATGGCCTTGGGTAAAAATGAGTCCTACAACTTCATGAGAATTGTGGCCTAGAAACAAAACCAATGCAGATAGATAGACATTATGGACGATGCCAGTCACCCTCTGCACACCGTCATCAGCAAACAGAGGAGCCTCTTCAGCCACAGACTGCTCCTTCCCAAGTGCAGGACCAACAGACTGAGAAACGCCTTTGTCCCTCAGGTCATCAGACTGTACAGCTTCTCACTCAGGGGGAGGAGGAATAACAGGAAGACAGAGGATAGGAAGGAGAAGCTGCAGCATATCCCAGCAGTCAGTGGGAGAGAGGCGAGGTGCACCCTGCATAGGCCACCAGTCAATATTTCTAAAGTTCCAGGCTGTGTGGGTGAAACGAGTGGCACAGACTTGTACAAATGGTTTGGGGGCGTGTTCAGGTCTGTTTACTATTGAGAAGGTGCAAAAACCGAGCGCTGGGTGAGTGGATTTACTGTGTTCATGGGCGTGTTGTAGACTTCCAATCAGAGTGGCACCACGGTTAGTAATCTGGCCATCGGGTGCTCAGTTCACCTTTGACAGCTGTGTCATATGAGAGAAATCACATTGTTCACAAACTGCTGAAAAGGAAACACACGAGTGCGAATGCACCGGCAACAGCACTCGAAATGAACTTCTCTCATGTTTCCAAAGCTTAAAGTTGTACAGTATGATTACTAATGTGTGCTAATATTTTATATGGCTTTTATATATTACTGGTGACATTGTTTTTGATTGTTTGATTTGTTGATTTAACCCGTCATAATTATACAAAGAGAATCGAACCACAAGGAGCCACAGGGAACAAATCCAAATATCGACACTCTGCCTCGGCCGTTATTATTATTAATAATAAATGCTGCAGTTACATAAACATTATGAGCCGTGAGAATCATTTGGATGATATCAATCAAATTACAACACAGTTTAATAAAACGACTGGATTTCACATGTGGTAACTGGACTACTGCAGAAACTGCTTTGTGCTTCAAACGTGTTTGTCTGCTTCAGTGATACTTCCAGCAAAAAAGCCAGAGTGTACTATGTAATATGTCTGTGTGGTAATGACCAGAAGGACTGTCAGCTGACTCTGCGCCCACACTCTAAAAAAAGAGCTGCTGTCTCAAGGAGAAAAAGTGATCGAACAATTTGCATAGATTTTTTAAAAGTTATTTCATGTTACAACTGAGTTAATGCCACAAGACTTCTCTAGTTAACTTTAGTTAAGTTGAAATCACTTAAAGAAAATCTTATGTTACATCACTTTTTCTTGTTGAGACAGCGGCTCTTTTTCAGAGTGCACCTCTGAGCCTGGTCCTGACCCAAGTGTTGCAGTTAGTCCTAAGCCAGGTCCTGACCCTGGATCCAAGTTTGGCACTGAACCTGGCTCTGAGACTGGTCGTGTACCTTGCCCTGAAACTGGCAATGAGACTGAGTGTAGCCCTAAGCTGGATCCTGAGCCTGACTCTGATTCTGGTCCTGAGCCTGACTCAGATCCTGGTCCTGAGCCTGACCCTGACTATGGTCCTGAGCCTGACTCTGACCCTGGTCCTGAGCCTGGTCCTGAGGCTGGCCCTAAGACTGGCCCTGAGTCTGACCCAGAGCCTGACTCTGACCCTGGCCCTGAGCCTGATCCTGTGCCTGACTCTGATCCTGGTCCTGAGTCTGACTCTGATCCTGGTCCTGAGTCTGACCCTGACCATGGTCCTGAGCCTGGTCCTGAATCTGACCCTGAGTCTGGCCCTGAGCCTGACCCTGAGGCTGACGCTGACCCTGGTCCTGAGACTGGCCCTGAGCCTGACTCTGATCCTGGCCCTGAGCCTGGTCCTGAGACTGGCCCTGACTCTGACCATGAACTTGGTCCTGAGACTGACCCTGAGCCTGACTCTGACCCTGGTCCTGAGACTGGCCCTGAGCCTGCCTCTGATCCTGGCCTTGAGCCTGGTCCTGAGACTGGCCATGAGCCTGAGCCTGAGGCTGACCATGAGCTTGGTCCTGAGACTGACCCTGGCCCTGAGACTGGACCTGAGCCTGACTGTGACCCTGGCCCTGAAATTGGCCCAGATCCTGACTCTGACCCTGGCCCTCAGACTGGTCTTGAGACTCATCCTGAGCCTGGTCCTGACCCTGGCCCCGAGCTTGGTCCTGAGCCTGGTCCTGAGCCTCATCCCGAGACTGGCCCTGAGCCTCATCCTGAGACTGGCCCTGAGCCTCACTCTGACCCTGGCCCTGAGCCTGAGTGACCATGGTCTAGCCAGCCTCATTCACAACACCACCTTCAGCCACTCACTGACTGTAGTTATACTATTTGTACAGTATAAACATTTTGGATGGATATACTGCATGTAATTATCCAGTTCAGCAAACTGACCTCAGGGATCATCCTTCTCCATGTTTAAACATGTTTACTGAGTAATAAGGACAAAGCAAGAAGCCAAGATCCTCTGTGAATAAACAGCCCCATTACATATTTCCACATCAGCCTCACATTTATTGCCATAATCCTTCACTCATTCTCTCTCTCTCTCTCTCTCTCTCTCTCTCTCTCTCTCTCTCTCTCGCTTTCTCTCTCGTTCTCCTTTTTTAGTGTGTCCTAACTTGAACCCAACTATGAAGCTTTCTTCATCACTCCTTAAATCTCATGTTCCTCTCTGTCTTTAACACCATTGGTCAGAATGTGAATGTCAGCCAAACGCACACAATGTCAACACACAATCCTTCGCCGACCCTGCCCTCCTCGCTTCGCTGATACTTCCTTGTCATGCCTGCTGAGCTCAGCTGCAAATCATGCCTGATCTAAGTAAAATTTCTCACTTCTCTACACCAGACATATCAGATTTTACAGCGCCATCTTGCTAGAAAGCAAAACTTAAAGGGGCCATTTGTGGTAAAACTGTTATCATTCTTTTATGATTAAATATGGTTGGTATTTCATGTTCAACAACTTAAAGTCCCACAATTCCAAGTGTGCATGTGTATAAACTAAACTGCTATAATTAAAACTTTGGCCTGAAAGAGGTTCATTTCAGACTCTTGTGTCATATGTTATCCCATATCCAGAGTTTGGCAGTTTGCAAAAAACTACATTCAAATACAACCACAGCTGTTTGCAATTTTTCATAATCCATCCAGCAGCCACAAACCATCCACCAGGTGGCAGATGTGTCTATGGGATATTACATGGACAAAATGAAGTTGCTGTTTGGACTGATTTGAGATGGCAGGGGGAACTCTAGGTTTGTCTGCTCTGAGTTTATCAAAATTAAAAGTTCACCTATTAAATAAGTCATAATAACACACTTACTTGACAATCAGAACTAACTAAGAAGACAGTTTTCCTTGGATGAACCAAAGAGGAAAAGGAGATGGGGGGAAGCTATGATGTAACAAAAATACAGAATCAATTTATTATTTCTGGGGGGGGGGTAGTCAACCTTCCTTAGGTACAAGTATGGGGGATTCCTAATAAAAAAGAGTTGGGAACCACTGGTGTCGTTTCAACAAACTCCAAATAACATTTAAATCAATTGTGGATGGATGTATTTTATTATACCCAGAATGTAATCACTACTTTCCAAACACAGGAAAATGCACCACATGGCTAAAATACCACAGCTGACACTCCATCACAATACAAGTGGTATACTGTGTGAACCTCCTTAAAGCCCCTTTCACACCGGGACAACATAGAGTTGTGTAATCTGGTGTACCGGCTTATGCTTATGCAGCCCTACGTGGCAATATGCAAAGGGGTCCGCAATATGGACACAAAAAATTAAACATTTAATTTTTTTGCAGACATTCGGCGCAAGTCTATGCAACACTCCGCTACTGTACACCAAGCCACCGCAGTTGTACACTGCCCTATGCCAATCCGGAGAAAAATCCTTTTAGGTTTTTTTTTTTTTTTAATCAGTACATACCACATTGCTAGATTTTATTCATCCCACTGGACTCTGCTGAACTTTGCTGGCGGTGAAGCTTCAAAACCACAGAAGAAGAAGAGGTGGGTTTCCGGTTTGGTGGGCTCAGGGTCTCATCACTGCTTTTTGCAGATGATGTGGTCCTGTTGGCTTCATCGGCCGGTGACCTCCAACACTCACTGGATCGGTTCGCAGCCGAGTGTGAAACAGCTGGGATGAGGATCAGCACATCTAAATCTGAGGCCATGGTTCTCAGCAGGAAACTGATGGATTGCCTACCTCGGGTAGGGAATACGGTCTTGCCCCAAGTGAAGGAGTTTAAGTACCTCAGGGTCTTGTTCACGAGTGGGGGGACGATGGAGTGTGTGATTTGCCGGACATTCGGCGTAGCAGGGGCGGTTTTGCATTCGCTCTACCGTACTGTTGTGACGAAAAGGGAGCTGACCCAACAGGCGAAGCTCTCGATCTACTGGTCAATCTTCGTTCCTACTCTCACCTATGGTCATGAGGATTGGGTCATGACCGAACTAGATCGCGTGTACAAGTGGCCAAAATGGGCTTCCTTAGTAGGGTTGCTGGTGTCTCCCTTAGAGATAGGGTGAGAAGTTTGGTCATCTGTGGGTTGCTTGGAGTAGAGTCGCTGCTCCCTTACCTTGAAAGGAGCCAGCTGAGGTGGTTTGGGCATCTGGTAAGGATGCCTCCTGGGCGCCTCACAAGGGTGGTGTTCCAGGCACGTCCATCTGGGAGGAGACCCCGGGGAAGACCCAGGACTACTTGGAGAGATTATATCTCCACACTGGCTTGGGAATACCTCTGGATCCTCTGGTCAGAGGTTGTCATTGTGGCACGGAAAAGGGAAGTCTGGGGTCCCCTGCTGGAGCTGTTGCCCCGTGACCCGAACCCGGAAAAACGGTTGAAGATGAGTGAGTGAGTGAGTGAGTGAGTGAGTGAGTGAGTGAGTGAGTGAGTGAGTGAGTGAGTGAGTGAGTGAGTGAGTGAGTGAGTGAGTGAGTGAGTGAGTGAGTGAGGTATCAACATCAGCAAACACCTCTGTCCAGCGAACTCATGACTTCATGAGCTCTTCCCTCTTCTCTCAGTCTCTGAGAACCCAGAGACATGAACACCACTGCTGAGATTTTATCCTCACTCCATATGCGGTAACTTAATCATTTCCAGTCATTGATAGTGCAAACTGTAGCTTTTTGGAATCTTTTTGTTTAGACAAATAATGTGGTATACTTTTCAACATGGCTGGAACACTTCTTTTTCTAGTTTGATCCCAGTGCACTCCTGTTTTGACTTCTACCGAGCTATAACTACCACTCTGGAAATCGTATCGTATGTGTTTGTCTAGGTCATGGAACACTGGATTGTAAGAGTTGGTTCACCACCTTTATTGATACAGATTTTTTTATTGCCTGTGGGCCCAAACAAATCATGTCTTTGTCAGTAGTAATGAAATAATTTACAAGAAAATGAAAATAGTTCAAGCTAACTCATGTATTACACATTTCAAGCTGTTTTCTGTCCTACTGACTGATTCTGTTTCACTACATTTTGTTCCTCAGTTTGGTGCCATGAGCATCAAATGCAGCCACTCCTTGAGTTGGTTCATTTGTTGCTGTTGTTTGTGTGCTATACACAGTAAATTTTGCTGAATAAAATTTACTCTGCCAGGATAACATTTGGTTCCAGACTAAATAGAGTAAAATACACTCTATTATAGAGTGAAATCAGCTCTACCATCTTGTCAAATCAAGTGTTTCTACTCCAATAAGTGTTGATTTTACACTGTGATAGAGTTGATTTAGCACTGTGATAGAGTATATTTGACTCTATTCTGACTGGGATCAAATGTCTCAGCAGAGTAAATTTACTTTGTATGTTTAACAGTTGCAAAATGCAAATGTGAGTCACGTCTTTGAATTTAAAGTCTGGTTCAGTCTTAATATGTCTACTGGGAAAACATTTACTTTGTTTGAACTTTACCCAGTGTAATACCTATAATACCCATAAACACAATGCCCTACTTTAAAATAAAGCCAAAGAAAATTGCCTAATAGGCGGCACGGTGGATTAGTGGTTAGTACTGTTTCTTCACAGCAAGAAGATCCCAGGATGAATTCCCACCTGGTATTTTCTGTGTGGATTTTGCATGTTCTCTCATATTCTTTCATATTTTGCACACTGATGGTCCCCTTGACAGCCAAGTACATGTTGGCCTCAGGTAAAAATTTATGGTTTTGGAGATACTGGGTTTTGCATCTGAACTCTTCATATACAAGCTATCAGGGGTGGACAATGAAGGCTGAGACACTGGAGGTTTTCATTGCAACCACTCACTTCAGCAGGTGGGCTGCTGATGAGCTTCTCCCCTGAACATAAACACCTGACCATCAATGAAATCACCTGCTGAGGTGATTGGTAGCAACGAAAACCTGCAGTGTCTCAGCCCTTCATGGCACATGATGCCCACCCTTGAGCTAGATGAATGGGTGAATGTTTGTCTGTCTACTTGTTCAATCAATATGTGAAATTATTAATATTGCTGATTGATGCTAAACTTAAATGGGTTATGATCAGCTGTGGCTGTTTTTACCAAAATCTCTCTCTGAAATGCGATGGAGAAATAATGCATTAAACGACTACATGATTACCGAATCACAACATGGTCAAATTATTTTGGAGAAATGTGGTGTTCCTCCTGCCTGTGTATCAAGCTGTCTTCATGCATGTCACCAAACCGTGATTTGCTCCTTCCCAGGAGTAATTTGTGTCCAGGCTGATAGTTTGTAGAAATTTACCTATCGGGCTGGCGGCAGGACTGGAGCTCCAAAAGCATTTACTAAACATCCAAATGCATTAGGGTAGAAACGGGTGATAAGGAGTCATCCACAAAAGTTATGTCAACACAAAAAAAGAAAGAAAGTCAGTGTTTTACCATATTGTATTTTTACAATATTTAAAATGTAACAAGAATCAAATTATATCAACACAACATTATGATTTTCAACTGCATGAATTAATATTGTAATGTTGTTATTTTACCAATTAATGTATCACCAAACTAGAATGGCCATCAGGGACAATAAACCTTGACCAAAACACATTTTTGTGAACATTTTTGTTTTATTTCTTTTTCTTTGTGAAAAGGTTATTCCTCTGATCACTTCTAAAACATTCTCGCTTTATGACATCACTGACATGTTTCTTTTATAGTTGTGGTCAGGTACTTACAGAGACATTCCAAATAAACATGCATGTTGTTAACTGTACTAATGGACTATCAAAGATGTCAGTGCTCCAGTATTTCCACTGAGTGAAATTTTATCAGTTTTTAATTTATATGTTTGCACTGTTAGCACCAGGTTAGCACTAATTAGCAGGTAGCTTGGTGACAATAGGTCCGCTGATGGTGCAATGGTTGCTAAAGTAATATGCCGGCCATGAGGTATACATATCCACCCCCAGCCACTGCCCAGTCTATAAAAATATGCACTGTTAGACGGGAAGGAGATGGGCAGTTGTAGCCAGTAAGCCAGTAGTTCTGGTATTTATATTTGTATTTACTTTTATTTTGTTAGCAGGGTTACTCAAACTGCTGAACTGTTTTTCATGAAACTTGGAGGAGGGTTGGATCACAGTGCTGGGAAAGAAGACAAATTATGAAGTGGATCTGGTATTTACACCCTCTGCATTATTTGTGAATAAGTAAAGAAAACGTGTTTTATGGGAATGTTCCATCCACAGAGTTGTGATGTCAGTGCCACAGCCTCATACACAGGGTGAGGTAAACAAACACTTCTCCCATCTTTGTGTCATTTGTAGCGGCTCACAGAAGGCGGGCTGAGGTGCAACCGCCTCTCGGCTCGCTCAAACTGACTGTTGATTCATCGTCCAAGTGGAGCTGAGAGTGAGGAGGCGTTAGTAAACAGTGAAGAAGTCAGGGGAAGTGCCTCATCCCACACACATGCACACACACACACACACACACACACACACACACACACACACACACACACACACACACACACACACACACACACACACACACACACACAGAGAGCTGAGGGTTTCAACTGTGTGAGGCCTGACAGAAGGCTCTCGTCTGCAGCACTGAAGCGCACTGACGAGCTGCCAGCAGTGGCGGTAAACACTTGGAGCTCTCACAGGATGCTCTGGAAATATCCACAGCTTAGCAGGCTGTGACAGCAGAGGAACATGGTGGGGCCAGTCAGCGCCGGACTGATTTTGACCAACCGCAGCCACATCCAATAACATTACAATCCATCAACACCCAGCAACATTACGATCCGTCGAGACCTGCCAACATTATGATCCGTCGAGACCTGCCAACATTACGATCCGTTGAGACCTGCCAACATTACAATCCATCGAGACCTACCAACATTACGATCTGTCGAGACCCGCCAACATTACGAGCCGTCGAGATCCACCAACATTACGGTCCGTCGCGACCCAACATTACGATCCGTCAAGACCTTGCAACATTACGATCCGTTGAGACCCAACTACATTACTATCTGTCGAGACCCGACAACATTACTATCCATCGAGACCCAGCAACATTACGATCCCTTGACACCCAACGACATTACAATCCGTCAATGCCCAACAACATTACGATCCATTGAGACCTGGCAACATTACGATCCGTTGAGACCCAACAACATTACGATACGTTGAGACCCAACAACATTATGATCAGTCGATGCCCGACAACATTATGATCAGTCGATGCCTGACAACATTACGATCCGTCAAGACCTGCCAACATTAAGATCTGTTGAGACCCAACAACATTATGATCTGTCGATGCCCGACAACATTACGATCCGTCGAGACCCGACAACATTACAATCCGTTGAGACCTGGCAACATTACGATCCGTTGAGACCCGCCAACATTAAGATCCGTTGAGACCCGCCAACATTAAGATCCGTCGAGACCTGACAACATTACGATTACGATCCATTAAGACCCGACAACATTACGATCCATCGATGCCTGTCAAAATTACAATCCATTGAGACCCGACAACATTACGATCCATTGAGACCCTTCAACATTACAGTCCGTTGAGACCCGAAAACATTACAATCCCTCGAAGCCCAACAAGATTATGATCCGTTGAGACTAGGGCTGCAGCTATTGGTTACTTTACTAATCGATTACTTTAGTAATTGAGTATTCTATCGATTATGCTGGAGTTTAATCGAGTAATTGGATAACAAGTACTTTTGCATTTTAAACAACAACAATCCAAGGCTCGCTGCGCCAACACACAGATTGTCAAATTTAGTGTATCCCTGTTTGTTTTCCTGGGTAATTATTTAATTTTTCATGTCTTTACAAGTTTTGGATCTTTCAGGTGCCAGGAGCTCAGCCCTTCCCTGACACAAGACCATAAGCGCAGGCGGTCGGTGTAATCCTCAGTTAGTAAGGCTGCACGTGAACGTGAGCACAGCCTGTGAAAAACTGGGCTCTGCGAGGGGTGCAACAGTCTACCCAAACTGACTCCAACAATTTACCCAAACTGACTCCAAATGACTAAATGAAGTACTTTTATTTATTTTTCGGAAATGTGCTCCATTCTCAAAATAGTACATGAAGCGCTCTCTCCCCCTCCCTCTCCCTTTACAATGCTGAAACAATAAACAAGGGATGTTTAAGTACGTTTGTGAGTATTGCCATTTTTTGGGGGGAGCACATACAACGGACTCTGAACTTTAAGATCTGATGTTACGAGCCCTGACGAGGCAGCAGTGCATCCCACTGTACGTCTGCAAAGGCAAGTGCCATTTGCTTTTCACGTACCATTTTTGAGAACGGAGTGCATTTCTGAAAATAAAAAAGCACGTCATTTAGTCATATTTGGAGTCACTTTTGCATTAAATGCATTAAATTTTTGCATTAAATTAAAGTCTATTTCAGATGATCAGCGTGGACCCTCTTTCTTTTAAAAGGCTTTATTTTACTCTTTTGTGTCACGTTGGAAAGCTGTAGCTTGTGGTGCTACAGATTAGCTCTTACACGGTTTATGCGCATGCTCTAGTCTTCTTCTGTTTTTTTTTCTGGGGATGTTACACCGCCACACACAGGCTTGGCATATGTACTACAACGTTAAACAGAGTTTCAAGGCACAGAATTTGCCTCGAACATTTTTTGTAATCGAATTATTCGAGTTACTCGACTAATCGTTTCAGCCCTAGTCGAGACCCGGCAATATTATGATCCATCGAGACACGACAACATTGTGATCTATTGAGACCCGGCAACATTACGATCCATTGAGACCCAACAACATTACGATCCATCGAGACCCAACAACATTACAATCCATCAACGCCCGACAACATTGTGATCCCTCGAGACCCGGCAACATTATGATCCGTCCACGCCTGACAACATTACAATCCGTCGAGACCCGGCAACATTATGATCCGTCCACGCCCAGACTCTGAGTGACAAGCAACTCTGGTGGTCATCCGGAATTCATAGAACCGTAGTTACATTCGTAACTCTCGTTCTATTTCATTCCTCCTGACCGCCAGAGGGCGGTGCTTTAGCACCTGGATGACTTAATACCAACAAGGTCATGAAGAGTCACACTCACCTCACATCAGCAGTGGGGAGTGGAGGCAGACAACACCGCCGAAGTCACCGCAGGAGGAGCAGCCACATTCAGTCTGTAATAGCGGGCGAAGGTACAGGATGAAGCCCACATAGCAGCAGCACAAATATCACTCAAAGGGACACCTCTCAGTGCAGCCCAGGAGGTGGACACCCCTCTGGTGGAATGGCACGTAACCTTAGGAGGCTGAAGACCTCTGGACCTGTATACTTGGAAAATGGCATCCACGACCCAATGCGAGAGTCGCTGCTTTGAGACAGCACAGCCTCTTTTGTGATCACCGTAACACACAAACAGGGCATCCATTTTCCGGATCCCAGCAGTCACACTAATGTACTGCTTCAGCATTCGGACAGGACACAGGGAACCTGAAACAGATAATCCTGGATCAGAATGCGGGACATACACAGCCAAGGAAACTGGCTGGTTAACATGAAAAGTTAAAATTCTCTTGGGTAAAAAGGACTGATTAGGCCACAGCATAACCCCAGATCCGTCAGAATTCCATCGCAAACAGTCCCCAGCGACTGATAGGGCATGGAGCTCTCCCACCTGCTTAGCCGAAGACAGTGCAAATAGAAAGGCAGTTTTCACTGACACCCATTTAAGATCAGCACTTTCAAATGGTTCGAAAGGGGATAAGCTTAACCCCTCCAGGACTAGAGGAAGGTCCCATGAAGGTACGCGTGCAAGCCTTGGAGGCCGCAAATGTAGAGCACCAAAAAACGACACACTTAGAGGTGTGATCCCACTGATCGGCCATCAACGTAGACATGCCGGGCAGAGATTGCAGCAACATAAACCTTCAAGGTAGCGACAGAAAGTCCTTTCTCCAGCAGTTCTTGTAAATATTTGAGGAGAATAGGCACAGGGCAATGCTCCGGGTCTAACGTTTGTTTCTCACCGCGCAAACAGCTTCCATATGTTGTCATACAAAGCCCTGGTAGAAGCAGCACATGAATTAAGGATAGTCTGAACAACAGCCTGGTCACAAGAACTTAACAAGGAGTCTGGCCCCTCAACGGCCACACAAACAGTTGAAGGCATTCTGGGTGAGGGTGCGAAATCCTCCCCTGTAGCTGTGACAACAAATCCTTCCTCTCTGGGAGAGCCCAAGGTTCTCCCTCGAGGAGTTTGTAAATCATGGGAAACCAAATCCTCCCAGGCCAGAATGGAGCAACCAGCAGCACCCTGTGGCTGCTCTGATCTATCCTGTGCAGAGTCAACATCAGCAGCGGGAGAGGAGGGAAGGCATAAAGGAGGCAATCCGGCCACGGGTGAGCCAATGCATCCTGCCCCAGCGGGCTGTCTGATTCCAAGAGGGAGTACCATCGTGGGCAATGTGTCGAGGTGCTTGAAGCGAAAAGGTCCACTTCCACTTCCGCTGCACCATATTTCTTCCAGATCATTTGGACCACAATCAGGTTCAGTCTCCACTCTCCCGGTGGTGGTTTCTGTCTGGAGAGTAAATCTGTTGCACTGTTCTGTACACCGGGCAGATGAACTGCTCTGACACTATGAAGGCGAGGCAACGCCCATAAGAGAAGCTTCCGAGTTTCTGCCAATGAGTGATTGGACCTGGTGCCCCGCTGATGGTTTATGTGATAGACTGTTGACGTGTTGTCCGACCGGACAAGAACATGTCTTCCTCTCAGAGTCGGGAGGAAATGCTTGAGAGCCAGTCGCACAGCGCGAAGCTCCAGCACGTTTATGTGTTGGAGACTCTCCTGAGGACTCCAGACACCCCTTGCCATCCTGTGATTCCACATGGCCCCCCAACCTTTGAGTGATGCATCTGTAACAACCACCTCTTGGCGAGAAGGAACAGAGCGTAGAGGGACACCCTTGCAGATGAAGTGCACGTTCCCCTAGGGTTTGAGGTGCAGAAGGCACTGATTGGAGAGTCGTACAAGCCTGTGCTGATGCAACTTTGAGTTGAGGCCTAGGTTGTTGATCCAAATCTGTAGGGGACATAAGAACAGAAGTCCCAAAGCTACCACTAGCGACATTGGAGTCAATTTGCCCATCAACCGGAGCAGCAAACCAAAAGGCAGCGTCACAGCCCGTCGAATGTGTGAGACGAGATGAATTACATCGTCCACGCGGGGATGACGATGCAGTCATAGTCAGGGAGTTGATGGCAATGCCGATGAAGGTCGTTTGTTGACTGGGAACAAGAGAACTCTTTGCAAAGTTCACTGTGACTCCTAAATGAGAGACATGGTTCAGTAGAAGAGCTGTGTCGTTGTGCGCTTGCTCCTGAGTCGGAGTGCAGACAAGCCAATTGTCTAAGTAGGGTAGGATTCTTAATCCAAGAGCTTGCAGTGGGGCTAGTGCTGCAGCCATACATCTGGTAAATGTACGAGGGGCCAGAGAGAGGTCGAAAGGAAGCACCCTGAACTGGTATGCCTGACCTTCGAAAGCAAAGCGGAGAAACTGCCTGTGATGTTCTTTGGAACAAGGAAGTAAATTGAATAGAACCCCCTGAGCTGGTCTGAAGTGTGAACTGGCTC
The DNA here is from genome assembly GCF_902500255.1 of Thalassophryne amazonica. Lineage (NCBI taxonomy): Eukaryota > Metazoa > Chordata > Actinopteri > Batrachoidiformes > Batrachoididae > Thalassophryne > Thalassophryne amazonica. The sequence goes on from NC_047115.1 coordinate 70,277,378, forward strand.
TATGGCCCCCTTCTCCAGGAGTTCCAAAATCTCCCGTTGTAGGGCAGCAGACTGCACCGAGTCGGAAACAACAGTCATCCTTACCCCATTGCACTTTGGAGGACGACATCAGAACTGAATTCTGTAACCTTCGAACAAGGTTGAAATGACCCATGGGTCTTGAACTTGAGCCTCCCAGTGGCTGAGTTGATTTCATGAAAAACAGCTGGGGGCCAAACATTGGCAGTCACACCCGACCACCTCTGCCTCGCATCCCTGTGGACCTCTGGGCGCGATTACTGGAAGCTCTGTGAAACCGTTCAGTTCTCGGGGGTCTGCCCATAGGCTCATGAAAGGCAGGCTGCTGGGAGAGCTGGCCCTCAACTGCAAAAGCACATGCAGCTCTGGGAGTCGGCGGAAGCCTGGATGTAGAGTGAAAAGCTGTAGCACGTCTGACTGGCTGAGGTCTGGAAGACCGGTGTAGGTCAACAAACTGTTGCCGAGATTTACTAGCCTCAACAGCACGCTCCAAAGTTTGTTGGGCCGCAGGTCCAAATACTTGGCCTGGAAGAACCGGCAGCGAACGGAGTGTGCCTCTGCAGGATTCAGACAGGGGGGACTGCGCAAGCCACACCTGACATCTAGTGATGGTAAGGGTTGACATCAGTCTGCCAAGCTCTCTGGACATATAAGCAAAGGTTTGGAGTGAGGCATCACTAAGACTTTGCGTAGCATCATCAACCTCTGCCTCCCTTAAAGACTTTGAGAGGGCAAGGGCTAAATGGGACAGTGAGTTGCCCAGGCGACTGATGCGAGCAGCTATGTCCATAGCTTTTGGTGAGGAGATCATCAGTGACCCTACACTGAGGACGTGGGCAGCGGGCATCCAGCCAAGCAGCATCAGCTGGAGCCACAACCAGGTTCGCAATAATGCTGTCAACGGCGGGCATACGGTTCAGACCATACTGCGCCAAATCACACATAGAGCTAAGGGCTCTGCAGTCCTGTGATAGATGGGTCAATGATTTGGGGTCCGCCCAACATCGGTGGAGCTCCTCGATATATGGTTGTGAAACTGGAACATGAACTCAGGCTTCTGAGTGACTGAAAAAGGCACTTGAAGCGGTGGTTTCCGCAGGGGGATTGTCGACCCCAAGCCTGGATAAAGCCAACTGAACAGCTTGCTTGACAAAGGATAGTCCAGGTCCGGTTTGCGGCATGGACTCTGCCTCAGAGGTATGAGAACCCACTAATGAATGGCTTGGAGAAAGACCCCTCTCATCCTCATCCTCCACACAGTTTATATCACTTGTCATGTACAAGGAATCAGTTGCAGAAATAGACACGACGTCTTCCTCCTGCTGAGTAACTACATTGGTCTGATCAGCCTCATTAGGGACAACAGGAACTGTCACTGCATCCCTAGGCTGTAGATTCAGAAGCAAGGATTTAATCTGAGCAAACCCAGAAGTCAACGTTTCGGCCTTTTCAGCCAAAGCATGGTCATGAGTAACCTTCTTAGCAGAAGGGGCTCCTGCATGTGGGCGTTTACGGCGCTTTGGTTCCTTCCTGGAGCTGGAGGCCAAAGTCGCACTTAGATATTCCACTTTTCAATGCACAAGTCTAGCAGATCTCTCTGCCAGTGGCATGCTGGCACAATTAAGGCAGGCATTGCCAGTCAGGGCTTCCCTCAGGTGTCCGATCCCAAGACACGAGTGGCAAAACATATGTCCATCATCTGGGCTCAAGGGAGCCAAACAGGTACTACCGCCATGCAACAAAGGCCCTGTCAACATTGTGGACTGCGTGCAGATGGCTAACGCAAGCCCTGATGGTTACAAATGGAAAGACAAAGCGTGAATCACACGCAGTGTAAATAGTAACACGAGGCACGGAGCGTGAAGCACTCACAGCCGTCGACTTGACATGAGGCACGGAGCGTGAAGCACTCACAGCCGTCGACTCGACGCGAGGCACGGAGCGTGAAGCACTCACAGCCGCAGACTCGACACGAGGCACGGAGCGTGAAAAAAATCAGTCCGTTTTTGATTATTAACATTTACTTGTACTTTTACTTTCAATATTTGAGTACATTTAGTTGTACATTACTTATCATACTTAAGTACAATAAATACTTTAAGACTTTTACTTGAGTAGCATTTCAATCGGTTACTTGAACTTCTACCAAAGTCATTTTTTTTAATGGGTATCTGTACTTTTACTTAAGTGTGATTTTCCGGTACTTTATACAACACTGATCCATTACACTCACCAACATTACGACCCATCGACACCCGACAACATTACGATCCGTCGAGACTTGACAACATTATGATGTGCCGATGCCCCGACAACATTACGATCTGTCTATGCTTGATAAACATTACGATCTGGCGACGCCTGACAACATTACAATCTATTCACTGGAACAGCTTGCTGATTTCACAGATCTGGCAACTTACTTCTGACAGATTGTTTGTTGCTGTGACGCCACTCTGAACTTCACACAGTTGTATACGCTTTTATTTCTGTTTAGCATTCGCTAGCGATTAGCATTTGCTAGCTAGGTCGACACCTCCGCTCTCCGTTGTTACTTTTTATAGCTGTTTCTTTTCTACCTGTTTAATACTTCTGTTCATTTTTCAGTTGAACTGCTGTGAATTTTAAGTAATTTTTACTCCTGTGTAAAATCTTAGGAGCGGCTAGCATTTTCGCTAGTGGTTAGCTTGCGTTAGCTAATTCTGACCCTTCTCATCATTTTTTCATTTCATTTTTTACACTCCTGTTAGTTAATTAACTGTTTAGTGTATTTTATAGCTGCTGCTTTTTTTTTTTACCTGTTTAATACTTCTGTTAGTTTTTCAGTGTAACTGCTGTGAATTTTAATTCATTTATCTGTGTCTGTGTGAGCCTTAGGAGTGGTTAGCTTATCCATTATTGGTTAGCTTGTGTTTGCTTGGCTACATTTTTGAATTTCTTAGTGCACAAAGTACACTACTTATTATACTTTACACCCTCCGTAAATCCTGCGTGATGTTGGAAGATATTGTGGCTCTCTTAGAGAGCTGTGTCCATAAGTTAGAGCAGCTTCTTAGCGCAGTGGAGTTAGATGTTACGGGCACTCCAGATGAGGTTAGTGTTGGGCTGGCTAGCGAGCCCATTAGCATCAGCTTAGAAACGCCGGCTGTGGAGGACGGCTTTCGGACTGTGGCTAGGCGGAGAAAGCCCCGTAGGGCTTGGTGCCCAGTTGTGGCACCCCGATCACACTCGCCAGTGCGAACTGTGAATCGGTTCTCCCCCTTGGATTTGCCAGATGTGAATTCTCTGAGCCCACGAGTGACTTCCACTCCTGTCTCCAGGCCAAAACACCGGACTTTAGTGATAGGGGATTCTATCACCCGCAAAGTCAGGTTACAGACGCCGGCTGACATTAAATGTATTCCTGGGGCCAGAGCTCCTGACATTGCATCTCATCTTAGGGTGCTGACGCTGCAGAAGGTGAAGACAGACGAAGGAACATGACATGAGATATAGTCACAGTTATTCACGTTGGCACCAATGATATCAGGATGAAGCATTCAGAGGTCACAAAAATGGACATAGAGAGGACTTGTGACCTTGCCAGAAAGATGTGTTGGCATCGATTAATCGTCTCTGGTTCCCTCCTCTCCCGGGGCACTGATGAGGCGTTTAGCAGGCTGACATCATTAAATAGGTGGCTGGCGCAGTTTTGTAGACAGCAAGGCTTTAGCTTTATTGATAACTGGCCTTCGTTCTTGGGCCACCGTGGCTTGCTGATGCCGGATGGCCTCCACCCTACTGGGGAAGGACCGCCATCTTGTCTGCGAAAATACTAGATAGAGCTCTACAGGGAGGGTAACATTAGGAATCTACAGCAGGCCACAGAGCAGGTGATTAGAGACCCTGCAAGGCTTATGACAAATGTGGGTGTGGAATCCATTAGCTTAGCAGGAAATTTAGTGCAGAAAATCCACTATGGTGATAGTGCAGTTTATTTGCCAGGGAGGGAATTTCAGCAAGTTGAGACTGTGGCCTGCTTCCGTAGTCGTGTCCATAAAAATCATAGAGGGATATGTTTTCCAAACTTAATACCCATTACTAGATTGGATGATGTTGAAATTGAGGATGGCCCAGTGGTTGTTCCAGCAATAGCAAAGATTTCGTGTCTGCTACCTACAACAGGCATGGAATGTCTTAAACCCAAACCTACTTCTAGGCATCTTATATATGCTACTCTTTAACCACCCCTAAACCCAAACAGTTCAACTGTCAACCCCACTGAGGTCCTTAGACTGGGTCTCATTAACATAAGATCACTGTCCTCCAAAATCATTGTTGATCAATGATCTAATTATTGATCATCACTTAGATATGATTGGGCTATGTGAAACCTGGCTTAAACCTACAGCTGTCCTCCCTTAAATGAGGCCTGCCACCAGCATATACATTTAGTCACGTCCCTCATGATGCGAAGCAAGGCGGGGGTGGTTGCTCTTATTTATAAATCTAGGTTTAGCTTATTAGCTGTTGGGGGGTTACAAATATCACTCATTTGAGCATCTGATTCTCCGCTCTGCTCAGGATATACACATTGCCAAAGGTCAGAAGAATAAAAATCAGTCGTATTACTTTGTTACTGTATATAGACCTCCTGGCCCATATTCTGAATTCTTAGATGAATTTGGTGCGTTCATCTCTAACTTGTCAACTAGTGTAGATAACATTCTGATCATTGGTGACTTTAATATTCATATAAATAAGCCTTCTGATCCCGTCTGCAAATCATTTATGGAAATTGTGGATACATTAGGATTTCGGCAATGCATTCGGAATTCAACGCACATTAGTGGAAACACCCTGGATCTGGTTCTCGCACGTGGTATTGCTGTCACGAATATTGACATCATGCCTCTTACATCAGTGGTGTCTGATCACTCACTTATTAAGTTTACAGTTTCGCTGCCGTTTTTAGTGGAACAACAACTTTATATATCTTTACAGTGATGCATCAACTCCTCAACTAAGACTGAACTCAAAGCTAGACTGCCTGGTGTCTTAGCTTCACATTGACAAATACCCAGTCAGTAGACAGACTTGTGGATAGTTTAAAGTCAGTGCTCAAAACTACACTCGACATGATTGCACCACCTGTGTTAAAACTACGCTCCCCCAAATCACAGTCACCTTGGTTCAATGATTATCTGCATGACCTCAAGGATAAAGCAAGAGGTCTAGAATGGAAATGGCGTCGTTCAAAATTAGAAGTATTTCACCTTGCGTGGCGTGATGCTATCTTACACTATAAGCATGCATTATTGGCTACAAAGTGGACTTACTACTCTGATTTGATCAACAAAAACAAGCATAACTCAAAGTTCTTGTTCGACACGGTGGCAACACTTTTGCATGGACAACCACCTGTAGTTCGCTCTCCTTTTACAGCACAAGATTTCCTGGATTACTTTGGGAAGAAAATAGAAGACATCAGGTTAAACATATCCCGGCATGCCTTAATCCAGCCACTACACCCTGCTACTGATGTGGGCTCCACTACTGAGGTATTACCTAGATTTACAGAATTTCACAAACTGTTTAAGGACCTGTGGCCCACTCTTGGGCTGACTGTGCCGGAAATTATTAATCTTTCTTTAACTTCTGGATCTGTTCCTAAATGTTTCAAATCTGCAGTGATTAAACCATTACTTAAGAAACATAATCTTGACCCTAGTGTATTGACAAACTATTGGCCAATATCAAATCTATCATTTTTCTCTAAATTCTGGAAAAAGTGGTGTCACGGCAGCTCGTAGACTATCTTACTGAGAATAATCTCTTTGAGCCACTGCAGTCTGCTTTTAGAAAATATCATTCCACAGAGATGGCTCTCACTAAAGTGGTGAATGATCTTCTGCTTACAATGGATTCGGACACCACTACGGTTCTGTTGCTGTTAGATCTCAGTGCTGCATTTGATACAGTGGATCATCATATTCTACTTGATCATTTTGGGATTACTGGGAGTGCCCTTGCATGGCTGACGTCATACTTGACTAGTCGTTCTCACTGTGTTTTGTACAGTAACACTGCCTCTAACCTTAGTGACATGAAATTTGGGGTTCCACAAGGGTCTGTCTTAGGCCCCCTGCTTTTCTCCCTTTATATAGCACCTCTTGGACACATATTGCAGCGTTTTGGGATTACCTTTCACTGCTATGCAAATGATACTCAGTTATACATGCCAATAACTGCTGGTAATCTCGTTCACATAAAATCCTTAGAAGATTGCCTTGCAGCAGTGAGAAGTTGGATGTCTAGAAACTTCCGACTTTTAAACTCTGATAAGACTGAAATTATGGTTCTTGGTCCAGTGAGACATCGGCATCAATTTGACCAGTTAACGCTCAGCCTCAGCTCGTGTGTCTTACATCACACTGACAAAGTGAGGAACCTTGGGGTAATTTTTGATCCTTCGTTGTCCTTTGGCCTCCACATTAGAAATATTACTAGGACTGCTTTCTTCCACCTGCGAAATATAGCGAAGATTCGTCCCATCCTGTCTATGGCTGATGCCGAGACCCTGATCCATGCATTTATCTCTTCTAGATTGGACTACTGCAATGTTCTATTTTCTGGTTTACCGCAGTCTAGCATTAGGGGTCTCCAATTGATTCAAAATGCTGCAGCCAGACTTTTGACACGAAGCATAACGTTCAACCACATTACACCCATTTTGGCATCCCTTCACTTGCTTCCTGTCCCAGTGAGATAAGATTTTAAGGTTCTGCTACTAACCTATAAAATTATTCATGGACTGGCACCCTCGTACCTAGCTGACCTAATTAAACCTTACATACCGGCCTGGGCTTTACGTTCTCAGGGTGTAGCATAACTTTGTGTCCCTAAGGTGAATAAGAAGTCTGCGGGTCACAGAGCTTTCTCTTATCGTGCCCCTGTTCTGTGGAATGATCTCCCTGCATCAATAAAACAGTCAGATTCTGTGGAGACTTTCAAGTCCAGACTTAAGACGCACTTATTTTCCCTTTCATATGGCTAGCATACTGGTACAGTTTTATTTTACACTTTTTACTCTTTTAATTCATTTTATTAGTAATTGGAGCGGGCCACGGCCTCAACTTTACCTAAATTCTGGGTCTTTTAGTGAAGTTTAGGGCTAGTGGCCGGCGATCACCTTAGTATTTCTCTGTTTTTCTTGTTGTTTAATGCTGACAAATTATACAGTATTTCTTGTCTTTCTGATGACTGATTATGTTTTTTCTCTCTGTTTAAGGTGCAGCTCCATCCAGAGATGGGAGTTGTGTTCGTGTTGGCGATCCTCCTGTGTCCTGTGCGCCAATTGCATTTCTTGTATATTCGTCCGTGAAATGTTCTGTGAATTGTTTTGTAGCATGGCCCAAGCAGAGGGTCACCCCTTTGAGTCTGGTCTGCTTGAGGTTTCTTCCTCAGAGGGAGTTTTTCCTTACCACTGTTGCTCTGGGGGTTGGTAAGGTTAGACCTTACCTGTGTGAAGCACTTTGAGGCAACTCGGTTGTGATTTGGCGCTATATAAATGAAAATAAATTGAAATTGAAATTCACACCCAACATTACAATTTGTCCACTTCCAACAACATTACAGTCTGTTCACATCCAGCAACATTACAATTTGTCCACTTCCAACAACAACAACGTATTGAGCAAAGGGTGTGGATACTTATGTACATGTGATTTCTTATTTATTTATTTATGTTTTTTGTAATAAATTTGCAAAAATTAAAAAAAAACTTTTTATGATGTGTTATGAGTAGAATTTTGAGGGAAAAATTAATATACCGTACTCCATTTTGGAATAAGACTGTAACATAACAAAATGTGGAAAAACTGAAGTACTGTGAATACTTTCTAGATCCACTGTGTGTAATCTCTATTCATGATGTTACAACAAGTGAAACTGTATTTAATTGTGGCATGATAGCTCTGAAAGGCTAGGTGTAAAATATATGGCCTATCACTATGAACCAATTAAGGATTTTAGTCTTAAATGACTCACACATTCCCATTCAATTCAATGGGAAAGTGTGTCCAAACCTTTGGCTGGTACTATGTATGCACTCTAGGCCATCCTTCTAGCTCTTCTAGTTTCATGGATACTGATGAAAAATTTGGTTTTTGGATCGGAAACTGTCACATGTTGGCAAATAGCGACATCATCATGACGTCACATACAACCCAACATCTGACAGTCTGTTTGCTGATTCATATGCACTGAGTCATGCTTCTAGTCTTTGCTTCAAATTTATTGTGGAAAATGTGATTTTTTTTTTTTATCATTTAATGTTATATGATGATGTCACTACATGTTGTAATGTGACAATATAGGATACAAAAACATTTTTCCCACTAACCCTGAAAGCATAAGACCTAGAAGGATGGCCTAGGGCTCAAATAAATCAGAAAATATAATGTTTACAATATTCGTCAACATATGAATGGGGAGATCATGACTCGGGATGAGACAACTGGTTATTTTTATACCAGTTACTGTCCAATCTGTAATCCTGTAAATACAGTGCATGCAGAAAGTATTCACAGAGCTTCACGTTTTCTGCATTTTGTTATGTTGAGGACCTTCAGGACCCAAAGAAGTCTTTCACAGTGTGTCCACAGTCCCTCATGTTCTTGCTGTATCTTGGATTTGTGCACAGCCTCCAAGCAGAGCTTCGTCTTTAAGTATGATTCCGCCAACCAGCTATAATTGGTCACAATCTTGCATGAGTGGCTACATCACTAATAATTTCAATTTATTTCATTTATATAGCACCAAATCACAACAAAGTTGCCTCAAGGCGCTTCACACAAGTAAGGTCTAACCTTACCAACCCCTAGAGCAAGAACACAGGCAACGGTGGTAACGAAAAACTCCCTCTGATGATATGAGGAAGAAACCTCAAGCAGACCAGACTTAAAGGGGTAACCCTCTGCTTGGGCCATGCTACCAACACAACTGACAAAACAATTGACAAAATGAATATACAGGAAATTTTGGGAGTCCTAATAACGGGTAACTTTTTTCTGACTTAATGTGGGACACTCACAAAGGATACGGTGCATCCGGAAAGTATTCACAGTGCTTCACTTTTTCCACATTTTGTTATGTAACAGGATTATTCCAAAATGGAGTAAATTAATTTTTTCCCCTTGAAATTCTACTCACAACACCCCATAATGACAACATAAAAAAAAGGTTTTTTTTTTTGCAAGTTTATTAAAAATTAAAATCTAAGAAATCACATGTAGACAAGTATTCACACCCTTTGCTCAAGACTTTGTGGTGTCATAAGCTTGGTGCACCTATCTTTGGGCAGTTTTGCCCATTCCTCTTTGCTGCACCTCTCAAGCTCCATCAGGTTGGATGGGGAACGTTTGTGCACAGATACACTGTATGAAGGCTCTTTAAAACATTTCACTTGAATCATAACTATCAATAATGTCTCATTAAAAGATGATAGTATTTCACTTTCGCTGCTGTTTTTCTGTCATTACTAACCCAGCACAGAGAAACCGATCAGGTCGGATCTGAGTCTAATTAAAGGACTGTGACACAAAAGTGATTAGGAACTACTGGGCTCCGTTTTCTTTTTAGCAAACCGCCGCCCATCTGGTGCACACGTCGACTAAACAACAAAGTCTAAAACAGTGGGCTACTACTTGACCCCGGGTCTGCACGGAGCATGCCAAGACAATACCAGGACGAGCCCAGCTTCCCCGAGCAGCACACAAGAACGCAAATAGTAACTTGTCGAAGACGTCAGCCGCCACCACGGAGGAGAGAGGAAACCGAAGGACTGGGACAAACAGCAGGACAGGGAAGAGGTGGAAATGGGTGGTGGCCAGGAACCGGACCACTTCCTGCCCTAATCACAAGTTGGACTATTTCCTTTCATTGTCGGCGCTCCAGACTCATTAAGTCAGCAAACCCCGGCGTGCACACACGGCACTGCAAACACATCCTTATGTCGACAGGACAGATCTCTCACAGACACAACATATATGAGCCTTGTGACACCCGGCAGACGTGCACAAGTCTGGTGAGCTGGGAGTCACAGTTACCTGGATCCTGCTTGGCAGGGCCCAATGCATTGTGCCGCCCTTTGGCTCTGCTCTGATAAACACCTCATTATGAAATCCTGAGGACACTGTAAATATTTGCCGGGCCCTTATCGGCCTGCCTTATCTTGGCGTGAACTCTGAGCTCGGCATGACTCCGCTGCACTTTATTTTCTTAATGCCTGATAAGTTTGTAGAATAGCCTGTGCTGAGAACAGCCCTCCTCTGGCGGCACACTAACTGAAGGCCAATGCTTTTATTTGGTCAGGACTGATGCAATGCTCCACTCAGGTCCCACATTGGACTGCGCTTTACATCTGCAGATTACATGGGTCATACTGCACAGCTTTTTAACAAGCTAAGAAGCGTCATCACGTGTCTTAAACACAGACACTAAGGTTTATTGGAAACATATGTCACAGAAATGACATGATCAAACCTAAAACCAGAAGAGACACTCAGGGAGCACAGCACGTTACCTGCAAAATCACAGGCATTACAGCTGATTATCCGGAGAGCTGGTCGATCATGGGTTCACTTTGCTTCCATTGTTGTTTTTACAAAGAGATTAATGAGACAATTTCTCCGTCTGACCCCAACTGACTGGGTTGGACAATCACAGAACTACTCAGATGTTGATGGTGTGCACAGTGCTTGTAGACCAAGCACCAACCTCCAGTGCTGAAAATTAAAGTCACTGTGAAAGTGCCAAATCTTACAGTTCCTTGAATGATCACTTGAGGCAGGAATCAAAAGCAAGTCAACCCCATAGGTACCCATATTAAAATGTCCAACTTTACAGCACAATAAATGTTTACAGCTTCATTAAAAAAAAAAAAAAAAAAAAAGTGGTTTTGGTCTCTAGACCCAATTTCCACCTCCCACATTTTTTTTTAATATAATTTATAAATTTAAGCTATTTTAAGCAGCAATGTTGTTATAAATAATTAGGGGCGTGGTCACTTTCCGTGACAGCTAATGTGCCGGTGGGTCCATAGCCCTGCTAGCAGATGCAGTTAGCGACTGTGGAGGTGAATGTTTGGTTTGCTGTGCAGTTAACTGTTCGAGTGAGCCGCTTATAAAGTCAGTGCTTCAGTATTTTCGGTGAGTGAAATTTGAATATGATTTCATTTGTATGATAGTACTGTTAGGACTAATTAGCTGATACAGATAGCTTGGTAATATTTGTGACATTAAGTTAGTAAGGCAGCATGCCAGTCATTATTTTCAACACCCACACCAAGCCACCTGTTACAAAAATCGATACCCACGCCACAGAAAATATGCATTGATTAAATTCCCAAATCAAAATCAGCCTATTAGCCTAGCTTGCCTGAAAACTGTAAGATGGGGTTGCGTTTTTTTTTTTTTAATTAAACAAAGGAAAAAACATAACAGGAGGTACAGGCAGACAAACGGTATGACTAACATACAGCATGACTAACAGACAGACATCGTCCCAAACACTTAACAGAAGACATTATACAGCACAGATCCGAGGGGTATGGGAGTTGCGTGTTCCAGCGTCAATCATCCCAAACAGGTCACACCAGTCTTGTCCATGCCCCGCCTTTTTACCCATTTGTGTGTAGGCTGGGAGTTAGGCAGAGTCAGGCAGTGCCAAAATGGTGACATCTAGCCCTAACCCTATTTCAGCTTCAAACCAGCACTTTAGAAACCTTATGGGTAATGGCATTAGTCTGTTCAGTATATACAGTGGGGTAAAAAGTATTTAGTCAGCACTGTGCAGGTTCTCCTACTTACTGTAGAAAGATGAGAGAGGTCTATAATGTTCAACATAGGTACACTTCAACTATGAGAGACAAAATGAGGAAAAAAAAAATCCAGGAAATCACATTGTAGGATTTTTAAAGAATCTGTTTGTAAATTATGGTGGAAAATAAGTATTTGGTCACCCACAAACAAGCAAGGTTTCTGGCTCTCACAGACCTGTAACTTCTTCTTTAAGAAGCTTTTCTGTCCTCCAACTGTTACCTGTATTAATGGCACCTGTTGGAACTTGTTATCTGTATAAGACACCTGTCCACAGCCACAAACAGACTCCAAACTCAACCATGGCCAAGACCAAAGAGCTGTCCAAGGACACCAGGAAGAAAATTGTAGATGTGCACCAGGCTGGGAAGAGTGAATCTACAATAGTCAAGCAGGTTGGTGTGAATAAATCAACTGTGGGAGCAACTGTAAGAAAATGGAAGACCTACAAGACCATTGATGATCTCTCTCGATCTGGGGCTCCATGCAAGATGTCATCCCATGGGGTCAAAATGATCATGAGAACTGTGAACACAAATCCCAGAACTACACAGAGGGATGACCTGCAGAGAGCTGGGACCAATGTAACAAAGGCTACACACTACACAGAGAGGGACTCAAATCCTGCAGTGCCAGGTGTGTCCCCCTGCTTAAGCCAGTACATGTCCAGGCCCGTCTGAAGTTTGCCAGAGAGCATATGGATGATCCAGAAGAGGACTGCGAGAATATCATGTGGTCAGATGAAACCAAAATAGAACTTTTTAGTAAAAACTCAACTAGTCATGTTTGGAGGAAGAAGAGTTGCATTCCAAGAACACCATACCTGCTGTGAAGCATGGGGGGTGGAAACATCATGCTTTGGGGCTGTTTTTCTGCAAAGGGGACAGGACAACTGATCCGTGTTAAGGGAAGCATGAACTTGGCCATGTATCATGAGATTTTAAGCCAAAACCTCCTTCCATCAGTTAGAGCATTGAAGCAACGTGGCTGGGTCTTCCAGCATGACAATGATCCTAAACACACCGCTCAAGCAACAAAGGAGTGGCTCTGTAAAAAGCGCTTCAAGGTCCTGCAGTGGCCAAGCCAGTCTCCAGACCTCAACCCCATAGACAGTTTGTTGAGGGAGTTGAAAGTCTATGTTGCCCAGCGACACCTGCAAAACATCACTGCTCTGGAGGAGATCTGCATGGACAAATGGGCCAAAATACCAGCTACAATGTGTGCAAAGCTGGTGAAGACTTACAGGAAATATTTGACCTCTGTCATTGCCAACAAAGATTATGTTACAAAGTATTGAGTTGAATTTTTGTTATTGACTAAGTATTTATTTCCCACCATAATTTACAAATAAATTCTTTAAAATCCTACAATGTGATTTCCTGGATTTTTTTGTTTCTCATTTTGTCTCTCATAGGTGAAGTGTACCTATGATGGAAATTACAGACCTCTCTCATCTTTCTAAGTAGGAGAACTTGCACAATCAGGTACTGACTAAATACTTTTTTACCCCACTGTACAGTAGTGTTCAGAATAATAGTAGTGCTATGTGACTAAAAAGATTAATCCAGGTTTTGAGTATATTTCTTATTGTTACATGGGAAACAAGGTACCAGTAGATTCAGTAGATTCTCACAAATCCAACAAGACCAAGCATTCATGATATGCACACTCTTAAGGCTATGAAATTGGGCTATTAGTAAAAAAAAAAGTAGAAAAGGGGGTGTTCACAATAATAGTAGCATCTGCTGTTGATGCTACAAACTCAAAACTATTATGTTCAAACTGCTTTTTTTAAGCAATCCTGTGAATCACTAAACTAGTATTTAGTTGTATAACCACAGTTTTTCATGATTTCTTCACATCTGCGAGGCATTAATTTTATTGGTTTGGAACCAAGATTTTGCTTGTTTACTAGTGTGCTTGGGGTCATTGTCTTGCTGAAACACCCATTTCAAGGGCATGTCCTCTTCAGCATAAGGCAACATATCCAAAATGATCCATGATACCTGGTATGCGATATATAGGCCCAACACCATAGTAGGAGAAACATGCCCATATCGTGATGCTTGCCCCACCATGCTTCACCGTCTTCACTGTGAACTGTGGCTTGAATTCAGAGTTTGGGGGTCGTCTCACAAACTGTCTGCAGCCCTTGGACCCAAAAAGAACAATTTTACTCTCATCAGTCCACAAAATATTCCTCCATTTCTCTTTAGGCCAGTTGATGTGTTCTTTGGCAAATTGTAACCTCTTCTGCACGTCTTTTATTTAACAGAGGGACTTTGCGGGGGATTCTTGCAAATAAATGAGCTTCACACAGGCATCTTCTAACCATTTTCTTCCATGCGTCTCTGGGTTTTTGTCCATTTTAAAGCACTGGAGATCATTGTAGATGAACAGCCTATAATTTTTTCCACCCGTGTATAAGTTTTCCCCTCTCCAATCAACTTTTTAATCAAACTACGCTGTTCTTCTGAACAATGTCTTGAACGTCCCATTTTCCTCAGGCTTTCAAAGAGAAAAGCATGTTCAGCAGGTGCTGGCTTCATCCTTAAGGAGGACACCTGATTCACACCTGTTTGTTCCACAAAACTGACAAACTCACTGACTGAATGCCACACTACTACAAGTATTATTGTGAACACCCCCTTTTGTACTTTTTTTTACTAATAGCCCAATTTCATAGCCTTAAGAGTGTGCATATCATGAATGCTTGGTCTTGTTATATTTGTGAGAATCTACTGAATCTACTGGTACCTTGTTTCCCATGTAACAATAAGAAATATACTCAAAACCTGGATTAATCTTTTTAGTCACATAGCAACTACTATTATTCTGAACACTACTGTATATAACTAAAAGCCAAGTAGCCTCAGTGTACATGTATTTGTGCATGACCATAACTTTGATCACGGACAAACTGGGGAGAGCTGACATTTGCCGTTTGGTATGCTTATGTAGTTTGGGTCAAAGATGAACATCACGAAAACTGAAAGTTGATAGGACTAATATTTTGGGGGAAATTGGGGATATTAGGTAACAACAGTGAACAATGGACATTGATATGACCATTAATCAGTGCCTGGTAACCAGACAAGCTCTGAACAAAAGGAAATATCTCAACCTTGCCAGTTGTAAAACATGACATCAACTAAATGTGCCAAATAATAATAATACAATTATTCACAAAACTTTCTCATTTTAATTGCCTGCACTTTCAGTTAAAATCATGATAGAAACGTTGCATAATTTATTACCACCCTTGAAAAATGTCAGCTACCATTTAAAATGGAAGGATTCAGTCGGTTCCGCCGGACACTCTGGGATCCAAAATTTGATACGGTCCAAAAATCCAGACTTCATTCCTCACATGGTGCACATGTTGCTCTGTTCATAGTAGAATATTATACATGATGTAATATTCCACAGAACTGGACATCTTAACAAGTGCAATTATCTGTAATTCAAGCTATTGTGTAAGATGTCTGTGGATACACTTTTACAGCCATATGAATATATCACATACATAATCCAGTAGTGACGTGTTTCTTTGACCTTTGTTTGCAAATAGTTTTTAATTTAACTCAAAGGGACCCCGAAGGCCCTTCCTAAAAAATCAATCAGAATCAGAATCACAACTGAATTTATTGCTCAGTAAGTTTGCACATACAAGGAATTTGATCTGGTGTTATTGGTGGATAGACAAAAAGAAAGTCCAGTTCAATGCACTGAAACACACTGGTGTTCCTAAACAGTCCCAACTAAATACTCATCAGGACCTACCCTGCTTAACTTGTGATTTGACGGGATCAGACGTGCACACAGCGGCACCTCTCAGATGGCGTATTGTTTATCCTCAACCCTGGCATGTGCAGACATATAGTGCTGTGAAAAGGTTAGTGCCTCCTTGACCTTTAACAGTTTTAAATTTTTTTATGACATCAAAAAACAAAACAAAAATTCAGGCTTGTTATATTAAAATTTCTAAAATTCTGCCCTTTAAACAGTGAAAAGTAATCTCTACATCATGAATTAAAAGAAATAAAAATTTAAAAGCCAAAATGATGGTGTGAATAAGTGCCCCCTTTATTATAACACATACAAAACCATCACTTTTACATCCAATTTTCTTCTGAGATGGATACATCAGCACTTTCAAGGCACTGAATGTCTTGGTCTTGATTTACATCAATTATGTAGGAATACAAACAGTATGGCACTCTATGGTCAATCTGTGTGGAGCAGAAAGTTCTCAAAAACTAAAGGACTGTGCAAGGAGACAAGCGAGGAAAGCCACCAACACTCCCAGACAACCCAGAGCAAGTTATAGACTTCTGTGGCTGCAACTGGAGAAATTACACATAGTGTGAGTTTTGATGTATCCATCCCCTGACTTGTCTAAAGAAGACTGGATGTAAAAGTGATGGTTTGTATGTGTTATACTAAAGGGGGGCACTTAATTATTCACGCCATCATTTTGGCTTTTAGATTTTTATTTTGTCTAATTCATAATGTAGAGATGACTTTTCATTGTCAGTTTAAAGGGCTAAACTTTAGAAATTTTAATATAAAAAGCCTGAATTTTTTATTTTTTGATGTCCTAAAAATTTTTTAAACATGTAAAAGCTCAAGGGGGCACTAGCTTTTTCACAACACTGTATCTATCATACTGGAACTGCTAATATTTGTGCACACATAAGAGCTAAACAGTGAACCACACTCCCATAAATCAAGGAAGTCTGTTTATATGTGCCACTAATCAGAAATCCAGCTTCAAATACCCACAGACCACTTTTACAAATCTACATGTGGATAAAACATTGAAGATGTTGAAGAATAGATCTAATCATTTCAGTTGGTGTTGCCCGGTGAAATAACACCGCGAGGTGCGATGTGTCCGGCCACTCAGACATGAAAGCAAACAGCTGAATAATAAGTCAAAAGGTTTGATGTCAGGACGTCGCAGAGCACAAACTGAAGGATGCCCTGGGAGGAAGCAGCGATGCAGAGAAAGGGGCGGAGCTTAGAGCTGGGTAACACTATGCACAGGCGCTCACAAATCCGCCTCTGGCCACCTCAACGACGAAGCGAGCCAAAAACAAGCAGTGAGTGGCGGATCACCGTCATAATCATCATAAACAGGTGCAATTCATTCAGTTGATGGCAGCTTTGTCTAATTACATTAACCACAACTCAAAACCTGATTAGAGGTTCAAATTGAATTTATCTCATTCCATATTCCAGATAACTGTAATCATGTCTGAACATGTTCTGCATGATGTCATACAGAAATCAGTCTAAAAAAAAAATATCTGCAAACATCCTTCAAAATCAAAGCCCGTTAGTCTGAAATTTTCAAAAATTATTTTTATTGGGAGAACTACAAAAAAGTACAGTACAAAGTTAACAGTCTCACACTCAAAATTGTAGTGAACTGACCCCCCCCCCCCCAAAAAAAATTACAACTCTCGTCTTTTTGTCCGTTTTGTTACATTCACAAAGCTTTACTTCTGATAAAGTAGTCAAAAGTACATAGTGCGCATCCCCTGTACCTACTATGTACAAACCCAACATGTTCAACCACGTCCCTCTCCAGAAAACGCTCGACACTAGATTAAAAACAAATAAAAGTCATAAAGGAATGGGGACTTAGAAAGGTTACGGTTGTTTTTGCCAGCGTGTCTGAGTGGTAACAACCTTTGAAAATAGCTATCGCTCTACATTCAGTTCAACGTGTGTATAAAAAGATGCCATGTAGGAAAACAAAAATACTTTATTTGGTTAATTTTAAGGCATGTCAAGATGGTGAACCCCATAGGCACTACACAATAATACTGGGGCACAAACGATTGCTACATTCTTTAGCACGTGGCTGGAATCACAGTGTGACCTCGTGCAAACAGAGAAATCAAAGAAAAAAAAAATACTTTTTGGTTAATTTATTGACTTGGGTTCTTTGTCACTGAAGTCTACATAAACAAAAGTAGTACGGTTTGGACGGTCTGTACAACCACTTTGTTTATACATTCTACAGAAACGTCTAAATCAGATTCTTAAAAAAAAAAAAAAATGCCTTCTACAGCACTGACACATGACCTCAAACAGCAAATCAAGAAAAACCTTTTAATAAACATGGAAACAAAATTACTGAAATAAATATTACATATGTTCTCTTAAATTAAGATTTTTTTTTTAACTCATTTACATTAAAAATAACAGAGTGAAGTTACAAAAAAGAGAAACAATATATATATATACATATATATATATATATTACTGTGAAGAGAACATACACTCCACTTTATGCAGATTAATAAAGGCGGTCATAATTTAAACATAAAAGAATATAGATCTATTGCTTCATCATACTTGATAAATACAGTATGGACACAATTTACCAATGTAGCCTATACTTTGTTTTTCACAAGATAATAAATAAGTTAAATAGTTCATAGCCAGTTATGCACAGCTATGTAAATCACTCAAAAACAAACAAAAAAACAGCTAAAAAATATAGATATATTCAACCATCAGCAGTGATTTCCCCAAACAAACCCAACTCGAGTGCTTTTAAACTAAGCAACACGCTACTAGACTAACCGATCCAACCACTGGGTGGCGCTGAAAGAAGACAGAACAGGTCTGGAATGGAAGTTGAAGCTTTCAGAAAGAAAGGGGGGGGGGGGGGGGGGAGGGAGATAAATGTTACTTTTAGTCAAGGCATATTCTCGGCAGGATGGGAGGAAATCTGCTAAAAGTCTGTCAAGTCGTGTTACACATCTAACCCCAGAACAAAGTGTGACTTGCCTGATAGAGCAAAAGGAAAACAAAAAACAAAGAAAACAGAGCGGGCTGCCACGAGCCCTTGGGCAAGGCACTGATGGAATGCCTTCTGTTTGCTAGCTAATTTTTATTTATTTTTTAAATACAGCTATATTACAGAAGATCTAGACTAATGCCAGGTGAAGGACACTTGAAGCGGAGTTGATCCCTGCAGGGGGGAACTCTCTCTCCTCCTGCCCCCATCCAGGAGGGTCAGCGGAGGTCAGCAGCCCCGCAGCCGCGAGGGGCTGAATGTCTTGATCAAAGGCACTACGGCAGCAGGGTGGACGCTGCCGAGCGGGAGTGGAAGGAGCTGAACTCCTCATAATCCATGAGACAGAGATCAGTCATCGGAAATCGACAGCCTGCTGAAGATCGGCAAACGCCTGCCCGCGTCCAGACTCGGGGACTCGGAGCCGCTGAGGCTCCCGGAGGAGCTGAGGGAGCCGCTGGCGTAGCTCTCCCGGTCAGAGAGCGAGTCCGGCGGGCTGGGAGGAGGCTCGAACACCGGAGACTCGCTGAGACGGCGGAGCGCCTGCAGGTGGCTGACGGTGAAGGAGGGAGGAGACGGCGGGTTCCCATAGTAGGAGGAGGCTCCGCCGGTGTAGCCGCCGGGAGTGTGCACGGCCAGCGGGGCCAGTAAGGCTTTTAGGTCCTGTCCTGGGAAGGAGAAGGCACTGTTGATGCAGGAGTTTGGCGACAGCACGTCCTCGTAGAAGCTGGAGAGGGAGGTGCAGGAGGAGGCGGTGGTGGGGGGCGGAGGAGTCCGCGACGTGGGGCTCTCCAGCAGCGGGGAGTCCAGGCCGTGGTGGGAGGAGAAGCCGGAGAAGCTCAGGCTGTGGTGGAGCTTTGGTCTGTCCCTGTGGGGGTAGCCGAGCTGAGGAGGCGGCGGCAGCACCTCCCTCTGGCCGTACGCGCACAGCTCGCGGACCTGCCGCGGCTCCGCCGCTTGCGCGTTGGCGTTGGCGGCGGGAGCGGGCCGCCGCTCGTCCGCGTTGTGGATGAAGTGGCACCGCGGGCCGTACGGGCAGAAGCCGATGGTGTGGAAGGTGCGGCACGGCTCCGTTTTGTACTTAGGGTGGCGGGACAAGCTCCTCAGCTCGTGGTAGCCGTGCGCGAACTGACACTTCTCCCCGTACTTGCAGGAACCGTTCTCCTCGAAGGGCCGGCACAGCTCGGTCTTGTACCGGGTGGAGTTGATCTGGGAGCCGGACTTCTGCTGCAGCACCGCCCGCTCGCCGCTCTCGCTGTACGCGCGGTCGCGGAACTTGTTTTCCTTGTTCATGAGGGCCGTGGCGCTGCTGCTGCTCTCCTTCAGGCTGCCGTACGAGCCCACAGAGTACTTGTTGCCGTTGCTGATCGCCTCCAAGTTGCTGGCGGAGTTTCTGCGCAGAAAGGCCGGAGCGAAGGAGCCCGGAGGAGCCACCGGAGCTCCTACGGCCTTTTTGTCCAGCATGCTGTTGATGTGGAGCGCGTTCATGTTCACGTGCTTATCCTGCTGTGGAGAAAACACACACACACACACACACACACAAATATGTTAGTGTATGTGCGGGAGCGCGGAGCTGTTGCGTGGCCGTGCGCGCGGTCTTACCTTGTACAGCAGGTCCATGTCGTAGAAAGCGGACAACACGCTCGCGGACATTTCTTCTCCCCAAAAGCGCTGCTGCACCTCTTTCATGGAGGACCGAGCGGAGGGCAGCTGGTGCCACGACTGGTTGTGTTTGTGGGGAGAGTTTTTGCTTTGAAATAAAAGTTGCTGGCGGAGTTTTTGGAGGTCCTATCAGAAGAAGGAGGGAAGAGGACCCCCCCAAAAAAAAAACACCCAGAGGAGGGGACGAGCTGTGGAGGTGTCGGTATTTTGTTTCCTCCCCTGGAGAAGCTGAGCCGGAGTGCTCCGCTCCAGCCTCTCCGCAGCGGTATTAATACCCGCCGCTGGCCGGGGAGGGGCTCACTCAAGTCGGTGTAAACTTTTGCAAGGGGCCTGAGCTCCTCCCCCTCCTCTCCCAAGGAGGGGCGGAAAACACACACACACACACACACACACACACACACACACACACACACACACACACACACACACACACACACACACACACACACACACACACACACAAAAAACTTCCATTCACCCCTTTGGCCGCCTGTTCTTCAACACCACGCCTTGAAATCCAACCCCACCTCCCTCACACACACGCCTCCGAACTTTTTAATCACACCACCGTGCACCTTTAATCTCACCAAGCGTTGTTGGGTTCGAACCAACAACCTTCCCGAGGCTTCTCGAAGCTCACATACATTCGTCATGGAAGGAAGCACTCCCCCCCTCCCCTCCTGTGGGTGAGGAGAGACCACAAGTATGAGCAGCCACAATTTTTAGAATCCACTTGGTTGCATAATGGACTTGCAGAGCCCACGTGACCTACTACTATATGCTGTCATAAAGGATTTTCTTGACTCCCAAAGCTCAGTAGGTCGAGTTAATGTTAACACAAAATGTGCTGCAGTAAGGTTTGCTGAGTTGTTGTTGCTCCTTCTTCTCAGAGCTCCAAGCTGCAGGAGCAACAGCAGAGCAACACTGCCCCCATCAGAGCAAAAACACACAAGTGAGTTTTTTTTTGTTAAAGAAACTGGAGCGCCTCCTGCTGAGCAGAGAAACATTTTACATGTAGTTTGTCTGCAATAATAATGAAGCAGTGGAATGAAATTATGTTTTGCTGCTGGTGTTTCGGACTCGCGGCTTGTAGGATGGCAGACTGTTCACGCAGACATGTCAAACTGCTCCGCGCCTGGAACCATGTGAAACATTTAAAACCACAGTGGAAAGACTGCAGAGCTGGCAGTGCAGGACGCGACTTTATATCAGCGCTTTGGTCAGCAGGGTGTAACAACACATATCACCATAAAATGATGGTTTCTGTGACACTGGTAACCATTAAGTCTTTTCCATATAGCATTATAATTAAAAGATTAGTTTTAACAAAATGAAAAGTTTGCTTATTTCTGCAACACGATCTGATATTCTTTCAAAAATCTGAACATTTGGGTCGGACAGGGATGGACAGAAAGAAAAAAAAAATCAGGCAACAGGCGAAAAACAAGTGACATAAGAGGTTGGAATCTACTACTAGCAACCCTAAAATTAGTCTGAGGGCTGTCCTGGGACTATTTGTGCTCTGCAGTTGTGATAAATAGTTTAATGTGAAAGACAGACACGACGAGGCTCGTCGTCCGAGAGATCCCTTAGACGTGCCCGTCCGCAGAAGCCGCTCTGCCATTGCACAGCTCTGTTTTTATTGGGGGATGCTGAACTGCTCCAAAACATTACGTCAGTTTTACTGTAACAGGGAACATGGCTACTGGGGAGGAAGGCGGATACACACACATTCTTACACACGTGTAGGACAGTTAGTCCATTGTGCTGTCCCCTTAATTACATAACCAGAAAACTACAGGGAAGCACATGAAGGCGGCTCAATGAGAAGAATCCTACAGTAAATTAAATATTGCTGCAAAATAACACCTCATATAAACATACAGCAGGCGAGCCACTAAAATGTTGGTGACGTGTCAGTAAAAGCGAAGCCTTCATTAACCTCCTCTTGCAGCAAAACTGAGACTTTCTCTTGCAGTTGCATGTTTTTAAACACTTTAATTCTACATTAGATTTGTCGCATACAATATGGAAATCAGTGCAAAGTTAGAATTCTTTGCACTTCTGAAACTGACCGCAATTTCTGGAAGGGCACTGCACGCTTCCGTCGCCACAGTGTTTCAGCTGCCTTGGAAATGACTATTTTAAATGGTTTAATGTTAAGATTAGTTGAAATTTTCTGTCTTGCACAGATCGATGCAGCAGCAGAATTCTGAGATTACCAGAAGCAGACATTTATAACGTGTAACGGTTTATGTTGCCAGCACTGCTGAAGTTTTCCATGTGACCATCTGAAGAGAACAGAATGCTCCTTCAAATGTTTTTCATATGTTCAGGACAAACTCATGGATTCTCAGCTGCTACCTGCAAAACTGTTGCTGTGGCGTAAGCAGCGTTTACATATTAGCGGTTAGTGGATCAACAAGCTAGAATCAAGTCAGAGTAACCACCCAGCAGCGGCCTCTAGTGGCACTCTGCAAAAACAGATGCAGAGTGCCTCACACATCAGATGGAAGCAGTCATGGGATAACCTGCGTCAGACCGTTCTCGCTTTAGTGCGTTAGCATGACGCTCTGTTACTATGGCAATGTTGTGCTGATGTTTTCTGAGTGACCACGAATATGTAAATACAGCTTTAGTGACGTGAAGAACTTTGTTGTTTGTCTTTCAGCTGCCCCCAGTTGTTCAGGGTCACCACAGAAGACAGATCTGAATTGGGATTTAGCACAAGTTTTATACCAGATACCCTTCCTGATACAACTCAGTTTCTACACGGAGAAACACACACACACGTGCGTGCACACACAGCCCCTGGTGGTTACAGCAGTCTCCTCACCAAGTGTGTTTGCCATTATAAATATAATCACAAAGAAATCATAAATAATTAACATTTTCTTTAAAAAAAACGTTTTAATTTAAAAACATCTATCACAGTCAACTAAATTAAAATACATATATATGCTCTCAATGAGAACAATATCTGTCAGTATTTGTTCAACAGAGTAGAAAAGAGAAGTGTTCAGTGTGCTGGTTGAATGGTCGCTGCAGTGATCCAGATCACCTTCCCCTCTGTTTAAGGCCTGAGCTTCTCCAGCACCTCCACAGTAAGCGTGGCCCTCTGGTGCTGCAGCGTTAGCCGGGCATGCTCCATCGTGCAGTAGAACTGAGGCGGGGCGGGGAGGCTGCTCAGTGCCTGCTGGGAGCTGAGTGTTTGGGCCTGAGCCTGTGCTGACAGTGTGCTAAGACGCTCCAGGTCCAGTTCAGAATATCCTGATTCCGGATTTTGCTCAAAGGTCAGGATGAGAGAACTGAGGTGTCTATGAAGCAGCTTTACCCACTGGATAGGCTCCGCCCACAGATTTAGATCCCCTTTCTCAAACAGGAACTCTTCTTCATCCTGGTCACACCAAAGAGAAGATTTGTATGTATGTGTGTGTGTTTTTTTTGTTAAATGCTTAATTTAAAGCATGGATGAAAGCAAATGAACTATAATGACCAGTTGTTCATAGTTCTAGTCTGTGTTTTATCTTGTATGTGACGGTGCTTCTTATCTGAATACAGGACGAACAGTGACTATGTGTAAACTTATTCAATCAGAGCTGAATGATGGAAAAATTCCACTCCACCTGTGATGCTACGTACTGTGAGAAATTAAATATTTTCAAGTTTTTCCACTTGTGACAGCTGCAAAGACAAAACGAATGTTGATTTGTCTTGAACCATGGTCAAAGATGAACAGAAATAGATCAGTTTTGTCAGCGTGGATATCACTGTTTTCTATTATAACAACAGGAACCACATGTGCCAGAATCTAGAGAGAAATTACAGTGTAACATCACAGAAAGTCCAATCTTTAAACAACACTCAGAGCCAGTGCTTCCTGTTTTAATATAACTGAGCAAATCACTAAACGTTGCATCTATTGATGAAGATCAATTGTCGGCTCACTTCATTTAACACTGCAAAATTACATCTCCCACCATCATCTAGGCTCTGCTGTTGCTTTAACGAGTGGTGCATCTGTTTATCTACCATCAGCATGTGAATGCAGCATTACCCATAATGCCCTTCTCTGTGCCCAATCATATCATCAGCATTAACAGGGAGCATGTAAAGTTTTGAGCAGAAAGACAGGAACTAATTACCAGTCCTGAAAGCTAAAGAAGCAGCTCAGCAAAGTGTGGGTCAAAGTGATATATGGCAGAAACCTTGGTGTTGCCTGTTTTGACTACTCGAGTGAAAAAAGCTACAACAAAAGCAACAAGAGAATGAAAACATGGTTGTGTTTTTCTGGGATTCCACACGTGACAGTTATTTACTGTACAACTTCTGTTTTATTATATCATTTATATTTTGGTAGTGAATTAGAACAGGTCTCCAGGAATTGAGCAAGAACTCTCCCTTATGCTCTGGCGGAGGTTTAAGAGCAAAATGACAGACCTAAGTCCACTTTATTGACATCAAGGCCTGCCCGATTGTTAGATGAGCTATTGTCTCATAAAAATTACAGTAAACAATGCTGTTGTCAATTTATGCCTATTTTATGCCATAGATCACATACCGTATTTCTTTGATTAAAAGCAGGGGCATTTATTTTTTTCAAACTGTGCCCAGACCCCGCGCCTAAAGACACAGGCCTTTATTTAAGGCCAGCGATTATTAACAAAATGCTGCTTGCTGCCTGCACTGTAATATGGTTTCACACATATCCCTGGGCATTGCACAGGACTGGTGCCTGCAGACAACATGATGCTGGACTGACTACAAGATGAGATGCCTGAAGTTGATGCAGTGGATGTTTTGATTTCCTGTTTTCTGTTTCTTCAGCTTTGTAAAACTTGTAAATGTTAGAATGGTCTAAGCAGTGGGTCACCCCACTGAGTCCGGTCTGCTTGAGGTTTCTTCCCCAATATCATCAGAGTTTTTCCTTACCACTGTCGCCTCTGTGCTTGCTCTTGGGGTTAGTAAGGTTAGACCTTACTTACTTGGGTGAAGCGCTTTGAGGCAGCTTTATTGTGATTTGGCACTATATAAAATGAAATAAACTGAAACTGAAAAATTGAAATTGGTGTGGCGAACCAAAGACAAGTGCTTTAGCTCAGAGCCCTCTGCATCGCTACAAACCCTCTCCGTAGCCTGATGTGCACCTCCCAAATGATGGAGACCGCAAGGGCTGTGATTGGTCACTTTCCAGATTCACTCCTTCTTTTTCTGTCATATTTTAAAAGTTTTTGTAGTGCATGCGCCAGTTACATTTCAGTCATATACAAATAGAGAAATGTTTGACAGAAAAGTCCATAAACATGACCAACAGAGTCGGAAAACTGCAAAGACGCTCAAATGACCCGCAGATCATGGAGGGAAACTGCACGGACCCTAACATTGGTTTCGAGATTGATGATTGTATAAAGAAATGGAGCTCATCGAGGGACAAATTGATCCAGAAAAAGCCACTGTTCCTGCAGTAAATTGCATTACGACACCCAACAAAGCAACAGCAAACTTTAAAAGGGTCATGTGCAAAAGCCAAAACCAACTGTAAGACAAATTATGGCCTAAAAACTGTGTGCTACTGTCTTCTTCCACTGTGACCTTGAGCACTGAGAACGAAGGTCATTAAAGTTATTTTAAACAAGGATTTATTTATGTTTTTAGTACGGTCACTCTGTGTCAGTTGAGGAACCAAAATACAATTTTTTCTTATGACTGAAAAGTCAAAAAGGTGTTTTGGTGTAACTAAAGCCAACACATGGCATTTGTTCTGTATCGATATCTTTCATAGTTTTGAGAGGCTATAGCAGATAGAACGAAATGCTCAAAAAATGTGTATAATCAGACTTGGTCACATTTCATAAGGATCATCAGTGTGACTTGGTGGAATTCCTCGTGAGTTTGTGGTTTTTACCATCACTGACTGTGATGTACTTCTACTGCAGCCTAAAAATATGGCTGGACAAAATGTGTGAGCTGTGAGGTCAGCAGAAATTCCTGGATGTCAGCTAAATTCAGCAAAAACAAGTTTGTGTTAGGCTGCAGAATACTTACAAGAGAGGAAGCTTCCTCTCCACGTGTCTCTCCAGTGGTCTCTTCCTGCCCCAGCAGCCACTCTGTCAGAACGAGGACACCTGCTGGCACACAGCCGGACAGCTCAAACAGCCGACACAGGATCCCCACACCCAAGTGCAGGGCTACGGGAGGACACACAGACACTCCCGCCACATCTGAGGACAGAGGAGACCAGAAATGTTATATTCTATCTTTAGATATGCACAAAGTGTTTCACAGTGACAACACACACAAACAAACATGACGAGAGGTACAAGTGGCATACGTCTGTGTCCCCCACCTGTGTGAAGTGTCATTAAGACGTAAAATATGAAAAGCATAGAAATAAAACTCAAGCATTTCAATTTAGTGCATGTGTGTGAGGGACCTTCTTTTAACAGGGCTCAAATATAGACTTCTTCAATATTTTAGTCCACTATGAAATCAGTACCTGGAAATAATAATAATAACATTTCTTTAACCAGGTAGAAAACCCACTGAGATCGAAACCTCTTTTACAAGGATGACCTGGCCAAGAAAGGCAGCAGCACGTCATAATGGACAGATTCACATCAACATGAGAACATTGGTAATAAATAAAATACACTCTTCTTGGTCATAGTAACATTGTAACGATGTAAAGTCTGAAACAGATTAGAAATTAGAAACATAGGCATTGCGCAAAAGAACCTCATTTGTGATCTCATAAAATAGACCGAAAGGTGTTCAAAGAAGTCAGTCCAGACAGTTTCAGTTCAGATTGAATAATGTTCCAATCACAGGGAGCTGAAAAACTAAAGGCTTTCTTTCCCACTTCAGTGCGAACATGAGGTACACAAAACCATAACATGTCATTTGAGTGCAGAGCATAACAGCTTTCAGATCTCTGAAGTAAACTGGATAGAGAGGTCGGACCCAGTCCAATAAGAGTTTTGTAAACCAGAGTCATCCACAATGTGTATACTGCCAAAGGTGGCATGCCTTAACAGTCAAAGGTGGCATGCCGGCTTTGGCATACAACTCACAGTGGAGGGTGAGGCAGGTACAGCCAGTGATGAATCTCAAGGCACAATGACACAGCGGGGTCAAGGACTGTAGACAACTGGATGAGGCATACCTATACATGACATTGCCATAGTCCAATAAGAGCAGGAAGGTAGCAGTTATTAGGAGCTTCCGAGCACTTAAGGAGAAGCATGACGTGTTTCAATAAAGGAAGCCTAGCTTCACCCTTAATTTGGAAATCAAGTAAGTGTGTAAGATGAACATCAAAAGAGAGCTCTGTGTCAATAGTTAATCCCAGATACTTGTAGCTGCTGACTAGCTCAAGAATATTACCTCAGGTAGTTTTGACTGAAGGTATGTTCTCTAAGGAAAACAGGTGATTTGGAGAAAAACGCTATTTTGGATATTTCTGCATTCAAGACTAGTTTGAATTTCTCCAGACGGTTCTGCACTACATCAAAAGCGGACTGCAAAAATTCAAATGCTTGTGTCACTGGGTTTTTGGCAGCAATAAATTACAGTGTGATCATCATACAGATCAAAGAAGGCATTTGACAGGTTTGCACACAGGTCATTAGCATAAAGTGTGAACAAAATTGGTCCCAAAACTGAGCCTTGAAGAACACCTTTTGTTACCTTTGAGACCGCTTGTGTAGAGACATTGTGTTTGTAAAGAATTTCTAACAAGAAACTGTGATCTACTTGTTAATGAGTTATCACAGTGTTTCTGTTTTGACCATGACCTATTTTTAACTAGGTCACAAGGGTCACAGAGGTCACAAGGGTTACAGAGTGCTCACATGCAAACTTATCTGAGATTTGGGTCCAGAGAGCATATTTACCTGATATGAAAGTCATATCTATAAGTGCTGATGAGTTGTGATGGTGGCAAGGGGTGTGATAGGCACACCCTATTTTAATGGGCCTCTTCTGGCGGGTGGGAAGAATAAAACCAGAATATAGCTTGAATGAAGGTTAATATCATCTCAAACTAAAGTAAATAAGCCATAAATAAGTTTGCACAGCCGAACAGTGGACTCACACAGCTGCTGCTTTTTTAGAAGATCACATTGTGTCAGCCTGTCACGATTGCCTTTTTTCAACTGAAGCTCTTTTATTTTGTGGTACTTTTGTATGTACCACATTTTGTATGTATCAGTGTCTGTCTTCTTGGGTTTGGAAACTCTTGTGGGAAACAGAACGATAAATCACACTGACAACCACCATCGGGGTGTGTGTATACGTGGATTCAAAAACATGTGGCTGAAATGCTCCGTGTGCGCACGTGGAGCATTGAAGCCACACACACACACTGGATCCACGGCTGTTGTGTGTGTTCATGAATGAATGCTTGGTTTTTATTTTTTTTTCCTTTTAAACTCATGGTGTCCACCAGGAAAACCACAGAAGTAAAAAAAAAATTCTAGAACAGAACTCAGAGTGCATCCTCCACCTCTGCTCAAAGTAAAAACCACTGCACTGCTGTTAGTGTCTGTTTATCAGAGGCTGCCCCAGGATACAGTATGTGGATTTTAGCTCACACTAAACCCTGTCGCAAAGTTACGTTCAAACAGCTTCCCTAGTTTTGGAGTAATCCTGTTAACACACAGATGGCGATGAAAACATTCTGTCCTGAGTGGAAGTAAAAGTCGACTCCTTTATGAGCCCTTTTATTGTAAAGGTCATTATTACGGGTGCATTTGGTCGCAACGCTGGACACGGAAGTGGAAGACGTGTGATCACAAAGACACACTTCACACGGTGTAAAAACGTAACAGCACAACCTCATTTACGGCTGCAGTTGTTCATGTGTGACATTGACAGTTTGCATGTTGTTGCCGTCGTCTGAAGTCTGAGCGCACAGAGAAAGCCGCGCTGCGGCATTAGAGGAGATTTAAGACTTCAGGAGCTTGAATGACAAATTCCTTTCTTTACCTCTTTGTGGGCCAGCCCTGCCTCTGATGTCAGGGCACTGCCCCCCCCCCAACATTACTGGACATAATAGGAAATTTTAGCCACATTCAATTTATCTTTCTTTTTTTTAAATGGAGGTTTCACACGTCGTTTAACATGATTTCCCTCCACAGGCTTCTGGCACAAAACACCCTGTTTCCCAAGGGGATTGCTTTTCACCCTGTTAAAAGTGTGTGTGTGTGTGGTAGCATGATCTGTCCTAAGTGGGTATTGCTGGTGTCCAAAGATTCTGTGGCGTACAAAGTTATATGCTTCATCTCTACAATTGACAATATCAGTGCCAGTTGCTGAATGAATGCTTTTCGTTCAGATGGGTTGAGGCCGTGCGTGCACGTGTGTTGCCCAGTTGGTGTGCACTGGCAGTCTTATAGTACATCTGAACTGGGCAGGGCAGCAGTGTGAGGGGAAAAACTCAACCTCGTGCCACTGCTGCAAACAGAGTAACAGTTGTACTGTTCTGTGCCACTGTCCAGCACATGCTGAACCTATTTTAAACATAATGACCTATATATGAGGGCAATTTAAGTTCTTCTCCTCACTCAGAATCCGTCACAGGCGAAAGACTGTTCTTACATTATTTTTCAACATAGTCTCCCTGAACTTCAGTGCACCTGGTCCACTGATCTTCAAGCTTCGCCATCTCGAAGCAGAAGGTCGAACCTTAAGCCTCCAAATATTTTTCCAAAGGTGAGGCTGAGAACCTTTTTAAGGGCCCTCACTTACACATGCATGCATGCACATGCACGCACACGCATATTATATATAGCATAAAATAACAATCACATTTATGTAATATTTCATGTAAATAATTGTGGGATGTGGGATTTGTTTAAAAATCCAATTTTTATTTTTGTTATTTAAGATAAAATGTAAATCTCACTTGCATTTGTAAAAAGAGGACGTGTTGTTTTGCAGTTTATAGAAATAAAAGAACATATTTGAGTTATAATTTGTCTGTACTGCAGATTTTTAGCTCATTCTGTTAAAAAAATGAGAAAATGGTATTGTGAGTTGAGAAACACAAGACATACATATCAGTCCACCGCAATCAGTCCATCTCCTTTTTTTGAAGAAAGTTGGTTAAGCATCCACCTGAAATTAAATTAAATTACAAGGTAACGAATGAGGAAAGGCGAAAGATAGATGCAAACAGGTGAGTTATTTGTGATTTATTTTTTATTTGTGATGAAATCGGCCCTGGGCGCTCCCACGGGCGAATACGATATTATCCATTCCACGGCTGTCTGTTTAGGATGTGAATTATAAATATCTTTGCTGGAATTCACGAGGAACACAACACCTTTCTTTTGGTATTGCATTTAGCGGTATTACAGTGATTCCTATTGTCTTTGTGGGTACCAGTGTCTCAAAAAGCAAAAGTGTAGATGGGTAGATGAGTGAGTCCATCCCAGCCAGCTCAAAAACAATAAATGCCATTATTTTTTAACTCATCAAATAAAGTGTTCACAAAACAAGGACAACCTGAAAGGTGCATGGTGAAGTTTGATGCACCAGATCAATTGAGACCAACTTTGTTTTATCGAGCTATGAAAGATGTCCTTCATCTCTGTGAAAGAGACTTACCCATCACCCTATCACATGGAAGGTGGGTTTCTGCTGAATTTGGCATGGCGTGTTCATACAAGCTTGTCATATGAAATAAGGTATGAGAAATTGAAGAGAAATTCACAAAAAATGCTTGAAAAAGGCATCTGGAGTTCATATGAAAAGGAAGACATCGTACCCGTAGAAGACTGGAACCTGCTGAAGACACTTCACAATCATGGATCCATATCAAAGTATGAATTCTCTGTCAGATCTACAGTCAGTGCAGGGTTTGTACGTGCGCGAGCATGTACAGTAGTGTTCAGAATAATAGTAGTGCTATGTGACTAAAAAGATTAATCTAGGATTTGAGTATATTTCTTATTGTTACATGGGAAACAAGGTACCAGTAGATTCAGTAGATTCTCATAAATCCAACAAGACCAAGCATTCATGATATGCACACTCTTAAGGCTATGAAATTGGGCTATTAGTAGAAAAAGTAGAAAAGGCGGTGTTCACAATAATAGTAGCATCTGCTGTTGACACTACAAACTCAAAACTATTATGTTCAAACTGCTTTTTTAGCAATCCTGTGAATCACTAAACTAGTATTTAGTTGTATAACCACAGTTTTTCATGATTTCTTCACATCTGTGAGGCATTAATTTTGTTGGTTTGGAACCAAGATTTTGCTCATTTACTAGTGTGCCTGGGGTCATTGTCTTGTTGAAACACTCCTTTCAAGGGCATGTCCTCTTCAGCATAAGGCAGCATGACCTCTTCAAGTATTTTGACATATCCAAACTGATCCATGATACCTGGTATGCGATATATAGGCCCAGCACCATAGTAGGAGAAACATGCCCATAATCATGATGCTTGCACCACCATGCTTCACTGTCTTCACTGTGAACTGTGGCTTGAATTCAGAGTTTGGGGGGGGGGGGGGGGGGTCGTCTCACAAACTGTCTGCGGCCCTTGGACCCAAAAATAATTTTACTCTCATCAGTCCACAAAATATTCCTCCATTTCTCTTTAGGCCAGTTGATGTGTTCTTTGGCAAATTGTAACCTCTTCTGCACATGTCTTTTATTTAACAGAGGGACTTTGCGGGGGATTCTTACAAATAAATTAGCTTCACACAGGCGTCTTCTAACTGTCACAGCACTTACAGGTAACTCCAGACTCTCTTTGTTCATCCTGGAGCTTATCAAGGGGTGAGCCTTTGCCATTCTGTTTATTCTTCTATCCATTTTGATGGTCGTTTTTCATTTTCTTCCACGCATCTCTGGTTTTTTGTCCATTTTAAAGCACTGGAGATCATTGTAGATGAACAGCCTATAATTTTTTGCACCTGCATATAAGTTTTCCCCTCTCCAATCAACTTTTTAATCAAACTACACTGTTCTTCTGAACAATGTCTTGAACGTCCCATTTTCCTCAGGCTTTCAAAGAGAAAAGCATGTTCAACAGGTGCTGGCTGCATCCTTAAATAGGGGACACCTGATTCACACCTGTTTGTTCCACAAAATTGATGAACTCACTGACTGAAAGCCACACTACTATTACTGTGAACACCCCCTTTTCTACTTTTTTTTTTTTTTTTTTACTAAAAGCCCTATTTCATAGCCTTAAGAGTGTGCATATCTTGTTGGATTTGTAAGAATCTACTGAATCTACTGGTACCTTGTTTCCCATGTAACAATAGGAAATATACTCAAAACTTGGATTAATCTTTTTAGTCACATAGCACTACTATTATTCTGAACACTACTGTACACTCCTTGTAGCAACTGAGATCACAAAATCCAGACTTCCTAATCCAAATATTGCTTAATCTCCTCTTACTCAGAAGGTGAGACAACACTCAAGAGTGTTTCTGCCTCAACATTTAGAAAATATTCAAGAAGAAAGGTGGACGGCCTGACATCACGCTGCACTAAGGCTTTGCTCCAAACTAAAACAAATCCTTTAAATCCCAGAAAAAAGAAATGACTCTTTCAATGCTCTGTCTCAGGTAAAACTAGACCTCATCTCATGTTGCACTGCAGTAGTAATTCATTTGCTTTTTCGGCCTCGTTTCTTTGAGTGGACCATGAAGAGTCTGAGTTTTGTTGTCTAAGCCTTCTTATTTTGTTTAGGAGCGTGTTCTCACAGGATGATGAGGTGTGTTTCGGTTTCCTACCACTGTGTGCATGCTGGTGATATTTAAAAATCATTTCCAGAGCAAGTTATAGCACTCAGACCTGGAGGGGTTGTTTTTGGGGTGGTTAAAGTTTCTCTAAATAAAGCTATATAATTGTGATGGAGTTAATTATAGTTTTAAGAATTTTTGCTAGATGGCGTTAAAGTCAAAAAATGGTAAAACCACTGATTTCAAAAATCATAAAGAGGCTTTTCTACAGATTTGTTTGTTTTACATGTAAACTATAAAACGCAACACTAAGATGCAAGAGTACATATATTACATAATTTGATATATCTTAAATGCAGTAAGTAAACTGTGACTTTCCACTTAGTGATGTGTTCTGTTTGTTAGGTAGGAAATATATGAAGAGGGGTTTAGCTCATATTCTTTCATTTAACAGTACTGTTGGAAAAGTCTAAAGCACTGTAGTAATAAATCGACTTTTTTGGGGGGGGGTTCTTTATTAGTATGGCAGTAAGTTCATTTCCACGTATGACTTTTCTTAATGAAACGCATCAGAGGGCAGTGGTGTTTTTGACTATGTACAACTTCATCGTTGACGTCTGTGTGACTTCATTTTGACGTTATTCATACCAATCAATCCCAAATATTTTTCTAATCAATATATAGTTTAGATCATCCATCTCGGTTTTGGAGATATACAAAAAGTTTTTGTTTTTTTTTAAACCAGGTTCACCTTGACCTTTGACTTTTGACCAAACTACTCCAAAATCCAATCATCTCTACATAGCTATCAAAGTAATTTCCCCACAAAGTTTGATCCATCTAGGCTTCCTGGATGCAGAGATATAAAAAAGAGTTTTCACTGTCCTTCAAAGAATCTAATCTAATCACGTCTAGATATCTATTCAAGTAATGGTCCCACCAAGTTTTAAGGATATCTGTCCAGCATGAGTTAAATTTTCAATAGACCAAGTTAGTGAAAACAATTCACTGCTTTCCCCACTTGTAAGTTATCTAGTCTGAAGCACATGTAACATCCTCAAAACATCTCACTCCTGTTGCACCTTCCAACTTTTGTAGAGTCGCTGATTCACCTCTTTGACTACCACCACCGCCGGCTTAACAGCGGGACAACAACACTCCCGCAGTGTTTGTAGGTGTTTACACAGAGTGCCGGCGCAGAATAACAGCAGAACATTGTGGCTTTGAAAAAGTTGTTTAAAAGGGGCTGTTGAGCAGAGGATGAGGAGAAGGTGAATGAGTGGATGTATGGAGATGCATGGTTTTGGCGATCTGTCAGTTCACCCACATGTCAGAAATGTCAAACATGTCCTACAGTCCACTGCTTCACAGTATGGTGTCATCATGTCTACCAGAGTGGCCGTTCATTCCACTGCTCTTCCACCCACAACTAAAGCATCAGATGGTTTTGAAGCTCCAACTTCATCTACACCAACCTCACCTGGAGGCTGCACATCAACCACAGCACAGGACCTTCAAATACACCTGGACCACAGCCGAGGTTTGTTACACTCCAAGGCTTTATTACACAGGCCACAACTGTTAATATGAGCAGGTGTTAATCGTAAAAACTAAGGAAAAAAGGAGAGGTTCTGTGACTTTTGTGCCATTAAATATCTGAAAGCTCATTTTACAATTTCAAATGTACAGTTACAGTCTGAGCTGAAACAACTACTTAATGGATCTATTTGCTAAATGACAGAAAACAAGAAGAATTTGGTTTACAATTCTTGGATTCAATCAGTTACTTAGACGAAAAAAAAAATCATCTAGTCTGAGTTTTAGACTTTGGTGTACAACTTCTAGCAGCTTCAGCAGGAGCAATGTAGGTTCTGTCCTGGTCATAGAACGACGGACCGACTCTTTACCCTTGCACACATATTGGAAGGGGCATGGGAGTATGTCCAACCAATCTACATTGGGACTATGTGGACTTTGAAAAGGCATAGGATCGGGTGCCCAGAGGTGTGCTAGGGGGTGGGTGGGGGTTGCTATAGGAGTATGGAAAACCAGAATCACTGCAACACGGGACCTGGTCTCTATATGACCAAAGTAGGAGCTATGTCCACATTCTCTGCATCACATCAGACCTGTTCCTGGTGGGTGTTGGACTCTGCCAGGGCTGCCCCTTGTCACCAATCCTGTTGGTGATGTTCATGGACAGGATTTGAAGGCACAATAAAGGATTGTTGGGTGGCCAGTTTGGTGACTTCAGAATAACATCTCTGCTTTTACGGATGATGTGGTTTTGTTGGCTTCTTCAGACAGTGACTTCCAGTGTTCACTGGGCAGGTTTGAAGCAGAGTGTGAAGCGACGGGTCAGGTGAGAGCTATTACGCCAAGTAGAGGAGTTGAAGTGTTCACGAGTGGAGGTAAGATGAAGCATGAGATTGATACATGAATTGGGGCTGCGACTGAGGTCCTGCTTACGCTGTATCAGTGACGAAAGAGCTGAGGTGGAAGGTAACACTCTCAATTTACCAACTGATTTATGCTCCTAACATCAACTATGGCCATAAACTGTGGGTAATGATTGAAAGAACAAGGTCGCGGATACAAATGGCGGACGTGAGATTCCTCCACTGGGTATCATTGAATATCCGGGAGCGATTTAAAGGGGAGCTGCTGCTTCTTTGCATTGGAATGAGATAGCTGAGGTGGTCCGAGGAATCTGGTGAAAATGCCCCCTGGCATCATCTCTCCATCAGGAGGCCTTCAGGCACGTCCAACTTGAAAGAGGTCCTGGGGAAGACCTAGGAGAGGATGGAAGGATTATATTTCCTAGCAGGCTTTGGGACACTCTGGGATCCCTCAGGAATAATTAGAGGACCTGGCAGAGAACAGGGAAATGTAGGATGAGCTCCTTAGTCTGCTACCATCACAACCCAGACCTGGACAGCAGCAGAAAAGAAATGAATGAACGTGTAGACCTTTATGAAGAACAAAGGGTGATTCTTGAAATCCAAGGAAAGAGATTCTGAATCAGATTTGGAACTGCCTAAAAATAAATAAAATCTTCCCTGATTCAGTTCTACTGTTATCACGCACACAAACACTCAGAGGTGATCACATGACCCTCTCGTCTGTCGATAACAAGACTGTCACATCAAACACCTCTCTCTCTCACACACACACACACACACACACACACACACACACACACACACACACACACACACACACACACACACACACACACACACACACACACACACACACACACACACACACACACACACACACACACACAGCAGGTTCTACAGTGGAGCTGTGGGATCAGGAAACAAAGGTGTGAGACAGAGAGGGGTGTGAAAAGTAAACACCGTGCGCTCTGACTTCCTCTGTAGTGTGATGAGTACCACATCAACAAAACAACAACACAAGGTGTTACCAAAACAACAACACAAGGTGTTACCATAACAACAACAGTACCAAACAGACTGAACATGTTTTATTACCATGAAAATAATGGTCTAAGAATATGCAGATTGAATCTCACAGCCCGGTCAGTGGCTGGTTTATTCAGTCATTTCTTCATTTCTTTTGGCTTCTCCCATTTTACGTATCATAGTCAACTGTGGTATTATTTGCTTGACCATTATCATGGAATTGAGAAATATTTTATCCATTACAAAATTAAAGGTTACAGCTACAAATCAACTTTACATATTTCTCTAACAATTATTGCTTTCAATTTCTGTTTTTCTTTTTTTAATTGAAATGAGTGTCATGGAATATGAAATTGTTCAGCACTTCAGTTGGCTAAGTAATGCCACACATGATGTAAGCCGGCACAAAACCTGATGTTATGTCTGAGTCACTGTTGGGCTAAAAGAGGCAGTGATCTGGTTAATTAGTGTCCTTTAGCTCCATATGGTCTGTTACTTTCATTAACCTACAACATTCACTGTTGGTTAATAAAGGTTTTTTTTTTAAATACATCTATAAAGGTACAGTTGTCTAACAGTCAACAATGTCTGTTCCTCCAGTGTAGTTTACTGGTAATGTTCAACTGACTAGTAAGTCAAGATGACTACCAACAAGGCCTCAAATAACTGATGTCTAATCATCTTCCATTTGACAGCTGCTTTACAAACTCATCTATGAGCCAATGGTGGCCCAGCAAGGCAGCAGACCTGGATTGAAGGTCAGAATATTTGTGGAAACCTACCACCCTGTCAAAACACTGTACACTATGGGACAGTAACTGGCAGCGTAACCTTTGGATGTTTTCCTTCATTTACATGGTGAATTACATCTCATCTCTACCTTTATCTCTGCCATAAACTGATCCCCAAATCTAACTAACTTCATATTCTATGAAGTGATTCCCCCACAGCTCCCCCCGTGAGTCTGCCACAGCAGCATATGTCCTGCAATGGTGAAGAGAGTTGGATTTCAGAGCCAGTAAGTCTGAACGTATTTGTCTGTTGGTCATTTTCATGGATTGAGAGTGTGTGTGTGTGTGTGGGGGGGGGGGCTCCTGAAGTTAAATTAGATTTGCTCTTCCGGTCATTGTGGTTCATAGCTCTGGTAAGAAGATTCTGGATGTCTATGTTCTCAAAATTTTCCCTCTGGGAAAATGCTAGTTTTCAAATCCCTTTTTGACATGTATGCAGTCAGACTGCATTGCTTTGCCATGACGCCAACACCATCTTGACTATATTTGGACACACCTTCTCATTCAATACGCTGTCTTTATTTTCATGACTATTTACTACATTGTAGATTCTCAGTGAAGGCATCAAAACTATGAATGAAAAGACTGTTTGAGTGCTGCGGCAGATGACCTGGCCTCCACAGTTACTGTACCTGAACCCAATCGAGATGGTTTGGGGTGAGCTGGACCGCAGAGTGAAGGCAAAGGGGTCAACAAGTGCAAAACACCTCTGGGAACTCCTTCAAGACTGTTGGAAAACCATTTCAGGTGACTACCTCTTGAAGCTCATCGAGAGAATGCCAAGAGTGTGCAAAGCAGTAATCAGAGCAAAAGGTGGCTATTTTGAATAAACTAGAATATAAAACATGTTTTCAGTTATTTCACCTTTTTTGTTAAGTACATAACTCCTCATGTGTTCATTCATAGTTCTGATGACTTCAGTGAGAATCTACAATGTACTAAACAGTCATGAAAATAAAGAAAACGCACTGAATGAGAAGGTGTGGCCAAACATTTGGCCTGTACTGTATATATATATATATATATATATACATATATATATATATATATATATATATATATATATATATATATATATATATAAAAAACACATCAATTTTCAGTGAATGTAGGTTGGAACAATGAGGATACGTTATCACATCGAACTCGGACTGATACAGATATGAGGGGCATGATACAGGGCATGATACATAAACAGACATGTAATAAGATATTTATCACATGTTACAACAAAAATAAAGAACAATAATTATACACATGAATTATGTAGAATGAATAACGCAGGTAAATCATGTAAATATGTAAATTATGGAATGTTCTTATGTCTCTCTATTAAGTCATGAGTGTCCTCTTCATTAATTTCTTGGTGTCTCACAACTTCAGTATGAGACTCAAGTTGTAGAATTCTCCCTGCTAGGGAAGCTAAAACTCTCTCACCTTGATCAGACATCTAGGTTGATTAAAATGATCTGGATCCTGTATCAGGATCCTGCACTTGTCACCAGGGTAACACAAAATGGGGGTGTGTCATTAGTGGGACAGAGAAATGAGGGCTCCTGATTGGATGAAAAGTGTGGCGATACAAAGCCTGGCATTTTCAATGTCTTTTTTTGTATCGCCCTATTTTATTATCTGATTTTATTGCCACAGTTTCCAGGGCAGTAAAACTGATAGGACAAGTGTATGATTTATCAGCCCTATTTTTTCTTGTACCTCACGAGGGTTGGTTTATGAGTATAGGGCAGATTTTTGTTGTAATATGTGATGAAGGTCAATACATGGAGGTTCACGTTTACTATTCTCAATATTTTGGATCTTGGCATGGAACTGAACCTTTGGAAGGTTTTTTAACAAGTCTGTTGAGTTGTTGCTAGCATTCAATATCCTCTGGTTCAAGGACCATCAACGCTACATATTTTGATCTTTACAATGCCTACCATGCCAAGGATCACAGCAAAAACAACATTCAAATACTTATGAATGTAACTGTATTTTCTATGGGTGTATCAATTAACCAATATGAATCGAAACTCAGTTTTAAAAGTAATACATTACGACTGCACTGATAACATGAATCCTTAAATCAATCTAAATATACTGTGAAGCTGCCGATGGCAAAAGTTTAACACGATAAATCAAATGAGTTAAGTGTACTTTGTTGCTACGTCTGCATCTTCAAACTCATATAAATGCTCAAAAGTCAGTGTGAGAGCAAGACTGATCATGGGAAAGTTAATTTTATAATGTACAAACAAAACCAACATGCCCATTCACAGTAGGCAACATAAATAAATGTATCTGTTTGAACTTTATAGTTCACAATTTGTTAATACTATCATAATGGTTCAGGAAAGTCATGTTATATTATTTATGCTATGCCAACAACAACTGGCTTCTTTATGTTGTGCTTTTTGCTTCTGCATATGGTGCTGGTGTGAGTGGTGAACAAAAGGCTAGCAGAGGTACAGCCAAGGTGCTACAGCATAGAAATAAAAACTTGAAGAACAACATCCATGGTTGTTTAAGAAACATGTATATGAAGATAAGCAATGTTGCTTTTGGTTTATTCTAGTTTGTCATAGAAAATGAAAGTTTACTGTGTCTGTGCATTGGAACCCTCCCCTTGTAACGAAAGTTGGTTCAATGAAATTTATTTTTTTATTGAAATTGATTAAACACCAACCCTAAAATAAATTAACTTTGTAACTCCAACTCATCATAAAAAATAAAATAAAAATAATGAGTTTTCACAACATTTTTCATGTCACTTCTGCTTGTTCTCTGTGACAATGTTATCAGTGTGCAGTGGTAGTGACAATGTCAGTTTTAAGAGATTGCAGTACGTGAGCTGTGCAAAAGGAGCAGATCTGGCACAGTCTGGCACTAAATGGGTGACTTATTTGTGATTTATTCTTTTATTTGTGATGACATTTTCTTGAAATATATAGAAGGGTAGGTGTTCCGACTCATGTAATATTTTCAAATCAGGATTTGTGGTATTTAGGTCATGGATTTTCCTCTGAGAAATTTAAATGAAGTAATAGAGTATTCCTAAATTTGATGCTCAACAAGATGTGGTTAAAGAATACAACAATAATAACAACAAAAGTACTTGGAAAACATAAAAGCAAAAAGCCATTTTTATTGTTCCTACAGCTACAATGATTGAAACATATTTGAAAAGTTGTATTAAACGTATTTTGAATTTGATTTTATTTTTGGAACAAAATTCTTTGCTTCTATAGAGGTGTGAGAGTTTTGTATTTTATCTGTATGTGTTGTCTCCGCTCCCCTTCCTGTCCTCCATATCAAAGGGCCAGAAGTCGTCACCTTCTTCTGAAATGGCTAATACCTCTGACACTCGACTCTGCAATGGCAGGTCATAAAACACACACACACACACACACACACACACACACACACACACACACACACACACACACACACACACACACACACACACACACACACACACACACACACACGGTGTGGCTTAAAATGGGTGGGTGCAGCTTATATTCAGGTGCGCTCTATAGACACCAGGCAATCCTGGCTGCAAGCGATAAAATTATCTCATGATCCACAAAGAAAGAAAAAAGTTAAAGTTACTCAGTTCTCCATGTGGAGCAGAGATGCTGCGCGCACTGGATGCCGTGCTGGTCGTGTAATACCTTCAGGAAAAAAAAGCATTTACAGTATGT
Organism: Thalassophryne amazonica; assembly: GCF_902500255.1. Lineage (NCBI taxonomy): Eukaryota > Metazoa > Chordata > Actinopteri > Batrachoidiformes > Batrachoididae > Thalassophryne > Thalassophryne amazonica. The sequence continues at coordinate 70,318,356 of NC_047115.1, forward strand.
ATTTAATTAAAAGTTAAAAAATCTTTCTGTGTAAATATCTCATGTTACAAAGTGGAGCAGCTTTTAGACAAGTGCGGCTTATTTACGAGGTCTATTAGAAAAGTATCCGACATTATTTTTTTCAAAAACTATATGGATTTGAATCACGTGCGATTACATCAGACAAGCTTGAACCCTCGTGGGCATGCAAGAGTTTTTTCACGCCTGTCGGTTGCGTCATTCGCCTGTGGGCAGGCTTTGAGTGAGGAGTGGTCCACCCCTCCCATCTATTTTTTCATTGTTTAGGAATGGCTCAGAGAATGCTGCTTTGCTTGATCAAAATTTTTTCAGAAACTGGCACATCCAAGTGGACACCATTCGAGAAATTCAGCTGGTTTTTCGGTGAAAATTTTAAGGGCTGATGAGAGATTATGGAGTGTTACTGTCGCTTTAAGGACAACCCATGGAGCCGGAGGGCACGCCGCGCTCCGAGCCGCCGTCAGCCTGTTTCGAGCTGAAAACTTCCAAATTTAAGCCTCTGTTGACCCAGGACATTGTGAGAGAACAGAGAAGTTTCAGAAGAGGTCGGGATCAGCAGTTTATCTGGACATTCCACTGTTAAAGGAGATTTTGTAATGAAAGACGTGCGGACGGATTCGCGCGTCAGCAGGTAGCCGTTCATGGCCCGGCTCCACAGAGAAACACCTCCGTTGGAAGCGTTACAGGGCAAGTTGGAACATGCCCAGCTGTTAAACAATTTCTCAGATACTCACTTGACTGAAAACCATCGAAAGCCGCCTGAATTTTACGAATGGTTATCAACACGGTGGTGTTTCTCTGTGGCGCCGGGCAATGAGCGGCTTCTTTTTAAAATTGTTGGGTGCGGATTATATTCAGGTGCGCTCTATTGTTCGGAAATTACAGTACTAATCAAACACCCAAACCAAAGTTAGCCTGTTAGCCTTATCGTGCCTGATAACTACAAGATGTGGGGTGTGTTGGAGCTCCATTGATCCCACACAGGTCACGGCAGTCTTGCCCATGCTCCACTGGGATTTATTCAGAGTGAGGCACTGCCAAGATGGTAACATCTAGAACCACTCTGTTGTTTCAGCTTCAAACCACCTCTTCAGAGAAGCTATAGTCCACTATATTTGCAGTCTCTGGTCACTTCCCTATTTTTTATTGCACTGTGATGTCCACTACATTCCTACTGTAGATGACACGCTAAACCAAGACATGGATGTAATTTTAATGATAATCTTGGAAGTAAAAGTAGATTTTCAGTGGCTTGGCTGAAGGGCAAAAAGACACAAACACTTGCACATATGTTTCCAGGGGACATGTGTCCTGAAGGAAATATAGGAATTTTCATGCTAAGCAGCAGAAACACATCCAAGCACAAAAATTAAGCAGCAGCTGTGCAGCAAATATGGCTAGACAAAGGAGGATAACTCGTAAGAAACGGACTCACACGAACATCCACACAAACACACAAGGACACAGTCTGTAATTATACCTATTGTGTTCTCTTCCTGTTGCAGAGAAAACCTCCAAATCTTACTCATGTCGCTGAGCTACTATCTGATGTTTATCCCACAGTTTATCTGACTCTGTCTGGCCTTATGTGCAGAAGCACATATGGAACACACACAGTGCCTCTCGTCTAACAAAACATGTTCAGGAATTTGAAAAGGGCTTCACGGTTCCACAGAACATGAAATATGCTCTGCATGCAAAGGAAAAATGTGCTTTTCACCCTCCACTGGTCATATATGAACAGATAAGGAACCATATCTTAACTAAAGGTATCATTTAGCAGGTTTCAGTCCAAAATCTAAGCTGAGATGAGTTTTCCTCTATGAATGAGCCCTCACATGCAGGAACACGACATAGAGTTTTGAGGAGATGTTGTGCTATCTGCTGTTACATTATGTGTTACTGTCAGCGGGGAAAGACACAATAAGGGCTACTCCTGGAGGAAAGCTGTGAAAATATAGGAAGCGAATGTTGTGATTAGAGGAAGTCACACTGTGGCTCTTTGTGATGGGCACTTAACATCGAACAGCTGTGAGGCCTTTGATAACGGTGCACTGGAGTGTGAGAACTGCAAGGATGTTTTCATGCTGCCATACGTACAAGCGAGGACAGATTGTGTCTGTGTGTATGTATTTCAAAGGTATTTTAGGCAAATCCATTTGGTTAGACCTGGCATCATACAATACTTCAGAATACAAACCTCAAAAATTCCCACAACAATGACACATAACCATACACACACACACACACACACACACACACACACACACACACACACACACACACACACACACACACACACACACACACACACACACACACTTAGCGCAGACTTTTGAATCTTGCATCCCAACTCCCAAACTACAATTAGCGCCCTTCATTCCAGGAATGCTCCCAACCCTGAGCGCGAAATGATGTCATTGACCCTCTTTAACATCAACATGTGTTTGTGGTGTTTTGTGCATGTGGGTGTCTGTGACTGTCATTTCACTTCTCTGTCCACAGCTTGTGCAAACATATCCTAATGTGCAAGCTCACACAAAAAAACGCAGTGTTTGTGTACATGTGCTGAGCATGGACATTAACTCATTAGGTTTGACTCCCAGACCTGTAACAAGCTGTGAGCCAGAAGACACCACACCATGAAAATCCAGTATGAAGCAGTGAGGTTTTTTTTTAAAGGAATCAAGTGGAGAACACAGTTGATTCAGTCACATGTATGTCTGCACAGATTAGATGTTCATGTTCACAGTGAGTGCACACCTGTGTTTAGAAGACACTGTGGTACATCGGATGTGAAGTCAGCGGCCAAATCACGAACATCTCGATCTTCATCCTGCAACAGCATGAAAAGACTCCTCCACAGAGACACTGTGGTGGACAGACCTGGCATGCACACAAAAACACACATTTTTTACTAATTTGGTCAGAGTGCGCATATCTGATTCAAATCTGATTTCACTGATTGACTTTCAACATTATATATAGCAAGTGATTAGATCCAAGCTCTGTGTCCGTGTTGCAGTCCTCATCTGCCACCTACACACATGGAAACAGCCACATGACTGCTGTCTGGTATCCAAATGCTCCAACTAAGCTCACACAGAACTCTGTGACTCACAGGATGTGGATAAAAAACAACCAAAGGTTATGGTGTGTTTGTAATGTGTGTTTACAATAATAGTAGTGCTATGTGACTAAAAAGATTAATCCAGGTTTTGAGTATATTTCTTATTGTTACATGGGAAACAAGGTACCAGTAGATTCAGTAGATTCTCACAAATCCAACAAGACCAAGCATTCATGATATGCACACTCTTAAGGCTATGAAATTGGGCTATTAGTAAAAAAAAAAGTAGAAAAGGGGGTGTTCACAATAATAGTAGCACCTGCTGTTGACGCTACAAACTCAAAACTATTATGTTCAAACTGCTTTTTTAGCAATCCTGTGAATCACTAAACTAGTATTTAGTTGTATAACCACAGTTTTTCATGATTTCTTCACATCTGCGAGGCATTAATTTTGTTGGTTTGGAACCAAGATTTTGCCCATTTACTAGTGTGCTTGGGGTCATTGTCTTGTTGAAACACCCATTTCAAGGGCATGTCCTCTTCAGCATAAGGCAACATGACCTCTTCAAGTATTTTGACATATCCAAACTGATCCATGATACCTGGTATGCGATATGTAGGCCCAACACCATAGTAGGAGAAACATGCCCATATCATGAGGCTTGCACCACCATGCTTCACTGTCTTCACTGTGAACTGTGGCTTGAATTCAGAGTTTGGGGGTCGTCTCACAAACTGTCTGCGGCCCTTGGACCCAAAAAGAACAATTTTACTCTCATCAGTCCACAAAATATTCCTCCATTTCTCTTTAGGCCAGTTGATGTGTTCTTTGGCAAATTGTAACCTCTTCTGCACGTCTTTTATTTAACAGAGGGACTTTGCGGGGGGATTCTTGCAAATAAATTAGCTTCACACAGGCGTCTTCTAACTGTCACAGCATTTACAGGTAATTCCAGACTGTCTTTGATCATCCTGGAGCTGATCAATGGGTGAGCCTTTGCCATTCTGGTTATTCTTCTATCCATTTTGATCGTTGTTTTCCGTTTTCTTACACGCATCTCTGGTTTTATTGTCCATTTTAAAGCATTGGAGATCATTGTAGATGAACAGCCTATAATTTTTTGCACCTGCGTATAAGTTTTCCCCTCTCCAATCAACTTTTTAATCAAACTACACTGTTCTTCTGAACAATGTCTTGAACGTCCCATTTTCCTCAGGCTTTCAAAGAGAAAAGCATGTTCAACAGGTGCTGGCTGCATCCTTAAATAGGGGACACCTGATTCACACCTGTTTGTTCCACAAAACTGATGAACTCACTGACTGAATGCCACACTAATATTATTGTGAACACCCCCTTTTCTACTTTTTTTTTTTACTAATAGCCCAATTTCATAGCCTTAAGAGTGTGCATGTCATGAATGCTTGGTCTTGTTGGATTTGTGAGAATCAACTGAATCTACTGGTACCTTGTTTCCCATGTAACAATAAGAAATATACTCAAAACCTGGATTAATCTTTTTAGTCACATAGCACTACTATTATTCTGAACACTACTGTACGTCAGATTTTTACTGGCAGTCTGATCAAGGCCTAAGATGACTGCTAGCAATAACGGTAATCCACAGCTGTCTCAGGTGAAGAATGCCACAACTGAATGTTCACAAAAGGAATTCAAAAGCCTGAAATAAATGACTGTCCTCAAACTAAACACCATGAAAGTTTCCACTCAAACCAAATGCTGCAATAGCTTATTTCATGTATGAAAATGACTTTAAAGAGAGCAGATGACTTAATTTGCCAGGTTGCAATGAAAACCTGGACCCTTTTGGTCTGTCATGGCCTAATGCTCAAAATTACTGTACAGAATTTAGTTTTTCTCCCGTGCTCATGGTCACATCAAAATCTTTATGAAATGGACAAACTCACCCAGCGGCAGCATGGGATTGGTCAGCAGAGTGGCTGTACAGTCAACCATCACACGTGCAGCCATCAGCTTCACATCTACTGGCTGTTCCTCACCACAGCAGGAGTGCAGCAGCTCCACCCACTGACTCAAACAAGCCACTGCGCTCGCACCCTGAACAACAGATTGACCATGAAGTTAATAGCTGGGCACATATACATACATACAAATATACATGCTAACAACCTGAAAAAAAAAAAACTGGATTAATAATAATACATGACAATACATGCATGCTTAAAAACCAAAAATGTGACACTTCCAAAGGCCAAGAACTAACTATTTATTGGTTTTTACCTGAGGCCATCAAATATGGCCATCGGTTATTGCAAAGGCTTTGCGTCTCTCTGCCCGTCTGTCTATGCTCAGACATTGTGGTTCATCCCAGGAAACAAAGGTGTGAGGTTTTGCATATTATATGACAAAGAGGATACAATTACACACAAACGAAACAGAGTTTGCAGCTAGATACCAGCCTGTGAAGTCACTATGCTAACGTCCGCGAAATACGTTCAGAGGTGTTATTAGGTTCCAAAAATGCCGTTTTTGGTTTTAGAAGTGTTTATTTCTTGCTAGCTTTTACATAATATATGGGAGACATGCATATAAACACAAAGCAAAGTGCTTTTGAAGAGACCAGCCAATGACATCACAGTGCAGCTCTACTCTGATTGGCTGTCATCCCCTGCCACTCAAAACAAAGCAGAACAGAATGAAACAAAATGTGACTTTTTAACCTCTTAAAATAGGTCATGGTTAGCCATCTTTGAACTTGTCCAAGGTCTGTGTCCGAAGAATTTTCCCTGTGAATTTGAAAACTCTGGCAGTAATAGGACTGGATTTATGCTGAGCACACACAGGCAGACGGATGGACGGACGGACAGATGAAAAGTCTTAGGCAATACCCAATGCCAATATTTAATGGCTTTGGGTAAAAATCATAAAACAATGAGCTGTTCCAACCCAAATTCAAATACATCATCAATGCATGAACTTTTGGTTTTTCTCATGTACCATGACAGAAAACCTGTTTTAAACCTTGCCCTCCCCTGACCACGCCCACTTTAGCTTGCTCTTCATGCCTCCATTACAACTAAGATTGTCTCCTCACTGCAGAGTTACACTCTCCATTGTATTTCATTTCAGTAAGTGTTATTCACAATTTAACATTTCCATAATATTATGTCAATGTTGATACCAAATTATAATAATGACCAAATGAAAAGTGTCAAAGCATATGCCATTAGCCTGAGATTTGTAAGATGGCCTGACAAAATAGGTACAAAATATATTGATTCCCCACAAAAAATGGAAATATGGGAATAACTGTAGTCACAGCTAAGGTGGGCAGTAGACCTGAACTCTTACAACTTCAAACTTATTACTCAAAAAAAAAAAAAAAATTGTGTGTACCTCTAGAGAAACAAGATCTTTCACTGATTCTTTTACCTTTGGGTCAACGTTTACCAGCTGAACCACCAGGTGAGAGAGCAGGGTCATGGCGGCACAGTGTAGCTCCACACTGAAATACAGAATCACAGGCATCCAGGCCAGACAGCAAACTTACTAAACTTCATCTTAGTAGGTTTTATTTTGTCATTTTCATGCAGTAGGAGGGGCTGACAGGTTGATGTGTGAAAACATCACATGCATACCAGTCACATGTATTACTTTACAAGTCAGAAAAGAAGTGTGCTGGTGCTCAACACTACATTATGTATCACAATAGCTTGAGTGTCATTCAATCACGGAGTTGACAAGAGCAGGCGGCAACCCAATCTCATCTCTCTTCAGCTCTAATCATAACCCTGGGACCGCTCCAAAAGGAAAGCAGATCCCCGGGTCCACAGATTGTGGTCAGGAAAAGTCTTTGCAGGGCTAAAAGCCTTTGTAATCTAATCCATATTCAAGCCTGTATTCTCTAGTTGGGGTGAGAAAAGTACAACAGTGGTTTGTCAAAAGCAGTGTGTGTCAGTGGGTTTACAGTGTGTGCACACGCACACAGCAAAATTCACCAGTGTACACCACGTTAGTGCACAATGGGAGACTTTGAAACATATTTCCTTCATAAATTTGATGGGGGCAGGTGGTTTAAGCAAAGTACAACTGACATTATGCACATCTACATTTCTGCAGGTCCATAAGGATTTCGACAATGACACAGTTTTATAATTTTGTGTCTGTGTACCACCACAATGGAGTTGAAGTGAAGCAGTCAGGATGTTCCCACAGTGCAGACCTACAGCTTTAATTAAAGGGGTGTAACAAAAATATATTAAAACAAATTCTGCAAGCTTATTTTCTCCTAAGTGCTTTAATATGCCGTCAGACAAGATTTTGACTTTATTTTTACAACCCCAATTCCAATGAAGTTGGGACGTTGTGCAAAATGTAAATAAAAACAGAATACAATGATTGGCAAATCCTCTTCAGCCTATATTCAATTGAATACACCTCAAAGACAAGATATTTTAATGTTCAAACTGATAAACTTTATTGTTTTTGTACAAATATTTGCTCATTTTGAAATGGATGCCTGCAACACATTTCAAAAAAGCTGGGACAGTGGTATGTTTACCACTGTGTTACATCACCTTTCCTTCTAACGACACTCAAGTGTTTGGGAACTGAGGACACTCATGATTGGGTATAAAAGGAGCATCCCCAAAAGTCTCAGCCATTCACAAGCAAAGATGGGGTGAGGATCACCACTTTGTGAACAACTGCATGAAAAAAATAGTGCAACTGTTTAAGAACAATGTTTCTCAACGTTGAATTGCAAGGAATTTAAGGATTCCATCATCTACAGTCCATAATACAATCAGAAGAGTCAGAGAATCTAGAGAACTTTCTACATGTAAGCGGCAAGGCCAAAAACCAACATTGAATGTCCATGACCTTCGATCCCTCAGGCGGCACTGCATTAAAAATAGACATCATTGTGTAAAGGATCTTACCGCGTGGGCTCAGGAACACTTCAGAAAACCATTGTAAGTTAACACAGTTTGTCGCTACATCTACAAGTGCAAGTTAAAACTCTACCATGCAAAGTCAAAGCCATACATCAACAACATCCAGAAACACTGCCGTCTTCTCTGGACCCAAGCTCATTTGAAATGGACAGACGCAAAGTGGAAAAGTGTGCTGTGGTCTGATGAGTCCACATTTCAAATTGTTTTTGGAAATCATGGACATCATATCCTCCGGACAAAAGAGAAAAAGGACCAAGGAATAATGTGCTGTGGTCGGAGGAGTCCACGTTTCAAATTAAGACCATCCAGATTGTTATCAGCGCAAAGTTCAAAAGCCAGCATCTGTGATGGTATGGGGGTGTGTTAGTTGCCATGGCACTGGCAACTTACACATCTGTGATGTCACCATCAATACTGAAAGGTACATCTGGGTTTTGGAACAACACATGCTGCCATCCAAGCAACGTCTTTTTCAGGGACGTCCCTGCTTATTTCATCAAGACAATGTCAAGCCACATTCTAGCACGTGTTACAACAGCGTGTCTTCGTAGTAAAGAGTGCGGGTACGAGACTGGCCTGCCTGCTGTCCGACCTGTCGCCCATTGCAAATGTGTGTCGCATTATGAAGCGCAAATATGACAAGGAGACCCGGGAATGTTGAACAGCTGAAGTCGTACATCAAGCAAGAATGGGAAAGAATTTCACCTACAAAGCTTCAACAATTAGTGTCCTCCGTTCCCAAATGCTTATTGAGTGTTGTTAGAAGGAAAGGTGATGTAACACAGTGGTAAACATACCACTGTCCCAGCTTTTTTGAAATGTGTTGCAGGCATCCATTTCAAAATGAGAAAATATTGCACAAAAACAATAAAGTTTATCAGTTTGAACATTAAATATCTTGTCTTTGTGGTGTATTCAATTGAATATAGGTTGAAGAGGATTTGCAAATCATTGTACTCTGTTTTTATTTACGTTTTACACAACGTTCCAACTTCATTGGAATTGGGATTGTAAACAAAGTTTGGGGGAATTGTTTTTTTTTTTTTTTGTAACTGCACCAAAAGTATCTCATTCACCATTTAGGAATTATGGTGATCTTTAAATACAGTCCCTTCATTTTTGGAGGCCATAAGTAATTGCACAAACTAAATACAAGGATTATTATCAATACAAATCATCAGTTTTAAGCCAATTTTCTTGAGACAAGTTAAAGGATGGATACAGTGGGGGAAATACGTATTTGATCCACTGTCAATTTTGCAGGTTTTTCCACCTACAAAGAATGGAGATATCTATTTTTATTGTAGGTTCACTTCAACAGTGAGAGACAGAATCTAAAAAAAAAACAAAAAAAAACAAAATCCATAAATCACATTGTATGATTTTAAATAATTAATTTGCATTTTATTGCTCCCCTAGAAAAATAGACCTTAACAATTGGAACAGAAACATTTGTATTCCATTACAGAGGTCAAACGTTTCCTGTAGTTTTTCAACAAGTTTACACACACTGCAACACGGATTTTGGTCCACTCCTCCATACAGATCTTCTCCAGATCTTTCAGGTTTGGAGTGTCAGCTCCCTCCAAAGATTTTCTATTGAGTTCAGGTCTGGAGACTGGCTAGACCACTCCAGGACCTTGAAATGCTTCTTACGGAGCCCCTTCTTAGTTGCCCTGGCTGTGTTTTTTGGAGTCATTGCCATACTGGAAGACCCAGTCACGACTCATCTTCAGTACTCTTACTGAGGGAAGGAGGTTGTTTGCCACAATCTCGCAATACATGAACCCGTCCACCCTCCCTTCAATACTGTGCAGTCGTCCTGTCCCCTTTGCAGAAGAGCACCCCCAGAGTATGATGTCTCCACCCCCATGCTTCACGGTTGGGACAGTTTTCTTGGGGTTGTTCTCATCCTCTAAACACGGCAAGTGGACTTAATTCCAAAAAGCTCTATTTTTGTCTCATCTGACCACATGAAATTCTCCCATGCCTTCTCCGGATCATCCAAATGGTCACTGGTGAACTTGAAACAAGCCTGGACATGTGCTGGGTTGAGTAGTTGGACCTTGCTGCCCTGCAGGATTTTAAACCATGATGGCTTTCTTCCACTTTCTAATAAATGATCATAACAGTTTTTTTCTTCTCACCAAGCTGCTTGCCTGTTGTCCTGTAGTCCATCCCAGCCTTGTGCATGTCTACAGTTTTGTCAATGATATCCTTAGACAGCTCTTTGGTCTTGGCTATGGTGGACAGGTTGGAGTGTGATTGATTGAGTGTGTGAACAGGTGTCTTTATACAGGTAACAAGTTCAAACAGGTGCAATTATACAGGTAAAGCGTGCAGAATAAGAGGGCTTCTTAAAGAAAAATTAACAGGTCTGTGAGAGCCAGAATTCTTGCTGGTTGGTAGGGGGTCACATGCTTATTTCATGCAATAAAATGCTAATTAATTATTTTAAAATCATACAATGTGATTTTCTGGATTTTTCTTTTTAGATTCTGTCTCTCACAGCTGAAAATAAAAATTCCAGACCTCTCCATTCTTTGTAGGTGGGAAAACCTGCAAAATTGACAATGGATCAAATATTTACCCCACTGTACGAGTAGGCTGAAAAGTTCTAAGGCTCACTATAATGCAGTTAATGCATTACTCCTTCATGGAGAGCCTTAGAACTTTTCAGCCTACCCTCGTATGTGAACATTTCCAAGTCACTGAATATGTCTTGCACTTAATTTACATCAATTGTTAAGAAATTAAATAGTGAAGAGTGAGGGAACTCACCAAGACACCCATGACAAATCTAAAGGAGTTACACAGTCGGCTCTTGCAGTACTGTGGACAAACTGTGCACCGTGTAACTCTGGCCTGTTGTGCCAACAGTTATACAGATTCATGCTGGGGTGGAACACAGAATGTTTGTATAAAACACACACACACACACCACACACACACACACACACACACACACACACACACACACCACACACACACACACACACACACACACACACACACACACACACACACACACACACACACACACACACACACACACACACACACACAAAATTCAAATCTAGGCTTGATACTCCATGTGGCTTGTGGCAAATAGTAGCTGAAATGTTACTTTTTCTTTTGATAAAATCATATTTCCTTGTGATTTGCGTAAATAATGTCTAAGACATACTCAGTGATTTGGAAAAGTATCCATCCCCCTGACTTGTCAAAAGAATATTGGCAGTAAAAATGATGATGCAACACATATTTTCATTAAACCACTTGAAGTAAAGCTGACAACCACATTTTGTTTCATGTGAACTCCATTGTGGTGATGCACAGAGGCCAAATTAAAAAAATTGCATGACTGTGCAAATGCTTATAAACCTGATTATGACACCTTTTACTACTATCATGATGTTACTTAGGACTTGTAACCACATATGTGCACATAAATACATAGGGAGATATGGGCCTGTATGGACCAGGTGTCCAGATGCAGGGTTCAAGGTGCAGCTGGTGAACCTGTGCCTCAGTCTTCCACGGCCTCTGGCTCTGAATGAGGGCGTGACAGCCGGGCTGCCACAGCAGTGTCAGGGGCCCTTTCTTAAGTGGAGGGTAATGCATGTGGGGCAGTCAACTCATCTGTGTCATCCATCACAACTAAAAACTAGCACGCTACAGCTCACAAGCCATTCTCACAGCATCATCTACAAACTCAAGGTCAGTGAGCTTTTCCCATGGTGCTGGTGGATTTGTTTTTGTTGTTTTTGTTTTTTGACTGACCATTATAGTGGATGGCTCGGGTGAGTGGGCGAGTGTGGACATGCAACATCCATTTGAGGTTGGGGCACCCAAGGGGAGAGAAGGGCCACGGGGGTGGGGTGTCGAAAACTTAGATGGTTTTAGATGCATTTGCGCTACACTCTGAGGCATCGAATTGCTTTTTCCATGGATAGTTTACACAAGTATAATGGGTTTGCAATCTGCAGTATACTGTATCCATCCAGACTGGATTAGTGAAAATCTGGATGTATACGTTAGTTTCCATTGCTGTATTTAGTATGCCAGCTAATCTGGACCTTTACAGTACACAATGACATTTCTTCCACATCACATTGATGAATAATGATTTGGACTCAACTTATGTTAGAATTCTGAATAATAGTCATAATTCTTACATTGGTTGATTCCAAATAAATATCCATCAGTGTGAAATGAAAGAAATAAGATGTCAAAATCCAACCCCTCGTCCGCATCGTGACACCTGGGCAAAAGATCAAATTCCATTCTACTCATCCTGAATAGGGATGAGTAGATGAGTACTCTGAGAGGTAGGTTTCCATTGATGGTCGATCTTTGGTGGGAGCCAGATTGCTCCAGTCACTGAGCAGCAAGTAGGTGGGACTTAACCTGGTTAAAAACCATTCTTGCAAGTTCCAAGCTTGACTGGCACAGAGAGAAGTGTACTACCCCAAATAGCTGTTGCAATCCAAGCAATCACCCTTTCCCTTCCATCAATGGATAGCAAGTTCTTTCTTTCCAGACGGTAGGACTGATGAGATCAGCCCCGATACCACAGAATCTTGCAGATTTCCCCACCTTCAGCTGTTTCACCACATTTGTAACTTCAGTGAAATTTGGTGGTTTGCAGCTAGCTGAAGAATCAGCCTCCAGAACTGTGACACCAGAGATGTCCAACATCCTGGAAGGAGGATCAGCGTAACTGCTCAGAGTACCAGACCCAATGGTTACAATTTCTCGACTGAGCGATGGCACTTATCATGGTTAGAGATATTTGTGTGCATGTGCCAATCTGCAGATACTTGGATGTACAAAACTCCAGCTGGGGCAGTTTTAGCATTAGTCAAGACCCCAAACGTTGGGTTTGTTGATGAGGACATTTGTCACTATATTACGTGTTTCTTACCTGTGAGCAGACTGCTGAGCCAGAGTGAGCAGGTGTAACAGGACTTCCTCTTGGGACAAAATCTGAAATCTGTCCCTCCACGCAGCTCAACACTAGAGCTCAACATGCGCAACACATGAAGCACCTGAGAGGAAGCAGAAAAAAAAAATGTCAAACGCCTGAGTGGTTCCAAGTCAGGACAAAACTTTTCCATGAACATGTGCATGTGGCAATGTGCACTATCAGTGTATGTTCCTCAACCTGACTTGGACAGTTAATCACACCGAACACCCAAATACACAAGCCCAGCATACATTTATTTACATCATTTTGACTTGTCAGAATTACAGTGGAAGAAAGAATCAAATGATAACGCATAATCCCAATAATCCCTAAATTTAAGATGTAAATGACAGATTCCTTCCATTTTGTGAAGTAAAAAGGAATTTTTAACTTTAACGTTTTAAAGCTTAGGATTAAAGTGAATATGGAAAACTTCCTGTGGCGGGGACTGTATGAAATTTTATTTTTGGACACACTATTCTGAACAAGCAGATGCCCCAAATCCAGCCAACACATACAGAGATGATCTAAATCTATCAACATGTGAATGCTTACAAGTTTTAGTAAGTACGTTTTACACTCCAAAATTGCCTTAGTGGATAAATGTGTGTAGGTTGTTACTGTTGTGCTATCAGGTACTCTTGTTCAAGAATTCTGTCATGCCATATACAGTGGGGGAAATAAGTATTTAATACAGTGCCGATTTAGCAAATTTTCCCACCTACAAAGAATGGAGAGGTCTGTCATTTTTATCATATGGACACTTCAACTGAGACATGAGACATAATCTACATAAAAAGAAAAAAAATCACATTGTATGATTTTTAAGTAATTAATAATAATGAATTGCATTTTATTGCATGAAATAAGTAGAAACCCTCCTATTCTGCACTCTTTAGCTGTATTAATTGCACCTGTTTGAACTCATTACCTATATAAAAGACACCTGTTCACACACTCAATCAATCACACTCCAACCTATCTACCATGGCCAAGACCAAAGAGCTGTCTAAGGACACCAGGGACAAAACTGTAGACCTGCACAAGGCTGGGATGGACTACAGGACAACAGGCAAGCAGCTTGGTGAGAAGACAACAACTGTTGGGCGTAATTATTAGAAAATGAAGAAACACAAGATGACTGTCAATCTTCCTCAGTCTGGGGCTCCATGCACGATCTCGCCTCATGGGGTAAGGATGATTCTGAGAAAGCCCAGAACTACACGGGAGGGACCTGGTCAACGAACTGAAGAGAGCTGGGACCACAGTCACAAAGATTACATCAGTAACACACAATGCCATCATGGCTGCAAAATCCTGCAGGGCAGCAAGGTCCCCCTGCCTAAGTCAGCACATGTCCAGGCCTGTTGAAGTTCACCAGAGAACTTCTGGATGATCCAGAGGAGGCATGGGAGAAGTTCATGTGGTCAGATGATAGCCAAATAGAGCTTTTTTTGGTATCAACTCCACTCGCCGTGTTTGGAGGATGAGAACAAACCCAAGAACACCATCCCACCGTGAAGCATGGGGGGGTTGGGGAATATTTTTGAGGGTGTTTTTCTGCAAGGGGACAGGACTACTGCACCGCACTGAAGGGAGGATGGATGGGGGCATGTATTGTGAGATTTGGCAAACAACCTCTTTCCCTTAGTAGAGCATTGAAGATGGGTCATGGCTGGGTCTCCAGCATGGCCTTCCAGGGCAACTGAGGAGTGGCTCTGTATGAAGCATTTCAGGTCCCGGAGTGGCCAAGCCAGTCTCCAGACCTGAACTAATAGAAATCTTTGGAGGGAGCTGAAAACACAGTGTTGCCCAGCAACAGCCCTGAAACCTCAAAGATCTGGGGATGATCTGTGTGGACCAAAATCCCTGCTGGAGTGTGCAAACTTGGTCAAGGACTACAGGAAACATCTGACCTCTGTAATTGCAAATAAAGGTTTCTGTACCAATTATTAACATCTGTTTTTCTATTGTATCAAATACTTATTTCATACAATAAAATGGAAATTAATCATTTAAAAATCATACAATGTGATTTTCTGGATTTTTTTAGATTCTGTCTCTCACAGTTGAAGTGTATCTACGATAAAAATTACAGACCTCTCCATTCTTTGTAGGTGGGAAAACTTGCAAAATCAAATATTTATTTTCCCCACTGTACGTATGCTTCAACATGGCATGATATGAGATTACGTCTCAAAAGGTCCCAGGGGTTAAATACGTACACTGAAACTAGACTAGGAAATATAAATAAATAAGAGCAAGAATAAAACAAAATAAAAAGCAACACAGTTTGAATGAGCACCATGACAGAATTATTTTGCAAAAAAATATGGTTGTGCAAATCAGTTGTTCAGTTGTTGTACAAATATACAGGTGTGCAAAAGACTAAGGTGTTGTGCAATCAAGGTATTAATAGGTGTTTACCCGTTCGTTAATGTGTAGGAATAAACAGAGCGATAGTGCTCCACCTGTGTGGTTCAGAGTTGTCACTGGGCTGTTTCACTCGGTCTCCTTCTTGCACGGTCATTCAGTTTGTGAGAACTGCCTATTGTAGTCTAACTTACCACACAGTACCAAACTTTTTCAATGGATTAAAGAATGATGTAAATGAAATTTAAAGGCCCAGTCACACGGCAAATGGTGATCGCTGAACAAAGGAAAAAAGACACAGTCACAAATCGTCAAGAAAAAGCGTACGAATGAGCCTGGACTTCTCCCATCAACAAAAACCCTGCGAGTCCAGAGCGCATAAAAGAACGAAACAAAACTATCAAAAGAAAAATGAAGGGAACGGCGACCTTGACACTTTAAGCAAAATCATAACAAAACATTCATGATGACGATGACTTGACAGCGGGTATCGGGCCGAGTGCCAATCAGTTGATCATGTTCTGCAGCCAACGTGCGCACTCTCCAAAGCACCTGCAGGTTGTCTTCACAAAACAATGTGTGTGCAGCCACAGACGGCATGCGAACGTGTGCACAGCTGTTTGTGGAGCACAGCCATTTGTGTGTGTGCCCACAGCCTCTCCAGCCACAGACGGCTGAAATGTGCATAAATAGCTAAAGTAGTTGATAAAACGTTTTGCCGCTATTGTTTCTGTATGACAATGTTGCTTTTCATCTCACACATGGACGAGTCACGTTCAGCTCGTCGGCTCTTTAGTTATTGATCCGATCAGATATCGTCAATGTTTGTGCAAGGTGTCAGACTTGGGACGTTGGACGATGTTGGACAACAATCAAACCAGAATGTTGAAGGTATTGGGAACTACGCAAACGATGGGGTACCGTCAAGACAGAAACAAAACGGAACACGGATGAATTGAGGTTGTTGTCAGGATTCGTTTGCATTTTTCAACAGTTTGA
Organism: Thalassophryne amazonica; assembly: GCF_902500255.1. Classification (NCBI taxonomy): domain Eukaryota; kingdom Metazoa; phylum Chordata; class Actinopteri; order Batrachoidiformes; family Batrachoididae; genus Thalassophryne; species Thalassophryne amazonica. The sequence continues at coordinate 70,334,722 of NC_047115.1, forward strand.
AAATTCTGACGAAGCGCCAGCTACAGAAACAAAGCTGGACGGTGGTTAAATGATGTCTCCGAAAGTCAACATAAGTCCAGATTTCTTGTTTTGTTTGGGCTTCGGTGTCCTTCGTTAGTGCCGTGTGACCGGGGCTTAAGACGCATGCAGTGACTTGGAAATATTCATGTCTTTCTATATATATATATATATATATATAAAATAATACACTTTATGAAATAGTGGTCTCAGAACGTCACATATTACTCAAAGATTACTCAAAGTAATCTTTTGAATAAAATGTGCACTAAAAGTTGAAAAGTAAATTTGTTACAACAAAAACAACATAAAAAACAATAATAATAAATGGCGCAATGCCCGTGGGAAGCCACAGGTTCTAGATTGGGTAGTGTTTATAAAATAGGTAGCTTTTATTTATTTATTTTTCAATTTTTTATTTTTATTTTTTTAGATTTTACAATATACATATAAAACAGAACAGATAAGAAAAAGAACAGAACAAGAGGTGTGTTTTATCCGTTTTACATTCAGTGTGACTTCAAGCATATGGCTCATACAAATTCTGGCCGTCCAGGTAGAATATAGGTTTGTCCATTTCACACAAATTCTGTCAAACCTGCCATTGAAAGTCTTTTATGGAAAGTGATGACATTCCATGATGAATACTGAATAGACAGTAGCATGCCAGTCATCAAGGTTTGGAGATAATAAATTCAGCCATTTCTTGGTTATACATTTTCGTGCTGCCAGACTCATATCCCAAACAAGCATTTTGTGCTCTTTATCTGTGTCAACAGAGTGTAATAGTCCAAGTAAACAGTTTGTCCAGCTTAAAGTTGCCTGAATATTTAATATTATTTCACTTCATGTTTGCACTAAAGTTCCAGAATGATTCCATGGCAGGGCATGACCAAAACAGATGATACTGTTTTACTCCTTGTGCACCACAATTCTCCAGCAAAAGGAAGAACATGAAATGTGAGAACTCTGTGCTAGGGTGATGAATATCTAATAAGACTCTTCCAAACAAAACTTCTCCATGCATTTGAACTAGTATTTTCCATTGGGAAGCAAAAATGTTTTAGCCAAATATTATCTACTATTACCTTTTTGGATACCCTGTCTCATTTCTGCTTAATACAATTTGTATTTTCCTTTTTTATCTCTTTCAGATCATCTTGAAATCAATTTAGAACCAGAGTCAGCTTCATATGTTTTGATAAGAATTGTTCAAAATGGTATCTCAAAAACATTCTTGCTCTTTATTGTAAAACCATTTATATAATGACGGATTTGTAAAAACCTGGCAAAAATCACTATTTTGCAAATGATGCCGTCTCACAATTGATTGAAAATTTGTTAATGTTCCATGATGGAAAAAAGTACAATATGCTGACAAGCCTTGGATTTGCCAAGTTTTAAATCTTGCATCTGTTTTACAGGGCACAAATCAGTGTCATAAGCCCAGCACAATATTTTTATCTCTTCCTGTAAGTTGTTTTTATTTATATATTTTAACCATAGTTTCAGTGAGACGTTAATCCAAGGATTTTCTTTTTGAATTTGATCCTTAAGTTTTTTATCTCCAAGATGTGCTTGCATTGGGCAATCTCCAGACATATTTATTTCAATTTCTTTCCATCTCACTTTAAATTCTGAGTTACACAAATACACCAAAGTTCTGAATTGGGCAGAAGTATAATAATCCTTCAAGCACAGTAAAGCCAGACACCTTTCTGTTTGATAACTGAGGGGTTTAAAATGCAATCTCAGCCTCTTTGCTTGTCAAATAAACTTGGAGATCATTTTGTCCCATTCTTTGAATTGTTTGTTTGTGATAATAATGGGAAGTGTTTGGAACAGATAGAAAAACCTGCATGTTTAATTTTTACAATTTCTATATGAGAATCAAAAGTCAATATGGTATTAAATCCATCTTCTAATGTCATTAGTAATCTGTTGGCACAATGGTTTAAAATAACTTCATATAGTTTTGATAAATCCTTTGGAATAGTTACTCCAAGGTATCTTATATTATCTAATTTCCAATTTAAATTTATCTGGGATTTCAATATCTGGCTAGGTACATAATTAAAACTTAGTAATTGTGTTTTAGTAATATCTAGTTTATAACCTGAAACAGAGCCAAAAGCATTTAAAAAAGTAATACGATGGAAAAAGGATGAGTCCGGGTTTGACAGGTATATTAAGATGTCATCCGCGAAGAGAGAAATCTTGTGTTCTTGTCCAAACAGTTGTACACCTGTGATATTTGCATTCTGAATAACTCCCTGACTTAAGGCCTCAATAAAAATAGCAAAGATAATGGGCTATCTCGGGCACCCTTGTCTGGGACCCTCTCTCCAAGTTGATTATTCAGAGAGGGCTCCATTTACCTTAATCCTGGCTTTTAAACATTTATATAATGCTTGAACAATTTTTACAAATAATTGATTGAAACCAAATTTTGCTAAAACGTTATACAAGAATTCCCAATTTACATGGTCAAATGCCTTTTTGGCATAAAATAGGTAGCTTTTAAATGAAAGTACAGGAAGTTAAAATGAGAAAGTTTTGTGAATAATTGTACATTTTTTTTATTTGGCACATTTAGTTGATGTCATGTTTACAACTAGCAAAGTTGAGATATTTCCTTTGTTCAGAGCTTGTCTGGTTACCAGGGACTGATTAATGGTCATATCAGTGTTCACTGTTGCTACTTAATATCCCTAATTTCTCCAAAAATATTAGTCCTCAACAATCAACTCTCCGATTTTCACAGCGTTCATCCTTCACCCAAAATACAAAAACATACCAATCCTTCAATTTTTCAATTCATTTTCATTTATATAGCACCAAATCACAACAGAATTGCCTCAAGGCGCTTCACACAAGGAAGGTCTAACCTTACTAACCCCCAGACCGGCAGTGGTAAGGAAAAACTCCCTCTGATGAAGAAACCTCAAGCAGACCAGACTCAAAGGGGTGACCCTCTGCTTGGGCCATTTTACTGACATAAATTAGAGAACAATTCACAAAATTAACATACAGGAAATGCTGTTGGTGCACAGGACAGGAGGGTTTTCAGCACAAATACCACACCCATCTCCGGATGGAGCTCCACCTTAAACAGAGAGAAAAAACAGAATCAGACATCAGAAATGGCAAATGTCAGTTCTCCCCTGTTCTCTGTGATTGAAGTTACAAATACGCATGCACATACACAGAGACCCCTTAGCTTTAATATAGAGATAATAATAACAACAACAACAATAGCAACCAGGAATTGCAGAATTTATCATATAGTTTAACTCAGGTAGAATGTTTAAAATCAGTTTGGGGTTATTTACATTTCAAATTTATTATATTATATCTTGCAAAACATCACTGTGCTAAAAGGATTTAGCACATCAGAATTTCAGGAAAGATTTTTACTGATTCATTATTAATGGGTCAAAAGAAAAAGGATTCCTCCTCCAAATTGAGTAAACAAAATCTAATGGGTTGTCTTTGCATGATTTAATAAGAAAGTAAAAAACAACAAATTCTTTCAGCTTCTCCCTTTTTCACTCGGGGTTACCACAGCAGACCCAATATGCATCTGCATATTGATTTGGCACGTTAACACCAGAGTCCTGTCCTGACACAACTCCACATTAAACAGAGGGCAGCCGGGGGGGAGGAACTGGGAACCTTCTGCTATGGAAACAGCTGCACTAATTGCTTGGTCACCACGCTGTGAAAAAAACAACTAATAATTAAAAAAATAAATAAAATGAAAAATATAGTATGTGTATGTTCCTGTGCCCATCAACTCAACTCAAAGTCACAGTAAATAAAATGTTTTTAAAAACTTATCAACTACAACCTGTTAAAAAAAGTTTAAAGTAACCACTAAAAAGAAAATAGTATTTTTAAAAATGAAAAAGTCACATTTGACTTTCTTTACGTGTAACCACTACATATTTACCATAATAGCTTTTTCTCTGTATTTAAGTGTTTGAACAGGCTGGTTTATGACATTAACTGTGCCTCATTCTTAAAGATGACAGATGTGTCCATTAAATTAGACATGCACACGTTTCCTTACTGAAGAAGAGTGTAGAAGACACTCCTGTGATGAAGAAGTGATGAAGAATAATGAAACATCTTGAAGACTAAGAAGGAAGTTACCACGGAAAAAAACTTATTGAAAAAGACAAAGAAGGCACTCATACACAGTTCAGTCACAGTTCCGCATGATCAAAACAACACATCTGTAGTTTCACTGATAATATATTCCAGCAGACTGTGAATGTAACAGTCACAGCAAGTTGTGAATGAAAACAGACTCAGGGTTGTGTACATTTAATTGTGTTTGGAAAGAAGTGTGCCACAAACAGAGAAACAGATATATGACTGATCAATGGGTCGCTCCATTAGTGACCTCATGCTGCTGACAGACACACACGAACAATGCAAAAATACACATAGCGCAAACTGGCGTGGGAGTCATGACTTGGTGCACACAAAGATACAGTGCATCTGCAAAGTATCCATAAAGTATTTGATTTTAGATTGCAGCGCTTCACTTTGTCCACAATTTGTTATGTTACAGCCTTATTCAAAAATGGAGCAATTCATTTCTCTCCCTCAAAATTCTCCACACAACACCCCATAATGACTATATATATATATATAAGTTCTGCGCAGTTTAGCCAGTTTATCTGGTACACCGTATAATTTTGGCTAACGGTAGAGAGTTGGACTCCATCGACGAATCGCAATAACGGCCACAGAGTTTTCCAAACCAGGAAAACTCCTGTGAAGTGACTGTGTGTGTGTGAACCAGTTTGCTGCAGCAGAGAGGGGTGTTCTGAGCTGTGGTGACTGACTCTCCCTGCTGTTCATGTAAGTTTGTGAGACGCCTGTTCTGTCACTGATATCGGTAAAGCCATTGTTTATTTATTTCAGCCGACACACTGGGGGAATTGAATTCAGAGCGGGAATGCCATCTAGTGTTCAAGAGATGAAACTTTAGCCGCTGACCTTAAATTGAATTAATTCTTTCACCAAAACATTAATTCTACGCTTGCATCTTAGATGTACCTTCCGCACAATAAATGATTTCAAAATGACATTATATCTGTTTTTATTTTTATGTCATTTTTATTTATTTATTTTGTTCAATTTACCTTTGCTAAGGGACCCATTCAGAAACACATTATAATTTTTACACTTAAGTTTATATCGCGATATATACTGTTACTGTTAAGGGATAAAATTATACCGCGATATGAATTTTAGGTCATACCGTGCAACTCTTATATATAGGATGTGTGTGTGTGTGTGTGTATACAGTGAGGAAAATAAGTATTTGAACACCCTGTGATTTTGCAAGTTCTCCCACTTACAAATCATGGAGGGGTCTGAATTTTTCATCTTAGGTGCATGTCCACTGTGACAGACATAATCCAAAAAAAAAAAAAAAAAAAATCCGGAAATCACAATGTATGATTTTTTAATAATTTATTAGTATGTTACTGCTGCAAATAAGTATTTGAACACCTGTGAAAATCAATGTTAATATTTGGTACAGTAGCCTTTGTTTGCAATTACAGAGGTCAAACATTTCCTGTAGTTTTTCACCAGGTTTGCACACACTGCAGCAGGGATTTTGGCCCACTCCTCCATACAGATCTTCTCTAGATCAGCCAGGTTACTGGGCTGTCGCTGAGAAACATGGAGTTTGAGCTCCCTGCAAAGATTTTCTATTTGGTTTAGGTCTGGAGACTAGCTAGGCCTCTCCAGAACCTTGATATGCTTCTTACGGAGCCACTCCTTGGTTATCCTGGCTGTGTGCTTCGGGTCACTGTCATGTTGGAAGACCCATCCACGACCCATCTTCAATGCTCTAAGTGAGGGAAGGAGACTGTTCCCCAAAATCTCGCAATCCATGGCCCCGGTCATCCTCCCTTAATACAGTGCAGTCGTCCTGTCCCATGTGCAGAAAAACACCCCCAAAGCATGATGCTTCCAACCCCCATACTTCACAGTAGGGACGGTGTTTTTGGGATGGTACTCCGCATTCTTCTTCCTCCAAACACAGCGAGTGGAATTAAGACCAAAAAGTTCTATTTTGGCTTCATAACTTTCTCCCATGACTCCTCTGGTTCATCCAAATGGTCATGGGCAAACTTAAGACGGGCCTGAACATGTGCTGATTTAAGCAGGGGAACCTTCCGTGCCATGCATGATTTTAACCTGTGACGTCTTAGTGTATTACCCACAGTAACCTTGGAAACAGTGGTGCCAGCTCTCTTCAGGTCATTGACCAGCTCCTCCCATGCAGTTCTGGGCTGATTCCTCACCTTTCTTAGGATCACTGATACGCCACAAGGTGGGATCTTGCATGGAGCCCCAGTCTGAGGGAGATTGACAGTCATGTTTAGCTTCTTACGTTTTCTAATAATTGCTCCAACAGTTGATCTTTTTTCACCAAGCTGCTTGGCAATTGCCCCGTAGCCCTTTCCAGCCTTGTGGAAGTCTACAATTTTGTCTCTGGTGTCTTTGGACAGCTCTTTGGTCTTAGCCATGTTAGTAGTTGGAGTCTTACTTATTGTATGGGGTGGACAGGTGTCTTTATGCAGCTAAAGACCTCAAATAGGTGCTTCTAATTTGGAATAATAAGTGGAGTGGAGGTGGACATTTTAGAGGCGGACTAACTGCTGATTGGCAGGTGTTCAAATACTTAGTTGCAGCAGTTACATGCAAATAAATTATGAAAAAAAAATCATACATTATGATTTCAGGATTTTTTTTTTATTTTTTTTTGGATTATGTCTCTCACAGTGGACATGCACCTAAGATGAAAATTTCAGACCCCGCCATGATTTCTAAGTGGGAGAACTTGCAAAATCGCAGGGTGTTCAAATACTTATTTTCCTCACTGTACATTAAAATCACCCAGACATGCTCATCTGGATCTCAGCTGCAGCCAGCTACATGTCATCCATCCATCTCCACTTTTGTTTAAATTAACTCTTGTTCCTGCCCAGTTCCTGCTGTTGGTGCCCCTATCATCAATATTTCATCTCTCCACATTACAAGCATCATGAACGTGGTTCCTTTTAAATTTTGTTCAAGATTCACCTGTTTGCTTTGGCTTTTAAATCACTGACATAGTGATCTTAATATTGCGCTATGATTCAAGTTTCTGTGCTTTCATAGCTGTTTCCTTGAACATTATTTTTAATATTGTATTGAGTCTGTAATTTTACAGCACTTTGGCGAAGGCATGATGTTTTAAATGTGGTTTATTAATCCATTTGACTTGAGTTTTTGCTCATGCTGCGGCAATTCCTAATTAATGACAACATAAGCTGAACAGAACAACAACGATAACAACAAAATTAAGAAATCACATGTACATAAGTATTCACAGCCTGGGCCATGAAGCTCAAAATTAAGCTCAGGTGCATCATGTTTCCACTGATCATCCTTCAAATGTTTCTACAGCTTAACTAGAGTCCACCTGGAGTAAATTCAGCTGATTGGACATGATTTGGAAAGGCACACACCTGTCTACATATACAGTCCCACAGTTGACAGTCAGAGCTCAAACCAAGCATGAAGTCACAGGAACTGTCTGTACACCTCTGAGAGAGGACTGTCTCGAGGCACAAATCTGGTAAAGGATACAGAAACATTTCTGCTGCTTTGAAGGTCCCAATGAGCACAGTGGCCTCCATCATCCTAAGTTGGAAGCTGGTCACCTGTCGAAACTGAGCAATCGGGGAGAAGGGCCTTAGTCACGGAGGTGACCAAGAACCCAATGGTCAATGTGTTAGAGCTACAGCATTCCTCTGTGAAATGGTAAATGGACTGCATTTATATAGCACTTTTCCATCTGTATCAGACGCTCAAAGCCCTTTACAATAATGCCTCACATTCACCCCGATGTCAGGGTGCTGCCATACAAGGCGCTCACTACACACCGGGAGCAATAGGGGATTAAAGGCCTTGCCTGCCTTAGTGATTTTCCAGTCAGGCTGGATTTGAACCCATGATCTTCTGGACTCAAGCCAACACCTTAACCACTAGACCATCAACTCCAAGTGAAGAAAGGAGAACCTTCCAGAAGGACAACCATCTCTGCAGCAATCCACCAATCAGGCCTATATGGTAGAGTGGCCAGACAGAAGCCACTCCTTAGTAAAAGGCACATGGCAGCCTGCCTGGAGTTTGCCATAAGGCACCTGAAAAACTCTTAGACCATGTGAAATAAAATCCTTTGGTCTAATGAGACAAAGATTGAACTGTTTGGTGTGAATGCCAGGTTTCATGCTTGGAGGAAACCAGGCACCATCCCTACAGTGAAGCATGTCCTGTTTGGGCAGGAACTGGAAGACAGGATTCAGGAAAGATGAATGCAGCACCTGTGACCTGGGTCCGGATAAGCGGTTGAAGATGAGTGAGCGATGAGTGAATACAGCAATGTACAGAGAAATCCTCAATGAAAACCTGCTCGAGAGCGCTCTTGACCTCAGACTGGAGCGATGGTTCATCTTTCAGCACAGCAATGACCCGAAGCACACAGCCAAGATATCAAAGGAATGACTTCAGGACAACTCTGTGAATGTCCTTGAGTGACCCAGCCAGAGCCCAGACCTGAATCCAATTGAACATCTCTGGAGAGATCTGAAATGGCTGTGTACCGACACTCCCCATCCAACCTGCTGGAGCTTGAGAGGTGCTGCAAAGATTTTTTTCATGTTGTCATTATGGGATGTTGTGAATAGAATTTTGAGGGGAAAAAGGAATTTATTTTAGAATAAGGCTGTAACAACAAAATGTGGAAAAAATAAGCAGCCTGAATACTTTCTAGATGCACTGTTTAAGCATGTTATGTGTCGACGCGGGTTGAGGAGCGGACCTGCGTCTGACGGAACCCAGCGCTAAAATAACCAGAAAGCGGTTCCAATAACAAAACAATTTATTCTTTCCACCCTCTGGTGCATAACAAAGTGAATGAACAAAAAATGCGTCAGTCTGGTGGAGTGAAGACTGGCACGCTCTCCAGCGCCTAAAAGGATGGAAGCCCGGCGCTTCTGGACTCACTTTTACCGCCAAACACCCCCCAGGGGGACACGACAAACCGACTCTCTGCGAAGGATAGAAGAGGTGAGGTAAGTCAGCAGTTACAAGCAATATCCTTCAAAAGGTACACACTATCAGCAACACATTCAGGTCTGTATTTAAGCTTTATGTAAATGAGCAGCTTCTCACAACAGGTGGAGGATCAGTTGTCCGCACGCCACGGCAGTGAGAAGCGAGCTGCATAATTCTCATCACAATTCAAAAATACCAAGTTACTATCAACAATTAGTCAAACGATTAATCACCTCTGATGTGTGCTGACAGCATGTGTCCCTCACCCTTCTTCCTTCACAGGCACGATGTGTCAAACCCAAGCGCGGTCCTCAGCGTCTCACAAACGAACATCACAAGGTCGAGTTCCCGGCAATTCTGCTTGAATGCAGAACGCCATCTAATTATCTGCTTCAGCTGAAAGTCTTTAAGGTTGCATGTGAGCACCATCCACAGGTGCTGCACATAACGTTGATGAGGGTGAAGGACTCTTCAGCCAGCACCTTCTCCACAGACAAATCAGTTTCATACCACCTGGAGAGCAAAGAAAAGAAAAGAACACCAAAATGTCCAGCCACACCCCCCAACACACAACAAAGCAACTGCATTTGAATTATATCGATTCTGAACTTCAAAAATATATTTTATATTGTAACAAAAGTTAATAATGGCAATATCATGAGTATGGAATTTTCCCCCACCCCTGCAATCAGCCATAACCAAAAAATTACATGAATTGCAAAACTTCCAACTTTAAATTCTTAAAATAGAACTACCAATATTTTATATAATATAATAATACTTTATATGTAATAATTTACCCAAATCGGCAGTATGGGTAAGTCAGCCACTCAGGAAAATTGCTTGTATTTCAAAATACAGTATCAAAACACAAAAGACATGCTTCAGTGACTATCTCCTAATTGACCTACCAAAGTGATCAAACCAAATGAACACAACAGTACAAATTACAGGTAGGGTAACCTTGGCATATATTATATATTAATTATATGCCTTTGAAAAACAAAACAAAAAATAAAACTTTCATGAAATCTGAGTCCTGTTTGTGTTTTTCAGTGTTCACTACCAGTTCAACCTGCCTTCTCCCGTATTTTAGCATTAAACAGGACTGTGTTTGCTGCTTCTGACTTTTACAACATGCCTTTAATAAGGTCCCATCATGCACCACCTCACACGTGCAGACACACTGAAGAACTAAATGGTGATGTGGAAAATACTAACCTATGCATAAACAAGTGCCTTAAGAGATGTGCATTAACAGATATTACACCACTACAGCTCATGCTGTGACATGGTTGGCTTTCCTTCTTTCTATGCAGCCGGGGCACTGAAAACAACAATTATGAAAACAGCTTTAAACTAATAAATTTCCAAATTAATACCCCGTAAACTGTTATTACTGACAACTGGCATCCATAAAAAAAATAGAAAGTGCTGAAAATCACTATTGTATTCAATACATTTCATGAACAATATTTAAAAAGACTTCACTTATACAAAATGTATTAACATTATAATTTCTGACAGTTACACTCTCATTGCCTTTCAATGGAGTTAATACGTAAATAGTCCCAATCCAAATTAAACCAGAAAACCAGGAAAATTCACTGCATTAATTTTGACATTTTGATTTTTTTAACTTGCTAAAAATTCATTGTGAATTTAGACATCAACTTTCCAATTAAGTGTGTTAAGAAAATAAGCACACATCAGTTCCTTAGACTACAAAGATTTAACATGCAGTTTCTTTTCCAACATGACTGGAGCATGTTACAGCACACACATTATGTATACAGACAACAAAATGATAAATTAGTATGAATGTACCACTGTGCAGTTATTCTCTTTCCACTGCATGTCTAAACGTCCGTTTGCCTCCCTCAGTCTGGGAATTGATTTGCGACTTGACTACTGAGTTGTGCTAGCAACTTGACAGCGACTTTGTCCCACCTCTGGGATTCCATTTTCAAATGTTATGTCAAGTTGCGGTGATGGCCCATATTAATCTCAATGAACTACTCAACAGAACTCACCTGGGAACAATACAGGGAGAAACTGTGTTCCACCCTTATCTCGCAAAAATATCCATCTATCTGCAGCAGCCAATGAACATCCATTGACCCTGCTCCCATTGCTCAGGACTTCAGCAATGAAAAACCATCAGTTCTGAATCATGCATTGAGAAATACACCCATGTGCCTATCAGCATCACAGCTGATGCTCATGGTGCACCATATCAGTTTAGACAGCTCGTTATATTGTCATCGCAGGTTATACAATGAAACTTTGTTTGGTCAATCCAGTTTGCAGCATTAAAAAAAATAAAACAAATAAAATAAATATAAAATATAACAATAATGTCTTGGACAGTACATTTTTTAAATAAACTTTGCTTTATTTTATATGGACTTTATATTTCTTGACACTTTTATATTTCTCAGTTATGCATTGCAGCAGATCCACTGAATATTACATTTGACTAGCGCGTTGCCCGTGGGGATCCATGGCTCTAGACTGGGTAGTGTTTATAAATAGGTAGCTGACATTTTCAAGGGTGGTAATAAATTATGCGTAGTGTCATCATGATTTTAACTGGAAGTGACAGGAAATTAAAATGAGAAAGTGTGTGTACAGTAAAACTTGCATATTTAGCAGAATTTGTCCGTTATAATGAAAGTCCGCTACATGTATAAAATGGACAAAAATCCGTTACATTATGTTACGGATTAGTTACAGTCAGGAGGGCACCAAACGTCTATGGCGAATCCCCAGCACCAATTAGGCTTACGATTTCCTTGATCAAATGCCTGACTTGATCGGGACCTGCCTCATTTAATGACCGGGTCAAAACTTTTGTCTGAAAAAAATATAGTTCTGCGTTAAATAGCACAGGGCATTATGGGCATTAAAAAGGATACCATTTTGTCGAGTCACTCTTTTTTCTGAGTCCGCTGTGGAGTGGTACCTTAAAATCATAAAGCCTGATGTATGCTTCTACAACTCCGTAACTCTGTGGCCACGCAATAACGTCAATGTGCGAGTGACCCTTTCAAAGTTCTCTGTTGCGTTGATGGGTGTCTTATTGCACATAGGAACAGTAGCTTTTTCTGGATTAATTTGTCCCTCAACAAGCCCCACTTCTTTATACAATCATCAACCTCTAAGACAAAGGTTACAGTACGTTCAATTTCCCTCCATGAATTGTGGGTAACATTATAAATACACCCACATCTACATATCTTTAACACCAAAGAGATTTAAATATATCTATGCATATACACATGCATACATACCTACATAATAAACATATTTACATATACACTACTCATAAATTTTTTTTCCCTTTCCATTTTCATGTTTCCTTTTTGTGAATATTACAAATAAAATAAATAAAGGTAATGAATAGTAAATTAAATAAAATATTTCCTAATGTTTATACCCTGTCTCTATACACATACTACAACCCCAATTCCATTGAAGTTGGGAACATTGTGTGAAATGTAAATAAAAACAGAATACAATGATTTGCAAAATCCTCTTCAGCCTATATTCAATTGAATACCCCACACAGACAGAATTTAATGTCCAAACTGATACACGTTACTGTTTTTGTGCAAATATTTGCTCATTTTGAAATGGATGCCTGCAACACATTTAAAAAAAAAAGCTGGACGTGGTATGTTTACCACTATGTTACAATCACCTTTCCTTCTACAAACACTCAATAAGCATTGGGAACCTGAAGGACAACTACTTGTTGAAGCTTGTAGTGGAATTCTTTCCCATTTCTTGCTTGATGTACAACTTTAGTTGTTCAACAGTCCAGGGTCTTCGTTGTCGTATTTTTCATTTCATAATGCACCACACATTTCATGGGCGACAGGTCTGGACTGCAGGCAGACCAGTCTAGTACCTGCCACACTTTACTACAAAGCCACGCTGTTGTAACGTGAAAAATGTGGCCTTGGCATTGTCTTGCTGAAATAAGCAGGGACGTTCCTGAAAAAGACGTTGCTTGGATGGCAGCATGTGTTGCTCTAAAACCTGGATGTACCTTTCAGCATTGATGGTGCCATCACAGATATGTAAGTTGCCCATGCCATGGGCACTAACACACCCCTATACCATCACAGATGCTGGCTTTTGAACTTTGCGCTGGTAACAATCTGGATGGTCTTTTGCCCGGAGGACACGACATCCATGATTTCCAAAAACAATTTGAAATGTGGACTCATCAGACCACAGCACACTTTTCCACTTTGCGTCTGTCCATTTCAAATGAGTTCGGGCCCAGAGAAGGCGGCAGTGTTTCTGGATGTTGTTGATGTATGGCTTTCGCTTTACATGGTAGAGATTTAACTTGCACTTGTAGATGTAGCGACAAACTGTGTTAACTGACAATGCTTTTCTGAAGTGTTCCTGAGCCGACGCGGTAACCTCCTTTACACAATGATGTCGGTTTTTAATGCAGTTTTGCCTGAGGGATCGAAGGTCACGGGCATTCAATGTTGGTTTTCGGTCTTGCTGCTTACGTGTAGAAAGTTCTCTAGATTCTCTGAATTTTCTGATTATATTATGGACTGTAGATGATGGAATCCCTAAATTCCCTGCAACTGAGAGTTGAGAAACATTGTTCTTAAACTGTTGGACTATTTTTTCACGCAGTTGTTCACAAAGTGGTGATCCTTGCCCCATCTTTACTTGTGAATGGCTGAGCCTTTTGGGGATGCTCCTTTTATATCCAATAATGACACAATTAGTGTCCTTAGTTCCCAAACACTTTTTATCTGTAGCTCTCTCCACATTGGCACCATCTATCATGATTCCTAAATCACCATTCCCCTTATGATTTCCAAACAGTATAAACTTTGTCTTATACAATAAATAAATAAATAAATAAAATAAACCGCAGGGCTCTTAATTAAGGAAATACGGTCCCACTTTCCTCAATTCAGCGAGTGTCAGTGCTGAACTTCATTTCATACCTCTGTTACTGGATTAAAAAGAGTAAGATAAATAAAATAAATGTAAAATGTTACTGTGCACATCCAGACTGCTCCGTCCGGTACATGTGAGGAGTGTTTAATGGAAATGCATTATGATGGGATGGGACATTTTGTCCGATGTGAGTGAAAATCCGTTATACAAATTCTAGTATATACGGTGTTTATTACATTGAAAATCATACAAACACAGTGAGACTTGTATGAGTATCCGGTTTATATGATGACAGTTTAGGTGGGTTTTACTGTAATTGTATTTATTATTTGGCACATTTAGTTGATGTCATATTTTACAATTGGCAAGGTCGAAATATTTCCTTTGTACAGAGCTTGTCTGGTTACCAGGGACTGATTAATGGTGATATCACCTTCCATTATTCACTGTTGTTACCTAATATCCCTAATTAGTCCAAAAAAAATTTCTCCTATCAACTTTCCGTTTTTGCAGCATTCATCTGTGACCCAAAATACATAAACATACCATACGGCAAATGTCAGCTCTCCCTAGTTTCTCCAAATGTCAGCTCTCCCCAGTTTCTCCTTGATCAAAGTTACACACACGCACAAACGTACACAGAGGTGACTGATGAAAGTTTTGTTGCCTGCAGACTTTGAAAGGAACATCCCACAGCAGATCGCCCTCTGTGCCCTTGACCTAATGCCGCTCCAGTCTCACTGCCAGAATGCCTCAGTGGAATCCAGGGCGAACTATGGCAACTGACCCATTGGCATGGCGTGTCCGTGGCACAGGGGAGGCTCCACTTAACAGGGCCGACACTTTAAACATGAACGGCTGGGCTGTTAAACGGTGCGTAGTGAAGCATATTCTTCCATACACACATGCGCGCACAGACACAAAAGGGCTTAACAAAACACACATAAAACACACACCGTCTGCTCTGCTGAAATGTGGAAATACACAAACACACAGCCAGTTATAACAATACTGAGTCCAGGCTGCTCTGGGTGTCAATGACAACATGACCAGCGCAGGCCTCCAGGTTTGTTCAGCCTCAGTTTATGAGTAAAATAAAAACAAACAAACAAAAAAATTCTAACTTTAAACAGCAAACACAATATTTACCCTCAAAGTCTTAGATGAGTGCAAAACCTCTTGTGTGTGCAGATTAGCCGACAAGTCACTGAGTGAGAGAGTGGGCGTGCAAGCAAATCAGTTCTCTGGCAGCACGTTTGGCGTGTCCCTCTGCTGCCAATTACTCTATCACGCAACACTCTGCGAGCTGGATTTGAACATTTAATCAATGTGTAGTAATTGTCATCATGGTTCAGTGAAATCTGAACCAGCAAAAACAAGTGTAGGACAGCTTCAGTTATTCCAGCGAGATCCTTCAGTTCCAGATTCATTTGCTAAATGTGTGTCTCACACACACATGCACATAAAGAAGTGTGGAGCACAGGAAATTGCACAGAGCCATGATGTAGAGAGACATATGAGTCGTGTATTGTCTTTGTGTGCGGTCTCACCTTAGCCAGACACTGGGGGTGTGTCTCATGAAGAGCCAGGCTCATCAGGTTAGTCAGGATGGTCTCATCAAGCCATGCAGGTCTCATCTTTATCTCATCTTCTTCCTGCTGCTCCAGCCTCCTCAGAAGTTTCTCCAGTGTGAGTTCCCTCACTTCATACTGGGGACACAGCAGTAGGCACTTCAGCAGCTGTGTCGTGAACTGAGGGCCACACCAGAGCTCAGGGATCTCCACACTGGCACTGAAAGCCACCTGAGCCAGGCTGAGCAGGTACTGGGTGCTCCCGGGTCCAACAACAGTGACAGATCTGTTGGGGGTGACCAGATCCGAGTCCATCAGGACTGCCAAGCCCTCACGACGAAGCTCAGCAACATCCACATCTGAGGAAAACAATGTTT
This sequence comes from Thalassophryne amazonica, assembly GCF_902500255.1. NCBI lineage: Eukaryota > Metazoa > Chordata > Actinopteri > Batrachoidiformes > Batrachoididae > Thalassophryne > Thalassophryne amazonica. Next base: position 70,350,758 of record NC_047115.1, read on the forward strand.
TTCTTAGATGACAACTGTGAGTAGTCAGTTCTTATACACTACTGTGAAAAGGCTTTTACACATTTTAATTCATTTATGACCAAAAAAAGAATTCGGGCTTATTTGTATTAAAATTACTAAAATTCTGCCTTTGAAACTCACAGTGAACAAAAAATAAACATGACAATATATGAACAATTCTAAATCCATGAATATGTCTTGAACTTCATTTATATCAATCATTCAGAAATACACATAGTGTTGTACTGTGTGGTAAATCTGTGACAAGGAGGCTGTTCTCAAAAACCGAGTGACTCTGCAAGAAGGAGAGTAGTGAGGGAAGTCACCAAGACACTGACATTCTGAGAGAATTATAAGCTTGTGGAGCTGTAGCTTTTCAATCAAGGAAACTGATCAAATTTAGGCTCAGGTCCACCAAGTGTACCCTTTGGGAAATTGTAGATGATATTTCACATCTTTTAAAGAAAATCACTCCCTGTGCCAGTCCAATGAGAAGTTGTGTAAATGGTGGAACAACAGATAAAAGTTGTACTGTGCTAACTTCTTCCAGCTACAAAAGCCTATACGTAACTCCTTCAGGAATGTATGTCTTGGTGGCTTTCCTCACTCGTCTCCTTCTATCTCAGTATATGAGAACTGCCTAATCTATTCCAGACAGATTTACAACACAGTACTGGCACAGCATTGTTTGAGGAGGATTACAGTATCTTAATGATTTATGTAAATGAAGTCCAAGACATATTCAGTCACTTCATTCTTCACTTGAGAGGAGTCAGACCATAATGTTCAGTTCAGTAAAGGTACCAAACCTTTCCTTCTTGATTAGTTATTGGTGTTCTGTGCAGATCAGACGATCCACTGTACAAGTGCAGGTCTGAGACTCAAACAACCAACAGACTGTCGTGTGTGTGTTCACCACAAGTGCAGAAGGTTTAATTCAGCTTTCTTACAGCCCCAAGTAGCTTTAACACAAAGTCTCACGGCTTCAGTTGCTGAAGATGATCTTTCAAGAGACAAAACACTTGTATTTCTACAGCATGTTCCGTTACTGAATGAGTCAACTCAATGTGTTTCACATTCAAAAAAACAAGAGGAATTTTCTGACATTAATTCTAAAGTGTACGATGACTGTTTGTCTTTGGTACTAGCTGTCTTCTAAGGATCCTTGGGTACCACTGGAATGACTTTGTATCACACGAGGGGTTACTAAGAGAGAACATGATGAGGAGTCACATGCATTGTGAGAGAGCATCAGCTATTAGCCATGTGACCCGTTTCTCTGTGTATGATCCAGCACGTAGGTGCCTGAGTGTTGGCGACCTGAGTATTTGGATAAGGCCAAGGCGACGCCCACATTTCACTTGGCTGGGTGGTTGCCGTCCAGGGCCCAAAGCAGTTCTGTGGTTTTGTGGATACGGTAAAGCACAGCCCCAGTGCATGCTCCTAGAGTTGACTGACCAATGTGTGTAATGTATAAATGTCAGGACTCAGACTCTGACTGCTGTGTTCTGGATGTGTTGGTGACTTAATTGTTTTGGTACACATTATCTGAACCGCTACTGAAAAGCATGGATCAGTTTATCAAAGTCAGGCTTAGGTGGAAAAATCCTTGTGACAGAAACCTGTCCTGGATGTGCTGCTTCAGCCTCTCAAAGTTCAGATAAGAAGTTACAAGGATGCCAGTTGCATCACTATATTTAAAGGCGGCGACCAGAGGATTCACGTTTATTGCACTTAAAATGGTGAAATAAATGGACTGCATTTATATACCGTTTTTCCATCTGCATCAGACGCTCAAAGCACTTTACAATAATGCCTCACATTCACCCCGATGTGAGGGTGCTGCCATACAAGGTGCTCACTACACACCGGGAGCAGTAGGGGATTAAAGACCTTGGCTAAGGGCCCTTAGTGATTTTCTAGTCAGGCTGGGATTTAAACCGTGGATCTTCTGGTCTCAAGCCCAATGCCTTAACCACTAGACCATCACCTCCCCTAAAACCATAAAACTGCCAGCTATTATAGTAAACATCTAACAAAAAAATTCTGATGTGATATTTTGCTGTGCAAATGTGCTGGAGCCCCTCTGTGTGTGTGTGTGTGTGTGAGACTGCACTCCAGCGTAGGAATTTCACGGCTGCCATTGCCCCTCTTTAACACAGACATCTGCGCTTTAAACTGTGCTGCTAAGGGGTGGTTTATCCAGCGTGACTGTAGCGCAAAGCACTCTGGAATCTTTGAAGCGCTCATTAAAGCTTTTAATCAAGCGACTCTTGCAGGCTGACTTCAAAAGAAGAAGCCATCTAACACTAACACTAAGCTACAATACCTAGTTATTGATTGATAACATAAGATATAGTTGTGGTCAAAGTTTACATAAATATAAAGTCATCATGGGCATGAATGCCATGGTAATGTCGGGCTTTTAATGATGTCTTTGAACTGTTATTTTGCCTGTGTGGAATGATTGTTGGGCATATATCATGACTGACTTTATAAACAAGAATTGAGGGCACAAGTTTGAATTCATTTAGGATCTTCTCAAATTCACACACGGTCATAATTATAAATACAGGCTCAAATATACACATACCTTCACTTAAATCCTTTAACAAGTGGTGCTGATGGTTCTAAAATGTATTTTTATGTAAAAAGGCCCAGGTCTATTAACTGCTCGTAAATGATCATGAAAGGTGGTTTCTCTTTGCCAGCATTACCGGGATGCATTTGACAGCACTCACTGGAGTGAGCAGTACTCAGAACAATGGGAAAGTCCAAGAAACCAAGTAAAGATCTAAAAATAATTGGACATTTACACAAGTTGTGAAGGTCTCTTGGAGCCATTTCTAAACAACTACAGATTCCAAGATAATCAGTTTAAACAACTGTATGGAAGTACACGTTAGTCAGATGTGTCACAAAATTTGTTACTATGTTGAAGAACACACAAATCACCAAGGCTCAGGCCTGCCATGAACTGGAAAGTGCTGGAATACCAGCATCACTGTCCACAGTGAAGCAAGTGTTACTTCAGCATGGACTGAGAGGGTGCCGACCAAGAAAGAAAACCCTGCTCCAAAACTGACACCTTCAAGCTATACTGAAATGCACAGTTGCCCATGTGAGCAAGCCAAATGCCTTCTAGTGAAATGTTTTAAGGTCAGATGAGGCAATTATTAACCTATTTGACCACATGAATGTATATATTTGAGCCTGTAATTTTGTCCCTGTTTGGATTCAAGAAGAGCCAAAATAATTTCAAATTTGTGCATCCAATTCTTTTTTTTTTCCAGAGTCATTAATGATGCATGCTGTGCAATCATTCCATCCTGGTAAAAGAACAGTTCAAAGAAATCATTAAAAGCCCAAAATTTCCATGACATTCATGCCCATAATGCATGTCTGTAACCAACTGTAATAAGGTAATGTCAGGTAATCCACTGTGTTATCAAACATCTGTGCTTTAAACTGTGCTCCTAACCGGACAACACCTGTTGATGCTGCTGGACAACTTCGTCAAACAGTGACTTTTAAAATGTTTCCATGATTAAACTATGTTAACCTAACAGAGTAAAGGCCCGCTGACACTTGCACGACTTTGATGCATGCACTTGTACGCTCATCGCCGTGATGATCCCACCCACTGTGTTCCCAGCTGGAAGCTGTGCTTTGTTCCACCGGCTGCCACGTGCTGTGCGCTGGAGGCTGCGTATATAAAATAATTATTTTGTGGCAGATTAATCATTTTCTTTTTGAGTTAGCTGTTGAAAACAGCTCTAATTGCTTCCTGAATCACAGAGGACTGCTCAAGCAGCAGCTGTTCGAGCGCGTGTGCTGAACGAGACGGAGAGAGCATTTGGAGCCATCTAAAAAGGTAATTATTTATCATGTTTATATTGTCATGGCTTGATAAAACAGTTGCATGTTCGTTCCTTCTTGTGTGCAGTTGTAAAAGTACGTTTATGATAGATTTAACATCTCATTATAATCTGCACTCTGATATGGTGTGGTGATGCAGTCACTCGCTCTGTTCACTTCTTTACTTTTTAATACAACAAACAACTGTTTAATACAACAAAAAACACACTCAAAATGCACCAGAAGCAAATTAAAGTACCCTCTTTTTCCTCATTTTTTTGGTTTGGCCTCCAGACCCCCCCAAATTTGCCTTCCACCACCTACTCATTTCAAAATTGCCACCTACTGTATAACCTAATTTGCAACAAATTTGTAACACCTTGAGAGCTCAAAATATAGTGCAGTGCTAAAATGTCTTCTTTATAATTTACAGTTGTTTAATTGGCATCCCAGTGCAAACTATATATATGTGTGTGTGTGTGTGTGTGTCTGCAATTAATTATACATTTATATTACATTAATTATTAAGATCCTATTGTCTTATTTAATTTGTACATGTTCAATCAAGCCCTCTATTGTGTCATATGATAATTTCACAAGGGCCACAATGGAAATAAGCATTTATGCTTTATTGTGTTATCCGTGTATTACTGATATATCACCTCGTATGTTTATATTGATGGTTGCAGAATAAACTCAATCAATAAAACAATATTTTATTGACATTTTAATGGTGTCTGCAGGAGGACGTGCCTGTGCGTGCATACATGAGCTTTTGAAAAGAGCAGAAGTTACCTTTGGCCACGTGTGATAAGCGTGCACACTGATGTCTGCGAGATGTCTTGTAAATCACAGCAAAGGTGTTAGCAGGTTACAACAACAGCGTATTCAATTTTAGAAGTGTTTATTTCTCACTAGCTTTTACAAAATATATGAGAAACATGTTAGATTTACTCAGAAGCACAGCAGTTTAGGAGCAGATTCTGCCATGTTGAATTAGCCAGAAAGAGACCAGCCAGTGATGTCATGGTGCCTCTGATTGGCTGTCACCCCCCCAAAAAAACAGATTTGCATGATTCATAGTATAAAATAGGAAAAAGAATGTGATTTTTTTGACCTCTTAAAATAGGTCAAGGGTTAGCCATCTTTGACCTTGTGAAGGTCTGTGTCCCAAGAATCCTCCCTTTGAATTTGAAGACTAAAGGCAGTAATAGCACTGGACTTATGCTAAGCACAGACGGACGGACAGCATGGACGGACATTCGGATGAAAAGCCTCGATACCGATGGTCATATTTTGATGGCTTCGGGTAAAAATAACGTGAGAAAATAAATGTTGGCTGTTGGAAATTAATGTGTTTATGTGCCTAGCCCTACATTAATGCTTTAAACCTCCTCTGCTCTATAAAAAATGAAAGAAAGCCTGAGAATATTAACAGACAGGAATCAACAATGTTACAAACACGGTGATTGTCCATAATTAACACAGAGGGGTGTTCAGTTTGTTAGTTGGGGGTTAATATTCCAAGCACCAGCACTGCAAAAAACACATTTCAGTCCCAAATGTTTTTGTTTTTTGGCTTCACTTAAGTTATGTTATTTTTACAACTTTTGTGATTTGTTCTGTTGACAAACTGAAACTTGACAAGACATCCAGCAGCTGTACAATGAATTTCTGTGTAACAGTTTTCCATGAAATTATATTATAATTAAATTTTTGCCTCATTTTGATTTTACTTTACCAGAGTATACCTCTTTAAATAATCAGGATCTGATATAAATTCTTCCGACATCTTCAGACATCTCTGCATGTTAACCAAACAAACATCATCCCCTTTGTGCAGTCAACCCATGGGGACAACACACAGGACTGATGAAGAAGCCAGTGTACTCTTTTACTTTCTATTTTGGCTTTTATAGGAAAGGCTGCGTCAGTGTCTGTTTGGAAATGCCCGCGGCTGTGCCAAATGCGCCACCTGTGAATATCCACTCTTGGGAAGTGATAGACACAAACACACACTAGCACACACACAACCTACATGCACCTCCTCTGAAACATAAGTATAATCCAGAGGCAGGGTAACTCAGTGCTATTCTAAAGCTGTGCTCCTCCCTAAAGTATTGCTCCAGGACTGCACACAGGCCCTGCTTTGACAGCCAACTCAATTATTTTAATGTACACCCACACACACAAAGTTTATGAAACCCCATGCAACTCAATCTGTCCCTGCTGCGGCACTCAAAACGTGGCCTTACAAAAGTGCGGGAAACGCTACATTCCTCCAGAGATGGGCTGGGATACCGTGGAGACAGGCCAGGTTACTATGGAACCTGATCCTCAAAGTGGGTCTGGGGCTAAATAAGCATAGCTTAATAGTTATAATGGCACTAAGGGCACAGTAATGACACCAACGATGAAGAGAGGAGTAAGATGGCTCAACGAGAAAGGGAGCGTGTCAAAGACAAATCCCCTGTCGTAAACATCAGATCCTTCATTACATTTATGGAAAACAACAGACACCGTAGAGACGAACAATGTAGACATAAAACTATGTCACAAAATTTTGTGATACTTTTGTGAAAATTATATAAATGTCAATATGAAAATAGCTCCATTTGTTACTAGCACTTTGGCTAGAAGTTACACCAGCGTACAGTCCTGAGAGGCTTACAAACACAAAATCTAAAAACAAAAACTTAATCATAATTAAATAAGAATTTATATTCTTATTCTAAATTTATAAATTTACATTCCCACATAAAATTACAAGGAAAAGTGAGTGCCAATACTCTCAAAATGCAACAGCCTCTGTCAGTTAGTTTCAGTGTTTACTTTGTCTATTGTAATACAACTGGTGAAAGTGGGGACAATTTTCTTCTGAGTTACAGGAGTTTGCTACAGCTAACTGTATTATTAGCTGTATGAATGTATATTTGCATTTAGCATTGAGGTTTACCCAGTTCTTACTGGCCTATCCAATAACAATCAGCTCATTAGCTTCTGCCTACTGCAGGGGAGTTTGCATTCTAAAAAAAACAACTCACTGATTAAACTTTGTAAAGGCTCATTCAAATGTGATGCTACTGTTCTGATTCATATCGGATTTTCACAAAAATGTACACATAGCCACTTTTAAAGTGATGGTATTTATTCAAAGTGTTTACGGAGGGTTCGATAGGCATTCCTATGCAGGCTATTTGAATGGAAACCCCCCCATGTCTGATCATAAACAGCTTTTCTCTGCCCACAGCTGTCTTTACTTAAACTTGTCTTTCTGTCTCTATTGTGCAACCCTACAGGCAGATTGTGCCCAGAATCCTTTCTGCTGTGAATACAACTCAATACTTCAGGAATCTTTGAAACATGGACTGACTGAGTTAATTACAAAGCCTCCAGATTGGCCAAGTTTGTGTTATTAATAAGAAAAGCTGGCATGGGTGCTGCTCTCGGTGTGCCAGTGTGTTCAACAAAAGGCTATTTGGGCCAAAGGTCAATGCGTGCAAACAACTGACATTTAAAATTCTTTGTACTATAACAAATATACAAAATATGATAGAAAAACAACTATCAGACTGTGTGCGTGCACACAATCAGATTAATGAGTAAGTAGGAAATTCCGGTGGCTTAGTGGTTAGCGCTGCGGCCTCACAGCGAGAAGGTTTGCTTCCAAAATGGTCCTTTCAGTGTGGCATTTGCATCTTCTCCCCGTGTTTCTGTGGGTTCCCTCTGGGTGCTCCAGCTTCCTCCCACTTGCAAGTTGCAGACATGCACGTTAGTTGGATTGGTGAGCCTAAATTGACCATAGGTGTGAATGAGAGTGTGAAGGAGTTTGTCTGTCTATATGTGTCGGCCCTCTGTCCACAGTGTATCCTGCCTCTCGCCCAGTGACTGCTGGGATAGGCTCCAGCCCCCTCGTGACCCTAAACTGGAATAAGTGGAATCAAAAACTGGATGGATGGATGTTGCAAGAAATCATTTTCCCTATTAGCAGTTTGACTTTGTTTCATAGATGAGAAACATGCCAAACTTTTTTAAGGGCCACATAAAACAACAACAATGTGGAAACTGTGTTGATATATTTCTGATCAGTGTTTTTTTTTTCTCTTGTCACTTCTCACACTGCTGCTTATCAGCAAAATATCAGTTTCGGTCACAGGTTCACCACTCGAACTTTCAAGCTATGACTGAATGACGCACACCAAAGCTTATGCAAACACATACAAATGATAAACATAGAAAAAAACAAAGTCAAATTATTACACAGTAAGCAACGCTTTACCATGAATTGACAACATCAGTGGGTTATATGTTCTAACCTGTGTAAAAGTTTGAATGTGAGGAGGAGGAAAAAAAGTCAAGATTTCAAATGTTTAAGCAAATTTTAACCACGTGTTTTAAATAAACATGAGTCAACCTTACAGATGATGAGAATTTAATCAAGTCTGAATGGAGGGAGGGAGGGAGGTCAGCACGCTGGGGAAGACTTCAGAATCCAAAGTGAAGTGGACCGGAATCCTTCTGTCCCACCTAAGCATGACTGCACGCAATTTAAGAAGGTTCCCCGGGTAAGCACGTGTGGAGTTGCCACATATACTGCACACCGTAACAGTGTTTAAGAATGTAGAGTATGTGTGCTGGACACAAAAAGTGCTTTAACAGACGGACGTGAAGCTGCAAAAACCTTTTCAGCTCATCACTGCTTCTCCAACTGTGACTGCAGCTCACTCAGAACTGACTGTTTCAGGCTTTGCAACAATCACGTGTGCCGACATGTAAGCGCCCAGCTGGATTTCACATCAACTTCCACTATCGCTCACCACGCAGAAAAACAAACCCAGACAGCGTGCGTGTGTGTGTGTCTGACAGTGTGACGCAGTCGACGTTCTCATGTTGATGGAGCTCCACAATTAGGGCTCCTCCCTCCACTTACTCTAAAAGTGCATTTCACTGTGGCTCATTGTCCTTAAAGGCACGAAGTGATGTAAATAATATGAAGCTAGAAGATGGCAAATTTTTTAAATTAAGTTACAGCAGCTGGTAAATTCTTACTGTTATGACCACAAAAAAGTCAACAAAGATTTTCTAAATTCTGTTCTTTGATCTCAAAGGAAAAACAGACATAAACAACATGCTTTAAATTAAATAAAAATATAGAACACAGAACAAAAGCATGCATAAAAGTACTCACGTCCTTTAATATAACACAACTACATTGTCATATTTACGCCAATTCCAATGAAGTTTGGACGTTGTGTAAAATGTAAATAAACACTGAATACAATGATTTGCAAATCCTCTGCAACCAATATTCAATTGAATACACCACAAAGACAAGATATTTAATTTTCAAACTGATAAACTTTATTGTTTTTGTGCAAATATTTGCTCATTTTGAAATGGATGCCTGCAACATGTTTCAAAAAAGTTGGGACGGGGCAAAAAAGACTGGAAAAGTTGATAAATGCTTAAATAACACCTAATTGGAAACAGGTGAGTGTCATGATTGGATATAAAAGGAGCATCCCGCAAAAGGCTCAGCCATTCACAAGCAAAGATGGCGCTAGGATCACCACTTTGTGAACAGCTGTGTAGTCCAACAGTTTAAGAACAATGTTTCTCAACATTCAGTTGCAAGGAATTTAGGGATTCCATCATCTACAGTCCATAATATAATCAGAAGATTCAGAGAATCTGGAGAACTTTGTACATGTAAGCGGCAAGGCCAAAAACCAACATTGAATGCCCGTGACCTTCGATCCCACTGCATTAAAAACCGACATCATTGTGTAAAGGATCTTACCGTGTGGGCTCAGGAACACTTAAGAAAAACAATGTCAGTTAACACAGTTCGTCACTACACCTACAAGTGCAAGTTAAAACTCTACCATGCAAAGTGAAAGCCATACATCAACAACATCCAGAAACGCTGCTGCCTTCTCTGGGCCCGAGCTCATTTGAAATGGAGAGACGCAAAGTGGAAAAGTGTGCTGTGGTCTGATGAGTCCACATTTCAAATTGTTTTTGGAAATCATGGACATCATGTCCTCCGGACAAAAGAGAAAAAGGACCATCCAGATTGTTACCAGCGCAAAGTTCAAAAGCCAGCATCTATGATGGTATGGGGGTGTGTTTGTGCCCATGGCATGGGCAACTTACACACCTGTGATATCAATGCTGAAAGGTACATCCAGGTTTTGGAGCAACACATGCTGCCATCCAAGCAACGTCTTTTTCAGGGACGTCCCTGCTTATTTTAGCAAGACAATGCCAACCCACATTCTGCACGTGTACTAGACTGGCCTGCCTGCAGTCCAGACCTGTCGCCCATTGAAAATGTGTGGTGCATTATGAAGCGCAAAATACAACAACGGAGACCCCGGACTGTTGAACAACTGAAGTCGTACATCAAGCAAAAATGGGAAAGAATTCCACCTACAAAGCTTCAACAATTAGTGTCCTCAGTTCTCAAATGCTTATTGAGTGTTGTTAGAAGGAAAGGTGATGTAACACAGTGGTAAACATTTCACTTTTCACTTTCACTTTTCACTTTATTTGTGTCCCCCATGGGGCAACCAGTTCTGCAGCCTGAGAATACATCAAAAGCACATGACACACAAAACACACACCAGTACCATTACCATAGTGCAGCATCACAAACAATTACAGTCCAAACATTAAAATACAGTCCATTAAAATGATTCCAGTTTTACCTCCTTCCTTGGCCTGCATTCAGAACAGCAATGGCTGCAGGAACAAAAGAGAACTTAAATCTGTTACCCTTCACAGAGGGAAACCTGAGCCGTGAGCCAGAAGGTAAATATTGAAAATCACTAAAAAGAGGATGAGCAGAGTTCGACAATATACTCAATGCTTTCCTCTTTACTTGTCTGTGGTATAGGTCAGACAACGTACTCTGTGGTACTCCCAGTACCTTTCCACAGGCCTTCACTATTTTAACCAGTGAATTTTTAGCCTTAAGAATGAGATTCCCATACCAGCACAACATAGAAAAGGTTAAAACAGACTCAATACAAGATTTGTAAAAAAGTATCATAATAGTCTTATCCACTTGAAAATAAGACAATTTACGAAGACAGAACAAATATTGTTGACCCTTTTTACACAACATGTCAGTATTAACATTAAAGTTTAGCTTGTGATCAATTATAGTCCCCAGATGCTTATAAGTTTCCACAGACTCCACCTGCTGTCCCTTAATGAAGGTAGCCTGAGCTGGTGTGAGCTGTCGTCGGAAGTCCACAGACATATCTTTTGTTTTAGCCACATTTAGTTGTAAATATGACTTATCACACCACTTTACAAAATCTTCCACCACCGGGCCATGATTATTCTCATGATTATGTAAGAGACTAACAATGACAGTATCGTCTGCAAATTTCAAAATAAAATGATTTTCGTGATGGCTTTGACAATCATTACTGTACAATATGTACAGAAGAGGCGAAAGGACACAGCCCTGAGGAGATCCTGTTGAGGACAAAAGGGTGTCTGACATGCACCCATTTACTCTGACTCTCTGTGATCGGTCTGTTAAAAAAACTAAAATCCAACCAGCAATATTAAAATCTACAGAAAAATTATTCACAAGTTTGTCAATTAAAATGTGAGGTTGGATAGTATTAAAAGCAGATGAAAAGTCAAGAAATAAAAGTTTGGCATGTGCTTTGTTGCCCTCAAGGTGTTTAAAAACAAGATTTAAAAGTGTGGCAGTAGCATCCTCCACTCCACAGCCAGACACAAACATACCACTGTCGCAGCTTTTTTGAAACGTGTTGCAGGCATCCATTTCAAAATGAGCAAATATTTGCACAAAAACAATAAAGTTTATCAGTTTGAATATTAAATATCTTGTCTTTGTGGTGTATTCAATTGAATATAGGTTGAAGAGGATTTGCAAAACATTGTATTCTGTTTTTATTTACATTTTACACATTGTCCCAACTTCATTGGAATTGGGGTTGTATAAATACTTTGTATTAGACTAGTCAGGGCATGGACATAAGAATATTTATAAGACAGCTCTTTCAGAAAGTTGTGACATTGCATTTAACTGACACAAAGTCAACCAATCTCTGTGAAGTCTGCAAGGCCTCGGAATTTTGTCCATTCATTGAAATATTTCTGCAAATTTGACCAGTGCTTTTTTTAGTTCCTGGAAGTTTAAGCAATCACAGCAGTTCCCTGCACAAAATGTTTAGCTGCACATCACCAAACTCACTTCCTTGTTTCTGTTTGTGAGGAAACAGAGATGTGACACGAACGTCTCACATTTAGCAACAAAGATTACTGATAAAGGTTCTCTGTAGGAAAGCGGAGACTTATTGTTTTTCACAGTGTGCAATGTTGTGGCAGGTGGGGAAAAAACAACACACTGACTGATGAACACAATTCAACTGCAAAACACATCCACAGAATTACAACCCCTGGCAAAAATTATGGAATCACCGGCCTTGGAGGATGTCCATTCAGTTGTTTAATTTTGTAGAAAAAAAGCAGATCACAGACATGACACAAAACTAAAGTCATTTCAAATGGCAACTTTCTGGCTTTAAGAAACACTATAAGAAATCAGGAAAAAAAATTGTGGCAGTCAGTAACGGTTACGTTTTTAGACCAAGCAGAGGGAAAAAAATATGGACTCACTCAATTCTGAGGAATAAATTATGGAATCACCCTGTAAATTTTCATCCCCAAAACTAACACCTGCATTAAATCAGATCTGCTCGTTAGTCTGCATCTAAAAAGGAGTGATCACACCTTGGAGAGCTGTTTGCACCAAGTGGACTGACATGAATCATGGCTCCAACACGAGAGATGTCAATTGAAACAAAGGAGAGGATTATCAAACTCTTAAAAGGGGTAAATCATCATGCAATGTTGCAAAAGATGTTGGTTGTTCACAGTCAGCTGTGTCTAAACTCTGGACCAAATACAAACAACATGGGAAGGTTGTTAAAGGCAAACATACTGGTAGACCAAGGAAGACATCAAAGCGTCAAGACAGAAAACTTAAAGCAATATGTCTCAAAAATTGAAAATGCATAACAAAACAAATGAGGAACGAATGGGAGGAAACTGGAGTCAACGTCTGTGACTGAACTGTAAGAAACCGCCTAAAGGAAAATGGGATTTACATACAGAAAAGCTAAACGAAAGCCATCATTAATACCTAAACAGAAAAAAACAAGGTTACAATGGGCTAAGGAAAAGCAATCGTGGACTGTGGATGACTGGATGAAAGTCATATTCAGTGATGAATCTCGAATCTGCATTGGGCAAGGTGATGATGCTGGAACTTTTGTTTGGTGCCGTTCCAATGAGATTTATAAAGATGACTGCCTGAAGAGAACGTAAATTTCCACAGTCATTGATAATATGGGGCTGCATGTCAGGTAAAGGCACTGGAGAGATGGCTGTCATTACATCATCAATAAATGCACAAGTTTACGTTGATATTTTGGACACTTTTCTTATCCCATCAATTGAAAGGATGTTTGGGATGATGAAATCATTTTTCAAGATGATAATGCATCTTGCCATAGAGCAAAAACTGTGAAAACATTCCTTGCAAAAAGACACATAGGGTCAATGTCATGGCCTGCAAATAGTCCGGATCTTAATCCAATTGAAAATCTTTGGTGGAAGTTGAAGAAAATGGTCCATGACAAGGCTCCAACCTGCAAAGCTGATCTGGCAACAGCAATCAGAGAAAGTTGGAGCCAGATTGATGAAGAGTACTGTTTGTCACTCATTAAGTCCATGCCTCAGAGACTGCAAGCTGTTATAAAAGCCGGAGGTGGTGCATCAAAATACTAGTGATATGTTGGAGCGTTCTTTTGTTTTTCATGATTCCAGAATTTTTTCCTCAGAATTGAGTGATTCCATATTTTTTTCCCTCTGCTTGGTCTAAAAAAGTAACCGTTACTGACTGCCACAATTTTTTTTCCTGATTTCTTATAGTGTTTCTTAAAGCCATAAAGTTGCCATTTGAAATGACTTTAATTGTGTGTCATGTCTGTGATCTGCTTTTTTTCTACAAAATTAAACAACTGAATGAACATCCTCCGAGGCCAGTGATTCCATAATTTTTGCCAGGGGTTGTACTTAAAAACATACATAACAAAACAAAACAAAAAAAAAGAGACAGGACAAATAAATCACCATGACAAATCCAGATCTACAGTATAACCAGTACTGAAGGAATCAAGGTGGTAACCCTGACATATTATAAATCACACACTAAGTGAGTGTGTAAGTTGAGCCTGGGAGCATAGCTGGTGTTGTGCTTCGCTGCACCCATAGAACTGCATAGGGTCCTGGGTGGCAACTACCCAGGCACACAACCGGTCCATTGCCACTTCTCCAAATCAACTAAAATTACCATCTATCTTCGCAGCCAGGTTAAACGTGGGCATCCTCTTAGTCTTCTCCAGCTCCTGGGTCCTCAGTGCACAGGCACCTGCATGCTGAGTCACGCACAGAGAAACGCGCCACATGGCCAAAATGTCAAAGCTGACACTCCCTCACAATGCAAGTGATACTCCTCATCTTAGTCTCTCTTCATAACTGCTCATTTGATACAGTCATTCCAGTGGTACTCAAGGATCCTCCAGAGACCTCATACCAAAGACATCAAGTCAACGCCTTAGGTCACTGGTTAGCATCCAAGTCTCACCACCATACAGCAAACAGGTAACATTCTAAAGACTTGCTCTCCTGCAAAGATATCGCCAACATCTCTATCCAGCAACGTCATGACTCCATAAGCTCTTAACAGGCATCAAAGGCTGACGACTCGGAGACATGAATGTCAGTGCTGAGATAAGTGAATGTCTCTGCAAATTCAACTGTTTCACCACATGCAGATACCTTTCCTTTGGCTGCATCCAAGAAGTTGTTAAAAGTCTGAGTCTTAAGGTGCCTTGACACTTGCATGCATTTTGGCCCCGCACTCTCATGCACTTCGTTGTGACAATGTGCCCCACTGTGTTCACAGCTGGGTGAAGCGCTTTGTGCACTGGAAGCTGCGTATATAAAATAATTATTTTGTTGCGGATTAATCATTTTCTGGCAAAAGTTTGGATTCCGGAATCACAAAGGACTTACGAGTAGCTGTAAAATTATGTTTATCATAGATTTAACATCTCGTTCTAATCAATCAGATGAGCTGCGCTGTGATGCGGTGCGCTGACGGATTCACTTGCACTCACACTCAGTGTTTTTTAATTGTTTGCACAATGTTCACATGAAGTTCACATAATGTATGACAGAGATTTTGAAGTGCAAGTTCGTGTAAGTGTCAAGGTGCCTTAAGTCTTGATCCAAGACAATTGGAAACACAGACAGAGATTCCTCACTCAGGTTCTCAAATGCTGCAGTCAAACTGTCCATTGATTCTGCAAGATCACAGCATCATTTCAGAAGTCAAGATCAATAAACCTTTCATTGCCAGAAAAATAACCCAAGTCACTGGTTTCCACAACCCTACCAAACACCTTGTCCATGCAAACACTGAACACTGTAGGAGCCAGAACACAGTTAGTCTGGAACCCTGGAATACCCAAAGACTAGGATAACAGTTTCACCAACACTAACCCAGAAAACTTTTAATGTCTATATTCATTGTTAGAATCCCTCTATGGAATCACTCAATCAGACCTCAGGGTGTATGAGCACACCCCTTTTGTTTAAAATTTAATTCCCAGCACCTTGCTGAACCAGGCCGGGGTCTATAGTTCATGTGTCTATTGACCATCAGGATAATGTTTTCATCCTTCATCAGTAAACTACACCCAAGGACATCTACAGAGGAACCCTACAATAACTTTTCTTTATTCACATGTAATTTATTTTGGCAGTGAACCAATGAGCTTTGTGTTCTTGGAGAAGAAGGAAAAATCTGGCTGTCTTTTGCTCACTATTTTGTGGACACGATGAGGTAATTCCCCACTCTATAGATGCTGCTTAAGCCCCTGTCACAGTGGCGTATTCGTAGAGCTGCTCATTGCAGCGTATCTTCTACGCTGTAATGAGCAGCTCTCCGCCCACTTCACGAGGAGTTTTTTCTCAATATGCAGCAGTATGTTGAGGACTACGTGCGTAGGACGGAAGAAATTAAACATGTTTAATTTTCTTCGGTGTACAGCACAGCATGGAGCCTTCACGCGAGTACACGCAGCACCGTGCTACTGTCCGCTATTGTGAGCCCGTCCACGCTTCAACACGGTACTGTGCGCCACTTCACATCTCCCTGGAGCTATAAATACTGCAAGATCGTTGCTTCACTTTATCATACTAGACTCATGATATGAGGACTGTTTCACTGTGTCGCATCTTTTCATAAAAGCTCTCTCTCTCTCTCTCTCTGTCTGAGAGAGAGAGAGAGAGAGAGAGAGAGAGAGAGAGAGACCGCGTGCGCTATCAATAAAAGCGCTCCCAGTTTAACGAGTCACAATGTTTCGTTCAGGGCAGCCTTTACCACAGCCAGACTCAGCAGCATCTGGACACAATGAAAGTGATCCACCAAGACAAAAAAAAAATAAAAAAAATAAAAAATAATAATAATGATAATAATAATGTTAAATGACTGTTTTTGAGCCGCACCACACCATGCAGTAGAGAACAGAGTGCAGTTCCACAGGGGCAGAACACGCGACTGTGTGCACACATTAAACGCAACTGAATGCATCATCCGTTCACTCTTTTAACTCCATTGTCAGTGTCATGTTGACATTCGTCAGATCCTGTAGATTCCATAAGATACTGATGGCCAACATGTTCACCTGAAAGCCCAGAAGAGCATAATGCGGGTACGTCTGTCAGCAAACCAATAGTGTTAATTTTGTCAGACGAGACAAGACGAATCTTCATCAAGATCAATGATGAAGATATTCGTCACTGATCTTGACTCATCCCATCTGCAAAAAAGCAATGTTAATCACTAAAATCACACTTCTGACCCTTCATTTGTTTATTCTGGATCCTCCAATGAACACAGACAAATTGTTGCACACCATAAAACAAAACTAAGAGCATTATAGCAAAAGTCGGCAGCACTTTGCTGGATTCACTTCAAGCTGCACAGATGTCTGTATTCAAACTTCATTATTTTGGTCAGTGTTTTAATTCAGTGCTGGGATTGACGTGTTAAGAGATGAATACTGTGTGTGTGTGTGTGTGCGCGCGCGCATGCACACGCACATGAGTGAGGCAGAGAGACACTGGCAGCATGCAGGGATGCTGTACAGTGATTGCTTTAATATATTTTTCCCTCAGATTCCACCTGGAAACAGTCAAAACCATGAAATTCACTAATACTCTGATCCTTTTGTTTGATTTCTTTTTCCTGTGACCTGTGTCCGTCTCGATTTTGCTACATTCCTCTCCCTTGGATGTAATACCAAACATTTTGTCTATTTTTATTGGCATGGCTGGGGAGGCGATGTGCAGCACAGATGTGACACCAAAGTATGTGCACAAAGACTTCTGTTCAGAGAAGAAAGAACACAGTACATTGTGAAAAAAAATCCTACAAAGTCAAAATACTTAAGATGTTTCTAGAGAATCTACACTTGAGTTTTTAGATTTTTGTCAACTTTAATAAAATTTTAGAAAGGAACTGAAAACATTTACAACAATACATGTTCCTGTTACATTTTTGCAAACAGTGACAATATAAATGAAAGGCAGAGAGCTGTATAAATGTACACATAAATATACATAAGTCTGTAATGGTATTATTGACAATGCGCATCCGGAAAGTATTCACAGTGCTTCACTTTTTCAACATTTTATGTTACAGCCTTATTCCAAAATTGATGAAATTATTTTCCTCAAAATTCAACACACAACACCCCATAATGACAATGTGAAAAAAGTGTTTTGCCTTTTTTTTTTTTTTAGCATTTTCTTGCAAATTTATTAAAAATAAAAACCTAAGAAATTACATGTGCATACGCATTCACAGCCTTTCATTGTATTCTGTTTTTATTTACATTTCACACAACGTCCCAGCTACATTGGAACTGGGGTTGTAGGTTGAAGAGGATTTGCAAATCACTGTATTCTGATTTTATTTCCATTTCACAAAATGTCCCAACTTCATTGGAATTGGGGTTGCATAAGGTCCCACAGTTCACAGTGCATGTCAGAGCACAAAAACCAAGCATGAAGTTAAAGGAATTGTCTGCAGTCCTCTAAGACAGTATTGTCTCGAAGCACAAATCTAGGGAAGGGTTTCTACTGCTTTGAAGGTCCCAATGAGCACAGTGGCCTCCATCATCCGTAAATGAAAGAAGCTCAGGTCCAGGACTCTTCCTAGAGCTGGCTGCCCGTCTAAACTGAGCGGTCGAGGAAAAAGCGCCTTAGTCAGGGAGGTGACCAAGAAACTGATGGTCACTCTGTCAGAGCTCCAGCATTCCTCTGTGGAGAGAGGAGAACCTTCCAGAAGGACAACCATCTCTGAAGCAATCCACCAATCAGGTCTGCATGTTAAAGTGGCCAGATGAAAGCCACTCTTGAGTAAAAGACACATGGCAGCCCACCTGGAATTTGCCAAACAACACCTGGAGACTCCCAGACTATGAGAAACAAACTTCTCTGGTCTAATGAGACAAACAACTCCAAAATAGATATCCACCAAAGTAATATTCACACTAATGAGTTTTCCATCTGGACTTCATGGTTGTTGAGATGTATAGTACATGCTATACATACACAAAAATAAGTCCATTGGCTACTCCCTTGTTTTGACTTGGGGTCGCCACAGCAAATCCAAGGTGGATCTGCATGTTGAACTGGCACAGGTTTTAGCCGGATGCCCTTCCTAACGCAACTCCATGTCACATGGAGAAATGTTGCAGGGGTGGGGTTTGAACCGGGAACCTTCTGCACTGAAACCAAGACACTAATCACTTGGCCACCACACCTACGCTATACATACACATATACATATACATACTATATATAGATTAGGGATACAACTGTTTTGCAACCCCATAGTCTTGTATTGTATTCTGATGAGCTTTTGTGACAAAACAATGGAAATCAATGGGTTTTTTTATTTGATCAAAAAGTTCACCCAATTTTAACTTTGAAATTTTTAAACTCCATTGCAATTGGGTGGCTTTTCAATAACTCGAACCCTGGTTGAATAATAAACATAAAAGGAAAAAGATGATGACGCATTACAATCTTATCACTACTAAATCACCACAAATGCTAAGAATTTATTGAAAGCCAAGAGTGCTATGAAACCTTGCCCATAAAACCTTGTCCATACATAAGTGTACAAACATGGGTTCACGGGTGAACTGTTTTAAAGATAGCTCTGAAATGAGTTCAGTTCAGTTACGTATGCATAATAGCCCAACTACATATACAGAAAAATTAAAACATTGTATCCCTAATATACATACTTTATTTAAAGAGCACAACACTCAGATTCACCTTACATAAATGTGTTCACGACTGAAACGGACTACAAAACTGAACTGAACACAAAAATGAACAATATAAATAAGATTAGTAACTTACAAAAAAAAAAAAAAAAAAAAACTTCAATAACTCTGGTTGGTACCATATTTTAACATAACTTCTTTTCCATGCAGTAGTTGGGGTGGATGGATGATAACTAGAAAGGAAGAACTCTAAAAAGCCAAAGGGGTCCCAGTGGTAAGAGAATAATTACAGCAGAAACAGATAAACAACTTAGGTCTCTGTCCAGAAGAGACCAGTCACAAGAACTGCTTTAAACTTCTAGAGAACCCAAGTTTCAGGGACACATACGCCCTGCAGGAGGGTTTTACACACACACACACACACACACACACACACACACACACACACACACACACACACACACACACACACACACACACACACACACACACACACACACACACACACACACACACACACACACACACACACACACACACACACACACACACACACACACACACACACACACACACACACGGGGAAGTCATGGACTGGAGGGTGTACAAGTTGGTGACCTGAGAACTGCATCTCTACTTTTTTTTGTAGGAAATGTGGTTCTGTTATCTTCATCAGATAGTGACCTCCGATGTGCACTGGGCAGGATTGATGCTGATTGTGAAGTGACTGGGATGAGGATCAGCGCCTCCAAATCTAAAACCATGGTCCTCTATCCAAAAAGGGTGGATTGTCCCCTCTGGGTCAGGAGTTCAAGTATCTTGGGGTCTTGTTCACAAGTGGGAGTAAGTTGGAGAGTGGGATTGACAGACAGATTGGAGCTGCATCTGACGTTTGACGGATGCTGTACCAGACTGTTGTGGTGAAGAAAGAGCTAAGCCAAAAGGAGACAGCCTTGATTTCGCAGTCGATTTACACGCTTATCCTGACCTATGGTTGTGAACTTGGGCAATAGCCTAAAGAACAAGACCGTCGATGGATTTACACTCTGGGAGAAGATGAGACACTCAACTATCCGGGAGTGACTCTGAGTCAAGCAGCTGCTTCTTCATATTGAAAGGAGCCAGCTGAGGTGGGTCGGTCATTTGGTGAGGATGTCCCCTGGTCATTTCCCTAGGATGATCTTTCAGGCATGTCCAACTGGGAGGAGGCCCAAGGGAAGACCCAGAACATGCTAGAGGGACTATATTTCCCAGATGGCTTTCCTACCTGGCAGTTGTACGGTGGGTGAATTTCTTTATAACTCTTTACTTTAAGCTGTTTTAAGATACAAAGTTATGCATAATTAGGGGCTTTTTGCTTGAAGTAACAGGTAGTGTGTGGCTTCAGCTGACTCCAGACTGTTCTGTTTGCAGATTCCAATAGCAGAGGCTGCTACTTGTTGAGGACCAACCATGTCCGTCCTATCTCAGAATTTTATTACAAGTATCTTTAAGTATAACATGGCTTGTTGTGGCTTTAATTTTCGTGTTCTTTGTTTTGTTATGTTAGCACGTATCATAGCTTACCTGATGTCAGCTCCACTCCAAGCTAACCCTCACACTACAAAGTGAAGCAAAAAGCCAGTCATAATATTTAATACCCAGACCCAAGCCAGCAGTCATGAAAACCACAGCCCAGTCCACAAAAATATACTTTGATCAAATACCCAAACCAATGTTAGCCTTTTAGCTGCAAGTCTAAGATGGGGGCATGTTTGGACTTCATTTGTTCAATATCTGATTTATATCAAGTGACACAGCAGAAACGGATAATGGAAAATAATTCTAGGAGGAAGTAGAAATAAAAACAGAACTGAAACACCACGTGGGGGATGAAGTGGAGAGACAGATTTGGAAAGGATGACACAAACAGCAGGAGGGACAAAAAGACATGGACAGAGAGTCATCAGAGGAGTTGAAATGGTAAGAATCTGGGTTTCATTTGTTATATAAGGGCCCAAGTCATGTCGGGCCAGGCCCGATCCTGGATCTACAGGCTTGTTTTCAGAAATCCTCGATATTTGCACTGTCAAGGCAAACATGTGCTCAGCACAAGGTCAACCAAAAACACGCCTCTCTCTGCTCCATCGTTTTCCCCTCTGTACAGCACTTCTCTATAAACTGGGTCATAAGCACAATCCTACCATCTGTCAGAGATCACACAGGTTTGGTTTCACATTCCTCTGCTGTGAACACCCCCACCGAACTGTGCACGCCTGTGCACATGCACAGCAGGAGGCTTCTCTGAACTACCCAAGACACAAAACCGACTTCAGTCAGCAATCCATCTAAACGAGGACCACGCCTTGACAGCAAACGCTGCCGATTTGTCTGTTCAGCTATAGGAGTATTCAAAGTCAAAGACACACCAAATGGAGGGAAGACATTTGTTACGCAGTGAGTGAAGAAGCTCCCCAACAACTGGCAGACATCAGCAGCCTTGTAGGCAATAACATCTCCAGCACAGAGAAAGACCATCCTCAAAACAACAGCTCAAAACCAAGGATATCAGGATTTTTACTCAGTAGGAAGAGACATGAATAAAGAATGAAAACCAAACAATTTATGGCAAATGCAAAATCTGATGAGGCCACTAGAATTTAAACCGTGACTGTCTGTTTAATGGAACATTAGCGTGGGAGCTAAAACTTCCCACGTGCGTGCCAAGCCACGTGACACGTGGACCAGCGTACGAACATCAAACCTCACATCTCCTTTAACTTACAGTCAAATCCATTTAGTATTTACACAGGCTTTTATTTTTAAAGTAATTTGTAATTTTGTCTGTTCACCACCACAATTGAGTTGACATGAAACAGCCATGACTTTCAATCTTAATTCAAGGAGTTAAACAAAAATATCACAAATTATTCCTAACACCAAAACATTTCACTCACATGAATAAAGGTGCATTTCCAATAAAGATTTGAAGAATTTTCTAAAAACGCATTTCGTTATTTCAGGTTGAGAGCCAAAATATTTGTACATACAGTGTTCTTGACAAATATGCAACACATTTTGAAAGCTGAGACTGATGCTAATATGTGACACAAGGACATTACACTAAAAAGGTACCTTAAAACAGGAATCAGTGAAAGGATGGTAAAATCTAGAAAATTCCCATGAACCCCAGCGGGTTCAAATGACAAGCATACACAATGGACTGACAATTAGAAATAGTTAGTTAGAAATATTTACATTTATATACCAAAGAATATATCGCAATACGTAACATTCCTGTCTCTGCTTGAAATTATATTGCAATATGACTTTTAGTCCATACTGCCCAGCCCAACATTTAAATACATATTTCATGAAAGAGCAGAGACCTTAAAGTTTTTACAAGAGTGTTCAGCACACTTTTGTTCAGCACTTGGTGCAGCACCACATCCAGTTGCACAAAGCTGTTGTGAGCATTAAGCCACCTTGACACTTACATTAATTTGATCCCCCATTGACACACAATTTGTCGTGCCAATGAGTAAACTCGTCATAAACTGTGAGTAAACTGTGCGAGGCCCTGCGCGCAATGACATTCACTGACGAGCAGTGTTTGCCAGTAGGTCGAGCAATATTCACGACTAGTGCACGCAAGTGGCATGAAATTTATGCGTGCCAGAAATTTTGAACATTTCAAAATTTCCTTTTGCACGCTGGCAGTTTACGCACAGTTAAAGATGAGTTTACTCACTGGCAAGCAAGATTGTGTGCCAGTGCTGGGCTCAAATTGATGTAAGTGTCAAGGTGGCTTTAAGTAAACTTTCCTGTTCAAAACCAGTATGACAGTATCAACAAATTGTTAACGAAATGTAAAGTTCAAACTGGTACATTTTTAAGATATACCCATTGGTTATACCACCTACCACTATGTTGGTTTAGTTTTTACCTCGCAAAGTTAAATGTTCCTGTGGGCTTGTCTTGTGACAGCCTTGCTCCAACCTTTAAGCCCCCGTCACACATAGCAAGAATGTGCCGGAACCATGCCCGATACAGCAAATATTACCAAAATCTGACGCAGTCGGGAGGAAAAGATGCGTGGTATGCAGTGTCGGAGCGCAGACAGACTGCCTCGTCCACAGTTGTCAGATCGCATCCAGAGTGTATGTAGACAACACAGACTGCTGTCAAATGGCCATAAAAGGTGCTGCAGACTGCCTGATCTCCAAATGTCTGGATGGCAGACCGGCGCGTGTGGGTAAACGTGCACACTCGTGGGGCTGTAATTATCACTCAGCCGTGTGTGTGTGTGTATGCATAACGCGGCATGGGCCACTAAGCGTGCGAGGGGAGCACGCTGGAAGCTGGGAAGTTGGACAGTGGCTCCTGCCACTGTCTAGCTTCGCTCCAAAGTTTGCTGGCATTGGGCCATGCAGTCCCTCAGACACAGTGCCTTTCTAGGGAACTTTCTTTTTTCTTGTTTGCTCACTTCAGGAGCACAACGCAACTCTGGACACCGCGATGGTTGGATTATGACATGGAAGTAATGTTTTTCTTTTGGGAGGATTCTAACCACAGGCTGCTGTCCCAGCTTCATGTCCATGTCGGCGCTGTGAAACACTCCTGGACCGCTGTTGGAGGTGAGATTCATGTTTATTAATGGTGTAATGGCCTGGCACAAGTTCCATGTTATATCTCGTCCAGAGTGAGAAGGTGACCATTTATTACAGGGTGAGATCCATTCAGCTCCGAGCCTGATGCGTGTAATGACTGGTTACGGCACAGCATGGAGAGGCGTAGCTGCCTGTGTTATGATGGAGACAATAGTTCAATATTATTTACGTCACCCATGGGAAGGAATGACAAATATCTGTACTGTAAGGTCGATTGTGGATATAACATCCTGTTCAGATTTGTGGCAGCGTGCATGCAGTAGCGCATGGAGCTTTCAGTTTGATAGCTTCTGTTCACATTCACTGTACATAGACATTATTATATGTGGCACATGCAGGTCATACCGGCAGGCTTTGCTGTGCCAGATCTATCTTGATGTTCCCTTGTATGTGCTCAAATCATTTCGGATCCCGTTTTGCCACCATCGGAATACGTAAATTGCGGTTACATGGTCCTCAGATTGCACATGGACCACCGTCGGATAGGTGTCCCATCTCAACCGCACCCGGAGAGTTTTGAACATGTGCATCACATTCGTGGCTGCCGGCCGATTTTGACCAACTGTGAATTTCCGTAGATGGCTGTCACAACGTTTTGGAACTGAAATCCAACACTTTTCGGATGTGCGCCGATTCATAAGTCCGACGCCACTCTGTGTGAAGGGGGTTTTAAACAACAGTTTCATGACAGAGAAACAGGAGTCTGTGTTGATGTAACTGTATCTATTACTTTAAAATTAATTTTCTATTAGTATCAGTTAATTTAATTGCTGCTGCTGTTATTATGCATGAATTATTACTTTTTTTTTATCTGCACTCACCATCCAAAAGGCTGATTTTGGATTCACAAAGGAAAACCAGCACATCCAAAAAGGCTCCTCTGGTCACCATACAGTTATTCTGTCTGAAAAACATGAAATTTCAGTTAGTGTTAGCTAGTCCACTCAGTGAATTGAACAGCTTCAACTTTTAATCAACCCCCCCAAACACACACACACACACCAAACCCAACATTTCACAAACCAAATTAAACAATTGTATTGACCAAATGGTCATTTTACAGAACTTAACATTTTAATACTGAATCTGATTAAAATATACTCCAATGATATCAAATGTACACAAGTGTGCAAAACTTGTGGCACTGAAATTTTTACAATAATACAACCCCTGGCAAAAATTATGGAATCACCTGCCTCGGAGGATGTTCATTCAGTTGTTTAATTTTGTAGAAAAAAAGCATGCCTCAGAGACTGCAAGCTGTTATAAAAGCCAGAGGTGGTGCAACAAAATACTAGTGATGTGTTGGAGCGTTCTTTTGTTTTTCATGATTCCATAATTTATTCCTCAGAATTGAGTGAGTCCATATTTTTTCCCCTCTGCTTGGTCTAAAAAGTAACCGTTGCTGACTGCCACAATTTTTTTTTCCTGATTTCTTATAGTGTTTCTTAAAGCCAGAAAGTTGCCATTTGAAATGACTTTAGTTTTGTGTCATGTCACTGATCTGCTTTTTTTCTAAAAAATTAAAGAACTGAATGAACATCCTCCGAGGCTGGTGATTCCATAATTATTGCCAGGGGTTGTATGATGGTTGATGTCTTATTTTCCTTCGTCAATAGATCAATATAAAATCTAACTTGAAATGTTCAAATATTCCACCTACAACAAATCAAATGTGATCCCCAATTTCAACAAAGAAACTAATAATTTTCAAATTACAGACCTCATTTTCACAAGAACAACAAAAAAAAGTTTTTAATGTCTTGCTGGGAAAATAACAACCCAAAGAGTTACTGACTGTTGCTCAAAGTTAAACTTTTTAATATTTAATTTAATACAACCCCAGTTTCTAAAAACAAATACATTTAAAATAATTGCAGAATAAAACCTAAAAGACATTAGAAGATATCACAAAAAAATGTATTTTCAAAAGAAGCATATCACAGATTTTAAATATTTATATTTCTAAATACTAAATAATGGGAAGGATTTGATTCATTTTCAAATGATATAGGCACATCAAATGTGCACTTCAATATATTTGGATTTAAAAACTACATACAAACTGCATGAAATATTCATGACAAAACAAAACAACAAAACACACACACAGTATATATGCCAGCCATCACATGAGAGGACATGAGGGTCAGCATCCTGCAACACCAGTAGGCCTGGAGGACCCTCAGGGAACCAGACCAGTCACACCATGTAGTGATACACCAGACCATCCCTGGTGCAAGACCAAATTTGGCACAGACCCCTAGATCCCTTCTTTCTGTAATTTCACACGTGACAGAAAGGCGGGGCCATAGTCCCACTTGCAACGCACCCTAGGGACAAAACCAGGCACTGCCCGTAAGCACCACTGAACACCTGAGGCTGAGGCCCCCACTGACCAATCTGCTCCAAAGGTTAATCATCTGGAGACACTCACCAAAAAGTATTCCTACCAAGTTTTATGAAAATCTGCTCACCCATTTGAAGTGATTTTATATACAGAGACACACCCGAGTGATTACATTACCACTGGCATACTGGGTAAGAGATATTGGAGAAATATCTCCACTGGCAGGCATACATGCCCAGTAGATCACACTGAAGCCATCATGTTTTAAAGATGAGGTGAAAGTCTTCAGATCAAGAAGTGTTTGTTAGCTTCTCTGTGCTTTTCTATTCTGGCCTTCCTGTTCATGAGGGCTACCAACTGTTTATGTCTTGTGGGAAATCCTATCTCTCGGATAAAGGCGGATAAAGGCTTCTCTCTACTGTCGATTTTGATACAGACACATCATACGAGGTCTGGGATCAGGGCTCTATGCTTCGACCCAGATGTCACTTATGACGGGCAAGTTGGGGGGTTAACTATATCATATTTATATCCTAATGAGTGTGTGCTGATACAGAGTCCTGATCCAATATTTGTATTTTGCTAGAAATTGCACTTGGATTGGACACACTGCAACCAATCCATTATGCAGGCTTGAAAAGTTACCAGCTCTGCCACGCATAAAGACAAAAATCAGCTTCAACAAATCTCCTTTGTTTTATTTATTTATTCTTAAAGCTAAAAAGATTGTTATATTGCTCCCGAATTCCACTTAGCCCAGAATTGCAGGAGCAAATCTAGGACAGGTTAATATTGATGGACTGTTTTATTGTTAAAATGTAGTTATTATGATGATGATGATGATTATATTATTATTAGTAGGAGTAGTAGTGTGTGCAAAAATGCATTTAAAATTTCTTCAAAAGTGGATCTTTACTGTAAGGGGGATGGGGGGAGCATCTTCACCCTGTACCCGTGTAAAAAACTATGACAGTCTTTGAACAGCAAGAAGTTTCCATTACATGTGTCATACAGGAGAATCGTGACCAGGAAGGACAGTGAACTACAGTAGTGTTCAGAATAATAGTAGTGCTATGTGATTAAAAAGATTAATCCAGGTTTTGAGTATATTTCTTATTGTTACATGGGAAACAAGGTACCAGTAGATTCTCACAAATCCAACAAGACCAAGCATTCATGATATGCACACTCTTAAGGCTATGAAATTGGGCTATTAGTAAAAAAAAAGTAGAAAAGGGGGTGTTCACAATAATAGTAGTGTGGCATTCAGTCAGTGAGTTCGTCAATTTTGTGGAACAAACAGGTGTGAATCAGGTGACCCCTATTTAAGGATGAAGCCAGCACCTGTTGAACATGCTTTTTTCTTTGAAAGCCTGAGGAAAATGGGACGTTCAAGACACTGTTCAGAAGAACAGCGTAGTTTGATTCAAAAGTTGATTGGAGAGGGGAAAACCTATACGCAGGTGCAAAAAATTATAGGCTGTTCATCTATAATGATCTCCAATGCTTTAAAATGGACAAAAACCCAGAGACGCATGGAAGAAAATGGAAAACAACCATCAAAATAGATAGAAGAATAACCAGAATGGCAAAGGCTCACCCATTGATCAGCTCCAGGATGATCAAAGACAGTCTGGAGTTACCTGTAAGTGCTGTGACAGTTAGAAGATGCCTGTGTGAAGCTCATTTATTTGCAAGAATCCCCCGCAAAGTCCCTCTGTTAAATAAAAGATGTGCAGAAGAGGTTACAATTTGCTAAAGAACACATCAACTGGCATAAAGAGAAATGAAGGAATATTTTGTGGACTGATGAGAGTAAAATTGTTATTTTTGGGTCCAAGGGCCGCAGACAGTTTGTGAGACGACCCACAAACTCTGAATTCAAGCCACAGTTCACAGCGAAGACAGTGAAGCATGGTTGTGCAAGCATCATGATATGGGCATGTTTCTCCTACTATGGTGTTGGGCCTATATATATCGCATACCAGGTATCATGGATCAGTTTGGATATGTCAAAATAATCGAAGAGGTCATGTTGCCTTATGCTGAAGAGGACATGCCCTTGAAATGGGTGTTTCAACAAGACAATGACCCCAGGCACACTAGTAAACGGGCAAAATCTTAGTTCCAAACCACCAAAATTAATGCATCACAGATGTGAAGAAATCATGAAAAACTGT
Source organism: Thalassophryne amazonica (assembly GCF_902500255.1). Classification (NCBI taxonomy): domain Eukaryota; kingdom Metazoa; phylum Chordata; class Actinopteri; order Batrachoidiformes; family Batrachoididae; genus Thalassophryne; species Thalassophryne amazonica. The sequence goes on from NC_047115.1 coordinate 70,379,214, forward strand.
GGCTATACAACTAAATACTAGTTTAGTGATTCACAGGATTGCTAAAAAAAGCAGTTTGAACATAATTTTGAGTTTGTAGCGTCAACAGCAGATGCTACTATTATTGTGAACACCCCCTTTTCTACTGTTTTTTTTTTTTACTAATAGCCCAATTTCATAGCCTTAAGAGTGTACATATCATGAATGCTTGGTCTTGTTGGATTTGTGAGAATCTACTGAATCTACTGGTACCTTGTTTCCCATGTAACAATAACAAATATACTCAAAACCTGGATTAATCTTTTTAGTCACATAGCACTACTATTATTCTGAACACTACTGTATATATTTTTTTAATCATCGCAGGAGTGCTGCAGAGTATTTTTGCATTGGCACCATGCTATGAAACAGCGACAATGACAGAAAGTGCTGATGATGTGTGTGATTAAAATAGAGGCCTTGCATATTTAATGCAAAGCAGTGTGATGTACTTTTACAACTGTGTGCCTATTCAGCCCACGACATGGTTCATGAGACGAGGTAAGGACAAATGCACACGGATTTAGAGAACAGAGTTTTATCCTAAATTGATCAATCGGTGTTTGGGGGGAGGGAGGCCCAGGAACATCACAAATATGCTGATTTTGGACCAGATGTCATTGTAAATGTGACTGAAAATTAACTTCCCACGTCGGGCAAGATGGCAACACGAAGCACAACTCAGACAGCAACCTTGTGAATGTCGACTGGCCACGCTTATTGTCGTACATGATCTTGCTCTGGGCAGCAGTTATGAAATCAGTTTCTTTGTTCAGATGAACTATTCTTCTGTTATATATATTGTACCAAAATGCTATCTGTGGGTTTTCAGATTTTGTAGTGTTCCTGAGCTCAGTTTTGTGCTTGTGTGTGCTGGTTATTAAAGGTGCGTTTACACATATCCAAGATGCGTTACGAATGTCATTTTTCTGTCATTCGTGACACATTCCTGACATTCTTAATGTGACTTAACGCATCTGAATAGGTTTCTTAATAGTGCGTGTTGGTGCGTGATATTCTTGATATTCGTGGAGCATGTTTTTGCCTGTCAAAAAATCTTCCACGAATGTCACACACCACCCTCATTTCGTCTCACGCCATGGAGGTCGCAACTGAGCGTATTGATCCTTCTTGATGAGTAGTGATCCTTAATATAACGTGACAACATTCGTAGTGGTTCCTGTGATGGTTCTTGGAGCCCAAACTGTCACGCGTTATTACGAATTGACATGGAAACTGTCAAGTTTTGACATGACTTGTAACGCGGTGTCACGACGAATCAGTTTTCTGTCACGTGCGCACAATTAAACTCGGCTCCAAGTGTCGTTCCACAGTTCCTGCTGAAGCTCCTCAGGACGCTACTGCAGGTGTTCCACCTGCTGTTGTAACCGATAAGCGGGAGAACGAGTCTGAGCAAGAGGAGACTCACGTGCAGCCAGACATCTCTGCACCTCCTCCAGTCCGGCGGAGGAAGAAGCTTGCGCACAATTAAACCCAGCTGCACCGCATTTAGTTTGATTGCTGACACCAAGTCGGCTAAAAGTCTAATTTCAGTGCTGTTCAGCGCGCTCCTGCACGTGTTCCACCTGCTGCATGTGCATGATGTTTGGGAAAATGCACGAGACGAGAGCTGCATGAAGCCACACATCTGGCTCTGTCCTCCTCCTCTCTGTGCCACTCCATGGCACAGAGCCCAATTACGCATGCAGTCACAAAGTTCTTCTGAAAAACTGGAGTGATCTGAATTTGGTTGGATGAATATGGGTGTGTGTGTGTGGAGACAATTCACCTCGTTCACAACGTGACAGAACTTAACGATGCGCTGTTACGCGCAATAGTGTAACAACGCGGAACATTATTCTTGACTGTGCGCAATGGTTCCTGATAATTCTCCAGCAACACGTGCCATTAATCGTAACGTGTGGTAACAGGTTGCAGCAGTTCCTGAGGATGCCTGACGCCTCCGCCACGAATAATCACATTCGTGATCAGCGGCCAAGAATGTGTACTTCGTGGCATTTGTGACTTGTCGTTGTTATGTGTAAACGCAGCATAAGAATTCATCAAATACTTTATTCGTTCACAACTAATAATTTTCTTTCTGCCTTGCTCAGCTTGCTATTGGATGTTTGGTTATATAGTCATAACTCTTAACTGGCAGTGATGGTTCTTTGGACTTGACATTCGCAGTTATTAGATTGCAAATACAGTTTCAACAGTTTAAATAAATTCTCAACCTTTTATCTAATTACCCGTCAATGAAATTAAGGAAAAACACACACCTGGTCATAAATCTGGCTATACTTTCTACACTATTTATCAGCAATGCATGTAAATACCTTCAAATTTAGACATAAACCTTGCATGGGTGCTCATATTAACAGTTTGCCTTCAATTCCAATATAATATGGTCTAATGCTAAAATAGCATTCGTTTCAACATACTTATGCCCACTGCAAAAGTAAACTGCCCAAACAAAAAGTCATCGTTATTTCTAGGCCAAGAGCTCCAAGGGTGAGTTACTGAGTACATTTGTTGTATGCGCTGAATCCTTCAATTGTCACACGGGATGCCTTCAGCTATATGATCATCAATTCATCAAACTCAGTTCAAATACACACCACAAAGACTTCAAAACAGAACCCCATTTGTACTCATTTCCTCCTTAAAACCTCATCTAGACATATTTTATGCTGTTCAACATCGGTTAAGTCCAAAAATAGAGGCACACAACACACCGAACAGCAAGAGCAAATAACGATGTTACAAATAAGAATTGCAAGTCTTTCCTTTGGAAAATGGTTTGTAAATATTCAGAGTTACTCTGGTGTTATTGCACTTTAACATGATGATACAGTGTTCTCCTTTAATAATGTAAATCTTAAATTGCGTGCACTATGCGGAAAGGATCAAGATGCTGGATCTGCTGTATTTTAAGTTAATTTACAGAATTCCATTTAAAGACAACTTTTTAAAAATAACCTTAGCCATGTTAAAAATATATTGTGCATGACTGTCCTCCCTCTCCCCTGTCCCACTGTCCTGTGCTCAGATATGGGGCCTAAACATGTCTACGTCAACACAACATGACTATTGCTTTGAGCAAAGAGTGCTCTCCCACTTACACAACAAAAATGGAATATAAATCACTGAAAGAGCACAGATCACATTATTTTAAAATCAGTAGGTGATGTAATATTTATGTAATATTTATCATGACTGAATACCGCGGGATAAGAAAGCTCAATATAAATGACAGAGATGGGAGTGGCAACTCAACAGACAAACACCTGGTCATCACTCCTCTAAAACAACAACAAAAAAAAAATACTAGGGTTATATGTTTTTTCTTTTTTTTTCTCAGCCCTGTCTTAGTTTCTCTGCAGTCACTTTCTATCATGTGACTTTAGGGTATCTATCAGCTTCACTTTTTTATTTTAGTTTTTTTTGTATGCACTCTATACAGAGCAGGTGGTCTTAATACCTCTCATACAGGCACAAAACAAATGTGTCCCATACCACTGACTTTGTATTTGAGATATTTTTTTAAAACTGCCTACAGAGCTGCGATCTTCATAGTCCACGCTGTGCGGACCAAAGCAGGTGCTCCAAAAACACATAGTGAGTGAACAACAAAAATCACTGAGAAACTTTTGCAATAATTACTTTACCCCTCCTCTCCATATAAAACCTAATCTAAATCTAATATCAATAAATTATGCAATAAGGCATTTATGAATCACTCATACTACATGCACGACAAGAATTTTTTGGAGGCAGCAGCTAAGGAGGACATAATTTATGATTTTGCTCACTGACCATTCATCAATAACCAGACCCGGCTTTTAACTCTAAATTTTGTTGAATGAAGACTATATTATCCAAGTAGTAATCACATTATCAGTAGTTAACCACTTATACGTTTAAACATTTCAATAATTTTTGCATGTATTTGTTGAAAACATGGGGATCCACTGCCCATCTTTGCTCCTCAAAGACTCAGAACTTAGATGCTTTTGTACCAATTCATACATCATTTCTAGCCCTGAACTGCCCCCATCCCAGTGCTCTCTTTATTTATTTATTCTTTGAATATGTCACAGGCTTTAAATGCAGGAATGCATGTATATTAGCAAATGAAATGAAGTTGACCAGAAAAAACACAAAATAGTTTGGGTCCATACTATAAGCAATGAAATATAACTCAAATGAAATGTAAGGATGTGACCTCAGGATGCCCTGCCTGGTGCTCCAACAACTGGAGGCCCTGCCTGTGTTGGAAACCCCACGTGTTGTGGAATTGGATGCACTAAGATTAAAGACCCAAAATGGAGTGCTTTTTAATTTCAATTAAGGACTGTTTTTATTGATGCTCTGTTTTTTCTCTTTCTGTTTTCCGTTTCTTCTGTTTAAGAAATTCTTGTAAAATTTGCAAAAACCTTGTAACTGTTACAATAGCCTAAGCACTGGGTCACCCCTCTGAGTCTGTTCTACTTGATGTTTCTTCCTCAACATCATCAGAGGGAGTTTTTCCTCACCACTGTCACCTGTGTGCTTGCTCAGGGGGGTGGTAAGGTTCAACCTTACTCGTGTGACACGCCTTGAGGCAGCATTGTTTGTGATTTGGTGCTATATAAATAAAATAAATCATCTTTGTTGGTTTTTTTGTTGTTTTTTGTATTTTCAATATCTCACAATGTTTCCTGAAAAAAGTAAGTTTCTATCTCATATCATTAAAAAGTTATTTATAATTTAGTAAAGCTTGGTTTTAGCCATCGTATACGATGGCGTCGGCCCAAGAGGGTTAATGAGCTTTTAAGGTGGCATGCAAGGAAGTATTAAGTAGTTAAAACTACATTTTCTCTCCAGCATCTTAGTACGCCATTAGTATGCCATTAGTTTGCCATTTGGGTTAGAACTGTTTAAAGCCAGCAAAAATAATGTGGCTTAAGGCAGTTTCAAACATTTTTTAGGCATAATAACTTAAACAGTCAAAACCATCTCATCTGAAATACAAGACAGAAGCAGCAAAATATTCATACATATTATTAGTTGGCATAAGTCAAAACTAGTTTTTTTTCTTGTGACAAATGATTATGAAATTAGTTAAATAATTATTTGTAAAATAACCGATCAAGTCAATGTTTCAGCCTGAGCTGAATCACAATCCAAACACTACGCAATGTCCCGCTGGGATGGCACTGAGTTTGCAGCAGCACCACAAGCCAAAGGCAACCTCAGTTTGCTGCACAAGCACAAACACTCATTACTCCAGAGTGGACATTGTCAGATAGGGAGGAAAAGTCCTAAATGACACAAAACAGAAACACTGTGTGGCCAAAACCCAACACTGACTCACAGCAAATGTACACCATCTTCTGTCCTTTTTGGAAGATGGCTGACTTAAATTAGAAGTGTTCTGTAAGAAAGAGGACGCTGTATTTCCACAAACAGATCCTGTGACCTCTGCCGTCCTCAGAGCTGGGCCAAGAGGTCTGCGGTGGTGCGTGATCAAACGGACAGGCGTAGATGTGCTCTGGTGGGCAAGAATTCACCTAGTCATCTTAATAAAGGCTCATCAGTGTAACCAAGCGGAGCTATGGAGGCTAGTGTTGCTAACCCAGCGACCCCGTGTTATCTGTTGTGACAGAGGGGAGACTGCAGACCCACGCCTGACCTCAGCCAAGCAGGAGGGAGCTCAAGGGGTAATCTCTGCCCCATCTTGAGGCCTGGATCTTGGATGAGAGGGTGAGAGGTATGGGGGTGGGTCCACAGATGGGGCAGCAGGCGGTCTCTTTGAAATGAAAGCCTGGGCAGGACATGAAGCGGACATGGACAGGGAGGGGATGAATTCTGAGACAAGGCACTATTCTTCTGTTGAAAAACTTGGCACGGGAGGGGGACGCTTATCTGCATGTGTTTTATGTCTTCGATTACCGAGAGGCGAGCCACATGCGCTGACGAAGAGCTTTGCTGATGCCATTTCCTGCTGGTAGGGATCTGTGTGAGTCAGCTTGGTAGGAACGCAGCAGAAACAGCACCTGTTTACACACAAACACAATTTATAAACAGTTAAATACAATCGAAAGGCTGAATTCATATCTGTGAACAGGTCACTGCAAAGGCACAGTAACCGCCATAACTGTTGCTCCTGCAGTCCTTCTACATATACAACTGACATTTGTGTAACCTTTAAACAAGCAGTGGGTAGCCTAGGTGACCACCAGATCTAGGTTTTGGATGTGAAAGAAACTGACAAGCCTTCAAGGTACATGTATCTTCAACAACACAACAACACAGATTACACCAGTGCCTTCTCCTAATTCTCATCATGCAATGATAAAAAAGTTTCTCCTGTAACAAACACAAACATGTGGAGGTAGCAGAAAGGTATATACGTGGCATACTAAACAAGCAAAATAAACTACAGTATCTACTAAAGTAATGTGGTGCACCAAAGTTAACCAAATTTGAATCTAGTTAATTTGAGGATACCAGAATACAGCATTTATTGTCTTTGCACTATAATGTCAAACGGAAACAGGCAGACTCATTGATCTTCACAGGGTACATGTTTAGGCCTTTATCAAAGCCTCAGAAAAGTAACAGCTCCTTGGGCCTTTTCATATATTTATTGTTTCATGACATCAACTCAAACTTAAATTTTATATATACAGTTGAAACCGTAGCCACATACAACTTGGGCAAAAGATTTCAGCCTCAATTTTCTCCAACTGTAGGTATTCTATTTTAATCAAACAATGTTTGTTAAGTCAAGTCTGGGAGCATGTGCTTCACTACATCCATGGAACCACCATGGGTACTGGATGGCAACCACCCAGGAAGATGACCAGTCCACTATGCAAGTGATATCCCTCATCTTAGTCTATGTAACCACTACTTTGGCACAAAGTTATTCCAGCGGGACCCAAAAGAGGCCTAATACCAAAGACATCCAGTTGTTGCCTTAGGTCACTGGTTTGTAAGACAGGTAGCACCAAGATTTGGACCTATGTTGTACTGCAAAGACATAGACATTGTCAAACACCTCTGTCCAGGATTCTGCTGAAATTAAAAGCACAAAAAGCCATTCAAGGAACTGCAAGATTTGCCATTTCTAAATTGATCTGTTACAAGCTTTAGTGGCAGAAGCTGTGTCATTTCATACAGTCCACTATAATACGGGTGTTAGTTTTTACATGATAGACAAGCATCATATTGTACTATAAATAGGTGGATTTCCATTACAAATTCAGAGAGTAGCAAGAGGACACTGATGTGTTTGGCAAGCTAATTCCTGGTTGTTTTAGTGTGTTTTTCTTCGGTTGTTTCTCCTGTCCTGCTTTATAACATCAAGCCTGACTGCTGCTGAGACATCTGCTGGAGTTGTTAACTGGTGGCCAGTTTCTTTTAGACAAGTCAGAGGAGCTGAGTGGTCTAAACTGTTTGGCTTGTAGACGTGCACACATCAGATGTTGTCAATTTCATATGGGTTTTGTTGTAACTACATTATTATTATAGTATTTTTACTAGCAGGATGCATCTTGCCATCTTCATCTGCACTGTCCCAGTCTACTCAGCTATAAATGGGTACCAGCCTTGGCTGAAGAAGCAACCTATGGTGGACTGGTGTCCGAGCCAAACTTTTATCCAATTCATACTATGAAAGCCGGGAATACGCACTGGCACCAGTTGGCATCAGGGCCTATACAAAACCTACCTCTTTGGTATATATTCAAAGGGCGCAAACAGGAAAGAAATTAAACCAGATTTTATAAATGGATATTTTTATGGTTCCAAAAGTAATGGACTGGCCAAATGTTTCATGGACAGATGTATGTTGTTATTGTGGTTGTTTAATTTACATTCAGTTAAAAATGGATCAAAACTAATTCACAGTGTGTACGGACAATTATTTGGAGCCTGCAGTTTGTTCAGCCAATTACAACTTAAAACCAAATTGACCTTGCATTTCACTGGCTGAAGGCCAAGCCATATTGATCTCCTGAAATATACTGCTTAGACCTTAATTTTTGTTCCTTTTTTCATACTATACTCAACAAAAATATAAACGCAACACTTTTGGTTTTGCTCCCATTTTGTATGAGATGAACTCAAAGATCTAAAACTTTTTCCACATACACAATATCATCATTTCCCTCAAATATTGTTCACAAACCAGTCTAAATCTGTGATAGTGAGCACTTCTCCTTTGCTGAGATAATCCATCTCACTCACAGGTGTGCCATATCAAGATGCTGATTAGACACCATGATTAGTGCACAGGTGTGCCTTAGACTGCCCACAATAAAAGGCCACTCTGAAAGGTGCAGTTTTGTTTTATTGGGGGGGGATACCAGTCAGTAACTGGTGTGACCACCATTTGCCTCATGCAGTGCAACACATCTCCTTCGCATCATCCGTGAAGAGAACGCCTCTCCAACGTGCCAAACACAAGCGAATGTGAGCATTTGCCCACTCAAGTCGGTTACGACGATGAACTGGAGTCAGGTCGAGACCCCGATGAGGATGATGAGCATGCAGATGAGCTTCCCTGAGACGGTTTCTGACAGTTTGTGCAGAAATTCTTTGGTTATGCAAACCGATTGTTCCAGCAGCTGTCCGAGTGACTGGTCTCAGACGATCTTGGAGGTGAACATGCTGTATGTGGAGGTCCTGGGCTGGTGAGGTTACACGTGGTCTGCGGTTGTGAGGCTGGTTGGATGTACTGCCAAATTCTCTGAAACACCTTTGGAGACAGCTTATGGTAGAGAAATGAACATTCAATACACGAGCAATAGCTCTGGTTGACATTCCTTCTGTCAGCATGCCAATTGCACGCTCCCTCAAATCTTGCGACATCTGTGGCATTGTGCTGTGTGATAAAACTGCACCTTTCAGAGTGGCCTTTTATTGTGGGCAGTCTAAGGCACACCTGTGCAATAATCATGGTGTCTAATCAGCATCTTGATATGGCACAACTGTGAGGTGGGATGGATTATCTCAGCAAAGGAGAAGTGCTCACTATCACAGATTTAGACTGGTTTGTGAACAATATTTGAGAGAAATGGTGATATTGTGTATGTGGAAAAAGTTTTAGATCTTTGAGTTCATCTCATACAAAATGGGAGCAAAACCAAAAGTGTTGCGTTTATATTTTTGTTGAGTGTATTTCAATGTAGCTGCTGTGACAAGTGCCTCTGATGCAGTTTGTAGCAGGTGGACTGGTGGCTGGGAGTGTTCAGAGGCCAGGACAGAGGCTGGCTGGGGTGTGTATTCTTGGCCTTGGTAAGTATACTCTTTAAGCTGGGGCCATGGCCACAGACCAGTAGGAAGCCATTCATTACATTGCACAGGGAAAGCAACGTGGGGAAAAACCAGGCCAACCACGCAGCACCAAGCCTGGCCACCAAGTCCTGGCCTGCTCCTTCTCGACTCCCGCAGTCGCCACGCCCAGGCAACACCCACTGGCTCACACAAACAGCTTCCATACCCCTGAATCTTCCCTCTGTCTGTCACTCTCCAAGGACTCCACCAACAAGGAACCAGTGATGCACAAGGATCCAAAACCTGTTCTACACATTGCCACATTCCCAATTAACAACTGCCAATAATCATTATGGTCTTCACCAGAGCCAATGTAGTTTAAATTTAAAACCATGCTTGTAATCAGGTGTTAGTTTGATGCAGTTTGTGGTACAATGGTGCTGGACCAAATGCAAGACTGACTAAATCAGCAAAATCAGTTACAATATATAATGTATATTACAGTATGTCTTCTTAAACCTGGCATTAAACAACATTACGGTCTGCTCTGTGTCAGCCTGATCCCGTCAGATCTCAGAAGCTAAGCAGAGCAGGATCTGGTTAGTACTTGGATGGGAGACCTCTTTGGAACACCAGCGGCTATGTGTGTTTCTCCAGGTAAAACTGGAGTTGCGTCAGGAAGGGCATCCGGCGTAAAACTTGTGCCAATTACCAATGCGGATCTGGTTGTATCCGCTGTGGCTACCCAGAACAAAAAAAAAACTGGGAGCAGCCGAATGAACAACATGAAATGCAATGCACTGAAAAGTACAATGTAAATTCCAGCTGGCTGGTTGCTGTTCTTCAATTAATTATCCAAGCACACAATTCAAACCACATTATAAAATTACATGTAAGAGTGCCAGGGTTTGATACAAGGTTTGGGAATTTGGGGTCCCTGCAACTTTATGGGGTCAAGAAATTGGAGTCCTCCTGTCATTTATTGGAGCTCTCAATCAATATCAATGAATTTTGATGTTCAAATGTGATGTACAATTGACTACAACCCATTTACTCGTCTTGCATAATATCCACAGCTTCCTATTAATTTTTCCACTAATTTTTATAGTAAGCTGCTGCAATGTCTTGATATTTTATGATGTGTTGCAGCTTTTCTGAGAAGTTGCTAACCACTTTGTGATGGTTAGAGGTTGATTTTTGTGTTTTACAAGGAACAAATGAAAATTACAAAAACAGTTGCAGTTGTTAATTTATTTTTGTATAATGCATTAAAAATTAAAAGGGAGTTGTTCCCATAAGACATTTTACTGAAAACTACTTTCACTGTCTCTACACTGGTATCATTTTTTTTTTTTTTTTTTTTTACTCCCCAGTATCGGTTTTGGCCCTCAAAAAATCCATATCATTAAGGCTCAACTGTACATGCACGCAACTCGTGCCACCAGGCAAAGAAAGAATAGAAAACATTTGCTGCTGTGTGCCCAGGTTTAGTTGTGATTTATATCTTAACTGTCATGAAACAATCACAAAATAGGGTTTTGTCACAAATCTTTCGCCACTACGCATTTCACTTTCTCCGAGTGAAACATTTTCCCCGTAGCAAAGACAAAAAAAAAAAAAAAAAAAAGAAATGCAGCCAAACCCCTGTGATGAAGCCAAGCTCCAGCACCTGTACGGGTGGACTTTACATCCCATTCTTTTCGCAGCCCCAGGACGCTACCTGTATGTAAATTCTGAGTTGTTTGTGTATTTGTTGCATTTTTTGGATAAAGGGACAAAATTAAGTAGAACTCTTGCTTGATATTTCTTCCTATAAAAAGCCAGAGGAAGGTTTTTCTATGTGCTCGCTGAGGGGATCAACAATTAATCAACAATTAACCTACAGAATTAAAAAAAATTGACCAAAATTATTTAGTGTCTGAAATCTTCAAGCCAAAGTTTGTGGCCATCTGGCTCTAGCAGTTTTTACAATATGCAGCTAAATCATGCGGCTAATTTACAAACACAAATTATCTTATTAAAATGTCTTCCAGCATAGTTCAGTCACTCCACTCCATATATCTCTACTACACAGCTACAATCTCACCAGACCAGATTGGGAAGTCCCTGCATGGACACACAACTGGCTCAATCCAGTCTGGCATGGAGAAAACTGAAACATTTATAGAAAATGTTGCTTCCCTTTTACTCCTACCCATGACAGAGTATACTACTACATCCCGTGTGGGAAGAGGTGCTGGAATAAGACCAAGCCTAAATGAATAGGAGAGGATAAAACAGTAACATTCCATTCAAGATTTGCTTTGTTAATGAAATTTTAAAATTTCTGTCTAAATTTAAAGTCTAAAAAAATCCCTCTGGCTCAATTGAGATTAGTTTTGTTTTAATATCTTTATAAGGCACCACACACACTGTAGCTAATGCTCGCATGTACAGCAATTAGAGTCACTGAGAGAAGAGCCTTTATTTTTCATTGTGCATACATATACATAATGAAATACTCTCAGTATTTAAGTCACCCTAATTAATTATAGTTAGACACAATCCATTCACTGGGAGCAGTAGGCAGCCACAGGTCTGCACCTGGGGATCAACCTCAGCACTACAGACTCTTCCATAGTCAAGAGTAGGACTCTATATTGTTTCTCGAAACTCGATATGATATAATTCATTCAAAGTCTTATACTTGATACGTATCACAATATTGTCACATTTATATGTGCTTAATACTGCTTATATTGATTTTATTTAAATACATGCATAAACTGTGTATGGTTTTTGTGTGTTACCAAGCTCTTCAATATTTTAATTATACTGCTTCGTGTATTTTGCATTAATAGTTTCTTTTGCACATTTTCACCTTTTCTTTACTTTTACCCTACCTGAAATTGACATCATCGCACAAGTTCTTTTTTTTTTATAAGATTACTAATCCCAAGAGCCTTAATCATTTTTATGTTTATGATTTCACGCACCCTAACGGGCCTAACTGATGATTGTAAAGCTAGAACCCCAAAAAGGCCATTATGCCCTCGCTAAAATATTGCTTACAGAAACTGCTTCACGTCCCACTTTAGTTTTGCAGAAAGGTTAAAGTAAGTAAGCATATTTTTATATCGCTCATTAATTCCACTTAGTACAGAATTGTAATAAAACTTAGGCACAGAGTAACAATGATTAAACATTTTAGTTGTTAAAAAATATTGTTAATATTATGATTATTAGTAATAGTAGTAGTCGCAGTAGAAGGAATATGAAAAATGTCTATAGAATTTTACTCAAGTGTTTTTTGGGGGGGGGGAAGGGGAGTTGTTTCATCATTTTTCCCTGTGGATGGGCCCCTGGCTTGAAGAGGTAGCAGGAGCAATGAAGAACTTGTGTATTTATATAGGAAGCAAATCTGACTGGCAGGGAAGAACGTTTTATTAATGCTTTTGTCTCATGCCAGCCTTACAAACAGATTTATCTTCTGTTTTAGCCGCACTAACACCACCACAGGATGTGCACAGGTTTTGATTACACCATAATCTGCTAGAGACCCCTAGTCAAGGGCAATAAGAAGAGCATAACAATTTGTTACTTTGATTGTATGATGAGAGGAATCCCATGCAGACATGGAATAACATGCAAATTCCACACAGAATTGAACTTTGGAGCCTATTACTCCTCTGAAGTCAACTCATTTCATTCTTTCAATTTCTATACCTGCTTACTCCAATCAAGCTCGTATGACAAACAATTTAAGTGTGACCTGACTTGGGTTTAAATGCAAGATGAGAGTAAAGGAACCCTGACACGAGCATGACTTTGATTCACACACTTGAACGGCCTGTGTCATGCAGGAGAGTAAACTCTTCTTTAACTGGTGCAGACTGAATGTGAGAGGGGCGCCGGCCATGCAAAGAGAATTTTAAAATGTTCAAAAAATCCTTCACGCATAAATGTTGTGCTATGTGGCACGATCTAATCGCCAACACGATGTGCAGGTCGTCAAGTCGAGTAAAGAAGTGAACAGAGTGAGTGATGACATCAGCGGATCGCATCAGAGCACAGCTCGTCTGAAGGATTATAACAAGATGTTAAAGCTATCAAAAACACACTAACAGCTGCACACAAGAAGGAAAGAACACACAACTGTTTTACCAAGCCATGACAGTGTAAACATGCCAATTACCTTTTTAGACGGCTCAAAATGCTTTCTGCAGCTCATTAAGGGTATGTGTGCACGCTTGCGTGAACAGCTGAGGCTGAAGCGGTCAACGGCAAATATGCTGAGAAAATGATTAATCCGACACAAAATAATTATTTTATATACACAGCATCCAGTGCAGAGCACGTGACAGGTGGTGGAACAAAGCACAGCATCCAGCTGGGAACACTGCGGGTGGGATCATTATGACAGGCGTGCAAATGCGTGAATCAACAGCCATGTTCGTGTCAGGGGGCCTTATCTGAACTCTGTTACACCATTTCCATCTCTCTCATTTATTTCAAACAAAAAGGCAGTTTAATGTTGTGTTTCTCATTTCCACTGTAATGAAAATCCGTGGTGGTGAAACGCAGTGGTGGGCACAGATAACCAAAAAATTAACTTCGATAATAGATAGTCAGATAACTGAAAAGTTATCTTTGATAAAGATAAACCGATAAACCACCCAAAAATGTATCGGAAGTTATAGATAATCGATAACCGATAAATTCCAGTACTGTCTCTGGTACATTTGCAATTACTAAGAAGCTGAAATTGACTTTTAACAGGATCGCTTTTGAAAGCATCAAAAGCGACAAAAGACCCAAAGAATGAGCCAGTATTTCCATGTTTGACCATGCTGCCTCCTGTAGGAAGCTGCACAGAAGAATCCTGAGAGCACCCACAAAATCAGCTCTTTACTAATCATAATGCTCCGGTCAGGTGGAGGTCTTGAAACATAAAGTCATACTAACTCATGGTTTTGTGAAAATACTGATAGAATAACTCCATTAATGTCAATTCTGTCATTTGTACAAAGTTAAAATATAACATATATCTTTTAATGTTGAATAATGCATTAATTCTTAGGTTTTGTAACAAACACAGACCGCAAAGCATTCTGGGTAAACGTGCCTCTGCTAAACACTGATTGGTTCAGTCATTCATTATGTAAACCAACACGTTAATGTGACGTGTGCCGTGTGTTGGTTTAAAGATAAATGTGCTTTTGTAAAATATTCCATTTTTATTTGTAAAAACAGGCATTTTTACGGAGCCCTGGAAGTTTCATCGCAAAATGTTTTGCATGTGGAGAGAATGTGCGCACGTTTTATTAGTGCTGTGCGCACATTTGATGATGATGTAAAACGTGCACTTAATATTAGTAAGTAAGTAAGTAAATTTATTTATATAGTGCCTTTCACAGACATAAGTCACAAAGCACTTCACAGGTTAAAATGCAATAATAAATAAATGAGATAAAACAAAGGACAAGGTTAACAATTGGTCAGTTCTGAAAAGCCTTATCTTGACACATAAATGTTGGCTTTACACTGTGCGTGTTTTGGCCATTTTTCAGATGATTTTTCATTCGTGCGAGAATTTTTTGGACCAAGTTTCAGGTTAATCGCGCGTCCTGCATCGTGTAGTGGAGTAACAAGCTTTAACATCTCACGACCACCTCCTGCTGCTGAAGAGCTACAAGCATCCAACTGCAGAGCTGTCTTGTAATGTTTTCTTGTTGTTGTTGTTTTGATTTTAAACATATTTTGTAAAAAAAAAAAAAGCCATTTGCAAAGCCAAAAAGTTGATTTTACCACCATCTGATATAACCGGGTCAAAATAAAAAGAACACTGCCATCTACTGGTACCCAGACACTTAGTACTTGAGGCGAATACTGCCATGAACACTACTGGCCAGTAGATGGCAGTAGCGGCCTTGAAAACTTGCCAAACAAAATTCCAGATAATTCTTGTCTGCTACATTTAAGATGCGTGGAATTTAACAAACGCAAATACAATAACTGATATTTTCAGTTTATAAAACTTCAGACATGACAAACTTTAAATAACTTGTCCAAAATGAGTAGGTTAAAATTTGAACCATAAGTTAAAAATGTATGCCTCTAGATGACTTGGGTGATATTGCGATTATATCAGTATGGTGTTAAAGGAAATTATTTATTTTTTTTGGGTCACCAGTTCTCCTTTGCCTACAAAGGATAGAGGGGTTTCTTCTGAAAACAGCTCTCTTCTGTTTGCAGAGGGTAGAACAATATACCTATTAGGAAACTTTTAACAGGTAGGTCTCAACTGCTTTTAAGTTTTAAAAATGTTTTTCACTGTTCAGCTTGGTTTACTACGTTATCGGTCTAAACGTTTTCGTACGGCAATTCATCGGAAGATAATTAGTCCGATGATGGTTTTTAAAGTTATCTAAAAAGATAATCTGATAATGAAAACATTATCTTCGATAATTATCTGTTATCGGATTATCGGTAGTGTGCCCACCACTGGTGAAACGTGACTGTTTGGTTAATAAATTGCACCGGACTACAAGTTGCAGGACCACTCAAAATAGTAGAAAAATAAATAAATAAAACGCAACTTATACTCTGGAAAATACAATAAACTCACACTATTTTCAACGGAAGGAAATCAGTACAAAACAACAATAAAAACTTACAATCCAGATCTCTATTTTAGAGCAGTTAAATCCTATATAGGGCAACTGATCATTTAAATAAATTAATAAAAATGTGCAGATGTGCTGACACACAGAGTAAAGACAAACAGTAGCTGTCATTTCTGTATTGCAATTAAATGTGTACTTGCCATACCAAAACAGAAAAATTACATTTGTAAAATACATTAAACGTCAAATAACACTTCTTTTTAAATCATGCTTCAATACTCTAATAAACCCTGACCTTAGTTCACACTTTTTCAGGGACCCTCTTCTGTACTTACACATCAACACAACCATTATAAATACAATTCTCTATTCACAGGACTTTAAGAAGACAACTTTATGCCACTGAACCGTAATAAACATGACTCTAGAGCAGCAAAGCCTTTGTACATGAATCGTGTACAAAAGCAAACTAAGAAAAAAAAACATTAAAATGACTGCATGCCTTGTTTTCTAGTGAAATGAGGCACTTCAATGTCTGTGTGTGAATGTGTGTTGCAATGAGCCTTACTCCTCTTTTGGGCCTGGTAAAAATAGTGGTGGTGGATGCAAAGTCCCGGCAGACTCTGTTATCAGCCTGCCCTGTCGTCCCTCCCACTGCCGCAACCACAGACTGACCACATGCTGCACTAGGCATGCACGGGCACACACATATAAGTGCAAATAATTGCATGCCAATTCATGGCTCTGTTCAGCAAAAGTCTCACACAAAGAAACATGTAAATCGGCATTCACATAAAACCAGATGAAGGTTAAGCAAATTGTGGACTTGCCCAATTAGGCCAAATGAGATTGCAGTAAAGACAGGCTAAAAATAAAAATAAAAACATGCTCTCTCAAAGTGTATGGAGCTGTACTCTTTAGCAAACATCACTGTTAAATGTTAGCAGCACAAATTTACTATCTCCCAGGAAGTGGTTTGTTATTCCGTTTATATCCAGTGACGGCTTTGGATATTTTTGCAACATTCTGTACATTGTTGTTACCAGGACTGCTAGAAAGCCACATCAGCTGTGAGATTAAAAAAACAAAAAAAACAAAACAGCACTGAGATGCAGGGGTGTGTCTTTTCATGGATCGTACCTTTGCCAAACATTTTAGTAAAATAAAAAAAAATATTGGAAATTATCTGCCATAACAAAGACTCCTCTTTGGTTCAGCCAAAGAAAAGAAGGAACTTTTTAATTACTTTTAACTGGGTCCCAGGTTGCACATGGGCACTGGTCTAACAACCAGACTTGGTCAAGGAGACATTGGACAAGAGCAGTGGATTGTACGGTTTTGTGCCACAAGGAAGATAGATACCTTTGTCTTCCATTTCTTCCCCCAGCCTTCAATTAAACACAGATCACAAAACCGGTTTTGTTTCCGGTGAGCAGTCGACAGATGGGGCTTGAGCTCTGGGCTCATTCAAAACTTTTGATACTATGAAAGTAACAAATTTGCAAATGCTAATAACAGAATTAGAAAAACTAAAAACAACTGCAGAGCTGCCTGTGGATACCTGCAGCTTTATAAAGTATATCAGGAAAAATAATTTATTATCACAGTCTCACTTTTAGTTACACTTGTTTTGCCAATAACAAGGTGGTTGTGTGCAGCTCTGATTCTGGTGCTTTAAGCTGCGCAGACGAGGCAAACTATGATCCATTGTGTGCCTCCTATTGGCATGGACTGGCACTGAACAACAAATGTAAAGAAGAACATGAACGGCTTCTTAATCCTGTTCACAGAAGAACCCTGCTACCAATATTTTGAATTCTTTCTCAACCAACACATGATTAGTCAAGATCTATTTTGTTTCTCAAAATTCAAGACCACATGATACAATAAATTGGATGTCCTATACTCGATATGTATCATGAAACTGATTGTAGTGATACATTGTTGTAAATTGTAGTGTGGTGTTGGTGTGTAACCCAGCTTTTTAATACTTCAGTTATACTGCTTATGCTGCGTCTACACATAGGCAGGACATGTTACAAATGTCATTTTTCTGTCATTTTGGCACATTCTTAACGTGACTTAACGCATCTGAATAGGTTTCTTAACAGTGCGCGTCGGTGCGTGATATTCGTGGCACTTGTGGTGTACATGTGTTTTGCGTCCCCAACATATATGGCTTGCCGGGGAGGCACTTGCATAAAATGCTGATATGTATGTACAGACATGATCATACGGGGGCTGGACAGCCAACTCTGAGCGCACACAACATGCGGAGCTGCCTGTCAGCTGATTGCAGCACAATGACAGCTGGAAATGACGGCTCAGTGCACATGAAGTGTCACATTTAAAACACAGAGACCACAGCCAGGACAGTTATATAAATAATTACAACAATACCTACATACGCAATTACATAGCAAATAACTAAAATGAATGGCCACGTAACACAGAAACAGAGTGACACGTTGGTGTGTGCGCTGGACAGACAGGGCTGTGGCCGCCGACAGCAGCAGCTGTTGAGATCTCTGGTTTTGGACTGGGGGACACGTACCATGTTTTGACGGACATGAACTTACAACTGTTCACTGTGACGCACATGTGTTTGCTTGCTGTCCTCACGTGGACATATATAAAAACATATATCGCTGTTGCGATGGGCTGCAGCAAGCGAGCACACAACGTACACATTGACAGGCTTTCCCAGGTGAAACAGACTGTCAGATCATAACACGCAGCGGGCGATCTGAATGTCACGTCACCTAAGTGAGCGCTGTTCCACATGACGCGGAGTCTGTCCTGCGGCGCGTCGTCCATGTTTCCATCTGTGTGAGGCCTTGGCCTGCACAGTCTTGTGGATTTACGGTTCTGGTTGTACATTTATGTCATGGTAATTTTGGGCTTTAATGATGTCCTTGAACTGTTCTTTTGCCAGGGTGGAATGATTGTACAGCATACATCATTAAGGACTTTACAAAAAAACAAGAACTGGGTGTGAAAGTTTTAATTTGTTTTGGATTTTCACTCATTCCCACAGGGTCAAAATTACAGATACAGGCTCAAATATACAAACACCCCCACTATTATTTGGTTAGCTGTCTCTGTGTGGTCTGTTAACTCTTTTTTTTTTAACATTCATTAGCACACAACTGAAAGTCTATTGTGTTTCTTCAGCTCAAGGATGTTAACATGAACATACAGTTGTATGTAAAAGTTTGAGCACCCCTGATGATTTCCATGATTTTTCTTTATAAATCACTGGTTGTTTGGATCAGCAATTTCAGTTAAATTCTTCAAACTACAACCCCCGGCAATAATTATGGAATCACCAGCCTCGGAGGATGTTCATTCAGTTATTTAATTTTGTAGAAAAAAAGCAGATCACAGACATGACACAAAACTAAAGTCATTTCAAATGGCAACTTTCTGGCTTTAAGAAACACTATAAGAAATCAGGAAAAAAAATTGTGGCAGTCAGTAAAGGTTACTTTTTTAGACCAAGCAGAGGGAAAAAAAATATGGACTCACTCAATTCTGAGGAATAAATTATGGAATCACCCTGTAAATTTTCATTCCCAAAACTAACACCTGCATCAAATCAGATCTGCTCATTAGTCTGCATCTAAAAAGGAGTGATCACACCTTGGAGAGCTGTTGCACCAAGTGGACTGACATGAATCATGGCTCCAACATGAGAGATGTCAATTGAAACAAAGGAGAGGATTATCAAACTCTTAAAAGAGGGTAAATCATCACGCAATGTTGCAAAAGATGTTGGTTGTTCACAGTCAGCTGTGTCTAAACTCTGGACCAAATACAAACAACATGGGAAGGCTGTTAAAGGCAAACATACTGGTAGACCAAGGAAGACATCAAAGCGTCAAGACAGAAAACTTAAAGCAATATGTCTCAAAAATCGAAAATGCACAACAAAAACAAATGAGGAACGAATGGGAGGAAACTGGAGTCAACATCTGTGACCGAACTGTAAGAAACCGCCTAAAGGAAATGGGATTTACATACAGAAAAGTTAAACGAAAGCCATCACTAATACCTAAACAGAAAAAAACAAGGTTACAATGGGCTAAGGAAAAGCAATCATGGACTGTGGATGACTGGATGAAATTCATATTCAGTGATGAATCTCGAATCTGCATTGGGCAAGGTGATGATGCTGTAACTTTTGTTTGATGCCGTTCCAATGAGATTTATAAAGATGACTGCCTGAAGAGAACATGTAAATTTCCACAGTCATTGATGATATGGGGCTGCATGTCAGGTAAAGGCACTGGGGAGATGGCTGTCATTACATCATCAATAAATGCACAAGTTTACGTTGATATTTTGGACACTTTTCTTATCCCATCAATTGAAAGGATGTTTGGGGATGATGAAATCATTTTTCAAGATGATAATGCATCTTGCCAAAGAGCAAAAACTGTGAAAACATTCCTTGCAAAAAGACACATAGGGTCAATGTCATGGCCTGCAAATAGTCCGGATCTTAATCCAATTGAAAATCTTTGGTGGAAGTTGAAGAAAATGGTCCATGACAAGGCTCCAACCTGCAAAGCTGATCTGGCAACAGCAATCAGAGAAAGTTGGAGCCAGATTGATGAAGAGTACTGTTTGTCACTCATTAAGTCCATGCCTCAGAGACTGCAAGCTGTTATAAAAGCAAGAGGTGGTGCAACAAAATACTAGTGATGTGTTGGAGCGTTCTTTTGTTTTTCATGATTCCATGATTGAGTGAGTCCATATTTTTTTCCCTCTGCTTGGTCTAAAAAAGTAACCGTTACTGACTGCCACAATTTTTTTTTCCTGATTTCTTATAGTGTTTCTTAAAGCCAGAAAGTTGCCATTTGAAATGACTTTAGTTTTGTGTCATGTCTGATCTGCTTTTTTTCTACAAAATTAAACAACTGAATGAACATCCTCCGAGGCCGGTGATTCCATAATTTTTGCCAGGGGTTGTATATTTGGATTAACCATGGAATTGATCATCTGGTCTCTGAATGCTATTGACACCCTTTTTTCAACAAGGAAATCAGGGCTGGGGGACCCTGCATGCCCAGATGGAACCTATCCTGCAGGCTATGTTCTCGACGCCTGGGAGAAGTGGCACGTTGCGTGCTTGGTACCACTCTCTGTGAAGGACATCAGAGACTTATTTATATCTGGTTTTATTGTGGGAGGGCTGGTGCTTATTGGTTTATGTGCTGCCCTGACTTATCGGAGAATTGGCAAGACGGCTGCTTCCAGAACCACGACCCATTTCAATTTCAATTTATTTTCATTTATATAGCGCCAAATCACAACAGAGTTGCCTCAAGGCGCTTCACACAAGTAAGGTTTAACCTTACTAACCCCAAGAGCAACAGTGGTAAGGAAAAACTCCCTATGAGGAAGAAACCTCAAGCAGACCAGACTCAAAGGGGTGACCCTCTGCTTGGGTCATGCTACAAACATAAATTACAGAACAATTCACAAAACTAATATACAGGAAATGCTGTTGGTGCACAGGACAGGAGGGTCGCCAGCACAAATACAACTCCCATCTCTGGATGGAGCTGCACCTTAAACAGAGAGAAAAAACAGAATCAGGCATCAGAAAAACAAGACATACTGTATAATTTGCCAGCTTTAATCAACAAGAAAAACATAACAAATACTAAGGTGATCGCCGGCCACTAGCCCTAAGCTTCACTAAAAGACCCAGAATTTAGGTAAAGTTGAGGCCATGGCCCACTCTGCTTCCTAATAAAATGAATTAAAAGAGTAAAAAGTGTAAAACAAAACTATACCAGTGTGCTAGCCATATGAAAGGCAAAATAAGTGCGTCTTAAGTCTAGACTTGAAAGTCTCCACATAATCTGACTGTTTAATTGACGCAGGGAGATCATTCTACAGAACAGGGGCACGATAAGAGAAAGCTCCGTGACCTTCAGAATTCTTATTCACCCTAGGGACACAAAGTAGCCCTGCACCATGAGAATGCAAAGCCTGGGCCGGTACGTAAGGTTTAATTAGGTCAGCTAGGTAGGGAGGTGCACAGGACAGGAGGGTCGCCAGCACAAATACAAACCCATCACCTGTCTGTCATGATTAATGAGTTGGGCAAG
Source organism: Thalassophryne amazonica (assembly GCF_902500255.1). Taxonomy (NCBI): domain Eukaryota; kingdom Metazoa; phylum Chordata; class Actinopteri; order Batrachoidiformes; family Batrachoididae; genus Thalassophryne; species Thalassophryne amazonica. Next base: position 70,401,226 of record NC_047115.1, read on the forward strand.
GTGATACAGTCTCAGACTGCATTAACCCTTGAACTGAGACGTAAGTTGGATAACATCTCGGAGTAAATGTACACCATGCAAAGGAAGATGTCGGAGACCAGGGAATACTCATAAATTGGATTTGGTTGGTCACAGGAGCTGCAATTGTGTTTCTCTACTGAACCCTAAACATGGAATTTCTACAGCCTTGGTGAACCATTCGGCTGTCCTTCTTATGTTTCTGCCCTCCTCTACAGTCTGATCTTGTCAAGGCAACTCCAGCCATTATGCACACACTGAAAGAAACTGATACAAACTCATCTGACTGATACAAACTCATCTCACCTGCACACATGAAGCACACCACACACACCACAGATTTTCAATAATATTCAGGTCTGGGGACTGAGATGGCCATTCCAGAATGTTGTACTTGTTTCTCTCTAACTAGTGCTGTGCCTGTGATCTTGCATTTCCTCACTATGTCCCTCACAGTGGAAACCAACAGCTGATATTTCTGAGATAGCTTCTTGTATCCTTTCCCTAAACCATGATGTTGAACAATCTTTGTTTTCAGGTCATTTCAGAGTTGTTTAGAGGCTCCCATGTTGCCACTCGTTAGAAGAGATGTAAAGAGGAGAAACATTTGTAAATGGCCACCTTAAATACCCTTTCTCCTGATTGGATTTACCTGTGTAAGGAGGTCAAGGGTCAATGAGCTTACCAAACCAATTTTGTGTTCCAATAATTAGTGCTAAGTGTATTCAAATCGATAAAATGACAAGGGTGCCAAAATTTATGCACCTGCCTAATTTTGTCTAAATAATTATTGCACACTTTCTGTAAATACTAGAAACTTCATTTCACTTCTCAAATATCAGTGTGTTTGTCTGCTATATGATATATTTAACTGAAATTTCTGATCCAGACGACCAATGATTTATAAAGGAAAATCATGAAAATTACCGGGCGTGCCCAAAAGTTTGCATCCAACTGTAAGTCGTGTAGCAGTGCCATTTCAACCTGGCATGCTGAGTATCCCAGTGTGTCAGGGCGAGTTGTTGTACTCCAACCCAGTTGGATGAAAATCCTAAATTGTCTCCATACACACCCAATTTTGACAAGCTTCGGAAGAGATTGTGAAAACTATTCAAACAATAACATACAAAATTATACTGGTTTTGAAGAAAATCCTTGTTATGACTTAAATGGTAAAAGAAAGCTACAGTGTAACATCCTTAATATAAAAACAGAGGTTAATGTTCATGATAATTGTTTAAAAGCCAATTAAACTGAGTTAATTAAAGCAACCATCAATTTGCGAAGTACATCAGTCCATCCAAAACTCCCACATAAAATTTATAGCAGCGCTGTCACCTCTGAACAATAGCAGGAACTTATCAACTGCAGAGCAAAACTATGAATGCCGCTAAACTGTGTGTAAATTTCTTTTTATGTCACTTGTCTCAAGCCATGGCAAAGAGGACTGGTAGTGCTAACAATTAAGCACCAAATGAGCAGTATAGTGTTTTAGACAAACTAATGCACCCAGAGTTTTTTGTGAGACAAACTGCTGCATTTAGTCAGGAACAGTGTGGACTCAAATTACAGTGGATCAAAAGTATTCACTGTGCTTCACTTTTCCATTTTTTATGTTACAGCCTTATTCCAAAATAGCGTAAATTAATTTTTTTCCTGAAAATTCTCCTCACAATACCCCATAATGACCATGTGAACAAAAGTTTTATTTATTTTTGCAAATTTATTTAAAAAATAAAACAAAAAAACAAAACAACTAAGAAATCACATGTACATAAGTATTCACAGCCATTGCCATGAAGCTCAAAATTAATCTCAGGTACATCCTGTTTCCACTGATCATCCTGGAGATGTTTCTGCCACTTAACTGGAGTCCACCTGGGGTAAATTCAGTTGGTTGGACATGATTTGGAAAGGCACACACCTGTCTACATATAAGGTCCCAGAATTGACAGTGCATGTCAGAGCACAAACCAAGCAAGAATTCAAAATTGTCTGTAGACCTCTCAGATAGGACTGTCTCAAGGCATAAATCCGGTGAAGGGTACAGAACAATTTCTGTCCCAATCAGCACAGTGACCTCCATCATCGGCAAATGGAAGAAGTTTGGATCCACCAGGACTCTTCCAAGAGCTGGCTTATTGTTTAAACTGAGTGATCGGGGGAGGTCAGGGAGGGACATGGCAGCCCACCTGGAGTATGCCAAAAGGTATCTGATGGACTCTCAGATCACAAACAAAATACTCTGATCTGAAAAGACACCGAGACAGAGATTCTTTGGCTTGAATGCCAGGCATCATGTTGGAAGAAATCACACAGCAAAATCACCAGTGTAAAATTAACAATGACAGTGTTAAATTAATAACACCGACCCAGTGTGGACCAAAGTAGACAATGTCACTGTTAATTTAACATGGGTGATTTTGCTGTGCAGGCACCATCCCATTGGTGAAGCATGGTGGTGGGGATGTTTTTCAGTGGTAGTAACTGGGAGACTAGTCAGGATTGAGGGGAAAAATGACAGCAGCAATGTACAGACATCCTGGATGAAAATCTGCTCCAGAGCGCTCTTGACCTCAGACTGGGGCGACAGTTCATCTTTTAGCAGAAGAACCTAAGCACACAACCAAGACACCAAAGGAGTGTGAATGTCCTTGAGTGGCCCAGCCAGAGCCCAGACCTGAATCCAACTGAACATCTCTGGAGAGAACTGAAAATGCACTGACCATTCCCATCCAACCTGATGGAGCTGGAGATGTGCTGCAGAGAGGAATGTCCAAAACTGCCCAAAGATAGGCGCTCCAAGCTTGTGGCATCATATTCAAGAAGACTTGAGGCTGTAACTGCTGCCAAAGGTGCATCAACAAAGTATTGAGCAAAGAGTGTGAATACTTCTGTACATCTGATTTCTCGTTTTGTATATCTATCTAGATAGATAGATAGATTTGCAAAAAAAAAAAAAAACTTTTTTCATGGTATTATGGGGTGTCCGTAGAATTTTGAGCAACAAAATAAATTTACTCCATTTTGGAATAAGGCTGTAACATAACAAAATGTGTAGTGAAGTGCTGTGAATTCTTTCCGGATGCACTGTACACTATGATGTGTATGTGTGAAACTGCACAGATGAATGATCACATGTTTCATGTATGACAACACTAAGTGAGAAAAATGTCTCACTAAATAAAAACTAAATCTAAACAACTTTTTTGGATGGGGGAGCAGCAGTCAATAGAAAAAGTGACAAATTAAAAGAAAACCAACATAAGCGTCTTAGTAAGGTGCTGAGAACAAAAGTCATACCAGAACCACTTCAATGTGTCTTGACACTGTTTCTACAAGTCTCTGAACTCTACTGGGGGTAAGGAACACCATTCCTTTAAAGGATATCAACTCATTTGGTGTTCTGATAATGGAGTTTATATAACGGCTGAGTGGATCCCTGTCATTTGATTGGTGCTGTGTATGTCACATGACATGGATTATTCGTCCCATTTGTGTTGCATTGTATTTAGAGTGCAGTTTGGTTCCACTTAGAGTGCAAATTTGGTTCAATACGTTTGGTACCACTGCACTCTGCACACGTGCGCACGCACACACACACACAGACATGCGCGTGTGCACGCACACACACAAAACAAATCCGCTGCGCTGTGTGGAGGCTGTTGGGAGGAAGTTAGAATGAAAAATTGGACTAATTTCTGACGGGATTTTTTTTTTCCACTGCACTGAGGATGTACACGTTCCTTGGTAGTACACGCACGCACAAGGGCCGACCCAGTTGCTTGTGTGCGGGAGAGTGCGCGTGCGGGGACAACAACTCCATCGAGACGACGATTTGATTGAGCTAACTGACGCTACACAAAGTCTTTTTTTTTTTTATGGAAGTCTGAAGTCAGTGCACAGCATCACCGGACTACACGTCACAATTTGGACTTCAGCAGCAGTGGAACACCAAAATGTAAGTCCCTTTTCTGTTGTTTATAAATTAATAAAATATTCGTTCCATTGAACTCATAAACATTCATTATTTGTATATTAACACACCGGTCCAACATATGCCATTTGTGCTGAAGTGGGTTGAGATCTGGGCCCGGTTTCACAAAGCAGTCTAATCTGGTTCATTTTGTTGAAATTTTCGCATTTCCCAACTAAAGTTTTTAGCCTGGTACAGAGGAGGCTAATCTTATTTTAGTTGACAAAACCTCTGTGTCTTACCTCAAAAATGAAACTGGGTCCATGTGACTGCAATTTTATACACATCATAGACAAATATTTTTGGAGAAACTACGGATATTAGCTAACGCTACAAATTACATTCTGGACTAACATGCTATTCCAGCAGGGGGCAGTAAATCATCTTTATACAACCCCTGGCAAAAATTATGGAATCACCAGCCTCGGAGGATGTTCATTTTGTTGTTTAATTTTGTAGAAAAAAAGCAGATCACAGACATGACACAAAAGTCATTTCAAATGGCAACTTTCTGGCTTTAAGAAACACTATAAGAAATCAAGAAAAAAAGATTGTGGCAGTCAGTAACGGTTACTTTTTTAGACCAAGCAGAGGAAAAAAATATGGACTCACTCAATTCTGAGGAATAAATTATGGAATCACCCTGTAAATTTCCATCCCCAAAACTAACACCTGCATCAAATCAGATCTGCTCGTTGACATTAACCCTATGTCATGAAATTGACCCTATGTGTCTTTTTGCAAGGAATGTTTTCACAGTTTTTGCTCTATGGCAAGATGCATTATCTTCTTGAAAAATGATTTCATCATCCTTAAACATCAGAAAAGTGTCAAAAATATTAACGTAAACTTGTGCATTTATTGATGATGTAATGACAGCCATCTCCCCAGTGCCTTTACATGACATGCAGCCCCATATCATCAATGACTGTGGAAATTTACATGTTGTCTTCAGGCAGTCATCTTTATAAATCTCATTGGAACGGCACCAAACAAAAGTTCCAGCATCATCACCTTGCCCAATGCAGATTCGAGATTCATCACTGAATAAGACTTTCATCCATTCATCCACAGTCCACGATTGCTTTTCTTTAGCCCATTGTAACCTTGTTTTTTTCTGTTTAGGTGTTAATGATGGCTTTGGTTTAGCTTTTCTGTATGTAAATCCCATTTCCTTTAGGCGGTTTCTTACAGTTCGGTCACAGACGTTGACTCCAGTTTCCTCCCATTCGTTCCTCATTTGTTTTGTTGTGCATTTTCGATTTTTGAGACATATTGCTTTAAGTTTTCTGTCTTGACGCTTTGATGTCTTCCTTGGTCTACCAGTATGTTTGCCTTTAACAACCTTCCCATGTTGTTTGTATTTGGTCCAGAGTTTAGACACAGCTGACTGTGAACAACCAACATCTTTTGCAACATTGCGTGATGATTTACCCTCTTTTAAGAGTTTGATAATCCTCTCCTTTGTTTCAACTGACATCTCTCGTGTTGGAGCCATGATTCATGTCAGTCCACTTGGTGCAACAGCTCTCCAAGGTGTGATCACTCCTTTATAGATGCAGACTAACAAGCAGATGTGATTTGATGCAGGTGTTAGTTTTGGGGATGAAAATTTACAAGGTGATTCCATAATTTATTCCTCAGAATTGAGTGAGTCCATATTTTTTTCCTCTGCTTGGTCTAAAAAAGTAACCGTTACTGACTGCCACAATCTTTTTTTCTTGATTTCTTATAGTGTTTCTTAAAGCCAGAAAGTTGCCATTTGAAATGACTTTAGTTTTGTGTCATGTCTGTGATCTGCTTTTTTTCTACAAAATTAAACAACTGAATGAACATCCTCCGAGGCCGGTGATTCCATAATTTTTGCCAGGGGTTGTATTAGCAGTGTGAGTGTGCACATGCATGACTTTATTTCATACGTTCATTGTAAGTACATAATATAATTTTAAATATGTTAAAAATACATGGATGACATAAGAAAATGAAAACCCCTATTTCCATTGTGGTCCATTTAAAAATCAAATTACAAAATAGAAGTAATAATAAAATAATAATAACAATAATAATAATAATAATAATAGTGTGTATATGATAACAAGAACCTAAACAATTTATGAATACATTAAGACAGTTAAATTACCATTAAAAAACTACATAATTAAGAGGGAAAAAAAGGACTGAGTTCTTCTAAAAACACTAGAGGTCTAAGGTCTAAGGTTCTGAAACCATTCTGGAATCACACTTTATTCCAACTCATTATAGAAACTTTGAACAATTTATTATCACCCTTGAAAAATGTCAGCTACCTATTTTATAAACACTACCCAATCTAGAGCCCGTGGATCCACATGGGCAACGTGCTAGTAGGGTTATAATTTTCTCAATGCCACTAGCTAAAACTATACGTTTAGTTTTTGTCAAGTAAACCTTAACTCAGAAGTAACCCACGACCAAAATGTGATTCGAATTAACAAAAACATTACAAAAAAAACAACTAAAATTGGTTTCCAAAAATAACTTTGGAGAAGAAACACATCCAAAGGATAACTTAAGAGACAAAGACAACAAAGGCTCAGGATACATCTGTGGAAGCTCCACACATGGCAGCCATGACAAGAAAGCAAACTCAGATTCCCTCTCCTCCCGAGATGCCTGTAAGAGGCCTACCTCCCCTCCTGTTTGACATCCCACAGTGGACCTCCCTGCAGTCCAGACCGCTATCAAACTGTAAGTACTCCATCATGGTGAAGGGAAGAAGAAGAAAATCTTGAAGTTTTCATTCCTTACTGTGACCCCTCAGCTCGTTTTTGACCACTCCACGCCCCCAACTCCCTCACCAACACTATCAGCGGTGTTCAACAAAAGGTCTGGGGAAACTCCCTCTGCCTTTTCCTCTACGTGTGTTGATATTACAGTCAGACTGTTTGGTTGTGTTTGTCACAGTGCGATGACAGAACTAAATACTGGTATTTACCCTGTGATAACTGCATGTCTGGACAGGATCTGTGCAGAAACTGGGTGTTTGGGAAAGAGAGAAAATGTGTACTATTTGTATGCTTTGACTTGTGCATGTACAATGGGACTTGATGCACCACATAGTCCTTTGGTGTGCACTTCCATGTCTTATCATGACCACTTTCGTAATTGGATCTGTAAAGATTTGCATGTTTAAACTTGAATTAAATATTATAACCTCACCAACGAAGTCTGTACATTTGACAACAGGTGTGCATGGTTTCAAGTGAAATGCTCATTATAATGGGCTGATTTTGGAGGTACAAATTTGATCTTTTATCAATATTATTTTTGAAACAGTATCGTTGTGAGCTCAGACAAGATGCAACCAATTAGGGTTTTGCAGGTTGATGATCATAGTGACCATTATTCCTAAAGAATTAAAATGTCTGATGTGATTCTCTCAGATTCTGATGTATTCTTATTGTTGGGAAATGGGCTGTGTTTTCAAGGAGCATGTGTAATTGCCATTAAGTTAAAATTAACTGGAGGCTGTTGAGGGTGGTACTTGATGTTGTACAGTGGACACGGCACATATCTTGTTTACAAGCAAACATTCCACCTGTGAAATACCTTCACTGTGTTTTGGGGAAATAATCTATATTATAATAGCAAAGTAGCCTCTGGCTTCGATCACGGAGAAACTGTTGACAGCTGACATTTGCCGCTTCATATGCTTATGTATTGGGTCAAGGATGAGCGCTGTGAAAATGGAAAGTTGATAGGAGTAATATTTTTGAAGAAATTAGCTATATTAGCTAACAACAGTGAACAATGGTCATTGTGCTGCAATGCACCACTGGAGTTCTGGGGGTTTGAAATCTCAGATGCATTCTGGTGCATTTTTAGGTCCATTTACACACCAAAAAAGATCTTAAATTTTTTTTGGGGTCAAGTCAACTTTTCCACTTGTATTGGAAAACTTAATCCAAAAAGCATACACTGTGGCTCAGAAAAGTACACAGTAAAAGAAATGACAATTCAAAGAACTCAAAAATAATAATTCTCAGTGTCAATTCAAATGGAACAATGTAAGTATTTATGGCACATTAATGCATCAACTTGTTAAACCTTCAATCACTTCACTAGTTTTGGCAAGAGCTTTGGAGCTATTGATACGAGGTCTGTTAGAAAAGTATCGGACCTTTTTATTTTTACAATAACCTTATGGATTTGAATCACGTGTGATTGCATCAGCCAAGCTTGAACCTTCGTGCGCATGCGTGAGTTTTTTCACGCCTGTCGGTTGCGTCATTCGCTTGTGAGCACGCTTTGTGGGAGGAGTGGTCCAGCCCCTTCTGCGGATTTTCATTGTCAGGAAAATGGCCGAGCGACTGCCGCTTTGCTGCATCAAATTTTTTTCAGAAACTGTGAGAGACAGCCAGGTGGAAACCATTCGGAAACTTCAGATGGCTTTCAGTGAAGATCTTATGGGCATCACACAGATTAAGGAGCATTACAACCGGATTAAAGACGGCCCACAGTGGCTGAGGGCGCGCCGCGCTTCGAGCGGCCATCAACACGCTGAAACAACCAGACCATTTCCAAAGTGAAGGCTGTGTTGAACCGGGACGTCATCTGACTACCAGAGAAATGGCAAGAGAGGTGGACATAGCACTTTTTTGGCACATTACACTGTTACAGGAGATTTTGTAATGAAAGACGTGCGGCGGAATTCGCGCGTCAGGACAGAGCCGCTAATGGCGCAGAACAAAAAGCACCTCCGTGTTGGAAGTCTCACGGGACATGTCCAGCTCTTCCACCATTCGGAAGATTCAGACAGCTTTGGGTGGCTTTTCAGTCGAGTGAGTATCCGAGAAATTGTCGAAGAGCTGAGCATGTCACATGTCCTGTGAGACCAACATGGAGGTGCTTTCGTTCCGCGCCATTAGCAGCTCCGTGGCGAATTCCTCCGCTCCTGTTTTCATGACAAAATCTCCTTTAACAGTGGAATGTGCAGGAAAAGTGCTGATGTCCACCTTTTCTGCCATTTCTCTGGTAGTCAGACGATGTCTCGGATCAACACAGCATTCAGTTTGGAAATGAGCCGGTCGTTTCAGCCTGTCGATCGCTGCTTGGAGCACGGCGCACCCTCCGCCATTGTGTGCCGTCTTTAAACCGGCTGTACCACTCCTTAATTTGTGTGATGCCCATAAAATCGTCCCTGAAAGCCATCTGAATTTTCCGAATGGTGTCCACCTGGCTGTCTCTCACAGTTTCTGGAAAAATTTGATGCAGCGCTGCTCCAGCCGTTCAGACATTTTCCTCACAATGAAAATCCGACGAGGGGGGAGGACCAGTGCTCACTCAAAGCCTGCTCACAGGCGAATGACGCAACCGACAGGCGTGAAAAAACTCACGCATGCGCACGAAGGTTCAAGCTTGGCTGATGCAATCACACGTGATTCAAATCAATAAGGTTATTGCAAAAAATAAAAAGGTCAGATACTTTTCTAACAGACCTCGTAGTCTTTCTTTTTAAATTCTTGGCCACCTTATGTACAGATATCTGGGTTTTCAGTTGTTTTCCCCGAGACAGTCCCAGTTCCTGCATGCGTACATCTTTCTTTTCTTTGGCTTTTGCCAATTTCTTTTTTAAAATATAAATATTGCTGACATTGAAAGGTGCTAAATTCATTTATTCACTTTTTCATTTCATGTAAAAATAGAGGTGAGGTCTCTAGGAAAATCACTGCTTATGTGACCCTGACTTAACAAATATAATAAAAAGTATATTAATGTCAACATTTGTTGTCTTATGCATAACGCAAGTGATAATCAAATAAAAATATCTTCCGGTTTGTTTTCCTGACACAGAAGCACAAAAAAATAAAAAAGCCATTCAAGTCTTTTTTCTCTAACCATTGCCATTTAAACTTGTTCTTCACACCATCATCACAAGACAGGCTGTCCCCTCCTTTTAAAATTGTTAAATCTGCCATTATGTTTCTGAATTTTTCACCCCAAAACGTCAGAAAGCCTGTGTCCAGAAGAACCAGAAAATGCAGATTTAGTAGGCTAGAATTTGCATGGAGACAATGTGAAGTAAATTCTTCCCAGACAGATGATATGATGAGATCAAAGACTTACTGGAGTGTTAACTTTACTGTATAAATGAAGATTTAAAAAGTCGGGTTAAAGTTCTGGTCCTTTTGCTCGAACCAGCCCATTTTTTGATGAACTTTTCAGTTTCAATACAGCGCGCAGTTCATGGTTAAAAACTCTAACGGCGTCTCTCATCAGCTGCTGTGTTGACATGCAGCGGCACGTAACATTAATTCTTCAGTCTCGGATCAGGACGTGAAAACATGAGACTTAATATTCATTGTGACATCTCATCAGTGACGTTTCCAAACAATTTTATAAATACAACCTTCATGAACAGACCACAGACTAAATCCGCCATGGGACAGGAAAACAAAAATAACCCTTCTTCTTATTCTTTCAAGTTTATTGGTGGTTTGTAAACCAACACGGTGCATTACCGCCACCAACTGTTTGGGTGTGGAGCATTAATGGATTCTGACGTATGCCATGAAAAATAATCCAGAAACGTTCACCACGTAAGTAAAAACCCGGATTTCTGGGAATTTACAGAAAACTTCTATCACTGTATTTTATAAACACTCCCCAATCTAGAGCCCATGGATCCCCATGGGCAACACGCTAGTATCCCTTTTTTTTTTTTATTATTACAGTTTCATCTACATAGGTGGCGTCATGTTCTGTTGTTAACAGATGTTCTGGGAGGCGTGCTGCATCCACATAATGACAGCACAAAAACAATCCCACCAAATCTTTTAGCAGAATGACCCTCAAATGCAGCAGCAGACAGAAGATGATGACAGAATATGCAATAATACTGTGATGAGGGGCATAAAAGTCAGAGAAGCTGCTTTGTGACTGCAGGGTTGTAGATCTGACCACAAAGATGCAGGATAAAGAGCTGCATGACCCTGATTCCAGCTCAAGCTGCCATCTCTAAATAAACATTTCTGGTCACCAAAGGAACTTGGGATAAAAGCCTCCACCAAATTTTATGTTATGGTAAATGTTACGTATAAGTGAGCTGCTGAGTGTGTGGGCACAGACCTGAAGCAGAGTCCCATGGATGTGGTTGTGTTGCATTGTGGGTCTTGGCTGTGAAGGAAGCTCCTGCAGTAAAAAATGAACAGTGGATAAGACCTGTGTGACCGGTACAAAGGGAACGAGGGCCCGAGCTGCCATCTCCCTGGTCCGATACACCGCAGAACGCCCACACCTGCAACACACATCAGAGCAATCAGTGTACAAAATCATAATAATACTAACCACAATAATCAAGTCTTCCCTTTATTATGCCATGGGTTATTATAAAAACAGAGAAAATGATCCCAGTCATTACTGTATGAGCTATCATTATTTTGTACTTACCATATGTCCTGTTGGACGAACAATGACCTGCATGATTTGGACACTTGGCCAGAGTTTTGTTTGGATACCCATAACTGCAGGCTGCTAATAAAACTGAAGACAAATGTTTTCAGCTCCTTACTTAACGTGCCAGGAAAAAGTCTGTTCCACTTTGATCTCTCTCTTTCTCTCTCTCACACACACCTTTACAGCACAGAGAGCAGATGGGGGCTGCGGCCAGTCACTCTGAGTGCAGACTAAAATTAACCCTGTTTATAAGCTGACAGTCTTTCCTTCTCCTGTATCATAACATTGCCACGGGTGACACGAGGGAAGGACGTGATCGGAACATGAATGAAATGCGAAAGCGGCATGACAGGGGTAGGAATGAAAAGAGGAAGAGTAACAGTGTGATGCTCTGGACAGGCTGCACAGTGCAGGGTTTTGGCAGAAACTGTTTGTTTTTATGTACAGCAAAAAGACCGGTCATTATAGCCCACCCCTCCACTTAAGCAGAAGGCACAGTGGTGCTGTGTTGTCTCCTCATAGCAAGATTTTCCTCTGTGTCTATCTGTTTAGTTTGGATGTTCTCCCTCTTTCTGCGTGTTTTTAAACCCCATACTTCAGAGGAAATGGATCGCTGCTCTATGTGTGACATCGACTCCAGTGTTTGTAAGTTGTTGCAAGGAGTTCCGATTTCTCCACAGCGACAATGTAACCTTAAAAATGCTATTTCTTACTCTTGAATTTGTAAATCTGATCCCTTATTCAAAGCCTTACAAAGACATGAAATTTGGGCTACAGTTTGCCAGAAATCACATGGTAAACCTGAGCCTAGATATGATGTGTCTATTCCACTCCACCACAAAGCTGCTGGTGGTGGTGCAACAGACAAAAGTTGCCAAGGGACAGATTTTCAAACCATAGCCACAGAAGCCTATAACACCTTCAGAGTTATCATGAGTGTCTTGGTGGCTTCCCACACAGATGACAGTACCATACTGTTTGTGTGTCTTAATGATTGATGTACATTATACAAATATTTAATGTTTATGAGTTCAATGGTACGAATATTTCATGCGGTGAAAGATGGAACATACCATTCATCGAGGTGAAGCCCAGTTGAATGGTTTGTTCCGGCTTTCACCGAATTAAACATTTGCTCCATTGAAAGAATGTAAAACATTCATTATTTGTTTTATATAATGGGTAAAATAGATCCTTGTCATTTGCTATATTATTAATTTATAAACAACAGAAAAGGGACTTACATTTTGGTGTTCCACTACTGCTGAAGTCCAAATTGTGACATGTAGTCCAATGATGCTGTGCACTGACTTCAGAGTTCCATAGAAGAAAGAAAAAAAAAAAAAAAAAAAAACTTTGTGTAGTTCCTCAGTACAGCCAAAAATCACGTCAGCTTTTCAGCTGAACAGCTCTTCATGCATCCAGACGGCTTACAGCAGAGTGGATTTTGTGTGTGTTACAAGAATTAGCAGCATCAGTTAGCTCGCTGTCCCCCGCGTGCGCAACCAGGTTAGCGTGCGTGTACTACCAAAAAATGACTGTGCAGCTGAAAAAAAAAAAAAAAAAAAAAAAATCACATCAGAAATCAGTCCAGCTTTTCATTCTTTCTTCCTGCTAACAGCCTCCAGACAGCGCAGTGGATTTGTTTTGAGTGTGTGCACACTCAAAGTCTGTGCATGTGCGGGCGCATGCCTGCACGCATGTACATGTGCACGCACATGCAAGATTAGACCTTACCTGTGTGAAGCGCCTTGGGGCAAGCGTTATTGTGACTTGGCGCTACATAAATAAAATGACCTGAACGGAACTGAATTGTCTGCACAATTCACTTCAATGTTGCACACTGAATTGTCTGTGCAACCCTTGTATCAACTCTAAAGGGCCTTTCAGATTGAGCACAATGCGCACTAAATGTTGCTTTTAGAAGTGCATAGGGGGCAGAGTTTTCTACATCACCATGTTTCTATTCTGGAGGCTGAACAAGTCTGAAAGCCGCCATGTTTGTGAAGACTCATGCGTTCTCAAAAATGAATGAATAAATAAATAAATAAAAAGTACTCTGTCAGTGAGTCATAGGCAGAAGGTTAGCAGCAAAAGCAGAACAAGTGGAGTTTATAATGGAGGGCACCCTGCTGGGAGATATTTTCAACAGAGACCATTTGTCAGTGAGCCCTAGCAGAGCCTCACTGAGCCTACACATCTGGACATATTACACAGACCTGACCAGACTCTGTGACACACCGTTTGCGTGTCACGCTTTAGAGCGATGCATGCCACACCAGTGCAGTGGGGGTGAAAGACCCTTTAGACTGCCCAGCTGTGTGTAGAAAACTGTGTAACACGTGTACTATGACCTGGACCTCTGTTGATATATAAGTTGTTTTATTATACGGATCATGTCTGGCATAAATATGATTGATCAACAGCAGGCACAGGCAGATTATGACAACATGATAAACCCACATGTGAATAAAGTAGACGAACATGTCACCTCATCAGAATATCACGCATCCTGCATATTATTATCCACCTGTAGAAAGTAAAGGGTAACCACCTGGACTGCAACAACTATACAGGGGTATTTCACTCCTCTCTAGCCAGGAAGGAGACTTAAGCCACTTTGACACATGAATGAACTTTGGCTCCGCACTGCCGCACAATTCGTCGTGCCAATGTGTCATTACATGGTACTCTTGAAAAGCTACCTTGACACTTGAATGAATTTGATCCCCACACTGGAATGCAACCTTGAGTGCCAATGAGTAAAATCATCGTAACCTGTTGTAAACTGTGCAAGTCCCTGCTCACAATGACACGCATCGACATGCAGTTCTTGCGAAGAGATTGTGCAATGTTCACAGCTAGTTCACGCAAGTGACCATTTAAAAATTTTCTTTGCGCACTGGCACGCAGCCGTGCACAGTTCACAGACAGTTTACAACAGTTTGCAGCATGTTTACTCATTGGCACGCTAAATGGCGTGCCAGTGCAGGGATCAAATTTGTGCAAGTGTCAAGGCACCTTTACACGGATCACTCTTAACGGGATTCAGGTCCAGTTACCTGTCAACGTGTCAACCATCCACCACATCCTTGCTTTTTGACAACTCACAGAACGCAAGCGCGAATGTCAGTACTGCCTTTTTACAGCAAAATGGTATTTTCTTAAAGCTTTTGATTTAGTTGACCCAGGGGCTATACTGTATGTGGGACATCCTGTGAATTCCTGAGATTCCCTATAAGTTGTGAGACACTATAGTTGTTTTATACACAAATACTGTTAGTGCAGCAGTACAGAATGAGGACAGAGTCTCTGACTTATCCCCCAGATGAATTCCAGTGTTCACCAGGGATGTGTTCTGGCTAAGAATCTGTTCAATACTTGCATGAAAAGAGGATCTTGAGTCCAGTGGATTAGGTGCCTTTGATGTAGAGGAAAAAGTTTGACTGAACTTGACTTTGCAGACAATACTGTAATATTTGTGGACTCAATGGATACCCTGATTGTAGCACTTGAAAAGCTGAGTGATGAGTTAAAGCATCTGGGTATCGGATTGTCCCGGGTCAAGACCAAGATCCAGGCTTCACAGACTTCCTGACTCAACCATGAGGTGATGGTCTAGTGGGTAAGTGTTGGGCTTTGGACCAGAGGATCCTTGGTTCAAATCCCCACCTGACAGGAAAATCACTAAGGGCCCTTGGGTAAGGTCTTTAATCCCCTAGTTGCTCCCTTGTGTAGTGAGCGCCTTGTATGGCAGCATCCTGACACTGGGGTAAATGTGAGGCATTATTGTAAAGTGCTTTGAGCATCTGATGCAGATGGAAAAGTGCTATATAAATGCAGTCCATTTACCATTTAGCCATTAAAAATTTAACTGGATGCAGTGAAAGTGTTGAGACAATGACATATCTCAGCAAAGACATTCATGTCTCAGGAATCGCACCCACAGAGATCAAGAAATGCCTGGGAAAAGCTTACAGACTCATGAGGTCCCTGGATAAACTGGTCTGATGATGCTAATACCTTCACAGGAAAATGAACATCCAAGTTTTTGAGTCCTGGTACTTTTTGACACATTTCTCTGGACATGAGTTGGCATGCAGGAGCCTCAGTATTGGGGGCACAAAGAACTGTAAAAGGCCAAGGCAAGGCCCATGTTTCACCTGGTTGTGGCAGATACATAGTTGGTGGGGGTGGACTGCTTGTCTGCCATCCACCGCTGCGGGATATTCCGTGGTGTGATTGATGTGGCGATGTGCTGCATCAGTTCATGCTCCCAGTCCTGACCTGACTTAACTGTTATGCTAAATTTACTGCTCACAGAAAGGGAAAGATAGGTCTTAATCTAATCTCTCAATGGAGAACTAAAAAGGAAAAATTGGCTTGGAGAATTAAAATAAATAAACAAAATGCGCACATGTTAATAATCTAGCAGTAACGAAAAAAATGTGTTGATTGACGCCTGAAAAATTTCTACAAGGCTTCTAAAGCATTGCTAGAATGGACTCTCCTTTATTCTGAACGCTGCACACAAAAGCACAGTCTTGGCATTTCAATTTTACCCAAACATTTTAATTCAAAGCAATGACAAACCAAGTATGAAGTGGAAACTCACAACAAAAACACAAGCAGGGCAATGATTAAAAAAATATCAACTACCATAACTTTATTTTTGTGTTAAGTGCAAGTTTGTGCAAAATGTAGACGCTTGTTTTGAGAGTTTTATAAAAGAAAACTAAATTGTGCATGAAATACATGACTGGAGAAGCTCATCGTGGTCCGTCACACTGGAGCAGAAAACTGTGCCGTGGGCTGTGTGAATGGGTGTATTGTTAGGGTTCTGTTTAGTAGGTCAAATCCATCTTAGGTCCTACATATACAGTGTGCATATCTTCCACATATACAGAGGATACGTGCAAACAGTCACACAGTAAGGAGCACATCTACAGACAATGACACACGCAGAGAGAGCAAAGGCCAAAGGAGTATAGAAGGGTAGGGTTCATCCGGAGAGTATTCACAGCGGTTCTCTTTTTCCACATTTTGTTATGTTACAGCCTTATTCCAAAATGGAGTAAATTAAATTTTTCCTCAAAATTTGACACACAACACCCCATAATGACAATATGAAAAAAGTTTTATTTGAGTTTTTAACAAATTTATTAAAAATTAAAAAAAACTAAGAACTCACAAATACATAAATATTCACACTTTTACTCAATATGTTGATGCACCTTTGGCAGAAATTACAGCCTCAAGTCTTCTTGAATATGATGCCACAAGGTTGGTGCACCTATCGTTGGGCAGTTTTGCCCATTCGTCTTTGCAACACCTCTTAACCTCCATCACATTGGATGGGTCTGGGCTCTGGCTGGGCCACTCAAGGACATTCACAGAGTTGTCCTGAAGCCACTCCTTTGATATCTTGACTGTGTGCTTAGGGTCTGCATAGGGTCATTGTCCTGCTGAAAGATGAACCATTGTCCCTCAGCGCTCTGGAGCAAGTTTTCATCCAGGATGTCTCTGTACATTACTGCATTCATCTTTCCCTCAATCCTGACTAATCTCTCAGTTCCTGCTGCTGAAAAACACTGGTGATTTTGCTGTGTGGTTTCCTTCAAAAATGTTGTCAGGCATTCACGCCAAAGAGTTCAATCTTTGTCTCATCAGAACAGAGAATTTTGTTTCTCATGGTCTGAGAGTCCTTCAGGTTACTTTTGGCAAACTCCAGACAGGCTGCCATGTGCCTTTTACGAAGGAGTGGCTTCCGTCTGGCCACTCTACCACACCGGACTGACTGGTGGATTGCTGCAGAGACAGTTCTCCTTCTGGAATATTCTCCTCTCTCCACAGAGGAATGCTGGAGCTCTGACAGAGTGACCATCGGGTTCTTGGTCACCTCCCTGACTAAGGCCCTTCTGCTCCGATCACTCAGTTTACACGCCTGGCCAAGTTGCTCCGATCACTCAGTTTACACGCCTGGCCAAGTCTTGGAAGAGTCCTGGTGGATCTGAACCTCTTACATTTACAGGTGATGGAGGCCACTGTGCTCATTGGGACCTACAAAGCAACAGAAATGTTTCTGTACCCTTACTCAGATTTGTGCCTCAAGACAATCCTGTCTCAGAGGTTTACAGACAATTCCTTTGACTTCATGCTTGATTTGTGCTCTGACATGTACTGTCAACTGTGGGACCTCATATGTATACAGATGTGTGTCTTTCCAAATCATGTCCAATCACCTGATTTTACCCCGGGTGGACTCCAGTTGTGCTGTAGAAAGATCTCAAGGATGATCAGAGGAAACAGGATGCACTTGAGCTCAATTTTGAGCTTCATGGCAAAGGCTGTGAATACTTATCTACATATGATTTCTTAATTTTTAAATTTTTCACAAATTTAGAAAATCTCAAAAAAAGTTTTTACACTGTCAGTATGGGGTACTGTGTGTAGAATTTTGACGAAAATTAATTTTGTCCATTTTTGAATAAGGCTGTAACATAAATTGTGGAAAAAGTGAAGCATTGTGAATACTTTTCGGATGCAAAGTAAATTGCCGGCTGCTTGCAGTGTCTATGATGGAATTAAAGCTACACGTTGAAGCCAAACAAGCAGCTCTGCTCCACTGTCGAAAACCAGGTGGAAGGTTTTAGAGCAATGTGAACATCTATCCATCACTGCAGTGGTATGCACAGATGAAAACTGAGCTTGCTTATTCAACTTTAGCATGACAGAGCCTGAGCTATATACAGATGCAAACATACAACTGACTGTACATGTGTCTGGGAAAAAAACAAGATCATAATTATGTATGTGAGACAAAGAGGAAAAGGGATCAGATACAATTACTACATCTGTTTTAATCTGCTATGATAAACAGGTTGGTGGGTAAAGAATGGGCAATAATCAGAGCTCAGACGAGATTCAAGACGAGACAAGACAGTATTACGATTCAATTAGTTTCAAAAACTCATGACCAGCTTCATATTGTCTGAATCTATAATTTAGAACAAAATATTGAATATATAATTGTTTAAACACACTATATCCATCTGTTAACCATTTAAACGCTCGTTCGTTAGTTTTTAATTGTGCTGCCCAGAGGAGTTCATTGGCTCAAATTGCAAGTTATTGATTGAGAAGAGGCTAGAGAAGAATGGAATTATATAGAAGAAGTTAAGTCCTGCATAGTATCTGAGGACACAGACAGGTTGCGTGACCAGCAGTTGAACTCGGGTCTACACATTTGCAGGCTACCTGGTCTGCTACATATATGACTGCTAATGAGTAAACCATTCAGCCATAAAATTGTCACCACTGACAGGTGAAATGAACAACACTGATGATGCTGTTACAATGGCACATGCCACTGTGTGGAATACATGAAGCAGCAAGTTGATATTTTGTGTCTTGTGGAATGTTCCTGGTCTGTAATGCTCAATACATAACTAAAGTAGTGAAAGGAAAGAAAACTGATGAATGGGTGACAAGGTGATGGGCAGCCAAGACTCGCTAACGCACGTAGGGAATGAAGGCTGGCCCATGTGGTTCAATCCAATATAAGGATCTGGTGCTCGGGTCTTGGTGCCAGATACAACAGTAAACCTTCGGAAGTCTAGTGTAGTCCATGCCACAATGGGTTCAAGCTGTTCTGGTGGCAAAAAGGGGTCCTCCACATATTAGGCAGGGGGTCACAATGTTTGGGTATATACACAGCATAAACAGTGGGTGGAAAGGTTGGACACATAAAAGGACAGACTGAACAGAAGAAGGACAGTCAAAATTAGTATGAGGGCAGTTTGGATCAACACGTGAACTGTCAACAAATGCTTTTCCACCTGCTGTGTGCACCTAGGACCAACCAGACAGCCAAATCCTCCGTAACAAACAGACAACAGCTTGCATTCCTAAACTCAGCACGCTTGTAGACACCCCCCCACCCACACACACAAACAGGGAGGGAGGGAGAGAGAGAGCGAGAGAGAGAGAGAGAGAGAGAAGGAGACAAATTGCTTGTCTATTTCTCACTTTTCAATCACCCAGCCTTCCTACCCCCACAAGGGACCCATATGTTAACTATCTATGCTAATTTGGCCTATTGAAAGAGTTTTGCAAAGGAAATAACAGTTTGTAGGGGTGTAATTTTAGAAACAGGGCTGTTCCTTGTGGGGTCAGGAGGCACACAGTTGACTCGCATGGACAAGGCTCATCTGGGCCTCATTTTGGAGGACTGGTGGAGCCACTTCCTTTTGTTAAGACTGTAGCATCAGATACAGTACTAAATGAGCAGGAGGAATCAGGCACGTCACTGACGAAATTAAAAAGTGAACGATATTATGAGACAATTAAAACTGTTTTAATTCAAGTCTCCATGAAAAGAGACAGACAGCCTAAAAAGAGTATTTCATATTTCAACTTTACAAAACAGGTTTTAAGAATTTAGATGTTAAAACTGAAATTGGGATTCCTCCAAAATAAAAATAAAAAGTTTCCATGCATAAAGCTGTGTCTGGTGTGTCATTGTTCTGTTTGAACACCCAATCATGCCCAAGTTTCAACAGTCTAGCTGCTGTTTTGAGGTGGTGGTAAAGAATTTGGAGGTATATCTTCATTATTCCATCCTTTTTGAGCAATGCACCAGTACCACTGGAAGCGCACAGCCTCAGAGCATGATGCTACCACCACTATGCTTGACAGCTGGGACAGTGTGCTTAGGTTTGAAAGCCTCACCTTCCGCCAAACATACGTACATCTTGTCATCTGGCCAAATAGCTCAATCACTGTCTTGTCTGACCATAAAAACATTTTTCTAGAAGGCACTTTGCTTGTCTATGTGGGCAGCTACAAGTTTCAGTCTAGTGTGAACATGTCAATTTTGGAGCAGGGGCTTCTTTCATGGTTGCCACCCACTCAGTCCATGACGATGTAAATCTCTCTTCACTGCAGACAGTAACGCTGGTGTTCCAGCAGTTTCCAGTTCATGGAAGGTCTGAGTCTTGTGGTTCCTGTGTTGTTCCTGAAGATCCTAACTAATTTCATCTCATCTGTGGATGACAGTTTCTTCCAAACCTTGCAGAAGTGGTGAGACATCTGAGGAACTTGCACTTGTGTACAATTGTTTGAAATGATGATCTTGGAATCTGCAGTTGTTTAGAAAAGGCTCCAAGACTTTCCCTATTTAAATCTACAATTCTCCTTGTTAGACATTCACAGAGTTCCTTGGACTTTCTCATTGTTCTGAACATCAGTCAGTCCAATGAGTGCTGTCAAACACAACCTTTTTATGCTGGCATAGAGAAACTACCAGTTGTGGTCAATCATGATCATTAATTAGGAGTTCATAGACACTGGCTGTTTTACATTAAAAGACATTGTAGAATGTCTGGCATCACTTATAAAAAGATTTAAGTGAATATATTTATATATTTGAGCCAATGTGTATAATTTTGACCCTGCGTGGATTAGAGAAGAGACAAAACAAATTCAAACTTGTGTACCCAAATCTTGTTTTTTTTTTAAGTTATTAATGATGTATGCTGTACAATCATTCCAACCTGGCAAAGGAACAGTTTAAAGTGTAGGTGACACGATATGTAATGTTTTTTGAGTATTTAAAACTAAAATTAAACAGTTTAAACAACCTACACTTTAATGACATCATTAAAAGCCAAAAAATTACCATGACATTCATGCCCATGATGAGTGTATGTAAACGTCAAAAACACAACTGTAAGTGCAGCAGTGGTGTTGAACCAAAATGTTTTTCTGGGAAAAGTCAAAAAAGACATGCGACATATGTACATGAAGAAGGTAGCAGCATCAAAGGGACTTTATATACATATATACATTAGGAGCCATTTTTAAAAAGTCATTCATTACAAAACAAACATGTTCACATCTGCATAATCTGTAAACATCAAGGTCAAAAGTCATTTAAATGGTAGTGGTGTAGTATGTCTAAATTATGTTACTATTACACACTCGCTTACTTCTTGTGCATGCTACAGTGCTGGCAAGTAGCTGTGGTCTGCTCTAAGGTTTACCAGTCACTGGGAATAAGTCTTATGGGATGCTTCTATTCCTCATGTGTCTTACTCTCATCTGCAGCTCAGTGAATGCAGTTTTCATGCTTCATGGGTTTACACTGTCAACTTCTTTAGGAAAGCAGCTCTTCCTCCATATGCTGCTGAGTGCCATTATCATTGGAGCTGCCTGACTCCAGCTGTGATGGATACATTCCCAGTCAGTGTGGATATTTTTCTAAACCGGGAAATAGGGGTGCCACACCCCTTGTTTTGGCTACGAGCACCCTTGCCGAAATAATGATTTTTTTTTAAAGATTTATTTCTAGCGTACAGCTTTCCCCTCGGTGATCGAGTCTTCTGTAAATACATAACATTGATGCCAGGAAATAGCAAGCCCATTCATAATAAACATATTTTTTTTTCCAAAATACTAAAAATGTGGCAAAATAACAGTAAGAGAGCATAAATATGTCCCATTTCAGCCCTCCCTCTCTGTTGTTGTTCCAATCCGCCTCGCTATTTCACGCCACCATTTCAACTGCGAAACACGTGGTCTTGCATGTCACAGAGTTTTGCAATGTTCTGTTTCTGTGGTAACGTCTCTCTTCTATAATTTTAGGGACATTACCATGTTTTCCAGAGGTATCAGACATGAACCAATGAGAATGGGAAAGGGAGGGAGGTAGGGAGGATGAGGAGAGATGCCTGGATGGGATAAATCACTATCAGTGCACTTTGAACTAGGCCATTAAGACAGAGAGAGAGAAGAAAGAAGCTGAAAGATTGAAGAAAAGATGGGGATAGACAGAGATAAGGCTGACTCTTTTGCCAGATATAAAGAAACACAGGGCTGGAATGAGGAACCCATCAATAAATATAATAAATTCAATGTGAATTGAATATAATAAATCTATTGCTCGTCACCAACATCAACTTTGTTGTCATGCTTATTGTGATTATCTACAGAGACATGATACATGAGGGGGCCAAGCAGCACAAAAATGAGAAAAATAAATATGGAGGTATAATGATTAGACAGGAGAAGACATAACATGTATGATGTTAACTTAAGAGGAGCTAAACTACAGCTCATCAGTGGAAGTGGTGGATCAGGCCATAGGGGGGCAAGAAAGAAAGAAGAAGAGGGGAGGATAGTGGTACGGATGACAGCCAACTACTTCCACAGACACGTCCACACACGCCAGAGAAAAATGGATTGGAGGAGGGAGGGTTGTAGGAGAGAAACATGTCAGGAGCCAAACATGTTGGAGCTGTGCTATATTTAACATCTTCAACATGTGGGCTTCATTTTGTGTGGATGTGTGCATCCTCACACAGCAACAGCCAACAACCAAGTGCACAGGTACTGATCTGTTAACTTCTCCCAGAATAAAAGGGTTTTGTTGCGTGGGCCGCCAGAAGAGGAGGTACTGTTGGCCCACCACCAGAGGGCGCCCTGCCTGAAGTGCGGGCTTCAGGCACGAGAGGGCGCTGCCGCCACGGACACAGCCGGGAGTGACAGCTGTTACTCATTATGTCCTGACAGCTGTCACTCATTCATGCTTCATCATCTCACTCCATAAAACCCAGACGTCATCTCCACCTCATCGCCGAGATATCGTACTTCTATGGAGGTAACCTTCTCAGCCTGCAGATTCAGATAAGTGGTTACACAGACGCTGCACGAGTGTGTGTTAGAGGTGGAGGTGGCATTCCCACCGTTGTTGTTACAGGGTGTACACACACCCACACTTGACTGTCTTTGCTCTTCGCCAGCAGTACCAGATCCGACAGTCGGGGACGGTGATCACCTGGGAATTCGGGACTTGGCAGCTCCAGTATTCACCGGGTTCGGTGGTGGCGGAAATCGTGTGGTTCCGGCTCTTCTCAGGACAGACGTCTTCTATCCTCGAGCCTGCCCACACGTCACCTTTGTGGATTGACTGTTATCAGATTCTGAGATTGTCTGTATATTCGTTGTGCACCTTCACAACATTAAATTGTTACTTTTTGGCTCATCTATTGACCGTTCATTTGCGCCCCCTGTTGTGGGTCCGTGTCACTACACTTTCACAACAGGTTTTTGAAGAATTAATATTTTAAATTACTGATTTAATTAATTAATTGATTGATTGATTAATTAATTAATTATAAAGAGAGAGGTATGTAAACTGGTGAACAAACATCTTTGCATAACTGTTTGAGAAGCATGTAGGCATTCATTCATCTGCACACAATACAGCCACAAGTTGGAGCAAAAGTGCACTCAGTGTCAGAATTAGATAAATGAGGGTTCAGTCAGGATTAGGGTACATGGTGTAAATTCTGCATCACACAAAATAAGCAGATCACAAATTGAGTTTCAGCACCAGATCAGTGTAGCAGGCACATTAATCTGAAGAAGACACAGGTCCTGTATCAGCCTCCACCCAACATGATCAATCTAAAGCTCCTTGCCCGGAAACTGCACAGACAGCTCGTCGAGAAGGTGACCCCCTTTCCATAAAAAAAGGCCCGGTCACACGGCACATAACGAAGGGCAATGAAGCCCAAACGAAACAAGAAATCTGGACTTTCGTTGGCATTGTTTAACCTTTGTGCAGCTTTGTTCCTGCAGGTGGCACATTGTCAGGATTTTTAAACTGTTGAAAAATTTGAACGAATGTCGCAGAAAACATCACTTCATCCGTACTAGAGACTCAATTTCAGAGTGCAGCCTTGCATCATTGGCATCAGAGTGTGTCTCTGAATCCACAGTCTCAAATGAAAGTTTACATCAGCAAAGATGAAATGCAACTGTACAAAGCCAAAATCTGTCAGCTGCTCTGCAACAAAAAATAACCCTGTGCGACAATGGAGCCACCAAGTAGTCATACAGAATAAATGTAATCCTGCACAACCCCTGTCAGTGAGTAGTAAGGCACAATGATCATCTGAGAGCACCCCTGTTAGGATAAAGATGATGCTGTTCAGCCAATGTCCTGCCAGCCTACTTCAGAACCAGAAACCACCTACTTCAGAACACCTGAGAAACCACAAACCTCTTCTCTTACACCACAGTAGTGGTGGTCCCACATACTCCAAAAAACTGAGCTGGTGATGGCACTGCACACCTCTGAAGGTCACCACATCTCTTCTCTTTTCTGATCCTGTTCTTGGGTTGGAGGTGGTTAGGATAATGCACACCTCTTCTGTCTGCTCATCAGGTCTTGTCCTGGTGGTGGCTAAAATTCAGCACATCTGTCTCTGTGTTACTGACTTGGATGTGGTAATGACACTGCATACTATTTTGGGAGCTCTGCCCATCCATCGGTCTGATCCTGTACCTGTTCCTGAGGAGGGTAAAGTTCATTCTGCCTCTTCTGATCCTATTTATGAAGTCAAGGTGACAATGACACTCCACCTAAACCTCTTGAAACACAAGCCTGACACTTTGTTGATGACATGTCTCTTCTGATCTTGTTCCTTAGTTCAAGATGGCGATGATGTTACAGACCTTTTCTGCCTATCTGTCCATCCTTAGATCCTGAACCTGAAGCAGTGATGATGCCATGCATGTCTCCTGATCGTGAATTTGACACTGCAGTCGTACCACATGCACATTCTAACCCTGATCCTAGGTCTGTGGCGCAAGCAATATTGCGCACAACAACTGACCCTGCTCCTGATCCTGTGGCATCTGAGGGAAAGCGCACATTTTCTCCTCCACTGAAGCAGTAGTGCAGTCCAGTGACCCTGTCTGCAACGATCACCCTCCTGATATGCTGCCCTGCAAAGGCCTCCCTCCCAGCCCTGCAGACAATCCTGTCCTGTTTCAACTTCTTAGCCAGCTCCTAGACAATCCTGTCCTGTCCCAACTTCTTAGCCAGCTCCTAGACAATCCTCCCCTGTTCCAACTTCCTGGTCAGCTCCATAACAAGTCTGTCCTGTTCTGGCCTCTGAGATGCCAATCAAAACACATGGAAAAGCCTCTGGAGTCATGAAGTTGCTGGACTACGGTGCCTGATGATACCAATGCCTTTGCAGGAGAGTAAGTTCAAAGTTGGTAGGGTTCTGATGAATCTTGGAAACAAAACAGTTACCAAAGGTGACAACTAAAAGTCTTTGTACTTAGTCTCTCAGAAGGGTCCTTAGGTACCACTAGGATGAAATTCTGTAAACAACAGTTACTTTGAGAGACTAAGATGAGGAATATATCACTTACATTGTGAAAAACATCAACTACAACACATTAGCCATGTGGTTCATTTCTCTGGGCATGATCCAGCAGAAAGGTACCTCATTGTTGAGGATGGAAAAGGGGATATCCATGTCTCAACTGGTGGAGGCAGACAAGTGGATACTTTTGAGAGGTAAGGATGGAATAGTTGTCTGTTTGGTTGCCACCTAAGATCCAAGACAGCTGACATGAGGCAGCAGTGCATGCTTTGAGATCTGACCAAGACATATTTCAGTGACTTGGAAATGTGATGTTTGTATGAAAGCAGTGCTTTTTACTTTGTACAACTGCTTATGGGCTCTGAAACTGGAAGCACAATGAGTGCAAATAAACATAAATCCTAAATGATTAATGTGACATTTTTTTGTTAAACCCCTTGTTAAGTCTACATTGCAAGCACATTGTGACTGATTCATTTCAACTACACTGTGGTGGTGCACAGAGGCAAAATTACAAAAACGGTCTTACTTAGGAACTTAGGTTACTACATTAAATACAGGAAATGCATATCGTTACCTTCCTAAAATAATGGCCTAAGGCATATTTTCCAAAACATGACTTAGGCCATTATTTTAGGAAGATGACCATATGAAATAAAAAAACAGTCCATTCTTGTTGTCCAGCAGTGGTGTCAAAAGTATACACAATTGTTACTTAAGTAGAAGTATAGATACTGCAGTTTAAAAACACTCTGGTAAAAGTTGAAGTATCAACTTGACCTCTTTACTCAAGTAAAAGTGAAAAAGTATGTGCTCCAAAACCTACTTAAAGTATAAAAGTATAAAGTAACCTTAAAAAAAAAAAAAAGGTAGATGCCACTATATGAATTGAAAGCTTAATTTAAAAACGGATTCGTTCTACATGTGGCCCAAGACCCAAAACCCAAAATTACTCCCCAACACCACCTGCATGAAAATGTTTCAATTCTAGAAGCTCTGAAATGCAATCTGGGACTATTCCAGACAATAAACTGCAGTGAGTGCAGCATTCATTTAGTGAGAAAAAAAACTTATTCAGATTCATTCCAGTAGTATTCTGCTCTTACTAGGATGCAGCAGTTTTCTAGTTTGGCAGATAGTTCTGGAGGAAATCACTGAAGAAATTAACACATTGACAATATGGTTTGACCGAAACAAACTGTCATTAAACTTAAATAAGACAGGAAACACTTATTTATTTCTGTATGTATGTATGTATGTTCATTGTTAGTTGCTTTATATTTTATTTTCTGTTGTGTTTCTATTCAGGTTCTTTTTGTCTCTTTCTCTGAAATTGTATATAATAATTATCATTAGATTATTAATATATAAACAAAAATAAATTTAAGAAATATTACAATCTGAAAACAAATGCACCCGAACGTGATGAGAGCTGCAACAGCTTAATGCTAACTTTTAACACTGAAAATGCCATAGACATGCTAACGCGTTAGCGTCGCTCCCGTTTTTAAGTTATAAAATATATCAACTGTTTCAGAAGACCATAACAGGTCGGTTTAACATAGAAAAGGTAAATAATACTACAGAAGTATGCTCTTTAGGGTTTTAGCGGGGGAAAATTAAGCGAAAGAAAGAAAGAATAAACGAAATAGGTCGAAGCATTGCTTCAATCTGCGAACCACTGCTTCGATTGGTTCAAAATCCATTCCTTTATCTTCATTGATCCATGTTTCTGATATAGCAATTATGTTAAATTTTTTTTTAAATTGACTTAAATATTCTTTAATGTTGTTAAAGTTTGCATACAGACTTCTGCTGTTGAAATGGATTATTGATAATTTGTTATCCGTTTTAATGATCCGATTAAACTGTTCATCTGTATAATAGCAACAACTGTCATTAATATCTGAGAAGAAATTATTGTCCGGGTCTATATCGTGCTCCAAGTCTAGTACATTGTGGTCTGTGTATTTAAATGTTCTCAGTTCTAGTTTTCCATGATCATCAATCCTTTGAGTTACCGTATTTTCCGGACTATAAGTCGCACCGGAGTATAAGTCGCACCAGCCACTTTATCCATTATAAAGAAAAACAAACCATAAATAAGTCGCACCGGAGTATAAGTCGCACCAGCCACTTTATCCATTATAAAGAAAAATAAACCATAAATAAGGTCCACTGGACTATAAGTCCCATGGACATACAGGTATGTTAACATGAAAAGTTCAGATGATAATATTGTGACGGCTACCGTTTTCGGATGCATATTTCACCAGTCGCAACTTGTAATCTGCAGAGTATGATTTTCTTTTTGGTGGCATTTTTTCGGGCCTTCTCCGTTGTCTTGTTATGTTATCAGTAACGTTAAAATTTTTATTTTTCTATGGTAGTCAGAAGTCGCAGGAACAGTCACACAAGCCTCGAGTGCCCTCTCGTGAGCTGCATTTTACCTACGGATATGTTTGTATTTTGCGGACCACATTGCGAGCCGAACCATGCAGCGCCTACCTGCGCAGCTCATGACCTCCCAGCGGTGTCGATCCAGCTCCTTCCAAGTGGAGACGCTAATCCTCCGCCGTCGCTCAGTGCTCCCATGCAGCTCTCAGCGTCAACTCTGCTCACACTGATATCCAAGGGTTGAAGCTGTCTTGTTAGCCGTCCCGGAATAAACACCATGTTCGTCTGCTTCAAACGCTTTTCACAATCATCGACGCCAGCTCCTTCCAAGTGCACACGCTAATCCTTCGCCGTCGCTCACCCAATGCTCCCACGCAGCTCTGAGCGTCAAATCAAACACTCTGCTCACATTGATATCCAAGGGTTGAAGCTGTTCTGTTCGCCATGCCGGAATAACAGCAAGCACTGAGTTCGTCAGCTTCACACGCTGTGGGTGAGGTGAGGAATACGCATCCAAAGTTCTGTTCTCTGATTGGTTATCGTGACCAGCGTGAACTATAGGATGGCCGTCATACTACAGTGCCCATGATGCATTGCATTTCCTTTTCCGGTGGCCATTTTAAAACATAGATCGACTCTGTCACGTAAAATTGTTTTGTTACAGTAAATTAATTGAGATCCTACCGGTATATTTTTCATTTATAAGTCGCACCGGAGTATAGGTCGCACCCCCGGCCAAAACATGTAAAAAAGTGCGACTTATAGTCCGGAAAATACGGTATATCCTTCTTGTCTCCAGATGTAGATGATGCAGTAGATGAATAGGTTCCTCTGGTCTGTGTCATGGTGTTGTGATGTGTTTGTGTCCTCATACCTTATTGGTCGTATTTGTCCAGTTCCTCGATGTTCCTGATTACCATAACCTTCGCTTGTTCTGGTGTTCCGTTCAGTTTGATGAATATTTTGCAGTTGGATGTCCATGTCTGTTGAATTTTTCCCTGCTTTTTTAAGAGACGAGCTTTCCTGGCGATGTCTGCATTTCTTTTGGTCAGATGTTCATTGATGAATACGTTTGTTCCTTTAAGTTTCCGTCCCTGTTTTAACAATGCCATTTTATGTTTTCTGTTGACAAACCTCATTATAACTGCTCGCTTGTCTCCATCCTCTCTCCTGGGCAGGGGGTGGCACGCTTCAATGTTATTACAGTCCATTTGAATACCTTTAGATTGCAGGAAGTCAGCCACCTGTTGTTCCACTGAGCTGGCCTCCTGCTCGTTGGCCTCCCCTCCGCTGTCTTCTGACACCGCCCGTGCGTAGGATCGAGGTTTAATATGAATTCCTGTAATAATAACATCGTTCATCCTTGTGTACTGTTCCAACTCCGCAACACGGTTCTCCAGGTACACCAGACGCCGGTCTTTCTCGGCATTCTGGATCCGAAGAGCCTTCACTTCTTTCACCAGCTCCATAATGGATTTCTGCTGCATTATAACAACAGAGATGTCCTCAGACAAAAAGTCCATCGTCTCCCACCTCCGCCGTCAGTGCCTTCTTCGGACCCATGGTCAGATAAATCCGCGCTGGCACCTCGGTAAAGCCACGCCGGTGGATGTGCGCTGATGCCTCAGCGCACATCCACCGGCGCTGAAGCCAAGAGTAACGAGGCTGTTTGTTTTAAAAATGTAAGGAATAGAAAGTACAGATACTTGTGTGAAAATGTAATAAGTAGAAGTCAGAAGTAGGCAGAAAAATAAGTAACGGAGTAAAGTATAGATACCTAAAAAGTGTACTTAAGTACAGTAACAAAGTATTTGTACTTCGTTACTTGACACCTCTGTTGTCCAGACAGGGAGGGACAGAGAGAAGAGAAACTGAAAAGAGAAAGCAACAACTTTAGATTGTGTCACAGCTGTATTTTATGTGATGATAATATAGTGAAAGCATTTGCACAAGGCCATTTTAGGACTTAGGTGAAAAAAACTGATTGCTTTTAATGCTGGTACACTGAACATTTTTGGTGCTATTTTGCAAATATTATAATAAGTTGTGCAACAAAACAACGCTTTTGAAATTTAACAGCAGTATATATGGTTTTGTAAGGACATATGATGTTGAGTTCTGTTACTGGGCTGATTTCCTTTGGCTATTTGGTAGTTTTGGTCACACAGACATGGCAACTACAAAAGTTGTTAGGCTTTCTTTTGCTTAGAGCCAGTTGGAGTTTTGGACCTGAAAAGAATAACTCTTGTTTCTTAACCGAACAGTCTTTACATTTAAGGTAAAAGTATGGTTTGTAGTTAGGTAGGTAGGTACGTATGTACCACATGTATTACTTTGCTGCAGCAGTGTAGAGCTGTACAGTGGATGCCAACTGCATGTCCATGTTCCAATAATATGTACAGGGTTTGCTTATTGTTTTCTCTGTTTCTCTGTCAGTCTTTCTTTCTCTCGCCTAGGAAAGAGTGTCAGGAATGTAAAAAAACTTAAGGCTGTATCCAGTTTCCCGTTCACTGATACTGTTTACTCCGCAGTAAATAGTAACTGGAATCCAAATAAAGCTAGTTACAATCTAATCAACAAGTGAGACAAAAGACAACAGAAAGAACATCACAAAAATTCTCAGCCTGAAATTCTGTTTGTCTTTGCCACATTCAGAAACAAATAATGACAAAGATACAAATGCTCCCTCACAAGCCCTCAAATTTAAAAAATAGGCGATGGTTAACATGACGTAGGGAAATGTTTATTTTAAAAAAGTGACTACATTACACACACACACACACACACACACACACACACACACACACACATACACACACACACACACACACACACACACACACACATACACACACAGAGAGAGAGAGACAGAGCTGTTTAGTCTACAAGTGTTTTGTCTGGGTGTCCGAGAAAGATTCTATACTTCTAGAAAGGGTTCTAGTGCCACTGTCCGGATGTTGATTTTAACATTCGCTATGACAGTCGATTTTGCAATCTTTATATAAGCAGGCAGGATGACAGGAAACATTCTCATCCACAGTGAAGGAAGAACTGTACATGCAGGGAATGTCACACATTCACACTGCAACTCTGCAAGCACCTGAACATTTTGTTGAAGTCAGAAATAACATGCAAGGTAGTAACATGGGAAAGGAGGAATGTGTAATGACCAAGGGGCAACCTCTGATGCTGAAAAGTGAAACCAAAACAGAAGTGCCAAATATTGCACTTCCTTAAATGGCCATTGGGGGCCTGGCTCCAAAAGCGAGACACTCCCTACAGACATCTTTGTTAAAATCTCCAACTTTACAGCAGAAATAAACATGGTTATAATCTTGTACAAAAACTGTTTTGGTCTCTACAGCTAGCTACCCCCTTCATGACAGCTGTATGGGGTGAATTTTGTATAACTCATTCGTTCAAGCTATTTTAAGAGATAAACTTATGAGTAATTAGGGGCGTGATCACTTTAAATAAGAAATAGTGGGTGCAGGTGGGTCAACAGCCCCGTTAACAGAGGCAACTGCTCTTGTGGACTCGACCATGTGTGTACTTTCTGAGCATTTTATTTCAAATATTTAAGAAAATATAGCTTGCCGTGGGACCAACTAAGAAGTCTGCGCGCCGATATTGCTGTTGAGTGTAATTTTAGTGTTATTTAATTTGAATATTAGCACTAATTAACATCTATCAAAAGGATGGCGAGGTTATCTTCATTGTTACTTCACAGGTACTGCACATACCTACCTGCACATAGGCCACCTGCTATAAAAACCACTGTTCAGCATGCAAGAAATGTGCATTAATCAGACACCGAACCAAGATTAGCCTGATAGCTTTAGATAGTTTGGTAAGTAAGTACGCGTGCATGCGTGTGTGTGTGCGTGTGTGTGTGTGGGGGGGGGGTGTAAATTTGTTGCCCATGTCTTGTCTTCATCCATTTATGAGGTAGCTCGGAGGTAGATGGAGTCAGACACTGCCGAGATGGCAACATGTGGAACCACCCCATCTGATTTTCAAACCTGTGCTTCAGGAAAATTTGTCCATTCTGTATGCAGTTCATTACAAAACATGTCTTTATTTCAAATTGTTATGGTGTGGAAAGGGCAATGTCCACCAAGGGTCTGTGAGTGTGTGTGTGTGTGTGGTTACCACCCACCTAATGATGAAGGGAATGAAAGGTGCGAGTCCTAAAGATGAAGAGGACCCATCCATGGGAGAAGGGTACAGTCGACTGAGCACCAGCAGCAACAAGAACAGACTGGGGTGCAGTTTCACCTGACCACTCTCACTAAACAAAGAAACACACACACACACACACACACACACACACACACACACACACACACACACACACACACACACACAAATCAGCTCAACAGCCTTTACGATGTTACCATGTTCAACTCATCTCATGTTAACAAAAAGGTCAGATTCAAACAATAAACCTTTCTGAATTCACATGACTGTGCCAACCACAATGGTGGGGACTAGGTCAAGCGTCAATATCTACCTCTCTATGACGTTACAAGTTATTACATTACAACTCCAGTCACAACAGCTCATATCAAAAAGTAGGTTGTACTCTTAAAGGAAGGAACAAGTGATTAAGAGTCAAGTAAGCTTGGAAATTATGTTGCATTTTTGCCAGTTTAGCAGCTAGAGGAGCACACAATCTGCCAATCGATATTGTAATAGCCTAGTGGCCTCTGTGTGCGCGTGTGTGTATGGCTTTGATCACACAAAAAATGGGGAGAGCTGACATTTGTATTTTGGGTCAAGGATGAACGCTACAAAAATGAAAAGTTGATGGGACAGCTAATTCTTTTTAAATTAGTGATTTTAGCTAACCAGTAAACAATGAACAGTGCGCTGCAATGTACCATAGGAGATTGGATTGTGAGGTTTTAAATGTTGTTACTGTGGTTCATGCTTGTTTTATAGTGTAGTTAGTGTTACTGATTTATTGTGTTTTTGTAGTTCAATTAGTTTAGTCACTTTAGTTAAGTGTTATGTTGCTGTTACCATGCGTGACTTAAGTGTCATGTTGGTACCATGAGTGAAATGTGTAGTGCTTTTAATGTCTTCTGCCACCGTCTGTTTGTCAAATTAAAAGCAACATCTTACATCAGATTGCAGAAAGACAAAAAGCTGTGCATGCATGTCTGCCATTTTGATCATGCACAAACTGCGGAAAGCTGACATTTGTCATTTGGTATGCTAATGTAATTTGGGTCAAAGACGAACGGCGCCAAAACTGAACGCTGATACGATTAATATTTTTAGAAAATCTACATATATTAGCTAACAACACTGAACAACGGACATTCTGGACTCACACGCCATTTCAGCAGGGGGCAGTACATCATCTAAATATTAAAAGCGTGAGTGTGTGTGTGTGTGTGTGATTTTATTTACCAAGTTCAATTTAAGTACATAATATAATTGTAAATACATTTAAACATGTATCAATACATGGATGACACAAAAAGTGAAAACAATTATTTCCACTGTGGTCCATTTAAAAATCAAATGACAAAGTACAAATAAAAATAAAATAATAATACTGATAATAATAATGATAATAATAATTGTGTGCATACGAGGGCTGTCAATAAAGTATAGGTCCTTTTTATTTTTTTCAAAAACTATATGGATTTCATTCATATGTTTTTACGTCAGACATGCTTGAACCCTCGTGCGCATGCGTGAGTTTTTCCACGCCTGTCGGTGACGTCATTCGCCTGTGAGCACTCCTTGTAGGAGGAGTTGTCCAGCCCCTCGTCGGAATTCCTTTGTCTGAGAAGTTGCTGAGAGACTGGCGCTTTGTTTGATCAAAATTTTTTCTAAACCTGTGAGACACATTGAAGTGGACAAAGTTCGAAAAATTAAGCTGGTTTTCGATGAAAATTTTAACGGCTGATGAGAGATTTTGAGGTGATACTGTCGCTTTAAGGACTTCCCACGGAGCGAGACGTCGTGCAGCGCTCCCAGGCGCCGTCGTCAGCCTGTTTCAAGCTGAAAACCTCCACATTTCAAGCTCTATTGATCCAGGACATCGTGAGAGAACAGAGAAGTTTCAGAAGAAGTCGGTTTCAGCATTTTATCCGGATATTCCACTGTTAAAGGAGATTTTTTTAATGAAAGATGTGCGGACGGGTCTGTGCGTCGGGACGCAGCTGGCGCAGTGCGGCAGCACAGGAAAAACACCTCCGTGTTGATAACCATTTGTAAAATCCAGGCGGCTTTTGATGGCTTTCAGTGGAGTGAGTATATGAGAAATTGTTTGACAGCTGGACATGTTCCAACTTGTCCTTAAGGCTTCCAACAGAGGTGTTTTTCCTGTGGCGGAGCGTCGCAGCGGCTGCGAGCCGACGCTGCAATCCGCCCGCAGGTCTTTCATTAAAAAAATCTCCTTTAACAGTGGAATATCCGGATAAAATGCTGAAACCGACTTCTTCTGAAACTTCTCTGTACTCTCATGATGTCCTGGATCAATAGAGCCTGAAATGTGGAGGTTTTCAGCTTGAAACAGGCTGACGACGGCGCCTGAGAGCGCTGCGCACCGTGGGAAGTCCTTAAAGCGACAGTATCACCTCAAAATCTCTCATCAGCCGTTAAAATTTTCACCGAAAACCAGCTTAATTTTTCGAACCGTGTCCACTTCGATGTGTCTCACAGGTTTAGAAAAAATTTTGATCAAACAAAGCGCCAGTCTCATAGCAACTTCTCAGACAAAGGAATTCCGACGAGGGGCTGGACGACTCCTCCCACAAGGAGTGCTCACAGGCGAATGACGTCACCGACAGGCGTGGAAAAACTCACGCATGTGCACGAGGGTTCAAGCATGTCTGACGTAAAAACATATGAATGAAATCCATATAGTTTTTGAAAAAAATAAAAAGGACCAATACTTTATTGACAGACCTCGTATGATAACAAGAACCTAAGCAATTTATAAATACATTAAGACACTAAATTAACTTTAAAAATTACGTAATTAACAGGAAATAATAAAAGGGTTGAGTTCTTCAAAAAACTGTTGAGGGCTAATGTTCTAAAAACATTCTGAACTCACACACCATTCCAACTCATTGTAGAAACTTTGCACAATTTATTACCACCTTTGAAAAATGTCACCTACCTATTTTATAAAGACTACGCAATTTACAGCCTGTGAATCCCCACGGGCAATGCACTAGTTACTATTAATCCTTCTCACAGAATGGAGCTTCAAGTTAACAACAGCAATGATCACCCAATTTACACATACACCTTCGAAATCAATCTTTAAATGTGTATATGCAGAATAAGGATGTCCCAATCTGATTGAAATGATCACAATTGGGCCGATCAAGGTATGATACATTAAACACGAGTCACTAAATTAGCACAGATCAGTGGGTGGAGAAGGTCAAGGGGATGCACATGCTTCACCTGGCTGTGGCAAATAAATGGTTATTTTCAAGATGTGAGCACAGGCTGGTTATCTTCCAGGGTGGTTGTTATCCATGGTCAAAGGCAGGTTTCTTGGGGTTCTGGATGAGGCAAAGTGCAGCACCAGCGTATGTTCTCAGACTTGACTGGAGTAAATTAGTGCGCAACCCATCTCGCTTCATTCATTTATTCCAAATGCATGGCGCTAGAGGGGTGAACAGGCAGTCTACACTGCAGCTGCTTCACCACAGAGCCGTGGCACATCTTTAAACAGCACATGAATACGCTCCTTTGCTCTAAATACGCAACAAGTTCATATGATTCATGTGCATTGTCTCTGTGAAAGTGTAGTATCTAGGAAAACCCAAATATCTGCCCAGGACTCTGTATGGGCAGATACTCAGATCAGGATCAGGAGTAAAAAAATCTGATCAGGCCATCCCTGATACATGTACAGTGGTCCCTCGCTATAACACGGTTCATCTTTCACGGCCTCGCAGTTTCGCAGATTTTTTTTTTTTTTGCGCAATTTTGCATGCTTTTTTTTTTTTTTTTTAACAGTGCATTGTGTTCTGCGTCCTTACCAGGCGGGCCGGTCGTGGCACCGGTCGGCATCACCGCGATTGCTCTCACTACCTCCGATGCGCTTACTAAGTCTGCGGGCTCGGTAAACGCAGCAGCAGGCCACTCACACCGCCCTCCTGTCTGCTGTGCGGAGCTGCGCCAAATTTGGCAACAGGTCCAGAGACTACGCTCGCTGTTTTGATGCGGATACTGACCACAGCTGCAGAGCTCCGTGGCCATTGAGAGAGGACTTGGATTCTTTGCGGGTCCCGCATACATACCTCTGGAGGCAGTGAGAGAGAGTTCTGCGTGTGTCTGTTTATAATCTTCTCCCCAAGAAGAAAAGAGAGTGTTTACACAGGAGAGAAAAGTGAGAAAATGTTAATGCCTGTTTGAGAAAAGTGTATAAAGTGTGTAGTGAGGAGTTTTACAGCCTTAAAACATCTATAATAATTGCAAAAAATAGCACTGACTACTTTGCGGATTTCGCTTATCGGGGGTTATTTTAGAACGTAACTCCCGCGATAAACGAGGGACCACTCTATTTACTGTCAGAAGAGAAGAAGAAAATCACAAAAGGAAGGAAAGGAAAAAAGGAAGGTGCACAAAAACCTTTTGTCAAATTAGTGCTGTGCTGTATGATGTGGTTTAGAGTGTCTATAAGCAAGGTCTGAGTCTTGGCTCGAGCTGGTCTGGCCTTCTTCTTGAGGAGGCCACAAGTCTATTTCTGTCATGTCAGATCACAGTTAATTATTTAAACGACAGCAAAGCCCAGCACTAGACACAGCAGGCTGGATTTTTCATGTTTACTAGCCATGGGTGATTTCTGGCATATTAACATATTCGCACCCATCTGTCAGAGGCACAGAGGACATCAAGCCTATTCTTATTTTAACAGTTGTTTTCAATTAACTTCACTCTGTATTTACAGCATTTTATCTCACCTGACTCAGAGAGAGAGAGACAGAGAGAGAGAGAGCTCGTATAAATTTTAATGCGTCTCCTCCTACTTTCTTTTTTATTGCCTACAGTCAATATATTATGCAACCATATTAATATTGCACAATGAGACTTCTTGGAAAGTGCATGCAGTCTAAAACTTTTGCCAAATCTACATGCAGCTCACTACCAGATCCACTGTTATGACCTCGGGCATCTGGGGCAAACAAATAAATAAATAATTAGTATTACACCCTGGCAAGTAATTGACAACGATATGTGCAGGCAGAGTGTACGTGCTCTGTGAAGCTGTACTGTGTTTATTCATCGAATGCTTTAGTAATACTGCATATTTCTATGTCATGTCAATAAAGCTGATTGAAATGAACTGAATGTAAGGCCCATCTCACTGTTGTCCTCTTTGTACCACTATTGACAGCACTGAACTTTAAAGCAGGTTTTTCGTGATTTAAGCAGCAAATGCTGTCTGGTGATGAATGAAGAAGTTAACAATGGACCAGCTCCGTGCCTGATGACATTTCATTTTTAAACCAAGACAGCCACAAGTGCAAGTAATGTAATTATTTAGAGGGCTCCTGTGTTTGGCCTAAAAATGTAAACTGCATCAGGTGTAAATTAGTAATGAGACTTGGGCTGGGCTTTGCACTGGGTCTAAGCCAGAGCAATTAGCCCCGTTCAGACTGGGGTTTGAAATCCAGCTCAGCAGATTCAATCTGGATTGACCTGTAGATGGATTGTGTTTAGACCTGTCTTTTAAATATGGCAAACTCAATCCGGCTCAAGCCAAATTCATGCCATGCGTCTGTGTGTGGTGTGGTGTGGGGTTGTTTGCACGGTGGCTTAGTGGTTAGCACTGGTGCCTCACAGCAAGAAGGTCATGGGATCGATTCCCGGCCTTTCGGTGTGGAGTCTGCATGTTCTCCCCGTGTCTGCGTGGTTTTCCTCCGGGCACTCCGGTTTCCTCCCACAATCAAAAACATGCTTATTTAGGGTCTGCTCCTTTCTCTGCCCCTGACCAAGGCAGTGTTTACATCTGGAGTTGGTCCCCAAGTGCTGGACTGTGGCTGCCCACTGCTTGTAGTGGTTGGATTGTGTGTAGCTGTAATTAGGATGGGTTAAATGCAGAGGACAATTTTCACTGTATGTATATTTTCAAAAACCTGATGGATTTGAATCACGTGTGCTTGCATGAGCAAACCTTGAACCTTCGTGTGCATGCGTGAACTTTGTCACGCCTGTCGATTGCATCATTTTCTGGTAAGCAGCCTTTGTGTGAGGTGTGTGTCATGCGCTCTGCATTTTTTCATTCCAAGTAAAATGGCGGAATGAGTGGAGCAGCACTACTGCATCAAATTTTGCCAGAAACTGGGCAACAGCCAGGTGGAAACCATTCCGAAGATTCAGACGGCTTTCGGTGATGATGCTATGAGCGTCACACAAATTAAGGAGTGGTACAACCAGTTTAAAGACGGCCGCGTAACGGTGGAGAGCGAGCCGCGCTCCGGTCAGCCATCGACATGCTGAGATCATTTCTAAAGTGAACACTGTGGTGATGCGGGACCGTCGTGTGACTGTCCGAGAAATTGCGGAAGAGGTGGACATCAGCTCTTTTTCGGCACATTCCACTGTGACAGAAGATTTGGGCATGAAAAGAGTTGCGGCTAAATTTGTGCCGAAGCTGCTAACTGCGGAGCAAAAGCAACTTTGTGTTGAAGTCTCACAGGACATGCTGGACTTCACAAAGCGTGAATCCGACTTCATGGACACCATAATCACTGGTGATGAGTCCTGGGTGTATGGGTACGACCCGGAAACCAAATTCCAGTCATCACAGTGGAAGCATTCCACATCACCAAGAAGGCTCGCCAAGTGCGCAGCAACGTTAAGGTGATGCTGACTGCTTTCTTTGACTCCCGTGGTGTGGTACACCACGAGTACGCACCACAGGGTCAAACAATCGCCAAGGAGTACTACAGGGATGTCCTCTGTCGCCTACGTAATGCTGTGCGGCGCAACAGCCCGGAGTTGCGGGCCACAGGAAATTGGCGCATCCACCACGACAATGCTCCAGCACATTCCTTGCACTTAATTCAGACTTTTGTGATGAAAAACCAGACTCCGGTGGTTCAACAGGCTCCTTACTCTCCTGATATGGCCCCTTGCGACTTCTGGCTGTTCCCCAAACTCAAGAGGCCAACAGTGGCGACACCGCTGGGAGAAGTGTGTGGGGTCCCAAGGAGACTACTTTGAGGGTGATTAGGTTTCCAACGCTCCAGGTATGCCAGTTTTTTTTCCCCGGCCAAAGGTCGGATACTTTTCTAACAGACCTCGTACATGTGCAAAGACAATAAAGGCTCTATTCTATTCTGTAACCTGGCTGTGTTTTGTGTTTATGGAGGAGGAATAACTGACATCTTGGGAGATTATTTAATTGCAGAGAGTCAGCTGGCTTTAAACAGGAGAATGTGAATTCATGATATTTCAGAAAGCAATTAATTTATAAACTCAAAAAAGTTAACTTCTCAAGCCTGCGTTTTCAATCTTCAGTCTGTCACTGCAGATGACAGAAAGTCTGGTGTAATGACCGCTGTGATGGTTTTCTGAGGCTGTCATCTAAACAACCACGTGCATGGGTGTCGTAATGGGTATTGATGAGATTTTATATTGATTTTTTATATCAATATCGATGCCATTATCAATTCCCTTTTGGATACCTCTTGTGAATTTTCTGTGTACTAAAAGTAGGTTTTACAGGTTTCCTACATCAACATTTTATTGAGTCTTAAAGTAAATAAATATGAAATTGGTCACTGGATCCTTGATCTCTGGACATAAATAAACTCTACAACCCCAATTCCAATGAAGTTGGGACATTGTGTAAAATGTAAATAAAAACAGAATACAATTATTTGCAAATCCTCTTCAACCTGTATTCAACTGAATACACCACAAAGACAAGATATTTAATGTTCAAACTGATAAACTTTATTGTTTTGTGCAAATATTTGCTCATTTTGAAATGCCTGCAACATGTTTCAAAAAAGTTGGGACAGTGGCAACAAAAGACTGGGAAAGTTGAATGCTCAAAGAACACCTGTTTGAAACATTCCAAAGGTGAACAGGTTAATTGGAAACAGGTGAGTGTCATGATTGGGTATAAAAGGAGCATCCCCCAAAAGGCTCAGCCATTCATTATTACAGATGGGGCAAGGATCACCACTTTGTGATCAACTGCGTGAAAAAAAAAAACAGTCTAATAGTTTAAGAACATTGTTTCTCAATGTGAAATTGCAAGGAATTTAGAAATTCCATCATCTACAGTCCATAATATAATTAGAAGATTCAGAAAATCTGTAAAACTTTCTACATTTCAACATTGAATGCCCGTGACCTTCGATCCCTCAGAAGGCACTGCATTAAAAACCAACATCATTGTGTAAAGGATCTTACCACGTGGGCTCAGGAACACTTCAGAAAACCACTGTCAGTTAACGGTTTGTCACTACATCTACAGGTGCAAGTTAAAACTTTACCATGCAAAGCGAAAGCCATACATCAACAACATCCAGAAACGTCACCACCTTCTCTGGGCCCGAGCTCATTTGAAATGGACAGACGCAAAGTGGAAAAGTGTGCTGTGGTCTGATGAGTCCACATTTCAAACTGTTTTTGGAAATCGTGTCCTCCAGACAAAAAAGGAAAAAGACCATCCAGATTAATGCCAGCACAAAGTTCAAAAGCCAGCATCTGTGATGGTATGGGGGTGTGTTAGTGCCCATGGTATGGGCAACTTACAGATCTGTGAGGCCACCATCAATGATGAAAGGTACATCCAGGTTTTGGAGCAACAAATGTTGCCATCCAAGCAATGTCTTTTTCAGGGACATCCCTGCTTATTTCAGCAAGACAATGCCAAGCCCGTGTTACAACAGCGTGACTTCGTACTAGACAGGAGTCAAAGTTAGTGACTTTAATTTGCACAAAAGTGACTCACGATTGACATATTTTAATGGCTTTGAGAGGGGTTAAGAAGTGGATTTGCTGCTTCTGAACAGCAGCGAAGCAAAGAACCAATGAAGCAGCGGGTCGGAGCACTGCTTCGTTGCTTCAAAGCAGAGCAGTGCTGCAGAGGCGGTTGATTGCAGACCCGCTGCAGGGTCTGCAATCAACATAGAGAAATTATCATTTTCCCGACAAACACCCTCAAAAACAAAGACCACTCTGAAGGACCAATAAGGGAATCATTAAGCAAAAAAGCTACTGATGTCAGTGGATCGAAAAATTTCTTAAAGATTCTCTAAAAGAACCGTTTCCCGATACCCAACCCTACATGGGTGTGTATTTTTTGGCACCAAAGACAAAGAAGGTTGTTTGCTTTACTGGAAAAGACACTGTGAGAGCATGGGTGTAGTTTGACGACACAGTCCTGAGCTTGCTGGACTCAAGTTGCATTTTCTTTCAGACCGTGGCAAATCCTGCTCAAATACAGCTCAACAAAACAATCTGGCTTAAATCCAACTTGCACTGGTGTTGTTTTTGGGACAAATCCCGCTTGAGCTGGATTGCAAACCCGAGCCTGAATGAAGTCTCCTCAATAGTTTGATTGTGTGTGT
This sequence comes from Thalassophryne amazonica, assembly GCF_902500255.1. Lineage (NCBI taxonomy): Eukaryota > Metazoa > Chordata > Actinopteri > Batrachoidiformes > Batrachoididae > Thalassophryne > Thalassophryne amazonica. The sequence goes on from NC_047115.1 coordinate 70,442,808, forward strand.
GTGTGTGTGTGTGTGTGTGTGTGTGTGTGTGTGTGTGTGTGTGTGTGTGTGTGTGTGTGTGTGTGTGTGTGTGACAATGTGATCTACTATGGGCCCAGTCATCTGTCATGAAGATCTCTTTGGAGACAGACAAATAGACTCCAGATGAAAACGACTTGTGCTTTTCATTACTTCATATTTCTTTGACACTCCACAGGGTTACCCATGCAACATGTAAACAGGAATTTAATAGTGCCTTAATTAGTTACACATCTAATATATTTAGTATGATAAGTGTCATCAGTCAGGCACAGATAAACAGGATGTGATAACAAAAGAGGGTACATTGAAGGAAATTGCAAGCATATTGTTGAGATACAGCTGGAAACAGGGAGACAGAGAGGGAGGGGAAACAAAGAAAGAGGATAAATAAGAAGCTCTAAAGGTATTTTCTACAACTCAGATTTCAAGCTGATGTCTGCTGTGAATTTCCTTCCTCTCTCCTCCAGCTCCTTAATCATCTTTATGACTTCAGTGTTTAATGAAAGGGTTATTTTTGTAACAGAGTTGAAGAGTGAAAATACAGAAAAGACAAGCTCTATTTTTGGTCATTATTTAGAATGTAGTGAAAAACACAAAGCAGTCGTTAAACAAATATGAATTTGTAACAGTTCAAAACTAAATACTTTTACTTTAGTTATCTGCAAATGTAAACACAACTAAATTATTTTAGAGTATTTCTTTGAAAACTGGCTCAATAAATGTCCTGTACATGCAATGTGGCATGTTGGGTCAAACAAATTACTATTTTTATTGATATGCAGAAGAGGAACTCAGCCACATGGGGTGTGCAACCAGTACATTCTGAGTGCCAGTCCCAAGCCCAGATAAATGAGGAGGGTTGCGTCAGAAAGGGCATCCGGCGTAAAAGAAGCCAGCCCAACTATGCAGACTAAGAATCGAATTTCCATACCGGATCGGTCGCGGCCCGGGTTAACAACATCCGCCACCGGTGCTGTTGCCCAACCGGGTGCCAGTGGAAATTGGGCTACTGCTGGGCGAAGACGACGACAAAGAAGAGGAGGAGAACGTTTCCACAAACAACGGAAGAGACTTTGAATGGTGGCTTTGGTAGTATGACTGGTAAAGGGAGAGAGCTGGCTGATATGATGGAGAGGAGAAAGGTAGACATATTGGGCCTCATTTATCAACAGTGCGTTAAAACAGGCGCAGATCTGAGCACATAATTGGTCTTACGACAAGACACACGTGTGATTTATGAAACATTCGTATCTGACCGATCCCAGTGTACAAATGATCGGCTCTTGATAAATGCGGCGGCTGAATTTAACCGTCATTAGCATGTTACGCCCTTAAATATTCATGGTTCGGAAGCCTCGCCCACTGAGCTCAACATGGAGAGAAGAAGCACTGGGAAGAAGAAAAACTTTTCGGAGATGGAAATCGGCATCCTAACATCTGAGGTGGAGAAAAATAAACTTGTACTATTTGGCAGTCTGAAAAGTGGAGTCAAAGGCGCTCATAAAAATGCCGTGTGGAAGAGTGTAACGGAGGTGGTCAACAGCGTTGCCGCAGAGGAACGGACTCTGGCTGAGGTTTGAAGAATTCTTTGACTTAACCTATGCCTAATGATTTTGAATCAATCTTTTATGCACCCACAGTTAAAAGCTTATGCCTGCTAATTGATTGAGAATTCTTTGCATTTAGGTAAAAAAAAAAGTGGTCCGATTTAAAGCTAGCCACGAAAAAACATGTTGTGGCACTTAAGCGCAGCATTAGGCATTTTAATGTGCAATGATTAGTTGTCATGTTTAGGCTAGTTAGCATATGTATTTTTTATTTTACAAAGGAAGCAGTATCATTACAAACATGGGCTTTTTTAAATTAATTTTGTTTAATCCATTACAAGAATCCGTTTTGATCTGTTCTGAATATGTGGCTGCTTATGCTTGGATGACAGCTGAGGTTTGTTTCATAATTATTTTCAGACTCAGACAGATTTTGTAGTGCTGCGCCGCAGATCCACAGACTCAGATTTGCGTACACAAGCTCAGACCAGACCAGAGCTCTGTCATGAGATTCGTCTTAGCCTCCGCTCACATCCAAATTGATAAATACTGAAGTCTGCGTAAAAATGGTCGAACGCACATTTTCTGCCGTACGTTCATTTGATAAATGAGGCCCACTGTGTGTGCAAGAGACCAAGTGGAAGGGAAGTAAGAGCAGGAGCATCGGCGGTGGGTACAAATTGTTGTACCATGGTGAGGACAGGAAGAGAAATGGTGTTGGGGTCATTTTAAAGGAAGAGTATGTTAAAAGTGTGTTGGAGGTTAAGCGAGGGTCTGACAGGGTGATGAGTGTGAAGTTGGAAATTGAAGGGGTGATGATGAATATCATCAGTGCATATGCCCCACAGGTAGGTTGTGAGACAAAGGAGAAAGAAGATTTCTGGAGTGTGTTAGATGAGGTGGTGCAGAGTGTGCCCAAGTATGAAAGAGTGGTGATAGGAGCAGACTTCAATGGGCATGTTGGTGAAGGGAACAGAGGTGATGAGGAAGTAATGGGTAGATATGGTATCAAGGACAGGAATGGAGAAGGACAGATGGCAGTTGATTTTGCAAAAAGGATGGAAATGGCTGTGGTGAATACCTACTTTAAGAAAACGGAGGAGCACAGGGTAACATATAAGAGTGGAGGAAGGTGCACACAGGTGGATGACATTCTTTATAGGAGATGCAAGCTAAAAGAAATCAGAGACTGTAAGGTGGTGGCAGGAGAGAGTGTCGTTAGACAGCACAGGATGGTTGTTTGTAGGATGACTTTAGAGGTAAAGAAGAAGAAGAGAGTGAGAGCTCAACAAAGGATCAGATGGTGGAAGCTGAAGGAGGAAGACTGTTCTGTGAAATTTACCGAGCAGGTGAGAGAAGCACTGGTTGGAGGGGAAGCAACTTTGGACAACTGGAAAAGTACTGCAGATGTGGTGAGGGAGGCAGCTAGGACAGTACTGGGTATGACATCTGGACAGTGGAAGGAAGACAAGGAGACTTGGTGGTGGAATGAAGCGGTCCAGGAAAGCATGAGGAGAAAGAGGTTGGCGAAAACGTTTTGGGATAGTCGGAGAGATGAATAAAGTAGACAGGAGTACAAGGAGATGCGGTGTAAGGCAAAAAGAGAAGTGGCAAAAACGAAGGAAAAGGCATATTGCGAGCTGTACAAGACGTTGAATAGTAAGGAAGGAGAAAAGGACTTGTACGATTGGCCAGACAAAGGGACAGAGCTGGAAAGGATGTGCAGCAGGTTAGGGTGGTAAAGGATTCACATGGTAATGTGCTGACAAGTGAGGAGTGTGTGCTGAGAAGGTGGAGGGAATATTTTGAAGAGCTGATGAATAAAGAAAATGAGCAAGAGAAAAGGCTAGGTGATGTGGTGAGAGTAAATCAGGAAGTACCAGAGAATAGTAAGGAAGAAGCGAGGGCTGCTATGAAGAGGATGAAGAGTGGAAAGGCAGTTGGTCCAGATGACATTCCAGTGGAGGCATGGAAATGTCTAGAAGAGATGGCAGTAGAGTTTCTAACCAGATTGTTTAATAAAATCTTGGAAAGTGAGAGGATGCCTGAGGAGTGGAGATGAAGTGTGCTGGTTCCTATTTTCAAGAACAAGGGTGATGTGCAGAGCTGCAGTAACTACAGAGGCATAAAGTTGACCAGGCACAGCATGAAGTTATGGGAAAGAGTAGTAGAAGCTAGGCTTAGAAAACAGGTGAAGATGCAATGTTTGCTCTGAGAATACTGTTGGAGAAGTACAGAGAAGGCCAGAAAGAGTTACATTGTGTGTTTGTGGACTTAGAAAAAGGTTATGACAGGGTGCCAAGAGAAGAGCTGTGGTATTGTATGAGGAAGTCTGGAGTGGCAGAGAAGTATGTTAGGGTAGTGCAGGACATGTACAAGAATAGTGTGACAGCAGTGACATGCACAGTCGGAATGATAGACTCATTCAAGGTGGAGGTGGAATTACACCAAGGATCAGCTCTGAGTCCTTTCTTGTTTTCAATGGTGATGGACAGGTTGACGGATGAGATCAAACAGGAGTCCCCATGGACTATGATGTTTGCAGATGACATGGTGATCTGTAGTGAGAGTAGAGAGCAAGTTGAGTCTAGTATGGAAAGGTGGACATATGCTTTGGAGAGAAGGGGAATGAAAGTCAGTAGAAGCAAGACTGAGTACATGTGTGTGAATGGGAGGGAGCCCAGTGGAATAGTGCAGTTACAAGGAGTAGAAGTGGTGAAAGTAGATGAGTTTAAATATTTGGGGTCAACTGTTCAAAGTAATGGAGAGTGTGGTAGAGAGGTGAAGAAGAGCGTGCAGGCAGGGTGGAGTGGGTGGAGAAAGGTGGCAGGAGTGATTTTTGACAGAAGAATATCAGCAAGAGTGAAGGGGAAAGTTTACAAGACAGTAGTGAGACCAGCTATGTTGTACGGTTTAGAGACGGTGGCACTAACAAAAGACAGGTGGCAAAGCTAGAGGTGGCAGAGCTGAAGATGTTGAGATTCTCTTTGGGGGTGACAAGAAGGGACAAGATTAGGAATGAACATAGAGGGACAGCTCAGGTGGGACGGTTTGGAGACAAAGTCAGAGAGTCGAGATTGAGATGGTTTGGACATGTGCAGAGGAGGGGCCCAGGGTATATAGGAAGAAGGATGCTGAGGATGGAGCCACCAGGCAGGAGGAGAAGAGGGAGGCCAAAGAGGAGGTTTATGGATGTGCTGAGGGAGGACATGCAGGTGGTTGGTGTGACAGAGGAAGATACAGAGGACAGGGTGAGATGGAAACAATTGATCTGCTGTGGCGACCCCTAACGGGAACAGCCGAAAGACAAAGAAGAAGAAGAATGCAGAACAGGAACATCAATTGTATTGTGAAGGAATGTCAGCTACGACATCATCTTCAGTGAGGCACCTGCATCTTGGATCAGACCCAGAGAACACCCACATTACACATGGGTGCAACAGGTAAAGTGTTGTGTTTGAAAAGTGGGTATGGATTGGTTGTCTGCCTGGGTGGTTACCATCCAGAACTTAAGGTGATCCTGTGGTGTAGTGGATGCAGGAATGTGTGGCACCAGCACAATTCATCAATTGTCTAATCCATTTTTAAAACTGATTACACTCTGTGCTGTTGCCATGTCCTCTGGCAGTTGTTCCGAGTATCCACCGTACTCACTGTGAACAAAAATAAAAATAATTTCTTACTGTGACCCATTCTTTTGTCTTCTGATAATGGTAGCTCAGGACTACATTCACTTGCAGTATGCTCTTTGAGCTCACCGAGCTTCATTACGCATGAGTTCTGCCACAACGGAGCATGTTCATGTGCTGGCAATTAAGAAAAAACTTCTCTTCACATTCCACCGCCAGAATGCAATTACTCACCTGTTTCCTAAAACACCATGGATAATACAAGAATTAACTATCTGAAATAAGAGTTCCATTGCATTCCTCTTGACCGCCAGAGGGTGGTGCTTAGCACCTGGATTATCCCACGTGTGCATGTGCGAGGTCAACTTATACCAACAAAGTCACATTAGTGGGCGTGATCTGGGTGACATCAGCAAACAACATATAAGACAGTGTCACCCAGCCTCCGGTTCTTTTTCCATCTCTCGCATGAGGGCAGAAGGTCAAATTATTTCGGATTGCTTGACTTGTCGGAGCATCCTAACCTTTTTGGTTGGAGCTGTGCATACGTGCCCTGCAGAGACTGCAAGACAACCATTTCTAGGCTACCGCTCATGGTGAGTACACCTGCTTAGTAAGATTAAACGAATGGTGGCTTAACTTGTTACCACTAAGGTCTGCAGGACAAGCCACAAAGAAATGACCAGCGGGACCGACAGAGCTGTCACCCCTTGAAATAATCAATGGGCCGCAGCAGTCGGGTTTGACGGCCAGTCCGAGGCCACTGATATTTTTTCCTGTTAACAGCTCAACTGGTAGCAGGCCTTGGTCTCAGACCAGTGGGTGGTTTCCACATTGGTCAGGGGCTACAATATTCAGTTTAATTGTCGTCCCCCAAGCTGAATGGGATAAATTTACTTTCTAGGTCCAAAAAAGAATGGTGGGTTTGTCTGATTCTCTACTTCAGAGATTTAAATCAATACGTGAATGTGCTGCATTTTTGCATGCTCTGCACAAAGCACGTTCTCCAGGCAATTTGGCAGGGGAACTGGTTTACCAGTATGGACCTGAAGGATGGCTATTTTCATATCCCAGTGGACAACTGGCTTGTGTGCGCACCAAGCCGGGAGAAAGCACTTGATGACATTTTGACCCTACTGAACCACATGTCACAGGTAGGGCTCTTTATGAATTTCGCAATGAGCTCCTTGACTCCAAGCCACCAGGTGGCTTTTTATTGGCATTGCAATCGACTCACTGGTGATGAGAGTTTGCCGGTGCCTTCGACATCTTTGGCCCTGGGAAGACAGGGAGTTCGTGACACGTGGTGTTTCTCTGGGCTCTCTGGCATCCCACCAGGAGGTCGTTCTAACAGATGCCTCACTTTCCAGTTGGGGTGCAGTGTGGACCCACAGAATGGTTAGGAGTGTCTGGTGCCCTTGGGAGAGGTTTCAGCACATCAATGTGCTAGATGCCTCAGAGTAGGCTGTCCGGCTAGCTCTGAGGCATTTCTCCTCTGCCTTAGAGGGGACACGTGCTTGTTCGGTTGGACAACACACCAACACTCTACCATATAAACCATCAAGGGGCACCAGATCTGTTCATTCCCTGAAAGAAGCCCAGAAGCTCCTCCAGTGGGTTTTGCTTGCTTGCCAAGTCTCAGAGCTGTGCATCTGCTGGGGGTGCAAAACTATGCTGCAAAACTATGCTACAGATTTGCTCTCACAACAGAAACCGCCACTGGGCGAGTGGTGACTGAACCCGGATGTGGTTGAGATGCTCTGGGAGCGGTATGGCAAGTCGGAAGTCGATCTGTTTGCCTCAAACCAAATGACACACTGTCACCTGTGGTTCTCTCTCTCAGAACCGAACAGCCCCTTGGGCAAAGATGCTCTGACTCACTCTTGACCGGGCTGTCTCCTATATGCATTTCCTCCTCTTCTGTTTATCATGGTCACACTACACAGGATATGTATGAGCAATCACACATGGTAGCCCCATAATGGCCGAGCAGGACATGGTTCCCCATGATTCTGATGCTCCTCAGTGGGGGTCGTGGGCTCTCCCTCAGGAGGGACCTTTAATCACAGTTGGGGGGGGGGGCATTTGGCATCCTCACCGAGTACATCTTCAGCGCGGCCGATCTGCTCTGTGTAAGCCTGATCCCATCAGATCTCAGAAGCTAAGCAGTGCGGAATCTGGTTACTACTTGGATGGGAGACCTCTTTGGAACACCAGTGGCTGTGTGTGTTTCTCCAGGTAAAACTGGAGTTGCGTCAGGAAGGGCATCCGGCGCAAAACTTGTGCCAACTACCAATGCGGATCTGGCTGTATCTGCTGTGGCAAACCCCACCACAAAATGGAAGCAGCCGAATGGACGACAACAACAACAACAGAGTACATCTTCGGTTGTATGTGTGGCCCCTGAAGGGCCAGACTCCATGCTGAACTCTTGTGATCAAGCTGTTGTCCAGACTGTACTGAATGCCCGTGCATCTTCCACTAGGGCATTATATGACAATAGATGGAAGCTTTTTAACCATTGTCACAGTACGCAGGGTGTAGACCCACAGCGCTGCTCTGTGCCAGTGCTGCTTAGCTATCTTCAAACATTGTTTGATAGTCTTTCTGTTTCTGTTATTAAGGTCCATGTTGCTGCTTTCTCTACTCAGCACATTATGGTGGATGGTCAGTCAACAGGGTTGCACTCTTTGATATGCTGTGTTGTAAAAGATGCTCTCTGGCAGCGGCCTCCAAGGGTTGTACATGTGCTATCTTGGGATCTTCCTTTGGTCCTAGAGGGTTTATACTCTCCGCCGTTTGAGCCACTGGGAGGCGGTGACCTCAGATGGATGTCTGTTAAAACTACATTCCTCCTTGCAATGTCATCTGCAAAACGTGTTGGCGAGCTCCGTGCCTTGTCAATCACTGAGAACTGTGTGCAGTGGAATTCTGATGGGTCAGGGGTTACACTATGGCCGAACCCTTCCTTTCTACCAAAGTGAGGTTTGGCTTTTCATGTTAACCAGCCTGTTACCATGGCTGTCTTTGCCCCACAATCTGGTGCAGAGACTAATTCTAGTCTGTTGTGTCCTGTTCATGCACTTAGACATTATGTTGAATTGACAGCTGAGTTCCGCAGAACTGATGCTGTTTGTCTGCTGTGGGAGCACAGGAAGGGCTGTGCCTTGTCTAACCAAAGATGGTCACATTGGATTGTTGAAGCTATATTATTTATAGGACCAGCAACCGTCAACCTGCTCCAGTGAGATTTCATTTAACCTGGGCAGATCCACTTCCTGGGCTGCCCTGAGTGGTGTTCCATTGAGCGACATCTGTGCCGCCCACAGCAATGTGGGCTTCCTCCTGTACTTTCATCCGCTTCTCCAGAGTTAATGTGGCTACTTCTCATCCTATGACGACAGCTGTATTATTGGCCTCTTCGAACAGCAACTGAGGTTAGATAAGTACAATCCTCATGACCTTGTTGGAATGAGGTCATCCAGATGATAAGCACCACCCTCTGGCAGTCAGGAGGAACGAGAGTTACGTATGTAACTATGGTTGTATGAATTCCGGATGAACACCAGAGTTGGTTGTCACTCGGAGTCTAGGCAATAGATTCCAAAATAACCGGATGCTGGGTGACACAGTCTTTATATTGTTGCTGATGTCACCCAGGTCATGCCCACTAATGTGACTTTGTTGGTGTAAGATCTCGACCTCTGCGCATGTGTGTGGGAAAAAACCACCCTCTGGCAGTCATCCAGAATTCATGGACCCGTAGTTACATTCATAACTCTTGATTGGTTTTATATGTTTGTTTTAACTCATGTATACAATTATTTATTTTATTGTTCTTGAAATTCTGTGCAGCCTCTTTGTTGGAACCACGTTCTGTAAGAGCACTCGGTCAAGTGTAATCAGTTAATGCCATGTGGTAAGCGTCAATGGTGTTAGATGAGGCCTACCCATAAGAAGAAAAGGTTGTGGTTCCTTGAGTGGCCACTTGAGACTGTCTCCAAAAGCAAGTATGTTCCCATTCAATTCCATGTTAAAATGTCCAACTTTAGAGCAGAAATAAACATGTTTACAGCCTGATACAAAAAAAAAATCTTAATGGTTTGGTCTTTATAGAATAATATGGCTTGCTGTGTGGTGAAATGTCCTAACAGATCATCCAAAATGTCACCTTGATAAATCGTGTTGCGTGTGCAAACATCACCCATTTGCATGTGTTCTCCCACAATTTTGTGCACTCGGGTGGACAAACCTCAAACTGTACATTCATGAAGGCAAATGTACCAAATGGACAATACGTGCTATTTTGCGCATTTGAAAGACGCAATCCTACTCACTTACTTACTCAGCATGCAGATGTATTTGCGAATGCAATGGTGGTTGAGCACATTTTTACACATGCAAGCCTTTAATAAAGCAGGCCCTAAGTGCCTTTTCTAAGGGCACAGACAGTAGACACCCAGCCGTCTCAATATATTGTCATTTTGCGTGACCTATGAAAATGGTGGGCATGAGAATATAACAGAAAATGTTCAGTTACTTTTCACTTGCAATATCTGGGTATATTAATGAGTAATTTTGATTTTTAATTCATTGTTTACATGTTAAAAGTAGTTGCTAAGCCCCAACACAACTAACCAATTGTTCTAGTGATTACAAGGAATTGGCCAATGACAATCACCGTAACACAGCGAAACGGTGACAACATGGTTGCCTCGAGTGAACAGGTGGTCAAATCCCATGATATCACGCAGGGGTTCAAACAAGGCTGTGGGTCCCTACTGCATCCTTTCTGTGTTGCTATTTTGATTTTATTTTATTTTTATTTTTTGAAAATAACACACTTGATGCATGTTGACATTTTGAGCCAGTGGTTCTGACTCATGCTAAAAATTCATGTTTGTGAAAAAAGTATGTTGTTTGGGTTACCATTGGCTTTCATTTGCGAACAGTGTTGCACCCACCCCAGAAATACAGTGCATCAGGAAAGTATTCACAGTGCTTCACCTTAAGCCTAACCCTAAGTCTGACAACTGCTACCCTTGTGTTTATTCTCCACGTCAAGCAGAAATGATAAAACTTTGCCTGGACCAGATGAAAAACATTACATTTAAAACTGCATTTCTACTATCTTTTGAACAGTGTCATCAATTGTGAGAAAGTATGTGTAGCTTATGCTTATGCTTCACAATCTGGTTTAAACTGCTAGCAACATCTCTTTTACGTTATACCCTTCTGTGTTTTGATACAATTTGGTCTGTTTGGGTGGCGCAATAAACTGTGATGATGGAGGAAGTTAGACAGACGAGTTCTGGTTCTGTGGGAACTTTCCAAATGTCAAAGGGAGTGAGGCGAATCATGAGCTGGTCTGAAATTGCATTCAATTAATTGGATCCATATTAAGATAACAGTGTCGGGGGAGCAGCTGGATCACTTAAATGCTTTTTTTTTTTTTTTAAGGAGTTTGGGCTGAGCTGACAAAGTTAAGTCCACTGCGGTTCATTGGCTTTTACTCCCCACTGCAAAAAAAAAAAAAAAAAAAAAAAGCTAGACAGACATTCAGGCTGTGTACCCCTGCAAAAGCATAAACTATCCAACCTCACACTGTTCAAACAAATTCTTCACAGAAAAGACATGTTTCTGTGCATTTACTAAAAATTAGTTCATCAGGATGAAAACAAAAATATACCAAAATAGATTAAATGTCTGGTTCTGCTCATTTGACTGAAACTGCCCAAAAATTTAGAGTATATATTTCAGGCCAGGCTCAACATTTACATTAAAAAAAGCAATGAAACAAGATTGTGGTAAAAGAGTCACTGCTACACAAGCCCCAAAGTCTGGCTATGCTCAACAAAACAAAATCCTGTCACATGGTGTAATAGTGAAGGTGAACCTATAAAAGGATTTGAAAAAGTGTGAAAATTCATGGTATAGTGGTGTACGTGTGTGTGGATTAAGGACCACCTCACCCTTCCACTGAGGCAGCGGCCTCCTCAAGCTGGTGCAAAAGGAAGGGGTAAAGTGCTGGGAACCGAGTGAAAAACTCTCGACCGGTCATCCTAAGGTAAAAAAAAAAAAACACATATAAAGAGAGAAAGTGAGTACATAACTATAACACATATCACTGAGAATTTAAGACAAAAGCCCTGTGATTTGAGAATATACAAAAAAAAAGTGAATTGCTCTCAGTAACTCAATATTAACCACTTTATTGTACTACAACAAACATTTTTAAAGTCAAATGTGTTGTAACACATAGATTATTCATTTTGCACCATCAGCATATAATACAGCTCGAAAGTGTTCACAGTGCTTCACTTTTGCCACATTTTGTTATATTATTGCAAAATGGATGAAATTTATTTTTTCCTCAAACGTCTACACACAATACCCCATAATGATAATGTGAAAAAAGTTTGAGATTGTTGCAAATTAAAAAAAAAAACACTAAGAGATTACATGTACAGACGTTTTCACAGCCTTTGTCATGAAGCTTAAAACTAAGCTTAGGCGCATCTTGGTTCCACTGATCAGCCTTGAGATGTTTCTACAGTGGAGTCCACCTGGGGACATGATTTGGAAAGACACACACCTGTATACATATAAGGACCCACAGTTGACAGTGCATGTCAGCACAAACAAAGCATGAAGTCAAATGAATAGTCTGTAGACCTCAGAGACAGGATTGTCTTAAGGCACAAATCTGGGGAAGGGTTCAGAAACATTTCTGCTGCTTTGAAGGTCCCAATGAGCATGGTGGCCTTCATCATCCATAAATCTAAGAAGTTTGGATCCACCAGAACTCTTCCTAGAACTGGCTGCCAGTCTAAACTGAGTGACTGGGGAGAAGGGCCTTAGTCAGGGAGGTGACCAAGAACCTGATGGTCACTCTGTCAGAGCTCCAGCATTCCTCTGTGGAGAAAGGAGAACCTTCCAGAAGGACAACCATCTCTGCAGCAATCCACCCATCAGGCCTGTATGGTAGAGTGGCCAGACGGAAGCCTCTCCTTAATAAAAGGCCCATGGCAGCCCGCCTGGAGTTTGCCAAAAGGCAGCTGAAGGACTCTCAGACCATGAGAAACAAAATTCTCTGGTCTGATGAGACAACGATTAAACTCTTTGGCGCGAATGCCAGGCATCATGTTTGGAGGAAACCAGGCACAATTCCCACAGTGAAGCATGGTGGTGGCAGCATCATGCTGTGGGGATGTTTTTCAGTGGCAGGAACTGAGAGACTAGTCAGGATTGAGGGAAATAATAATAATAATAATACATTCCATTTAAAAGGCACCTTTCTTGACACTCAAGGACACTGTACAGTGAAAAAAAAAAAGAAGAAACAACAATAAAATCAGTAAAATAGACAGAGCAATATGCATCAAGAGGAATAAGCAGTCATAAACAGATGTGTTTTGAGTTGTGATTTGAAAAGGGGAAATTAATCAATGTTTCTGATTTGGGATGGTAATGAATTCCAGAGATGGGGAGAAGAGCGGCTGAATGCTATGCTCCCCATGGTAGTGAGACGGGCAGAGTGGACAGACAGGTGAATGGAGGATGAGGATCGAAGGGAGCGGAAGGGAGTGGGAACATGGAGGTCGGACTGATATGGGGGAGCAAGGTTGTGTATGGCCTTGAATGTTAACAGGAGGATTCTGAAATGAATACAAAACTGAACCAGAAGCCAGTGGAGCTATTGGAGGACGGGAGTGATATGCTGAATCAAGGGTGTGCGAGTTATGATACAGGCAGCTCAATTGTGGACCAGTTGAAGTTTATGGAGGGATTTTTGTGGGAGATTCAAAAGAAGAGAGTTACAATAATCCAGATGGGAGGTAATGAGGCTAAAAAGGAAAGATGGATGCAGCAATGTACAGAGACACCCTGGATAAAAACCTGCTGCAGAGCGCTCTTGACCTCAGACTGGAGCGACGGTTCATCTTTCAGCAGGACAATGACCCTAAGAACACAGCCAAGATATCAAAGGAGGAGCTTCAGGACAACTCTGTGAATGTCCCGAGTGGCCAGAGTCCAGAACTAAATCTGACTGAACATCTCTGGAGATATCTGAAAATGGCTGTGCACTGACACTCCCCATCCAAGCTAATGTAGCTTGAGAGGCGCTGCAAAGGAATGGGCAAAACTGCCCAAAGATAGGTGTGCAATCTTGTGGAATCGTATTCAAGAAGACTTGAGGCTGTAATTGCTACCAAAGGTGCATCAACAAAGTAATGAGCAAAGGGTGTGAATATTTACGTACATGCAATAGCTTAGTTTTTTGTGTGTGTGTGTGTGTGTGTGTGTGTGTGTGTGTATATAATCGCAAAATAAAAAAAAAACTTTTCATGTTTCATGTTATTTTTTACACGGCACTCATTTGAGCACACCCAATATCTTTACACAGATATACACACACATCTTGTTATTGGCAGTCATGCATTGCACCTCCTCAAATGTACAGTTGATTGTTTTGTCGATGGACATGCATGCATCTGATGGTGTGTTGCTATTTCCAAGACTATTAGTCTGAATCAATGGAGTAAAATGGATTTCTGTATTTCTGTTTACTTCACTGCTGGTGTAATATTGTTATTATGGTATGACTATAACCTAACATGAAACAAGTAAGACATGTTCCAATTTTATACATGAGCAACCTTATGTGAAAATTATGTTGTTGCTACCAAGAGAACAGGAGAAGAGTGCAAATAATCCAGTAAGCCATGCCAATAGACTGTTACATTGTTTGGCACATACGCACTGAGTACTCTGCATGTCGCTCATGCAGAACACCGCGTGGAGCAGCGCCTTTTAATGCGGACAAGCAGGCTTCGTGGAACTACATGGACATGACTGAATCTATGCATAACACTGTGACAAATGTACACAACCTGCCCAAAGAAAGGTGGACAAAGTCCCTTAAATGTGTCCCAGATGGGACAATGAGAAAAATAAGACAATATTTAATAAATAACATTTCCCCTGTCAGTGGTAATCCTGTACACAGTGTGCACATTTTTTTTTGTCTTCATTCAATATTACAACAATAAAAATAGGTTGTGTGAAACTATATTTAATGTCTTGATGGAAACGTACTTTGCACAAATGATAGCTGCGTTTGTGAGGAAAGCCAGAAAAACAGAAGACCTTTCAGTGTTCTCAGGCAGATTGTAGAACGTTATAAAAACGCAACGTTCCATTCATTCATCAAAAACATTCAAACATATTGCTCAAGTAATCATAATCAAAGAAAAAAAAAACACCAACTCAATGTTTTTCGGGTGTTAAGAAACAGTAAAAGACACACTGTATGCAGGTGAACTTGATCAGAGTGCGCTCTCTGCGCTCGGAGGTCTCCGTGAAGCATGAGATGAAGTTAACTGGTGATGAAGCTCGTGTGAAATCCCTCATCTGCCTGGTGTTATGTACATAGACATTGCGAATTATTTATTATTTTCACCTGAACCTCTCAGAGGACTCGAAAAATTCTAAAAACTTGGATGTCTGTAGCCAGTTTGTTTGTTGCTGGGTCAGAGAAAAAGTGTCACAGATCGTGAAGGCCAAACGGAAAACAAGTAACATTTCAGCACATCCACAGAGCACGGTTTACTCGTTCATGTTTCCTGCTGCTCTGCCACACATGCAGGTAAGATATATGTTAAATTCTTTTCAAACTAAAGTAAACTGCTTTAATATCTGTCACTGTTAAATCTCAAATGTTCGGGGTTTGTGCTTTTACAACATTCGGGCTCTGTCCGGCGTAACGATCGTCAAGTAACAGCGTGGAGCTCCGACAGGTTTAAAACAGTTTAAAATGTTTGGTTCATAGTTTGTCATCCAGATTGTAATGTTCAATGGATAGATTTAAAAATAAAATGGTCTTGGATCCAATAAGATAGTTATTAAAGAGGTCATACTGTAGAATATCACCTTTCACATTCTCGCACAGTTTTTCCACAAATTTCATGCTGATTCCTGATCACCTTCAGTAATCTATCGTGATGCAGGACGGCTCTCAGTCTGACCGACTATGGCAGCCGACGATACGATAATTCACGTGACAACCTTTGAATGATAAAAAATAGGCTAGGTACAAACAGAATGGATAGTGGTGCCAAGACGGTCACTTCTTCCATTCATCTGGATCCATCATCACAGACACACTGGTGTCCAAATAAGACCTCATTTTTGAAATACTTTAATTCATTATTGCGGAAACTGTTTGTGAATAAATGCAGTGTTTCTAAGAAGCGTCTCAGTGTAATACTGTGCTCTGGTTGCATTTTCCATCCTGCTGTTACTTTTGCAAGATTACCAAGAGGAAAAAAATCACTTATTTTAAAATCTAAAAAAGCTTTATTAGTGTCACAGTTCTCCATTTATTCAAAATCAGTGTTCACAGCAATCTGTCATTCAGCTTTCTGCTCAGGATGAACATAAATCTCATTAACGATCCAACCCCCCCCCCCCCAAAACAAAAACAAAACAAAAAAGGTTTTTAAGCGGCTGAGTACTGTGCTGACATGACCGGTCTGGCCTGACCCATCGGGTATCCACGCTGTAGAGGGCATCAGGTCCTCCTTAGCCGGTCATATGCATTTAATGCTTTGCCCCCCACGATGGTAACAGAGTTGGGAGTTCACACTTAGTCCCGTGACATTTACGTACCGCTGCGCATGCGCACTCAGAATCAACAGTCTATTCTGTTTTGAGTGAGAATGACAAATTGAACAACAACACAGTACTTTGCCAAAACGTCCTGACATAAGTCCAAACGCCCAAATCACAAATGATTTCACACTCTCTATGGGTGGATACACCTACTTTGTGTGTTGTTGCACCCAACAGTCAGCATATGGAGGAAGTGGCACTTGCTGTGACAGACCAGCTCCTTCCAATGGTGTCGGATGTCACCCTTGTCAGTGACCATAACACAAGGCTCAGACTCTGACACTCACTGGGTGTTGTGTCTGTTTTCTCAATCTATGTTCCAAGTGCAGTGATTGATGTCTCAGTGAGGGAGACCTTTTATTCACAACTTCACTCTGTGATTGCTGGATGCCACAGATTTGATAATTTAGTGGCCATGGGTGATTTCAACACAACCACTGTCACTGACAGGGTTGACTATGAGGACTGTATTGGTAGGCATGGATCTGGTAACTGAGGTGAAAATGGATCAATCCTCCTTGATTTAGCAAAAAAATAATTTCGACTACAAGTTGCTGGACCCTGGTATCTAGTGTCTAGTGGCCCTTGACATGCTTACAGAGGCCTTAAAATACTTTTTTTCATCCACATCTACATCTCATCCCACTGCAGTTGCTGCAGAAGACATTTCAGTGCTGACACATGCCTCTGCTGTACTGTCACGTTGAGCCAGCTACTTTGAGCAGTTGCATTAGGCTGAGATATGAGATATTAAACATCTCCATCATCAGGGATCTTGTGGCTGATTCTCCACTTTACTGTGAAATACCAAATGTTATTGAGACTGCAAAGGCAGGGGGACAGCTGAGAGTGGAGAATGCTCCAAGGATCTGTGGAATTGGAGCTAAGCTTCTTCATGTGTGTGGAGCTGCTGCTCACCTGGCATTGCAAACAATCTCTGATTCAATATGGGAGACAGGTATCACCCTACAAAGTAGAAGAAAAAACTAGTCCCAATCTGGAAAAGAAAGGGTGACTGCATAACTTCTATCAATTATAGAGGGATTACGCTGCTCTCTGTGCCAGGGAAGAACTTTGCAAATAATATTCTGACTAGGATTCAGTTCTACCTACTTGCTGCTCAGCAGTCTGAACAGTCTGGCTTTCTGCCCAAGAAGCCAACCATTGACCATATTTTAGCTCTAACACACAATGCAAGCGTGAATACCTCCAGTGTTGATTTGCAGCCTATACTGATTTTTGCAAAGCATTTGATTTAGTTGATTGGGCTGTTTTCTGGGCCATCACGAGAATTTGCGGGATCTCCAAGAACTTGTCTGTCATTACAGCCAGACTATACAGAGAAAAAGTAAGGTACAGAGTGGAGGCAGAGACTGAGTTTTTCCCCAGTGAAAATGGGTGTTCATCAGGATATGTTCTGGCTCCTACACTGTTCAATGCTTCCATGGACTGAATGTTGGGATGAGGTTATGGAAACCAGTGACTTAAGTGCTGTTGTTGACAAGGAAAGGTTTATAGACCTTGATTCATGGACAATTCTGTGATCTTTGCAGAATCAATGGATAGCTTGATTACAGGCCTTGAAAAGCTGAGTGAGAAATTGGAGGGTTTTGGTTTGTGATCAAGACTAAGATAAAAAAAAGTAGGTGCTTATCCCCAGATACTATAGCATGAAGGGTTTGAGAGTCTCTGACTGCCCCTGGACCAGACATTTGTTCATCACAGTTTACTTCCCCAGCCAAGGCCAGGACCCATTTACAGATGAGTAAAGGACCAGTGTCCTAGGACAATACAAATGAAAGGCAATGTTCAAGGACAGGTAGCATCATTGGGAATCGAACCCAGGTCTGCATAATGGTACTCCAACTCCTCTGAGTTTTCTGCAGATCTAGAGGAGGATAGTGGGCTCTTTTGTTCGCACTAACAATTGTCTGTTTAATCCAGATTGTGGTCTGGGACAGCATTCACATCCCTCGGCCCAAACAATGCCTGCCCATTCAAACCAAATGAGGGTTGTGTGAAAGCTCTCTCACTGAAAAACATGGGCCTGACCTGGAATTAACATCATGAAATATTAGAGTGGATCCCCTAAAGGAGCAGAGTGAGTAAATTATCAGATTTAAACACTGCAAATGGAAAATTGTTGACCTTTGGCAAGGTATGCATTTCAAAGAGTGCCCTTGTCGTTTAAACTACTTTCAATACCACATTACCTAAAAATCTAATGCTGACTATTTTAATGGGTAAAGGTGAAGGGAGGAGGGAAGAGAAAGAGAGGTTTATCTTCCAATGGTTTTACACAAACAAATCAAGGTTGCTAATCCTGTGAAAGATAGAAGACAATGGTCAGATTTTAGTAGATGACATGTATGTGTGGGTTGAGTACTATGCAATGATCAGATGTTTTTGTGCTCAAGTATTTACCCACACACATACACAACTGTCAATAAAATGACAAGCTTTATACTTGCTGCAACCACCATTCAGCCTCAGAGCCAATAAAGTTTTTATTTAACTGCTGCTCTAAATCAAGCCACTCCTAAAGGGAAGAGGCCGACACTGCCAAGCATAGGATCCACAGACCGGAGAGATCACATGCAGCTTCAGGCAAGACTGCCAATTATTCTTGAGTAACAGGCACAAATAAACACACTCACATACACAGCAGACCTGGTTCAAGTTAGCAGCCAGCAGTACATGCTGTCCTGACAGTGAAGTTAGTCGTGTGTAAATTTTAGGGTACATGAATGAAAGCCGAGAATTTTGCTGCCTAAATGTAAAACTACAGCGTGCCAGGCACGTGTAAGATAACTGAAGGCACATAGTGTGCCATAGTCAACCATTCGGTGTTTCAGTGTTTCCCATAATGCCCCTGGCGGCTGCCTGCACTTCCCAGAATGCACCGCGATGCCAGCAGAGTTCCGCTGTCTCACAGCGCATGTAAACAATGGCAAAGTGAGGCTGTGGATGGTTAATTTAGCAAGTTCACGGGCAATTATGATGATTATATGCTCTCACAAGTTGAGAGGGTTATCTAGAGGAGGTGTAGCACCTGTGACGGACTTCTGCTGTGCCCCGATGTTGTCTTATTGTCCATACTTCACGAGATGTGTTTACACTGTGAGTGCTAAGCTCCTGACACCAGAACTCTGCTGAAACCGACCTCTCGCGTGAGTCACGGACCGCCAGATGGCACGAGATTCACAACTGCAAAACATCAAATTCCAGCTTGTTAAGCACCACAGCTGGCAAAGATTGGGCAAAATATTCACAGTGACATGAAGAAATACATGCTTGACATAATAAAACAAGATAAAAATGGTTCATATAACATATCATACAGAAATAAAAATTGAAAACAGCAGACATAATTCAGACCAACAATAAAAATAATGATAAACTGAAGAAAATAAGTTTTAAGATAGTTTTAAGATTTGCCTGAAAAGACTCAACTGAAGTGGACTTTCTAATGTCAGCAGACAAACTGATCCACGGCATAAGTCACAGGCCACCCTGATGGGCCTTCGCCCCGGCAAAATGCAGACCTGAACAAACGTTTAAATTTTTACAGTAATTTGTTCAGGTACAACCTGCCAGACGCTGCACCATAAGATTTGTTATCAAAGGAAAAGTGGACTAAAAATATTGTGCGGCTACAGCTCATAGTTCATGAGCTATGAATAAAAACATAGCTGATTATACAGTACATAACCAGATAGTGGTGCTATCCACGTGAAAAACTACTCAATTTTTGCATGGCCCATAGCTGAAGTTTCCACCAAATTGAATTCTCTGTCTTGTTAAGATGCTCCATTACAAATAAACCAACAGAACTGATAAACATGACCTCCTGTACAGTAAATATCTGCCAGTGAATTAAGGTTTTGATGCTCACGACTTCTGTGGGCAGATGCAGGAGTATTTTTGCCATATGACTGCTTTTGTGCATTATTATTTAATGAAGTATGCGAGCTCTCCACCACACTAATGATTAAAGTTTCTCAGCCTGATGATTCTCTGCTGCCTGCAGGGTTAAGGTCAGAAATCTCACTGAAGTAGACTACATGGGATAAAAGCCGTAAGAATCATGATGGAGAAGCGAAGGAAGGAGGTGCAAGTAAAAAGGCCCAATCTTGTTTTTTTATTTATTTATTTATTTTAGGCTCAGACATACTCACAAAGTACTTTATCTTGATTTCAAATAGTATAAACACTTTCTACAAATCCTTTGAACAAAGTGGCATATTTGTTAAGAAAACAGTTTGCCATCATGCTGAAGGACAACTTATTGGCAGAAATTTTCTAAACTGAATTTGTCCAATAGAGCTGTGACACACTGTGACCGGACAGCGCAAATGGATTTGTTACATATTTAAATACTGTGTCCAGTGGCAAAAATTAAAAATCCATTAGTCCCCTGTGGATTTGGGGCTCTGGTGGACAGATGATGTCACACTTCTACAGGCAACATATGATTTTCCCAGGGTTCAATACATATATGTGTGCTGGGGGGAGCTGGATTGATATCTGGACGCAATTGATGACAGAATCCAGCTCACTCAGCAGTCATGATGTCATACTTCCTCACTACGTTTGTGTGTTGACAGCATTTTCAATGTGCTGGTGTGAAGTACAGCTGCAACAGTGACAACATCAAACAATTCTGCTGTGCCTTCTCGCCAAGAGAATCTACTCAGTGCACTCTGACCTCCAGATTTTATTTTAAAAAAGAACACAGCTGTGTTCTTTTTCTTCAGTGTCCTAGACTAAATGAACAGCCACACTGCATGTAGCTGTGTCGGGTCCTCTTGCCGCTTATGCAGAATTCATACCCCACACCAATGCATCTGGACAGTCAGAAGGCCAGTCTGAGGTATCAGACAGTCACAGGATATAAACACGAGTATTGGAAAAATAAAAAACAAGCAGAGGATAAAAGGGTAAACAAACTTGTCGACATCGGGAAAGCCCTCCACCTGATGTCCACTTAAAGTTTTGAGCACACTCAAAACTTTCCAATGGCTGCAGCAGTGAGAACATCAAACAATTCTGTGGTGCCTTCTCACCAAGAAAATCTACTGAGTGCACTCTGACCTCCAAATAAAAAAAAAAAAAAAAAAAAAGAGCACACAGCTGTGTTGTTTTTCTTCAGTGACCTAGACTAAATAAACAGCCACACTACATGTAGCTGTGTCGGGTCCTCTCGCCGCTCATGCAGAATTCAGACTCCACAACGATGCATTTGGCCAGTCTGAGGTATTGGGCAGTCACAGGATATAAACACAGGAGTATCGGAAAAGTAAAAAACAAGTAGAGGATAAAAGGTAAACAAACTTGTCAGCATCGGGAAACCTCACTGCCTGATGTCCGCTCAAAGTTTTGATGTACCTCAGTTAACAATGAACGCAATTAGCAAATGGGAAAAGAATTTTTGCAAGACAAGAACAGATATCCAAAATTCCTATCATCTCATCATACGTTTGTTCGATCAGTCACGGTGTGACAGGTGCTTAAGTTGAACAGCACAGTCAAAAGATGGGAAGTTGAGAGAAACTGGACACTGGCTTGAATGCAGAAACTACTCTTTATTTTGTCAACTTTGTTTACAGTCAGATTTATCATAATTATATCAGATTAACGTCAGTGGAGATGAAAAGCATGGCAAGGTCAGAGTCTGGGTTTTGCTGAGGGATGATCCACAAGCAAACAATATGTAAGTGAATAAATTATACAGGAAAAACTACCACAGAGAACAGGAAAGATGGTGTTTCTAAACACAAAAACTTACACTACTCTGGAAATAAGCTGGGCTGAGTGAGAGCAAATTGTGTATACACTCAAACATCAGTGAACACACACATGCACACAGCCCACTATTAGAGTGGACAAGCTGTCACAATGCATTTTCCACTGCCAAAGCTCACAATCATATAATCATTGCAATGACAGAGACCAGACACACAACAGAATACAAACTGCCAAACAAAGAACTGCACTTATTTTTTAATGCTTATATACTGTAGTTCTGTACCAATTGCAACTTGACATAATGCACATTAATGGCCTGACAGCTGAGCTTTAGCAACAGATGAGACCAATCTTTGATAATGTCTGGGACATGTACAAGCATGGTAGACTTCACCTATCTACCTGTCCATTTGGAGATGCCACAAAGACACAAACCTGTCATCAGGCAGCATGGCTGAGAGCTGTTGTGTTTGGGATATGATTATTCAATGTTTCTTTAACACCATCAATTTTCTTTGTAACCCATTCTGGTGTTGTTCTACTTTTAAAGGCAGATGGTTGGGCACCACGCATGTCAGGAAGTGTTTATGTGATGACATTTTTTGACACCATTTAATGTAGGGTAGTACACTGGCCTTCCCAGTGCACATAGGATTGGGTTCCAAACTTGGCACTTTTGAGGGTATTAATCGAATTACATCAACACTATAAAGTACCAATTCCCACTAAATCAAGTGGTGCCACATTTTAGTAATAGAGCGCACCCGAGTTAGAGGACGAAAGAGAGTGAAGTCTAGTCATTTTTGTACTGTGTTAGTAATGCTGTCATTACAGAGGATGCAGGTTTTCCTCAACTGCTGTTAAATTTCAAGCATGGAAAAGGAACTGCTGCTGCAGTAGAAACAGACTTGCACCCCGACATCTGTATAATGTTTGAAGCATCCATTGGCGTAGCCCCAATGTGTCATAAACCAGCTGTGACATAACGTTATTGTTGGAAATAAAGTTGAAAGCTGTCCAAAAAAAAAAAAGGGGGGGGGAGCTGTCACAGAGCGGTGTAAGACAGGACGAGATTAAACTGTGTCTTGCTTAAGTGTCATTTGGTGTCAAAGCCATGACTTCCAGCTTTGCTTAAAGCTTCATTACAGTAAGTTATCACCACAGCAGCTCATAGGCATTCTGACATGTTCTTGTCAAATAAATGGACACCAGTACCAGTTCAAAAGTGAAAGGTACCCAACTCTAGTGCAATGGTCATGATTTCCGGCGCAATGCATAATATTCATATCCTGTCATACCATTGCATACATGTAACAACCTAACAATTTCTAAGTTTCCCCTAGAAGCGCAACAGAAATTAGCTTGGTATTTTGCCATGAGAGTGGACCCTATTAGCGTGCATACCCTTCCTTCCTTTCTTACTAATGTTTACACAACTTTATAAGGCAACAATTAATAACCAGAGTTTCTCATGAACTTTGTAAACTGTGGGCACTTGCCAGAGTTCCATAATGAGGCAAAAATACTTGCTTCTGACATGCTTCTGTCATCAAATTCTCACACTGGAACCATGGCGAAACAATGAGTGCACACAAAACCACTTGAAGTGATCACTGCAGTTATCCACTTGTCCAAACAATATTATCATTACCACTGATGATGGTGCACATCAAACAGATAAATGTTGCTACAAAAGTTATCATTGACAAATAACCTTAATTTAACATTAGCTAAGTAAGTCTGACAACACTGAGGCACCTCCCTGCTGGATTATGCCCCAAGAAATGCACCAAAAAGTCATTGGTGATATTTACTCACAATACATGTCATTTTCGTCTCCATAGGTAACAATTAATTTGACACAGTGGCATTCAGGAAGTACACAAGGAACCTCTGAAGAGACCTAGTACCATACAATGTTACCTTTGTTCACTAGTCTGCATCCAAGTGTCACAACGATACAGTCAGACAGAAGGAACCAAAACCCCAAAAACATGTACCTTGCATCTGCAAAGATATAGTCAAAAGACACTTAGTGTTCATGGACATCATGACCATATGATCTTTCCATTAATTTCTCTATCTCAAAGGCATAGGACCAAGACATGAATGTCATTGTCAAGATAAGTGAATGTCTCTACAAGTTCAACACTGACTGCACACAGACATACGTTGGGTGGTAGAGTCCAGGGAATCACTAAAAACCTGGCTGGTAGTCTTGATTCAGGACAATTGCAAACACATGATAATGTGACAACTACTGGAGAAACCACATGCTCCAAATACAAAAGACAAAAATCTTCCTTACACACAAAACATGGAAATCATATGAAACCCTGTGCCTGGAGCCTTCTTGAGCCTTTACAGGCCACATAGTAAGAGCATTAAAAGAAAGCAGCAGACAGGCGAGCGAGATAACAGAAAGATACAGAGGGAGGACAGTCACCAAAAAACAAGCGAAAACAGTCAAGATAAACAGCAGCAGCCTTGGCTTGTTTAACAGTATTTGGAGACCTTCTGCACATTTAGGAAAACAGACCACGTTTCCTGCACAAAGTCTGAAAACCCAGTGAAACGTTACCCTGACCAGTGACCACTGTCTGTACCTAAAACCTGTATTTATATTAGCGTGATGTGAGCAGGGACGAAGACAGTCTTCTCTCTTATATACACACTTTATGCAGACAGATATAACTTCTCGATGTTAAGCAAACATCTCACAAAACAAAGCAGAGTTTAATTAATAATATACAAAAGGAAACAGAAACATAGATACAAACAAGAATATGAAGATGTTGAACACAAAAAAGTCATATTCACTTGTGGACACCTACTCAAAGAAAACAATTACTGACCATGGCATGATTGACATCTTTGGAATTTGATATAGAGGTTGTTAACTAGTTAAAAAAATTCTACTTTTGTGCCAGAAGCATTAAGGGCTAACACTACCTATAATGTTATGTGTGACTCATGAATCTTTATGTGTGTGTTTTTTTGTTTTTTTTTGGAACGTCTTGCTCTGCTTTAAATCATAATCCAAGCAAAGTGATAAGTTTTGCCTCTGTGCACCACTACAATGGAGTTGAAACAAGACTTTATTAATCTTATTTGGGAAATGGTGTCACTGCTATAACCCATTGTGGGAGGAAACTGGAGTGACCGGAACAAACCTGCACAGACACGGAGAAAACACGTAAACTCAACACTGAAAGGAACTAGACATGGGTGGTTTCAAACCCGGGGCAGTCTTGCTGTGAGGCGAAGAGTGCAAACCATTATGGCCTCCTGCTGCCCACAAAGTAGGCCTGGATCACACATGATTCACCTCTTTGTTGAAGTGTGCAGTTGACAGACTGTCCAGTTTAAAAATACTGACAAACATCTCACAAAAGTGGTTGGAGAAACCTGAGTGAACTATTTTAATAAATAGATATGGTACAACATCATCAGAAATAAACAGCAGTGGTCTTCAGCAGTGTGAAGAAGTTCAGTCTGTGATGTTACAACAGTGCCCCCCAGGGGTGAAAACTAAACAGGATTGATACATGTTTTGTGCATTTTAAACTTTTACAAAATGGTACACTGTTGAGAAATAGATTTTGCAGCACAAAAATAATGTTTCATAGACCCGACAAAAGGAAACCCATTCATGTGTCATATCCTTATGCAAATGTGTTTTGTTTTCGTTTGAAATTTTGGGCACATAGCAGTAAACCTGAACTGGTAGAGGAGAATTTTGAGGAAAAAGGTGCAGACCTGTTCTTTTTTGAGTGTTCATCCTTTCCTTTCTTGACTCCAAAGATTCTTGTGATTAGAGTACTGAAGAGAAGAGTAGAGGAGTTCCTTACCTGGGAATAAAGACGAAAGAAAGATACAAAGCCACCAGTTGGATAAACAAGGCAACAACGTAGCCAATACCCCCACCACAAGACTGCCTTCTTAGAAACTAGGACTTATTGAAAGTGAAGTGCTGTGCACCATTATGTCTCATTTAAAATATTAATATTCACCAGTAAATGCTGTAGCATGTGCCATAGCAGCTGTCTACACTAACCATGCACAGACCACAGACCACACCATGGAAATGAATGAATTTAAGACATCTGATGTTCTAAGCAAATTCCCAATAAAATGTACTCATAATGTTTCAACTTCCCTAAAGTCTTTATGTTAGTTGAGGCTCAATGTTAAACACAGATATGGACAAAGTCTTTTGTCTACACTCTATATTAATTTAATCTACTGTATATTTGTGTCAGTTTGTTGAAAGCTTATGAATACGGAGGAAATAAGACTCAGTCTCAGATTCACTTTTATTGTCACTCGACCCTTACAGGCAGAACAAAATGCAGTTTCTCCAGGTCTCGGTGTAGTTAACTGGGACAATTTATATACGAGTATATATTTTTTTTTTACCTAACCTATTGTATAAACGTCTGCAATATAAACTTTTGCAATGTACAAAAGACACACCCCTGTGGCCATAGAATATATATACAAGGCACAGGATTGGCAGCAGCAGCAGCTGCGTTAGAGTATTAAGAAGGTGACAATGTGCATGTAGTCCATTGTTCACAGTTTGGTGGTGGATGTTGAACTGTTCAACAGTCTGACAGTATTTCTGGGATTTGTGGAGGTGGAAGTTCAAGCAAGACATAACCCTGAGTAAAAACAAACAAAACAAACAAACAATGTGGACAGTTGATGAAACAATTTGATGAGTTTATTACATATATGATCTTGTCATGAATTACATAACACCTAAATAGATCCTTGTCATTCAATTGGTGGTTTGTATGTCAAATGATATTGATCATTTGTCCCATTTACAATTTTATTTTTTATTTTTACCCTGCAATTTTGGTTACATACATTTTGCACCATTGAACAGAAGAATAGAATAGATCAGAAAAGAGCCTTTTTACTGTTAATGCACAGATATACAGACATACATACAATGAAATTTGTCCTCTGCATTTAACCCATCCTATTTACAGTTTGACACAATCCAACCACTAGGAGCAGTGAGCAGCCACAGTCCGGCACCCGGGGACCAACTCCAGATTGGTCAGGGGCAGAGAAAGGAGCAGACCCTAACTAAGCACGTTTTTGTTTGTGGGAAGAAACCGGAGTGTCCGAAGGAAAACCACGCAGACACGGGGAGAACATGCGAACTCCACACAGAAAGGGCGGGAAGCGATCCCATGACATTCTTGCTGTGAGGCACCAGTGCTAACCACTAATCAACCATGCACGCCGTGATCACCTTAGCGTAAAAACATGTATATAAAAAAAACATATATACTCGCCCGTGCCTCATTGAATGGAACATTTCATCTTTCCCCTCAACAAATATTCTTTCCATTACACTCATAAACATTCATTATTTTTATAACATTTAATGGCCAGACAGACCACCTCCATCTCGACCACTGCCTAAACATTTTCGATAGAAGCATTATTACTACTTCTTTCAGTGTTGGTGTGCTTGATGAGTTCAGAAACGTTTAAGGGTCTGTACTGCCCCCTAGTGGATATTTTCCTTTAAATCCCAACCAATGTAAAGGACGTATGTATCAAGCTCGATAGGCAGGACAGGCTGGACGCAAATGCAAAACGCAGGGACAGAGCTCAGTAGAGACAAAACTTTTACTGGGTAAACTGGCTGGGGTCGGTACACAAAAAGGCAGTCCAAAAACTTCCTTTATTAACCAAATCCAAGTATAGGCTGCACGCAACTCATACTCAAAATGAGTTATCCATAATGGTGAAATTCACTGTTTCTTTCTCACTCTCTTCTTGGACCCTCAGTGGTCCTTGATTAAAGAAACGGCGTCTTTCCATCTTTTTGTTCAGCATAGTTTTTTCACTTCTCACTCTCTTTCATAGATATGTCCAGTAGTTACGGAAGCACTGTGCATCCACTGGATAAAAAAAAATAATACTCACCTTGTCTCGTAATTACAAGAAAAAATCTCATAATTATGAGACCAGGAACGGTGCCACATTGACCACTGCTTTGCTCAGAACCACATACTAAAAATCCGCCGATTTGTAAGCGCCGACGGTGCGCTGCGATTGGACACAAAGTGTGGATTTTCCCCTAAAGTGTTACTGGATAAATGAAATTCCTCCAGGGAGAAGCATGGGGCCCCCAAAGTGACATGCGCCCGGCTGGGGGTGTGCCGCTCTTTGTCCCTGATTATGATTACGATAGAGGGGCTCACCACGGGCCGGGCACGTCAGTGCATCGTCGGCGATTACAAATCGGCAGATGTTTGATTATGACCCGGGAATTCTCACGCTTGTCTTAACTGAGGGACTGAATGCAATGAAATTGCATGAAGACATTTTCTTCATGGATGTGCAGTATGTAGTTCTGAGCAAAGCAGTGACCAATATGGCACCTTTTCTGAGCTCATAATTACGAGATATTTTTTCTCATAATTACGATGACTAATTTTTTTTTAATGTGGTGAATGCAATGCACTTCCTTAAGTAGTCAATACTCTACACATATCATTTCTGTGTTACGTTTCTGTTTTACCCAGGGCATTTCATGAACCATTTGAATCATTCACAATTATTTTAGTAAAAATCAGATAAAGCACAGTGTGTTTATCAATATTATTATGAATCATGTACACTGGAAATTTTTGTACAAATTGTAATCATAGTAATCTGCAAATTTTTTTTTTCCCCAAATTTCACAAAACTGAAAAAGTATAGTTTCTACCAAAATCCAAGCATTATAATGTAGGTTTATTTCTGTAACGTTTTGCAAAATTATAGTTCATTTTAATGAAGAGGACATATTTATCTTGGGGAAAATTCCATAGAGAATATTGTCTTTTCCTTCATCGCTGTCAAGCAGACTAACTACAGGCGGAACTGAATGTGCACATCTGTGATGTTTTGAGATTACCTGTGACCCATCTTGCATTGACATCCATAAAAATCACTTGCAAATCTACCAAATCTTGGTTATAGCATCTGAACCCTTGAATTTCTACCCCTCAGGGGTTGAAATTCTAAACTGTTTCCAGACAGCACAAATTTTGATCATATTGGCAATATCATATTATGAATCCCTTATATAAATGCCAAGGAATAAAAGTATAGTGGTACCAAAGAAAACCGTTTTTACGACTTAAACCTTAAAAAAACCTGTGGCACTATAACTTTAACTGTGGACTGTATGAACAGAACCAATTCCAACATTCCACTTTTCCATTCTATGGCAAAGGGTAAGAAAAGGATAGGAATGTGGATAACGGCATATAATCATGTTTCATATAAAAAGCAATGACAACACCAGTACAAGTATAGAAACAAACACAGAGCAGTAGCTTCAGAGTGCCTTAAAATCACACATAACTATTTAACAAATATGCAAACCAGGAATGTGTGACTACACAGAGACCTCAGATGGATACTGAGAAAAGAAACTGGAAGTTATAAATCACCTTTTCCATGTGGATGCCAGTTGGGGGATTTTAGTAATAACAGTAACAAATGTTTGTCAGATCTAGTAACAATAACCCCCCACACACTCACACACACACACACACACACACACACACACACACACACACACACACACACACACACACACACACACACACACACACACACACAACACACACAACACACACAACACACAACACACACGCAACCCAGAATATCATTTCAAGTTTCAAGTACGTCTGCAAAACAGGTGAAAGGATGTAGTACTTTGAGAAAATTGCCCACAGCTGTAACTACCGTATTTTCTAAAGACACGTTTTTTTGTTTGTTTGTTTTTTACTAGTTTTAGAGACCCTGCGACATACTCAGGTGTGACATATATACTGACAAATCATGACTTTGTTATTCATAATAAACCTGATCTAAAAAAAAAAAAAAAACTCCATTAATAAAAGAATAAATGGCAATAATAAAGGATTATTAACTGAGCGCGAGGTCTGTTCAGGAAAATATCAGAGTGATATTTGACAGTGTTGAGAGTACGGGCCATGCGTTAGCGAGGTCTGTGTGAAAAACACTGAAGTCTGATATTCCTGTACAGACCAAGCAAATGAAGTGAATAATTCATTTATTATATGGGGCACAACTGGGATGTGTCATAGGGATTTGGCGTGCCTGATCCATTTCGAGGTTCAAATTGCATACGAATTGCATAACTGTCATTCGAATCCTCATGCCTAGAGGTTGAATGCGGGTTTCTGTCCTAGTCGTGGAAGGGTGAAAAAGCTCCTTCCCCTCACAAGGATATTTAAAGGTTCTTGAAAGGATGACCAAACAGTCTACATGTGTTTTGTGGTACCAGAACAGCTGCAATGTGGGATACAGTCTCGAGCTGACCAAAGTAGGAGCACAACTTCCATTTCAGGCAGACAGGCATGGCAGTACACTGGCTTAGTAGTTAGCATGATTCCGTCACAACAAGAAGGTCCGGAGATCACTTCCCACCTGGCCCTTTCTGTGTGGAGTTTGCGTGTTCCCCCCGTTTGTGCATGGTTTTCCGGTGGGCACTCTGGTTTCCTCCCATAATCAAAAACATGCTTATTTAGGGTCTGCTCCTTTCTCTGCCCCTGACCAAGGCAGCGTCTCAACATCTGGAGTTGGTCCCCGGGTCCTGGATTGTGGCTGCCCACTGGTCCTAGCGGTTGGATTGTGTCAAACTGTAATTAGGATGGGTTAAATGCAGAGAACAAATTCTGTTGTATGTAGGCCCTTCAATTCTTCATGCACGCACTCACTCAACTGTAGGTCACTGTTCTTTGAAATAAGACACATTTGTTGCTTTCATTATTCAGGATTAAGTAAGGAGCTTCCAGAAGTGTATCAAGAAGCTGCCCAGTGAACCGGGTCATGGGACAATGAGAACAGGGAATCCATATCAGCAGGGGTCTACCGGACAGGACCAGACTGACAGCTATTCCAAGTGACAGAACCATCACAAACAGAGAGCACAAGAAGATTGAAAAGTAAGTGTGTGCGTTGGTATATATATATATATATATATATATATATATATATATATATATATATATATACACACGGTAAATGGACTGCATTTATATAGCGCTTTTCCATCTGCATCAGACGCTCAAAGCGCTTTACAAATAATGCCTCACATTTACCCCGATGTCAGGGTGCTGCCATACAAGGTGCTTACTACACACCGGGAGCAACTAGGGGATAAAAGACCTTGCCCAAGGGCCCTTAGTGATTTTTCAGTCAGGCTGGGATTTGAACCTAGGATCTTCTGGTCTCAAGCCCAACGCCTTAACCACTAGATCATTACCTCCCCCAATATACACTATATTATGTATACAGTGGTCCCTGGTTTATCGCGGGAGTTACGTTCTAAAAATAACCCGCAATAGGCGAAATCCGCGAAGTAGTCAGCGTTATTTTTTACAATTATTATAGATGTTTTAAGGCTGTAAAACCCCTCACTACACACTTTATACACTTTTCTCAAACAGGCATTAACATCTTCTCACTTTTCTCTCCTGTGTAAACACTCTCAAAGTTCAAACCTTAGTAGAAAAATAAGTCCAGTATTATAGAATGAAACCAAAGATCAAAACCTGTTTTCAGGCCCAAACATTTTCCTATAAATAATTATGATGGCTTTTAGAACTAATGAATTAAATTTTACAGATCAACCTACGAGGTTGGACACATAAGAAATTATTAATAGTGACTGACCAGTATTTCACAGTTCCTCTGATCGCGCCTCTTCGTCGTGGCGCCGCTCCGCTGTAGCGTCTTTTTCCACTGAGTCAAACATCGGTGCAGGTGTCTTTTTCCGAGTGAAGAACACAGTTATGGGTAGTTGTTGGTGCTCCTTTTTCTTCTGGGCGAAAAGATTCACAGGTACACGCAGAACACAATGTGCGTGCTCTTTCTTCGCTCACTGCCTCTGGTGTTACCGTTGCGGGACGGATGCAAGACCCGCAAAGAATCCAAGTCATTAAAAAGATACAAACCTCTCTCAGTGGCCACGGAGCTCTGCAGCTGCGGTTACCGAGACCATGCAGCGCTGCAGATTTTTCTGCAAGAATTCTATCCTTGCGGGCTGCTGGAGCGCTCTGCATCAAAACAGCGAGCATAGTCTCTGGACCTGTTGCCAGATTTTGGCCGCAACTCCGCACAGCAGACAGGGGGGCGGTGTGAGTGGCCCGCTGTGGCGCTTACCAAGCCCGCAGACTCGGTAAGCGCATCGGAGGCAGTGAGAGCAATCGCAGTGATACCGACCAGTGCCGCGACCGGTCCGCCTGATAAGGACCGAGAACACAATGCGCTGTTAAAAAAAAAAAAAAAAAAAGAAGAAGAAGACGAAGCATGCAAAATTGCACTAAAAAAAAATCCACGAAACTGCGAGGCCGCGAAAGGTGAACCGCGTTATAGCGAGGGACCACTGTACTAATACATATATACACACACACGGTAAGCCAGCTCAGGAATCAAACCCAGAGAACACTGCAAACCACAGTTTGTGCCTTCCCAACACAGACACCAGGACACAACCTGATGTGGAACTTTCATTGTGGATGAATAAGATAGAGAGATTTCAATCTAATGTATGATTTACTGACATTAACTGTGCAGCCCTATTCTTAATAAGTACTGTCATAAAAGTTAACGTTTATTTGCTAAACCATGATATGAACAAGCCAGACAAATGGCAAACTTAAATGGCTTTAAAAGTCTCAGTGCATTACACTTGTATAAAAGGCACAAAACTACAATCAGAGAGAAAGAATAAATGCAGTGAGTGTCTTAGCAGACCAGAAGTTTAAAAACTCAGAAAAATAAAGACTTATGTTTACTACAGTGATGAGAGGATAAACAAACAAACAAAAAAAAAACAAATCTAGAGTTGAAACTCACAGCCCAGACAGGAGAGGTGAAGCCCAGCACAGCGGCCTGCATTCCATCCGAGACGAATGGAATTATGTTTTCCCCCAGACGAGTGTCCCTGTATAGCGCCCGCAGGATGTTCAGAGCATGGACCTGCAGTTTAGTGACATAAACAGGACCATCAACCATTGTCTTCAAGACATGTCATGTTGACTATTATAGTCAAAAAGTAGCCACAGACAATACTGGATTGTAACAAGCCCATTTACCCATATGTTTAAAGATCCTATTTCTGTATTTAGGCATTTCCACTTTAAGCTGCTACATTAATTCTAATCAACATTTAAGGAGATAATGAACTGTATAATTCCACCTCAGTGAAATCCACTGGCTGTGTGTCAAGGTGCACTGACACGTGTATGACTTTGATTCAGGCACTTGCATGACCTGTGTCGTGCAGGAGCGTAAACTCGTCTTTAATAGGCGCAGACTAAACGTGAGAAGGGCGCAGGCATGTGCAATTGCACAAAGAGAATTTTGCAATGTTCAGAAAATCCTTCATGCATAAATGTCATGCTACATGGCGCAATCTGCTCACCAACACAACGTGTAGCTCGTCACGTGAAGTAAAGAAGTGAACAGAGCGAGTGGTTGCGTCAGTGCACAGCATCATTGCGCAGCTCACCTGAAGGATTATAACAAGATGTTAAATCTATCATAAACAGCAGACAAGAAGGAAAGAAAATGCAACTGTTTTACCAAGCCAAGACAATGTAAACATGACAAATAATTACCTTTTTAGAAGGCTCCAAATGCTTTCTCCAGCTCATTCAGCGCATGGGAACAGCACTGCTGGAGTGGTCCTCTATGATTCAGGAAGCAACTGGAGCCGTTTCAACAGACAACTTGCAGTGGAAATGATTAATACACTACAAAATAATTATTTTATACAGTAGTGTTCAGAATAATAGTAGTGCTATGTGACTAAAAACATTAATCCAGGTTTTGAGTATATTTGTTATTGTTACATGGGAAACAAGGTACCAGTAGATTCAGTAGATTCTCACAAATCCAACAAGACCAAGCATTCATGATATGCACACTCTTAAGGCTATGAAATTGGGCTATTAGTAAAAAAAAAAGTAGAAAAGGGGGTGTTCACAATAATAGTGTGGCATTGGGCCAGTGAGTTCGTCAATTTTGTGGAACAAACAGGTGTGAATCAGGAGTATAGCCCAATTTCATAGCCTTAAGAGTGTGCATATCATGAATGCTTGGTCTTGTTGGATTTGTGAGAATCTACTGAATCTACTGGTACCTTGTTTCCCATGTAACAATAAGAAATATACTCAAAACCTGGATTAATCTTTTTAGTCACATAGCACTACTATTATTCTGAACACTACTGTATATGCAGCGTCCAGCGTAGAACACGTGGCAGGTGGTGGAACAAAGCACGGTGGCCAGTTGGGATCACAGCGGGTCGGATCGTCATGACGACGTGCATGCAAGTGCTTGAATCAATATCATGCACATGTTAGTGCACCTTAAGATGGCTGTGCTATCATTTGTTTCACCCCTTCTAAGCCTGAATATCCAAAAGATGGGAAATTTCACTTTTTATTTCTGAGATACTGACAAGCCAAAATGAAGCAGGTGGCAGGTGGTTAAACAATAATTTAACAATGAATAAACACGACACTGTTTTTAATCCACCTATTCTCATTTAAGATCAAATTTTTATTTTTAAACCTTAAACACCTCCTGTGTATCAGCCGAGAGGCAAACAAGAATCAAAAATCTGAAAGTGAAAACCAAATCAGCAGTAGTTGACAGAAGAACAAATAGCTCCCCTCGGTGAGGGATGAGTGATGGGGATGGTGGGCGGCTGTACCTGAGGAACAGTGGAGCGATCTGTGTTCCTGTCAGTAGAAGGCACGGCCAAGGTGATCAGCTCTCTCATGGTTTTCTTCAACAGGCTGCAACTGGATGACTTGGGCTCAGAAGAGAGCAGAGCCTGAGGTTTTAGACAAATGGATTGCATCACAATATAAATACTTTAACATGGCTGTTGATATAAATCAAAGTGGGGACTTAAGAATGATTTAAAAGGGTTGGTTGCAATGGTGAGGTTCAGATCAAGTGCCAAGTCCCCTAAAAAAAAACAAAAAAGAAATGACTACACACACCGCTTCTTAATTTAACTATCTGTAACAAAAAGATGATGTTTTCACCTTTAGATGTCTGTTCGTATGATTACATAAAGGAAAGTTTAACAGAACTTGGTGAAAGTATGACCAGTGAAATTGTGGCCAACATCTGCAAACATCATTTAATCAAATTAACAGTATCAGTATTTACTAGTCTTGTAGCTTGTCCTGCCGCTGCCGCAGTAACCATGAACAGCCAAAATCAAGGGTAAAAATGTGCATAAATTTTATCTTCACATTAATTTGACTCTTGTAGACAAATGACAAACTTCATCTCATTCTTGTCTGTAGTTAGTTTGTCCTACATAATCCAGAATGGACACATGGACAGATGTATTAATGCAACAATTCCTATATCCACCGTTCCAGGACGAGGTGGCAAGCATAATAAACCATCAAACTGTGGTGATAATTCAGACATAAAGCCAAGAGTTACTTAAAAGTCTCTTGCACAGAAAGATATGGTGCTTTTAACCTTGTTTAAGTCATACTATTGCATGTAGCTTCCCAAAGACAGCTTGGACATACACAAAAAGAGGCTCTTACTTATTGGGGAATTTTTTCAACTTACAACAATACCACTAGAACATGTACTTAATAGTTAACATTAACAATACTGATAATAGTAACAATAATAATTATTATTATTCAATATGCTGTCGACACAGTTAAAAACAGAAGGATCTACACAGTGCATCTGGAAAGTATTCACAGCGCTTCACTTTTTCCACATTTTTGTTATGTTACAGCCTTATTCCAAAATGGATTAAATTATTTTTTCCCCTCAAACTTCTACACACAATAACCCATAATGACAACATGAAAAAAGTTTTTTTTTTTTTTTTTTCAAATTTATTAACAATAAAAACTAAGAAATCATATGTACACAAGCCTTTGCCATGAAGTACAAAACTGAGCTCAGGTGCATCCTGTTTCCACAGCTTAATTGGAGTCCACCTGGGGTAAATTCAGTTGATTGGACATGATTTGCTAAAGGCACATACCTGTCTACATATAAGGTCCCACAGCTGACAGTGCATGTCAGAGCACAAACAAACATGAAGTCAAAGGAATTTTCTGTAGACCTCTGAGACTGATTGTCTCAAGGCACAAATCTGGGGAAGGGTACAAAAACATTCCTGCTGGTTTGAAGGTCCCACAGTGGCCTCCATCATCCATAAATGGAAGAAGTTCAGATCCACCAAGACTCTTGCTAGAGCTGGTCAGGGAGGTAAGCAAGAAACTGATGGTCACGCTGTCAGAGCTCCAGCATTCCTCTGTGGAGAGAGGAGAACTTTCGAGAAAGGACAACCATCTCTACAGCATTCCACCAATCAGGCCTGTGTGGTAGAGTGGCCAAACGGAAGCCACTCCTTAGTAAAAGGCACATGGCAGCCCACCTGGAGTTTGCCAAAAGGCACCTGAAGGACTCTCAGACCATGAGAAACAAAATTCTCTGGTCTGATAAGACAAAGATTGAACTCTTTGGCATGAATGCCAGGTGTCATGTTTGGAGCATCCCTACAGTGAAGCATGGTGGTGTGGGGATGTTTTTCAGCAGCAGACACTAGGAGACTAGTCAGGACTGAGATGAATGCAGCAATATAGAGACGTCCTGGATGAAAACCTGCTCCAGAGCGCTCTTGAACTCAGACTGGAGCGATGGTTCATCTTTCAGCAGGACAATGACCCTGAGCTCATGGCCAAGATATCAAAGGAGTGGCTTCAGGACAACTCTGTGAATGTCCTTGAGTGGCCCAGCCAGAGTCCAGACCTGAATCTGATTGAACATCTCTGGAGAGATCTGAAAATGTCTGTGCACCGACGTTCCCATCCAACCTAATGGACCTTGAGAGGTGCTGCAAAGAGGAATGGGGAAAAACTGCCCAAAGATAGGTGCACCAAGCTTGTGTTATCATATTCAAGAAGACTTGGGGCAGTAATTGCTGCCAAAGGAGTATCAACAAAGTACTGAGCAAACGGTGTGAATACTTATGTACGTGTGACGTCTTAGTTTTTTATTTCTAATACATTTTCCATTTTTTTTCCTATGATGTCATTATGGGGTGATTTTGGAATAAGGCTGCAGCATAACAAAATGGGGAAAAAAAATTAAGCGTTGTGGCAGTAATTGCAGCCAAAGGAGTATCAACAAAGTATTGAGCAAACGGTGTGAGTACGTAGATACACGTGATGTGCATGATCCAATGACTGCTCATCACCTCTGTGTTTGAGCCTTTCAAAACAGACCATTCCCAATCTGTTTGACAGCATACCTGCTTATGTGCCTGTACCTGCAGCACATGAACTTTATATATGAATCACCTTTTCTTTTGTGTCAAAAATGAAATAATAGTTTGGCTTCTGTGAAGTCTGTCCCAAGTCGATGCACCATGAGCCCAAGGCTAACACAGGGGCCGATGTTCCTGAATTCTACAGTTGTTTAAGAAAATGTAGCCCAAAGCTCTGTGTAAACTTCAGCTGAAAGACTTCTATTATGTCTGTGCTCTCTACTTAGTTATCTTCCGTGCCTTCTTTATAATTTTAAGTGATTGTTCACACTTTTCTATTTTGCTATTCTATCAGGCTTCTATTATTCTTGTCTTTGTGCACCTTCACAACACAAAAACAAATCTTATTTTAATGTAAACATTCAAACGAGAAAAGAAACAGCAGTGATGGTCCAGTAAACTAGGTCTTTTTGTGTGCCAAGTTCAGAAAAAAAACAAAACAATGAAAATTGCTTGATGGAATCCTTTAAACATCATCAATGACAGACTGAAAGACTGCGCTTGACCTTTGCCCATTATGATGTAATGATTACTTGGAACTGGCTGTAGCACCTCTGAAAACCAGTTATTTTTTTAGTCAGTCATGGGACAGCCAGTTTGGTGGAAGATGATTTAAAATGTGATTTTCAATTTCAATTCAATTTATTAAACTTATAGAGGGCTAAATCACGACAGCGTCGTCTCAAGGTGCTTCACATAAAACAACTCAACAATAAAAACCAAAGCAAATGAAATAAAAAAAAAAAATCAAAGAGCATGATCAAAAGGTTAAAAACATGATTTAAAAAGTTAAAAAGGTAAAAAAAAAAAGAATAAAAACACAGTAAACAATATATTAATCATATAAAATAGAAAACAAATGTGTCTTCAGACACGACAGAGTCTGACTGCCTCACTAATAAAGGGAGATCATTCCACAGGACTGGGGCACAATAGGAAAAGGCTCTATGTCCCACAGACTTATTATTCACCCTAAGGACACAGAGTAATCCTATGTCTTGTGAGTGCAGACCCCAGCAGGTATGTAGGGCTCAAGTAGAGCCGCGAAGTAGGGCGGTGCCAGTCCATTCTTCTTTACAAAACATCTCAGGTTTGCGGATTTCTGAGCATGGACAGCCCGCTTAAAATCACACCACAGATTTTCAATAATTTTCAGGTCTGGGGAATGAGATGGAGGTTCCAGAACATTGTACTTGTTCCTCTACGTGAATGCCTTAGTAGATTTCGAGCAGTGTTTAGGGTCATTGTCTTGTTGAAAGATCCAGCCCCGGCACAACTTCAAGGTTGTCACTGATTCGTGAACACTGTTCTCAAGAATCTGCTGATATTGACTGGAATCCATGTCAAGGTTCCCAGTACCTGCACTAGACACACGGCATGATGGAACCACCTCCAAATTTTACTGTGAGTAGCAAGCGGGGTTTTTCTTGGAATGCTGTGTTTTTTTTCAGCCATGCATACCGCCCTTGTTATGTCCAAATAACTCAATTTTAGTTTCATCAGTCCACAGCACCTTATTCCAAATGTGCTTTAGCATACCTCAAGTGACTCTGTTTGTGGTGTGTATGCAGAAAAGGCTTCCTCTGCATTAAAGCATCATACAGCATCTCTTTGTGCAAAGTGCACTGTATAGTGGAATGATGCACAGAGACACTATCTGCAGCGAGATCATGTTGTAGGTCTTTGGAGCAGGTCTGTGGGTGGACTATGACTGTTCTCACCATCCTTCGCTTCAGCTTATCTGAGATTTTTCTTGGCCTGCCACTTCGAATCTTAACTAGTACTGTGCCTGCAGTTTTCCATTTCCTCACTATGTTCCTCACAGTGGAAACTGACAGCTGAAATCTCTGAGATAGCTTTTTGTATCCTAACCCTAAACCATGATATTGAACAATCTTTATTTTCAGGTCATCTGAGAGTTGTTTAGAGGCTCCCATGTTGCCACTCATTAGAAGAGATGCAAAGAGGAGAAACATTTGCAAATGGCCACCTTAAATACCCTTTCTCATGATTGGGTTCACCTGTGTAAGGAGGTCAAGGGTCAATCAGCTTACCAAACCAATTTTGTGTTCAAGTAATTAGTGCTAAATGTATTCAAATCAATAAAATGACAAGGGTGCCCAAATATATGCACCTGCCCAATTTTGTTTTTATAATTTTAATAAAGGAAAATCATGGAAATCATCAGGAGTGCCCAAACTTTTACATACAACTGTGTGTGTGTGTGTGTGTATATATATACATATATATATATATATATATATATATATATATATATATACACACACACACACACACACACACACACACACACACACACACACACACACACACACACACAAAACCCCAATTCCAATGAAGTTGGGACATTGTGTGAAATGTAAATAAAACAGAACACAATGATCTGCAAATCCTCTAAAAGCATAAAAGGGTATAAAAGGAGCATCCTCAAAAGGCTCAGCCATTCACAAGCAAAGATGGGATGAGGATCACCACTCTGTGAACAACTGTGTGAAAAAATAGTCCAACAGTTTAAGAACAATGTTTCTCAATGTTCAATTGCAAGGAATTTAGGGATTCCATCATCTACAGTGCATAATAATATGCATATGTCACAGACATCTCACCATGTCATTTACATTTAGGTTCTTCAGACTTTATTTTGAGTAAATGCTTCAGAGAAAAAAAACTTTCAGCTTCTGGTGTGGGGCTCCGCCCCCAGACCCCCCCCCCCCCCCCCACCTGCCTTTTTAAGCATTTTTCTTTATTTGCCTCTCACATACTAGGAAAAGCCATCTAACCATGTCCTTTATGTCCTTCAGACTTTTTGTCAGTAAAATGGTTGTTGGGACCATGAACATGACTAAAATCTTTTAGTGTCTGGGGCGGTGGAGCTCCCCCAGACCCTCCGCCTTTTTAAGCATTTTCCTTATTTTGCCTTTCATCTTCTGGAGGAGCTCTGCCCCCATACTCCCCACCTTTTTAAGTATTTTTCTTGTTTTGCTTTTTAGCTGACCCCCCTCATTACAGCCCTCTTAAGCCCCTGCCACTTTCAGCATTTTTTAAATGTAGATGTAAATTAATATTCAAAGTTGTCAGCCTGTTGACAGTAAGGCTGTACAATATGGCCAAATTACCATATCTCTTTATTGTTGTATAAACTGTCATGTAAATGTCACTTTTATACATGCTTTACATATTCTTGAGCCGCTTAGGTGGGTAGGGAGAGTTCCCATGGGATAAAAAGCTTTTCAACCTAACATCCCTGGTTCACAAGACTAGGCACCTAAGTGGCTATAGTCTCTCTCTTTTTTTTAAGATATTTAGGTGTACCTTAGTAAACACTAGTAGAGTTCCACCATAGATTTGGAATGTATAATAGAAGATGTCCCTTACTGAATTTTCATATCAATATCATGGAAATTAAAATTAAACATTCTTAAACAAAACAGTAATAATACCACACTCATTTTGCACTCATCATAAGGTTAGGATACTGTGCCATCCAAAGGTATTGGAACACTTGGAATTTCACACATTTTAATTTATGTCATTTTAAATACACTCAACAAAAATATAAGTGCAACACTTTGGTTTTGCTCCCATTTTGTATGAGATGAACTCAAAGATCTAAAACTTTTTCCAAATACACAATATCACCATTTCCCTCAAATATTGTTCACAAACCAGTCTAAATCTGTGATCGTGAGCACTTCTCCTTTGCTGAGATAATCCATCCCACCTCACAAGTGTGCCATATCAAGATGCTGATTAGACACCATGATTAGTGCACAGGTGTGCCTTAGACTGCCCACAATAAAAGGCCACTCTGAAAGGTGCAGTTTTATCACACAGCACAATGTCACAGATGTCGCAAGATTTGAGGGAGCGTGCAATTGGCATGCTGACAGCAGGAATGTCAACCAGAGCTGTTGCTCGTGTATTGAATGTTCATTTCTCTACCATAAGCCGTCTCCAAAGGCGTTTCAGAGAATTTGGCAGTACATCCAACCAGCCTCACAACCGCAGACCACGTGTAACCACACCAGCCCAGGACCTCCACATCCAGCATGTTCACCTCCAAGATCGTCTGAGACCAGCCACCCGGACAGCTGCTGAAACAATCGGTTTGCATAACCAAAGAATTTCTGCACAAACTGTCAGAAACCATCTCAGGGAAGCTCATCTGCATGCTCGTTGTCCTCATTGGGGTCTCGACCTGGCTCCAGTTCGTCGTCGTAACCGACTTGAGTGGGCAAATGCTCACATTTGCTGGCGTTTGGCACGTTGGAGAGGTGTTCTCTTCACGGATGATGCGAAGGAGATGTGTTGCACTGCATGAGGCAAATGGTGGTCACACCAGATACTGACTGGTATCCCCCCCCCAATAAAACAAAACTGCACCTTTCAGAGTGGCCTTTTATTGTGGGCAGTCTAAGGCACACCTGTGCACTAATCATGGTGTCTAATCAGCATCTTGGTATGGCACACCTGTGAGGTGGGATGGATTATGTCAGCAAAGGAGAAGTGCTCACTATCACAAATTTCGACTGGTTTGTGAACAATATTTGAGGGAAATGGTGATATTGTGTATGTGGAAAAAGTTTTAGATCTTTGAGTTCATCTCATACAAAATGGGAGCAAAACCAAAAGTGTTGCGTTTATATTTTTGTTGAGTATACAAGAAACACAAAAAAATAAAGAATTAAAATTTCGAAAATGATCTTCCTCAAACTCAAACTGAAAGCAAAGAAAACTTGATAAAACCTGTAAACAATAATCAGTTTTATTGCCAGTTTTCTTTAGACAAGTCAGGGGATGAACACATGAACATTTCCAAGTCACTGAATATGTCTTGGACTTTGTTTACATAAATTAGGAAGAAATACAAAAGTTTCTTTGACCAAAACATCAAATCTAAGCTTTCATCTCAAATGTACTTTCTGTCAAATTGTAGCTGAACTTTCAGGTCTTATTTTAAGAAAATCCTCCTCTACATCACTTCATCGGGAAGCTGGATTTTATATTTTTAATTAATTTCTATCAAGTTGTAGCGATTTGCTTTCAGTTTGAGTTAAGAAGATAATTAAAAAAAATGTATTTGAAATGGAATAAACAAATTAAAATGTGTGAAATACCAAGTGTTCCGATACTTTTGAGGGCAACTGAGAAGCACTGAGGAGCAGCATCTTACATCTCATATAAAGTGCAGCAGATAAGAGAATTTTTAGAGTGGAATCCTGCAAATGGTGATCCAATCATCAAATCTGGCACAAATAATCCATAGACATTAACGCTTAAAACAAACTGATTGGTCACTTGAATTTTCAAGAGGCAGCCAGGTAGGGGTCAACTGAAGAATTACACAGGGGTCTAAATCAGGGGTGATTTCACTGATTAGTATCACTTTGAGCAGATGGAATCAGTTAATCAGTGGAATCACCTGGTGGAATCAGTGGCTGCAAAGAAAACCTGCACCCTCTTGGCCCTTTCTGGAACAAGTTGTCCACCCCGGTCTAAATTAAAAGATGCTCCAATCATATAGAAAACTACACAACATTATTTGCCTGATCATAAAGATTACAAAAAAGGTATAGTTTGGACACTCTCTGACTGAATGTTATGGAGTTATGAGGTAAAAGCAGAAAGAATGATGACAATGGTCAGTT
This sequence comes from Thalassophryne amazonica, assembly GCF_902500255.1. NCBI lineage: Eukaryota > Metazoa > Chordata > Actinopteri > Batrachoidiformes > Batrachoididae > Thalassophryne > Thalassophryne amazonica. Next base: position 70,485,475 of record NC_047115.1, read on the forward strand.
TCAGTTTGTACAGGGGTCAAAAGTTAAAGATGCGCCATTAATTTTGCTCCAGCTGTATTTGTACTGAATTTAATGCTTATATCACCATTTGAAGGATTGTTTCAGTTATCTGCTGCACTAATAAGCCAAGAGAGCATGAACCAGCTACTGTCTGTTAGCTTAAAGATATGTATATAAGGCAACCTGAATTAAAGGAGAAATGCTGCTTTTAACGACCTGGACCTCATTTCTGGCATAAAATATGGTCGTTTACTCACCAATATAAGTTTGGTGTGATTAGAAGCCCATAGTTCAAAAACATGCTCAGTTCAAATCTGCAGCAAACATTTTTCTTCTTCTTCTAAGCTGGATTAGAACTTTTTGTGGTACATAGCAAAAACTACTGGACAGGAGGAACCTAGCAGTCAATGTGACTCACTGATGTGAAAATGCAGGTCTTTCAACCAGACGTGTAGTGCAGTGACATGTCAATCATCTGTGTCCAATCAGATTTCAGGAGAGTCCAGTGAAACCCCAGCCTCCGCTCGAGCTCCACCCATGCCAGGAAATGTTTGACATTTGAACATTTCCTGTTTCACTGTGACTGATAAATTGGCACTTCCTGTTTGAGAGTGAGCTTGCCACTGAGTTCCCACGAGATTCCATGGGATCTCGTCTATCAATCCAGGAAGTGTTTGACATTTGAACATTTCGTGTTTTAGTGTGGATTTGAAAACTGGCACTCCCTGTTTAGGACCCCCTGTACCATGCGTGAGCTTCGCGCTGCTGTGTGACGCTTCGCTCATATAATCAGAAGATTCAGAGAATCTGGAGAACTTTTTACAAATAAGCGACAAGGCCAAAAAGCAACACTGAATGCCCCTGACCTTTGATCCACAGGCAGCACTGCATTAAAAACTGACATCATTGTGTAAAGGATCTTACCACGTGGGCTCAGGAACACTTCAGAAAACCAACGTCATTTAACACAGTTCGTTGCTACATCTACAAGTGCAAGTTAAAACTCTACCATGCAAAGCGAAAGTCATACATCAACAACATCCAGAAACACCGCCGCCTTCTCTGGGCCTGAGCTCATTTGAAATGGACAGATGCAAAGTGGAAAAGTGTGCTGTGGTCTGATGAGTCCACATTTCAAATTGTTTTTGGAAATCATGGATGTCGTGTTCACTGGACAAAAGAGGACAAAGACCATCCAAATTGTTACTAGCGCAAAGTTCAAAAGCCAGCATCTGTGATGGTATGGGGGTGTGTTAGTGCCCATGGCATGGGCAACTTACACATCTGTGATGGCACCATCAATGCTGAAAGGTACATCCAGGTTTTGGAGCAACACTTGCTGCCATCCAAGCAACGTCTTTTTCAGGGACGTCCCTGCTTATTTCAGCAAGACAATGTCTTGCCACATTCTGCACGTGTTACATCAGCATGGCTTCGTAGTAAAAGAGTGCGGGTACTAGACTGGCCTGCTTGCGGTCCAGACCTGTCGCCCACTGAAAATATGTGGCGCATTATGAAGCACAAAATACGACAAAAGAGACCCCGGACTGTTGAACAACTGAAGTCGTACATCAAGCAAGAATGGGAAAGAATTCCACCTACAAAGCTTCAGCAATTAGTGTTCTCAGTTCCCAAACGCTTATTGAGTGTTGTTAGAAGGAAAGATGATGTAACACAGTGGTAAACATTCCACTGTCCCAGCTTTTTTGAAACGTGTTGCAGGCATCCATTTCAAAATGAGCAAATATTTGCACAAAAACAATAAAATTTATCAGTTTGAACATTAAATATCTTGTCTTTGTGGTGTATTCAATTGAATATAGGTTGAAGAGATTTGCAAATCATTGAATTTTGTTTTTATTTACATTTTACACAATGTTGCAACTTCACTGTAATTGGGGTTTTGTATTATATATGTGGTGGGCCGTTATCGGCGTTAACGTGCTGCGATAATGTGAGACTCTTATCGTGCGATATAAAAAATTTCGCCGTTAATCTATTCTCAAAGTTGAGCTGGGTCTGTGCCTCGAAGCTTCGTTTAACGTTGTAGTACATATGCCAGGCCTGTGTGTGGCGCTGTAATGTCCCCAGAAAAACAAGCAGAAGAAGAAGTAGAGCAAGCGCTAATCAAATTAGCACAAAAGCTACAGCTTTCCAATGCAAAAACAGGGAAATAGAGCCTTTTAGGAAAAGGCGGTCCACGCTGATCATCTAAAATAGCTTACTGTCCATTTAAAGCAAAGCAGTGTGTTTGTTTGTTTGTTTGTTTTTTAAACACAGTTTCGTCCGCTGACCGCTCTACACGCGGCGGCCGGCTGCTGCCTCTCTCTGCCTGGTGTGAGCGGCTCAGCACTGCCAGCTCCGTCCCGGCCACAGACAGTTTCTGGAAGAAGTCCACTCTTTCTTCCGGGTGACAGTCATTACTTAGGTAGCACGCATATTCTGAATGAGCCATTTTAATCTAGATTAATTTCAAGATTTCAGTGAGATTAATCTATATTAAAAAAATAATCTATGCCCACCACTAATAAGGGGTGAAAACGTTTGCTTTTGGATCAGTACTGTGTTGCACATTTCATGTGATCCAGCATCATAATGTACTTTTAAAACATTTGTGCTTCAGTCCACAGCTGCATCAACATATCCACTTGAGAAAACAAATTAATCTACTGTTCATTGCTCCACATCTATTTCCCTTTGTGAAAGACTGAACTAAACTTAAAGCATTTTCAAGCAGGTGAAAATGATATTCTTCCTGTTTTTGTTGACATTACAATCATTTCTTCCTGTGTACTGTCAGCAAAAACAAAGAATTTATGCAGTCATGTCTGACACACACTAAATGTAGTCTGCTGAAATCAAAGAGGAAAAAGAGACATACCTTGTGATATTCTCCAGCCTCTGGGATTGGATGTGAGTCAAAGACTGATGTATGGAGACTTTTCATCTTACAGATGACAATTTGTAGTTTTAGGAAGTTGTTGAATAAAGTCTCTCTGACATTCTGTCACTGATCCATTATTCAAACCATGATGAAATGTACACTCAGACATGCCGGTACATCCATGGACCTCAGAGGGCTAATCTGTCTGTCTTCTATTGTGATGTGGTATTTACGATGGCAGTAAAATGTTGGCAAAAGATTGTGCAAACAAATTAGCTCCCTGTTGTGGCATTTTTGAGGACTTTATTGACTGGTTTTCCATTGAGTGAAATGTTATGGCTGAAAAAGGTGTGTCGCAGGCGTGTTGCTATCTTCTCCAGCAAACAGAAAAACCAACACAGATACAAAGAGACCAACTCATATAAGCGAAGTACGCATCTCAGGCTGCGCGGTGCATTATGGGCAGGATAAGTTTTCAGCTACCAACCGACAAGCTATGGCGGCGGAAAGCAGCGAGGAGTGCTGTGATTTGGATCATCAACCACTGGAAAGTTGACGATTTAAAGCGTTTCTGTAAGTTCCGTGGATTGCCTGTTACAACCAGGACTATGTACGGCAGTGGACAGAAATGGAAAGAAGAGCTGGTTGTGCTTGCGTGTGCTGCATCTGTACAGAAAGTACCGTTAGTGCCGGCAAAGGAGGAAGAGTGCGCTGCTGTCGAAAATGACCCGTGCTTGTTGATAGTTAGAGAAAAACAAATTTCTGACCCCTTGAAGGCAACTCACGGATGGTTAGATGAAGTCCAGAGACTGAAACTGTGGATATCGCAGAATATTTGCTAAGCAGGGATGAGAAATCGCGACTCCGCCGGCTTCATAATGACGACAATGACGGTGAGTCTCACATATAACCTCTTTGGTGTCACGTTTGTTTTGATAAGTTGACAGACATACGAGTACAATGATATGTGCATGCATGCAGTTTGTTTATAGAACATGTCAATTTTACAATATTACACGCCACATCATCCATGGCGCGACATTACAGTCATAAGCCGCTGCACGAAAACAGCGGCACGGTTTCAGGATATTAACAAAATAAATGTGTGCAAGAAACTTACAATTTTAGTCCGACTTTTACATCCGTCTGGAACTTTCTTTTCTGTGGCGAAATTGTGTAGAATGAACGGAGGTTTACAACCACATTTCTTCTTCTTTCCGTCTTTGTTTGGACTCAGCGGCGGTTTGCAATCGTGTGTTTTCAGCCAACTTTCAAGCCTATAAATTCACTCCGTTCAAGCATTTGAAAACAGCACAATGTGCCCCTGTCATTATTGTATGTGTCGCTTAAGGCTTAAAGCCTTTGAAACAATCCCTGTAAAAGCCTTAATTTTTACAGTCCGCTAATGCTACTGTATACGAAATTCAATGGGAGCAGTGTGAGTGTGGTAGCTGGGATTTTTGCCCCCGTTTGAACCCACGCATGCGCAGATGCGATGCGCACTTCGCTTATTATAGCAGGATGCCTGACCATTGTTGAGAGGGTTGAAGAGCACTGAGGCAATGGGAACTGGCAAATGCACCAGCAACAATACAAACCCATAAGTCAGTGATGAACATGAATGAACACAGCTGTGTGCCTGGTACCCAAAACCACTACAGAGAGATCAATCACACTTAGAGTTAGTGCTATGATGAACCATGAACTCTGTCATGCCTACTACTAATATCTAACGGGGTGTAATCAGAGGGAAGCAGTGAGGTGAGCAGGGGGTGAATAACAAAGTAAGTGAGCCAGAGGTGTGTGGGACTGGTGAGTACTAACACTGGTGAGTACTAACAGGGATCATCCAGAGGATAGTGTGTGTGCAGTACATGTGTGCATTTGCACATCTTGTGTTAAAGTGAGAACAAAATTATAGCTGCATAAGGAACTCAATGTTCTCCCAGCATGAGTGCAATAACTGCTGACTATATCAACATTTGTGTTGGAAAGGGTTTAGAAATGTTACTTTACAAGGACAGGTCTGTATTTTTGTCTGCACTGTATAATTTACATGAAGATAATTCATGCAGATGAAGATACTTGAACATGAAGATAATTCACCCCCTCAGGATGAAGACTGAGTCCTATGTCACCTCCATGTGGGCTCACCACCCACAGGGAGACTGTTTAAGGTCTGGTGCTTTTCTGGCAGAGGACAGGGGCAAATGCCCACATGGACTGACACTCGGTTATAGAACATAACTCTTGGAATGTGGAATGCCACCTCTCTGGCAGAGAAGGAGCCTAAGCTTGTGCAGGAGGCTGACCAATACCAACTAGAAATAGCTGGGCTCACCTCCACGCAGTACTGGCTCTGGACCCAAACTTTTGGAGAGCAGCTGGACTTTCTCTTTTCCTGGAGTTGTCCAGGGTGAAAGGGGCTGGGCACTTATGAGTGTTGGGATACTCATAAGTCCCAGGCTGAGTGCTGTTATTTTGGAGTCTTCCCCGGTGAACGAGAAGGCTGCCTCAATGTGACTTCACACCTTGGACAGGAATCTGACTGTTGTTTGTGCGTATGCACGAAACAGCAGTTCAGAGTATAAAGCCTTCTTGGAGACTCTGAGCGGGATCCTGGAAAAGGTTCCTGTTGGAGACTCCTTAGTTCTACTGGGGGACTTCAATGCTCACATGGTCAACAATGGAGAAACCTGGAGGGGAGTGATTGGGAGGAATGGCCCTTCTGATCTGAATCCGTGTGGTGTGTTTTTGTTAGACTTCTGTGCTGGTCATGGCTTGTCCATAATAAACAACCTGTTCAAGCACAAGAATGTTTATGTAAACTTAGTACCAGAACATGCTCGGTCAAAGGTTGATGATCAATTTTGTAATCATGTCCTCAGATGCGCAACTGTGTGTCTTCCGACACTTGGTTGAAGAGAGGGATGGAGGTGTCAACTAATCACCAGCTTGTAATGAGTAGGGTCAGATGGCGGGGTAAGTCACCAAGCCAACCTGGAAGGCCTAAACATTGGGTGAGAGTTTTCTGAGAATATCTGGTGGAAATACCTGTCCAGACGGTCTTCAGTTCACACCTCAGAAGAAACTTCTCCCAGATCCCGTGGGAGGTCGGGTACATGGAAGTGGAGTAGTACATGTTCAAAGCCTCCACTGAGGTGCCTACTTTGAGCTGTGGCCAAAAGGTTGTCAGTGCTGAGGATATCGTCAGGGGTGGAAAAAAAAACACTTTGAGGATCTCCTCAATCCTACTGACATGCCCTCTAGCAAGGAGGCAATGTTGGAAGACTAGTGGATCTGGTGGTATCACTCTAGCGGAAGTCACAGAGAGTGAACAAGATTCACCCTGGGATGGTGAAGTCTTCTGGATGTTGTTGGGCTGTCATAGCTGAGACAGGCTTATATAATGTTGTGTGGAGGTCAGGTACAGTACCTCTGGATTGGCAAACTGGGGTGGTGAACCCCATCTTTAAACAAGGGTACCGGAGAGTGTGTTACAATTATAGAAGAATCACACTTTTCAACCTCCTTGGGAAAGCCTATGCCAGGGTACTACAGAGGAGACTTCAACCATGAGTCAAACCTCATATTCAGGAATGCAGGTTCTATCCTGGTCTTGGAACGGTAGGCCAGCTCTTTACCTTGGCAAGGATATTAGAGGGGTCTTGGGAGTATGACTAACCAGTCTACATGTGTTTTGTTGACTTGGACAAGGCCTATGACCGTGTCTCTCGAGCTATCCTGTGAGGGGTGCTTAGGGAGTATGGAGTACTGGATTTGCTACAACATGCAATCTGGTCTCTATATGACCAAAGTAGGAACTGTGTCTGCATTCTCTGCATTGCATCAGACCTGTTTCCAGTGGGTGTTGGACTCTGCCAGGGCTACCCCCTGTCACCAATAATGTTCATGATTTTCATGGACAGGATTTCAAGGCGCAGTCAGGGACCGGAGGATGTCCCGTTTGGTGCCTTCACAGTTGCATCTCTGCTTTTTGCAGATGATGTGGTTCTTTTGGCTTCATCAAGCAGTGACCTCCAAATCACACTGAGCAGGTTTGAGGCCGATTATGAAGTGACTGGGATGAGACATACTACCTCCAAATCTGAGACCATGGTCCTCTGTCAGAAAACTGTGGATTGTTCCCTCTGGGTCAGGGAAAGTTATGGCCCCAAGTGGAGGAGTTTAAGTATCTCGGGGTCTTGTTCATGAGTGGGGTTGCAAGTTGGACCAAGAGATCAATACATGAATTGGGGCGGTGTCTGATGTTTTACAGACACTGTACCAGACTATTGTGATGAAAGAGCTGAGCCAAAAGAGGCAAAGCTCTCAATTTACCAGTTGATTTACTCTCCTATGCTCACTTAATGCTCTCTCTGCTATACCAGACACCTTTGCTGCTAAAGGTAAAACCTCATTAAAACCTTTGCAGGACTGTGGCAGGATTACATAACTAATGAGGATATCACTTAACCTTGACAGTAATAATAATGAAAATTCATGTATTTTTAACAAGTGTTCCAGAATCCTCCATTAATGTGAAGGTTAGTGAACTCATTAGTTCAGTCACTATAATTAGGTGAATCATCATCAACAACGTTTATGCCAATTATTCCTGATTTCAATTTCAGGTGAGTCTGTTCAAATATTTATCTAAGGAGGACGATATAGCATCATGCACATAACTGGGCATTAATAAGTTGCTGTTTAGAGAATTTCTTCATGACTGAGCCTCAGAGCAATTTTAAAAAAAAAAACTTGAAAAAATTAAATGCAAGTTTGGCCACTGAGATTAGTATCCCTGGGGTATTGGTAAATAAAGAAATATCTATAAATGAAGACCAAGTACAGCATTTTTGGTTAAAATTAATATTATAAATTTGTTGCCATGATATCTGATAATTGTCCCATCGTAACTGATATGGTCCCAGTAACCTTTCAAAAAAATGGGGACTAAGTGTTTGGCCTTCTTTTCCCTTTCCGATCACTGACCAAGGAAGCGCAGTGCACCATGTCTAGTTCCCAAAAACAGCAATCTATCTGCCACAACAATGTGATTCATGGGTGACCCATTGGCCTGGTCCAGTCATTAGGATTCTCGGCATGGAGGCAACCATGTGCTGGATGACACTCAGGAAACTGTGCAATACTGTATGATCTTAGTCTCAAGGTTGAAGTTCCCTCACATCACAAGTGGGTGCCTCATTGCCATAACTGAACAGACTTAATCTAAATTTCTAATGATTGTAATTCCACCAACTATATATAGTGGCACCAGCGTGCTGAACCCCTGCAATAAGGACGTTCTATATGAGCTGTGAAGTGCTGAAATGTGAAATGTGCTGTGTGTGTGTGAGTTATTAACAAACTTGGATGTAGAAAGGTATTCCAGCGCTGCGTCGTGTGGCACACAGTTTGGATGATGGGTCACTGGATTTGACCTCTTCCAGCACCTCAGACAGCCAGCGGGCTGGAAGATGTTGCAGGGTCAGGCTTCCACTCCTTAAAACACACCATTATATTCAGAAATTACAAGGCTATGTTTTTTACATGTGCACTGTTAAATGAGTGAGTGCAGAACTGCATAACTGTAACTGTACATAATCGTTATAAATACATGGAAAATTTGTCTTTTGATAGATAATATCACAATACATTAAAAAAAATGCACAAATAACTAGAGATCATACATAACCATAAAAAACAGACATTGTGTATAGTAAATGTTTTGCATTTTGTACCACCAGTTATACAGCCTCACGATGAAATGGTATAGGAGGATTTTCGTTCCCCAAAGCATCAAATCTAGACTCACATCTCAGATGTACCTTCTGGCAAATTGTAGCTGAACTTTCAGGTCTTCTTTTTAATAAAGCCCTCCTCTATACCACTTCATCATGAAGCTGTATAACTGGGGATACAAAATGCAAAACATGCACGATGCACAATTTCACCAATCACAGCCACAGAAGACTGTAACTTCTTCTGGGAGTCTTGGTGTCTTTCCTCACTCTTCTTCTTGAAAAGTCACACAGTCAGTTTTTGAGAATGTCTACTCCACACAGATTTACCACAGAGTGCCATACTGTTTGTATTTCTTCATAACTGGTGAAAGTGTTTGGGAACTGAGGACACTAATTGTGAATGTCATGATTGGGTAGAAAAAGAGCATCCCCAAAAGGCTCAGTCGTTCACAAGATGGAGCGAGGATCACCACTTTGTGAACAACTGCATGAAAAAAATAGTCCAACAGTTTAAGAACAATGTTTCTCAATGTTCAATTGCAAGAAATTTAGGGATTCCATCATCTACAGTCCATAATATAATCAGAAGATTCAGAGAATCTGGAGAACTTTCTACACGTAAGTGGCAAAGCCGAAAACCAACACTGAATGCCCGTGACCTTCGATCCCTCAGGCGGCAATGCATTAAAAACCGGCATCATTGTATGAAGGATCTTACCACGTGGGCTAAGGAACACTTCAGAAAACCATTGTCAGTTAACACACTTCGTTGCTACATCTACAAGCGCAAGTTAAATCTCTACCATGCAAAGTGAAAGCCATACATCAACAACATCCAGAAATGCCGCCACCGCCTTTTCTGGGCCCGAGCTCATTTGAAATGGACAGATGCAAAGTGGAAAAGTGTGCTGTGACCTGATGAGTCCACATTTCAAATTGTTTTTGGAAATTATGGACGTCGTGTCCTTTAGACAAAAGAGGAAAAAAAAACATCCAGATTGTTACCAGCACAAAGTTCAAAAGCCAGCATCTGTGATGTATGGGGGGGGTGTTAGTGCCCATGGCATGGGCAACTTACACATCTGTGATGGCACCATCAATGCTGAAAGGTACATCCAGGTTTTGGAGCAACACATGCTGCCATCCAAGCAACGTCTTTTTCAGGGACATCCCTGCTTATTTCAGCAAGGCAATGCCAAGCCATATTCTGCATGTGTTACAACAGTGTGGCTTTGTAGTAAAAGAGTGCGGGTACTAGACTGGCCTGCCTGCCTGCCTGCAGTCCAGACCTGTCGCCCACTGAAAATTTTTGTGGCGCATTATGAAGCGCAAAATACAACAACGGAGACCCCGGACTGTTGAACAACTGAAGTCGTACATCAAGCAAGAATGGGAAAGAATTCCACCTACAAAGCTTCAGCAATTGGTGTCCTCAGTTACCAAATGCTTATTGAGTGTTGTTAGAAGGAAAGGTGATGTAACACAGTGGTCAACATACCACTGTCCAGCTTTTTTGAAATGTGTTGCAGACATCCATTTCAAAATGAGTAAATATTTGCACAAAAACAATAAAGTTTAGCAGTTTGAACATTAAATATCTTGTCTTTGTGGTGTATTCAATTGAAAATGATTACAGCAAGTGATGTTTCTACAGTAATATTCAAGATCTGAACAGAGAAAGTCATATTGCCGACATCCATCTTAGAATTACAGACTGAAATAATATCAGCACAAGTTAGTTAATCTTAGATACTGTATCAATAATAAAGATGGCCATTAATAATAATGAGCAATGAAAATAAGGAATAAATTTGTCTGTGGTTCTAAATGAGAACAAGGTGTCCAATGTTTTACAAAATATTTTAAAGTACTCAATTGTTGTATTAAACTGCAACATGAACAGTATCACTTAATTAAAAAATGCCTTTGTCAAAAGCATGAAAGAGAGAAAAGGAGCAAAACTGATCTGGGTTTAAAACATTTTTCAACAACAGGTGAGGATGTCCACATTGTCTGGTGAGAAGGTGACAAGAATAATTTTATTTAAAAACCCATTCTGGATAACTACATTCATCCTACCCACTGATCAGAATTTATCCATGTCAGCAGTCATCAGCACACGCTCGGAAACAGTTGGAATAACTCGTTTTCCGGAGCTGTGGATTTTCCAGCCTACTTGGCTAGGTACGCTCAATCTGGGGACTTTTTTATTCTAAACAAATTCTCAAATCGGGCTGTCGACTTTATGGAAGAAAAGACTGGGAAAGGAACAATGAAACAGATAACTGTGGAAGAATATTCATTTTAACACAGTTAATCTGAGCCACCAGAGATAAATTAAACAGAGACCAGGATTCACAGTCCTCATGGATAATCAAATTATATAATGACCTGTACACAGAGATAAGTAAAACTATAATGTGTGATTTCAATGGGGAAATTCTGAAGCAGGTCCTTGAGAAAACATAGGAAATGTAGTTTGTGTGCGTAAAGACAACATTAGCTGCAAATTAGCTTGTTAGCATAAGAATTAAACCACATTTGGACCCACTACCTTTCTGATATTTGTCTATAAAGACTGCAGCAACAGCCGGGTCATCAAACCTATAGGTCTGTCTGTCGGGTAAGGTGATTCATAGTGTTGCTTGGTGGAGAAGTCCAAATTTAACGTTCGGACAGGTATGAAGTTCATTCTTCATTTTAGCAAACATAGATCACTTCTTGACCACATCCGGAGTGAAGTTGGGGAAAACTGCGATCTACTTATCCTTGTAAGAACTAGGAACGATTTCACTGGCCCAGCAAAGAATCAGGTTCCGTGCCTGGAACAGGTAAAGACAGATGACAAGTGGATATGGGGGCTCTCAGACTCCAGGCCTGGAGCACAGGGCACAACAAGCCTGGTCCAGAACAAACTTCTCGTCCAACTTATTCCATCTAGAGCATCCAAGTCTTCACATTTTTTTGGCCAGAAACTGAACCAGTGTTTGTCTGTAGTGTGCTAACATTAGATTGCAGATCAGTTATCTTATTATGGCTGGCTCACAGATCTGGCAACTTGTTTCCGACTGACTGTTTGTTGTTGTGACGCTATTCTGAACTTCACACGGTTGTATATGTTTCTTTTATTTCTGTTTAGCACTCTTCTGGTTATTAATTGTATCTACTCTGAAAAGTATTTAACTATAGTCCTGTTGTAATTCGCTAGCAGTCAGCATTCGCGAGCATTTAGCTTTCGCTAGCTAGGTCGACTCCTCCCTTCCCACCTGTCGTTATTTTTATAGCTGCTTCTTTTTACCTGGTTAATACTTCTGTTAGTTTGTCGGTCAAACTGCTGCGAATTTTAAGTAATTATTTTACTCCTGTTTTGGTTAGCTTGTGCTTGATTGGCTATACTCTTGAATTTCCTAGTGCGCAAAGTACCCTACTTTACCTACTTTACACCCTCCATAAATCCTACGTGATGTTGGAAGATAGGGTGGCTCTCTTAGAGAGCCGTGTCCGTAAGTTAGAGCAGCTTCTTAGTGCAGTGGAGTTAGATGTTAAGGGCACTCCAGATGAGGTTCGTGCTGGGCCGGCTAGCAAGCCCATTAGCATCAGCCTAGAAACACCGGCTGTGGAGGACGGTTTTCGGACTGTGGCGAGGCGGAGGAAGCCCCATAGGGCTTGGTGCCCGGTTGTGGCACCCCGATCACACTCGCCACTGCGAACTGTGTATCGGTTCTCCCCCTTGGATGTACCTGATGTGAATTCTCCAAGCCCACAAGTGACTTCCACTCCTATCTCCAGGCCGAAACACCGGACATTAGTGATAGGGGATTCTATCACCCGCAAAGTCGGGTTACAGCCGCCGGCTGACGTTAACTGTATTCCTGGGGCCAGAGCTCCCAACACTGCATCTCATCTTAGGGTGCTGACGCTGCAGAAGGGAAGACAGACAAAGGAACATGACATGAGATATAGTCACATAGTTATTCATGTCGGCACCAATGATATCAGGACCACTCAGAGGTAACAAAAATGGACATAGAGAGGACTTGTGACCTTGCCAGAAAGATGTGTCGGCATCGATTAATAGCCTCTGGTCCCCTCCCCTTCCGGGGTACTGATGAGGCGTTTAGCAGGCTGACATCATTAAATAGGTGGCTGGCGCAGATTTGTCAACAGCAAGGCTTTAGCTTTATTGATAACTGGCCTTCGTTCTGGGGCCGCCGTGGCCTGCTGATGCTGCCGTGGCCGGCCTCCACCCTACTGGGGAAGGCACCGCCATCTTGTCTGCAAACATAGATAGAGCTCTACAGGGAGGGTAACATTAGGAATCTACAGCAGGCCACGGAGCAGGTGATTAGAGACCCTGCAAGGCTTATGACAAATGTGGATGTGGAATCCATTAGCTTAGCGGGGAAATTAGTGCAGAAAATCCACTATGGTGATAGTGCAGTTTATCTGACAGGGAGAGAGATTCAACAAGTTGAGACTGTGGCCTGCTCCCGTAGACGTGTCCATGAAAATCATAGAGGGATATCCTTTGCAAACTTAATACCCATTACTATATTGGATGATGTTGAAATTGAGGATGGCCCAGTGGTTGTTCCAGTAATAGCAAAGATTTCGTGTCTGCTACCTACAACACGCGTGGAATGTCTCAAACCTAAACCTACTTCTAGACATCTTATATATGCTACTCTGGAACCAGCCCTAAACCCAAACAGTTCAACTGTCAACCCCACTGAGGTCCTTAGACTGGGTCTCATTAACATAAGATCACTGTCCTCAAAATCATTGTTGATTAATGATTTAATCATTGATCATCACTTAGATATGATTGGGTTATGTTAAACCTGGCTTAAACCTACAGCTGTCCTCCCATTAAATGAAGCCTGCCCACCAGCATATACATTTAGTCACGTCCCTTGTGATGCAAAGCAAGGTGGGGGTGTTGCTCTTATTTATAAATCTAGGTTTAGCTTATTAGCTGTTGGGGGTCACAAATATAACTCATTTGAGCATCTGATTCTCCGCTCCGCTCAGGATATTACGCATTGCCAAGGTCAGAAGAATAAAAAAAAATCAGCCGTATTACTTTGTCACTGTATATAGGCCTCCTGGCCCATATTCTTAATTCTTACATGAATTTGGTGCGTTAGATAACATTCTGATCATTGGTGACTTTAACGTTCATATAAATAAGCCTTCTGATCCCCTCTGCAAATCATTTATGGAAATTGTGGATGCATTAGGATTTTGGCAATGCATTCGGGATTCGACGCACATTAGTGGAAATACCCTGGATCTGGTTCTCGCACGTGGTATTGCTGTCACGAATATTGACATCATGCCTCTTACATCAGTGGTCTCTGATCACTCATTAAGTTTACAGTTTTGCTGCCGTGTTTAGTGGAACAACAACCTTATTTATCACTGCAGCGATGCATCAACTCCTCAACTAAGACTGAACTAGAAGCTAGACTGCCTGATGTCTTAGCTTCACTTCTGACAAATACCCAGTCAGTAGACAGACTTGTGGATAGTTTAAACTCGGTGCTCAAAACGACACTCGACATTGCAACACCTGTGTTGAAACCGCACTCCCCCAAATTGCAGTCACCTTGGTTCAATGATTACCTGCGTGGCCTCAAGCATAAAGCAACAGGTCTAGAACGGAAATGGCGTTGTTCAAAATTAGAAGTATTCCACCTTGCATGGCGTGATGCTATCTTAGACTATAAGCATGCATTATTGGCTACAAAGCGGACCTATTATTCTGATTTGATCAACAAAAACAAGCATAACTCAAAGTTCTTGTTCGACACAGTGGCAACACTTATTCATGGACAACCACCTACAGCTCGCTCTCCTTTTACAGCACAAGATTTCCTAGATTACTTTGAGAAGAAAATAGATGACATTAGGTTGAACATATCCCAGCATGCCTTAACCCAGCCACTACACCCTGCTATTGAGGTGGGCGCCACTACTGAGGTATTACCTAGATTTACAGAATTTGATAGTGTCTCTCTAGACATGCTAACGAAACTCGCAACGTCAACAAAAAGCACAACCTGTTTATTTGATCCTATACCAACAAAATTGTTTAAGAATCTGTGGCCCACTCTTGGGCCGACTGTGCTGGAAATTATTAATCTTTCTTTAACTTCTGGATCTGTTCCTAAACGTTTCAAATCTGCAGTGATTAAACCATTACTTAAGAAACCTAATCTTGACCCTAGTGTATTGAAAAACTATCGGCCGATATCAAATCTATCATTTTGCTCTAAAATTCTGGAAAAAGTGGTTTCACGACAGTTTGTAGACTATCTTACTGAGAATAATCTCTTTGAGCCACTACAATCTGCTTTTAGAAAATATCATTCAACTGAGACGGCTCTCACTAAAGTGGTGAATGATCTTCTGCTTACAATGAACTCGGACACCACTACGGTTCTGCTGCTGTTAGCTCTCAGTGCTGCATTTGATACAGTGGATCATCATATTCTACTTGATAGGCTGGAAAATCATTTTGGGATTACTGGGAGTGCCCTTGCATGGCTGACGTCATACTTGACTAGTCGTTCTCACTGTGTTTTGTACAGTAACACTACCGCTAACCTTAGTGACATGAAATTTGGGGTTCCTCAGGGGTCTGTCTTAGGCCTCCTGCTTTTCTCCCTTTATATAGCACCCCTTGGGCACATATTGCGGCGTTTTGGAATTACCTTTCACTGCTATGCAGATGATACTCAGTTACATATGCCGATAACTGCTGGTAATCTCGTTCACATAAAATCCTTAGAAGATTGCCTTGCAGCAGTGAGAAGCTGGATGTCTAGTATTTTTTGTCTTTCTGATGCCTGATTCTGTTTTTTCTCTGCTTAAGGTGCAGCTCCATCCAGAGATGGGAGTTGTGTGTGTGTGTTGGCGACCCTCCTGTCCTGTGCACCAACAGCAATTCTTGTATATTCATCCGTGAATTGTTCTGTGAATTGTTTCTCTAATTTATGTTTGTAGCATGGCCCAAGCAGAGGGTCACCCCTTTGAGTCTGGTCTGCTTGAGGTTTCTTCCTCAGAGGGAGTTTTTCCTTACCACTGTTGCACTGGGGGTTGGTAGGGTTAGACCTTACCTGTGTGAAGCGCCTTGAGGCAACCCTGTTGTGATTTCGCGCTATATAAAGGAAATAAAAATTGTCATGATCATTAGCAGAACGTACAAGTTCCACTATTGTATTTCCGTCACAGACCATTTTCATTTTAAATGGCACAAGTGCCACAGTAATCTGTCTCTTGACAGCTTCTTAAAGAATGGAATCAAATTTGGTATTGATGTCCAATTGCATTTCGTCCATCATCATCATCTTCATACAAGGTAACAGTCAGTTACCATCTAAGTGGTGCCTGAGTCAGGAGACAACTGGTGCCTGCCGTGTCCTACTTTTGCAGAATTGGATTTCACCCATTCTGCCATCAATTTTTATTCAGGGTATCAATCGAAGTAAAATAACAAAGGTTCAAAAGTAAAGTGGTGCAAAGAAATGATTTAACGTCATAATTTTGGTGGAGCTACTGCTAAACATGTCTTACATCCTTGCTGAAGCAGTGCCCCATACAGATCCAATTCCGACATCTGAGTCCAGGACGTCATTGCAAGCTTGGATCTTGAGTCTTGATCCAGGGCATTCACAAACCCAGACACTCTTATTCATCGTGCAGCTTCTCAAGTGCAACAATCAGGGCACTAATTCTGCAAAGCATCATCCACAAAGTCAAGATCAGTAGACCACTCTTCACCAACAAAAGCACCTAAGTCGCAAGTTTCCACAACCCTAACCAACACTCAGTCCATGAAAGCATTGAACAGTGAAGGAGTTCGAACACATCCCAGATGAAGGCCAGTCTTGACTGGTAAAAACTGTGCTTAGGCTGGCTATGAAGTCCAGCAACTTCTTAGGGATCCCCTAAATTCTAAGAATGTACAGATTCCCTAAAGAAAAGATACAGAGGGAAAAGTGAGAGCTTTTCATCCGTGCCACCTGGAAAGTGAGAAAAATACAACAGAAGACAGCATAAGAAATGCGCTTTAAAAAAACAGATGGATCTCAACAAGGATGGTACCCCCTTCTATCCTTCTATTCATATAGCCAGCAAAATTGCAACAAAGTGTGTTGCCTCTCCTGAAAGCATGAAACAGGCCATGTTTGTATCACGATCACGGAGACTAAATGTCGTCTTTCCCACGCCATACTGAGCTATGCTGGAAGCTGGCGAGTCTTGCAGAGAAAGTCGCACAACTTTATCTAATTATAGAGAAGTGTGAAGAGTCAAGAGTTGGACAGAAAGAGACAGTGGGTGACGACTTCGGAGAGCTGTGATGTGGACACAGGACTTGAAATGGCTTCCAGCCGTTCATGTTAATAATGTGTATGCTTAGCCATACAACTGACTGTGGACGGACAAATGAAAGAATCAAGCAGCACAAACGTGACGACGGCTATCAAATGTTTACAGACCATCACGTGGAACTCGCAGAATTTGGAAGTATTGAAAGGAACTTTGTTTACATACAAAGCCGCATCTACAAGGCTGCTGTGTGCTCACACGGAAGTAAAATCAGCGCAATGCAGATGTCTTTCAGGGTATGTATTTATTACTGTTTTATTTCTGCTTATTGCATCTTTTTTAGACGTATTTGATGGATTTTGTTTGTTTTCTGAATACGCCACAGGTTACAAAGGAGGTTGAGACAGAAAAATAATACAAGAATTTGATTTTGAAAGCCATGTTACATTTGTATACAAAAAGCAACCAAAATCTGATCTCGACAAACAAGACTTTTTCAGATATTTGCAGCTCAGGCATCATTTTAATAAAAATGTTAAAACATTAGAAAACAACTATCAAGATATTGTTAACATCTTTATTGACAAAGGTAAATCCTATAAGAAGAGGCTATCCAGACTATATGCGTGCCTAGAGGCCTACAAAAAAAACATCAACACTATACATTAAAAGTACATGGGAAAAGGAGGCAGAAACAATACAGATAGAAAATGATTGGCTCAACATATGCCAAATTAATTCCACCACCACAAGCTCAGGGCAATGGAGGAAATTCACGTGGAAGAATATTGTTAGGTTTTTTTATAACTCCCAAAAGGACATATTCTCAGACAGGCAGGGCTGAATCTGGGCATTGTAACCCGTTGCTATTCAAATCTACTGTCTATGTTCTTATTCTTTTTTGAAATGCACCATTGCCCACCCGGTGACCCACCTGTTCTAAGTTCTATGTGTGGTATATTTTCTATGTTTTATTCTTCTTTGTAAGATTAGAAAATTTTGATTAAAAATAAAGTTTAAAAAAAAACAAAAAGCAACCGGATTGACTGCATACCGGTGTAGGCCCGAGGAAGAAGTGGACTACAAGAGACTACAGGCAGCTAGACTTTGGTCCCCAGTGTGATATCACAAGTCTGTATCAAAATGGCTTTGTGTGTTGACTGGACTAAGATATGCCTTTTAACATCCTATGACTGAGGTGAGTGGAAAGTTAAGCAATGCACTTGTATCAGCAGTCAGCCAAATGAGAACGAGAACTTCCTTTGTGGAAAGGAAGACATGAACGACAAGAGATGAGCTGTAGCTTTTTATATACAGAAGTATAGCTTCACTTAGGAACATAATGACTACAAGCCACTACTGGCTGGAGTAAAGAGATACAGGCCTCTGAGGATTATGCTGGGGAGTGATACCTACAGAAAGACATCAAAACAAATGTCTAAAAGAGACTGCTGCCTGAAAAAACAATCACAGAAGGAGACTGAGAGAAGAAATGACACAGATAAGTGATTAAAAAAGTAAAAGAAAATGGCAACATGACGAACAGCGATGAGAAAGAAAGGCAAAAAACAAGACACAGTGAGAGAATATAAACAGCGAAGAACACCAAAGTCAGATAATCAAAAGAACATGTTAAAGCGCCCTGCAATCAACACCCCATAACCCAACACACGGCCTGAATACCATCCACACAGTGCGCTTTCCAGGCAAGTACCAACTTAAAACGTACATTCACACAGGCCCAAATAAGAACACACAAACACACACAGCATGCCTGCACACAGCCACCAGAATGTTGCCCTCATTACATAATGTACTAAGTGACCACTGAAGGACTGCTTTTGTACCAGAAGAAAACAAGAGTTTTGTTATTTTAACTCAGCACTGGGTGGTTCAAAGTAAACATCGCAGCGACAGTTTGTGGTTCGTCACCTGCCGCGTCGCTAAAGACGTCTTCCATCACACACCACCGAGGAAAGCAGGGAGGTACAAGAAAGTGAGAAATTCTTTTACATGTCATTCAGAAATAAATGTTTTGTTTTCAGTTTTGTCTCTTCAGGCAGATGAAGGGATTATTTTGATGAGGAGTGAGCAGAGTTGATGGGGACTTTGTGGTCGTAAGACACTCCAGCCAAGTTTACCCTTAGCCCAGGAAACACCGCCAAATTCAATACCCAGTTCAATATGCAATCAATGTGGATCAGGAACACTGGAATATTAAACAAATGGGGGGGAGGGGATCACTTGAAGAGGTGTCAGCACCCAGCTTTAAACAAGAAGTAAACCCACAAATGATAAATTGCACTAAATTTTTCCCAGTGTCACAAACAGCAAACAAAAATTGCAAAATACCATACAAGACTCATGGAGAGGATGATTCCTACATATACCAACCCCTTCAGAAATTTCAGTTTCTGTGTGTGTGGGTGTGTGCGTGTGGTGGTGGTGGGGGCACAAAGTGCATGACAGGTATTGTTGATTGAGACACCCCACTTACCCTAATACTCATTACCAATTTTGTCAAAAAAACAAAACAAAAAAAAACATAAATAAATAAATAGAGATGGAAACAATTGATCTGCTATAACGACCCCTAACGAGAGCAGCCGAAAGAATAAATAAATAAATACTAGTTGGAGCAGCAGATTTTGAATTAAGCCCGTTTCACAACGGGCTTGCATACAGTTGTGCTAAAATGCATTTGGAGTAAGCTGGAAAATTGCACACATTTGGTGCAGTCCCTGTTTAGGCTGGTGTGTGATGGCACATGGTTGCGTTCCTAGACTTGCTTATAATAGCGTATGGTTGCTTTAGGCCCTGTCAAACCATTTATTAAAAATGCTGGCATAAATTAATGCAGCTGTCACACCTTGACGACCACCATATGCCGACAGCCCCGTTTCCACCAAGTGGTTCAGGTCGGTACTGCACGGTGTGGTGCGGGTCAGAAACAGAGTAATTTAACATTATTTTATTTTTTTATTTTTCATTTTTTGTCTTGGTGGATTCATTTTCATTGTGTACAGAATACTGATGAGTCTGGCTGTGGTAAACGCTGCCGTGAATGAAGTGCTGTAAAGAGTCACAGCACTTATTCAGGTTTGATCAGACCTGATCGATCAGGGCGTCTGATGATCGCAGACAGAGACGGCGATGTTAAAGAGTCACAGCACGTATTCAGGTTTGATCAGACCTAATCAATCAGGGCATCTGATGATTGCACTGACAGCAACGGCGATGTTAAAGAGTCACAGCACTTATTCAGGTTTGATCAGACCTGATCGGACCTGATCGCTGTCGACTGGCACTTTAATCATCACAGTGCTTCTGTCTGACCAGATGTGATCAGAGCACGACACCGGCATCTTCTGACAAAACGCACCTGGAGCAGAAAAAACACAGAGGGACTTGCTTTAAAACGCTACATTTCCAGCCACAACAGGAACTGAAAGTATTTTTAGACACACACACACACACACTACACCTGTTCTCCTACAACTGGTTCACTTTGGATTGTTGCACAGACCTGCTTAAAAACTGTTCGCTTTATGTATCCAGCACTCTACGCGGAAGCAATTAAGCAGATTTCATTTTTTGAGTCTTCCTCACACAGACCTCAGCATACTGCTGTGTAGGAAGCAAAAACTCAGCATAGAGCTACTTAAACTTGGCGTGGAGCTGCATAACTCAGCATAGACGGTACGCCACAATATGCAATTCTACGTTGGCCCCGGTGTGAAAGGGGCTTGACACACACGCAGATCCAGAAACACAAAACCACTTTTCCCACCCTCGGGGGACGGATGGGAATAATTATCAAAGCCTGATGTAATTACAGTTATTACACCAATCCACAATTTTTCACTTCCGATCTGATCCGATACCTGAATTTGGATATCTGCCGATACCAATACTTTTCCGATCCGATACCAGAGCTCTGTTTGCATTAATTTTATTATGATCATTATTGTTGATTTTATACAAGGATTTTCTTAAAAAGGAGACCTGAATGTTCAGCTACAATTTGCCAGAAGGTGTATCTAAGATGAAAGCCTAGATTTGATGTTTTGATGAAAGAATGAAGTACTTTTATTTTTTATAGACTTGTTTTTATAGACTTAAAGTGAAAGGACTGCACTCTCTCTGTGTCTGTCTGTCTGTCTCTCCTGCTCAATTTTCAATTTCAAAGCAAGTGTTAAGAGTGAGAAATAAAAATTAAGTTCTCTCTCCCTCTCGTTTGCTCTCTCTCTTTCTCTGTCTGTCTCTCTCTCTCTCTCTCCCTCGCTTTCTCTCTCCCTCTCTCTCACTCTGTTTCTCTGCCTGTCTGTCTCTCTCCCTCTCTCTCCCTCTTTTTCCTTTCTCTCTCTCCCTGTTTTCGTGCTGCACAAACTTTGAAGCTTTTGGAAACACAAAGCCTTTCAACAGTATAATAAATGTATCATCAACGCTCACGCAGAGGATTTTAATGGAGAGTTTTTCCCTTTCAGCGGTCAGAATCTCTGTTCACTGTCCTCCTCGGCTGCACGCTGAGCTGGCATTTCACTCAAGAAAGTGAAGCTGCTAACTTTTCAGCACACATTTTCAGCAACAATTCAGTTCATTTTTTGGAAAATCCATACTCAACTAACAGACAATTTGAATCCGAGTGCTGGGCGTAAATTTGCCACTACCCACGGTTTCGAACACTGCAGAAGAGAGCTCTCTCAAACAGCCCGGCTCCAGAAAACCTCCCCCTCCCCTCCTCCCCTCAGCAAAAAACAAAGAGCAAACAACAGAAGTTGAGCGGATTCACATTGGCAAGTTGGATCTGTATTTTCCGATACGTGAATTATGTCGGTATCGGAAGCAT
This sequence comes from Thalassophryne amazonica, assembly GCF_902500255.1. Lineage (NCBI taxonomy): Eukaryota > Metazoa > Chordata > Actinopteri > Batrachoidiformes > Batrachoididae > Thalassophryne > Thalassophryne amazonica. Next base: position 70,507,289 of record NC_047115.1, read on the forward strand.
CGGCTCGGTCACAACCTTTATTACAGTACATTATAGCTGAAGAGTACTACTGAGAGAAGATGTCCACTTGTTAATTACAAGGCACAGGAGCAACACTCAGTGTCCTGATGGAGGCTGATGCTCACAGCCATTCAGCTACAACAACTTTCAGCCCATTGCCCTAAATGTGAGGACACACCTGCACAGCACGTTGGTGAGGCGCACAAAGCCCACATACGCCAGTTCAAAAGCGCCGCGATGGCGAGACTGCAGAAGCTGCTGACAGAAGTACAGGCCTACTCCTTCCACCTGTCAGAGAGAGAGAGAGAGAGAGAGCGAGAGAGCGAGAGAGCGAGAGAGAGAGAGAGAGAGATCAACTTTTTGGTCAAATGTGTTGTCTACATTATATAATAATAAAAATAACTAGAATGTTGTCCGTGGGGATCCACAGGCTCTACAATGGGTAGTGTTTATAAAATAGGGAGCAGACATTTTTCAAGGGTGGAAATGAATTAAGCAATGAGTTGGAATGGCGTATGAGTCCAGAATGTTTGTAGAACCTTAGACTTCAACGTTTCTTAGAAGAGGAACTCAACTCTTATTTCCTATTATGTAATTTTTAATGTTAATTTACTGTCTTAATGTAATTATAAATTGTTTAGGTTCTTGTTATCATATACACACTATTATTATGATCATTATTATTATTTTATTATTACTTCTATTTTGCCATTTGATTTTTAAATGGACCACAATGGAAATAAGTGTTTTCACTTTTTTGGGGCAATGGTGCAAAGTGTGACCGTCACGCCTTTATGTCTGGTGGTGGGTGAACTTCTGTGCAAGAGTCTGCCATCACCACCTTTGCACACAGATATGCGGCTCCTCTACTCCAGAGAGGCCCTGTTAGCTCTGCAGCATTAGGGTGTTTCACCACCGGAGCTCCTACCAGCAACCGTCACAGGTAGAATCCAGCTGGAATACAACACCGGTGAGCAGAGGGGCAGGAGAGGAGGTGTAAGAGAGCGGCTTTGTTGCAGGGCTAACAAATGTCCGCTGCCCTCTATGATCCTAAGTAATGTGAAATCTCAGCAAAGCAAGACAGACGAGCTCCATTTAAACACAAGATACCGCTACGAATATGGAGACTCGTTTTAATCATGGTGTTTACTGAGACATTCTATATTCTCTGCTTCAGCTGGAGGGCTTTTCCTGCTTTCGTACTGACCTCAGGGAAAAGCAGAGGAGAGGGCACGTGTTTACTTGAATAGCAGCTGGTGTAAACAAGTCACAACCAGAAACACTATTTGCAGCCCTAACTTAGAGATGCTTTGTCTCTCATTAAGACCCTTTTATCTCCCTAGAGATTTTGGAAATATCATGTTATGTGCTGTTTATATTCCTCCAAGTTGTAATGCAATGAACGCTAGAAACAAAAATGTCTTGGACACATGAAAGGTGCTTACACTGCGAAATTCCTTCCTCCAACTCTGATCACTCCACTGTTTATCTGCTGCTCACATATAGATCCTTATTTCAGTCCAGCAAGTCCCAGTGTAGGACTGTGCTGCAGTGGTCTGAAGACAATGTTGAAATTTTCAAGGGCTGTTTCCTCTGCACAGACAGGAGTATTTTTCATGGCCTCGACCCCAATGAGGTAACAGATACTATCACGGATTACATTAAGTTTTATGTGGATAATGTAGTTCCAAAGAAAGTTATTTTTTATTTCCCAAACAAGAATGCATACATAACTCGGCTGGTGAAGGATAGCATCATCAAAGAAGCTGGCTTTTAGGAACAAAAGTCGTATGAGCATAGAAAGATCTTGCTTTGAGGAAAGAGGTCTGCATCACCAATATGAACACCAGCTGGGCACAGCTCATCACACTGAATGAACAAGGCAGAAATGATGAACTTAAATTTTTCCTCAGGTTTGAGACTCTGGACTTTTCTCAGGAGGGGGTTGAGGCCTTAGACTCCGTAACCAACTCTGTGGTCTTCCATCATCTGAAAGCTGAACCACAGCAGGCACAGAGGGTTTTTAGTCATGTCTGCTAAAGAAATCTATAGGCCCCAATGGTTTTCCTGCCATTGTTCTTAAGAAATGTGCATCAGGACTTACTGCTGCTTGGTGCCTAATTTTTTAACAGTCCTTAGACAGAAACACTGTTTCAGCTCTTTGGAAGAACTCTATAATCATTCCTGTGCCTAAGGTCTCCAGTCCAGCTGTTAAGAATGATTTAAGACCAGTAGCTCTTACATCAGTTGTTATGAAATGTTTTGAGGGGATTATTGTGAACTTTCTCATGGGGGATGTAGCACCACGGGTGGACCCCTTTCAGTTTGCTTATAGGCGTGGACGGACTACAGAGGATGCTGTAGACAGCATGACTCATCTCATTTGCAAACATCTGGAGAACTCCAAGGCTTGTATTTTATTTGCAGATTTAAAGTTCAGCTTTTAATACTATTCAACCATCTATCTAATCTACTGGTCCATATTTTAAACAGTATGCATTTGAATCATTTTATCATAAAATGGTTTTACGCCTGATCTGGCTGATCTGGTGGAACTTTACGTGCCGGCCTGGGCTTTGTGGTTGCAGGATGCGGGACTTCTCTGTGTTACCAGAGTGAAGAAGAAGTCAGTGGGTCAAAGAGCTTTTTCTCATCGTGCACCCACCCTGTGGAACAGTCTTCCTGCGACCGTGAGGCAGTCGTAGTCCGTGGACATTTTTAAGTCAAGACTTAAAACCCATTTTTATTCTCTTTCTTATGAATAGTTTTTATTTTTTATCTGTTTTATTCTTTAAATTCTGTTTTTAATTATGTATTTGAATTCATTATTATTTTTTAATTATTTATTTAATTTTTATGTTTTATTGTTCTTTGTGAGGCACCGTGAGACAGCTTTTGTTGTGATTTGGCACATTATAAGCTAATTAAATTGAACTGAAAATGTTTTTTTATTTATTTATTTTTAAACAAACCGATCTCAGCAGGTAAAGGTCAAGGTACAGGGGTACCTCAGGTCTGCGTTACCACTCTCTGTACATTAATGACTGTAAGAGCAGACAGCCTAATAATACCTACAATTCTCAGATGATACAGCAATCTTAAGTTTGTTGTTCAGGGATGTTTTCCCCTCTGTATATGATGAGGAGACCATCATTTTTAAAACGTGGCATGAGAGTCACCATCTTATTACCCAATGGCCGTATTTGATGGCCATATTGCAAAGACTTTGCATCCGTCTGTTCATTTGTGCTCAGCATAAGTCCAGTTCAAATTCACAAGTAACATTCTTGGGACACAGACCTTGAGCAAGTTCAAAGATGGCTAACTTTGATCTATTGTAAGAGGTATTTTAAGAGGTTAAAAAGTAACATTATGTTTCATATTTTTATGCTATGAATCATGCAAATGAGGGTTTTTTTTGTTTGTTTTGTTTTTTCTTGAGGGGCTTGAGTGACAGCCAATCAGAGTAGAGCGGCACCGTGACTTATGTGGCTGGTCTCTTTTGCGCTACCAGACCACTTTGTTTATATGTAAATACGTTTCCCATGTATTATGTAAAAGCTAGCGAGAAATATACACTTCTAAAACTGAAACTGCTATTTCTGTAACCTGATAACACCACTGGAGTGATTTACAAGCGATATCGTGGACATTAACGTGCATGCTAACTTCTGCTAACTCAAAGCTAACTTCCGCGCTTGTCAAATATGTGTAAATGTAACATCTGTATTACGTAAAAGCTAGCGGGAAATAAACACTTCTAAAATCGAAAATGCTGTTTTTGTAACCAAATAACACCTCTGGAGTAATTTACAAGACATTCTGCGGACGTTAGCATGCATGCTAACTTACACTAACTCAAAGCCAATTTCCACGCTTGTTAAATATGTGCAAATATAGCATATTTCTCATATATTATATAAAAGCTAGTGAGAAATTAACACTTCTAAAACTGAAAATGCTATTTTTGGAACCTGATAACACCTCTGGAATGATTTACAAAACATTCTGTTGACGTTAGCATGCAGACTAACTTTAGCTAACTCAAAGCTAACATCTGGTGTTGCAGGCCGAACGGTTCCCCTTAACAATCGGTCCGCCCTGCCTTCACTGCGCATGTGTCATCAGCCGCAGTTCATCTATTATCACCTCAATTCTGCTTAAAACTGCACTCTATTCATCATCTGTTTCAGCAACAGATATCTGAAGCTTTTGTACAACAATCATTTCCACACAAATTCAGCATTATTTAGTCATAAAGGACACAGGAAGCAATCAGAGCACTGCAGCTACACGTGTGTTGAGCACCGGAGTGCACGGAGGGGCTGTGCGCCACGCTATCTGGTCAGATCACAAGCGTGCTGCGGGATGACATGCACCTGGGGCTGTACTGGTATTATGATAATTAGTTTATTATAATTAAATTATCATAATTATTATCATAATTAAAGAATTAGTTTAGACAGGGATGTAGCCGATCTGCTCTGTGTCAGCCTGATCCCATCAGATCTCAGAAGCTAAGCAGTGCAGTATCTGGTTAGTACTTGGATGGGAGACCTCTATGGAACACCAGCGGCTGTGTGTGTTTCTCCAGGTAACAATGGAGTTGCGCCAGGAAGGGTATCCGGCGTAAAATACCAGTGCGGATCTGGCTGTATCCGCTGTGGCGACCCCTAACAAAATCGGGAGCAGCCGAATGGACAACAACAACAACAGTTTGGATAGGGATATGAAAATGAGTCAGCCAATACTGCCCAAAAAACACCTAAAAACAAAACTGTAGCTGTCAGGTGATAATAAAGCCAAATAATCAATACTTCATTGAGTAAAGTGGAAGGGAGTCCTTCACCTCTTCGTGGACCATCCTCAAATTCAAAGTCATCTGAGATATACTCATCTAGGCCTTTCAACTCAAATTTAGTGAAAAGCAAATTAGTTTTGTTCACGTTATCATGGGCACAAGAATCAAAACTCTGTTAAATATAGAGGGCGGACCTTACAAGGTTTTGGTGAAACCTGATCATGCTCAAATTTAAATTTGGCTAAGATCACTCATTTGTAATGTCCAGTTCTTATCTGGTGAAAATATGAAACTTTGTTCAATTTATCATGGTACAAGAAATTGTGACTGACACACTCACAGTGATGGCGCACACTTATTGTCCTGTTGGACTTTTTTGGGGTGGGGGGGTGAAACATTAACACCATATGGGGGGGGGGGGGGGGGGGGGTGATACATTAACACCATAGTAGCCTCCAATTTCCTGTGAACTCAAGCCTTTTACTGGGTTGCGAATGTTGCATTAATCCTGCTACCAATCTTGTGTGGGATTTCTGAAGGCTGGGGACCAGCTGCTGACGTGTGTAGATTATTGACATATTAAAGGCAAAGCAATTTGTTGCACAGTGTCTTTGATAGAAGAACAGCCAGGATTTGATGCCCCAACTGGTTGGTGTCGACAACCAACTCTGAGCTACGGTCTTTCCTCAGAAAGAACAACAGCAACTGATTAGTTCATGAAACCTGCTCTCTAAGTGCTTTACCCACAAATGTAGGTAGAGGGCATCATTTTCGGATCCTATGAAGCCACAAGATATCAGAAGATATACGTTTTTACTTATTCTGTGGGATAAAGAAATTTGAATTTTAACCTGACCACAGAATAACATTGTATTGCCCAGTGTTTAAATGTATTGTTTCTGCTCTGTAGACATCCTGTGAGTGAATTTCAAATGACGTGAAAAGCAGAGTGTCACCACCACCTCAGGAATGCCGCTCAAAAGGTTTCATATATTTAGAAAGCAAAGTAAAGCTCGAACACTGGCTCTACTCGTGTTTTTTGAGACACTGCTTAGATTCAGCCACTGGGCACTGAGCATGTCAAGCGTGAGAGCGGCATGTCAGTAGCGTGACAAGTGTGTTCAAATAAGGATGCTGAGACATCCGCATAATGGCCACTGTCAGTAAAACCATCCAGTCAGTAATAGTGTTAGTAACATTATTCTAACTATACACATACACACATAACTGACTGCTGTTTCTGTGGTAGTGTGTAAACCAGTGACTGTGCTGCAGGTGAGGCGGCAGGGCGAGGCAGACGCAGAGCTGCAGTGCCCTGTCATTACGGCTGTGGTATCACCGCCAACCACAGAGCCGGCCAGGACCCGACTTAGTCAGGGGTGGTATGGAGGGCACAAGGAGGGGTGGCAGCACCCCAGTGCAAATGCCCTGTACGCAAAAAATACCCAGAGGCCCCTTGGGACACATGAGGTTAGACACAACATATAAACTAACACAGAACCACTGATGAACCAGGACCGTGCTCGTCACTGTACTCCTTCCTTATTGTGCTTGATGTGAATGAATGCATGAATAAAACATGAGGTGTGATTACTTGCTTTTAAATGATAACATGAAAATGTACTGTTAAAGAAAAAAAAAGAATAAGCATTGTGCATACCATAACAGAAGAATCGAAACAAAGTTGTTCGGCCCTATCTTGATAATATATGATGCAAAGTCTGAAGCGCATCATGCAAGTGCATTTGGAGCCTGTCCAAATGAACTTTGCCTTTTACAAGACATGTAATCTGGGTGCAAAGTAGGACATGGAACAAAGGGGCCGGCATTACTCATCTAATTAGTCATGTGGGTGTGTTTGGTACAACATGAAATAAACGTCTTTCCTATTAATAACTGGGGTGAGCCAGCAACTTGCACCGTGTTATTTAGGGTGTTTTTACACTTCAAATTCCAAACAAGGTCTGAAATAAGGTTCATGTTTATGTTACATTTTGCACTAAAGAACCTTTCATGAAGTACCTCCATCCTGATTTCAACATCTATGGAGGCTGTGTCTTCCCATACTTGACAAAGATCGGTTCGCAGACGTGTATGCATCTAATACTGGCTAGTTGTCAAATTGCCAGAGCGCTCAGTTTGAATTTAGAAAAATAAATGAACAGATTCTATTCACTGTAACTACGCAATTATTGTTGTGGAGAAGAAGGATCTTTATTGGCATTCTATATACCTGGTTCGGAATCGGAATCAACTTTACTGTCAAGTTCTCACATACAAGGAATTTGATCTGGTGTCACTTGTGCATAAACAACAATAAAAAGGACAAAATACTTCTGTAAGTAATACATACAACAAAATCCATCATCTGCATTTCACCCCTCCAAATCAGTGTTCAGTTCATTAGCATGTTTAGTTCTAGTCTTGACTAAAATGTCACAGATTTAAACATAATTTAGTCAATTGAATTGTTTGAATTTTAGTCTAGTTTTAGTTGACTAAATATAATATTTTAGTCAGTTATCTTACGTATAGATTTAGTTGACTAAAACTAGACAAACACCAAAACAATTCAGATTGCTCGACAAAGACAAAATCAAAGACAAAACAGCCAGCCGCAGTGATCGCAGCAGCCGCGCACCAAGGCGGCACTTGTCTTCAAAAGTTTAAAATTTTCTACTTTTGCTGTTTACCAGAGCGACAAGGACAAACTAGATGTTGCTTTACGTTTAACAAGGAGAACAAACAGACAGCAAGAGAAAGATTATTTAAGTGCAGAGAGTCGTGTTTTAACCATTTGACCCTAAATAATTGAGTGATATTACAGAAAGGAATTAATTTATAAGCTCACAAAAAGTTAACTTTTTAAGCTGCCATCAGAGCAAGGGTTTCCTGTTTTACTATAACGCTGTGCTAAACACTACAACTCTGTATCTTTCAATGAAGCAAATTATTATCCATGTTGTTATCACTGAAAAATGACCACGTCTCAAATCATCATCTGTAGTTTGTAGCTACAGATGACAGAAATTCTGCTAGAACCACTGTGACAGGTTTTCTGAAGCTGACATCTGAAGGAGCGTGGGTGCATGCGTGTCTGTGTGTGTGGCGAGACAGCACCACAGAGAAAGAAGGCTGTTTGCTTTAATGAGTGCTTTACTGGAGAAGACACTGTGGGTGCATAAGGGAGGAAGTTTGACATCACGATCCCCTAGCTAGCCGGATTCTAGCCATATTTGTGTTGAGACCTCGACGAATCCCGCTCAAGTCAGCACCGTGGCTTAGTGGTTAGCAGTGTTGCCTCAAAGCAAGAAGGTTATGGGTTCGATTTCCACTTGTGGCCTTTTTGTATGGAGTTTTCATGTTCTTCCCGTGTTTTCTCCAGTTTCCTCCCACATTTAAAGACATGCAGGTTAGGTAAACTGGAAACTTTATAATTGTCCAGGTCTCCCTTGTAAAAGATGTCCCTATCTCAATGGGACTAACCTGGTTAAATTAAAGGTTAAATAAAAGTCCAGCTCAAATCTAGCTTAAATATGATTTGCACTGCTCAGATTCAGAAAAAAAACCTATCCGATTCGAGCCAGGTTGAGCCCAAATTTCACTCAAGCCGGACTGGCAACCCCAGTCTGAACGGGGTCTTCAACTGCAGACTCAAGTGAAATGTTTTCTGACTCCAGAGTCTAAGCAGCCGTTTGAGACTAAGCACCCAAGTTGTTTTTTGTTTTGTTTTGTTTGGGGAAATTTAGGCAAATAAACTCAACTGACCCTGCAGAACTAAAGTGGACCAACTTAAACATAAAAGTATGGACTCAGAAAACCACAGCAGCAACAAGCTTGATGACTTATCACACTGGTAGCCAGAGTGGACTCCCCGGACAGGGCTGACCTCACCAGAGTAAAAAAGGCAGTGACAGTCACCGTTAGATGGCCATGGCTGCCGGGCCCAGACCGCTGCGGTGCTGAGCCATGCTGAACAGGGCCGTGGCTTTTCCTATTTAAAGCTTCCCTCTTAAAGGATCTCGCCTGTGTAATGGTTTAAAGGGGCGGGTAAGCTTCCTGCATGGGGTGGGGGAAGGCAGAGGTACTTTATTTAGACGCCAGCTTCCTGTTTGCAAACATGCTCGTTTCCCAGAAAAAACTTCCATGTGCAAAGAGAGATGTTTCCCAAGTCTCATTACACAAAGGGCTCAGAGCTGGAACAGCCAGCGTCCCCTGACAGCTGAGGGTTACACAGCACTCTGATAATGTCTGTTTGCTGATGTTCGCTCAAACCAGCTGCAACCTCTTGGAGGATTTACCACATCATTTACAGAAAATAATACCTACACCAACCTAAAGAGGTGTCATTCAGAATATTCAGTTACTACACTACAAAGTAATAATTATGTTATTGTTTTTCTATTTCCTTTTCTATAATATAATAATACTGCCAAATTAAACAACCAAATAATTTTTTCTGTATCACTGTTCCTGCACAATTTTGATAGAGTCTGTGAAATCATGCATATTTGTTCTTTGCATTTATCTCTTCTAGATTGGACTACTGCAATATTCTATTTTCTGGTTTACCGCAGTCCAGCATTAGAGGTCTCCAATTGGTTCAAAATGCTGCTGCCAGAGTTTTGACACAAAGTAGAAAGTTCGACCACATTACACCCATTTTGGCATCCCTTCATTGACTTCCTGTCCCAGTGAGATCAGATTTTTAGGTTCTGCTACTAGCCTATAAAATTGTTCACAGACTGGCACCTCCCTACTTAGCTGACCTAATTAAACCCTACGTACCAGCCCGGGCTTTGCGTTCTCAGGGTGCAGGACTACTTTATATCCCTAGGGTGAAAAAGTCTGTGGGTCACAGAGTTTTCTCTTATCGTGCCCCTGTTCTGTGGAATGATCTCCCTGCGTCAATAAAACAGTCAAATTCTGTAGAGACTTTCAAGTCCAGACTTAAGACGCACTTATTTTCCCTTTCGTATGGCTAGCATACTGGCATAGTATACTCGTAGTTCTACGCTTTTTACACTTTTAATTCATTTGATTAGGAAACGGAGCGGGCCGCGGCCTCATCTTTACCTAAATTCTGGGTCTTTTAGCGAAGCTGAGGGCTAGTGGCCCGCGATCACCTTAGTATTTCTTCTGTTTTTCTTGTTGCTTAATGCTGACAAATTACACTGTATTTGTTGTCTTTCCAATGTCTGATTCAGTTTTTTTCCTCTCTGTTTGAGGTACGGCTCCATCCAGAGATGGGTGTGGTGTCTGTTTCTGAAACCCTCCTGTCCTGTGCACCGGCAACATTTCCTGTATATTTGTTTTGTAATTTGTGTCTGTAGCATGGCCCAACCAGATTGTCACCCCTTTGAGTCTGCTTTTTTCTTTTTGTTTGAGGTGCAGCTCCATCCAGAGATGGTTGTGGTATCTGTTCCAGAAACCGTCCTGTGCACCAGCAACATTTCCTGTATGTTCGGTTTGTGAATTGTTTTGTATTTTGTGTCTGTAGCATGGCCCAAGCAGAGGGTCACCCCTTTGAGTCTGATCTACTTGAGGTTTCTTCCTCAGAGGGAGTTTTTCCTTACCAGTGTTGCTCTGGGGGTTGGTAAGGTTAGACCTTACTTGGTGAAGCACCTTGAGGCAACCTTGTTGTGATTTGGCGCTATATAAATGAAATAAATTTAAATTCAATTAAACTGAATTCTTTTCATGCAAACACTGATCCTCTGCTCTCTGTACTTTCACACGTGTTTAAAGAATTTGAAAGAATTACTTGGAAATCAGCAAGGTGGTGCTTGTGTTGCATTATGCTTTAATCAGTCAATGTAACAGGACAGATGATCAGTGGTGACTTTTCTCTGAGGCTTTTTGACAAAAACAGGAGATGAGAAATATACAGTCCATTAGACATTCCAAAATAAGAGAGCAGCTCATACATACACATTAGTTCCCACAACTCATTATTATATCCAGCAGTCTCAAAATTACATATTTTCTCCAAATATACCACTTACAAATTGACATTTTTAAACACACAACACTACAGTGTCACTTTGTATGTAGTTATTCTGTTATAATGTTAAGCTGTGTGGAAAATAATCTTTTTTCACCACATAAGCCATAAAAGAACATGTGTGGATGCTACTACACACAACCAGGAGCGGTAAGATAACTCAAAAGGACTTTTCCATATCAGTAACACTCATCTCGTCACACAGTGCTAAAGCAGCATACTGCAAGAGGATGAAGAGATTTTGGTGAAAAATGGAAAGGGGCTTTTGATGTTAACTCCAGCCACATAGAATTAAAAATCTATTTAATACAAGGTGCCTGACACCAATGTGAAGCAATCACTGTACCAGAGAAAGTCAGTGAACTACACAAGCCAGAAACAAACTATGATAACTACAATGGGATTTATGGCATTTTCTAGCTTTTCTTTTTATTTATTTGATTTTAGAATAAGGATCAGCAGCTAAATATTGCAAAGCCTTCACCACAGAGGAGAAAGTGAGAAACACTCTTCAGGCTCTACAGTGTACAGACACGGTAAATAGAAAAATTGTCATGTATCTTACTCCATGCATCCGCGGACATCATTCAAATATCACAGAGAAACGTGCTCTAAAGGTTAGACAAGCAACCTCATGATGACAGGGTCACACATTTGATTCCTGATGAGAAGAGAAAAGGTCCTTAATGCATAAAGTGCTCCTGGTGTGCAGCTGAGCACTTTCCATGGCAGCCCCCGCATATCTGTGCATGAATATGTAAATATCATAAACTGCATGTAGTCAGGTCCATAAGTAATTTGGACAGTGAGTTTTTGTTTTGTAATTTTGTCTCTGTATATCACTACAATAGAGTTGAAATTAAATTATGACCTAAATATAGCCTCTATAACTGTGGCATCATCAGTCCAGATAATGTTACCAAACTATCAACACCTGCTTATTTGTGCTAATATACAAAGTAAATATTTCTAAAATTTTCACTCACTGGTAATACTGGAACACAGATTTCGTAGATGGGACATGAGTGCAATTAACTGCGCACCAAGCTATATTATCTCACACAAAAGGTGCATGAAGTGTTTGAAGAAGCCAAGGTAGGAACTTGGCAATGACCACTATCTGTTAAGAGAGGGCAAATAAGGCGAATAATGCTCAGTGGCAGGACCCAAACCATAGTCCACTGAGCATCAACATCCCAATGGCTGAGGGTGACTCAAGCACACCAGGTGACAAACTCAAACCTAACCAGCTACAGCCTGTGTTGGAGAAGAAAATACAAGGCCATAGACAACAAGTGAAGTGGCTAAAATCTTGCAGCAAAAAAGAGTGGGCATCAGTCAATACAGACCTGGCAAACATCTTAGAAAGACTTAAAGGATCAGTGTTGAAGAAACTGGAGAAAATGGATGATCTGATCTACTCCTATGGAGTAAAAAGATTCAGAGTAAAATAGCCGAGAAAGAAAGATACACCAACCCCACCCAAATCCATAAGACAGTGAGAGATTGAACAACTTGTCAACGAAAGATGACAACTGAGGAAGTAATGGAAAAAGGCCTCAGCAGAGGAGAGAACAGCCATTGACCTCTTGCAAGTAGATCTTAAGGGTCACTTAGCAAACCTGTGGAGAGCTGAAAACCTCAGAACTCGGCGTAGGAGAAAGGAGAAGGCAAGAACGGTCTTCTATAAAGATCCCTTCAGATACGTTAAAGGTCTGTTCTCAAAGGAGAAGAGCGGGTTTCTTAAGGAGCCAAAAAAGAAGATGGAAGACCATCTGAGAACAACATACACAGACTGCCAAAGACTCGAAAAGAGGGAGCTACCGTCAGATATGCCACCAGTACCCCAGCCAGAACACCTACTGGATGACAGCCCCCACGGTGGAGTGAGGTTGTGAATGCAATTAAGAAGGCAAGGGCCGCTTCAGCTCCTGGACCAAATGGAGTTCCAGACAAAGTGTCCAAAAATTCTCCCAATGTCTTGAGGTTTCTTTGGAAACAGATGAAGGTGGTGTGGACGAAGCAAACCATCCCAAAAGCATGGTGAAGAGCAGGGGGTGTGATGATACTTAAGGAAAAGGATGCCTCAAACATTGACCAACTTTGACAGATCACTCTCCTAAATGTGGAAGGGAAGGTCTTCTTTGGCATTGTTGCACAAATGTTGTCAAAACTACCTAAAACTGAATGGCCTTATTGACACAACAGTGCAGAAGGCTGGAATACCAGGTTTCTCAGGATGCTTAGAACACATAAGCGTCATATGGCATCTGATCCATTCTGCAAAATGGGAAGGAAGAGATCTGCATGTCTTATTCCTGGACCTAGCCAATGCTTTTGGATCCACACCCCTTTCTCTCATCTGGTCAGCCTTCAATTTCTTTCATGTGCCAAAGAACATCACAGAGTTGGTTAGAAACTATTTTGAGGATTTGCAATTCTGTACAACAACAACAGACTACAAAACATCATGGCAATTACGGGAAGTGGATATAATGGCAGGGTGTATAATCTCCCCATTGGCCTTCACCATAGTAATGGAAGCAATCATCCGTGCTTCCAAGTGGGTGGTACGAGGAGGAGAACGCTTGCAGGATGGACAGCAATTGCCACCCATCCATGCCTACATGGATGACCTGAGGACCTTGACCTCCACCATTCCATGTACCAAGCGCTTACTGAGGAAGCTTCATGATAACATGGGCTCGTATGAAGTTCAAACCCACCAAATCCAGGAGTATGTCCATAATCAGAGGAAAACTCATTGACCAGAGATTCCACATTGGCGAAACAACCATTCCGATGGTGTCAGAGCAGCCAGTCAAGAGTTTGGGATGTTGGAATAACCAAAGTCTCAAAGACTTAGACCAGAGTAAGCAGCTGAGGGAGGAAGCCACCACAGGTCTGATCACAATAGACAAGACCCCACTTCCTGCCAAGCTGAAACTGTGGTGTCCGCAGTTTGGACTGCTCCCCCATCTAATGTGGCCCTTAATGGTCTACGAAGTCCCAATCACCAAACTTGGGAAAGTGGAGAGGACCATCAATTCCTACATTAAGAAATGGCTTGGACTCCCGCGATGCCTCAGCAGTGTTGGCTTGTACGGACATGGTGCTTTGGAACTGCCTGTGTCCAGCCTCACTGAAGAATATAAGTGTCTGAGTCTCAGGATGCAGGAATACAAACAGCTGCACCCAGATTAGCAACTGGTAGGAAATGGACTCCAGCAGAGGCCGCGCAGCAAGCAAAATCTGCTCTCAGGCACAGAGACATCGTGGGGCAAGTACAACATGGAACAGCAAGACTTGGATTTGGTGCAAGCAGACCAACTTGGCATAAGGCTACATCCATCGAGAGAAGGAAGCTAGTGGTTGAGGAAATTCAGCGACAAGAGGAGGCAGAAAGGAGTGCAAAGGCAGTCTAACAGGCCAAACAAGGACAGTGGACCAGGTGGGAAAACCTAGAACATCGTAAGCTCACATGGAGGGATATTTGGGAGATGGAGGGAAGCAGACTTAGCTTCATCATCAGAGCTATCTATGTATGATGTTCTTCCAACTCCCAAAAACCTTCACCAGTGGAGAGGAGAAGATCTCTCGTGTGCTCTGCCAAAAACAAGCAACATTGAGGCACCTTCTAACTGGGTGCAAAACCAGCCTGTCCAAAGGCCGTTACACCTGGAGGCATAATCAGGTCCTGCGCCAGCTAACCAGCATCCTTGAAGGAAGGACAAATGTCGGGACGCAGCCGATGCGGTGCGGCGGCACAGGAAAAACACCTCCGTGTTGATAACCATTTGTAAAATCCAGGCGGCTTTTGATGGCTTTCAGTGGAGTGAGTATATGAGAAATTGTTTAACAGCAGGACATGTTCCAACTTGTCCTTAAGGCTTCCAACAGAGGTGCTTTCCCTGTGGCGGAGCGTTGCAGCGGCTGCGTCCCGACGCGCGGACCCGTCCGCACGTCTTTCATTAAAAAAAATCTCCTTTAACAGTGGAATATCCGGATAAAATGCTGAAACCGACTTCTTCTGAAACTTCTCTGTTCTCTCACGATGTCCTGGATCAATAGAGCCTGAAATGCGGAGGTTTTCAGCTTGAAACAGGCTGACGACGCCGCCTGAGAGCGCTGCGCGACGTCTCGCACCGTGGGAAGTCCTTAAAGCGACAGAATCACCTCAAAATCTCTCATCAGCCGTTAAAATTTTCACTGAAAACCAGCTTAATTTTTCGAACCGTGTCCACTTCGATGTGTCTCACAGGTTTAGAAAAAATTTTGATAAAACAAAGCGCCAGTCTCTCAGCAACTTCTCAGACAAAGGAATTCCGACGAGGGGCTGGACGACTCCTCACACAAGGAGTGCACATAGGCGAATGACATCACCGACAGGCGTGGAAAAACTCACGCATGCGCACGAGGGTTCAAGCATGTCTGACGTAAAAACATATGAATGAAATCCATATAGTTTTTGAAAAAAATAAAAAGGACCGTTACTTTATTGACAGCCTTCGTATGTTTGCCTGTGCATGTCATCACTGCACTAGGGAAGAATGACGTTTCAGACAAACCACCTTTCCAAACACTGTTTGAGTCACTTCACTGACTGTTATTATTAACAGTCTGCCTACGGATGCAAAGTGTGGAACTGATGACAAGTGAATGAAGAAGAAATGTGGCAAAGACAGAAGAAACAATAGCTCAGACTTTCCTCTCATCCCTTTGGTCGGCCGTAGGAGCTTGTTAACTCATCCGTTATATAATATGTCCACATCATCAAAGCTGCTACAGCTGCAGAATGTGGTACCAATGATAATGTCATCAATGATCACTTCATAACACTGTGGTGATGACATAACTACCCAAACCAATTCTACAGGTGGGGGGGACGGGGCTTTCTGAGCTGTGGTTACAGAATTAAAACAAATGTTAAGCAATATTTGTGATTTGAGTGCTAACATAACAATGTAATTATTCTTCCACACCACAGTGAATTTGCAGGCTACATTCACACGTCAGTGGTATAATTGTGACTGTTGTCAGCACTGGTAGAATAATACTGACGACACCTATTATAGGCAAATGGTGGTTACACCAGATACTAAAGTGTACTGTGTGTGTATGTGTGTGTGCGCTCACACACAACACAGCAAAATCACTGACAGTGTCTATGTATGTGTCTGTATAGACACTGTCAGTGTTAATTTAACACTGGTGATTTTACTGTGTAGAGGGATGAAGGAGGCATTAAGGAGATGCATTGTTCCCAAATCATTTAAAAAAATATCAACAGAAAGGTTTACTGAGTCAATTTCAGATTTCCATTTCAATTTAGTTTCATTAAAATCTTGTGGCACCACTAGTTTCACATGGTGTATAGTCCGGTTCATTATATTTAGATTTTAGCCTTTGTGGGATTTTTGAGGGAGATTTGCTAAACTATACATTTTTGGAAAGGTTACTGTATATGTTTGCATTTGCTCAGATGTCTATATGATGACCAAACTGAAGTTTAAAAAATGGTCACCATAAAAATTTAAATTGTATTAGCTTGACTTCTGAATAAGCTGGAATGTTGATTTTTTACTGCTACACTTTACCATATTAACCCTTCAATGTATGAGTAGGTAAAACATGACCCAGTGCAGTTTGTTTCTTGCAATATCTTTGTAATGAGATGTTATCATTTCATATTCCAGCTATTCTTCAAAAATAAACATTTTTTAATCACATATTACAACAAAAATCTGCCCTATACTCATAAACCAGCCCTCATGAGATACAAGAAAAAAAATAGGGCTGATAAATCATACACCTGTCGTATCAGTTTTACTGCCCTGGAAACTGTGGCAAAATCAGGGCGACACAAATCATAAAACAGGGCGATACAAAAAAAAAGACATTGAAAATTCCAGGCTTTGTATCGCCCCACTTTCCCTCCAATCAGGAGCCCCCATTTCTCTGCCCCACCGATGGCACACCCCCATTTTGTGTTATCCTGGTAGTGCAGGATCCTGATACAGGATCCAGATCATTTCACTCAACCAAGATGTCTGATCAAGATGAGAGTTTTAGCTTCCCGAGCAGGGAAATTCTACAACTTGAGTCTCATACTGAAGTTGTGAAACATCAGTGAAAAGGACACTCATGACGTTATAGAGAGACATAAGAACATTCCATAATTTACATATCTACATGATTTACCTGCGTTATTCGTTCTACATGATTCATGTGTATGATTATTCTATAACTATTTTGATGATTATATAGATCAGACCTACTGTATTATGCCGCGTTCACACCGTGCGCGACGCAAGCAACAGCGGCGAGAGGTTGCCATGTAATCTCTATGGAAGGATGTGCTGTGGTGCCACAAAAGTTCAGGCCATGCAACGCGGTGGACACGAATGAAGCAACACGAATGAAGCAATTTTGAGCGATTGGCGCGTTTGTGGCGTGATGTCCTGTGTCTGGCAGCCAGCCTGTGAGCAGGAGGAGAGAGCAAGCAGCACCGCAGCAGTAGCTAGTTTTTTTTCCACGAGCGCACGAACAAATCCTCTGTGAAGATCATTTTATTAACTACACAGATGTATGATAAAACAAATGGTGACTAGTTTATAACACAATGATGAGAGTTTGAGGGGGAGAGAGTGTGAGGAACTGCAGGGGCAGCCAGTTTTTTTTTTTTTTTTTTTTTTTACATGTGCATACGCGAACGGGACAGAAGGTCCTCAAACTCGGTCCCAGAGAGGCAGAAGTACTGCTGAAAGTGACCGTCATCCAGATGCAGCTCCTGCAGCAAATAATGAAACTCCCCGAATTGGGAACGTCTCATGAGGATGTTGTGAACCCAGCGATGGCGCCGCTGGCGACGTTTGTCAGCTTTCCACAACAAATACAGCACCAGAGAACCACACCAACTCGCTCCGTGTGATCAAGGTCCACCATGTTGACTCGATGGCAAGTGGAAAGGAAGCTCCTCCTATTTGATGATGCAGGCGAATTTTTGCAGCGAAGGTTTCCGCCCAAGCAGAGCAACACACCAGGCGATGGTGGCGCGTCCATCGCCAGGTAAAGGAAGCAAATTTGTGGCGTCACGTCGCATGTGGTGTGAATGCAGCAATATGCTATTTATTATTAGCACAAGTGTTGAATGAACATTGTTGGTGTTGTGAGTAAATCAGTTGCTATTAAATGGAC
Organism: Thalassophryne amazonica; assembly: GCF_902500255.1. Lineage (NCBI taxonomy): Eukaryota > Metazoa > Chordata > Actinopteri > Batrachoidiformes > Batrachoididae > Thalassophryne > Thalassophryne amazonica. The sequence continues at coordinate 70,525,291 of NC_047115.1, forward strand.
TTGATGACAATTATATGGTCCTTGTTTTTTTATTTTTGGTGTAATATGTGATAAATATCTTATTACATATCTGTTTATGTGTCATGGTCCTTGGTTTTTTATTTTTGGTGTAATATGTGATAAATATCTGGATCCCATCCAGACTGCCTCGTCCACACCTGCAGGATCGCAGCCAAAGTGTATTTAGACAACAGTTAGACGACACAGACTGCTGTCGGGCAGCCATAAAAAGCACTAAAGACTGCCCGATGTCCAAACGTCTAGATGGCAAACAGGGGACCGGAGTGGGAGCCAACGCTCTGTCCTCCCTTTGCACAGGCCCTGCCACTACTGGACATTGGAGTACAACCAACGTATGGACCGGACTCATGCCATATGTGTCAAAGCCCACATTGGTGCTGTCACTCACTCACCCATGCAATCACATCTTCTTTCGTCCTCTCTTTCCCAGCGCTCACTGACCTCACAACAGGAGATCGCACATGCGTGAGCGTGCATAGAACAGGTGATAAAATGATAGCTCAGATGTGTGTGTTCATAACAGCTGAACAAGCCCCTGTGTGTGCACCACTGCCTCTCTGCTGGCCAGCAGGCTCCGGCCCCAGAAAGTAAAAGCCCTACTACACTCAACAAAAATATAAACGCAACACTTTTGGTTTTGCTCCCATTTTGTATGAGATGAACTCAAAGATCTAAAACTTTTTCCACATACACAATATCACCATTTCCCTCAAATATGGTTCACAAACCAGTATAAATCTGTGATAGTGAGCACTTCTCCTTTGCTGAGATAATCCATCCCACCTCACAGGTGTGCCATATCAAGATGCTGATTAGACACCATGATTAGTGCATAGGTGTGCCTTAGACTGCCCACAATAAAAGGCCACTCTGAAAGGTGCAGTTTCATCACAGCACAATGCCACAGATGTCGCAAGATTTGAGGGAGCGTGCAATTGGCATGCTGACAGCAGGAATGTCAACCAGAGCTGTTGCTCGTGTATTGAATGTTCATTTCTCTACCATAAGCCGTCTCCAAAGGCGTTTCAGAGAATTTGGCAGTACATTCGACCAGCCTCACAACCACAGACCACGTGTAACCACACCAGCCCAGGACCTCCACATCCAGCATGTTCACCTCCAAGATCGTCTGAGACCAGCCACTCGGACAGCTGCTGAAACAATCGGGTTGTATAACCAAAGAATTTCTGCACAAACTGTCAGAAACCGTCTCAGGGAAGCTCATCTGCATGCTTGTCGTCCTCATCGGGGTCTCGACCTGACTCCAGTTCGTCGTCGTAACCGACTTGAGTGGGCAAATGCTCACATTCGCTGGTGTTTGGCACGTTGGAGAGGTGTTCTCTTCACGGATGAATCCCGGTTCACACTGTTCAGGGCAGATGGCAGACAGCGTGTGTGGCGTCATGTGGGTGAGCGGTTTTCTGATGTTAATGTTGTGGATCGAGTAGCCCATGGTGGCGGTGGGGTTATGGTATGGGCAGGTGTCTGTTATGGACCAAGAACACAGGTGCATTTTATTGATGGCATTTTGAATGCACAGAGATACCGTGATGAGATCCTGAGGCCCATTGTTGTGCCATCCAAGAACATCACCTCATGTTGCAGCAGGATAATGCACAGCCCCATGTTGCAAGGATCTGTACACAATTCTTGGAAGCGGACAATGTCCCAGTTCTTGCATGGCCGGCATACTCACCGGACATGTCACCCATTGAGCATGTTTGGGATGCTCTGGACCGGCGTATACGACAGCGTGTACCAGTTCCTGCCAATATCCAGCAACTTCGCACAGCCATTGAAGAGGAGTGGACCAACATTCCACAGGCCACAATTGACAACCTGATCAACTCTATGCGAAGGAGATGTGTTGCACTGCGTGAGGCAAATGGTGGTCACATCAGATACTGACTGGTATTCCCCCCCAATAAAACAAAACTGCACCTTTCAGAGTGGCCTTTTATTGTGGACAGTCTAAGGCACACTTGTCATGGTGTCTAATCAGCATCTTGATATGGCACACCTGTGAGGTGGGATGGATTATCTCAGCAAAGGAGAAATGCTCACTATCACAGATTTAGACTGGTTTGTGAACAATATTTGAGGGAAATGGTGATATTGTGTATGTGGAAAAGTTTTAAATCTTTGAGTTCATCTCATACAAAATGGGAGCTAAACCAAAAGTGTTGCATTTATATTTTTGTTGAGTGTATGTATTGCTTTTACCTGTGCACTTAAAACAGGTGATCTCAATAATGAGCCCATCCACCTGACTGAAGAGTTGAACTAATTAATCAGGTGGTTTATTAGGAAGATGGAACACATATATGGTTGGATTTTTACTTTCTGAAGCAGTTTTCCACCTCTGCGTTTTAGTGCTAGTCGCACCAAACTATGATCTCATGTTGAAGAACACTTCCATTTCTGTGGCCTCTGGTATTGTATAGATTGAACCATTGTGGTGAGCCCTAGGTTAAAAAAAAAAAAAAAAGCAAAGCGTTAGCCAGCCTTCCATGCATTCACTGGGGTCAACAAGACAGGAAGATTCTCCAACATAGGCAAGGCAACCTGGCTACAGGTCTACCTCAAAACAGATTAAGATATTGTCAATGCCCTGCAGATGTTTTTGGATGAAGCAGGTGTGACAGAAGGAATGCTATCAGCCATGGAATCCTTTATATGTGCAGCTTACTCACCCAAGGAGATCAACATCAAGGCAATCTCTGAACTATATGGCATCTCTTCTGCAAACGTAGGGCAGAAAGTGACAAGCTCCCAGAGCTCCAACACTTGGAGCTCTGAAGCAGCACATCTTGAGATTCCATGTCCAAACAAGAGTAAGTGCACAGGAAGGCATTGCTCTGCAGGATCCACAGCTGGATCTTCTGCAAAATGGATATTTCAAACACTCGGATGGCATGCTCAAACCAGTGACCACAGAGGTCCTCCCAGCCCCAAAGGTCATCCTTGAGTTGGTCCAATGCAAGTGTAAATCTGACTGCTCTTCTGGGAGATGCCCCTGCAGAGCTAAGGACTTAGCCTGTATTGACATGTGTCAGTGCCAGTGCCAGTGCCAGAACGATGACGGTACCCAAGCAGTGATGCATGAAAGCTATACTAAAAGATACTGTGGTCTAAATGTGCATGCTGACAGTTCCAGAACATCCAAATTTTACAGTAGCTAATTTTAATCTCAAAGAAAAAACTCTTCAATAAAAGCAACTCTGAGTTATCTGACCAACTGCTTGTGATGTATAGTTTTTTACCCATATTGTGGATGTATTTTCAAAGGGATGATAAAAAACATGTTTTGAGGAACACAGAATATTAAATGTGAACAACTTTTCATTACAATGATATTGCAAGAAAACAAGCACACCATGTGATTTTTAACTCATCTATGTTAATGTAGTAACATTTTGTAGCTTTGTAACTAGCACCATTGGATTTCCTGACCCTGAAAATATGGGTTTAGCATAAAAAAATAAAAAAATAAATAAAAAATCAACATTCCAGCTTATTCTGAAGCCAAGATCTAACAAAGTTTCACGGTGGCCTTTTTTAAAAAGAATTCAATATGGCCACCACATAGACATCTGGGCAAATGTAGACATTGATTTTCTGACTCCTTATACAATAACCTTTCCAAAAGTGTATAGTTTAGTAAAAAAAAAAAAAAAAAATCCCCTCAAAATTATACAGTGAACCTGACTAGTAGGTTAATGTGGATATTTTTACATCTGTTTGACAAGTACAATTACGTGTAACTTTGCTTGATGTGCAACTTCTCAAAATCCCAAATTAGCACTAATATTGCCATTTAAAGCTGCAATGACATGTTACACTACTGGTGTAATAGGATAATTCTGAAGGGCAACATGGTTGATAATTAATGAGCATGCTTGGCTTCATTCATCATCTCACAACATAGAGCATGCTATCACAGTTATGACATATAGTTGTATGCAAACGTTTGGGCACTCCTGATTTTCCTTTATAAATCATTGGTTGTCTGGATCAGAAATTTCATCCATCCATCCATCCATCCATTTTCTTCCGCTTTATCCGGAGTCGGGTCGCGGGGGCAGCAGCTCAAGCAAAGCCGCCCAGACCTCCCAATCCACACACACCTCCCCCAGCTCCTCCGGGGGAACCCCAAGGCGTTGGCAAGGCAGCCGAGAGACGTAGTCCCTCCAGCGTGTCCCGGGTCTTCCCCGGGGCCTCCTCCCGATGGGACATGCCCGGAACACCTCTCCAGCGAGGCGTCCAGGGGGCATCCGGAAAAGATGCCCGAGCCACCTCAACTGGCACCTTTCGACGTGGAGGAGCTGTGGCTCGACTCCGAGCTCCTCCCGAGTTACTGAGCTCCTCACCCTATCTCTAAGGGAGCGCCCAGTCACCCTGCGGAGGAAACTCATCTCGGCCGATTGTACTCGCGATCTCGTTCTTTCGGTCATGAGCCAAATCTCATGAACATAGGTGAGGATCGGAGCGTAGATCGATGGGTAAATCGAGAGCTTTGCCCCCCTACTCAGCTCTCTCTTCACCACGACGGTCCAATACAGCGACCGCATCACTGCAGATGCTGCACCGATCCGTCTGTCGATCTCATGCTCCATCCATCCCTCACTCGTGAACAAGATCTCGAGATACTTAAACTCCTCCACTTGAGGCAAGGACACTCCACCGACCTGATGAGGGCAAAGCACCTTTTTCCGGTCGAGAACCATGGCGTCGGATTTGGAGGTGCTGATTTTCATCCCGGACGCTTCACACTCGGCTGCAAACCGCTCCAGTGCACGCTGAAGGTCCTGATTTGACGAAGCCAACAGAATCACATCATCTGCAAACAGCAGAGACAAGATTCTGTGGTTCCCAAACCAGACCCCCTCTACACCCTGGCTGCACCTAGAAATTCTGTCCATAAAGATAATGAACAGAACCGGGAAAGACCAGAAATTTCAGTTAAATACGAGGGTAGGCTGAAAAGTTCTAAGGCTCACTATAATGCAGTTAATGCATTACTCCTTCATGGGAAGCCTTAAGCCCCGTTTACACATAGACGGTTTTGTCGGCGGGTGGTATGCAGACCGAATTTCACGGTAGTTCCGGCTGTTTTAGCAGTGGAAAGGGGCGGAGCATTTCGCCGGCATTTTGACCGCCGTACTATACGCAAATACGAGGACAAAACGCCACTAAATCCGCCAAATAAAGCAGCGTTTTGACGCCGTAGCATCCGGCACACGTCAGGCAATGGGGGTTAATACCCAGTTCTATCCTTTACAATCGCAGGATAAGATGCGCGTGAGAACGGCGGTGTTCTGCTGCCGCCGATAATGCCCTGTGTACCGATGGTTAATACCCAGGTTTTTATCCAGGCAAATCCTGCGTTACTCCAGTATCATTTGCATATAGGCACCGCCCCCAGAGTATAATAGGCTGAAGCAGCAGGAATACCTGCCTCTGTCACTGCAGGGGGAGGGTGATCATCCTCAGCCTTTTCTTCTCCTTCCTTTCCCCCTCCTCAACATGTTGCTCCGTCTCCACCACAGGCCTCCCCTCTGCTTCTGAACCAGACCTCTTGGTTATCTTCTTCTTGTCCTTGCCGCTGCCAACTTTCTTCTCGGAGGCATACTGGAGCTTCTCTGCAAAAAATATCTGGAGCTGGCCACAAGTGAGAGGCCTGCATGCAGCGCGCTAGCATTTTTATACTGACCGCCGCCCATCGGCCGTTTGGAACGCGGTGGCGTTTAGAATGGCGTACTGTCCGCTAGCACCGCCGTTTTGTCTGCCTCTGTCGCTGTTGTACACGCCATTGGTTAGGGATACAACGCCAGCCGCCAATTATGACGGTGTAAACTGCGGCACAACAGGAAGGGGCAGGATGAAATGGCAATTAAAAAGTATCAAACGCCGTTGTTCGCGTTGTCTCCGTCGTCACGCGAATTCTCTGGAAGCGCTCCCGGAATTATTCAACATGTTGAATAATTTTTTCGATGATTCCCGGTAAAGCCGGAACTAAGCCACACCCCCTAGCAACGGCATTAACAACGGCGTTTGATCCTTAAGACAGCCAAAAACTCTTACGGGATGCTTCCGGGAGCTCTTACAGTCTATGTGTAAACGGGGCTTTAGAACTTTTCAGCCTACCCTCGTAGTAGATCCTCCTTTTGCAGAAATAACAGCCTCTAAACGCTTCCTATAGCTTCCAATGAGAGTCTGGATTCTAGTTGAAGGTATTTTGGACCATTCTTCTTTACAAAACATCTCAGGCTTGTTGGTTTCCAAGCATGGACAGCCCGGTTAAAATCACACCACAGATTTTCAATAATATTCAGGTCTGGGGACTGAGATGGCCATTCCACAATGTTGTACTTGTTCCTCTGTATGAATGCCTTAGTAGATTTTGAGCAGTGTTTAGGGTCGTTGTCTTGTTGAAAGATCCAGCCCCGGCGCAAGTTCAACTTTCACTGATTCTTGAACATTGTTCTCAAGAATCTGCTGATATTGACTGGAATCCATGTGGCCCTCAACTTTAACAAGATTCCCAGTACCTGCACTGGCCACACAGCCCCACAGCATGATGGAACTACCTCCCAATTTTACTGTACGCGTAAATATTGATTTTTTTTTTCCTGTTGCAGTGCCCAAATTTATGCAACTGCCTAATTTTGTTTAAAGAATTATTGCACAATTTCTGTAAATCCTATAAACTTCATTTCACTTCTCAAATATCACTGTGTTTGTTTGCTATATGATATATTTAACTTAAATTGTTGATCCAAACAACCAGTGATTTATAAAGGAAAATCATGGAAATCATCAGGGGTGCCCAAACGTTTACATACAACTGTATACACTGCAAAAAGGCATGCATTTCTCTGCACTCTTAACATTTTTTTTCCAGTTATTACCTGAAAGTGTACCACCACATGAATTGTGCAATACTGTCAACACCATGAATAATTTTCTTTTCCCTATAACAGCACAGAATCCTGTCAACCCAGAAATGTTTTTTTAAAGACACACAAAAAAAACCACCAACTACCCATTAATTTGGACGTGATCAGCAGTGCAGCTCTGAGGCTGTAAACAGAACCAGAGCTGGAGGAGGTCTGTGCAGCTGTTAATCTGTGTTTGTTTCGGGGGTCCCCTGTTCTGGTGAGACAAAACACCTGTTAAATACTTTTCTTATAGATGTAACGGCCTATAAAGTCTTTTCACAAGAAGACATAACTTACCAGTCATGGAAATGGTTCAACTGTGATTCTGTTGTGTGAACCAACTGGCTGGTTTAAGCATTAATGATCACTAATTAAACATGGCCGCAGACCTTTCAAACACAAAAATGTGTAGAAGTACTACATCACTATATCTTTCAATCAGATTTTAACTTTGAAGAAGCAAACTTGAAAATGAAAGAGCTCAAATAAGACAGTAATAATACTGTAATATACAGTACATCACCATCCAAAAAGTGAAAAATATTGGGATATTAATTTTAAGTCTCATCATCCAACATAATTCTACAAAAGGCCCGGTCACACAGGGCAACGAAGCCCAAATAAAACAAGAAATCTGGACTTTCGTTCACTTTCGTTTAACCTTTGCGCAGCTTTGTTCCTGCAGCTGGTGCTTCGTCAGGATTTTTAAACTGTTGAAAATTTTGAACAAACACCGCCGAAAACCTCAATTCGTCCGCATTTCATTTTGCTGTTGTTCCTGACGGTTTGTTATCCTTTGCTTAGTTTTTGTAATGTTAGCTTTTAGTTTGACTTCGTTCAACCAGCTGAATGTTTTCATACAGTGCAGAAGTCGGTTTGTGAGCGCTGCTGCTACCGCTGCGTTCATGTTCCGTCAGAAATTACAGGGCAAACTCAGCCTGTTTGCTTGGATTTTTGGTGTAAATAACCGCACATGGGGAGTCAACACGCGGCGTTCACACGGACTGATCAATTTACTGCTCTGATTATATACAGTGTTCAGAATAATAGTAGTGCTATGTGACTAAAAAGATTAATCCGGGTTTTGAGTATATTTCTTATTGTTACATGGGAAACAAGGTACCAGTAGATTCAGTAGATTCTGACAAATCCAACAAGACCAAGCATTCATGATATGCACACTCTTAAGGCTATGAAATTGGGCTATTAGTAAAAAAAAAAAAGTAGAAAAGGGGGTAATAATAATAATAGCTGTTGACGTTACAAACTCAAACCTATTATGTTCAAACTGCTTTTTTAGCAATCCTGTGAATCACTAAACTAGTATTTAGTTGTATAACCACAGTTTTTCCTGAATTCTTCACATCTGCGAGGCATTAATTTTGTTGGTTTGGAACCAAGATTTTGCTCATTTACTAGTGTGCTTGGGGTCACTGTCTAGTTGAAACACCCATTTCAAGGGCATGTCCTCTTCAGCATAAGGCAACATGACCTCTTCAAGTATTTTGACATATCCAAACTTATGATACCTGGTATGCGATATGTAGGCCCAACACCATAGTAGGAGAAACATGCCCATATCATGATGCTTGAACCACCATGCTTCACTGTCTTCACTGTGAACTGTGGCTTGAATTCAGAGTTTGGGGGTCGTCTCACAAACTGTCTGCAGCCCTTGGACCCAAAAAGAACAATTTTACTCTCATCTGTCCACAAAATATTCCTCCATTTCTCTTTACGCCAGCTGATGTGTTCTTTGGCAAATTGTAACCTCTTCTGCACATGTCTTTTATTTAACAGAGGGACTTTGCGGGGGATTCTTGCAAATAAATTAGCTTCACACAGGCGTCTTCTAACTGTCACAGCACTTACAGGTAACTCCAGACTGTCTTTGATCATCCTGGAGCTGATCAATGGGTGAGCCTTTGCCATTCTGATTATTCTTCTATCCATTTTGATGGTTGTTTTCAGTTTTCTTCCACGCTTCTTTTTTTTTGTCCATTTTAAAGCATTGGAGATCATTGTAGATGAACAGCCTATAATTTTTTGCACCTGTGTATGAGTTTTCCCCTCCAATCCAATCAACTTTTTAATCAAACTATGCTGTTCTTCTTTCTTATATGTGTGGTTAGTGTGGTCGTTTTTTTTTTTTGTTGTTTTTTTTTTAATGAGGCATCTTATAAATGTTGAGCACACTCTTCAGTTTTCTTTTTTTTTAGGTGGAGCAAGATGGGGCGCGCAGCACATCGTCAGTCTGAACCAGATGGTGAGGATTCCGATGATGAAGGAGATGATGAAGGAACCAGAGCAGGTGGATCCACCGACGTACGCACAGATCTCCACAGTGGGACAGATTGTGAGCTTCTGTTTGCAACTTCTCCAGGACTCACGGGCTACAGAGCAAGTCCTGGAATGCAGAGATGCAGACACACACTGCTCCAGCAGGCTCTCCAGGTGCATTTCGTTTAAAGCATCGAGATCGTTATCTTTGTTTCGTTTTGTTCTTCTATTGTTCCTTTTGCGCTCTTGATTCGCAGGCTATTCAGTGATGGGAAAAGTCAAAAGCTCATTTGTCGACCTTTTCTTGATGATCGTCATATGCCGTGTGACCAGGCCATAAGCCTCAAACATTTTCACTGTCTTCAAAATTGCGTTAAAGTGCCTGACCCTGGAATTGCATCCGTAGCCAGCTCCACAGACTGATGTATATGTACACTGAAACAGCCATACTTATTACAAATACAAACAGAGTTACGGAAGGTTCTGAACAAACCACTACAGTCACTTGACAATATTGCAATTTCTGTTATATTCATTTTTGCTAGTAGAGCAGGTAAAGGTGCATTGTAAAAGCTAAAAACAAAAGTGCAACATTGTAAAATAAAATTTTGAAAACAAAAAACCAAGAACAGGGCACTGAGACCATTTACATGTCCAAGCTGTGTAAATGAATCCTTTGTGATTTAGTGATGATACATTATACGAGTTCTGCGTGGCCTTGACGTTTTAAATCTCCTTATCCTTAACTACCACACAACCTTTTCATCATGTTTAATCCATACTGGATCCAAATTACTTCAAGAAAATAGCTATGACCTTGAGTCTGAGCATTCAAGGTCAAACAAGATCAACTGATATATGACTTCATAATGGTGTTAATATAATACATAATATAGGGGTCTCTTTACAGAAGTTGTTGAAGAAGCCATTCTAAATATTCCCTAAACATAAAAACATGACTGACTTGAAATCAATTTTTCTCAAAGTCGTGTCAATTTGTCCCTGACTGATCCTCAATAACTCCACCAATTTTGGTCCAAATTGCTTCACATCTCTTCATATTATTTTGTTCAAACAAGCCAATACCTCCTCATGCACTATCACAACGTGTGGGTATGAAAACACCATTAACACCAAATACAATGTACACATCAAACCAGCAAAGGCACAAATAAATCCTAACTAAGGACATACATATAAAGTACCTGGATCATAAACAGCCTGATTTTAATCCTCTCACACAGAAAATACACAAACAACACATAGCATGACACTTCCTATTTTTTTCCTATTGGCAGTGAAAATCCATCGTCAGCAGACAAACATAAACACACACCCTTTACCCCCTACGCAGACAAACATGTCTGGGAGGCTAGTTATTATAGACGTTAACATGCTGAACCATTCAGACAGCTATTTAAATGTGTGTGCGCTGTTTACAGTGCTCAATGCTTCCTGCTGTTGGTGGAAGTGATTTGGAAAGAATGCAGTGGAAAGGGAGGGGCGTCACGGCAGTTAAACCAGCAGGGTCGGCCCTCAATGAAAGCGCGATGCTAACGAGGGCGGATGCTAACTGAAAAGTCTCACAGCGTGGTGTTACAAACACAAACTGTCACATCATTACCAATTATAGCACATATACACATAGAGTGAAAAAACCCAGTCACGGTCAGATTTATTTTATTTAATAGGAGGAAGCCTCTGTTTTTCTACAACTGACCAGATATACAATCTCACACTTTTCTGATTACAACCAAAGCCATTTGTTTTCATGTAGTTTCACCTATAAGTTCTAATTGATCAAGTAATTTAAGCTTTTTCTAGTATGACTAAAAGGTAATATCAATATGTAAACACAAAAACAACATTATGCATTTTACCATCTTTAAGACCTCCGAGTCATTCATTCATTCATTTTATGAGCCCACTTATTCCGATTATGGTCACGGGGAGCCTATCCCAGTGGTCACTGGACAAGAGGTGCAGTACACCCTGGACAAGCTACCGCAGGGTCCACACATATAGACAGACAAAGTCATTCGCACTCATTCACACCTACAGTTAGTTTCGGCACCAATCCACCTAACCTGCAAGTTTGTGGAAGTCAAACAAATACTGTATCTTTTCCTTTCATGATTTAAAAACGTTATTGTGGCAAGACGAAACCTGCTTCACCAGAGGCACTAAAGCACTCTACAAAACTGAGGCAATGAATTCAATGATGCACAGCAAGATGTGGTTGAGGCCAAAAATTTTAATTAATGAGTTGGGAGGCATGCCCCCCAAAAGAAAATTTTGTACATTTTCAAGTTAAATTCATCAATCTGCTGTACCCACAAAAAACATGATTAATGTGGTGGAGTTTAAAGCATCCAGTCAAAACACCATCGATAAGAGCACACAACCAGATCTGTAAGTGTTTAAACAGCAACTACTTAGGAATTTTGCATCTTTAAACCACAAAAAGTTGTGTTAAAATTAAACAATCAAGGGATTGTTGCATTTTAACTCCATTTTTGGTGGCTTAAAGATGTATGTTTGTAGTGTCAACATTTAGCTTTAACAAAAACAGGGCTGTCTATTGATGAGCCAACATCATTATTTTTCATCAATGCCATCGTTTTTTAACTGTGAATTTACCTTTTTGATTCCCTATACATTTCAACTTAAATAAATATTATTCAGCGGAGGCCGCCGAGATCAGCCCAAGTACGAGAGGCCACGGCAGACAATCGCAGCAACTGGCGGCACATCATCAAGAAAGGGGTATAGAGAGTGGAGGAGGAGAGAGACCAACAGTGAGAAAACAGGAAGGAATGACAGAGGATGAGAGCAGCTTCTGCCTCTCAGTTACTGAGTGGCTTCGTGTGCAGGCACGGAGACAGAGACTGCCACTCCAAAATCAGACTGTTCAGCCACAGCCCACGCTGTTCAACAACAAAACGGCATCTCCGGCGCAGTCCATTGTCTTCCGAGACAGAAGGAAATGACGACTCAATGCCACAACATTACTGTGTGCCTGGGTCATAACATGAATCACTTTTGAGTCCACGTGGTCAGCTCAGCTCCAGTTTAAGAATAAATAAATACATAAATCATGGCACCATAGTCAGACTCCTTTGCTTAACAAGGTTGGTAAAGCTGAAGGCGTAAAAAGAATGGGATTAAAAACGGTCATGGGCTGCCTTTGTCTGCTTCTCTCCCCTCCCTTCTCTCTCCTCTTGTGTGTTGTTTGTCTGTTTTTCCTCCAGGTGGCACACTGCAGAGCCAAGGAGCATCTGCATCTCATCATCTCCTCACACCTGAGGTTCATGAGCTCCTGATCAGGAGTGGGTTACTTAAACCCCAGCTTTGAGCTCAGTCTTGGCCACTACTTTGAGACTAGTGTTACTTCGACTCTGATGCTTCCATGTGCTCTGTCTTCTGAGAGATTCCCTGAGATGCCTCTTTGCGATGTCTGTGCTTCCTGCAGCTCCTCTCAAAGGTAACCTGGCACCTCTGTTTTCCATAATAGGGCTGTTTGACCTTTGGTGTTTCCAAATGCCTTCTTGTGCGGCTTCCACGCTGCAACGTCTCCTGGCTTCCACGACACTACCTGCACTATATCACTTTGAACTCGCTGTGCCGCTGCTCCTCAGCACTCAGCCTCAGAGCGTGCTGCTCTGCTCAGCCAAGTTCCTGCTGCCTCTGAGTTTGAGATTCTGCCTCTCATTCTGCTCCTGTCAGTGACTGTGCATTACCAAGAACTGTATGAAGTTCAACTATATGAACTGCTGAACTACTAAGAACTTCCAAGTCATTCCTGAAGCCAAGTCAAGCTTAATTGAACTGCGTCATACGACACGTTGCTGCTGACCTCTGTGAACAATTCCTGAACTGTGAATAATTCCTGAACTGTGAACGTTCCTGCTTAAGCCTTCCTGTGAACATTCTGTTGTTAAAGGCTTCCAGTGTTACGAGTGAAATCACTCACCTTTGTTCTCCTCGTTTCTCAGAATGTTCTTCCCTCCTTGGCTCTGAGCGTCCCACCTGGCTCAGGTTCCTGTACCACACTCCTGGGTTTCATTCCCACTCACAAACTCTCAAACCTGGCTCTGTGTGCACTGCAGCTCCCGGCTTTCTGCCGCTACAAACGGGCGGTGTCTCGCCTCTGCAGGCATCAGCTCCAGTTTTAGCACTATTAAAGCCTTTGTTAATCCATTATTGTAAATAAATCTCCTTTTGTTCACTCTTGTCTCATCCTTGTTCCCAGCATTTGAGTCCATTGCCTGAACTGATCCTGTCCCGTCAGGACCTCTACCCACAACAAAAAACGGTCACACCCTAACAGGGAACATACAGGTGTAACTCTGGATGATGGACTGAGAGAAACCACCACAGGTCTGTTCAAGTTTATTATTCAGTGGTTTCATTAGCTAACATCAACTGTTGATGATATCAGGCTACTTTACTAAATATTAACAGTAAGTATTTCAGGTTTTTGGTCATCCCACAGTACATCCACAAGAACATTTTTCTGTGAAGGCTCTCAGTTGTCTAGGTGGTTTCCATAGTAGAGAAGCTTGAATATTCGACTGGACTGGGTTGACTGATGCGAGGACATTTTGCTTCAAATCACAGACGCTTCCTCAGCTAAAATTCTTGCTCTGGTCGTCTGACTTCTGTCTTGACTCTTGTAGAGACTGTGTTATGGACTGTATTTAAACACATTTGTGTGAGAAGACCGAGGAGCTGCTGCAGCAGCTGCAGCCAGCAGCGTTTTTTTTCTGTGCTCTTAGTTTTTACTGCATTGTGTACACGGCGTCGTCATGACGACACACGACAACTCGAAGCGGGCCTGTGTGAAACTTAATAAGGAATAGTCTTTGTGAAATAATGCACAGGTATCATGTAGAATCTTGTCAACAAACTGAAAGCCAAAGTAGGCGTTGTATCGCGTTATCTGATTGGTCGTTATCAAAAAAAAGGCGTCACTCGATTGGCTAGTGCTACGCTGCATGCGAGGTGTACTCAGCTCCACCAGCGGTCAATTTGGCATGTGGTACAGCTCAGAAAGTGGCGAATGGGCCAATCAGAAATTGGCAAAATCACATACCATACAATGAAGTATGTTCACGCACTCAAAATTTATTTAAAAATACAAAAAGACATTCTTCTATTTTAGACATTCTTCCATTCTTGGTTTTTAAGCAAACTGGTGACTAACTACAGTATGCTGCATTCTGCTGAACGTTGATGGGTCCACTTGGAGTCACTGAGTGCATATTCGTCGAGTGCAAAAGGCAAACACATTAAATGGACAATACTATTTTGCGCATCTGGCAGACGGTGTCCTTGTTGCATAGTTAACAATTCAGCATGCAGGTGTATGTTTGAGGGCAATGGTGTTTAAACAAAACTGGTAGGACATGAAAAATAAATCAATACACTAATACGAGTCTAAACTGATCATATTAGTATTTACATGACTTTTAGCAGACTGCATGGATAAACAATCTTCAGACAACAACGGTGACTGAAATCAACTGCTACTTCACTACACGCACAATATTATATGAATCAGTTTGTATGACTGTGAGGAAAATGTGGGCTCACGTCTGGGCTCACCTGATCTTCTGTGATGAGCCCAAAGTGTGTCTGTGTCTCGTTGTTGGTGTAATGCAGAGGTAGACTCTGACACAGCTGTCCGAGCAACATGGCCACTTCCTTCATGCTCCGCCAGCAACATACCAGCACCATCTGTGCAGTCACCCTGTAGCCTTCGGAGCCTAGAGCCAACACATAAGCACAATGAATCAAACGTAAAATATCACAAGGAAAAAGTCTGATCACTTGTTGCTTCAAAACCAAATTAAAATATAACTTAGTTGTGTTTAATTCAACACTGTCCCAGATATTAATTCAGCATTAAGAAATGTTCTGAAGCCTAATTAGTGTCAGTGCTGAATTTTCTTTGGTAACACACTCAATACTTTACATACAAAGTTGTGAGAATGTTTTAAGAACCTGAGAATTTTGAGAAAATTTTTGTTTGATGTCTTTTCTATTGATGGGGAAAAAAAGAAAATCAAAACTTAAAGTAGTACAGCCTTTCAAATTTCATAAAGCTGACAAAATTTAAGTTTCTACCAAAATCCAAGCATTTCGTGTTGGTTTATTTTTGTAACATGCTGCAAAAACTTCAGTTCATTTTAATGAACATATTTATCTATGGGAAATTCCATAGTGAATATTTTCTTTTACTCTAGCGGCACTGTGGAGATGAACTGCAGGAGGAAACACGTGTGCGCACGTGTGAGGTATTGAAATGACTTCTGACCCGACTCGCTTGATGCATGTTACCAGGGTGTGCACCCTAACATCCGTAAGATGTTTTGTAAATCTGGGCAGTATCACACTATAAATCGGTTATTTAAATATTAAGGAATAAAATTATAGTTGTGGTTATTGAGTGACTGTGTTTGAATCTACTGTACAGCATACGATACCTACAAAGAAGCCACTTATATTAATTTTTTTAATAAAGTTTCTTTCACAAAATAGGAAAACTCATTTACTTGTTGGCACAGTAATGTATGGACATTTGAAATAACACCTCCCCCACCCCCCATTCATTAATTACTTCCTGATGATATCACTTCTGGGAGGGCTTTAAATGCGATACGGCCTTTGAAATTTCACAAAACTGGTAAAATTGAGTTTCTACTGAAATCCAACCATTATAATGTAGGTGTATTTTTGAAACGTGTAGCACAATTAAAGCTCATTTTAATGAAGAGACATATTTACCTATGTGGAATTTCATCACAAATACAATGCATCCATGCATTCCACAATTTATGTTCCAGCCTTATTCCAAAATGAACTAAATTAATTTTTCCCCATCAAAATTCTGCTCACAACACCCCATAATGACAACATGAAAAATGAATGCTCCAACACATCACTAGTATTGTACCAGCTTGCAGTCTCTGAGGCATGGACTTAATGAGTGGCAAACAGCACTCTTCATCAATCTGGCTCCAACGGCACCAAACAAAAGTTCCAGCATCATCACCTTGCCCAATGCAGATTCGAGATTCATCACTGAATATGACTTTCATCCAGTCATCCACAGTCCACGATTGCTTTTCCTTAGCCCATTGTAACCTTGTTTTTTTCTGTTTAGGTGTTAATGATGGCTTTTGTTTAGCTTTTCTGTATGTAAATCCCATTTCCTTTAGGCGGTTTCTTACAGTTCGGTCACAGACGTTGACTCCAGTTTCCTCCAGTTTCCTCCCATTCGTCCCTCATTTGTTTTGTTGTGCATTTTCGATTTTTGAGACATATTGCTTTAAGTTTTCTGTCTTGACGCTTTGATGTCTTCCTTGGTCTACCAGTATGTTTGCCTTTAACAACCTTCCCATGTTGTTTGTATTTGGTTCAGAGTTTAGACACAGCTGACTGTGAACAACCAACATCTTTTGCAACATTGTGTGATGATTTATCCTCTTTTAAGAGTTTGATAATCCTGTCCTTTGTTTCAATTGACATCTCTCGTGTTGGAGCCATGATTCATGTCAGTCCAGTCCATTTTTTTCCCTCTGCTTGGTCTAAAAAAGTAACCATTACTGACTGCCACAATTATTTTTCCTGATTTCTTATAGTGCTTCTTAAAGCCAGAAAGTTGCCATTTGAAATGACTTTAGTTTTGTGTCATGTCTGTGATCTGCTTTTTTTCTACAAAATTAAACAACTGAATGAACATCCTCCGAGGCCGGTGATTCCATAATTTTTGCCAGGGGTTGTAATATGCAAGGAATGGCTGTGTATGTTGCACGCAGGGGGAAAGCTTGGGCTCCCTCTTCTTCTTCTGTGGTTTTGAAACTTCACTGCCAGCAAAGTTCAGCAGAGTCCAGCAGGATGAATAAAATCTAGCAATGCAGGTATGTACTGATTTTAAAAAAACCTAAAAGGATTTTTCGCCGACTGGCGTAGGGTAGTCTACAATTGCGGACTCCACAACATTTTATTTTTAATGCTGTCTGCAGGAGGATCTGCATGTGCATATGTATGTGGTTTTGAAATTACCGGAAGTTACCTGTGACCTCGCTGATTTGCGTACATGGTGTGTGAACACTACCAGCCGTTAGATTTCTTGTCAGTCACTTTAGAGGTGTCACTTCTGGTTTGAAAAACAGCATTTTTAGATTTAGAAGTGTTTATTTCTCACTACGTTTAGAAAAGATACAACAAACATATGAGACTTATACAGAAATAAACTACTTCAGAGTGTTTTCCACCATGTTTGATTATTTTATTTGAGAGCAGCCAGCAAATGTCACCGTGCATCTCGATTCTGAATAGCTATCGCCGTGTGCTTCCCAGCATATGTCGCGGAAAGTCGAAGGAACCCACATGTGATCTACAATGTCACTATCATAGACCGTATGGGTCGCTACCTTAAGTAATTCAAGGCTGTCTGTTGTTTTGAAATTTTCCCCTTCAGGGGAACTACTTCATTTGTTCTAGACAATGCAAATTTTGATCATATCAGCAATATCATATTATAAATCTGTTATTTAAAGGCTTAGAAATAAAATTATAATGGTGGCAATAAAAATTCTTTTAATGACTTAAATCTTAAAAAACTCAGAGGTTGCACAGCTTTAAATGTCCTGGAATATCCATTTAAAAAAGGTTGTGAGAAACTAAAGGTGATATTACTAACCTCATTTTCATTCAAAAAATAAAACTCAATGTTAAAATACCCTCGGCCATGTGAGCATCGTCTTCTTTATAATTTGCAGTACTTCAACTAGTATCCCAGTGCATACATATATACACATATACACACACACACACATATATATATATATATATATATATATATATATATATATACATACATACACATGCATACATATATATATACATACACACACACATATACACTCAACAAAAATATAAACGCAACACTTTTGGTTTTGCTCCCATTTTGTATGAGATGAACTCAGAGATCTAAAACTTTTTCCACATACACAATATCACCATTTCCCTCAAATATTGTTCACAAACCAGTCTAAATCTGTGATAGTGAGCACTTCTCCTTTGCTGAGATAATCCATCCCACCTCACAGGTGTGCCATATCAAGATGCTGATTAGACACCATGATTAGTGCACAGGTGTGCCTTAGACTGCCCACAATAAAAGACCACTCTGAAAGGTGCAGTTTTGTTTTATTGGGGGGGATACCAGTCAGTATCTGGTGTGACCACCATTTGCCTCATGCAGTGCAACACATCTCCTTCGCATAGAGTTGATCAGGTTGTCAATTGTGGCCTGTGGAATGTTGGTCCACTCATCTTCAATGGCTGTGCGAAGTTGCTGGATATTGGCAGGAACTGGTACACGCTGTCATATACGCCGGTCCAGAGCATCCCAAACATGCTCAATGGGTGACATGTCCGGTGAGTATGCCGGCCATGCAAGAACTGGGACATTTTCAGCTTCCAAGAATTGTGTACAGATCCTTGCAACATGGTTCATAGCATAAAAATAGAAACAGAACAGACTTTTTAACCTAAATAGGTCAAGGTTAGCCATCTTTGAACTTGTCCAAGGTCTGTGACCCAAGAATGTTCCCTGTTAATTTGAAGGCCCAGTTGCAATAGGACTCGACTTAGGCTGAGCACAGACAGACAGACAGACAGGCGGACGCAAAGCCTTCACAATACCCTATGGCCATATTTTGATGGCCTGGGGTCATAAATAAATGAAATAAAAAATTCTGAATAGGTGTATCACCCAGTACAAACATAACACAAAAGCAAGATGATGATGATATTCACTTAATAATAAAAGGTTCCAAAAACTGGATTAAGTACAATCTTCTTAAAAACTGCAGGAAACCATCTCAAGACGGTCACATATTTTATTTGCATTTTATTATTGATTATATTTTATTATTTATTGTTTGCGTTTGTCTTAACTCTTGTTTGTCTTAAAGGTGCGTTTACACATAACCAAGACGCGTTACGAATGTCATTTTTCTGTCATTCGTGACACATTCCTGACATGACTTAACGCATCTGAATAGGTTTCTTAATAGTGCGTGTTGGTGCGTGATATTCTTGATATTCGTGGAGCATGTTTTGCCTGTCAAAAATCTTCCATGAATGTCACACCACCTTCATTTTGTCGTGGAGGTTGCAACTGAGCGTATTGATCCGTCTTGATGAGTAGTGATCCTTAATAGAACGTGACAACGTTCGTAGTGGTTCCTGTGATGGTTCTTGGAGCCCAAACTGTCACGCGTTATTATGAAGTGACACGGAAACTGTCAAGTTTTGACACGACTTGTAACGCGGCATCACATTTCACTGCGCACCACGACGAATCAGTTTTCTGTGACGTGCGCACAATTAAACTCGGCTCCAAGTGTCATTTCACAGTTCCTGCTGAAGCTCCTCAGGACGCTCCTGCAGGTGTTCAACCTGCTGTTGTAACTGATGAGCGGGAGAACAAGTCTGAGCAACCAGAGGAGCGAGAGGAGACTCACGTGCAGCCAGACATCTCTGCACCTCCTCCAGTCGGGCGGAGGAAGAAGCGCGCGCATGATTAAACCCTGCTACACCGCATTCAGTTTGACTGCTGACACCAAGCCAGCTAAAAGTCTAATTTCAGTGCTCTTCAGGGCGCTCCTGCAGGTGTTCCAGCTGCTGCATGTGCCTGATGTTTGGGAAAATGCACGGAACGCGAGTCACATGAAGCCACGCATCTGGCTCTCCATCTCTCCCTCCTCCGCTCTGCGCTACTCCATGGCACAGAGCCCAACTACGCATGCAGTCACAAAGTTCTGAAAAACTGGAGCGATCCAAATTCGGTTGGATGAATATGGGTGTGTGTGGGGAGACAGTTCACCTCGTTCACAACGTGACAGAACGTAACGATGCGGGAACACTATTCTTGACCATGCGTAATGGTTCCTGATAATTCTCCAGCAACACGTGACAATCGTAATGTGTGGTAACAGGTTGCAGCAGTTCCTGGGGACACCTGACGCCTCTCCCCCGAATAATCACATTCATGATCAGCGGCCAGGAATGTATACTTCGTGGCATTTGTGACTTGTCGTCGTTATGTGTAAACGCAGCATAACTCTTGCACATTACTGTGGTGCACAGCACCAGGCTCATGTGCGTAAATAATGTGACTTATGGCAAGTACTTAGGAAAAAAAGAAGGTGAAACAGCGCCACCAAAAGGATCACATTTGTATTTTTACTGGCAAAAACTGATGAACCCCTCCTTTTAACACCTGGTCTTTTTTTTTTTGGTGAAAACTGAAGAAAACAATCTTCAGTAATACAATAACCTCTTAAATTGTTTCATTAATCAAATCTATTTTGTATGAATTAAAGTGGAGATGACACTTCAAAAATTAGGGAAAAACTGATATAAATAGCAAAATATACATACAGTATAGTAAGTTGAAAGTGTTTTTATTCATTATCACTGAAAAATAAAGTTTGTACAGCTTCTCAAAAGTGTGTTTATTGGAAAGCGCGCTTGCAGCGCTCCTTCAGCGGTCACGTCATGCCGTGACATCACAGCGTGTAGAGTCCCGTCTTTGTCTGTTCGATCGACAACAGGAACAGATGGACCTCAGCATGGACAGTGATGAGATCAAGAACTTTTCTGACTCCTCTTCAAGTGTGGATTATTTCTGACTCGGATCCTGAGACTGTCGCAGCAGTGATTAGTCCCTACAGATTGGAGCCGTATTTTTCGGACAAACATTCAAACAGGAGCATTCTGGCAGCGAAAATAATGCCGACGGTGTTTATGGTGGAGCTGAAGCAGAGGCAAGAGACGTGCCAATTCTGATGGATTTTGAAAGGCTGCAGAATATGGAATGGTAAGGTAGGCTTTGATTTTTGTTGCTGCTGTTTATAACACTCTAATTACTGTATAGCATTTTCGATTTGAGCGTCTGTTTACTACCTTTGTTATTGTTCCGGAGCCGTGATAGTGTAGCTATTACTTGTGGACCACCGTCATTACCTTCGGGTTTTTGCCATTTTCGAGTGCCTGGCATTGCATTCATCCGTGTTTAGTTATGTTATTTTCATGAAAGAATAGGAAATAAACGGCGAAAGTTTTGAAAAAGATCGCCGAAAACAACAGTGAACGTGCCGGCGCCGTGTTTACTACGTAAGTTCCTTGACCATTTCAAGATTATTGTGAACATATTATTTGGGGTTGACATTTTATGTGTTCCTGTGAGCAGTGAGAACATGGAGACAGTAGAGGAAAGTGTCTGCTGTCGGGAGCAAATGCATGTGTGCGAGCGGCAGCCGGACATTTCGTGCCTCACACAACACCGCGGCTTTCGATCAATCTGCCTGGACTTGAAAAGGCTTTTCAAGATTATTGTGAACATATTATTTGGGGTTGACATTTTATGTGTTCCTGTGAGCAGTGAGAACATGGAGACAGTAGAGGAAAGTGTCTGCTGTCAGGAGCAAATGCATGTGTGCGAGCGGAGCGAGCGGCAGCCGGACATTTCGTACATCACACAACACCGCGGCTTTCGATCAATCTGCCTGGACTTGAAAAGGCTAAAACCTTTTGCCCTTGTGTTTGTGCAATATGCTGCGACACACTGGTCAGGCATATCGACAAACAAGTCCCTGAGAGCTGTGTTTAATCAAAGTTTCTGCCACTAAACAAAGTGTAAACAACGGCCGCCAGGCGCGCAAGCCGATACGGTCTACATGTAGTGACGTATTTTAGGCTTGGTGCTCAGCGTGAAGCTGGTCAGGGGGCGTGCACTTTTTTCAGTGGTGGGACGTTCAAATGTTATATATAACGGGAGAACCGTGTACGCTTTCCTAAAACGTTTAGGTTGACCGAATTATATAACCTTTGTTACATGTAATAATACTATGTTGTCTTTAAGTGTCATATCCACTTTAAGTGATATATCCACCTTAATACAAACTGTTTCAATCAATCACACAGTGCCAGTGCAAGGTGATACAAATATTATTAACTGGTACGTAAAATAGGGCTTCAAACCAGATTCCCCCCCCCCCCAGCTGATTTATGCTGCACACAATTAGTATTTTAATGTTTCCAGTTTTGTGTTCCACCTAAATTAGTGAGAACCAAATAAAACGCCTTTTAATAATATTCCATATACAGCTGTGTGACATAAAAACATGTATCTTTCAAATGTAATAATCTACAAATAATGAATGTTTATGAGTGCAACAGTAGGAATATTTGCATGTGAGTGAATAATAGAACATTCTTTTCAAGGAGTTAAATGTACATTTCATCTTTCAATGAATGAACATATTCGTTCCATTGTACAGAATGGAAAACAGATATGATTTGTTTCATGACACCTAAACAAATCCACATCATTTGAAACTACTTAAAATTAGAGAGGTTTCTTGTAGAACCAAGAAGCCAACAGCAGGGGGCGGAGCAGGCTCTGTGTCCAACCAGCAGTCCACTCAGAAAGCAGACTAAGCCAGAGCCGCTGAGGAACTCAGCAGTGTGTGTGGAAACATGTCTGCTTTCCTTGGCTGTACAAGCGAAAAAGAGATAGTACGGCTGCAAAAGATGTCCCTCCAGACACTGTGGCTATTGGATTTAGTGTGTTTGTATGATGAAAGCATTTTTAAGAAAAACTAATCCAGGCATGCAAGAGAGCAAAATGCAAAACTGCACAGTAAATATTACAAAAATTCATGGTAGAAATCACTCAAACAAAACAGACAAATAATAACTCATGGTACACGATCAACCAATCAAATGAGAAGTATCTATTTAAGTGTCATATAATATGCAAATAATGAATGTTTATGAATGAAATGGTAAGAATATTTACATGAGTTGAAATATGACCACGAAATAGATTGGCACCATTTTATTTATTTTATCGATATTTTACGTAAAATTAGGCAGATGTTTCATCTCAGAGCAGGAAATGAATGGTAGTGGGACCAAGCAGATCACTCCAGCCACTAGACAGGTCGCGAAACACCACTGCGTTTAGCGAGATCCACCGTGGATCTTAATGGGCTGTGTGGACCACACGCTTGCTTTCTACAATCCGGTGGGAAAAAAAAAAATCTGCCATCAGAACTTGTCCAATTTTTCATCTGAAGTGCTTCAATAATGGCTAATGGATTTATCTTTCTCATATGGAAGCATTCATACAAAAAGCTAACATTCCAACGGAGTGAAAAGTCTGGAACGAAAATGCACAGTACATGACGTCACTCACACAATGGGACAAATAATGAAGTCATGTAACATACAATCCACCAATCAAACGACAATGATCTATTTAGGCATCATAAAAATGCTGATTGATACAAGCTACATTTTACTCTTTAGTCTATTGCCAATGTTGCAGTTAACAAGTTAGACTGTCCTGGGTATACGGTTTAGCCTAAGTGGGGCTAGCTAACTATTTCCAACATATTTTCTCTTTACATGTTAGCCTGTCTATTAAACAGTGATGATGCTTGTGTCTCAGACCAACATTTAACAGGCACATTGTATAAAATTCACCTCCTCTGGATGGAAACAGGGAGTCCACACCACATTTTACTTTAATCACCTGTCGCAGGTAAATTTCTCTCCACCATTCAAAGATGGGCAGGAAGTTCAGCGCAAGATAGAAGGTGAACTCAGCACCAAGTCATCGCAAGTAAAAAATATTTTTGTTTGTAATAAAAGAACGAGAAAACAACTTTATGTTTTGTGTATGATGTGTAGAATGTTTTTGTGTGACGTTTTAGACCCCTATCACACACAGTACAAACGCGCACGAACCAGGCCGACTGGCACGAAATGGTAAAAATGGAATAATCGAGACGCAGTTGGGCAGGACAGACAGTCGGACAGCCATGTACGACTGCCGGACAACCACATAGAATGTGGGCGGATCCAGTCAAGACTGAGTCGTGCACACCCACATGACCACAGCCCAAATGTTGTTGGACAACAGTACGGAGACACAGACTGCTGTCAGACTGCACCAGAATCATAAATGAAGCGCCCAGACCGTAAGACGGATGCCCTCAAGTGCTGTCACTCACTCACTCACTGATTCGCTCATCCATGCACTGATCACTTTGAGCAGGACATTTCTCCAGCAGGATGGATATATGTGTCCCACACGACTGTGCTCATGGACACATCACGGCGATGATGATGTGATGAGCGCGGGCTGTGTGCTACGCTGTCCGGTCAGATCACCTGTGTGCACTGCGGGAAGCCGCCTGACATGGGGTATTTTTTATGCCGTGGTGGATGAGGCATTTGTGAAACACGGCACAGCTGGGGTGTGAGGGATTTCACCACAGGCTGCACCACCTGGCCGGTGTCCGCCCTGCACTGCGACAGGTGCACATGGGGCCATACTGCAGGCAAGTTTACATGTTATTTATGATTTCATGGACTGGAGAAACAGTTGCACCATCATTCCTCCGACAGAATTCGATGGTAAATATGTCATAATATGTGTATTATGGGGTGACAACCCGTTCAGCTGCGTTGCGTGTGATGCACACAATGATGCATTGACTCGCAGTGACAGACGGTTCTAACAGTTTGACTGCGCAATGTTCACGTCCACTTCACATGATGGATGCGTGTCAAATACATGTTGCATATTGACGTTTCATTCGCGCTCCTTGAACTGGATCCAGTAGAGGTGCACGTACATCACATAAACAGGACATGCCGGCAGGATTTGACCTGCTCCATCCATTTCGGGGTTCCCTGACCACGATCAGATTGTTCTGAGTGCTGTTATGATGCCGTATGAATATACAGATTGCAGTGACATTGCGCTCAGACTGCCATTCGATGGGTGTCCCACCTGGACTGCACCATGAGTGTTTGAACATGTGCAAAACATTTGAATCAGCTGCACAAATGGGCCTGGCCATGTCAACTGCTCTGAGACAGCTTTTCCATGTTTTCAGACTGCACCTCAACACTTTTCGAACGTGGGTCAATTAGTCATTCGGACGCCATTCGACCTCATACGTGCTATGTGTGACAGGGGTCTTACCGTAGAGAGACTGATCTGTTGTCTACCTGTATCTAGCACTGGCGCATGTGTGCCTTGGCTTTCTGTGTGATCATCCTCATGGTGCATGTCCAACTCTCTGGCAGCAGTGAAGAAGTCATTGTTGTCTCTGGGCTGGATCTCTTGGAGGATCCGCTGAAGGCCTGCTGAGGTGCCTGTCCAAACAATACGTTATGCTGTCAGAGTGGAGGTGGCCATGGACACACTGTGTTAGACAAGTCTGTGTGTGTGTGTGTGTGTGTGTAAATATATATATATATATATATATAGGGTGTCCCAAAAAAATACACAACATTTAAAACACTCGGTTTGACCCTTAAATGCTACAAACGTAATCACTTACATTTTTTTTTAACTTGCAGAGACCCTGAAGTTTATGTTAATGCCAAGCAAGACTCAGGAAAATGCCAAGATTAACCATACTACAGCGAACAAAAATTATTGAGTTTTGGCACCAGACCAAGACTGTCAAACAGGTGCAGCGACTTTATGCTAGACTGACAAAATGCAGGCCAATATTGACACTGGTATGAAAAACATCAACCTTTCAGCTTTCTATCCAGCCATAAATTTATTTCCTAGACATATGCTTTGAACATTTTCTTTGCTGATAAAATGCTGCATATTTACCCGATGTTATTTATATATATATATATATATATATATATATATATATATATATATATATATACATATACATATATATACACACACACACACACACACACACACACATACATACGAGGTCTATTTGAAAAGTATCCGACCTTATTATTTTTTTCAAAAACCATATGGATTTGAATCACGTGTGATTGCGTCAGACATGCTTGAACCCTCGTGCGCATGCGTGAGTTTTTCCACGCCTGTTGGTTGCGTCATTCGCCTGTGAGCAGGCTTTGAGTGAGGAGTTGTCCACCCCCTCGGCAGATTTTCATTGTCAGGAAATGGCGGAATGATTTGGGCTTTTTTTCCCATCAAAATTTTTTCAGAAACTGTTAGACTGGCACCTGGAAACCATTCGAAAAATTTATCTGGCTTTCGGTGAAAATTTTACGGGCTTCACAGAGAATAAGGACTGTTACTACAGCTTTAAGGGCGGCTTTAAGGACGCTCGGCGCGCCGCGCTCCGTGCCACCATCGAGAGCCACAAACCACCGGATCATTTCTAAACGGATGGCTCTGTGGAGCCGGACCGTCGTGTGCATATTCTCTGGTTATCACAAGAGCTGGACATCAACCATTTTCCGGCAGATTTCACTTTTAACAAGAGATTTTGTCATGGAAAGCCGAGCGGAGGCTTTGCGCGTCACGACCGATTTACTGATGGAGCGAGACAAAGGAACACCTCCGTTTTGGTCTCACAGAACGGCTTTGAGATGGCGTTCAGACAGCTGTCGGTGGTTTTTCCATCGAGTGATTATCCGAGAAATTGTGGATGTGCCTGGACATGCCAGAACATATCCCGTGAGGCTTCATCACGGCGTTGCTGTGCGCCATGCGGCACCGCCGCGGCGCGCGAAGCCTCCGCTCCTCTTTCCATGACAAAAACTCCTGTAACAGTGGAATGTGCCGTTCATTTCCAAACTGGACGCTGTGTTTTATCCGGGACGGCATCTGACTAGCACAGGAATTGTGAAAAGACATGGACATCAGCACTTTTTCGGCACATTGAGACAGACGCACGGAGGAATTCCGCGCGTCGCGGCGGTGCTGCACGGCGCAAAGCAATGCCGTGATGAAGCCTCACGGGATATGTTCTGGCATGTCCAGGCACATCCACAATTTC
Organism: Thalassophryne amazonica; assembly: GCF_902500255.1. NCBI lineage: Eukaryota > Metazoa > Chordata > Actinopteri > Batrachoidiformes > Batrachoididae > Thalassophryne > Thalassophryne amazonica. The sequence goes on from NC_047115.1 coordinate 70,552,418, forward strand.
TTGGATAATCACTCGATGGAAAAACCACCGACAGCTGTCTGAACGCCATCTCAAAGCCGTCCTGTGAGACCAAAATGGAGATGTTCCTTTGTCTCGCTCCATCAGCAAATCGGTCGTGACGCGCGAAGCCTCCGCTCAGCTTTCCATGACAAAATCTCTTGTTAAAAGTGAAATCTGCTGGAAAATGGCTGATGTCCAGCTCTTGTGATAACCAGAGAAAGCGCACACGACGGTCCGGCTCCACAGAGCCATCCGTTTAGAAATGATCCGGTGGTTTGTGGCTCTCGATGGCAGCTCGGAGCGCGGCGCGCCAAGCGTCCTTAAAGCTGTCCTTAAAGCTGTCCTTAAAGCTGTAGTAACAGTCCTTATTCTCTGTGAAGCCCGTAAAATTTTCACCGAAAGCCAGATAAATTTTTCGAATGGTTTCCAGCTGCCAGTCTCTAACAGTTTCTGAAAAAATTCTGATGGAAAAAAAGCCCAAATCATTCCGCCATTTCCCGACAATGAAAATCCGCCGAGGGGGTGGATCACTCCTCACTCAAAGCCTGCTCACAGGCAAATGACGCAACCGACAGGCGTGGAAAAACTCACGCATGTGCACGAGGGTTCAAGCTTGTCTGACGCAATCACACGTGATTCAAATCCATACGGTTTTTGGAAAAATAATGTCGGATACTTTTCTAATAGACCTCGTGTGTATACACACACACACACACATATATATATATATATATACACACACACACACACACACACTGAACAAAAATATAAGCAAAACACTTTTGTTTTTGCTCCCATTTTCCATGAGCTGAACTTAAAGATGTAAAACAATTTTTATATACACAAAGAACCTATTTATCAAATATTGGGCCTCATTTACGAATTGTTCTTAAGAACAAATTTGTCCCTATGTCCTGCTTACAAAGTTTGTGGCATTTGTTAATGTTTTCCAATCCAGAATTTGTTCTTAGGTAAGAACAAATCCTACAAACACTCAGGAGTACTCTTACACACATTTGCCATCCCTACAGGACCTGTACACCTCCAGTGCCCTGAGCCAAGCAAGGAAGATTGTGGCTGAGCCCTCTCACTCAGGATGCAAACTTTTTGTCACCCTCCCCTCAGGCAGATGGCTGAGGTCCAACAGGACTAAAACCTCAAGACACCAAAACATCTGCTTTCCATCCACATCTAGACTAATAAATAATGCCAGAGACCCCCATTTACCCTGCCCCCCCCCCCCCCCACACACACACACACACACACTTCCACAAAGTACAGACTGGTCATCCCTGCACTGAAAGGTACTGTACACCTGCACTCCAGTCATATGCTTTTGCACAGTCCCATCCCATTACATTATATTTATTTAACAGTGAACATAATCTTGCCTGTTTCACTCTCTTACTTCTTACAGAAGCATTTTTTTCCTTTCTTTTTATTATTGTTGTTTATCCACCAATAACACCAGATCAAATTTCCTGTATGTGAGAACTTACATGATAATAAATGTGATTCTGATTCTTACTTCAGTACTGACATGTCACACTGGTTGCATTGTCTGCTTATGCAAAGTTGATTAAAATACGATATTGCAGTGATAAAGGCATTTCAGAGAACTTCTTTAGTTCTGCATACTGATTGGTGCAGCATCTGGTGGACGGTCTCAGACTATGTTGGAGGTGAACATGCTGGATGTGGAGGTCCTGGGCTGGTGTGGTTACACATGGTCTGCGGCTGTGAGGTTGGTTACAGGTACTGCCAAATTCTCTGAAACGCCTTTGGAGACGGCTTATGGTGGAGAAATGAACAATCAATTCACAGGCAACAGCTCTGGTGGACATTCCTGCAGTCAGCATGCCAACTACAAGCTCCCTCGAAACTTGTAACATCTGTGGCATTGTGCTGTGTGATAAAACTGCACATATCAGAGTGGCCTTTTATTGTGGCCAGCCTAAAGGCCCATTTACACGAGCATTACTTTGCTTCACGCAACAGCACGACCTGTGTCGTGAAGATCCCACCAGCTGTGTTCACAGCTGGATGTAGTTCTTTGTTCTACCGGCTGCCATGCGCTCTGCGCTGGACATTGCGTATATAAAATAATTATTTTGTGGCAGATTAATCATTTTTTTCTGCAAATTGTTCTGTTGAAAACGGCACTAATCACTTCCTGAATCACAGACGAGGCTGCAGCTGGAGCCGTTCGCGCACATGCGGGTGCACCTAACATGCTGCAGAAAGCATTTTGAGCTGTCTAAAAAGGTAATTATTCATCTTGTTCACATCGTCATGGCTTGATAAAACAGTTGCGTGTTCTTTGCTTCTTGTCTGCAGCTGTTAAAGTATTTATTTTTATGTTTATAACAGATTTAACTTCTTGTTATAATCCTTCAGACGAGCTGCACTCTGATGCGATCCGCTGACATCACCACTCGCTCTGTTCACTGCTTGTTTACTCCACTTGACGAGCTGCACGTCGTGTTGGAGATTAGATCGCGCCACATAGCACCACATTTCTGTGTGAAAGATTTTTTGAACATTTCAAAATTCTCTGTGCACAACAGCACGCACCGGCACCTCTCTGGCTTCCTGTCTGCACCCGTTAAAGAAAGTTTACTTTCCAGCACAGCACAGGTCGTGATGTGTCGTGAAGCAAATTCATGCTCATGTAAATGCCCCTTAAGGCACACCTGTGCAATAGTCATCCTGTCTAATCAGCATCTTGATATGCCACACCTGTAAGGTGGAATGGATTATCTAGGCAAAGGAGAAGTGCTCACTAACACAGATTTAGACATATTTGTGAACAATATTTGACAGAAATAGGTCTTTTAGTGTATACAGAAAATGTTTTAGATCTTTGAGTTCAGCTCATGAAAAATGGGAGCAAAAACAAGTGTTGCATTTATGTTTTTGTTCAGTGTAACTTAGATACAACCACTGGAAAAGTTAATATGCGACAAAATCCACAAAGTACAGGACATTCAAATTTAAAGTAGCCATATTAATCAACAAATCTGATGAATAAAATCTACTACTGTTGGCAATAGAAAAAAAAATGTTTGAATTTCATGGTAGTCAAAGATCGAGAGGGATCCTTGGCTCAGATTTTCAGGCTTTTCTTTTCATTAACCACACAATGTACGTGAGTAGAATGTAGATGAAAGTGCACAGAAAAGACCCAACATATTGTTCACGTCATACAAGATGAGACAGCGGACTACCTGAGTCCGTATCCATGGGGATGAGTCCTTCAGGGGAGGAGCTCTGTACGATGGGGGAAACCACATCAGACATCCTGTAGCACACAGCTATCAGCCCTGACACCAGAGCTCTCCACTGCTCAGTCTGGCTCCAAATCCTAAACACACAAACTAGCATTCACGAATCCCAAAACAAAGAACTGTAGAAAATGTGTTTGTGAAATACGTGCTCACTCCGTGTTGAGATGTTGAAGCACAGCAGTGATGCAGTGAGCTCTGCCGTAGAGAGGGCAGGAAGCAGCTGCCCTCAAGAGAGATGACTCAGCCCTCGACACCTCTGACTGCAGACACAACAGCAAGAACTGAACCACTGAGGACAGAAAACGGTACAGAAGTTTATTATATAACAGACAACTCAGTGAATACACACACACACAAAAACTATGTTGAACTTTGACCCCAATGAACAGAGTGCTCACTGTATCTCAGTGCCTGCTGATGCTAGAAAGCTGAACTCAGAGATCCCAATTTTCAATGTAATACTGCATACATCTAATAAGTTATGTGCAAGTTTTGTATAGTTAAGAACACGTTGAAGCACGCTGATATACATTGTAATACAGCAAGTAAGTCGAAATTTTTGTGCATGCACAATATTTTCGATGCATGCCAGCGTATGGCTGATACGTCCCACATAGGTGGGCCATAAGTTGTAGGTAAGTTATGCGATTGTTGACACCAATTTCTTGTAAGTTACTCAAAATATAGTCAAAATATGTCCATTGAAGCTGTTCATTAATTGGCTCTAAGCTGCACTCCTCATGCAAACAGTTCAGACTGTTCCAAATATTAAAAAACATACACACACAGAGTAAATATAAAGTCTTAATCTTACCGGTTCATTTCAGTCGGATTCATCATCACAGCCTGACAAAAACGTATCCACATAAAGCGTCCTGATTTTGGAAAACGACACCTGAAAATACTTTAGTTTCTTATTGTGGCTGAAGAAACATAGCGTTTTTAAAGAAGTCTTTCTGTGTTTTCTCTGGTCCCAGTGCTTTTCTCAGCCTGAACTTTGTGCCACTGCAAGAAAATTAACTTATTTTAAGTTGAAAGAGTCACAGCGCCTCATTCGTTCACATTAGCGTTTATCACAGACATCAGTCAACCCTTCAGCATTCTGCACACAATGAAAATAAATCTCATGATCCATCAAGACAAAATAAAAATAAAAAAATAAATAAAAAATTAATTACTCTGGCCTCTGTGTGGAGCGGAGAGGCTGCGCAGCAACTTACGTGTGCTCAATGACATGCTCGTCAATGTTTACCTGTTCCGCCAGCCAAACAAAGGGTTCTGCCAGCAGTGAAAACACAAACCAAGCCAGACTTAACCGTTTCGACCCACACCATACTGTGCAGTACAGATCCGGACCGCTAGGTGGAAACGGGGCTGTCAGCATACGCTAGGTAAACTGTCAAGGTTTGACAGCTGCATTAAGTTCTTCGACGTACCCAGCGTATTCGGCACATTTTTAATACATCAGCATACGTTGGCTAAATTATCAGGGTGTGACAGAGCCCAAAACCCCTTGAATTAAAGCTGAAAGTCTACACTACAAGCACAGCTTTTGTAACAATGAAAACAGCAATTAGTTAGATTGCCCATTACTGAAACAAATAACGCCATTTGTAACAGCATTTAAACATGGTTATTCCCATCAGTGGTTATCTCCCACCAAGAAGATAAATGGTCTGTGAATGCAGGTGATTTGCGTTTTCACTTTCTTTAGGGATTCAGAGGTACATATCAGGTACATATCGGAATCTCACCAGCCAAAGTGTTGAGCTCCAAGGTGTGAGCCTCAGCAGCATTAGGTGGTGATGGGGAGGGCGGCTGGAACATGAGGCCCTGCTCCTCAGCACAATGCAGCAATGCCTGGCTCAGGTGTGGCTGGTGTATCAGCAGGTTGAGAAGATGAGCTGCCGTCACGCTGTTAAAGGGTTTGGTGCTCGTACTGAGGTCCAGTGCTGCCTGAAGGACACAACGCATTCTCTCTGGTTCCTAACAACACAAGACCAAATTTGCATGTAACTAAAGTATGATTCAGCATCAACCAAATCTGAAACAACCTACATATAACTACTTAACAGTCATATAGTTGAAATTTAAAAACATACATAGAGTAGCCAACAACTATTTTCTATTAGTGCAGCAGATAACACAATATTTACAGAGGAATCCTGCAAACGGTGAAGCAAGCACCAAATGTGGCACAAATATTCCTTAGACCAGAGGTCTCAAACTGATTCCAGAAAGGGCCAAGAGGGTGCAGGTTTTCTTTGCAACCATCCACTCCACCAGGTGATTTCACTGATTAACTTATTCCAGAAGTCATAACATATTATTTTTGAAATGGAATGCTGGTATTATTATTAATATTAGCAAAAAATGTCTTCCAAAGGTGACCTTTTCAGGAGTTTGGAGGAGGGGCCTTGTTGGCAAGTATGTTGTGATTGTTATTGCATATCATGTATTTTACCAAATCAATCAATCAAAGGGAGAGAGCGCGCAAGAGTGAGGGGAGCAGGCAGGCAGACAGACACGGAAGATTTTCAATAATTCAATAACTTTTAATGAAACAATAAGGCTTTCTTCAACAATATGTTGGAACGTTTGTATACTGCAGCCATGTTGTACTTCATGGGAAGTGATCATCGAAAAACAAGACTGAGGAAGTGCCTTGACACTTGCACAATTAGATCTGCGTACTTTGTGCATAAAAGCTGGTTGGATTTGCATGTGGATCAGCGCAACAACTGTCAGCTCAACGTAAATCCTTGTGTGATTGTAATAATTCACCAACATCTGAGTTCTAAAAGTCATGCTGAAACAAAGTGGCATTCTGCAGGCTGTGCAGAAGCATCTCTGTGTTACGCATCGCCCGTCAGTACAAGATGGATCAAACCATCTTCCTCGGTGCTGTGCTCACTGGTCGCAAAAAGTCCTGGCACTGTTGAGAAGGCTTCCAAGAAAATAAATGTGATACTTTTCATGCGCTCACAGCGATAAAACGCCAGAATTGAACCTGGTGCGCATCCACGGGAAGCCAACTTTTAAGACCTCCGTGGGGCGCCTGCCCGCATCGTGTGTTAGCGATTGACGTGCAACAGTCTCCGGCAATGGGGTTGCCTGCAGCCTTCCGTGGGCTTCCCCCGCAACCCCACCACCACCACCCTGCCCTCCTTATTTTATTACATTCTTGGTGGATGTGATGACAGCGTGTGTGTGTATGTGTGTGTGTGTGAGAGAGAAAAAGCAATTCATAGTTAAACATCACAACAAATCAGGTCCATTATACATTGGGAGGGAATACAGATAAATAAATAAATGCCGATGATGTTATTACGTCTTTAGGGCGGTTACACAGCACACAACGATAGCTGAATGAAGGAAAAAAGTCAAAGTCACAAATCTTCGAGAAAAGGTGGACGAATGAGCCAGCACTTCTCAAATCACTGAAAAACCCTGTGAACCAAGAGCGCATAAAGGAACATAACAAAACTGAAACTAACAAAAGAAAAACAAAGTGAATGCTGACCTTGACGCTTTAAACAAAATCAAAACAAACCATGCGAACACATGCCACAGATGGCTGGAACGTGCGTAAATAGTTAAAGTAGTTGATAAAACGTTCTTGCAGCTATTGTTTCTGTATGACACCGTTGCTTTTTGTTCCACACATGGACGAGTCACGTTCAGCTCATCAGATCTTTAGTTACTGATCCGTTCAGATATCGTCAGTGTTGATGCAAGACGTCGGACTTGGGAGGTTGGATGAAGTTGGACGACAGTCAAATGGAACGCTGACGGTACGGGAACTACACAAACGATGAGGAACCATCAAGACAGAAAGCAAAACGGAATACGAAAGAACTGAGGCTGTCGTTAGGATTCATTCATATCTTTCAACAGTTTGAAAAGTTTGATGAAGCGTCAGCTACAGGAACAAAGCTGGACGCGGTTCAACGATGTCTCCTAAAGTCAACCCAAGTCCAGATTTCTTGTTACCTTTTGGCTTTGGTGTCCTTCATTAGTCCCCTGTGACTGGGGCTTAAGAGAAAATCAATGCAGAAAAAGCTTCTCCAGGAACATCACTGCATGTAACACTTGACACATCTGGTATCAATGCTACTTCATAAAAACAAGTATTTTATCTTTTTTTATTTTGGTATCGAATTGGTACAGAAATATTGGTTCTTGTGACATTCCTAGTTATGGCACCTTTAAATGTAAGCTTGCTACTTGAACCACTGGCCTATCACTTTATTTACAGTTGAGTCACTGACCTGTAACCCCACAACTGATGGAGGCAGCTGTTGTATTAATGTGGAGGCTAGCTGCTTGACTTCAAGGAAGTTACTGGCAACACAGTAGAGAACATTCTGACCATGGACAGGGGTCACAACTCCACCCAGGGCAAACACATCAGGCCCTGAACCAAAAACAGAGGCCAAGAGAGCTGAATAATCATTTTCACAGATGAACAATTAATTAAAATTTTTTTCTGGTTGAATTGGATTTTAATATAAATTTCCTTATACTGTCAGGTAGTGTACCAGTGCTGAAGGTGAAGATCTGGGCCAGCAAATTGAGCAGGTGGAGGGACATCAGGCATTTAGAGAAGGAAGCTCCAGGAAGTAAAACCTCCAGCAATGTCACACAAAGCCAATGCAGGAATTCCTACACACACACACACACACACACACACAATTCTTAAAGTTATAAGCAGACTGAATTGGGAAATGTGTTTTGAGTGTGAGTCCAACCTTATACATATGTAGCGTGTGCTGGTCTCCGTCTCTCTGGTCCTTGTCTTTCTCTTGGCTCAGTCTCTTCTGTAGCAGCTGAGTGCTGTCCTTCACTCTACAAAGTAACTACACAGGAAGATTCCATTAAAGGTGTTGTCCGTTTGTTTTTTTTATCGTTTTTGTCATTTCAGTCAAAAAACGTTAACAACAGCATGTGATCCTTAAGACGGCCAAAAACTCTTCCGGGACGCTTCTGGGATCTCTTACTGTCTATGTGTAAACAGGGCTTCACTGACAGAGACGGATAAACAGGATGATTCATATGTATTCAACCTCCTACCCCTTTGGTAGTAAGCTCATTTAAAACAATTCAGTTTCAAAATAAAGGTCTGGCACTCAGGAATTACTTTTGAGGCATGTTGAGTAAATGGTAAGATAAAATGTGCAAAATCAGACATCCACATTTTTTAATCAGGATCAGCTTCAACAACTAAGTCTTAGTTGGAGGTGATGGTCTCGTGGCTAAGGCGTTGGGCATGAGACCAGAAGATCCGCGGTTCAAATCCCAGCCTGACTGGAAAATCACTAAGGGCCCTTGGGCAAGGTCTTTAAATCCCCAATTGCTCCCGGTGTGTAGTGAGTACCTTGTATGGCAGCACCCTCACATCGGGGTGAATGTGAGGCATTATTTGTAAAGCGCTTTGAGCGTCTGATGTAGATGGAAAAGCGCTATATAAATGCAGTCCATTTACCTTTTCACTACATTTTATAAGTTCTGCATTAATTTTTCAGTCATCCTGCTAATTAAAAAAAAAAAACAAACAAACAGGAGAACACCTCCTTGTTGGAGTACAAGAAGCAGAAAACTGTAAGTCAACACTGACCTTCTTCAGCAGGCTGACTGTTTGCTGTCTAACTCCTGGTGACTGGCTGTTGAGGTTTGGTAGCAAGAAGTAGCTGATCAGATCGACTTCCTGTGAGGTCAGAGCCTCTGTGCTGCGGTGGCTCTCACACACTAAGCCCAGAGCATCCATCCTCACCTGTGCATGACACAGAAAAAAAAATCACTGATGCTGAACAAACATACATACTGTACATACTAAACAAAATTCTAAAAGTAAACTTAAGACAACACATAGGGGAAGTGACGGCCTGAAGATTTGGCAAATATACTCAACAAAAATATAAATGCAACACTTTTGGTTTTGCTCCCATTTTGTATGAGATGAACTCAAAGATCTAAAACTTTTTCCACATACACAATATCACCATTTCCCTCAAATATTGTTCACAAACCAGTCGAAATCTGTGATAGTGAGCACTTCTCCTTTGCTGAGATAATCCATCCCACCTCACAGGTGTGCCATACCAAGATGCTGATTAGACACCATGATTAGTGCACAGGTGTGCCTTAGACTGCCCACAATAAAAGGCCACTCTGAAAGGTGCAGTTTTATCACACAGCACAATGCCACAGATGTCACAAGATTTGAGGGAGCGTGCAATTGGCATGCTGACAGCAGGAATGTCAACCAGAGCTGTTGCCCGTGTATTGAATGTTCATGTCTCTACCATAAGCCGTCTCCAAAGGCGTTTCAGAGAATTTGGCAGTACATCCAACCAGCCTCACAACCGCAGACCACGTGTAACCACACCAGCCCAGGACCTCCACATCCAGCATGTTCACCTCCAAGATCGTCTGAGACCAGCCACTTGGACAGCTGCTGAAACAATCGGTTTGCATAACCAAAGAATTTCTGCACAAACTGTCAGAAACCGTCTCAGGGAAGCTCATCTGCATGCTCGTCGTCCTCATCAGGGTTCAACCTGACTCCAGTTCGTCGTCGTAACCGACTTGAGTGGGCAAATGCTCACATTCGCTGGCGTTTGGCAGGTTGGAGAGGTGTTCTCTTCACGGATGATGCGAAGGAGATGTGTTGCACTCCATGAGGCAAATGGTGGTCAGACCAGATACTGACTGGTATCCCCCCCCAATAAAACAAAACTGCACCTTTCAGAGTGGCCTTTTATTGTGGACAGTCTAAGGCACACCTGTGCACTAATCATGGTGTCTAATCAGCATCTTTATATGGCACACCTGTGAGGTGGGATGGATTATCTCAGCAAAGGAGAAGTGCTCACTATCACAGATTTCGACTGGTTTGTGAACAATATTTGAGGGAAATGGTGATACTGTGTATGTGGAAAAAGTTTTAGATGTTTGAGTTCATCTCATACAAAATGGGAGCAAAACCAAAAGTGTTGCGTTTATATTTTTGTTGAGTGTATTTAGAGACACACTCACTTGATCATGTTGGTGCAAAAGAGCTTTTTGGAGCAACAAAAGAGGCACTAGTCCTCCCCAAAAACCCTCCTCTGAAGATGGTGTAACACCCTGTGCCCTGGCCGCCCGCAGGCACGTCATCAGAGCACCCAGTGCACCCCTGCTGCCTGGAGGACCTAAGAGCATAGGAACGCAAGGTTACCGTGTGCATTCAAAGATACTGAGACATGAACGTAAGTAAGTAAGTAAGTAAACTTTATTTATATAGCTCTTTTCACAGACAGGGGTCACAAAGCGCTTTACAAGGTAAAACAATAAAAATATACAGTAAAACACTCAGTACTAAAAGATTATTGGCCATGAAAAGCCTGTTTAAAAAGTAGAGTCTTTAGTTGCTTTTTGAACATCTCAACAGAGTCCAGGGATCGCAGGGACGGAGGGAGTTCGTTCCAGAGACGAGGCGCTACGGCTTTAAAAGATCGGTCTCCTTGAATTTTAAAGGAGGTTCGAGGAACCATCAACAGGTTCTGACCTAAAGATCTGAGGCTGCGGGCTGAGGTGTAAGGCTGAATCAAGTCAGCAATGTAATCAGGAGCCTGACCATGTAGTGCTCTGAAAGTCAAAACCAAGATTTTAAAGTTAATTCTGGAGGCAACAGGGAGCCAGTGGAGGGATTCCAAGATAGGCGTGATGTGGGCTCTCCTGTTGGTGCGGGTCAGAAGCCTCGCCGCGGAGTTCTGGACATACTGCAACCGATTTATCTCCTCCTTACCCAGGCAAGTGAACAGGCTGTTGCAATAGTCCAACCGCATGGAGACAAAGGCATGGATGATTTCCTCTAATTCTTTCTGTGACACCAATTGTTTAAGTTTGGCGATATTTCGCAGGTGAAAGAAGCAATTCTTCACAAGCTTGCTTGCATGCTGAGCAAGAGACATTCCTTCATCAAAAATAACGCCAAGGTTTCTAAGGCTTGTTTTTGCTGTTAAGCCCAAGTCACCAAGGAGGCTCCTGATAACAGGAATAGCACTGTCAGGGGCAACAATAAGTGTCTCAGTTTTTTCACAGTTCAGTTGCAGATGGTTTCCATTAAGCCACTTCTTCACCTGTGACACCGTAGGTATGTCACAGAATGAGTGACATAAGCAACATATTATTGCACGTGCAGATCAGCCTGGATTGATAGCTTTCAAGAGGTTCCACACAGTTTTGACGGATTTCCCAAAGTAAGCAAAGTAAAGTTGCTTTTTCCAATCAACTTGGTGCATCAAAGTTCACCACCATCTAATCAGTTCATCATCATTTTAATGCCAAAACTGAAATTAGGAAGAAATGCAAAGGTTCAAAAGACAATGAAGAAAGAATCCATAAATAATCCAACTTATTTATCTTTTTTTGTTGTTACTTAAGGAATGTTTATTTAAAACATAGCTATTCTAGATCATTCACTTATGTTTTATTATGTTTCAATGCCAGAGGGGAAACTCAGCTAAATGTTTGATTTTGACATAATGAGGCCGACTGAGCACAGAACATTGTCTTCCTTTCGATACATACTCTGGAACGTTTGAAACACGAGTTGTGTAAAAGTTTTAAAATGCTCTGGACCAGTGTCTCAAGTTTATCATCAGTAAGTTTAGGTACTGGCAAAGAGCGCTGGTATGAGCCCAAACCAGGTCTTCTATCCATTACATTATTTAGGTCCTTATTACTTTCCCGTTCTGTTTTATATTACATCCAGCTTTCGTGCACATACTGGGAAACACGTTTCTGCTTGTGGCTACTCACTAAAGTTCTTAGCTGACACTTGCGTAAAGAAAGGCACTGGTGGGTAAAGAGCACACATCTGTGCTGTCCCATCGGTTCTCCATTCCATATGATTAAAATATTAGCCTTGTACACAACTACTTTTCCCTCCATCTTAAATTAGGACCAGGATGGAAGCAAACACTAAGCCAATGTGCTCCTTCCTCTTCAACACAATCCAAAAAACCCTGATTCCCCCACCCACCCCGTGGAAATGTCAATGACAGGTTTGCTATTGGATTCGTTTGGCCTGATGCGCTCCTGATCACATTTGTCTTGTTCCATCAGGCATAAACACCATGTTTCTTTTCATCTGTGCCATGTGCTGCATGATTGAAAAGTGACAGTCAGGGAGCAGACTGTGTGCAGCACAGACAGCAGAAGGTATTGTAACCCATTTCTTCTTAATTTACAGGACGAGAGGAGATCGCTCTTTCCAGGCCATCACGCTGAGGCTCTGGAATGATCTCCCACTTTCTATTCCCTCGCTTGCTTCTGTTGATGCATTCAAGAGTAAACTCAAAATGCACTTCTTTCTCCAAGCGTTTTAATCTACAGTGCAGGGAGCTGTTTATGACCATCATGTTTGCTTTTTATTGCATTGATTGTATAAGTGTTTGTATGTATTTTTTATTACCTTTTTTGTGCAGCACTTTGTGGCTTCCTCTGTCTGTGAAAAGTGCTATATAAATAAAATTTACTTACTTACTTAAGTGCTAATAAATGGTTTTTATATAGATTCTCAGTCATACTTTGATCAAATGCAGGTTTATACTGTGTGAATGTGTTTGTGCAGTGGGATCTTTACCTACACTGCAGGGTGGTGTGTTCTGCAAGGCCTGTACCATGTGTGTCAGACTGGAGGGGCTACATCGAAGCAGCTTAGGCAGAAAATAATCCAGAATGTATGAAGTTTGGTCCACTCTGGCACGGCACAGAACCTGCAGCAGGGGGGTTACCCACGTCTGGTGCCAGTGTTCCATCCAATCCTCTGTGGCTGTTTGGCCTGCTGCACTGGCTTCAGCAGCCAGCTGCACCTTGTGGCTCACAAACAGTTTCTCCAGGAGGTCACCCACATAAGGAGCCAGAGTCTGGTCACCCATCAAGCCCAGGAGAGATGAAGGCAGCTGTGGTTCGATGTCAAGTAGGTACGCTGCCCCGTGAAGCTCAACCAGGCAGCCTAAAGAGCCATATTTTCCCCTCATGTGCCACTCCAGTCCCAGCAGGCTTTGCGTTAGCTTGGTGATGTATGGGTCTTTGGTTGGGACGCAGACGGAGGGCATGGTGTGCTGATGGAGAAGAAGGAGGTTCCGGAACAATGAGGCAGTCTGGTGGCGGACTCCATCTAGTGGGTGCTCCCAGTGTGAGTAGATGTGCTCCAAGATCCGTCCGTGTAGCTCAGAGCCTCCACTGAGAGTCTGCTGGAGTGCGGGTGGGCAGGGCTTCATGGCTCCCTGCAAGCAGTCAAGGGCTGCACCACTCCACAGGTTCAGCACCCGCGCCACCACCATAGCTGTGCTGGACTCCTTTATGCTACAACCAGTGGCATAAAATGTATTAAAGTAAGAATGACTTATGAGGCAGGCTTGAATAAAAAACCTTTCAATTTTGACCAAAGAATCACAGATTAGAAGGTTTAAAATTTTTGAACATGTTTCAGAGGTGCACCCATACCTGACATCAAGTTCCAACAGTGTGTTTGGAACCAAGAGCAACAGCTGTTCCCACTGTGGCCCTGGGAGGGCGCTCTTCCAGCTCAACATTGCTAAAGCCCCATGGCACAAGTACAGTGAGACACCTAGTGGACGCCCACTAGAACACAGACACTCACACCTCTGGGTTAGCCACTGAGGAGCTGATTCCAAAGCATGTTGTGAGCTGTGCAGCAGACTGCACACCTGACAAACACACGCACACAAAACCAAGAGTTAAAGCTCTTTGCCCAAGCTCAAAAATCATTGCCCCCTCCAAACCCATTTTCACTCTGCTATACTACATACTTGCATGTCTTTTATGAATTATATATAGGTAGCAGTAAAATGTTTGTGATGAAATGCATGAATGAACATACTAGTCAACATCGACACTGACAAATATCCATCCATCCATTTTGTACACCCACTTACTCTAATTAAGGGTCACGGGGAGTTGGAGCATATCCCAGCAGTCATAGGGTGTAAGGCAGGGTACACCCTGGACAGGATTCTAGTCTGTCGCAGGGGCACATATAGACAAACAAACAAACACATTCACACCCGCACACACACCTATGGACAATTTAAAGTTTTCAATTCACTTAACAAGCGTGTCTTGATGGGGGGAGAAGGCGAAGCACCCGGAGGGGACCCAAGGGCGCACATTCAAATTCCGCATAGAAAGGCATCAGGTGGGAAGCGATCCCACAACCTTCTTGCTGTGAGGCAAAATTGACAAATATGATGCATCTTTTTTTAAAAAGCCAAATTATCTCCACTTAAAGGCATCAGGTCAGAATTATTTTCCTTCAGGACTTTTTCATGTGGTGTGCTAGCATTGTATGATGTTCCAATGAAATCCACCAACTATTGTAGGAGGAGTTGTGCAAACAAGATTGATAAACAGATAGACAAACGGACAGAGAGATTTCTGTGTAACCCGCCCCCCACCAAAAAAAACAAAAAAAACATTTTGTTTGCAGAGGGTATATAAATATTGCTTCACACCATTTTCAAATTAAATTTTACTTTGATTATGAAGTTATATTACTGCCCACCTGTGGGACTGTTAGTGACACACAAAAACTAATGGAACAATATAACGTGGCCTAGAATAAATACAATTCAACAGGGCTGTTGGATTCCAGATGTATTAGATACAGATTTATATTTATTTATATTCAATGTCTGCATGTTTAATTTGCATTTGACATTTAATTTCAACTATTCTTGTAGGTATATACAACCCCAATTCCAATGAAGTTGGGATGTTGTGTAAAATGTGAATAAAACAGAATACAATGATTTGCAAATCCGCTTCAACCTATATTTAATTGAATATCATCATCATCATCATCATCATCTATTTTATTTGAGCAGAGGATAAGAAATACAGAAAACAGAAAAAAAACAGAAAACAATTTAACAATAACATAAAAAACAAAAAAACTGAATTTACTATTAACTCAGAACATTGAATCTGCTCAAATATATATATATATATAAAACTATATATATATATATATATATATATATATATATATATATATATATATATATATATATAAAACTTTGTTGTTTTTGTGCAAATATTTGCTCATTTTGAAATGGATGCCTGCAACACTTTCAAAAAAGTTGGGACAGGCAACAAAAGACTGGGAAAGTTGATGAATGCTCAAACAACACCTAACTGGAAACAGGGGAGTGTCATGACTGGGTATAAAAGGAGCATCCCCAAAAGGCTCAGCCATTCACAAGCAGTAGGGTGAGGATCACCACTTTGTGAACAACTGCATGCAAAAATAGTCCAACAGTTTAAGAACAATGTTTCTCAACATTCAATTGCAAGGAATTTAGGGATTCCATCATCTACAGTCCATAATATAATCAGAAGATTCAGAGAATCTGGAGAACTTTCTACACGTAAGCGGCAAGGCCTAAAACCAACATTGAATGCCTGTGACCTTCGATCCCTCAGGCGGCACTGCATTAAAAACAGACATCACTGTGTAAAAGATCTTACCGCATGGGCTCAGGAACACTTCAGAAAACAATTGTCAGTTAACACAGTTCGTTGTTACATCTACAAGTGCAAGTTAAAACTCTACCAGAAACGCCGCCACCTTCTGTGGGCCCGAGCTCATTTGAAATGAACAGGCGCAAAGTGGAAAAGTGTGCTGTGGTCTGATGAGTCCACGTTTCAAATTGTTTTTGGAAATCATGGATGTTGTGTCCTCTGGACAAAAGAGGAAAATGACCATACAGATTTGTTACCAGCGCAAATTTCAAAAGCCAGCATCTGTAATGGTATGGGGAGTGTTAGTGCCCATGGCATGGGCAACTTACACATCTGTGATGGCACCATCAATGCTGAAAGGTACATCCACATTTTGGAGCAACACATGCTGCCATCCAAGCAACGTCTTTTTCGTGGACGTCCCTGCTTATTTCTGCAAGACAATGGCCAAGCCACATTCTGCACGTGTTACAACAGCGTGGCTTTGTAGTAAAAGAGTGTGGGTACTAGACTGGCCTGCCTGCAGTCCAGACCTGTCGCCCATTGAAAACGTGTGGCGCATTATGATGCGCAAAATACGACAGAGAACCCGGACTGTTGAACAACTGAAGTCGTACATCAAGCAAGAATGGGAAAGAATTCCATCTACAAAGCTTCAATAATTAGTGTCCTCAGTTCCCAAACGCTTATTGAGTGTTGTTATAAGGAAAGGTGATGTAACACGGTGGTA
Source organism: Thalassophryne amazonica (assembly GCF_902500255.1). Lineage (NCBI taxonomy): Eukaryota > Metazoa > Chordata > Actinopteri > Batrachoidiformes > Batrachoididae > Thalassophryne > Thalassophryne amazonica. The sequence continues at coordinate 70,568,969 of NC_047115.1, forward strand.
AACATACCACTGTCCCAGCTTTTTTTTTTAAACGTGTTGCAGGCATCCATTTCAAAATGAGCACATATTTGCACAAACCAACATGTGGATCTGTATCTGGTCTGCTGTGGCAACCCCTGAGCAAAAAAAAAAAAAGTCAAAAGAAATTACTACTCACCATAGAGGCGACTTCATCTCCAGAACCCATGACAGACTTTATGAGTAAAACTACAGCCATGCCTGCTGTACTCTGGATCGCTTGGATAAACTCCTCTATCAGCAAAAACACGTGGAAAGCAACATGAATTAGACATCTATTGTCCTTTTAATAATTCCATGTATTATTTCTGTACTGACAGAACCAACAGTGAGTAACCTGTTCACACTTTTTACCTGATGATATTAAGTTTTTTGTTTGTTTGTTTTTTATTTAAAAGGTGATGATACCAGAAAAAAATACCTCAGCATGCCAAAGTCATGGTAAGGAATTCTTTGGTATTAACAGGAAGAGTTTCTGTTTCAAAGCTGTTCCTTTCTGGGTTTGACACAGTTTCTTTACAGATTTTGTCCAGGATTTTGATAAGTGCTCCTTATCAAAAGTGCCACAACTTATCTTTTGGATCCACTGCCAACTGGGCTCACAAAAGATCATTGTATGACACTGGGCATTGCTACTGCTGACAACTGGGAGTGTCCCAGCTAGTTTAAAAACTGTTGTGATAAAACGTCTACTTGAAGAAACTCAGTCTGGACCTGTTTCCAATCCAATTCATGATTGCTTTGAGCCTTTGCACTAGAATGCAGCATTCAGCAGACACAACTCATTCACTCACTAAAGTGGTGAATGAGTTGTAGCAGGATACAGATGTTGATTCCAAAGCTTACTGTGACTGGAATTAACTACAGCCTTGGTTTGTCTGGTCAGGTACTTTCATGGCTGACATCTTACTTGTCTCATCATCATGTCACATTTCATACAATACCATACTACATTGCAGTATTTCACCGTGAATTTTCAGGGTACCACAAAGTTATGTTGTAGGCCCACTTTTATTCTCCCTTTCTGTAGTTCTTCTTCGTCAGATTATACATGTGGGACATCTGGAAAGTATTCACAGCGCATCAGTTTTTCACATTTTGTTATGTTACAGCCTTATTTCAAAATGCAGTAAATTAATTTTTCCCCTCAAAATTCTACTCACAACACCCCATAATGACAAGAAAAAAGCTTTTTTTTTTTATTTTTGCATTGTTAAATTTATTTACATTTTTTTATTAACAATAAAAAAGTAAGAAATCACATGTACCTAACTATTCACACCATTTGCTCAATACTTGATGCACTTTTCACAGCAATTACAGCCTCACACCTTCTGAATATGATGCCACAAGCTTGACACACCTACATTTAGGCATTTTTGTTTATTCCTCTTTGCAGCACCTCTCAAGCTCTATTAGGTTGGATGGGGAGTGTCGATGCACAGCTATTTTCAGATCTCTCCACAGATGTTCAATTGGATTTAGATCTGGGCTCCCCAGTCTCAGATTAACAGTGCTCTGGAGCAGGTTTTCATCCAGGATGTCTCTGTACATTGCTGCATTCATCTTTCCCTAAATCCTGACTAGCCTCCCAGTTCCTGCTGCTGAAAAACCACAGCATGATGCTGCCACCACCATGCTTTACTGTAGGGATGGTGTCTGGTTTCCTCGAAACATGACGCCTGGCATTCATGCCAAAGAGTTCAATCTTCGTCTCATCAGACCAGAGAATTTTGTTTCTCATGGTCTGAGAGTCCTTCAGGCGCCTTTTGGCAAAGTCCAGGGGGCTGCCACGCACCTTTTACTAAGGAGTGGCTTCCTGATTGGTGGATTGCTGCAGAGATGGTTGTCATTCTGAAAGGTTCTCCTCTCTCCACAGAGGAATGCTGGACAGAGTGGCCATCAGGTTCTTGGTCACCTTACTGATTAAGGCCCTTCTCCCTCGATCACTCAGTTTAGACAGGCAGCCAGCTCTAGGAAGAGTCCTGGCGGATCCCAGCTTCTTACATTTATGGATGATAGAGGCCACTATGCTCATTGTGACCTTCAAAGCAGCGGAAATGCTTCTGTACCCTTCCCCAGATTTGTACTTCAAGACAATTCCTTTGACTTCATGCTTGGGTTGTTCTCTGACATGCACTGGGAACTGTGGGATCTTATATGTAGACAGGTGTGTGTCTTTCTAATTCATGTCCATTCAACTGAATTTACCCCAGGTGGACTCAAATTAAGCTGTAGAAATATCTCAAGGATGATCTCAATTTTGAGCTTCATGGCAAAGGCTGTGAATATTTATCTACATGTGATTACTTAGTTTTTTTATTATTATTATTTTAAATAAATTTATAAAAATCTATTTATTTTCCCACATTATCATTATGGTGTATTGCGTGCAGAATTTTGAGGGGAAAAATGAATTTCTTCCGTTTTGGTACAAGGCTGTATATATATTGGAAAAAGTGCAACGCTGTGAATACTTTCTGGATGCTGCTGCTGTTGATAAAAACAGGATGTTCAACTTGGATTTTTTTTTTTATTCTGTGCATGAGCACCTCAGCAAAAAACCTGATCCCTCACCAAGTTATAGACTGCTTTGATTTGAAAGCATGTTTCAGAACTTCTTGATTTTGATGATTTAGAAAAAACTAACCATTCAGCCCTATTCCACATCACAAAATTCAAGAAAAGAAAGGAGACTAGAATCCGATGAATTACTCATGCAGGAAAAAACTAGGTGCATATATTTCCCTCAACTAGTTCTGTATACATAAAAGCCATTTGTTCCCATTTCTTACCATCAGTGAGGATGCGTGTGTAACAACCCAGGAGGCTGCTCAGCATGCCCTGAAGCTTGCACTGATCCTGGTCCTTCTGCAGGGCAGAGCTGATGATGTCCTGTGTTTTCTGGATCACTAGCATGGATGTCTTTACCATAGCCAAACAATTCTGCATTAGCTGAGCCTGGGCAATGTGGCGACCTACGAGAGCACTTCAACAACAGCAGAGGGCGACAGACACAAATTCAACACAGTACCACACAATGTGTACCAATCCCGAATGTATTAAACAGAAAAGTTAATAGACAGAGAGAGTAACAAAATACAGCTCCAGGTTCAAAAGCAAATTCCACCCACTCTCAACAAGTTATTGTGATTTAATAATTTGGACATTAAGTACGAGTGGCAGCAGCACAATTGTGTTATAGCAACAACAAAAAAATAAAAATTAATTATCCATGCATATGCTTTAGGAAGAACTAATTGCAAGATATGGATCAATATTCAAAACAAGTCGAGATACATAAAACCACTCAGAAGAGTAAAACTTACTAAGGAAGAGATGCTTTATATTACTACATTTCTTGTGCATATTGCTAATTAAAGCATAAAATAATACAGTGGAAATGATGAATACAAACATTATACCTGTTCTGCTGAAGGTATTCACTCAATCCCTTGTGAAGAAACTGCAATACTATTGAGATGGGAAGACCATGAGTCAGTTTGAGGTAGAACACAAAGGGATTTTCACTAAATTGGGTGTTTCTGTTTAGGACATTAAAAATAAATAAATAAATAAAAATCTAACCTTCAGGCAAAAGTTTAATAATGCATCTTTCACCTGGAGAAATAATAATGTGAAGAGAATTATGAAAACAATAATAATTGCTAATACAACATATTTCTCTGACTTCTTTATTTTAAAAAAATGAGGCCAAGAACATAGTTTGAGGCTGAATCTCCACCCACCTAGAGGGAAGCCATCGAAACAGGCTGTAATGGTGTCCACAGTGTGTGGATAATGCTCTGAAGAAGAATTGGACAAACAGTTGGACATGCAGGCAGACAAACAGTCTACAGTCTGCTGCTGCAGCCAGGCTGGTACTGAACCAAAGGCACTGAAGAAAAAGTCAATGAAATAACATTTATCAGATAAAGAATTAATTTATGTGGACACAGACAGTGTGACAGACAAGCTCCAGAATTACTTCTGTATGACACTTATTACAGGAGTACACATTATGATTCTCGTCTCTGTCTTTGTCCTGTGTCCCTTATGTGACCGTCCCTGGTTTTGGTTCTCTGTGGGCTTTCATGTCTGTTGTCACTGTTCATGCACTTCCTGTTTTATTTTGGTGGTTACAGTGTCCTTGTGTGTTTTATTAGCTTTCTTCCTGTGCCTTTTCTCAGCTGTTTCCCATCTGTGATTACCCTCACCTGTCTCCAGTTTGTGTGACTACCTCCCTGTGTATTTACAATGCCAATTCTAATGAAGTTGGGATGTTGTGTAAAATGTAAATAAAAACAGAATACAATGATTTGCAAATCCTCTTCAACCTATATTCAAATGAATACACCACAAAGACAAGATATTTAATGTTCAAACTGATAAACTTTATTGTTTTTGTGCAAACGTTTGCTCATTTTGAAATGGATGCCTGCAACACGTTTTAAAAAAGCTTGGACAGTGGTATGTTTACCACTGTGTTACATCACCTTTCCTTCAAACAACACTCAAAAAGCACTTGAGAACTGAGGACACTAACTGTTGAAACTTTGTCGGTGGAATTCTTTCCCATTCTTGCTTGATGTATGACTTCAGTTGTTCAACAGTTCGGGGTCTCCGTTATCGTATTTTGCACTTCATAATGCGCCACACATTTTCAATGGGCGACAGGTCTAGACTGCAGGCAGGCCTATCTAGTACCCGCACTCTTTTACTACGAAGCCAGGCTGTTGTAACACATGCAGAATGTGGCTTGGCATTGGCTTGCTGAAATAAGCAGAGACGTCCCTGAAAAAGACGTTGCTTGGATGGCAGCATATGTTGCTCCAAAACCTGGATGTACCTTTCAGCATTGATGTGCCATCAGAGATGTGTAAGTTGCTCATGCCATGGGCACTAACACACGCCCATACTATCACAGATGCTGGCTTTTGAAATTTGCGCTGGATGGTGATTTTCCTCTTGTTCCAGAGGACACGATGATTCCACAATTTGAAATGTGGATCCATCACCCCACAACACACTTTTCAATTTTGCGTCTGTCCGTTTCAAACGAGCTCAGGCCCAGAGAAGGCAGCAGCATTTCTGGATGTTGTTGATGTATGGCTTTCATTTTGCATGGTCGAGTTTTAACTTGCAATTGTAGATGTAGCGACAAACTGTGTTAACTGACAATTGTTTTCTGAAGTGTTCCTGAGCCCACACGGTAAGATCCTTTATACAATGATGTCAGTTTTTAATGCAGTGCTGCCTGAGAGATCGAAGGTCATGGGCATTCAACGTTGGTTTGCGACCAATCCAGATTCTCTGAATCTTCTGATTATATTATGGACTGTAAATGATGGAATCACTAAATTCCTTGCAATTGAACATTGAGAAACATTGTTCTTAAACTGTTGGACTATTTTTTCATGCAGTTGTTCACAAATTGGTGATCCTCACCCCATCTTTGCTTGTGAATGGCTGAGCCTTTTGGGGATGCTCCTTTTATACCCAATCATGACACTCACAATTAGTGTCCTCAGTTCCCAAAACCTTATTGAGTGTTGTTAGAAGGAAAGGTGATGTAACACAGTGGTAAACATACCACTGTCCCAGCTGTTTTGAAAAAGTGTTGCAGGCATCCATTTCAAAATGAGCAAATATTTACACAAAAATAAAGTTTATCAGTTTGAACATTAAATATCTTTTCTTTGTGGTGTACTCAACTGAATATAGGTTGAAGAGGATTTGCAAATTATTGTATTCTGTTTTTATTTACATTTTACACAATGTCCCAACTTCAGTGGAATTCTGGTGGTATACCCCTGTGTTCCTCTCACACCTCCACAGAATGTTGTTTTTTACGCTCTTCTCATCTGTGTTTTCTAGTGTTTCCTCATGTCCACATCTTGTGACTGAACATTATTTTCCCTGAGTTTTTGATTTTGCCAGCCATCATTGGACACCATTGCTTGCTGTAGTTTTTTTTCCCCTCTACCTGGTTTTTTGGACCTTCTGCCAGCCTGTCCCCTCATGGACACTGTTGTGCGCTCTTACTGGCTTCCTGTGTACTGACCTCTGCAATGGCCCTGGTTCTGACAATAAAGCCTGCTTCTTATGCCAGCCAGTCTTATCTCTGCATTGGGGTCTTGAATCATCCTCTTCCATAACACACAAGACTCACTTTCAAGTGTGTAACTTTAATTTCTATTACTCTCAGTCCTTAAAGCTTCAAGGATCTTGTATTTTGTCTTTGCATGACAGAATAAAAAGTGATTTTACTTCCTGCAATTCCACATAAGTATTTAGATGTTTTATATACATTTATCCTTTTGGGAATTGTGCCCAAGATGTTCTGCATAAAGTTAGAATGCCCTAAATTTTAAATACAAATAATGAAGGCTCCAATATAGTCACTGTGTATTGTTGAAGCCGCAAAAGTGCATAACTTCATATATACAAATAAACTTGAAATGTTCTCACTGTTTCCACAATCTCTTGGCACAATTAAAAGTCCTGCTCAGTAAAGCGCCTGTCACACCATGATGGATCAAGATATGAGCAACTGATACGAATTTTGGATATCCATTTGTGTTTTTTTTCTGGGAAAATCCTTTTCCCATTCACTAAATGCATTCCTTGTCAGCTGATGTCCACCGGGTATATCAGAAAGTTTTGTGCATGCTCAAAACTTTGAGCGGCCATCAGGCGCAAAGCTTTCTCAGTGGCTGCAAGTTTTGTCCTGTACTTTAACTTTTACAATGCTCATGCATTTATATCCTATGGCTGTCAGATGCATCAGACTGGGCTTCTGAATGGCTAAAGCTCCAGTGCGGGGTGTGAATTCTGCATGAGAGAAGAGAGGACAGATCCCAATGCAGCAACATGCAGCACAGCTGTTCATTTAGCCATGGTCAATTAACTGAAGAAAAAGACAGTGCTGCTGTGTGCATTTCTGTCTGGATGTCAGATTGCCCAACAGAATCTCTTAGCAAGAAGGCACCACAGAGAAAGGTTGTTTGAGGTCCTTGCTGTTGCAGCCACACTGAACTCTTGCACAGTGATAAGACACTGTCAGCGTATGACATCATGATCCATGAGTGAGCAAAATTCTATCCACATTTGCGCTCAGACCTGAATGCAGCTTTGTGTTGTCAGTGGAGTTGTGATTCCATCTATTCACCCATCCATCCATCAGAGCCCCAAATCCACAGAAGGAAGAATTAAAACATCCAGGATCACTCCAAATCATCAACATTTTAATCCAACTAACAAACTAATCCTGGTATGAAAAACAGGATTCAGAAAATAGGAACATAAAACTAGAACACATAAATGTTCTCAATCATTTACAGCATTGGATGCAGGTAAAAATGTAATGAAACTGTGACTGGGGGCCTGAGTAAACCTTGCTACTACTAGTGTGCCTTAATTGAGAGAGTGGCGACATGACGAGTTGAAAAACACGGTCACGTGACTCGTGGTACCATCCTGGGTTCAAAACAGTATTCGCTGTTAATCTGTTTGCACGTAAATCCAGCTATATTTATTTATTCACTGAAAATCCTGGGTTGTTATGCATTTGGAGGCACAAATTGACACAAGGGCTTCAAGATGTACAGATTCCCTTCGGATCCGAACAAAAGAAAGATTTGGGAAAATAAAGTCAGCCATGTGGGATGGAAGCCGACATCATCATCAAAGTTTTGAGAGGTAAATTTATTGTTCATTCCCATGTACAGTAAAACTCTCCTAAACCATCATCGTTTTAACCAGATATTCGCAGTCACCATACAAAAAAAGTCCCAAAGTTTTTGTATTGTTTTCCATGTAATAAACACCATACATAACAGATTTTGTTCAACGGATTTTCCTCACATCAGATAAAAAGTCCCGTCCGATTGCAGTGTATTTCCATTAAACCCCTCGCATGTGGGACCGGAGTCATGTCTATGATTAAAAGCCCGACCGTTTATTTTTTTCACACCGTGCTCAGACTCGGAGCCACAGCCTGATGTGCACCTGTTAAATCAGACACAGCAAAAGGCTGTGATCTGACACTTTGCTGCATTCACTGTTTGGTCTGCCATCATATTTTAATAGTTTTTGCAGTGTGCACGCTGATTACATTTTGATAATGAATCAAATACATTTGGCAGAAAAAATTTCAGAGGAAATTTTGACCTGCTCATTAAATGAGGCACACGTCCCAATTCCCCGTAGATGTTTAGCGCCTCCTGACTGTAACTAATCCATTACATACATATCGCTCACATCGGATAAAATGTCCAGTCCGATTGCAGTGTATTTCCATTAAAAACCCAGAGCAGTCTGGACATGCAAAGACACGTGCAAAGACACTTGCCGATTTGAGGAAAGTGGACCGGAGTCATTTCTGTGATTAAAAGCCTGACTGTTTATTTTTTTACACCGTGCTCAGACTCAGAGCCGCAACCTGATGTGCACCTGTTAAATCCGACACAAACGGCTGTGATTTGACACTTTTCTGCTTTTACTTCTTTGTCTGCTGACAGGATTTTCTATATATCAGCAATATGGTTATCAATATTAATGTCTTTACTTTGATGTACTGTCTTTGATTCGGTTCTCTATTTTCATATATACATATATGCATGTGTGAGGGTTCATGAACCATTACTCTTTTAATTAATTACCTATTGTTAAAGCAATTATATATACTGAACTGTTCAAATAATCATTACAACTGCTTACACGGGAAAGTGAACAGATGATCTTTGGCTTAGTGAATGAGCAGACTGTTTTGCTAAAGCTATGTTTTTGCTGAAGCGCAGATGTGCGTCTTTAATTAACGGGTCAGCCTTGAGGGAAGAGCGGTGTGACCGGCACACTGGTTCAGGGCTGAACGTTGTTATGGAAAGGCTAGGAGACTGAAGGCTTAAAGCCATAACAGTTTTCATAGACGTGAGACCAGACTCTGTGTCTTTTTCTTGTTTTGTGATATTGTCGCCTCTATATGCTTGTATGTAACTTTATTTCAATAAATATGAGAGGCAGGTGGGCGGGGCCCTTCAGAGCTGATGAGACGGTCAGTGGCAAGGGGTCACGCTCGTTTGCTCTCTCCTTATCAGGAAAAGAAATTCAGTGTCTGCTGCGTGATTATTTTCTGTTAACTGAGTTGTTCTTTTCAGGTCCAACTCTGAATAACTCTAACATCTGCCATCATCTTATAACAGTTTTTGCAGTGCACCCGCTGATTAAAAATGGATCAGAAAAGTCTACAACTTTACAGCACGAAGTCGTAAAAGAGGAAAATGTTCAGCTTACCTTTGATTTGGAAGTGATGAATATAGAAAGAAAAGCTTGTTGAGGGTCAAATTAGTGCAGAACAATGCATAAACCAGAGACGGAGAACTTTAAAACTGTCACGCACGTCACTGCATGACACAGAGTTACAGAGCAGCAGCTGCATAAATCAGACTTTAAACTAATTAAATAAATCATCATAAATTGTAAATTTATGTAAATTTGATAGCTTAACTAGTTTTATATTTATTTTGATAGCACCTGCACCTGGATGTGTTGCTGTATCTGGTTAAATTATTTTTAAAAAATGTTGAAAACATAAAAGGTTCATTTAGTAGTTCAGCGCAGTTGGACTCAAAATGGTGCTCTGTACTGAGTTCACCCACTCACACACACTAGCTACTACCGTGTTTTGTGATCACACTGTTATTTTGACTGTGAGAACACACGATCCTCAATCTGATTCTAAATATATTGTCTGCTTCCCCCTTGGGTCTGTGTACCTTGCAATGGTGCGCCGTAGGGGGTTCTTAACATTAAGGGAGGTGTAGATCAGACTCAGGGTGTGCAGACAAGCCTCAAGGAGAGTCCCATGAGGCTGATCTTCTGTCAGTCTCTCCAGCTGGGACCCTGCCTGATGAGGCACAGACACACATTATTGTGAATGCAATCTGTGCATAAAATGCATTGTAATTGTTTGCAGACTACGTGCCATTCATGAAACAGTCAACATACTGCACATCCCATCCACGCTGAAAGTATTAGAATAAGACCAATAAATTTGTTTTTGCTGTACACTGTAAACATTTGTGCGCCATTGTGCAGCTGACATAATAGCTCCATCGCAGGTGTGTTGGGCAGAATTGCCTAAAAAGGTAGACCCGAGCCTTGTAAACCAGAATTCATTTTGTGTATAAATTTGCTTTCAGTTAGCTGTTTCAGAAAAACTTCCCAGGTTACCCTCTCAGATTCCCTTTCCTGCAGAATTCAAACAGGTGTATTTTATGACCATTTTCTCCTACAAGACTCTGAAAAGAGCTGAAAATACAATTTTTTTTCCAGAGGGATCTGACAGGGTGACCTAGGAGCCCCGGGGCTACTTGATATGGAATAACCTGCATTGATCATCATGAAAAAACAAAACCACTGGCGTACTGAGCAACAACACCTACTGGCCGAGACCTCTGGAGAGCTGTGAAAAAAAACTCCCTGAAGCAACGATCTAATCCAACCTTATTTATAGATCAAATCTTTAAAAAACAGCAGTGTTTACAAAGTGCTGTACAACAGATAAACAAAGCAATAAAACAATAAAGCCAAACAAAAACACAGCAAAAGTCACATTGCAATGCACACTGCATTGTCAACAGTGACATTACCAAGGGCCACCACAGGGCAAGGGTGAAGGCATCACAAACAATTCACTATTTAAAGAAGACTTTAAGTTCAGAAAAAAGAAACCACATCACAACATGCAAAGAAACAACAGTCACAATCAGAAAGGCACAACAGAATATGCAAAAAAGTTAATAAATAAAAAAAATTATGATGTATATTTGTGGAGAGGATAATGTATTGGCCTGGTCATTCCAGTACTTTCAGACGGAACTGTTATCTTGGACTCAGCATAACCTTGTTGATGCAATAATTTACTGACAGTGGATTTAATCCATGTACTATAATGGCAGTATAAAAAAAAAGTAGAGAACACATAATGCACAAACCTTCTTTACTAATTGGATCTGCTTCATTGGGTCTGTTAGCTCCAAACAGGCTTGTAGCGTCTGAGCAACCTGTTTGACTGCATGTTCTTCTCCATCCACAGAAAGGGACACTAGGCAGAAAGAGCAAGAACACAATGTTACCTTCACCATGGAGGCTGCTTCACTACCTATTGTTTTTTGCTTTTAGCAGTAGGATTATTAGTGATCTAATGAACCAACTTAGATTAGATGTTGCTACTGACTGCTCTCAAATGTACAACCCCAATTCCAATGAAGTTGGGATGTTGTGTGAAATGTAAATAAAAACAGAATACAATGATTTGCAAATCTCTTCAACCTATATTCAATTGAATACACCACAAAGACAAGATATTTAATGTTCAAACGGATAGACTTTTTTGTTTTTGTGCAAATATTTGCTTATTTTGAAATGGATTCCTACAACACATTTTAAACTAGAAGCACTCAGAGTGCAAACCTCCGCCAAGGCCATAGGGTCACTGACCCTAAAGAGATTCCCTCCTTGGCACAGTGATCAATTCAACAATTCAGTGTTACAACCAAGACTATGATACATACACTTTTCTTTCCTGTATATTTGACATCCTTGACCATGAAAACATACCACTAGAACTTGGAATCACTTTTATGTCTTAGTTCAAAAGTTATTGTATAAAAAAAAATTTTTTGGTAATGGCGGTTTTCTTCTGGATCTAGCTCCATAACATTTGAAGCTACATCAAATCTGATGACACCTTACTGAATCAGTACAGATTCAGCTACAATCTGGTGTTAGTTGTGCATCTCTAGCTTAATTTGTCACCTCACACTGACACATTTTCTATTTTCCCTATATTTTTACATATTCTGGATCACCAGATCCAGAATCCGGATCCGATCATCACCAAACTTTGTTGTTTGATAGAACATTTGACTATGTTACACCCTAATTTTTTTTCAAGCCTTTCTGCCTTGTTTTTGTGGAGTTAGAAACTAGAATGTCAAAATTCCCCCTATCCCGCAATGGTGAAGAATCCTTTAAAAAATTCCTGCCAAAAGAAATTCCACCACTAAAATTTAATCACTTGTTCCTCTTGTCATTTCCAAACACTCCACAAAATTTCATCAAAATCCGTTCAAAACTTTTTGAGTTATCCTGCTGACAAACAGACAAACAGCCAGACAAACAGACAAACACGACCGAAAACATAATCTCCTTGGCGGAGGTAAAAAGCTGGGACAGGGGCAACAAAAGACTGGGAAAGTTGATGAATTCTCAAAGAACACCTGTTCGGAACGTTCCACAGGTGAAACAGGTTAATTGGAAACAGGTGAGTGTCATGATTGGAAACAACAGAAACATAGTGTGAACTGCTTGCTGCCAGTACATATCTATACTTGTTTTCAGCACAAAGTTCAGTATTCCCCACACGGGGTGACCCATCTCATTGGAAAAGTGAAAAAATAAAACAAAATCTTCTCATCCTTTGTAAAACTCGGGTTAAGTCTAGTAAACTATGTCTTAATTTTATGCATAATGAAAGTTAAAACTGTATAGCAGGCAAGTCTGTCTGGCATCATCTGTACAGGATGTCCAAAAACTACCCAAATGACTGTAACAGACCCACACGCAGAAGTTGACTGTTACAAGTCTGGATTTCCATTTAATGCACGAAAGGTAATAAAACGACCTTCCAATATTACCCATCAACTTGTGCAGTTTATCCTCATCCAACAGCACTGCCTCTACTTGGGCTGTCTTGTTCTTCAGCACCATGACTCAAGTCTGCATGGAGATAACCAAAAGCCACATTACTTTAACAATAACATAAGCACTGTTCCAAAAAACAAAGTAACTTCATAAATCTATAAAGCGACTTGACTGTCAAACCTAGGACAATGCACTTAGGCAAGACACATCTCAACTATTTTGTTCCTGCCCTGGACACATAATATCCCACATATGTTTACATTATTTACTGTGCATTGTTACTGTACACGTTCCTTGGCTAACATAGCTTGCAGCTAGCAGAACCCAACTATTACTCTCTTTTAGAATAGACGCTAAAATTTCAAGCTGACTCAGGCACAATAAGTGAGACAACAGCGTACTCACCAAGTTGAGATAATTAAGATTAAAAGTTAGATATCAATATCGTTCACTTTATTTTCCCATGTGGTTCAGTATGTGCTGTTATCCGTCTACCTACCTGATTGCAACGAAATGTGTCAAATTCTCAAACAATGCAGTTTGGTTACATGAACTTTTCAAAATAAAAAATAAATGAAACTCCACGCGCAATGCTATAGAACAGTGTGCATATTGTTAATGTTTTTCAAAATGTATAACCTACATGTCTATTTTAACTACGAAACAACACATTTATGCGCAACGTGTAATGCTGCACATACTGTACACAGTAGGTTAAACTTTTAATTTGAAGTTCATATTGTTTAAGTGTCTATCACGGTCTGGTTACCTTGACACACTGTCGGTGCCGCTTATGTGATGCGTAATTTCCGAAAATTTAATGCACCGCCCTCTTAGGGCGGGTTTTCCTATTAAAAAAAAACCGCGTAGTTATTGGAGAATTACATACGTCAATCAAAACCAGATTTCGCCTGCTCACGCCTACAAAAGATGTGGTTGGATATATTAAGCGAAGCCACGCCCCTCTACATCTAACCTAACTTGAGAAAATGAGAAAACTTTCAGAGAATTTCTCCCTCTGGTGTATTTTCCTGCAGGAATAATAAGAAATATCTAGACACTGGAGACATTATGCCGTGAATTCCTCTTCATACTTTATTTTCATCAAATATTCGCTTTATTCACTTGAAGGGTAAGTCGATAAACTTTGAAGATTTTTTTTTTAATTTATTTATCTTAACTGAATTTGAAAACAGAGGAGGCTTGTGTGGCAGCTACTCGTTTTTAAACATCCCTTTAAAAATGTATAATAATTTAAAACGACGTTTTTATTCACTTATGAGAGAAGTTGGGACTAAATCTTCAAAATGGTCGTCGGTTTCTTTTAATGTATGAGTGGGAGTCATTGTGGGCTGTTTTTGGTCATTTACAATATAACTGTTGTAAGGTCATTAAATCACTTCATCATATCTTTTTCTAATTTTGTGTTATATTCAGCTTTTTCTTTGGACATGTTTAATCTTGAAAATAATACAAAAATGTAATAAATGTCACAAAATTAATTAAATTTCTGCATTTATATATATATATATATATATATATATATATATATATATATATATGCAGAAATTTAATTAATTAATTAATTTAAATTAATTAATTTTTATTTATTTATTTTTTTTATTTATATATATATATATATATATATATATATAAATAAAAATAAATAAATAAAAATAAAAAATACAAAATTAATTAAATTTCTGCATTTTTATATATATATATATATATATATATATATATATATATAATTTTATATTATTTATTATATTTTATATATATTTATTATATTAATTTTATATATATATATATATATATATATATATATATATATATATATATATATATATATATATATATAAGTATTTTAGTCTTCATCTGACTTTGGAGAAATGAAAGCACCATACCTGCAGACACTAAAGTTAAAGAACATTTTAGTCCTTTGGAAATTCATCAGTCTTGTAACAGGAGGTTTATTTCAGTTTTCAGTATATTTTCTCCTTTGTGGGTTAAGTCCTCACTGTAATTCATCATTAATGCAGAAGACTGAATAATAGTGCCTTTATAATTGTGCTTTTAATGGCTCAGAACTGTTACCACCATGGAACATACAGGTTCAAGTCATTTAGAAGACATATGGATTTCAGGTCAAAAGACGACCGTTTTGAATGTTATTTCCCTGTACTTACCACCAGATGTGTTTTATAACATCGCAATACCACAGTCTGGAATGTGCTGAACCAGAATAAAACTACCTGGACAGAGACATTGGGAAGGTTGCAAGGAAAAACTTCAGAACAACAGACGGTGACATCAACAATGACATGATGACTGGAGGGCATGGGTGAAGGTCTAACCCAAGTGTGTCAGACTGACTGTTTAAACATTAAATAGCTCTGAATGTCTAGACTTGGGTTTCATGTGTAAAGGCTAAAAATGTTCTAATAAAGGATGAGCCTAAATGAAGACCAGACAGTTGTCTGTGGGAGAAAAGCATGCTATTTTAAAGCTGAGAAAAGACAGGAAATTAGTGTGAGAACAGGAAATGGCACTCTGGCCATTCTGGCACTCAAGGCAAGATCATGAACCGAACAAACACCTCCACCCCTCCCCAAACACACACACACCAATGTTTTTTTATTTGTTTATTGATACTGTTTCAAACAGACCACCAAACATTTTCAACACATACGTAACTTGGTGAGTACTCTGTACTCTGACTTATGCACCTTCCATAGCTGCCATCTATCTTCCTGATGGTACTGGCTCACTTATAACAAAAATAAAAAAATAAAAAATCATCTTAATGCAGATGGTATTCATTTTCTCAATAATTTTTAGAAGAAGAACTCAAGCCTTTTATTTCCTGTTAATTATGTAATTTTTAATGTTAGTTCAGTACAGTTCAGTTTATTGGCCACTTAATTCACTGTCTTAATGTATTTATAAATTGTTTAGGTTCTTGTTATCATATACGCACATCATTATTATTATTATTTTAATTTTACTTCTATTTTGTCATTTGATTTTTAAATGCACCACAGTGGAAATAAGCGTTTTCACTTTCTTGAGGCAGTGGTGCTAAGTGTGACCATCACTCCTTTATGCCTGGTGGTGGATGAACTGCTGTGCAAGAGTCTGCCATCACCACCTATGCACACATGTGCAGCTCCTCTACTCCAGAGAGACCCTGTTAGCTCTGCGGCATAAGGGTGTTTCACCACCGGAGGTCCTACCAGCAACTGTCAGAGACAGAATCCAGCTGGAATACAACACCAGCGCAAGAGAGGCAGGAGAGGAGTGTTTTCACTTTCTTGTGTTATCCATGTATTTTTAATGTAGTTACAATTATATTCTAAATAAATTATAAATTATTATTATTATTATAAATTATTATATAAATTATATAAATTCAGTATCTCAGAAAATTAGAATATTGTGAAAAGGTTCAATATTGAAGACACCTGGTGGCACACTCTAATCAGCTAATTAACTCAAAACACCTGCAGAGGCCTTTAACTGGTCTCTCAGTCTAGTTCTGTAGGCTACACAATCATGGGGAAGACTGCTGACTTGACATCTTGCCTGGGCTAAAGACAAAAAGGACTGGACTGCTGCTGAGTGGTCCAAAGTTATGTTCTCTGAAAGTAAATTTTGCATTTCCTTTGGAAATCAAGGTCCCAGAGTCTGGAGGAAGAGAGGAGAGGCACAAAATCCGCGTTGCTTGAGATCCAGTGTAAAGTTTCCACAGTCAGTGATGGTTTGGAGTGTCATGTCATCAGCTGGTGTTGGTCCACTGTATTTTCTGAGGTCCAAGGTCAACGCAGCCGTCTACCAGGAAGTTGTAAAGCACTTCATGCTTCCTGCTGCTGACCAACTTTATGGAGATGCAGATTTAATTTTCCAGCAGGACTTGGCATCTGCACACAGTGCCAATGCCACCAGTACCTGGTTTAAGGACCATGGTATCCCTGTTCTTAACTGGCCAGCAAACTAATCTGACCTTAACCGCATAGAAAATCCATGGGGTATTGTGAAGAAGAAGATGTGACATGCCAAACCCAACAATGCAGAAGAGCTGAAGGCCACTATCAGAGCAATCTGGGATCTCATACCATCTGAGCAGTGCCACAGACTGATCTACTCCATGCCACGCCACATTGCTGCAGTAATTCAGGCAAAAGGAGCCCTAACTACGTATTTTCATGTTCATACTTTTCAGTTGGCCAACATTTCTAAAAATCCTCATGATAGTCTAATTATATGACCAGCACCTGTATAACCTCTTTGTTCGGGGTACAGTTACTGCAACATGCTGTCAGAAACCTTTGACACATGAGCAGCCTCTTAATATGCCAAATATCACATTTTCAGCCTCTGCAGTCTCCAATCAGGAAGCTACTGAATTCCTGGAAGTAACATGATGACCTTCACTTTGTCGCAGTGTTCAGCTGTGACTGGGGGATAAGCCGATTAACTTTTAGCACAGATTTAAAATCTACAACCCCTGGCAAAAATTATGGAATCACCGGCCTCAGAGGATGTTCATTCAGTTGTTTAATTTTGTAGAAAAAAAGCAGATCACAGACATGACACAAAACTAAAGTCATTTCAAATGGCAACTTTCTGGCTTTAAGTGTTGTGTGGGCCGCTGAAGAGGAGGTACTGCTGGCCCACCACCACTAGAGGGCGCCCTGCCTGGAGTGCGGGCTCCAGGCACCAGAGGGCGCTGCCGCCTCACAGGAGCAGCCAGGACGACAGCTGTCATCCATCACTAGAGACAGCTGATCCCAATCAAGACGGAGGTATATCAGCAGGACGGCATCTCCACCTCATTTGCCGAGATATCGCCATACCTAAGAGGTAACGACTCTCAGCCATTCGTGAGTATTGTTCTGTACGTGTTTTTGCAGGAGTACCTGGTTAATCTCTGGACCGCAGGAGCTGGTGACTGGGAGCTAGGACTGCACTCCTTTTCCCCCTGAGAGATAACTGTTTACTCTGCACATTCTTGATTGTTGTTGACGAGAGGTGGAGGTGGACTCTCCACCCTCCGTGTTGCTGGGTGCAGCCGCATCCACGCCTGACTGTTTCTGTTTCCTGCCAGCAGTACTGGATCCGGCGAGCGGAGGCAGTGGCCACCTGGGAATTCGGGACTTGGCGGCTCCAGTATCCCCGGGGTCCGGTGGCGGTGGAGATCGGGTTGGTTCCGGTTCGACTTGGACAGACGTCTCCTATCGTCGAGCCTGCCCACACGACACCTTTGAATTAGACTTAATCTCTCTATTGTTATCAGTTGTATTTGTTGTGCCCTTTTTTCACAACAGTAAAAACAGTGTATTTGATTCCTCCATTGTCCGTTCATTGTCGCCCCCTGTTGTGGGTCCGTGTTCCTACACTTTCACAACAGGATATCTCGGCCAGCGTCATGGATCCCGAGGGGCGTCAACCGGCTGTTGAACGGCCAATGGAAGAACAGGACGCGCAGGTGTCCGCGGGAGGGGTAATCGGTGAGTTGCAGCGGATCCTCACCGCTTTCACAACTCGGTTAGATTTGATGACCGAGCAGAACGTCCTCCCTCCCGCAGACCCTGTGCGTAGCGTTGACGTTCCACTGGTTGTTCAACGACCTCTTCCACCTTCCCCGGAAGCATACATAAGCCCCCCAGAGCCGTACGGAGGCTGTGTGAAGACGTGCGCGGATTTTCTGTTGCAGTGTTCGCTCGTC
The DNA here is from genome assembly GCF_902500255.1 of Thalassophryne amazonica. Classification (NCBI taxonomy): domain Eukaryota; kingdom Metazoa; phylum Chordata; class Actinopteri; order Batrachoidiformes; family Batrachoididae; genus Thalassophryne; species Thalassophryne amazonica. The sequence goes on from NC_047115.1 coordinate 70,587,423, forward strand.
TTCGCACAGGGTCCCGTTATGTACGCGACCGATGCTAGTAAAGTAGCTTATGTTATAAACCTGCTTCGCGGTGAGGCACGCGCTTGGGCTACAGCGCTCTGGGAGCAGACTTCACGGCTCCTTCTGACATACGATGGGTTTGTAAGGGAGCTCAGAACCGTGTTCGATCACCCTAATAGAGGCGAGACCGCTTCAACCGTGCTACTGTCAATGAGACAGGGGCGCCGGAGCGCAGCTGCCTATGCAGTCGACTTCCGCATTGCGGCTGCGAGATCCGGCTGGAATAGCACTGCCCTCCGCGCCGCCTTTGTAAACGGACTGTCTTTGGTTCTTAAGGAGCACCTGGTGGCTAAGGACGAACCGCGGGACTTAGATGGGCTCATCGATCTCGTCATACGGTTAGACAACCGGTTAGAAGAACGTCGGCGGGAACGAGACGAAGGGCGTGGCCGGGCACGCGCCGTCCCTCTCCCTTCCGGTTCCGACCGCGCTCCGCCTTCCCCACGCTCCACGGCCCCTGCGCTCCGTGGGGCCACAGCTCCCCCTACTGACGAAGCTATGGACACGAGTAGGGCAACATTTAGGGCACCTGATGCACAGAGGAGACGGGCCCATGGAGCTTGTTTTGTTTGTGGTGCCATAGAGCACCATATGAGAGACTGCCCCGAGCGGTTAAACTCCAACGCCCGCCGCTAGAAACTGGGCTAGGGGTGGGCCTAGACATTCACGTGGGACACACCCACATCGCCACACGACTCCCAGTTACGATCCTTTATGAGGACTCAACCCTGAAGGCCCCAGCACTGGTGGACACGGGCTCTGAGGGGAATCTGTTGGATAGCAGATGGGCCAGGGAGATAGGGCTCCCTCTGGTGGCGCTTACCTCGCCTGTACAGGTTCGGGCACTAGATGGCTCCCTACTCCCTCCGATCACGCATAAGACACCACCTGTAACGCTGGTGGTGTCAGGAAACCACCGGGAGGTGATCGAGTTTTTTGTGACTCAGGCCACTTCCCGTGTGGTTTTAGGTTTTCCCTGGATGTTGAAGCACAATCCCCGGATTGATTGGCCGTCCGGGGTAGTGGTTCAGTGGAGCGAGACCTGCCATCGGGTGTGTCTAGGTTCCTCGGTTCCTCCCGGCTCCCAAGCTAAGGAGGAGGTCAGAGTCCCGCCCAATCTGGGGACGGTGCCGGTGGAGTACCACGACCTTGTCGACGTGTTCAGCAAGGATCTGGCTCTCACGCTTCCCCCCCACCGTCCGTACGATTGTGCCATTGATTTGGTTCCGGGCAGTGAGTTCCCGTCCAGTAGGCTGTACAACCTCTCACGGCCTGAGCGTGAATCAATGGAGACCTACATCCGGGACTCGTTAGCTGCCGGGTTGATCCGGAATTCCACCTCCCCGATGGGCGCAGGTTTCTTTTTTGTGGGTAAAAAAGACGGCGGACTTCGTCCATGCATTGATTATAGGGGGCTGAACGAAATCACGGTTCGCGACCGATACCCGTTGCCCCTGTTGGATTCGGTGTTCACACCCCTGCATGGAGCCAAAATTTTTACCAAGCTTGATCTTAGAAATGCGTATCATCTGGTTCGGATCCGGAAGGGAGACGAGTGGAAAACGGCATTTAACACCCCCTTAGGTCACTTTGAGTACCTGGTCATGCCGTTCGGCCTCACAAACGCCCCCGCGACGTTCCAAGCCTTGGTTAACGACGTCTTGCGGGACTTCCTGCACCGGTTCGTCTTCGTATATCTAGACGATATACTCATCTTTTCTCCGGATCCTGAGACTCATGTCAGGCATGTACGTCAGGTCCTGCAGCGGTTGTTGGAGAACCGGCTGTTTGTGAAGGGCGAGAAGTGTGAGTTCCACTGCACTTCTTTGTCCTTCCTGGGGTTCATCATCTCCTCCAACTCCGTCGCTCCTGATCCGGCCAAGGTTGCGGCGGTGAGAGACTGGCCCCAACCCACAAGCCGTAGGAAATTGCAACAGTTCCTAGGCTTTGCTAATTTCTACAGGAGGTTCATTAAGGGCTACAGTCAGGTAGTTAGCCCCCTGACAGCCCCGACCTCACCAAAAGTCCCCTTCACCTGGTCGGATCGGTGCGATGTCGCATTCAAGGAGTTGAAACGGCGCTTCTCGTCTGCACCTGTTCTGGTGCAGCCCGATCCTAATCGCCAGTTAGTGGTTGAAGTGGACGCCTCGGACTCAGGGATAGGAGCCGTGCTATCCCAGAGCGGGAAGACCGATAAGGTCCTTCACCCGTGTGCCTATTTTTCCCGCAGGTTGACCCCAGCCGAACGGAACTATGACGTCGGCAATCGAGAGCTCCTTGCGGTGAAAGAGGCTCTTGAGGAGTGGAGACATCTGTTGGAGGGAACGTCCGTGCCATTCACGGTCTTCACTGACCACCGGAACCTGGAGTATATCAGGACCGCCAAGCGGCTGAACCCCAGGCAAGCCCGCTGGTCACTGTTCTTCGGCCGTTTTGACTTCCGGATCACCTACCGTCCCTGAACCAAAAACCAAAGATCGGATGCCTTGTCCCGGGTACATGAAGATGAGGTCAAAACGGAGCCGTCGGATCCCCCGGAACCCATCATCCCGGAGTCCGCTATCGTGGCCGCTCTCACTTGGGACGTGGAGAAGACCGTCCGGGAGGCCCTGACACGAGACCCGGACCCCGGAACCGGACCGAAGAACAAACTTTACGTCCCACCAGAAGCCAGGGCTGCAGTTTTGGACTTCTGTCACGGTTCTAAGCTCTCCTGTCATCCTGAGGTGCGAAGAACCGTGGCAGTCATCCGGCAGCGCTTCTGGTGGGCGTCCCTGGAGGCCGACGTCCGGGGTTACATCCAGGCCTGTACCACCTGCGCCAGGGGCAAGGCGGACCACCGCAAGACACCGGGATTGCTACAGCCGCTGCCCGTGCCTCATCGCCCCTGGTCTCACATCGGCCTGGATTTCGTCACGGGTCTCCCGCCGTCCCAGGGAAACACCGTCGTCCTCACGATAGTGGACCGATTCTCCAAGGCGGCCCACTTCGTGGCCCTCCCGAAGCTACCAACAGCCCAGGAGACAGCGGAGCTCCTAGTCCTCCACGTCGTCCGTCTGCATGGGATACCATCAGACATCGTCTCCTATCGCGGTCCCCAGTTCTCCTCGCATGTTTGGAGGAGCTTTTGCCGGGAACTGGGGGCCACGGTCAGTCTCTCGTCCGGGTATCACCCCCAGACCAACGGACAAGCAGAACGGGCCAACCAGGAGATGGAGCAGACCCTACGCTGTGTGACAGCCGCGCACCCGACGGCCTGGAGTACCCACCTGGCCTGGATCGAGTACGCCCACAACAGTCAAGTGTCGTCCGCCACCGGCCTCTCCCCCTTCGAGGTGTGCTTGGGGTATCAACCCCCGTTGTTTCCGGTGGTTGAGGGGGAGGTCGGTGTGCCCTCGGTCCAGGCCCACCTACGGAAGTGCCGTCGGGTGTGGCGTGCCGCCCGTTCTGCTTTGTTGAGGGCCCGGACGAGGGCGAAGAACCATGCAGACCGGCGGCGGGCCCCGGCTCCCACGTATCGTCCTGGGCAGGAGGTATGGTTGTCCACCAAGGACATTCCCCTTCAAGTGGACTCCCCGAAACTGCAGGAACGATACATTGGTCCTTACAAGATTCTCAAGGTCATCAATCCCGCCGCAGTGAGGCTCCAGCTTCCGGCCTCACTGCGGATTCATCCGGTATTCCATGTCTCCAGGATTAAACCCCATCACACCTCACCCCTCTGCACTCCGGGTCCGGCGCCACCTCCTGCCCGGATCATCGACGGAGAGCCGGCCTGGACCGTGCGCCGGCTCCTTGACGTTCGACGAATGGGCCGGGGTTTTCAGTACTTGGTGGACTGGGAGGGGTACGGCCCCGAAGAACGCTCCTGGGTGAAGAAGGGCTTTATCCTGGACCCGGCCCTCCTGGCCGACTTCTACCGTCGCCACCCTGACAAACCCGGTCATGCGCCAGGAGGCGCCCGTTGAGGGGGGGGTCCTGTTGTGTGGGCCGCTGAAGAGGAGGTACTGCTGGCCCACCACCACTAGAGGGCGCCCTGCCTGGAGTGCGGGCTCCAGGCACCAGAGGGCGCTGCCGCCTCACAGGAGCAGCCAGGACGACAGCTGTCATCCATCACTAGAGACAGCTGATCCCAATCAAGACGGAGGTATATCAGCAGGACGGCATCTCCACCTCATTTGCCGAGATATCGCCATACCTAAGAGGTAACGACTCTCAGCCGTTCGTGAGTATTGTTCTGTACGTGTTTTTGCAGGAGTACCTGGTTAATCTCTGGACCGCAGGAGCTGGTGACTGGGAGCTAGGACTGCACTCCTTTTCCCCCTGAGAGATAACTGTTTACTCTGCACATTCTTGATTGTTGTTGACGAGAGGTGGAGGTGGACTCTCCACCCTCCGTGTTGCTGGGTGCAGCCGCATCCGCGCCTGACTGTTTCTGTTTCCTGCCAGCAGTACCGGATCCGGCGAGCAGAGGCAATGGCCACCTGGGAATTCGGGACTTGGCGGCTCCAGTATCCCCGGGGTCCGGTGGCGGCGGAGATCGGGTTGGTTCTGGTTCGACTTGGACAGACGTCTCCTATCGTCGAGCCTGCCCACACGACACCTTTGAATTAGACTTAATCTCTCTATTGTTATCAGTTGTATTTGTTGTGCCCTTTTTTCACAACAGTAAAAACAGTGTATTTGATTCCTCCATTGTCCGTTCATTGTCGCCCCCTGTTGTGGGTCCGTGTTCCTACACTTTCACAACATTAAGAAACACTATAAGAAATCAAGAAAAAAATATTATGGCAGTCAGTAACAGTTACTTTTTTAGACCAAGCAGAGGAAAAAAATATGGAATCACTCAATTCTGAGGAAAAAATTATGGAATCACCCTGTAAATTTTCATCCTCAAAACTAACACCTGCATCAAATCACATCTGCTCGTTGACTTTGACCCTGTACCATGACATTGACCCTACGTGTCTTCTTGCATGGAATGTTTTTGCAGTTTTTGCTCTATGGCAAGATGCATTATCATCTTGAAAAATGATTTCATCATCCCCAAACATCCTTTCAATTGTCCAAAATATCAACGTAAACTTGTGCATTTATTGATGATGTAATGACAGCCATCTCCCCAGTGCCTTTACCTGACATGCAACCCCATATCATCAATGACTGTGGAAATTTACATGTTCTCTTCAGGCAGTCATCTTTATAAATCTCATTGGAACGGCACCAAACAAAAGTTCCAGCATCATCACCTTGCCCAATGCAGATTCGAGATTCATCACTGAATATGACTTTCATCCAGTCATCCACAGTCCACGACTGCTTTTCCTTAGCCCATTGTAACCTTGTTTTTTTTCTGTTTAGGTGTTAATGATGCCTTTCGTTTAGCTTTTCTGTATGTAAATCCCATTTCCATTAGGCGGTTTCTTACAGTTCGGTCAGAGACGTTGACTCCAGTTTCCTCCCATTCGTTCCTCATTTGTTTTGTTGTGCATTTTTCGATTTTTGAGACATATTGCTTTAAGTTTTCTGTCTTGACACTTTGATGTCTTCCTTGGTCTACCAGTATGTTTGCCTTTAACAACCTTCTCATGTTGTTTGTATTTGGTCCAGAGTTTAGACACAGCTGACTGTGAACAACCAACATCTTTTGCAGCATTGCGTGATGATTTACTCTCTTTTAAGAGTTTGATAATCCTCTCCTTTGTTTCAATTGACATATCTCGTGTTGGAGCCATGATTCATGTCAGTCCACTTGGTGCAACAGCTCTCCAAGGTGTGTTCACTCCTTTTTAGATGCAGACTAATGAGCAGATCTGATTTGATGCAGGTGTTAGTTTTGGGGATGAAAATTTACAGGGTGATTCCATAATTTTTTCCTCAGAATTGAGTGATTCCATATTTTTTTCCTCTGCTTGGTCTAAAAAGTAACCATTACTGACTGCCACAATCTTTTTTCTTGATTTCTTATAGTGTTTCTTAAAGCCAGAAAGTTGCCATTTGAAATGACTTTAGTTTTGTGTCATGTCTGTGATCTGCTTTTTTTCTACAAAATTAAACAACTGAATGAACATCCTCCGAGGCCGGTGATTCCATAATTTTTGCCAGGGGTTGTATGCAAAAGTGTTTAAAAGAGTGAAAATTTACAGCCTGTCTAACATACATGCATATCTTTTGGAGAAATTTGAAGTGGGTGAGTTTCTCATCTTTCTGAGGGCCCACTTCTATGAAGGCTCACCCTTCATACACTTCAACTACAGATAATCCTAATTACTCACTAGAGCTGCAACAATAATTTATTATTAAGTTTATTGCCATCCATTGTGGTCACTGATGAATTGTTTTGAGACCAAATAATGTGATTTCAGCTTCTTAAATGTGGCTATTTTTAAAATCTAGTTTCTTTAATTCTAAACACAGTATCTTTTGGTTGAGGACAATACAAGATATTTGAAGACATCATCTTGTGCTTTGAAAAGTGCTGATCAACATTTTTCACCATTTTCTAACATTTTATGGACCCAATGACTAACTGAATAATCCAGAAAAAGCCTTATAAAATATGTCCCAATTTCATTTTTTGTCTCGATTTGTGTCTCAGGAGGTAGTAACGCTGTCTGCAAGAATTTTTCCCATAACTTTTTTCATGAATGCCTTTATTTTTTATTTTAGAATTGTTAAAACAAGTACTTTTTGCAGCAAATGATTTGACTACAACATTGAAAGTTTTTGGTAAAATTTGTAGCTAGAATTTGCTGTAAGTTACCCACAGGGTTAATCAACTGATCAGAAAATAATAGATTAATTTAAAAAACATGATCACTGGCATAGTCAGTTTATCAACAAATTATCAATGGATTAATCAATTACAAAAATAATCTCTAATTGCAGCCCTTGTGCCTTTGTTTCCAGTTTCTGGCTGGTGATCCTAATCCTGATCTTTAGTTCTAATCAGTCACATGTGATCTTTATTTACATCACTTATCTTTGATCATTTTCATGACTTTAGATACTGATTGCTGAACATTGATCTTGATTGATTAATTTTTACTCTACATGACTAAACTTTGATCCCGATCACTAACTTTTGTTGTTGGTTTCCCTCCTTTCATCCACAGCTTGAGTCAAATCTGCACCAAACATTCATGGTGCGGTTTTGCTGCTGCTATTGTTGTTTGGTTTTTGTGACCTATTCCCCACTCCAAGGCCACGTTCAACATTAACGTGACTCAATTTGAAGTTGTCGGTGCTGAAAGTGAATCTTCACTGACACATCTTCAAAAAGTACACCATTATTTCTTGAGTGATGCTTTATGGTGTTCGGCAAACCACAAACGTGCATCACTGCCACCATATGGTCTTGAGTGCAATTGACAGCTAAGTTAATACAAATGTGGGAATCACAGTGAATATCGTCTTTTTCGCACCTCAGGGCATTTTTAAGATCTGATGAATCTGTTAACAGTAAACCAAAGACATGTATTTATGTTTATTTAATTTCCAACTTTTGTTCTCCTCACAAGGAATTTAATTGTGACTGTCTTCAGTTTGAGCTAGGTGATATGACTCAGTATCACAATTATTTCCATCTTTTATGTTGATTTAAATCAATTAATGATTATTTATTTTATAGGCTTTTTTGTGCACTGCCCTCAGAGTTCTCTGTCTGTTAAATCTGGGATATCTTTCAATGGAAAGAGTGCATATCTCATCTATTTATGGCTATTTCTTGACCATGTCAAAGTCTAGAATTTTTTTTTCCATTTATGTTGAACCTTAACACCATAAATTTAACCAAAAATGGTATACCAGGAGCGTGGCTTACTGCCAAAGAGGATGAGAGACATTACTAAAAAAATGGAACATCTGCAACGCGTCATTAATCAAATCAACTGACATGAGCAAGATGAAGTGGATTAGAGGTCGTAACTGTATATTTTCATATATTTATGATTAATTGCCCAGACTAATGTTCAGTTGAACCAAAATATGCAAAGCTTACAGTGACTGAGTCAACTTGAGCCAGTTTACCTTCAGGAATAAGATTTGTTTCATAGTTAACATGTGACATGAGTCATGACTAATTGAAAGCCATCTTTAATTTCCCTCAGTCTTTTGATCCTTTTGATTCTTAGGCTTTTGAAAAGACCAAGCATGTAATCTCTGAAATGCAGTGAGTGGCTAGATAAATAAATAACTTTTACAAAATATAGAAAGACAGATAGATACTTTATTAATCCCCTCATGGAGAAATTCAGTTGTCATTCAGTCGCAAGTATGGATTGAAAGACAAGGAACAATAAATATATAAAAACTGTAAAAGCCCAAGGTTTAAACCTCCCCCACACATTTAAATGAACAATGTTCATTCTAAAATCGAAGAGCAGCAGGAATATGAGAAACATATTAGGTTTATACAGAAATAAGCTGTTTCTGAATGTTTTCCCCAACTTGGTTTATTTTTGTTTGAGTCAGCAGCCAGTCAGCATGTCCTTTCCAGCATGCTTGTGTAGATCAGGGGAAGCCCCCACGTAATCTATGGTTTCCCTACAAGGGCCGATTGAGAAGTTTGGAGCGTGACCTAGAAAAAGTAGGGCGTGGTTCTCCATCTTTTGCATTCTGAGAAACCAACATTTCTCAGCATTGCACCCAGTGAGTCAAACCTTCACACATTCTCAAGAAATGTTGGTGTCTCAGAAAGCAAAAGATGGAGAACCACACCCTACTTTATCTGGGTCAGGCTCAGAACTTCTCACTCGGCCCTCATACCAATCATAGGTCATGGTGCCTGATTGTTTGAATTTTGATCCTTCAAGGGTAGAAAGTCTAAATCGTTTCCAGAGAACAGAAATTTTGATCATATGGGGAATATCAGTTTATGAATCCCCTATTTAAATACTAAGGAATAAAATTATAATAGTGTGAAATAAAATACTTTATTACTTATGTCTTTAAAAAAAGGCCATTCAGCTTTAATTTTTAGTTGTTTGCTCTCTCCTTTTTGCCATCTGACCTCTTAATCTTTTCAGAGAAACTGAGTTGAACTTGAAAGTTCTTACTTTTTAGCTTTGTCCAAATAAAACCCCATTCATTAAGGATTATAAAATTTGATAGGAACCACCACCTAATAGTAAAACTAATACAACACTTAACCAGTGTTAAGTTCTTTGAACTGATTAACTGAATTGATTTCTTGATTATTTAACTAGCCTGTACAATTGTCTCAGAAGGGGAATTAGATCCCACACTTTGTGACAGCATAATGATGTCATAAGGGGCATGCAGACCTTTTCTCAACAACTCTGTAACACACAGTAAACAAATACTTTTCAGATGCATGGTTGCAAAAGGCTGTATCTATTATGGTCCCTGAGTAAGTATTAAGTATTACTGTGTGTGTGTGTGTGTGTGTGTGTGTGTGTGTGTGTGTGTGTGTGTGTGTGTGTGTGTGTATATATATATATATATATATATATATATATATATATATATATATATATATATATATATATATATATATATATATATCAGTGGTGGGCACAGTTCTGCTAATCCGCTAACCGCTAATTATCAAAGCTAATGTTTTCATTATCTTATTAGCTTTTCAGGTAACTTTGAAAACCATCATCGGACCAATTATCTTCCGATAAGTTTTGGTCTGATCATTTTTAGACCGCTAACGTATTGCAGATGTGGTGAATAAAGCTTAGCAGTTACAAACATTTATTAAGTCTAAAATCAGTTGAGCACCTACCTGTTAAATATTTTGTAGTAGATGTGGAGTTCTATCCTCTGCAGGCAGAGGATAGAGTGGTTTCTTCTGGAACCAGCTCTCCTCTGTTTGCAAAGGAGAACCGGTCACAAAAAATAAAAAAGCTCATTTCTTTTAACCCCTTACTGATATGCTGGCAATATCACCCAAATCATCCAGAGGTATACAGTTTTAACTTATGGTTAAAATTTTAACCAAACTAATTTTGGACATGTTATTTAAATTAACGTCACATCTGAAGTTTTATAAAGTGAAAATATCAGATATATATGTTTTAGTTTTAAAGTAATGTACTAATTTTGAAGGTTTTAGTGTGGACGTGCTGTCTCCACAAAGTACATTATGGGTAATCTCAGTACATTCACAACAGAAGAAATGCATTTGAGACGCTCTGATCAGGCTCCACACGGACAACAGCATTAATCTCTTTGTATATTGTGCCTAAAACTCTTGTGAATATATTCTCTGGGTTTATAGATGTTATTGTGTTTGTTTTATGTAAAAATGCCAGAAGAAGCCCAGGTTGCTTCTCCATTATTTTCAATTGGAATCATTGCAATCGATTCCTGTTTGCGCTTTATAATCCTGCTTACGAGGGTAGGCTGAAAAGTTCTAAGGCTGACTATGATGCGGTTGTCGAATTGAACAAATTCAGGGTTATTTTTCTACATAGTCTCCCTGTAACTCCACACACTTCTTCCAGCGGTGCTTGAGTGCTTCGATTCCCGTGGCATAGAAGCTTTCATCTTGAGAGTCAAAATAGTCCTCAACAGCAGCCATCACCTCATCATTGCTCTGATAGTGCTTCCCAGCCAAGTTTGTTTTCAGGTTTGGGAACAGATGAAAGTCCAAGGGTGCCAAGTCAGGGGAGTATGGTGAGTGATCTACCAGTTCGAATCCACACTCATGGATAGTGGCCATGGCCACTGTTGACTTGTGAGCTGGGGCATTGTCTTGATGGAACAGCACCCCTTCCGTCAGCTTTCCTGGTCGCTTCTTTTTGATAGCCTCGCGTAACTGTCTCAGTAGGTTAGAATAGTACTGTCCATTTATGGTTTGTCCCTTTTCAAGATAGTCCACGAACACAATGCCCTTGGTATCCCAGAAAACTGAAACCATGACCATCCCCGCAGACGAAACGACCTTGGCCTTCTTTGGAGGTGGTGACCTTGGATGTTTCCACTGCATTGATTGTTTTTTTGTCTCTGGTTCAAAGTGGTGAACCCAACACTCATCCTGGGTAAGACAATGTTCCATGTAATTGGCTGGATCCTCTTCAAATTGCGCCAAGTTTGCCCTCGACATGACTAGCCTGGTGCGTTTCTGATCAGGCGTCAGAAGACGTGGCATCCACCAAGCTGACACGTTTGACATTCCAAGTTATTCATGCAGAATGTGTTCAATTCTCTCACGGGATATTCCCACAGCATCTCCTAGCTGATTAATCATCGATCGTCTGTCGTCCATCACCATTTCATGAACAAGGTCAATGTTTTTCTGGGTTGTGGCTGTTGCAGGCCACCCACACCTTGGGTCGTCTTCAAGGCTCTCTCTGCCCCTCTTAAATGCAGCTGCCCACTTCTGCACTGAGGGAGCTTCATCCCCTAATGTAGCAACCATATCCGCATGAATGTCCTTGGGCTTTAACCCCTTCTTATGCAGGTACTTAATCACACCGCGATGCCAGATTTTGTCCATTTTTGCCGTTTCCCTCTACCGCGAACTTTCAAACTTGCCTATGAACCACAAACTACCTCACAACCTGCAAGAAAATAACACAGTCATCAGAAGAGTTGAACTTAATACATGCCAAGTTTTATTGAAATGGCATTTCTCCTTCTTGGTGAGCCTTAGAACTTTTCAGCCTACCCTCGTATGTCAAACACTGTCTGTCATCTTTATTCCAGAGTAATATATATGTAAGATGTGTAAGTTGCCCATGAAAGGCTCGTTAACGAGCCTTTCATTGGATTCAGGTGTGTTGGAGCAGGGAGACAACTAAGAGTGTCAGGAAGGTGGCTCTCGAGGACTGAACTTGGCCACCCCTGGTGTAGAAAGTTCTCCAGATTCTCTGAATCTTCTGATTATATTATGGACTGTAGATGATGAAATCACTAAATTCCTTGCAATTGAACATTGTTCTTAAACTGTTGGACTATTTTTTCACACAGTTGTTCACTAAGTGGTGATCCTCACCCCATCTTTGCTTGTGAATGGCTGAGCCTTTTGGGATGCTCCTTTTATACCCGATCATGACACTTACCTGTTTCCAATTAACCTGTTCACCTGTGGAATGGTCCAGACAGGTGTTCTTTGAGCATTTATCAACTTTCTCAGTCTTTTGTTACCCCTGTCCCAGCTTTTTTGAAACGTGTTGCAGGCATCCATTTCAAAATGAGCCGATATTTGCACAAAAACAATAAAGTTTATTAGTTTGAACATTAAATATCTTGTCTTTGTGGTGTATTCAATTGAATAAAGGTTGAAGAGTATTTGCAAATCATTTTATTCTGTTTTTATTTACATTTCACACAATGTCCCAGCTTCATTGGAATTGTGGTTGTAGATATGAGTATAAGCTGAGTCAGTGTGGTGAGATGTGCAGTCAGAATGACTTCAAGGTGGATTTTAGCTGTGAGCATTTTCTTCTTTGCAGTAGGGATGAACAGGTTGACAGACGACTTCAGAAAAGAGTCTACATCAACTTTGATGTTTTCAGTTAATATAATGATGTCTTCAAAACAGAAGGAACCCCAGTTCAAGCTCACCTTCACGCCTGTGCCAAATCAACATGCGGATCCAAAATGAAACATCTGTGCTGAACCCAAAATTAGTAATGTGATCTGTAGTGACAATAGGGGGCAGGTTGTATGCTCTGGAGAGAAGTAGAGTCATTATGAGTCAGTATCCAGACAGAGTACCTGTGTGAATGAGTTTAAATACTTGGGGTCAATTTTTCACAGTAATTGACAGTGTGTTGACAGTGAGAGATCAAGCAGGATGAAGTGGGTGAAGAAGAGTAGCAGGAGTGATTTGTGATGGAAGGATAAGTTGGGAGGAAGAGAAAATTTGTGACTGAATGGAGCAAACAGGAGGGAGGAGAAGAAGAACAAAGTGGATGTTTATGGATATAGTTAGGGAGGACCTGCAGGTGATTGTTGTGACAAAAAGTTGTACCGGACAGCACGAGATGGAAACTGATGAGCTGCTGTGGCAACTACTAGCGCAAGCAGATGAATGAAAAGACATAGAAGTGATCACTTTATTTAATGCAGCATGTCCATGTACGAGTATTTTCATGCTTTCCTCTCACAGGCAGTATGGCGGAAGGGGAGGAGTCCATGGGACAAGAGGACTGGAAGGGGAAATGCTTGGTCCTAGAGGCGCTGCTCATGAAGTTCAGAGTTCAGATCATCAAGATTCGAGAACTCACCACTGACAAGGTTGGTTTGACCAAAAGTATTTAAATATGTAAATCTGTGAATTTCAAAATCATCACAAGGGGAGTTGTGGCCCAGAGTTGTTTCTCTTCTGCTGTGCTCTGCTACATTTGGAGTACTTCAAGGACCTGATTTACTAAAATCCCAGATAGAGTGCTAAATTGTATGAGCAATCCAAACTTTTGCTCATTGGGGTCGAGGCAGTTTTGCGGGTGATTTACCAAGAGTAAATGCACAATTGATATTGTGGACAGTAATGTGACGTAGATAGTAATATGTAAATGAGAACGTTACATGTGTTCATGGCCATACGTGCAATATAAATGAAATCAGCCACTTAAATTACAGGACGCATGTGCGGGGCTTGTCCAGAGCTAATATACATGGAAGAAAACTCAGTACTCTAATAGCAGTATATTCATATATTGATTTATTTAATGGTGTCTATATCATGTTTAGTCATAATTTCTCCTGTGTTTGTCTAATCTGTTTTTATAAGTTATTGCGCTCAGTGCTATTACTGTGTCCTCTAGCAGGCTGTTCCATGTATCTACCACTCTCACTGTAAATGAGAAGTTCTTCAAACCCAGACATGACCTTTTAAATAATTTCTTGCTGTAATCCTTTCTCCTGTCTTGTGACAGTGGTAGCTCAGGAGTACATTCAATTACTCGCACTAACGATAACTAAAAATGGCAATTAAACAGAAAAACAAGCTGTTGTTTCAGACATTTAATTGTCGTTACCTCCATGAAAATTCAGTAAGGTATGTCTTCTATTATACATTCCAAATCTAAGGTGGAACCCTACTTAGGTGCCTGGTCTTGAGAACCAGGGATGGTAGGTTAAAAAGCTTTTTTATCCCATGGGAACTCTCCCTGCCCACCTAAGCGGCGCAAGAATATGGACAGCATGTATATGAGTGACATTTATACAAACAGAGAAGTAAACAACATATACAAGAAATATAGTTACTACATATTATCATATACCTATAAATGATACGCCAATATGATTGGATAAAACACTAAAGAATAAATAGTAATACACCCTTTTCGCGGACGGGTAATATTTTTCATACCACCCGAGTAATCAGCCAATCCGGACAGCGGAGCGGCAACACGACGAAGAGGCACGGTCAGAGGAACTGTGAAATACTGGTGAGTCACTATTAATAATTTCTTAGGTGTCCAACCTCGTAGGTTGATAGTTAAAATTAAATTTGTTAGTTCTAAAAGCCATCATAATTATTTGTAGGAAAACGTTCTATTTTTTTTCTACTAAGGTTTGAACTTTGAGTGTTTACACAGGAGAGAAAAGTTATTATATTATAGTTATTATGTTATTATAGAAACAGAAGCTGTGATATTATTTGTTTTAGGTTTCTATCTAAAGTTCACCCTGCTAGCTAGGTTATGGATTGCTACTATATGAAGACAAATTCCATACCCTACATGCTTTATAATGAAAAACCCAAACTTAGATAAAAAAAAAAAACGGTAAAGAACAATTTAAACTGAAGAACCATTAAAAATCTACATCATGTAAAAAAAAGTGTAAATCCCGAATGTTGGCTAACTATAGCCAGAAGAGCTACCGTTAATTTAGCCATTAACTAGCCTAGCACACCTTGCTAGCCAACAAAGCTGAATAAAGCCACTAACTGGCATATAAAGCATATACCATGGTATTTTAACAAACTGGTGAATAATTATATTGCGTTCTGCTGGCTGAATGTACTCAGACAACTGTGCTCACAGCTCTCTGCACATTCCACCTGCAGAACTCAGCATATTTATTCAGTAGTTTGTTAAAATGCTGTGGATGTAACAATAATTAAATGTTTAAAATTGGAGGTTTTTTTTTTTCCCTAAACTCTATGTGGCCTATGCACAGAGCCATGATGATGCTCTGTATGCACCACTCTGCATTTAATCATTAGTGATCGATCTCTGCTCCCCTCCACAGCATGTCTTTTTCCTGGTTCTCTCCCTCAGCCCCAACCAGTCCCAGCAGAAGACTGCCCCTCCCTGAGCCTGGTTCTGCTGGAGGTTTCTTCCTGTTAAAAGGGAGTTTTTCCTTCCCACTGTAGCCAAGTGCTTGCTCACAGGGGGTCGTTTTGACCGTTGGGGTTTTACATAATTATTGTATGGCCTTGCCTTACAATATAAAGCGCCTTGGGGCAACTGTTTGTTGTGATTTGGCGCTATATAAAAAAATTGATTGATTGATTGATTGATTGATAGACTCTGTTATATGCATCTGTGTGTGGTATCCATCTCCCATATTGAAACAAAGATGCCAAGAAAGCAAAATCTCTACCCACTTGAAGGAGTTCAGCTCTAATACTGCAGATCCTTGGAGCATTCCCTGCCCATACCTTTTTTTTTCTTTTTTTTTTTTCTTTTTTTTTTTACAGCCATGATGATTTCACTACCATTTGGTGGTTTGCAGTTGACTGATCAGCCATAAAGACCTTGGCATTGAAGATGTCTTACATTCCAGCAGGAAGATCATCCTTATGCAACTGTTCATAATAGCCAGCCCAATGTGACAGTACAGTAGAGGTGCCTATCGTGACCAAACCGTCATCTGCCATAACTGTGGTGGGACTAGGTTTAAGGTTTAAGGAACAAAGTGCTTTCATTCATCTGTAAGCAGTCTGTGGGTAACTGGACCACAGATGGTGAGTCACAAACGGCTGGTTATCCACTCTCAGGTCCATCGCAGCTCACTTTTTCAGCTTCCTGTGCATAAATCCTACAACTTTATTTCAATTGCCCTTGAAAAACACAACCAACAAAAACAAAAAAAAACATGTTTAATTGGGTCAAAAGGAATTTGGATGATGCTCAAGATCTTTTCTCTTGCATCTGTGGTTTGTGAGATGATAGCATTGAGTGGGTTTTGTGGTTTTTGGTCATTTCAGTTCCTGGCAAAATATTCCATTAAAGTTTAGAGAAACTTGCATCTTGCAAATAATTCAATACCAAAATTAAGATCATACAACCATCAGTTCTTATAATTTCATATAAGATCATGAGCAGGTATTTATATTTGGTCTGTACACGGGCTATGCAGTAAATAACCCAGTCTTCAAGTGTGAGAAGCGTTTTGCTGTGTATGGTGGGTTCAGGGCAGCCGTCTCTCCCAGATGGCCGACACTGGGCCGACCCTTACTGCTCAGTGGCCTAGATCTGAAGCCGCTCTCCAGGGAGACTGATTAGAGCTCTAATGTAAACAGCAGTCTGGCCACAGGGCTCCACCACGCACTGCATGATGGGATTGACCCAGCTCTAGCCAATTACAGAGTCACTGTAAGCACAGCTGGACAGCAGCACAGAGTTTGGTACGGACTTGGAAGAAAGATTTGGTTTGGTGGCTTTTGGACATGTTTAAGTCTCTGCTGCATATTTTTGGCCTGACCCATTATACTTAACATGTTGATTTTAACTGCTTTTGAAGCGTTTTTCCACTCAGTATCATCAAACACAGCATTAAAGTTTAAATAATGTGCAGTGTGTAATTTAGAAGCCATATATAAATATATTGTTGAACTACACCAGCTTCTTTTTCTGCAATGTGGACTTAATGTAATGTGTAAGATGTGTTGTATTCTGAAGTGGCTTCTGCCTTTTACTTAGAGGGCATTGTTGTACCCTGTTTTTTTGTGATGGTACTTTTGTCTCTATACATTGACTTTTGTGGGGAGAATAAATTTACATTTATGGACTTGCACATTGATATAATTGCACATTGATATAATTGGCTCCATTGAAGGTGACAATGATGTTGCTGTTTTGTTTTTGATATTTTTTTAAAGGTTCATGGGACCTTAACAAAAACAAAATAAGTTTTCATATGTTTGTATGGATCAGTGATTCCAAAAGTGGGAACTCACTCAGTGCTGTAGGTGGGGTGTGGTCACTAAGTGGACTACAGGTGAGGCAAGATGACATTAAAAGTTCATTTTAAAAGAAAAGGCTTTGATTTTAAATTTGCAATAAAATTTTAGATTACCAGGAAACAGTAAAAATTAAAAACCTGCCCGATTTTAATTATTTGTTGGACTGAAGACTCAATCCCCGCCCCCTCCCCTTCCCTGCCCAACCAACAGGCGCTCTCCTGGACGTCTGCATGGACTTAATAATTCTCAGAAATTTTATGTTCCTCTGTAGTATTATTATTATTATTATTATTATTATTATTAGTATTATTAGTATCATTATTATGACCTAAGCAGTGGGTCACCCCTTTGAGTCTGGTTTGCTTGAGGTTTCATCCTCAAATCATCAGAGGGAGTTTTTCCTTACCACTGTCACCTGTGTACTTGCTCTAGGGGTTGGTAAGGTTAGACCATACTTGTGTGAAGCGCCCTGAGGCACCTTCACTGTGATTTGGCGCTCTCTCTCTCTATCAAATGAAATAAATTGAATTGACTGTGGGCCAAGCTGGTTGTTACTACAGTAAGATGTCCAAACAACTCCAAACAACAATCTTAACATAAGAGACATGACACCCAGCCGTTTAATGGTGTTACCTGTTTACGGGTGTCACCTGTTTACCAGATCAACATCAACACAAATGCAGCGATTGGATCTTACTGACCATCATGTGTTTATATAATTATATCCTCCAAGGACGTAATAAAGTTATCTGCGTTTATTTGTTTGTTTGTCTGTCTGTCTGTTAGCAGGATTACATCAAAACTACCGCATGGATTTTGATGACATTTGCATCACAAATAGATATTAGGCCAGGGAAGACTCCACTGAATTTTGGAGATGATCCAAATTCTGAATCAGGATTTTAATTTGTATGCTTCGCTTTCGGTTTGATAGCTGCTGTTCACATTCAGTGTACATGATGAAGCATGCCACATACATATCAACAGTTCCTTTGCTGTCCAGGGGGGGGGCATTATTATATGTGGAACGTGCAGGTCATACCGACAGGCTTTGCCGTGCAGATCCACCTGCGAAATATTGCGAAGATTCGTCCTATCCTGTCTGTGGCTGATGCTGAAACCCTGATTCATGCGTTTATCTCTTGTAGATTGGACTACTGTAATGTTCTTTTTACTGGCTTACCACAGTCCAGCATTAGGGGTCTCCAATTGGTTCAAAATGCTGCTGCCAGACTTTTGACACGAAACAGAAAGTTCGACCACATTACACCCATTTTACCATCTCTTCACTGGCTTCCTGACCCAGTGAGATCAGATTTTTAGGTTCTGCTACTAGCCTGTAAAATTGCTCACAGACTAGAACCTCCCTACTTAGCTAATCTAATTAAAACCTACGTACCAGCCCGGGCTCTGCGTTCACAGGGTGCAGGACTACTTTGTGTCCCTAGGGTGAATAAAAAGTCTGCGGGTCACAGAGCTTTCTCTTATCGTGCCCCTGTTCTGTGGAATGATCTCCCTGCATCAATAAAACAGTTAGATTCTGTAGAGACTTTCAAGTCCAGACTTAAGACGCACTTATTTTCCCTTTCGTATGCCTGGCATAGTGGCATAGTATGTTACTACACGTTTTACTCTTTTAATTCATTTTATTAGGAAACGGAGCAGGCCGCGGCCTCAACTTTATCTAAATTCTGGGTCTTTTAGTGAAGCTTAGGGCTAGTGGCCGGCGATCACCTTAGTATTTCTTTTGTTGCTTAATGCTGACAAATTACACTGTATTTGTTGTCTTTCCGATGTCTGATTCAGTTTTTTTTTTTCTCTGTTTGAGGTGTGGCTCCATCCAGAGATGGGTGTGGTGTCTGTTTCTGAAACCCTCCTGTCCTGTGCACCGGCAACATTTCCTGTATATTTGTTTTGTAATTTGTGTCTGTAGCATGGCCCAACCAGATTGTCACCCCTTTGAGCCTGGTCTGCTTGAGGTTTCGTCCTCAGAGGTAGTTTTTCCTTACCACTGTGTGCTTGCTCTGGGGGTTGGTAAGGTTAGACCTTACTTGTGTGAAGCACCTTGAGGCAACTTTGTTGTTCTCTCCCTCAGCCCCAACCAGTCCCAGCAGAAGACTGCTCCTCCCTGAGCCTGGTTCTGCTGGAGGTTTCTTCCTGTTAAAAGGGAGTTTTTCCTTCCCACTGTAGCCAAGTGCTTGCTCACAGGGGGTCATTGACCGTTGGGGTTTTACATAATTATTGTATGGCCTTGCCTTACAATATAAAGCGCCTTGGGGCAACTGTTTGTTGTGATTTGGCGCTATATAAAAAAAAAAT
This sequence comes from Thalassophryne amazonica, assembly GCF_902500255.1. Lineage (NCBI taxonomy): Eukaryota > Metazoa > Chordata > Actinopteri > Batrachoidiformes > Batrachoididae > Thalassophryne > Thalassophryne amazonica. Next base: position 70,606,918 of record NC_047115.1, read on the forward strand.
TGATTGATTGATTGATTGATTTGGCGCTATATAAATAAAATCAAATAAATAAAAAAATAAAATGAAATAAAGACGTGCAGGTCATATCTGCAGGCTTTGCTGTGCCAGATCCATTTTGAGGTTTCCTCGTACGCGCTCAAATCGTTTCAGATCCTGTTTTCCGCCATAAGAATATGTAAATTGCGGCCAAATGGTGCCCAGATTGCACATGGGCCGCCGTCGGATAGATGTACCATCTCGACGGGGCCCGGAGGGTTTTGAACATGTGCAACACACTTGGGGCCACTGGCGATTTTGGCCAATTGTGTGAACTCTTGCAGATGGCTGTTGAACTGCAACTGTACACTTTTTGGATATGGGCTGAATTGTCATTCTGACGCCATTCAGCCTCATTCCGGCATGTGTGATGGGGGTATAATAATAACCTGAAATGGCTCCAGTGTCAGTTAGTCTATGAGAATATGCTGACTGCATTTTTTTCTTCTTTCCTACATCAGCTTGTAAAATGTGTGTTTATCATGTCGTTTTTTTGTAGACTGACCCTTCCATTTGGGTCAGTTGACTCTTAAATACCATGAGCTCATCTTGTTAACATCATTCCTTCTGGAGAGATTTTTACTTTTCTCAGTGGTTCCCACTTGCCCAGTGACAGTTCGCTATTGTTCTTTTTTTTTTAAGTGTGGGGGTTTGGATATACCTCACTGCAAAAAAAAAACAAAAACAAACCCTAATATCTCTCTGGATGTGGTTTACAAAAGTATGTCACAGTGTCCTATTCTAACTGTGGGTTGATGTTCATTTATTTTTAAAACTGAAATATTCCTCTGAGTTTTTACACCTGTTGTACTTGACTGAATATGCTCTTAACAGCCCACATTCATCAGAAGAAATCGCTGTCAGCATTTAGTCTGTTTGTTTGATTGAGTTTTGAGATAGTCCTATCATATACAGGTCAGTCCAAAAGTATTTGGCCCCTTGGTATTTCATGTATTTTAATTTGTTTATGCTCTTTCAAATACAAAAACAACAAAAAAAAAAATTCTAAAATTATCATCCTTAAACTCAAACTCAAAGCACATCTCTACAACTTGATATAAAATAATTAAAAATATAAACGCAAAGATGATGGGTTGAGTAATGTGCCACTTTGATATAACACCTGCAAATAATTAATATTATTGCCAGTTTTCCTCAGACAAGTTAGGGGATGGACACATGAACTTTTCCATGTCACTGAGTATGTCTTGGACTTTATTTACATCTACATTTACATGAAGCCTCAGTCCCACCAAATAATAAAGGCATGGATAATGAGCCACGTATGGATTTGTCAGTGATTATTTGAATAATGATCCACATACAAATCTATCACGTATCCGCTATGAAGAAACCTCTATGTGCCTCTAAGCACCTCGTGTGTGCCAGGTATCAGCCTCTTATGAGCCATGACTTGTTATTTGAACCCACGCCACGTATGATCCACGTCAAGCCACATATGATCCATGTAGCGCCATATAATGCGACATTGGAACACGTTTCGGTATGAGTTTGGTCCAAACCTCCAGCCCTCCTACACTTGGTCCCTTTTAAAGTGTGTGGTTTCAGTTCACAGCGTCCGTTCAAGATGTTGTCACAGTTTTTAAATGCAGTCCAAAAAAAGATGCTCCTGCACTGTCCTGCCAGTGTGCACATCCCTGCGTCAGGCTGCAGTTCACCTGTGTTCCAGAGTCATTAAATGCAGCAGTTCTGCGTTTGCACCCAGCTCTCTGTGACCAAAAAAAAAAAAGACACCACAGTGAGGTGGCAGCTTTAATTATATACACCCACACAGTGTGGATCACTACCCTCCCCCCCCAAAAAACAAACCCCACAACACAACACAAAACCCATCCATAGACCAGCCAGAACTAAACCATGGGTGCCTGGACAGTTGCCTCTGTGCTTCTTCTCGCTGGCTTTATTTCTTCTGCGGCTTACAGTCATTTTGACACCGGTGATCCAACTTTTAACTTGTGTTCGTCTGTTATTGTCTGCAAAATCGCTCTTTTGCACGCTTGCGTTCTGAGTCACTGCGTAAGTGCGCACAGAGCACACCTCATCTGATCCATTATAACAAGATGTTAAATCTATCATAAACATACTTTTTACAGCTGCTTATAAAGAAGGAATGAACATGCAACTGTTTTACCAAGCTATTACAGTATAAACATTACGAAAAAGCTCCAGATGAAACAGTCCTTTGTGATTCCAGAAGCAATTAGAGATGTTTTCAACATCCAAACTGACAGAAAATGATTAATCCGCTACAAAATAATTATTTTATATGTAGCATCCAGCATACAAAGCAGGTGGGATTGTAGTGCACAAGAGGGTTGAGTCAAAATAGCCTGACCTGTCCTCGTAACTGCCAGGTGCTCAGATTATAGGCTTTTAACAGCCTTGTCCTCACTACAAACATGCCTCTAAAATCGTCATTTGTCCTCGTAGTACCTCGTACACAAACTTGTTGCTAAATTTTGAACTTCTTGAAATTAGCGCCACGCTCAGAGATGAGCCTCTTTAGCCAAATATTCTGCCTCTAAGAGCCACTTTTCTCCCACGATTGTTGAATAACTCCACTTGTACCAAAAAAACATGCTACGTGGCTCATTATTCATCCTTCATTATTCTGTGGGATCAGGGCTTTATGAAGAAATACAAGCAGTATGGCAGTCTATGGTAAATCTGTGTGGAGTAGACAGTTCTCAAAAATTGAGTGACCATTCAAGGAGGAAAACAGTGAGGCCACCAAACCAAGATAACCCAGGAGAAGTTATCGGCTTCTCTGGCTGTGATTGGAGACATTGTGCACAGTACATGTTTTGCATTTTGTATCACCAGTTATACAGCTTCATGATGAAGTGGTATAGAGGAGGGTTTTCTTAAAAAGAAGACCTGAAAGTTCAACTACAATTTGCCAGAAGGTACATCTGAGATGCAAGCCCAGATTTGATGTTTTGGTGAAAGATGTCACTTCTGTGCCCAAACTGGCGTTTCAGTTTTGCAATTGACCAGCTGCCGAGCACCACACTTCCCAAGGGATGCCTCAACATTCTGTCTCATCTGGAGTGGGGGCTATGGATAAATACTGGCTGAGGAGTTTACCACCAGATTTATCTGTCAGCTTCTTTGACTGCAGCAAGGTTGCTCTTTATGATGAAGAAAAGACAAGGTTTTTAGAGGAATTAAAGGATAACTATGACAGTTTTCAATCTAGACTCTATTTTTAGATGTTTTAGGGATCATCTTTTCACTTGGGGCAAAAATTACTTTCTGTGCATATAAACACTAAAACCACTAAGACAGGTCAATCAGAAATATTCCATATAAACCAGTTCTTGATTCCACTGAACAGGTGGAAACATCATTAGAAGCCTCCAGAAACGCAGACTAGGAGCCCTGTGGAGGTAAATATGCATATGTTTATGATACTAAATTTATATAATCTTTTTAAGATGACCAATTATAGAGTTAGCCATTTACTTCAGCATCTCAGCCACAGGATGGCGGTGCTGTCCACAAAATCAATACATGTAGACTTACAAGGAGGGGAGGGGCTTGTTCTGTGAGACCTAGCCACACATTGTGGCATAATATTTGTTCGTGTGTCAGGGTGTGTGCAGACACACATGAACATAAGTCAAGATGAATATATGTTAAGCTCTTGTTTATACACAACAGGGGTGGTGGCCAAGTGGTTAATGCATTTGGGTTCAGTGCGGAAGGTTCCTGGTTCATACCCCACCCCTGCCCATTTCTCCATGTAATGTGGAGTTGCGTATCCAGCGTATAACTTGCAGATCCACTTCGGATTCGCTGTGGCGACCCCAAGTGAAAAAACAAGGGAGCAACCGAAGGGGCATACTTACTTGTATATACACAACATGGGTAGCCTTTAGGAAGTTGATGAGCTGATTAGGTTTTGTGGGAGTTGTATGCCCGAGTTTACATATTAATCAGGCGAACATTTTGGGCACCATTATCCTCATTGTCATGGTAATCCCTCAGTGGCTAGGAAGATGGTCTCTTGGTCGATTTCTGGACAGAACTGTTGTCCTGGAGATGATTGACTCGGCCCAGTCGGGATGCGTGCTGTTTCTGACAGATTTCTTGCCCTCTCTGTTTCCTCTTTCTCCTCTTGCTGTTTGTCCACATTTATTTGAAGACTTTTATTTCCATTTGGATCATTGCTTGCTTACTAGCTCAGTTTCTTGAATGTTCTTCCCAAGTCTTCCATCTGATTGACCACCTCTTGAGGTTGTGGTTCAGGAGGTCCTTATCGCATTCCTTTTGCCCTCCTCTGAACCATTTTCCTTTGCTCAGCTGGGAGTAGAAGAGCTGCTTGGGAAGTTGGTTGTCATCCATTCTAAAGATGTGACCCACCCACCGACACTGGTTTGATGATGACACACTCGATGATCTGGAGTTTGGCTTCAGCCAGGACGTTGATGTTGGTGTGGTAGTCTTCCCACCTCATGCAGAGGGTACTCCTTAAGCAGCAATGGTGGAAACACTCAGGGGTCTTCAGGGGCCAGCGGGAGATGGTCCAGGTCACAGATCTGTATAGCAGCATTGGAATTGACAACTGCTAAAGTAGGATTTTCGTCTTGTTGAAACCACGGATGCAAAACTGGCCGAAAGAAGTTCCTTGCAACACATGAATCGGTGTTGGATCTCGTTGTCAGTGTTGGTGTTTGGAACATGGCTACCCAGGTATGGAAAGTGGGTCATGTTCTCTTGGACCTTTCCGTGGAGTCCCACAGCAGGAAGCTTTGGACTAACTATATTGGGTGGAGACTGATGCAGGATCTGTGACTTCTTCAAGTTAAAGACCAGTCTCATTTAGACTTCTTCAAAGGTTTCAAGGATTTTCTAAAGACCTTCTTCCATCAAGGATGCCACAATTTTTCTTCTTATATTGGAAGTCCAGGTGCAAAATGGTGGTGATTTTCTTCTTGGCTCTCAGTCAGCTCAGGTTGAAGAGCTTTCCATCCGTTCTGTACAGAGTATCATTTAATGGCAGCACCTTGTCCTTGATGAGGTGGTGGGTTGTGGTCACGAAAATGATGAACATTGTAGGAGCAATAACACAGTCCTGCTTTATTCTTGTTTGAATATTGAAGGCTTCACTTTTTTTTACCAGAAATGTGGCGTACATGTCATCATGGAGAAGTCTTAGGATCCTGCTAAAATTTCTCTGGACAGGCTGTTTTGTTCAGTAACTTTCACAGACATAGGCATGACACACTGTCAACCACCTTTTGTCCATTCAGTGTAGAAGAGGTACAATGGTTGGTGTTCCTCGTGACACTTTTCTTGCAATTGGCAGACAGTGTCTGCTGTTTCTCTTGTGGTCAGAAGCCACTCTGGGTTTCAGGAAGGATGTATTGTGCTCGTGATCTCAGACGGTTGTTGGAAATCCTTGCAAGAACCTTTCCTGCAGTAAACAGCAAGGAGATTCGCCAATGGTTTCCACAGTCAGACTTGTCTCCTTTCCACTTGTAGATGGTGAAAATCATTGATTCTTTCAGGTTTGTGGACATTTCTTCTTGAGTCCAGGTTTTGATGAGGAGTTGGTGCAGTTAGTGTTGGAGAACCCGCTCTTCTACTTTAACAACCTCAACAGGAATGCTGTCTTCCCCGTGTGCTTTGTTGTTTTTAATGCCTTTTCTTTAAGAGTTGGGGTTTGGCCGATGTCTTGTCTTGGTACATAGTTGAGAACTGTCTCCTCCTCAGTAATTGGGTTGATGTTCAAGAAGTCTTCAAAGTGTTTGTTCCATTGAGCACTGATGTCATCTTTGGTCTTCAGCAGGCTCAGGCCATCTTTGCTTCAAAGAGGTGCTTTCCCTTGGGTGGACAGGCCATAGATTGCTTTGGTGCCATTGAAAAATCCACTTCGCCAACACAAAGCTATTTGTGTTGGCGAAGACTTAGATTTCAGCAGTATTGTTGATCTACCACTGATTTTTCAGTTTGTGAGTTTGACTTTGCAGAGTTGTTTTGTGTTGCTGGATTCAAAACGTGTTTTTTTGCAAGGTCAGATCTTTCTGGAGGTCAAGGAAAGAGTTTCATTTTTGGACAGTGGGTCATTGGATGAATGGGATGATCTCATCAAACCAGTCTGCTGCTTCCTCATCTGGTGTCTGAGTGTTTCTTGGCAGGCTGTTGTTATGGCTGTCTTGAGCTCCACTCAATGTTTAGAAGGACCAGAGACAGTCTGTTTACAAAGGCGGCGTGGAGCGCAACAGCATTCCAGCCGGCTCGCGCTGCCGCAGATTTTTGGTCCAGCTCTATTGTTTTTCCTCACTGTAATATACTGACTGAACCCATCATATCTACCAACCATCTGTATGTTTTCCTGTGCAAGCGGATAACAAGTTCCAGGTCCGTTTTTACTCTTCTTCAACAACTTGGTGAGACATTAAGCCTGACAAGTGTGTCTTATTTTTGTAATGTGGACACTTTAGCACACACTGGGCTGAAACAAAATTCAAACTGTAGCATAAATTATGGCATTCATCAACTCATTGTGGAATGAAGGCCCCCTTTTAGTAAAAGTAAAGTCCTAATGAATCGTATCAAAAAGTAGATAGAGAGAGAAATTGTGTGTGTCCTGCTGAAATTCACTTTAGTAAGTCATCAGTGTAAGTTGCACAGGAAGTGATCCTGCAAATTGGAATAGTCAGTGAGTTATTCTCTGCATATCATTTATAGTCCAGTATTGTAGTTTTTGCACTGTCATATAGATTAAGTATTTGTACATAGGAAAGCAGTTTTTTTTGTGTGTGTATTTGAGGCATTAGTTGGAGGCATTAGGTCATCCATCCATGAAGGCTGGTAACACATCAGATGGTGGAGACAAAGAAGCCCTTTCTCGTTTTTTCTGATTCTGTCAGCATCCTCACACTTGAACAAACACACTGTATTTTCTGTCTGATTATTTTTAACCTCCTTCAAAACAGCAGTTAAATATCAGAGGTTTCACAGTGAAATGCACACATGGTAATCCCCCCCCCCCCCCCCCCCCCCCCACACACACACACACGATACCAACACACAAACCCACAAAGGGTGGAGTGGCACATTCTGGTCAGGCCTTCCATTCTGATTGAATCCACATTTGGAAAGAAAGAAAACATCCTCCCATGTGGCAGGCGAGCTGCACTGGCTCTATGACCAAATCACATGTGGGTTTAAATCATTTTAATCAGTTTGTTGATTTGTTTTATGTGCATAGATGGTTTTGAGTTCTCATTTGGTTTTCTGGCTGTTCAGCAACTTTTACATTTTGATGTTTTTATGATGTCAAATAGTTTGTGATTTTCTGACCGAAATATCTCTTTTAATGCAACTATTTTGATTATTATTACTTGTCTGATCAGGGGGTCAAACTTTGAGCATGGACAACACCTCAGTTTAAAAATACTAAATATAAATGAATGCTAACAGTTTTTGCTCAGTGAATCACATTCACATATGGTGATTGTCTCTCCAAATGCTGCACAAAAGTTTTAGGCATCCTAGAATTTTGATAGAAAAGTGTTATTTTATTTATTTATTTATTATCATCAGTTCAACCATTAAAAGGAGTGGCTATACGCCCAACCGTTGGGTCAATAAAGTAAATTTGCAAGCATATACGCCCAACCACAACCGACCAATGAGCGCGCTTGTAAATTCACTTCCGGTTTCAACGCGGGAGGGGAAAAAAGGGTGGATATTTTCTCGACGGCTGCAGGAGGGTTCGCAGCCCGTGGAGGAGCTGTGATCTAAAGTGCTTCAGTTTGGCTCATCACACCCAGGGAACAGTGTCAAACTAACACCATCTTACAGCCAACAAGCAGCATTTTGTTCAAAAACTGTTTTGTCGTTGTTAACAGGATTCCATTCAAAATGCTTATGAAGTTTGTCTGTTTTCATACATTGCGGTGTTTTCGCAGTAATTAAACATGGCGCCGTTAAATGTGTCAAATATACGCCGCAATAGAGCCTTAAAAAGTGGTGTAAAAGCGTAGTTTAGATGCACAAAACGTGTCAAATACATGATCACGGTTGGGCGAATAAGATAAGACATATTTATCTGTCCAACGGTTAGGCGTATAGCCTTTGCCGAAAATAAAACAGTCCAAACATCTTCTAATAACTAAAATCAAATGTGAGATATCAAGTTATGGAATTAAATTTCAAAGAACAAAACTTGCTGATGATCAGTCAATTCAATTTCATTCAATTCATTTAGTTTTATATAGCGCCAAATCACAATAAAGCTGCCTCAAGGCGCTTCACACAAGTAAGGTCTAACCTTACGAAGTACACAGGCAACAGTGGTAACAAAAAACTCCATCTGATGATGTTAAGGAAGAAATCTCAAGCAGACCAGACTCTGAGGGGTGACCCACTGCTTAGGCCATTCTAACAGTTACAATGTTTTTACAAAGATTTAACAAAGCTGAAGAAATGGGAAACAGAAAAACCAGAATAGCATCAAAAACAAAGTGCATTATTGAGATGAGCACACAGTCACTGGCGGCACAAGCAGGGCATCGTGAGGTAAGTCGAGCGCCCTGGGGTGCAGGGCCAGCGTCCATCCATCGCCTTGTCAGTTTCACTTCAGTAAAAGTTGTCTTCATCAAAGACTGCATTCCAAAAGCAGACTGCAGTGGCTCAGAGAGGGCACTGTTAGCAGGGTGGTCCACGAGTCACTCTGTCAGCTTCAGATGTACCCAGAATAGTATCACCTCAGCTCATGCATCAATTTCAGCAGCCCTGTAGCACTCTTCTGATGCTATAGAACAAAAAACATGGTTTGTGAAGTTGAAGATCAGCATTTCTTTCACCCTCATTACCGCCAATAAGATGTCCTTGGAGATGGTTGTTCATCCTCAAACTGCTTTCTGTGGCAGTTGAGCGATTTGAATGGCGGCTCATATCATCAGTTTTAATGAGAGGCATCATTTAAAAGCTCTTTGAGCATGTGGTTTGGATGGGAAAGTACTATAAAATTGCAGTAATTTTTGCATTTTTATTAAAGAGGCGGCAGGGTGGATTAGTGGTTAGCACTGTTGCGTCACAACAACAAAGTCATGGGATTGCTCCCCACGTGGGGTCTTTCTGTGTGGAGTTTGCATGTTCTCCCTGTGTTTGTGGGGGCTCCCTCCTGGTGCTCTGGCTTCCTCCCACATCCAAAGGCATGCTGGTTAGGCTGTGAATGTGTTTGTCTGTCTGGTATCCTGTCCAGGGTGTACCCCGCCTCACGCCTTATGGATGCTGGGATAGGCTTCTCACATCCGCTCATCATTAATCTTCAGCTGTGCCTGATTTAGTCACAGTAAACTTTTTTAACACTTAATTTTTTTAAATGTCAGTAATTATGTTTATAGGCACAGAAGGATTTTTTTTATTATTACCTCCACCAACGAAGTTGGTTACGTTTTCACCCCTGTTTGTTTGTTTGTTTGTTTGTCTCTTTGTAAACACCCTGTAACCCACAATTTTTCATGTATCTTTATGAAATTTTTACAGAGGATTCATGTCCTGATAGGCAAGAACTGATTCAATTTTCAAGGTCAAAGTTGGGAAAAATCTTGGAAAATCAACATTGAACAAATTTCCAAAAAAAAAAAAAAAAATCAAATTTCTTTCATATTTGAGTGTTATGTAGGATGTTAGCCTCTATTGACTGACAATCTGTAATCCAGATCTGAGCTGGATTAGAGATTGTGTGACCATTTAAATTTAACATTGAAAACCTCTTTTAATGTATATTTTGCCTTATATATTAGCAGTGGTCGGCGCTTCGATAACTGGTAATCAGCTAACTGAAAAGTTATCTTTTTTAATGCTAAACCGATAAACTGTCTAAAAACTAATTTTTAATTTTGCCTCCCAACACTCTCAGCTACTAAGAAGCTGATTTTGAGTTTAAACACCGCCAAAGCTTCTAATAGAACCAACAGTGATCACAAACCCAAACAGCCAATGAGCCAGTGCTTGTCTTTGTGCGCTCTGCCCCCTGCTGTAGGAAAGCATCATTTAACCTTGACAGGATATGGTGGTCCCGTGATGAGGTAGAGGTCTTGAAATTGAAAGCAGGTTTGAATTATGGTTTTGCTTTATAAATAACATTATTCCGGATACAATAACTACATTAATGTAAACTCTTAAAATGTACAAAGTTATATGTAACACATCTGTTAATTTTAAAATAATGCACTAATTCTGAAGATTTGAACATTAACACACCAAAGGGATTATGGGTAAACTAAGCCTCCGCTCACACTGATTGGTTGATTCATTCATTCTTTGTAAAAACCAATGCAAGTGAATCAATGTAACATGTGTTGGTGTTTATAAATAAATGTACTTTTGTAAAATATGTCATTTTTCTCATTTGCATAAAAAAAAGAAATTTTCAAGATCCCGCTAGACAGCACCTAAGTGCACGCGTGATGACATCACAACTCTATCCAGTTAGGGAGACAAGGTTTCTTTCAATAACAAGAACTGTCAAAAAAATTTTCTCGTGTGTTGGAATTGTGTGGCGATAGGAATTGCTGTTTGAATGCTTGAATAACGATGTCAATCGCACAAAAAAATCAAATAGTGAAAACATGTTCGGTGTGGTGTCATAATGCATCACTCAGTTTCTTCGTGAGGCGTCATAACATCAAGCCTGGTTCACATGGCAAGATAATTAGGCCGATATCGGACCCGATCTTCCCCTTACAACAATCTTAAGGACGCCCCGACAATCGTGATGACACTAAATATAATCTTATCAGATATTCCTGCCGTGTGTGGTGTGTTAAGAAGGACGTGAGGAGCTAAATGTGACATGCAGCCAATCAGAAAGTGAGGTATCTGTTTGTGTGTGTTGCTTTTACCGTGTGGCTGACACCACACACTGTACAACTAAACCTGTCAGATCTATGATTTTTTTTTTTTTTATCTCCACATGTGTGTGGTCTCTCAGGTTTTAGCAACCTACAGATAATTTTACAATTCTGCGGGCGACAACACTGTGATATAACCGGTCGCCAGTAGATGGCAGTGTTCTACGCATTTTGACGCCGGCTATATCACACGACCCGAATCACAATTTAACAGACTTTTCAGCTTTTGGAGGACCAACCTGGGCTTCTTCTGGCATTTTTACATAAAACAAACACAATAACAACATCTATAAACCCAGAGAATATATTCACAAGAGTTTTAGGCACAGTATGCAAAGGGTTTAATGCTGTTGTCCGTGTGGAGACTGATCAGAGCATCTCAAATGCATTTCTCCTGTCGTGAACCTTTACCCAGAATGCACTGCGTGCACATCATTCCACACTAAATCTTTTAAAATTTGCCCAATACTTTAAAACTAAAACATATATCTGATATTTTCACTTTATAAAACTTCAGACGTGACGTTAATTTAAATAACTTGTCCAAAATTAGTTTGGTTAAAATTTTAACCATAAATTAAAACTGTATGTCTCTGGATGACTTGGGTGCTATTACCAGCGTATTAAGTATGGGTCAAAAGAAATTAGCTTTTTTCTTTTCTATGGCCAGTTCTCCTTTGCCTGCAGAGGATAGAGTGGTTTCTTCTGGAACCAGCTCTTCTCTGTTTATAGAGGATAGAACTGTGCATCTACTACAAAAGCTACGTCTGCAAAAACGTTAGTGGTCTAAAAATTATTGGACCAAAACTTATCGGAAGATAATTGATCCGATGATGGTTTTCAAAGTTATCTGAAAAGCTAATCTGATAATGAAAACATTAATTAGCGGTTAGCGGATTAGCGAAACTGTGCACACCACTGTATATTAGTCAAACATGCCCCAGTATGTGTCATATTTGAAAATGAGGCGCAGACTGGCACTCACTATCATCTGACAAAGTTTGATCTGGATCTGATACGGGTTATGGATTTTGTGGACATTTGAATTTCATATTGAAAAGTCCATTTGGTGTACATTTTGTATTATATCTTTCAATCAAAAGTGCTCATTCATTCCAATATTTTGTTATGGATTTACCTACAACACGAAAATTGGATGGGGGGTAGGGATGGGTATCAAGAACTGGTTCTTTTCGAGAATCCTTAAGAAATTATTAGATCTTTATGTTATGTAATTATTATTGTATATTTTTAGTGCTTGTCTCAAGGAATGTTATGTTTTGGAAAAAAAAAAAATCCTAAATAAAAAGTTACAAAAAAAAAAAAGAAACGATGCGATCCACCGACATCAATAGCCTTTTTGCTTAACGATTCCCTTATCGGTCCTTCAGAGTGGCTGTTGTTTTTTGAGGGTGTTTGTCAGGAAATTGATCATTTCTCTACGTTGATTACAGACCCTGCATCAGGTCTATAATCAACCGCTTCTGTTATGGCTCTGCTTTGAAGCTTGAACCAACGAAGCAGTACTCTGACCTGCTGCTTTGTTGATTCCTTGCTTCGCTGCTTTTTAGAAGCGGCACGTCCGCTTCTTAACTCCTCTCAAAGCCATTTAAAGATGTCATTCATGAGTCACTTTTGTGCGGATTAAAGTCACTAACTGGGACTCTTGTCTGGTTGCAGGCAAGAAATGAGAATCGTCCTCCGTTCCGTTCACACAGCTCCAAGTGCTGCGCTGCTCTCTGCCGAGTCAAGTTAGAGTCCGGTAGGAATTAATAGCTTCAAAGCGAATCTGTTTTAAATCAAATGACTCCTCTTTTCAAACAGTGTAATACTGACAATAAACTACAATCAACCAAAAAGTTTTTTTTTTCCTCCCAAAATGAGACACCCTGTGTTCTTCATGAATTACATCCTGACATGCAACGTAGCTGAGCTCAGGTCAGAGGTATGGAGTGACATTCATGCCATTAATGTCTGAAAGGAAATGCTTTTGACAAAAACTACAGATTTTGTTTATTTCTATTTATGTCCAGAGATCAAGGCTCCAGTGACCAATTTCGTATTTATTTATTTTAAGACTCAATATAATGTTGTTGACATAGAAAACCTGTAAAGCCTACTTTCAGTACACAGAAAATTCACAAGAGATATTGATAAGGGAATCGATAAAGAATCAGATCGATAAGCGGAATCAATAATGGTATATCGATAAAGTCTTATCAATACCCATCCCTAGATGGGGGTTCCAATTTTATGCCTGTTTGTCTATCTTCCAATTATCAGCCGAAAACCAAGTGCCAAAAAGCAATGACAAATTGTGCATATTGTGAAAAGAATTCAGAAACCGAAAACGTTGGGGGGGGCTGACAACACCACAACAAAACTTCAAGTGAATGAACTAAATACATACTCCTGACATTTGATCAGATGTAATTTAGCTTATGAAAAGCCACTTCTAATAGGACTTTGACCTTGAACATTCTTTCCAAGGTAAAAATTTGTGGAGTTGGAAACTCGTGTTGGCGGAGGTTTGCGAGCGTGGTGCTCTAGTGCATTGCTGTTTTATGCTCCATCACATACTTGAGCGTGTTTGGTGTAACACCAGTAACTCTGTAACATGGAGCCTTGCGCAGTCTGCCTTATAGCAGCAATAGAAAGAAGCTTTGTGAGCTGGCTGTCTAGTACAGATGGCGGCTTGGGGGAGGGATGGATAGAGTCAAAGAAAGAGAGTTCAGGGGAAGGTTGGCCACAGAGACACAGTTGTGGAATTTCAGGAATGAAAGTTAAACTGAAGGTTAGATGGGAACAAGGAATTGACTGCAGAGATGACGGGGCTTCATTTGGCAGTTTTTGGGGGATTGAAGTGGAAGAGCGATGGTGTGTGTGTGTGTGTGTGTGTGTGTGTGTGTGTGTGTGTGTGTGTGTGTGTTAAATTCACACAGAAAAACCAGCAGAAGAACAGCTATCCTGTAAAACAGGAAAACCCGTAAACTCTCAAAGACTATTGTTTAGTCAAGTGATTTCTCATGATGTTGAGACAGGTTAAGTACCACAATGCATAAGGTCAGAATCACACTTTGAAATGGACTGCTGGTCAGTTTGAGGGTTATACGACTTGTGTACGTACAACAGGGACAGTTACATACATATACATAGGTACTGTTAACCCTTTAGGTAGGGGGGTGATGGTCTAGTGGTTAAAGCGTTGGGCATGAGACCAGAGGATCCTTGGTTCAAATCCCAGCCTGACTGGAAAATCACTGAGGGCACTTGGGCAAGGTCCTTAATCCCCTAGTTGCTCCCGGTGTGTAGTGGGCACCTTGTATGGCAGCAGCCTCACATCGGGGTGAATGTGAGGCATTGATGTGTAAAGCGCTTTGAGCATCTGATGCAAATGGAAAAGCGCTATATAAATGCAGTCCATTTACCATTTTTTTAGGTGCATGTTTGGGAGCCATTGTGGTGAAGGTTTTCCAATTGGCACGCTCTGCACACTGACCTTACCGCACAGGGAAACCTCATGATGTTCCATTTGAGAAAATTTTAAGTGACACATTCAGGGTCAATTCCACATCTTTACGGTCACATGTTGACATTCACCATTCAAAACATGTTCTATCCTTGTTATGTCTTCTTGCCTTTTTTACAGACAAGGTGAATCTAACAGGTAGGGCGATGCCACCGGAAATTCCAGCTATATGCTGGACAATAAATGATTTCTGCCAGTGGTTAAACAGTGTTTGCACTGAAGCTGCTGCCGTACACTTGCATCAAAAACTGTAGACTTAATGGATGTTAACAAAAGCAACATTACTTTGAGCAATCTCTTGATTAAATGCATTCACACATGCGAGCATCTCACACTGTCTGAGTGTGAGGTGTTATTCATGTGTGGGTCCGTTGTGTGTGGGGATGTTCACATGAACACTGTAAGCTGCCTGTTACAACCACATTCTGATCAGCTGGTCAATGAACAGCTCCACTGCTGCCCTTATGGAGTTGGTGCTGTTGCTCAATGGAACTTAAGTGGTAGTCAAGGTTGGGCAAATAGGTTGCTTCTCTTCCCCCCACTGAAATGTATTTATTTATTGAACTATGTACACAAAGTATAAGTCTTTAATCTTTAGTCAACCACTTCTAACAGAATCGACTTCATATTGTTATGTGTCGACGCGGGTTGAGGAGCGGACCTGCGTCAGACAGGACCCAGCGCTAAAAATAACCAGAAAGCGGTTCCAAACAGAAACTATTTATTATTCACATGTGCTTAAAAGTGTAAAAACATAAAAACAACGTCCCTCTGGTGGAGTGATTCGTGGCTTGCTCTCCAGCGCCCGCAAGGATTAAAGCCGGCGCTCCTGGACTTCCTACCACCGCCAAACACCCCCCAGGTGGACACGACAAACTGATTCTCTGTGAAGCAAAGAGAAGGTGAGGTAAGTCAACAGATACAACTATATCTTCCAATAAACACACGCTATCAGCAACACACTCAGGTCAGTGTCCTTTTTTTTACTTTATGCAAATGAGCAGCTTCTCACAACAAGTGGAGGATCACTTATCCTTCACGCCACAGCAGTGAGAAGCAAACTGCACAATTCTCTTCACAATTCCAGTATACTGTGTAACAAAACACCAAGTTACTATCAACAATTACTTAAACACTTAATTACCTTTAGTGTGTGCTGACAGCATGTGTTCTCACCCCTTCCTGCTTCACGGGCTCGATGTGTCAAAACCCAGGCGCGGTCCTCAGCGTCTCACAAACGAACATCACAAGGTCGAGTTCCCGGCAGTTCTGCTCAAATCACACATGACTTAAATGCAGAACGCCATCCAATTATCTGCTTCAGCTGCAAGTCGTCCAGGTTGCACGTGAGCACCAATCACAGGTGCTTTCCATGATGTTGATGAGGGTGAAGACTCTTCAGCCAGCACCTTCTTCACAGACAAATCAGCCCTCATGCCACCTGGAGAGCAAAGAAAAGAAAAGAACACCAAAACATCCAGCCACGCCCCCCCAACACACAACACATATCACATCTTCATATCTTCATCATATAACATACAGCAAACATAAACAATAAATACTGCTTTCAAAGAATTATTGCAACAAAACATTCCAAATTTGTTTTTAATTGAATGCTTTTGAAGTTAAAACTTTAAATCACAATTAAAATTACACCAGTCAGCGATAGTGAAGTGTCGGGAATAGTGTACAGGAACATCTATGCCACGTACGGATTAGAAGTACCCAAGTTCCAATGGGAGACGCTACCAAAGGTGTTTGAGAACAACAGGGCTATGGTTCTGTGAGACTTCAAATTCCAGACAGACAAGCATCTGCTGGCCAACCAACCAGACATATTGGTGGTTGGCAAGGGAAAGAAAACTGCAGTTGTGATTGATGTGGCAATCCCAGCTGACAGCAACATCACAACGAAGGAGCACGAGAGAATAGACAAGTATGAAGGCCTGCAGGAACAACCGGAACAGATGAGCAAGGTAAAGTCCATAGTGGTCCCAGTAGTTATAAGAGCATTAGGAGCTGTAGTCCCCAACTTGGAAGAGTGGCTCCAGCAGATTCCAGGCACAACATCAGAGGTCTCTGTCCAGACGAGTGTAGTCCTAGTTATTGCTAAGATACTGCACAGAGCCCTCAAACTCTGGTCCTCTGCCAGAGGAACACACGTACCAGCCTGTCTAGCTGTAGCAGTCAGTATACTCTGTAATTAACATGCTGTTCTCTGCCAGATGCTATATCTGTTACAGATGTGGTTTGTCGTTTGTAGTAGTGTTGGATCTACATAGAGAAAAAAAGTGGCAAAAGGTATGTAGGTACAGTGTAGTATGCATTTAATTTTTAGATCATGTAGATGTAACCAGATAAAATCTTGCTTTCCAGTCATTTTTCCAAAATCGCACAAACTACGAGTGGAACATGAAAGTGTTGCTTCCACTTTGGTCGAGAGAGTTTTGTGCAGTGGAAAGTGACTCTGGTAGGGTGTGACCACTTTTGGATCCAGCTGACTCTACTACTTTTTGGAATTAAAGAGGAACAGGGAAGCTGGAGCAGTGCCATACCCATTTCTACTGACGGTTGGTTCATGCGGCAGCTACATACAGTTGCTCGTCAAAGACGTGTTGCTGAAATGTCAGCTTTGCACACAGAGGGACAGTTACATTGTGTCCATTGTGACTCAAATTAAACTAAAGTGGTCACAAGTAGTTGGCAACAAGGTACATATGACATGTTTCTTGGCTGCATGGCCTTTTATAAAGCATCATGTTGGGTGAAAGTGCCCAGTGGTCAAAGAGGAAACAGATTTACTTTATGTTTGTGGAAGAACGTAAAAGAAACTAAATATATGGACTCTTGTTATGTCCGTGAAGGAGGTAATGTTTATCAGCAACTGCATTTTTCTGTCTGTTAGTTTAGTTATTGATCTCTTATCAAGATAACTCAAAACTTAATTAATGTATTTCAAGGAAATTTGGTGAGCAGATAGATAATATTCTACCAGATAAATTCTTAAATTTTGGAGGTGATCTGGAAGATATTCTGTAAGTGAGATCCAGTAGAACGTTTGGCATATGGCAACATTTACCTCAAAAAGTTATGAGGATGAAATTTGGTGATCAGATGGATAATGTCTTTAAAAATGAGGGCTTTTATTTTGAATTTGAACTGCAGCATATTCAGTACAAACTTGTGTTATTCATATGAAAGAGAGAAAAGATGAGTCTTCAGTTGGGATTTGAATGAAATGAGCAGGCAGGCTGTTCCACAGATAAGGTGCACAATAAGAAAAAGCTCTGTGACCAGCTGACTTCTTTTAAACCTTTGAAACACACAGTAAGCTCTCATCCTGAGAACACCTAGCACAAGCTGGTACATATGGTTTAATGAGATCAACCAGATGGGAAGGCACTAGCTCATGGAGAATTTTGTATGTTTGCAACAAAACTATGCTGCATTTACACATAATGACGACAAGTCACGAATGCCACGAAGTATACATTCTTGGCCGCTGATCACAAATGTGACGATTCAGGGCAGAGGCATCAGGTGTCCTCAGGAAATGCTGCAACCTGTTACCACGTGTTACAATTAATGGCACGTGTTACTGGAGAATTATCAGGAACCATTGCGCATGGTCAAGAATAATGTTCTGCGCTATCGCGCGTGACATCACATCATTACGTTCTGTCGCATTACGAATTGACACACACCCCCATATTCATCCAACCGTCAGTTGCTGAACAGTTCATATCGCTCCAGTTTGCTCCTCAAAATCCACAGCAGAACTTTGTGACTGCATGCTTAGTTGGGATCTGTGCCATGGAATGGTGCAGAGAGGAGGAGGAGGAGACTGAGAGAGCCAGATGTGTGGCTTCATGCGGCTCTCGTCTCGCTCGTTTTCCCAAACATCAGGCACAGCAGCAGGTGGAACACCTGCAGTAGTGCACTGATGAGTATTGGAATTAAACTCTTAACCGACATGGTGTCACTATCCTTCTTCAGCATACTGCAGCAATGAAACTGAATGCAGTGCAGCAGGGTTTAATTGTGCACACGTCAGAGAAGAACGCTGTCACGCTCTATTAAGGATCACCACAAATCTATTAAGGATCACCACAAATCAAGATGGATCAACATGCTCAGTTGCGACCTATACGACATGAGGCGAAATGAGGGTGGTGCGTGACAATCGTGAAAGATTTTTTGACAGCCAAAAACATGCTCCACAAAAATCACGAATATCACGCACCAACACGCATTACTAAAAAACCTATTCAGATGCGTTAAGTCATGCTAAGAGTGTCAGGAATGTGCCAAGAATGATGCAAATATGACATTCGTAACGCGTCTTGCCTATGTGTAAATGCAGCATTAAAATCTGAATAGGATCACAGCAGCATTTTGAAGTATTGTTTATCTTTGATAAGCCAGAAAACAAGATAGCAGATAGATAATAACAATGAAGAGTAATTCCATTGTGTTGCATTATCTGTCCAGGAGGTGCTTTATAGAAACAAAATAGCAGAAGGCCTGTTCATTTTTATCCCCTGCTGATCGAAGGCCCGAAGGGGGACTATGTCGTGGCAATTTCCGTCTGTCTGTCTGTCCGCCTGTCCATCTGTCCTTTTACCAAAAAAGATATAAGCGTTCTGAAATTAACTTCTCTCACATTTTTAGGAGGAATTTTGTGAAACTTGCTACAAGTCCTTGTTATAGTAAGTTGGTAATACGCATATTATCATATCATTTGAGTTGGGTCCATTTTTCGAGTGTTATGGACCTTGATTAACAACGTTTGTCTCCATCAGTTTCATGCTTGGGTGCCTGCATTCTGAAATCAACTCCTCTCACACTTTTAGATGGAATTTCATGTAACTTGGTACAAGTCCTTGTTATAGGTTGGTAATACGCATATTGTAATGTTATACAAGATTGACACAATTTGGCAGATTTATGGCCCTTGATTAACAAACCTATACACTGCCAGATTCATGAGTTGGTGCCTGCATTCTGAAATCAGCACCTCACATATTTAGGATGAATTTTGTGAAAATTGTTACAAGTCCTTGAAATGTTATCACAATGCAGCAAGCACTTGTACCAAAGCAGCACTTGTGTTGGCGGGGGGGGTTTTGCCCTCTCAGAGCACAGTGACAGCTTTTATAGATGTGGAAACGATGCAGTCTTATGTATTTCATGTGATTGTGATTTGACTGTAAGGCCTCATCCCTATTCTGTAGTTACACAGTGAATTTCTTCCTTATTTTCTTTATTTATTGCTACATCTTCTCCAGTGTAGAGGCCCGGTTTTCCTCGACAGACATTAAAGTTTCCTGTAATCTGTTATAATTTGTATGTGTACTTATAGTAGCAGACCATCCTAACTGCTGTGGTTTTTCTTAATTACCACACATAGAATTTTCATAGACATTCTTGCACATTTTCCACCATAACCCCACAGAGCTTTGAGACATTCCACAGAAGACACTGGTTTCAGTGCTGTTTTTGCCACTTTGAGCTGAAGAATTTTAGAGGAATGTTGCTCATAAAGACACCTCTCCTTTTCATTCCCACAGTTTTTCATCCCTGTGTATTAAATGTATTTTGTGAACTGTTGTCGTTTCTGCAGTTTTAAGACTAACCAGAGCCGACACACACTCCTCCCATGTGAGTGCATATAAAGAGCTGCTTGTACCTTTATAGACATAACACCTCATGTTCATTATATAACTTCTCAGACAAACTGTGTGCAGCTGAAACTGCTGCATCAGTTCTGAAGCATCAGAAAAAGAGTTGCAGACAAACGAGTCGATTGCCAAGAGAATTTGGCACAATTTTCTTGGCAACAGATTGTATGTAGCTTCTTTTTTAGCTTATAGTTGTTGCATTTTATAGTTAACAAAAATACTACTGTGTTTTTCTGCACACTTCGTTTTAGGACACTGCAGTTTCTGTGAAATCAGAAACATCTGTGCTTTGCACAAACAAATCTATTTAAATGTCATGACGTTGGGGGAGAGTGACATAAGGGAACTTAAGAACAGTTTATCTATAAAACTGTCAGTGACTTTGACAGATTTGGATGATAATAAATGAAAATTTTATCACAGTGGTATTAAATATTAATAACAGTGAGTTTTTAAGGAAGGCACAAACTAAACCTGAATACATGTACAGATGCAGAGAGTTGCAGGTTGTGCTGCAATTAAAGTAAGAAGAATCATTTTTTAAGTTGCATAATGCACCTTTTCTTTCTGAGAGTCATCGGCAGTCAAATTTATAAATGATGTAAACCAGGGGTGTGTTAGGATCTTGTGCGAAGCTCAGATGAGAAATCTTTAGATTTTCAATCAGTACCAGCAGGATTTTCAAGTTATTTCAAAGTGGTTATAAGTTGTTAAACACCACACTCTGATGAAAACAGTGTGGATCAGATTAAATGGATACAACTTTATTTGGCGTCGTACAAAAACAATGAAAATCTGTTGAGCGGCTCTTCATAAAAGATAAAAAAACATTCTAAAACATTAAAAAGGGCATTTTAAAAGTGCAGACAGCGGAATTGGCTCAAAACTCTTGCAGTTAACGAGAGGGAAAAGCTTTTCTGGGAAAAAAAGCTGTTTCTTAGTCTGTTGATTCCGCATATAATGGCCCTGTCTCTCTTCCTTGATGGGAGGGGGAAGAACAGACAGCTGAAGATTGTAGTCAGGACACAGACATCTGATCTGGTCACTTACTCAATCAGTGAGATCAGATTTGAATTGGATATGCTTTAAATCCTATTTGAACTGGCCTCATCCACTCCAGTACCCTGGCACAGGCTTTCCCAGGGAGGTTGAAAAGTGATTCTTCTAGCATTAGAACACACACTCTCTGTTTCCTTTATTTAAAAGATGGGGACCACCGCCCCAGTTTGCCAATCCAAAGGTAATGTCCCCGAATTCCATGCAAAATTGTATAGGTGTGTCAGCCATGACAGTCCAACAATATCCACAGGCTTCAGCATCTCAGGGCTATTCTTCACAGCTGCAAGCAACTTGCTGCTGTGGAGTTTTTTGACTACTTCAGGGACTTCCACTAGGGTGATTGGCGTCAGATCCACCCGAGTTTTCGATCGCTGCCTCCTCAAAGGAGGGCATATCAGTAGGATTGAGGAGGTTGTTAGGTTCTTTTATGTGGTGAGTGATCTCAAAAAGAACTGAACAGGAAATGGACTTCAAAGTTTAGATGTTGTATTGAAAAAGTTCCTACACTGATACAGAGACTCATCGGCAGTGCTGGGGTCTTTGACCAGATCACATTCTACATCTGGAACAAAGAGCCAAGATTTTCTCTCTATGCTAACTTTTGTTCCTCCAGCCAACCCCATATGGGCGGACCTTAGCCTGTCGTGAATCAGTGGCTATGTAATTGGTTGCAAAGTAAAGTAGGCGGTTATTAGCGGGTGTAATGCTCACGTTGCGTTCAAGACCAGTATGTACAAATCTTATAGTGTTTGTGTATGTTGATGCCAAACAGTAAATCAGAGTGTTCCATGATGCTGTCCAAATAGATGCGAATACTTTGGTTTTATCAATTAGACAGCTATAAAAATTTCAGATGGTTTTATCAAATACAAGGACATTTTGTATGTCAGCCATTTTGAAAAGCAGTTAGGTAGAGATCAGATGGTTACAAGGACATTTTGGATGTGCATCAGCCATTTTGTGATATGTATCATGGAACACTCTGACAACCTCCTCAAAGTGTTCTTTCCACTGCTTGACAATATCTTCAGTCCAGTCTAGCAGCTCACCTCCCTTGTTGAGCATAGGGTGGGCTAAAAACTGCCTCCTTTTCCTGTGTCGCCTGACAGTTTGCCAGAACTGTTTTGAGGTTGACTGAAAGTCATTCTCCATGTCCTCTACATACTCCCACACCTGAGTTTTTGCATCAGCCACCACTGAGCCTGCAGTCCTTTTGGCCTACTGATACCATCTGCTGTCTCTGGAGGCCATCTGTACCAACCAGACATAACAGGTCTCCTTCTTCAGCCTGACAGCTTCCCTCACCGCAGGTGTCCATCAACAGGTTCTTAGGTTGCTGCCACGACAAGCACTGACAACCGTCTGGCCACAGCTCAAAGCAGCTGCCTCAACAATGGAGGCATTGAACATGCACCAGTTTGATTCTATGTCCCCAGCCTCCCTTGGGATGTTGGAGATGTTTCTTCAGAGGTGTGATTTGAAGGCCATCTGGATAGCCTCTCCTACCACACATTCCTAGAAAACCCTCACAACACATTTAAGCTTTCCAGGTCAGTTTGGTGTCTTACTCCGCCATCTCATCCTACTCATCACTAGGTGGTGATCAGTTGACAGCTCCCTCTATCTTTGCCCGAGTGTTCACAAAGCATGGTCGCAGGTCTGATGACATAATTACAAAATCGATCATCAACCTTTGACCTAGGGTCTTTTGCTACCGAGTCTACTTATGAACACTCAAACAAGGTGTTATGGACAAACTATGACCAGCACAGAAGTCCAGCAACAAAGCACCAGTTGGTTTCATATTAGGGGTTCCTCCTAATCACTCCCCTCCATGTTTCTCCATGATTGTTTACGTGAGCATTGAAGTCCCCCTGTAGGACTCAGGATTCTGTTATGTGTCGGACGCGGGCGGAGAACCGACCCAGCGTTTGACAGGACCCAGCATAAAAGAAGCAGAGCACGGTTCAAAGGAAAACCAGTTTTAATTAACATAGTGTATTTAGTGAAAATAACCCAAAGTCCACGGTCTGGCGAGGTGACAAAATGGCGCGCTCCCAGCAGCGCAAAAGGTCTGGAGCCACAGCCATTCTGGACCCAAGGACCCCACAAACACCCCCCCAGGTGGCCGCGACAAACCGAGTCTGTGAAAGAAGAAACCGTAAGGTGAGTCCAACACTCTCCACACTGAGAGACAACTCAAAGGTGCACACAATCAGCAAAACACTTCCTGGCCTAAATATAAAATCAGCTTCTCTCCCTGCAGGCACGGAACACTCAGTTCAAAACTCCACTGCAGTAGAAGCTGATTTAAACAATTAGCATAGCATAACAGCTCCATATAACAAGGTGTGAGGGACACCAAATTTACTGACTTTACTTAATGAAAGAACTTATGAATGCTGAAGAGCGTGAGACCTCACCCAATCCTCTTTCACAGACCGTAGCGTCAAACCTGGAGCGGTCTCTGCGTCCGTAGTGGTGAGATTGTTCTCCCAATGTCGATCTCACCCGTCTGGTCACAAAGTCGAGTCTCTGGCCAATACACACTGTGTATTCCAGGTTTAAATGCAACCATGCCCTCATCAAGACAGATGCACCACAGCTGTGAGTCCTGATGAACTGCACGTGATAACAAGCATCAGGTGTTCAGGGTGAGGTCCTCAACTCAGCCACTCAGTCCTGAACGCATACCACCTGGAAGGAGAAACAGAAAACAAAA
Organism: Thalassophryne amazonica; assembly: GCF_902500255.1. Taxonomy (NCBI): domain Eukaryota; kingdom Metazoa; phylum Chordata; class Actinopteri; order Batrachoidiformes; family Batrachoididae; genus Thalassophryne; species Thalassophryne amazonica. The sequence continues at coordinate 70,630,840 of NC_047115.1, forward strand.
ACAAAGCCAACCAAACACCCCAGCCCACAACAGATTCCCCAGAAAAGGGTCCTATGAAGGCTGGAGCTCTGAACTGAACTCTGAACTGTTGTTTGGTGCATATGCACAAGCAACAGTCAGATTACGCTCTACAACACAAAGTCTCCTTGAAGCAGCCCTCTCATTCACCCGGCTAAAGTCCAAAATAACGGCACTCAGCTGGGGACATGTGAATATCTCTACACCCGCCCACCCTGGACAACTCAGAATAAAGAGAGAATCCAGCCCTTATCTTGGAGTTTGGTTCCAGAGCCTGTGCGGTGCGTGGAGGTGAGCCCAACTGTTTGTAGTTGGTATTACTCAGCCTTCTGCACAAGCTCAGGCTCCTTCTCCATCAGAGTGGTGATGCTCCATGTTTCAAGAGTCACGATTCATAGCGGAGTGTCAGTCCATGTGGGCATTTACCCCATCCACTGCCCATAGAACAGACAATAATGATCACTGAAGGCTTTATTGATCAACATGGTGTTCCTATAAAACCAGGTGATCAATGCCTAAGATGTTTTACTCAGTACTTTATACTGCATGAGTATTGTAGTTTTAAAAATTGGCTTTTTCAATTATTTATTTATTTGGTCCAGATTCAACAATTGGAGACACAGGTGATTGATGCAGAAAAAAGGGCCTTCACCGCTCAGCAGCAGGTAAGACATACACACACACACACACACACACACACACACACACACACACACACACACACACACACACACACACACACACACACACACACACACACACACACTTTAATGTCACTGTGTGTTTGTGTGTATTTTGACTTTATTTATTATTTATTTATTTTCCAGATCCAGTGGATGGAGGAGAAGTTGAAGGATGCAGATGTTCAGGCTGGAGACTCAGAGGTGCGTTTGTTTCAGCGGTGTCAGGAGCTGCAGGCTTTGGTGCAGGAGAAGGATGAGGTCATTGCTCAGTTGGAGCAGCAGCTGGAGGAGCAGGTGGGGAGAATGAAGCATGTACCTTGCATTCACTAAGGTCATCAATGTAAAGCATTTTATTCTTAACATGCAAAAGACAACTTAGGGCTGTTACAGCTGGTCCGGCAGATGAACAATGACAATTCCAGTCACAAACATTTACTTAGAACATTTCCTGACCATCACAGATATCCCTAAAGCAGACCCTAGCTACGAAATCTGTGCAGAGGTTTCAGGAAAGATTGGGGGGTCACGTGAGTGTGTAAGGACGTTTCTGCAGCGACTTCACTTTTGATTTGTGCCCTTATAACTGACTCTAGCACCATCTGCTGGTGATTAGGAGTTGTTCTCCCATATGCCCTTTCCATGTTTTCCGTGGTCTTGCATGTCTGCTGTGGTTGTCACATCTCTTTTGTACAATGTGACAGCTCAATGTTTCAGTAAACGTTTGTCATTCATGGGGAAACAATGAGGTGTGTGTACCGCATGAATTCAAATAACACATTTAAGCCGGAATTTGAACTGAAGTCGCCGAAGTGAAAAGTCAGAGTGCTAATCATCAAAAGGAGAAGTTCTTACATTAAATAGAAAGGAGCAGGCAGTCCTTTTAAAAATATGCAGACCAATCAGCCATAACATTGTGATATGAATAACATTAATTGCCTCGTTGCTGTGGCAACTGTCAGTGGTTAGGATATATTAGGTAACAAGTTAACATTTGTTCCTTGAAGTTGATTGGAAGCAGGAAAAATGGGGACATAATAAAGATTTGAATGACGTTGGCAAGGGCCAAATTGTGATGGCTGGACAACTGGGCCAGACCATCTCCAACGCTGCAGCTCTTGTGGGATGTTCCACCTTATGTATTGGTCAGTACCAACCAAATGTACAAAACCAGTGAACTGGTGACAGTGTCATGGGTGGCCAAGACTCACTGATAGATGGGGGGGGGAGCAAAGCCTGGCCCTTGAGGTCCGACTCAACAGAAGGCTCTGCTGCTAATGTCTTGGTGCCAGATACCTTAGCACACCTTCAGAGTAGGGTTGCCAACCGTCCCTTGAAAAACGGAATCGTCCCTTATTTGGAAATAAAAGTGTGCGTTCCGTATTGACCTGAAACGGGACGCAGTTTGTCCTGTATTTCTGTGAGAATCAGAAAGTCTGTAAAATGTCAATGGAATTGACTGGCGCTTTATATGGAAACTTACGGTAAATTTGATCCCAGCCTCTCTCCTGCTTTTCACCAATGAGCTGACAGACACGAGTTGACAATACAGAATCACTCTTATCTCATTGGTCGAGGGACATCTGCTCACAAGAAGATACCGACGTCATGAGCCGACGACGGTCGCTGGACAACAATAACAAATCAGCATGGCTGATATCGATACAGACACCGACACTGGCACTGCAGATATGTCTACGGACAGCAATGTCTGTAACGTCGTTACTACTATAACTAAAAAAAAAAAAAAAAAAAGAATGCTAAAATACAGGGGAGAATGAGAAAAGGAAAATGTCTGGGTGGAAAAGGTGCGCAACAACAGTATTGTTTACTTTTCAGACTTTATTTTTTGCACTTTTTATTACACTAAATGTGTAAATGTGCACTGTTACATTGTTTTGCACTGTTACATTGTTTTGGATGAAGCAAATTTTCTATTGTTTTTTTTTTTGTTAATTTATACAATTTTAAGTTAAGCAATAGCACTACAGAGATTTATTTTTAAAGAAGACAGAATGCTCATATTGAAATTGTGAGTGAAAATTTATTTTGCACTAAAAATAAATTGCTAAATAATAATTTGTTTTCCACGTGTTCATTTCAGAATAAATGCATGTATGCATCTACCTAAATTCAGGGTCAAGTCAACAGTCAAATGGTTAAAAATCGTTTCACACAGACGCTGGGAAGGGTGAAGACAATGGTCAGTCGGCCGGTCGGCCCTGGCTGTGAGGTGTCCCTTATTTATTTTTCAGAGAGTTGGCAACCCTACTTCAGAGGTCTATTGAATTTAGAGTATGCCTCAATGGGTCAAGGCTGTTTTGGTGGCAAAAGGGGGGACCTGCACAATAGGCAGGTGGTCACAATGTTGACTAATCAGTGTACATTAGATGTAAATTTAAAACTTTTCAACTGTAAGAAAATCTATAAATGTTACGTACAATTCAGCATTTTTTTTTTTTTTTTTTGAAGATACAAAATCCACGTGATGGTTAACGCCATGTTTTGGTAATATTCACAATAATATTAAAAGGCCTTGCTGTGTCAAAATCTGAATCAAATTTCTGTTGATTCTTTTGGATGAATGAAAGTGTTTGTAAAAGTTTAACTACAGCTCGGCTGCTTAGGTGGGAGAAAAACCTCCTGATCCACCATGATCAGGAAGTTAGTAAAATCCTTATACCCTTGTATAACAATATTGAAGAATCAAGAACAGCAACATATGTTTTTGAGTTTGTCTCTAATAACATTCATGCAATAATCCACCTGCAGCACTAACATCCTAGTAATATACTTTTTAAAAAAGACCTCCGTTCCCCGAGAAACCTGTTCTTTCTTTACTCTTAGATCTCCTGTAATTATTGTTTGTGAAACATCTTTAATGTCATTTTTAGTGGTAATCTGTGACATTCAACATCATTGTTCCATTTTAATCTGTGTTGTTTGGAACATCATATCAAATTTGTCCAGATATTTTGCTTTATAGTCCAATCACCTGTCCTCTGGTTGTGTTCTGAATATTTCAGATCCATTTTAAAGCTTTGTGTTCACGGAATAGTTACTCAGTTTAGGAGTACCGTTGCAGTGTGAGGCAATGCCAGCTGTGACATTTTGGCCATGTGGCATGTTTCTCTGGGCATGATTCAGTGCACAAGTGCCCCAGTGTTGAGGACCCCAATGGCTGGGGAAGTCCAAGGGACCACCAACATTTCACCTGTCTGTGTCCGAGAGGTAGGGATGGACCAGTTGTCTGCCATAGTGTAGTGCACGCAGCGACATGCGGCACCAACGTATTTTCTGACCCTTGACCTGTCTTGTCAGTCACAGAGAAACATGATTTGTGTCTCACTGACCTAAATTCATCTTCTTTCACATCAGAAACTGATGCGACTTCAGGATGCCAAAACAGTGGAGGAGAAAGCGGCTAAGATCAAGGAATGGGTGATGCTAAAGCTGTCAGAGGTGAATAAATTATGGTTTAGATATGTGTCCAAACATATTTTAGCGAAGTGTGCATTGTGCCAAATTAAGGTCATCATCTCAATATCTGCTGATTTTCTGGATCAATGGTTGCTTCATGTTTGCTACTCAGTTTGAGGTGGAGAACGCTGCATTAAGAGAAACGAGCAAACAACAAGAGGCTCAGATTCTGGAGCTGCAAAGCCAAGTTCAGGGTAAAGGTCACTGATGCCTCCTGCAAAAAGTTAAAAACATTCTATGTGGCAGATAAAATACATATTTAGGAATTTCAGTTCATCTGCTTATATACACGTAGTCGGAGTACTTGTGTTTATCTCTGTACACTTCCATCTAGTCTTGGAGCAGAAGTCTGGTGATGCAGATCTGCTCAGACCAGGTGAGGCCCAACGTCTCAGCAGCTTGACATTCGGCTGTTTCCAGGTGAGGGGCAAGAGTCCTCATGTCCTTTCTGGACAGGCACCCTCTCAAAGGACCCTCAGCACCCAGCCAGAGACCGAGGACAGAGACAAAATAGGTAAGATATCCTGAATTCATTGGTCAGGATGTAAAAACAGCTTCTGTGATTCAGCATACTTTTCAGTGATGCTGGATGCAAAGACTCTGTTTACTAGTGGAACATCGAAAACAATGGAAAAGAAGTCAAACTCTGGACCCAAACAGTCACTTTCTTTGACTTTTACAGAATAGTCTTTTTTGTTAATTACTGTATTTTTACAGATTATAAATCACCACTGTTTTTTGTTTTGTTTTTTACTAGTTTGGGAGGTCCTGTGACTTATATTCCCAAGCAACTTGGGGTGTAACACTTCACAAAAATTACAGTTCACAAAAATCACAGTTCAAGCTGTTTTCAGTATATTATATTAAAAACATTTAACCTGTGTCACTAATAGATCATCAGGTGACAGATGTAAAATTTTTGTAGCCAAAAATACTCAACAGACAGTGAAAAATAAATAATTTTAAACATTTTAAATAGTTAGGACTCTAGAACCCCAAGTCCTTTCCTCACTTGTTGTATTAAATGGAAAAGAGTTCCCATTTGCCACACCCTCTCGCTGTCAACAATCAACTGTAACAAAATTCTGTTTTAATTTACAGTAGCCTACTGTGAGCTAGAATTGCCATTGGGTACTGTTTGTACTGTTCTGTTATTTTACAATATGCCAACTATAACATACACCAGTTTATTACTGTGAAAACATTACAGTACTGTCCCACTGTTAAATCACAGGAAGAAGCTTTGGCTGCCAGAATATTTAGGCAAAAAAAATACAGTTAAACACTTCACTTTGCAAGGCGGTGCCTGCAGTTAGTGCATTTGCCTCAAAAGCAGCATACCCCTGGTTTGAGGCTGGCCATGTCCCACAGCTGGAATTGGATTATAAAACACAAAGCAACATGTGGATCCCAAACCACACCTCCTGTGGTGACCCAGAACAAAATGGAAGGAGTCCAGTGAAATCTCACTGAAGTGTTTTCAAACAGAATTAATCTGACAACCACAGCTGCTTACTGTAATTTCACAGTGGGCAGAAATGTCCACTCGATGCTTACGTATGTATGATATTGTGACTTCTTAAACGTGTGCTTTCATGTCTAACAGAGAACAGTGATGTCCGCAGACCAGGTCAGACTGGACTTTTGGGTGATCTGCTGAAGAATGACACTGTCTCAGAAACCCCTGTGTGTGGACCAAAGTCAGCACAAGAGGAAGGAGGAGGTTGTGAGGGTCGAGGAAGAGACAAGGTGTGTCCTCAACAGTTCAGCCGCCCTGGCAGTGAGACCTACCTGACGGCCTCAGACGATAGCAGCTCTTTGTTTGACGATGACATGCAGCGCACGGAGCGGCCCACCTTCAGTCTTTTGCGGTCAGATGATGAGCCACTGGGAGTGTGTACGATAGAGGAAGAGGAAGCTGTTGGGGCCAAACTGGAGGACTGCACCTCAGAGGAGCTCAATAAACGTTTCCGCTCACACACACTTGAGTCATCGTCATCTTCCAGTGAGCCCAACACCTCCAACCCCATTATCACACCAGCCCTCACCCCTAAAAGGCCCAATCCACCTCAGGACATGAAGGATAACCTTGCCTTGCGTAAACAGCCTCGTCTGCGGACACCAGCAGGTTTTGGTTTGATAAATGTGGCTGTAGCCAAGAAACACCTGAGCCAGCCACCAATCAGCTCAGATGCAGCACAGGGACAAACACGAAATGCCCTCAGCATGCTGCGCCCTCTCTGCCCACAGGAAACAAACCTCAAGCAGGATCAGGAGGTTGGCATGGAGACAGGCATGGATACTCCTCCAGCCTGTCACAGCACACAAGCTACTCCTACATTTCCATCATCACAGGCTTCACCGACCACACCTGATCCTGGTACAGAGACGAGTCAAGAGTCGGACAACTCTGTGTCTGTCATTAAGCCTCCCACACCTCCTTTGCACAGGCTGCCTTCCTGGGTAAGCACATATGATGTTTGATAGGACTTGGAGTCATGATTATGAAAAATGTGACTTTGAATCCATTTCTGTTAGATCTCATAAACACACAAAAGTGCTCTGATGCTGTAAAGCTTCATGTTAGCAAGATTTAAGCTGATATGCCAGTAAAAAAATTCAGAAAATGACATTGTATGATTTTTAAATAATTTGCATTTTATTGCATGAAATAGGTATTTGATATAATACAAAAACATTTGTTTGTAATTACTTAGGTCAGGTGTTTCCTGTAGTTGTTGACAAAGTTTGCACACTGCAGCATATCTTGCAGGGATATCTTCTCCAGACCTTTCAGGTTTCCAGTTTCAGCTCCCTCCAAAGATTTTCTACTGAGTTCAGGTCTGGAGACTGGCTCAGCCACTCCAGGACCTTGAAATGCTTCTTACGGAGCCCCTCCTTAGTTGCCCTGGCTGTGTGTTTGGGGTCAGTGTCATGCTGGAAGACCCAGCCATGACCCATCTTCATTGCTCTTACAGAGGCAAGGAGGTTCTTTGCCAAAATTTCACAATACATGACCCCATCCATCCTCCCTTCATTACATTGCAGTTGTCCAATGTTGGGAAAGTGTAGTGACATGGACCCACAACAGGGGGCGTAAATGAGCGGACAATGAAAATGCCAAAGATAACAATTTAATGTTGTGAAATGTGCACAACGGAATACAGATACAACTTTAGGTAACAGTCAATTAAACAATAGGTGACGTGTGGGCAGGCTCGAGGATAGGAGACGCCTGTCCAGAGAAGAGTCGGCCTCACACAATTTCCACTGCCAGCGGAGACCTGCAACACACTGAAGCCGCCAAGTCCTGAGTCCCCAGGTGGCCACCGCCTCCAGCTGTCGGATTGGGTACTGCTGGCAGGAAGAACAAACAGATCAAGTGGGTGTGTGCACACCCAGCAAACAGTCAGCAAAAGTCACAGTCCCCTCCTGAGGGAATAATCCACCACTCCCAGGAAACAGGAACGCTAAGTACGTGCAGTACCAATAGTATACTTAAGTGATAAGTGAGGAGTGGGAAACGCCAACTCCTTCCAACTTCCACCACCCAGCTCCAAGCTGCGAGTATACACGGTTATGACTGCCAAACTTAGAAACAAGAAATGTGCGAACGGCACAATAACGGCTGAGAGGTTTACCTGTCGGGTAAGCTGATTTCTCGGCAGGGATGTGATGTCACTGCCAGGCTTTTATGGGAGATGGTGATGATGGATGATTGATGACAGCTGTCAGCTCCGGGCTGCTCCTGGGAGGCGGCTGCGCCCTCTGGTGCCTGAAGCCCGCCATTCAGGCAGGTCGCCCTCTGGTGGTGGGCCAGCAGTACCTCCTCTTCGGGCGGCCCACACAACAGTCCAATCCCCTTTGCAGAAAAGCACCCCCAAAATGATGTTTCCACCCCATGCTTCATGGTTGGGATGGTGTTCTTGGGGTTGTTCTGATCCTTCAAACATAGTGAGTGACGTTGATACTAAAAAGCTATATTTTGGTCTCATCCAACCACATGACCTTCTCCCATGCCTCCTCTGAATCATCCAGATGGTCACTGGTGAACTTCAAACAGGCCTGGACATGTGCTGGCTTGAGCAGAGGGACCTTGCTGCCCTGCAGGATTTTAAACCATGACAGCATCATGTGTTACTAATGTAATCTTTGTGACTGTGGTCTCAGCTCTCTTCAGGTCATTGACCAGGTCCTCCCATGTAGTCCTGGGCTTTCTCAGAATCATTCTTACCCCACGAGGTGAGATCTTGCATGGAGCCCCAGACCGAGGAAGTTTGACAGTTATCATGTGTTTCTTCCATTTTGTAATAATTGCACCAACAGTTGTTGTCTTCTCACCAAGCTGCTTGCCTGTTGTCCTGTAGTCCATCCCAGCCTTGTGCAGGTCTACAGTTTTGTCCCTGGTTTCCTTAGACAGCTCTTTGGTCTTGGCTATGGTGGACAGGTTGGAGTGTGATTGACTGAGTGTGTGAACAGGTGTCTTTTATACAGGTAACGAGTTCCAACAGGTGCAATTAATACAGGTAAAGAGTGCAGAATATGAGGGCTTCTTAAAAAAAAACTAACAGGTCTATGAGAGACAGAATTCTTGCTGGTTGGTAGGCGATTGCATGCTTATTTCTTGCAATAAAATTCTAATTAATTATTTAAAATGACACAATGTGACTTTATGATTTTTTTTTTTCCCAAAGTTGAAGTGTACCTACAATTAAAAATTACAGACCTCTCCATTCTTTGTCGGTGGGAAAACTTGCAAAATCAACAGTGGATCAAATACTTACAATACAATAGAGGATTAAAGACCTTGCCCAAGGGCCCTTAGTAATTTTCCAGTCAGGCTGGGATTTGAACCCAGGATCTTCTGGTCTTAAGCCTAATGCCTTAACCAATAGACCATCACCTCCACTTCACCTCCCTGCTAACCCTAACCCCGCTTTCTCTGTGAGTCATCAAGAAAATTTGATAAATTTATTTGTACAGCATGAAATCAGACCAAAAGTCACTTCAAGGTGCTGTACAGAAGTGAGGTCTAGACATTATTCACTGCATGAGGAAGCACCTTGCCGACAGTAGTAAAGAAAACCTCCTCCCCCTTATTTAAGATGCAAGAATTACCGTAGTTAAAGTGTTCATATTATACACCTTTTCACCAAGCTAATAAAGGTGACCAGGAGTAAAACATGTTGCCGAAAATACATTGTAGACATGGATGTGGTGCATTCTTTAAAAAAAAACATGATCAGTGGCCATATCATGAATCTTCCAAGTACCACAAGTCTTTGTTTTGGATGAAATTCTAATAAAATTTACAGAATTATGACTAAGAACATATCCTTACATTTAAGACCAGATCCTGCTAAAGATAAAAGTTATTCACTTTTTCCACATTTTGTTATGTTACAGCCTTATTCCAATATGGAGTAAATAAATTTTTTTTCCTCAAAATATTACTAAACATACAGGAATTTATCGACATTTAAACCGCATCTAATAGGGAAAAATGTCTTTCATCAAATCACTACGGTTTTTACCTGCATCACTGAAGACAGAGGTGGTTTACAAACTGCTTGACTCTATGTGTGCATCTGTCTGTGTGGTCCATATCTATGCAGTATCTTGACAAAGGCTTTTGTGTATCAAGGTGAAATCTGGTACATAAAGTCACACCACACAAGACCACAAACAAGTTCAATGTTGGGCATGTGTCAGTTCTAATTGTGGCCACCAGGGGGAAGAATCTCCAAACTATTGTGTTGATGGCTCCGTACGTCCAGAAAGTATTAACAGCACTTCACTTTTTCCATATTTTGTTATGTTTCAGCCTTGTTCCAAAATGGAGTAATTTCATTTTATTTCCCTCAAAATTTTACTCACAACACCCCATAACAACAACATGAAAAAAGCTTTTTTGAAAAATTTCCAAAGTTATTAAAAATGCAAACTTCCATCAACATTAGTTTCCAATTACACAAATTTGTACCTTGTAAAACATTGTCATTGCAAAGACTTGTTCGAAATGGCTTTTCATAAGCTAAACTATAATACAAAATATAGATCAAAAGTGCTTTTCAATGTTAATATCAAATATCTGCTAAATCTGCAATACGGATCAGATGCAGATCAAATTTAGTCCATTTATTGAGAGTTGCCAGTTTGCAACAGTGAACAATGGATGTTGTGCTGCAGTGCACCATGGGAGTTCGGGGTTTTTAATGTTATTGTGGTTCATGTTAGTTTAACAGTGTTGTTAATGTTATTGATTTATTGTGTTTTTGGAGTTCAATTGGTTTAGTCAGTTTAATTGTGTCATATTGCAGTTACCATGAGTGAAAGGATCGTGTGTTTGATGCGCCACAGTCTCTGTTTGTGGGTGTGTAAAAATAAGTGCACGCATGACAAACTGGGGAGAGCTGACATTTGCTGTTTGGTATGCTTATGTATTTTGGGTCAAGGATGAATGCTGCCAAAACAAATATTGATAGGACTAATATTTTTGGAGAAATTAGGGATATTAGCTAGCAACTCTGAACAATGGATGGTGGTAATTACATTCTGGACTCACAAGCCAATCCAGCAGGGGGCAGTAAATCATCTATATATTAAAAGTGTGCATGCATGCATGCATGATTGTATTTCATTCAATGTACGTGCACAATATAATTGTAAATGTGTTAAAATACATGGATGACACAAGAAAGTGAAAACACTTATTTCCTTTGTGGTCCATTTAAAAAGCAAATGACAAAATATAAGTAATATAATAATAATAAATAATAATAATTGTGTGTGTATATGATAATAAGAACCTAAACTGCATAAATACATTAAGACAGTAAATTAACATTAAACATTATATAATTAACAGGAAATAAAGGAGTTCTTCTTAAAGCTGTTGAGGTCTAATGTTCTAAAAACATTCTGGACTCACACACCATTTCAACTCATTATAGAAACTTTGCATAATTTATTACCACGCTTGAAAAATGCTAGCTACCTATTTTATAAACACTACCCAATCTAGAGCCCATGGATCCTCACCGGCAATGCACTAGTACATAGTAACAGTGTTGCTCTGAGCATTTTTCTGAATCTCTCCTAAGTTAAGACTCTTTACTACAATTTTTTAGGCTTGGCTGTGTGAGCGTATCCTCAGAATGTTTCTGTTCTAGCTTACGTACCAAACTATGGTATCCTCAGAATGTTTGTGAATATGATCGCTGGTTTTCAAAATGACCCCTTTTCTGCGCCCGTGGAAAGATGATTCTGTTTGCCTTGACCCCTCTTTCCCACTACCCACAGCCTGTGTTGGCACTTCACACGAGGCGCAGACAACCTTACTTACTGTCTTATCGAGCATGTAGCTGTGGCACATTTGTGTCTTTCAGTTGTATTTGGAGGATGTAATTCTTCAGTTATGAGTAAGAGGTTTCAATTGGAACGTCTGCTGAAGTCAAAATTCCAAATCCTCAACTTAGTAAGTCATACACACAGTACTGTTCTACTGCTGACTGTGGACACATTGTTACAGTGCTGAGTTTATGCATAAAACAATATTTGATGTGTTGTTTATCAACTTGTGCCACTCATAATGGCTAACCTGGCTACAAGGTGCCATAAACCAAGTAGGAAATTGAAACACTAACATACCCTCTGTGCCATCTTTCCTCTTCCACAGTGGACCATATTTTCTTTGTAGCTGTCAGTATTCTGACAGAGAAAGCACACCAAAGGCTTTCTTGGATACTTCCAACTTACGTTGTTTTGAGAAAATTAATTTAATTCAGGTGTGACGTTGTTCCCAGTCGTGACTTACAACTTTTGAGGCAACCGGAATGCACCATCTAAAATGACCCATTTCAGGCAAAATATTCCTTGTAGCAGGTGAAGCCATTGTTGGGACAGTGTATTTAAAAAAGCATAATATAAACTGCTTTGTGCTGAAAAGATTTTTTGATACATTTTCTTTTCTAGGAGAGTCGTATCTATGCTGTGGCTAAATCAGGAATCAGACTGTCGGAGACGTCTTGCACAGACCCGGCTAGTAAAGGTAAAGTAAATAAAACACTACTTGAGGAGAACTATTAGTTAACTGACCTGTTATCTCTGTTTCAGACTCCTCTTTACAGTCCTCATTTCCTGCCTTTGTGCTGTACACATCACTCATTTATAAAAACATGACTACACCAGTTTACACTACTCTGAAGGGGGTAAGTATGAAACTGTGTGGATTAACAGCTGTTTATTTTCTGTACAAATACCCGGGACCTCATGTACAAAGACGTGCGTGGATTTCCTACTGAAACATGGCGTACGCCAAAACCCAGAAACTGGAGTAAGTACAAAAAAATTCAGATGCATCAAAGTGTGCATACACATGGATCCAAGCACGTTCCAGTTGTACATCCCACTCAACATGGAATTGAGTGCACATGCAGAAGTACTGAACTCCTCCCTGTCCATGCCCCTATTTATATTTGCAAGTGTATTTAAATAGGCCCTGGGACCTGGGGATGCCCCTCCCTGTCCGGAATGATCACAATAAGAAAAGGAATTTAACTGAGCGTGAGCTACAGATGAATTGGAGTAAATTAATGGGCTAAATGAAATGGGGCTATGCATGGATATTTTATTTGGTACCCTGTCTACTGGAATAAACATGAACCGGAAGCAGCGCACAAACACTGAACGTGCCTCGTGCGTATGCCAGCCATGCTTTTTATCTGGCACATCACACATTTCCATGGCCATTTTGCTTTTGATACACCTGAACATTAGCATCGAGATGGACATACGTCACATTTTTGTGCTTATGCAGCCTTTGTACATGAGACCCCTGGTTTGTGAAGGTTTGAGTGCCAGATGGTGTTTCCACATAAGTGCCAGATGGTGTTTTCTTGCCCAGAAAGCCACTCTGCTGAGCAGCAGTCCATTCTCAGATGAGTTGTCCAGCTCTGAGGACTCATCCAGCTCAGGAGAGGAGGACGGCTCCCTCTGCAGCTCTCACACTTCCTCCAGCTCCCGCAAAGACAGCAGCCCAGGCAGCCCACGTTCTCTAAAAAGAGGTACAACACACACATGCAGGAATTCATCAGCATTTAAACCGCATCTAATAGGGAAAAATGTACTTCATCAAATCACTACGGTTTTTTCCTGCATCACCGAAGACAGAGCAGGTTTACAAACTGCTTGACTCCGTGTGTGCATCTGTCTGTGTGGTCGAGATAGACTGGTTGAGATATATGCAGTATCTTGACAAAGACTTTTGCGTATCAAGGTGAAATCTGGTACATAAAGTCACCACACAAGACCACAAACAAGCTCCATGTTGGGCATGTGTCAGTGCTAATTGTGGCCACCAGGGGGGAGAATCTACAAAACATTGTGTAGATGACATCTTAATGAAGAGTAGGGAAATGGTGAAGTGGTAGGACAAAGGGACAGTATTGAGATTGGGCCTTTGATTATTAAGGTGACACTTGGTACACAAGGTCACCTCACTAAGGCTATGGACATGTTTGATGTTAGATGCATTTTGAATTCAAATGTGACCTTCAGGGGTGCCTGAAAGATTGTGTATATATAGACAAATATGTCATGTGTCAAAGTGAGACCTTTTACACATGGTCATCTCACGAGACTTCAGACAAGTTCAGCGGTGGCCATGTTTCAGTTCTAAATGTGGCCACCAGGGTGAAGAGTTTCTGAAACCTATTGTATGAGACAAATCCAAACAGGAGCAGCACAGTGTATTAGTGGTTAGCACTGTTGCTCCCCAGGTAGAAGGTCCCAGGTATGCTTCTGACCTGTACTTTCTGTATGGAGTTTGCATATGGTGCATGGGTTCCCTCTGGGTGCTCTGGTTTTCTCCCACTTCCAAAGACATCCAGGTTAGGTGAATTGATCACTCTAAGTGACCGTAGGTGTGAGTGAGAGTGTCTGAGTTTGTCTATCTATGCAGTATGTGTCAACCCTGCAATAGACTGGAGGAATGTCCAACCTGTACACTGCCTCTCGCCAAAGCTAGGATAGGCTGAGTCTGTATCTATCTGGACAATATTAAACTTCACAGTTCCAGAGATGGGCCATCAGAACCAACAAGGTCTTCTGTGCTGGTCTGTTGTCAGAATCGGAAAATTTTTTATTGAGTAAATTTCCAGCATGAGTATTACGCATCGTGAGCGACATCATAGTGGAGGATGACTATTTTCTTTACTTGCCACATGTACTCCTTACAAAGTAAAGTCAGTCAGGTAGACATGTTAAAGTTGGGTGAGCTCTCTTCTCAATCTATCCCTGTCACATAGAATGAGGAGAACCTCATGGACGGACAAGCAGTGCCAAAGTTATGCTGTATCATTTTAATAATAACAAGAGCAATCAGAGATTTCTGACATCTGCCAGTCCAGATCCAGATCACCTCCAAAATTCAGTGGAGTCTTCCATGCCCTAATATCTCTCTGTGGTGCAAATTTTGTCTAAATCCATGCAGTAGTTTTGACATAATCCTGCTAACAGACAGACAAATATAATCGTGGAATGTCAGACTTCAGACAACTTTATTGATCCCAAAAAAGGGCAATTACGTTTACACTCCAATTACCTCAGACAAGATACAGCAATTAATCCACAATTATTACTTGTTTACCGAAATAATGGCACACATCAAAATTAAAGACAACACATATACATTTGACATTGTTTATGTGCACTGAACTTGAAGTAGTCAGTCTTCCGAATTGAGGCAAAGTGGGTGAAGGCCGCAGCAGGAGGGGCCCGCGCCGCCCAGCCTGGGGGTTGAAGGCTGCAGCAGTAAAAAAAAAAACATGCTGCCTTCAAGGTGGCAAGGAGGAAGCCAGGGTGGGGGGAGTGGAGAAACAGAAAGTGCATTTGCAGCGAGAGCCGGTTTCCCTAATGTGATCAGAGCTGTTGACTGCACACATGTTCACATCATATGTGATGCGCAAATGTGCATTAGGCTGGTGGCTGGCATGGTGTACCATGGCTGGCTATTTGCTGTGTAAATAGTATATTTGTGTAATTGATCCAAACGTAAACTAGCATGGGCACATTTGGGCACATGCGCATTCAAATATGTTTTTTAATTTTTATTATTAATGTCTTGTTCTTATTTTTGCTTGATGGTGGGCTGCAGAGCTTCTTAACAGGTGTCCTGTGTTCAGTATTTGTCAATAAACGCATGTGTAAGTTGTGAATGTCACACTGTCAAAGGAGGCGCACCTCACCTTTTTAACCAGTGTGTGTGCGCTGTTCTGAGCTCACAGCATGTCGGTCTCACACACACACGCTTCGTAGCTCCCCCGAACATGTTTCCAGTTTCAATATTTAAATGGGGCATGGCCTGGGTGGAGTTTGGTTCCACGCTCAATTCCACGTTCAGTGGGATGTACAAACTGAATGTGCGTGGATCCATGCCTACGCACGCTTTCATACATCTGAATATTTTTGTGCTTACGCCAGTTTCTCGGTTTTGGTGTATGCCATTGTCAGGTCCGTTGCCCTAACTCAGTGATTCTCAACCGGGGTGCCGTCATGGATCGTCAGGGGTGCCGTGGGCAATTATCAAATATCACCGTTATCGGGTGTATGTGCTGTAATAGTGTGGCAGATGTAATGCTCTTTTATTCCAGTAGATGGCAGCAAAGCGCTGTACTAGAGTATAATAGACATACTTGCGCACATAGCGTTGTGCGTCTCTATGGTTACGGGTTGCTGACTACAGCGTGAATCTCAGCTGCTCACGGAGCATGGCTCCTCTGGGGAAGGAGAAACCGCGTTGGCTGTGGAGGTGTGCGGGGAAGGCGGCCTCACCTCCGTTGATGTCACCGTGGTCAGACTTGGGCCTTCTCGCTCACAACTGGGTTCGCTGAAGGCAGCCTCTGCGCTCCGTGAATATTAGAGTGGCAGATTATTGTGAATAAAAGTGTCAACACGTCTAAAAAAAAAACACTTGAGATTAGGGCTGTCACAATTATTACAATATTCGTCAATCGCGATTATTTTTCATATTCGCGATTATTTTTCATATTCGCGATTACCGTGAATTATTTATTTTAGCCACAAAGCATAAAACGACTCAGAATCTGACGTCATTGTGCTGCAGCCTCCGTTTGGAGCTGTCGGTGTGTGTGTGTGTGTGTGTCTGTGTGCGTGTGTGTGTGCGCGCGCGGAGTCAACAGGCTGCAGACTGCGAGGGAGGGGGCGCGTGAGGGAGATTCCTGAATGCAGGCGCGACACGTTACAGTCTGAGAACCATCAGTGCGCAGCGAGCGCGGAGCAGAGAGAGGATTTTAACCCGAATAAACATGTTAACAAAACCAAAACATGAAGCTGCTTTTACTTCTCTCTGAACTTTCTCTAAAGGTGTGATTCTGCCGTTACCGTCCTGTTCACACCATGTGCGCGTCGTATGCTTAATTTATGAGATCATGAGATGAAATAAACGGTCAAATAGCTTTAAAAACATATTTAAAAAATGAGAATATATGAATGAACTGAGCCACAAAAAACAAAAACCCCTGACATGGAGAAGCTGTGGTGATGTTCAGACGCACAGATCACAAAAAGCAGGTGAGAACTCTAAACTTTAACAGCTGTTATTTTCCAAAGGTATTTATTTGTTCAGTATGGGCTTAATGAAGTGTTTAAGCACAAAACGTGACTGATGAGGAGAAACAATTTCAGAAATGCAACAGAAACAACCACAATTCAGAAAAAGTTGGGACTGTATGTAAAATGAAGATAAAAATAAAAATGTTGCACTATTCCCAGTTTCTCCACTCACAGAAGCCAAACGTTCTTCCAGAGTTGTGTAATTATCCTACAATAGTAGAATATAAAGAAGGGGAAAAAAAATAGAAAATATATTCGTCAATCGCAATTATGTGTCTGACAATTAATCATCTCCAGAAATTTCTAATCGTGACAGCCCTACTTGAGATCAGAGCGCAAAATGCTTGAGGATTTTCGAAATGCTGTGTTTTCTGTATCGATTTTCTATTGCGATAATTGGGTTTTGCGCAAAACCAGAGGTAATAGAATTATAATATCATTTTGATTGGTGGTGTGCCGCAGGATTTTGTAAATATAAAAAGGGTGCCGCGGCTCAAAAAAGGTTGAAAATCACTGCCCTAACTGGACCTGGCACTTAAACTGTGCCTGAGATCGTATCCTGCAAAACACAGTTTCTCAAAGCACAATCACATAAAAAGAGACAACATTAGACAGAGATCTCTTTTGTGAGCTTTGCGCAAAGGGGAGAAGCTTCGGAGAGAGCGTACAAACCTAAGACCAACCTTGCTTTCCCTGCTCCTCTCCGCTGCCCCCCCGGCGCTTGCTCTTTTATTAGAAAAGAAAAAAATCATAAACAATACAACGTAGCATTAGGGTACATTGCGTTTGGGGAAGGGAGGGGTGAACGGTTGCTTGTGAGTTACGGTTTCCTGTGAAACATGCTCGTTTCTTCTACCGAAAGAAGGGAGTAAGCAGTTAAGTTTCGATGTCAACAGAGTCCTGAAACAACCTTTAGTTCATCACTGTGGCTGAGCAATCATTTAGCTTAAATGCAGCATATATGAATGGGTACATAATTATTATGATTGAATGAGTAAATGAAGTATAAAAGAATATAATTCAGACAATAATAAATGTAGAATCCTTTAACAAGTCAGCTAAGACACATTTCTTTCAGTCTTGTGGCTGGTTTCACTCCCACATCACACAGATAACAGATAGTTGATACAGTTCATTTCACAAGAAGCAGAAACTTAACTCAGACTACTTTTGATTACATTGAATATCATGTAAGCAGGCAATGATTAATTAAATAAATGGTAACAACTCGTAAAATCCCCATCATTTCCCTCTTCTTTTAGCATTTATTTGTAGTTAGCTAGTGTAAAAATAAATGTATTTACAGTGTATGACAATAATTCAGCATAATTTCACTCATCCATCATGAGCACTTGTTTACACATTTTCACTCATAACTTCATTACTTTACACTGTCAATTATCATCATCAATTATCATCAAGTGTCTTGTCCTTAGTCCACATTATCACATCCTTCCTGGGGCTCCTCGGGGTTCAAAAGTGTATAGGTTGGTGTGTGAGCCAATTGTAATTGCACAAACAGCTTGGTTGCATAATTGTACCATGAGTTTTGCTGTAATGGATTGTCTGTGGTATCGTTTTTATTTCATCGAGTAGTGCTAGCATCTCTTTAGGTATGTATCTTTTATTGATTTTTACGAACGCTTCGCTTTGTCTAGCTGTCCCTTGTAACCGGAAATGATGAAGTAAATATATTACCCCTGCTAACAGAAGCAACATTATCATACAACAACAAAAACAAGAGCATTTCTTTCTACTATGAACCTCTCGGATTTCTCCCTTACGTCGTTTAACTCTTTCTCTCCTCAGCAGGAGCTCTTCGTCCTTCATGTTGACTGGTACAAGTGTCATCTTTAGTGACAGTTCAAAAGGTGCAGTTTATGTAGGCTTAGGGACTGAAGGTGACAGTTCACAGTCTCAGTTCAGTTCAGTAAGGGACTGAGGGAATCTGGAACCTTTTTTTTTTCTGTTATTTCCCTTCAGTTGTAGTGCATAAATCTGTACTATTATCAGTATGTGTAAGGCATGTTGCAAGTGGACTTAAGATAATGTGTCATGTACTCTGTCCTGTGCCCTGTTCTTGACGTTTCTTTTAAACACAGGTGCACAGGAATAGAACAGGATCGGTTTCATCCGCTTCTGTCTCCTGGTCTGGTCACGTCAGCTTCAGTGCTCTTATTTCAAGCTTGTAGTACGTCTGCTTCTGATCCTGGTCTGAGTTGACAGGCCTCTCCTTGGTCACAGCTGGTTACTCGTCTGCTTCAGGACTCTGATATTTGCTTCAACCTTTGGTCTTTGTCTTTGTAGTGGGATAGATGCACCCAAGATGATCTTTTCCTCTGGGCTGGATGCCTTTTCCTCTGGGCTGGATGCCTTTTCCTCTGGGTTGTCCAGGAGTTTTACCAGCTTACAGTGACTTAGGTGGATCCAACTCAACCTCTCAGCGATTTTAACTGCAGTTGGTGTTGTTAGTAACACTTGGAATGGCCCTTCCCACTTTGGGCTGGACCAAGATTTCCTTTTGATTACTTTAATGTAGATCTAATCTCCAGGGTGTACTTCCAGAGTCTGTAAGTTGTGATTGTTGTTGTTGTTCTTGTGAATTCTGCTGTGATGGATGTTGTACAATTTGTTGTCCAGGTTGTGGTCTCGGCTGTAATGGTGGCTGTTGTCGTCCGGTCACTGTCTCATTATCTTCAGGTCTTACATACATTATCTTGTCCTTTCCTTTCTGACTCTTCCTGTCATTGATTGCTTTCTGTCTCTTCTGTGCCTCATCTAACCATCTCTTTGCTACTTTCAATTCTTCCTCCTTTTTTAACTTACTCTTTCCTGTCTTTGTGACTACTTGAAGTGTGACGTCACTTACAACCTTTTGACAATTTTCCACCACAACTTTATTTGTGAAACCATATTTCTTTTTCCAGTCTTTACAGTACTGTGTGGATCCCGGGGAGACCCTTTCCATATATTTGGGGTCGCCCTCAAGTTTTAATGTACCCTGTGTGTTTCCCATTTTAGACCACTGAGGGGGTTAGGCCTAGGGCCATCTAAATCAGTGGTATTTCAAGACCCCTTTAATGACTCTGGCGGGTCCGCGAGGTGCCGACCAAGCTTCTACCAAATCCTTAGATTGGGCAGGTCGACCTTGCCTCTGCTTCCTTGCGGTCGCTGTTGAGTTTTTGTGCGTATGGAATGTCACGCAAGCTACACTGCAACCGGAGTTACAGGAATTCGCTTACGATCGTTCCCAGTCATACATTCCATTCATTCATCATTCATTACCCCTTCAGATAAACTTGGGTTTTCAGTACTTTTTAAAATGTCCAATTAGAATTTGTGAAATTATTTGGAGAAAAAAAACAATCCTACACATTGTCACAGTTGTCTCTCTTTGACGTAAATAATAGTCTTAGAATTGCCCTCCAGGTCAAGTGTTAACTGTCTTCCTGTGGCAAACATCACATCGGGTCAAGAATAAATCTGTCTTCCCATCACAGGTCACGTGTTAAACGGTCTTCCTGTATTTTAGTCACAGGTCACGTATTAAACGGTCTTCCTGTGTTTTAGTTACACTGCAGTGATTAACTTAAAGTTCACAATCCCACACAAAAGACTCCTTACTTACGTCAAAATTGTGATTCTAATGGCTTCGTAGAGCGTCGTCAATCCCTCCTCCGAGCCACAAGTCGACTTCAGTCTAGAACGCCGGCCACGTTTGAAGTGGTGGTCTTTTCCTCCATCTAACGGGGTTGCGGCGCGTCGTCTTCTGGTTACGGAGGGAGGATGTGTCGAAGCCCCACATTGGGCGCCAGAAAAATGTCAGGTCCGTTGCCCTAACTGGACCTGGCACTTAAACTGTGCCTGAGATCGTATCCTGCAAAACACAGTTTCTCAAAGCACAATCACATAAAAAGAGACAACATTAGACAGAGATCTCTTTTGTGAGCTTTGCGCAAAGGGGAGAAGCTTCGGAGAGAGCGTACAAACCTAAGACCAACCTTGCTTTCCCTGCTCCTCTCCGCTGCCCCCCCGGCGCTTGCTCTTTTATTAGAAAAGAAAAAAATCATAAACAATACAACGTAGCATTAGGGTACATTGCGTTTGGGGAAGGGAGGGGTGAACGGTTGCTTGTGAGTTACGGTTTCCTGTGAAACATGCTCGTTTCTTCTACCGAAAGAAGGGAGTAAGCAGTTAAGTTTCGATGTCAACAGCGTCCTGAAACAACCTTTAGTTCATCACTGTGGCTGAGCAATCATTTAGCTTGAATGCAGCATATATGAATGGGTACATAATTATTATGTGTCAGGGACTGAGGTGGCGAGGCACAGCGGGCGGATGGACACAAATGCATGACTCAGATGTGGGTTAAGGAAAAGGCTTTATCCAAAAAACAGGCTCAGGTCGATACACAGGGTCACAAGCAGGCAGGCGGCAGTACAGACAGTGTTGAGGCGGTGGTGTGGTCAGTGACAAGCAGAGTTCCAGCACGAGCAAACAGGTGTATCAGAGAAGGCAAAAACGTAGTCAAAAAACAAGCAGGGTTCAGGCACAGAGAAGCAGGTTAACAGGCTCAGGCAGAAACGTGGTCAAGGACAAGCAGAGGTCGAGAACGGCAAAAACACAGACTATGACAGGATACAGGTGGCTTGGAACGAGGCAGAATGCACAACGAACTAGCAGTGAGCTGTTGAAGACAAGGGGTTTAAATCAGAGGATAATCAGGGCGTGATGATATGCAGGTGCAGGAAAGAAGGCGTGGCTGAGTGAGACGAGTGGAGTGACAGGTGGGCGTATCAGACAAAAGCAGGAAAAAGAGGAACATGACAGTGACAGAACAAATGTTAAACAATAAGGAAATAATGATACCTAGAATACAAATGTGGTAACAGAATAAACAAAGGCAGGAACAGAACAGAAAATTAAAGGCTGGACCTAACCTAGATGAGAACTCACAAATGTGCTCAAGACAGTGACTGAATAACCAGAAAGTAAAGGATGAAGACTAAACTAGAACAGAACTCAAGTGGCTGAAGTGTAACAGATCATAAAACCAAGACCAAAGTGGAAGAAACAGAAAATAAACATTCAGGGTCAGACAGAAGGACAAAGAGAGGGAAACAGACAGAGACTGGGGGACAAAACCAGATTCGGTGTAGGTCCAGGGCTAAAACCTGACATTATGATTGAATGAGTAAATGAAGTATAAAAGAATATAATTCAGACAATAATAAATGTAGAATCCTTTAACAAGTCAGCTAAGACACATTTCTTTCAGTCTTGTGGCTGGTTTCACTCCCACATCACACAGATAACAGATAGTTGATACAGTTCATTTCACAAGAAGCAGAAACTTAACTCAGACTACTTTTGATTACATTGAATATCATGTAAGCAGGCAATGATTAATTAAATAAATGGTAACAACTCATAAAATCCCCATCAGCTATGTTTTAGTAGGAAATCTGTGCAAGTCTGAGGCCCCTGGAGAGTTCAACTCTGGGTCATGGAAATTTGCCCTTCCTTTAAAAACCCAAATTGTATCACCATTTTTCACCAGTATGTATGATTTTAATAAAATTTTCATTTTCTTTTAAAAATAAGCACTTTACTCAAATTACACCCTTCATTCTAAATTCTGGCCTCATAGTTTGTGTTAAAGAAAGGAGTATATACTTTATACTTCTAAACATCTGTTAAATGTTATCAGTAATACACAACATACCCATCTTCTGGCATTTGCATATCATCAGAACATGTTTGTTATTAGCATCACTTGCCTTGGGTAAAAAAAATACACTACACTTGCAGGTCTTTAGCAGTGGGAGGCAGCCCACACAAACGGGGAGAGAACATGCAAAATCCACACAGAATGCATCAGGTCGGAAGCAAACCTGGGACCTTCTCACTGTGACGCAACGCTGCTAACTGCTAAGCCACTGTACTTCCATAATAATAATAATAATAATAATAATATTTAAGGCAGTTCTACTGCTGGTTTCAAGGTACAAAAATTAAATTTGTCTCTGGTTTATCACTGTGAAAGTACAAAAATAATAATGAGAATATCTGTGAGAATTTTTGGGAAACTAAAACACAGAAAATATTTACCTAAATGCAAAGTTTACATATGATTATATCTTTAATATTTTCATCTCCTAGCTGTGTCCATGTCTTCAATGACTTCAGAGAGTGACTACGCCATTCCTCCTGATGCCTACTCCACTGACACGGAGTGCTACGAACCTGAACACAAACTCCCCAAGACCTGTTCCACAGCCGGTGACAACGGAAAGACTGTAAGTCAGACAGACAGTAAACTCATAAAAGTAGATTATTAGCACCTCTGCTCTGTGCTCACTCTTTATTCTACATAATGCCAAGTGATAACAAAGCTCTTATCAAGTTTCACATCTCTGAATTGTGACCGTGACTTAAATCATGAGGCAGTAACACGACACTACTCAAGCTTCTTGCTTATGTATGAGGCCATTCAGATCACTTGTATTATTTTTTTCACATGCAGTATCAGAGTACATCACATTTACTTTGAGAGAGAAAGTAAAACTCAACTCTTTTTTGTGTTTGTTTCTTTGTTTTATTGATGTTATCTCTTAGCTTCAAATCCAAACCATAATCAATCAGAAAAATTGGAGAAAAAGTCAGTATTTCATTGACATAAATTATAAACCTTCCAGCTTTTAATTTTGAATTAAGAACTGCCAGTGTTGTTGTTGTCTGTGCCTGTTGGCTATGTCTGTGCTTGTTTGTGTCTCTGTGCCCTGTTAGTTATGTCTGCACCCGTGGTCCCTGTCTTAGTCTTTTGTCTGTGCGTTATGTGTATGTCCTCTTCATCTGTCATGTGTGTGGGCCCCATGTGTGTGCACCTGTGGTCCATGTCTGTGTCCTTTGTGTGTGTTTCTGTGGTTCATCGCTGGGCTTTATGTGTGTATGTTTGTACTCCATTGTTGCCACTCCCCTGTGTCTGTGTGCTCAGTTCCGCTGCCTGTTATCTGTATGGGTCCATGTCGTATCTGTGCTGGGTGTGTGTGTGTGTATCCGTGATGTCCGCTCCCCTGCATGTGTTTGTCTACCTGTGTGATCTCCCCCCGAGTGCGCGTCCTTATGTCCCCTAGTGTCTAGCTTATTGCGTCTTCGATGTTATTCCTGTTTTGTCCATATTACTCATGCTTTGCTGTTTCTTTATGTATTTGTTAGGTAGTCATGTGTATCGGTTTGAGTGTTTATCATTTTTCAGGTTGTGTTCTTGTTCCAGGTTGGTTTTTGCATTTGGTGTGTAATTGATGTTTTGATTTTATTTCCATGTTCCGTCTAATGTTTTTGTCTCCTTGTGTTCTCACGTGGTTCCTTGTTTCCGTTCCAGTTTAATTCTTCGCACCTGCTGTCAATTAGCTCAGTTATTAAAACTACACATTTTTCCGTTGTTGAGTTGCCGGTCGATTGCCTCTGTCATGCTTTAGTCATGTTATTATGTCGTCTCTCCCATGTTCTCCATATGTAAGTATTTTTTGTGTCATCATCATACTCACTGTTGATCACCTGGCTCCTACCCTGTTGTTGGATTGCCACTTGTGGATCATTAAAGCGCTGTGTTTTTTTTGCATCTACACCTTTGTGTCCTGGCTGCCTGCTTCTGGGATTCTATTTGACTCTGCTTCAGCCCAAATTGTAATAAATATTCTATAAACAAATTCCATTGTGCTAGTTTAGCTAGATCAGCAGTGCAGTTTGTTGATTCTATTTCCAAATACACTGTCAAAAAACAAAATACAGGCTTTAGGGAAGATCTCCTAATTTATTTACCAAGGTCATCAGGGCAACATTAAGTAAATTGACTGTCTTGGTATATATTACCGGTGGCAGGATGCTCGATGCGTAAATGTACCTTCTTGTGTTTGCTTAAACATCCTTCATTTTGCATACAGTTTAACTATAAACTGCACTTTGAATTTTAGGAACCAATGGAAAAATCAGGCTACCTGTTGAAAATGGCAAAGACCTGGAAGAAAACATGGAAGAGGCGCTGGTTTGTTCTTAAAGACGGAGAGCTGCTCTACTATAAGTCACCTGTATGTTTTAGTACATTTGAACTAAGTTGTATTTTATTAAATTGTTTTAAAAAGTACATAAATTATTTATTGCTGTGTAAAATGGATTTGTTTTTATCCTTCATTGTTCATAGTCCTCACATTAGACACACTGGGATTGTGAGGCCCATTTTCTCTCTTTTTTTTTGTTTTGTTGTACTTACTCAGTAGAGTTGTTGTAGGTCTGAGCTTGTCTCATTCTGCAGAGAGCCTCTGTAACTTTATTAATATGTCACAGAGTAATGTGATCCGGAAGCCTCAGGGTCAAATTGAGGTCAATGCCACCAGCAACATCACCCGAGGGGAAGGAAAACAAATTCTACAGGTACTTCAGCTTTCTCATTAAATGCACAGTAAAATTATTCCAATGCTTTTCCAAAGCCAGTGCACATGCTCTGTAAAATGGAGTGAGTGAATGAGTCGATAGACAGGAAAATGAGTACATACTCTCCAGATTGTTGACATGATGACTCAAAAACAGTAAATGTGATCATCTTGTAACTCACTAGATTTAAAGAGCTGATACAGTAATGAGGATCAACTGACTGGTTGTTGGTTGACTTTGAAGCAGCAGATCAACACAAAACACTGATATTCTTTGCTAGTATAATGCAACATCTTCCTGCCTGCCACCTGCTGGACATGTGAGGGATTGTTGCAGGGTGTAATCTTATCATCACACGCATGATGAAAATTTAGTGTAAGTAGGGTGACCAGATGTCTCACTTTGTGCAGCAAATTGATGCACAAAGTGGGACATCTGGTCACCCCAGTGGCAAGTACGATTTTAAAGTTACATGTAGCTTAAAATGAGCTTGTGTTTCTTTCCATCAAGGCCAAACGTTACAAATGGAAACATGTTTAAACTAAAAGGGAAATTGTTTTTCGCTTGTTATCTTCACCCACGACTGTGTCGTGCACTTTGTTTGTAGATAATGACGGGAAAGCTTGTTTACTACCTGAAGGCTGACTCGCCGAACCTGTTGGAGGAGTGGCTCAGAGTTCTGCAGAGTGTGCTCAGGGTGAAGGCTGCCAGTCCCCTCTTCACCCAGCCGGATGTTCGTCCCGATATGAAAGGGTTCCTCATCAAGGTTTTGATTATGTTACATTTTGTCAGTATGGCTGCAATCTGCTTTGAATTAAAAACAAAAGTCTTGTCACAATGCAAAGCTTCACCAAAATGTACAAAATTAAAGAAAGTGTTCTTGTGTACAGTAATAGTGTAGTTTTAATAATGTTTGTATCTTACTCTGAATTTTTGTTGCAGAAATATGGTTTACAAAGTCACTTCATTTATTTATTTATTTACGCCTTGGTCTCCTGAATTCTGCGGGGTTTTTTCATGCACATTTACTAAAATTGATTTTTTTTTTCCCCGGTATACTACAGGACTACATTTTGTGATTTTGTGTACTTTCTTTCACAGGTGAAACACAACTACTCTAAACGGGTTTGGTGCGCCCTCTTTGGCAAAACGCTGTACTACTTTCGCAGCCAAGAGGACAAGGTGCAGTTCAAAATCTGTCACTCAGCTCATTATTGACTTAAAGTACTGTGCTTGTGTTTTTGGGAACTCTGACTTCCACACTTCTCTGAACCTTTCAAATGGTCAAAGGCAGTGTCACAAAGATAGCCTGTCCATAGACACAAAGACAGAGACCGTTATTCCCGTTTACAGGAAGTTAGCTATGAGCTTACAATTTAACCAGAATACACAGTAACCATGGAGCTATCTCACTCTGAAGTCGTCTGTGCAATTGTGTCTCATGGTGGATTGAAATTATGTGCAAGGCACGTCATGGCAGTCTTACAAAACATTTCTAAAATTGGACAATCCATAGCCAAATCCAGATGACCACTAACTGAATACACCTTGCTAAAAAAAAGGAAAGATATAAGCTAAACCAAACACATTGTTTTTTTTAACAGGGTGTCATGAAGGCCATATCAGAATATTATGCGTCACTTACAGAGAAAGTCAGGAAAGTCATATTGTATATTCTTTTGGTTTCTCCCATTTCCTCTCAGGGTGATCTCAGCAGATCTACTATGGATCTGCATGTTGATTTGCCACAAGTTTTGTGCCAGATGCCCTTCCTGACACATTACATGAAGAATTGGTAGGTCTGGTTTTGAACTGGAAATCTTCCCTTCTGGAAACAAGCACACTAACTGTTTTGACACCACACTACCATCTGTACTAATTTTGTTAGTTTGTTCACAAATGTCTAGTCATATCTGGATTGTAGACTGGAATTCTTTGCCACGTTCTGACAACATATTTCCCAAGAGTCTCCCAAAAAAAAGAAAATGTAAGTTAAAATCCTCATGTGTTTTGGTATGTGTGTTATTTTGCCAGTTTCCACTTGGACAGATTAAGCTGTGGGAGGCCCAGGTGGAGGAGGTAGACACGTCCCAGGTTGAGGATCTGAAGGTTTTGGGGCAAGGCATACAGCTTGCCTCATTCACAATCTCCATCCACCCACAAGACCAAGGGCTGACGTACCTGGTTATCGAATCTCAACATGAGAAGGTCAGAGGTCAAAGTGAGGCAGGTGGTCAGTTAGAGGTTACATGTTACCTTTTTTCTCAGTAAATGTGTAACCAGCTAGTGATTGCAGCATTTCATATGTATGGACCAGTGTCTACGTTTGTACGGAGGGATTGTATATACTTAGGCATGAAACAGATGACAGAATAAGATACTGGAGCCACACTGGATGTTTAACAAAAAGAATATTGTATTACAACTCGTATGCAAACAACATCAGTGAAAATAAATAATTAGCAACAAAAAGTGTCCCTGCCAAAATGACAGTTAGCTATTCTCTTTTGTTTATTTTTTCTTCTACAAACAGTTCAGCTTAATTCATCCCTTGTGATGATCAATAAAGGTTCAGTTTTTAGTCCCTTAGTCAGTTTAGTCAAATAAAATAATAATAAAATAAATAAATAAAAATAATGATAAGTGTAAGGTCAAAAAGTAAGTGGTGGTGTGATATTCCTACCACACTGGTGTACTTAATAATGGAACAGAAAGATGAATGGCCTTCTCCGGGAAGGGAAATCTTGATCCAGTTTCTTGGTTCATGGGTGGCTTCGCCATCTCCCTCATCAGGAAGAATGTCAAATCCAATCTAATTTCCAGGATCTCAAAAAAACATAACCAAGGCGCCGGTTATCGCACTGAAGCTTGGCCTGCCTCTTCTTCCGTGGTTTTGAAGCTTCACTGCCAGCAACGTTCAGCGGGATGAATAAAATCTAACAATGCAAGGTATGTACTGATAAAAAAACTTAAAAGGATTTTTCACCAGACTGCCATAGGGTAGCGTACAATTACGTAGGCATGGTATACAGCAGTGTAGTGTTGTGTAGACTTGCGTTGGGCACTGGACACAGTGTTGTACGCCAAATGTCTGCGAAAAAATTAAACATGTTTAATTTTTAAATATGTTTAATTTTTTCGTGTCCATTTCGTGGACCCCTTTGCGTCCCTCAGCATATTGTTACATAGGGCTGCATAAGCTCGGTGTAGAGCTGCATAAGTTCGGTGTAGTCCATGCGCCACATTATGCAGTTCTACGTTGGCCCGGTGTGAAAGGGGCTTGAATAATTTTTATTTTACTTGTCTTCTCTGCCTCGTGCCCGTGGTAGTTCTGCTGCTGTCGTATCTGACAAGTGTTCACGGTCTCTCTCGGGATAACTTTTTCTTTACTCGTCTTCTCTGTTTCAGGTCCGTGATAGTTCTGCTGCCACTGTCGTGTCTCATTACCAAGGTGTCACACAACAAACATCTCATGGTGTGTAAAAGTAAAAAGCTCTCTCAAGATCTTCGCAGCCTTATTGTTGCAAAACATAGTGATGGCACTGGTTACAGAAGGACTTCTAAACTTCTGAATCTTCCAGTCAGCACTGTGAGGCCATAATCTGAAAGTGGAGAGAATATCATTTCACCATAAACCTGCCCTGAGCGGGTGCTCCTCGCAAGATTTCTGACAGTGAAGTGAAAAGAATAATCAGAAGAGTTTTCCAAGAGCCAAGGACCGCTTGTGGAGAGCAACTGAACAATTGTTTCAAAGAAAACAACTAATGCACTGAACCGCCACGGGCTGTATGCACACTCACCACAAAAAAGCACGTTGAAGCTCATTTAAAGTTTGTTGCAAAACATTTAGACAAGCCTGTGAAATACTGGGAGAATATAGTCTGACCAAAATTTAACTCTCTGGATGCCATAATAGACCTCATGTTTGGAGGTCAAATGGCACTGCACATCACCCCAAACACACCATCCCAACAGTGACGTTTGGAGGTGGAAACATCATGGTGTGGGGTTGTTTTCTCAGTATCCAGCACAGGCAAACTTCATATAATTGAAGGAAGGATGAATGGAAAAGTGGACTGAGGCATTCTTGATAAAAGATCTACCAGGATGATGAAAATGAAACAATGGTAGCTATTTCAGCAATGCAATGACCCCCCAACACACAGCCAAGGAAACTTGATTGGTTTCAGAGAATGCAAATAAAGCTGCTAGAATGGTCCAGCCAATCACATGACTTGAATCCAATAAAAATCTATGGAAAGAACTAAATATCAGAGTTCATAGAAGAGGTCCACAGAACCTTTAAGATTTGAAGATTGTATGGAAGAATTGGTCAAAATCACACCTGAACAATGCATGCAACTAGTTTCTCCATACAGGCGGCATCTTGAAGTTGTCATTACCAACACAGGCTTTTGTATGAAGTATTAAATAAATTTCAGTAAGCGTGTTCACTACTTTTTTCTGTCATTTTACATTATTACACATAACGAATGTCCTTAGAGACTTTTAAAGCCTCTCTAAAAACTTATTTCTTTTCTCTGGCATTTCCTAAATGAGTGATTGCAACTCTGTTTCACCATAGTATTTCTTGTTTTTTTTTTTTTGTTGTTGCTTAATGCCTGCAAATTCTTTCAGTAGCATGGCCCAAGCAAAGGGTCACCCCTTTGAGTCTGATCTGCTTGAGGTTTCTTCCTCAATATCATCAGAGGGAGATTCACCTTACCACTGTTGCCTGTGTGCTTGCTCTAGGGGTTGGTAAGGTTAGACCTTACTTATGTGCTGCGCCTGAGGCAGCTTTATTGTGATTTGGCACTATGTAAATAAAATAAATTAAATTATTTCCTACTACTTTTTACTCTTTATTTTGCTTTGTCTTTTGTTTGTTTTATTACCTGTTGTAATTTTAT
The DNA here is from genome assembly GCF_902500255.1 of Thalassophryne amazonica. Taxonomy (NCBI): domain Eukaryota; kingdom Metazoa; phylum Chordata; class Actinopteri; order Batrachoidiformes; family Batrachoididae; genus Thalassophryne; species Thalassophryne amazonica. The sequence continues at coordinate 70,660,994 of NC_047115.1, forward strand.
TGTATTCTTAATTCATTTACTTATGACGGGGGGTAAGTTGGTGCCCATTTTTAATTATGTACAGCACTTTGGTCGACTGCTGTCATTTTAAACGTGCTTTAGAAATAAAGGTTGAGTTGAAATAACTTAATTTCTATACTTATTTGTTGCGATTTCTTTATATGAGTGTATTACTTGCATTGCGACTATCATCTGGGGAAAATTTCATGTCAGTAGCAGCTTTACAAATATATTTACTGAGAAAAATGGTGATATGTTAAATACTGATTTTATCTGTTGCATGTATTCTTCTTGACAATAGTCTTGTGTGTATTCCACCAAAAGTCTCTGTTGTGCTACTATATTGTGTTGTAGTTTCAGATGTGGTTTTTGCCGGCTTTGTTGTATGTGTCTGTGATGCCACTTGGTGTGACTCTAGGATTCTTGGCTGTACCATCTGTCTGTGGCAGCGGGTATAACAATGGGTAAAGTTGGCACAGAGTTCGAACAGCTAGTGGGAAAACTCTTCCAAATAGATGGTGATCCAAGTAAGTATTTCCTGCAGAAACGTATCTCTTTGATTTTGTATTCTTGCTGTAGTTTTAATATAGTTTTCTTATGAGAAACTACTTCTTGTATTACAATGTCCACTCATCAGTCACTTTATTAGGTACACCTTCCATGTATAAGTTTGAATTTACTTTGCAGAACTATCTCCACTACCTTAATTCTTCATGGCAGAGATTCAACAGAATGCTGGAAATTTCTCAGAGGTTTTGATCTATGTTGAGATGATGGCATCATTTGCTACATCATTATATCACCACCAGCAGGCTGAAATGTTGATACAAACTGTGAGGTATCCAAATTCTGGCCCTGCCAGGTGACTGAATCGAAAATCATCAGACCACGGCAACAACTTTCCAACCTTCCATTGTACAATTTTAGTGAGCCCACTGCAGCTTCAGTTTGCTGGTCTTAGCTAAGAGCAGTGGACCCTGGTGTGGTTGTTTGCTACTGTGGCCCACTTTCTTCAAAGTTGTCATGCATTCAGAGATATGTTTCTACATATTTTTGGAGCATTTGCTGCAGCCACTTGAGATGTGTGTGAAATGCATCCGTGAATTATTCACAGCACTTCGCTTTTCCACATTTTATTATGATCCAGCCTTATTTTCTCCTCAAAATTCTCCTCACAACACCCCATGATGACAACATGAAAAAGGTTTTTTGAATTTTTTTTTTCAATTTTATTAAAAAATAATAAGAAGAAATTACATGTACATAAAGTATTCACACCCTTTGCGTAATACTTTGTTGATGTACCTTTGGCAGCAATTACAGCTTCAAGTCTTCTTGAATATGATGCCACAAGCTTTGTGCACCTATCTTTGGGTATTTGCCCATTCTTCTTTGCATCGGTACACAGCCATTTTCAGATCTCTTCAGAGATGTTCAATCAGATTCAGGTCTGAGCTCTGACTGGGCCACACAAGGACATTCACAGAGTTGTCCTGAAGCCACTCCCTAGATATCTTGGCTGTGTGTTTAGGGTCATTGTCCTGCTGAAAGATGAACCATCCTTCAGTCTGAGGTCAACAGCACTCTGAAGCAGGTTTTCATATAGGATGTCTCTGTACATTGCTGCATTCATCTTTCCCTCAATCCTGACTAGTCTTCCAGTTTCTGCTGCTGAAAAACATCCCCACAGCATGATGCTGCCACCACCATGCTTCACTGTAGGGATTGTGCTTGATGTCTTCCAAACATGACACCTGCCATGTGCCTTTTATTAAAGAGTGGCTTCCATCTGGCCACTCTACCATACAGGCCTGATGGGTGGATTGCTGCAGAGATGGTTGACCTTTTGGAAGTTTCTCCTCTCTCCACAGAGGAATGCTGGAACTCTGACAGAGTGACCATCGGGTTCTTGGTCACCTCCCTGACTAATGTCCTTCTCCCCCGATCGCGTAGTTTAGACGATGACCAGCTCTAGGAAGAGTCCTGGTGGATCCAAACTTCTTCCATTTACAGATCATGGATGCCACAGTGCTCATTGGGACCTTCAAAGCAGCACAGATGTTTTAGTACACTTCCCCAGATTTGCAGAGCTTCCAGCTGTCCCGGATTTGGCGGGACAGTCCCGGTATTTACCCCCATGTCCTGCATGGGTCTGTGTGGGATACCCATTAGTCCCGCACTTGTGTGGGTCCAGGTATGCCCTCAGACCCCCTAGTTACGCTTCATGCCCTTGGCGCTTGCGGCCACGCGTAGGTGTCCCGCATTGGTAAATTCAAATGTTGGCAGGTATGGATTTGTGCCTTGAGACAATCCTGTCTCAGAGGTCTACAGTCAGTTCCTTTGACTTCATGCTTGGTTTGTGCTCTGACTGTCAATTGTGGGACTTTATATGTAGACAGGTGTGTGTCTTTCCAAATCATGTCCAATCAACTGAATTTACCCCAGATGGACTCCAATTATGCTGTAGAAACATCTCAAGGATGATCAGTGGAAACAGGAGGCACCTGAGCTCAATTTTGAGCTTCATGGCAAAGGCTGTGAATACTTTGGTACGTGTGATTTCTTAATTTTTTATTGTTAATAAATTTGCAAAAATCTAAAAAAAATAAATTCACATTGTCATTATGGGATATTGTGTGTTGAATTTTGAGGAAAAATTAATTTCATCCATTTTGGAATGAGGCTGTAACATAACAAAATGTGGGAAAAGTGAAGCTCTGTGAATACTGTCTGGATGCATCGTATAACATAGTAACAAGGACTCAGACACACCTCAGATTATTTTGCATCCTGGGGCCCCCGGTGGGTTTCTTTTTCACTATTGGTATATCAGTAAAGAACCAAATTTGAAATTTCTAAATCATCTTTGAAACAATGGAAAATGGATTTTGTCTTGTTTTATTCAATAACGGTTTAAGAGAAATTAAAACTGTTTGTGTTGGAGAGAAGCCTGATTATTTCTGGTTTCCAGCTGAAACAAGGGATAAATAACATGTTTTTTTTATATACAAGTAAAAGTTTTAGAAGTAAAAGATATGCGTCATATTGTACATTTTGTTTTGTTTTTTTTTTTCATCATGCCCGAGATTGGTGTATCATGTGGTATGTGCCTCTGTGTTTATTTGTGTCATTCTGTCTGTGCCAGACTCTCAGATTTGGAGACACCCCATGTTGTGTTTTAGTAAGGAGCCTCTGCTGTCTCCTCTCACCACGCTGCCCTCCCAGGCTCTGCAGACTGAAGCTGTTAAACTCTTCAAGGTCTCATACACACAACACAAATATACAAACCCTAAACTTACACTATGATTTTCTCCACTGGAGAGAGAATTTTACACCTTGATGTATAAATTTATATTCCATTACGTAAGCTCCACCATGTCTTATTATGGACAACAGAAACAAAAGAGGGATGGGGATATGATTCTAAAGTGCGAGTCTTGGTAAGTCTGTGATTTGGTCTGTTGTTGTTGTAACATCACGTCTCTTCAGACATGTCAGCTCTTCATCAACGTTGCCATTGACGCTCCGGCCATTGACTATCATGTGTCACTAGCACAGAGCGCCCTGCAGGTGTGTGTGACCCACCCTGAGCTCCAGAATGAGCTCTACTGCCAGCTCATCAAGCAGACCCGTAAGAGGCAGCCGCACGGACACCCTGGGCCGCTGCAGGTACATAGTCTGACCACATGGTGGGAGGACTAGTATGTGTGATCTGCCAGGGTTTTGTTTGTTTTTTGTTTTTTTAGCAGCTTGAGTTGTAGTTGGGAATGGAGTTCTGCTGCAGGGATGCATGTTTTCGACAAACCTTTTCAGTGTGTACTGTCAATTAATTATGTGGAAAGCTGTTATAAATAATCCAAAATTACAAACTGGAGTGAAAAGCAGAGAAAAAACCAAGAGAAAGAAAGCCTGGCAAGGAAGGGTGTTGTTTGTTTGGAGTTATTTTCACATTCATGGCTCATGATGACTAACACAAAAACAACCTTAAAATTCAAAAGAGAAGTGATCACAGATTGGCGGTAACACAAAGAGAAAACTTTACTTTTCTACTTAAAAAAATAAATAAATAGCTACACTTAAGATGCAAAGCTGGAACATGACTGAGCTGGTCTACTTTTTGAAATGGTGCCTGGTGTGAGGTTGACCTATTCAGGCCACCTTTTAGGAAATGGGCCTTTTAAATGGATTCATTCAGCATGTCTGAAATGTTTTGCTGCTTTGTGGTTCACTGAGGAAATGAATAGTAAAAAAAAGCCTTTAAAGTATTTCATTCTGTTTGTGTATTTATAGTTTTATCTTTTGTTACTGAAACAGCTAAAACTAAGGCAACCAAAAGTCAAATCCACACATGCTTCTAAATGCTCATGCTTTGTCTAAATAATGTTTATTTTATCAATAAAAATAGCATATAACAAGGAGGGAAGCCAAATAAATTTTCAGGTTTTTTTATGACAGTGTGTGGAATATTTGGCTGGTGATTGTGTGTTTTTGTGTTGTTGTGCAGGCCTGGCAGTTCCTTGCCTTATGTGTGGGATTGTTTCTGCCTCAGCATCCTTTCCTCTGGCTGCTCCAGGTTCACCTCAGGAGGCACGGAGACTCCAGGTGGGAGATTATTGCCGCGCCCAAACTTTGGCATGAAAAAATTAAAACTTACCAGGCAACAAGATTCCCCCCAAAATATTAGCTTTTCAAATCTCAAAGCAGAACTTGCTGGTACTCATACACAGTATTAGCAGCTTCTGCCTGGACCTTACCAATATCTGCTTTGACCTTTGAATACATTAATGTATATATGGTAGAAATGTGATTATTTTTCTGTGCAGTTGTTGTATTTTGTCCCACTGTGGTAAGCCCCATATAATCTGCTGGACAGATGTTTAGGGTTTGGTTTTGAACTTCAGTTTTATTCTTTTGATTAGAAATGTTGAGGATTATTTGATTTTTGAATCTCATCATAATTTTTTTTCAAGTGTGGAATGTTTTATGCATGTTAAAAATATTTAAAACGGTTTGATACAAGTTTGAACATGTGGTGTTCACCAACTGGATTTGACACTGGACTCTTTATTTGTAATGGTTTTCATGAGTATTTCATTGAATATTTGGTTGAAGCTCTTTGTGACTTGTTAGTGTGACCATCACGTTTCTTCATTTTAGCCACTGAAAGAAGCCCAAATCTCAACATTACGCCTGTCTGCTGAATCACTGCCTCCTCTATTCTGTTCAGAACTGAAGTGGGCAAGTACGCCATCTACTGCCAGCGATCCATGGAGAGGACCCAACAGAAGAGTGAGAGGCAGGCCAGGCCATCCAGAATGGAGATCCTCTCGATCCTCCTACGAAATCCTTATCACCACTCCCTGCCCTTCAGTGTGCCTGTTCATTTCCTCAACAACACCTATCAGGTGAAACAGATGACAAGCCTGAAAAGTCTGTTGAGGCAGACAGCTTTAATCTTAGTATTACACTCCCACATCAGTCATCATGCAACACCATCAGAGTAAACAGAGCAAACCTTTAGAGGCCTAAAGGTTTGCTCACAGAGGCCTTTAGAGCAAACACTAAAGGCCTTGTGTCAAGTTTGGAGACATAAATGTAGATCAGTGACTTACCAGAACAAAATACATGACACTAATTACAGTATTTTCTACCCATCAGTCACATATGGGAAGGTTATATTTTCACAATCAAAGCTCGGATCTTAGAAGGTGAAATCAAAGAAACCATTTTCCACAATACAGTAAAGAGGAAAAACTAAAACTGTGACCTCCTTAGCCAGGTAATTAAGGTATGACTTAAGGTATCAATCTTCCGAATGGTTTCCACCTGGCTGTCGCCCAGTTTCTGGCAAAATTAGATTCAGTAGCGCTGCTCCAGTCGTTCCGTCATTTTCCTTGCAATGAAAAACCACCGAGAGCACGACACACGACCTCACACAAATGCTACTTTGCCAGCAAATGACGCAATCGACAGGCGTGAAAAAATTCCCGCATGCGCACGAAGGTTCAAGGTTGGCTCATGCAAGCACACGTGATTCAAATCCATCAGGTTTTTGCAAAAAAAACAAAAGGTCGGATACTTTTCTAACAGACCTCGTATATGTTTGCTTCATCTGGGAGTCTTCCAGGTATCATTTTCACACCAAAGTCCCATGTTCTTTAAATAGTTAGCCTACTTGCACTTATCTGTGCAGCACCAATGAGCATGCTGGTCTTAAAATGAAGTGTGCTCAGAAGTGTTATGATTGTGAGGAAACAGAATAAGAATCCACTACAGTATACCAAAAGCCTGGGCCCGGTTTCATAAAGCAGTCTAATCTTGTTTAGTTGACTAAACTTTTGACATAAGTTGTTTCACAAAGCACTTAGTCGGCTAAGGTTTCACGTTAGCTGACTAAAGTTTTTAGCCTGGTAGAGGAGGCTAATCTTATTTTAGTCAACAAAACTTCAGTGTCTTACCTCAAAATTGGCGGCTATCATGTACACGATTGATGGAGCAGGAAGGAAGGAGAGCCTTGCAGTGGGTGAATAATCCATGGGAGATGTTTACGGACGACAAGGGCGGGAGAGCTTCTCCTCTGGTGCGGAGGACTCGGCCATCTTTGTAGCAGAAGTCCAACCCAGAAGTAAACAAAACCCTCGGGCATTGGAGATGTTTTTGCCAACGGGACTGATGAGGCTGCTTATGCCTGTGAAAACCGTTGACTAACATTAGACAGTTAATCTACAAGTTTAGCAAACGATGTGAAATGAAGATTAGACGGCTAATGTTGGACGACTAACCTTAGTTGACTGAGTTTAGTAAACTCAAGGATTAGACTGCTTTATGAAACCGGGCCCTGGTCTAAAGTCAGGCACACAGTTTTTCTGCTATTTATACAGTACAATATTCAGATACGCTTTATGTACATAGGCAGGTTCGCAATACGCATTACACTCTTTACACACACACACAGGGATCATTTGGTAAATCAAACTTCAACACAACTGAACTGAAAACAAAAATTAAAAGCAAAATAAAAGTCAGTACTAATGGGAAAACACAAAACTTTAATAATCCTGGTTTTGTAGCATATTTTTTACTCTGGTGTTCTTCCTTCTAACATAGGACTGGCCACAGGGTGATGTGTGGGGTGGGTGGAGGGAATCTGTTTGTGCCTGGTGGGATATGTAGGCACTGATGTGGCTGTAGGAGGTGTTGAAGGAGGTGCTCCAGTGGTTCATCTTAAGGTGCTGTGGTGGATGACTGACTGCTGCTCCTATTTGTGTACTTGTGTGCGGAAACCTTTCATCACTAGAAAACCTCTCACTTCTGAATTTGCAATCTAAATAGAAATGCAGCAATTTAACCTGCAGCTGCCTCTTAAAGGCAATGGCAAGTAACACACTGATTGGTTTATTTAATGTTATGCCCAAAACACAACCATAACTAATTAAGTACCTAAACTCTACTCCTTTGTACTCTGCATCTTACTTTGTGCTCAAATTACACGGCACATATGTAACAAAGTGGAATTGGACACACCTCAGGTGTACCTCCACTATATGTTTTAGGCCATGTGCTATAGATTGGCAATATAGGGCCAGATGTGTTTTATTTAAAAAAAAAGTGGAAAAGAGTCTACATTTCTGTTTTTATTTGAATTTAATAATAGCTGTTTCTTGACTGATGGATTTCAAGTGAACACAGTTCAGAGTTAAGTAATCAAGTGTGATTGGTTTCATTTATAATGTCTGATCGTATTACTGTCCTTCTTAATTTGCTTTGGCAATCCTTTGACCAGCTCACTAAACCACCGTACCACAACTCTTTATTGTACGCTATAGAAAATTCTTAAAGTAACTTATTTAAAGGAAACAGCATCACACCTTGCTGCCCTTCCTTGTCTTTTGAGTTTCTGACGAAATGCTGTGTTACGTGAACTCATATGTTTCCAAAGGTGGTTAGCTTTGATGCATCAACCACAGTGGATGAGTTCCAGTGTCGCCTCAACCAGGATACCGGAATGCGAAAAATGGGGCAGTCTGGTTTCAGTTTATACAGCGATGACCCTACTGGTCGAGATTTGGAGCACTGCCTGCAAGGAGGCATCAAGGTCTCATCATCTATTTCTCATAAATATGTGTAGTCCAGAGTTACAAATGTCATATTTAGATCTCAAACAAACATACAATTAATCTGTTATTTTGATGTCATTTTCAGATTTGTGATATCATTTCTAAATGGGAGCAAGCTTCTAAGGAGCAGCACACAGGCAAGTCTGAAAACATCAGGACCATCCGTCTCACCTGCAAAAACAGGTAAGCACTCAAGGCACAATGGTTTGCACACAGCAATAATTGCTTGAATTCAGACAGCTGATCATACCAGACCTCATATTTAATTGTACAGTCTCAGGGTGCAGTACCTTGGGTGGAATCCATGGAGGGTGGAACCTTCTATGGATTTTGAGGGATTGATAGGTCTTGACGTAATTGTGATACATACACACATATATATAGTTGTATGTAAAAGTTTGGCCACCCCTGATGATTTCCAAGATTTTCCTTTATAAATCATTGGTTGTTTGGATCAGCAATTTCAGTTAAATATATCATATAGCAGACAAACACAGTGATATTTGAGAAGTCAAATGAAGATTATAGGATTTACAGAAAGCGTGCAATAATTCTTTACACAAAATTAGGTAGGTGCATAAATTTGGGCACCCCAACAGAAAAAAAAATACATATATTTAGTAGATCCTCCTTTTGCAGAAATAACAGCCTCTAAACATTTCCTATAGCTTCCAATGAGAGTCTGGATTCTGGTTGAAGGTATTTTCTTCTTTACAAAACATCTCAGGTTTGTTGGTTTCCGAGCACGGACAGCCCGCATAAAATCACACCACAGATTTTCAATAATATTCAGGTCTGTGGACTAAGATGGCCATTCCAGAACGTTGCAAATTGTTCCTCTGCATGAATGCCTTAGTAGATTTTGAGCAGTGTGTAGGGCCGTTGTCTTGTTGAAAGCTCCAACCCCGGCACGACTTCCACTTTGTCACTGATTCATGAACATTGTTCTCAAGAATCTGCTGATATTGACTGGATTCCACGTGACCCTCAACTTTAACAAGGTTGCCAGTACCTGCACTGGCCACACACCCACGCAGCATGATGGAACCACCTCCAAATTTTACTGGTGGTAGCAAGTGTTTTTCTTGAAATGCTGTGTTCTTTTTCAGCCATGCATACCGCCCCTTGTTATGTCCAAATAAGTCAATTTTAGTTTCATCAGTCCACAGCACCTTATTCCAAAATGAAGCTGGCTTGTCCAAATGTGCTTTAGCATACCTCAAGTGACTCGGTTTGTGTTGTGTACACAGAATAGGCTTCCTCTGCATTACAGCATCATACTGCATCTCTTTGTGCAAAGTGGGCTGTATAGTTGAACGATGCACAGAGACACTATCTGCAGCAAGATCATGTTGTAGGTCTTTGGAGCAGGTCTGTGGGTTGACTATAGCTGTTCTCACCATCCTTCGCTTCAGCTTATCTGAGATTTTTCTTGGCCTGCCACTTCGGGCCTTAACTAGTACTGTGCCTGTGGTCTTCCATTTCCTCACTAGGTTCCTCAAAGTGGAAACTGACAGCTGAAATCTCTGAGATAGCTTTTTGTATCCTTCCCCTAAACCATGATGTTGAACAATCTTTGTTTTCAGGTCATTTGAGAGTTGTTTAGAGACTCCCATGTTTCCACTCAGAAGAGATGCAAAGAGCGGAAACATACGCTTTCTCATGATTGGATTCATCTGTGTAAAGAGGTCAAGGGTCAATGAGCTTACCAAACCAATTTTGTGTTACAATAATTAGTGCTGAATGTATTCAAATCACTAAAATGACAAGGGTGCCCAAATTTATGCACCTGCCTAATTTTGTTTAAATAATTATTGCACACTTAATGTAAATACTAGAAACTTCAATTCACTTTTCAAATATCAGTGTGTTCGTCTGCTATATGATATATTTAACTGAAATTTCTGATCCAGACAACCAATGATTTATAAAGGAAAATCAAGAAAATTATCAGGGGTGCAATCTTCCTGTGGCCAGTTTATTATTCCACCTGGGTATCTGATGACTGGTAGGATGTGCGTATTGATGAGTTATCATTGCTGTTTGTACTGTATAGTATTTTTTTCACAAAAAAAAAAAAAAAATCACATTTTCCAGTTAGCAGATGAGGCCATTTGTACAATTAGTGCCTTTATTTTCAGAACTTACAGGTAAATGGGCAAAAGAAATATACGGACTGTATGCTTATAACTGTTGTGTGGACCTGTAGCTGGTGTTTCCGTTATCTGGTGTTGCAATCTTAAACACTTCAAAGCTTCACTCATGTATTGTCTCTTTGTTGCTCAGTTTGATTCCTGTGTGCTCCTGACAGGAGCTTTCATTTTGGAGAGACAGGACATTTCTTTCATTTCTGTCCCAAACCGCGAGAATGTAACACCAAGGCAGAACACTGATGACAGATTTGTCATGAGCAAAGTTTGTAATGTGCAAAAGGCTACTCAAGTTTGGGAACTCAACTATCAACAGGAGGTGGCGACAAATGCAAATAATTGAGGCAGCTCTGGGAAGGTGTGTAGTTGTGGCTTTACCAGGTCGCAAAGAGTGCAGTCTCTAAGCTGGATCTCTGGCACAAGCGAAAGGCACTCACTGAGATATTTGGAGACATGAATTTCTTCAAACTGAGCTGTATTGCTTAAGGGTGTCATGGTACACAGAAGTCATGTTCGGTTCACATTTGTGTATTGACACTATGGTTCAGAGTCTATTAATGGTTCATTGTCTGTCTGAGCTGTGTAAATAGAAGAAGTGCCATATCGACCAGCTGCTTGTTCTTTCGCTATTTTGTCTGTGAGACAGTTTCCTCTGGAGACAAAATCTGTGCCTCTGGTGTGGGCTGGGCATTTTCATAATGCCAGGTGTGATGGTAATGTCACTGCTTCTAGCAAATTTGTGAGTAAGCCTGCATGTGTCACTGGTTTCCCTGTAGAGGTTATCTTACCTCTTTGTTGCCATTGTTTTGCAAAGAACCAAATTGTTGAAAATGCATATTGACTATCTGTATAGACTGTCAGTTTCTGTCCTTTAGCCAAGATACAAGCTCTGGTTAATGCAATGAGTTCTGCAGCTTGGGCTGATTTAAAATGATCAATCTGTTTTGCTTCAATAACAGTATTTGGTAATTGAACAACAGCATAGCCTGTTAATGTCTGTCCTTTCTGATCTTTGAAACATGAGCCATCCACAAAGTAATGTAGTCCATCTGTAAATGGTTCGTCTGTTAAGTCTGGTCGAAGTAATTGTTGTTTCTGTGTGTCTGCCAAACAATCATGCGGTTCACCATCTGTCTCAGTAGGTAGGAGCGTGGCGGGATTCAAGGTGTTGCATCTTTCAATGGTAATGTGTGGCTGAGACAATAGCATTGCTGTATAAACTATCTGTCTAGCAGGCAATAAGAATGTAGCCAAACGTTTGGAATAATAGCCAACTGGTTTATTTTTATTACCATGTTGTTGTAGCAAGACTGCACACATGAATCCCTGTTTTGTGTCCACCATGAGAGTGAATGGCTTGGCATAATTGGGCAGAGATAATACTGTGGAACTCACAAGTTCTTGTTTAAGAGCTGTAAACTGTTCTTCAGCTTCTTTATTCCACGGTATTTTAGCAGTCATAACCATTGGTATAGAGTGTATTAAATCCTGCAATTTCTGCACCTTCTCTGCATAACATGGAATCCAGGCTCTGCAATAATTACAGATACCTAAGAAAGTCATCATTTCCTTTTTTGTCGACGGTTTAGGTGCTTTGAGAATAGCGTGCTTTTGATCATCTTGTATTCGTTTCCCCTCAGCTGATAGGATGTGGCCTAAATAAGTCACTTGTGGTTGCACGAACTGCAACTTTTGCTTTTTAATTTTACTTCCTGTTTCTGCCAAATGTTGCAAAAGCATCATGGTACATTTTGTACAGCTGTCTTTTGTCTTTCCTGCCACCAAAATGTCATCTACATACACCAAGATTTATGAATCTTCTGGTGGAGTAAATGAAGATAAGCAACAATTTATTGCTTGTGTAAAAATGGTCGGACTGTCAGCAAAACCTTGAGGGAGTCTTGTATATGTGTATCTTTTCCCTTTGAATGTAAAAGCAAACCAAAATTGAGAGTCTGGATGAACAGGTACTGAGAAAAATGCATTACTGATGTCTATGACAGACAAGTACATGTTTCCAGGACTTAATCTATTTAGCAGCGTATGTGGGTCTGGTACCAGAGGGGCGCTAGTTTCTACTGCAGCATTTACTGCACGTAGGTCTTGTACCATTCGCCAATTCTGATTGTCTGCTTTTTTCACAGGATATATTGGAGTGTTACAGGATGTATCTAAACATTCCCTGATGACTCCTGCTTCCAGTAATTCTGCAATAACCGGTTCAATTCCTTTTTCTGCTTCAGGTTTTAACGGATATTGTTTGATCCATGGTCTCCAATCAGATCGTGGCTTAATTTTGACTGGTGGAATGTTTTTCAACAGTCCTACATCTGTGGGTGCATTCACCCAGAGATGAGGAGGCAGTTTGGCCAATAAAGTCTCATCTTCCTGTGTCAACAACACAGATGTTGTTAAATTTCAATCGTCCAGATCTACTTCATGTATCACCGGTGTCGTCCAAGCACTTACAAACATGTACGAGGTCTGTCAATAAAGTATAGGTCCTTTTTATTTTTTCAAAAACTATATGGATTTCATTCATATGTTTTTACGTCAGACGTGCTTGAACCCTCGTGCGCATGCGTGAGTTTTTCCACGCCTGTCGGTGACGTCATTCGCCTGTGAGCACTCCTTGTGGGAGGAGTCGTCCAGCCCCTTGTCGGAATTCCTTTGTCTGAATAGTTGCTGAGAGACTGGTGCTTTGTTTGATCAAAATTTTTTCTAAACCTGTGAGACACATCGAAGTGGACACGGTTCGAAAAATTAAGCTGGTTTTCAGTGAAAATTTTAACGGCTGATGAGAGATTTTGAGGTGATACTGTCGGTTTAAGGACTTCCCACGGTGAGAGACGTTGCGCAGCGCTCTCAGGCGCCGTCGTCAGCCTGTTTCAAGCTGAAAACCTCCACATTTCAGGCTCTATTGATCCAGGACGTCGTGAGAGAACAGAGAAGTTTCAGAAGAAGTCGGTTTCAGCATTTTATCCGGATATTCCACTGTTAAAGGAGATTTTTTTTAATGAAAGACATGCGGACGGATTGCAGCGTCGGCTCGCAGCCGCCGCGACGCTCCGCCACAGGAAAAACACCTCTGTTGGAAGACTTAAGGACAAGTTGGAACATGTCCAGCTGTTAAACAATTTCTCATATACTCACTCCACTGAAAGCCATCAAAAGCCGCCTGGATTTTACAAATGGTTATCAACACGGAGGTGTTTTTCCTGTGCCGCAGCACCGCGCCGGCTGCGTCCCGACACGCGGACCCGTTTTAAAGAAATGAGAGGCACAGACACTGTAAAGAAACCAGTCAGAGAGGGACAAATATATATATTTTATGCTCTGCTCAGAGGAGGAGAATAAGAAGCGAGCAGTAGCAGCTTGTAAGTGCTCAGCTCCAAAGCTCTCCTAAAATCCCCCCCTCTGGCTCGGCTTTCTATTTAGTTCATCAACATGAGAAAAAACAAACAAGGACAGTCGGGGAGAGGTTACACATGAGTCATGTCTGCAAGAGGGAGATATCAAGGCAAGGTGACGGCAGGAACCTTCCATTCCTGCGACATGAGCCTTGTGGCTCGTCCAAAGCAGGATGAGGCATTTATGCAAAATGAAAAATAGTTTGCTCAGTCATGAAAAATGCAGACAACAAGTCTTTCTTTTTAAAACCTCCTCTTCTCACAAAGAGGAAAAGTACACGTAGTCATAAAAGGAAATAAATGATAATATAAGCATGAACTATATAAAATAAATGATAATATAAGCATGAACTATATAAAATCCTTGACAGTTTGTCTTTCTCTTTGCCCTGATGTGCTGCATCAGAAGCAGTTTTTCTTCCACATATTGAATTCCATTACCATTGTTGGATGCTTTTGATCTCCATCTGTCATAGAACTTTCCTTCTTGTGGTGTTTGAGTGGTGTCTCACTAATCTCGGCACTGACATACATGTCTGTGGGTCCTCAGCCTCTGAGATCGAGAAGCACTTGGGAAGAGCTTGTGGAGTCATAAAGACACTGGACAGAGGTATTTGGTGATGCCACTGTTTTTGCAGGTGAATGAAGGTCCAAGTCGTTAGGGTCCTGGTGCTGTCTGTCTGTCTTGCTGTATGGTTGTGAGACTTGGATGCTAACTAGTGACCTAAGGTGAGGACTGGGAGTCTTTGGTACTAGGTCTCTTTGGATGATCCTTGGGTACTGCTGGAATGATGTATCAAACAAGGGGTTTCTAAGAGAGACTAAGATGAGGAGAATCATTTTATTGTGAGGGAGCATCAGCTATGACTTTTGACCATGTGGGCCATTTTTCTATGCATGATCCAGCATGCACATGCCTGAGTGTTGAGGACCCCAGTGGCTGGAGAAGGACGTGGGGATGCCCACGCTTCACCTGGCTGCAGCAGGTCGATGGTTATTTTAGAGATGTGGGAATGGGCTGGTTGTCTGCCTGAGTTGATGCCATCCAGGACCCAAGGTGGTTCTGTGGTGTTGTGGATGCAGCTAAGTGCAGCATCAGTGCATGCTCCCAGACGACTTGGTGTTTGAGGACCTAACAACCAGTTGCTTCTTAGTGGATGTTGGTATAACAGTAGTTTCCATATACACCACATGCAGCCCTTCTCTCCAAGAATGTCCGTCAATTCCACTAATCCACTTTCCATCAACTTGTCCTGGGTCTCCAACACCTTTGATGCAATAGTAAGTGTGGGTCTTACAATAACCCCCAACGTCATCACAAATTGATGTTGCTTCAGATCATGCCTGAGACCAATGGATATTTGATTTGCCTATACTTATTCACTGTTCTCTCTCCAAGTCTTCAGTAATCAGGAATAAGACGTGACAAAAAATGGATGCAGTTGAGACAATGCAGTCATGTTGACATCCGACCTTATGCTTTTTTATGTCAAATGGGTCAATACTTGTTGAAAGCATAGTCACTTTCACCCTCTTAATATGTCACTGTTTTTTTTTTATATATATATTCCTCCATCTTTCCACCTGTGGATCTCCAGGCTTTACTTCTCTCTGCAGGTGAAGGGGGAGTCAGACAGGGAGAAGTTACTGCTGGCTTATCAAACCAATGAGGCCATTGTAGCAGGACACTTTCCTGTCAACAAGGAACTCGCTCTTGAAATGGCTGCTTTGCTTGCCCAGGTGATTTTATTTTTATTTTTTTTTAGTTCCATTTTTATTAATTTATTACATACCAGTGCTTTGAAACCCATTACTCTGTGACCGGAAATTACTTGTCTGAAGTAGAGTAGGTACTAATTAGTGCTTGGCGGGGAGACTGCCAACGAACAACAGCAGCTGTGAGCATGTTACTCTGTGTAAAACTTTGTCAGGACAGGTATCTAGCATAAACTGAACATTTCAGAGTGGCCTTTTATTGTGGCCAGCCTAAGGCACACCTGTGAGGTGGGATGGATTATCTCGGCAAATGAGAAGTGGCCACTAACACAAATTTAGACAGATTTGTTAACAATATTTGAGAGCAATAGGTCTTTTGTGTATACAGAAAATGTCTTAGATCTTTGAGTTCAGCTCATGAGAGCAAAAACAAAAGTGTTGTGTTTATATTTTTGTTCAGTGTAGATAGAGGACTTATTCATTAGTATGACATATTTCTGTTTGTAGATGGAGTTTGGGGATTTTGAGCGTCCTTTCACTGCTCCTGGATCTGCCCAAGCCAAGTCCAACCAAACACTAAAACAGGTTTTGGACAGATTCTATCCAAAACTCTATCGCCGGACCACATCTGAGGACCAACTGAGGTACCAAAAACATAAATGTAGGCCCAGATTCAGCATACGAGGTCTATTAGAAAAGTATCCGACCTTATTATTTTTTTCAAAAACCATATGGATTTGAATCACGTGTGATTACATCAGACATGCTTGAACCCTCGTGGGCATGCAAGAGTTTTTTCACGCCTGTCGGTTACGTCATTCGCCTGTGGGCAGTCTTTGAGTGAGGAGTCGTCCACCCGCTCGTCGATTTTTTTCATTGTTTAGGAATGGCTCAGAGACTGTTGCTTTGTTTGATAAAAATTTTTTCAAAACTGTAAGGCACAACTGAGTGGACACCATTCAATAAATTCAGCTGGTTTTCGGTAAAAATTTTAACGGCTGATGAGAGATTTTGGTCTGGTAGTGTCGCTTTAAGGACGGTCCACTGGCGCCTGACGGCGATCTGCGCTTCGAGGCGGCAGCGTCTCGCCGTTTCAAGTTGAAAACTTCCACATTTCAGGCTCTGTTGACGCAGTAAGTCGTCAGAGAACAGAGAACTTTCAGAAGAAGTCGGCATGAGGAGTTTATTCGGACATTCCATTGTTAACGGTCATTTTGTAATGAAAGAACGTGCGGGCAGAGTCGCATGTCGGGCTGGACCCGACCGCGGGGGGTCGCGGCAGGAAAAACACCTCCGTTGGAAATCTTAACGGGCAAGTTGGAACATGCCCAAGCTGTTAAACAATTTCTCAGTTACTCACTTGTTGAAAGCCATTAAAAGCCGCCTGAATTCTACAAATGGTTTTCAACACGGAGGTGTTTTTCCTGTCGCGGCGCACACAGATTTGCCGAGTCGTCACGGAAACGACTCGGCGAATTTGCGCGTACGTCTTTCATTAAAAAAATGTCCTTAAACAGTGGAATGTCCGCATAAATTCCTCATGCCGGCCTCTTCTGAATCTTCTCTGTTCTCTCACGATGTCCTGGGTGAATTAAGCCTTAAATTAGGATGTTTTCAGCTCGAAACAGGCCGACGACAGCGCCTGGAAGCGCTGCAGGACGTCCCGCTCCGTGGGAAGTCCTTACACCGACAGAAACACCCCATAATCTCTCATCAGCCGTTAAACTTTTCACAGAAAACCAGCTTAATTTCTCGAATAGTGTCCACTCGGATATTCCTCACAGGTCCAGAAAAAATTTTGATAAAGCAACGCGCGCCGTCTCGAGCAGCGTGTGAAACAAAGGAATTCAGCCGAGAGGGCGGGACCACATCTCACTCAAGGCCTGCCCACAGGGAAATGACGTCACCGACACGCGTGAAAAAACTCATGCATGCGCACGAGGGTTCAAGCATGATTGGTGTAATCGCATGTCATTCAAATCCATATAGTTAAAAAAAAAAAGGGTCAGTTTATTATCTAAGAGACCTCGTATTCATGTTCAGTACTTAAAATGCATCCATCCGGTTGTTTATGGACTGGTACATACTCCATATTGAGGTTTCACACAGTTTTGATATTTTGCTTCACTAGTTTATATTGTTTTATGTTGTTATCATGGATTCAAGGTCTCCTTCTTAGAAAAGCGTGCACTGTACATTTCTACCTTAAGGAAAAAAGAGATAATTTCATAAGTTGTACTAATGTATGGTTCATTTAGCCACCAAAAGAACAACAGAGAAAAGAAGAAGAAGAAGAAAAAAAGGAAATTATTGCAAGTTCTAATTCCGGCACATATATGAATCTGTAATGTGTTGATGCACGTACAGTACCAGTCAAAAGTGTGGACCCCTTTTGATTTGTTGTGGACCTTGACTTTGGCCCCATTAATTCAATGAAGATGTTTGTCCAAACTACTCTATAGAAGTTCTATAACACTGGAAAGCAGCAGGGCAGGGACAGTATTTGTGATGTTGCCCTCAACGGCCTCTCCCTCTGGAATCTTTGACCACAAAAATTAACTCTTCCCACATCTCTAGCCCCTGACCAGCTCCAAGACACATGAAAATGGACATGTATACATTTTGTAAAAAGGCAATTGTGGGCTTGATTGAAACGTTAGGAAGTCTGGCAATCCAAACTTTTTTCTCCCTGTTTACAATTTCTGTCTCATGACCACTGCTGAGCACAGAGAATTTCTAATCCTACAGTTTTAACAGTGGTGATGTATGGAAACGTATTTAAAATCCCAACAGATCAAGCATTATGACTATATGAAAAGAGAAATTCATTTTTTTAGCTTTTATTTTTCATTCTTTCTCTCAATAATACCATACCATACCATCTTTATTTATAAAGCACTTTACTACAGCCAGAGCTGACCCAAAGTGCTGTGCACTAAAACATACAGTTAAAACATTAAGACATATATGTAAACAAATTAATAAATAAAAATAAAATCTATAAAATCTAAAAAAATCTAAAAACTAAGTCTCAGTGCAGTCTAAAGCCAATGAAAAAAGATGGGTTTTAAGACGATGCCTAAAAATGGCCAATGAAGGTGCCTCTACACCCAAAGGCAAACTGTTCCACAATTTAGGTCCAACATCAGAAAAGGCCCTGCCCCCTCTGAGCTTCCTTTAAGATCTTGGTACCTCCAGAAGCAGCTGATCAGCTGACCTGAGAGACCGACTAGGTATGTAAGGGTGAAGAAGCCCAGAGAGGTACAACAGGGCCAGGCCATGAAGAGATTTAAAAGCTAAGATGAGAATTTTAAAATGAACCCTATAATATACAGGCAACCACTGGAGAGAGGCCAAGACAGGAGTAATATGCTCTCTCCTTTGAGTTCCTGTCAAAAGTCGCGCAGCAGCATTCTGGACAAGCTGCAAATGTGAAAGCAGCGACCGACTGACTCTGAATAATGCAAAAACATTTTTTTTTTCAAATCTACAGGACAGATATAGGTCACCCTCCCCCCTCAAAAGAAAAAAAAAATAGAGCAACGTGTTCCTAAAACCTGATCCTACAGGATCCTGCACCAAGCCATGGATAGCAACCACCTACGCAGACAACCGGTCCATCCCCACCTCTCAAATCTAGTCATCTATCTGCCACAGCCAGGTGAATCATACTGTAGGTGTCCCTTTGGCTTTTTTTTTTCAGCTACTGTGTTCCTCAACACTGAGACAGCTATGTGTTGGATCATGACCAGAGAAACATGCCATATGGTCAAAATGTCATAACGGACATTCCCTTGTGACACAATACATGATAGTCCTCACCAGAGTTTGTTTGACAGTGATGCAAAGTCATTACTGCAGTATTCAAGGATTTTCTAAAGACATCTAGTCCCAAAGACATCCGGTCATCACCTTAGGTCACTGGTAGGTGTCCAAAGTTCACATCCATACAGTAAGACAGGAAGCAACAGGATCGTAACACTAGAACGCCTGGAACTTTCTGCCGCTGCTGCAAGGCCCTCCTCCCCCTCTCAGATTAGTGTTGTGGTGATCACCCTATTGACTGGTTCCTTTGAGTTGCAAATTAGATCAGTACCTGCTCTCTTGCCCCACTCAGACTGTGTTGAAAGAGGGAGACATGTAGGAAAACAGGTCTTGAGGACCAGGATTGGGTATCCCTGGCCTAAATTAGACCAAAACAAAGGACTTCAGTGAAAAAAACAACATTTATTTCACACATAAAAATATTCAAGAGAAATTGCATTGATAAACAATTTGTGAGCACAGTCAACAAATTGTGAGTTCCTATGTACAGTATTCTATTTTTTTGTTTGTTTGTTTAGTTTTTTAGCAATTTTTACACATGAATGGAGATCCTTTCCTACATTTCCGACAGGTGTACTTGTGGCAAATGGCTCATTTCTCTGTACTGCGATTTCTGTTGCAACTCTGACGCAACTCTGTTGTTTTCCCTTCAGAAACTCTTCTCATTTCACGTAGTGCCTCCTCTCTCTCTCTCTTTCCAGTGTGCGTTCCTGCATATGTCTATTTCTCAGTTCAATTGCAAGCTTATGCTGGAACTTTCGCCTCGACTCCTTTGATCCTGTACATGCCTTGTACAGTACATGTGCATTAGCAGCAGCAATGTCCAGGATGTTGTAGAAGACAGCTATAGGCCATCTCTGTGTTCCTATGTGCACTCTGTAAGCACGCAGTTTTTGATCCAGCACATCAACACCACATTTCAAATGGTTGTAGTCTATGATTACATTTGGTTTTCGCCGCAAATCTTCTTCAAGCTCCACTTTCTTATGCAGCGTGCTGAGAAGACACACATTTTTCTTCTTTTTAGCTGCATAAACTGTTAGCAGGGCACTGCCAGAAGTGAACACCTGTGTTGAAAACTCCTCACGTTCTCTGGTGTTTTTTACCTGCTCTGGAACTTCCCGTCAAACTTTGTTTATTGTGCCAAGCAGAGTTGTTTTGCGTTCTAGAAGCCTGTTCACCAGAAACAACGATGTGAAAAAATGGTCCATGGTGACAGTTCTGCCTGTCCAAAAAGGGTTCCATAAGCCTTGTCACAACATTGTCTGCAAGTCGCTCTCCTATGGCACGGCTGGGGTCTTTTCCTAAGTAAGGAATGGCATTGTACATGTACTTAGTGTCCAAGTCTGCTGCAATCCAAATCTTTATTCCAAACTTGTCCAGTTTAGATGCAATGTATTGCAGAAAAGGACATCGGACCTTTGTTGGAAATAACTGTTCATCAACTGTTATGTGTTGCCCTGGGTTGTACGACAGCACACAGTTCTGATCAAAGCACCCCCAAATGTCTGAAATGGCAGCAAATTTGTCCATCTGTATGCGTTCCAAACGGGTGTCCTTGATGTTGAAGCGTAAATAGTGCATCGAATCTTCATATCAGTCTCGGGACATTGTGGACATGATTTCCAGAATGCCGAAGCATTTTGACCAGCAGTCACACATGGCACCGGTTCTGCCAATCGCTCCTCTGAAGAATAAAACAGCGATGAATGCCATCAGCTCGTAGACACTTGTACCTTTCCCTGCGCAAATTTGTGCAGGCTCAGGCTCTAAAGTGTTAAAGACTTGGACTTTTGGCTCGTCACGGCTCCATAAGTGCTTCCCAGATATCTCTCAATTTCAAAGGCCAAGAACCCAGAGACATGAATGTCATCAGTGAGATAAGTGAAAGTCTCTACAAGTTCAACATTTTCACTGCATACAGATGCACTTCTGATCGCTGAGACCAGGAGGTTACTGGATCTTTGT
The DNA here is from genome assembly GCF_902500255.1 of Thalassophryne amazonica. Lineage (NCBI taxonomy): Eukaryota > Metazoa > Chordata > Actinopteri > Batrachoidiformes > Batrachoididae > Thalassophryne > Thalassophryne amazonica. Next base: position 70,682,180 of record NC_047115.1, read on the forward strand.
CTTGATCCAGGGAAATTACAAACAAATCAACAAAGCTTCTCTCCAAAAAAAAAAACAATGTGATAAACAAGTCGACCTGACTGCTATATTGTCTCCTCTTTCTCCTGCTCTCAGGCAACTGCTGCAGCGACTCTCCACACGCTGGGCCTCTCTCAGGGGTCGAAGTTCAACTGAGTGTATCAGGATCTACCTAACTGTTGCAAGGAAGTGGCCTTTATTTGGTGCCACACTGTTTGAGGCTGAGGTGAGTGAGCCCGCCATTTAATCTTTTATGAACTACAGTATCTTATCAGTGCAGATGTAAACAGTGTTATGAAGGATTATTTAAAACATTTCTGTTACATGATAAAGTCTAGAACTAATAAATAGCAGCATGCAAATATTATCTGAGAAAACAAATATGATGATAAAATGGTAAACTGTGTATCATGTTGGTATTTCTAATGTTTCAGCCTCTCCATTAACACAAACACAATATATGCACACTGACCCTGAGCTTACTGCAGCCTTTAAATATGAAATTCAAAAACAGTGTGATCCCGGTTCATTCAGTTGTTTCAATATATTTCAGCACTAAAGCTCACAATTTACTATAGCAGATTATTCTATTTAAGGGTCACTGGGGGTGGGGGACTTGAGCCTCTCCCAGCTTCTTGACATCTGGTCAATTTAAAGTTTCCAGTTCACTTAACCTACATATCAGTGGGGGTGGGAGGAAGCCGGAGCACCTGGAGAGAACACACACAAACAACTACATGCAAACTCCACACCAAAAGGACTAGATCAGAAGCAAACTGTGGACCTTCTTGCTGTGAGGCAGCAGGTCTAACCCCTAAGCCTTCGTACTGCTGGTGCACAAATCAATTGGAATGTTCTGAAGCATTTGTTTGGAAACATTTGGTTGCATATTGATACCCAGTTTAGCACAGCTTCTAGTCCATGGGCCAACATGAGTGGCTCATGTTGCCCCCCCCCCCCCCCCCCCCCACACACACACATACACATATACACACACAAGTCTATGAACCTATATTTTTCAGAACCCTTAGAGTGTCCCATTAATGAAATTGAATGCTCACATTGAAAATTTCTGGTTTCATACTTGTCAAAATAGTTTTTTCTTATGTAGAAAAATATGACTCCCGCAAATATGTGTAGCATGTGACAAAATTCATGGTATGAAATTTAATTAATATTAATATGCACAATGCATACTGGATTGTTTTCTGAATGTTTTTTTGCGCTTTGAAGGCAGGTCAGTCTCTTTAGAGGTCTGCCGTCTTGTATCGGACATTATTCATTATTCATATGCAATCGAGAAAAAACAAAGCATATTGCTAACTCATACGAAGTTAAACTATTATTTGAAGTCTTAACTGTCTGAAAATAAAAAACATAAATAAACAAATTGCAAATTGCTAGATTCTCATCATCACAAAAATATTTGAAACTGTACGAAACCGGACAGTTATGAGGTATCTCTATTTGTTTAATAAAAACAGGTAATATATTCAAATACTTCAAAATTTTAACATTGTTTTACACTAAGAATACTTTAGACATTGCTGTTGTGCTATTGCATCTGAACTACAACAATATTTGAATAACCTTATATACAGTAGTACTTCAGTGAAGAATTTTGGTGGTTTTGCCTTACAAAATAATGGCGATTATAGGGTATGTCTATTTATTTTTTTAAAACAGGTAGTGCATCCCAAAAGGTTCAGTGTTAACATTTGATTTCATTAATGGGACACTCTAAGGCTTCAGAAAAATCTAGGTTCATAGAGTTGTGGGGGGGGGGGGGGGGGGGGGGTGCACATATACCCATGATGGCCTGTGGACTATTTATACGGACATCAAAACAATGAATAAATTTTTCAAAACAGTGTTTCAAAGCAGTGTTTTGAGTTAGCATCACTGATTTACAGTGCCTATGAAAATGTTTAGCACCAACCCCAGCAACATGTTCTGTCTTTTTTCAATTCAGGTTTTACTTTCCTGTTGTTTTCTACATTTACCTCCACCAAAGACGTTGGAGGAGGTAATGTTTTCGCCCCTGTTTGTTTGTTTGTTTGTGAACAGCCTGGAGCCCATAATTTTACATACATATATTGCTATGAAAGTTTTAGATTCATATCCTGATAGGGAAGAACTGATTCAATTTTCAAGGTCATAGATCAAAGGCCAAAGTCAAAGTCAATCTTGGAAAATTTAAAAACTCTTTCTGAATTGGAAAATTCTTTCTGAATTTGCCCACTTAGTAAAGATCATATTTATTCTTGGTTGCCAGCTTCTTAACCTGGCTGAGCACTGTAACAAGCACACAATATGTCCAGTGTTCCAATGGAAGATAAAAATTAGAGCACCGTGCTCGTAGGGTGCAAACCTCTGCCAACAGTAGTTTCCAATTCCACAAATTTTTACCTTGTAAAAGATTTTCAAGATCAAAGTCCTGTTAGAAGTGGCTTTTCATAAGCTCAAATATAATACAAAATATAAATCAAAAGGGCTTTTCAATGTTAAATAGAATAAAATATCAGCTAAATCTGCAATACAGATCAGATACTGATCAAACTTTATTCATTGAGAGGGCCAGGTTGCACCTCAATGTCACATGAAAGTGATTCAGGCGCTCTTAATTGAGATATAATGCAAAATGGACATCAAATGGGCTTTTCAATATCCTTACAGTGAAGCAATGTGGTGGCAGCATCATACTGTGGGGATGTTTTTCAGTGGCAGGAACTGGGAGACTAGTCAGGATTGAGGGAAAGATGAATGCAGCAATGTATAGCGACATCCTGGATGAAAACCTGCTCCAGAGTGTTTGTTGTGTGGGCCGCTGAAGAGGAGGTACTGCTGGCCCACCACCACCAGAGGGCGCCCTGCCTGGAGTGCGGGCTCCAGGCACCAGAGGGCGCCGCCGCCGTACGAGAGCAGTCAGGGTGACAGCTGTCACCCATTACTGGACACAGCTGACTCCACTCAGCCCGGGGGTATATCATCAGGACGGCGTCTCCACCTCAGTGCCGAGATATCGCCTTAAGACTGAGGTAACGTTCTCTGCATTCATATTCTGAATAACCAGCTAAGACTTGTTAAACCTTTTCAGGACTGCTGACTACTGATAGCTAAATTGCTTGGATAAGTACTCACCTTCCTGCTATACATTGACAAGAGGTGGAGGCGGCTCTTCCCCTCTCCGTTACTGGGTGCTGTCGCATCCACACCTGTGTGTTGTTGCTCTCTCCCGCCAGCAGTACCGGATCCGACGAGCGGAGGCAGTGGCCACCTGGGAATTCGGGACTTGGCGGTTCCAGTATTTCCAGGGTTCGGTGGCAGAGGAGATCTGGGTGGTTCCGGTTCGACTGAGACGGACGTCTCCTACCTTCGAGCCTGCCCACACGACACCAGCGGATTCGACCCCAAATTGTTAATTGTTGTATTCGTTGTGCTCGTTTCACAACAGTAAAACTTGTTATTCACCTTTCTCCATTGTCCATTCATTACGCCCCCTGTTGTGGGTTCGTGTACCTACACTTTCACAACAGTGTTCTTGACTTCAGACAGGGCGACAGTTCATCTTTCAGCAGGACAATGACCCTAAGCACACAGCAAAGATATCAAAGGAGTGGCTTCAGGACAAATCTGTGAATGTCCTTGAGTGGCCCAGCCAGAGTCCAGACCTGAATCCGATTGAACATCTCTGGAGAGATGTGAAAATGGATGTGCACTGACGCTCCCTTCCAACCTGATGGAGTTTGAGAGGTGCTGCAAAGACGAATGGGTAAAACTGCCCAAAGATAGGTGCACCCTGCTTGTGGTATCATATTCAAGAAGACTTGAAGCTGTAAATGCTGCCAAAAGTTCATCAACAAAGTATTGAGCAAAGGGTGTGCATACTTATGTACATGTGATTCCTTAGTTTTTTATTTTTAAGAAATTTGCAAAAATGTCAAAAATCTTGTTATTATGGGGTGTTGTGAATAGTAGATTGAGGGGGAAAAATTAATTTACTCAATTTTGTAATATAGCATATATATATATATATATATATATATATATATATATATATATATATATATATATATATATATATATATATATATACAGCAGTAACATACAAATAAATGATTAAAAAATCATACACGTGATTTTTATGTCTCTCACAGTGGACATGCACCTAAGATGAAAATTTCAGACGCCTCCATGATTTCTAAGTGGGACAACTTGCAAAATCGCAGGGTGTTCAAATACTTATTTTCCTCACTGTATATATATATATATATATATATATATATTACCCATTGCTCTTTGCCTCCAAAAGTATTGGAACACTTGGTATTTCACACATTTTAATTTGTTTATGCCATTTCTACTACAAAAAGTAACAATTTATAAAAAATTATCTTCCTTAAACTTAAACTGAAAAAAAATCTCTACAACTTGATAGAAATGAATTAAAAATATAAAGCCAAGATGATGGCTCCATAAGTAATGGAACACTTTGGTATAATACACGTAAATAATCAGTTTTAATGCCAGTTTTCTTCAGACAAGTCAGAGGATGGACACATGAACATTTCCAAGTCACAGAGTATGCCTTGGATTTTATTTACATCAATTATGAAGAAATGCAAACAGTATAGCACTCTATGGTAAATCTGTGTGGAGTAGACAGGTCTCAAAAACTGTGTGACTGTGCAAGAAGAAGAGTGAGGAAAGCCACCAAAACACCCAGACAACCCAGAAGAAGTTATAGCCTTCTCTGACCGTGATTGAAGAAATTGTGCAGAGTGCATGTTTTGCATTTTGTATCCCCAGTTATATAGCTTCATGATGAAGTGGTATAGAGGAGGATTTTCTTAAAAAGAAGACCTGAAAGTTCAGCTACAATTTGCCAGAAGGTACATCTGAGATGCAAGCCTAGATTTGATATTTTGGTGAAAGTGACCCTTACTTGGAGTAAGTGTGTAAAGACAATAAATGAAAGAATTTCTGGATTATTCCAGTCTTTCATAATAACAGTGTATGTAAACCTTTGGCCCACTGAAAATCTGATCCTACAGTAAATAGTAATGTAAATAAATCTACCTTTATAACTATTATTTTTCAATAAATTTAAATTAAGTAACCTTTCTAATTAACAGAACACGTACTGTTTGGTAGCCTGTGGAGTTGGAGGAAATTTAATTTGAAGGTTCTTAGTCAAGGTGTGGCCCTGCGAAAGACTGGCGGCCTGTCTGGGGTGTACCCTGCCTCACGCCCTATGATTGCCCTAGGCTCCATCCCCCTGTGACCCTTAATTGGAGTAAGCAGGTATAGAAAATGGATGGAGAGTCAAGGTGTATGTAAACCTATGACCTCAGCTTTATATGTAAATATTAGTAGTTTTGCAATTCTTCATTGTTTTCAAAGTTTGAAAAGAGAAGGGGGGAACCAAAAACGAATTACCATTTTCTTTTTTCTTTTTTTTTTTTTGTAGCAGTGTGTTAGCAATGTCAATATACCATACTGTAGGATATTCTTACAGTAAATTTGAACAGATTATGAAATAACTGTTTCTGTGATTTTAGTCCATCACGCCTTCTCCAGAGCAGGGTGCACATGTTTGGCTGGCAGTGCATGAAGATGGCATCAGCGTACTTGAGCACAACTCCATCGTAAGACTCTGGTTTATACTCAGTGCTCCTACTTTTGGTTTGATTCCCTGATGAAGTCATTGAGATAACTGTTTAGAAGCCATGCGGCAGGTGGAGCATGATGGGGATCCAAACAGAACACTCTTTTGATGCAGAATGTTTTTCAGATGATCAATATACACATGTATTTTGCATAGTGTTTAGTTTACAGTGTTAGTATTCACCCTGTGTTTCACAACAATAAGCTTTCTGTGGAAGTAGAGAAGCTTGAATCTTCGACTGGACTGGGTTGCTTGACGTGAGGACGTTTCGCTTCAAATCACAGAAGCTTCCTCAGCTAAAATTCTTGCTCTGGTAGTCTGACTTCTGTCTTGACTCTTGTAGAGAAGAATAAACCAGAAGCCAACAAAAGCTGGAGTTTTTAACCTAACCAGACCCCTCCTACCGAGAGGCCAACTCCTATAGGCTAGTGACTAAACAGTAGCTCTAATTAGCACCTATTATGCACTCTCCTAATGATGGGATGGAAGCCTCCCCTGATGGCTCCCTTGATGACTCTCCTGATGACGTCAGTGACTCATTATCATGAACAAAAGACTGAAACTGCTTTGACCTGAGTACCCCATTGTAAACATGGGACAAAGCGTGTCTGAGACCCGCCCCCCGGTTAAGGTTGGGTTTCAACTGTTTTACAAAGAATGCTTCCTTGACACCTTGAGGTGCTTGGCCAAATTGTATGTGATGGAATCTGTGCTACATACAATAGGCCTGAGTGTCACGTCCTGTTTGTGGATTTTGGGCAGTCCATAGATGCACGGAGTGGCGTCCCCAGGGTACAGTCTGTAGTATGTCTGCCTGTCGATGAGTCCCTCTTTCTCCAGGTTTTGGAGGTAGCTAACAATTTTCTTCATATAGCCACTCGTGGGGTCTCTCTTCAGACTAAGGTTTCTAACCTTTTGTAAAGACTATCAAGATTATTTTGGAGGTCTAATATTTTAAAATGAAGCCTTCTAATTCTAAGACCTAAAACAGAGCAATGTAGTGTATTATATCAGATGTCAGGAAAACTGTAATGAACACTACATAGGTGAGACTAAGCAACCTTTAAACAAGAGGCTATACCAGCACCGCAGAGAGGTCGCCAGTGGACCTCAGTCTACAGTTCATCTCCACCTGAAAGACACTAACCACACGTTTGAGGACAAGGAAGTTAAAATCTTAGCCAGAGAGAAGAAATGGTTTGAGAGAGGTGTCAAGGAAGCATTCTTTGTAAAACAGTTGAAACCCAGCCTTAACCGGGGGGGTCTCAGACACGCTTTGTCCCCTGTTTGCAATGGGGTACTCAGGTCAAAGCAGTTTCAGTCTTTTGTTCATGGTAATGAGTCATTGACGTCATCAGGAGAGACGTCAAGGGAGCCATCAGGGGAGGCTTCCATCCCATCATTAGGAGAGTGCACAATAGGTGCTAATTAGAGCTATTGTTTAGTCACTAGCCTATAGCAGCCGGCCTCTCAGTAGGAGGGGTCTGGTTAGGTTAAAAACTCCAGCTTTTGTTGGCTTCTGGTTTATTCTTCTCTACAAGAGTCAAGACAGAAGTCAGACTACCAGAGCAAGAATTTTAGCTGAGGAAGCTTCTGTGATTTGAAGCGAAACGTCCTCACGTCAAGCAACCCAGTCCAGTCGAAGATTCAAGCTTCTCTACTATGGAAACCACCTGGACAACTGAGAGCCTTCACAGAAACATTGCGACTTTCTGTGGAAATAAATATGTCCATGTCAGTGGCGGCTGTTGGTCTGTTAAAGAGGGGAAGCTCATTGTTGACTTACATCATAAAATTTGTCATGTTATTTATATGCATGGATCGGGAGGTCTGGGCGGCTTTGCTTGAGCTGCTGCCCCCACGACCCGACTCCGGATAAAGCTGAAGAAAATGGATGGATGGATGGATGGATTTATATGTAAATTCAAATATGCTAAATGGTCATTTCACAATTTATATCTCTATTACATACAGTATTTTATGATGGCACAATTACCAAGTGGTTAGTGCGCTTGGTTTCAGTGCGGAAGGTTCCCGGTTCAAACCCCACCCCTGCCACATTTCTCCACGTAATGTGGAGTTGCGTCAGGAAGGGCATCCGACATTCAACTTGTGCCAGAATCAACATGGAGGTCCACTTTGGTTCTGCTGTGGGGACCCCGAGTGAAAACAAGGGAACAGCCAAAGGGACTTACTCTTACAGTATATTATTAATGTTTTTCACAAAAATATCTAAAATTTCAAGAAGCACATAGAACCTTTATTATTAAACATATATAACAGAGCTTGACTGTTTCATGACATTGTTTCATGCAAATGTTATTTTACAGATTGGCCAGCAGATGTCACCATATCTAATTGTATCAAAAGCTTCAAAACACTGAACCATTGCTTCATATTAATGGTCCAAAATGCTTCGGTTTCTCCATCAGTAATTTTCAGAGGTGGGACGAAGTCACCAGCAAGTCACTCTCAAGTCATGAATCGGCAAGTCTCAAGTCAAGTCCCAAGTCAAGTCTCAAGTCATAATGACCACCAATTGTTTGCAAGCTGACTTGAGACTTGGTACTTGGGACTTGAGACTTGCCGATTCATGACTTGACAGTGACTTCGTCTCACCACTGGTAATTTTTATGAATAAAATACATCAGCAACTACTAATTGTTACCACATGTGCCCGGATAGACTTATAATCATGAATACTTTGATGTTGTGTTGCAAACTGGGGTGTTAATTAACGTGCGATGACTTAAACACTTACTGAAGAATGAAGCAGAGAGTAACTCACCTAGATCTTCTCACATAACGTCTAATCCAGTGTGCTTCTCTGTGCGCTTTTAAAACAAACTAATTTATAGCGCATGCAAAACATTTTGGCATAAATGAAAAAATGCATAAATCCGCAAAAATGTGTAAACTAATTCTCACATTCCTGTAACTGTCAATCAAAGCGGGATTCAGCCTTTCGACTGATCATTCAATCATTGTGCAGAATTCCAGCGTCCAGGCCTGCCCACAGCTCCATTCACCCCTAGAGATGCTCAGCGTCTGTGGCGGGACAAAATCATGGCTTTATCCAATGACTGTCGGTTTCGTGGCAATGAAAAAAAAACGTTCCAGGCAGTTCCATTGAAGTGAACGGACGCTCGGCTTCTACAGGAAAATGCATTGACCACAGACCGTATGAGAAAAAGATTTATGAGAAGTTAACAAAGTCAATTGATTTGTGATAAGTAGCTGATTCTGAACAAACTCATCTTCAAGATGCACGTGTTCTAACGCATTTGTAGTCAATGAAATGATAGCAATCTGTACATATTTGACCATTTAATTTTTTGACATTTTAGGGGAAGCTGAGCTTCCCTTGCAGTCTTCAAGAAACCGCCTCTGGTCCATGTTGTATTTTGACATGTTCACTTTTTGTAGTTCTTGTAGACCCATGTTCGAATCCTGGTCCTGCTACCTGTTTGTGTCCTTAGACAAGACTATCTCACTGGGCCTGACTGTTAGAGATGCAAATTAGCGATCAAACATGCGAACGGGCAACAGTGTCACAGTTGGTATCTCACTGAAATGGCCACTCACAGCTCAAACAATGACATGTTTGCACACAAAGTGTTCATATCTTCTTATCCTGCTATTATCCTTGTGAATAGACTGTGGAAATTCCCCAGACTGAACCCAGTAACAGCAAAATAAAATAAATAATACCATAATAATTAATAAAAAATAATGAAGTGAATACAGTGCCCTCACCGACTTGCTGGCTCTAGTGTCCTATCTTCCATGATCACTATACCGCTTATAGGATCCTTTTGTCCTCAGCTCTGAGAGCTGTGTGCTGTGCTCATCCAATAGTTGGAAAAGCCTTTTCTCCATGACGCAGCAATGTCCAGCAGCACTTCAAGGGTGTGCATCTTTTGATTTGATTTATTCGGCAGTAGCACTGTAAAACCCTTTGGCTGTTCGTTTGTTTTTTTTTTCCACTTGGGGTGTTAACAGCAGATCCAAGGTGGATCTGCATGTTGATTTGGCACAGATATGTCCTCCTCTGCCCTCCTGCACTTTGGCTCTGATGGACAGATGTCATCACATTTCAACGGCACAGCATTTAGCAGAAAGTTTTTTCCTGTTTAAAGACACATATTTGCTCAATGAGAGAGCTGGATTTGAGCAGAGTGCAGTTTAATGAAAGCATGTTGTCATGTTTCCTCACTGATCATCATCCCTTACAACGAGCACATCAAATAACTCTCAACGCACATCTTCAGGGTGGGGTGGGTGGCGAAGGAGAAAGAGAGAGTGCTAGAGATTAAAAGATTTAAAACGACACAGCACTGTGTGCTCCACTCCTGCAGAATTGCACTCCCTTAAAACAAAACAAAACAAAAGAAAACATTAAATGCATAAATCCAGAAAGCTCAAATGGTAGTCCTGATGTCCACTGCAACTGCAGCCAGGCTGGCAGCAGCATGGCCACCTCCAGAAGTGGAGACAAAGTCAGAGTTGAAATGGTTTGTACAACTGCACAGGAGGGACCCAGGGTATATAGGGAGAAGGATACTGAGGATGGAGCCACCAGGCAGGAGGAGAAGAGGGGGGCCAAACTGGGGGTTCATGGATGTGGTGAGGGAGGACATGCAGGTGGTTGGGGAAGATGCAGAGGACAGGGTGAGATGGAAACGGGTGATCTGCTGCGGGTAACCATTAACAGGAGCAGCCGAGAGAAGAGAAAGCGGCACTTATTTCCGCATTGCCACATCTCATTTGAATTTCTCCGTGGCACCACAACAGTTCTCACACTAATGTATTTTAGACCTTGGAAACAGTTGGACTGCTTTATTTATTTATTTGGGGAATGCCCCCTGATATTCTGGAGTTGGTGATTAGCACCTTTCTTCATTCAAAGTGACAAGCACAGAGGTGGGATTTTTTTAATGGATGCTTCACCTCAATGTCTGAGGGGAAATGTTGCACACAAATATTAATATTTATGTTTAGACGTCTGGTGACCTGCAGTCACTGTCCATCTTTTTTTTAGAAACCACTGGTGTGCCACCCTTACAAGAACCTGATGACTTTTGGAGGCTGCAAACAGGACTTCATGCTGGTGGTGGGGCAAAGTACTGGTGCCAGTACAACCAAAGACAAACCTACAGAGAAACACCTGTTTGCTATGGACACCTCAAAGGTGAGTGAGACTTCCAGAACCAGTACCAGACTGTGATGTGAAAGGAGTCTGACAGTCAAATAGGCTCAGAATCTTGGTTTTGACCTGCATAATGTTTATAAAAATATGGGTTGCCAAGTAACAATCAGCCTGGAACCTTTTGGCAATAGGTTTTTGTCTTTTAAGTTTTATTATTAACTTTTTAAAGACAGTTCCGATGCTAATTGCAGCTTTCAGATGCCATGGCATCACGTGTTGCGAACACAGTGGCAGTTGTGGATGTGGTCAATCCAGTTTGCAAAACAAATAAGCAATGAGAGCTACCAGTGGCCAACAAACACTGGATTTTAAATGGACACTACAGTGCTTCTACTAATACATGCTGAAAAGAGAATCAGAGTCCATGTCTGTTTGATCACCTGTAAATTTGTTGAGCATATTTTTATATATAAATATATATATTTCTGTGTGTGTGTGTGTGTGTGTGTGTGTGTGTGTGTGTGTGTGTGTGTGTGTGTGTGTGTGTGTGTGTGTGTGTGTGTGTGTGTGTGTGTGTAGTTCCTGCAAATTTTTGAAAATATTTTTTTGGTTTATTTATTGTATCCACAACATTAAAAATAACAAAAGACCAGTTAATAACCTCATATTTATAAATAAATAACAAAGAAATGGATTGTATGACCAATTTTACTTTTGGAAATACATATTTTCCTTTCGGTGATCTTGTGTGATTTATATATATATATATATATATATATATATATATATATATATATATATATATAGAGAGAGAGAGAGAGAGAGAGAGAGAGAGAGAGAGAGAGTAGTGTTCAGAATAATAGTAGTGCTATGTGACTAAAAAGATTAATCCAGGTTTTGAGTATATTTGTTATTGTTACATGGGAAACAAGGTACCAGTAGATTCAGTAGATTCTCACAAATCCAACAAGACCAAGCATTCATGATATGCACACTCTTAAGGCTATGAAATTGGGCTATCAGTAAAAAATGTAGAAAAGGGGGTGTTCACAATAATAGTAGTGTGGCATTCAGTCAGTGAGTTCATCAATTTTGTGGAACAAACAGGTGTGAATCAGGTGTCCCCTATTTAAGGATGAAGCCAGCACCTGTTGAACATGCTTTTCTCTTTGAAAGCCTGAGGAAATGGGACATTCAAGACTCTGTTCAGAAGAACAGCGTAGTTTGATTAAAAAGTTGATTGGAGAGGGGAAAACTTATACACAGGTGCAAAAAATTATAGGCTGTTCATCTACAATGATCTCCATTGGTTTAAAATGGACAAAAAACCAGAGACGCATGGAAGAAAACGGAAAACAACCATCAAAATGGATAGAAGAATAACCAGAATGACAAAGGCTCACCCATTGATCAGCTCCAGGATGATCAAAGACAGTCTGGAGTTACCTGTAAGTGCTGTGACAGTTAGAAGATGCCTGTGTGAAGCTAATTTATTTGCAAGAATCCCCCGCAAAGTCCCTCTGTTAAATAAAAGACGTGCAGAAGAGGTTACAGTTTGCCAAAGAACACATCAACTGGCCTAAAGAGAAATGGAGGAATATTTTGTGGACCGATGAGAGTAAAATTGTTCTTTTTGGGTCCAAGGGCTGCAGACAGTTTGTGAGACGACCCCCAAACTCTGAATTCAAGCCACAGTTCACAGTGAAGACAGTGAAGCATGGTGGTACAAGCATCATGATATGGGCATGTTTCTCCTACTATGGTGTTGGGTCTATATATCGCATACCAGGTATCATGGATCAGTTTCGATATGTCAAAATACTTGAAGAGGTCATGTTGCCTTATGCTGAAGAGGACATGCCCAAGAAATGGGTGTTTCAACAAGACAATGACCCCAAGCACACTAGTAAACGAGCAAAATCTTGGTTCCAAACCAACAAAATGAATGCCTCGCAGATGTGAAGAAATCATGAAAAACTGTGGTTATACAACTAAATACTAATTTAGTGATTCACAGGATTGCTAAAAAAGCAGTTTGAACATAATAGTTTTGAGTTTGTAGCGTCAACAGCAGATGCTACTATGCACCCCCTTTTCTACTTTTTTTTACTAATAGCCCAATTTCATAGCCTTAAGAGTGTGCATATCATGAATGCTTGGTCTTGTTGGATTTGTCAGAATCTACTGGTACCTTGTTTCCCATGTAACAATAAGAAATATACTCAAAAACCTGGATTAATCTTTTTAGTCACATAGCACTACTACTCGTATTATTGTGAACACTACTGTATATATATATATATATATATATATATATATATATATATATATATAAACAGGTTGCATTTGTTTTTTGTGTACTGGGCAGTACACCACCAAAGATATCAAATTTATTTATTTATTTATTTGTTTATTTATTGAAAATACAGTTTGTAACTTCATAATTGATTAGTTTCATTGATTAAAGTTTAAAGGTTTCCTGTTGATCCATTGATGGAAGGAAAAACAAGCAAACTTATACTGTATTTTTCTCAAAATGCCCTGAAAAATAAAACCTGTCTTCTCAAAGACCAAACATGATTTAAAAAATACAACATTCAAAGGAGCTTTGTGTGTTTAGATTAAGAGAGGACACTGCTGTAACTTTTGGTGTTTGTTCTTTATCTGTATATTATGTTGTGCTTTGTTCAGACAAAAACAAAGAAAATAACAAGGCTCTTTAAGTGAATTTACAGTCAGTTGTCCCTGCAGACTGCGTCCACACGCTGACTTCCTGTTTGTTATTCAACAGATCAGGGAGATCACCCTCCTCATCTCCAGTTTCATCAACAGTGCTCATCAGCAGAAGGCGGCCGCACACCATCTCTCTGCGCCGGCCCTGATGGTCGCTCAGCCTGTCAGTCTGAAGAGCAAAGAGCTGAGGAGCAAATCACCACCAGCTCTGGGACGGCCCAGCAAAGCCCCCACACTGCTCTGACCTCTGACTCTAAAAACACTGTTTCAAACCCACCTTCTGAAATGTGGGAATAAAATAACAGACATGTTGTGTAACCATGTGTATCATCAGGAGTACTTCTGCTTTCAATGGTTCACCTCTACAAAGAGTGGTTCCCAGTGTCAGCCCTCGGGGAAAAGTCTTCTCTTTTTTCCCTCTCTCCTGCGCCAGCTGTTGATTGGCTGAACACACTTGCTCAGGGTAATGGAAATAATACGGTGCATCCGGAAAGTATTCACAGCATTCACTTTTTTTCCACATTTTGTGATGTTTACAGCTGTTTTCCAAAATGTTGTAAATTCTTTTTTTTTCCCTAAAAATTCAACTCAGAACACCCCATAATGAAAACATAAAAAGTTGTTTTTTTTTAATTTTGCTAATATATTAAAAATAAAACTAAGAAATCACAAGTAAGTATCCACACCCTTGCCTCAGTACTTTGTTGATGCTCCTTTGGCAGCAATTACAGCCTCAAGTCTTCTTGAATATGATGCCACAAGCTTGGTGCACGCATCTTTGGACAGTTTTGCCCATTCCTCTTTGCAGCATCTCCAGCTCCAACAGGTTGGATGGGGAGCGCCGGCGCACAGCCATTTTCAGATCTCTCTAGAGATGTTCAATCGGATTCAGGTCTGGACTCTGGCTGGACCACCCAAGGACATTCAGAGTTGTCCTAAAGCCATTCCTTTGATATCTTGGCTGTGTGCTTAGGGTCATTGTCCTGCTGAAAGATGAACCGTTACCCCAGTCTGAGGTCAAGAGCGCTCTGGAGCAGGTTTTCATCCAGGATGTCTCTGTACATTGCTGCATTCATCTTTCCCTCAAACCTGACTCGTCTCCCAGTTCATGCCACTGAAAAACGTCCCCACAACATGATGCTGCCACCACCATGCTTCACTCTAGGGATGCTGCCTGGTTTCCCTGGTTTCCTCCAAGCATGATGCCTGGCATTCACGCCGAGTTCAATCTTTGTCTCATGAGACCAGAGAATTTTGTTTCTCGTGGTCTGACAATCCTTCAGGTGCCATTTGGCAAACTTCAGGTGGGCTGCCATGTGCCTTTTAGTAAGGAGTGGCTTCCGTCTGGCCACTCTGCCATATAGGCCTGATTGGTGGATTGCTGCAGAGATGGTTGTCCCTCTGGAAGGTTCTCCTCTTTCCACAGAGTAATGCTGGAGCTCTGACAGAGTGACCATCAGGTTCTTGGTCACCTCCCTGACTGAGGCCCTTCTCCCCCAACCGCTCAGTGTAGACAGATGGCCGCTATAGGAAGACTCCTGGTGGATCTGAACTTCTTCCATTTATGGATGATGGAGGCCACTATGCTCATTGGGACCTTCAAAGCAGCAGAAATGTTTCTGTACCCTTCCCCAGATTTGTGCCTCGAGACAATCCTGTCTCGGAGGTCTAGAGACAATAACTTTGACTTCATGTTTGGTTTGTGCTCTGACATGCACTGTCAACCGTGGGACCTTATATGTAGACAGGTGTTTGCCTTTCCAAATCATGTCCAATCATCTGAATTTACCCCAGGTGGACTCCAGTTAAGCTGCAGAAACATCTGAAGGATGATCAGTGGAAACAGGATGCACCTGAGCTCAATTTTGAGCTTTATGCCAAAGGCTGTGAATACTTATGTACACATGATTTCTTTGTTGTTTTATTTTTAATAAATTAGCAAAAATCTAAAAAAAACCAACTTTTTCACATTGTCATTATGGGGTGTTGTGTGTAGAACGGTGTGGGGAAAAATTAATTTCAACCATTTTGTAATAAGGCACATGACAAAATGTGGAAAAAGTGAAGCACTGTGAATGCTTTCTGGATGCACTGTATGTTTGACATTGGGAACCACATGAAGCATTCTTAACAGGTGATGTGATGTGATGAAATAGTTTTTTCCAGGTCAGTGTAGCAGCCACAAAGTGCAGCTTTGAGCTTTACAAAGCGTCTTGGAGTCTTTGTCCAACAAACTCCCAGGATATGGTCTGTCTGTTGTGCGTTTTTCTTCAAGTGAAAATTCAAAGGTGAAACATCAACACGGTTTGTTGACTGAGTTGACGTTGTGAAAAGCCACATTAATCTGTGCCGTGTCTTATGTTTCCTTTTGTTCAGATGCTGTTTGAAGAGCATGGTTTTTATATTCTGTTTCAGAAGAAATGCATGAAATGCTTGTTTTTACTCTCCTACCTCCTGTATCACACTTTAAGACTCTAATCAGAGCTAGAATCTTTCAAACCTTTAATATTGTTGAGGATATTAAGCAGTATAGTGAAAGAAGGATGCTAAACTGGTAAACAAGCTTCAGGATTTTAGAGTCCAGAAAATAAATATGTTATATGCTGTTAAAGCTCAGACAACATGTTGTGTGATCTGGTTTTGGTTGAAATAAGATGCACTGTGAAAGAGGAACATTGGTTTTGTAGAGAGATGGTTGCACTCTGTGCTCTTAGTTACTGAACAGCTCACAGAGCTGTGAAACATTAATTATGTACAAACAGTCTTTCTGGTGGTGTGAATAACTGAAATCAGCAAAAGGCTGCGCCTCAACAAATCCAGGTCACGTGCAAGATTTAGGTACCAGACTGGAAAAATCAAACTCTGCATTTGCATGTAATAAACTGCATTTACAGATGAGGACAGAATTATTAGCCCCCCTATGAAGTGCTTTTTTTTAAACAGAGTAACGAATTTTCAACACGTCATATCTCATCATTCGAGTTTTATTTTGGATTTTTACAAATTATTTCACAAAAAACTTAAAAACTACTAAGGTTGAAATTATTAGGTCCTTTATGAGCCGATGTTTTTGTTGAGCCATAGCACAAACCACCTTTGTGTAATGATGTGCTTTAACTTTATAAAGCTTAAAGGTTGTAAAATCAAGTTCAAACTGAGGGTTACCTTCCAATTCAGACAGTATTAAAACTTCAGTCAGGGTTTGCGCTCTCACTCCAGAAAACATAAAAAAAAAAAAAAAAATCAGTTTAGAGTTGAGAAAACAATTGTTGATGGTCACAAAGCAGGAGAAGTAGTAGTTATTACCATGTTTCCATTGTGTCACGAACTGGAGTGAGAAATATCAAGTTCAAAAACAGCAACACAATGCAGAACAAACCTGGAAGAGGTAGAAAACAAAAGACTCTAAAAAGAAAACTAGTGAGAGATGAGTCTAAAGACCACAGAACACCAGTGAATGACTTAGCCAAGTCACTAATCGTAGTCTCAAAGAAGACAATTTATTTTCATTTATATAGTGCCAAATCACAAAGTTGCCTCAAGGGGCTTCACACAAGTAAGGTCTAACCTTACCAACCAATCACTAGAGCCCTGGACAGGGATGGACTGTGAGGTTGCAGACCAAGAAAAACTCCATTCCTGCAGAAGCGACACCTTCAAACCAGACAAAAGTATGCAAGGTCCATAAGTATTTTTGTAATTTTGCTTCTGTACACCACAATGAAACTGAAATCCAAGTTTGTCATGTAGACTTTCAGCTTCCAATCAAGGGGTTTAACAAAATATGTTAGCCATTTTGGAATTACAGCCATTAGGAGGATGTGTGAACAGTAATAATTTGAAAGATTTAAACTAGTTTCAGTAACTAGCAGTATTAAATTTGTCAAGTGTGAACAATCAAAACCTGACTGGATTATATGTTCACTTAGCATTGAGAGCAGCACTTCACACCAAGAAACAAGTTTTGTAATTTTTCTACCCACACGATCAACAGGAGAGAAAAAATAAAATAGAAACACACACAAAACAGTACCACCTGGAAAACTAGTCACTATTATTTATAATTCTAGACACACAGGCCCTAATCACTCCTATGGCTCCTTCCCCTTTAACAAGCAAACAGCTTTCCAATTGGTGCAGATGTGACTGACGTGGTGAAAACCTGCAAATAGGTGCACAACACACCCTCAGTCCACTGGTTTCACAAGGAAGAGGAGCAGCAGAACTAAAGCACTTTTGTCTTTAAATTGCTGTATAGATAACAGGAGACCGCAACGGCACATTTGCGGAAGAGAAGTGCACATTTCATAGGGAAGTGTTGCCTGTTCTCATTTTAAGGAAAATGAAACAGGCTTCCTTGCGACACTGACTACCTGTTTAAAGGCCAAACCTTAACTTACTACTTTAGTTTGAGTACATTTGCACTTAGTCCTCATGTTTTGTCCCTACAATGTATTTGGGCAAGACTGAACCTGGTGAACAGGTTTAACTTGATTGCAGTTTCAGACAAGCTACAGCCCCACCCAGTTATGTGGGTGTCACAACACTGGCTGAGATTACATGCCACATTCAGTGCCACTGTTAAAACAACTCTGCATATGGTGTGAAAGATATTAAAGTATGGTGATCACAGCAATAAAATGCTTTAGTTATTTCGATATCTAGAAGTACGTTTATTTTTTAGAAAGAAATAAGCTGCCACATTTAGTAATCCTAGCATAGCTCATTTTACAGATGTGTACCATTAAAACACTCCCCCCCCCCCCCCCAATTAAGTAATTCAAGCATTAGTGACTGTGCTGCATTACTGCACAATTTGTCTCCTGTTAAAGCGGGCAGCGTACAGTGGCTTCCTCCAGCCCCCCCCACATTACAAACATTTGTCTACTCCAACCAAGGCACCTGCATTCAAAAACAAGCCACTATGTTAAAGTCAATTTTATTAAAAACATGTATACATACATCAAACTGTACAGAACTGAGAACAAATTTAAACATTAAAATCAACTTCATGAATACAGACTGTATAATTCATGACTTTGCACAATTTATAAATAAAAAAAAAAAAAAAAGAGTAGTGTGGTAGTAGCAGTTCCGCAACCTAGATTTTCCTCAGCAATCTGTAATCCTCGAGTGTATTAAAAAAAAAAAAAAAAAAAAATTAAAAATAAAATAAGGCACACTCCCACTGCAAGCATGTTTATCCAAAAAGCAAAGCTGACTCTTCAGATTCTCAAGACTTCACATGGCCTCCATCTCTCTTGGCTGCAATAAAAAGAGAAGGCTGTAAAAATCGTAACTTTCACTTCAAAAATAAATAAATAAATATATATATATTAAACTTCAACTCCCTCACCTCTGCTTTGGCATACTGCTTTTGCTGCATGTTCTGTCTCCTATTTAAGAAGAACTACACAAAAAAAGTATTGTCATGAGCAATCATTAAAGTTTCCAACAAACTTGAGAAGAAGTGGAGGTGTGGCAGGCACACTCACCAGGAGAAGCAGGCCGACAACCACAAGTAGCACCACCACTACAATAACAGCGATGATTCCACCTGTCAGTGCCTTCATGGTGAAAGTTGGGGGCTCCTCATCCACATAGTACACCAGGACATCCTCCATGGCCAAGTTTTGACCATTCACAGCAGGCTCAAATTTTGCCTGGTCCTTGAAGAGAGGCAGGTCCTTGATCTACAAGATGCAAACAGATCATCAGCTTCTTTGAATTCTTTTATACCCAGCATTCTGAATAGGTGTCAACATACGTCTTTCTCCAAGTAGTAGGCCATATGGGTCAGATCTGTAGTCCTATCCCCAATTTCCTTCTTCACATCCACCACTATCACACGACCATCAGGGTCATACTGAAGGGGGGGGGCACACACAGCAAAGACATTGTTTACCTTCACACCCAACAGCCTAATTTGATGTACTTCTGCAGTAGTATTCTGGATAATCAAAAGTAAACCAGTTTATACATAATTTTACACATACTATCAGTCTCTTACCTCGACATTTTCCACCAGTGACTTGTTAAAGTTGTCATAACGTTCGCTTATGGCATTTGCAATGGCACTGCAATGAGAAGATATGACAACTATGAATAAGAGCTTTGACAATTAGTCACAATTAAGATGCTTTATACTTACTCCTTCAGCTTTGACTGATCAATTGCCTTTGGCAGTTCTTTGTGCTTCATCTGAAAACGAAGCCAGCTGTCAAGAAAAAAGAAAAAGAATCATTAGAGTTAATACTGTAAGGGGTAGACAAATCCCCCCACAGTTAAAGATTGATCACTTACTGTGTGTAGACCAGCTTTTCACACTTGAGGTTGGCGTCTCCCTTGTCAGTACGACGAACACCTGCACTGTTAACGCACCAGCATGTGTCGGTGCCATTGCACTGCTTGGCCTTGAATGTGCCGTCACTCTCACAGTCTGGGTCGTAGATGCCGTCATTGTCCACAAAAGCATGCTCTACTGGTTTTCCTACCGCACGTTGACCCTTCTTCAGTCGAAACATCTCAGCCTTCATCAAGAAGCACTTGGGGACCACTGATTATGGGGGGGGGGGGGGGAAAAGCTCATTATTAATGGATGCCAAGAAATGTTGACCTGTATGAGCCGTCTGCCTCAACAGCAAGTCTAACTACATTTCCCCCCAACACTTACTTTTGTCACAGTTCAGCACTTGTTTCTCATTGTTACCGAGCAACAGGGTACATACACATGGATCAGGTTCACAGGTGGCCCACTTCATAGTCCTACAAGAACCTAAACAGGAACATAATTTCAGACCATTTGGCAAACTTCATATGCTGTTAGAAATACTTCCTGTACTGCACATCTTAGTTTTATTCCAACAACCACTTAATATATTGCAATTAAACACTGAGCAAAATTGTATGCAACTATTAAACGAAGGGCCAAATGGAGCAGGTCGACAAACAGGTTTAACACCTGGGCGTTGGTTCGTTTCTCTCAACAGATCCCAGGTGAGACAATGGCTCCCAACCCCCACTCCACAAGAACTATTTTCACAATATAATCAACCCCCAATAAACAGGGCAATACAGCTTTTGAAACACAGTTGTGTTTCAAGTCACTGACAGCTTTTTAAAAAATTTTCTATTAAATATATAAATCACGGAAATAGTCCCTGATTTGTGTGCGGAGGCCTCAGCGCGACTTAGTTCACATACAAAAACAAGTTTAAAACTACTTACAACTCTGAGAGGAGGCTACCGCAACCAGGGCGGCCAGAACCACAATAATCCACATTTTGATGGTGAAATGAGGAAAAATAAAAAGTCCTGTTACGTTGGCTTTCGATCACTCCGTCGCGCACAAAGGTCGAAGAAATTTAAAAAAAAAAAAAGGACGCGGATAAACAAAGGTGCAAGCAAGACCGGGTCAAACCTGTTTGAACAGAAACTCACTCGCACCAAAGAACCCGCAATAAAGATAAGTTCTTTCGATACACCTTCTTTGACTTCCGCAATCAAACTGGCGCATAGGTTTTATGTTCTAAATTTATATAAGGCAGCGTCTCACGACGTCATTCTAATTTGCGTAGTGGATAAACAAAGGGAGGGGGAAAAAAACGAGCGCACCTTGTTTCCGCTTTGACCATATTTGGAATATGTAACTGGGTCTCGCGCACGGCTGGTGGTATCGTCTCGAAATATTTTGGTTTTACTTGTATAAGATATCTAAAAATGAATAGAACTGAACTCGTTAACATTTGGTAGAGAACCAGATTTTCGCTCACTGGACAGCTGATTGAATTTTGAACCAGAGGCAGATCCAGAAAAATAATCATTTTTATAAAGTCTTATTTATGTCTGTTATTGTACATTGATGAAACTGGGCGCCTGGATAAGGACCGATAAACAGAGAACTATTATTATTATTATTATTATTATTATTATTATTGTTGTTGTTGTTGTTGTTGTTGTTGTTATTATTATTATTATTATGCAATGTGTCATACATTTCCACAGTTTGACCTGAAAATATCTGTGAAACACCTCAACAACAGCCCTTTGTTTCTACATAAAGTATGTTTTGCTGTTGTTATTGCTTTATTTGTGTAATTTATGTTAATTTATCACCATGGTGGAGAAAGGCTGAAGGGGTTTTGAATGTATTTGTGTTGCTGTTGGTTTGTTTAAAATCCCCCCACCTCCAGAATTTAAATTGGGGGTGATAAAACAACAACAAACAAACAAACAAACAAACAAACAAAAGAGCTGTGGACAGCCAGGCAGATAGTTTCAAGTGGTGCATTCACATTTCTTTACATGTGGCATTTAGTTCTTTGTGCCATTTCATCTTTGCCAGACTAAAGCAAAAGCTTTCAACAGTTTATTATTTAATATGCTGTTATGCATTCTGTGTTACCATTGTACTATTTCTGTAGTCTGCATGTATCCACTTTATACTATTCAATGTATATTTACAATATTTATAATGTATATTTATATACCACACCCATCTCTGGATGGAGCCGCACCTCAAACAGAGAGAAAAGAAAAAAAAAAAAGCAGCATCAGAAAGACAACAAATACAGTGTACTTTGTCAGCATTAAGCAACAAGAAAAACAGAGGAAATACTAAGGTGATCGCCGGCCACTAGCCCTAAGCTTCACTAAAACACCCAGAATTTAGATCAAATTGAGGCCACGGCATGCTCCGTTTCCTAATAAAATAAATTTAAAAGAGTAAAAAACATAGTAACATACTATGCCAGTATGCTAGCCATATGAAGGGAAAATAAGTGCGTCTTAAGTCTGCAATTCAAAGTCTCAACAGAATCTGACTGTTTTATTGATGCAGGGAGATCATTCCACAGAACAGGGGCACGATAAGAGAAAGCTCTCTGACCCGCAGGCTTTTTATTCATCCTAGGGACACAAAGTAGTCCTGTACCCTGAGAACACAAAGCCCGATAAACAAATTAATGGTTAGCAGAATAGGTCTAAAACAGATCAAATCATTGCAGTCATTAACTAAAATTTGTAAAATAAAAAAAATCTTTCTTACAAGGGTGTTTAGTCTATAACATACTAGTAAACACAGGTAGAAATAGGTCTAAGAATACACAAAAATGTTCCGATCCTTGAGTAAAATTTGTGACAAAAAAAAAAAAAATTGCTTTAACAACTTTCTTAAAAGAGTGTTTACTCTGTGACATTTTGGTAGAAACAGGTAAATCATTCCACAGTTTAGCACAAGTATGATAAAAACTGTTTTTACTGCAATTTAAAAAAGTCAGAAGAAGATACAAAAAATAAAACATGTCATACCAACTGTGTTTGGAAGTTCACATCAGAAATCAGGGAATGTACAATCAAAGTACAGAAAAATAGACATCTTTGTACAACTACTCTGCAATAAAGGTGATGTAAAACACTTGTTTTTGCTTTGTGTTATATTGATTTGCATTATATTTGAAGACTTTTCTAATATTATGTAACCTTCATTTAAATTAATAGAAATGCAAAAAAACTCACTGACTGACTGAGCACCTCTCTGACACAATATCAGCAGCAATACAGTCTTAGCTTCATGAAGTTGCTGTTTATTATTTACAAGTCTGTTAAGTTGGAATGTGTTATGACAAAGACTTGTCTTAATATTGAATTAAAATAAAAAAAATTCTTAGTAGAATTATATAATTTAGCTGTCTATTTTGTGTTTGTGTATTTTACACCTTAAAAATAGTAAAATTGGCACACTATCCTTTTAGGTCACTCACAGGCATAAACATGCATTCACTTGTTTCATAAAACTCAAGCATGATGACATCATCAACGGTGACTGAAACTAGAGGTTGGAAAAATTTTTTAGGCCTTCTGAGTCATGCGCAGTGTGATGACACGGCTGAGTCATAGCCTTGGGTTTCACACAGAAACTGTCAAAGGAATATTCTCACAAGTCATATCTGTTTCTTGCTTCATACTCTTTCATTGATCTAATGGAATTTAATAATTAGTGAGAAGTGTTCCTGTATTGAATACAGTAGGTGTTATACACAGTCGTAGTCAGTTTCATAAATGCCTGGTCAGTGAATTTTTGTTTCAGTACAATCAAGATGTGCTTCTATTATGAACTTTCAGGTTTAATTCGGGAGGTTTAACAAAAATGTCTAACTATTTAACTATTACAGTCCCTCCATTTTCCGAGCCTGTGAGTAATTGGGCATACGAAATATAACCATTATTGTGAATCCAAATAATCACTTTACAGCCAGATTTCTTTAAACAAGTCAGGGTGTGGATGTGTGAAAGTTTCCATTCAATGAATATGTCTTGGACTTCATTTACATCAATCATTAAGAAATACAAACAGTATTCTACTGTATGGTCAATCTGTCTAGAGGAGGCAGTTCTTTAAAACTGAGTGATGGCAAGAAGGAGACCAGTGAGGGAAGCCAGCAAGACACCCATGACAAGTCTCAAATAGTTGTGGGCTTCTGTCTGTTGTATTATCAGTCACAGTCTCATGGTGGAGTGGAACAGAGAAGCATTTTTAACACAAGAAAATAAATCAAAGATACAAGAGGCAATTGAGATGTTTTGGGCCTGACCTAGGAAAAGTAGGGTGTGGTTCTCCATCTTTACCAACATTTCTCAATAATGTATGAACTTTAGATTCACTGTGCGCAATATTGGTTTCTCAGAATGTAAAAGATGAAGAATCAAATCCTACTTTTTCTGGGTCAGGCTCAGAAACTTCTCAATTGCCCCCCTATACTGCAGGCTGAAGACTCCCATGTGCATTCTGGCAAACTATGGCTGAAATTCTAGTTCCACTCCACCATGAAGCTCTAAAACTGGTGATACAACAGACAAAATTGGCACTTTACAGATTTTCTCCAATCACAGCCAAAGTCCTTCAGAGCTGTCATCGGTGTCTTTGTGGCTTTCCTCACTTGTCTCCTTTTTCTGTGGTCCTTCATATTTTAAGAACTGCCTACACTAAAAAAAAAACCTTGCTCAGTGAACATAAAAAATTATATAAAGTATTTCCACCAAAGTAAAATGTGTTAATGTAGCCAGAAACAATTTTGCTGAGTGACCTAAGTGTAAATTTGTTGGGTCAACATGATGAATTTGCATTACTGTTACCTAATTACCATGCTTCAGGCCAACTAGATTTGAAAAGGTAATTGTGACCTAAATGTAAATTTGTTGGGTTAACATGATGAATTTCTGTTACTGTTACTCAGTTACCATGGTTTAGGCCAACTAGATTTGTAAGTGGAAATGTAACAAAAATAAAAAAGTAAGTCCCTTCGGCTGCTCCCTTGTTTTCTCTCGGGGTCGCCACAGCAGAACCAAAGTGGACCTACATGTTGATTCTGGCTCAAGTTTTATGTCAGATGCCCTTCCTGACACAACTCCACATTACGTGGAGAAATGTGGCAGGGGTGAGGTTTGAAGCGGGAACCTTTCATACTGAAACCAAGAGCACTAACCACTTGGCCACCATCCCTGCCCTGTAAGTAGTTACAACTACTTTTAAAATAGTGCAGTTACAAACATGTCAACTTAACTTTGCTGTGTTGGATCAACACAGTTGCAGATGTAGATCCACCTTGGATTTGCTTTGGCGACCCTGAGCACAAACAAGCGAGCAGCCAAAGGGACTTACCATTTTTTTTTGTTACATTTACCCTTACAAATCTAGTTGGCCTAACCCATGGTAATTAAGTAATAGTAATGCAAATTCATCGTTGACCCAACAAATTTACATGCAGGTCACTCAGCAAAATTGTTTCTGGCTACGTTAATGCATTTTACTTGGGTGGAAATACTTTCCATATTTTTTTATGTTCACTGAGCAAGTTAAATTTTAAGTTGTTGCATGTTATGTTAAAACTATATGATTTGAGTGTGTTCACCCATAAAACTTGATTTTATATCGTAGAAGCTACATGTTAGACTTACGTTCATGTAACATAAAAACCAACAACACATGTTTTAATAATAATAATAATACATTTTATTTATATTGCACTTTACATTTGTAAACAAATCTCAAAGTGCCACAGACGTTAGACAGAAGCATAAAACAACAATCAGCAACAATAAAAATAAAAAATTAGGATCAATTAAAATCAATTAAAATTAGCAACTATAATTCATAAGCTTTCTGAAATAAAAACGTTTTAAGATTTGATTTAAGAGAGTCCACTGACTGTGGCGCCCTCAGGTGGATGGGCAGGGCATTCCACAGGCGTGGTACTGCTGCCTGAAAGGCTCTGTCCCCCATTGTGTTGTGTGGAGCTTGGTTTTGGGGACCTGGAGGAGGTGACTGTTGTTTGAGCGGAGGCGTCTCATGGGTTCATAGGGGGACAGAAGTTCTTTGAGGTACACTGGTGCACCGCTGTAGACACACTGATAGGTCAGGAGGCAGATCTTATATTCCACCCTGAACCTAACAGGAAGCCAATGGAGTTTATTGAGGATGGGAGTAATGTGTTGAGTTTTGGGCACCCCCATCAGGATCCTGGCAGCACAATTTTGAATGGACTGGAGACGTTGTAAATTTCTCCCAGAGATCCCGACGAGGAGTGCATTACAGTAGTCCAGCCTGGAGGAGACAAAGTCATGGACCAGCCTCTCAGCATCAGAAAACGACAGGGAGGGGCGGAGTTTGGAGATGTTCCTGAGATGAAAGAATGCTGTCTTACAGATATGCTGGATATGGATGTCAAATGAAAAGTTGGGGTCAAAATGGACTCCCAGGTTTGTAACAGATGTTGATAATGGAATGTTGTGGCCAGAGAATGAAAATACTTTGAGGGGGGATGATTTCAGTTGATGTGGGGTGCCAATGAGAATGGCTTCAGTTTTTGTGCTGTTTAGCTGGAGAAAATTGTCATTCATCCACACCTTTGTCTCCTCCAGGCAGGCAGTGACGGTATGAATGAAAAATGAAGAAGTGGGGTCCAACCTGACATAGAGCTGAGTATCATCAGCATAGCAATGGAAGGATATTCCATGCCTGCTGATGATGTGGCCCAAGGGGAGCATATAGATGGAAAATAAGGTCGGTCCAAGGACCGACCCCTGGGGGACCCCACAGGTTGCAATGTGGGGCCTCGACCTGGCTTCCCTAAAGGCCACGTACTCAGCTCTATCAGTCAGGTAGAACCGAAACCACTGGAGTGCTGTGTCTGAAAGGCCAATGAAATGCTGGACTCAGTGAAGAAGGATGGTATGGTCTACAGTGTCAAAGGCGGCCGAGAGGTCCAGGAACAAGAGAAGGGATGGAGAGCCCTGGTCAGAAGCCACCAACAAATCATTGGTGACCCTGACCAGGGCTGTCTCAGTGCTGTGGGCAGAGCGAAACCCTGACTGAAACTTCTCATAGAGGCTGGAAAATTGCAGATGATCATGGATTTGGGTGGAAACAACTTTTTCTATGTTTTGTTTTTTTCTTAGTGTACTCCAGAGAGATTTGCTTAGGAGTACTATGGAGAGTACTTTTTCTATTTTTGAATGGATGTGTGTGTGTATAAGCACGACTGCAGTACTTATAGACTTGATTGTGGATGTTTTGGACGGTGAGGCTTAAAGTGCTGACCACATACTGTACATTGAGTGTTCTTATCAAGTCAATTTGATAGCAACTGTCACTCTCAGTAATCATGATGGTGCATGATTAAAAAAAAAGTTCAACCACACTTCTGTATGGTTGAGCGGATGCTGTCAAACTGTAATCACAGTTATGTCAATACAGTGAAGATTAAGCTTGTGTTGACAGTTCAGGTAGTGTAGTGACACATTTAAATATTCATCTTAATTTAATGAAGCTTGTTGCTTTTATCATGTTTCATTCAGTAAAAGGAATTCCGTTTAGTCATTATTTGCATACATTTGCTCCATCTAGTGGCAGAATTGGTAAAACAGAGGGTTATAAGGCTTCAAGGTTTTTGTAGCTTTCTTGATACAACTGTAAACAACCAGCATATTAAAAGCCAAATTAAAAGCTATGTATTCATGTTAACGTGACATTTCTGACTTTTCAACCACATAAAATTTCACTGCAGTCCTTTGGACAGTCTACACATGTCAGATTAATGTGATTTGAGGAAAACTGCAAATTTCTCTGCCATGTTGTGGAACCCTTCTGTAATGTTCAATATGATATGTTTTAAAATTAGATGATTTCAGAAAGGGAGAAAACTATACTGTTGATTTTATACAAGCAAATCTGGATCAATCTTGAATTACAGACATCCTGAAATTTGAAGAAACATATTTAGTTGTTTATTCATTTGTTCATCCCTTCCTTCATTTATTTTCTGATGCTTATCCGGGTCTGGGTTGCGGTGACAGCAGACTAAGCAGCTCATCCCGTACTTTCCAATCGTCAGCCAAGTCTGTTCACCGGGCAGTGGATCTCAGCATAAGCCTACATGTAAATCAGGCTTGTGTTTTTGAAAAAAAAAAAATGAAAAGAGAAAGTATTGCCCAGTTTTGATATAAATAACTGTAATAAATATTCTTAATACACTACCAATCACTGGGCTCTGCTTAGGGACCACCCAGATGGATATCCGGTTAATCCCATATTCCTCTTCTTGTCATTTTCCAGTTGCTTGGCTCCTGTGGCACCTGTGTGTTGGATTAAGCACAGGGAAGCAGGCCACATGGCTCTTCTTTCATAGCTGATGCTGCCTCACAATGCAAGTAGTACACCTTATCTGAGTCTCCCTGAATAACTGCTCATTTGACTCATAGTCATTCCAACCATCACTGGCATGTCAGACTGAAAGCACCAGGACACTGAAGACTTGTTCTCAAATGAGCAGTTCTATCGATATCACCAGATACCTCTCACAAGCAATCTCAGGACTCCATAAGCTTTCCCAAATCTGGCCTCGCAAGCTGAGCTCCCACAGACATAAATTTCACTTCCAACATAAATTAATCTTTCTGCAAGTTCAATGCTTTCATCACATGCTGGACACACTGCTCATGGCTGAGTATAGCAAGTCATTGAAAGCCTGGTGTTAAGATTAGGGATTCAGGTGGAACCGAACCTTTTCAGACTATGGACACAAATGCAGGGAGCTGGACATGGAGAGGAGTACAAAAGGCAGAGATATTTATTTATAATAAATAAACAAAAATAGCTGCACTGGGAGTGCCTGCAGTATGGAGAGTGGTCAGCCCTCTAGCAGTGAAAATAGGGCTGCAGTATCCCAAGCCAAGTCTTGAAGGAATGTGTCAATAAAGGATTCTGAGACCAGGGCCAGGTGGGACGCTCACCTCTGCAACCAGGAACTAAGGAAGAAAACACAGTGGGTGAGTGGAATGCACTCGTAACGCTGGAGTCTCACACAGTCACAGTTCAAAAACAGGATTAACATGGGTTGTGGCAGAGTTCAAGAAATAAAGTTCTCTTCTTATTACCCAGGCCGAAGTCACCAAGGTGGTTAGAAAGCTCCTCGGTGGCAAGGCTCCTGGGGTGGATGAAATCCGTCCTGAGTACCTTAAGTCTCTGGATGTTGTGGGACTGTCTTGGCTGACACGCCTCTGCAACATTGCGTGGCTTTTGGGGACAGTGCCTCTGGATTGGCAGACCGGGGTGGTGGTCCCTCTGTTTAAGAAGGGGGACCGGAGGGTGTGTTCCAACTATAGGGGGATCACACTCTTCAGCCTCCCCGGTAAGGTCTATTCCAGAGTACTGGAGAGGAGAATTTGACCGATGGTCGAACCTCGGATTCAGGAGGAGCAGTGTGGTTTTCGTCCTGGTCGCGGCACACTGGACCAGCTCTACACGCTCCATCGGGTGCTCGAGGGTTCATGGGAGTTTGCCCAACCAGTCCACATGTGTTTTGTGGATCTGGAGAAGGCGTTCGACTGTGTCCCTCGGGGCACCCTGTGGGGGGTGCTCCGGGAGTATGGGGTCCGGGGTCCTTTGCTATGGGCTATCCAGTCCCTGTATGACTGCAGCAGGAGCTTGGTTCGCATTGCCAGTAGTAAGTCAAACCTGTTTCCAGTGCACGTTGGCCTCCGCCAGGGCTGCCCTTTGTCACCGGTTCTGTTCATTATTTTTATGGACAGAATTTCTAGGCGCAGCCAGGGTGTAGAGGGGGTCTGGTTTGGGAACCACAGAATCTCGCTTCTGCTGTTTGCGGACAATGTAGTTCTGTTGGCTTCATCAAATCAGGACCTTCAGCATGCACTGGGGCGGTTTGCAGCAGAGTGTGAAGTGTCCGGGATAAAAATCAGCACCTCCAAATCCGAGGCCATGGTTCTCGACCGGAAAAAGGTGCTTTGCCCTCTTCAGGTCAGTGGAGTGTCCTTGCCTCAAGTGGAGCAGTTTAAGTATCTTGGGGTCTTGTTCACGAGTGAAGGACGGATGGAGCGTGAGATTGACAGACGGATCGGTGCAGCATCTGCAGTGATGCGGTCGCTGTATTGGACCGTCGTGGTGAAGACAGAGCTGAGTAGGGGGGCAAAGCTCTCGATTTACCGATCGATCTACGTTCTGATCCTCACCTATGGTTATGAGATTTGGCTCATGACCGAAACAACGAGATCGCGAGTACAAGCGGCCGAGATGAGTTTCCTCCGCAGGGTGGCTGGGCGCTCTCTTAGAGATAGGGTGGAGAGCTCGGTCACTTGGGAGGAGCTCGGAGTCGAGCCACTGCTCCTCCACGTCGAAAGGAGTCAGTTGAGGTGGCTCGGGCATCTTTTCCGGATGCCCCCTGGACGCCTCGCTGGAGAGGTGTTCTGGGCACGTCCCATTGGGCGGAGGCCCCGGGGAAGACCCAGGACACGCTGGAGGGACTACATCTCTCGACTGGCTTGGGAACGCCTTGGGGTTCCCCCGGAGGAGCTGGGGAAGGTGTGTGTGGATCGGGAGGTCTGGGCGGCTTTGCTTGAGCTGCTGCCCCCTCGACCCGACTCCGGATAAAGCGGAAGAAAATGGATGGATGGATGGATGGATGGACCCCATCCATTCTGGGTGTGTTTACCCATGATTCCTAGCCATGTTGTGAGGCAGAGAATGTAAACATAGAGTGAGCGCCAGTGTCACGGTCTGATCGGTCCCCCTGCCTTCACTGCTCATGCGTAATTTCGGAGCATCAGCAGCAATGAACAGATTATCACCTTGTTTCTGCTTAAAACTGCACTCCAGTCATCATCTGTCTCAGCAACAGATCTATGAAGCTTTTGTACAGCAATCATTTCCACATAAATTCAGCATTAGTTCATAATAAAAGACAGGGGGACTGATCAGACCACGACACTGGTGCATCTGAGTCTGACTCTCTGCGCCCAAACGGATTAAAGGGAATAATGTGATTATTATCCATCAGATGACAAAGTAAATCCTCTTAAAGCATTCTAAAGTGCAGATTCCATTTCTGTCTGAGAAGACTCTGCTGAACGTAAAACATGGATAAAAAGATGTAATTTTCTTGCAAATTTACTTTGTCAGTATTTCTGACACTGAATTGTTCTGTCGTTATTATGCAGAATAGAGTGTGGATACCCGAATCGGGCCCACTGGGACATGATGGGTTTGGCCAGGTTCAAACAAATTGTTTGAAATAATAACTCGGTTCAGATCCAGTCAGGTCAGCACAAAGATTCTGGGAGGCTCCACAAAAAGAGTCACTGCATGTGTGTAGATCTTTAGAACAGAATAGAATAGCTTTTATTCACCAAGTATCCACAGAATACAAGGAATTTGACTTTGGTTTGAGCTGCAGTCTCTCTGTAGGGCATGTATAAATATACACTAAACACTGAATAAATCACACAAATAAAAAGTGCAAATGCAATGTGCAATAAGAGGAAAAAAGAATGTGTGTGTTGTGAAAAGTGTAGGAACAGAGGCATCCACTTCAACAACAAACTGGCGATTGGGATCGGGCTGCACCAGAACGGGTGCAGACGAGAACCGACGTTTCAACTCCCTAAACGCGGCTTCGCACCGATCCGACCAGGTGAAGGGGACTTTAGTGGAGGTCAGGGCCGTCAGGGGGCTAACTACCTGGCTATAACCCTTAATAAACCTCCGGTAGAAATTTGCAAAGCCGAGGAACTGTTGCAGCTTCCTACGGCTTGTCGGTTGGGGCCAATCCCTCACCGCCGCAACCTTGGCCAGATCGGGTGCGACGGAGTTGGAGGAGATGATGAACCCCAGGAAAGACAAAGAAGCGCGGTGGAACTCGCACTTCTCACCCTTCACAAACAACCGGTTCTCCAACAACCGCTGCAGGACCTGACGTACATGCTGGACATGGGTCTCAGGTTCCGGGGAGAAGATGAGGATGTCGTCCAGGTATACGAAGACGAACCAGTGCAGGAAGTCCCGCAAGACGTCATTAACCAATGCCTGGAACGTCGCGGGCGCATTGGTGAGGCCGAACGGCATGACCAGGTACTCAAAGTGACCTAACGGGGTGTTAAATACCGTCTTCCATTCGTCTCCCTTCCGGATCCAAACCAGGTGGTACACATTTCTAAGATCCAATTTGGTGAAAATTTGGGCTCCATGCAGGGGCGTGAACACAGAATCTAACAGAGGCAGCGGGTATCGATTACGAACCGTGACTTCGTTCAGCCCTCTGTAGTCTATGCATGGACGGAGTCCACCGTCTTTCTTGCCCACAAAAAAGAAACCTGCACCCATCGGGGAGGTGGAGTTCCGGATCAACCCGGCAGCTAAGGAGTCCCGGATGTAGGTCTCCATTGATTCGCGCTCAGGACGAGAGAGGTCGTACAGCCTGCTGGACGGGTACTCAGCGCCGGGGATCAAATCAATGGCACAATCGTACGGACGGTGCGGGGGAAGAGTGAGTGCCAGATCTTTGCTGAAGACGTCAGCAAGATCATGGTACTCCTCAGGCACCGCTGACAGATTGGGGGGGGGGACTTTAACCTCCTCATTAGCTGTCACACCGGGTGGAACTGAGGATCCTAAACATTCCCGGTGGCAGGTGTCACTCCACTGCGTCACTACCCCAGACGGCCAATCAATCCGGGGATTGTGCTTTAATATCCATGGAAACCCCAAAATCACTCGGGAGGTAGAAGGTGTTATATAAAACACAATCTCCTCCCTGTGATTTCCAGACACCACCAATGTCACTGGTTGTGTCTGATGTGTGATTAATGGGAGAAGGGTGCCATCTAGTGCCCATACCTTCAATGGGGAAGGTAGTGCCACTAGAGGGAGCCCTACCTCCCTGGCCCATCTGCTGTCCAGCAGATTCCCTTCAGACCCCGTGTCCACCAGTGCTGGGGTGTGAAGGGTAAGATCCCCACAAAGGATCATCACTGGGATGCGTGCTGATCTACGGGCTTTTCCCGCGTGGATGTTATGGCCCACCCTTAACCCAGTCTTTAAGGGCGGGCGTTGTAGTTTAACCGTTTGGGGCAGTTTCTTTGTATGTGCTCATCAGAGCCACAGAAAAAACACTCCCCGTGAGCCAGCCTCCGTTGTCTGTCATGTGATTTTACTTTGGCCCTGCTCGTGTCCATAGCTTTGTCAGCAGGGGGAGCTGTGGTTCCACGGAGCTCTCTGACTGTGGAGCGTGGAGACGGCGGCACCCTTTCGGACCTGGAAGGAAGAGGGACGGCTCGTGCCCGGCCATGCCCTTCGCCCCGCTCCCGATGGTGTTCTTCTAACCGGTTGTCTAACCGTATAACCAGGTCAACAAGCCTGTCAAAATCCCGCGGCTCATCCTTAGCCAGCAGGTGCTCCTTCAGGACCGGAGACAGTCCATTTACGAAGGCGGTGCGGAGTGCAACGTTATTCCAGCCGGACCTCACAGCCGCGATGCGGAAGTTGACTGCGTACTCGGCTGCACTCCGACGCCCCTGTCTCATAGACAGCAGCACAGTCGAAGCGGTCTCGCCTCTATTGGGATGATCAAACACTTTTTTAAACTCCCTCACAAACCCAGTATATGTCGTTAGGAGCCGTGAGTTTTGCTCCCAGAGCGCCGTAGCCCAGGCGCGTGCCTCTCCTCGAAGCAAATTGATGACATAAGCCACCCGGCTGGCATCTGACGAGTACATGACGGGACGTTGTGCAAAGACGAGTGAGCACTGCATTAAGAAGTCCACGCACGTCTCGCCACAACCTCCGTATGGTTCCGGTGGGCTTATGTATGCTTCAGGGGATGGGGAGGGTTCGTTGAATCACCACTGGAATGTCTGTATTTAGTGCTCGGTCGGCTGGAGGAGGTGCTGCAGCAGCGCCTGGAGTGCGCGCTTCCACCTGGGCGGTGAGAGCCTCCATCCTCCGATTGAGTATGACGTTCTGCTCGGTTACTAAATCCAACCGAGCAGTGAAGGTGGTTAAGATTTGCTGCAGCTCTCCTAACATGCCTCCTGCTGACGCCTGTGCACCCTGTGTTTCCATTGGCGGTTCAAGCGATGGTTGACACCCCTCGGGATCCATGACGCTGGCCGAGAAATCCTGTTGTGAAAAGTGTAGGAACACGGACCCACAACAGGGGGCGCAAATGAACGGACAATGGAATAAGCCAAATATAACAATTTAATGTTGTGAATGTGCACAACAGAGCAACAGACAACACAATTGAGATCAACAGTCAAATAAGTTACGGTGGTGTGTGAGCAGGCTCGAGGATAGGAGACGCCCGTCCAGAAAAGAGCGGGATCCCACACGCCTTCCACTCCACTGGACCTGAAGCAATCCTGGAGCCACCAAGCACTGGGTCCCCAGGTGGCCACTGCCTCCGGCTGTCAGATCAGGTACTGCTGGCAGGAAGAACAGACAGGTGATGGTGGGTGTGTGAACACCCAACAAACAGTTCAACATAAAGGTGGAAAGCACCTCCACCTCTCAATCACAATGCACACGGAGCTTGTACAGATCCTGAAGTAACACTTAAACAGTCTGCAAACTCAGAATAATGTCAGTCAGCACAGAAGTAAAAACGTTACCACTGTATGATACCAAAAGGCTGAGACGTTTACTTATCGGTAGACGATTTCTCTGCAGTGAGGTGAAGATGCTGCCTGGCTCTTATGGAGGTGTGGATGATGATGATGATGAGTGACAGCTGGTGTTGTTGATGAGTGACAGCTGCCACTCCCGGTGCTCCGGCGCCCTCACGTGCCTGAAGCCCGCACTTCAGGCAGGACGCCCTCTGGTGGTGGGCCAGCAGTACCTCCTCTTCAGCGGCCCACACAACAGTGCGAAAGAGACAACATATTGAAGTTGTACATGAGGTATATGAATGAATGAGTTTTTTGGCAGGTTAAGTTGTTCATCAGTGCGATGTGCAAACTGTACCGTACCTTGAAGGGGAGTTCATGTTTTTTATTGTGTATGCCTCAAACAGAGGCCTGACTGGGCATCATGCAAAGAAACATCATAGCTGGAAGCCTGCAAGTTGATTTTCTTTATGTTATTACACTCTGTTTCTCAAGGGGGTCAAATACTTATTTTATGCAATAAAATGCAAATTAATTATTTAAAAATCATACAATGTGATTTTCTGGATTTTTTTTTTTTTTAGATTCTGTCTCTCACAGTTGAAGTGTGCCTACGATAAAAATTACAGACCTCTCCATTCTTTGTAGGTGGGAAAACCAGCAAAACTGATACTGTATATTTTCTCAGAACAACAACCACATTAACCACACAAGTACCAGAACAGCTTATAAACACAAAATCATGAGCGTCACATCAAAAACAGAGCATGCCGGGCTACTTACAAGGGATCGTGCCCTCATCAAGAATGGTAACTGACAGTCAAGTGTGAGGGCCATGCAGCAACAAACGAGCCACAACACACACATGCACGAGGACTGGAAACACCAAGAAAAACAGTCCAGGCTGGCGACAAACCAGTGCTGCCACCAGTACCCTCATGGTTCAGTGGTGATGGCAAGAACAGCATCCCTGCTGGCATCTTTATGAAAGTGAATTAGTGATAAATCACCCTTGAGCATCAATCACACATCAGCAGCACGATGGATTAGTGGTTAGCACTGTTGCCTCACAGCAAGAAGGTCATAGGATCGATTCTCACCTGTGGCCTTTCTGTGTAGAGTGTTCTCCCCGTGTTTGCGTGGGTTTCCTCTGGGTGCTCTGGTTTCCTCCCACGTTTAAAGACATGTAGGTTAGGTGAATTGGAAACTTCATAATTATCCAGGTCTCCCTTGCATCTCAATGGGACGAACCTGATTAAATTAGAATATCATAATTTTATGTGATGCATGATGATGACAATACAGAAAACCAGACATACTTGGTAAAATAGCATATTGATGATATTTTTCAAAAACCCCTCAAAAATTCACAAATTATGTTTTCGGGGGAGCCCATGTCTTAGTAAATGGAGCTGACCTCCCCCTTAATTTGCTCTCTGGGTCTATCCTCATTAGACATGGGCCGATAACCGGTTTCACGGTATATCGTGGTATGAAAAAGCCACGGTATCAAAACCACTAAAATTGTCTGTTGTACCGTCCCTACGGTATGAGCGGGTTATGAGAATTCTTGATAGGCAGAGCGGATGTGACCGCTGCCGCCCTTCCCCCTAGCGCACATCTCTGTCTCTGTTTACAAACAGGCAGCTAATGTTAGTTAGCTCTGCATCATGACTGAAGGAGCAGAAACCTGCACTAAACTTTTCCCTCCATCTAAAAGGACCAAGTCGACTTTTTTGTTTTATTTTCCGTGGAATAGACCTTCAAACCAAAAACGGTGGCAACAGAGCACCGTAGCTATGGCCTGTGTCGGACACGGAGCGATTCAAGATACCCACAAAGGATTACATGGAAGGAATAAATTTTATCCCGTCTTTGAAACCACTGAGAAGTACAAGTGGTGGACTTGAGTTGTGCTTGTTGTTGACCAAATTTCTTCCACAAACATGTCAAGAGGGACAAATACATCTATTCCAAGCACTTTGTTGGTGAATCTGGGCCAAGTATTGAGCATCTGGAGTTCCGGTGTAACAGTTTATCTTTCCCCTGCATAACTCCCCCTCCAGGGGGGGAGATATTATACTGTTACACCGGGAACTCTGCCTGTGAGGTCTTAGCTTCAAAAGAAGCTCAGCTGATGCAGATGACCAACGCCCACAAACAGATGACAAAGCGCATTTTTTTTTGTTTGGACCCGGAAGTTAAAAATCACATGATGTATTACATCACACTTAACAACCGAATAGCTAGCTGAAGACCAATGATCTTGTTGGTCTTGTACTGCTGCATGGGACAAGTGAATGAGGAAGACTTCTTACTGCAACTATAAGACAGATGAGCGCTGAAGACTTATCTTTTGGTGTATGATGTAGTGCCGTAAAGTGTTGCAAACTTCTCGGGGTAGATTTGATCAAAATTACACCATACAATAAAAGCCTAGGGCATTACCATCTGCATGTTAGCAGTAAAACAATGAAGTAATATGGTCATCTAGTATTTTGTGTAACACTAGGCAATAGTGCATGAAGACTGTAAGCGCTATAGAAATCTGACATTTGACCCCTATATACTATCTGTATAATATATACAAGGTCTGTTAGAAAAGTATCGGACCTTTTTTTTTTTAAAAAAACCTGATGGATTTGAATCACGTGTGCTTGCATCCTCCAACCTTGAACCTTTGTGCGCATGCATGAATTTTTTCACGCCTGTCGATTGCATCATTTTCTGGTAAGCAGCCTTTGTGTGAGGATGTGTGTAGTGCGCTCGGCGGATTTTCATTGCAAGGAAAAAGATGGAACGACTGGAGCAGTGCCGCATCAAATTTAGCCAGAAACTGGCCAACAGCCAGGGGGAAACCATTCGGATGATTCAGACGGCTTTCGGTGACTTTTCAGTCGTGTGACTATCCGAGAAACTGTGGAAGAGGTGGGCATGTCACAGCATGTCCTGTGAGACTTCAACACGAAGGTGCTTTTGCTTCGCCGTCAGCAGCTTCAGCACGAATTTCACAGCCACTCTTTTCATGGCCAAATCTTCTGTCACAATGGAATGTGCCGAAAAAGTGCTGATGTCCACCTCTTCCGCAATTTCTCAGATAGTCACACGACAGTCCCGTATTACCACAGCATTCACTTTGGAAATGACCTGGTCATTTCAGCATGTTGATGGCCGACTGGAGCGTGGCTTGCTCTCCACCGTTGTGCGGAGAGCACGCCCATCCCTGGCCTTTATCACATCCGGGATTTCATTGAGGAAGCTGAATTGAACCCGGTGAGGAAGACTTATGGCTTCAAAGGTGTGGGCAGGAAAACCCAAATTCTGGGTGTGCATCAGGGGGACCTACTCCTTCCGGGGGTGTACAACTACACCGATTCCACCCAGGAGGCCCTAATGCACCAGGCTTCATATGCTTTCAAAAAATGTCCATGGCCAGACATCCTCACCCTGGGCATCAGGGACAAGGTGTGGTGGGTGTGGCTTAAATTAGATTTTTACTTCTCATCACAGGATGTGTAAGTGGTCACCCAGTAATCTAATATAGATGAAATATGACTATAATTTGACACAAAGTACAGCAACAGTGAAAATTAAACATTCTTAAACAAAACAGTATTAATACCACACTCATTTTGCACTCATCATAAGGTTAGGATACTGTACCCTCCAAAAGTATTGGAACACTTGGAATTTCACACATTTTACTTTGTTTATGCCATTTTAAATACAAGAAATACAAAAAAAAAAAAAGAATTAACATTTCTAAAATGATCTTCCTCAAACTCAAACTGAAAGCAAATCTCTAAAATTTGATAAAACCTGGAAATAATAATCAGTTTTCTTGCCAGTTTTCTTTAGACAAGTCAGGGGATGGAAACATGAACACTTCCAAGTCACTGAATATGTCATGGACTTTATTTACATCAATTATGAAGAAATACAAAAGTTTCTTTCACCAAAACATCAAATCTAGGCTTTCATCTCGAATGTACTTTCTGTCAAATTGTAGCTGAACTTTCAGGTCTTCTTTTAAGAAAATCCTCCTCTACACCACTTCATGAGGAAGCCGGATTTTATATTTTTAATTAATTTATATCAAGCTGTAGAGATATGCTTTCAGTTTGAGTTAAGGAAGATAATTTTAGAAAAAAATGTATTTGAAATGGAATAAAGAAATTAAAATGTGTGAAATACCAAATGTTCCAGTACTGTTGAGGGCAACTGAGAAACACTGAGGAGCAACATCTTACATCTCATATATAGTGCAGCAGATAAGAGAATATTTAGAGTAGAATCCTGCAAACGGTGATACAAACATCAAATTCAGCAGAAATAATCAATAGACATTAACGCTTTTAAAAAACTGATTGGTCACTTGAATTTTCAGTAGGCAGCCAGGTAGGGATCAACTTACAACTTAAAACACCTCCGTGTTGATAACCATCTGTAAAATCCAGGCGGCCTTTGGTGGCTTTCATTTGAGTGAGTGTCTGAGAAATTGTTTAACAGCAGGGCATGTTCCAACTTGTCCTTAAGGCTTCCAATGGAGGTGTTTTTCCTGTGGCGGGCGCGCCGCGCCGGCTGCGAGCCAACGCGCCAATCCGTCCACACGTCTTTCATTAAAAAAAAAATCTCCTTTAACAGTGGAATGTCCGGATAAACTGCTGATTCCGACCTCTTCTGAAAGTTCTCTGTTCTCTCACGACGTCCTGGGTCAACAGAGGCTTAAATTTGGAGGTTTTCAGCTTGAAACAGGATGACGACGTCGCCTCGGAGCGCTGCGCGACGTCCCGCTCCATGGGAAGTCCTTACAGTGATAGAAAAAAAATCCAAAATCTCTCATCAGCCATTAAAATTTTCACCGAAAAGCAGCTGAATTTCTTGAATGGTGTCCACTTGGATGTGCCTCACAGTTTTTGAAAAAATTTTGATCAAGCACAGCGCCAGTCTCTTAGCAACTTCTCAGACAAAGGAATTCCGATGAGGGGGCTGGACCACTCCTTCCACAAGGCGTGCTCACAGGCGAATGACGTCACCGACAGGCGTGAAAAAACTCTCGCATTCCCACGAGGGTTCAAGCTTGGCTGATGTAATCACACGTGATTCAAATCTATATGGTTTTTTAAAAAAATAATAAGGTCGGATACTTTTCTCACAGACCTCGTAGATATTAGACCATGGAAGACTCCATTAAATTTTGAAGGTGATCCAGATCTGGATCTGGATTGTATACTCAACAAAAATATAAACGCAACACTTTTGGTTTTGCTCCCATTTTGTATGAGATGAACTCAAAGATCTAAAACTTTTTCCACATAAACAATATCACCATTTCCCTCAAATATTGTTCACAAACCAGTCTAAATCTGTGATAGTGAGCACTTCTCCTTTACTGAGATAATCCATCCCACCTCACAGGTGTGCCATATCAAGATGCTGATTAGACACCATGATTAGTGCACAGGTGTGCCTTAGACTGCCCACAATAAAAGGCCACTCTGAAAGGTGCAGTTATGTTTTATTGGGGGGGGATACCAGTCAGTATCTGGTGTGACCACCATTTGCCTCATGCAGTGCAACACATCTCCTTGGCATCATCTGTGAAGAGAACACCTCTCCAACGTGCCAAACGCCAGCGAATGTGAGCATTTGCCCACTCAAGTCGGTTACGACGACGAACTGGAGTCAGGTCGAGACCCCGATGAGGACGACGAGCATGCAGATGAGCTTCCCTGAGACGGTTTCTGACAGTTTGTGCAGAAATTCTTTGGTTATGCAAACTGATTGTTTCAGCAGCTGTCCGAGTGGCTGGTCTCAGACGATCTTGGAGGTGAACATGCTGGATGTGGAGGTCCTGGGCTGGTATGGTTACACGTGGTCTGCGGTTGTGAGGCTGGTTGGATGTACTGCCAAATTCTCTGAAACGCCTTTGGAGACGGCTTATGGTAGAGAAATGAACATTCAATACACGAGCAACAGCTCTGGTTGACATTCCTGCTGTCAGCATGCCAATTGCATGCTCCCTCAAATCTTGCGATATCTGTGGCATTGTGCTGTGTGATAAAACTGCACCTTTCAGAGTGGCCTTTTATTGTGGGCAGTCTAAGGCACACCTGTGCACTAATCATGGTGTCTAATCAGCATCTTGATATGGCACACCTGTGAGGTGGGATGGATTATCTCAGCAAAGGAGAAGTGCTCACTATCACAGATTTAGACTGGTTTGTGAACAATATTTGATGGAAATGGTGATATTGTGTATGTGGAAAAAGTTTTAGATCTTTGAGTTCATCTCATACAAAATGGGAGCAAAACCAAAAGTGTTGCGTTTATATTTTTGAGTGTAGATCAAGTTTCACTTCATAACAGGCTTTGAAGGATTACGTCAAAACTACTTCACAGATTCTCACCAAATTTTCCCCACAAATAAATATTAGACCATGTAAGATGTCATTAAATTTTGGAGGCAATCCAGATCCAGATCCGGATTCTGGATCAAGGTTCACTTTATATAGGCTTTGAAGGATTATAGTGGAGCAGATAACTGTAACAATTATTCTTTTCTGGAAAGAAGCACCAAAGTTGGCACAAATACTCCTTAGACATTCCTCTTTTGAAAAAAACTGAGTAGCCACTTGAATTTTCAGTAGGCGGCCAGGTAGGGGTCAATTGAAGAATTACACAGGGGTCAAAATTGAAAAATGCTCCAATCATATTGAAAGCTATACCACATTATTTGTCTGATCACAAGATACCAAAAAGGTATAGTTTGGACTATCTATGACTGAATGTTATGGAGTTATGGGGTAAAAACAACAAGAATGGTGACAAAGGTCAATTTCAGTTTGTACAGGGGTTAGAAGTTAAAGTTGCTCCGATTTTGGTAAAAAGTGGTGCAAATTATTGGTTGAACTAATAGGATTAATAAATGACATAGTTTTGACTGTGTTGAATGCTTGGTCTGCAAGGTAAAGGTAGAACAATGTTGACGTCCATTGGATTCTATGACATGTGACATATGTTACCCTGTAACATGATAACTAAGCATGCCACATAGTGCAAACTATTCCTTTTTAAAACCCTATTAACTCAACCAATAATCTGCATCACATTTTACAATATTTAGAGCAACTTTAACATCTGACCCCTGTACAAACTAATGCTGACCTTTGTTACCATTCTTGTGTTTTTACCCCATAACTCCATAACATTCAGTCATAGATAGTCCAAACTATACCTTTTTGGTATTGTTGTGATCAGACAAATAATGTGGTATAGCTTTCAATATGATTGAAACATTTTTAAATTTTGACCCCTGTGTAATTCTTTAATTGACCCCTACCTGGCCGCCTACTGAAAATTCAAG
Source organism: Thalassophryne amazonica (assembly GCF_902500255.1). Classification (NCBI taxonomy): domain Eukaryota; kingdom Metazoa; phylum Chordata; class Actinopteri; order Batrachoidiformes; family Batrachoididae; genus Thalassophryne; species Thalassophryne amazonica. The sequence goes on from NC_047115.1 coordinate 70,724,063, forward strand.
TGGCTACTCAGTTTTTTCAAAAAGAGTAATGTCTAAGGAGTATTTGTGCCAACTTTGGTGTTTCTTTCCAGATTTGAAGATTTCCTCTGTAAATATTCTGTTATCTGCTGCACTATTACATCAAAACTACTGCACGGATTCTCACCAAATTTGCACCACAGATAAACATTAGGGCATAGAATAGAATAGAGTCTTTATTGCCATTGCACATACGTACATACAACAAAACTTGTCTTCTGTATTTAACCCATCCTAATGGCAGTTTGACACAATCCAACCACTAGGAGCAGTGGTTAGCCACAGTCCAGCGCCCGGAAACCAACTCCCCACTGCCTTGGTCAGGGGCAGAGAAAATTGCAGACCCTAAATAAGCATGTTTTTGATTGTGGGACGAAAATGGAGTGCAAATTCCACACAGAAAGGCCGGGAAGTGATCCCATGACCTTCTTGCTGTAAAGCACCAGTGCTAACCACTAACCCACCTTGCTGCCCAGCATGGAAGACTCCACTGAATTTTGGAGGTGATCTCTGATTGCTCTTCTTCTTCTTCTTCTTATTATTATTATTATTTAGTGCTTCAGTCACAAACTACTTTGTTTTACTGTAGAATTTAAAAGTTCTAGTTTTTTTTTTTTTTTTTAATTCTGTGGTGATGGGTGGGTACACAAACAGGATGATTAAGATATTCCTGTCTGGCAGCCTTCTGGCCTCTGGGGTGGTAATCCAAACTGAAGACCTGCAGCGTGACTGTAATTTAAGATGGGACACACGGTGTGGTGGCACTTGATTTTTATTGTGATTGTTGTAATATGATTCACCATTTTGATTCACATGGCTGATAGATTTTCACGCGAATCAGCAAAATCAGACAGAAAACATGATGTGAATGCTTTAAATCCCTTTTCTTCGTTGATGTTATTAGTGGCTTCTCTTGTCTGGAGCGAGGAGGACAACATCATCCTCAGGGAACTGGTGCAGTTATTGTGTGAGGGCTGACACACTACGCAGAGCAATACGAGCGTTCTGCTTCCCAGAGGTTTAAGATGTCAGGGCAGTGCATGGTATGCCGAGGTGGGTCATTGTCCCGCGTCCCAAGAGAGGAGGAACCAAGACGGAGGTGGAGAAGAAGATGTGAAACATTGTGTGAGGCGAAAGGTTCCACTTTGTGGAGAGACACGAAGAGAAGGAGAAGAAGCAGAAAGGGGAGTTTACAGTCACTTCCCAAACAAAAGCCTCAAAGAACATCAGGAGACGACAAAATATGTGGTGAGTTTTCTTTATCTGTCTTTCTTTGAGTCATTAAATGTGTGAGTGATGTCATAAGAGGTTTCTTAAACACACATCATAATTCCATTTCATATCATCCTTACCCTGCTTTCATCTTCATTAATGTCCATATAGATCGATGCTTTTATGTTTCTATTCTTATTAAGTATTCTTGGGGTGGGGTGAGACTGCAGAGGCTTAACTTGTTTGTGTCTTTGAAGTTTATAATCTTTTGATTGTTGACAGTGATGGGTACAGTATCACTGTTTTGATTTTTACAAAATTGATTTCAAATTAATTTCAAAGATAGAAATGTAGTGATTTCTAAATGCTGCTTTATTCATTCAGTTTACGGATGTGTAGCTCTGATGATTACAAGGCAGTTGAATCACAATAATAATGCTAATAGTAATAATAATAATGTCAGTGACAGTAATACTGATAGGAGTATGCAGGTAAATAAACTGGATGGATATCTAAAAAATAATTAAATCAATAAAACACAAATTAACACACCCTTAATGTGTATAAGCAGTTGCGAACATGTGATACTTGAGATTTCTTAAACACCTCACTGTCACATTAGACAGTAACTATCTTGACTGTCTAATCTCAGCTGAGAGGCTATTCCACAACAACTACGTGTGACAGAAAAAAGTACCGTACATATATACTGTCTACGGAAAAAGTTCTACCACTTGATGGTTTCTTGCAAATATTGGGGACACACAAGAGACTCAAATTACAATCGATCAGTTGTCTGAGTTCACTTCAGAATGTTGTGGCTTAGTGGTGCACCCTCTTGCCTCACAGCAAGAAGGTCCTAGGTTCACTTTTGACCTGTTCCTCTCTGTGTGGAGTTTGCATGTGCTCTCCATTTTGCGTGGCTTCCTCCTACCTCCAAAGACACGCAGGTTAGCTGAATCTGTGACTGTAAATTGACTATAGGTAAGAGTGTGAATGAGTTTGTCTTTGTGTCAGCCCTGTGGTTGACTGGCATCTCATCCAGGGTGTACTCCTCCTCTCCCCCAGTGCTAGTGACCGCTTGGATAACCCCCTCCCTTAAATGAAATAAACAGGTTTAGCAGTGGATGGATGTCATGGTTAAATGTGTATAAAACCTTTGATCAGTACAATAGGTAATTAGTCATGCACTTTATTCAGCCCAAGAGCACCTAGTCTACTTGCCATAGGTCCTGTTATCTTTTCTGTACTGACCATTCAAGCTCACCCAAAGTCAACATTCATGTGACTAACAGACATATGAACTTTATAAACTTTATAGAGAGAAGGCCACCATATTCAGCATGTCCAATAACAATTGCTACCAAGGAATTTGGGGCCTCAACCCTGTCTGTGAACCAGATATATAAAAAATGCCTTGATGGATTTTTAGGATTATTACTTGGATACATATCTGATGTCTGTTTGAAATCACATGATATTACTTCACAAATTTAACGTCCCTTCTGCCTGTCAGGATGCACACATATGGGTCGACCCTGTCAGATGGATTGTGTTATGACACAGTAATGTGTTACTGGAGAATACTCTTGATGTGGGTTGCATAGGGCATTTTATTGGTACAGGACAAGAAAACCTTAATGCACAACATTTCAGGTTGGCTTCTAAATACAGATACAGTCATGTACTCTTTGTGTTTTATACGTGCATAATTTCCTTGTACATTTCCTTTTATTGAGGAATTAAAAAGTGCTTTTAATTTTGTTACATATCCATTGGGAAATTAAGGTAATGCTGAGTTCATTTCTGGGGGCCCCTATGTCAGAATTTTATCTGAAAAAGAGACTTCTCAAATTATTGCAGAGAATAACCACACGGAAACACTGAATTTCTTTCCTGAATCAGGGAGAGCTGGTGGATGTGACCCTCGTCACTGTCCGTCAGACAGCTCTGAAGGGCCTGCCCACTTTCTTCCCAGATTTATTGAAACAAGTTGCGCACAGACATATTACAAAAACAATATTCAAAAACACAGCTGGGTTTCTTCAGTCAATTCATATTTGTATCACTTTGCACCTGAAGGCGCCTTGTGGTCTGCTCAGACAGATAATAATTGTTCTTCAAATTGAAACATTACAGCACCAGTCTTGAGCTAGTGTACAGGCTGTGTTGTTCTCTGCTCAAGGCCGACTTGTTAATTAAAATGTACATCTGGGTGATTCTATAGTAACGGAATTATGATGACGGGAAAATCTGGCCATATTTTAGCTCCCCTTTAAAAAAATGTGCTCCGATTGTAATTCCGTTACCACAGAATCGCCCATCTGTGCTCAGCAAAAACAAGGCTTACATTCTCATAGTTTTCATGTAAGCAAAAGGTCATTCTATAGTTGTGAACAGTTCAGTGATTAACTTAGAAAGTAATATTTAGATGAAATCACACATATATTTGTATAAAAACAGAATCAAATACATTAATCATTGATAAGTATTTTTAAAATTAAAATTCTTTAACACCCTAGATACTCCGTATTCATCTGTACGGTAATCTTTCTTTAAATTTTAAGTATAGGTTAAAGCTTCTATGTGATATCTTATGTGGCATTCTTGGTCACTGTTGAGAATGATGAATGAACAACAACTAAATCATTTGATGCCTGCTGGCCCTGCACCCCAGGGTGCTGGACTGACCTCAGGATGTCCTGTCTGCTGTGCCAATGACTGGAAGTCATAACTCTTCAGGACCTACCAGTACTGGACATAGACACACATAGATTAAAGACCCAAGATGGACTGCTTTTTAGTTTCAGTTAAGGACTCTGTTTTTGTTGATCTCCTGTTTTTTTCATGTTTCTGTTTCTTCTGTTTGTAAAGAAATTCTTGTAAAATGTGGTAAAAACCTTGTAACTGTAAGAATGGCCTTAGCAGTAGGTCACCCTTCTGAGTCTGGTCTGCTTGAGGTTTCTTTCTCATTATCACCAGAGGGAGGTTTTCCTCACCGCTGTCACCTGCATGCTTGCTCAGGGGGGTTAGTAAGGTTAGACATTATGGCCTTGAGGCAGCATTGTGATTTGGCACTATACAAATACAATGAATTGAATTAAATTGAATTTCAAAATTAATTAATTCCAGCAAACCATTAAATCACAAACATTAAGATTTTGTCATGTTTGGAAAGTTTCATTCAGGGTAATTATTGTAGATGTTGGATATCAGCAGGTGACATCTCTGTAGCTTTTCAACCATCCCAGAGGGAGGCTCGGTGTGATTTACAGTAAACAGAATGAAACGGAACGCTGTGCTATTGCTGTACGCCTTGTATCGCTCGAGACTCAGACAATAGCCTACATGGCCTGGAGGGATTATTGGCATTTGAACAGTAATCCAGTCAGGGATCGCTGTTATAATTCTCAAAATTCTACTCAGCTATTTCCTTGAACCATTCATTGTATGTGGGGAAAAATAAGACTTGAAGCCCCACATAGAACACTGTATTAAAAATGTGATATACAGTAGTAGTCCACGCTAAAGAATATGAATGCATTATACTGTATCATATTTAAACTGTTGTAGAAAGAGGTTTCATGTCTAAATGTTATTTGAAATTGTTCAGTCAAAACACTCATAAATATGCATATTTTATTTAGAGAATGGTTGGCACACAGTGTCTCCAAAGATACTAAAGAAACACAGATTGCAAAGATGTTTCGACTTTAATATGTGAAGTGGAGTAAGAATTCCATAAAATAGTGCAACATCATTCTAAAGCAGGGGTGGGCAACGAGGGCCGAGACACTGCAGGTTTTCCTTGCAACCAATCACCTCAGCAGGTGGGTTGCTGATTAGCTTCTCTCTTGAGCATAAACACCTGATCATTAATGAAATCACCTGCTGAGGTGATTGGTAGCAAGGAAAACCTGCAGGGTCTTGGCCCTTCATGGCACATGATTGCCCACCCCTGTTCTAAAGAATCATATCTTAGGTGAGTGACAATGATGCATGTCTCCCACACTGACCTTTGTGATCTGTCCATTGGAAAAGTCCTTACATCCTCATACAGCCATGGAAAACTCTAGTTTGTAATTAGAAGTTTCAATGCCATTAAATATATATTGACACATATTGATACCCTTAATAAGTACCAGCAGCTGTTTGGGATGTTTAGAGAGAAATGCTTAAAGGCAAAGAGACATTTTTTTCTGTCCAAATTCTGCAGGTTTAGCCACAAAAAGTGTTTAAAAGTGAAAATGTCGCAGCTGCAGTCTGACTGCTGTAACACCGCTGTGAGAGCACACAACAAGTGAAGGAAACAGAGCAGAGATACAGTAAATAATACAAATGGTCACAAAGCATCATCATTTGTGTGTGTGTGTCCCCATTTGCATCACAGTATAACACTGAATGATGTGATGATGACAAAACCTTTTTGTTTTTAAAGATGCTCTCCATTAATATGTGGAGGTCCAGAAAATGGTTTTCTCCAAATAATATTTTGTCTTATTCTGGCTTCTTTTTTTTTTTTTCTTCTTTTTTTGTCACAAAGAAACTGATTGGCCTATTTCAATTTGAGTTGAGCGGTTGCTGGTATATTCAGTTCCAGATGACGTAAATCACACTTATTGTAATTGTGCACATTTACAACTTAGATTACAGGCAAGAACAAAGAAATCTTCATGAAAGGATTGTGTGAAGGTTCTGTTGTGATAAATTAAGTTAACAGTATTGGATGTAAACCAAAATCAAACCACAATATCAGTCTTATTCTTACTTAAAGGTCTCAATATTGTGTGTAATAATTTTTTTCTGGATGCCAGCATTTTTTATTTGGTTACATGAGAATAGACCATATACGGCTGCATGCAGCGACCTCCAGAAATATAATGTTTCACTTATCGTCTTTTTTCAGAGCAGATCTATTTTTTATGCGTGCCTTCCCCGACTGCTTTTAAGTGGACACTCTCTCAGCTTTTCAGAGAGATGCTGTGATGTCACTGCAGTGGTTTTTCAGTCACATCATGGGAGGAGAGGATTTTTTTTGCTGATTTGTCACTGAAAATTTCTCACATTACAGACAAAAAACAAACAAACAAACAAACAAACAAACAAACAAAAAATCCTCTGTTGATAACAGATTGGATAGACAACAAAAACATTACACGGGGCCTTAAAGATATATCACCTCAATATCTGTGGGGCGTTTCTAGCTACAGTTTTTAATATGTGGTTTTCAGACACTTACTGAGCTACATATTAGATTGCTGAAAATTTGTAAAATATAAGGCTGTGCCACACTGATAGAGCAAAAGGATTAGTTACGTATTTAAATTTTTGTCCATTGGAAAAATCGTGTAATCTGTCTGTCTTGTGTGGATTTAGGGCTCTGATGGACAGATGACATTGCATTTCCACCAGCAACACAGAGCTGCAATTAGCAGAACAACGTTCCTGAATTCAAGGCACATGTGTGTTCTGGGGGAAGCTGGATTTGAGTGGAGTTTGCCATGGTCTGGAAGCATGACATCATATTTCCTCACTGTTTGTGCACTGTCCTCACAGCAAGGACATCAAACAACTCTGAGGTGCCATTTTTGCGGTGCCATTGCCTGAGGGCAAAATGGTAAAGAAACATGCAGGCAGCAGGAATTCTCTTTGAGCCTCACGTCCACTTAAAGTTTTGAGCATACAGAAAATGTTTTTGTAGACCCGGCGGACATAAGCTGACAAGGTCCTGATAAGGTCATGAAAAGTCCTTTTCCTATTCACTTTGTGGATAGGAAAAGGACTTTTGTCAGACAAAAATGAAGACAAACTGATTTTAAAATTAGTATAAGCTCCTCATACATTTCCTTGATCTATCATGGTGTGACATGCTGTTAACCCCATTTAAAACTGGGACTGGCATGTTGCAGAATGGATAATAATAGACGTGAAGGTCCTGAAGCCCATCAGACTAGTGTTTATCTCCTGATACTGTGGTTTGAAGTGGATGAGGGGATACAATTCCTCTTGGTGAGGTTGCCACTCCATCACAGGTTACTTCCCCAGCTGACACTGCCACCCATTTACAGCTGAGTGGACTGAAACAACACAGATGAAGTCACATTTGGAGGCATCAGTGGAAACTGAACCTAAGTCTTTTGAATATCAGTACAGCTCTTTTATGTACCTGCTCTGCAATAATTGATGTAGCATGCTTAAATATAAACATATATTGTCGCTATAATGATAAATCAGTAATTTTTATGTGGAATCAAGAAGTAGTGATGTTTGTATAAGCGAGTGCAGACCGGCACCAGTTGACTTCCTTCAGTGGTGAGTAAGGATGATAGGCCTGTCTAAGTTACATAAGAGACACTGGACCATTGTTCAGTGGGATAACAGTGGGCTGTGGAAATAGTACAGGAACAAAGGTAACTTATACTTTGTTGGCTCAAAACAGGACTTAACATTTCAAGAGGAAAGCTGGGTGATGTTTCAGGCTCATATGGTCCAAAACAACATGATTAATCAAAAGTGAACCCGCTGAATGTAAATGGTAACTGTACTGCATTTATATAGCACTTTTCCATCTGCATCAGACGCTCAAAGTGCTTTACAATTATGCCTCATATTCACCCCGATGTCAGGGTGCTGCCATACAAGAAGCTCACTACACACCGGGAGTAATAGGAGATTAAAGGCCTTGCCCAAGGGCCCTTAGTGATTTTCCACTCAGGCAGGGATTTGAACCCATGATCTTCTGGACTCAAGCCCAACACCTTAACCACTAGACCATCACCTCCCCTAAAGTATGTATGTAGAATTGTGTCCTGAGTTTCAGATTAAAGCGGCTACAGTGACAGTTCCCTGATTTCCCCTTCTTTTCTCTCAAAGGCGTTTCGTCCTGTGGCTGATATGTTTTTGTGCAGTGCTGGAGTTCTGCTCTACAGGTGAGTCACCTCATGAAGAACAGCACATTCTGTAAAGACTTTTCATCATTTTTAACCTTAACACACCCCAGCTAAATTCTTCCTTCTGAAGACTTTAATGGAATAACCTGCTGAATAAATCTGTCTTGTGAGTTTCAAACACTTGCACGTTTACAATTAAAACATGCTTCTGAAAAATTGATGCTTTGGTCATTAACGGATTCCAGCTGATTGAAATCACAGAGTCTATGATGGATTTCACAGCAGATTTACAGTCTTAGAAAATAGATTGATTAAACACTTCACACTGCAGTTAAACACAATAGTGTTGTCTGGTACTTTGCTTCCTCATGCTGTCAGGTCCATAAGTATTTGGACAATGTCTCTGTACACCACCATAATTGAGCTGAAGTGAAACAATAAGAATGTTCTTGAAGCGTACACTTTCATCTTTAATTTATGGGATTTTAAAAAAAAATCACTATTTAAGAATTACAGTAATTTTTATACATAGTGCCTCTGTTTGTCAGAGCCCATAAGTAATTGGACAAACCAAATTTAAGGATTTTTTTTTTTTATAAAAATGATCAATTTTTCAGTCAGTTTTGTTTTTAACACAAGTCAGGGGATGAAAACATGAACATTTTCATGTCTTGGACTTCATTTACACCTGTCAGTGTAAATTAAAATAAGTATAATAATGAAGAAATAGAAATAGTATGTACAGTAGTGTTCAGAATAATAGTAGTGCTATGTGACTAAAAAGATTAATTCAGGTTTTGAGTATATTTCTTATTATTACATGGGAAACAAGGTACCAGTAGATTCAGTAGATTCTCAAAAATCCAACAAGACCAAGCATTCATGATATGCACAGTCTTAAGGCTATGAAATTGGGCTATTAGTAAAAAAAGTAGAAAAGGGGGTGTTCACAATAATAGTAGTGTGGCATTCAGTCAGTGAGTTCGTCAGTTTTGTGGAACAAACAGGTGTGAATCAGGTGTCCCCTATTTAAGGATGAAGCCAGCACCTGTTGAACATGCTTTTCTCTTTGAAAGCCTGAGGAAAATGGGACGTTCAAGACATTGTTCAGAAGAACAGCGTAGTTTGATTAAAAAGTTGACTGGAGAGGGGAAAACTTATACACAGGTGCAAAACATTATAGGCTGTTCATCTACAATGATCTCCAATGCTTTACAATGGACAAAAAAACAGAGAAGCGTGGAAGAAAACGAAAAACAACCATCAAAATGGATAGAAGAAAAACCAGAATGGCAAAGGCTCACCCATTGATCAGCTCCAGGATGATCAAAGACAGTCTGAAGTTACCTGTAAGTGCTGTGACAGTTACAAGACGCCTGTGTGAATATAATTTATTTGCAAGAATCCCCCGCAAAGTCCCTCTGTTAAAATAAAACACGTGCAGAAGAGGTTACAATTTGCCAAAGAACACATCAACTGGCCTAAAGAGAAATGGAGGAATATTTTGTGGACTGATGAGAGTAAAATTGTTCTTTTTGGGTCCAAGGGCCGCAGACAGTTTGTGAGACGACCCACAAACTCTGAATTCAAGCCACAGTTCACAGTGAAGACAGTGAAGCATGGTGGTGCAAGCATCATGATATGGGCATGTTTCTCCTACTATGGTGTTGGGCCTATATATCACATACCAGGTATCATGGATCAGTTTGGATATGTCAGAATACTTGAAGAGGTCATGTTGCCTTATGCTGAAGAGGACATGCCCTTGAAATGGGTGTTTCAACAAGACAATGACCCCAAGCACACTAGTAAACGAGCAAAATCTTGGTTCCAAACCAACAAAATTAATGCCTCGCAGATGTGAAGAAATCATGAAAAAATGTGGTTATACAACTAAATACTAGTTTAGTGATTCACAGGATTGCTAAAAAAGCAGTTTGTGTTATATGGCTGGGGGGGCCTGGCTGCCGGTTTGTTTCTGTTTTTTGGTTTTCCTCCCAGGTGGCGTGCGTTTGGGACTGAGTGGCTGTGTTGCTGAGGCTGTCAGGACCTCACCCTGATCACCTGCGACTCGTCAGGACTCACAGCTGTGGTGCATCTGGATGGATTGGAACATGTTGGCATTTAAGACTGGAGTGCACAGTGTGTATTTGCCAGAGACTCGACCTTGTGACCAGACGGGTGAGATCGTCGTCTTGGGAGCCATCTCATCAGCAGCGGATGCTGAGAACGTCCAGGTTTGATGCACAGTCTGTGAAAGAGGAGGGGGTGAGGTCTCACGCTCGTCAGCACACTTCCTGAGGTATGTTAGATTTTGTGACTAACAGTTATACAGTCAGTAAATGTGGTGTCCCTCACACCTTATTGTATTGAGCTGTATGTTAGTCATGTATCAGCTTTCACTGCAGTGGAGTTTTGTGAACTGATTGTTCCATGCCTGCAGGTTGGGAAGCTGATCAGTAATCAAGCCAGGAAGTGTTTGCTGTTTGTACACCTTTAAGTGTTCTGTGTGTAGCGTGTGGACTCGCATAATGGTTCCTTCTTTCACAGACTCGGTTGTTGCGGCCACCTGGGGGGTGTCGGCGGGGTCCTTGGGTCCGAAACAACTTCTGGCTCCGGACCGTTAGCGCTGCTGGGAGCGCACCACGCCAGGCCGCACCTTTTGTTGTTATATTATCACTGTTATGTATTAAATTCAGTTAGCCTTTGTACCGTGCTCTGCTTATTTCATACTGGGTCCTTCAAACGCTGGTCGGTTCTCCGAGCTGCGTCCGACACATAACAGTTTGAACATAATAGTTTCGAGTTTGTAGCGTCAACAGCAGATGCTGCTATTATTGTGAACACCCCCTTTTGTACTTTTTTTTTTACTAATAGCCCAATTTCATAGCCTTAAGAGTGTGCATATCATGAATGCTTGGTCTTGTTGGATTTGTGAGAATCTACTGAATCTACTGGTACCTTGTTTCCCATGTAACAATAAGAAATATACTCAAAACCTGGATTAATCTTTTTAGTCACATAGCACTACTATTATTCTGAACACTACTGTATCGGCACTCTATGGTAAATCTGGCTGGGGCAAAAAGTTCTCAGACTGAAGCTGTATAACATGAAGCAACAGACAAAAGTTTCACTTTGCACAGTTTCTCTCATCACAACCACAGACGCCTATGACTCCATCGTACTGTTGTCATGGGTGTCTTGGTGGCTTTCCTCATTCGTCTCCTCCTTGCATAGTCACTCTGGGTTTGAGAACTACTTGCTCCAAACATATTTATCATACAGTACCATAATGTTTATATTTCTTACATACTGATGTAAAAATATCTAAGACATTTTCAGGGACTTGGAAATGTTTGTGTATCCATCATTTCACTTGTCAAAGAGAAACTGGCTGTAAAATTGATGATTTGTATAAAAATAATACATATATTTTATTTCTACAATTGCTTATTCTGTTACTGTGCAGCATCTCATGGACCTGATAGTAGGTCTAAAACAGTAGGTGACATTATTATTTGGAATACAGTGAAAGCACATACTGTTTGAGAGGATTTGATACTCAAAGACACAACTTCAGCACATCGTCTTTTACCAATACATTTCATTTGCCACATACTAACATTTGGTCTGCTACTGTTGTTCCAGTTGCCAATCTCAAGGACTGTGAAGCAGCAGGCAGTAAATGTGATCCACGGGCCAACTGTTTGAAGTTCAAAAACAGCTTCACCTGTGTGTGCCACACAGGCTACCAGGGTGATGGTGTGCAGTGCTCTGACATCGATGAATGCCAGACAGGCCTGCATGACTGTCACTCAAAAGCTAGCTGCAACAACACACTGGGCAGCTACAGCTGCACCTGTAACAGTGGCTACACTGGAAATGGCACCAGCTGCAAAGACATCAATGAGTGCCTGAAAGACAATGGGGGTTGCCACAAAAATGCACAATGTACCAACCAGGAGGGTGGGCGGGAGTGCAAGTGTGAAAATGGCTTCACAGGTGATGGATTCCAGTGCACTGATATTGATGAATGCCTTGACAGTGCTCGCTGCCACTGGGATGCAACCTGCACGAACAACCCTGGATCCTTTGTGTGCACCTGTAAGTCCGGTTATAAAGGCAATGGAAACTACCTGTGTCTGGATGTAGATGAGTGTTCAGAGAATTCTCATTCGTGTTCATCTATGCTTGGCTACAGAGGCTGTGAAAATCTGCCTGGCTCTTTCCAGTGCACATGCAGTAGTGGCTTTGAAAGCAATGGCAAAAGCTGTATGGACATTAACGAATGTGCCAAGAAAACCTGCAGCCTGTACGCAGATTGTGAAAACACCATTGGTTCATACCGGTGTACTTGCAAAGATGGTTTCATGGGAAATGGAGAAGTGTGTGCAGACATAAATGAATGCAGTGAAAATAATAAATGTGACAGGAACGCACTGTGCATCAACAGGCTTGGAAGCTACGACTGCTCCTGTCTGGGAGGTTTTGAGGGAGATGGACGAGAGTGCTCGGATATTGATGAGTGTGCAACAACAGATATCTGCCCCTCCATCACTACTTGCGTCAACACTCCTGGGTCATATCATTGCGACTGTGGTTCTGGATTCCGCCTTAATAACTCAGTGTGCCAAGACCTTGATGAGTGCACATCGGGCTACTGCAGCCCCTACGCTACATGCACTAATTCTCCTGGCAGTTTTTTTTGTGCGTGCATGAATGGCTACAAAGGTGACGGCTTCACCTGCAAGGATGTGGACGAGTGCTCAGTGGGACGGAAGTGCCTCGCCAGTGCTATTTGCACAAACTTCCCTGGCACCTACAACTGCACCTGTCAGTTGGGATATTCTGGAGATGGAGTGAGCGAGTGCAAGGATGTGAATGAGTGCCTGGTGGATAATGGAGGATGTGGCAGCAATGCTGTGTGTGTCAACATTGAGGGCTCCTACAAATGCGAGTGTAAATCAGGATTTATTCTAATCAATCAGACTCTCTGCCTAGATATAGATGAGTGTAAAGACAATCCATGTAAAGTGAATGAAGAGTGCAAGAACACCAAGGGGAGCTATGCATGTGCCTGTCGGGTTGGTTACTACAAACCTGTAGGCAACAAGGATTGTGTTGACATAGATGAATGTCAGGATAACCCGTGCCATGTTCATGCCACATGTCTCAACATAATTGGGTCTCACACCTGCACGTGTAAGCGAGGTTTTACAGGAAATGGCACTCTTTGTCAGGATATCGATGAGTGTTCTGTGGTGGATGTATGTGACCTACATGCTCTATGTACCAACTCTGTAGGAGACTTCACCTGCTCCTGTCAGCAGGGTTTTGTGGGTGATGGCTTCTCCTGCCAGGATGTGGATGAATGCATGGCGTCCAACACCACGTGCCCAAGATTCTCAAGGTGTGTCAACTCCCCTGGTGCTCATGTCTGCTCATGTTTGAATGGCACAGTGACCTTCAATGATACCTGCGTGCCACCAAGTGTGCTATGTAAGCCTGCTTGTCACCGTCATGGATTGTGCCATCTTTCACCCTCTGGATACCAGTGTGTGTGTGACCTGGGTTATGTGGGTGATGGGGTGACTTGCTCTGACATAGACGAATGCCAGAAGGAAAACATTTGCCCTAAAAATGAGACTGAATGCATGAATATTCCAGGATCATATTCCTGTGTCTGCAAGGAGGGCTACGTAAGCAATGGAACAGAATGTACAGGTAAGAAGGCAAATATAAAAATGTAACAAATGAAATCTGTTTGAAAGAGTCTTGCGAATCTTGTGATACTGTCACAAGATGTCACATTCCAGGCTTTGAAACAGAATTTCTTCCAAACTGGTTCATTCCAAACAGAAACGGTATTTTAAAATTTCCGGTTTTGGGTTCCACCCCAAAGTTGACGTTATTGAACCAGTAAGAAAAAAAGTTTTGCTCTCAAACCGCTTGTCAGCTGTGGGACAGTGAAAACACTGTATATGCCAGACCTATATGTGGCGCTGTAACGCTACCAAAAAATGGAGAAGATGATACAGTGTATTGTAGCAGGCAGCAGAAGCTAGTACTTTTCAAAAAGGGACACTGAGGAAAAATAAAGCCTTTTAAGAGAAAGCTGATCACCTGAAATAGATGTATTGTGTATTTAAAGTGAAGCAGTGTGTTCGTGTATTTTTTAGACACTGTGTTGCTGTCCAGAGTAGCCTGGTCAAACCCACTGCTGCCCATTGATTGGCTCAGCAGCTAAAGCTACAGTCCTCACACGACCATTCATACAGTTCGACTGTTTAAAATATTAAAACCATTCACATGCTGAGTAAATATAAAGTCTTAATCTGACCTGTTAAGTTGTTTCAGTCGGATTCATCATCACAGCCTGACGATAAGATGCTCTTGTTTTGGAAGATGACGTCTGGGAAATACTTTAATTCTTTATCGTGGAAATGACTGAAGAAACGCAGTGTTTTTAAAGTCGCTCAGTGTTTGTCTGCTCCCGGTGTGGTTCTCAGCTTGAACCAGAGAACTTGAACAGAGAAAAAAGTCCCATTTGATCCACCAAGAAAACAACAACAAAAAAGCATAATAATGGCCCAAATAAATGTAGTGTTATTAAAGACGTCCCTCAAGCTTTGTCTGCTCTGTGTGCGTTTCTCAGTGTGAAACATAAGATGACAGCCCTTTGTCACGCCAACAACAACCAAAATATATGACAGGTGTAATTGAACCTCACCAGGTCTTCTTATTCTTCTTCTGTTGAGTTTATTGGCGGTTTGCAAACCAACAGTGGATTATCACCACTAACTGGGTGTGGAGCATTAATGAAACCTGATGTCTTCACCAGGTCATTGTAAACAGAAATCTTTTCAAGAAAAGAAAAACAAAGACAGTATTAATTTAGATACACAGTTCTGTTGCAGAACATAAAAAATAGTTTCTGGTTTCATTTTTGTTCCTAACAAAATACCAAACGTTTCTGGTCTTCGTTTTCGTTCCATGAACCTATTCAAAGCCTTGGTCACATTTTCATGGTGCAGTCAAGTTTCAGTAACTGTTTTTAACCCTAACCCTATCCATAACCCCATTGTCCCCCTACTGTGTCACCTCAAATTTTGTTGATGCTGTCACAAAAATATAACACATTTTGCAACAGTATCAGAAACAAATAGATTAAATCACCTTTTGTGATTCCGATCACAAACGTGGCGTGAGATCGGGTTGGGCAGTAATGAGAAGTATTCTACTCTATAGAGTCCACATTCAAAAAAATGATTTCAGCACACCCTCTTTCCAGCACAACTTTCGAGGATTTTCTGTCATTCTCAATGACATATGACTTATGACATCACTTTTACTTTTTCACTTTTTTGGTTTCTGAAGTGTCAGTCTTGTCTTCCACCACTAAAATATCTGATCATTTTCCTTCCAAATAAAAAAACATTTTTAAATCGGTGCCTTTAAAATCATTTAATCAGTGGCCAAGGCAACAACTGGGCATGTACAGCAGAGGTTGCAATGTACTTGCAAGTTAATTTTAGCTCCAAAAATGCAACCCAGTGATTTTGGTCTTTGACCTTATAACTAACTCTTTTGGGTTCTCTGAGTAGGGTTACAAAACATACAAACCACGTTTAGCAGCAACTGAATATACACAATGTTGTTGAAGTAAGTTTACCTAACTTACAGTTGTATGCAAAAGTTTGTGCGCCCCTGATGATTTCCATGATTTTCCTTTATAAATCATAGGTTGTTTGGATCAGCAATTTCAGTTAAATGTATCATATAGCAGACAAACATAGTGATATTTGAGAAGTGAAATGAAGTTTGTAGGATTTACAGAAAGTGTGCAATAATTCTTTAAACAAAATTAGGCTGGTGCATAGATTTGGGCACCTCAACAGAAAAAATACATCAGTATTTAGTAGATCCTCCTTTTGCAGAAATAACAGCCTATAAAAACACTTGCTATAGTTTCCAATGAGAGTCTGGATTCTGGTTGACGGTATTTTGGACCATTCATCTTTACAAAACATCTCCAGTTCAGTCAGGTTTGTTGGTTTCTGAGCATGGACAGCCCGCTTAAAATCACACCACAGATTTTCAATAATATTCAGGTCTGGGGACTGAAATGGCCATTCCAGAACGTTGTACTTGTTCCTCTGCATAAATACCTTAGTAGTTTTTAAGCAGTGCTTAGGGTCTTGTCTTGTTGAAAGATCCAGCGCAACTTCAACTTTGTCACTGATTCATGAACATTGTTCTCAAGAATCTGCTGATATTGACTGGAATCCATGTGACCCTCAACTTTAACAAGATTCCCAGTACCTGCACTGGCCACACAGCCGCACAGAATGATGGAGCCACCTCCAAATTTTACTGTAGGTAGCAAGTGTTTTTCTTGGAATGCTGTGTTCTTTTTCTGCCATGCATACCGCCCCTTGTTATGTCCAAATAACTCAATTTTAGTTTCATCAGTCCACAGCACCTTATTCCAAAATGAAGCTGGCTTGTCCAAATGTGCTTTAACATACCTGAAGTGACTCTGTTTGTGGTGTGTACGCAGAAAAGGCTTCCTCTGCATTACAGCATCATACAGCATCTCTTTGTGCAAAGTGCGCTGTATAGTTGAACGATGCACAGAGTCACTATCTGCAGCAAGATCATGTTGTAGGTCTTTGGAGCAGGTCTGTGGGTTGACTCTGACTGTTCTCATAATCCTTCGCTTCAGCTTATCTGAGATTTTTCTTGGCCTGCCACTTTGGGCCTTAACTAGTACTGTCCCTGTGGTCTTCCATTTCCTCACTATGTTCCTCACAGTGGAAAGTGACAGCTGAAATCTCTGAGATAGCTTTTTGTATCCTTCCCCTAAACCATGACGTTGAACAATCTTTGTTTTCAGGTCATTTGAGAGTTGCTTAGAGGCTCCCATGCTGCCACTCATTAGAAGAGATGCAAAGAGGGGAAACATTTGCAAATGCTCACCTTAAATACCCTTTCTCATGATTGGATTCACCTGTGTAAGGAGGTCAAGGGTTAGGAATAGTGAATTAAAAAAAGCTCTGTCACAAAAATTTTACTCATTTTGTCACAGGAGCACGAAAAAAAAAAAAAACGTGAGACTGGGCTGATTTATGAAAGAAAATCATGAAAATGATCAGGGGTGCCCAAACTTTTGCATATACAACTGTATAATATGATGCCAATGTGGTTTGCCTCGAATGCACACTTGCATCAAAGCGTGTGCACCACACCAGCATTACAAGTATGCATGAGATCAGACCGCAATGTAGCATTTTGATCATGTTCAAAATTTCTGTGATGTGGCCACTGCCGTGTCTCCTGGATCACATCATAATGTGCACTGCCTGATGTTACAATGTTATAAGCAGAGAGACGACACACAGAAGGCCACACAGCTGTGCATGCACATACACACAGACAAACAGAAATATTTGCACGTGCAAAAGAGCAGCCACCAGAAGTACAAATATAATGATGCACTCACCTGTGGCCAAAGTCCACCAGACTTCCATAAGGACTTTTGTGAGGAGGAGATGCATGTTTCTGTCACTGAAACTTCAATAGAAGAAAAAGTATTGTGCCAGAAATATTACTGCATGCACAGCACACATATGTTTGAATAATGTGTGCACATGAAGTAAATACTTCAGTTATTTTGGAGGCACGCATTGGCAAGTCAGTAGAAAAGGTGACATGGTGGCTAACATGACAATGACACACCTTTCTCTGAGAGCAAACAAAATGTATTATGTGCTCGATACATTTAGTTGTGTTTTTTAAAATCCACATAAATGGCCAATAATGAAGGATTATTAACCGAGCAAGTGAGGTTAATAATTTGTTTATTATATGGCTATTATATATATAAACGCGAACTCACAGTATCATCCGAATATGAAAGCTGCTGGTGGTTTTGGGCTCACAGTCAGACCTGTTCGCTTCACCTCCATGAAGAACTTGCTAACAGATGTTCCGGTCGTTAGCTGGTAAGCTTTCAGTCTTTGTGTTTTTTTCAGATACTGTTCAGATATTTATGGAGTATGTTCATGTCCAACTTGGTTTTTCTAATCGTGTGTTTAGCTTTCTGGTTTGTAAGGAATCTGATACATGAGCCGGACTGATTGTCATGGTAACAGTCTGATATGGGAAAATATCAGACCGGAAATCAGCCAATCAGAGCGTGCATAGCATTGTTGCCATATAATAATAACGTCTATCACACAGGGTATTATTCAGTATCTCAAGTTTCTGTGTGTACTTGGCAGTTTAGCACAACGCATATGCTTACCATATGCACATGAGCTAATTAAACATCAGAAATAGTGTATTTTAAACAATATATAACCTGTGCGAAGTTTGGTCAACATGTGCACAAAGCAGGAATTTCATGCAAAACGTGTGGAATCGTCCCTGCCTCTAATGCCTCGTATACCTGTTGCTACAACTATTTGCGCACATCAGCGGCTGATGCGAACCCATCGCACCCTCTAGCGGCAGGTGTTAGCCAAATTCCAGGTGACACGCACAAAACATCTAACACCGCTCGCATGGCACTTAGAAAAAGTGTGGCCAGTCGCACTCTTGGCACAACAGCAGACTGCAGGCAACCACTGTCGTACTGCTGTGAAATTTGTCTAAGTGCCCCAAGAGTGTGACTTTGCAAACACACACACTGACACATGGGTGTGTGTGCCCCACTCACGGGAGGTGTGGCTTCCGACAGAAGCAGCTGTGAGAATCTGTGGATCTGGACTTTCCAGCTGGACAACACCTACTGTGTTTGGACAGTCATGGACTAACAACTGTTCACTGTGAGGCGCGTGTGTCTGATTGCTGTACTTACATGGACATAAAAACATATATTGCTGTGGTGGTGACAAGCTGTAGCAAGTGAGCGCATGCACGGAGCAGACACTGACAGCCCCCCAGGTTGAAACGCTGTTCGCGCTGGTTTGCCGTATTTGTCTAAACATCATCCAAACTTTGCACTATGTGTGAGGGGGCCTTAACATTTTCTCTCTCAATGGAGCTCTGCATCACAGAGAACCTGTGCAACACTGCACACCTCTTGCTCGTCCTCTGCTGCGCAGATAAAGGTGCACACTGTAAAGTGTGTGCTGTTATCTGCAGGTCTTCTGAAACATGTTTCTCCATTATGTTGATGCAGTACTGCATTATGTTGATAGGGTGCAAGTACTTTGTATCAGTAGTTACTATTTTGCTCATACAGAAAGTAACATTTGGTTTTTAAAGTGCTTCCATTGACTTTTCTGGCAACTCAGTAGGACTCAGGGCTGATCTGTCTAATCTGTCGCGGCCCTCCCCAGTGCTATGCTGTTTACCCAAACATGATGCCGATGAGCAGGAACAACAGGCTCAAATAGCACAATAGTGAAGAGGTGTGTCCCTCTCTCTCAGTGGATAGGTGTAGCAGCAAACAATGAAATCAGTTTGAAACAGAAGCTGTCTGACAAATGGAAGTCTGTTGTAGCTTCTAAATGTGACAGTCACATCTGCAGGATTAGATATCAGGATGGTTAAAAAATGCCTGGTGCACCACAATTTGCTCCTTTAGGCCAGTTTTCCACCTTCTGACACATCATTAGATGATCATGATGATGCCAATCATGTTATACAGCCTGTCATCACTCATCAGTGCTGCCAACATGTCCGCTGCGCCATTCCAGCATGAAGTGAACACTTTCTCTTTTGGCTTTATTCTTTGGAATCTTTTTTTTTTTTTTTTTGATAATTTTTGTGATTTGTCTTAAATGTGGATGTATTTTGAAGGTTGTGTGTGGTCTGTTTTGGTGAATCCATGCTTTTTCTTTTATTCCATGTTGTAGGACTTGATTTGATGTGTAGATTTTTTTCTTTTTTCTTCATTAAATGTCAGACTAGATTGAACCATTTTGGCATTACAGCTAAGCAGTATGTTACTGTATAGCAAATGTATGTGGAGCCGGCAGTTCTTAAAAACTGAGTGCAAGAATTTAAGAAGGAGACTAGTGAGGAAGGCCACCAAGGCACCTCTGACAACTCCAAAGGGGTTACAGAGTTCTGCAGGTATGACCGGAGAAACTGCACACTGCAGCTTCTGCATTCTTTCAAACTTCCAGCTGAAATTTCAAGTGGCTTCCCTCAATCACCTCTGTCTTGTATGGTCAGTCACTCAGTTTTTGAGAGCTGCCCACTACAGGCACATTTAACATACGGTGCCATACACCTTGTATTTTTAAAGACAGATGTAAATGAAATTCAAGACATACTCAGTGACTTGGAAATGTTCAAGCATCCCTCCCTGAGTTGTTTAAAGAAAAGTGGCTGTAAACGTGATTATGTGACTTGTAAATACGCTTGTATTTATTACTTGTGGCCTCTAAAAAGTGGAGGGACTGTGTAAATGACTGTAACTCCAAAGTGCTTATTGATATTTTCTTAAACCCTTTGAATAAAGCTGACATTCCATTTTGGTGGGTTACAGAGAAGAAAATACAAAAATTGTGTTACTGTCCAAATACTTATGTACCTGTGACTGCACAGCAGTCAGATCTGTAGACAATACTGCTGTAGTGTTGGTGAGACCACTGCATGTTCTTCTCCATTTCTGAAACAGGTTTGATATGACTGCTGCCACTGTGTTTATATATTGGGCTGTAATGGGATGCTGTTCTGTCTCATTGTGTCCTTCTTCTACCTTTCTGTCCACTGCATATCCAGATGTGAATGAATGCATCACGGAGCCGAAGCAGTGCAGTAACTTTGCGCAGTGTGTGAACACAGTGGGGAGCCACCTCTGCTTCTGTCTCAGCGGCTTCACGGGTGATGGGAAAAACTGCTCAGGTAGGTATCTACACCTCTTCATACACATCTGCAGTATAGAGTGATTTATCACCCCCACAGGTGAACTCTGTTCGTCAGCTTTCTTTTAGCACGATTTGGGGGTTTTCCTGACACTGTTCCATTTTGGATAAATTATAGACATTGATGAGTGCCAAGTGGAAAACGGAGGATGCCATCCAGTTGCCAGCTGCACTAACACGCAAGGGTCTTTCAACTGTACCTGCCCACCTGGCACAGAGGGAACTGGATTTAACTGTCAGGATGTGAACGAGTGTGAGCAGAACCCCTGCAGTGCCCAGGCTTTGTGCCACAACACAAACGGATCCTACATCTGCCAATGCCACAACGGATTCCAGGGCGATGGCTTCCTTTGTGAAGATGAGGATGAATGTATCCTCCCGACACGCTGCAGTGAGAACATGACATGCATCAACACTGCTGGCTCTTACTCCTGCATGTGTATTTTGGACCTCGTGTATGATATAGGCACATGTGTTAGTGAAGACACTTGCCTGAATGCTAGTAGTATCTGCCACCCCTTTGCCAAGTGCCACACTGATCATGGCTCCTTCTACTGCCAGTGCAGGGATGGCTACCAAGGCAATGGTACTGAATGCTGGGACGTGGATGAGTGCACACAGTTATCTGATGACATCTGCCCTCCATTCTCCGACTGCAACAACAGCAATGGATCCTACAGCTGTGACTGCTGGGAAGGCTTTAAGGATAACGGAACACACTGTGAAGATGTGGATGAATGTTTTGCTGGAAACTACACCTGTCCTGACAACAGTACCTGCTCTAATGTGGAGGGGAACTACCGATGTCCCTGTGTGCTAGGTTTCTTTGCTAATGCCTCTCTGTGCTTAGATGTAGATGAGTGCTCCCTTGGCCACGTGCAGTGCCCTAACTTCTCCAGCTGTCTAAACAAAGTGGGATCTTTTGAGTGTCAGTGCTGGGAAGGTTATGAAAGAAACAATACTGAGTGTGAGGATATTGATGAGTGTCGACACAACTCCACCTGTCCTGAGTATAGCACGTGCATAAACAACAATGGCAGCTACCTGTGTCTTTGTGACTATGGCTTTTCCATGGTGGATAACTTGTGTGTGGATATTGATGAATGCAATGACAGTGAGACGGGGGAGCTTTGCAACAATGGGACATGTATGAATGTTATGGGCTCTTATTACTGTAAATGTGTTAAAGGATTCTGGAGTAACCTGACAGAGTGTGTGGATGTAGATGAATGTTCAAACACCTCCAGTTCTTCAGTATGTCAGCACCATTCCACGTGTGTTAACACCATTGGGTCTTACTTCTGCCCTTGCGATGACGGCTTCATTCTAAATAGAACCAAGTGTCAGGATGTGGACGAGTGTGGCACTCAAGATGACACCCCTTGCCCTGAGAACTCATTATGCAATAACACATTGGGGTCATTCTCATGTTCATGCCTTTTTGGCTATGCACCCATTAACTTGGGCTGTGAAGATGTAGATGAATGTGCAGATAACACAACCTGCCGCTCTGATCAGGTGTGCACCAACATGCCTGGAGCATACAATTGCTCTTGCCCAATGGGGTATCATGAGGCACACACCAATAAATGTGTTGACACCAATGAATGTGATAGTTCACCCTGCCATCCCATGGCTCATTGCTGGAACACCCCTGGTTCCTTTTTATGCTACTGCCCTCTGGGCTATACTGGAAATGGTACATGGTGCAAAGATGTTGACGAATGTATGGCCCTGAAGAACCCGTGCCACCACCACGCTCATTGCCACAACACTCCAGGGTCATTTACATGCCTGTGTACGCCAGGCTTTATGCCTGTTGGTCCGCTGTGTGTAGACTTTGATGAATGCCAACAGGACAACAGCCAGTGTCACCCCCATGCTACCTGCTCCAACCATGTGGGAAATTTTCAGTGCACATGCAACCAGGGCTGGAAGGCCACAAAACACAACGGACATGGAAAAGAAGGATGTGTGGACGTAGATGAGTGTGTGTCTCCGACAGCATGCCCAGGGAATACATCCTGTACCAACCAGCCAGGATCATTCAGCTGTTCTTGTTCCAAAAGCAGCACAATGTGCAGAGAGATGGATCTGAATGGTCAGCTTCTTTACTCATCACCTGCTAAGATTGTCCTTTATTGATGCCGGTAGTGTCGATATGTTTGTGTGTACATATTTGGATAAAAATCTACTCCCACAGCCACTTGTGGGGAGCATGCATTCTTTTGCGAAGGTTTTAGGCACCTTCAACGTTTGGAAGGGGAAACAATTTGCATTTTATGTCCCTCATTATAAGAAAAAGTGCTTTTTTGGCTTATGTAATTAAAAACAAAAATTAATTCTCAGTTTAAAGCTTCATTGGTACAGGAGAGTCAGACAACTCATGCTTGAAAATATATATTGCAACTGCAGCACGTACATTGAGTTTCACATCAAGGCTTCGACCTCATCAGTCCGCAGAGATGATTACATGTTATATTTGGGAGTGATGATTAGACATACACATGTCCTCTGGTTGCTGGGTTCAAGGTGGTGCTGACAGCAGGCAGCGATGGCAATGGAGCAGTGGTGGCGTTCACAAGCAGAGGGGAGAGGTCGGAAATCTGCATCTTAAATAGCCTGCCAAATTTGTAGGGAGTGTTTAGTAGAATGTGTGGAGAGCAGTGTTGTGAAAGTAACTTTGACAAGTTACTTTTTTAGTTACTTTTTTAGTTGCTTTATACAGGTGCTTTATGCAGTTACTTCATTAGCAGCTTTATGCAATTACTTTATTAGAATCTGCAGAAAACTTGCAACTAATAAGTAATGTAACTAATAAGGTAACGAGTAATCTAACTTGGTTACTCGTAAGATTGAGCAATCAGAAAAGTAACTAATCAGCAAAGTAACTAATAGTTACTTTTCTGAGTACTAAATCTTAAAAATAACCAAATTAGATTATGAGTAACTTTATTAATTACATTCAGCAGCTGCCGACAAGGTGTCCGCAGCTGCTAATGAAGTTACTGTAAGAAGTAACTGTAAAATATAACTGTATAGATTAACTAATGAAGTATCTTTCCAAAGTTAATTTCCCCAACACTGGTGGAGAGTGTGTGTAATATATTATATGGAGTATGAGGCATGTTAAGTGTAGGGGCAGTAAAGCAGCTCAAGTTGCCTGCTTGAATTAGCTCACGGTCTTGCTTTATTAAATACAACCCCACTTCTTTAGCAATTGCAGGATACTACTGAAAAGCAGTTCTGCATGTTAAAGCTGAAAAGTGTTACTTATTCATAGTTCATTCATAGCTTTTTCTCAAGAGCTAATATTTCATTTTGGGGATTCATATTAGGATATTGGTTTGGGATAGGCCAGGGTATTGCATGAAAACCAGACCAGTCATACAGCTCATATTTCATTTGCAATATTGAGAAATACAGTAGTGTTCAGAATAATAGTAGTGCTATGTGACTAAAAAGATTAATCCAGGTTTTGAGTATATTTCTTATTATTACATGGGAAACAAGGTACCAGTAGATTCAATAGATTCTCACAAATCCAACAAGACCAAGCATTCATGATATGCACACTCTTAAGGCTATGGAATTGGGCTATTAGTAAAAAAAAAAGTAGAAAAGGGGGTGTTCACAATAATAGTAGTGTGGCATTCAGTCAGTGAGTTTGTCAATTTTGTGGAACAAACAGGTGTGAATCAGGTGTCCCCTATTTAAGGATGAAGCCAGCACCTGTTGAACATGCTTTTCACTTTGAAAGCCTGAGGAAAATGGGATGTTCAAGACATTGTTCAGAAGAATAGCATAGTTTGATTAAAAAGTTGATTGGAGAGGGGAAAACTTATACGCAGGTGCAAAAAATTATAGGCTGTTCATCTACAATGATCTCCAAAGCTTTAAAATGGACAAAAAAAAAAAAAAAACAGAGACGCATGGAAGAAAACGGAAAACAACCATCAAAATGGATAGAAGAATAACCAG
The DNA here is from genome assembly GCF_902500255.1 of Thalassophryne amazonica. Taxonomy (NCBI): domain Eukaryota; kingdom Metazoa; phylum Chordata; class Actinopteri; order Batrachoidiformes; family Batrachoididae; genus Thalassophryne; species Thalassophryne amazonica. Next base: position 70,749,048 of record NC_047115.1, read on the forward strand.
AATGGCAAAGGCTCACCCATTGATCAGCTCCAGGATGATCAAAGACAGTCTGGAGTTACCTGTAAGTGCTGTGACAGTTAGAAGACGCCTGTGTGAAGCTAATTTATTTGCAAGAATCCCCCGCAAGGTCCCACTGTTAAATAAAAGACGAGCAGAAGAGGTTAAAATTTGCCAAAGAACACATCAACTGGCCTAAAGAGAAATGGAGGAATATTTTGTGGACTGATGAGAGCAAAATTGTTCTTTTTGGGTCCAAGGGCCGCAGACAGTTTGTGAGATGACCCCCAAATTCTGAATTCAAGCCACAGTTCACTATGAAGCATGGTGGTGCAAGCATCATGATATGGGCATGTTTCTCCTACTATGGTGTTGGGCCTATATATCACATACCAGGTATCATGGATCAGTTTGGATATGTCAAAATACTTGAAGAGGTCATGTTGCCTTATGCTGAAGAGGACATGCCCTTGAAATGGGTGTTTCAACAAGACAATGACCCCAAGCACACTAGTAAACGAGCAAAATCTTGGTTCCAAATCAAGAAAATTAATGCCGCAGATGTGAAGTAATCATGAAAAACTGTGGTTATACAACTAAATACTAGTTTAGTGATTCACAGGATTGCTAAAAAAGCAGTTTGAACATAATTTGAGTTTGTAGCGTCAACAGCAGATGCTACTATTATTGTGAACACCCCCTTTTCTACTTTTTTTTTTTTTTACTAATATCCCAATTTCATAGCCTTGAGTGTGCATATCATGAATGCTTGGTCTTGTTGGATTTGTGAGAATCTATTGACTCTACTGGTACCGTGTTTCGCATGTAACAATAAGAAATATACTCAAAACCTGGATTAATCTTTTTAGTCACATAGCACTACTATTATTCTGAACACTACTGTAGGTCAGGATACTTAGGATAATGGTTACCAAAACTTTTCTCCCCATAAATCTCCTCCATGTAGCCATACCGAACCTGGGGAGGTTGGTGTGTGACGATATGTTACAACCCCCAAATTAGAAAACTAGTGTTTCGGAGTGCTCTGATAATATACATTCAGACTGTAATACTTTATGAACTTAAGCTTCTGAGTTTGAAAGATTAGGTAGATGGTTTAGCCAGGATTGCTTAACCTCGTCTTATAAGTGGATTTTCCTGTCACTTTCCCTATACCAGTGAAAATCCCAGTTATTACTGACTGTGAGAAAATTCAACATGAACCCATCCTATTATGATGTCATAAATTATGTCATGACATCACTCGGCTAGCACTGTAATATTTTACTGCTTAGCCAATTTGTAGAAATGATATATTTTTTCTTCAGGCACAATAGGTTTTCTTGAACCACGTGTATTTGTAAATGATACCAATGCACAGCCAAATTCATATACCAAAGATACCAAAGGCTTCATCAGGATATGTGACTAGTTGCACCTGGTGTGTAATTCATACGAAATATATGACTATGAAAATTTTCTTGACCATTGTGGCAAAAAGCAGCCAAATTCGTTTCGCCACATGGCATTTCTCTTAGTGTTCAGCTACAAGGCTAATAGGTAGCACTAGCCCAGCATTATGAGCTCATGCGCTTGTATTTATTTACTTTTAAGGCAATGCTTCAACGCATTGTATGGATATTCAACAAAAAGTAATCAAATATTTACTTGTGTAAAAAAAAAATATATCTCCAGTAAGGCCTCTTATCCCATAAATATCAAATGTAACGTCATAATGGTGAAAGCTCAAGAAGGATACACGAGCACACTGAGTAGCGCAGTCTCATTTGAGGGCAGGTGTGAAAGGGTTAAAATATGATGCATATGACGCAATAATCCTACATCTGGGACCAGCCCTTTCTTGAGTTTTTGGAGAAATTACACAGCAAACAAAGTGAAAATGCAAAGAAAAAGTGACGATGCAGTGGAAAGTGGACATGTGTTGCGGTTTGTTTATGACCCGGAGCTCAAATGTGTTGAGGTGGTTGTGCAGGCGAGAGAACGTAACTACTTTGGTTAGCTGTGTAGGCTAACACTTACCGACACGACCTCTCCCATTTGCCTTGGCTTCCCTTCTGGACTGAGAACTGAAAAAAAAAAACTGCACTTTTCGTGACTGATACGGTGATTGCAGCCGAAAACAAAACAGTACACCATTTATCAGTGTGAAGTTATGCTGTGTTAGTATTGTACAATGGGAGGCTGCCCCCAGAAGTGGTCAAATCCTGCAATATCACGCAGGGGTTCAAACGAGACTGTGCTGCCCTATTTCCCTTTGACATGGCAAAGCTGTGCACTGTGTATACAGTACATGACAATTTGGACATTTATAGTTACTTTATTTAAGGACCATGGCCCGGTTACATAAATCAGTCTAATCTTGTTTAGTCCAAGGCGTTCCCCTGGCTCCTTGAGTCAGGAGTCAAGGAGCCAGTTCAGATCGCTTCAACTTAATTAAAAATGATATACTATGGGGTTCTGGAAAAAAAGGAGAAACTATCAGGTTGGGTTGACAGGTTAGGCCGGACACAAATGCAGACAACAAGCTCTGTAAGTAAAAAACAGTTTACTAAAGCAGTAAATAGGGTCCACTACACAGTAAGGCAGTCCAACAAGAGTAACAAAACCAAAAACATCAGGCAAAAGTGTGGTCGAGGATACAGGCAGGTAGTCGTAACACACGTGAGGCAAACAGGTCGAGAATACACAAAACAGAGCTGGAGAGAAGGCACTAGGCGCATCAATCTGGCGAGAGAGTAAGGCAAAATGAGGAGCTTAAATAACCCCAGGTGCAGATTGGGAGCAGGTGTGCATGAAACGCACCAGAATGAGGGTGTGGACAGAGAGAGGGAAACACCCACCACCAAGAGTCAGCAGAGACAGACAAGAGAGAAAGGGACAGACAGACCCAAACAGGAAAAACCCAGCAAGAGAATAAACAAAACAGAAAGTAACTCTAAAAACGAATCAAAGCAAAGAAATAAAAGCAGACAAAACTCAAATCCTGACAGGACGAGGCTTTCCTGCTGATAATAAGTCATGCCTATTTGGTTTCTAAAATGGAAAATAAAGCAAAGGTGATTTGTAAATACTTTATGACCTAGTATCTTCTTCACTGGGGGCGCCATTGCTGACTAAATATTTGTTGTCTGTGTTGCTGGCTGACTATTTTTGCTCCTCCAACAGAGAGCACCCTGTTCCCTTTCGGATCTGAGGTTGGTGATAAAGCAGTAAAAGTGGACACAGAAGATGGAAATTCACCTTATATCTCTCCATCAATGGGAATCCCCGTCTTTGGAAAACTGCATGACAGAGTTTATGTAAGTTTCTCAACGCAGTTAATTATATTTTTTTATATGTATTTTATAATTTATGCCTTAAAGACCTCATACAGTCCACAGCTATCCCAAGGCCACATAATCCACTTTATTTTGTCATTTTAAAGTAATGGATAGTATTTGAAAATGATGGATTCAAATCTGCTGCAGAATATGTAAATGTCACTGATGAAGCAAAGAAGAAATGCTGCTGCATTCACTTTGTTCATGTAGTTCTGTCATTGTGAAATTATAAATACATGAGTTAAAAAATACGTCATAGTGTTGACATATGTCGTACTGTGCAAAGGTTTTAGACACCACAATTTTTGTTCAGTTATGGGTGAAAGGAAACTAAAATTTGAAATGTCTTTTAAAAAAGTGGCATTAATGAGAAAACAAAGGGTTTACTGCCGAGTATATGACTGGTGAATGATCACTCAATAAAAAAAAAAATTGTAGCTGCCTTGAAGCAGCTTTGTTGTGATTTTGTGCAATATAATTAAATTAAATTGAATTGTAAAAACTTAGAACAAATAGAACCCATTTTTCATGAAACCGCAGACACCAGGCAGATGTTTTTGCCCTGGTGGATGACCCAGGACATGCTGGAGGAATTATTTTTCTCATCTAGCTTGGTAACACACTCCCCCAGGAAGAGGAGTTGGCCGAGGAGAGGGAAGTGTTAAACATGGCCCAAGTAGAAGGTCACCCCTTTGAGTCTGGTCTGCTTGAGGTTTCTTCCTTAGAGGGAATTTTTCCTTACCACTGTTGCTCTGGGGGGTTGGTAAGGTTAGACCTTACTTGTGTGAAGCACCTTGAGGCAACCTTGTTGTGATTTGGCACTATATAAATAAATGAAAATGAAATGAAATGAAGTATGGCCTGTTCTGCTTGCTCTATTGTCATTGTGCCCCAGACTTGGATAACTGACAGAGAATGAAAGAATGAATAAATGATTGTACTCATTCATAACAGCACAGGTTTGGCCACAGAAAATACCCGCCTTATTTAGCTGTGGTGCCTTGCTCAGTGGTTCCCAGCCGTAATGTATACTGTAGAAGTTAAAATGAGTGACATCAAATGCAGGTGCCACATGCACATTGTTGTGTTTGTATATAATGTGCTATTTCCTGTGTTTTTGTCAGTTTTCTGACAATGGCCTTATCCAGTTTCAAACCAGCACTGAGAATGAGCAGTATCTGCTGCCGGCGCCGTGGGCAGAAGGTTTCCCTCTTCACTTGAATTTGACTCTGCTGGCAGTGTTCTGGGATGATGCTGACCTCACTCTGGGAGGTCAGCTGCACTATCAGGTGAGCCGTCATCAAGGCGGAACAGAAAACAGCCCAAGTTTTCTTCAGGATGAAAGCATGGCTTTTTATTTATTTATTTATTTGCTGTTATAAACGTGCATCTGCATGAAGAATTTAGTTACTGGAGTGGTGCCAAATATTTTTGCTTCATAAGAGATAACAGAATTTCTTTCCATTTGCAAAATGTCACTGAGAATAATGATTTAAAAGATTTCTTCTGGTAGAGAATCTATGAAGACAGATGGGATTTTTAATAGTTTTTAATGACTCATTGAAAATACTTAATAGCTTTAGGGGTCACTTATGGATAATCTTTACCCCTACTTTTTTTTTAACTTCTTTTGATACCTAATTCAGATGCGATGAAGAGTTGCACTTTGTAAGTGCCACTTTAATCACTGTGTGATCTTCTGTTGGAATTCTCCCAGGAATACCACAGAATGGATTTGACAGATGTCTACTCTCAGATCGTGTTTAATCGTACAGCAGACGACGTGACAAAGTTTGAGGAGAAGAGGAACAAGCCTGCTTTTATTCCTGAGTGGATCCTGAAGATCACATGGGACCATGTGATGCCTGTCTCCAACCAGAAGATCAACCTCTCAGAGGTACATTATTCACAGAGGTCCACTGAGGCTGTAGAATATCTTCATCAACTGCATTTTTATGAACTGATGTGTTTTTAAATTGTTATAAACCATATTATCCTGCATGAGTATTTACTTTTAGACTTAAAACCAAAAATGCGGAATAAAAATGTAGTAATACTTGTTCATATTTCTTGGTGTTCTTTTGTAATATGAGCCCTCCACAGCAGATTTAGTCTCTTTGCCAACATTTATAGATCTGTATTTGCTGCCACCTAGTGGTTGTACCAGAAACGTGCTGTCACTTGAAGGCTTTTGTATTGATTTTTTTTAAAAATTTAAATTAAATTAATGATGTTTCATGTAAACCTAAAACCCTGATTTTTTTTTAAGCTTAAACAAGCCTGCATAGTTAATCTGACCTTTACTACATTTGGTAACCACCATGTTTGTGATTTTATTTTGTTTTTAGACTAATACTTTCCAGTGTATCCTGGCCACAGATGGTGTTCGCTCCTTCGCGCTGTTGCGATACGGGGATATGAAGTGGGGTCCTGGTCAGAGGAAATACCACGATGCACTCATTGGCTACACAGATGGAGGACAGCGCACCCACCAGGAGATCACTGTCCCTCCAGAAAACCTTTTTGGTTTTGGGGGTAGATACAGGCCCCAGCAGGTCCAAGGGACAATGGGGAAGTTCGGCGAGTTGCTGTATGATTTAGCAGGACCTACAGATTCAAACTCAGATCCTGCTGTCAGATGCCAGGCATGGGCCACGAAGGAGCCGGATCCAGCAGAGTGGACAAAAGGGCTGCCTTCATGTCCGTGCACTCGTTCTCAGATTCTGAAGGACATGTCATTCATGCAAGAGATCCTGTCAATGGGACAGGTCTCCACTGAGGAGAAGCTGAGAAGTCAGCGCTGGGGCAGCAGCGGGGGTCATGTCTTCTGGTCCATCCTGTCCAACAGCTTTGGTTCAGGGAAGCGATGTGTGTATGAGCCAGAAGGTCCTCTGCAGGCGGGGTATAACGAACGATACTTCTCCAGACCTAAGACCTGGCAGCATCTTGGTAATATATGTTTGACTAACCCTATGGTCATTTTTGCTACAAGTGACAGAGGTGAAACATTACCTGCCATTTGTTTTCAATCTGCGTGCACGTTATGCAGCGACAATAAACAATGGCCGCTATGCTGCCAGATAGTTTATTTTCTGCAAATGCTGAGCGATGCGACAGGATGACTGCCAATCTGACTAAAAAGGCAGATGACGTCAGCTGGTTACTCGCTTGAACAGAACAATCCAAGATGGTGGAATATGCTCTTAAACAGCTGTATTTCTGTATAAATGTCATATGTTTGGCATTTTTTCCTCATATATTTTGGAAAGGTTAGCAAGAAATCAAAACTTTTAAATCTATAAACATTGTTTTTGGAACCAGATAATATTTGTGACGTGATTTACAAGGAATCTTATGCAGATGTTTGCATGCTAAATACCGATCGATACAGGAATGTCGGTGAAAGACTTTGAACTAAAAAAAGTGAACTTTTGATTCCGTTAAGCAGTCAAGCGTCGAATAAAAACTCATAGTGACAGTGTTGAGTTTTGAAGTAATTATGACCTGGCTATGCTCTGGGAAGTCCCATCAAGTGAAAAACACCAACTGTTTATCTCCCTAATTTGTAGTTAATGTGACCGTAGGATCAGTATTATTACTAGAATTCTCCGTAAATGTAGTGCTGATGTACTCAGCCAGTTAAGAGACTCATTAAGTTCTGTAATACACAGAATGTCATTGTTTGGCTTTCCGTCTTCATAAGCTGGCTTATACAACTTTTTAAAACATGTAAACAACATATGCATTCAGGTCCATAGGTATTTAGACAGTGTTACGATTATGTAATTTAGCTTCTGTGCATCACCACAATGCTGAAATGAAACAATACATAATTGTGGTGTAGACTTTAATATTTAATTCTAGGGGTTTAACGAAAATGTCACATTAACCATGTAAGAATTACCACTGTTTTTATACACACTCCTCCCAGTTTTCATACAAGAAAACACATCAAATAAATGGTAAATGGACTGCATTTATATAGCGCTTTTCCATCTGCATCAGACGCTCAAAGTACTTTACAGTAATGCGTCACATTCATCACGATGTCAGGGTGCTGCCACACAAGGTGCTCACTACACAGCGGGAGCAACTAGGGGATTAAGGACCTTGCCCAAGGGCCCTTAGTGATTTTCCGGTCAGGCTGGGATTAGAACCAAGGATCCTCTCGTCTCAAGCCCAACAGCTTAACAACTAGACCATCACCACCCCGAGGTTTGAGTCTTCTATGTGCTGATGGCAAAATATAGCTGAGAACTAATGGCTAAATCCTTTGAATTAAAGACTGTCCATGGTTGACACGTAATACTTAGATCATAGATTCCACCCGGGGAGTAAATAGGCTGTTTTAGTTTAAAAAAATTGTTTTGTGTATTTGTTTGTATGTTAATATGGATGAATTAGCAATATAGTGTAAGAAGAAAGTGAAGTTTATATTTATTTATTTTTAGTTTTCTGACATCCATTAGTTGAGAATGTTTCATAACAAATTATTTATATTGGAAAAACTAACTAAAACAGCTATAGAAGTATTGTTCGATAGCTGCACATGTATTTTTGCAAATAGGTGTTGGTCTCCAGTTTTTGGTCTCCAGAAGGGGTGATGCTGGTGGTGCACGAATTAGAAAAGCCTCCCACTCCTACCACTCCTGGCTTCACTCACCTTCTTCAGACAGTTAATGGGGTTGTAACTCATTTTTCCCCTCAAACGCTCCAGCTTGTATATTTTCCCAGAATAGGACTTTTGGGTATAAAAAGGTTGCGTGACATCTAGTTAAGGTTTGAGTTCAAGTTTATGCCTGACACAGGATTATACTCAGGATAATACAGAGGTCACTTTGTACTTTCTGATTACAAAACAGTCTGACAACACTCATCCACTAATGTGTGCTACTGTGAATTTTGGGGACTTTTCTCTCTTAGATGAAGATCTTCTGCCATTCCAGTGGTGTTGCATTGAGTCTCCTTTATGCCAGCTTTACCTCAACAAGAGACCTGTGGATCGTTGCCAAGGGTACAGTTGGGCCAGTCCTGAAAGCTCCACCAGAGCCGAGCAGAGGAGACGCGGTGTAGGTGAGAGACTTATCTTTAAATAAAAAGTGAGAGTAAAAATCCAACCAAACAAAAGCACTTAATTACTTGCAAATGTCAGGCGAGTCATCAGCATACGACAATTTACAGCTCACCTTGTTTTAAAGCGACTCAAACTCTTAATTTCAAAAGTATATACTGCATATTCTCCCACATGTATTCTCAGAAAATCTGCAGTACTTTTAAATATGGACAACAAAAGTGTGATGCATTTAAACTGTTTGTTTTTTTCCACACACTGTGTCTATGTTCCCTTTGCAGCAATGGTGTACGGCAGCCTCCATTTCGTGACCTTCGATGGGAGTGAGTACTCCTTCAAGGCCCTGGGAGAGTATGTGATCGTGCGGCTCTCCTCCAACACCGGCTATAATATCTTCACCCTGCAAGGTCAGACCGACAAACTCCAAACAGATACAGGGGCGATCATTGAAGTCCCGGCGGTAGTGCGCATGGCTGCCTTTCACCAAGGCATTGGCAAGGTCAGGATGTTTGTGTGCACGCCTGTCTGTTTGAGAAAAGAAGACAAATATGAGTGTGTGCATGTCAAGTGTACTGAAAGGAAAGGTGTGTTTTCTGCAGGATGGGCATCAAATGGAACAAACATCTATGCTCCATTTAGCTGTGCTTGAATACTGGAGTAGTGCACCTCACTATAAAAATCACTTTACAAGATGTATTGTCATATATCCACAATTTTAATACTTGTTATTTTAAACAGGTACAATTATGCACATTGTTATAAATGTCCCATAAATACTGAAGTGAATTTTTTGACCTGTTCAAAATGTCAAATGTTACAAAATCTTTTGGGCCACATGTTGTTCTTGTTCCACTAATAAAATAAAAGATGTGACAAATTTTACTGCAATCGAACAGTGTTTAGGAGTTCCACAACAAAGCAACAATTTTCCCCATCAAGGAACACCTGGGATGAGCTGACTCATGAGGTTGCTGGACAAAGGCATTTTGTGATGCAGATATCTTGCAGGAAAATGATGGTTCAAGTCTTAAATGTCCTGCTGCTACCTTTCTTACTGTGTGGATGTTAACCAGTGATTGAAGTCAGATGTCTTTGGTACTAGGTCTCTTTGGAGGATTCTTAGGTACCACTGGAAAGACAGATACTTAGTAGGGCTAAGATGAGGAGTACCACTTGTATTGTCAGAGAGCGTCAGCTTCAACATTTTGGTCAAATGTGGACGACTCCTTGGGCTTCTCCAGCTGGTGCAATCCTCAACACTACAGCTGCATCACGCCGGGAGAAATACACCACAAGGCCAAAATGTCGTAGCTGGCGTTTCCACACAACACAAGTCATAAGTAACCATATGTTTGACACAAAGTCATTCCAGTGGTACCCAAGGATTGATTGTCTGAAGTGACCTAGTATCAAAAACATCTTGTCACTGCCTTAGGTCTTTTAGGGCTTGATTTACTCTGCTCCCAGATAATAAATAGCGCTAAATTGGTTTAGCAGTCCAAACTTTTGCATCTTAGGGTGCGGACAGCTTTGCTGGCGATTTAACTAAGTAAATCTGTAAATGAGGCTTTTGCTTGTGTTTATGAACATAAGCACAAAATGAAATTAAATCAGTCATGCAAGTTAAATTACTGGATGCAGGTACAAGTCACCTGTTTATCCAGACCTGCAGGCTGTTCCGTGTATGCACCACTCTCACTGTAAACGAGAATTTCCTCTAATCCACACGTGAACTTCTTTTAAATAATTTCCCAGATTAGGAGTACCTTCACTTGCAGTATTGCACCTTGTGCTTTGTTACACCTCCGTTGGAAGTCTCACAGGACAAGTCTGAACATGCCCAGCTGTTAAACAATTTCTCGGATACTCACTCGACTGAATCTTACGAATGGTTATCAACACGGAGCTGTTTTTCTGTGGCGCCGTGTGATGAGCGGCTGCGTGCCGACGCCCAAATCCGCACGTCTTTCATTACAAAATCTCCTTTAACAGTGGAATGTCCAGATAAACTGCTGATCCCGACCTCTTCTGAAACTTCTCTGTTCTCTCACGACATCCTGGGTCAACAGAGGCTTAAATTTGGAAGTTTTCAGCTCGAAACAGGCTGACGACGGCGGCTCGGGGCGCGGTGCGCCGTCTGGCACCGTGGGCTGTCCTTAAAGCGATAGTAACACTCCTTAATCTCTCATCAGCCGTTAAAATTTTCACCGAAAACCGTGCCTTACAGTTTCTGAAAAAATTTTGATCAAGCAAAGCGCCAGTCTCTCAGGAAGTTCTCAGACAAAGGAATTCCGACGGGAGGGGTGGACCAGTGCTCACTCAAAGCCTGCCCACAGGCGAATGACGCAACCGACAGGCGTGAAAAAACTTACGCATGCGCACGAGGGTTCAAGCTTGTCTGATGTAATCGCACATGATTCAAATCCATATAGTTTTTGAAAAAAATAAAAAGGTCGGTTTCTTTTGTAATAGACCTCGTATATTTACATGCTGGCAATAAAAAATAAATAAAAGAAAAAGAAAACAATCTCTGCCGCTGATTGCATCTGTAGTTTGTGAGTTCGAAACATTGGCGTTAACTGATTGCCCTGGACAGCCTGCTGTTTCAGATTGCCATTCATTGTAAACAGTGGGCTTATTTAACTTTATTTTGTGATAGTTTATTTAAGAATTAATGTTTCTATGTGTAACAGGTAGACCAAAAACAGACAGACATACTGTATCAGTGTCTGTGTGGGACATTATGGCTGTGCTCTGGGGATGACCAGAGGCTTGACCATGCTCATGCACTGCCTATTACAACAAACAGACATATAAAAACTATTTTTAATTTTAATTTAATTCTTGTTTTTGAGAAATGGAACATGTGCACTAAGACAAGGCATAAACATTGCTAAACACCTCTGTCCGGTGAATCCTTGACTCCATGAGCTCTTCTCCGGTGTCGCTCGATCTCAAAGGCCGAGGACCCAGAAACATAAATCAGGATAAGAGCGTCTCTGCATGTTTGACAGTTTCACAACATACAGATACACTTCTTATGCTCGAGTCCAGGAAGTCACCGAATGCCTGGATCTCGGTGTTGATCCAATACAGTTGGAAAGCCAGGTTCTCCGATTCCACACTGAGCTTCTCAAGTGTTGCAATTAAGGCATCCATTGGTTCTGCAAAGATCACAGCATCACATGCGAAGTTAAGGTGACTAAAAGGGTTTCCTTTCAACAAAGGTACCGAAGCCGCCGGTTTCCGCCACCCTACCCAACATACATTCCCTGCAAGCACCGAGTGTAGGAGCAGAGCACATACTGACAAACGCCAGTGTTTCATGGGAAAAATTCAGAGTTTCTGCTTCAGTACCACAGTACCAAGGTGGCCATCCGTGACACCATTTCTGATTCTGATTTACCTCTAGACAGCGGTCACAGTAACTGTGTATAGGCCACCTATGCTATCCACCAACTTCTTGGGGATCCCACAAACTCCCATGATGTCCCACAGAGAGCAGCCTGGTCAACCAAATCAAAGGCTTTACAAAAATCAAAGAAGCACTGCTGATATCATATCACCTGGCTGTGGCAGATTGATGGCTACTTTTGGGAGGTGGGGATGGACCAGTGGTCTGTCTGGGTGGTTGACAGTCAGACCTGACCTGACCTAAACACGGATATTCATGTTCTTTTCAGATTGAATGGCATTGTGCAGAGAAAAGAGACAGACTGCAGGTTTTTGTGAACGATGATGAGCTCTCAGTCACTGTTGGTAATTATTAAAACACACCTCTGACATATACATGATACTGAAGAAGAGATAAAAAAAAGGGCACTGTAATGAAGCAACCATTTGAAAAACACAACTCTGGTGTATCCACTGATCTAAAAGCTGTCTGTTTACAGTTACTGTCTTGCCTCTTTGACCCGTCCCTCTTTTCAGGTGTAGTCCACATGGGTAAGGAGGGCTTCGCTGTCCGCTGTCTGTCACTGAGTGGCTGTGCTGCAGTGTATGCCAGCGGTCTGCATGTGAACGTGTGGTGCGTTTTAGGCAGCAATCAGCTGGGCTGCATGGTGGAGGTTCCACAGGCCTTTCACAACCGCACTGTTGGTCTCATGGGCCACTGGAGCTCCAACAAAACTGATGATTTCCTCATGTCTAATGGCAAGATCGTACAGTCACCTGATCTCAGTGTTCCCTCAGAAGAGAGACTGCATGACTTTGGCCTGTCTTGTGAGTTCATTTTTGTTTGTTTTTTTCATTGCTGTACCTTGCTGCCTTTGCTTGTCTGTTTGCAGGAGAATTCAAGGAGTTCTTTTTTTTAGCCAAGCTCAGTAAAACTGGCTGGAATGATCAGTCTTTCTTCTTACTAGTGGAAGAAACCATTAGTTTCAGCTTTGATTGAAATCAAACTGGATTTTTGATTTGATAATGCTGTCTAAATGACACATTTCATGAGACTAAACTTATTTTTTCTTTCAAATAATGAAAGCTGCTAAATATCACCTACATAACTTACATTTTATAAGCTAAAACCTGGTCAATAAGTTCAGCCTTATCTTGGAACAGAATCAGTTAAGTGTTGGCACAGATTTGGATCATGGTATGGAGACAGAGAATTAAAATTATTGAGCATTACAGTGTTTTTTATTATAAAACCTGGGGATAATGTTGTGATTGAAAGGCATAACATTTTAACCATTAAAACCTGATGTTTTATTGTTGCTGTTTCTCATCAGAAATGGTAAATATAGATATTTATGGACAGTATACTTGTCCAGAATAAAACGAGCCCAACACGTTATGGCATCACGATCTCAAAATAATTTGAATAAAAAACACAAAATAGTCTCTGGGCTAAAGCACAGCTTCCTCCCTTCTGGACGATCCCACTTTTGGGAGAGCTTTAAATTAAAGAGAACTTTAAAGTCCTTCACTATAATTTGTGATTACATGTAATTTGTGATCATTGCAGTTATATTTACTTTGACAAAGCCTTTGATTCAGTTGATCAGACTGCTTTCTGGGAATTCATGGGATCCCCAAGAAGCTACTGGACATCATATCCAGCCAGGTACTGTGATGACTGTGCAGAGACAGAGACAGGAAGAGACTCTGAGGTTTTCATAGTGAAAGCTGGTGTTCGTCGGGGTTATGTTCTGGCTCCTACACTGTCCAATGCCTGCATGGACTGGGTGTTGGGTAGAGTTGTGGAAACCTATGACATTACTAACCTTGACTTCAGGGACAAAGCTGTGATCTTTGCAGAATCAATGGATACTCTGATTACAGCTGAGGAATCGGAGTGTGTGGGTTTGAGATTTTCCTGGATCAGGACTAAGATTCAGGCTTTTAATGACTTCCTGGACTCAGCTGTCAGATGTCTATCTGTATGTGGTGAAAGTCTTGAATGTGTAGTGACATTTACTTATGTCAGCAGTGACATACATGTCTCTGGCACCTCAGCCATTGATATCGAGAGCCGCCTGGGAAGAGCCTATGGAATCACGACTTAAGTGACGACTGGATGTTTTTAGTACTATGTGTCTTCGAAGGATCCTTGGGTACTGCTGGAATGACAAAAAGTCATTCCAGCAGTTTATTACCCAAAAGTTGTTTATTCAGTCATGGGTTTGATGCCACTAATCACAAAAGCAGCTTCAAAAGCATAGTTTTTAAACCAGGTTCGGGAAACGTGAACAAGAACTGTAATATCATTTATGGTGCTGGAGAGGTGTTCGAGACTGCAGCTTCAATGCTTGATACGAGAAATATGTTTTCATATCTCAAAAATGTGATGTGATTGGAAAAAATTAACACCAGATTTGGATTCAGCACCCCCAAATTATTTGCAAAAAAAAAAAGAAAAAAAAAAAAAAAAAAAAGAAAATCGTGTTGATCAATGTAATTTGACAGTTGACTTGCAAAGGATTTGATTGATGGGTCAGTGGCACTATTTCTTTGACAATGGGCATTGATTCCTTGTTTTTATTGGGTTTGTGTGGTTTAAAATTCTGTTTTCCCTCAAGAGGAACAATAGTAGTCTCAAAGATCATAATTCTTTTCCCAAAGGTCATAAAGGGCCATAAAAACACTTCTAGAAAGGATATTTGGGGCTGTGGCGCAGCAGTGCACTGTAATCAGTGGTTAAGTGTTCCCATCTGGTGTCATGTGGGACATTGAACTGCTTTGAATGAAAAATGTTGCGCTCTTATTATTACTGATTTGTTATACATGACATCTGCTACACTGTTATTTGATTGTGGCATTACTGATATTTGTGATACTAATTTCTTTACTCGTGGCTTTACCCGTTCTGGAATTATTATCTGTCTGTATGTGTCTCCAGGGGTGGTTCCACTCCCAGAGAGCATGTTGTTCTCTGCACCTGTGTTGGTTCCACTGGATCGTGTCTCTACCAGCGACCTAATGAAAAGAGTGAGTCCAGCCCAGTTGGAGGTGCAGAAGAGAATTTGTGAGGGCAAAATGGCATGTGTCCACGATATGCTGGCAACCAAGAATTCTAACCTGGGACTGCAGACTTTGGAAGCCTGGAAGCAATACAACAATCTGGTTCTCACCAATGGTAGGAAGTCTAACTACTTCTAAATAAAATTTTGTGAATGAGATGACTTTCTCGACCGTTAATTGTGAAGAAAATCAACATTCACGTCACTGCTCCCATGTAATAACCAAAGATAACAGATCCATGCAAGATCGCCTAGTCCTCTGACGTGAGGTACACAATGATTAGATTAGATTAGATAAGATAGAAATTTATTGATCCCTTGGGAAGACTCCCTCAGGGAAATTGAGCTTCCAGCAGCATTGTATAGTAGCACACAGGGTAAGAAACATACAAAGTATCAAAAGTGAATGTAAAAACAGTTTGCAAATATAAATACAAATACACAATATAAATACCAGACATACTGATCAATACTGGTTTACTGGCTACTACTGTTCCTCTCCTTCCCGTCCTCTGTCTTCCTGTTACTCCTTCTCCCTCTGAGTGTGGAGTTGTACATTCTGATGGCCTGAGGGACAAAGGAGTTTTTCAGTCTGTTGGTCCTACACTTGGGAAGGAGGTTTTAGTAAACAAGCGGGGTCCTGCTAGGACGTCATAGTATTCAACGTGTGTGATAAACTCTTAGTCGCTCAGTCTCTCATCTCGGTCTCTTATTAGCTTTCATTCCTGTACCCATCCTCAAGCGAAACATTGTACTTCAAGTACTGAACAGTTTGCCAGCACAGCACCAGTGCATGTTCCCAGACCAGACCCGACCAACTGGTAACCTGCAACTAGTTACATGAATCTTTCTGTTGGGGAAAGTGTAGTGACACGGACCCACAACAGGGGGCGCAAATGAATGGTCAATAGATGAGCCAAAAGGTAACAATTTAATGTTGTGAATGTGCACAACGATGATACAGACAATCACAGAATCTGACAGCAGTCAATACACCAAGGTGATGTTTGGGCAGGCTCGAGGATAGGAGACGTCTGTCCCGAGAAGAGCCGGAACCACACGATTTCCACCGCCACAGAACCCGGAGAATACTGGAGCCGCCAAGTCCCGAATTCCCAGGTGATCACCGTCCCTGACTGTCGGATCTGGTACTGCTGGCGAGGAGCACAAACAGTGAGATGTGGGTGTGTGCACACCCAGTAACAAAAACAGTCAGAAGGTGGAAAGTCACCTCCACCTCTAATCACACACATGTGCAGCTCCTGTCTAACCACTTATCTGGTTGCTGTGTGAAGCTAAGCCGTCGCTGATCACACCAAATGCCAATCCCACAGATAAGGAAACACTTACAGGAAAACAGCTGCAAAGAAGTTCAGACTATTAGTCAGTGTTTTCAGTTTAGCAGAGAATTACCTTCACAGGTAGATGATATCTCGGCAGCGAGGTGGAGATGACATCAGCTTTTATGGAGCGATGAAATGAAGATGGGTGACAGCTGTCATGAGTTGATGTGTGACAGCTGTCACTCCCGGTTGTATCCGTGGCGGCAGCGCCCTCTCGTGCCTGAAGCCCGCACTTCAGGCAGGGCACCCTCTGGTGGTGGACCAGCAGTGCCTCCTCTTCTGGCGGCCCACACAACAGGACCCCCCCCCTCAACGGGCGCCTCCTGGCGCCCGACCAGGCATGTCCGGGTGACGTCGGTAGAAGTCGGCCAGGAGGTCCAGGTCCAGGATGAAGCTCCTCTTCACCCAGGAGCGTTCTTCAGGTCCATACCCCTCCCAGTCCACCAGATACTGAAACCCCCAGCCCTTCCGACGGATGTCCAGGAGCCTGCGAACCGTCCATGCAGGCTCCCCATCGATGATCCGGGCAGGAGGCGGCGCCGGTCTGGGAGCACAGAGGGGTGAGGTGTGGTGTGACTTGATCCGGGAAACATGAAAAGCCGGGTGGACCCGCAGTGAAGCTGGGAGCTGGAGCTTCACTGCGGCCGGACTGAGGACTTTGAGGATCTTGAATGGACCGATATACCTGTGCTTGAGTTTGGGTGAGTCCACTTGGAGGGGGATGTCCTTCGTTGAAAGCCACACCTCCTGCCCGGGCTGGTAAGCAGGGGCCGGGGAACACCGGCGGTCTGCATGGGCCTTAGCCCTCGTCCGGGCCTTCAACAAGGCAGAACGGGCGGTGCGCCACACCCGACGGCATCTTCACAGGTGGGCCTGGACCGAGGGCACACCGACCTCTCCCTCCACCACGGGGAACAATGGGGGCTGGTACCCCAGACACACCTCAAATGGGGAGAGGCCGGTGGCAGAGGACACCTGGCTGTTATGGGCGTACTCGATCCAGGCCAGATGGTGACTCCAGGCCGACGGGTGCGCTGATGTAACACAGCGGAGGGCCTGTTCAAGTTCTTGGTTGGCCCGCTCTGCCTGTCCATTCGTCTGAGGGTGATACCCGGACGAGAGGCTCACGTTGGCCCCCAGTTCTCTGCAGAAACTCCTCCAAACCTGTGAGGAGAACTGAGGACCATGGTCCGAGACAATGTCAGTTGGTATCCCATGCAGACGTACGATGTGGTGGACCAGGAGGTCTGCTGTCTCCTGGGCCGTAGGGAGCTTCGGGAGGGCCACGAAGTGGGCTGCCTTGGAGAAACGGTCCACTATCGTGAAGATGGTCATCATGCCCTGGGACGGCGGGAGGCCCGTGACAAAGTCCAGGTCAATGTGAGACCAGGGGCGACGAGGCACCGGAAGCGGTTGCAGAAGCCCTTGTGTCTTGCAGTGGTCTGCCTTGCCCCTGGCACAGGTGGTGCAGGCCTGGACATACTCCCGGACGTCAGCCTCCATGGACGCCCACCAGAAGTGCTGCCGGACAACTGCCACGGTCCTACTCACCCCTGGATGACAGGAGAGCTTGGACCCGTGACAGAAGTCCAAGACTGCAGCTCTGGCCTCTGGTGGGATGTATAAACGGTTCTTTGGTCCAGTTCTGGGGTCCGGGCTCCGTGCCAGGGCCTCCCGGACGGTCTTCTCCACGTCCCAGGTGAGGGTGGCCACGATAGTGGACTCCAGAATGATGGGCTCCGGTGGATCCGACAGCTCAGTCTTGACCTCATCTTCATGCACCCGGGACAAGGCATCTGATCTCTGGTTCTTGGTCCCGGGGCGGTAGGTGATTCGGAAGTCAAAACACCCGAAGAACAGTGACCAGCGGGCTTGCCTGGGGTTCAGCCGCTTGGCGGTCCTGATATACTCCAGGTTCCGATGGTCAGTGAAAACCATGAACGGCACAGACGCTCCCTCCAACAGGTGTCTCCACTCCTCAAGAGCCTCTTTCACCGCAAGGAGTTCTCGATTGCCGACGTCATAGTTCCGTTCAGCTGGGGTCAACCTGCGAGAAAAGTAGGCACACGGGTGAAGAACCTTATCGGTCTCTCCACTCTGGGATAGCACGGCTCCTATCCCTGAGTCAGAGGCGTCCACTTCATCCACGAACTGGCGGCTAGGGTTGGGCTGCACCAGAACTGGTGCAGACGAGAACCGGCGTTTCAACTCCTTGAACGCGGCTTCGCACCGATCCGACCAGGTGAAGGGGACTTTTGGAGAGGTCAGGGCTGTCAGGGGGCTAACTACCTGACTGTAGCCCTTAATGAACCTCCTGTAGAAATTTGCAAAGCCGAGGAACTATTGCAGCTTCCTACGGCTTGTTGGTTGGGGCCAATCTCTCACCGCCGCAACCTTGGCCGGATCAGGGGCGACGGAGTTGGAGGAGATGATGAACCCCAGGAAGGACAAAGAGGTGCGGTGAAACTCACACTTCTCACCCTTCACAAACAGCCGGTTCTCCAACAACCGCTGCAGGACCTGACGTACATGCTGGACATGAGTCTCAGGGTCCGGGGAAAACATGAGTATGTCATCCAGATATACGAAGACGAATCGGTGCAGGAAGTCCCGCAAGACGTCATTAACCAAAGCTTGGAACGTCGCGGGGGCGTTAGTGAGGCTGAACGGCATGACCAGGTACTCAAAATGACCTAATGGGGTGTTGATTGCCGTCTTCCATTCGTCTCCCTTCCGGATCCGAACCAGGTGGTACGCATTCCTGAGGTCCAGTTTGGTGAAAATTTGGGCTCCATGCAGGGGCGTGAACACTGAATCCAACAGGGGTAAGGGGTATCGATTACGAACCGTTATGTCGTTCAGCCCCCTGTAATCAATGCATGGACGGAGTCCGCCATCTTTCTTGCCCACAAAAAAGAAACCTGCACCCATCGGGGAGGTGGAATTCCGGATCAACCCAGCAGCTAATGAGTCCCGGATGTAGGTCTCCGTTGATTCGCGCTCGGGACGTGAGAGATTGTACAGCCTGCTGGACGGGAACTCAACGCCCGGGACCAAATCAACGGCACAATCGTACGGACGGTGCGGGGGAAGGGTGAGCGCCAGATCCTTGCTGAAGACATCAGCAAGATCGTGGTACTCAACCAACACCGCCGTCAGATTGGGAGGGACTTTAACCTCCTCATTAGCGTTTACACCGGGAGGAACCGAGGATCCTAAATAATTCCGGTGGCAGGTTTCGCTCCACTGAGCCACAACCCCAGATGGCCAATCAATCCGGGGATTGTGTTTAATCATCCATGGGAAGCCCAAAATCACGCGGGAGGTAGAAGGAGTTACAAAAAACTCAATCTCCTCCCGGTGATTCCCAGACACTACCAGGGTTACAGGTAGTGTCTTGTGTGTGATAAAAGGGAGAAGAGTGCCATCTAGTGCTCGCACCTTCACTGGTGAAGAAAGCGCCACCAGAGGGAGCCCTACCTCCCTTGCCCATCTGCTATCCAGCAGATTCCCTTCTGACCCCGTGTCAGAAAGTCCGCTCACGTCTCCACACAACCTCCGTATGGCTCTGGGCGGCTTATGTATGCTTCAGGGGATGGTGGGGGGGGGGGGGGGGGGGGGGGGGGGTCGTTGAATGACAAGTGGAATGTCTGTATTCGGCACCGGGTCGGCAGGAGGAGGAGCTGCAGCAGCACCCTGAGCGCGCGCTTCCACCTGCGCGGTGAGAGCCTCCATCCTGCGATTAAGGATGATGTTTTGCTCGGTCATCAGGTCCATCCGAGCGGTAAAGGCGGTGAGGATATGCTGCAACTCACCAATCACACCTCCAGCCGACGCCTGTGCACCCTGCTCTTCCATTGGCTGTCCAACAGGTGGTTGACGCCCCTCGGGATCCGTCACGATGGCCGAGATATCCTGTTGGGGAAAGTGTAGTGACACGGACCCACAACAGGGGGCGCAAATGAACGGTCAATAGATGAGCCAAAAGGTAACAATTTAATGTTGTGAATGTGCACAACGATGATACAGACAATCACAGAATCTGACAGCAGTCAATACACCAAGGTGACGTGTGGGCAGGCTCGAGGATAGAAGACGTCTGTCCTGAGAAGAGCCGGAACCACACGATTTCCACCGCCACAGAACCCGGAGAATACTGGAGCCGCCAAGTCCCGAATTCCCAGGTGATCACCGTCCCCGACTGTCGGATCTGGTACTGCTGGCGAGGAGCACAAACAGTGAGATGTGGGTGTGTGCACACCCAGTAACAAAAACAGTCAGAAGGTGGAAAGTCACCTCCACCTCTAATCACACACACGTGCAGCTCCTGTCTAACCACTTATCTGGTTGGGGTGTGAAGCGAAGCCGTCGCTGATCACACCAAACGCCAATCCCACAGATAAGGAAACACTTACAGGAAAACGGCTGCAAAGAAGTTCAGACTATTAGTCAGTGTTTTCAGTTTAGCAGAGAATTACCTTCACAAGTAGATGATATCTCGGCAGCGAGGTGGAGATGACATCCGGCTTTTATGGAGTGATGAAATGAAGATGGGTGACAGCTGTCATGAGTTGATGTGTGACAGCTGTCACTCCCAGTCGTGCCTGAAGCCCGCACTTCAGGCAGGGCGCCCTCTGGTGGTGGGCCAGCAGTACCTTCTCTTCTGGCGGCCCACACAACACTTTCACCACGTAAGCCAAATTTACACTTTAAAATTACCAGTGACGGAGCTGTGCATCAAAAACAGTCTGTTGTCCTGTTCAGAAAATCTTTGTGAGACCTGTTATCCTTAAGAAAAAGTACATATATTATTTTATACAGATTAAGAACACAGTTAATGTGTTAAAACTGTACATAAAGTGTCTATCTGAATGTCCACTTGAAAACCTGTTAATATGTTAATAACTGTAGATAAAAATTTTGTCCACCAAAGGCTGAACAGCTGCTGAGACATTTAGCCACACTTTGGCTTAAAATTGTCCCTTTTTGTTTCAGAATTTAAATTTATATTTTGTGTGCCCTACTTTGAGCTGTGTTGCGATAAAGTCCACCAGTACAAGTCACATGATGCACTGTCATATCAGTTTACATCATAATTAAATGACAAGTCACGAGTTCTGACACACTCAGTGACAATAAACACTTCAAACCCACATCATAAAATGTTTAAAGGCTGAGTTTGAATATGAATGAATTCACTACAGCAAATGACCTTTCTAGTTCTTGGGAAACATGAGAAAGAATAAATCTGTTTGTGTACACTGACCGGTCTGGTAATTAACTGCTGAGAAGTGGGCAGGTTGCTTACAAAAATGTTGGTGCTACTTGCTTATTATGTATCTCAATCTCACTTTTTTCCCAGAGTGGGTGAACTTGTGTAGTTCTATTATCTTTAGTAATAAGACTGAGTACGTGTGCTGCTTTCATCACTAACCTGTTTATTCTGTTATGACAGGCAACATGCCTCCCATAGTGACAGAACCCACAATGATCCACGGAAAGGTTAACTCGACAGTCAATATCCAGATCCTGGCTCAGGACCTGAACGGAGACCCCATCACCTACTCCCTGCTCTTCCCTAAGCCTCGCCACTCTTCCATTGATGGCAGTGAGTTTTTAGTTGCTCCCTCCTTCCTGCATAGTTCCACATGTTGTTATTACTCACATTTCTGTTGTCTTTTGGCAGTTATTTTAGGGCTGAGCCAGTGAGTGGGCCACACACAGAGACATGCACAATTGTGCAGATTGCACAAATGAATATTGTTTAATGATTAATATACATTTAATCATTAATATATACATTATTTTCTAAATAAAGGCAAAAAAAAACAAAATTGCACAAACTATCATTATATCCACCATCCCTGTCAGCCACATTATGTCATCCACAGACTATATGTTTTTACATATATAACTGATTAAAACTTAATGGTCGTGAAATCTAATCCATATTATAATCGCCAAGTGGCCTTTGTGTGTGTGCATGTGTGTGTGCGTATGGCTTCAACCACGCAGAAACCAGGGAGATCTGACATTTGCTGTTTGGTATGCTTATGTATTTTGGGTCAAGGATGACCGCTGCAAAAACGGAAAGTTGATAGGACAAATGTTTTTGGAAACAATAGATGTTGTGCTGCAATGCACCATGGGAGTTTGGGGTTTGGGGGTTTAAATGTTATTATTATGGTTCGTGTTAGTTTAGCAGTGTTGTTAGTGTTACTGATTTATTGTGATTTTGTTGTTCAGTTGGTTTAGTCACTTTAGTTAAGTCTCATGTTGCTGACACTTGAATGAAATGTGCATTGTGTTTGAGCTCCACCCTGTTTGTGTCTAAAATTAGAGGCACCTGCATACAGTAAAGATGAACAGCTGTGCGCATGTATGCATGTGTGCAACTTCAATCAGGGACAAATGGAGCACATCTGACATTTGTTGTTTGGTATACTTATGTATTTTGGGTCAAGGATGAACGCTGCCAAAACGGAATGCTGATAGAACTAATAGTTTTGGAGAAGTTATAACTATTAGCCAACATTGCTAATTACATTGTGGACTCACACACGTTTCCAGCAGGGGGCAGTAAATTGTCTTTATATTAAAATTGTGAGTGTTTGTGCATATAATGTAAATACATTAAAAATACATGGATGACACAAGAAAGTGAAAACACTTATTTCCACTGTGGCTCATTTAAAAATTAAATGACAAATAGAAGTAATAATGAAATAAAAATAACGATAATAATAATATTAATCATCATCATCATAATAGTGTGTATATGACAACAACCTAAACAATTTATAAATACATTAAGACAGTAAATTAACATTAAAAATTACATAATTAACAGGAAATAAAAGGGTTGAGTTCCTCTTCTAAAAATTGTTGAGGTCTAAGGTTCTAAAAACATTCTAGACTGACACAAACATTCCAGTTCATTGCTTGATTTATTACCACCCTTGAAAAATGTTGGCTACCTATTTTATAAACACTATCCAATTAATAAATAAAAGTTGAAAGTGCCAAGGTGCATAACAGACAGCTTTGGGACGTGTACTATTCTCGAATCTGGTTGTTCTTGTTTTAATACTTGAGAGTGTCTTGTGGGAGGGTAGACTTTTAAAAAGGCACTTGCTTCTGTGGGAGGGGTCTTTTAAAATCTTAAGGCCTTTCTTTTGCAGTAGCTTCCGTATCGTTTCCTGGTAGTGGTGGAAAAAAAAAAAAAAAAAAAAAAAATCGCACCCCATAAACAGTAAGTTTAAATGTAAATTTCCTTAATATTCTGCTAAGTTTCAGAAACTGTTGTGTTATTATGTACAGGACTAACTGTTAGCTGAATACCATAATTTTTGTTTGACAGGCTGAGACTGTAAAATGAGGGATTTTCATTGTGCAGCACCAACATCTTTTGGATATAGCAGTTAACCACCAAACTAACGTAGTACATCTTTTACTGTGAAGTAACCAGTAGATACAACCTGTTTATTCCATAACTGCCACAGATTTGTATTATGTACAGCAATATTTAATCTTGTGCTGATGCTTACACAGAAGAAGATGACTTCAGTAATGAAGATTTCTCACTGTATGTTTGCATTAATTTTATCTTATTAACCACTTGTGTTTATTTCCTGTCAGTATTCGACACTGACTGCATGAGGTTTCCTGATGTGCTTCCATATATTACATTCTTTCTCTTTTGGTTCCAGGTTTTGGTTACCTCACATGGATGCCACTCGACATCCAGCCAGTCCAGCTGACCATCCAGGTCAGCGATGAGATCACCAGCTCCCTGTTCACCCCCGTCCTGCGCGTCTGCAACTGTCTCAACGGAGGAAGCTGTCAGTATGACAGCGTCATTGAAAACCACCTGCAGGGAAAGTTCCAGGTGCATTAATCTGCTGTCTAAAGTCTGTCAGTGGACATAAAATGCTTCTGTATGAATTTTCTACTGGGCAATGGCTGCTAAAGAAAAATCCACGAGTGAATGCAAACTGTGAGTCTGCAAAGGAAAATGCATCCAAAACATACAGACTTTCCTTGAAAATGTTTAATTATATAATGCCAACTTTAAAAATAAAACAAATCAATAAAAAGAAATGCCATACAAAAATCTGTTGGGAAAAGTGTAGTGACACGGACCCACAACAGGGGGCGCAAATGAACGGTCAATAGATGAGCCAAAAGGTAACAATTTAATGTTGTTAATGTGCACAACGATTATACAGACAATCACAGAATCTGACAGCAGTCAATACACCAAGGTGACGTGTGGGCAGGCTCGAGGATAGAAGACGTCTGTCCTGAGAAGAGCCGGGACCACACGATTTCCACCGCCACAGAACCCGGTGAATACTGGAGCCGCCAAGTCCTGAATTCCCAGGTGATCACCGACCCCGACTGTCGGATCTGGTACTGCTGGCGAGGAGCACAAACAGTGAGATGTGGGTGTGTGCACACCCAGTAACAAAAACAGTCAGAAGGTGGAAAGTCACCTCCACCTCTAATCACACACTCGTGCAGCTCCTGTTAACCACTTATCTGGCTGGGGTGTGAAGCGAAGCCGTCGCTGATTACGCCAATCTCACAGATAAGGCACTCCACAGGAAAACAGCTGTAAAACGAGTTCAGACTAAGACACAGTTTTAAGGCTGAGAATATTACCTTCACAGGTAGATGATATCTCGGCAACGAGGTGGAGATGACATCCGGTCTTTATGGAGTGAGATGATGAAGTGTAGATGGGTGACAGCTGTCAAGAGATAATGAGTGACAGCTGTCACCCCCGGCTGTGTCCGTGGCGGCAGCGCCCTCTCGTGCCTGAAGCCCGCACTTCAGGCAGGGCGCCCTCTGGTGGTGGGCCAGCAGTACCTCCTCTTCTGGCGGCCCACACAACAAAATCATCACGTCACACTGTTGTTGGACTTGAAATCATAACCAGCATAACTTTTTTCCCATTTAAATTGGGTAATTATTTCACTGAAATTCACACATTGTCTATTCATTTGACTTACTGGGCCCTATTTTGACAGCAGATTAAAAAAAAAAACATGTAGAGGGTGCAAGCCCATTGGGGGGATGTCTGGATGCCATGTGCTGTTTAAATGCAAGGAAATACTAATGCAGAATCAGATGCTGTGCACACAGGCATTGGGTTTACCGTAATTTGTTTAATTCCATGTTTTAATGGGCATTTTATAATAAAATATGAAACCGATGTCAAAGTGGTACCTCTTCTCCTCTTTAAACTGGAAACACACAGTGCTGTGGTGTATGGGAAGGGGATGCAAGTGAAAGGATTTCTGGTACCTTACTGGATTATCACAGAACACTCAACGGAGAGCAGACACCAAAGCTCCCTGAGGTGAAGTAATGAAACATCAACATGAATGGTCTCAGGAACACAAGTGCTCTTGTTATTTAGAAGATGGGGGCTGGGCTTAAAAAAGAAAAATTGCATTGGGTGGATGTCAGCAATGACATGTAGTGGGTTTTACATTGCTTTGAGCCAGGTGTGCAACAGCACGCATTGAATGCATTGACTTTACAATACTAAAATAATCTGATTACAGTGCACATATAATGACAGACTTTATTTTTGAAAAAAAATGGTTTGTATGCATAAATAGCAGTATAAAGTTCTGTATTATGTAAAAGTAATAGGTATCCTATAGGTTCAACAAGAATGGAGTACTTCATCAAGAAAACCCTGATTAAATACAATTTGATTTTTAAAAAATAATTTTAGTAAAGGAGAGCAACAAAAACAAGTTGCGCACACATTTTAAGGCACATGACTTTTGCAAAAGTCCACAACTTTTTATTTTATTTTATTTTTGGTCCCAGAGATTGATTTTGTATATGCTTCATATATTTCAGATATACCAGTAATAACAATGGTAATTACAAATATATTGCGACATTACAGACGTGTGGTACTTTCATAACACAGAGTCCAGTATATTGAAGCACTGAAGCAAATCTTACATTCAACATATATAAATGAGGAGAACTCACTGAATGTCAGAGCAGTATGCTGTATCAGTACGTTTTTTTTTAAATTGAAACAATTAAAACTAAAGAACCATTTCCACAACTTTCTTATTGTGAAGCTGTAAATTCTGATGACCAGTGAAAGCAGCATAAATCCAGTATCTCTGCTTTGCAATGAATATTAATATAAATTAGAAGAATTTGCACCAACACCAATAAAATTGCTGCAAAAAACAAGGCATTAGGGAAAAAATACAACTGGACAGACATTGAAATGGAAGATCGGTACTAATTTTTTGGACTTCTGACATACATGTTGTTGGTGTCACACAGGTGAGGTTGTGCTGAAAAAACTGACGCCAAACAAGGCCAGGTAAACACTTTTTCAAGGTAAATTATAAAGTTAAAACCAAAAGTAGTCAAAAACGGCCTGTTGTGAAAGTGTAGAACACGGACCCACAACAGGGGGCGCAAATGAACGGACAATGGAGTAAGTCAAATAACAAAGCTTTACTGTTGTGAAACTCGCACAACAAACACAACAGATAACAATTTTGTGAATAAGCCGAATTCCAATGGTGTCGTGTGGGCAGGCTCGAAGGTAGGAGACGTCTGTCCAAGTCGAACCGGAACCACTCGATTTCCACCGCCACCGAACCCCGGGAATACTGGAGCCACCAAGTCCCGAACTCCCAGGTGACCACTGCCTCCGCTTGTCGGATCTGGTACTGCTGGCGAGGAACAAAAACAGTCAGAGGTGGGTGCGCTGCACCCAGCAACACGGACGGTGGTAACACCACCTCCCCCTCTCGTCAAGTAAACACTGAAGTGCAGGAGTGTGAGTACTTATCCAATACTGTCTCCTGCTGCTCTTCTCTCTCTCTGTATAAAGGCAAAAAGTATTCAAAGGTGATATAGTCGGCTGGATACGTTACCTCCTCGGTAGAAACGATATCTCGGCAATGAGGTGGAGATGCCGTCCTGCTGATATACCCCTCTGCTGATTGCTGTCAGCCGTCTCAGGTGATGGGTGACAGCTGTCACCCTGGCTGCTCCTGTTAGGCGGCAGCGCCCTCTGGTGCCTGGAGCCCGCACTCCAGGCAGGGCGCCCTCTGGTGGTGGTGGGCCAGCAGTACCTCCTCTTCAGCGGCCCACACAACAGGACCCCCCCCTCAACGGGCGCCTCCTGGTGCTCGACCGGGCTTGTCCGGGTGGCGGCGGTAGAAGTCGGCCAGGAGGGCCGGGTCCAGGATGAAGCTCCTCTTCACCCAGGAGCGTTCTTCGGGACCGTACCCCTCCCAGTCCACCAGATATTGAAAGCCCCGGCCCATCCGTCGGACATCCAAAAGCCGGCGCACAGTCCAAGCCGGCTCGCCGTCGATGATCCGGGCAGGAGGTGGTGCCGGACCGGGTGTACATAGGGGCGAGGTGTGATGGGGCTTGATTTTCGACACGTGGAACACTGGATGGATCCGCAGTGAGGCCGGAAGCTGAAGCCTCACTGCGGCGGGATTGATGACCTTGAGGATCTTGAAAGGACCTATGTATCTGTCTTGCAATTTCGGGGAGGCTACTTGTAGTGGGATGTCCTTGGTGGACAACCACACTTCCTGCCCGGGACGATACGTAGGGGCCGGGATTTGCCGACGGTCTGCATGGGCCTTTGTCCTCATCCGGGCCTTCAGCAAAGCAGAGCGGGCGGCACGCCACACCCGACGGCACTTCCGTAGGTGGGCCTGGACCGAGGGCACACCGACCTCTCCCTCAACCACCGGAAACAACGGGGGCTGATACCCCAAACACACCTCAAAGGGGGAGAGGCCGGTGGCTGACAACACTTGGCTGTTGTGGGCGTACTCGATCCAGGCCAGATGGGTACTCCAGGCCGCCGGGTGCGCGGCTGTCACGCAGCGCAGGGTCTGCTCCATCTCTTGATTGTCCCGCTCTGCTTGCCCGTTGGTTTGGGGGTGGTATCCGGACGAGAGACTGACCGTGGCCCCCAGTTCCCGGCAGAAGCTCCTCCAGACATGCGAGGAGAACTGGGGACCGCGATCGGAGACGATGTCTGATGGAATCCCATGCAGCCGGATGACGTGGTGGACCAGGAGGTCTGCCGTCTCCTGGGCTGTTGGGAGCTTCGGGAGGGCCACGAAGTGGGCCGCCTTGGAGAATCGGTCCACTATCGTGAGGATGACGGTGTTTCCCTGGGACGGCGGGAGGCCCGTGACAAAATCCAGGCCGATGTGGGACCAGGGGCGATGAGGCACGGGCAGCGGCTGTAGCAGTCCCGGAGCCTTGCGATGGTCGGCCTTGCCCCTGGCGCAGGTGGTACAGGCGCTGCCGGACAACTGCCACGGTTCTTCGCACCCCTGGATGACAGGAGAGCTTAGAGCCGTGACAGAAGTCCAGGACTGCAGCCCTGGCTTCTGGTGGGACGTAAAGTCTGTTCTTCGGTCCAGTCCCAGGGTCCGGGCTTCGTGCCAGGGCCTCCCGGACGGTTCTCTCTACGTCCCAGGTGAGGGTGGCCACGATAGTGGACTCCGGGATGATGGGTTCCGGTGGATCCGACAACTCCGTTTTGACTTCGTCTTCGTGTACCCGGGACAAGGCATCCGATCTCTGGTTCTTGGTCCCGGGCCGGTAGGTGATGCGGAAGTCAAAACGGCCGAAGAACAGTGACCAGCGGGCTTGCCTGGGATTCAGCCGCTTGGCGGTCCTGATATACTCCAGGTTCCGGTGGTCAGTGAAAACCGTGAATGGCACGGACGTTCCCTCCAACAGATGTCTCCACTCTTCAAGAGCCTCTTTCACCGCAAGGAGCTCTCGATTGCCGACGTCATAGTTCCGTTCGGCCGGGGTCAACCTGCGGGAAAAATAGGCACACGGATGAAGGACCTTATCGGTCTTCCCGCTCTGGGACAGCACAGCTCCTATCCCTGAGTCCGAGGCGTCCACTTCAACCACTAACTGGCGACTAGGATCGGGCTGCACCAGAACGGGTGCAGACGAGAAGCGCCGTTTTCAACTCCTTGAACGCGGCCATCGCAACGATCCGACCAGGTGAAGGGGACTTTTGGTGAGGTCAGGGCTGTCAGGGGGCTAACTACCTGACTGTAGCCCTTAATGAACCTCCTGTAGAAATTAGCAAGCCGAGGAACTGTTGCAGCTTCCTACGGCTTGTGGGTTGGGGCCAGTCTCTCACCGCCGCAACCTTGGCCGGATCAGGAGCGACGGAGTTGGGGGAGATGATGAACCCCAGGAAGGACAAAGAGGTGCGGTGAAACTCACACTTCTCGCCCTTAACAAACAGCCGGTTCTCCAATAACCGCTGCAGGACCTGACGTACATGTCGAACATGGGTCTCAGGATCCGGAGAAAAGATGAGTATGTCGTCAAGATATACGAAGACGAATCGGTGCAGGAAGTCCCGCAAGACATCATTAACCAATGCTTGGAACGTCGCGGGAGCGTTTGTAAGACCGAACGGCATGACCAGGTACTCAAAATGACCTAACGGGGTGTTAAATGCCGTCTTCCACTCGTCTCCCTTCCGGATCCGAACCAGGTGATACGCATTCCTAAGATCAAGCTTGGTGAATATCTTAGCTCCATGCAGGGGCGTGAACACCGAATCCAACAAGGGTAAGGGGTATCGGTTACGAACCGTGATTTCGTTCAGCCCCCTGTAATCGATGCATGGACGTAATCCTCCATCCTTTTTCCCCACAAAAAAGAAACCCGCACCCATCGGGGAGGTGGAATTCCGGATCAACCCGGCAGGCAAAGAGTCCCGGATGTAGGTCTCCATTGATTCGCGTTCAGGTCGTGAGAGGTTGTACAGCCTACTGGACGGGAACTCAACACCTGGAACCAAATCAATGGCACAATCATACGGGCGGTGCGGGGGAAGGGTGAGCGCCAGATCCTTGCTAAACACCTCCGCAAGGTCATGGTACTGCACCGGAACCGTCCCTAGATTGGGCGGGGCTCTGACCTCCTCCCTGGCCTGGGAACCGGGAGGAACCGAGGAACCTAAACATACCCGATGGCAGGTCTCGCTCCACTGAACCACTACCCCGGACGGCCAATCGATCCGGGGATTGTGTTTCAACATCCAAGGGAACCCTAAAATCACACGGGAGGTGGCCGGAGTCACAAAAAACTCGATCTCCTCCCGGTGATTCCCCGACACCACCACAGTTACTGGTGGTGTCTTGTGAGTGATTGGAGGGAGTAGGGAGCCATCTAGCGCCCGTACCTGCACAGGCGAGGTAAGCGCCACCAGAGGGAACCCTATCTCCCTGGCCCATTTGCTGTCTAGCAAATTCCCTTCTGAGCCCGTGTCCACCAGTGCTGGGGCCTTCAGGGTTAAATCCTCATACAGGATGGTAACTGGGAGTCGTGTGGCGATGTGGGTGTGTCCCACGTGAATGTCTCGGCCCACCCCTAGCCCAGTTTCTAGGGGCGGGCGTTGCTGTTTAACCGCTCGGGGCAGTCTCTTAAATGATGCTCAATCGAGCCACAAACAAAACACGCCCCGTGGGCCAGCCTCCTTTGTGTAACCGGTGCCCTAAATGTTGCCCTACTCGTGTCCATAGCTTCGTCAGCAGGGGGGGCTGTAACCGCACGGAGCGCAGGGGCCGTGGACCGTGGGGAGGGCGGAACGCGGTCGGAACCGGAAGGGAGAGGGACGACGCGTGCCCGGCCACGCCCTTCGTCTCGTTCCCGACGGCGCTCTTCTAACCGATTGTCTAATCGTATGACAAGATCGATGAGCCCATCTAAATCCCGCGGTTCGTCCTTAGCCACCAGGTGCTCCTTGAGGACCAACGACAGTCCGTTTACAAAGGCGGCGCGGAGGGCAGTGCTATTCCAGCCGGACCTCGCAGCCGCGATGCGGAAGTCGACTGCATAGGCAGCTGCGCTCCGGCGCCCCTGTCTCATTGACAGCAGCACGGCTGAAGCGGTCTCTCCTCTATTAGGGTGATCGAACACTGTTCTGAACTCCCTCACAAACCCATCATATGTCTGAAGGAGCCGTGAATTTTGCTCCCAGAGCGCTGTAGCCCAAGCGCGTGCCTCACCACGAAGCAGATTTATCACATAAGCTACTTTGCTAGCGTCGGTCGCGTACATGACGGGACGCTGTGCGAAGACGAGCGAACACTGCATAAGGAAATCCGCGCACGTCTCCACACAGCCTCCGTACGGCTCTGGGGGGCTTATGTATGCTTCAGGGGAAGGTGGGAGGGGTCGTTGAACGACCAGTGGAACGTCGCTGTTACGCACAGGGTCGACGGGAGGGAGAGCCGCAGCGGCGCCCAGAGGGCGCGCTTCCACCTGCGCGGCGAGAGCCTCCACCCTGCGGTTCAGGAGGACGTTCTCCTCGGTCATCAAATCCATCCGAGTCGTGAAAGCGGTGAGGATCCGCTGCAACTCACCGATTACCCCTCCTGCGGACGCCTGTGCGCCCTGTTCTTCCATTGGCCATTCAACAGCCGGTTGACGCCCCTCGGGATCCATGACGCTGGCCGAGATATCCTGTTGTGAGAGTGTAGGAACACGGACCCACAACAGGGGGCGCAAATGAACGGACAATGGAGTAAGTCAAATAACAAAGCTTTACTGTTGTGAAACTCTCACAACAAACACAACAGATAACAATTTCGTGAATAAGCCGAATTCCAATGGTGTCGTGTGGGCAGGCTCGAAGGTAGGAGACGTCTGTCCAAGTCGAACCGGAACCACTCGATTTCCACCGCCACCGAACCCCGGGAATACTGGAGCCGCCAAGTCCCGAACTCCCAGGTGACCACTGCCTCCGCTTGTCGGATCTGGTACTGCTGGCGAGGAACAAAAACAGTCAGAGGTGGGTGCGCTGCACCCAGCAACACGGACGGTGGTAACACCACCTCCCCCTCTCGTCAAGTAAACACTGAAGTGCAGGAGTGTGAGTACTTATCCAATACTGTCTCCTGCTGCTCTTCTCTCTCTCTGTATAAAGGCAAAAAGTATTCAAAGGTGATATAGTCGGCTGGATACGTTACCTCCTCGGTAGAAACGATATCTCGGCAATGAGGTGGAGATGCCGTCCTGCTGATATACCCCTCTGCTGATTGCTGTCAGCTGTCTCAGGTGATGGGTGACAGCTGTCACCCTGGCTGCTCCTGTTAGGCGGCAGCGCCCTCTGGTGCCTGGAGCCCGCACTCCAGGCAGGGCGCCCTCTGGTGGTGGTGGGCCAGCAGTACCTCCTCTTCAGCGGCCCACACAACACGGCCAATTACACCCTGGACTGCAGAGGGTCAAAAGTCTGTGAGTGTGGACATTGAGTTTGGACCATAGTCTGTGCTCGTGAGCCTCTTTGGTGCGTTGGAAGAAACAGGTTCTAATTAATATAATAAATGTTTTGAATGCAGTGTTATTGATCTGTCTCCTGACTGCACTTTCTTTTATTGTCCAGGTGGTGGCGTGCCTGTGCCCACAGGGATTCAGTGGGAAATTTTGTGGGAACACATCAAATGTATGTCAAGGCAAACCCTGTTTCCGAGGGGTGCAGTGCCAGCCACAGTCACCGCCAGGCCAGTTCACCTGTGGAATGTGTCCAGATAAAACGTACTCCAAGGGAAAAGAGGGATACAAGTGCTTTGATTATGGTCTGTAACCATCAGCATGAGTCCAATGACATTACCAGAATGTTTGACTTTACTCATCGTAATTATTTCTTCTTTTTGTCTCAGACTTTTGCCTGCCTCCTTTCCTTTCCCGTGCCACAAATCAGCCGATTGTTACAGCGGGAAAAGCAACTACAGCTGCAAATGTAAATCTGGATTTACTGGCGATGGAATAAACTGCATAGGTACCTCACAGCGACGTGCACTCAGAGAGCATGTACCTCCACCAGGGTCTTCTTTGGACATTTTCCTGTTATATCTTTCTTTCCACTGACATTCTTAGCTCTTGATTGCGTACCTTTGCTCTTCATCTTTAATCCTTACTGCTGATTTATGATCCTGAGCTTTTTTCCTAATCACTCATCTGCAATCCTGATTTGTGAGATTTGATCCTGATCACTTGCATTTGATGGCTAATCTTTAAACCCTGCCAAAGTAATTACATTATCGTCACCCTCTGCCCTCCTTTGATCCTGTGATCAGGCTCAAAGGACAGATTATGTCTTTGAGCTTTTGGCCCTTATTGCAGAACTTTGATTCTGATTGCTTTAAACCCATAATCAGGATCAATAGAATTGTAATCAAAAATCAGATTCAAAGGGTAGTTCAGCTCAAAGGATTCCATCAAGTTACTTATTTGCGCATACTTAGTCACTGTCAATTTCTCTCAAGTTAACCAGTTAGAGTGAGTGTTACTGTAATTCCCTCAGTTCTTTTAGATCACGATACCACTTGTGTTTATGTGAGCATGTTGGTCTAATAAATGAGGTGTTGTCATGTTCAAAGATGGTGTGCACGTCTCACAAAAAAAAAACATTTGCACCTTTAAAACAAGACAAAGCTGGTGCTCAAGTCCAGTGTTCTGTGTTTATTTAAATCACACTGAGTCCACCCTGCATGCCTACACATATGCACAAGATACCATCAAGACTCTGACAACACTGTCTCAAGTCTGTGGTGTGTCCTGTCAACAATTACCCAAGATGCTTAGGATTACCTTTGAGATAGTGGCAAGACAAAGCCAGACTGCAGAATGACAGCAGGAAGATTTGTAAAAGTTCCACAACAGTTTTAAATGTTTTAAAGTGCCACGGTGGCATCTTGAACTGTCTTACTTAAAGATACTTTACTTACTTTAAGTCATTCTGGTTCTATTACTTTTACGATAAGTTACTTGTCAAAATCTGCTCCTTGATCTCATACATGGTCCAAGGTCGATCTCCAGCAGACATTGAAGTCAAAACATGTCTTTTTGAGATACCCTGCAGACAAAAAAAAAAAAAGAAAAGAAAAATGAACACAAAGAATAGAGCCATTATTGCCATTGTACATGCAAACAATGTAATTTGTCTTCTGCATTTAACCCATCCTAGTTACAGTTAGACACAATCCAACCACTAGGAGCAGTGGGTAGCCACAGTCAGGCGCCCAGGGAAAAACTCGTTCTCTGGCAGAGAATCAAACCCAGGCCGCAGCGGTGAGAACGCGGAATCCTATTCACCAGACCACCACGGAGTTGAATGTAACAAAAACATAACCTTCTTGAGAGCTGTAGTCTTGATGAAGTTTTCATTTATGTGAACATTGTCACTGTGTCTTTGTCTGTAGATATAGACGAATGTCAGGAGCTCTCAGCTTGTCCCAATGCCAAATTTGTGTGTGTGAACCAACCAGGATCTTTCACTTGCAACTGTAGATACCAGAAGACCAAAGAGGCTGATAACTGTGGTATGTACATGCAATACTAGTTGTCAGGTGCATCAGTTTAGCCAACATTTAGTCATAATGATGAAGATTATGAATCTAGCCCACGACTCTGTTGTGTGTTGTTGTGTTGTTTGTTCAGTTAATAAGTTATTTTTATTTGATTTATTTGTGTTGCAATCCATTGCCCCCAGAACATGGAAATATCTAATGCTCAATGAGGAGAATGTGCACATTCAACTGCACACAGGAACACCTTGGGGTTTAAAAACTGTGCTCAAACATCTTGTGGTAGAACAGGCAAACTGCACACAGAAAGCATTGCTGCTGTCACAACATGCAACCTCATCCACATATGTTCTTTATTTCCTTGATTTAATAGGTCTACAATTAGTAATTACGTCTCGGTAGAATAGGCGTGTAGCCTCGTTGGTGTCAAAACCTAAGGGCCCCTTCACACATAGTACGAATAAGCACACCTCAGGGCGACTCACAGCGGAACAGCTCGTATGAGTGAACCATGCAAGCATCGAGCCGAATGGCAGGCGCGTGACGGTGTCTTTCGAGCAGGAACACAGTGTGAGCAGCTGCACCACATCACGCCGCTGATGTGGAAAACAATAAAATAATAAAAAACAGCTGTATAATTAGTGAAGATCACTGAGTTGATATAAATAATACACAAAAGGAGTTGCAATACAGACCCCTGCGGTTAAATAACCCTGGTTAAAAAAAAGTCACTCACGGGATTTGAACCCGTAAGCTATGATTACCAGACAGAAACTTTACCACTGCACTACCATCACTGGCCTGCAGCTAATGCAGAAAAATGCCTGAAATCAAGAAAGACATGGACGAGGTGAGCTGTGTGCGACCACTGCAGCCCTGCACAAAAGTGAAATATGTCTTATATATTTCCACATGAGGACACCAGGCAGAGACACGTGCCTCACGGAGGAATGTTGTAAGTTCATGTCCTTCCAAACACAGAACGTGTCCTCCAGCTGTGACATTCAGGAGCAGAGATCTTTACAGCCGCGGCTGTGAGCGTTCAGTGCCCAGACTCTCTCACTCTCTGTGTTATGCATATGTAGGTATTGTCGTGATCATTTATATAATTGTCCTGGTGGTGGTTTCTGTGTTTTTAATGTGTGCACTGAGCTGTCATCCAGCTGTCAGTGTGCTGCGATCAGCTGACAGGCCCCTCCCCATGCTGTGTGCGATCAGACCTCTCTGTCCGGCCCCCATGTGATCAGACCTGTACATACAACACATGCGCACATGTGCGAGACACATGCACCACATGTGTGAGGCTTTTTGCAACTCCACAGTTGTGGGACACTTAGACAAATTTCACATCCAGCTCGACAGTGATCGTCTCCTGACTGTTTTCGTGATGATAGTGTGAATGGCCACAAATTTTCTAAGTGCCAAATGAGCGGTGTTAGATGTTCATGTGTGTCAGCTGGAATTTGGCCAACACCTGCTGCGAGAGGGTTCGATGGGTTTGCACAGCGCACACTCTGTCTTTCAGCCACTGGTGTGCGCAAATAGTTGTAGCAACAGGTGTACGAGGCGTTTGAGGCAGCTACGAATTTACATGTTTTGCATACGATTCCTGCTTCATACACACTTCATGCGCAATTCGACCACATTCGCTCTATGTGTTAAGGGGCCCTAAAAAAAGACACCTGTGTGAATGAAACCACAGCTTTTGACCTCAGCAACAAGCACCTCGATCTTCACCAGCAATTTTGTATTAAAAATGGGACCACACTGTTTTTGCTGCTTAAAGTGTAGGTGACACCAAAAAATGTGCACAAATAATCACTAAAAATGATGAAATGTTGATATTTTCAAAAATTCTGAATAATAAAAGTCGATGATAAGTGCACAGATGAAGGATAAACAACAGCTGTCTGAAAGCCTGCGCTCTATTTCAGCCCTCAACCGCAGCCATATTGTTGCTACATCATCACCAGAACGGGGTCTGCTGATTCAAAAATAAAAAATAAATGAAAATAAAAATAATTTAATTCCTTATCAAGGCTGAAGAAAAGTCCCACTGTGACACATACCAGCAGCAGTCTGCAGGATCAATCTAGTGGCAGGTGAAATCTGTTAATTGTTGCTGCTGGTTTGAGTCTGCTAAGAGTTGAGTCTTGTCTTCCTCCATCAGGCCACTTGGCGCGGCAGAATGAAAGTTGGCCACATCTCCTTCGTTAATAAGCATCAGTGGATTAATTGGACGTGGCAAAATTATCCCATGATCCACAAACAAAAAAATAATAATGTTAATCAGTTTTTCCTCCGTGTGACGTGGAGAAACCTGCAAAAAACTGTGCGCGCACTTGTCAATATAAGCAATCCATCTGCCAATCAAAAGGCTCTACCTGATGCATGAAATTATCCCATGATCCGTAAAGAAAAAAAAAAAAAGAAATAATGTGAAAATAGTTTTGCCTCCATGTGAAGTGTTGAAGCTACATGACACTGTGTGAGCGCGCTTGTCAATATAAGTGTTTCCACCTGCCAATCAAAAGGTATTAACTGTTCTCACACCGAAAACACGGTGCAGCTCCGACCTGAACCACTCGGTGGAAACGGGGCTGTCAGTAGCCTGTAAGAATCCATAAATTAATACATAAATTAATGGACTATTAAGATAATGGTTGTGGCGCTGATGCCACTTCCTCCTTCTTCTCCAATGTCGAGACCAGCCAGGAAGTTCCTGTTTTTTTGTGGCGCGCAGTTCAAAATCCGAATATCTATCTCTTCAGCAACTGTGCACCAGGAAAGCAATAATTTCAAGCTGTTGTTTAATTTTTGTCTTAAATACTCAAATAAATATTTCATATGGTGACACCTACACTTTAAATTTCATTAGAAGAGAATTTATGTTAATAAAGACCAGAGGTGGGAAATGCTAGCTTCAGTTATTCTGGGACAACTGTAACACTTAATAATTGTCTACTTATTCTGTTAATTGGAAGGTTTTATGCTGGTTGCTGTGGTGAGCTTGTTAAAACTATGTCCATAAGTGATTGTGATGTCTAAATTAAGAAACAATATGACCCCATGAGTGAGTGTTCTTTCCCCATGTTGGGGTTCAAAAATACTGGTGGACTCACTGTTGTCACCTAGTGTCACCACTTTTTGCATTTACAACCCCAATTCCAGTGAAGCTGTGACGTTGTGTAAAATGTAAATAAAAACAGAATACAATGATTTGCAAATCCTCTTAAACCTATATTCAATTGAATACACCACAAAGACAAGATATTTAATGTTCAAACGTTGGTTTTTTTGTGCAAATATTTGCTCATTTTGAAATGGATGCCTGCAACACATTTCAAAAAAGCTGGGACCCGTGTTTTTTTTTTACTACTGTGTTACATCACCTTTCCTTCTAACAACACTCAAGAAGCATTTGGGAACTGAGGACACTAACTGTTGAAGCTTTGTAGGTGGAATTCTTTCCCATTCTTGCTTGATGTACGATTTCAGTTGTTCAACAGTCCAGGGTCTCTGTTGTCGTATTTTGCGCTTGATAATGCACCACACATTTTCAATGTGCGACAGGTCTGGACTGCAGGCAGTCTAGTACCTGCACTCTTTTACTACGAAGCCACACTGTTGTAACACGTGCAGAATGTGGCTTGACATTGTCTTGCTGAAATAAGCAGGGACGTCCCTGAAAGAGACATTGCTTGGATGACAGCATGTGTTGCTCCAAAACCTGGATATACCTTTCAGCATTGATGGTGCCATCACAGATGTGTAAGTTGCTCATGCCATGGGCATGAACACACCCCCATACCATCACAGATGCTGACTTTTGAACTTTGCGCTGGATGGTCTTTTTCTTCTTTTGTCCAGAGGACACGACGTCCATGATTTCCAAAACAATTTGGAATGTGGACTCATCGACCACAGCACACTTTTCCACTTTGCGTCTGTCCATTTCAAATGAGCTCGGGTCCAGAGAAGGTGGCGGCGTTTCTGGATGTTGTTGATATATGGCTTTCACTTTGCATGGTAGAATTTTAAGTTGCACTTGTAGATGTAGTGATGAACTGTGTTAATTGACAATAGTTTTCTGAAGTGTTTTTGAGCCCACACAGTAAAATCCTTTACACAGTGATGTCAGTTTTTAATGCAGTGCCGCCTGAGGGATTGAAGGTCACGGGCTTTCAGTGTTGGTTTTTGGCCTTGTCAATTACGTGTAGAAAAGTTCTCCAGATTCTCTGAATCTTCTGATTATATTATGTACTGTAGATGATGGAATCCCTAAATTCCTTGCAATTGAACATTGAGAAACATTGTTCTTAAACTGTTGGACTATTTTTTCACGCAGTTGTTCACAAAGTGGTGATCCTCGCCCCATCTTTGCTTGTGAAGGGCTTAGCCTTATGGAGATGCTCCTTTTATACCCAATCATGACACTCACCTGTTACCAGTTAGGTGTTGTTTGAGCATTCATCAACTTTCCCAGTCTTTTGTCCCAACTTTTTTGAAATTATCTATATACCTTTCCTGGCTGTGGTCTCTGTGTGTTTAATGTAACACCTCATGTGCACTGAGCCGTCATTTCCAGCTGTCAGTGAGTGGCTGGCTGTGCTGTGTGTGCTCAGATGTGGCTGGCCACTCCCCATGTGATCATGTCTATACATACATATCAGCATTTCATGCAAGTGTGCTCCCCACCTGGAATTTGGCCGAAACCTGCCGAGAGAGGGATCGAATGGGCACTCACAGGGCACTCTCTGTCTTTCGGCCGCTGGTGTGCATGAATGGTTGTGGCGACAGGTTTATGAGGCGTTAGAGGCGGCTCTGATTTTCAACCAATGGCATGCAATACCTCCTTCATGCGCCATTCGGCCTCATTCGTACTATGCGTGAAGAGGCCCTATGAACTGAAATGACCATGAACACACACACACACACACACACACACACACACACACACACACACACACACACACACACACCACACACACACACACACACACATATATATATATATATATATATATGTGTGTGTGTGTGTGTGTGTGTGTGTGTGTGTGGTAACTATATTTCTTGTATATGTTGTTTATTACCCTGATTGTGTAAATATCACTTATATACATGCCGTCCATATTCTTGAGCTGCTTAGGTGGGTAGGGAGAGTTCCCATGGAATAAAAAAAGCTTTTCAACATACCATCCCTGGTTCTCAAGACCAGGCACCTAAGTGGCTCTACTCTACTCTTTTTTTTTTTTAAATATTTTGATATACTTTAGTATACACTAGTATAGTTCTACCTTAAATACCTTACTGAATTTTCATGTATGAGTAGGTGCTTTAGAACATGTGGGATTCATCAACAGCTGATACGTAGTTCCTGCTGTGTGTAAAACCGGTGCCTGTTTGATGAATACAGATTTTTTGTACTTACACACAAACTAAATGTTGTTTGTATGACAGCATTTAGAATCTGTTCTATGCATTGTTTGTTCAGGACTATTGGCACCTTTGTAAAATATGTTCAGAAATAAATCAAAATGCTTTCAAAAGGTGAAATAGAAGCACTGATATAAAAGTAGGGTGGACTTAGTTATTGGCACCCATTGATGAATTTACAGTAAATTCTCACTGTCACACTCAGTTGTCTTTACACAAGTCAGAGGATGGACACATTAACATTTCTGAATTATTGAACATGTCTTGAACTTAATTTCCATCAGTCATTAATAAGGGTGTAATGGAACAGGGCTTCATGCTGGAACCTTTGTGCTGCACTTTACTTGTGGAAAGGTTTTGTTAATAGCTGATTACTAGGAATTCATTTTTTATATTGCATACATTTGTTGTTTATTTGAGAACATTTTATTTAACTTATTACCAGGCAGCACTTTGCAATTATTTTATTTTCCTGTTTGTATAATGTTACAATAAATTGTTGGTTTAAACAACAAGCAAATTTAGGTTTTGCATTTTGTTCTCATACTGAAAATGATCCAAACTGTGACCTCAAAACCGAGGTACATACCAAACCGTGATTTTTGTGGATTGTTACACCCCTAGTCATTAAGAAATACTCTCGGGGCTTGGTAAGCTTAGACCTTACTTGTGTGAAGCGCCTTGAGGCAGCTTTATTATGATTTGGTGCAATATAAATGAAATAAATTGAATTGAAATACAGTATGTCACCATATGGACTCTCTGGAGTCCATGGTTCTCAAAAAAAAATCGAGTGATCATGCAAGAAGGAGACTAGTGAGGGAAGCCACCAAGACATCCATGACAACACTGAAAAAGTTGTAGGCTTCTGTGGATGTGATTAAAAAAACTGCAGACTTGGCAACTTTTGTCAATTGTCTGTTGCTTAATGGTGATAATACGAGTGAAGCGCAAAGCTCGCTCATGGTACACTGTGGCCCAAACAGGAAGTGCCAAATTCTTAATCCACAGTGAAACAGGAAATGTCAAATGTCAAACACTTCCTGGATCGACACTTCCTGGATTGACAGATGAGATCCCATGGAATCTCGTGGGAACTCAGTGGCAAGCTCACACTCAAACAGGAAGTGCCAAAATTTCAGTCACAGTGAAACAGGAAATGTTCAAATGTCAAACACTTCCTGGCATGGGTGGAGCTAGAGCGGAGGCCAGGGTTTCACTGGGCTCTCCTAAAATCTGATTGGACACAGATGATTAACATGTCACGGCACCACACGTCTGGTTGAAAGACTTGCATTTTCAAATCAGTGTCACATTGACTGCTGGGTTCCTCCTGTCCAGTAGTTTGTGCTGTGTACCACAAAAAGTTCTAATCCACCTTAGTAGAAGAAGAAAAATGTTTGTTCCAGATTTGAACTGAACACATCATTTGAACTAAGGACTTCTAATCACACCAAACTTATATTATGAGTAAACAACCGTATTTTATGTTAAAAATGAGGTCTAGGTTGTTAAAAGCAGCATTTCTCCGTTAATTTGGGTTGCATCATATACACATGTTTAAAGTAACAGACAACAGCTGGTTCATGCTCTGTTGGCTTATTAGTGCAGAAGATAACTGAAACAATCCTTCATATGGTGATACAAGCATCAAATGCAGCACAAATACAGCTTAGACACTACACTTTAAAAAACCAACTGGCCACTTGAATTTTCAATAGGCGGCCAGGTCAGTTGAAGAATTACACAGGCGTCAAAATTTAAAAATGCTCCAATCAATTTAAAAACCACATCACATTACTTGTCTGATTATAAAGATTCCAAAAAGGTATAGTTTGGACTATCTATGACTGAATGTTATGGGGTTTTGGGGTAAAAACAGCAAGAATGGTGACAAATGTCAATTTCAGTTTGTACAGGGGTCAAAAGATAAAGAGATGCTCTAATTTTGGTAAAAAGTGATGCAAATTATTGCTTGAGTTAATAAGATTAATAAATTGAATAGTTTTGACAGTGCTGAATGCTTGGTCTCCAAAGTAAAGGTCAAACAAGGTCAATGTCCACTGGATTCTTTGACATGTGACATATGTTACCCTGTAACATGAACTAAGCATGACACATGATGCAAACTGTTACTTTTAATACCAGATTACCTCAACCAATAATTTGCATCATTTTTTTTTTTTTACCAAAATTGGAGCTTCTTTAACTTTTGACCCCTGTACAAACTGAAACTGACCTTTGTCACCATTCTTCCTGCTTTTACTTCATAACTGGAGCGCCTTGGGGCAACTGTTTGTTGTGATTTGGCGCTATATAAGAAAAAAGTTGATTGATTGATTGATTGATAACTCCATAACATTCAGTCATAGATTGTCCAAACTATACCTTTTTGGAATCTTTATGATCAGGCAAATAATGTGGTGTAGTTTTCTATATGATTAGAGCATTTTTAAATTTAGATCCCTGTGTAATTCTACAATTGACCCCTACCTGGCTGCCTATTGAAAATTCAAGTGACCAATCAGTTTTTTTCAAAAGAGTTCATGTCTATGGATTATTTGTGCCAAATTTGATGCTTGTATCACCATTTACAGGATTCCACTCTAAATATTTTCTTATCTGCTGGACTATATATCAGATGTAAGATGCTGCTTCTCAGTGTTTCTCAGTTGCCCTCAAAAGTACTGGAACATTTGGTATTTCACACATTTTAATTTGTTTATTCCATTTCAAATACATTTTTTTTTCTAAAATTATCTTCCTTAACTCAAACTGAAAGCAAATCTAGAGATGTGATGTAGAGGAGGATTTTCTTAAAAGAAGACCTGAAAGTTCACCTACAATTTGACAGAAAGTACATTTGAGATGAAAGCCTAGATTTGATGTTTTGGTGAAAGAAACTTTTGTATTTCTTCATAATTCATGTAAATAAAGTCCAAGACATATTCAGTCTAAAGAAAACTGGCAATAAAACTGAGTATTATTTACAGGTTTTTATCAAGTTTTAGAGATTTGCTTTCAGTTTGAGTTTGAGGAAGATAATTTTACAATTTTTATTCTTTATTTTTTTGTATTTCTTGTATTTAAAATGGCATAAACAAATTAAAATGTGTGTAATTCCAAGTGTTCCAATACTTTTGGAGGGCACAGTATCCTAACCTTATGATGAGTGCAAACTTAGTGTGGTATTATTACTGTTTTGTTTAAGAATGTTTAATTTTCACTGTTGCTGCACTTTGTGTCAAATCATAGTCATATCGCATATCGTATCATATATCATATTGTTATGACAATATTGAAATACGATAATTTGGCCATGTTGTACAGCCCTACTGTCAACTAGCTGACAACTCTGAATATGAATTTACATCTACATTTAAAAAAATGGTTAAAGTGACAGGGGTTAAGAGGGCTGTAATTAGGTTGGTCAGCTGAAAGGCAGAAAAAGAAAAATACTTAAAAAGATGGCAGGTATGGGGGAAGAGCCCCTCCAGAAGCTGAGTAGCAAATGATTAAAGCTGAAAGCTTTTAGCCATGCTAATGCTCCCCTGAAGCATTTACTCCAAAAAAAAAAAAAAAAAAGTCTGAACGACCTAAATGACATGAAGAGCTTCACTTTTTCATGTCCGTGACATATTAATGGTGATAACTGTAATTTGTAGTATGACTGTTGGATGTTTGACCGATGTGTTTCTCTTCAGGTGAGGCTGCCAATCCCCCAGGTAAGAGCTGTCACATGCCTTCTTCTGTAGCTTCATCAGTGTTATCATGATTTTAACCTATTTTGAGGATGACAGTGATGAATGTTCCCACATGTGGTTAAAAAGCATCACCAAGTCGTTGTTGTTGTTGTGGATCTGCAGGATCAAACGTGTTCAATGTGGCCCTGGAATGGACAAACAGCAGATCTGATGGACTCCAACAAGTGAGTGTGTGTCCCCACCTGACCAGTACGCTCAAAGAATCAATTAAAATTCTGTCTGTGAAAAATAAAACTCTGTTTGCCCTGTTTTGTTAGCTGGAGGACATTCTGTCCAAAGGATTTGAGAACAAATTCTACAATGTCCTTAAGAAAAATTGGGGACCGCCAGGTTCCAGTCCTAAGCTCGAGGAATATTACATCAACATGTCCAGTGACACGCCCCACTGGTACGTCAGAGACTACATATTCAGAGTGAGCAACTACTACAGTATCAAAGCCGCCGAGGTCGGAGG
The DNA here is from genome assembly GCF_902500255.1 of Thalassophryne amazonica. Taxonomy (NCBI): domain Eukaryota; kingdom Metazoa; phylum Chordata; class Actinopteri; order Batrachoidiformes; family Batrachoididae; genus Thalassophryne; species Thalassophryne amazonica. Next base: position 70,793,289 of record NC_047115.1, read on the forward strand.
TAAACCTGCCCAACCTTCATTTTCATTTAATTTATTGTTTAAGATTATAGTGCAAACATGACAGATTTTCACAGTAGTCATTGTCTAGGCTGATTTGCATTTGTTTGCCCCATTTAAGTGTTTCTAATTGACAGTAATAATGAAATTAATACAATGCAAACTTTGTTATTAATTACCATATTTTCCAGAGTATACTGTAAGTCGTGTTTTTTTTTTACTAGTTTGGGAGGCCCTGAGACTTGTACTCCAATGCGATTTATAGTCCGAAAAATTCACAGGTTTGTTATTCATAATAGTAAATATAATGACTATTTATATAGGACTTTCCAAGAATCAAAGCACTAAACAAAATAAACTCCAAAAGAATAAATGCCATTAATAAAAAATACACTACAACAATGCACAAAAATCACAAATTAAAGAGCTCATAACACATAAAAAAGGTATGACTTATACTCTGGTGCAATTTATATATGTTTTTTTCATTTTCAAGAGGCATTTTAGACAGGTGTGACTTATACAGTAAACAGAATCTCATAAGCAAACTACACACAGATTTTGGTGATTAAAAATAAAATAAATATGTACATACAGTCATGGTCAGAATTACTGGTGCCCCATATTTTATGTACGCATTTTAATATATGGTCAGAAATAAATGCAAACAAAGCAATTTTGTTTAATCAGAAATATTTTTAAATATGTCCAAAGTTATTTGGCAGCAAGATCAAAACAAAATGCTTTTATAAAGTGAAAAAAAAAATCCTGATATAAAATGTATGCTGGACATAATTATTGGCACCCTTTGATGAATTTACAGTAAATCATCACTTTTACGGACAGTTTTCTTTAGACAAGTCAGGGGATGGATACATGAACATTTCCAAGTCACTGATTATGTCTTGGATGTCATTTATGTGAATCTTTAAAAAATACAAACAGTTTGGCAGTGTATGTTAAATGTGTCTGGAGGAGGCAGTTATAAACTCAGTGAATGTGCAAGAAGGAGATGAGTGAGAGTGAGGGAAGCCACCAAGACACCCAAACAACTCTGAAGAAGTTACAGGCTTCTGTGTGATGTGGAAGCTTGACCGGAGTAAGCGGGTATAGAAAATGAATGAATGAATGAATCAAATCTCACAGTGTATATTGGGTTTCAGGTAATGCACGCCTTGCCACTATTGACACCCCACAACCACCACCACCAGAACAATAACCAGCAAATTCACACTTTATAAGAACTAGTTCAAAGTACAGTTCACACAGATGAGAATTAAATGAATTCATCTTCATAGTACACCATTTCTAATTGATTTTTTTTTAAGTGAGAATGTGTGACCCTGAGTTTATATTAGAATCAGAGACCTGTACCATTTACACTGCTGTGGATATTTACACATACACTCAACAAAAATATAAACGCAACACTTTTGGTTTTGCTCCCATTTTGTATGAGATGAACTCAAAGATCTAAAACTTTTTCCACATACACATTATCACCATTTCCCTCAAATATTGTTCACAAACCAGTCTAAATCTGTGATAGTGAGCACTTCTCCTTGCTGTGATAATCCATCCCACCTCACAGGTGTGCCATATCAAGATGCTGATTAGACACCATGATTAGTGCACAGGTGTGCCTTAGACTGCCCACAATAAAAGGCCACTCTGTTTTATTGGGGGGGGGGGGGGGGGGGGGGGATACTAGTCAGTATCTGGTGTGACCACCATTTCCCTCATGCAGTGCAACACATCTCCTTCGCATAGAGTTGATCAGGTTGTCAATTGTGGCCTGTGGAATGTTGGTCCACTCTTCTTCAATAGCTGTGTGAAGTTGCTGGATATTGGCAGGAACTGGTACACGCTGTCGTATACGCCGGTCCAGAGCATCCCAAACATGCTCAGTGGGTGACATGTCCAGTGAGTATGCCGGCCATGCAAGAACTGGGACATTTTCAGCTTCCAAGAATTGTGTACAGATCCTTGCAACATAGGGCCGTGCATTATCCTGCTACAACATGAGGTGATGTTGTGTTTGGTCCACTGCAACTTTTATATTCCGTTTTTATATTTTATTGCACTGTTTTGTATTGTTTGAAAGTAACACCTTTTTATTATTCATATTGTGGGAGCTGTCAGGACTTTCTAAATATTTGCACAAAAGCTGAACAGGAACTGTGGTTTTATTATTTCAGTGTTCACTTACTTAATTTCATTATTTTAAATTTTTATTTATGTTATTTTAGTGTGTGTTTGTATATTAAGGACAACAGCCACATGGGGGGTGGCACATTCTTGCCTAGGGCACTGAAATGGCTAAAGCCGGCTCTGCCAAAATCCATTCATTCATTTTTCTCCATTCAAACTGAACATTTTTGTGTGTGTTCCAATAAAACTATCCACTAAACTAACAACAAGTCAACATCATACACATGCACTTTTATAAGACGGTCAGTATCAAATATGGGGAGACGCATTCTTCAAAGATGATGATGTCGTACATATGTTATGAAAAGTTCTTTAGTCCAACTGCAGCATTGTAGTGTGAAACCAAATTATACCATATATATATATATATATATATATATATATATATATATATATATATATATATATATATATATATATATATATATATATATATATGTATGTATACTGAAGCATTTGTAATGATGCATAGTGTTTGTAAGCCTGTCCTCTGGACTGTGCACACCTACAGATCTGAATGAATGTGAGACAAAGGAGGTTGTGTGTACCCCTCCTGCCTTCTGCTCAAACACCTACGGAGGCTACCGGTGTGTCTGCAAGGGCACAGCTGATGTGGATGAAAACCAGGCTTGTGGAACAGGTAAGGAGCTCACAGTACTTTTTTATTTACATATTGTTTTTTGACAGATAAATAACTTAAAGAGCCAACAGAATGTCAACACCAGGCTGAGCGGTAAAACATTTTCATTGGGTATTTTCACTTCTTTCCTTCCATTTCTTATTAGCAATTTCCCCCCATCCTTTTTCCAGCTTTTTCTTTAAAACAAAATAGTAAAAAAACAAAACCCTTTTGCTTTTTCTTGACATTTTTAAAACCAAGAAAAGCAGAATGATGTGAATGTGGACCTGATTCTGGGTCTGGTTCTGGGCATCGGCATCCCTCTGCTCCTGCTGCTCCTCCTGGCTGTGGTGGCCTGCTGCTGCTGCTGCAAGAAGACCGTTACTGGAGAGTGAGTAACATTATCACCACACAGTATTTAAAATGCATACATTCATCGTGTGCTGTGGCTGTTGGAAGTCCAACAATCCACCTGTTCAGGATTAGATTTGATTAAATTAGATTTTATTGATCCCTTGGGAAGACTCCTTCGGGGAAATTGAAGTTCCAGCAGAATTGTATAGCAGTACACAGGGTAAGAAGCACACAGAGTATCAAAAGTGAAAGTAAAAAAGAAAAACAGTTTGCAAATATAAATATAAATACACAATATAAACACCAGATGGATTCTGGTTAAAACATGTCTATTACTGTATGTGATTAGGTCTCTGTCATTACTCATGTGACTGTGGACTTCCTAGGAAGGGCACAAACCCATGGACTCTGAGAAGACCAGATGTTCTAAAATGCCCACCATGTGGACACTAAAATGGCTGAAGAGCTAAGATTTTTAAAAAGTTCACTAAAAAAAAAAAAAAAATCCATTCAACTAGCTCCTTTCTAAAGCCAAATCTGTAGCCAAGAATTCTAACTCAATGACTGTATACCTCCACCGGGGTTATAATGACCAAAAATGAACCCCATCAGTGGACAGAAGAGAGTTTTAAACTCAGGTCTGCGGGTCTTTGTTAAACATTTGTACAGTACAGTACAAGGTTATAGGTGCAGTACATGCTTAATAACTATAAATAAATGTAAATACAATATGTGACCACTTTTCATATTGGGAAATATGTTGATGAAAATTCATTACTTCTTTTAGATGGTTTCCTGCAACCAATACTGGTTGTATTCAGTCAGGTTTTTACAGTAATAATAAGGGATCTTTGTGCTGCCATGTGCATTTTGGTAAAACTATGATTTGATGTGATTTGACATAATTTGAAGTATATTTGGGTGTAAATGGAAAAAGGGTACAAACAACAACCAAAACTAGACATCTTAGGGCAAAAAAATATCAATTTTCTTAGAATCACATTTTCTGATTCATTGTTAACTTTACACAACATAATTTGCAAGTTCAAGCATCAGAGTCATGAGCTAATGTTAATGTAAGTTCCAAGAGGCACCTTTTTTCCTCTTGTAATAAATGTAGATCCAAAACTGCATAATTCTGAAATTAGATTACAAATAAACACATTCAAAGGACATTCTATGTAAATTCCAAACTGAAAATACTGCATTTTAAGTGTTTTGTTGTGTTAGCTACTTAAAGCAATCAATGTGGGTTTAAACAGCCTTCTGCACGGCGCCTACAGGCGCCCATGCAACACTGACCACTATTAAAGCACTTACAGGCTGCAGTCTTGCATTTTGCCTCACATCCCTTTTTCCCTCTATTTACACCCAAATATACTTCAAAAGATGTCAAATAACATCAAATCATAGTTTTACCAAAATCATATTAATATGTTTTTCCGTAACATGGGTGGTCATCAGTTAATTTTTTATGGAATGCTCCTTTAAGGTAACTAAAATTTGTCAATTTGGTACTAATAAAAAAAAAAAATAATAATGTCAGTGGGTGTATTGAACTTATTTTCAAAGGTTCTGATACTTCAGGTATCAAGTGTATGTTGTGTAATGGAAACAATGAATCATAAAAAATGATTTTAATAAATTAGCCATAGTGTACTCTAAAATGTCTCTGTCTTCTTTGCTTTTGTCTTCTTATTTTCTTTATATTCACAAAAAACATACTTATGCAATTTTTATATTTAATTAATGTGCTTGATGTAAAAGAGGCCAATTATGATCAATTTTGATGTCATAACCATTTTGAAGTTGGATAAAGTAGACCCATCTTATCTGACATAATTGTATTTTCATAGCTAAGACTGGCATAATGCTCTATGTAAGTTGTCTTATTCGTTTTCTTGTGCAAGAAAACATATAATTAGACACCAAAATTGTCATAATCGGACCATCATAACAGATTTTATGAATTTGACCCTTCACGAAAAGTGCGTTGACCTTTCCACATTCTCGGTCATTGTGACGTAACGCAAGGTCAGAAATAGGTCAAACTATATATTTTTGAACTCTACTCGTCAAGATGAGTAATTTGATATGCATAGCAAAAGGATTGGACAATTTTTGAATTTTGACCCAAAAATGGCCAAAAAAATGATTTTTATTTTTGGCATTGCCCCTGATGTGAAACCTTACTATATAAGGACTTGATCTAGCATAGATGCCTGCTTGTAACAAAAACTGCCAAAAAAAAATTTTTGGAAGCACTTTTCTGCCTTCTGCTGGCTGTCTGTAGACAGTCGTCAAAAACTGAGTGACTATGCAAGAAGGAGAAGAGTGAGGAAAGCCACCAAGACACCCAGACAACCCAGAAGAAGTTACAGGCTTCTGTGGCTGTGATTGGAGCAGTTGTGCATAGTGCATGTTTTGCATTTTGTATCCCCAGTTATACAGCTTCATGATGAAGTGGTATAGAGGAGGAGTTTCTTTCACCAAAGCATTAAATCTAGTCTTGTATCTCAGATGTACCTTCTGGCAAATTGTAGCTGAACTTTCAGGTGTTTTTTTTAGTAAAACCCTCCGCTATACCTCTTCATGAAGCTGTATAAAAAAGAAAAATCCACAAACCAAAAAAGCAGTCAAACTAACTCTAATTTCATGATGTAAACATATGCACGATATAAAGATGTTTCCCCATAATTGATTATGCCCAATTTCATACAACAGCACAGGCATAACCATTAATAAACAAATACCAATCACTTAAAATTTTCCAAGTCCAAAAGCTCCCATACCATCATGATTTTACCTTCCTCCGGGGATCCATTTAATTTAATCAACACTTAGCAATTCCTCATCCAAGTCACTTGTATTTTCTGTTGTTTGCGAAGGATTCTGGCTTGTCTTGCTATGTCGGCATTTTTTTGTCAGGTGTTCGTTGACATACACGTCAGTTCCTCTCAGCTTTTTAAACTGCTGCAACAAATTGTTCTTAACTTTTCTGTTCACGAACCGGATAATGATGGCTGGTTTGAAGTTGTTGTCTTTCTTTGGGAGTGAATGATTGTCACTGTTAATGTGGATGTCATTTGAGGAAAAGATGATCTGCTGCTCCAGGGAGTGGGTTTCTCCCGACGTTTCATCTATAATGCTTGTGCTGCTGGCTGCGGCCCTGACGTATGACCAATGTCTGTTGTTCAATCCTGTTACAATAACATCTTCCATCCTTGTATACGGTTCCAGATCATCCACTTTTTTTTCCACAAGTCTGATTTTATTGTCTTTTTCTTGCATCAGTTTTCTCAGTTCCACGTACCTCCTTCAACAAACCAAGTAATTCTGTCTGTTTTTTAACATAAAGTTCAGTGACTGTCTTATCTCGTCCACTGTTTGACAGTGCCTGTTCTATCACAGAATTATTACTGTTGCATTACATGGCCCCTTTAATAATGATCTTTTTTGAGCAAGAGTTTAACCTGGACTGTTTTTTATTTTCAAATGAAAAACTATGAAAAAAAAATTCATGCAATAAAGATGTTTATAGTTTTGTATGTTTAAAAGGTCTGTGATTATATAATTAACCACCGTTAATGTTTAAAGTAGCCGGGACATTTTAATTACAGTATTACCACGACTGTTATGTCTTTCTGTGAAATTGAGTTCATAGTGAGTTATGTTGATAAGAAACATATTTAACAGGTGTTTTGACTCGCGAGAACAGGGGATAAAAGAAAGAATAATGGATGTAGAGACCACTGATATCTCTGGTTCCAATCAGAGCTACACCAAAATACTGCTGATCTCCAAAGGAATGGATATTTGGTGTTATTTTTCATTATTTCTTTGGTGTCATGAAAAAATTTAATTCTGGTCTGGTGGGGGATCTGTATTGCCATATAGGGGAAAAAATAATTTATCACAGTGTTGGCGGTATCATGGTGCACCCTCACACCTGTGACTAATTTGACACCAGTGTACCACCCACCCTACATTGGCTGGGCTGATGAGTCTAGTTTTCTGTTGTGAGGTCCAGACATTAGGGTCAGAATGTACATGAAATCATGGATTAGGCTGCTGCTGGTAGTGTCATGCTGTGGCATCTGAATGATGCTGTTATGTCATTATGGACAAAAACCTCTGAGGAATGTTTCCAGCACCTTGTTGAAGCCATGCCACTAAGACGTTAAGGCAGTTCCAAAGGTAAAACAGGGTCAAATCAATCTGGTACCAAATGAAATGGTCACTGAGTGTAAGTGTCTCCACTGTGATGCCAGTGCTCATTGGTGGAGCTGCTGAGTTGTCTATATTTTTACATTCATTCATTCATCTTCTACCGCTTAGTCCATTTAAGGGTTGCGGGGGGCTGGAGCCTATCCCAGCAGCCATAGAGCGCGAGGCGGGGTACACCCAAGACAGGACGCCAGTCTGTCGCAGGGCCACAAACAGACAAACAAACACAGACACACCCACTCACACAACTACGGACAATTTAAAGATTCCAATCCACCTAACCCGCATGTCTTTGGATGTGGGAGGAAACCGAAGCACCCGGAGGAAACCCACGCAAACACGGGGAGAACATGCAAACTCCACACAGAAAGGCCACGGGAATTGAACCCATGACCTTCTTGCTGTGAGGCAACAATGCTAACCACTAATCCACCGTGCTGCCCCTATATTTTTACAATGTTGAATTAATCTTTGCTGTGAAGCAGAAACAATTAACAGTTTGTAATTTGTTGACAACCTTCTAAAGTTACAAATGAGGGAATGAAATAGTAGGCGATGCGTTCTCTGAGTCAACAACATCCATGTTTCCTTTGAGGAAACACAGACCAAGAGGTAACGTAATGTAGTGCACTAACCAATTACAGGGTGCAAAGAAGGGCAGCAAATAAGACTATTAACAATATTTCATCAGGGGCTGGGTAAAGGCATGCACACATTAGGATTTTTAATGTCAAAAACTGGCCATTGTATGTCAGAACACACCACGTTTCGTTTTTGTTTAAAGCATTCTGAACATAGATCTCACAATAACTAGCATAGAAAGTGTTTTAAAGTGTAGCAGCCATGTAGGTGTGACATTGCTCCACAGAGACCTCATGACTAACTCTTGTCTTCTATGACTCTGCTGCAACGCGGTCTTCCTTGTATTTACCTTCTCAGATGGAGGACATACTGCCCACATTTGTTCTATATTAGACAGAAACACTACCTACTAACAGCTTTGGTTCTGATCACGAAACTGTACTTGGGTAACACTGAGGAATATTTGCAGAATGGAATGAACAGTCAACCAAAGTAATGACAATAACATCTTAGTATATCTTAACATTAGATGTCCGACATTTGATTCACGTACGAATCTTAATTAAACAGTCGGATTCCCCTGGTCCGCACCAGTTCTAAGTCAGCTGCTAGGGTCAACTGCAATACTCAAATAACCTGTTTTATGTCTTTTCATCATAACGTCTTAAATAGAAACTAGAGCTTTGCGCTCATACATACCTCCCCTAACACAAGTTCCCAATTCCACAAATTTTCACCTTGGAAAAAATGTTCAAGGTCAAAGTCCTGTTAGAAGCGGCTTTTCATAAGCTAAAATACGATACAAAATACAGATCAAAAGGGCTTTTCAATGTTAAAATCAAATGTTCGCTAAATCCGCAATATGGATCAGATTGCGGATCAAACTTAGTCGATTCATTGAGAGTCACCAGTTTGCACCTCATTATCACAAATGAGAGTGATTGAGGCACTTTTGATTGGGATATAATTAGGGAATAACCCTGTTGTGCCTGATATTTTGTGGACATTCGTGCTGGTTATATGGTTGCAAATTGAGCTTTACGCGTAAGTGGAGCCGGTAAAAAGGAGTTTTGTGGCGATGTGTAAGCGGAGCCATAAAACAGATATTTGTGACCCTATAACAGCATGGACGTCTGCAAATCATCAGGCACAAGGGGGTTGTTCCCATTCTAATTCAATTCCATCATTTGCACGGTTTATTTTTCTGTAGGTAATTCGGTCAGTGAAGCTTACATCGAGCCAAAGCAACGTCACTCCAACAGCAGTCAGGGCGCGGAGTAATCCATCAAACGTGAAAATCCATCAAATGTGAAATGGTTATTCTGTATCAAAATCTGAAGTTGCACGGATGACAAGAATCACATCTTGTCAGAACACTGGTCAGGGCACAGAGTAATACATCCAAATGTGCAGTGGTCGAATATTTTGCCATCGTTACCCAGATATTATACGGTCTGAAATCTCACATGCTTAACCAATCAGATTCGTGGAAAAAATGTGATTGATTAGAATGTAAAATATACATTAAATGGGGTTTTCACAGCTGGTCTGCTCTGTGTAAGCCTGATCCCATCAGATCTAAGAAGTTAAGCAGTGCATCATCTGGTTAGTGCTTGGATGGGAGACCTCTTCAGAACACCAGCGGCTGTGTGTGTGTGTTTCTCCAGGTGAAACTGGAGTTGTGTCAGGAAGGGCATCCGGCGTAAAACTTGTGCCAATTACCAATGCGGATCTGGCTGTATCTGCTGTGGCGACCCCGTCCCGAGACGGGAGCAGCCGAAATGCCAACACACACACACACACACACACACACATTAAATAGGGTTTTCAATGTTAAATTTAAATGGCCAAAAAATCTGTAATCTGGACAAGATCTGAATCAAACTTTGTCAGTCGATAAAGGATACCATTCTAAACAATGCTGTTAAATATGAAAGAATTTGTTCAATGTTAAAGATAGGGATTTTCCTGGCTTTGCCCTTTGGCCTATGACCTTGAAAACTGAATCAGTTCTTACCTATCAGGATATGAATCTTCAGTAAAAATTTCGCAATGATATATGAAACATTGTGTGTTCACAAACAGACAGGCAGACAAACAGATAAACAAATAAACAACCAATCAGGGACAATAACATAACCTCCTCCAACTTCATCGGCAGAGGTAAAAACACATAGCAGTATTCCTAGGATTTGGAAAAGCCTGGGCATGTACTGTACCTTCTGCAATGCAGTGAATCAGATGAGTCCAGCCTCTCCAGGTTATCACAGTAACTCAGAAACGGTAAATGGTAACATCTTGTAACTCAGCAAATTCAACGGGGATATAACTAGGATAAATGCCTTCATATCTGTTGAACTTTGATGTTGCTGATCGATCAAAAAAGTAACTGTATTGTGCCTGTGTAATATCCTATAGATATGTCCACCACCTTTTGGACAGTTAGTGGATGTTGAATAGCTGATGGATTAGGAGCAGGTGTGGTTGTCAGTGAGAGTGACAAACTGTTCCTGCACAGAAATGTACTAAAATCAGAGAAGTAAGTAACTGCTTTCTCATTGTTTCACAGTGGTTGTGGTATTACCGCTACACAACCCGGTAAAAAGGATTTTGTATCATTGTAGCTGAAGCAGACTTCTCTCTGTCCTAAAATGTGTTTTTTTAATTGCACGTACTTTCAAATGAGCTTGTGTTTTCATTTCTAAAGCCAAGGTCTGGTGACCACCGATGCCACCTTTGCTTGTTTGTTCATTACAAGTGTATTTTCTTTGCTTAGATGTCTAGTGTAGTATGAGAATGTATGTGGGGTGAATGTGTTGTGGTGTATCTTTTCATGACTTTGTGGATTATTTTGGGCACGGGTCCTTGGTCCCGCTAAGGCTATGCAGATGTACGACATCTGGGCCAGGTGTTTGTGGGCCACGGAGACATAATCCTCCTGACATCTGGCCCACTTTTTCTGTTGTCAGTACAATAGACCCTATGGATATAACAGCCGGAGAATCGGGGATTGTTGTGAGATTAGAGTGACTAAGCAAAAGTTTCGGGAAAGCAGTCAGGAGACATTTGGATTACAGGGTATAATAAAATTACAACTTAGGCTCCAGATGCAATTTAAAGACAACACTCCAAATTGTACCGTCCTCCCAGTCTTATAACTGCACGGTGATTTATGTTGCACTCCATCTCACTTTCACAGAAGATGTGCATATTTGCACAAAAATGAAATCATGATTGTACACATGATCTAAAATTGTAAATTAGACAATAGTGAGTATGAAGAAACCTTTTTACATCCGCCAAGGATGTTATGTTTTCGGTCGAGTTTGTTTGTTTGTTTGTCTGGCTGTTTGTCTGTTTGTCAGCAGGATAACTCAAAAGGTTTTGAACGGATTTTGATGAAATTTTGTGGAGTAGTTGGAAATGACAAGAGGAACAAGTGATTGAATTTTAGTGGTGATCTGGATCACGATCCAGATCCAGGAATTTTTTAAAGGATTCTTCACTATTGCGGGATAGGGGGAATTTTGACATTCTAGTTTCTAACTCCACAAAAACAAGGCAAAAAGGCTTGAAAAAAATTATGGTGTAACATAGTCAAATGTTCTATCAAACAACAAAGTTTGGCGATGATCAGATCCGAATTGCGGATCTGGTGATCCAGAATATGCAAAAATATAGGGAAAATAGAAAATGTGTCAGTGTGAGGTGACAAATGAAGCTAGAGATGCACAACTAACACCAAATTGTAGCTGAATCTGTACTGATTCAGTAAGGTGTCATCAGATTTGATGTAGCTTCAAATGTTATGGAGCTAGATCCAGAAGAAAACCGCCATTACCGAAAAATCGTTTTTATACAATAACTTTTGAACTAATAAAGATATAAAAGTGATTCCAAGTTCTAGTGGTATGTTTTCATGGTCAAGGATGTCAAATATACAGGAAAGAAAAGTGTATGTATCATAGTTTTGGTTGTAACACTGAATTGTTGAATAGATCACTGTGCCAAGGAGGGAATCTCTTTAGGGTCAGTGACCCTATGGCCTTGGTGGAGGTTTGCACTCTCTGAGTGCTTCTAGTTTTGGTGTATGTTTCAAGCTTTTTATCACTTTATCCCAAGATTTGAGCATCATACAGCACTAATATCTAGGCTAAAACCCACTTGAATATTCATGGCCCACTAAGTAAACCACAACAACTATTTCCCTGAAACATTTCCATAAATCACTTGGACTGATTATCTCCTGAATGAAATTATTGATGTAACATGAGTGATAAGCAGGACTATTCCCTGGAAAATATACTAAAAGTGCAGAAGTCTGAATTCTTTCATGTTCGGGTGATTTTCAATGGGCAACAGGTCTGGACTGCAGGCAGGCCAGTCTAGTACTGATATTTTATTCAGAGATATTTTAAAACATTAGAAAAAACGTTTCTTTACCATTCATTTTTATCATTGAAGATCAAATGTCTGGGTGTGGGACAAGCACAAAACGGCAATATTTGCATATAATGATGCTGAAAAAAGGTGAAAAAGTCATCATAGACTACTAGAACAAATTTCTTAACACACTTTCATTGTAAAGATAACTATAAAAGTGTGAAATTTCCACTTTTTTCAGTTTTTCATACAATATGATCAAAGGACATAATAAGTGCCCGTAGTCTAAGAATCACCCGTTCATTATTTTGACAAGACCTTTTATCATGCAGAAAAATGCACAGTTTTACTTTTCTAGACATTTTATTGTATGTACTAAGTCCACATTTACATTCTGACTGGTTTGTGCTTTTTTCTTTTTTTTTTTTTTTTGCAGCCTCCCTCACTTGTTGCCAGAAAATATAAGGGGACAATACAACCCTCCACCCTACAACTACTCAGATTCTGCTCTGCACTACATTACCCACTGCAGCCCACGGATCATAGATGACCTCCAACTCAGGAGACACCGCAGATAGCACACACTGAAACACAAATAGAATGCCTCATTTTCAACACACACAAAGCCAAAGGACACAAAGTTCTGTGTCTGTGTGTTATATAATGCCACAAAGACAGACTCTTATTTATACTGCAACAAACAACAAGTAATTAAATGTGGGTAACTTATGAAGTCATTTATTTTCAATCTGCTGTGCTGAGTGCTGCACCTGTCAGCAAACCCTTTGGACTACGCCACAATTTACACTCAGAGTCTGACCCAGCAAAAACTCAACAATCTCTTGGCCAATGACATTGATGAAAAGTAAACCACTGCAGTGGTCTTTGGTTTCCAGCTGATTCAAAGCCAACACTCTTCTTCTCAGAAACATTCATGTTTGTTAAAGCATCTACTGTCAGGAACCATCCAGCACCTACTGTTACCACTCGAAAAAGTGCACAGACTCAATCTACCATTCTCTGAAGACCATCTATATCATCTGCTATCTACAAAACTCTTTATTTCAGTTTGTGTAGGTTTTTTTTTTTTTCAGATTATTTTACCAACCATGCATAAGAATGTAGCTGTCTTTTTTTTCTGGTTAATTTAACAAAGCACAATGATTTTATATTTAATTCTTTTCTTTATTATTGAACTGTCACTGTAAGTAAAATGATATGTAAATATTATGTATATAATTAAAAGTTTGTCACTTCTGAATGTGTGATGGGACGTTTTGGAGAATGAGTGGTGAAGGATGGCTAAAGAAACTTTATCCATACATTGGAAAACATTAAAGCACTCGGGAGCGTGTCCTTGATGACCCGTGATATTTCGCCATGGTGCCACGGTGTTGTTTTAACTAACATTGAGATGACTCGACTTGTCTTTAGCCAGCTAGTTCATGACTACCAGCTGTCTTGACAATAAATTGCTGAAACTCCTAATTGACTTGAATTAGAAAGAAAACAAAAAACACCTATCAGAGTACAACTTGAAAACATGGCATTAATAGTGGACTACATGAGAACAATGTTTGTAGTTCTACAACCCCAAATCCAATGAAGTTGGGACATTGTGTAAAATGTAAATAAAAACAGAATACAATGATTTGCAAATCCTCTTGACCTATATTGAATTGAATACACCACAAAGACAAGATATTTAATGTTCATACTGATAAACTTGATTGTTTTTGTGCAAATATTTGCTCATTTTGAAATGGATGCCTGCTGGGACAGTGGTTTGTTTACCACTATGTTACATCACCTTTCGTTCTAACAACACTCAATAAGTGTTTGGTAACTGAGGAGAAATTGTTGAAGCTTTGCAGATGGAATTCTTTTCCATTCTTGCTTGATGTACGACTTCAGTTGTTCAACAGTTCGGGGTCTCCATTATCGTATTTTGCGCTTCATAATGTGCCACACATTTTCAATGGGCAACAGGTCTGGACTGCAGGCAGGCCAGTCTAGTACCCGCACTCTTTCACTATGAAGCCACGCTGTTGTAACACGTGCAGAATGTGGCTTGGCATTGTCTTGCTGAAATAAGCAGGGACGTCCCTGAAAAAGACGTTGCTTGGATGGCAGCATGTGTTGCTTCAAAACCTGGATGTAGCTTTCAGCATTGATGGTGCCATCACAGATGTGTAAGTTGTCCATGCCATTGGCACTAACACACCCCCATACCATCACAGATGCTGACTTTTGAACTTAGCACTGGTAACAATCTGGATGGTCTTTTTCTTCTTTTGTCCAGAGGACATGGGGATCCATGATTTCCAAAAACAATTTGAAATGTGGACTCATCAGACCACAGCACACTTTTCCACTTTGCGTCTGTCCATTTCAAATGAGCTCAGGCCCAGAGAAGGCGGTGGTGTTTCTGGATGTTGTTGATGTATGACTTTCGCTTTGTATGGTAGAGTTTTAACTTGCACTTGTAGATGTAGCGACAAGCTGTGTTAACTGACAATGGTTTTCTGAAGTGTTCCTGAGCCCACACAGTAAGATCCTTTCCACAATGATGTCAGTTTTTAATGCAGTGCCTCCTGAGTGATCAAAGGTCACGGGCATTCAGTGTTGGTTTTCGGCATTGCCACTTACGTGTAGAAAGTTCTCCAGATTCTCTGAATTTTCTGATTATATTATGGTCTGTAGATGATGGAATCCCTAAATTCCTTGCAATTGATTGTTGAGAAACATTGTTCTTAAACTGTTGGATTATTTTTTCATGCAGTTGTTCAGTTGGTAAACATATCACTGTCCCAGCTTTTTTGAAACGTGTTGCAGGCATCCATTTCAAAATGAGCAAATATTTGCACAAAAACAATAAAGTTTATTAGTTTGAACATTAAATATCTTGTCTTTGTGGTGTATTCAATTCAATATAGAAGAGGATTTGCAAATCATTGTATTCTGTTTTTATTTACATTTTACACAATGTCCCAACTTCATTGGAATTGGGGTTGTACTAGATGTAAGATGTATTTATTCAAAACCCTTAAATGAAGCGAGTGCTGGCTGCTGGAATTTGTCCACCTCTGTTGTTTGCTCCATGGATACCCTGTTTGTTTCTGAGAGCTGTGCGGATAAACCTGAAGTACCCAACTAGTCGACAAGAATAAAATCTGTTGACTAGTTGAGTACCAGCTAGTCAAGCTATTACAACTTGTCGTCACAACCCTACCTTTAACCATGGTAGGATTTTCAAGACCTTCAAAAAATGTATTTTTTGTGTTGTGGCCTCTGTGAACCCGTAGTTATATTACAAGCGTGCCAAGGTTGTTTTTGCACATTGTACAAGTCTGGTGCATTGCATCATTGAACCGTGCGCTTGATTACATTTATGCACCACTGTGAACTTCACATGCTGGTTTGTGAAAGTTATAAACTATGACCTTCCAGGATGTATATCTTCGTGCATCACAGTGAACGATGCTAGCTGTGTCCTGAACCTTTGAAAAAAAAAAAAAGACACTGGCACATTCTCAAGCAAGCAGATGTCCAAATATGTCAAGTTAAATCTGCTGACATTTGTTGTTCATGAACTTCTTATATTTAAAACTCAACATGCTACAAAATTGTTGGTACCCCTATATTTTATGTACACATTTTAATATATGGTCAGAAATAAATGCAAATAAAGCAATTTTGTTTAATCAAAATATTTTTTTTAAATGTCCAACGTTATTTGGCAACAAGAACAAAACAAAATGCTTTCATAAAGTGAAACAAAAAATCCTGACATAAAATGTATGCCGGACACAGTTATTGGCACCCTTTGATGCATTTACAGCACATCGTTAATTTTACAGCCAGTTTTCTTTAGACAAGTCAGGGGATGGATACATAAACATTTTCAATTCACTAAATATGTCTTAGACTTCATTTACATCAGTCTTTAAGAAATACAAACAGTATGGCACTGTATGGTAAATCTGTCTGGAGGAGGCAGTAGCTATTTTTCTGGTGTGTATATATGCTATGTGTGTAGCGCATATATATATATATATATATATATATATATATATATAGTCAAAATATCAATTGGGTTAGTGACCCGTTCATGAAGATCAATCAATCAATCAACTTCTTTTTTATATAGCGCCAAATCACAACAAACAGTTGCCCCAAGGCGCTCCACATTGTAAGGCAAGGCCATACAACAATTATGAAAAACCCCAATGGTCAAAACGACCCCCTATGAGCAAGCACTTGGGTACAGTGGGAAGGAAAAACTCCCTTTTAACAGGAAGAAACCTCCAGCAGAACCAGGCTCAGGGAGGGGCAGTCTTCTGCTGAGACTGGTTGGGGCTGAGGGAAAGAACCAGGAAAAAGACATGCTGTGGAGGGGGGGCAGAGATCGATCACTAATGATTAAATGCAGAGTGATGCATACGGAGCAAAAAGAGAAAGAAACAGTGCATCATGGGAACCCCCCCACAGTCTACGTCTAAAGCAGCATAACCAAGGGATGGTCCAGGGTCACCTGATCCAGCCCTAACTATAAGCCTTAGCGAAAAGGAAAGTTTTAAGCCTAATCTTAAAAGTAGAGAGGGTATCTGTCTCCCTGATCTGAATTGGGAGCTGGTTCCACAGGAGAGGAGCCTGAAAGCTGAAGGCTCTGCCTCCCATTCTACTCTTACAAACCCTAGGAACTACAAGTAAGCCTGCAGTCTGAGAGCGAAGCGCTCTAATGGGGTAATATGGTACTACGAGGTCCCTAAGATAAGATGGGACCTGATTATTCAAAACCTTATAAGTAAGAAGAAGAATTTTAAATTCTATTCTAGAACCAACAGGAAGCCAATGAAGAGAGGCCAACACGGGTGAGATATGCTCTCTCCTGCTAGTCCCCGTCAGTACTCTAGCTGCAGCATTCTGAACCAACTGAAGGCTTTTTAGGGAACTTTTAGGACAACCTGATAATAATGAATTACAATAGTCCAGCCTAGAGGAAATAAATGCATGAATTAGTTTTTCAGCATCACTCTGAGACAAGACCTTTCTGATTTTAGAGATATTGCGTAAATGCAAAAAGGCAGTCCTACATATTTGTTTAATATGCACTTTGAATGACATATCCTGATCAAAAATGACTCCAAGATTTCTCACAGTATTACTAGAGGTCAGGGAAATGCCATCCAGAGTAAAGATCTGGTTAGACACCATGCTTCTAAGATTTGTGGGGCCAAGTACAATAACTTCAGTTTTATCTGAGTTTAAAAGCAGGAAATTAAAGGTCATCCATGTCTTTATGTCTGTAAGACAATCCTGCAGTTCAGCTAATTGGTGTGTATCCTCTGGCTTCATGGATAGATAAAGCTGGGTATCATCTGCGTAACAATGAAAATTTAAGCAATACCGTCTAATAATACTGCCTAAGGGAAGCATGTATAAAGTGAATAAAATTGGTCCTAGCACAGAACCTTGTGGAACTCCATAATTAACTTTAGTCTGTGAAGAAGATTCCCCATTAACATGAACAAACTGTAATCTATTAGACAAATATGATTCAAACCACCGCAGCGCAGTGCCTTTAATACCTATGACATGCTCTAATCTCTGTAATAAAATTTTATGGTCAACAGTATCAAAAGCAGCACTGAGGTCCAACAGAACAAGCACAGAGATACGTCCACTGTCCGAAGCCATAAGAAGATCATTTGTAACCTTCACTAATGCTGTTTCTGTACTATGATGAATTCTAAAACCTGACTGAAACTCTTCAAATAGACCATTCCTCTGCAGGTGATCAGTTAGCTGTTTTACAACTACCCTCTCAAGAATCTTTGAGAGAAAAGGAAGGTTGGAGATTGGCCTATAATTAGCTAAGATAGCTGGGTCAAGTGATGGCTTTTTAAGTAATGGTTTAATTACTGCCACCTTAAAAGCCTGTGGTACATAACCAACTAACAAAGATAGATTGATCATATTTAAGATTGAAGCATTAAATAATGGTAGGACTTCCTTGAGCAGCCTGGCAGGAATGGGGTCTAATAAACATGTTGATGGTTTGGATGAAGTAACTAATGAAAATAACTCAGAACAATCGGAGAGAAAGAGTCTAACCAAATACCGGCATCACTGAAAGCAGCCAAAGATAACGATACATCTTTGGGATGGTTATGAGTAATTTTTTCTCTAATAGTCAAAATTTTGTTAGCAAAGAAAGTCATGAAGTCATTACTAGTTAAAGTTAATGGAATACTCAGCTCAATAGAGCTCTGACTCTTTGTCAGCCTGGCTACAGTGCTGAAAAGAAACCTGGGGTTGTTCTTATTTTCTTCAATTAGTGATGAGTAGAAAGTTGTCCTAGCTTTACGGAGGGCTTTTTTATAGAGCAACAAACTCTTTTTCCAGGCTAAGTGAAGATCTTCTAAATTAGTGAGACGCCATTTCCTCTCCAACTTACGGGTTATCTGCTTTAAGCTACGAGTTTGTGAGTTATACCACGGAGTCAGACACTTCTGATTTAAAGCTCTCTTTTTCAGAGGAGCTACAGCATCCAAAGTTGTCTTCAATGAGGATGTAAAACTATTGACGAGATACTCTATCTCACTTACAGAGTTTAGGTAGCTACTCTGCTCTGTGTTGGTATATGGCATTAGAGAACATAAAGAAGGAATCATATCCTTAAACCTAGTTACAGCGCTTTCTGAAAGACTTCTAGTGTAATGAAACTTATTCCCCACTGCTGGGTAGTCCATCAGGGTAAATGTAAATGTTATTAAAAAATGATCAGACAGAAGGGAGTTTTCAGGGAATACTGTTAAGTCTTCTATTTCCATACCATAAGTCAGAACAAGATCTAAGATATGATTAAAGTGGTGGGTGGACTCATTTACTTTTTGAGCAAAGCCAATAGAGTCTAATAATAGATTAAATGCAGTGTTGAGGCTGTCATTCTCAGCATCTGTGTGGATGTTAAAATCGCCCACTATAATTATCTTATCTGAGCTAAGCACTAAGTCAGACAAAAGGTCTGAAAATTCACAGAGAAACTCACAGTAACGACCAGGTGGACGATAGATAATAACAAATAAAACTGGTTTTTGGGACTTCCAATTTGGATGGACAAGCCTAAGAGACAAGCTTTCAAATGAATTAAAGCTCTGTCTAGGTTTTTGATTAATTAATAAGCTGGAATGGAAGATTGCTGCTAATCCTCCGCCCCGGCCCGTGCTACGAGCATTCTGACAGTTAGTGTGACTCGGGGGTGTTGACTCATTTAAACTAACATATTCATCCTGCTGTAACCAGGTTTCTGTTAGGCAGAATAAATCAATACGTTGATCAATTATTATATCATTTACCAACAGGGACTTAGAAGAGAGAGACCTAATGTTTAATAGACCACATTTAACTGTTTTAGTCTGTGGTGCAGTTGAAGGTGCTATATTATTTTTCTTTTTGAATTTTTATGCTTAAATAGATTTTTGCTGGTTATTGGTGGTCTGGGAGCAGGCACCGTCTCTACGGGGATGGGGTAATGAGGGGATGGCAGGGGGAGAGAAGCTGCAGAGAGGTGTATAAGACCACAGCTCTGCCTCCTGGTCCCAACGCTGGATAGTCACAGTTTGGAGGATCCAAGAAAATTGGCCAGATTTCTAGAAATGAGAGCTGCTCCATCCAAAGTGGGATGGATGCCGTCTCTCCTAACAAGACCAGGTTTTCCCCAGAAGCTTTGCCAATTATCTATGAAGCCCACCTCATTTTTTGGACACCACTCAGACAGCCAGCAATTCAAGGAGAACATGCGGCTAAACATGTCACTCCCGGACTGATTGGGGAGGGGCCCAGAGAAAACAACAGAGTCCGACATTGTTTTTGCAAAGTTACACACCGATTTAATGTTAATTTTAGTGACCTCCGATTGGCGTAACCGAGTGTCATTACTGCCGACGCGAATTACAATCTTACCAAATTTACGCTTAGCCTTAGCCAGCAATTTCAAATGTCCTTCGATGTCGCCTGCTGTGGCCCCCGGAAGACAATTGACTATGGTTGCTGGTGTCGCTAACTTCACATTTCTCAAAACAGAGTCGCCAATAACCAGAGTTTGATCCTCGGCGAGTGTATCGTCGAGTGGGGAAAAACGGTTAGAGATGTGAACGGGTTGACGGTGTACACGGGGCTTCTGTTTAGGGCTACGCTTCCTCCTCACAGTCACCCAGTCAGCCTGCTTTCCCGACTGCCCGGGATCTGCCAGGGGGGAACTAACGGCGGCTAAGCTACCTTGGTCCGCACCGACTACAGGGGCCTGGCTAGCCGTAGAATTTTCCACGGTGCGGAGCCGAGTCTCCAATTCGCCCAGCCTGGCCTCCAAAGCTACGAATAAGCTGCACTTATTACATGTACCGTTACTGCTAAAGGAGGTCGAGGAATAACTAAACATTTCACACCCAGAGCAGAAAAGTACGGGAGAGACAGGAGAAGCCGCCATGCTAAATCGGCTAAGAGCTAGTAGCTACGCAACCTAGCGGATTCCTAAAAACACACAAAGTGAATAATGTGTAAATAATTTAGGCACCAAACAGGCCATGAAGCAGCACAGGTAACGCACGACAACGGCGAACGCACGACAACGGTGCTAAAATAAAATAAAAATCAACTAAACACGCTGTGGAGCAGCACAGGTAACGCACGACAACAGTGCTAAAAAAAATAAAAACGAAAGCGTTGGCAAGCTGATGAAAGTTAGCTGATAAAAGTGCTCCGTCGCGATGTTTCGACCGTTAGAGGTCTTCCTTAGGCGTTGGAGCACAGTAAAAAAGTAAAAAAAAAAGTAAAAAGGTAAAAAAGTAAAAAAGTCTTGAAAAAGACTGTTAGTTCAAAGTCCAAAGCAGCAGGTAGCAGTCTCTGTGTAAACAGTCCCAACAGAGAGCCAAAATTGTGATGCAACGTCTTCCTTCCAACCTGTTGATCAGTTCAACACTTCACTGCAGGTATGGTTGAATGTGGAAGCACACACACACACACACACACACACACACACACACACACACACACACACACACACACACACACACACACACACACACACACACACACACACACACACACACACAGAGCCACAAAAAAACAATACTTCACTCCCCCTCCAGGGGTGAAGTAATGACTTGGTGTTTGACTTGGAAATGTTCATGTATCCATCCTCATTTTCTTCAAGACAGGGTTGAAAAATTCACATTGCGAACTCTGAAATCACACTGCTTCTGCTTCTAAACACAGCAAAAGTAACAAATTACTGCTTCTGAATACACTGTCTACTTCTAGTTTAAAAAAGAATAAAAGTAAAAAAAAAAAAAAACACACTCGCTGTTAACCTTAAGGTGGATAATGCCTACATGTGAACATCAGATTTTAAATTTAGGTCGGCTTACTAAGTCTATCATTTAATTTCACTGATATTGTAGGAGGAAATGTGTTTGTCTATTTGTGGCCTGTGACAGACTGGCGTTCTGTCCAGGGTGTGCCCGCCTCATGCCTATGACTGCCCTATAGGCTCCAGCTCCCTGTGACCTGATCTTAGATAAGCGGTTGAAGATGAGTGCTTGTGTGTGAGATACTGTAGAAGAAATTACTTTTACCATATCAGTCCAGCTCAACGGGTTGTCTTTCAAACACCTGCAATCTCATGGCCAGCCACCAGGTGTCGCAGCTGAGCCTTTCACACAAGGCAGATCAGTCACATTTTGTTGACGAGTATGCTTTAAGCAGAAGTGCAACACACTCAAAAACATGTAAAGCAGCGACTAAAGAGCCGCTCTGCAGCCTCCAGCTGAAAGCGGCCTCAGCATGCGGTGAAGTCCACGGCCTCCTGCAGAATGAGATCATCTGAGAGGAGCGCAGGGTGCAGGGTGCAGTGTAAGGCAACCCTGCAGGTCTCTGCCACTGCAGAGACAGGCCTGGTCTGAGCGTCAATCAGGGTCAAGGACGAGGCACCGCAAAACTTTCTTCCCCCTGCCTCTTCCTTATTGTGGTTATGCATACAAACCCATGCACTAAACTGCTCTTGCGTAACGGCTGTGGTATCTCTCTCCTTCCTCCTTTAGAAAATACACAGAATACACCATACGACATGGGGAATTTGCAGTGAACATTTCTGGAATGAGTTACATTCAAGAGGAAGTCTTCTTCTTGACACCTGTGCAACGCAAAACCACATTTCTCCAGGACTCATCAGAACCGGAAAAACAGCAACTGCAGATGAAATCACCTTGGCGAGAGTGCTTTGAAGTGGCACACTTCTAGAAGGTTCCAAGTATCATTGTTTCATGTGCTGCTGAAGGCTGCAGTGTTTGAACTCCAGCTCCACTCTGACTGCAGCAGACAACCTGGAGGCAAGCCAGCGAGGGAGGAAAGGAGGGACAGCGAGAGACAGACATATGGAGACAAAACCAGGCAGGGGCCGGCAGGCAGAATGAAAAGTGAGAGAGCGAATTTCAACAGCAGGGATTCTGTTTGACAGCCAGTAAATGGTTTTGTCCCTTTGATCCCGTCATATTATACAAGTGACACGTGCAGGTTTAGACACAGTTGAGGATCTAATGCGAGGCCAAACAAATGCAACACGTTAGGGGGATAGAAAACTAAGTGCATGCTTAAATACTATATCCATTTCACCACAACATGATTGAAAAAGGCAGGGAATGGCAGGCTCGACCAAATCCTCCGGGCCATTAATCATTTCTGCCTCGTGATGTAATTTTAGAAAACAAGTCATTGCTCAGTAACAGATAGGCCGGCATACCAATGGGATTGGCTCTTGTGCAGCTAGCCTGTTGGACCTTACGCTGCTAAAGCCCTTATTGCATGTCTATAAAACCATTCACGCTTACAACGATTGGACGTCTGTATGTCGTCAACTTTTGGCCACTGACTAAGCCAGACCTTTGGCCGGCTTGTGCTGGGAAACATTACTGGCTATCAGGAATGCTCGTCGGAGGCTTGTTGGATCGAGCCCAAATTGCCTGTAGCTCATAAAAAAATACATGCCTGCATAAACACAACCTTTTCTGGCCATATTTACCATCAACACTCAAGTTTACACATTCGGCAGCATGTGCGCACAGGCTGAATTCACATATATGAATATAGTGCTCAAACACAGACGCGGAGCTACATGCACCGACATACAGTACTTGCAGAATGCTAAAGCTACTTCAATAATAGCAGTACTAGCTTTGCATCATTGACACACAACAGCCATTCTGCTTCATGATAGGTGATCTCTTAGCTTGGCACGTTACCAGCAGGTGCATTACAAAGGCTCATTCATTAATCATGCTGTCCGCGTCTTTTAGTTACACAGGTAAACATCTTCTCATATTTGTCACCAGGTTTTATGGCACCCATTGGAGTGCCAGTAAGCCTCATTTTCATCTTTGCTTTAACAGACCACACTGCATAGTACTCCCTCACTGCCCATGTGCCAACACAACCCGTTGGCCAAAAATCACCTACATGGTAGCTGTTGTTGCTAAGGGGACAATAATAGCTGCAGTCGCCAGGAGTCACTGAATTGTTGCGTTAACAAAGAATAAGCAAGTTCAGCCTTGCCCATACCAATCCAAAATAACCCTTGACCCCCATGGCATGGAAACAAAAACCAGTGTTTATAAAAATGTTCTGGGTTGAGCTGTATCTGATAAGGAACCATTATGTGAGGCAGTTACATATTTACAGAAACTGATAAGAAGGGTTAAAATAACAGGACTGAAAGGTTTGACCATACCGGGTGTATATGCGAGTGCACACAAGAAAGTAATGGTACATACAGGAGTTAACACCTAGTCATACATAATGCAAAAACAATAGTGAAACTCATACCGTATTGTCATCTATGTTGTCAACAAATACTTCTAGGATTACATCATGCAGGCTGGTATCAGATTTTACAGACTACTAAGTCACGTCTCATGGTCTCCTATATGATGTCAAACCTCCTACTTTAAATGACCAAGAACACGCCGTAATCCAATGAAACGGCTGATTGTGCATACTGGGAGAAGAACGGTAGAAGTTGAGTAAAGGTACACAGAAGAATGCTAATCCACACATGCACCCGTTTATGGCCCGATAATAAACAGTCTTCTCTAAACAGGTCCTTTATTGGAGTGATTTAAGATAGGTGTTGCATAATAATGCCAAAAAAAGTGTGAAGCCCGGCAGACGTTTAAATAAGTATTTCGGGCCACTTAAGTTTCTGCGTGTTGACCCAGAAGGGCAGAAACATATGGTGCCTCAACGTACAGCCGTTCACGCGCCTACTCCGACTGATCTGGTTGT
Organism: Thalassophryne amazonica; assembly: GCF_902500255.1. Classification (NCBI taxonomy): domain Eukaryota; kingdom Metazoa; phylum Chordata; class Actinopteri; order Batrachoidiformes; family Batrachoididae; genus Thalassophryne; species Thalassophryne amazonica. The sequence continues at coordinate 70,818,001 of NC_047115.1, forward strand.
TGTGACAGATTTAGGCCTTTGCACTGTCTCTTTTGGCATGACATAATTTGCAAAAAAAAAAAAAAAAAACCTGGAGCATGCAAACCAGTTTGAATTAAACAACTCCGGTGTGCTGTAAATCATGTGATCACATCAAACTTACGTAGTGATGCCTGTGCAGACAGTGACCACTTTTGGCTACAACTGCAAGAGCTTTTTGGAAGTGTGACATTTGGGTGTAAGGGGCACACTCGTGAGATACTACTCCCGTGCACGGCAGCGCAGTTAGGCCCGAGAATCCCGCCGTCTGACAGCGACGCCTGCTACTGTCCCAGTCGCATTACCCCACATCTGATTCTTCATGACCCTCAAACACCTCGACCACGCCGTGGATCATTGCACCCAACACGAAATCTGAAATGACTCCATAGCTGACAGGTCACATGAACTCTTCTTAACCACAACCTGTGAATAGCATGAGTATCAATATGCTCATGAAATGCACTCACTCACATGCACATAAACGGTTTGGTCATATTTGAGCAAAGCGCAGCACTGAAATGTATCAATTCAAGCAAAAACAAAGGAGGTCAACAACACCCACGTTACAAATGATTAAAATATCATTGCTTATCAAAACTAGCTTGGTGAGCCTCCCTAAAGACGATGCACAAACGTACACACAGCGTGCAACAAGCTGACTGGATGTCTATGGACCAGATGCAGCGGCAGCGCAGACTAAGGGAGTGACGCATTGCAGGTACAAACGCACCAATCACAGAGCGCCGTTTCTTTCAGGGACGTTGTGTGTCGCGTCGCAGACTAGCAGAAAGTATTCATGCGCCGTTATGTAGAGCGCCAAAGATATACACAGTAAAGTCGGATATCGAGCTGTAAAACCGAGTGGCGGTCGAGCGCAGATATTCTGTGTCGGTATTGGTTTTTTTTTCCCGTGCGGTTAGTATTTTCTAGAAATTTATTTTCGATTAATTTAAAGATTGAGGAAAAGGGAAGTCGGCGGCGTGATATGTATAAGAGGAGGGGTTTAAGAATAGCTGTTAAAGGCGCGTCCAGTTGCTTCTCGCTCACTGCTTTCAAAGAGGTTGTGAGCTTGTTGAGATTGTGTTGTGGGGTTTATTTATTTATTTTGCCTTTTGACGGAATTTATTGTTAAACAGCTGACGCTGCTACGTTGAAATGGTAAGAATTTTTCATTCCCCTGAATTAACGGTCTGTAGTTCCTTATTTGTCATGGATTAATTAATTTATCATAAATTTGTTTTCGTCTGTGAAGTGAAGTCAGTATTAGCGGTGTATATTAAGCACTACTTAACTATATTGTTGTAATTGCAATTATAATATTAGATTCATGTGGTTAAGACCAGCTTGTACCGCTGAACATACTAAAATGTCTTTGTATGGAAGGGGAGGGGGGACCTACTGTGTGTATTGTCTTTTTAAGTATCCCAATTAGTGGTGTTTCTGTTATTTTGGTAATCTGTTCATTTTGATGGCAGAGATGCAGCTCTGTTTTGGGCAGGCGGCGCTGGTTGATGGGCGGATTTGTGCGACACTCGGAGCCCCTTAGCTTGGCGCCCATAACCAACTGTACCTTCATTCTTTACTAAACTACCCCCAAAATAGGAGCTGTTTACTCATTAAACATCTGGGTATGACAAATCCAGAGGCTGGTTTTAGTAAAAGCCCTCTTTGCTGTCTATACATTGCTTTAGTTTTGCAATTCAATGACCGTGAGTGCAGGACGGCCGGTCAGTCAGAACGCCTGTCTCCTGTCAGCATGGCGGGATCACAGCGCTCTGTTATATAGACTTAACACTATTTCCGCATAGCCCTTAAGATGTAGCAACTTTTTATTTACTCACTATTATTTTCCTCTCTAGGCTGATCAGCTGACAGAGGAACAGATTGCCGGTAAGATGTCTCAGCTTTGGTCTCCTTTTTTCTTCATATCCTGAAAAGTGTCCTTATGGATCTTGGCTTCCTTCTCATTGGATTTATACATTTGCCTTTTAAGGCGTTCCCTGGGACAGCCTGTTGTCCATTAAATTGGAATGGATGCAGTGGTTGTTTATGGCAGCTGGAAAGAACTCATTTATGGGGAAACTGCTTGTTTTTGACTCCTGTGTAATCTGGGTGGGCTGACATGTTTGTAGACACATTTTGACTAAAATGTGTGTTCCCTATGCCCCGAGTTGCTTTGTTGCAAGTTCTCCAAAGAGCAATGAAGGAAATTGTAGAACATAGCTAGTACAGCTGTGATCACATACTTGATATAACATGATTTTTTTTTTTTTTGAGCTCTATCTGAGCTGTGATTTTGGGTTATGTAGCATAGGCCTCAGGTTGCATGCTATTGCTGCATTTTATAGTGTCAGCTCTTATCGGGTAAATCTTTTGCTTGCAAACGTATTAGGGTGCACTATTTGTGAATGGGCCAGTTGTTAATGTGACTCATCTAATGGGCCATGTTGAATGTCATGCCTGTAGATGGCAGGCTTTTCCCTGAGTGCTTGAACCAATGAACTGTGCAGGTTGTAGCTTAATGAAGACAAGATGCTGTATGCCACAACACATTAGTGGCTGGCCTTATCACACTTGACAAGTGTCATCACTGCCTCGTGGCTTGACCGATCACACAGCCTGTTCTCTGCTCATGTTGCCTAGTTGCTATCCTTGTTGAAACTCAAAACAGGTTCGTCACTATGGTGCAGCTAGTTTACAATTACAACATGAGTGATGTAATGCTCTCTGGGTATTTAGCCAATTCTGTTTTAAGTGGCTTGTCAGATTTGCCTCTCAGAAGAAACTTGCTCCAGTCCTGGCATTGAATTGTATGCTAATCAACATGATTGTTGTTTAGCAATAGTCTTGTGCTACAACAGGTCATTGTGCCAGTCACTAGACCCAGTATGTGATCTTCAAGGTGTAACCTCTGCTTTACTAATGAATTCTGACTTTTTTTATTCATTTGAATTAGAGTTCAAAGAAGCATTTTCGCTCTTTGATAAGGATGGGGATGGTACCATCACCACCAAAGAACTGGGCACAGTCATGCGTTCTCTGGGCCAGAATCCCACAGAGGCAGAGTTGCAGGACATGATCAACGAAGTTGATGCTGACGGTGAGCGCAGTTTTTATATAAAAGAAAAGTTGTCTTATGGGCTGAATATACCATCTGGAATCTTAATTAGTGTATTTGTTTAATATCTTCAGGTAATGGCACGATAGACTTTCCAGAGTTTTTGACCATGATGGCAAGGAAGATGAAGGACACAGACAGTGAGGAGGAGATCAGAGAAGCATTTCGTGTATTTGACAAGGTAAATGGCATCTGTGGTACATATAGTCCAGTCATATGTGCTCTTCACTAAATAAAATGATTTTCAGGATGGCAACGGATACATCAGTGCTGCTGAGCTGCGCCACGTGATGACAAACCTTGGGGAGAAGCTGACTGATGAGGAGGTGGATGAAATGATCAGAGAAGCAGATATTGATGGAGATGGACAGGTCAACTATGAAGGTTTGTTGAAAAAAAAGTGTTATTTTTGTTTGTTTACACAATATTAAGTCCCTCCCCCCTTCTCTTCTTGCAGAGTTCGTACAAATGATGACAGCAAAGTGAAGGCCTTGTACAGATTTCGTATATAAATTTGCCTTTTTTTCTTTGTGTAATTTATCTGTAAAATCTTAATAGCCCCATTTGTCCCTGCCCCTTCTGCTGTCCAAAGGAACTGCATGTAAACTGCATAGGCTCTTGTCCCATGTCCCTTTCTTTTGCTGTCATGGTTTGAAGTGACGGAACAGTCATACAGCCAGAAGCCTGTGGAGGCCCCTGGGAGCTGGAGAACTTTAAAATCTTCCCGTCTTGTGTGCTCTGGGTCCTTCCACGCATGGCGACATTGGAAACCTGTCAGCTGGTTGTCACTGGGCAACACTGTTGGCATGGAAATGATGTAGAGGAATTTATAACTCTGCATGGACTATGGACAAAGTATATATGGAAAAATCTCAGCATTGCACTACTGCAAAAATGACACGGGTGTATCTCCTAGGTACTCGTACAAACTTTTTGTATCTGCTGTTCTATATACCAGAAAATAACTCTTACCATGCTTTTTAATGTTTTACACACTCTTATTTTTCTTATTGGCCTCTGGTCATGCCTCAAATAATCCATTCCAAGTTGTATATTTTTTTTTTTCCAATAAAATTTGCAATTTACCCGGATTGGAAAATTGTCATGTTTTCTCAGTTGTACTAGATTCTTGGTTTATGAATACACTATTTGAAAATTTTTTTCCTCGTCACTGGTAATGCCTGAAATGTTAACCATTTTAAGATTAAAAGTGTCTCCTGTTGATTCCCGGAAGCAGTGAGGAGCATCAGCCAATGCCTCTTAATGTTGGGATAAGTTCAGATGAAATCTGTATTGTCATTAAAATAAAAGCACTGAGTGGGATCAAAGGCTTCTATTTTGAAGTGCACAAGATGGTACTCAACATTAGAGGAGCCTTGTGCTGTCTGGCTCTGCTACAGACGGCACATGGGCCATGTGCGTTTGCACAGCACTGGCTACGAACTGGCTGCCACGTCTTAAATGTCGTTTGCTCCCAGTCACAAGGTGCAGATGAACATACATCAGAAAGGTAGAAGGGGTGTACTTATTTTTAATCTGGTTTTTGAGTTTGTTAAAAAGATACTGTTATTTTGAATGAAATAAAGCTCTATTGTGGATCTCTGCACTGCCTACTTCTTTTTTTTTTGTGCTAGCACTGGATGTTGAGGTCAACTGCGATTTGTGGAAATTCCAGACTGTTTTGTCGAAAATGTGATGGTTTGGGCTGCTAGTGGGAGCTTTCTCAACTGGAGTTTAATCAGCCATGCATTTTTATCCCTGAGGAGTCCTTAGATGGTTTTTAACATCTAGAGCAGGCATCTTCAACTCCAGTCTTTGAGGGCTGATGTCCTGCGACTTTCAGGTATCTGCTTCAACACACCTGAGTCAATGAGGTCATTAGCAGCACTGTAGAACATGACCCTTGAGTACTGGAGTGGAAGACCCCTAATCTAGAGCATCACAAAAATGTGCAATACACAAAAGGGGTGAGCCTCTGGTTTGTACTGACAGCAAAGCCGGATTGACTTTCTATCTACATGGTGAAGTTGGTATTTCCAAGACAGCCCTCAGTTTTTAGCATGATTGACATGACTGGTGTTTATCCTGACATGACCAGTTATCACAGGTTCAAGTGTCATCAGTCCAGCAGTTAACTTATTGCTGTGTCCAGTGTGTATATCGCTGGAGTAGAGTCCTTGTCGCTGCCCTTGGATAAAAGATTTCATCTGCATTGTTTGCTGTAAACGGGTCCGTCGTCGTCTGGGGAAAGTAACCAAGCATCAGACTAGCATCCCTCTTCAGGTGGAGTTGCTCTGCTCATCTTATTCACACTGATGGTTACAGCATAAATGCTTATGGGCAAGCCCTGGTTTGCAGAATTAACTTGTGATTAAATATTAGCGTACCAAGAATTTGGTCACACAGCCAAATACAACATGATGTTCTGTAGCAAGTAGCCAATATTACGAGTGCCAGCTCTGAGTCTCCTGTGACGTTCCTTCCCATGTTTCTCTTCCCATCTTTACAATTTCCTGTTTCTGGAGCGTATGATTCTGTGAATTCACAGAATTCATGTATGGCTGTCTTCATGGGGAGACTTATCTGCTGCTACACATTGGTTTATTGTCTTTATTTTGAGATGTAGTTCTCACAGAGTAAAAGATTTATGCCCGTCTCCGGCCTTTTGCATACACTCCTTTTTCTGTTTTTAGCTTCCTCTGTTAGCACTGCTTTGATCTCTGCCATGATGGACACACTGAGAACACTGAGTTAGCTTGTTCTTATGGGACTGTTAAGCTCTGACATAACGCATTACATGATAAATCTGTTTCGGATGTTGCCAACCGAACGGTCCCCCTAAAAATCGGCTCCCCCGATGACGCGGTTCACGGATTAAAGCCTCATTTCTGCTTCAAACTGCACTCCAGTCATCTATCTCAGCGACAGATATCTGAAGCTTTTGTACAACAATCATTTCCACATATATTCAGCATTATTTCATCATAAAAGGTGGTGGAAGCTATCAGAGCGCTGCGGCTAAACGAGCTGCTAGCTGATGCATTCACTGTGCGTTGGTCATTTCAAAGCGTCACGGAATTTCATCAAGTTTCTGCTTAAAACGGCCTCATTTCTGCTTAAATCTCACTTTTGAATGATTTAAGAGGTTTTACCTTTATCATCTGATGGTTAATAATCCCATTAATCCATTTGATTGCTTTGGGTGCTGCTGTGGTCTGAAATGACGCATGTGCAGATGCAAAAGGCGGACCAATTTTTAGGGGCGGACTGTTCGGTCTGCGACACCGGGTCCAAAAAAAACACTTATGGTTACGTAAATTGACGAGATTCATTTCATAAATGGTCCGTACAGCCGCTACAGTGTCAGCAATCAAAACAAAAAGTTCAGGGTGGGGGGCCTACCTGATCAGTTGTAGCAACTTCTGTTTGTGTTTGTCATCAGCTGGGAATCTATAAAACGACAGCTCCGGTGATGTTTTCAACCTATTGACTCGGTTGCCTAGGATATCTCCCCGGGAAGTTGTCCTAGGATATCTTAACCCCGCCACCGCCACCATGGAGATCTCCCCTCCCCCCAAAATCTTGTCGAAAATGAAGTTCTGCAAGATATGTTTGTCAGTATGTAAATGGACTGCATTATATAGCACTTTTCCATCTGCATCAGACGCTCAAAGTGCTTTACAATAATGCCTGACATTCACCCCGATGTCAGGGTGTTGCCATACAAGGCGCTCACTACACACCGGGAGCAATAGGGGATTAAAGACCTTGCCCAAGGGCCCTTAGTGATTTTCCATTGCAATCATTGCATTTTTCACCTTTAACTTGCTGTGCAGCACACAGCTTACATCACAGACTCTTGCAATTTCACAGATAGCAGCGCTAGCAAGGTACCTTTCAGTACACAAAAGGGTCAACCTCAAGATCAGTGGTCAAGGTCACAAGAAGGTCAAACACTAAATTCAACTAAACAACTTTCCTGGTCACAATTTTTGAACATTTGCCTCCAAATTTGGCATGCACATAGTGATAGGCCTTGCTTATAAGCAAGGCCTATCACCTGGGAGAAGTGATTGACCTTGACCTTCAGTGTTTCACTTGAGGTCAAATGTCACCTAAATTCAGTTAAACATCAGATTATAGCCCCAGTGGATAAAAATGATTTATTGATATCTTTATGATATCTTTGTTTATTCTTCCCCTGCTGAGCTCCTCTTCCATTGAGAATCACACTGTTTCAAATAATCATGTTTGTCAGTTTCATGCTGAATTTATATTATTGTGTTGATTTCTATCTTCCACTCTTTATATTCATGACCTAGTTTGTACAAAAGAGATGTGAGAAAGGTGGCAGACATTATAGGCCCCTCATTTTCATTATGTTTCTTAAACATATGTTTCTTTGCATACTATTGTGTCTGTGCGTATGTGTGTGTGTGTGCACTATATTTATTTATTAACTTGTTTAGATATATGTCTTAATGTTTTAACTGTATGTTTTAGTGTACAGCACTTTGGTTGTAGTAAAGTGCTTTATATATAAAGATGGTATGGTACTGTGTGTTCTATACATACACTGTGGATATTTTATGCAAAACTAATTTGGAGTATTTTCCATCACGTCACATATTTCAGGTTGTCAATCAGGTCCATATATTTGTAGAGTATATTTGGAAGGGGGGTTTAAAGATACTTCAGAATAGGAAATATTACTGTTGTTGACAGCTATAGATACATACATACAAAATACCAATATCATTTACCATCAATCAAAGTGCTTCATCTGGGACCATAAAACATCCATGAAATATAGAGTTTAAAGGTTGTTCTATCCTGATTGGGCCTTATCAAGGTTTGGGTTAATCAGTGTTGCCCTGTAGGAATGGGGAGGGGGGTTCCAGGGTGAGGGGGAAGATATCCAGGGGGGCAAGATTATCAGTTATCATATACCTATAAATGATACACCAATATGATTGGATAAAACACTAAAGAATAAACAGCAAGGCACCCTTTTCGCGGATGGGTAATATTTTTCATACCACCTGAGTAATCAGCCAATCCGGACAGCGGAGCAGCGCCACGATGAAGAGGCGCGGTCAGAGTAACTGTGAAATACTGGTGAGTCACTATTAATAATTTCTTACGTGTCCAACCTCGTAGGTTGATCGTTAAAATTAAATTTGTTAGTTCTAAAAGCCATCATAATTATTTATAGGAAAACGTTCTATTTTTACAGCCTTAAACATCTATAATAATTGTAAAAAATAACGCTGACGACTTCGCGGATTTCGCCTATCGCGGGTTATTTTAGAATGTAACAACTCCCTTTCGCCTCGCAGTTTCGCAGATTTTTTTAGTGCAATTTTGCATGCTTCTTTTTTTTTTTAACAGAGCATTGTGCTCTGTAAAACTCCTCACTACACACTTTATACACTTTTCTCAAACAGGCATTAACATTTTCTCACTTTTCTGTCTTGTGTAAACACTCAAAGTTCAAACTTTAGTAGAAAAAAATAGAACGTTTTCCTATAAATAATTATGATGGCTTTTAGAACTAACTAATTTAACTTTAACAATCAACCTACGAGGTTGGACACGTAAGAAATTATTAATAGTGACTCACCAGTATTTCACAGTTCCTCTGACCGCGCCTCTTCGTCGTGGCGCCGCTCTGCTATTGTACATGAGGTATATGAATGAGTGCAAACTGTACCGTACCTTGAAGATGTTTTTATTGTGTATGCCTCAAACAGAGGCCTGACTGGGCATGCAAAGAGACATCATAGCTGGAACCCTGCAAGTCAATTTGCTTTATGTTATTACACATAACGTGTATATTACTCTGCAGACTGATGTACCACATTCTGTATTTTCTCAGAACAACAACCACACATTAAGTACCAGAACAGCCTATAAACACACAATCATGAGCGTCACATCAAAAACAGAGCATGCCGGGCTACTTACAAGGGATCGTGCCCTCATCAAGAATGGTAACTGACAGTCAAGTGTGAGGGCCACACAGCAACAAACGAGCCACAACACACACATGCACGAAGATTGGAAACACCAAGAAAAACAGTCCAGGCTGGCGACAAACCAGTGCTGCCACCAGTGCCCTCATGGTTCAGTGGTGATGGCAAGAACAGCATCCCTGCTGGCATCTTTATGAAAGTGAATTAGTGATAAATCACCCTTGAGCATCAATCATACATCAGCAACAAAATGGATTAGTGGTTAGCACTGTTGCCTCACAGCAAGAAGGTCATAGGATTGATTCTCACCTGTGGCCTTTCTGTGTAGAGTGTTCTCCCCGTGTTTGCGTGGGTTTCCTCTGGGTGTTCTGGTTTCCTCCCACGTTTAAAGACATGTAGGTTAGGTGAATTGGAAACTTCATAATTATCCAGGTCTCCCTTGCAAAAGAGATCTTAATCTCAATGGGACGAACCTGATTTAATTAGAATATCATAATTTTATGTGATGCATGATGATGACAATACAGAAAACCAGACATACTTGGTAAAATAGCATATTGATGATATTTTTCAAAAAACCCTAAAAAATTCACAAATTATGTTTTCGGGGGAGCCCATGTCTTAGTAAATGGAGCTGATCTCCCCCTTAATTTGCACTCTGGGTCTATCCTCACTAGACATGGGCCAATAACCGGTTTCACGGTATACCGTGGTATGAAAAAGCCACGGTATTAAAACCACTAAAATTTTCCATTATATCGTCCCTACGGTATGAGCGGGTTATGAGAATTCTTGACAGGCAGAGCAGATGTGGCCTCTGCCGCCCTTCCCCCTAGCGCACACCTCTGTCTCTGTTTACAAACAGGCAGCTAACATTAGCTAGCTCTGCATCATGACTGAAGGAGGAGAAACCCGCACTGAACTTCTCCCTCCATCTAAAAGGACCAAGTCGACTTTTTCATTTTATTTTCCGCGGAATAGACCTTCAAACTAAAAACAGTGGCAACAAAGCACCGTAGCTATGGCCTGTGTTGGATGTGGAGCGATTCAAGACACCCACAAAGGATTACATGGAAGGAATAAACTTTATCCCGTCTTTGAAACCACTGAGAAATACAAGTGGTGGACTCGAATCGTGCTTGTTGTCGACCAAATTTCTCCCACAAACATGTCAAGAAGGACAAATACATCTATTCCAAGCACTTTGTTGGTGAATCTGGGCCAAGTATTGAGCATCCAAAGTTCTGGTGTAACAGTTTATCTTCCCCCTGGATAACTTCCCCTCCGGGGGGGAAGATATACTGTTACACCGGGAACTCTGCCTGTGAGGTCTTAGCTTCAAAAGAAGCTCAGCTGATGCAGATGACCAACGACTACAAACAGCTGACAAAGCGTGCATTTTTTTTTTTTGTTTGGACCCGGAAGTTGAAAATCACGTGATGTGTTACCTCACACTTAACAACCGAATGGCTTGCTGAAGACCAATGATCTTGTTGGTCTTGTACTGCTGCATGGGACAAGTGAATGAGGAAGACTTCTTACCGCAACTATAATACAGACGAGCGTTGAAGACTTAGCTTGTGGTGTATGATGTAGTGCCGTAAAGTGTTGCGAACTTCTCGGGGTAGATTCGATCAAAATTACACCGTACAATAAATGTACCCACGGTGTGGGAACACAGGCACTATTCTCCCAATTACAAGTCAATGTGCCAATAAAGTAATTTTGAAGCTGCTATTATAACATAAAGTAGCGACATAAAATTGCTTTAAAACAAAGCCGTTATTGTGTACTATTATGAAAAAAATCATCAACAGCAGCTTTGCTGTCTGTGTCCTCGAGCACAATCAGGTCACATGTGCCTGCCTTTCCAAGAAGTGTCAACATGGATTCTTGGCTGTTGCTTTGTGTAACCCAGCAACAAGTCCAAATGTCACACTTTCACTCCTACGGTGCGATTGTCACTTCTTATGATGATCTCTGTGGCGTCTGTTTTCCACTGCTTCATGAAACTGAAGTAATTGATCATCAAAAGTAAACCAATAATGTTCCTTTTTATTTCTCTGAACAAATCTCTCCTCAGATATCTCTCCTCATTACAGAGACGTAACTCATGAATAATGCTAAAGAAATACATTGTTGATTTTTGCAGCTCAAGTCCAAATATAATGGTTTGTACTTCAGATCTTTTCAGAATGTGTTGTGACAGTCAAGGGTGCAATTTAGAACTAGAAATTGGGGGGGACAAAATGTGAGGCCTGCAGAGCTGAAGCCTGTAGGCCGGGGGTCTGGGGGCCGCCAACGGTTTCTAGATAAGCTCAGATGCATTCTGAGCATCCAGAACAGTAATTTTAATGTTTTGAGAAGATCATAAAGTGGACACCATTTGACTTATGCAATTTGAAACTGTGGATATAAGTACTTTATTCTGAGAATAACCAGCATTGATTTTATTAACATCCTGGTGTAAATAAGGTATCACCACATGTGTAGAACTCAAAAAGAATGATAGGTTGAGTTCTCATTAAAAAAGCAACTGCAATGTGGTAAAATGTATTCATAAATATGAAAGAACAGGCTCTTAATAATTATTAACTATCGCATACTGTATTTTTTTTCCTCAAGATTTGTTTTTGCATAAGTTTGAAAAAACAACAGATCATAAGTTTAGGATAAATTACTTATCATGAATTTAATTTTCAAAGTGGCCCTAATGACAACACTCATACTGAACATAATTTCGCTTGCATAGACTGATTTTGGAGATCAAGCAATAATTGCAGATGGGCTTTCTGAGGTCCCAGATAGCTTTTCTGAATTCCTTTTCTAACTTTCAGAATTTAGTAAATCAGCATATGGTCCATTGATACTTATGTGTAGACACTAGTCCCTAGAGGCAACTATTTTTGGTTTCAAATCTGGGCAAATGCAGTCCCAGAAAATTCCGAATGTGACAAACAAAAAACAGGTGTTGTAAACAAGTCAATGCTGCTAAAAATACAAACTTACAGAAACAAAGATACTATTCTGACATGGTTTTGCACATAAGACTGGCATAGCATGTTTCAAGTACACACATATATGTCAGAAGGTGGGGGGGGGGGGGCACACACACCATATTCTGTTCCCCCTGATTGAAAAGGTGGGGGGGACATGTCCCCCCTATCCCTCACCAAATTGTGCCCATGGTGACAGTGGTTTACAACCAAAATATTAATTGGCTCCACTCTGTACTGGCAGCTGTTTAAGGCCAGACTTGACTTATCATTAACACCACCTATTTTTCAATGTTAATAATACTTTTGAAGTATGTGAGCTCCCCTTCATCTGGACAAAAAATTGAAAATACTGTAGTCCCAACCTTTCGCCAAGGTTGACAGAACTTAACTGTATGAACTACATCCCTATCAGTGGATTCATATCAGTCTGTTATTGACCAGAATTACTGGAATGGATACCAGAAATAAAACCAACCAATCCCCTTCCAGACTTCTATTTTACATCTGGGTCATGTTGTGGGCTAGAATATTTGTTTCACAATTTCAGGTGATGTTTTGTTCGATGTCTAGGCTGGCAAACATTAAGAGTTAATAGAATAAGCTTAAGAGTTTAGGAGTTTTAAGAGAGGGGGAAAAGGTATTGGATTGGCATGAGTATTGGCAGGTACCTAAGGTTACAGATATTGTCCTGGCAGAGTTTCGTAGGATTACTTGTAATTGTAATCAGGTACTGAATACAAAATACAAGACAATCGGAACACCTTTGAATTACTTGCAGAGTGAAATCTGAATACTTTTGAGTTACTTCAAAATCAGTGAAATGATGTTCTTCATACCCAGACTGAAGGGTTTAAGTGCGCAGAAAATATGTTTTGATCAATTCTTCGAGCGTGCGGATGGATTGCAGTAAGTAGTATATGAGCAATATTTTGTGCAGATCCTGTGTGCGAATTAATGGACACAGGCCGTAAATAACAACAAACAAGTGAGATGTGACCATGGTTTGCAGATTTTTAAGGTCAGATACTGCAGATGTGGATTTTTTATTCTTTCAAGCTTTTATTTTGTGTGCATGCAGATTTTTCAGTTGCCTAGAAGCAAATGTTTGCAGGGATGTGGATTCTGGGAGGAAAACAGGGAAGAACTTCTCCACGTACAACAAACTTTCCAGTCTGGCTTCATACTAAAATGCACTCAACCACAAATATTCATTTTTTATCCACTAAACTAAAAATTTCATTATAACTTATAATGAAGAATCTCAAAAATCCATCCATCCATTTTCAAAATGCCTGCTTTGTTATAATTTATTTTATTGTTTATCAGATTAAAAACAATGAATGTTTGCATTTATGCTCAGGTGGTGTGGTGCTCAAGTGGTTAGTAGACTTGCTTCCAAACGGGAAGGTTCCCAGTTCTTGTGCTCATTCTACAAGTAATGTAAAATGGCATCTGGTCTGAAACTTGTACCAAGTCAATGTGCTGCTCTAACAACCCAAAAGGGGAGAAGCTGAAAGAACATATATTGTGATGTGCGTTTTCAGCAATTAATTTTTGGAGTATAAGTTGCTTTTTTTTTTCTTTTTTACAAATTTTGGAGGCCCTCCAACTTTTACTTGGGTGTGAATTATATACCCCTAAAAAATCATGAGTTTGTTGTTCATAATAATAATTGCACTAACTATTTATATTGGACTTTCACAGGAATCAATACATGAAACAAAATAAACGCTAAATGCCAATAATAAGACGTACAGTGCAACAATTCACAAACTGAGCTGACAAATAAAGAAAAAAGGTGCAAATTATACTGCAGTGTGACTTATACTACGGAAAACACGGTAATTTAAAAGTATTTAGTTTATGTTGTATGTAATCCAAAATGTATTTGTTATTATTTCTAGTTTATCCACACAGCCCCTTTTTACACTACAAAATGTAATGGTTTCTTTTAAAGTTTTGACACGTCCTTCTTACCAATTCACATGAGCATGAGTTCATAAACTGTTGAGTCATCTTGAAAACAATCTAACAAACGCAAGTGGGAAAAGTCGCACCCTGCCAATGCCAAACTGGAATATTCCCACTTTTACCAAAAGCGCTGTCATTTTTTCAGTGATCCTGGGAAGATGTCAAACAGTAGGCTGGGAAACACTGCTCAGAAACTGTCCCAGCACTTCCACACTAACTATGATGATGCCTGAATTTCTGTTTGGATTAACTGTAACTTTTGATAAATGTCACCATGGTGGGGACTGTTAAGAGTAACTATGTCCATGTTGTGTGTCGGGCCTGTCTTACTTTTAGCCAAACTCATTGTGATGTTAAATTTAGCCCTCCACCAGGTTGTTGAAAAATTGATAGCAGAGTTGCTGCTATAGTAACAGTCACAGGTTTAATGGTAGTCAGGTGTCACTGGATCTCAAGTCCACCAAATAGGGAAGGACAATGAGCAGAGTGCAGGACAAGACCACGTGGAAAAACAAAGCCATTTCCACAGGCAGCGACATGACTGCTAATAGAACAGATAAGGTAAGGATGTATGAAAGCCAGTATGTTAATTCCCTCATAACAAACCGTGCTTCACAGAAACAAGCTCAGCAGCTAATGTACAGAACATCATCTCGATATAAGAGAAGGCACTGAGAGCTTTGTCTGTTATCACCTGCAGGCTAATGAGGAGGACCTGTGCGGCCGCGGGAGCTGGTGGCTGCAAACGCTCACAGTAGGAATCCTCGAATCTGCAGTATTATTTCAGAACTTTATTTTGGTGAAAGCGTTGTCAAACTAGCTGCCAGTGATTTGAATTTTCATGTTTTCATAATATGCACTTGTTTTGACAAAGAGTTCAGTCTATTATACTAGAATTTGTCCTACAGTCAAATAAACCCTAAAGTGCCTTAAAAAATAAATTCACTTTTTTCTTTTACAACTCCAGTCAGGTTAAAACAGCGATGTCAATTAAGCATCTGCTCTACTCAGCTCTGATGATCGCATTGTTTGCGTAATTTTTCGAAATTTTAACAGGGAATAAATGAGAGTGAATTGGGCAGGTGGTACATTCAAAAATATATGGTATTCTTAAAATTTCAATGAAATCACACTATCAACTTGTGTAAGGGCGGCACAGTGGATGAGTGGTTAACACTGTTGCCTCACAGCAAGAAGGCTATAGGATTGCTTCCCACCTGGTCCTTTCTGTGTGGAGTTTGCATGTTCTACCGTGTGTTTTTGTTTCCTCCCACTTCCATATGTACTCAAAATCCAATGTCAATATCAAGTAATATGTGCAAACAATTTCTGCAACATAATTTTGATATTAAATCAGTATTTGTGCCAAAGTATAATGATACCTCTACTGCCATTGTTAATATGCTCAAGGAACTTAATGGCATTCGTGATGGTGCTATGCAATGTAACATTTTGAATATTGCTAAATGCAGTGATCTTACCTATGAAATCTGTGTAAATTGATACAGACTTAAACGTGCCTAACCTGTGCATGTATTTTGTTTTACTATTTGTTTTATATTTTCTATCTTCTTTTGTATATATTCTGTTTCTAATTGCACAATTGTTTTTGCAATTGTGAAATAAAACGATTATAAAGAAAAACATGCAGGTTAGGTGAATTGAAAGTATTAATTGGCCGTAGGTGTGTGAATGTGTTAGTCTGTCTATATGTGGCCCTGCGATAGACTGGCGTCCTGTCCAGGGTGTACCCTGCCTCACACCCTATGACTGCTGGGATAGGTTCTGACCCTTGATTGGCATAAGTGGGTATAGAAAATGAATGAACCTAGAGCATTACCATCAGCATGTTAGCAGTAAAACAATGAAGAAATATGGTTAGCTAGTATTTTGTGTAACACTAGGCAATAGTGCATGAAGACTGTAAGCACTATAGAAATCTGACATTTGACCCCTATATACTATCTGTATAATATATATATATATATATATATATATATATATATATATATATATATATATACACACACAAACCCTGCATCAGTGTAGCTGCTGCAGTCATTCTTGTTACCAGTGATATTGTGCATGGATTTCATAATATCATACTCAACATGTAGTTAAATGTAGCAAGCCATAGAATAAACATAAATCAGGTAATAACATAGGTACAACATGAAATATACAGCGATCCTTTGTGGTATAGGCAGCCTAGGTGGAAGTGACACTTTAGTATTAACTGAATCAGCTAATGCCTGTGTAGTTGTCACATTCCCAGATTAATTTGTACATACTGCAGGGCTAGATTCGAGGTTACGAGTATCCTTGTTGGAAGGTAGATGATAAATGTTAGCTTTTCCAACACTTAGAATATATATCTTTAAAAAATATGTGTCCATGTTGATGTATTCTTGTTGCCTAAGGTGAACTTTATTTTGCAGTTAAAGGTTTAAAGATGGTTACAACTGTGATGCGGATGTATGAATCTGAACCCAATGTGCAAACAACAGGTGCAATTTAGTAAAAATGATAAATGATTTATTTTATAAAAAGAGCACAAAAGTCAGAGTGGTGAGCAGAATAGTCCTTTGAGGCCAGCAGGTCTGCAGGCTCAACGTCAGGAAACAGGAGGTGAGGCTGGGCGTGGCTGGCTGAGAAAATACAGGAGACAAACAAAGTTAAAACAATCTCAAAAAGGTTCTCATAAAAACAGACTGATTAGTGCAGCAAATAACTGAAACAATACTTCACATGGTGATACAAGCACCAAAACCAGCACAAATTCTCCTTAGACGTTGCTCTTTTGAAAAAACCAACGGGCCACTTGAATTTTCAATAGGCGTCCACGTAGAGGTCAATTGAAGAATTACACAGGGGTTCAAATATAAAAATGCTCCAATCATATTGAAAACTATACCACATTATTTGTCTGATCATAAAGATTCCAAAAAGGTATAGTTTGGACTATCTATGACTGAATGTTATGGGGTAAAAACCTTAAGAATGGTGACAAAGGTCAATTTCAGTTTGTACAGGGGTCAAAAGTTAAAGTTGCTCCAATTTTAGTAAAAAATTGTGCACACTGTTGATTGAGCTACTTGACTGTGTCTACTTGACAACACTTGACTGTGTTGAATGCTTGGTCTCTGAAGTAAAGGTGAAATAATGTTGACGCCCATTGAATTCTATGACATGTGACATATGTTACCCCGTAGCATGATACATGGTGCAAACTATTCCTTTTTGAAACCCTATTAACTCAACCAGTAATTTACATCACCTTTGAACAAAATTAGAGCAATTCTTGTTGTTTTTACCCCATAACTCTATAGAATTCCATCATAGATAGTCCAAACTATACCTTTTTGGAATCTTTACAATCAGACAAATAATGTGGTATAATTGTCAATATGACTGAAACCTTTTTATATTTTCACCCCGATGTAATTCTTCAATTGACCCCTACGTGGCCGCCTATTGAAAATTCAAGTGGCCCATTGTTTTTTTCAAAAGAGTAATATCTAAGGCGTACTTTTGCCAGATTTGGTGCTTGTATCACCATTTGAAGGATTCCTCTGTAAATATTCTCTCATCTGCTGCACTATATCTACAAACGAGTAAAGTGTATCACAGGATGATAGTCAATGAGCTGATTATGAGTGGGAGAATGAACTGGTCTTTTAAACTGCTTAGGAGTGGAGAGTTGATTGCAGGTTCGAGATGGCAAAAGGATAGCTATGCCCAGCTCAGAAACACAAAACAAACAGATACACATGGGAATAGGGAAACAGCATAAAAGTTAAAAACCCAACAACAGCCTTAAGGAAGCGCAGGGGGGAGCGCTGCTTACTATGAACATCAAGTGATGTGTTCCTCATGTTTTTCTCCTCTCATGTGATGTCAGGACACGCCCATCCCTGGCCTTTATCACATCCGGGATTTCATTGAGGAAGCTGAATTGAACCCGGTGAGGAAGACTTATGGCTTCAAAGGTGTGGGCAGGAAAACCCAAATTCTGGGTGTGCGTCAGGGGGACCTACTCCTTCCGGGGGTGTACAACTACACCGATTCCACCCAGGAGGCCCTAATGCACCAGGCTTCATATGCTTTCAAAAACTGTCCACGGCCAGACATCCTCACCCTGGGCATCAGGGACAAGGTATGGTGGGTGTGGCTTAAATTTGATTTCTACTTCTCATCACAGCATGTGTAAGTGGCCGCCCAGTAATCTAATATAGCTGAAATATAACGTAATCAGAACCAATGCAATAAAGTCCAATATGTAATGTCCCTAATGTAATAAAATCATAATGACTGTTACTGGCAAAGAGTGTATAAGACCATTCTAATTTTCTGATATCATTTTCAGTTACAGCACAGCTCTTATCACACACACACACACACACACACACACACACACACACACACACACACACACACACACACACACACACACACACACACACACACACACACACACTGTGGAGCAAAATTGACCAAATATAAAATGCAGTTCTGCTGCATATTATATATTTATGATTGATGTTGTTACTAAAAAATAACTTGTGCACAGTCAGTGATATAAGAAGCAGTTACCATGTGATTATTACATAATTATAAAAACTTACCAGCAAGGTTTTGTGGAAATTACTAGATATTCAGTTGTGGAGTACAATAAAAGTTATAATGGGCATTGTTATGTCAACATGGTGCCTTTGACTAATGACAGAGCATATAAAAAAATGCTATGTTTGCCATATTTGCTAAACTTACAAAACACATACACACACACACACACACACACATACACACACACACACACACACACACACATATATATAAGGTAAAATAAGTACTGAACACGTCACGTATTGAACACATCACCATTCTTCTCAGTAAATGTATTTCTAAAGGTGCTATTGACATGAAATGTTTACGAGACATCGGTAACAACCCAAGTAATTCACATACATAGAAATCAAACCACAAATGTCCATTAATCAAGTTATGTGTAATAATGTGAAATGACATAGGGAAAGAGCATTGAACACCTGAAGAAAGGGAAGTGCAAAAAAGGCATGGGAAGCAAAGACAACAGCTAAAATCCATCTGTAACTGTAAATCCTGCCCCTTGTCAGTGCAAATTACTATCAGCTGGTTAGGTCCCAAATGATGGCCTATAAAAAGGCCATCAGTTACCGCATTACCAAGGTGTCATACAAGAAACATACTCATGATGTGTAAAAGCAAAGAGCTCTCTCAAGACTTTTGCAACCTTATTATTGCAAAACGTACTGATGGCACTGGTTACAGAAGAATTTCTAAACGTCTGAATGTTCCAGTGAGCACTGTTGGGGCCATAATGACAAAGTGAAAAGAAGATCATTTTACCATAAACCAGCCATGACCAGGTGCTCCTCACAAGATTTCATGGCCCAAGCAGAGGGTCACCCCTTTGAGTCTGGTCTGCTTGAGGTTTTTTCCTCAGAGGGAGTTTTTCCTTACCACTGTTGCTCTGGGGGTTGGTAAGGTTAGATTTTACTTGTGTGAAGCGCCTTGAGGCAACCTTGTTGTGATTTGATGCTATATAAATGAAAATAAATTGATTTCTGACAGAAGAGTGAAAATAATTATCAGAAGAGTTGTCCAAGAGCCAAGGACGGCTTCAAAAAGACCTGGAATTAGCGGGTATAATTGTTTCAAAGAAAACTACAAGTAATTCATGTAAGCATGTTGAAGCTCGTTTAATGTTTTCTGCACAGCATTCAGACAAGCCTGTGAAATACTGGGTGCTGGGTCTGCTTCTGACTGCCTGTTTGCACCCTCTCTTCATGGTTTGTGTTCTGCGCTGTTTGTTTGCCCCACCCCTATGGCTTTCAGTGTGTGTGTGTGTGTGTGTGTGTGTGTGTGTGTGTGTGTGTGTGTCCTCCTTTCCCTGTCTTTTCTATATCTCTGTTGTGTGTTTGTGTGGGTGTGTGTTTTCACCTTTTGTTGTCAACTGACCTTTGACCCTGCCACACCTGTCCTTTATTTAGTTCATCAATTGAGTAGTATTTAAGTGGCACCTGGTTCACTTTTCATTTGCTGGTCCCTTGCATTTTTCGTCATTCACGCTGCTCCTGGTTTTTGTAAGTACCTTGACCCTCGTTGTTACCTCCTTTTGTGGCTGTAGTTAGTTTTGTGTTGACTCTTTGTTTGGATCACTTTGTGATGTTTGTTCATGTCACCTGTTTGGACTGATATTCGCTTTGGGAACATTAGATCCTCTTGTTTTTGCACTGCCCCCTTTGTCTATTTGCTGCCTGCTAATTGAGTTCAACTTGACTTTGCTAAATGTTAACAATGGGAGAATATACTCTGGTTAGATGAGACCAAAACTGAACTCTTTGGATACCATAATACACACCATGTTTGGAGGTCAAATGGCCCAAAAACACCATACTAACAGTGAGGTTTGGAGGTGGGACCATCATGGTGTGGGGCTGTTTTTCAGCATCAAGCACAGGCAAACTTTATATAATTGAAGGAAAGATGAATGAAAAAAATGTACCGATACATTCTTGATTAAAATCTGCTGCTATCTACCAGGATGATGAAATGAGAGTGGACATTTCAGCAAGACAATGATCCCAAACACACAGCCAAGAAAGCTCTCATCAATTGGTTTCAGAAAATGAAAATAAAGCTGCCTTTCCCGCCAAAAGGCCTCGGGTGGCGAGAATAAGGGCTGGTACACCACAGGGCTGTGTGCTCAGCCCAGTACTTTTCACCCTCTTTACCCCATGACTGTTCAGCCATCCACTTCACCAGCTTGGTTCTTAAGTTTGCAGACAATACCACAGAGGTGGGCCTCATACTGGACAATGATGAGGCCCACTACCGAGAGGAGATCCAGCACCTGTCAGGATGGTGTTTAGTCAATAACTTGGTTCTGAACACCAGCAAGACCTAGGAGATCACTGTAGATTATAGGAGGTCCAGGAAGACAGAATATGCTCCACTCCTCATCCATGAGGAAGTGGACATCAGGTTCCTGTGCATCCACATCACATCTGACCTGACCTGGTCTCTGCACACATCCCGCCTGGTGAAGAAAGCCCAGCAAAGACTTTTCTTCCTCAAGAAGCTGAAATGGCCTGGACTTTCCTCTTGTGTGCTCACAACCTTTTATAGGGCCACAATTGAGAGCATCTTTTCCCAGAATGCCACAGCATGGTATGGCAGCTACACAGCACAGGCCAAGAAGAACTTGGCCCGAGTGGTGAGAACAGCTCAGGGGATAGTGGGAGGTCCTCTCCCAGACGTAGACTCAATATACACTGACCAGGGCCAGAGGAGGGCCAGGTATATTGCAACGGACCCCCTGGGCAACGGACTGTTTTTACCGCTTCCATCGGGAAATGGTGCAGGAACATAAGAACTTGGACCACAGGCCAGAGAGACAATTTCTTCCCCAGAGCTGTGAAATCCAATAATCATTCTCCTGTAGTCACTTCAGCACCCCACCCCCCTACACACACACACACACATACCTACACATCACTCCCCTTGACACTTGCACAAATTTGATTCCAGCAATGGCATGCAGTCTGGCATGCTAGTGAGTAAACTCGCTGTAAACTGTGCATAGCTGCGACCCGTGTGCAAAGAAAACTTTGAAATGTTTGAAACTTCTGGCACACATTCATTTTGTGAAGTAATCGTGAATATTGCCCAACCTATTCAAAAACACCGTGGGTCAGTGGGTATCATTGCACATCTGAACAATTATGATGAAATGTTACATCTATAATAAACATAATTTTACAGATACACTATCCAACTCACAAGACGGAATGAAAATGCAACCATTTTACCCATCCATTACAATACATATATTATAAATAATTACTTTTCAGAGCATTTCAAATGCATTCTCCACCAAATGCTGCAGCAGCTACGAAATTATTATTTTATATGATGTGATATCAAATGGGACAAAGTGGGGAAAAGCGGGTCACACTGGTACGACGAATTGCGCAACAGTGCGGGGATCAAATTCGTGCAAGTTACACTCAACCCCCTCCCCCTGCAGATGTTCTCTGCTGCACTGCACTTTACACTGCTGCTATTGTTGGAAACGCTCAATGTTCAATTTGCACATGAAGTTTACATTTATTTGTGTGTGTGTGTGTGTATGTGTATATATATATATATATATATATATATATATATATATATATATATATATATATATATATATATATTATAGTCTTTTGCACATTTATTGTGTTAGTTCTTTAAGTCTTTGATTGCCGAGAGCTTCTGAAAGGAATTTCATTATGTGTATGCTTAATGACAATAAAGAACTCTATCTATCTAGAATGGCCCAGCCAATCACCAGACTTGAATCCAATAGAAAATCTATGGAAAGAACTAAAGATCGGGGTTCATAGAAGACGTCCACAGAACTTTTAAGATTTGAAGACTGGAAGAATGGACCAAAATTACACCTGAGCAATGCATGTGACTAGTTTTTCCATACAGGAGGCTTATTGAAGCTGTCATTACCAACACAAAGTATTAAATAAGTTTCAGTGTGTTCAGTATTTTTTCCCTGTGTCATTCCATTTTATGACACATAACTTAATTTCTTTAATTATTTGTTTTGGTTTCCTTGCACCATGGATTACTTGGGTTGTTACCAACATCTGGTGAAAATTTAATGTGAATAGCACCTTTAGAAATATACTTACTGAGGAATATGGTGACGTGTTCAATACTTATTTTACCCACCATGTATATGGGTGATTCTTAGACTATGGGCACTTATTATGTCCTTGGATCATATTGTGTGAAAAACAGAAAAAAGGGGAAATTTCACACTTTTATAGTTATCTTTACAATGAAAGTGTGTCCAGAAATTTGTTCTAGTAGTCTATGATGACTTTTTCAACTTTTTTCAGCATCATTATATGCAAATATTGCCGTTTTGTGCTTGTCCCACACCCAGACCTTTGATCTTCAATGATAAAAATGAATGGTAAAGAAATGTTTTTTCTAATGTTTTAAAATATCTCTGAATAAAATATCAGTAAAATAATCAAAACATAATTGGGGTATTCAATGTCATACAACTGTTGTGATTTTTTTAAACAAAATGTAGTTGTCCCACACTATTGCCATAATTTCCACCACAACACTGTAATGTCCCTTTAAACAGTTTGTATGAAAGATTGTTTGGGTAGTTTCTATGGAGATAAATAGTGACATCAGAGCACATGTATATAGCGCCAAATCACAAGAAACAGTTGCCCCAAGGCACTTTATATTGTAAGGCAATGGTGTGGTGGAAATTACATTTACAAGGCCAATAGTGCCCGTAGTTAAAGAATCACCCATATATGGGAGGATTTTCATTCATCAGAACAACAAATCTAGGCTTGCATGTCAGATGTACCTTCTGGCAAATTGTAGCTGAACTTTCATGCCCTCTGTAGGTTGACAATTTTAGCTGAGAAAGCTTCTGCGATTTGAAGCGAAACGTCCTCGCGTCAAGCAACCCAGTCTAGACAAAGATTCAAGCTTCTCTACCATTTCTATCAAATAATGTGACATCCTTTCATTCCTAACACATTATCCAGTCCTTATCAGGAAAGATATCCAGATTAGATTATATATATATATATATATATATATATATATATATATATATATTTTTTTTTTTTTTTTTTTTTTTTTCCCCCCCCAATCGACCTCTGATGTGGATTACCCTCCTCATGGTGGGTTTGATTCAGAGACTGAAATGAAGACTTCATCTACACCAAAAAAGCTATCACCTCCCACCTATCGCAGATTCCTGAGAACTCTTAGGGCGCAACTAAAGCTGCCTGAAGAAGAGACAGCTGCTGCTACTACTACTACATACAAACATACTACTACTATTTTCCTAGTGCTACTTGCAATAATGAAGACTTAAAAAGTTCAAAGGAAAAAGAAGAGAATAGAAGAGCATGACACCTCCCTTTTAGCACATGTGCCGATGATGATGCAGCACAAAAATGTCTCTCCCCTGAACTACTATCACTACTGTTAAAGTGCTCAACAGCCTATGTCACTCACCCCACCATATCAATTTATATTCCTCATTTCTGACTCACAAAAACATTTCTCCTCTTTACTACTACTACTGCTAAAGTGTTCAATAGTCTACACTGCCTCTGGAAAGTATTCACAGTGCTTCACTTTTTCAACATTTTGTTATGTTACAGCCTTATTCCAAAATGGAGTAAATTCATTTTTTTCCCCTCAAAATTCTACACACAATACCCCATAATGACAATGGGAACAGTTTTTTTTTCTGAGACAAAATTTGTCATTGTCCAAATACTTATGGACCTGACTGTATTATGCTGACTCCTTTTTGTTAGGTACCTACTTTATAATCATAATCTTTTAACTGGAAAAGTGTCAGTAAAGTGCCAGCTGTGTGGTACTGTCATTCGTATTTGAACACTTTTTGTGTTTATTCTGTCTCAGCATCTGAACACTTCACCATGTGATTACAATGTGACAGCAAAACCTGTGGAGAAGCATCCCTGCACGTAAGCCCACGACAAACAGCCTCTCTTTGACTCTCCGAGCACAGCTCAGCAGACAAGTTATGAATCATCATCTGATCACTGATTCTTTCCTCCTGATGTCACTTCTCATTCCTTCTCTCACCTCTGGGCACAAACACAGAAAAGCAAACTTCAACCTGCTATTTTCTCCACTTTTTTTCTTTCTGACAGCCACTTCCCCTTTCTTTGTGTCCCTTCAGGCATGCGACGTTTCGGTCCACCGTGCAGCGGATCAGCTTTCTGCATGTAAGTATCTCATTCCCGAGACACGTCTTTACTTCATTATCGGACACGCCCTCTATGACTTTAAAGCACAAACAAAACCAAACAAACCATATTTGTAGTGTGGTACAAAAAATGTGTTTGGTTTCTATAACCAGTTTCCTCATTCATGACAACTGTACGGGGGATTTTGTTTTAAATAACTCGCCAGTATAAGATATTTTTAACCATACAGTTATGAGTAAATAGGGGCTTGGTGTTGTGTGTGCATTTATTTGGTCCTGTTTGTGTCTTTTGTTTTTGGATTTGTGTTTCAGCCTTGTTCTCGTCTGTATATGGTTTTTGTCTGTTGCCCCGCCCCCTTTGCAGTTCTCTACGTGTGTGTATGTGTGAGCTTTCCTGCTTCGTGTCCGAGTCCTGTGTGAGTCCCTTGTGTTTGTGCTCTTTGTTGTGTCTCAGTCGCACGTGTGTGTGTTAGTGTTCCAGGACCCCCCCCCCCCCCCCCCCCCCCTTTGTGATCTGTTTGCAAGCTGTCATCCATGTCTGTCACTGTCTGTGTTTGCTGTCTGTTCTGTCGTGTCCATGGTAAGGGTCCTTGTGCTCATTATGTGTTTGTAATTTTCAAGATGTTCTAAGTTCCTTGTTTTCCTTGTGCATTAGTTAGCATTGTGTTGATTCCCCCCCCATGGCACTATGTTCCATTCGTGGGCCGATGGCTCACTGCTTGTTTCCTTATTTATTTATTTATGGTTTAGTCCACATTTGTTTTTGGCATTTTCTGACCCTTATGTTTTGGTTTCATATTTCTTGATCAGGTTTCATTTCCACTCACCTTGTGATGTCCATGTTCCTTATTCCCTCCAGTGTCTCAGCGTTTCTGTTTAACCTTTTCTGCACCTGTTATTAATTTGTTCTTTTGCATTTAAGTCACTTCTGTCAGTTTGTTTGTTGCTGGTCGATTAACGTATCAAACCTGTACGTAAATGTAATGTGGTGTGGTGGTGATCAGTTTTTGTGCTCTCTCCATATATGTAAGTACTCTGTTTGATTTCTCACATTCCATGATGTCCAGCTGGCATTAGTCCCGTCTTTGTCGTCACATCTCCCGGTTGTTCCCCATTTTGTGTTTTTGTACTGGACTATATGTTATTGATAAACTTACACGTGCCTGTTTGATTTTTACTCACTCCGCTGGATCATTAAAGCACCTTAGACTTTTGTAACCAACTGTCCCATGTTGTGGCTGTCTGCTATTGGGGTTCCACTTGACTCTAATTTAGCTCCAGTCATAACACTAGGTTGCTTGACTGACAGGTAGTGTGTGTGTGCTGGTGAGCCATGTCCAAAGTCTCGCTAGCAGAGGCCACTAGCTGCTACAGATCGATGGTGTTTGTTCTTTCTGAATGCTTTATTTCAAATATCTGACATAATACGGTTTGCTGTGTGGTTAATTGCACTAAAGGACATCTAAGAAGTTTGCTCCAGTATTTACATGAGTGAAATTTTAGTATTATTTCATTTGTACTGTATGTTATCAGTGTTAGCAGGTATTGATAATTTGGGATCATAACTTGGGATCCTTGTTCCGGGCACGTCCCACTGGGAGGAGGCTCTGGGGAAGACCCAGGACACGCTGGAGGGACTACATCTCTTGGCTGGCTTGGGAATGCCTTGGGGTTCCCCCAGAGGAGCTGGGGGAGGTGTGTGTGGATCGGGAGGTCTGGGCGGCTTTGCTTGAGCTGCTGCCCCGCGACCCGACTCCGGATAAAGCGGAAGAAAATGGATGGATGGATGGATTAGGTCCACTTATGGTGCAACTCTTAGTGAAGCATTCTTCATTATACCCGTTATGAAAACCACCCCACACTCTACAAAAGTATGTATTCATCAAATACTCAAATCAGTCTTAGCCTGTTAGCCTTAGCTTGATTGGGAACTCCGAGATTGGGGGACTGTCTGGGATTAATTTGTCCCTCCCAGGCACCGATCTTGCCCATGCTCCATCTCTTTTATGGGTCGGTCGGGAGTTAAGACAGAAGCACTTCCACATTTGAAACCGCCCCATTTGAACTTCAAAGCCTCTCTTCGGAAAACCTCTGGATGATGTCACGAAGAGTTTGTCCAGTATATACACAGTCTATGTGTAATATGTGCTTAGTATGTTAGTCCTTATGACAAACATATAAACTCATGCATGTTCTCCTGTTTTGGTGCCGTACTGGAATACCAGCTGTCTACAGTTCATATTGCAACGTGCCACAGCTTTAGACACGTCCACAGAGGTAGCTGAGGGATATATGAGCCATGCTGGCAGCTGCTGAGTGTTGACAGAGAAGGAAAGGTGCTAAGAAATCCCCAGGGTGTTATTACTGCAGAGTTGGGAGTACCTTTCTGCTGTTAGTCATGTGGCAGACTCTTTTAAGACAAGTCCATTGTCAAAGGTTAAACAGCTAAACAAATCCCACTGTGAAGTTACTGACAGCAGTGATCATCATCTCGGCTGGCCTGATGGAGGAGAGATGCGGACGCAGAGTTGTTTTAATGCTTTCACTGGGAACCATCACTTTATCCTGAGTTGGAGTGAAGAGTCAGAATTATCAGTTCCTGTGAAGAGAAAAGACTCCGGTGAGCAGAATCTGTTTGGGAGCACAACAGAAAAATATACACTATATGCTATTTTTCCGATATGACTTAATTTTCCCATCCCCGGGCCACTCTGTGTCCCAGATTTGCATGTTGTGCTCTTTGCAAAATTGACCGCACGTGTTATTCTGAAGGAACAAATCCTCCTTTGAGATTCAAACCTGCGTGAATTAAAGTTGTAATCCCAGACATTTTCATGTGAATGAACGTCCTGTTCTCTGCTGCTGACTGCTGTAGTGAATAAAAATGATTCAGCCTGGGCTCAGTTTCATAAAACAGTCTAATTGTGTTTAGTCAACTAAACTCACTTAATCGACTAATCTTTTGATGTTATTCATTGCTCAAAGCACTTAGTCGGCTAAAGTCTTGCATTACCCGACTAAAGCTTTTAGCCTAGTACAGAGGAGGCTAATCTTATTTTAGTTGACAAAACGTCAGCGTCTTACCTTTAAAAAATGGCGTCATGTACCACCACTTGATGGAACACTCGAGCAGCCCTACATTGCTCATATTCCTCCAAAAGGAGAACTTCCTTTGCTTTTGGCCATGTGTTTGTGACAGTTCTCACATTAGCCACCGGGTGCTGCTGTTACGCTGAGCAGAGTTGTGCACAAAAAGGCTTGACAGAAGTGTAGAAGAAGAACTGCTAGTCTAAGAGCTATGCACGTCGTTCTGCACTTCATCTGTGTTCTTAAATGTTAATAAAGACAGTTAACGAAACAAAGACTGGATAATTCATGATTACAACCAACCTGGAAGTAAACAAAACTCTCTCACATTGAATGCGTTTTTTTTTGGCAGTGGCGCTCGCAAGGCCGCTATGCCCATTAAAATCGTCAAATAACGTACGACGGCAAATCTACAAGTTTAGTCATCGATGCAAAACGATGATTAGACGGATAATGTTGGGTGACTAACCGTAGTCGACTAAGTGAGTTTAATTGACTAAAAGATAAGACTGCTTTATGAAACCAGGTCCTAGTGATTCAGTAAGTGCTAGCAGTTGTCCGACTCAAGACCACAGCCACACTTTCTTTTTTTTTTACCTGGTTATCTCAGATCAGGCCTTGGAGCATGCGCCTGCAATGATGCCCTGCAATGTTGCATCTAGATCCTGGATGGCAACCACCCAGGCAGACCACTGTTCCATCCACCCACCTCCCTAAAGGAAACTTCTATGATACATGGTTGTCTTCTTGGCCTTTTCCAGTTGTTGGGTTCCTCAACACTCAGACACTGGGTCATGCTGAGAGAAACATGTTAAATGGCCGTTTTCTCACAATGCAAGAATCTCCCCAAGGAGCATTTCCCACAGAAACCCGGTGCCAAAGACATCCAGTCAGGTCACTGGTTAGTGTCCAGGTCTCACAATTATACTGTAAGACAGGAAGCACATGGACCCCAAAGACTTGTAAATTGGTTCTCCTTCAAAGGTATCAGAATCACCAAACACTTCTGTCCAGCAACCTTATGAATCCATTCCTTGTTTTGAGGCATCTTTTGGCTACAGTGGCCAAGGCCTCAGATACATGAATAAGAATGTTGACGTAAGTGAATGTCTCTATACGTTACCACATACAGGTGCACTTCTGAAAGTCCAGGAAGTGTTTGAAAGCCTGGATCTTCTTGATCCAGGACAATTGCAAACCCAGACATTCTGATTCCCCACTCAACTTCTCACGTGCTGTAATCAGGGTATCCACTGGATTTGTAAAGATCACAGGATTGTTCCCCCAAAGTCACAGTCAGGGTACTTTTCCTCACCAACACAGGTACTCTTGTTGCTGGACTACAAGACTTTACCTAAAACCCAATGCTAGAATCCACAGAGAAGAGCTCTGAGACTCTGCCTCCACCCTGCACAGCATTCACAGAATGCGAGTGTCTAGGCTGGTTATGACATGTAACTGAGGGACATTCTGTCAGGATTTGGATTTTTGTCTGTGTTTTGTTTGCTCTGTTTTAGTTGGTTTGTTTTATTGCTTTTCTTCTGGGGTTAGTTCTCTTGTTGGGTGTTTTTTTTTCCCACTTGAGTTTTTCTGTCCCTATCTCTAATGTCTGTCTCTTGGTTCTTGGTGGTGGGTGTTTCTCTCTGTCTGGCCATGCCTTTGCGCTGGTGCTTTCCATGCACACCTGTTTCTGATCTGTAGCTCATCACCGAGGGTTACATAAGGTTCACTGGGTGCTCTCGTCCCTCGCCAGATTGATGCGCCTTGTGCCTTCTCTCCAGCTCTGTTCCTTGCGTTCCATAGTCCTGCCTGCCTCATTGTGTTCCTGACCTCATGCTTGTTTGATCGACCACACCTAAGCCTGGTGTTTTTTGGACTGCCAACTTGTGTACCGACCTCTGCTAGCCACGTCAGGAAACCATTTTAAAGACCAGAGCTGTTTGTTCGAGCCTTGCATTTGTGTCCAGCTGTTCCTGACCAACCAGCCCGATACATTCTTTAAACTACTCAGTAAAAGACAGAATAGTCCATTGCTTGAGAAGTACAACTTGGGGTTTGTACATTTAAAAAAAAATTATTTTAAATCTTTTGGCTGTACTCAAGGATCCCGTACGTATCTGCATTGGGATTTGGCACAAAATTGATGCCGGTGTCGCAGACCAAACGGCCCCCCTAAAAATCGGTCCACCCTGCCTTCACTGCACATGTGTCATTAGCACATCTCAGCGACAGATATCTGAAGCTTTTGTGTAACAATCATTTCCACATAAATTCAGCATTATTTCATCATAAAAGGCAGAGGAAGTGATCAGAGCGCTGCAGCTACACGAGTTGCTAGCTGATGCGTTCACTGTGCTTCAGTCATTTCAAAGCATCACAGAGTATCGCCTCGTTTCTGCTTAAAACTGACTTTAGAATGATTTAAGAGGTTTTACCTTGTCATCTGATGGTTAATAATCCCATTAATTCATTTGATCGATTTGGATGAAGAGACTTCCTTAGACGAGCGGCTGAGCTCTGAAATCACATGCACAGTTGAGGCAGGGGGGGACAATTTTTTTGTGGCAGACCGTTCAGTCTGTGACACCAGGTCTCCTTCCTGCTGCAACTCTGGCTGTACATGGAGAAATATAGTCACAGTCACAAGCATTAATCAGGACATACTGGTGTGAAATCAATCAATCAATCAAACAAACAAAAGTTAATCATTAAAAACCATTTAAGAATCACATAGTTTTCATTTTGTGTCATCCTCCCATGATGAGCAAACCAGTCTGCACTTTTATCAAACCCTCAGAAGCAGTGTACCACCCAGGGGACTGAAGCCGTCAGCAAATGATGGAAAATTTGACGTTCCATTCATTTCCATGAAAAAGTAGTCAGCCAGAGGCGGCACGACAGTGACGTGTAGTGGCTGCAAGTGGCATGATGGGTAACACTTCAACAAACAGAATTCTGAAAGTTGCCTGTAACCAAATAGGACTGTAACCAAAGGGTGATCCAGAAGGTGAATGTCCACCATGCTTGGCTACTGCAGAAAGAGGTTTCCAGTAGTCAACACATAGTAAAGATCAGAAAGCTGCATGTATTATTGTGCAGGTGCTGCTGGTTGCGCCTGCTATAATGTTTCACAGATGACACGTAGCATGTGCCAGCTGTCCATGGTGCACGAATTTCTAATGCACTGTACTAGAGCAGGAATGTAGGCCAGGTGCTTTGGCTCAAACCCACCATGCGAGCACGTACACACACATGCACACATGTACACACTCCTGTACAATCAGGTGAAACACTGACCGGGATCAAATGGCTCATAATGATAGCAGCCATCCCTTGGAGGAGCAGACAGGAGAGAGAGAGAGAGAGAGAGAGAGAGAGAGAACACATTTCTGTCAGATTCAGAGATTGGCTAAAAATGAAAAGCTGGACCTGTTCAGGGACAGCGAGACACTTTTATATCAGAGGATAGAGTAGGGTGGGGGTGAGGAGGGCGGTGATACTATTTCTGCACGACACGCCGCTGGTGATGACCAGTATGTGTGTTAGTGGGTAAGAATAAAAGGAGAAGTGAAAGGCAAGGAGAGAGGAGAGATAAACTAACCCTCAGCACACTGATCTCATCAAAAACAACAGAAAAGCCTCGACAAAGGCAGAGCCTGAGACAGGCAGATGGACTGATGAAGACACCAGTCAAATGATATGCCACAGGTCTAAAAGCTATCAGGACGTGACCTCAAAATAAGTCTGGGATACACTGTTAGTGCATCCTTCGGATGACTGGATTAGGGGTGTAACAAGAGGTTGTGGAAAGCTGAGGATGGAGGGTGAGAGAATTCTTAATCTGTCACACAGATCTAAAAATGTCAGAGGTTATGATGTACAGTAGGTGAGTATAACACAGGGCCCCAGGTTGTGTCAGCACCATCATGAGGGAGAATGGGTTTAACCTGACCATCACAGGGTTTTGGTTGGCTCATTAACAGAAATAACATTAGAACTCAAGTGGCCCAGATAGACAAATTCTTACAGGGATTTTTTTTTTTTTTTTTTTTTTTTTTGCCATGGTGGCCTCAGGATTCCAGTGCAATTTTTGCAGATGATGTTGTTCTAATGGTGAGTGTGAGCTCCACTGCTTGTTTGGGCAGTTTACAGCAGTAACAGTTAGGGTGAGGTTGTGCAAAGTTCTCTGCTCAGAAACACTGGATCGCAATGGAGCAGTGGAACTGGAAAATTTGGATTTTTCCATTAGTGTTTATTTTATTGTGCAAGTATTCTTGGTACGAAGTCCTCAGTGTCAGATCAGGTGGAAGAGGTGATGGCTTGTAACCCAATGGCTGTGAAAGTCGTCAAATCCCAATTGTCTGGGATTACCAAGCCAGCAGACTAGGCTAAGGATCTGTGAAGGACCACGTGTTTGCAGGCGTGCAACAACATTCCCAACAAACAAACCCACGCACAGGCATCTCTAGATCGACTATGGATGTAGATATCCCCATCCGGGAATCAAGCAAGAGATGATCATCCTCGCCATCGAGGGATTGCCATAACTCTTACACAACATGGGCACCGGACATGACAATGACAACTGCACCGGTTCGAAATAAGCAATAATATGTTCTGAAGTCAAGTCAACTCTGGGAGCATGCACTGCTGCCGTATGCTGCCACAGTCACCACACCACTGACATGGGTTGTGGATGCCAACTGGTCAGTTCATCTTCACCTCTCAAAACTAACTATCCAAACTATCGCCCAAAGTCAGGGCACATGTGGGTGTCCCTTTGGACCTTCTCCTGCCGTTGTGGTCCTCAACACTGAGACATCTGCATGCTGGATTATGCCACAAGAAATGTGTCACATGGCCAAAATATTTTACCCAAAGATCCGCCGAAAAGACCAAGTACCAACGACATCCACATGTCCAAGTCTCACAAAAATACAGTAAGACAGGAAGCACCAGTGGAAAGTGTACTCCTTAACTAAACTAACAGCTATCACAAAGCAAATAGATTTCACTCTGCTGAGATGCTAAATAACCATCCATCCATCCATCTTCTACCGCTTAGTCCAATTAAGGGTCACGGGGGGCTGGAACCCATCCCAGCAGTCATACGGCGTGAGGCGGGGTACACACAGGACAGGACGCCAGTCTGTCGCAGGGCCACAAATAGACAAACAAACAGACACACGCACACCTAAGGACAATTGTAAAGATTCCAATCCACCTAACCCGCATGTCTTTGGATGTGGGAGGAAACAGGAGCACCCGGAGGAAACCCACGCAAACACGGGGAGAACATGCAAACTCCACACAGAAAGGCCACGGGACTGGAACCCATGACCTTCTCGCTGCGAGGCAACAGTGCTAACCACTAAGCCACCGTGCTGCCCATGCTAAATAACCAAATTTGTTAAATAAACAAACTACTTGTGTGCAGGAAAAGAAAAAATACAAAAAGAACCTCCTCTTTTCTAAATCATACTTACTGTTGTTGGTGGTAACGTGCAGATCACAGAGTAGATTAATCAGACCCTAATAAGTGATGTCTGACCACCTCAGAAAGAAGGACCTGCTCCAGGCTGCTACAGTCCACAATCCAGACCTGCAAAAGGGATCACTTCCTGCTTCAAATCAGCAGTGCCGCGGCTCCAGTATGTGCAGTCAGTGAGTCACATTTACCTCTGTATCAAAATATTTTTCAATAACTCATTAAATATGTGATTGAAATTTCATTGGCACCTTTTCACCGAGTGAAAACAGCATAATAAATGAAAAAAGTGTTTCTGCTTCACAACAAACATCCTGAAACAAAATATGTGTGTTCAACAGAAAACCCCCGGACCTGGAGCCTATGATCCTTACTGGAAGCTGGGTGACCACCGGAACACCGTCGCCAACACGTCATTTAGCCTGTTGTTCCGCAACATTCCATAGTGTGGAATGTATTAATTCCACAACCATCTCATGTTTTCAACTTGCACTCTGATCACATATGATCAGACCATATTCTATATTATAATGCATGCATGAGTATGGCTTAGATCACGCTAAAACCAGGGAGAGCTAACATTTTCTGTTTGGCATGCTCATGTATTCTGGGTCAACGATGAACGCTGCAAAAACATAAAGTTGATAGGACAAATATTTTGCAGGAATTAGCAATTTTATCTAACCAGTAAACAATGGACATTGTGCTGCAATGCACCATGGGAGTTTGGGGTTTTGAAGTTTTAAATGTTGTTATTTGTGGTTTATGTTAGTTTAACAGTGTTGTTATTGTTATTGATTTATTGTGTTTTTGTAGTTCAATTATTGGTTTAGTCAGGTTAGTTAAGTCTCATGTTGCTCTTACCATGTGATTTAAGTTTCATGTTGGTAATATGACTGAAATGTGTAGTGTTTCTAATGTCTTCTGCCACTGTCTTTGTTTGTCAAATTAAAAGCACCTGCTTACAGCAGCTGTGCATGCGTGCATGCAACGTGGATCACAGAGAAACTGGATAGCTGACATTTGCCGTTTGGTATGCTTATGTTTTTTGAGTCAAGGATGAACGCTATGAAAATGGAACAATGGATGTTGCTAAGTACTTTCTGGACTCGCACACCATGCCAGCAGGGGGTGGGAAGTTATCTTCATATTAAACACTTGAGTGTGGTGAGTGATTTTAAGTTCAATGTAAGTACATAACATAATTGTAAATACGTTAAAAGTGCATGGATGACACAAGAAAATGAAAACACTTATTTACATTGTGGTTCATTTAAAAATCAAATGACAAAATAGAAGTAGAAATAAAATAATAATAGTGTGTATATGAAAACAAGAACCTAAACAAGTTATAAATACATTAAGACAACAAATTAACATTTAAAAATTACAAAATTAAGAGGAAATAAAAGGGTTGAGTTCCTCTTCAAAAAATTGTTGAGGTCTAAGATTCTACAAACATTCTGCCATTCTAACTCATTACAGAAGCTTTTCTTCATTTATTACCACCCTTACCACAAAAATATCAGCTACCTATTTTGTAAACACTACCCAATCCAGAGCCCGTGGATCCCCACGGGCAACACGCTAGTTTTTAACAATAAAACCACAGACTTGCAAAACACACAGTCACGCTGCTCCATTTGATGCTAATCTGTGCATAGCTGAGGGACTATGTGGAACTGGAATGATCTTATCTGCAACAAAGGGTACTTCATTCCACTTAGCTGGGTATTCCTGGTACTGCTCTCTCCCTCGTCATCGCCCCCTCTCTGCTGACAGTCAGGCCGCGCCGCCTTCCCACTATCTGCAGCCTGTAATGCACTGCGGATGAGGAATACTGCTTAGCCATGCGTCACATGCACACAGCTTCGCACGGCACGCTGCATCCTCAGATAACACATTCAGGATTAGGGCCAGGGCAGCGGCACACATAACACAACTATTCTTATCGCTGCTTACTACACATAGCGCTTTTGTTTTGTCGTGGAGCAAACTAATGTCGAGGCAGAGAGAACAACGACGACACAGGAATCACCTCCGCATGCAAAATAACACTGTGGTACTATTGTCAAAAAAAGAAATATTCTGATATCAGAGCTTATTAGAGCTTCCTCTAAATATAAGCAAACATAGTTCAAGGGGTAATCCCTTACAGCGAGCTAAAAGACCTCACCAGTCTTAAAAACATATTAAAGCTTGTAGTTTAAATGACCCTGTCAACACTGAAATGATACACGCTAAAATGAGATGGGCACTCAGAGAGGACATATGTTTGCCACAGCCCCACAGCCAAGCTTTCATTTAATTTGAAATTCCATTGCTTTGCCAACTGTAGTGGACCACTTCTGTCCAAAATAGGTTATTATTTTGTTCAGAAGATCTGTATTATTACCTGGATCTGAACCAAAGTACACTTACTCACTTTGGGATCCAGAGCACTCCCCTTCCATCTCATCATGACTTTGATCATGATCATTCACTCATGTACGAATGTGGTTGAAGTGTGTATGAAGCAGGAATCATATGCAATATGTGTAAAATTGTAGCTGCCTCCAACACCTCGTCCATCTGCTGCTACAAGTATTTGCGCACACCAGCAACTCAAAGACAGAGTGTGCGCTATGAGAGCCCGTCAAACCCTCTCGCGGGCATGTTCGGCCAAATTCCAGCTGAGACACACGAACATCTAACACCGCTCGCATGACACTGAGAAAATGCGTGGCCATTCATACTCTCAGCATGACAACAGTCAGGCAGATGATCACTGTCAAGCTGGATGTGAAAATGTGTCTAAGTGCCCCCCCACAAGTGTGGCTTTGCAAACAGACACAGTGACACATTGGTGTGGTGTGCTGAACTGACAGGGGTGTGTCCACTGTCAGGAGCGGCTGTGGAGATCTGTGGTTCTGGATGTCCAGCTGGAGAACACGTACCGTGTTTTGACAGACAACTGCCCACTGTGACATGTGTGTGCCTGCTCACTGTCCTCACGTGGACATACATAAAAACATATATTGCTGTTGCAATGTGCTGTAGCAAGCACGCGCACAGTGCACCATTGACAGGCTACTCCAGGTGAAACAAACCGTCAGATCAGAACAGCAGCGAGTGATCTGAATGTCATGTCACTCACGTGAGCTCTGTTCCACATGACGCAGTGTCTGTTCTGCGGCACACCGTCCACAAGACACATGTGTCAGGCAGGACATGTGCGTGGGGGCCGATTGGACATGCCGCCAGCAGATGTGGACATGATAAGAGCGCCCTGCTTCTCATTCATGTTATTTCATGACTGTACCTCTGTGACCATGGGTCATCTACAGAGGAACAGATGGATCATACGTGTATTGCCCACTTGATAAGAGGGATTCAATAAAATGCAGTGTTTTTATGGTGTGTGGATTTATTTTCTTAAATACGTCCATGTCAGGCATATTCCCGCACCTTTTACAGGGCAGCGATGGTATCTCAGTGTTAAAGTTCTGGCTGGCAATCAGAGCTTTTGGAAAGTGCAAGTTCGAATCCCTGAATGTCTGAATCCCGTGGTGGCATATATTTTTTATTTTCTTATTTTCACAGCTCGCACTGTGTTCCTGCGTGCACGAAACTGTCGCAGCATGTATTTTTTTATTTTTCACAGCAGCTGCACGATGTGTAACTATATCGCACATTGTGTTCCTGCGTGCACAAAACCGTCGCAGTGGCATTGTTCGCGCCTGCCCGTCAGCTCAATGTTTTCGTGGTTCGTTCATACGAGCTGTTCCGCCATGATTCACCCTGAGTTGTACTTATTCGCACTATGTGTGAAGGGGCCTAAGGAAAACTCCCTCTGGCATTTTTGAGTAAGAAACCTCAAGGAGACCAGACTCAGGGGTGAACCCACTGCTTGGGCCATTCTAACAGTTACAAGGTTTTTACAAAAGACGAGAGAAAAAAAAAAAACTCCAGAAGAAACAGAAAAAAACAGAGAAGCAACATAAACAGTCTTGAGATAAACTGCTCCATCTAGGTTCTTAGTCTCTGCTTCTCCACATTATGATCTTTATTTTGTGACCTGTGATCCCGATAATTGTTATTGATCACTCATCTTTGATTGCAATCACTGACTGTTGATCCTCACTGCAAATTTAATGGATTCTTCCTTGGCCCATGTCCCACCCCTGCACTGAGTTTCATTAAAATTGGTTCCTTAGTTTTTGTATAATTTTGCACACATAACAAATATTATATTAATTCACTCCTTTACATAAAACTCAGCTCAAAGGTGTGGTGCAGTGTGAATATAGTGTAGCAGGGGAGTGGGGAGGGAAAGAAGGTTATGTTGGGTTATGGCCCAAGGCACCTGGGCCTACTGTGAGCACGTCCTAAAAATCTTGTGAGTGAAATAACTTTGTTTATAACTGTCTGATTGTCACCAAACTTGGCGTGTGTGTTAGGCATGGTGACCCCAAGAAACCTAGTGACTCTGGGGTCAAAAATGGCTGAATTGTACTTTGTAAAAGCCTTCTACATAAAGGTGTCACTTGTCCAAGGTAGCTTATCAACTGTTGCCCAGGGCGCGATGGCTCAGTGCAGACTATACCATTGTTTTTACTGGTACAGCAGCACTACACTTCTGTAATGCTGGTATACAGTGTTGAATATTACTTCTATTCTTTCTTGCACCAACATCTTCTTTACTGTGGTTATTACAGATCCTGTTTATTCCTGTCAGGCTTGCTTTCTCATCTTAATATCTTCTGGTACATTCTAAAATCAGTTTAAATATCTTGGTCTGTGTTTTTGCAGCTAGTTTGATATTGCTGACTTTTGACTAGTTATGAATCTAAAGTTGATTAGCTTTGATTAGATTTGATTTAATTAGCTATGAAACGGAAAGATCCTGTTATTATGCTCATGTCTGCCTGTTTACTTGTCTGTCTACAGTGATATCTTCAAAATGCAAATAGCAATTTGAATCAAACCTGGTGGATAAACGCTATGGACCTTCCTCAATACAGGTCATTTCAAGGTCATAGATCAAAGGTCAAATCAGACTCTAAAATACATATCTGAGTAACTACATGAGATTTTGAAAGGTAGTTTCTGTCGCCCGCTCTATTGGGGCTAACAAATGTATCAGGACTGTGACATCAGTGGTGCCATGTGATGATGTCAGACAAAGCAAAAAATGAGCTTGTAACTGTGAGGCACTGGAAACTGACTTCATGACTTCATGTATATTTCTGGAAAATGTTTCTGTTTCTTTATTCCAAGTTGTTTGATGATTATGTATTGGCACAATTGCATGTTTTTCTTGAAGTTCTCTGAGGTCTTCCAGAGCTTGATGGTTGACTTTCTGGACCTGACTTTCACATCCAGGCTTAAGACGCACTTATTTTCCCTTTTGTATGGCTAGCATATTGGGATATTATGTTACTATGCGTTTAGCTTTTCACTCTTTTACTGTGCTTTTAAAAATCTTTTCCTGTGCTTTTTAAAAATCTTTTAATTCATTTTATTTTGTTTTTGAATTGTTTTGTGTGAAGCGCCTTGAGGTGACTGTGTTGTGATTTGGTGCTATATAAAATGAATAAAATTGAAATTGAATTTTGACAACTTGTTTGTATTTGTAATGTGCTAGAACTTTCCTTTGTTTAGGTGTTTATTGTTTATATTACTTGATTCCTTACTTTGCTTTCTGTTAGACATTGTTCTGTAACCATTTCTTATTAACTATCTCTACATACCCATTGCACCCTTTTCAATCCCCTTGTGTGCACTATTCAAATTTCTCTGCACTTTGTTTTTTTTACTGAGCAGTTTCTAAGCCATTTATTCTTAACTAACAGAAATACCTGTTTGGGCCAGGGTAAAGAGCAATTACAAAATTATCAGCATTTTTTGCATTAAAAAAAGGCAAGCACATTGTTGGCATCAGTGCATCAGCACTGTGGTTGAAGGCTATGAATAAAATTGTTTGTCGTTGTGCACTGCATAGTCTTAGTATACGAGTAATTAATGGCATTATTTCACATACTCCAATACAGCAGGTGGTGGTATGCACCTCTAAAGCTGGTTTGCAATTCACTGAGAAACACAAAGAAGTAGTTTTTTTTATGTATTAATTGATGTGTTAAGTTTGTTTTCAGACTGTGGCTGATGACCTGACCACAGTGATTTGTCATGGATTTAATTGCTGAAAGGGGCAACCATCTCACAAGGTGTGTTAATGAGACCAAAACAATCATGGAGGCAAAGAGGATGCCTTGGAAATACATCCAGAACTAGAACACCGTGTTCGTACAGTGCAAACCTCCGCCAACACTAGTTTCCAATTCTGCAAAATTTCAAGGTCAAGTCCTGTTAGCATTGGCTTTTCATAAGCTAATTAGATGTGATCAAATGTCAGGAGTATGTATTTAGTTCATGCACTTGAATCAAAGTTTTTTTTGTGGTGTTGTCAGGTTTGTTTGTTTTTTGTTTTTTTGTTTTTTGGCTTCTGAATTCTTTTTCAGATAATTTTCACAGAACATTGGTTGTCTTTACTATGCACAATTTATCATTGGTTTTTGGGCACTTGGTTTCCCGACTGATAACTGGAAGACAGCCAAAAGGCATAAAATTGGAACCTCCATCCAATTTTGGTGGTGTAGGTAAATCCATAACAGAAAAAATGAGAGTGATTGAGGCACTTTGATTGAGATATAATGCAAAATGTACACCAAATGGGATTTTCAACATTAAATTCAAAGGTCCACAAAATTCGCATCCAGATCAAACTTTGTCAGGCGATAGTGAGTGCCAAACTGCACCTCACTGTCAAATATGAGAGTGATAGGGGCACGTTGGATTATAATGTGAAATATACATTAAATGGGGTTTCAATGTTAAATTTAAT
The DNA here is from genome assembly GCF_902500255.1 of Thalassophryne amazonica. Taxonomy (NCBI): domain Eukaryota; kingdom Metazoa; phylum Chordata; class Actinopteri; order Batrachoidiformes; family Batrachoididae; genus Thalassophryne; species Thalassophryne amazonica. The sequence continues at coordinate 70,858,368 of NC_047115.1, forward strand.
GGCCACAAATCTGTAATGTGATTATGAGAGTGATTGGGGCATGTTTGATAACTTAGACGAAAAATTCCTGGCAAGGAATCTTAGCCTAGGAGTGATCCAGGAAGTGTTTGAGAGCAACTCTGAGTAAGGAGTGAACAGAAACTTTTATCTTGTGAGGAGGTGGAGTTGACCCCCATTGCTAGGTATGACGCAGTCCCTGAAGAGCTGTGACTGGATGTCACAAAAAGGGAAACGGTCCTAGTTATGAATGGACAGTAAAATCAACCAATCATATAAACTGAACTGTATTAAGAAATGTGTAATCATGAAAATAATTAATGTCATAATGACGAAACTCGTTAAAATTAAATGAATTGTTACACAGCTTCAAAATGTTTGAACGTACCTCATTCACGTGCCGATTTATTATATTGATTATCTTATTGTTATGTTTACTCTCCATGATGGTAAATGTACACAAGTGCCGAGTGTGAGAAGCGCTGGTACATGCTGCAATCCAAAGCAAGAGCAGAGACTGCAGCACACAAGCCAAGTTCTTCTCAAACAGGTTAGTTTAGGCTTTGGCTGCTGGCATCACTTACTTTGATATTGTAGTGAATACCAGGGCCGGTTGCTAACACTGTAAATTGTTGTGCTGCAATACATTATGGGGAGTTTGGGGGTTTTAAGTGCTGTTATTGTGTTCCATGTTGGTTTAGCAGTGTTGTTAGTGTTGTTGATTTGTTATGTTTTGTAGTTCAATTGGTTTCGTCAGTTTGGTTGAGTGCCATGTTGTCGTCACCATAAGTGAAAAGTGTATTACGTTTGATGTCTTCTGCCACCATCTCTGTTTGTGCATGTGAAAAATAAAAGCACCATCTTAAGGCAGAGTGCAGAAAAGACAAAAGCTCTTGCTCGTTGTTCTTTTATGCAGCTTGCCACAATATTATAACTGTATGAATGTTTTTGAATTTAGAATAGATATTGTCATTATACAAAATGTACAATGACACTGGAGAGAGCTTCTCCTTTTTCAGTACAAACAGATAAAGTAACAAAAAAGTATTAATAATTATAAGTAGAAAACCCTACAGGACAGTGTAATGATAATCACTTTGTAATAAATCAGCCCGCGCTTGACAGTGGTACAAAATTTAAACTAAAAATACCCAGTGCAGACCATGATAATAATCCATTTCACACCAGTTTGGCAGCATTCAGAACCTGTTTCAGTGGAGCTGCTGGTGGAATAACACCAGGCGACATCATCTGTACAAACAACACAAATTATACGTGGGATCATTTTCAAATCACCATTGATGACGTGTTGGAGGTAAATATCCTTAAACTAATAAAGACTCCACAACCATCAGTGACTTGGACTGCCTTGTAAGATGCTGTTATGATGAAATACTTTGTTTTTAATTGGCTGTGTATCCGTGTGGTTCTTTATTTTTCAATCATACTCAAGGTTGGGTAGGATTACTTTGAAATGTAATCCAAAAGTAATCAGATTAACAAGTAATCCAAATGTATGTACATACATAAATGTAATCCCCATGTATTCTTTCAAAGTAATCCTACCCAACCTTGATCATACTGGAACAGTTTATGTTTCTCTCACTAACTTGCAGCAGTCAGGTTTACAGACTCAACATATGGCTCAAAAGTAATTGGTCATTGTTGTTTTTTGGCTTCTTTAAAATGATTTAGAATTTATCTTGTCATCAATAATCTGTTATTTGTTTCAGTATTAATATTCCTGCTTCCTTATCTAGCTATTCTTCATCTGGAGTATCAGTTTAATAGTTAATCTTATTTCAGTTTAAATATTTTCGTGGTGTCTAGTACACATATTTATGCAGTGAGGATACTTAGTTAAAATTTCATTCAATTTGGACAGACAGACAGACACACAGGACCAAAATAGTCACCCCATGTGCACTACTGCTACACAAATCCAGTTTTTACAAATGCCTCTATTTTTGGTTGTAATCATTTGACACATAAAATGCAAATTAAGTAAAAAAAAAACAAAAAACAACTTAATTATTTATTCGTGTTTATGTGACACTAAAATGTTTTCACTTTTTTAAAAATTTATTTAGTTTATTTTTATTGATTCTCTCTCTCTCTCTCTCTCTCACACACGCACACACACATTCTTTTTATTATTACTTATTAACTTCCTGTTGTACATGCTATATACAGCATAAAAGGGAAATGAGCATGTGAAGCATGTTTATTATGTACAGTGCATCATAGCCCTTCATTTTTTACATTTTTTTTATGTTACAGTCTTATTTCAAAAGGGATGAAAGTCTTTTTTTTTTCCTCAAAATTCTGCACAAAATACCCCCAAATGACAATGTGAACAAAGTTGGTTTTTTAAAAGATTTCTGCAAATTTATTAAAAATAATAATAACAAAAAAACTAATAAATCACATGTAGTAAGTATTCACAGCTTTTGCCACGAAGCCCAAAACTGAGCTTGGGTGCATCCTGTTTCCACTGATCATCCTTGAGATGTTTCTGCAGCTTAATTGGCGTCCACCTGGATTACTGAAGTGCATGTAAACGGATGCATCCCTGCCGTAGACCGGCTCATGCACACACAATGGCTCGTTTAGTCAGTTCAATCACTTGTTGTAAGCAGGCACAGGCGCTGTGAGCTGTGTGGATCATGCAGTCACATGCACCCGCGCCATTTCCATTACCTGTTCTGAGCACGCACACGACGTCAGTTTGATTACCTGTTGTAAGCACACACAGGCACTGGCGGATCAGGCAGCCACACACCCGCCTGTTCTCCAGCTGATTCACTTTGGATACATGCACTCAGTTTTTGGATGTGTACAGTTGCGTGTGTTGCACAGAAAAAATTAAACATGTTTAATTTTTTGCATCCCTCTCACATACCCCTTTGTGTCTCTCAGCATACCACCACGTAGGGCAGCATAAATGGCGTACAGTTGCTTAAGATCATTGTAGAGCTGCGTAGTCTCTATGCCACATTATGCAACTCTACGTAAGGCTGGTGTGAAAGGGGCTAAAGCACAGAGCCAAGATATCAAAGGAGTGACTTCAGGACAACTCTGTGAATGTTGAGTGGTCCAGCCAGAGTCTAGACCTGAATCTGACTGAACATCTCTGGAGAGATCTGAAAATGTCTGTGCACTGACGTTCCCCATCCAACTGATGGAGCTTGAGAGGGCTGCAAAGAGGAATGGGCAAACTGCCCAAAAGATAGGTGCACCAAGCTTGTGGCATCATATTCAAGAAGACTTCAGGCTGTAATTACTGCCAAAGGTGCATCAACGCTTAGTGCATGAATGCTTAGTTTTTTAATTTTAATAAATTTGCAAAAATAAAAAAAAAAGAACTCATGTTGTCATTATGGGGTGTTGTGAGTAGAATTGTGAGGGGGGAAAAGGAATTTACTCCATTGAATAAGGCTGTAACATAACAAAATGTGGAAAAAGTAAAGCACTGTGAGTACTTTCCAGATGCACCGTTGTACAGAGTCAGTAGTACTCACTTTTTTCTCTCCCTCATTGAAAATGTACCACACACTTGCAGTGGTTGCCTGATGGTAGATGTTAAAGCAGATTGCGTTAGCCTGTTCAAACAGCCGCCTGGCTTCAACAATAACCTTCTTTTTTACCACAATTCCAAACTTTGCCGTCGCTTGTGGTCTGCCCTCAAAACGGCAAACCTTGATTGAGCTACAAGCACAATGCTGTTTTTAAATCAGCCCTAATTCACTACAGTTTTCAACTCAAGTGTAATGGCAAATGACGATACCTAGGAAAACACAGCATCTGTTTGTAGTTTGCCGCAATATCCAGCGATGCAACACTTTCTACCAGATCTAGGTATGATTGCGTACCACTCTGTTCAATCACAGAGTGAAGAAGGAGTTAAACCTGTGAGGTGACATGCTACTTCAGCATGAAGCCTTTCCCAGTTATGAAGGGTATGTGCATACATTTAAAAAATATTTAAAACACGTATTAGACAGATTTTAATTAAAGAATGTATTTTTCGGACTATTAAGTAACCTTTTTTCACTTCCTTGGCTAGCTATGTGAGTTATATATGGAAATGTTATACATATGGAAAAAATACTGCATTATTATCTATGCCTAGAAGGTGGCACAATCTACATGTGTGACAAGCTGCTCCTGTATACTGATCTGAAAGGGGGACTGTAATACACACTCTGGAGCAGAAGGTGGTGGTAATGCCCCATTAAGCGCTATGCCAACTGCTATAAAACAAGAAGAGGAAGAAGCTCTGAAAGATGGATTTTAGAGAATGAGTGAAGTTAATAAATCATGCTCTCAAACTGAAAGACCACAGCCTTAAATAAAGAGGACAAATAATCTTTTTACTTCTCAATAAGCCACATGTTTGTACTTTTGGGATAGCCATAACAGCAACAAGGAGTACAGCTAGGCGAAGGTAATTCTAACTCGTTATAAATCGTAATACTGCTATTAAACTATAAAACATTTAATGAACAGAGCCACTGATTTTTGTGTCCACTGAACATATGCTTTAGTTTGCTTAGTGGAGACAAGTAGTGTTTGCTGTTGAGTTCTTTGTGCCTCAACAAAATGACATTAATTAGCATAATGAATTAGCTTCTGCTTGCTAATGTGTTTGTTTGCATTATAAATAAATAATAAGAAGGTCTTTCGGCTTCTCCCTTTCCTCGTGCCAATTAAATAAATTTTGCTTCTTGTTGCATATAGCACTCGCACCACGTTGTGACTTATAGACCAGTGCAACTTCTATGTTTTTTCCTCTCCATAACATATTTCCGACAGATGCGACTAATACTCTGGTTCAACATAAAAAAAATTATTTATTCATTTTCTGCACGTTTGTTCCAATTAAGAGGCACTAGTCTATTGTAGGACACCTATACATATACTGTTGTGGTCGGATGTTTACATACACTCATCGTGGGCATGAATGTCATGGTAATCTTGGGTTTTTAATGATGTCGTTGAACTGTTCCTTTGGTAGGGTGCAATGATTGTACAGCATATGTCATTAATGATTTTTAAAAAGAAAAATTGTGTGTATGCTGGCAAAGAGAAAGTAGCAGTTGTCATCAATCATGATTGCAAATGAGGAGTTGATAAGCCTTTACATGGTCATGTTAAAAGACACTGTAGAACCTTCAGCACCACGTATTTAAAGATTTAACTGAAATTATCTATATATTTGAGCCTGTATGTATAATTTTGACCATGTATGGATTAGAGAAGATCCAAAATAAATTCAAATTTGTGTACAAAATTCTTGTTTTTTGAGACATTTTCTCTTGACTCTCCGAGCACAGCTCAGAGACAAGTTATGAATCATCATCTGATCACTGATTCTTTCTCTGATGTCACTTCTCATTCCTTCTCTCACCTCTGGGCACAAACACAGAAAAGCAAACTTCAACCTGCTATTTTCTCCACTTTTTTTCTTTCTGACAGCCACTTCCCCTTTCTTTGTGTCCCTTCAGGCATGCGACGTTTCGGTCCACCGTGCAGCGGATCAGCTTTCTGCATGTAAGTATCTCATTCCCGAGACACGTCTTTACTTCATTATCGGACACGCCCTCTATGACTTTAAAGCACAAACAAAACCAAACAAACCATATTTGTAGTGTGGTACAAAAAATGTGTTTGGTTTCTATAACCAGTTTCCTCATTCATGACAACTGTACGGGGGATTTTGTTTTAAATAACTCGCCAGTATAAGATATTTTTAACCATACAGTTATGAGTAAATAGGGGCTTGGTGTTGTGTGTGCATTTATTTGGTCCTGTTTGTGTCTTTTGTTTTTGGATTTGTGTTTCAGCCTTGTTCTCGTCTGTATATGGTTTTTGTCTGTTGCCCCGCCCCTTTGCAGTTCTCTACGTGTGTGTATGTGTGAGCTTTCCTGCTTCGTGTCCGAGTCCTGTGTGAGTCCCTTGTGTTTGTGCTCTTTGTTGTGTCTCAGTCGCACGTGTGTGTGTTAGTGTTCCAGGACCCCCCCCCCCCCCCCCCCCCCCCCTTTGTGATCTGTTTGCAAGCTGTCATCCATGTCTGTCACTGTCTGTGTTTGCTGTCTGTTCTGTCGTGTCCATGGTAAGGGTCCTTGTGCTCATTATGTGTTTGTAATTTTCAAGATGTTCTAAGTTCCTTGTTTTCCTTGTGCATTAGTTAGCATTGTGTTGATTCCCCCCCCATGGCACTATGTTCCATTCGTGGGCCGATGGCTCACTGCTTGTTTCCTTATTTATTTATTTATGGTTTAGTCCACATTTGTTTTTGGCATTTTCTGACCCTTATGTTTTGGTTTCATATTTCTTGATCAGGTTTCATTTCCACTCACCTTGTGATGTCCATGTTCCTTATTCCCTCCAGTGTCTCAGCGTTTCTGTTTAACCTTTTCTGCACCTGTTATTAATTTGTTCTTTTGCATTTAAGTCACTTCTGTCAGTTTGTTTGTTGCTGGTCGATTAACGTATCAAACCTGTACGTAAATGTAATGTGGTGTGGTGGTGATCAGTTTTTGTGCTCTCCATATATGTAAGTACTCTGTTTGATTTCTCACATTCCATGATGTCCAGCTGGCATTAGTCCCGTCTTTGTCGTCACATCTCCCGGTTGTTCCCCATTTTGTGTTTTTGTATGGACTATATGTTATGATAAACGTACACGTGCCTGTTTGATTTTTACTCACGTCCGCTGGATCACTTAAAGCACTTAGACTTTTGTAACCAACTGTCCCATGTTGTGGCTGTCTGCTATTGGGGTTCCACTGACTCTAATTTAGCTCCAGTCATAACACTAGGTTGCTTGACTGACGGTAGTGTGTGTGTGCTGGTGAGCCATGTCCCAAAGTCTCGCTAGCAGAGGCCACTAGCTGCTACAGATCGATGGTGTTTGTTCTTTCTGAATGCTTTATTTCAAATATTCTGACATAATCCGGTTTGCTGTGTGGTTAATTGCACTAAAGGACATCTAAGAAGTTGCTCCAGTATTTACCTGAGTGGAAATTTTAGTATTATTTCATTTGTACTGTATGTTATCAGTGTGTAGCAGGTATTGATAACTTGGGATCATAACTTGGGATCCTTGTTCCGGGCACGTCCATGGGAGGAGGCTCTGGGAAGACCCAGGACACGCTGGAGGGACTACATCTCTTCGGCTGGCTGGGAATGCCTTGGGGTTCCCCCAGAGGAGCTGGGGGAGGTGTGTGTGGATCGGGAGGTCTGGGCGGCTTTGCTTGAGCTGCTGCCCCCGCGACACCCGACTCCGGATTATAAGCGGAAGAAAATGGATGGATGGATGGATTAGGTCCACTTATGGTGCAACTCTTAGTGAAGCATTCTTCATTATACCGTATGAAAACCACCCCCACTCTACAAAAGTATGTATTCATCAAATACTCAAATCAGTCTTAGCCTGTTAGCCTTAGCTTGATTGGGAACTCCGAGATTGTGGGACTGTCTGGGATTAATTTGTCCCTCCCAGGCACCGATCTTGCCCATGCTCCATCTCTTTTTATGGGTCGGTCGGGAGTTAAGACAGAAGCACTTCACATTTGAAACCGCCCCATTTGAACTTCAAAGCCTCTCTTCGGAAAACCTCTGGATGATGTCACGAAGAGTTTGTCCAGTATATACACAGTCTATGTGTAATATGTGCTTAGTATGTTAGTCCTTATGACAAACATATAAACTCATGCATGTTCTCCTGTTTTGGTGCCGTACTGGAATACCAGCTGTCTACAGTTCATATTGCAACGTGCCACAGCTTTAGACACGTCCACAGAGGTAGCTGAGGGATATATGAGCCATGCTGGCAGCTGCTGAGTGTTGACAGAGAAGGAAGGTGCTAAGAAATCCCCAGGGTGTTATTACTGCAGAGTTGGGAGTACCTTTCTGCTGTTAGTAATGTGGCAGGACTCTTTTAAGACAAGTCCATTGTCAAGGTTAAACAGCTAAACAAATCCCACTGTGAAGGTTACTGACAGCAGTGATCATCATCTCGGCTGGCCTGATGGAGGAGAGATGCGGACGCAGAGTTGTTTTAATGCTTTCACTGGGAACCATCACTTTATCCTGAGTTGGAGTGAAGAGTCAGAATTATCAGTTCCTGTGAAGAGAAAAGACTCCGGTGAGCAGAATCTGTTGGGAGCACAACAGAAAAATATACACTATATGCTATTTTTCCGATATGACTTAATTTTCCCATCCCCGGGCCACTCTGTGTCCCAGATTTGCATGTTGTGCTCTTTGCAAATTGACCGCACGTGTTATTCTGAAGGAACAAATCCTCCTTTGAGATTCAACCTGCGTGAATTAAAGTTGTAATCCCAGACATTTTCATGTGAATGAACGTCCTGTTCTCTGCTGCTGACTGCTGTAGTGAATAAAATGATTCAGCCTGGGCTCAGTTTCATAAAACAGTCTAATTGTGTTTAGTCAACTAAACTCACTTAATCGACTAATCTTTTGATGTTATTCATTGCTCAAAGCACTTAGTCGGCTAAAGTCTTGCATTACCCGACTAAAGCTTTTAGCCTAGTACAGAGGAGGCTAATCTTATTTTAGTTGACAAAACGTCAGCGTCTTACCTTTAAAAAATGGCGTCATGTACCACCACTTGATGGAACACTCGAGCAGCCCTACATTGCTCATATTCCTCCAAAAGGAGAACTTCCTTTGCTTTTGGCCATGTGTTTGTGACAGTTCTCACATTAGCCACCGGGTGCTGCTGTTACGCTGAGCAGAGTTGTGCACAAAAAGGCTTGACAGAAGTGTAGAAGAAGAACTGCTAGTCTAAGAGCTATGCACGTCGTTCTGCACTTCATCTGTGTTCTTAAATGTTAATAAGACAGTTAACGAAACAAAGACTGGATAATTCATGATTACAACCAACCTGGAAGTAAACAAAACTCTCTCACATTGAATGCGTTTTTTTTGGCAGTGGCGCTCGCAAGGCCGCTATGCCCATTAAAATCGTCAAATAACGTACGACGGCAAATCTACAAGTTTAGTCATCGATGCAAAACGATGATTAGACGGATAATGTTGGGTGACTAACCGTAGTCGACTAAGTGAGTTTAATTGACTAAAAGATAAGACTGCTTTATGAAACCAGGTCCTAGTGATTCAGTAAGTGCTAGCAGTTGTCCGACTCAAGACCACAGCCACACTTTCTTTTTTTTTTACCTGGTTATCTCAGATCAGGCCTTGGAGCATGCGCCTGCAATGATGCCCTGCAATGGTGCATCTAGATCCTGGATGGCAACCACCCAGGCAGACCACTGTTCCATCCACCCACCTCCCTAAAGGAAACTTCTATGATACATGGTGTCTTCTTGGCCTTTTCCAGTTGTTGGGTTCCTCAACACTCAGACACTGGGTCATGCTGAGAGAAACATGTTAAATGGCGTTTTCTCACAATGCAAGAATCTCCCCAAGGAGCATTTCCCACAGAAACCCGGTGCCAAAGACATCCAGTCAGGTCACTGGTTAGTGTCCAGGTCTCACAATTATACTGTAAGACAGGAAGCACATGGACCCCAAAGACTTGTAAATTGGTTCTCCTTCAAAGGTATCAGAATCACCAAACACTTCTGTCCAGCAACATTATGAATCCATTCCTTGTTTTGAGGCATCTTTGGCTACAGTGGCCAAGGCCTCAGATACATGAATAAGAATGTTGACGTAAGTGAATGTCTCTATACGTTACCACATACAGGTGCACTTCTGAAAGTCCAGGAAGTGTTTGAAAGCCTGGATCTTCTTGATCCAGGACAATTGCAACCCAGACATTCTGATTCCCCACTCAACTTCTCACGTGCTGTAATCAGGGTATCACTGGATTTGTAAAGATCACAGGATGTTCCCCCAAAGTCACAGTCAGGGTACTTTTCCTCACCAACACAGGTACTCTTGTTGCTGGACTACAAGACTTTACCTAAAACCCAATGCTAGAATCCACAGAGAAGAGCTCTGAGAACTCTGCCTCCACCCTGCACAGCATTCACAGAATGCGAGTGTCTAGGCTGGTTATGACATGTAACTGAGGGACATTCTGTCAGGATTTGGATTTTTTGTCTGTGTTTTGTTTGCTCTGTTTTAGTTGTTTGTTTTATTGCTTTTCTTCTGGGGTTAGTTCTCTTGTTGGGTGTTTTTTTTCCCACTTGAGTTTTTCTGTCCCTATCTCTAATGTCTGTCTCTTGGTTCTTGGTGGTGGGTGTTTCTCTCTGTCTGGCCATGCCTTTGCGCTGGTGCTTTCCATGCACACCTGTTTCTGATCTGTAGCTCATCACCGAGGGTTACATAAGGTTCACTGGGTGCTCTCGTCCCTCGCCAGATTGATGCGCCTTGTGCCTTCTCTCCAGCTCTGTTCCTTGCGTTCCATAGTCCTGCCTGCCTCATTGTGTTCCTGCCTCATGCTTGTTTGATCGACCACACCTAAGCCTGGTGTTTTTGGACTGCCAACTTGTGTACCGACCTCTGCTAGCCACGTCAGGAAACCATTTTAAAGACCAGAGCTGTTTGTTCGAGCCTTGCATTTGTGTCCAGCTGTTCCTGACCAACCAGCCCGATACATTCTTTTAAACTACTCAGTAAAAGACAGAATAGCCATTGCTTGAGAAGTACAACTTGGGGTTTGTACATTTAAAAAAAAATTATTTTAAATCTTTTGGCTGTACTCAAGGATCCCGTACGTATCTGCATTGGGATTTGGCACAAAATTGATGCCGGTGTCGCAGACCAAACGGCCCCCCTAAAAATCGGTCCACCCTGCCTTCACTGCACATGTGTCATTAGCACATCTCAGCGACAGATATCTGAAGCTTTTGTGTAACAATCATTTCCACATAAATTCAGCATTATTTCATCATAAAAGGCAGAGGAAGTGATCAGAGCGCTGCAGCTACACGAGTTGCTAGCGATGCGTTCACTGTGCTTCAGTCATTTCAAAGCATCACAGAGTAATCGCCTCGTTTCTGCTTAAAACTGACCTTTAGAATGATTTAAGAGGTTTTACCTTGTCATCTGATGGTTAATAATCCCATTAATTCATTTGATCGATTTGGATGAAGAGACTTCCTTAGACGAGCGGCTGAGCTCTGAAATCACATGCACAGTTGAGGCAGGGGGGGACAATTTTTTTGTGGCAGACCGTTCAGTCTGTGACACCAGGTCTCCTTCCTGCTGCAACTCTGGCTGTACATGGAGAAATATAGTCACAGTCACAAGCATTAATCAGGACATACTGGTGTGAAATCAATCAATCAATCAACAAACAAAAGTTAATCATTAAAAACCATTTAAGAATCACATAGTTTTCATTTTGTGTCATCCTCCCATGATGAGCAAACCAGTCTGCACTTTTATCAAACCCTCAGAAGCAGTGTACCACCCAGGGGACTGAAGCCGTCAGCAAATGATGGAAAATTTGACGTTCCATTCATTTCCATGAAAAGTAGTCAGCCAGAGGCGGCACGACAGTGACGTGTAGTGGCTGCAAGTGGCATGATGGGTAACACTTCAACAAACAGAATTCTGAAAGTTGCCTGTAACCAAATAGGACTGTAACCAAAGGGTGATCCAGAAGGTGAATGTCCACCATGCTTGGCTACTGCAGAAAGAGGTTTCCAGTAGTCAACACATAGTAAAGATCAGAAAGCTGCATGTATTATTGTGCAGGTGCTGCTGGTTGCGCCTGCTATAATGTTTCACAGATGACACGTAGCATGTGCCAGCTGTCCATGGTGCACGATTTCTAATGCACTGTACTAGAGCAGGAATGTAGGCCAGGTGCTTTGGCTCAAACCCACCATGCGAGCACGTACACACACATGCACACATGTACACACTCCTGTACAATCAGGTGAAACACTGACCGGGATCAATGGCTCATAATGATAGCAGCCATCCCTTGGAGGAGCAGACAGGAGAGAGAGAGAGAGAGAGAGAGAGAGAACACATTTCTGTCAGATTCAGAGATTGCTAAAAATGAAAAGCTGGACCTGTTCAGGGACAGCGAGACACTTTTATTATCAGAGGATAGAGTAGGGTGGGGGTGAGGAGGGCGGTGATACTATTTCTGCACGACACGCCGCTGGTGATGACCAGTATGTGTGTTAGTGGGTAAGATAAAAGGAGAAGTGAAAGGCAAGGAGAGAGGAGAGATAAACTAACCCTCAGCACACTGTCTCATCAAAACAACAGAAAAGCCTCGACAAAGGCAGAGCCTGAGACAGGCAGATGGACTGATGAAGACACCAGTCAAATGATATGCCACAGGTCTAAAAGCTATCAGACGTGACCTCAAATAAGTCTGGGTACAACTGTTAGTGCATCCTTCGGATGACTGGATTAGGGGTGTAACAAGAGGTTGTGGAAAGCTGAGGATGGAGGGTGAGAGAATTCTTAATCTGTCACACAGATCTAAAAATGTCAGAGGTTATGATGTACAGTAGGGTGAGTATAACACAGGGCCCCAGGTTGTGTCAGCACCATCATGAGGGAGAATGGGTTTAACCTGACCATCACAGGGTTTTGGTTGGCTCATTAACAGAAATAACATTAGAACTCAAGTGGCCCAGATAGACAAATTCTTACAGGGATGTTTTTTTTTTTTTTTTTTTTTTTTTTTGCCATGGTGGCCTCAGGATTCCAGTGCAATTTTTGCAGATGATGTTGTTCTAATGGTGAGTGTGAGCTCCACTGCTTGTTTGGGCAGTTTACAGCAGTAACAGTTAGGGTGAGGTTGTGCAAAGTTCTCTGCTCAGAAACACTGGATCGCAATGGAGCAGTGGAACTGGAAAATTTGGATTTTTCCATTAGTGTTTATTTATTGTGCAAGTATTCTTGGTACGAAGTCCTCAGTGTCAGATCAGGTGGAAGAGGTGATGGCTTGTAACCCAATGGCTGTGAAAGTCGTCAAATCCCAATTGTCTGGGATTACCAAGCCAGCAGACTAGGCTAAGGATCTGTGAAGGACCACGTGTTGCAGGCGTGCAACAACATTCCCAACAAACAACCCACGCACAGGCATCTCTAGATCGACTATGGATGTAGATATCCCCATCCGGGAATCAAGCAAGAGATGATCATCCTCGCCATCGAGGGATTGCCATAACTCTTACACAACATGGGCACCGGACATGACAATGACAACTGCACCGGTTCGAAATAAGCAATAATATGTTCTGAAGTCAAGTCAACTCTGGGAGCATGCACTGCTGCCGTATGCTGCCACAGTCACCACACCACTGACATGGGTTGTGGATGCCAACTGGTCAGTTCATCTTCACCTCTCAAAACTAACTATCCAAACTATCGCCCAAAGTCAGGGCACATGTGGGTGTCCCTTTGGACCTTCTCCTGCCGTTGTGGTCCTCAACACTGAGACATCTGCATGCTGGATTATGCCACAAGAAATGTGTCACATGGCCAAAATATTTTACCCAAAGATCCGCCGAAAAGACCAAGTACCAACGACATCCACATGTCCAAGTCTCACAAAAATACAGTAAGACAGGAAGCACCAGTGGAAAGTGTACTCCTTAACTAAACTAACAGCTATCACAAAGCAAATAGATTTCACTCTGCTGAGATGCTAAATAACCATCCATCCATCCATCTTCTACCGCTTAGTCCAATTAAGGGTCACGGGGGGCTGGAACCCATCCCAGCAGTCATACGGCGTGAGGCGGGGTACACACAGGACAGGACGCCAGTCTGTCGCAGGGCCACAAATAGACAAACAAACAGACACACGCACACCTAAGGACAATTGTAAAGATTCCAATCCACCTAACCCGCATGTCTTTGGATGTGGGAGGAAACAGGAGCACCCGGAGGAAACCCACGCAAACACGGGGAGAACATGCAAACTCCACACAGAAAGGCCACGGGACTGGAACCCATGACCTTCTCGCTGCGAGGCAACAGTGCTAACCACTAAGCCACCGTGCTGCCCATGCTAAATAACCAAATTTGTTAAATAAACAAACTACTTGTGTGCAGGAAAAGAAAAAATACAAAAGAACCTCCTCTTTTCTAAATCATACTTACTGTTGTTGGTGGTAACGTGCAGATCACAGAGTAGATTAATCAGACCCTAATAAGTGATGTCTGACCACCTCAGAAGAAGGACCTGCTCCAGGCTGCTACAGTCCACAATCCAGACCTGCAAAAGGGATCACTTCCTGCTTCAAATCAGCAGTGCCGCGGCTCCAGTATGTGCAGTCAGTGAGTCACATTTACCTCTGTATCAAAATATTTTTCAATAACTCATTAAATATGTGATTGAAATTTTCATTGGCACCTTTTCACCGAGTGAAAACAGCATAATAAATGAAAAAAGTGTTTCTGCTTCACAACAAACATCCTGAAACAAAATATGTGTGTTCAACAGAAAACCCCCGGACCTGGAGCCTATGATCCTTACTGGAAGCTGGGTGACCACCGGAACACCGTCGCCAACACGTCATTTAGCCTGTTGTTCCGCAACATTCCATAGTGTGGAATGTATTAATTCCACAACCATCTCATGTTTTCAACTTGCACTCTGATCACATATGATCAGACCATATTCTATATTATAATGCATGCATGAGTATGGCTTAGATCACGCTAAAACCAGGGAGAGCTAACATTTTCTGTTTGGCATGCTCATGTATTCTGGGTCAACGATGAACGCTGCAAAAACATAAAGTTGATAGGACAAATATTTTGCAGGAATTAGCAATTTTATCTAACCAGTAAACAATGGACATTGTGCTGCAATGCACCATGGGAGTTTGGGGTTTTGAAGTTTTAAATGTTGTTATTTGTGGTTTATGTTAGTTTAACAGTGTTGTTATTGTTATTGATTTATTGTGTTTTTGTAGTTCAATTATTGGTTTAGTCAGGTTAGTTAAGTCTCATGTTGCTCTTACCATGTGATTTAAGTTTCATGTTGGTAATATGACTGAAATGTGTAGTGTTTCTAATGTCTTCTGCCACTGTCTTTGTTTGTCAAATTAAAAGCACCTGCTTACAGCAGCTGTGCATGCGTGCATGCAACGTGGATCACAGAGAAACTGGATAGCTGACATTTGCCGTTTGGTATGCTTATGTTTTTTGAGTCAAGGATGAACGCTATGAAAATGGAACAATGGATGTTGCTAAGTACTTTCTGGACTCGCACACCATGCCAGCAGGGGGTGGGAAGTTATCTTCATATTAAACACTTGAGTGTGGTGAGTGATTTTAAGTTCAATGTAAGTACATAACATAATTGTAAATACGTTAAAGTGCATGGATGACACAAGAAAATGAAAACACTTATTTACATTGTGGTTCATTTAAAAATCAAATGACAAAATAGAAGTAGAAATAAAATAATAATAGTGTGTATATGAAAACAAGAACCTAAACAAGTTATAAATACATTAAGACAACAAATTAACATTTAAAAATTACAAAATTAAGAGGAAATAAAAGGGTTGAGTTCCTCTTCAAAAAATTGTTGAGGTCTAAGATTCTACAAACATTCTGCCATTCTAACTCATTACAGAAGCTTTTCTTCATTTATTACCACCCTTACCACAAAAATATCAGCTACCTATTTTGTAAACACTACCCAATCCAGAGCCCGTGGATCCCCACGGGCAACACGCTAGTTTTTAACAATAAAACCACAGACTTGCAAAACACACAGTCACGCTGCTCCATTTGATGCTAATCTGTGCATAGCTGAGGGACTATGTGGAACTGGAATGATCTTATCTGCAACAAAGGGTACTTCATTCCACTTAGCTGGGTATTCCTGGTACTGCTCTCTCCCTCGTCATCGCCCCCTCTCTGCTGACAGTCAGGCCGCGCCGCCTTCCCACTATCTGCAGCCTGTAATGCACTGCGGATGAGGAATACTGCTTAGCCATGCGTCACATGCACACAGCTTCGCACGGCACGCTGCATCCTCAGATAACACATTCAGGATTAGGGGCCAGGGCAGCGGCACACAATAACACAACTATTCTTATCGCTGCTTACTACACATAGCGCTTTTGTTTTGTCGTGGAGCAAACTAATGTCGAGGCAGAGAGAACAACGACGACACAGGAATCACCTCCGCATGCAAAATAACACTGTGGTACATTTGTCAAAAAAAGAAATATTCTGATATCAGAGCTTATTAGAGCTTCCTCTAAATATAAGCAAACATAGTTCAAGGGGTAATCCCTTACAGCGAGCTAAAAGACCTCACCAGTCTTAAAAACATATTAAAGCTTGTAGTTTAAATGACCCTGTCAACACTGAAATGATACACGCTAAAAATGAGATGGGCACTCAGAGAGGACATATGTTTGCCACAGCCCCACAGCCAAGCTTTCATTTAATTTGAAATTCCATTGCTTTGCCAACTGTAGTGGACCACTTCTGTCCAAAAATAGGTTATTATTTTGTTCAGAAGATCTGTATTATTACCTGGATCTGAACCAAAGTACACTTACTCACTTTGGGATCCAGAGCACTCCCCTTCCATCCTCATCATGACTTTGATCATGATCATTCACTCATGTACGAATGTGGTTGAAGTGTGTATGAAGCAGGAATCATATGCAATATGTGTAAAATTGTAGCTGCCTCCAACACCTCGTCCATCTGCTGCTACAAGTATTTGCGCACACCAGCAACTCAAAGACAGAGTGTGCGCTATGAGAGCCCGTCAAACCCTCTCGCGGCATGTGTCGGCCAAATTCCAGCTGAGACACACGAACATCTAACACCGCTCGCATGACACTGAGAAAATGCGTGGCCATTCATACTCTCAGCATGACAACAGTCAGGCAGATGATCACTGTCAAGCTGGATGTGAAATGTGTCTAAGTGCCCCCACAAGTGTGGCTTTGCAAACAGACACAGTGACACATTGGTGTGTGTGCTGAACTGACAGGGGGTGTGTCCACTGTCAGGAGCGGCTGTGGAGATCTGTGGTTCTGGATGTCCCAGCTGGAGAACACGTACCGTGTTTTGACAGACAACTGCCCACTGTGACATGTGTGTGCCTGCTCACTGTCCTCACGTGGACATACATAAAAACATATATTGCTGTTGCAATGTGCTGTAGCAAGCACGCGCACAGTGCACACATTGACAGGCTACTCCAGGTGAAACAAACCGTCAGATCATAACATGCAGCGAGTGATCTGAATGTCATGTCACTCACGTGAGCTCTGTTCCACATGACGCAGTGTCTGTTCTGCGGCACACCGTCCACAAGACACATGTGTCAGGCAGGACATGTGCGTGGGGCCGATTGGACATGCCGCCAGCAGATGTGGACATGATAAGAGCGCCCTGCTTCTCATTCATGTTATTTCATGACTGTACCTCTGTGACCATGGGTCATCTACAGAGGAACAGATGGATCATACGTGTATTGCCCACTTGATAAGAGGGATTCAATAAAATGCAGTGTTTTTATGGTGTGTGGATTTATTTTTCTTAAATACGTCCATGTCAGGCATATTCCCGCACCTTTTACAGGGCAGCGATGGTATCTCAGTGTTAAAGTTCTGGCTGGCAATCAGAGCTTTTGGAAAGTGCAAGTTCGAATCCCTGAATGTCTGAATCCCGTGGGTGGCATATATTTTTTATTTTTCTTATTTTCACAGCTCGCACTGTGTTCCTGCGTGCACGAAACTGTCGCAGCATGTATTTTTTTATTTTTCACAGCAGCTGCACGATGTGTAACTATATCGCACATTGTGTTCCTGCGTGCACAAAACCGTCGCAGTGGCATTGTTCGCGCCTGCCCGTCAGCTCAATGTTTTCGTGGTTCGTTCATACGAGCTGTTCCGCCATGATTCACCCTGAGTTGTACTTATTCGCACTATGTGTGAAGGGGCCTAAGGAAAACTCCCTCTGGCATTTTTGAGTAAGAAACCTCAAGGAGACCAGACTCAGGGGTGAACCCACTGCTTGGGCCATTCTAACAGTTACAAGGTTTTTACAAAAGACGAGAGAAAAAAAAAAAACTCCAGAAGAAACAGAAAAAAACAGAGAAGCAACATAAACAGTCTTGAGATAAAACTGTCCATCTAGGTTCTTAGTCTCTGCTTCTCCACATTATGATCTTTATTTGTGACCTGTGATCCCGATAATTGTTATTGATCACTCATCTTTGATTGCAATCACTGACTGTTGATCCTCACTGCAAATTTAATGGATTCTTCCTTGGCCCATGTCCCACCCCTGCACTGAGTTTCATTAAAATTGGTTCCTTAGTTTTTTGTATAATTTTGCACACATAACAAATATTATATTAATTCACTCCTTTACATAAAACTCAGCTCAAAGGTGTGGTGCAGTGTGAATATAGTGTAGCAGGGGAGTGGGGAGGGAAAGAAGGTTATGTTGGGTTATGGCCCAAGGCACCTGGGCCTACTGTGAGCACGTCCTAAAAATCTTGTGAGTGAAATAACTTTGTTTATAACTGTCTGATTGTCACCAAACTTGGCGTGTGTGTTAGGCATGGTGACCCCAAGAAACCTAGTGACTCTGGGGTCAAAAATGGCTGAATTGTACTTTGTAAAAGCCTTCTACATAAAGGTGTCACTTGTCCAAGGTAAGCTTATCAACTGTTGCCCAGGGCGCGGTGGCTCAGTGCAGACTATACCATTGTTTTTACTGGTACAGCAGCACTACACTTCTGTAATGCTGGTATACAGTGTTGAATATTACTTCTATTCTTTCTTGCACCAACATCTTCTTTACTGTGGTTATTACAGATCCTGTTTATTCCTGTCAGGCTTGCTTTCTCATCTTAATATCTTCTGGTACATTCTAAAATCAGTTTAAATATCTTGGTCTGTGTTTTTGCAGCTAGTTTGATATTGCTGACTTTTGAACTAGTTATGAATCTAAAGTTGATTAGCTTTGATTAGATTTGATTTAATTAGCTATGAAACGGAAAGATCCTGTTATTATGCTCATGTCTGCCTGTTTACTTGTCTGTCTACAGTGATATCTTCAAAATGCAAATAGCAATTTGAATCAAACCTGGTGGATAAACGCTATGGACCTTCCTCAATACAGGTCATTTCAAGGTCATAGATCAAAGGTCAAATCAGACTCTAAAATACATATCTGAGTAACTACATGAGATTTTGAAAGGTAGTTTCTGTCGCCCGCTCTATTGGGGCTAACAAATGTATCAGGACTGTGACATCAGTGGTGCCATGTGATGATGTCAGACAAAGCCAAAAAATGAGCTTGTAACTGTGAGGCACTGGAAACTGACTTCATGACTTCATGTATATTTCTGGAAAATGTTTCTGTTTCTTTATTCCAAGTTGTTTGATGATTTATGTATTGGCACAATTGCATGTTTTTCTTGAAGTTCTCTGAGGTCTTCCAGAGCTTGATGGTTGACTTTCTGGACCTGACTTTCACATCCAGGCTTAAGACGCACTTATTTTCCCTTTTGTATGGCTAGCATATTGGGATATTATGTTACTATGCGTTTAGCTTTTTCACTCTTTTACTGTGCTTTTAAAAATCTTTTCCTGTGCTTTTTAAAAATCTTTTAATTCATTTTATTTTGTTTTTTGAATTGTTTTGTGTGAAGCGCCTTGAGGTGACTGTGTTGTGATTTGGTGCTATATAAAATGAATAAATTGAAATTGAATTTTGACAACTTGTTTGTATTTGTAATGTGCTAGAACTTTCCTTTGTTTAGGTGTTTATTGTTTATATTACTTGATTCCTTACTTTTGCTTTCTGTTAGACATTGTTCTGTAACCATTTCTTATTTAACTATCTCTACATACCCATTTGCACCCTTTTCAATCCCCTTGTGTGCACTATTCAAATTTCTCTGCACTTTGTTTTTTTTACTGAGCAGTTTCTAAGCCATTTATTCTTAACTAACAGAAATACCTGTTTGGGCCAGGGTAAAGAGCAATTACAAAATTATCAGCATTTTTTGCATTAAAAAAAGGCAAGCACATTGTTGGCATCAGTGCATCAGCACTGTGGTTGAAGGCTATGAATAAAATTGTTTGTCGTTGTGCACTGCATAGTCTTAGTATACGAGTAATTAATGGCATTATTTCACATACTCCAATACAGCAGGTGGTGGTATGCACCTCTAAAGCTGGTTTGCAATTCACTGAGAAACACAAAGAAGTAGTTTTTTTTATGTATTAATTGATGTGTTAAGTTTGTTTTCAGACTGTGGCTGATGACCTGACCACAGTGATTTGTCATGGATTTAATTGCTGAAAGGGGCAACCATCTCACAAGGTGTGTTAATGAGACCAAAACAATCATGGAGGCAAAGAGGATGCCTTGGAAATACATCCAGAAACTAGAACACCGTGTTCGTACAGTGCAAACCTCCGCCAACACTAGTTTCCAATTCTGCAAAATTTCAAGGTCAAAGTCCTGTTAGAAGTGGCTTTTCATAAGCTAAATTAGATGTGATCAAATGTCAGGAGTATGTATTTAGTTCATGCACTTGAATCAAAGTTTTTTTTGTGGTGTTGTCAGGTTTGTTTGTTTTTTTGTTTTTTTGTTTTTTGGCTTCTGAATTCTTTTTCAGATAATTTTCACAGAACATTGGTTGTCTTTACTATGCACAATTTATCATTGGTTTTTGGCACTTGGTTTCCGACTGATAACTGGAAGACAGCCAAAAAGGCATAAAATTGGAACCTCCATCCAATTTTGGTGGTGTAGGTAAATCCATAACAGAAAAAAATGAGAGTGATTGAGGCACTTTTGATTGAGATATAATGCAAAATGTACACCAAATGGGATTTTCAACATTAAATTCAAAGGTCCACAAAATTCGCAATCCAGATCAAACTTTGTCAGGCGATAGTGAGTGCCAAACTGCACCTCACTGTCAAATATGAGAGTGATAGGGGCACGTTTGATTATAATGTGAAATATACATTAAATGGGGTTTCAATGTTAAATTTAAATGGCCACAAAATCTGTAATGTGATTATGAGAGTGATTGGGGCATGTTTGATAACTTAGACGAAAAATTCCTGGCAAGGAATCTTAGCCTAGGAGTGATCCAGGAAGTGTTTGAGAGCAACTCTGAGTAAGGAGTGAACAGAAACTTTTATCTTTGTGAGGAGGTGGAGTTGACCCCCATTGCTAGGTATGACGCAGTCCCTGAAGAGCTGTGACTGGATGTCACAAAAAGGGAAACGGTCCTAGTTATGAATGGACAGTAAAATCAACCAATCATATAAACTGAACTGTATTAAGAAATGTGTAATCATGAAAATAATTTAATGTCATAATGACGAAACTCGTTAAAATTAAATGAATTGTTACACAGCTTCAAAATGTTTGAACGTACCTCATTCACGTGCCGATTTATTATATTGATTATCTTATTGTTATGTTTACTCTCCATGATGGTAAATGTACACAAGTGCCGAGTGTGAGAAGCGCTGGTACATGCTGCAATCCAAAGCAAGAGCAGAGACTGCAGCACACAAGCCAAGTTCTTCTCAAACAGGTTAGTTTAGGCTTTGGCTGCTGGCATCACTTACTTTGATATTGTAGTGAATACCAGGCCGGTTGCTAACACTGTAAATTGTTGTGCTGCAATACATTATGGGAGTTTGGGGTTTTAAGTGCTGTTATTGTGTTCCATGTTGGTTTAGCAGTGTTGTTAGTGTTGTTGATTTGTTATGTTTTGTAGTTCAATTGGTTTCGTCAGTTTGGTTGAGTGCCATGTTGTCGTCACCATAAGTGAAAAGTGTATTACGTTTGATGTCTTCTGCCACCATCTCTGTTTGTGCATGTGAAAAATAAAAGCACCATCTTAAGGCAGAGTGCAGAAAAGACAAAAGCTCTTGCTCGTTGTTCTTTTATGCAGCTTGCCACAATATTAATAACTGTATGAATGTTTTTGAATTTAGAATAGATATTGTCATTATACAAAATGTACAATGACACTGGAGAGAGCTTCTCCTTTTTCAGTACAAACAGATAAAGTAACAAAAAAGTATTAATAATTATAAGTAGAAAACCCTACAGGACAGTGTAATGATAATCACTTTGTAATAAATCAGCCCGCGCTTGACAGTGGTACAAAATTTAAACTAAAAATACCCAGTGCGGAAGACCATGATAATAATCCATTTCACACCAGTTTGGCAGCATTCAGAACCTGTTTCAGTGGAGCTGCTGGTGGAATAACACCAGGCGACATCATCTGTACAAACAACACAAATTATACGTGGGATCATTTTCAAATCACCATTGATGACGTGTTGGAGGTAAATATCCTTAAACTAATAAAGACTCCACAACCATCAGTGGACTTGGACTGCCTTGTAAGATGCTGTTATGATGAAATACTTTGTTTTTAATTGGCTGTGTATCCGTGTGGTTCTTTATTTTTCAATCATACTCAAGGTTGGGTAGGATTACTTTGAAATGTAATCCAAAAGTAATCAGATTACAAGTAATCCAAATGTATGTACATACATAAATGTAATCCCCATGTATTCTTTCAAAGTAATCCTACCCAACCTTGATCATACTGGAACAGTTTATTTTTCTCTCACTAACTTGCAGCAGTCAGGTTTACAGACTCAACATATGGCTCAAAAAGTAATTTGTCATTGTTGTTTTTGGCTTCTTTAAAATGATTTAGAATTTATCTTGTCATCAATAATCTGTTATTTGATTCAGTATTAATTATTCCTGCTTCCTTTATCTAGCTATTCTTCATCTGGAGTATCAGTTTAATAGTTAATCTTATTTCAGTTTAAATATTTTCGTGTGTCTAGTACACATATTTTATGCAGTGAGGATACTTAGTTAAAATTTCATTCAATTTGGACAGACAGACAGACACACAGGACCACAAATAGTCACCCCATGTGCACTACTGCTACACAAATCCAGTTTTTACAAATGCCTCTATTTTTGGTTGTAATCATTTGACACATAAAATGCAAATTAAGTAAAAAAAAAAACAAAAAACAACTTAATTATTTATTCGTGTTTATGTGACACTAAAATGTTTTCACTTTTTTAAAAATTTATTTAGTTTATTTTTATTGATTCTCTCTCTCTCTCTCTCTCTCACACACGCACACACACACATTCTTTTATATTATTACTTATTAACTTCCTGTTGTACATGCTATATACAGCATAAAAGGGAAATGAGCATGTGAAGCATGTTTATTATGTACAGTGCATCATAGCCCTTCATTTTTTACATTTTTTTTATGTTACAGTCTTATTTCAAAAGGGATGAAAGTCTTTTTTTTTTCCTCAAAATTCTGCACAAAATACCCCCAAATGACAATGTGAACAAAGTTGGTTTTTTAAAAGATTTCTGCAAATTTATTAAAAATAATAATAACAAAAAAACTAATAAATCACATGTACGTAAGTATTCACAGCTTTTGCCACGAAGCCCAAAACTGAGCTTGGGTGCATCCTGTTTCCACTGATCATCCTTGAGATGTTTCTGCAGCTTAATTGGCGTCCACCTGGATTACTGAAGTGCATGTAAACGGATGCATCCCTGCCGTAGACCGGCTCATGCACACACAATGGCTCGTTTAGTCAGTTCAATCACTTGTTGTAAGCAGGCACAGGCGCTGTGAGCTGTGTGGATCATGCAGTCACATGCACCCGCGCCATTTCCATTACCTGTTCTGAGCACGCACACAACGTCAGTTTGATTACCTGTTGTAAGCACACACAGGCACTGCGCGGATCAGGCAGCCACACACCCGCACTACACCTGTTCTCCAGCTGATTCACTTTGGATACATGCACTCAGTTTTTGGATGTGTACAGTTGCGTAGTGTTGCACAGAAAAAATTAAACATGTTTAATTTTTTGCATCCCTCTCACATACCCCTTTGTGTCTCTCAGCATACCACCACGTAGGGCAGCATAAACTTGGCGTACAGTTGCTTAAGATCATTGTAGAGCTGCGTAGTCTCTATGCCACATTATGCAACTCTACGTAAGGCTGGTGTGAAAGGGGCTAAAGCACAGAGCCAAGATATCAAAGGAGTGACTTCAGGACAACTCTGTGAATGTCCTTGAGTGGTCCAGCCAGAGTCTAGACCTGAATCTGACTGAACATCTCTGGAGAGATCTGAAAATGTCTGTGCACTGACGTTCCCCATCCAACCTGATGGAGCTTGAGAGGTGCTGCAAAGAGGAATGGGCAAAACTGCCCAAAAGATAGGTGCACCAAGCTTGTGGCATCATATTCAAGAAGACTTCAGGCTGTAATTACTGCCAAAGGTGCATCAACGCTTAGTGCATGAATGCTTAGTTTTTTAATTTTAATAAATTTGCAAAAATAAAATAAAAAAAGAACTCATGTTGTCATTATGGGGTGTTGTGAGTAGAATTGTGAGGGGGGAAAAGGAATTTACTCCATTTTTGAATAAGGCTGTAACATAACAAAATGTGGAAAAAGTAAAGCACTGTGAGTACTTTCCAGATGCACCGTTGTACAGAGTCAGTACTCACTTTTTTCTCTCCCTCATTGAAAATGTACCACACACTTGCAGTGGTTGCCTGATGGTAGATGTTAAAGCAGATTGCGTTAGCCTGTTCAAAACAGAGCCTGGCTTCAACAATAACCTTCTTTTTTACCACAATTCCAAACTTTGCCGTCGCTTGTGGTCTGCCCTCAAAACGGCAAACCTT
Source organism: Thalassophryne amazonica (assembly GCF_902500255.1). Taxonomy (NCBI): domain Eukaryota; kingdom Metazoa; phylum Chordata; class Actinopteri; order Batrachoidiformes; family Batrachoididae; genus Thalassophryne; species Thalassophryne amazonica. The sequence continues at coordinate 70,883,079 of NC_047115.1, forward strand.
GATTGAGCTACAAGCACAATGCTGTTTTTAAATCAGCCCTAATTCACTACAGTTTTCAACTCAAGTGTAATGGCAAATGACGATACCTAGGAAAACACAGCATCTGTTTGTAGTTTGCCGCAATATCCAGCGATGCAACACTTTCTACCAGATCTAGGTATGATTGCGTACCACTCTGTTCAATCACAGAGTGAAGAAGGAGTTAAACCTGTGAGGTGACATGCTATCTTCAGCATGAAGCCTTTCCCAGTTATGAAGGGATAATGTGCATACATTTAAAAAATATTTAAAAACAGTATTAGACAGATTTTAATTAAAGAATGATACTTTTTTCGGACTATTAAGTAACCTTTTTTCACTTCCTTGGCTAGCTATGTGAGTTATATATGGAAATGTTATACATATGGAAAAAATACTGCATTATTATCTATGCCTAGAAGGTGGCACAATCTACATGTGTGACAAGCTGCTCCTGTATACTGATCTGAAAGGGGGACTGTAATACACACTCTGGAGCAGAAGGTGGTGGTAATGCCCCATTAAGCGCTATGCCAACTGCTATAAAACAAGAAGAGGAAGAAGCTCTGAAAGATGGATTTTAGAGAATGAGTGAAGTTAATAAATCATGCTCTCAAACTGAAAGACCACAGCCTTAAATAAAGAGGACAAATAATCTTTTTACTTCTCAATAAGCCACATGTTTGTACTTTTGGGATAGCCATAACAGCAACAAGGAGTACAGCTAGGCGAAGGTAATTCTAACTCGTTATAAATCGTAATACTGCTATTTAAACTATAAAACATTTAATGAACAGAGCCACTGATTTTTGTGTCCACTGAACATATGCTTTAGTTTGCTTAGTGGAGACAAGTAGCAGTTTGCTGTTGAGTTCTTTGTGCCTCAACAAAATGACATTAATTAGCATTAATGAATTAGCTTCTGCTTGCTAATGTGTTGTTTGCATTATAAATAAATAATAAGAAGGTCTTTCGGCTTCTCCCTTTCCTCGTGCCAATTAAATAAATTTTGCTTCTTGTTGCATATAGCACTCGCACCACGTTGTGACTTATAGACCAGTGCAACTTCTATGTTTTTTCCTCTCCATAACATATTTTCCGACAGATGCGACTAATACTCTGGTTCAACATAAAAAAAAATTATTTATTCATTTTCTGCACGTTTGTTCCAATTAAGAGGCACTAGTCTATTGTAGGACACCTATACATATACTGTTGTGGTCGGATGTTTACATACACTCATCGTGGGCATGAATGTCATGGTAATCTTGGGTTTTTAATGATGTCGTTGAACTGTTCCTTTGGTAGGGTGCAATGATTGTACAGCATATGTCATTAATGATTTTTAAAAAGAAAAATTGTGTGTATGCTGGCAAAGAGAAAGTAGCAGTTGTCATCAATCATGATTGCAAATGAGGAGTTGATAAGCCTTTACATGGTCATGTTAAAAGACACTGTAGAACCTTCAGCACCACGTATTTAAAGATTTAACTGAAATTATCTATATATTTGAGCCTGTATGTATAATTTTTGACCATGTATGGATTAGAGAAGATCCAAAATAAATTCAAATTTGTGTACAAAATTCTTGTTTTTTGAGACATTTTGATGTATGCTCTACAATCATTCCACCCTGGCAAAAGAACAGTTCAAGGACATCATTAAAAGCTCAAAATTACCATGACATTCCATGAGGAGTGTATGAAAACGTCTGAACACATCCAGAACCCAAGTCAGTTTTGTAGTGTGATACATGTGGCGATGTTCTCACAGAGTGCATGTGAGGTTGAGAGCAGATATTTATTATCAACACGTCAATACGTTTGTCATGACACAAGAACTAAAAGTGAATTATTTAACACATCTCTTCAGCTTTTATCTTCACTCGACCATTCCTTTTCTTCAGACACTTTAAAAGCTTGAAGAGGTTCAAGAGGTGGGCTCTTATTCCTCATATCTTTATTTAGTAGACAGAGGAGCACACAGTTCCACTAGGCTAGGGAAGAGCAACAGGCGGGAAGAGTCAGATATACCCAAAAGCTAATCAATTATTACCTTATGTGTATCTTAGTGTAAGGAAATGGATGTCTGCCGGGCACCCAGTGATGGGTGTGTTCTTGAGGGTGGTGAGAATTAAGCTAAACAACTAAGCTACAGGGCAGCATGGTGGCTTAGCGATTCGTACTGTTGCCTCAAAGTAAGAAGGTCATAGGATTGTTTCCCCCGGGCCTTTGTGTGTGAAGTTTGCATGTTCTCCCCGTATTTGCATGGGTTTTCTCTGGGTAGTCCAGCTTCCGTCCACTTCCAAGGACATGCAGATTAGGTGACTTGGTAACTTTAAATTGGTCATAGGTGTGCATGCATGTGTTTGTCCCTCTACAGAGTGGCATCATGTCCAGGGTGTACCTTGCCTCGTGCCATATGACTGCTGGGAGAAGCTCCAGTCCCCTGTAACCCTTGGTTGGAGTAAGTGGATAGAGTGTATGAATGAACTGAGCTTCCTATCCCTTTAAATTCATTTTATTAGTAATGGAACAGGTCTCAGCCTCAACTTTATCTTCACCTTAGTATTTTCTCTGATTTCCTTTCAATTTACTACTAGTGAATTATACCTTCAGTGTAGTTTTTCTGGCCACCTGATTGTGCTCTTTTTCTCTCTGTCTGAGGCACAGATAGCGAGATGGCTACTGAAGACAGGGTGCCAGACTGACTGTGAGATGCCACGCCTGAAGCTGGTGCCGCACAGTGCAATCTGCATTTGGCATAGACATTGCCGTGGCAACAGGCCCACTGACGGCATGAGAAATGCTGGATGACCCCTGCCTGTGGCATAACCGCCTGCATGGACTTCTCATCAAATAGATACTCTTTTGTTATTATGTTATGTTGTTTTGATTTCCTGTTTTCTGTTTCTTCACCTTTGTAAAACTTTGTAAAAACCTTGTAACTGTTAGAATGGTCTAAGCAGTGGGTCACCCCTATGAGTCTGGTCTGCTTGAGGTTTCTTCCTCAACATCATTAGAGGGAGTTTTTCCTTACAACTGTCACCTGTGTGCTTGCTCTAGTGGTTGGTAAGGTTAGTCCTTACTTATGTGAAGCACCCTGAGGCAACTTTGTTGTGATTTGGCGCTACATAAAATTAAATAAATTGAAATTGAATTGAGCTACATAAGTTCGTCAGCTAACTAATTAAAACTAATGGCTAATCGTCACGCATAAAACGAGGTATGATTAACTTTATCAGTAGTGGGGTACCCCTGCCAGAATGAAATAACTGGAAACAAAAATGTAAGCTGTATTTGCACATCATCCACCCAAGTATAACTAATTCCAAAATGTTGAGCATAATCTAAGGTATCATGAGTGGCCACTGTCAGACATGTTCAGCAGTGGGGTACCCCTGACAGATACTTCAGTATTTGCCCCATTCCAAAGTGACCTAGATCAATTTATCAGCTAACCAATCTCAATCCACTGGAAAATGTTTAACATAACATGAGGTATAATAAATGACCACTGTTCATAACGTGCACTGGGGCAATGTGGTGACCAAGTGGGCAGTGCACTTCCTTCCAAAGCAAAAGATTTCTGGTGCAAGACCATCTGTGCCTATTCTCCATGTAATGTGAAGTTGCATCACAAAAGGCATTTGGTGTAAAACTTGTGCCAGATCCATGTTGGATCTGCTCTGGTGACCCCGAGTGGAAAAGGGAAAAGATGAAAGAGCTTATTGTATTTTCAAAAGTATAAGTCATGTTTTTTGAATTAGTCTGGGAGGACCTGCAACTTAATATGCATATTTCAAAAAATCATGCATTTATTTCTACTGCTACTGCTACTAATAATTAGGGATAGACCGATAATCGGCTCCATTATTGTCTGATTATCAGTTGGCCGATTATCTGCATCAGCTGATTATCAGTCTGTCCTTTACTAATAATAACTGTTTATATAGCGCTCTCCCAGAACTCAAGGCACTAAACAAAATTAACTCCAATAATAAAAGAACAGATGGTAATAATGAAAGTACACAACAACAAGTCCCCCAAATCCCAAATTGCAGAGCTGATAATACATGTGATAATGTGACTTATATGTTTTGCTCTCTTCAAGAAGCTTGTTTTGACAGGTGCGACTTATACTCCTGAAAATACAGTACTGGTACTAACATTGTTAACATGCCCTGGGTTTGTGTATCCACTGCTTATGGCAGAGACACAGAGGGAGACGTGTTTTTGATGGGCACACGTTCAGCCTGCGATGGAGCTCCCAGTAATCTCTCGGCCGTGCGCTCCCTCCCTCCCTCCTCGTCACAGCGATCTTCACAGTCCAGCTCTCATCTCTGACATATGCTTCATACTGACGACTTAGCACCCTGCGTCTCCCTCGACCACCCACTCTTTAGCTGTCAGTCAAGCACACGCCTCCAAAAAAATACACATGGAAGCATCATGCACCTTTTAAAAAATACATACTGACTTGTTTCGTGAGTAAATTGAAACATACTTGCGCTGTTTTATAGCCGGACAGATCACTTTGCTGGGCCTTGCACTGACATTATGCAGAGAAATAGATCAGGCGCTGCAGACCACACACACAATCTGTTCATCTGTGCTGTGCTTCATTGTTTCCAGCGAAGGGAGATTTAAGTGTGATTTAAGATGAGAGCGGTGCAGCCGCAGCAGAGTTATACTACTTAAAGGGCAGAAGAACATCTGGTGTCAGTGCAGGTTGCAGAGGCAGCCGTGCACTTTGGCTTCCTGGAAGAGCTTAACAACAGCGAGGAAGCAGTAAAGCACACAAGCAGCGTCTGGATAAATCTGTTTTTGGCAGCGTACAACAGGAGGCGACCCTCCAAGTCGGTGCAAAAGCTGGGCCTGAATCAACAATGTCAAATTAGCAGCTAATTCAGGAGGTCACGCTGTCAACATGTGGCCCTGCTCCAGAATGCTGAGTGGAGTTTTCAGCAGGTGCACTGACATGGACAATTGGTTCATAATCAGATTGACTGAGAATATGAATGGAAATGTGTCATTATAAACTCGTCGATCAGAATGAACTAGCTGGACCTGATCAGAAATGCTGTTGGAATGAGAAGAGTTGTGCAATCTGTTTATAATCCATTTGATAAAAAATATCAGCAATGACTAACAATGTTATCTTTGCAGGGGAGCGAAGGTCAAAGTTTTTTGGGTCTTGATGCTTCCTGTATTACCGTATGGTTGTGAAATTTAGATATTAAGCCAGTGATTTGCACTATGTTACATTTACCTCGTAAATAATAGCAGAATAATGTCACACCTGAGCAGTGCTGCCAAAAGTTGCTTTAGTTACATTCATCAGCTGTCAATAACCTGTCTGCAACTGCTGAACGCAACTACTAAAGTAACTAGTAATCTAACTCAGGTACTTTTAAATTGAGTAATCAGTAAAGTAAAAAGGTGCTTTTTCAAGGAGTAATTGGTAAGCAGATTACTTTTTCAAAGTAACTGTGGCAAAACTGCATCTGAGGTATCATAAATGCGTTCCAGTTTCCAGACAATGGGATAGAAAATTAGCTGGACACCTCCAGGATTTTAGAGTACAGAGTGCTACAAAAAAGATTTGGTCCACCAGAGGGTTCTTTTGGAAGAGAACAGACAGTACAGAAGTTACATTAGTGTTTTAATTTACTAATCAGTGTGTAGTGTGGTGCAGACAGTCAATGTTAGCAGCATCTACCAGCTTAGCAAATATTAGAACAAGACATTTATTTATTTCATTTATATACTACCAAATCACAAAAAGCTGCTTCAAGGTGCTTCACACGAGTAAGGTCTAACCCTACCAACCCCTAAAGCAAGCACCCAGGTGACAGTGGTAAGAAAAACCTTTCTCTGATGATGTTGAGGAAGAAACCTCAAGCAGACCAGACTTAGAGGGGTGTCACATTGCTTTGGCCATTCTAACAGCTACAAGGTTTTTACAAAGTTTTTACCAAGCTGAAGAAACAGGAAACAGAAAAACCAGAAAAAACAAAGTCCATTATTGAGGTGAGCATGCAGTCACTGATGCCACAGGTAGGGGGTCGTTCAGTGGTGCAGGAGCAGCATCCATCCATCACGTCATCAGTGGGCCACAGCACAAGCTGTCGTGGAAGTGTACATCTAAAATCAGACTGCAGCGTACTGCATCAGCTTCAGCTGAGGCATCTCGTGGTCAGTCCAGTGCCCTGTGGAATGCAGCCGCCAGCCTTGCACAATTTCATTAGTGCCTCAGACAGAGAGAAAAAGAGCAGACTCAGATGGCTGGAAATAACTATACCTAAGGTATGAGTTCACCAGCAGTATAAATCAACAGGGAAGCAGAGAAAATATTAAGGTGGTCACCGGCAGTTAGCCCTGAGCTTCACTAACAGACCCAGAATTTAAATGAAGTGAGGCTGAGACCTGTTCTGTTGCTAATAAGATGAGTTAAAGGGATAGGAAGCATAATACCGTATTATGCCAGAATGCTAGCCATACAAGAGGGAGAATAGATACATCAATACACACATACTGTGGGCTGTTCATTCTAAAAGCAGACTGCAGTGTGCTGCATCAGCTTCAGTTAGGGCATCTTGTGGTCAGTCCAGTGTCCTGTGGTGCGCAGCCGTCAGCCTTGCACAATGTCATTAGTGCCTCGGACAGAGAGAAAAAGAACAGAATCAGACGGAAATAAGTAAACCTAAGGTATGAGTTCACCAACAGTAAATCAACAGGGAAGCAGAGAAAGGGCCAAGAGGGTGCAGGTTTTCTTTGCAACCACTCACTCGACCAGGTGATTTCACTGATTAACATCACTTTGAGCAGATGGAATCAGCTTTTTTCCATCTATCTGCACATACGAACTGCAGAACGACGTCCTTACCCCTTTGACTAGCAGTTCTTCTTCCACACTTCTGTCAAGCCATTTTGTGCACACAACTCTGCTCAGCATCATAGTGGCGCCCAGTGGATAATATAAGAACTGTCACAAATATATCATGACAGTCATCTGCCATGGCCAAAAGTGGAGGAAGTTCTCCTTTTGGAGGAATACGAGTGACGTAGGGCTGCTCTTGAGTGTTCCATCATGATAGCCTCCATTTTTGAGGTAAGACACTGAAGTTTAAAAATAAGATTAGCTTCCTCTGTACCAGGCTAAAAACTTTAGTTGGGTAAAGTAAAACTTTAGTCAACTAAAGCCCCGGTCACACGGCACTAACGAAGGACACCAAAGCCAAAACGAAACAAGAAATCTGGACTTATGTTGACTTTCGGAGACATCGTTTAACTGTCGTCCAGCTTTGTTTCTCTAGCTGGCACTTTGTCAGAATTTTCAAACTTGAAAAATGTGAACAAATCCTGACGACAACTTCTATTCGTCTGTATTCCATTTTACTTTCTGTCTTGACAGTTCGTCATCGTTTGTGTTCCCGTACCGTCAGCGTTCCGTTTGATTATCGTCCGACTTTGTCTAACCTCCCAAGTCTGGCATCTTGCACGAACATTGACAATATCTGAATGGATCAATAACTAAAGATCCAACGAGCTAAATGTGACTTGTCCATGTGTAAAACGAAAGGCAACGTTTTCATACAGAAATAATAGCAGCAAGAACGTTTGATCAACTGCTTTAACTATTTGCGCACGTTGCAGCTGTCTCTGGCTGCAATGTTGTAGTGAAGACAGACCTATTGTCAAGACAACTAGCTCTTGCAGCTGCAAAGCATCAAGGTTGCCGTTCACTTCATTTTTCTTTTGTTAGATTCTGTTTCATTTCAGTCTTTTATGTGTTCTGCACTCACAGACTTTTTGGTGATGGGAGACGTGCCGGCTCATTCGTCTACTTTTTCTCGCCGATTTGTGGCTTTGTGACTTTTTTACTTTGTTTAGCTAACGCAGTGTGCCGTGTGACCCGGCCATAAGCGCTTTGTGCAACAACAAATGTCAAACAATTAGTCAACTAAGTGAGTTTATTCAACTAAACAAGATTAGACTGCTTTATGAAACCGGACCCAAGGCAACATCAGCGATCTCATCATGTGAGTGCGTCTATTGTGATGTTTTTGGTGTGTTCCATGGGGCCCTAGAAACTCTTTCTACAAGGCTTATCTCTCTTAATACGAAACAGTTTATTTGTACATGCAATCTTAATTAGTTTTTATTTAGTAAAATTAATTAAATTAAAACTGTTACATATTAAAATGGATTAGTCTGGTTAAATTTGTGTTGGAGGTGAACTTTACATAATGTTTATTATTATTGAAACTTCATTTGGTTTGGAAGAAATGGATAGAGAATATTAAGGACTTGCTATGATCAAAAGCTTTAAATTTTAACTTAGGATGATGGAGATATTTCTTATAATTCACTACTGAATTTTGGCCAGTTGGCTTTAATAATGAACATTTTGCGTGGCCATGGTGGTGGCTTGGACTTCTCGCTTTTAGACTTATTTTAAGAAAGGGCTAATGGAGAGGATTTTTCTGCTTTTAAGCTTTTATTCACAAATGATGACGGCATTTTGCAAAACTATACAACAAAATACTACTACATGGAGCTACAATAAACAACACATGTAGCATAAATTAATCAAAGTTTGCAAAATCAAGAAGTAAAATTGTGTAAATAGTTATTATTTCTGTTATTGTGCTGCCTTGGTTGCTGCTCTTCTCCCCCTCCCTTCCTGTGTCTCCAGGCAGCTGATTCACCACACCTGTCTACAATCATCTGCACCTGTTTTAAAACTCTGCTTCTTCCAGAAACTCTGTGTAGTCTGTGTGGTACCTTGCCTTTGTTTAATTCTGTTTAAATTGCTTTTGGTTGTTTTTTTATTATTATTATTATTATTATTCCTGGCTTACCTGGTTCTCTTGTGTTTTTGTGCCTCCACACACCCTCTAACGTGTCGTCTCACTTCACTCAGTGACAGTCTCACTCCTTGAGTGTATCTCGACTTCATACCTCTGGAAGTCTGTCCACCCATTTTTGACTTTTCTTCTCCAAATACACCCACACACACACGCACACAGGAAAACAAGTGAATATTTTACAGAAACTCTGGCATGTTTCATTGTGGCACAAACAACTACTGTATTTTCTAGAGTAGAAGGTGCTTTTTGGGAGGCGCTGCAACTTATAGTCTGATGCAACTTGTATACCAAAGAAACCACACATTTGTAATTTATAATCAGAATGACTATTTATATGGGACTTTGACAGGAATCAAAGCACTAAACAAAGGAAATTGTAAGAATAAAAGAGTACATGCCAATAATAAAGAGTACACTTCAGCAATGTACAAAAATCTCAAACTAAAGATGTGGTAATAGAGAAAAAGGTGCAAATCATACTCGTGTGTGTATGTGTGTGTGTGTGTGTGTATATATATATATATATATATATATACTCAACAAAAATCTAAACGCAACACTTTTGGTTTTGCTCCCATTTTGTATGAGATGAACTCAAAGATCTAAAACTTTTTCCACATACACAATATCACCATTTCCCTCAAATATTGTTCACAAACCAGTCTAAATCTGTGATAGTGAGCACTTCTCCTTTGCTGAGATAATCCATCCCACCTCACAGGTGTGCCATATCAAGATGCTGATTAGACACCATGATTAGTGCACAGGTGTGCCTTAGACTGCCCACAATAAAAGGCCACTCTGAAAGGTGCAGTTTTATCACACAGCACAATGCCACAGATGTCGCAAGATTTGAGGGAGCGTGCAATTGGCATGCTGACAGCAGGAATGTCATCCAGAGCTGTTGCTCGCGTATTGAATGTTCATTTCTCTACCATAAGCCGTCTCCAAAGGCGTTTCAGAGAATTTGGCAGTACATCCAACCAGCCTCACAACTGCAGACCACATGTAACCACACCAGCCCAGGACCTCCACATCCAGCATGTTCACCTCCAAGATCGTCTGAGACCAGCCACTCGGGCAGCTGCTGGAACAATCGGTTTGCATAACCAAAGAATTTCTGCACAAACTGTCAGAAACCGTCTCAGGGAAGCTCATCTGCATGCTCGTCGTCCTCATCGGGGTCTCGACCTGACTCCAGTTCATCGTCATAACCGACTTGAGTGGGCAAATGCTCACATTCGCTGGTGTTTGGCACGTTGGAGAGGTGTTCTCGTCACGGATGATGCGAAGGAGATGTGTTGCACTGCATGAGGCAAATGGTGGTCACACCAGATACTGACTGGTATCCCCCCCCAATAAAACAAAACTGCACTTTTCAGAGTGGCCTTTTATTGTGGGCAGTCTAAGGCACACCTGTGCACTAATCATGGTGTCTAATCAGCATCTTGATATGGCACACCTGTGAGGTGGGATGGATTATCTCAGCAAAGGAGAAGTGCTCACTATCACAGATTTAGACTGGTTTGTGAACAATATTTGAGGGAAATGGTGATATTGTGTATGTGGAAAAAGTTTTAGATCTTTGAGTTCGTCTCATACAAAATGGGAGCAAAACCAAAAGTGTTGCGTTTATATTTTTGTTGAGTATATATATATATATATATATATATATATATATATATATATAAAAAAAAAATATGGGTTTTTCCTCTTCAAGAGGTATTTTTTAACAAGTGTAATTTATACTCTGTTGTGACAGACTCTAGAAAATCTGTTACTTCATTGGGATATTCTAAAAACTGCTTGATGGAATGTTGGGATCTTGGCTGTGAAATGAAAAGACTGTAAAATATAATTTGTCCATGTAGAGCTTCCAGGTGTTTCTGATAGTTTAGCTGCGTTTCTTTTCTTCATGTAACAGTCGTCTTATATCTCCTGTGTGCTGTTATTCATGTTAACATTTTGACTGAAAATTCTTCCTTTTGTGCCATAACAAACACGAGTTACTATCAAAATGAATGGCGGTCCAGGCTTGGCTCTCTACCCAGAAAACACTGCATTTTCACAATAGTGCTACAGGGTTGCATCTACATTGTAGAAGAACACTGTGGCAATGGAAACTTGGGTGGTGCAAAACGACAAAAGGAGTTTCTTGTGCGTAACCTTGAACATTAGCTTCTGATGGCACCACTTTGTGTTTAGGGGGTCAATATGTGAACCTGACAGCTTCAAGCACAACTCACAATCTAAAGCCACTGTTAAATTCAAATATTTTGGTCTCACTGAAGGAGGACTGACAGTCATGATTGTTAAATTACTTTACTTCAGGGAAAGATGAAAACTGCAGCCCCACCACGAGTGCCTGCCACACCACTCCACGTACTCGAAGATGATGATAGCACCAGTGAAGTATGATTCTGGAATTGTGATTTAGCCAGGTCATAAAGCTGGTTGAATGAAATATTGGTTTTTGATTGTGATTAGTCATTGAAACTATTAGGTCCTTCATTCAGCAGCACGCTGTGGTGCAAGAGGCTAATGCATTTTCTTCCAATGCAGGTTCCTGGTTCACGATCATCTAAACCAGTTCTCCATCTAATGTGTTAGATGCTTAAAAAGGTGATTGAGCTCACAAGAATAAGTACACTCCAATGACCTTTACCTTTGGTGTCTGGATCCCAAAATCAGATGGCTTTTTGGGGCCTCTATGCGTTGTAAATAGTTTGGTGACAATCAGGTTTGTGCAAGTGAAGTAATCTTGCTGACAAGTGAAACATGGCATGACTGACTGACTGACTGACTTCCCACACATTGTGACACATAGCCCATTGGCTGTGCCAAGGGAGTAAGGATTTGAGGCATTTACTTTTACTTGAGCATCTTAAATGTTACATTATCTGCTATCCCTTCAGGACCTGTACACCTCCACAGCCCTGAGGTGAACAAGGAAGATAGTGGCCAATCCCTCTCACCCAGGGCACAAAACATTTTGTCTGGCAGATGGCTGAGGTCCATCAGGACTAAAACCTCAAGACACAAAACCAGCTACTTTTCATCTGCAGCTAGACTTACAAAAATGACCCCATTTACTCTGCACCCCCCCACTCTCACAGAGTACAGACAGATCATTCCAGTACTGTTCATCTGCATGCCTGTACAACCCCATTCCACTATATTTGACAGTAAACTTTGCTTTGCCTATTTGTCTATTTGACTCCTTTATTACAGGTTTTTTTTTCTTTTTATTGTTTATGCACCAATGGCACCAGATCAAATTACCACTTGAGAATCTCCAGTTAAAGAAGTTCTGGGCTCAGAAGAACTGCTCCGCTTACGTCCAGGTCACGTTCACTCTCATATGTGCGTCTCACACAAGGGGTGGTGAGGATCCAGCTGAAGAATTTATCAGGCAGGGTGACCAGGTATCCTTTTACCCACACTGAACTGTTGACAGACACTATGGAGCAACTTTACGCTTCTATTAAATGACATTTTAAAACTTTAATCAGCTCCAATGGGTGACTATTAGGGAACAAAGGGGCCATTGTTTAAGTGGGTAATGGTGCTGGCACCATGCTGCCATGTGGGTGGATGTGGATCAAGAATGTTCAAGGCCAATCAAGTGAGCCGGACTGACTGATGGATGGGAACACAGTGTTGGCCAAGCTCTGGTTCACTGCAGTGTTTGTTGGACTTGTTCCATGACCTCATGGGCAAACATCAGTCCAAGTCCAAAATGATCCTGATGATGAAGTTCATGATGACAATGTGAAAATAATCCAGCACTTAGCTAATAGCTTGAAATTTTCAACACAGATTAGTTGCCACTACTAATTATGTAAGTTTATGTACACTTTGCATTGGAATTTTAACTTTAATTTTTGCCACTGCTTTGTCTCACTTTCAGCTTCACACCTGTGTGTGTGTGTGTGTGTGTGTGTGTGTGTGTGTGTGTGTGTGTGTGTGTGTTTTCTTATTCTTTCTGGGTATTCTTCACTTTGAAGGATTTTCCTGATTCTTTGTGATACTCTTGAGATTACGGGCGTCATATCACTGAGGTGAAACCATATTACCAGAGCTGCGGGTAGCTCACAAAACAAAACTATAATGTTGGCTTGTATTTTCCCAAAACATTCTTATTTGGAGCTACAGGATGTTGTGTCCTAACCCTAAGGATGTTGTGTTCAGATTATATCTTCACTCTGACCTGGGAACACCTCGGTGTCAGTCAATCAATGTGGAGTGGGAAATGTCGTGTGGGCCGCTGAAGAGGAGGTACTGCTGGCCCACCACCACCAGAGGGCGCCCTGCCTGGAGTGCGGGCTCCAGGCACCAGAGGGCGCTGCCGCCTCACAGGAGCAGCCGGGGTGACAGCTGTCACTTATCACCGACGACAGCTGTCATCAATCATCAGATCTACAGTGGTATATCAGCAAGACGGCATCTCCACCTCATTGCAGAGATATCGTTCTACCTGAAAGGTAATATCCTCAGCCTGACTGCTTGATAGAAAGCCCTTTTTGTGATTTTTGTGAGTGATAACAGACTTTTTCTCCAACGAGAGGTGGAGGTAGCTTCCCTGCCGTGCAGATTGCTGGGTGCAGACGCACCCACGTTTAACTGTGTTTTTGTTCCTCGCCAGCAGTACCAGGTCCGACACGCGGAGGCAGTGGCCACCTGGGAGTTCGGGACTTGGCGGCTCCAGTATTCCCGGGGTCTGGTGGTGGAGGAAATCGTGTGGTTCCGGTTCTGCTTTGGACAGGCGTCTCCTATCCTCAAGCCTGCCCACACGACACCTTGTAATTTGACCTTTGATCTATTGTGTGATCTGTTGTGTTTGTTGTGCACGTTCGCAACAGTAAAGTGTTGTTATTTGACCTATTCCATTGTCCGTTCATTTGCGCCCCCTGTTGTGGGTCCGTGTACTTACACTTTCCCAACAGGAAAGGCAGGTTTGGGGTCCCCTGCTGGAGCTATTGCTCCTGCGACCCGGTCCCAGATAAGCAGTTGAAGGTGAGTGAGTGAGTGAGGCTGTTGTGTGTAAAGTAACATATTCAAAAATAGTTATCTTTCATGTTAATTTAGTGTAATAAGTTGTTGCTGGCTAATTGTGTTTTAAATAGAAAAGTTGAATACATCTAAATGATTACCTAAAAACACATACGAGGGCTGTCCGTAAAGTATAGGTCCTTTTTATTTTTTTCTAAAACTATATGGATTTCATTCATATGTTTTTAAGTCAGACATGCTTGAACCCTCGTGCGCATGCGTGAGTTTTTCCACGCCTGTTGGTGACGTCATTCGCCTGTGAGCACTCCTTGTGGGAGGAGTCGTCCAGCCCCTCGTCGGAATTCCTTTGTCTGAGAAGTTGCTGAGAGACTGGCGCTTTGTTTGATCAAAATTTTTTCTAAACCTGTGAGACACATCGAAGTGGACACGGTTCGAAAAATTAAGCTGGTCTTCAGTGAAAATTTTAACAGCTGATGAGAGATTTTGAGGTGATTCTGTCGCTTTAAGGACTTTTCACGGTGCGAGATGTCGCGCAGCGCTCTCAGACAGCGTCATCAGCCTGTTTCAAGCTGAAAACCTCCACATTTCAGGCTTTATTGATCCAGGACGTCGTGAGAGAACAGAGAAGTTTCAGAAGAAGTCGGTTTCAGCATTTTATCCGGATATTCCACTGTTAAAGGAGATTTTTTTAATGAAAGACGTGCAGGCGGATTGCAGCGTCGGCTCACAGCCGCCGCGACGCTCCGTCACAGGAAAAACACCTCTGTTGGAAGCCTTGAGGACAAGTTGGAACATCTCCAGCTGATAAACAATTTCTCATATACTCACTCCACTGAAAACCATCAAAAGCCGCCTGGATTTTACAAATGGTTATCAACACGGAGGTGTTTTTCCTGTGCCGCCGCACCGCGTCGGCTGCGTCCCGACGCGCGGATCCGTCCGCACGTCTTTCATTAAAAAAATCTCCTTTAACAGTGGAATATCCGGATAAAATGCTGAAACCGACTTCTTCTGAAACTTCTCTGTTCTCTCACGACGTCCTGGATCAATAGAGCCTGAAATGTGGAGGTTTTAAGCTTGAAACAGGCTGATGACGCTGCCTGAGAGCGCTGCGCGACATCTCGCACTGTGAAAAGTCCTTAAAGCGACAGAATCACCTCAAAATCTCTCATCAGCTGTTAAAATTTTCACTGAAAACCAGCTTAATTTTTCAAACCATGTCCACTTCGATGTGTCTCACAGGTTTAGAAAAAATTTGGATCAAACAAAGCGCCAGTCTCTCAGCAACTTCTCAGACAAAGGAATTCCGACGAGGGGCTGGACGACTCCTCCCACAAGGAGTGCTCACAGGCGAATGACGTCACCGACAGGCGTGGAAAAACTCACGCATGCGCACGAGGGTGCAAACATGTCTGACGTAAAAACATATGAATGAAATCCATATAGTTTTTGAAAAAAATAAAAAGGACCTATACTTTACGGACAGCCCTCGTATGCTGTATATAGTGAAACATTTAATGAACCATTTAAGGAGATATTTATGTACAGGGGAGGTGATGATCTAGTGGTTAAGCGTTGGGTTTGAGCCTCGGTTCAATTCCCAGCCTGACCAGAAAATCAGTAAGAGCCCTTGGGCAAGGTCCTTAATCCCCTAGTTGCTCCTGGTGTGTAGTAGGCACCTTGACGTCATTGGGGTGAATGTGAGGCATTATTGTAAAGCACTTTGAGCGTCTGATGCAGATGGAAAAGCGCTATATGAATGCAGTCCATTTTACAGATCTATCAAAATATTTTGTGAAAAAAAAATAGCTGAGTGTTAAAAATTCTGCATTTACTGTAGATAGTGCTTGATAATGATGCCTTAAATTCATACACAAACATCAGCAACTATACACCAAGATTAACACTGTTGCCCATTTTTGTTTGTTTGTGTTTTTTTTTTTTTTTTTTTTTTTTTTTTGATGTGATGGGGAATTGAAGTGAGGCTCTTTTAACCATGAGACCATCCCAACCAAAAACCCAGAGCTGTGCTTTTTCAGTTTCATACACAGACAAGAAATTGTTGAAGTGTTTAACGTGGTTTAATTTCATGTTGATTTTTAAGCATGTGTCACTCTCATGTCAGTCACATCCTGAATGTGGATCAAAATGGCTATGACTGTCTTGCATTTTTCAGGCGCACTCTTATTTTATTTTTAATAGCTATATCAGGACCCACACACTTTAAACACTTGGAAGAAATAATTCATAATTTTTTAAGAATAGTGTTGGCTGGACGAAGATGCCCCTTTGATAACACGGGCTGTAAAATAGATGACTTACATGTGTTTGTATTAAAGCATCATCATAATTACATATTCCATTATTTTGCTTTGTTTTTTATGTTGTAAGAATTTATATTCACTGTGGATTCACATTTGTGGAATGGTGAAACTATTGTTTCTGGTTTTTGATTTTTATTTTATAGCAGCAGTGGAACATACTGGCACAGATCACCATGTGTACGTATCATCATGTGTACGTATCGTACAGACACCTGACAGCTCGCCATGATTTGATGCTTCGGTGGTCAGACTGCGCTCTACTTTCAGGTATTCACAGCTCAATGCGGTTACAAAAAGGACATGTACTGCCTGTAAAATAGCCAACATCCAAACAGGACCTATCAGAATTTTGACTTTGGAACCCTAAAGACCTTGACCTTTGGCTAAACGAAGGGCAATTCTGGGACTGACTGTGAACCACATATCAAGTTTGGTGGAAATGGACAAAAGGATCTGGGAGTATTAGGAAAACAAACAGACAGGTAAACCAAAATTTTGACCTTAGTTCCTAATGACCTTGACATTTGCCAAAACATACCCCTAAAGGCCAATTCTGAGGTCAACCATGCACACAACAAGTTTGGTGGAAACAGGTCCGAGTGCCCCCAAGTAGAAGTGTAGTGGAACAGACGGGCACACAAACAAAGCTTTCTCAAATTATAGTATGACACATGAGATGATGAAACATAACCTCCATCACACCCCTCACCCAGCACTGACTCCACAGCTTGACTGGGGATCACAATGATGGTTTATTGTTTCCTTCTTGGCGCCTTCCATCAGCAGCAGCCGGCCTGTCCTCCACATGGCCCTGCAGGGTTGGCACTAACACACACACAAATCTGGATTCCTGATGTGAACCCATGCGCTCCACATATCAGCTACTCAACCCAACCCTTTGACTGACAGTTACCTTGAGGTAATGAGGTCATGGGTTAGTGTGAGGTCAAAAGTTGAACATAGCTACCTAATTTAGAAAAAAAAAACTCACTCAAACCTGCTTGATACACTTTGTACCAGTTGGTGAGAAATATTAAAAAGGTTGGTACTATTGGATGAGGACACTGAGTATACAGTGAGGAAAATAAGTATTTGAACACCCTGCGATTTTGCAAGTTCTCCGACTTAGAAATCATTAGGCGCATGTCCACGGTGAGAGACATAATCTAAAAAAAAATAAATAAAACCCGCAAATCACAATGTATGATTTTTTTTTAAATAATTTATTTGTATGTTACTGCTGCAAACAAGTATTTGAACACCTGTGAAAATCAATGTTAATATTTGGTACAGTAGCCTTTGTTTGCATTTACAGAGGTCAAACGTTTCCTGTAGTTCTTGACCAAGTTTTCACACACTGCAGCAGGGATTTTTGGTCCACTCCTCCATACAGCATGTCCTGGGTCTTCCCTGGGGCCTCCTCCCAATGGGACGTGCCCGGAACACCTCTCCAGCGAGGCGTCCAGGGGGCATCCGGAAAAGATGCTCGAGCCACCTCAACTGACTCCTTTTGATGTGGAGGAGCAGCAGCTCGACTCCGAGCTCCTCACCCTGTCTCTAAGGGAGCGCCCAGCCACCCTGCGGAGGAAACTCATCTCGGCTGCTTGTACTCGCGATCTCGTTCTTTCGGTCATGAGCCAAATCTCATGACCATAGGTGAGGATCGGAACGTAGATCGATCGGTAAATTGAGAGCTTTGCCCCCCTACTCAGCTCTCTCTTCACCACTCTCTTCCACTTTCTAATAAATAATCATAACAGCTGTTGTCTTCTACCAAGCTGCTTGCATGTTGTCCTGTAGTCCATCCCAGCCATCCCTGGTGTCCTTACAAAGCTCTTTGGTCTTGCTATGGTGGACAGGTTGGTGTGTGATTGAGTGTGTGAACAGGTGTCTTTTATACAGGTAACAAGTTCAAACAGGTGCAGTTAATACAGGTAAAGAGTGCAGAATAAGAGGGCTTCTTAAAGAAAAATTAACAGGTCTGTGAGAGCCAGAATTCTTGCTGGTTGGCAGATGTTCAAATACTTATTTGCAGCAGTAACATACAAATAAATTATTATAAAATCATACATTGTGATTTCTGGATTTTTTTTTTATTTTTAGATTATGTCTCTCACAGTGGACATGCAGCTAAGATGAAAATTTCAGACCCCTCCATGATTTCTAAGTGGGAGAACTTGCGAAACCGCAAGGTGTTCAAATACTTATTTTCCTCACTGTATGTGGTGCTGCACAACACCACATCCACCACACAATGGACCCACCTGGATGAAAACCACTCAGAAAGAAAACTGGTCTGTGTCACCTTCCTAAAAGTAGCCATCTATCTGCTGCAGCCATTGGGGTCCTTAACACTGATGCAGTGGCATGCTGGGTCCTCCTCAAAGAAATGCACCACATGACCAAAATGTTGTAGCTGACACTTTCTCACAATGGCAGTGGTACACCATCTAAACCCTCTATCCACATGGGTCCTGTTAGGTTGCACTTGGCTTCCTGATTTAAACAAACAACAACAAAAAAAGAAAACCCCTGCAAAACGGCACAGTCATGGGATAATTACCAACCCAGCCACAATCTCTGCCAGCATACAAGTATCTACACTGCTACAAGCTGGTCATCCATCCACCAAGTACACCAATCTGGCAGACCAAGACAGCCATGAGACATCGAACTGACAACAGGTGTGCTGACTCATAAGACTTTCAAATGGATACAAACTCAACTCATACACATTCTGTAGCAAACCACTTACAGAAAAGGTCGATGACCTGGGGATAAATACTTCTCAGTATACTAAACATAAGCCACAGGACATTGAAAATGACTTTGATCCAGATAATAAGTTGTTTTTGAATATTAACATTGACTGCCAAACATCATCCAGTTTAAATCAAATATAAGCAGATTATTTTTGATAGGTACAGGGAGGAGGGGGCTTAAATGCCACTGGTATGCCAATTAAAACTTAACAACCAATTATACTATACAATACGTGTATATATGTTATTAAGGTATTGTATAAAACTGACTATGTATATGTATGTGTGTGTATATATACAGTAGTGTTCAGAATAATAGTAGTGCTATGTGACTAAAAAAATTAATCCAGGTTTTGAGTATATTTCTTATTGTTACATGGGAAACAAGGTACCAGTAGATTCTCACAAATCCAACAAGACCAAGCATTCATGATATGCACACTCTTAAGGCTATGAAATTGGGCTATTATTAAAAAAAAAAAAAGTAGAAAAGGGGGTGTTCACAATAATAGTAGTGTGGCATTCAGTCAGTGAGTTTGTCAATTTTGTGGAACAAACAGGTGTGGATCAGGTGTCCCCTATTTAAGGATGAAGCCAGCACCTGTTGAATATATTTTCCTCTTTGAAAGCCTGAGGAAAATGGGACGTTCAAGACATTGTTCAGAAGAACAGCGTAGTTTGATTAAAAAGTTGATTGTAGAGGGGAAAACTTATGCGCAGGTGCAAAACAATTATAGGCTGTTCATCTACAATGATCTCCAATGCTTTAAAATGGACAAAAAAAAAAAAAAAAAAAAATAGAGACGCGTGAAAGAAAATGGAAAACAACCATCAAAATGGATAGAAGAATAACCAGAATGGCAAAGGCTCACCCATTGATCAGCTCCACAATGATCAAAGACAGTCTGGAGTTACCTGTAAGTGCTGTGACAGTTAGAAGACTCCTGTGTGAAGCTCATTTATTTGCAAGAATCCCCCGCAAAGTCCCACTGTTAAATAAAAAACGTGCAGAAGAGGTTACAATTTGCCAAAGAACACATCAACTGGCCTAAAGAGAAATGGAGGAATATTTTGTGGACTGATGAGAGTAAAATTGTTCTTTTTGGGTCCAAGGGCTGCAGACAGTTTGTGAGACGACCCCCAAACTCTGAATTCAAGCCACAGTTCACAGTGAAGACAGTGAAGCATGGCGGTGCAAGCATCATGATATGGGCATGTTTCTCCTACTATGGTGTTGGGCCTATATATCACATACTAGGAATCATGGATCAGTTTGGATATGTCAAAATACTTGAAGAGGTCATGTTGCCTTATGCTGAAGAGGACATGCCCTTGAAATGGGGTTTCAACAAGACAATGACCCCAAGCACACTAGTAAATGAGCAAAATCTTGGTTCCAAACCAACAAAATTAATGCCTCGCAGATGTGAAGAAATCATGAAAAACTGTGGTTATGCAACTAAATACTAGTTTAGTGATTCACAGGATTGCTAAAAAGCAGTTTGAACATAACAGTTTTGAATTTGTAGCATCAACAGCAGATGCTACTATTATTGTGAACACCCCCTTTTCTACTTTTTTTTTTTATTAATAGCCCAATTTCAAAGCCTTAAGAGTGTGCATATCATGAATGCTTGGTCTTGTTGGATTTGTGAGAATATACTGGTACCTTGTTTCCCATGTAACAATAAGAAATATACTCAAAACCTGGATTAATCTTTTTAGTCACATAGCACTACTATTATTCTGAACACTACTGTATGTGTAGGTGTACGTGGGTAAGTTGGTATATGTGTTTGGGAAGTTGCTTTATTTTTTTATATTATAGTTCATATTTAGCATTTATAATTATTCATGAAGGTACATGTTCTATTATAGACAACTAGAAATATTTAATAAGTTAATTAGTAATCAAAAAGTTGATTATACAATCTTGATGGTGGGCAGGGGGCAGCAGTGGAACAAACTGGCACAGATCTGGATTCCTGATGTGAACCCATGCACTCCACATATCAACTACTCAACTCGACCCTTTGATTGACAGTTACCTTGATGTAATGAGGTCATGGGGGTGAACATTTAAAACAGAAGAAGGGGTCGGACCCAATAAGCATTTCTGCTTCTTCCTGCTCCTTCTTGAGCATATTTCTTTTGTTTCTTTTTTAAAATTGAGACTGTCTTGTTTTTGGTGCTTTAATATTCATGTCTACTTCGCATTGTGTCTGTTTTGAAATAAATAAATACAACAAAATAATAAATGGTCATCCTGCTGCACACCGCCTACCATCTGGAGTGTCAGGATAATCGTAAACAAAATTTTGGATGGTAAAAATTTTCAGCTCCAATAGAAATCTTCGGGAACCCGACCGGGTCACTGGCAAACTCATGCCAGCTTAACCGGTTGTCTGCAGCGTCCCGGGTTATCCTAAAGCTCAGCGCAGCAAGCAGGGGGCAAAACATTCCATCCCATGGCAAGATCACTGCTATTGACAGCTCCGCCCCTTATTACGGCTTCAGATGCCATTTGCGTCCCGGTTTCTATCCGGAACCCAACCCAGAGTCATTCCAGCATTCCTCCACGACCCCCCAGTGCCCACCCATCACCTTAAGTCACTGGAATGTTTGTAATATGTTCAGCAACAAGTCTTACTGGTGGTTACCTGACAAATTTCTAAACCTTTGATTCTGACACTTGGACAACCACAGCAATTTGTGTAATTAATCTGCAGTAGTGCAGTGCTGTTATTTGGTTGTATTTTTCCACCGGGTGAGCTGGTAAGTTTTTACAGAGGTTATGCAATCACAGGTTGTTTGACAACTCAAGGTACCTTAGAAAGATGTTAACAGATTACAGTTAAAACAGGTGCTGTGGTTGTGCTCGGGGCAAGGAAGGGCTATTTAAATGCTGAAGCAGATCTACATCAATTTTTATTGTATTGATCTGATTATAAGAGCAGGTAGTTCATTGTTTAAGGAGTTGGACTTCCAATATGCTACTTGTCTTTGTCCTTGGGCAAGGCACATAATCTGCATCCTCTCAGTCCACCCAGGTGTAGATGGGTACCAGCCTTGGCCGGGGCAGTAAATCAAGTAAAACTGGCACCAAAAGCCTAAGGTACTTCTGCTTTTCAAGACACATTCTTGGAAAAATACTTTCTAATGATTAAGTACTGTAAACATGTTCTTAAAATGCTTTTAAAAATAATGTGAATAAAATGTGCTGAGAAAGAAACAGGCTACACTGCATAAAACAGCAGTACAGTAAATAGGGACACAAATTGGCCTACTTGGCCCAGCATGGATCTTTCTGAAGTCACTCACTACTTGCATAATTACAGAAGACTAGTGTGTTGCCCGTGGGGATCCATGGCCTCTAGATTGGGTAGTATTTATAAATTAGGTAGGTGACTTTTTTCAAGGGTGGTAATAAATTATGCAAAGTTTCTATAATGAGTTGAAATGGTGTGTGTGTGTGTGTGTGTGTGTGTGTGTGTGTGTGTGTGTGTGTGTGTGTGTGTGTGTGTGTGTGTGTGTGTGTGTGTGTGTGTGCGCGTAAGAGAGTCTAGAATGGTTTCAGAACCTTAGACCTCAACAGTTTTAGAGAAAGAAATCAACCCTTGTATTTCCTGTTAATTATGTAATAAAAAAAAATGTTAATTTACTGGCTTAATGTGTCTATAAATTGTTTAGGTTCTTGTTATCATATACACACTTATTAATATTTTATTATTACTTCTATTTTGCCATTTGATTTTTAAATGGACCACAATTGAAGTAAGTGCTTTCACTATCTTGTGCCATCCATGTATTTTTAATGAATTTACAATTATGTACTTACATTGAACTTACTAAATATATTCTCACACACACATACACAGACACCACTTACAATATCTGTAGTTTCTCCAAAAATATTTGTCATATCAATGTTCCGTTTTGGTGGCATTCATCCTTGACCCAAAATACATAAGCATACCAAATGGCAAATGTCAGCTCTCCCCAATTTGGCCGTGATCGAAGCCAAACACACGGATGCACACAGAGGCCACTTGGCCGTTATTATATGAGCGAAGCATCGCGCAGCGGCGCAAAGCTCACTCATGGTACATCACTCATAGTACAGTGCGTGTCAATTTTCAAATCCACAGTAAAACAGGAAATGTTCAAATGTGAAACACTTCTGGATTGACAGACGAGATCCCATGGAATCTCGCGGGAACTCAGTGGCAAGCTCACACTCAAACAGGAAGTGCCAATTTATCAGTCACAGTGAAACAGGAAATGTTCAAATGTCAAACACTTCCTGGCATGGGTGGAGCTAGAGCGGAGGCCGGGGTTTCAATGGACTATCCTGAAATCTGACTGGACACAGATGATTGACATGTCACAGCACCACACGTCTGGTTGAAAGACCTGCATTTTCAAATCAGTGAGTCCCATTGAGTGCTAGGTTCCTCCTGCCCAGTAGTTTCTGCTGTGTACCACAAAAGTTCTAATCCACCTTATTAGAAGAAGAAAAATGTTTGATCCAGATTTTAACGGAACATGTTGTTTGAACTATGGACTTCTAATCACACCAAACTTATATTTGTGAGTAAACAGCCATACGAGGTCTGTTAGAAAAGTATCCGACCTTTTTTATTTTTTTCAAAAACCATATGGATTTGAATCACGTGTGATTGCATCAGCCAAGCTTCAACCTTCGTGTGCATGCGTGAGTTTTTTCACGCCTGTCAGTTGCGTCATTCGCCTATGAGCAGGCTTTGTGTGAGCACTGGTCCACCCCTCTCGTCGTTTTTTTATTGCGAATAAATGTCTGAACGATTTGGCGCTTTTCTGCATCAGTTTTTTTCCAGAAACTGTGAGAGACCTCCAGGTGGACACCGTTCGGAAAATTAATATGGCTTTCAGGGACGATTTTGTGGGGATTATACAGATTAAGGAGTGTTACTGCTGCTTTAAGGACGGCCCACAGCATCTGAGAGCGCGCCGCGCTCCGAGCGCTGATTGACAGCCTGACACCCCGCTGAAACAACCAGATCATTTCCAACGTGAAGGCTTTGTTGATCTGGGACGTCGTCTGACTTTCACAAAAAGGCAGGAGATGTGGACATCAGCACTTTTTCGGCACATTCCACTGTTACAGGAGTTTTTTTCATGGAAAAAGAAGCAGAGGGACACGCCATGGAGCCGTTCATTACGCGGGACAAAACCACCTTGGTGTTGGTCTCACAGGACGGCTTTCAGACGGCTTCTGGTTGCTTTTCAGTCATGTGATTATCCGAGAAATTGAGCATGAGCTGGACATGCCCCAACATGTCCTGTGAGGCTTCATCACGGCGTTGCTTTGCGCCATGTGACTCCACCGCGACGTGCGGAACTCCTCCGCTTTTCTTTCCATGAAAAAAACTCCTGTAACAGTGGAATGTCCTGTTCATTTCTAAACTGGACGCTGTCCTGATCTGGTATGTCATCTGACTAGCACAGGAATTGCAGAAGACGTGGACTTCAGCACTTTTTCGGCACATTGAGACAGACAGTGCGGAGGAGTTCCGCGTGTCGCAGTGGAGCCGCATGGTGCAAAGCAACGCCGTGATGAAGCCTCACAGGACATGTTCTGGCATGTCCAGCTCATGCTCAATTTCTCGGTTAGTCACACGACTGAAAACCCACCGACAGCCGTCTGAAAGCCATCTCAAAGCCGTCCTGTGAGACCAATATGGAGGTGGTTTTGTCCTGTGCCATGAACGGCACGGTGGCGCAATCCTCCGCTTTTCTTTCCATGAAAAAAACTCCTGTAACGGTGGAATGTGCCAAAAAGTGCTGATGTCCATGTCTCCTGCCTTTTTGTGAAAGTCAGATGACGTCCTGGATCAACAAAGCCTTCACGTTGGAAATTATCTGGTTGTTTCAGCGGGGTGTAAGCCTGTCGATCGGCGCTCAGAGCGCTCTCAGACGCTGTGGGCCGTCCTTAAAGCAGCAGTAACACTCCTTAATCTGTATAATCCCCACAAAATCGTCCCTGAAAGCCATATTAATTTTCCGAACGGTGTCCATCTGGAGGTCTCTCACAGTTTCTGGAAAAAAATTGATGCAGCAAAGCTCCAAATTGTTCAGACATTTATTTGCAATAAAAAAACGACGAGAGGGTGGACCAGTGCTCACACAAAGCCTGCTCACAGGCGAATGACGCAACCGACAGGCGTGAAAAAACTCACGCATGCGCACGAAGGTTCAAGCTTGTGTGATGCAATCACACGTGATTCAAATCCATATGGTTTTTGAAAAAAATGAAAAGGTCAGATACTTTTCTAACAGACCTCGTATTTATTGCCAGAAATGAGGTCCAGGGTGTTAAAAACAGCATTTCTCCTTTTAATTCAGGTGGCTTATTGTTGTTGGCTTATTAGTGCAGCAGATAACTGAAACAATCCTTCAAATTGTGATACAAGCATCAAATATAGCACAAATACAGCTGAAGCAAAATTAATGGAGCAACTTTAATTTTTGACCCCTGTACAAACTGAAACTGACCTTTGTCACCATTCTTCCTGCTTTTACCTCATAACTCCATAACATTCAGTCACAGAGTGTCCAAACTATACCTTTTTTGGAATCTTTATGATCAGGCAATAATGTGGTGTAGTTTTCTATATGATTGGAGCATCTTTTAATTTAGACCAGGGGTGGGCAACTTGTTCCAGAAAGGGCCAAGAGGGTGCAGGTTTTCTTTGCAGCCACTGACTCCACCAGGTGATTTCACTGATTAACTGATTCCATCTGCTCAAAGTGATATTAACTGCGGTATTGTATCACTTCCTGTTCCGGAGCGCAGTGGTGTTTTACTGTATCTGTTAGCTGTTTAATTTGCGCAGTTAGATTGATCTAGTTAACTACATAACGATTTGTTTCAAAGCGTAATCTTCACGTGCCTTAACTAAAGCACTCCCTCTGCTGAATCACCTCTAAATTATTTACACATTATTCACTTTGTGTGTTTTTAGGAATCCGCTAGCTTAGCGCAGCTACTAGCTCTTAGCTGGTTTAGCATGGCGGCTTCTTCTGTCTCTCCTGCACTTTTCTGCTCTGGGTGTGAAATGTTTAGTTATTCCTTGGCCTCCTTTAGCAGTAATGGTACTTGTAATAAGTGTAGCTTATTCGTAGCTTTGGAGGCCAGGCTGGGCGAATTGGAGACTTGGCTCCGCACCGTGGAAAATTCTACAGCTAGCCAGGCCCCTGTAGTCGGTGCGGACCAAGGTAGCTTAGCCGCCGTTAGTTTCCCTCTGGCAGAACCCGAGCAGCCGGGAAAGCAGGCCGACTGGGTGACTGTGAGGAGGAAGCGTAGTCCTAAACAGAAGCCCTGTGTACACCGCCAACCCGTTCACATTTCTAACCATTTTTCCCCAATTTTCTTAAATCCTCCAAACCGTGACTATCCAGGGTTGGGACCAGGAAGCAGAGTTGTAGTCTTACACACCTCTCTGCAGCTTCTCTCCCCCTGCCATCCCCTCATTACCCCATCCCCGTAGAGACGGTGCCTGCTCCCAGACCACCAATAACCAGCAAAAATCTATTTAAGCATAAAATTCAAAAAGAAAAAATAATATAGCACCTTCAACTGCACCACAGACTAAAACAGTTAAATGTGGTCTATTAAACATTAGGTCTCTCTCTTCTAAGTCCCTGTTAGTAAATGATATAATAATTGATCAACATATTGATTTATTCTGCCTTACAGAAACCTGGTTACAGCAGGATGAATATGTTAGTTTAAATGAGTCAACACCCCCGAGTCACACTAACTGCCAGAATGCTCGTAGCACGGGCTGAGGCGGAGGATTAGTAGCAATCTTCTGTTCCAGCTTATTAATTAATCGAAAACCCAGACAGAGCTTTAATTCATTTGAAAGCTTGACTCTTAGTCTTGTCCATCCAAATTGGAAGTCCCAAAAACCAGTTTTATTTGTTATTATCTATCGTCCACCTGGTCGTTACTGTGAGTTTCTCTGTGAATTTTCAGACCTTTTGTATGACTTAGTGCTTAGCTCAGATAAGATAATTATAGTGGGCGATTTTAACATCCACACAGATGCTGAGAATGACAGCCTCAACACTGCATTTAATCTATTATTAGACTCAATTGGCTTTGCTCAAAATGTAAATGAGTCCACCCACCACTTTAATCATATCTTGTTCTGACTTATGGTATGGAAATTGAAGACTTAACAGTATTCCCTGAAAACTCCCTTCTGTCTGATCATTTCTTTATAACATTTACTCTGATGTACTACCCAGCAGTGGGGAATAAGTTTCATTACACTAGAAGTCTTTCAGAAAGCACTGTAACTAGGTTTAAGGATATGATTCCTTCTTTATGTTCTCTAATGCCATATACCAACACAGTGCAGAGTAGCTACCTAAACTCTGTAAGTGAGATAGAGTATCTTGTCAATAGTTTTACATCCTCATTGAAGACAACTTTGGATGCTGTAGCTCCTCTGAAAAAGAGCTTTAAATCAGAAGTGCCTGACTCTGTGGTATAACTCTCAAACTCGCAGCTTAAAGCAGATAACCCGTAAGTTGGAGAGGAAATGGCGTCTCACTAATTTAGAAGATCTTCACTTAGCCTGGAAAAAGAGTCTGTTGCTCTATAAAAAAAAGCCCTCCGTAAAGCTAGGACATCTTACTACTCATCACTAATTGAAGAAAATAAGAACAACCCCAGGTTTCTTTTCAGCACTGTAGCCATGCTGACAAAGAGTCAGAGCTCTATTGAGCCGAGTATTCCTTTAACTTTAACTAGTAATGGCTTCATGTCTTTCTTTGCTAATAAAATTTTAACTATTAGAGAAAAAATTATTCATAACCATCCCAAAGACGTATCGTTATCTTTGGCTGCTTTCAGTGATGCCGGTATTTGGTTAGACTCTTTCTCTCAGATTGTTCTGTCTGAGTTATTTTCATTAGTTACTTCATCCAAACCATCAACATGTCTATTAGACCCCATTCCTACCAGGCTACTCAAGGAAGCCCTACCATTATTTAATGCTTCGATCTTAAATATGATCAATCTATCTTTGTTAGTTGGCTATGTACCACAGGCTTTTAAGGTGGCAGTAATTAAACCATTACTTAAAAAGCCATCACTTGACCCAGCTATCTTAGCTAATTATAGGCCAATCTCCAACCTTCCTTTTCTCTCAAAAATTCTTGAAAGGGTAGTTGTAAAACAGCTAACTGATCATCTGCAGAGGAATGGTCTATTTGAAGAGTTTCAGTCAGGTTTTAGAATTCATCATAGTACAGAAACTGCATTAGTGAAGGTTACAAATGATCTTCTTATGGCCTCAGACAGTGGACTCATCTCTGTGCTTGTTCTGTTAGACCTCAGTGCTGCTTTTGATACTGTTGACCATAAAAGTTTATTACAGAGATTAGAGCATGCCATAGGTATTAAAGGCATTGCGCTGCGGTGGTTTGAATCATATTTATCTAATAGATTACAATTTGTTCATGTAAATGGGGAATCTTCTTCACAGACTAAGGTTAATTATGGAGTTCCACAAGGTTCACACAAAGTGGTGATCGCCCCCATAAAAAATATATTATTAGACAGCATTGCTTAAATTTTCATTGTTATGCAGATGATACCCAGCTTTATCTATCCATGAAGCCAGAGGACACACACCAATTAGCTAAACTGCAGGATTGTCTTACAGACTTAAAGACATGGATGACCTCTTATTTCCTGCTTTTAAACTCAGATAAAACTGAAGTTATTGTACTTGGCCCCACAAATCTTAGAAACATGGTGTCTAACCAGATCCTTACTCTGGATGGCATTACCCTGACCTCTAGTAATACTGTGAGAAATCTTGGAGTCATTTTTGATCAGGATATGTCATTCAATGCGCATATTAAACAAATATGTAGGACTGCTTTTTTGCATTTGCGCAATATCTCTAAAATTAGAAAGGTCTTGTCTCAGAGTGATGCTGAAAAACTAATTCATGCATTTATTTCCTCTAGGCTGGACTATTGTAATTCATTATTATCAGGTTGTCCTAAAAGTTCCCTGAAAAGCCTTCAGTTAATTCAAAATGCTGCAGCTAGAGTACTGACGGGGACTGGAAGGAGAGAGCATATCTCACTCATATTGGCCTCTCTTCATTGGCTTCCAGTTAATTCTAGAATAGAATTTAAAATTCTTCTTCTTACTTATAAGGTTTTGAATAATCAGGTCCCATCTTATCTTAGGGACCTCATAGTACCATATCACCCCAATAGAGCGCTTCGCTCTCAGACTGCAGGCTTACTTGTAGTTCCTAGGGTTTGTAAGAGTAGAATGGGAGGCAGAGCCTTCAGCTTTCAGGCTCCTCTCCTGTGGAATCAGCTCCCAATTCAGATCAGGGAGACAGACACCCTCTCTACTTTTAAGATTAGGCTTAAAACTTTCCTTTTTGCTCAAGCTTATAGTTAGGGCTGGATCAGGTGACCCTGAACCATCCCTTAGTTGTGCTGCTATAGACTTAGACTGCTGGGGGGTTCCCATGATGCACTGAGTGTTTCTTTCTCTTTTTGCTCTGTATGCACCAGTCTGCATTTAATCATTAGTGATTGATCTCTGCTCCCCTCCACAGCATGTCTTTTTCCTGGTTCTCTCCCTCATCCCCAACCAGTCCCAGCAGAAGACTGCCCCTCCCTGAGCCTGGTTCTGCTGGAGGTTTCTTCCTGTTAAAGGGAGTTTTTCCTTCCACTGTCACCAAGTGCTTGCTCACAGGGGTGTCGTTTTTGACCGTTGGGGTTTTTCTGTAATTATTGTATGGCTTTGCCTTACAATATAAAGCGCCTTGGGGCAACTGTTTGTTGTGATTTGGCGCTATATAAATAAAATTGATTTGATTTGATATCAAAATTAGCTATACAATAGTAGCACAGTCACTTCATAGGTATTGGGGCCACCTTCTGTTGCAGATACATATGTAAAAGCCCAGAACATGCATATAAGTTGAATTTCTAAGAAAAAACACTGAATTTTATTCAGCCCAGTGTTGTAATTATTTTTATTTCTCCCATAAAGTTCCTTATTTGTACTCTGGCAAAGCAGCGCCCCCAGTAGAACTTCAACTCAGTTAAGAACAGATATCGGATTGCTGAGCCTTAGCAGGGTTTGGTGATTTCTGAATGCCTTCTAGTTCACACAATGCCTTCTGCGGATGCATATGAAACAACCATAAAATGAAAAGTGGATCACGATGATGAGAATATTGATAAGCATTCCTATCTGTATGCTTGGATAAGCCAGATGTGCACAGACTCACTTGGATGACGTGTGCTGCCACATTTAGTGTCATTAGAAAACCGCTAGGGGTGAAAATTGGGGGGGGGGAACACGACTGATAATTATTTACTCCAATGCAGTAATTGACAACTGACGCATAATCTTCATGATGCATATCCAGCAGTTTCTTGTGTGCGAAGTCATTTGTAAATGTACAGTAATTGTATGTATGATACTTATTGGTTCTCTACCCTCCAGCCTAACCAGACACACACACACAAGAGGTCTGATCTATGACGACAAAGACACTGCATCCTGATCATTGATCCCCAGTGTACACGAGCGCATGCAGCGATGTAAACACAGCTTCTCCTGTCACTGTGCGAGGCTCTGCAGCAGGCCACGTCATCCATCAGTCTGACTCCTTTTTTGCCGAGCTGTCAAGATCGTGGCATGCATGTGTGAATATTTAAGCATGCGTGTGTCACTGCTGTACCACAGTAATTAATCTTCCAAAGCCGCCGTGTAGGTGTCAACCACAGCGCTAATGAGGAGACGATGGAACCAGGCAGAACCAGCAAGCCAGGAGAGATGAAGTAAAAAGGTTTTTTTTTTTTCAGACAGACAGGCAGAAAGGACATTGATCAATATGGGGTATTGATGAATGAGGGAGTGGAGTGAATGTGGGGGATTGTAAGCAAGGAATAGCTTTGAATGTTTCAAAACATATTTTGCAGTGGTGGGCACAGATAACCTAAAAGTTATCTTTAATTGTACTGTTGCCTATAAATCTGTTGAATTGAAAATCAACAAATAATGGTAATTCACCATAATTATTATTATTTTTTTTTTTATTATTGTCACACTTTTGTAACATTACTTAACCTTCTTTAGTGCAACATACAGCCTACCATACATGTAAAAACAACTTCAACATGATCTCCTTTAATACTAGGACCAGTGGACTGTGGAACTAGGGGGAAGATGACAAAATGTTTATGTGCTGAAGCATAAACATTGAGTTTCCCAGAAAGGTTTGGCATGCCAAGATTAGACAATGATCAATTCACCTCAAGGAACAAATAACATTAAACGGTACAGAAACTATTAACCAAATAACAAATATTAAGATCTGAAAAAACATGCAATTTTAATAATGTAATTAATTCTTTGCTATAACTTGAGATGCTTTTTCTGGAGGTGATGTGTTTTGCCTTTGCATGATGTGTCAATTTCGCTTATAAGGCCGTCTGTCCATCTGGGCTACTTGGTGGCACCACATCATCGCCATTTTTGTGTCAGTGCAAGAATTACATACTATGTTGTTGACATTAACCGAGTGACTACTAAAATAATGTAGTCAACACTCACTCACCTCCTCGGCACTGCAGCAGCAGCCCGTAAATGTTAACATCAATGTTGTGTGTTGGGGGGTTTGGCTGGACATTTTGGTGTTGTTTTCTTTTCTTTGCTCTCCAGGTGGTATGCAAACTGGTGTTTTGTCTGTGGAGAAGGTGCTGGCAGAAGAGTCCTTCACCCTCATCAGCATTATTGGCTGCACTTGTGGAGGATGTTCACGTGCAAACTTAAAGACTTTCAGCTGAAGCAGATAATGAGATGGCGTTCTGCATTTAAGCCATGAGTGATTCAAGCAGAATTGCCGGGAACTCGACCTTGTGATGTTCGTTTGTGACACGCTGAGGACCGCGCCTGGGTTTGACACATCGTGCCTGTGAAGGAGGACGGGTGAGGGACACATGCTGTCAGCACACATCAGAGGTGATGATTGTCTGAATAAGTGTTAACAGTAATTTGATATTTTGTTACGCAGTATATTTGAACATTGATGAGAATTGTGCAGCTTGCTTCTCACTGCTGTGGCGTACGGAATGATGATCCTCCACCTGTTGTGAGAAGCTGCTCATTTACATAAAGCTTAAATTCAGACCTGAATGTGTTGCTGATAGTGTGTGCCTCTGAAGGATATTTGTTGTAGCTGTTGACTTACCTCACCTTTTCCATCCTTCACAGAGTCAGTTTGTCATATCCACCTGGGGGGTGTTCGGCGGTGAGTCTGGGTCCAGAAGCGTTGGGCTTCGATCCATTTGGGCGCTGGACAGCGCGCCATCCTTCACCTCGCCAGACAAACCGCACATTTATGTTGTACACAATTATTGCACAGAAGGGAAATAAATGTTTTGTTTTTGGAACCGCTTTCTGGTTATTTTAGCGCTGGGTTCAGTCAGACGCTGGTCCGCTCCTCAACTCGCGTCTGCACATAACAATCAAGGTTGAATGTCCCCTTTCAGTGTACAATTCTAGTTACCATGTTTTTCACTGTGTGAGTGCATGTGTTGCACACAAAATTGTGGGTATGCAACATCAGCGTAGGCATAAGAATTGTATTAAACAGGAACAAACGTGAATGATTTTAGTGCTTACAAATTATTTTGAGCATTTAAATGTAATTTTTTTGTTTTAAATGTTAGCTGACAAATTAGCATAACTAAATTTAGTGGAAGTTCATTGGTCCTCATAGAGCCAAGGGGACACCCACGTTTCACTTGGCTGTGGCAGGAAGATGGTTATTTTAGAGGTTTGGGAATGGACTGGTTGTCTGCCTGGGTGGTTGCCATCCAGGACCCAAAGTGGTTCCATGGTGTCATGGGTGTGGCAAAGCACAAGCACCAGTGCATGCGCCCAGACCAACTGGACAGACACCAACATGCTGGAGTTGAAATGAAACGCTCAAAACGTTGTCGTGTAGACTTTCAGCTTTAATACAAGTGGTTTAACAAAGTATCACATGAATTATTTCGAATTCCATTTTTTTTTTAATACATAAACCTGCATTTTCAGAGTACATAAGTAACTGGACAAACTACATACTTGTATTTCTTTAGAAATGATCATTTGTACAGCCATTTTTCTTTAGACAACACTCAGAGGATGAATATATGAACAATTCCAAGTCAATGAATATGTCCTGGAGTCCATTTACATCAGTTATTAAGAAATATAAACAGTAAAGTAAATCTGCAATTCTCACAATTGAGTGCAACCGAGACACCCTGACAACTCTAACAGAGTTATAGGCTTCTGTGACTGAAAAAACTGTGCATAGTTACCTCCGCAAATAAAGTTGGGCGGCAGTTATGTTTTCACCCGTTTGTTGTGAACACTATGTAACCCCCATTTTTTCATATTATGAAATTTTTACAGAGAATTCACATCTTGATAGGCAAGAACTGATTCAATTTTCAAGGTAATAGCTCAGGCCAAAGTCAGGAATAATGGATAACTGGAAAAATCCCTATCCTTTAACACTGAATGAATTTTCAAAAATTAATCTGTCTAAAAAGAGTGAATTTCTTTCATATTTGACAGCATAACATTGGATGGTAGCCTTTATCGACTGACAATGTTTGATCCATATCTGATGCTATTTGTGGATTTTGTGGCCATTTAAATTTAACATTGAAAACTCCATTTAATGTATATTGTACATTATATCTTAATCAAATGTGCCCCAATCACTCTCACACTTGAAAGCGATATGCAGATTGGCACTCAGTGTCACCTGACAAAGACTGATCCGGATCTGATGCAGATTGTGGATTTTGTGGCCATTTAAATTTAACATTGAAAACCCCATTTAATGTAGATTTTACATTATATCTCAATCAAAAGTGCCTCAATCACTCTCAGTTGTGACAATGAGGTGCAAACTGGCGACTCTCAATGAATAGGCTAAGTTTGATCCGCATCTGATCCGTATTGTGGTTTTAGTGGATATTTGATTTTAACACTGAAAGGCCCTTTTGATATATATATATATATATATATATATATATATATATATATATATATATATATATATATATATATATATATGTACATATTCAAATTTTAAAAAGCAATTTTATTTATGACAGCAGCAGATAAATAATCATGAGCTTGCATGCATGGGGGCAGACACCCCCCCCCCCCCGCCTCATTATATCCTGGTTACGCCTCTGAATTGCAGCATCCAGAAAGAAAGAACAGCAGCTGTGCAGGGAGAGAAAGAGTTAAGAAAAGGGCTGTTTTGCTGACAGCAAAGATGACTCTCCCCATAACACAAATCAGTTTCCACCACAGTGAGACATTGATCGCAGCTGACTCAAACCTCACATGGCAACAGCATGCATCAAACAGACGCTGTGAAACCACACAGTTGGAGAATTACACCCCCTCCGACTTATATGTGTGCGTCTGCAGACCAGCTATCTCGCTGCTTACCCAG
This sequence comes from Thalassophryne amazonica, assembly GCF_902500255.1. Lineage (NCBI taxonomy): Eukaryota > Metazoa > Chordata > Actinopteri > Batrachoidiformes > Batrachoididae > Thalassophryne > Thalassophryne amazonica. Next base: position 70,917,637 of record NC_047115.1, read on the forward strand.
TTACTCAAACAAGAGCATGGCTGCTAGGCAACCGAGCTCCATCACATCACATCAGGCAAGCAGTGAGAGAACGATACAGAAAGAAGGAAGTGATAGGAGGAGGATGAGGAGGGGGAGCATGGAGGCAGAAAACTGTGCTGGCAGTATTACATAAGCCAGCAGCCCAGTCCCACTGCTCGCATTAATGCGGTTAGGCACACCAAAGTGATGTCCATTAGTCACAAGTGACAAGGCAGGTGAGGACGCAGCATCCGGCAGTGATTTTAAAAGCCGCTGTGTTTCTAACATAGAGCAACACAGGCAGACGAGCCACAACAATAACAACACACGTTACGTATGAGACAGAAAGAAGAGCCGCTTAAAACACCGCTTAAAACACCATTTAAAAGACGTGCATGTACGTAAGGACACATGAGGCCTCACACACATGCATTTACATAACAACAGCAATAAAAAGAATGACATATGTATGCAGGAAATGCATGAGGCGTCGTTTGAAGATGAGAGGGTGGACGTGTTGGCATGTGTCTGTGCACATAAAAGCTCTGACAAATGGACAGCATCATCAAAAATGCATCAAAGGCTGAAATAAAGATGAGGCGGAGTTGCTTGTGTGATTGACTGGTCTGTATATAATCTATGCATCTGCAGTTCCACATGTCACGCAGTCAACTGTGCAACACTTTATCAACCTTGAAAGTGAAACATCACAATAACTCATCTGGTTTTCTTATGTGTCACGTTCATTATTATCAAAAGAAAAAAGATTAATCTTTTGTTATTAAATGCCAAAGAGCAACTGCTGTTGTTTGCATAGCTCTACTACAGGAGTGGAAGAATCAGGACCACTGTGACTTTTTCCACACAAACATCTGACATTCTTAATGCAGGCTAGGAATGTCGAGATTTAGAACTGTGAAGGACCATAATGCTAAGTTCACATTACCACAGTGCATCCGGAAAGTATTCACAGCACTTCACTTTTTCCACATTTTGTTATGTTACAGCCTTATTCCAAAATGAATGAAATCTTTTTTTTTCCCCAAAAATTCTATGCACAATACCCCATAACGACAATGTGACAATTTTTTTTTTTTAGATTTTTGCAGAATTATTAAAAAGGATGAACTAAGAAATCACATGTACATAAGTATTCCCAGCCTTTTGCCATGAACCTCAAAACTGAGCTGAGGTGCATCCTGTTTCCACTGATCATCCTCGAGATGTTTGTACAGTTTAATTGGAGTCCACCTGGGATAAATTCAGTTGAAAAGGCACACACCTGTTTACATATAAGGACCCACAGTTGACAGTGCATATCAGAGCACAAACCAAGCATGAAATCAGAGGAATTGTCTGTAGACCTCTGAGACAGGATTCTCTTGAGGCACAAATCTGGGGAAGGGTACAGAACTGTTTCTGCTGCTTTGAAAGTCCCAATGAGCACAGTGACCTCCATCATCCATAAATGGAAGAAGTTCAGATCAACCAGGACTCTTCCTAGAACCCGATGGTCACTCTCAGAGCTCCAGCATTCCTCTTCCAGAAGGACAACAATCTGCAGCAATCCACCAATCAATCATGGTAGAGTGGTCAGATGGAAGCCACGCTTTAGTAAAAGGCACATGGCAGCCCACCTGGAGTTTGCCAAAAGGCACCTGAAGGACTCTGCCCATGAGAAACAAAATTCTCTGGTCTGATGAGACAATAATTGAAGTCTTTGGTGTGAATGTCAGGCATTATGTTTGGAGGAAACCAGGCACTGCTCATCACCTAGCCAATACCATCCCTACAGTGAAGGTGGTGGCAAAATCATGCTGTGGGGATGTTTTTTCAGTGGCAGGAACTGGAAGACTAATCAGGATTGAGGGAAAGATGAATGTTGTAACAATGTACAGAGACATCCTGGATGAAAACCTGCTCCAGAGCGCTTTTGACCTCAGACTGGGGCAACAGTTTGTCTTTCAGCAGGACAATGACTCTAAAGTCCCTTTCACACTGGGCCTGCATAGAGTTGCAATGTGCTGCGTATCTAGTATGCAAGAATGGCTACGTAAATTGCGCACAGAGGAAAAACAAAAAAGTTGCTCGCAGGGGGGAAAAGCTTGGCTCCATGATGCTGTTTTTACAGACTGCCTGGACACGTAGATGGATTTGACACATTGGAAAAAGTCAGAATACATTATTTCCAGGAGTTAATGGACTTTATTTAATGTGCCACAATCATGAGAGAACTTGAGGAGGTGAAGGCACTGCAGACCTACAGCCAGCGATCGCATGCAATCCGTCCATGAGTGGACATGTCCTCTCACTGGCGATCTGTCCGTGAGGAGTTAGTGACAGTGGAAGCTTGGCCTGCCTCTTCTTCTTCTTCTGTGGTTTTGAAGCTTCACTTTCAGCAAAGTCCAGCGGGATAAATAAAATCTAGCAATACAGGTATGTACTGTTAAATAACTGAAAAGGATTTTCCACCCTGCCGTAGGGTTGTGTACAATTGCGGAGGCTTGGTGTACTATAGCAGAGTGTTGTGTAGACTTGCGTAGAGCACTGCATCTGTGCTCTACGCCGAAAGTCAGTTCATGTTGTCATTATGGGGTATTGTGAGTAGACATTTGATCATCAAAATTATCAGGGGTACCAACTGTACTATACTGTACTTCTAACTATAAAAAAGTATATACGTATATGTGTGCTTGTATGTGTGCTTGTGTGTGTGTGTATTCTAATCTTTATTTGTTATGTGAATCTGCCATTGAAAGCACTCAGTTAAGAAATGAAATTAATATACATGTACATCTGTGTATAATGGTGATGACTGAGACTGGTCCCCAACACACAGCCTGCAGCTGTCTTCAGGCCCGTCACAGCTCTCTGGGGATGATGGTGAAGGGCCTGATGGGGCAGGAGGCCTCCAGTTCCAGAGCTGTCAAGAAGCAGTCGGGGGCTTGGTTGGATCCACGAGACTGTAAGGCCTCGCCCAAGCCGCTCCACGCCTCGTGGGAAGTGCTGTGGACTTGAACTGCATCACGCAGGACCTTCTCCCCAAGTTGGACACGCCCAGTCCGAACCAGCAACTGGCCCTAATTGAATATGTGGATTCACAAACAAAAGAAAAAAAGACAAATAAGACATTCTGACCACAGCAAGGCTCAACTGTCGTTTCCCAGTCACGGAGTTTCTGATTTATTTGGATCAGGCTGCATTTTACATAAGTTTCGATCTGATGCAGATGTTCAAACCAATTTTACAAATGACGCCTCTGGTCACAAGACGGATTTGGCCACCCTTTCCTTCCCAGTATCACAACTGTTAAAAACAGAGCATGATTCATGAGATGACTTTTCCCACTCCCTTTGCACTCAGTACCCTGGAATGCATTAAGATTTTGTGCAGCATAAACAGCAATGTGAGGATGGGCACACCCCAAAGAGGCCTGGACGATGTGCCATAGAGTGCCAAGAATCCAACAGAAAAGGCCGTCAGCACCAAACCTATAGAACGTGGTCCAAATCTGACTTGCTCATATGTACATGTGAAAGTCAAAGCCACTCACAGCTTCATCTCCTCCTTCATTTTAACATTCTGTTGCACACGCGGGGCTGGCCTCAGGTCACAAAGACGAGTCTTTTTATGCAGTCTGAGCTCACAGGCTCCAGATTAACTGGGCTGAAATTCACAAAGCTGTCTCAGGGCTCTGATGCAACTTTCAATAAGCTCTCGCTCTCTCGTCTCTTTTTCACTGCTGCTGAGAGGAAAACTCTGGGGTACAAGGAAAATTTATTATTAGAGGACGTGCACACTCCATGTCTTTGTGCACACACTTTCCCGTCAACCCTCTGACCATGCTTTTCTGTCTTGGTTCTGTGCCAGATGCCAGTTCCAACATTAACCACGGCAACGTCGCGCCTTCTGGGTCAAACGCTTCAATACTATGAACTCTGTCTGAGCCGGCTGAACACGACGACCAGCAGGTCATCTCTCAAAGGAAAACTTTCTGAGAAACATGGGTGGGATAGATTTGCAGGTGATTTTCCATCGGTATGAGACAAACTGAGGAGGAGAGCATGCCGGTGAACGAGCATTTGGACTGCTGATAAAAGTGCTATCCGAGAGTTTTACTTTAATTACAACCAGCCATCTGTCTACAGTTTTACCTCAGCTTGTCGCATCTTTTTTTGGCAGGTTTGTTTCTTGTTGTGCCATTAAAAGATAGCTGAACTGAGCGTCGTCCAGCTCGCTGAGTGGGCAGTGTGTGGCTTTGAATCTCAATCCATCTTTTAAGTTCATGTTAAGCAAAATGTTGAAAACCTGAGAAGATGCAAAACAATGAATAAACTATATTAATATCAGCTGGACTGAAGATAATGAAGGTGCTCCTGGAATGCCACGACAAACACACCCAGCAGAGATTTGATTAGAGGATTGATTAGCTAAAAACCGCTAAAAATTACCGCTACCCTCTAACGTTTAGTACTGACTCAGTCGCAGCCACATCAGATTACGCTGTCGGCTACTGATAAGCCAGCAGGGGCTGCTGGATAAATTCCTAGGATCAGAAACACAAAACGAATGCACAAAAAATAAATAAGTAAAAAATAAAATCCCAAACAGGGTCATCATCATTATAAAAAACAGTAAATATTAATAGTCACAGTTTACCTCTGTATTATGTTTATAAACACAGGAACGGCTCACCCGTGTTGTGTTCAATGCAACTGGTAAAATCTACACCTCACCCATCGCGTTCAGCTTCCCCACCGAAGAAAACCCATGTAAGTTTTGTCTTAAAAATACAGCAATAAGTGTCAGCTCATCTCGACAGAACACCAGCCTGACTGTTGCAGACACACAACAGACAGGAACTAACGTATGATTTTAGGGTTTAGAAACGCTTTTGACCATTAAACTTTACTCACTTTACCAGCAAAAAAAATGTTAGCGGAACTAAATTTGGTGGAAGCAAATTGGTCCGTGAAAAATCATGTCAGAAATTTGTCCAGGTTTTCATTCTAACGTCATCCTCTTCATCCTAACAGCTCTTCGTGCCTCCAGACGGCTTATGCCGTGGTGGATTTGTTTTTGTGTGCGTGTCAGAAGAATTAGCACCATCAATTAGCTCGTTCAAATTCTTGTCCGTCAGCAAAACAAACTCTTTCATGTTTAGCCAAACGCCGCCCCCACACTAGTGTATGCGTGAGCAGGGTTCGCAGCGTGCAATGATACAAAACGTATGGAACCAAATTTGCACGCTAAATGCAACACAAAGCACCAATCAAATGACTAGGATCCACTCAGTCATTATATAAATGAATTTACTTATAAATACTTTCAAGGAAACTCGCTAATAAATCTAGACTTTGAACCCTCTCATGCAGAAGGTGTGTGTGTTATTGGAAAGTATATAATGCATAAATAGATCCTTGTCATTTGATTGGTGGTTTGTATGTCATGTGATATTGATCATTTGTCTCATTTCAGTTTTGGTCCCATTTACCATGCAATTTTAGTTCCATACATTTTGCACCATTGCATGCCATGACCAACTTGAGACGGCGATGGCGCTTAGCTTAAAAACAAACATGGGGAGGTTTGTTTTGGTGACAGATGATGATTTGACAGTGCTCATTCTACTAACATGAAAAAAGAAAATGAATCCAGTTCAGCCGTCTGGAGGCATTTGAAGTATTCGCTGGGATGTCTCTAGCTGAAGTAGAACCGCTGTCGGATGAAGAGCTTGACAAATTTCTGTTGTGATTTTTCACTGGACTGAGGAAAGAAGACGACAGTCTGTACACAAAGAAGTCAATGCACCACATGAGAATGGAACTTTGAAAAATATGAAAGGATTCAGTGGTTGCTTCTGTTCACACTGGTTGCTAGTGCAGGCCAACAACTTTGAGAACCCTCGTTTTTATGAAATGGGGAATCATACTGATTGGTTATTACAAGAGAAGACAAAAGAAAATTGAATCTTTCTTGTCAAAAAAAAAAAAAAAATCTGGAACAACTGACTAGTGTCGGCTAGTGTACCACTGGTATGCTATACTAGCCGCCACCAATACTGATGACCGCTGCATGTGTGGCATTGAACGTAGTGTGTAAACTGGGTGTAGTCTGCTGCTTCCTGGTCAATGTTTCATCATCTGTCTTTTTTTTCCATTTTATTATGAATTTGGAGTTTCTGAACAACCTGTTGCCCTCCATCCTGTTGTACAGATGGTGTGCGCATGGTATGTTAGTGGCGTGTAGGGGCATCCGGCAGACATGTTGTTTGAACATGTCCAAAACACTCCCCACGCCTTGGCAAGTGCTGGCAACTGTGTGGCATGTTTGTGGCAGATAGTGGCTAGTTAGGTGGGGAGTCCAACATGTGCCTCTAAACACCACAAACTTACCGTCTCTGTGAGAAAGCCTTTCAGACAAACAGGTTGATCTGATTTTGGGCTGAAGGTTAGGAAGCTAAACAGAGAGAACTTAGAACCCCGTTTTAGTCAAACTCAAACATTACTGAGGGCACATCTGCGGTTTAGGTCTTCATGAACGAAACATACTCATGTATTCTTTGTTGCAATATTCTCCAAAACAGCAGGTAGCAGTAGTGACCAACTACTCACTGAAAGTAGCTTGTAGAAGATTAAAACTAAAACATTATTGTGAACTATCCATCCATTTCCTATACCCGTTTACTCCAATTAATGGTGTTAACCCCCAAAACGTGAATCAGCTGCAAATCGTGAATTATCCGCAAACCGTTAATTGCAAAACATGAATATTCAAAAAATATTTCCCAAAACGTGAATGCAGGTCTCACAAAATGTGAACGCAGGTCTCACAAAATGTGAACGCAGGTCTCACAAAACGTGAATATCATTCATGATATATATATTTCAGTTTAAGTAGTTTATGGATTTCAGTTTACGGATCAATTACTGTAGGTGATGGGGTTTGCAATCAAGATTTACCCAATACCTATATAAATAAAAAGTTAATCACATCATCTCTTACATAAAAACATGTGACTCGGTAAATAACAAGATGCTGGCATTCTTAGTTTTGAAGTTATTGTATCTAAAAGAATGTGGATACTCTCATTGACTTACTCAGATGACTGGCATAGAAACCATGGCAAATGCAGGGAATAACCACAAATTGGAAATCTTAACTCCCCCCCACTACATGTATTTCCACGTGGCCTGAACCAAGTCAAAATCTCATAAATGTGTGCCCTTGTGACATGCTGAAGTCCAAAGCCCCATGACAAGCCCATAAAAATTTCTTCATTTGTGGTGCACAAGTCCCGCCTCATTTTGAAATGATAAGAATAAAACAAGCTTCAGGGATAACACCAGACAGGGCAAAATATGAAAAATGTTCCCATCTCTCAAAGGAAATGAATCACTTAAATATATAATAATAAAATAAAAAAAAAACCTTTTTGGATCCCAATCGAATTGATCTTGGAAGCACCATGGCAACGTTTTACCTTGAAGTTGTTTGATTTAACATCTGTGCAAACACAAAGACAGGCAAAACTGACAGTATCCTCTTCTTGCCCTTGAAGGTGAGACTTTGGTAAACAATGGCAAACTCCTCATATGGAGCAGTTTCCAGCAAAGAAGCAGCACAGAATTGAGTCTACAAGACAGTGTAGACATAACCAGCTCTAAATTTAGACTTGCAATCTGTCGTTTTCAGCCATGCTACTCACAGCCAAAGAGCTGTGAGCGGCAAGACAAACCAAGACAACCCAGGAAACCTGAGGAACACAATTTAAAATGGACGTCTGTAAAGTTTAGGATGAGGTTCATGTCAGTTCTAGTGTATTATACTAGCTGCTGCAGGGCAGGTTAACCCCTGTAGTAGAGTCCCTTTATACAGAGAGTAGCGACATGACGAGCCAGAAAAAAGGGTCATATGGCTCGTGGTCAGTGGTGGGCACAGTTCCGCTAATCCACTAACTAATTAGTGAAGCTAACTTTTTGTTAGCAGATTAGCTTTTCAGCTAACTTCAAAAATCATCAGTGGACAAATTAGCTTCAGCTTAATTTAGTTTTGCTAACTTTTAGTCCGCTAACATTTTTTGCTGGCATAGTCAGTAAAACCGAACAGTCAAAATATTTTAAACCCTAAAATCACACGTTAGTTCCTATCTGTTATATGTTTAGCAACAGTCAGGCAGCTGTGGGGAGCTGAGCTCAACCTGATCCCAGCAGAAGGGACCAGGCTGCTCGGCTGCTTCAAAGAAAAAAACAAAAAAAAAACGAAGTCATTTACATTCAACATAGAATGCCCCAGATGTGTGGCAAAAGGCATAAAAAGCAAAGCAAGTTTGACTTTTGGTTTGATTTAAAAACCAAAATAATTTTGGCTTTTTTATTGATTTTAACGTCAACTCTGTCATTTTTACAAATTGAAAATATCACAAATATGTTTTAGTTTTAAATTAATGCACTAATTCTGAAGGTTTGAGCATTAAACCTCACAGATGCCAAAAGGCATTATGGGAAAATGAGCCTCCTCATCACTGGTTGGTTGCTTTATTTGTAAAAAAAAACAACACACAAGTTACTGCAATGTGTGTGTTGTTTTTTTTTACAAATAAATGTGTATATATGTCGTGTATATATGTATATGTAGTACATATAGTATATGTGTTATAAGTATGGTTCATTTCTGAGGTCCCGTTTGGACAGGAGAGGGACACGGTGGTGATACAGTATGGAAGAGCCTCATTTGTGGAAATCCAAAATTTTTCTCTGGCTGCTCTTTCTTAATTCTTTACATTTTTTTTTAATTCCTGCTTTTTAAAAAGCAAGAAGGCACTGGGTCTTCAGTTTAGTCCAGCATCTTAACTCCAATATGTATAAGAATTGTTCAGTTTGTGATAAAAGCATGAAATTTGGTACACATATAGCCAAAGGCATATCAAAAAGATTTGGAAATGGAGGCATCATGAATTTTCAACATGGCGCCCATGGCAGCTATTTTTAAAAATGGCCGACAGAAACAACAGTTTTCTTGAGTGATGGATATAATGTGACATTGTACACAGAATTCGATTAATTACCATAAGTGCTTGCTAATGTGTTTTTTTTTTTGGATTAGACATTTTCATTAAAAATTCAAAATGGTCGCCATTGTTTCCAGACTGGTTAGATACGGATAAACTCTGTGTCGAATTATACATTTTTCGTGATGCATAATTTGAATTAGCAAATGCAGAATTTCTGAGAAGCTTTGTTCTATCTCACAAGACATATATTAAGTGAGGCCAAATCTAGGGTCTATCACAAGGAAGACTATTCACACTCGCCTTCACAGAAGCAGAGAGCAGTGCATTGTAACTGAGCTTTTTTGTAACTGGACTGGCCTGCATCTGGTAGGCATGTCCAGAAGGGTTCATAGTCTCCTTCAGATGTCTTTGACCAACCCCATTTGCACAGTGAAGGTAGTTCTGGTGGTGACACCAGCACTTGACCCCATACGTGACCTCCTATACTGCTCTCTTGACATGCTCTTCCAGGGCAGCCTTGGCCGGAGGGATTGATTCTGCATTGTGCGTCTTGGCGAATAACTTCCTTCTTGCCGTATCTATTTCTGTGCAGGTGCTGGTTAGGTCATAGAGTAGGATAACAAACCTCTCAATTGTGGCCATTACCTCTTGTGGTATCTCAGTTGGGGCTGAAGACAGTTTCAACAGGGCATGCGTAAGCTCAGGAAACACAGTCCATACAGCCCACGCAGTCTTTTTCCCATGGCCAACAAAGCTTGACACAGTGTCGCAACCCGTCACTGCATGCAACAGTGGTAGTGCACGTGCTTTCTCAGGTCCTAGCCCTGCTGCAATTTCATGGGGTGCTAAGTATCGGAAACTCTTTCCAGTTCCGAAAGCCAACCAAAGCTCGTCTTCTGGTTGTAGAGTCTGAGCCACTGCCACACCACAACATCAATATCTACTGTTTTAATCATGATCTTATGATGGCCATTTCTGGCTGCATGGGCTACATGTAATAACATGCGACTATCGGCTTCCTCATACGAACAAGGAGCAATAGAAGACCTATCTGGGAGTGGTGGCTTGCTAAGGACTTCTATGTCACTAGTGATAACAAGCTGTTTGTCCTCCTGCAGTAACGATGTGAGAAGAGCTTTTGAGAGAGAGGCAAACAATTCTGTCTTATTGCTGTCAACTCTGAGAAAGGTTGGCCAGTTCCTGGGAATGGCTGCATCACCTACCACACGTCTCTGAATCCCAGTTCAACGCTTTGCTCTTGTAGCAGCTTTCAGAGAATCAGACAAGTAGTGGTCCCACACCAGATCAAGCCTGGACACACTTTCAAGTTTTCTGGTCAGATATGGAATGAAGATCACATGGGCATAGTCGCTGAAGGTTTTTACTGAACTTGGTTTCAGCATCTGGATGATGGCTGCCCCATCTACAATGGTACAGGTAACCTTTGGACTTTCTGAGTATGCACTATGAACTTTTTCCAGGCATGGAAGCAGATCACTCTTCTGTTCCAGGTGGAGACCTCCCCCATCAGACAGTGCTGGTGGACACGGTTGGTTCTTGTGTCGAAAGAATTCATCTAAGTTTCCATCCCTGGTCTGGCAAGCATTAAATAGTCTTGAAAAGAGCGCCATATCCTGTTTGAGAGAAACTATTAAGTAGATGTGGGGCTAACATTAGATAGCATTTAGGAAACTAAACTACACTACCACTAAACTATCACCACAACCAGCACATTACAGAAAATATGGCATTATTACGACTAGAGGAGTGTATTTAGCTGGCGCTGAACCCCATGCTGAGTTTCACAGCAGTGGTGTCGCCAGTGTGCCCTGGTTGTGCTTTGACATCCACTCTATTACATTTCCATTCATTGAATGGTTCAGTTCTTGCAGATATGGGGATTTTTACTTTATTGTTCAACATTTTAATTCCAATAAAATGTTTAATAGCTCTATTTACATGCAATTATACATTTTATTGTGGGCCATACGGCTGCCATTTTGAGAGAAACAGTGGTCATGTTCAGTTGTGAGGTAGAAGGATTCTTCTGGCCAATTTTAAGTTCAGAATTTGAATTCTGCATCATAAACAATGACTGATTTGACACACTAGTTAGGCTCTAAAGTGCAACCAATGGACAAATAATCAACCCCAAATTATGCCATTTAGTCATTCATGAGCTTTAAAAATTGATTAAATCATCAGATCCAAGCAGATTTTAGAACTGGTTTGTGCTGTCTTGATTTTGGTGTTAAATTATTCCCAACATACAAAACCATTTTCCTTGTGTATTAAGTCACCACAGATTGAAAGATAAATATTTAACAGTGATTCTTTACAGTCTCTTAAGTTTACGTCTGGAAGAGTTTTGCTGAAATACAGCGAGAGGTAATTTTATTGTGGTCACAAATTTGAAAGATCTTTATTATCATTTTAGCTGTGCACAATGAAAATGCTGAATGGAAACACACACAGGTGCTTCCAATCATTTTCAGGAAAAATGTTTAGTTGGAACAAATTCATAAAAACGTTGGGTCCGAGAATAGCGTGAGCCTAAAAACTCACTGAGATACAGTGAAGGTGATTCAGGTCAAGTTATAATGTTTCTGGTTATTTTCATTAAAAAATGCTTAATTTGAGCAAATAAATATGTGGGATCTCAAAGAAATTATGTCCAATGATCTGCTCTGTAGCCTCAATGAATACCTGATAGCTGAATAGTGTGATAATTTCGCAACAGCATATTATTTATTTAATGCAAAATAAATAGCCACACCAGGTCCTGAATCAGTGTTTTCTAAGAAGACATATGGCTAAATTATTGTACAAATCTGTCAGTGCTGTTGTTGTGGTTTTTATTCTGTCTTATGGTCTCCTCACTGAGTCCAGTCTGCTTGAGGTTTCTTCCTGTTATCAAAAGACACTGACTGTTTTTTCTTCCCACTGCTCTCAATGAGCTGCTTGTGTATCGGGCTGCGAGATGAGTTATGCTGTGATGTGATTTGTTCAAATAAACAGAATTGAAATATGATAATTAATTACTGTACATCTGACAACAATGTTCAAAACCTGCACCATCACAAAGAAAATTCTCTCTTTCTGTGGAGGAAAAACACAGCATATCAAGTGTAGAAAAGTTAGCATGTATACACACACACACACACACACACACACACACACACACACACACACACACACACACACACACACACACACACACACACACACACACACACACACAGGTGCATCGACGGTAAATAATGACAGAAGAGGGAAGGAAGTATGGAAAAGAATACTACAGTAGCCATACAGGAGAGGAAGCGTGAAAGGAAGAAGAGTGTGTGAGTGAGCGGGGATGAGTTAAAATGGGAACAATGTGGAGAGAAAGAGAAATGGAGATGGAGTGAAAAAAAGAGGTGTCAAAAGAAAAGAGAAAAGTCCAGATGAGACGTACAGAGCAATGGAGGTACCAGCCAACAACCAATCGTGTTTCCTCTCTCTCCTTCTGTTTCTCTCCTTCTGTCTCTCTCCTTCTGTCTCTCTCCCTCTCTCTCCTTCTGTCTCTCTCCTTCTGTCTCCTTCTGTCTGTCTCTGTGGTTATCAGAGGTCTTACTCAATAGAATATATTTCCCTGGTTGCTAGGCAATCCCATAAAGCAGTGAGAGTGAGAAAAGTGTTATAAATAATGTATTTGCATTATCTAATCAGCTGAAAACTACCTCCATCCACCCAGAGAGAGAGAGAGAGAGAGAGAGAGAGAGAGAGAGAGAGAGAGAGATGAGGGGCATTTGATAATTGGAATGCGATTAATTAAATGAGCAGAAGTCCTTGAGAACATGAATTTGTGAAGCTGTGTGTGAATATGTTGCCACGGGAGAGCAGGAAGAGTAAAGTTAGCGTGTGTATGTGTGTGTGTCTGTGTGTGTGTGTGTGTGTATGACTCAGAGGCTCCACTCCAGAACAGGAGCTATGAGATGTTGAGGATGTTGGGAGTGGGTCAGATTCATTTCATACCATCGCCCAAAGTCAGGCTGGAACACGTTTCACAATCAGCTAGCCTTCGGATCACACATGCACATGCACAGCCATCAGATAGCATGCACGTACACATACACAAACACACATTTACCATAATTTTGTTACCGGTAGCCACAGCCAAATGTATAATAGTTTGAGCCTGTGAACTGTAATAAGTCATAAATGGAAGCTGAAAGTCACAACGAAGCATTAGCACAGCCTGCCACCCCACACACACACACACACACACACACACACACACACACACACACACACACACACACACACACACACACACACACACACACACACACACACACACACACACACACACACACACACACACACACACACACACACACCACGCCCTGCTTCATCCCAAAAATACTCTAGAAACCAGCAGCTGACCGTCGCTCTGAGTCACTGGCTGATCAGTGCACACACCTAACACACACACTCTCCCTTCAAGCGAGAGAGATGTGTGACGACCTGCCGATGTTAACAGAAACAGGCTCAGGGTAATGTGTGTCATTGTCAACACCTTCCAGTTATGGATTTCCCTGAGTCACTTTATCCTTTATCCGTCCACTGCCACGACTGTGGAGAGAATTAAAGTCCCACACCACTCTGATCGGCCTGGGAGCAGATACAAAATGGTGTCTCAAAGCGAAAAACAAACGCATACACAACAAACACTATGCTCGTAACTTCAACTCTGAGCTTCACTTAAATCTGATTTTAATCAACACATATTTGAAGAAGAATACATATGTAAAAATGCTCATGCTGAAGCTCGAAGTGGATCATCAATCAGCTCATCAACCAACCAACATTGATTTCTACAGCCCTTTAGTACAACCAAGAGATGAATAAAGTGGTTTTCAGGTAAACAGGCCCGGCGCCAGAAAAAAAATATTAAGGGGGCCATGAGTTTATCACAGGGGCGCCCCCCTCCCAAAAAAAAGTGCACACCGGAGGGTACCTGCCTCTGAGCGTGCATAATGAATTGGGTGCGCTCCTAGAAAGCTCGTGTATTTAGGCTACACCGTTGTAAGAGACTGACTAAGAGTAAAGAGTGATGACAGTATTTTTTAATTATTATTTGAACGTACGAGTATAGACCCTCGGTCAAGTGATCTCCTGCATACCACAAAACCAAACCAACAACTGATCTGAGAAACGACATGAGACAGTAGATTAACCCCACATACAGCGCAATTGGGCATGACAGTCACACAACGGGTCAAAGATAAACCTTTCATGTATATATACAGTGGTCCCTCGTTTATCGCGGGAGTTACGTTCTAAAAATAGCCCGCAATAGGCGAAATCCGCGAAGTAGACAGCATTATTTTTTACAATTATTATAAACGTTTTAAGGCTGTAAAACCCCTCACTACACACTTTATACACTTTTCTCAAACAGGCATTAACACTTTCTCACTTTTCTCTCGTGTGTAAACACTCTCAAAGTTCAAACCTTAGTAGAAAAATAAGACCAACATGTTTTCAGGCCCAAACATTTGTTTGAGAAATAAAAATAGAACATTTTCCTATAAATAAATATGATGGCTTTTAGAACTAACGAATTTAATTTTAACGATCAACCTACGAGGTTGGACACATAAGAAATTATTAATAGTGACTGACCAGTACTTCACAGTTCCTCTGATCGCGCCTCTGAATCCTGGCGCCGCGCCACTGTCGCACCTTTTTCCACTCACACTTCGCTGCAGGTGTCTTTTTCCGAGTGAAGAAGACAGTTATGGGTAGTTGTTGGCGCTCTTTTTTCTTCTGGGCAAGAAGATTCTTATAAACAGACACGCAGAACACAATGCGCGTACTCTCCCTTCGCGGTGCCGCAACAGGTGTCCCATCATCTCAACAGAACAACGGCCTGCTTGATGAGGACGCAGTTAAATAAAAAAAAAAAGGCATGCAAAATTGGACTAAAAAAATCTGCGAAACTGCGAGGTGCTATATTTTCCAGTATTTCTTTTTCTTTCTTTTTTATTTTTATTTTTGATAACTCTCACATCCGAGGGGGCGAGGTTGATGACATGAGGGGGCGTCGCCCCCAAATGCCCCCTTGTGGCGCCGGGTCTGCAGGTAAATCAAGATATAACGTTGTCAGGAATAAGGCCATAACACACAACAATATCAAAAAAGGCATGTAAAAATAAAAATGCCACAACACTATGAAGTACTGAATGCATCAGGGATGACAGAGGAGTATAGTCCATGAGCCAAGAAGGTTTTCGGTACCATTTAAGGGGAATAAACAACACTTTGAATCCAGCCTCAGTGTATCATGGCCTACACAAAAATGCATGATAGCCATCCCAGGGTGATAGGGGTCAGTGATGAATTACACAGAGGTCAAACTTTAAAAATGCTCCAATCATGTTGAAAACTATATCACATTACTTGTCTGGACATAACAATTCCAAAAAGGTATAGTTTGGACTATCTGTGATGGAATGTTCTGGAGTTATGGGGTAAAAACAGCAAAAATGGTGACAAAGGTCAGTTTCAGTTTGTACAGGGGTCAAAAGTTAAAGTTGCTCCAATTTCAGCACAAAATGATGCAAATTATTGGTTGAAATAAAAGGATTAATAAATGGAATAGTTTTGACTGTGTTGAATGTTTGGTCTCCAAGGTAAAGGTCAAACAAGTTTAACATCTATTGGATTCTATGACGTGTCATATGTTACCCCGTAACATGATAACTAAACATGACAGATGGTGCAAACTAGTCCTTATTAGAACCCTATTAACCCAAACAATAATTTGCATCTTTTTTTTTTTTTTTTTTACTGAATTTTAGCAACTTTAACTTTTGACCCCTATACAAACTGAAATTGACCTTTGTCACCAATTTTGCTGTTTTTACCCCATAATTCCAGAACATTCCATCACAGATAGCCCAAACTATACCTTTTTGGGATCGTTACGATCAGACAAGTAATGTGCTATAATTTTCAGCATGATTGGAGCATTTTTAAAGTTTGACCTCTGTGTAATTCTTCATTGACCCCTACCTGGCTAGGGGTCCAGACCAAGTTGGCGACCAGTTCTGATCCAGCGAGCTGAGGTGGAGGCTGTGAATTCCTACAAGTACCTCAGGCTGTGGCTGTGGCTGGACAGCAAACTGGAGTGGACAACCCACACCAACCATCTGTACAGGAAGGGACAGAACAGGCTGTACTTCCTGAGGATGCTGCGGTCGTTTAACATCTGCAGGAAACTCCCGTGGATGTTCTACCAGTCTGTGGTTGCCAGTGTCCTCTTTTACACCGTTGTGTGCTGGGGGGGCAGCACATCCAAGAAGGACAGATCCAGGCTGGACAAACTGATCATGATGCCACTCACCCTTTGCACACTGTCTTCAGCAACGAGAGGAGCCTCTTCAGCCACAGACTGCTCCTACTCAAGTGCAGGACCAACAGACTGAAAAACTCCTTTGTCCCTCAGGCCATCAGACTATAAAACTCCTCACTCATGGGGAGGAGGAGGAGTAACAGGAAGACAGAGGACGGGAAGAAGAGGAACAGTAGTAGCCAGTAAACCAGTATTGAGCAGTATGCCTGGTATTTATACTTTATATTTGCAAACTGTTTTTCTTCTTTACTTTCACTTTTGATGCTCTGTGTGCTTCTTACCCTGTGTGCTGCTATACGAGGTCTGTCAATAAAGTATCGTACCTTTTTATTTTTTCAAAAACTATATGGATTTCATTCATATGTTTTTACGTCAGACATGCTTGAACCCTCGTGCGCATGCGTGAGTTTTTCCACGCCTGTCGGTGACGTCATTCGCCTGTGAGCACGCCTTGGGAAGGAGTGGTCCCGCCCCCTCGTCGGATTTTCATTGTCTGGAAATGGCGGAATGAAAAGGACTTTTTTTCCATCAGAATTTTTTCAGAAGCTGTTAGAGACTGGCACCTGAAAACCATTCGAAAAATTTATCTGGCTTTCTGTGAAAATTTTACGGGCTTCACAGAGAATAAGGACTTTTACTACAGCTTTCAGGACTGCTTTGGGACATGTCTATCTCGGCTTTCAGTGCTTACCAGTCGAGTGAGTATAAGAGAAATTGTGGCGAGCTGGACATGTCCCAACTTGTCCTCTAACACTCCGAAACGGAGGTGTTCCTTTGTCTCGCTTCATCAGCGAATCGGCCGTGACGCGCGAAGCCTCCGCGCGGCTTTCCATGACAAAATCTCTTGTTAAAAGTGAAATCTGCCAGAAAATTGCTGATGTCCAGCTCTTGTCACAAGAGAACGAGCACACGACGGTCCCGGCTCCACACAGCAATCCGTTTAGAAATGATCCAGTGGTTTGTGCCGCGTCGTCGCAGCTCTGAGCGCGGCGCACCGACCGTCCTGAAAGCTGTAGTAACAGTCCTTATTCTCTGTGAAGCCCGTAAAATTTTCACCAAAAGCCAGATAAATTTTTTGAATGGTTTCCAGGTGCCAGTCTCTAACAGCTTCTGAAAAAATTCTGATGGAAAAAAAGTCCTTTTCATTCCGCCATTTCCAGACAATGAAAATCCGACGAGGGGGCGGGACCACTCCTTCCCAAGGCGTGCTCACAGGCAAATGACGTAACCGACAGGCGTGGAAAAACTCACGCATGCGCACGAGGGTTCAAGCATGTCTGACGTAAAAACATGTGAATGAAATCCATATAGTTTTTGAAAAAATAAAAAAGGTACGATACTTTATTGACAGACCTCGTACAATGCTGCTGGAACCTCAGTTTGTCTGAGGGAGTCTTCCCATAAGTCTTGAGCTTTTATTTTAAAAGTGCTAGGCCAGTAATAGAGTCACCAGAAGTGTAATTATGTGGGGTGAAAGTGTCGAACTTATGATTCACTTATCTTGGCAGTGATATTCATGTTTGTGGGTTCTCAACGGACTCAACTGCACAGGTTTCAGCTGGGTTAACGTGTTTGCACTAGCCTGTCAGTGTGCGCCAAAGGGTAAAGGCCACCAAGGCTCCCTGAGGTGAGGCAGTGAAGCACTGAGGCCAACTATTGATTTTTTTTCCCATGAGGGCTTTATTTTCATTTCATAGTGATTTTCAATTTAGTTTTGTTGCGTACATGAGCAGGGTGTATGCACAACATGAAGTCACTTATGTAAGACAAGTCTGAGGATTATGCCATTTAAATACCTCAAACATACTGCACCTAACTTCAGAACAGATTTTTCTGCTTCTCTTTCTGTTTCCATGGAACAACGTCTGAGCACACCCCATTTTTAGATAAAAATGACCAGTTCTACTTGTGATTTAAAGAATGTGAGTGCTAGTTGGTAAAATGAGAACTGCTTTGAATAAAATTACAAATGATAATAGTTTTATGTTATGGAAACTACAACTGATGAAAATGTTATGTTGGGGATTTTTTCCCC
This sequence comes from Thalassophryne amazonica, assembly GCF_902500255.1. Classification (NCBI taxonomy): domain Eukaryota; kingdom Metazoa; phylum Chordata; class Actinopteri; order Batrachoidiformes; family Batrachoididae; genus Thalassophryne; species Thalassophryne amazonica. Next base: position 70,936,084 of record NC_047115.1, read on the forward strand.
CCTGTAAGAAAGATTATAGGTTTGATTTAAAAAAAAAAAGCTCAATGCATAATGTGAATTTACATATATACCTATAGCACAGTGGCAACTGCTGGCCTGCGGGCAAAAATTGACCCACCAGCAATAATATCTGGCCAAGCAGATGATTTTCAAAAAACTGATTTTTAAATTATCTTTTAAATAAAAAATCATACAGAACTCAAAGCCATTGTTCCAAAAAAAATATGTCTACTGTTTTAAAAACACATTTCTCAAATCAGCAACTATAGAAATTATACCTAAAAGTACCATCTTAATGTCCCGCCACTTGTGGCATACAACTAGTACGGCCAACACGCCCCCCTTTGTTTAGGTGTTGAATCCAAATGCTCTGTTTCACTTATTCTATGAAAAAAACTGAAACGTTAACAAGGCATAAACAAAATCTGTGCATCACAGTCAATATACATGTCAGATTTTTTTGAAAATAAGAGTGTTTTAAAACATATAATCATCATGGTTATTATGAGTTATGCAAATATTAAAACAGTTTTCAGACACATGTAAACTATTAAACTTTAAAGTAAAAGCTGTAGTTTTTGTTTTTTCAAGCGTTCATAAACCTGTCCCCGCCCCTAATATTATGTTGGCGCCCACTTACTCAACCAGGACGTGAGTAAAACATCAAGAATTGTTTAAAACACCTGAACAGTTTCACAAAATCTCTGCGTTTTTGTCATTTTGATTCCAGAAGAACACACTTAATGTTTTTTCTATTTACAGTAGTGTTCAGAATAATATTAGTGCTATGTGACTAAAAAGATTAATCCAGGTTTTGAGTATATTTCTTATTGTTACATGGGAAACAAGGTACCAGTAGATTCAGTAGATTCTCACAAATCCAACAAGACCAAGCATTCATGATATGCACACTCTTAAGGCTATGAAATTGGGCTATTAGTAAAAAAAAGTAGAAAAGGGGGTGTTCATAATAATAGTAGCATCTGCTGTTGACGCTACAAACTCAAAACTATTATGTTCAAACTACTTTTTGCTATTCTGTGAATCACTAAACTAGTATTTAGTTGTATAACCACAGTTTTTCATGATTAATGGTTTGGAACCAAGATTTTGCTCATTTACTAGTGTGCCTGGGGTCATTGTCTTGTTGAAACACCCATTTCAAGGGCATGTCCTCCTCAGCATAAGGCAACATGACCTCCAAGTATTCTGACATATCCAAACTGATCCATGATACCTGGTATGCGATATATAGGCCCAACACCATAGTAGGAGAAACATGCCCATATCATGATGCTTGCACCACCATGCTTCACTGTCTTCACTGTGAACTGTGGCTTGAATTAAGAGTTTGGGGGTCGTCTCACAAACTGTCTGCGGCCCTTGGACCCAAAAAGAACAATTTTACTCTCTCTCATCAGTCCACAAAATATTCCTCCAGGCCAGTTGATGTGTTCTTTGGCAAATTGTAACCTCTTCTGCACATGTCTTTTATTTAACAGAGGGACTTTGTGGGGGATTCTTCAAATAAATTAGCTTCACACAGGTGTCTTCTAACCGTCACAGCACTTACAGGTAACTCCAGACTGTCTTTGATCATCCTGGAGCTGATCAATGGGTGAGCCTTTGCCATTCTGGTTATTCTCCTATCCATTTTGATGGTTGTTTTCCATTTTCTTCCACGCGCCTCTGGTTTTTTCGGCCATTTTAAAGCATTGGAGATCATTGTAGATGAACAGCCTATAATTTCTTGCACCTGCGTATAAGTTTTCCCCTCTCCAATCAACTTTTTAATCAAACTACGCTGTTCTTCTGAACAATGTCTTGAATTTCCCATTTTCCTCAGGCTTTAAAGAGAAAAGCATGTTCAACAGGTGCTGGCTTCATCGTTAAATAGGGGACACCTGATTCACACCTGTTTGTTCCACAAAATTGACAAACTCACTGACTGAATGCCACACTACTATTATTGTGAAGACCCCCTTTTATACTTTTTTTTACTAATAGCCCAATTTCATAGCCTTAAGAGTGTGCATATCGTGAATGCTTAGTCTTGTTGGATTTGTGAGAATCTACTGAATCTACTGGTACCTTGTTTCCCATGTAACAATAAGACATATACTCAAAACCTGGATTAATTTTTTTAGTCACATAGCACTACTATTATTCTGAACACTACTGTATTTTGCATGAAATCAGCAAACTGACATCGCTCAAATTTTCACTGATGTGTCTGATAATTATCTAAATGGACCACCAGATATGATAGAGCTGCTTCAGACTGACATTCAATTTCAATTTAATTATTTAGTTCATAGCGCCAATTCAAAACAAAGCTGCCCTAAAGCATTTCACATAAGTAAGGTTTAACCTTACCAACCCCTAGAGCAAGCACACAGGTGACAGTGGTAAGGAAAAACTCCCTCTGATGATATTGAGGAAGAAACCTCAAGCAGACCAGACTCAGAGGGGTGACCCACTGCTTAGGCCATTCTAACAGTTACAAGATTTTGCAATGTTTTACAAAACGGAAATAACACAACAAAAGATGAATATAAGTACATGCAGGCATCCAGTCCACAGGCAGGGGTCATCCATCATATCATTCAGTGGGCCTGTTCCCGCGGCAGCGTCCGTTCCACAAATTATGCAGTCGTCAAATCCAGCACATGACATCATCACATCATCCGCACCTCAGACAGAGGGGAAAAAAACAGAATCAGTCGCCCAGATAAACTACACCCAAGGTAAAATTCATCAGCATTACGCAACAGGTAAGCAGAGAAAAAGTGATCGCCAGCCGCTAGCCCTAAGCTTCACTAACAGATCCAGAATTTAGATAAAGTTGAGGCCAAGACCCGCTCTCTTTACTAATAAAATGAATTTAAAAGGATAGGAAGCATAGTACCATACTATGCCAGTATGCTAGCCATACGAAAGGGAGAATAAATGCATCTTAAGTCTGGCTTTGAAGGTCTCTACAGAATCTGACTGATACTGAAGCACTAAAATCGGGCCAAAGAGAGCAGAAAAAAATCAAATCAAAACTACATCAAAGCCTTGTTGTGTGGGCCGCTGAAGAGGAGGTACTGCTGGCCCACCACCACCAGAGGGCACCCTGCCTGGAGTGCGGGCTCCAGGCACCAGAGGGCGCTGCCGCCTCACAGGAGCAGCCGGGGTGACAGCTGACACTCATCACCTATGACAGCTGTCACCACTCATCTGATCTGCATCGGTATATCAGCAAGACGTCATCTCCACCTCTTTGCCGAGATATCGTTCTACCGAGGAGGTAACGAACTCAGCCGTTGTGTTGTCTTTCAGACAGTGACTTTGTTGCTTGTGTTTTGACAGTGGTTGGTGAGTACTTGCAGCTGGAGACTGTATTGAACCCTTTTTGATAAGTACTCACATTTTCCTGACAAGAGGTGGAGGTGGTTTTTTTCACCATCCGTGTTGCTGGGTGCAAACGCACCCACATCTAACTGTTTTTGTTCCTCGCCAGCAGTACCAGATCCGACAAGCGGAGGCAGTGGCCACCTGGGAGTTCGGGACTTGGCGGCTCCAGTATTCCCGGGGTTCGGTGGCGGAGGAAATCGTGTGGTTCCGGTTCTGCTTTGGACAGACGTCTTCTATCTTCGAGCCTGCCCACATGACACCTTTGTGAATTGACTTTATTATTTTCTATTGTAATCTGCCGTGCTTGTTGTGCTTATTTCACAACAGTAAAAGTGCTATTTGACTTCCTCCATTGTCCGTTCATTTGCGTCCCCTGTTGTGGGTCCGTGTTCCTACACTTTCACAACAAGCCTCTTAAATTGAGATAACCAGAAAATGAACCAAATGGTTGCAAATTCAAGTTACTTTTGTTTAAACAGATACATTTCCTAAATTAGACATTTGAATACACGATTGGACAGTTTAGAGGCCAAATTTAGTTGCCAATCTCTGCTATAGTATATATTCAGTGCACGTGCAAAATTACAGCATGTGGAAAAGACATTAAGTACACTGAAGAAAAGAAGGAAGTCAAAGTGTTTTGGGCCTAAACAACAGATGGATGCTACTGCCAAGGGCCCACCCCTTCCACCAACTGTAACGTCATATATCAAATTCAGTTAGAGTTGCATCATATTCGGACTGGATGCAGACCCACGTTCATGTCGAAATTAATAAATGTCACACGTGCATGATTACTGGAGCTCTGTCTGCATCATAGTGAGTTTATAGCACTGACAATCAACAATAAGCCGTCCAGTGAGTGTCCAGGTGCAGAAGTGACACATTTTACTCAGCTTTATTACAGGTGGTAAAACCATCTCACTGACCACATTATACAGTAGTGTTCAGAATAATAGTAGTGCTATGTGACTAAAAAGATTAATCCAGGTTTTGAGTATATTTCTTATTGTTACATGGGAAACAAGGTACCAGTAGATTCAGTAGATTCTCACAAATCCAACAAGACCAAGCATTCATGATATGCACACTCTGCCCACAGAGACAAAGAGTAAACAGGAAAATGCCAAATGTTGACAAAACCAGCCCAAATTTGATTAACTTGCCCGATGCTGTTTCCTCATCCAACGTAATCGAAACAGCTGGGTGGAAGTCCGCCCAATCTGGCAACACAAGCTCAGAACTGATCACTGAATTAAACACTGGCTTTTCTGCGATTACATTTTTTAAATTGCATGTTTGTCAGAGTTGTAGCATAAGCTCTAAAAACTCAAACTACATAAATAACCAAGGAAATAATAACAAGACAAAAGATGGAAACCCTCAAGGACAGAACAGTATCTACTTTTGCAGAATAATAGCTCAAGAAAATCAACTAGGAATATCATTTGCATTCTGCTTTAAGGCATGGGATAATAAATGGGCCATCCGCACACAGAGTGTCCACAGCAGATTGTGTAAAAATAAATGCATGAAGTGAGAGAAGCAGAACTGTAGGTTGTATTCTGGCAGACTGATGCAATATGGGCATCGAGCCAGAAAACAAATGTCTCACTCACTTAGGCTACATCATAACTGATAATAACTGTTTGCTGTTCCACTGCTCCAGTATCAAAACTAATATATATATATATATATATATATATATATATATATATATATAGAGAGAGAGAGAGAGAGAGAGAGAGAGAGAGAGAGAGAGAGAGAGAACCAGCTCTGCAAAATTAAAGGCTTAGGAGACTCAAATGCACGACACAAAGCATGGTGACATAAAAGTATTCACAGCACTTCACTTTTTCCACATTTTGTTATGTTACAGCCTTATTCCAAAATGGAGTAAATTCATTCCCTTAAAATTCTACTTAAAACACCCCATAATGACAATGTGAAAAACATTTTTTGAAGAAAGAAAAAGAAATCACATGTACATAAGTATTCATGCCCATACTGTTGATGCACCTTTGGCAGCAATTACAGCCTCGTCTTATTGAATATGATGCCACAAGCTTGGTACATCTCTCTTTGGACAGTTTTGTCCATTCCTCTTTGCAGCACCTCTCAAGCTCCATCAGCTTGGATGGGGAGCGTCGGTGCACAGCCATTTTCAGATCTTTCCAGAGATTCAGGTCTGGGGTCTGGCTGGGCCACTCAAGGACATTCACAGAGTTGCCCTGAAGTCATTCTTTTGATATCTTGGCTGTGTGCTTAGGCTCATTGTCCTGCTGAAAGATGAACTGTCGCCCCAGTCTGAGGTCAAGAGCACTCTGGAGCAGGTTTTCATCCAGGATGTCTCTGTCCATTGCTGCATTCATCTTTCCCTCAATCCTGACTAGTCTCCCAGTTCCTGCTGCTGATAAACATCTCCACAGCATGATGGTGCCACCACCATGCTTCAGTGTAGGGATGGTGCCTGGTTTCCTCGAAGTATGACGCCTGGCATCCACACCAAAGAGTTTGATCATTGTCTCATCAGACCAGAGAATTTTGTTTCTCATGGTCTGAGAGTCCTTCAGGTGTCTTTTGGCAAACTCTTGGCTGGCTGCCATGTGCCTTTTACTAAGGAGTGGCTTCTGTCTGGCCACACTACCATATAGTCCTGATTGGTGGACTGATGCAGAGATGGTTGTCCTTCTGGAATGTTCTTCTCTCTCCACAGAGAAATGCTGGAGCTCTGACAGAGTGACCATTAGGTTCTTGGTCACCTCCCTGACTAAGGCCTTTCTCCCCCGATCACTCAGTTTAGACAGGCGGCCAACTCGAGGAAGAGTCCTGGCAGATCTAAACATTTTCCATTTACAGATCATTGGAGGCCACTGTGCTTATTGGGACCTTCAAAGTTGCAGAAATGTTTCTGTAACCTTCACCAGACTTATGCCTTGAGGCAATCCTGTCTTGGAGGTCCACAGACAATTCCTTTGACTTCATGCTTGGTTTGTGCTCTGACATGCACTGTCAAATCAACTGAATTTACCTCAGGTGGACTGCAATGCACGTGATGAGATGCACCTGAGCTCAATTTTGAGCTTCATGGCAAAGGCTATGAATATGTATGTACATGTGATATCTTAGTTTTTTATTTTTAATAAATTAGCAAAAATAAAAAAGACAACTTTTTTCACATTGTCATTATGGGGTATTGTGTGTAGAATTTTGAGAAAAAAAATGAATTTCATCCATTTTAGAATAAGGCTGTAACATAAAATGTGAAAAAATGAAGGGCTGTGAATACTTTCTGGATGCACCGTGTGTGTGCGTATATATATAAATAAATATATATTCCATACAAGAGCACAAAAACAGGACGTTAAGCACGTTCCTTCATTTGAACACCAAATATACACATACTCATGCACGCACACGGTGTGCTAAAAACTGCACAAACAGTTCACATGTGTGCCAAATCCATGGAGGTAAGCAGACGGAAACAAACACACACATGCAGTAAGAACACATCTGCCCTGCAACACCCAGAGAGGAAGATGCCAGCTGGCTTTGTTTCAACCTTTCACCCCCAGGGATCGGTTCTCCCACATGCCAAATATGGAAGAGATGCGTACCTCTGTCTGTCCCAGCGGGACTGCACTCAGACACACACACACACACACAAACACACAGTAGGAGCAAAAGCATTAGCCTTATGTGGTCACAAGGTCTCTACAACTGACTTCTAAGAGATATCAACCACCTCTGGTCGCTATGGCAACCATGGGCATTTTGTGTGGCGAGTGTGTGTGACATTTGAGGAATATCCCTCTCTGGTCCTTTCACCATGACAACAGGGAAAGCTGAAAGGTCAGAGCGAGCTGCAGTTAATCCAGTGGATCGTCCGAAAGACAGATTGAGGAGAAAGAGAGTGGGCATTTGTGGGCGAGAGAGAATCTTTAGAGTGGGGAACTGACAGAGACAGAAAGAGAGCATATGATGGGATGGAAGAAATGTGGGGGAGTGATCAGGAAAGACAGCAGTATTTTTATGCTCTTTAGTGGTTGGTTTCTATTTTCAAGATGTGACAGATGTTTAATGTTCTGATGCTGTATGAGGAAACCTGACAGGAATGTACCGTGATTTGAACCACACAGTGACCTTGAAACATACTGAACAGTGAGGGAGGTGTATCATTACACCCCTCTCTACGACAGTGGCGGTTCTACACTGAATTACTCCCTGGGCAAGACCCACCCGAAAAAACACAAAATTTTGCACAAACAGCCATTTTTTTTTTTAAATAATTTTATTCAGATTTTAGAAGTGCCCCTGAAATTGCAATTGAAATTGACATCAGACGACTGTATGCTACAATATAACTCTGAAACATAACATCCATGAATTGCAAATCTGAATAAACACGCCCTTACATGATAAATGTCTGTCATTAGACACTTTATTCATCTGTCTTTTAGGGAGGAACAATTAGCTCTTTTATTAAGGTGCATATTTGTTTCAACATTTACCTAAATATTTAGCATGATGTTTGTAAAGGCTAAATGTGTAAATACTTAGCATTAACTAATCTGCTAAAGTTTTACCTTTGACACATATTTGATAATGCAGTGTTTGCCTTTTTTCTCTGTAATTTTTGGCTTCATCTGTAGATCAAAAGAAAATCTAAACTGAAATGTTACCAGTATTCACATGCCAATGAAGTCAAATGTGATTCTTTTTCTCCATCAAATAAACCAGTTAATTATAAATATAAGCCTCATTTTAAATGTTACTATTATTATTATTATGTTGTCAGTGTACAAGACAACAAAAAGAGGTACCAGTTACTGGAAACTTTTTGTAAAAACATACTCTTGCAGGCACACAAAAAAGGGTCAGATTCAGTCACTTCAGCTAGTAATGTGAATTTCAATTTATTTTCATTTATATAGCACCAAATCACAACAAAAGTGCCTCAAGGTGCTTCACACAAGTAAAGTCTAACCTCACCAATCCCCAGAACAAGCACACAGGCAACAGTGGTAAGGAAAAACTCCCTCTGAGGCCACTAGCCCTAAGCTTCACTAAAAGACCCAGACTTTAGATAAAGTTGAGGCCGTGGCCCACTCTGTTTCTTAATAAAATGAACTTAAAAGGGTAAAAAGCACAGTAACATCCTATGCCAGTAGTAATGTGAACACAGCATAAGTTCTAAGCCATCTTTACAAATAGGCAGGCTCTTGTCTCTGCAAACTTTTGTTGCATGAGTGGGCAGTTTGTCCTCTCCAGTGACATTCAAACCTGTTCTTACACCATCTCGATTGCTTATTCCTAACTTGACACTGCATAAACAGAATGCAAAGGTGGGCATTGGGAGCATTAATTAGGTGTGTTGACCAGAAAGTCAACCAACCAGAGTATCTTGTCCCATGTCCTTCCCTTTACAGCAGGGTGAGCCCAGCACAGTGCTGTGGCACAAGAGGCTGTATAAAAGGATTTCTGGCAAGAAACTGATCTGAGTGGACAGAACACATGAAGCTGGAAGTTGCCATGACATATCGATGAATACAGTGTCCTTTAACGCGTGTTGCATCTGCTCTGCGTGAAGAGTGTTCACCACCGTGCACGGCTGTACACATATGGTCTTTTTTTTTTGGTACACCTGTGAGATGGATGGATGGAATTAATGAGAATTGTCACCTGTAGTACTTTTAAAGGTAAGTTAACAACTGTTTGGCTTGTCTTTAACTGCACCTCTGCTGTGATGTGCACTCTGCTGTGAGCTCTGTGCACTGTGAAGCACACTGTGGAAGTTTCACACCATGTTTAAAATCGTGGCCACTCTGTGAAAGTTGAATCTCCCACGGCCAACACACACACACACACACACACACACACACACACACACACACACACACACACACACACACACACACACACACACACACACACACACACACACACACACACACACACACACACACACACACACACACACACACACACACACACAGTCTTTCTCTCCTCCTCACCATTCATCCACTTGCCCCAGCTGCAGGGAGAAGCAAAAACAGAGTATAAATATAGTACAAACCAGAGTACTAAAGTTTTGGGTTTTTCCCCTTTGGTTTGTCATTTTTCATTTCAGTTGATTTCATTTTGATGGTCCTAAGATGTGATGTTGTACATCGCTGTGTACAGCATGTATGTGGTGTGGAACAGCAATGTGAGGATTTTGGTCTATTGCACAAGAAATACTGCAGACTGCGCTGGAATTCAGACTGGGCTTTTGCTAGTCAAAGGCACAAACACTTTCTGCTGATGGGCGATATGAACGTGGCAGCTGTGGAGCTGACCACACCTCACCTCAGTTTTAAACCAACCATGCGTATTTAAAGAAGAGAGGCAGTGGGTGTGAAAATGACTACATCAGGTAGAAACCAGCAAAGACACTAGCAATGTGCTGTACGTCGAGTGGAAGATAAGGCAGAAGTAAGACCCTGCTGTGAATCGCTTTGCATGCAAGTGAACACCTTTCAAGTGTAGATTTGTCTGTTCCACATTCTTAAGATGGTAATCAATAATGTATCATGATCTCATAATTGAACATGGCCAGATACACCAAACTGTAGTGACTTCATCTTCATTGAAAACTGAAGGTTCCAACATCTACTCATTTTGAGTTATTGGGCCCTCGAATGCTTGACTCACTCACTCACTCACTCACTCACTCACTCACTCACTCACTCACTCACTCACTCACTCACTCACTCACTCACTCACTCACTCACTCACTCACTCACATTCTGAGTGTCCAAACCAGTGTGACACAGTGAATAAACTTTGACTCCGATTACATTATTTTACATTGCAAAGTACATGGAATCAGATTTGATTAAATGAGAATGATTTCAATGCTGTATGACCAGCAGTAATGGGCTGTCACTGGAGATAAAAGCTAATGAAGGAGCAGCCAGTGTAGCAGCCACATGAAGGAAAAGACATGCAGGACTGATTTCTCCTCAAATATGTACCATCTTGCAGATGTCATGTCTTTAGCAGGACATTGATCTTGGTTTAATTAGCTGAACATTGTGTTTGTGTCGATGTACGTGCCAGCCGTTATCTTTTTGACATTTGTCTCAGAGAACAGCAGTGTGGTGCCACAACAGGACTCAGACAAACATGAAACCTAATACCTGTGCGTGTGTGTGTGTGTGTGCATGTGCAATAATGTTAAACCCGAATCTTGAGCTAGATCTTACATAAATTCTAATTTATTAAAGCTGGGTAAGCTACTTAATGCTGTGTCCATTTGCAGCATGTGAATTGAAATTACTGTCTGGTGTCAAATGAAATTCAGTGAAACCAACGAAATTCAGTGAAACCAACAAAAGTATGAAAAATCAGTGGGGATGCAAAAGGTTGGTGGTGTGTTTGGGTCAAGAGGTAAGCTTCAGTGTTTCACGAGGGCCACCTGAAAGACAAAAATGGTGCAGTTCCTTGACTGGCCACTTGAGGTTGGCTCCAAAAGGGAGCAGGTTAAAATGTCCAATTTTAGAGCAGAAATGATCATGTTTATAGCCTGGTAAAAAAAACAAAAAACATTCTGGTTTCTGTAAGTAGTTTCCTCTTCCATGACAACAGTTCAGGGTTGGGGTTGATTTTTTCCTAACGTCTGAGTTTGAGATGTTTTAAGGCACGAAGTTATGCATACTTAGGGGAGTGTTTGCTTTGAGTGAGCAGACTGAGACAGAGTGACTAGCGTAGGTCACTCAGAGGCCGCTCAATGTGGTCACTAGCTATTGTGGAGGACTATTTCTGTCATTTTGAGTATTTTATTATACACACCTGGATTAATACAGCTTGTTGTGTTGTGGGATGTCCTCACACATGATCTAAGACATCCTAACTACAATACAGTTGTATGTAAAAGTTTGATGAGTTCCAGCAATTTCAGTTAAATATATCATATAGCAGACAAACACAGTGATACTTGAGAAGTGAAATGAAGTTTATAGGTTTTACAGAAAGTGTGCAATAATTCTTTAAACAAAATTAGGCAGGTACATAAATTTACAGGGCTTGATATAAACCAATTTCCCCCACTGGCCCACAGGGCCAGTAGAATTTAGGAGTTAGTGGCCCACGGTGTAGGAGCACTGGCCCATGGTTTTGCACACGAGAGTTCATGATATTCTACCTTGAAATCCTGCAAATAAAACTGCCTATATAATATAAACCAGAAACAGAAAAAACATAAAATAGTCTATGGACCATGAAGTAAAAAAAAAAAAAAAGAATTTATCAGAGGGCATTCTCAAGTGTAAAAAAATAAAGTGACTCCCATAAAATTTAGAGGCATTTTTTTTAGGCCTCTTTTAGGCATTTTTTAGAACCCTCAGAGTTGGCTAACTCACATTCAGAAATGTAAAATACAGCTGTAGGTCCATATCAAAACTAAAAAGTATGCCTTGTCTGGATTGGAGTTATAGATCTAAAAATTGAAAAAAAAAAGATAGATAGATAGATAGATAGATAGATAGCTTTTATTATCATTGTCATTACAACAACAAGATTTCCGCACTCACATTCCACATACAACAGCAATTGATCTACAATTATTACTTGTTTACCGTAATAATGGCACACATCAGAATTAGGACAACACATATACATTTGACATTGTTTATGTGCATTAAACTTGAAACAGTCCATTTCCCAATTGAGGCGATGTGAGTGTGTTTGTAGCCCCTGCAACTGTCAAGTCGCCTGACCAGCTTGGGAAGACGGAGGCCTGCCGCAGGGAGGGAGGGGCAGGAAAGAGGTGAGAGGAGAAAACTGGAGCATGCTTCGGTTCATGTGTAAATCTGTCAGTTTATTGTCCTTGTGGGTTGAGATAAGAATGGAGCTGAATAATCTCACCAGAGCCTGGATAAATTCCTCTGGAGGTAAACAGTGGGCAATTGACTCTGATGCTAGATAGCCTGTAGTGTTGCAGCCGAGCAGTGAAAAACACTTTTTACAGTTCACTCGCACAGCCAAATCCCAATTATGAATTAAGAATATTCCTAATTATGAATTAAAAATATTCACCGGCCTCCGAAACCTTCAACTTCAACTGCAAGGCACGCATCAGCTATGCTTGGCTCCTTTGCTAATGCTGTCACCATGGGGTTTCCACAAAGGCAAGCTGGTTGGACTTTTAAACTAGCTTCAAAACAGTCAGGGTCTACCAGGACCAAGCATATACTTTACTTGTCAGCATACGACGGATAGGCCCTGCAGATTTGGCAGAAAACCTCATTCTTCTCTTGGTCATGACCAAGCCACGGCCATTTCTGTGGCCAAGTGGGGACAAAACCTCTCTTCCTCTTGTTTCTTTCATAGCCTGTCTCTCTCCCTTAACTCATCATCAGTAAGCTTCCTCTTCTGGCCAATTCCTTTTGCAAAACTCTTTCCTGGTTGTTGTCCGGGTTTGAGTGGATGTAGTTTAAACATATTTCAATTCGAATTTCAAAGTGTTCTGTTAGATTTGTGTCTTGTTCGTCTTCGTTTCTTGCAGTTTCCCGCGCATTTAAAGATGCTAAAGAACATTACCAAAGATCGGTGACGGAAACAGCCAAACGCACGCTCCACGCATCGACAACATACATTTCAATATGTGCGAGATTCTGCGGGAGCATGGAGCATGGTTAAGGATGGGTATTGATAATTGTATTTATTTAATGCAGACACAACAAAGTCCATAGAATAAAAGAAATAAACAAGTATTAAAAATTATATTAACAGTCTCTCCATCCAATGATTTCTCAGTACAGAGGTGTAACGACAGCAGCTCAGTTGAGGATTTGTCAGAGTCTGTATGATGGCATTTTCAGAGTCTTATAATTGTTGCATAAATTTAAACATTAAATGCCTGAACAGTGCCTCACAGGTGGGAATATGTGCATCCACAAACAGCTGACTAGCACTGTGCCATCTCGGTACCTTCATCAACAGCCTAAAGGTGTTGTTATAGGCCACTATCAGTCTCCTAAAGGTGCACCGCCTGTAGTTCCACCACAAGGGGGCCGTATACAGTGGAGTGCAAAAGGCTCTGAACAAGGCATATTTCATTAGGAGAACACATACTGAACTTGCGCAGCAACATATTTGCCTGGGCATACAGCTTACAATATTGTCTTTTAATGTCTCTGTCATCACACCAGTCATCAGTCACATAATGTCCAAGATATTTCACCTCATTAAAGACCATGAGCGGCTTATCACACAAATAAAAAGCTGGGAAGATCATATTTTTGTCCTCCTTACTTCTCACAATCATCATGCTACTCTTTGTGGGATTATACATAACATCATGTTCTTTCCCAAACACAGAACTGATTTTATTGATATCATTATCAATTCCGCTTATCGATCCAATTCCTTATCGATACCGCTTGTGAATTTTCTGTGTACTAAAAGTAGGCTGTATTGAGTCTTAAAGTAAATAAATATGAAATTGGTCACTGGATCCTTAAACTCTGGACCTAAATAAAAATCAGTAGAATCTGTACATGGTCACTGGATCCTTAAACTCTAGACCTAAATAAACTACAGGGTGGCTCCTTGATCTCTGAATATAAATAGAAATAAACAAAATCTGTAGTTTTTGTCAAACGCATTTCCTTTCAGACATTATTTGTTGTGTGGGCCGCTAGAAGAGGAGGTACTGCTGGCCCACCACCAGAGGGCGCCCTGCCTGAAGTGCGGGCTTCAGGCACGAGAGGGCGCTGCCGCCACGGACACAACCGGGGGTGACAGCTGTCACTCATTATCTCCTGACAGCTGTCACTCATTCATGCTTCATCATCTCACTCCATAAAACCCGGACGTCATCTCCACCTCATCGCCGAGATATCGTCAAACCGTTCAGGTAGTATTCTCAGCCTTGAAAGTGAACTGTGTATCAGTCTGAACTCTTTTTTGCAGCCGTTTTCCTGAAGTGTTCCTTGTCTGTGAGACTGGCGTTCGGTGTGACCAGCGACGGCTTCGCTGCACACCTCTACCAGATAAGTGGGTAGACAGAAGCTGCACGAGTGTGTTAGAGGTGGAGGTGGAATTCCCACCGTTGTTGCTACTGGGTGTGCACACACCCATATCTTATTGTCTCTGCTCCCTGCCAGCAGTACCAGATCCGACCTTCGAAGACGGTGGCCACCTGGGGACTCGGGACTTGGCGGCTCCAGTATTCTCCGGGTTCGGTGGCGGAGGAAATCGTGTGGTTCCGGTTCATCTCAGGACAGACGTCTTCTATCCTCGAGCCTGCCCACACGTCACCCTTGTGATTGACTGTCTGTAAAATTTCACATTCCTCTGTGTTGTGCTCATTCACAACAGTAAAGTGTTCATATTTGACTCTTTCATTGTCCGTTCATTTACGCCCCCTGTTGTGGGTCCGTGTCACTACACTTTCACAACATTATTGGCATGAATGTCTTTCCATACCTCTGAGCTCAACTCTTGCAGCTGGGTGTGCTTTACGTCAGCATCAGTTTAAAACTTTTTTTTTTTTCTTCCCAAAATGAGAATTAGTCTATTGTAGTTTATTTTCTGTGTTACAGTAATTGGAAAGAGGTGTCATTTTACTTAAAGCGGCAATTCGTTTTGAAGTTATTAATTCCGACTGGACTCTGTCTCAGCAGAGAGCCCCGCAGCGTTTGGAGCTGTGCCAACGGAACGGAGGACGATTCTCATTTCTTGACTGCCACAAGACAAGATCCCACTTAGAGACTTTAATCTGCACAAAACTGACTCACAGTCGCGACTGACATATTTTAATGGCTTTGAGAGGAGTTAAGACGTGGACCTGCCGTTTCTGAATAGTTATTATTACAATTATTGCTGTTGTTGTTGCTATTATTATTATTATTAATATATAAATAAAAAAATTACAATTTTTAATACATCTGACTGTTTTACGACAAGAAGCGCTGGGCCATTAATTATTATACAGAAAACAAATGCACGCAAACGTGCTGAAATGCCAACAGCTAATGCTAACTTTAACATTGAAAACGCCATAAACATGCTAATGCGTTAGCATCTGTCCCATTTTTAAGTTATAAAATACATCTATCAACTGTTTCAGAAGACCATAACAGGTCAGTTTAACATAAAAGGGTATATGTTACTCACAGGCATATGCTCTTGAGGGTTTTAGCAGGGAAAAATTAAGATAAAGTCCAACGACCCAGCAGATTGAACCATTGCTTCATTGCTTCACGCTTCAAAGTGCAGTCGCTCTGCAGAAGTGGCTGATTACAGACCCACTGCAGGGTCTGCAATCAACGTAGAGAAATGACAATTTTCCTGACAAAGACCCTCAAAAACAACGGCCGCTCTGAAGGACCGATAACGGAATCATTAAGCAAAAAGACTATTGATATTGGTGGATCGAATAATTTCGTAACGATACCCAACCCAAGATGCGAGATGTGGTCCGTGGTGCGAGACCAAAACAAACAAAGAAGAAGAAGAAGAAGAAGAAGACCAAAACAAACATGGTGGACTCGGTGAAGTCTGATGACACGGAGATGTGAAGGTCATTGGGGTCAAAGGTTAAAATGTAAGATTTGCTTCAAGCTTTGCACACATATAGGGGGGCTCTGGAATTGCCCAACAATACCAAATTTGCCAATGGTCAATCACTTGGGTCAAGGTCATGTTGGTCTGTCTGTTTCATGAGGTCAAAAGTCAGATTGCCATGTCCCTGGTACTATTACCTAGTAAATTAAAATACAAGTAGAGTCCTCTGTGTCTGTTTGTTAAAGAAAGGCTTGTTTGTTTCTCTCACCATTTGCACCAGTATGCGCTCTCCTGTTGGGTGAATAGCCAGAGCCTCGTCATACAGGCTTTTGGCTTCGTCCAGTTGGCCCCGGAGCTCAGCCAGGAGGCCCCGCTGCAGCAGCACAGAATGTGAGTTGGGGAACAGAGTGCTCGCCTCTGCTATGCAAAACTGGGCCTCTCTCAGCCGACCATCCGCCATGAACAGCTCCCCTACAAGATGAAAGACAGGAGACGGAGAGGGAGAGCAGAAGGAGGGTGGGGAAGAAAAGTGAAATAGAGGAGACAAGAGAGGAAAATTTTTAAAAAGAGGGGTAATGTTACTAAAAGGAAAAAGAGTGATGGACAGAGGATGGTCCAAAAGAAGATGGAATAGTGGTAAGGGGTGAAGGACAACAGAATGGATTAGGGATGAAATAAAACTCAAGAATCAGAAAGAGATAAGGGGAGAGAGAATGTATTATTTGTCACGATAGAAACAGTATTAACTGTGGTTTCAGTCGTCATATCAAAATGTAAACTGTGCAGTACACACATACAAACTGAACAATACACTGGCTTTTTGTCTTTTTATGAATTTTTCCCTGATTGAAGCTGAATCTCTCAAAATGGACTTTTACTAAGCGACAAAATCTCGAAACACTAACCTCATACTTTCCAAACTAGATGGATGACAAGTGGTGTGAAAAGTGCAACAAAATTTGAATTAATCTGATTGATGTTGGAAGAATTCGCAAAAAGACTCTGCAATGGTATAAAGCTGAGGCAAGATGATTTTATTTACAAAAAGACAATATGCTTCAAGCCGAACTGATTTTTCACTAAATAAATCATGCCCAGTGTAGAACCAAAACCAGTCAGTCTTAGTGTTAAAAATGCCATCCTTCAAAATATTTCCAATGACATTTTGTCCACATTACAGAAAACAGCTCAACATAGTCAGGATACACCTGATTTATTTCTCTGACACTCTGACACTTTGACAGCTGCACCCGTCTCATACTTGCCGTGGCATTAGTTACACTTTATTCACATAATTTTGTCTGGGGATGTGCATGTGGCAGCATCAACAATGGAAAAAGTATCCCACAATGAAAAAATGTCCCAGTACACGTGATGCCAGCATCACGTGTACTGATTGGCAATAGAAAAAAATACAACTTTTGAGGTCTTGTTTGTATATACTCAACAACAACATATATACAGTGGGGGAAATAAGTATTTATTCCCTTGTCAATTTTGCAGGTTTTTCCACTTACAAAGAATGGAGAGGTATGTAATTTTTGTCGTGGTACACTTCAACTGTGAGAGACAGAATAAAAAAGAAAACTCCAGAAAATCACATTGTATGATTTTTAAATAATTAATTTGCATTTTATTGCACGAAATATGTATTTAATCCCTTAGAAAAACAGAACTTACCAATTGGTACAGAAATATTTGTCTGCCGTTACAGAGGTCAGACGTTTCCTGTAGTTTTTGACCAAGTTTGCACAAACTGCAGCAGGGATTTTGGTCCACTCCTCCATACAGATCTTCTCCAGATCTTTCAGGTTTTGAGTTTCAGCTCCCTCCAAAGATTTTTGATTGAGTTCAGGTCTGGAGACTGGCTAGGACACTCCAGGACTTTGAAATGCTTCTTACGGAGCCCCCCCCCCCCCTTAGTTGCCCTGGCTGTGTGTTTGGTATCATTGTCATGCTGGAAGACCCAGCCATGACCCATCTTCAATGCTCTTACTGAGGGAAAAAGGCTGTTTGCCAAAATCTCACAATACATGACCCTATCCATCCTCCCTTCAATACGGTACAGTTGAACTGTCCCCTTTGCAGAAGATCACCCCCAGAGTATGATGTTTCCACCCCCATGCTTCACGGTTGTGTTATGTGTCGACGCGGGTTGAGGAGCGGACCTGGGTCAGACGGAACCCAGCGCTACAAATAACCAGAAAAGCGGTTCCAAAAACAATATATTTATTACACCCACTGTGCATAAAAGGTGTAAAAACAAAAACAGCGTCCCTCTGGTGGAGTGACTGTTGGCACGCTCTCCAGCGCCCGCAAGGATCAAAGCCCGGCGCTCCTGGACTACCACCGCCAAACACCCCCCAGGTGGACACGACAAACCGACTCTCTGTGAAGCAAAGAAGAGGTGAGGTAAGTCAGCAGTTACAACAATATCTTTCAAAAGACACACGCTATCAGCAACACATTCAGGTCTGTATCTTTTTTAACTTTATGCAAATGAGCAGCTTCTCACAACAGGTGGAGGGTCACTTATCCGCACGCCACAGCAGTGAGAAGCAAGCTGCACAATTCTCATCACAATTCAAGTATACTGTGTAACAAAACACCAAGTTACTATCAACAATTAGTCAAACACTTAATCACCTTTAATGTGTGCTGACAGCATGTGTCCTCACCCTTCCTTGCTTCACGGGCTCGATGTGTCAAACCCAGGCGCGGTCCTCAGCGTCTCACAAACGAACATCACAAGGTCGAGTTCCCGGCAGTTCTGCTTGAATCACACATGCCTTAAATGCAGAACGCCATCCAATTATCTGCTTCAGCTGAAAGTCTTTAAGGTTGCATGTGAGCACCAGTCACAGGTGCTACACATGATGTTGATGAGGGTGAGGACTCTTCAGCCAGCACCTTCTCCACAGAACAATCAGTTTCCATGCCACCTGAAGAGCAAAGAAAAGAAAAGAACACCAAAACATCCAGCCACACCCCCCAACACACAACAGGTTGGGAAGGTTTTCTTGGGGTTGTTCTCATCCTTCAAACACGGTGAGTGGAGTTGATTCCCAAAAGCTCTATTTTGGTCTCATCTGTCCACATGACCTTTTCCCATGCCTCCTCTGGATCATCCAGATGGTCACTGGTGAACTTCAAACGGGCCTGGACATGTGCTGGCTTGAGCAGGGGGACCTTGCTGCCCTGCAAGATTTTAAACCATGACAGCATCATGTGTTACTTATGTAACCTTTGTGACTGTGGTCCCAGCTCTCTTCAGGTCATTGACCAGGTCCTCCTGTGTAGTTCTGAGCTTTCTCAGAATCATCCTTACCCCACAAAGTGAGATCTTGCATGGAATCCCAGCCCGAGGGCAACTGACAGTCATCTTGTGTTTCTTCCACTTTCTAATAAATAATCATAACAGTTGTCTTCTCAACAAGCTGCTTGCCTGTTGTCCTGTAGTCCATCCCAGCCTTGTGCAGGTCTACAGTTTTGTCCTTGATGTCCAAAGACAGCTCTTTGGTCTTGGCAATGGTGGATAGGTTGGAGTGTGATTGACTGAGTGTGTGGACAGGTACCTTTATACAGGTAACAAGTTCAAACAGGTGCAATTAATACAGGTAAAGAGTGCAGAATAGGAGGGCTTCTTAAAATAAATTAACACGACTGTGAGAGCCAGAATTCTTGCTGGTTGGTCGGTGATCAAATACTTATTTCATGCAATAAAATGCAAATTGATTATTTAATAATCACACAATGTGATTTTCTGGATTTTTTTTTAGAGTCTGTCTCTCACAGTTGAAGTGTACCTACGATAAAAATTAGAGACCTCTCAATTCTTTGTAGGTGGGAAAACCTGCAAAATTGACAGTGGATCAAATACTTATTTCCCCCACTGTATATATACACACACAGTTGTATGCAAAGGTTTGGGCACCCCTGATAATTTTCATGATTTTCTTTTATAAATCATTGGTTGTCTGGATCAGAAATTTCAGTTAAATATATCATATAGCAGACAAACACACTGATATTTGAGAAATGAAATGAAGTTTCTAGTATTTACAGAAAGTGTGCAATAATTATTTCAACAAAATTGGGCAGGTGCATAAATTTGGGCACCCCTGTTATTTTATTGATTTGAATACATTTAGCACTAATTATTGGAACACAAAATTGGTTTGGTAAGCTCATTGATCCTTGACCTCCCTTGACCTAAGTTGAAGTGAACGATGGTAAGAATAGTCATAGTCAACCCACAGACCTACTCCAAAGATCTACAACATGATCTTGATGCAGATATTGTCTCTGTGCATCATTCAACTATACAGCGCACTTTGCAGAAGGAGATGGTATATGATGCTGTATTGCAGAGGAAGCCTTTACTGCGTACACGCCACAAACAGAGTTACTTGAGGTATGCTAAAGCACATTTGGACAAGCCAGCTTCATTTTGGAATAAGGTGCTGTGGACTGATGAAACTAAAATTGAGTTATTTGGACATAACAAGTGGTAGTATGCATGGCTGAAAAAGAACACAGCATTCCAAGAAAAACACTTGCTACCTACAGTAAAATTTGGAGGTAGTTCCATCGTACTGTGGGGCTGTGTGGACAGTGCAGGTACTGGGAATCTTGTTAAAGTTGAGGGTAACATGGATTCCAGTCAATATCAGCAGATTC
Source organism: Thalassophryne amazonica (assembly GCF_902500255.1). NCBI lineage: Eukaryota > Metazoa > Chordata > Actinopteri > Batrachoidiformes > Batrachoididae > Thalassophryne > Thalassophryne amazonica. Next base: position 70,956,715 of record NC_047115.1, read on the forward strand.
TTGAGAACAAAGTTCAAGAATCAGTGACAAAGTTAAAGTTGCACCGGGGCTGGATCTTTCAACAAGACAACTAAACACTGCTCAAAATCTATTAGAGCATTCATGCAGAGGAACAAGTACAATGTTCTGGAATGGCCATCTCAGTCCCCATACCTGAATATTATTGAAAATCTGTGGTGTGATTTTAAGTGGGCTGTCCATGCTCAAAAACCAACAAACCTGAGATGTTTTGTAAAGAAGAGTGGTCCAAAATACCTTCAACCAGAATCCAGACTCTCACTGGAAGCTATAGGAAATGTTTAGAGGCTGTTATTTCTGCAAAAGGAGGATCTACTAAATATTGATGTATTTTTTCTGTTGGGGTGCCCAAATTTATCCACCTGCCTAATTTTGTTTAAAGAATTATTGCACACTTTTTGTAAATCCTATAAACTTCATTTCACTTCTCAAATATCACTGTGTTTGTCTGCTATATGATATATTTAACTGAAAGTGCTGATCCAAACAACCAATGATTTCTAAAGGAAAATCATGGAAATCATCAGGGGTGCACAAACATTTACATACACACACACACATATATATATATATATATATATATATATATATTCTACTCAAAAATATCCAACCTTATTTTATCCCATCCCAATTTTTGTTCCTATCCCCAGAGCGCATCAGCTGCTAGCAGTCAGCCTTACAGGGAACATGTACAGAGCACCTGTCGGATTCTGAATTGCTATAACATGACTGAATGACTTAAGCAAAGGTATTGCAACAAATTTAGTCAAAAGCTTGGTGATACCCAAGCAGAAATCATTGGCAAGATTCAGCAGGCTTTTGGCAATGATGTCATGAGTATCACAGAAATAAGAGTGGTATACCTGCTTCAAAAATGTGCACACATTAGTGGAGAGGAAAGCATTGTGCCAGTCGGCCATCCACAAGACAAAATGATCAAGTGATGGACAGAATATGGACTTTACTCGTGGATAACCATTGTGTCACAATCCAAGAACATGCAAATGAGGTGGGGATAAGCGTAAGTTTGGTACATTCCAATTGTGATAATACATCATGCAGAACATGACAGCCTAGCTGGACAACATTCCAAAAGAGACCCTCCAGAAATGCTTCCAACAATGGCAGAACTGTTGAGAGAAGTATGTGCATTCCCAAGGAGACTACTTCAAAGTGGATTAGGAGTTCAGACTCCCAGGTGAGTAACTGTAGTTTTCGTGGCCAAAGATTGGATGCTTTTTTTGAATGCACCTCATGTATATGGTGTAGGCTCCAGTTCCCTGGTGATCCTTGATTGGAGTAAGCAGGGATAAAAAAACAAATGACTGAAAAAAGTAGGTTAAAGTATACTGAAACATAATGCACAGGGATGTAAATGACTGAATGAGAAATTCAGGCTTTACTGAAGAAAACATGCTCCTGACCAGGTTAGGTTCACAGACTAAGTCACCAATAGTAACTGACTCTGAGGTTAACTTCCCTCCCTTCCTGAAATGGGCTTGAGTTCTCTTTCTCAGGTTGATGAACCAGCTTTTATGAAACAGAAACAGCCACTGATAACCATTCTTGTGGTACCAATTAGCTTTGTTTGCAACTTTGGGGTTTGACAAGCCAGCTCACACAAAGAAAGCCTGGGTATTGTTTGTATTTTAATGTTTGTTGTTTGTTCAATGTTTGTTGGGGAGGTGATGGTCCAGCGCAGTGGTGCCCAACCTTTTGTGAACCGAGATCTACTTTTAAAGTTGACAGGGTATCAAGAACTACCAAGCCATACTACCAACTACCAACACCATAGCGTAGCCACAATATATTGTGCACCAATATAATAACACAATTTTTGTTGTGATGTCTGCCTGGAAAACCTGATGTCCTGTGAACCACCAACTTTTCAAGGATTTTGTATTATGAATTGTTTTATAATTTGTGTCAGTAGCATGGCCCAAACAGAGGGCCACCCCTTTGAGTCTGGTCTGCTTGAGGTTTCTTCCTCAGAGAGAGTTTTTCCTTACCACTGTCGCCTGTATGCTTGCTCTGGGGGTTGGTAAGGTTAGATCTTATTTGTGTAACGTGCCATGAGGCAACTTTGTTGTGATTGGCACTGTATAAGTACAAGCAGCCCTAGAACTGGCCTAAAGTTGGAAAAGTTCCCTACCTTAGTGGGACTTCTGACACTGAGAGGAGGAAGCTAGTCTCTCATAGTCTGGACAGTAGGAGCTGAGAGCCAGCTGTAAGCAGGCACTCATGCACTCTGTCTGCATTAGATTCCAGATTTGGACATTTATGTCAGGTGTTGCTCTGAAATTTGTTATATGGCTGGGGGGGCGTGGCTGCCTTTTTGTTTCTGTCCTTTGTTTCTCCTTCCAGGTGGCTTGCATGTGGGAATGAGTGGCTGTGTTGCTGAGGTTATCAGGACCTCACCCTGATCACCTGCGGCTCGTCAGGACTCACAGCTGAGGTGCATCTATATGGATTGGAACATGGTGGCATTTAAGACTGGAGTATGCAGTGTGTATTTGCCAGAGACTCGACCTTGTGACCAGACGGGTGAGATCGTCGTCTCGGGAGCCATCTCATCATCAGTGGATGCAGAGAACGTCCAGGTTTGATACACGGTCTGTGAAAGAGGAGGGGGTGATGTCTCACGCTCGTCAGCACACTTCCTGAGGTACGTTAGATTTTGTGACTAACATTTATACAGTCAGTAAATGTGGTGTCCCTCACACCTTTTTATATTGAGCTGTATGTTAGTCATGTATCGACTTCCCCTGCAGTGGAGTTTTGTGAACTGGATGTTCCATGCCTGCAGGTTGGGAAGTTGATTAGTAATCAAGCCAGGAAGTGTTTGCTGTTTGTACACCTTTAAGTGTTCTCTCTGTGTGTAGAGTGTGGACTCACATAATGGTTCCTTCTTTCACAGACTCGGTTTGTTGCGGCCACCTGGGGGGTGTCGGCGGGGTCCTTGGGTCCGAACAGCTTCTGGCTCCGGACCGTTAGCGCTGCTGGGAGCGCACCACGCCAGACCGCACTTTGTTCTTTATGTATCACTGTTATGTATTAAATTCAGTTAGCCTTTGTACCGTGCTCTGCTTATTTCATACTGGGTCTTTCAAACGCTGGTCGGTTCTCCGAGCTGCGTCCGACACATAACAAAATTGAGCTCAATGTCATTTTTCAGTGTGAGGATCCAGGTTGAAGAGAGATGCCACTTTGGATGATATACAGTCCATATCTATATTTTTCCCCAAATGGAAAACAGAGAAAACTGACAACAGGCTTTTTGGATGCAAAGTCAGTGAAGCGCCTGTCAAATTCTGACAAGATGCTCTGCATGTGATCATCATAACGTGCACTCTCAGGCTCTGCACAGTCTGTGTCCTGGTGCTTAAGTTCTGTGTCCATGTGTGGAAAGTTCTGCAGGTCATACTGCTTGATAGCACATGTAATATGCTTTTAAACTTGCTTTCAAATCCAAAAGATGTGCATATTCAGCTTGGTTTGAACGGTTCAGAAATTTACCTCTGCTAAAACACCTAACGTCTGTGTGCAACAGCTGTGTCTCCACTCCAGCTCTGAACAGAATAAATGTGTCCTCAGACTCCTGGCCCGAACAGAACACTACAATCTTGTTTGCCACATTCATCACTCTTCATGCTCACTGACTTTTCAATTCCTGGGCTTTATGGGCGAGCAGAGTAGATTTAGCCAAGTTAGCATTAGAAGTTAGCATTGTATTTCTTGTGAATCATCTGAAACGCCGCTCCAAATTCCCTTTCTTCAGTAAAGCCACATTTACATTGCAGATAAGACAGAGGATTTACCATTCGCATGAATGAAAAAATAATCCAGAATGAAAATGATAATTTTTTGTTTCTTATCCACCATAGAAGAACTCTACTTCTTCTCTGGTGTTTAACGGCAGCCGGCATCCTTGTTGGTGCATTGCTGCCACCTGCTGCATCAGTCTGTTATAGCAGCACTACATCCTCTCGAGGATTTTTTTTTTCATGCGATTGACTGGAACTCAGCCCGCAATCGACTGGTCGATCACAATCGACTGGCTGGGCATGCCAGGTCTAGCGGTTAAGCAGTGGGCTTGAAACCAGAGGATCCTCAGTTTAAACCCTTGTCTGGCCAGGAAAATCATTAACAGGCCTTGGGCAAGGTCCTTAATCCCCAAGTTGCTCCCAGTGTGTAGTGAGCATCTTGCATGGTAGCACCCTGACATTGGTCTATGAGTGTGTGTGTGTGTGTGAATGTAAGGGCCCCTTCAAACATAGTGCGCATATGTACAACTCAGGGCGACTCACGGCGAAACAGCACATATGAGCGAACCACGAAAGCATCGCGCCAACGGGCAGGTATGCACGATCCCACCCAGTGCAATGGTTCATGCACGCGATGGTGTCTTTCGAGCAGCTGCAGCTGCTCGCAATGTGTTCCATGAGACAAGGTACACCACATCGCACCACTGATGTGGAGGAAAATAAAATGAAAACCACCTGTATAATTAGTGAATATCACTGGGTTGATATAAATAATACATAAAAGGGGACGCAATACAGAACCCTGTGGATAAATAACCCTGGTTAAAAAAGAAAGAAAAAAATGCCACTCACAGGATTTGAACCCACACACTCTGATTACCAGACGGAAACTTTACCACTCTGCCACAATCACTGTCTTATAACAGGAGAGTGAAATGGCTAAAATCAACAAGCAGATAAATGTATTTAAGCTCTGCAATAACTGACCAAACAGCCTTTGGTATGGCGTATTTCTGCTGATACGTGACTGAAAGTGGCGTATTTGTCATACTGTTGGCCTGTCATGTGGTCCTGCGGCACGCCGCTCACTGTTCTGTCAGACAGATGTGACGTTCAGATCGCCTGCTGTGCGTCCACATGAACTTGCGGTCCGGTCCAGCTGGAACAGCCTGTCAATGTGTGTGTTCTCCAACCCGTTGCAAAAGCAATATGTTTTTCGATGTGAGGACAGCAGACGTGTGTGTTCATCAAAATACGGTGCGTGTTCTGCAGCTCTGATGTCCTGGATCAGAGATGTTAGCAGCTGCCACGCCCCCGCTCATTCAGCGCACAGACCAAGGTGTCACTCGGTACACTCGGCAACTCCACAGTTGTGGGGCACTTAGACAAATTTCACATCCACCTCGACGATGATTGTCTGCTGACTGTTTTCGTGATGACAGTACGAATGGCCACACACTGCCAAACACATTGCCAAACAAGCGGGGTTAGATGTTTGTGTGTTAGTTGGAATTTAGCCAACACCCGCCGCGAGAGGGTTCGATGGGCGCACACAACGCACACTCTGTCTATCAGCTGGTGTGTGCAAATAGTTGTAGCAACAGGTGTACAAAGCGTTAGAGGCAGCTACGATTTTACACATTTTGCATACGATTCCTGCTTCATGCGCACTTTATGCTCAATTTGACCAAATTCGCACTATGTGTGAAGGGGCCCTAAAGCATTACTGTAAAGTGCCTTGAGCTTCTGATATAGATGGAAAAACCACTATAGAAATGCAGTCCACTTACCATCATCTTTTGACACGTTACTTCCAGCTGTAAATCTGTGCTGGTGTGTCAAAATCTGATCCTGGTATGGTCTTCTTGCACAAATGCCCACAGCTGTTAGACATCTACACATGGTTCTGTTTTTCCATCGTGCCAATAGTGTCAACAACAGTTGCTTCAGCTGTCTGCAACCAATTGTTAACATGGTGCAAAACAATATGGCGGTATTATTTTGTGGCTGTCAATTTTTGTGCACCTGGTTGTGGTCAGTCTTCCTCTCTTCTGGTAATCTGATAACACCCAGAAGACATGAAATTGTATACGGATTGTAAACTGACATGTGGCCTCCTGCTGTGTTCTTCATGCAGTCATCATCCCCACTGCTTGGTTTCTATGAACTGTGGCATAAAAGAAATGAAGGAAAACACTAAAGGCATTGTGGATTTTATAGGAGATGACCTCAGGCTTTACACATATTCTTCATACTGCACGTATGTCATTGAGAACACAAAACTGTCATTGTTTATGTGATGTGAACCAATATCCATCTCAAGTTCTCAATAGCAGAGTGCTGTGCATGTTAAAGTGCCTTACAGTATGCCTCACCCATTCAGACACTGATGTCAGGGTGTTTCCATACAAGGTGATCAACTGCACGCTGGGAGCAACTTGGGGATTAAGTACCTTGCCCAAGTGATTGTGCAGTCTAATGGGAATTTGAACCGAGGATCCTCTGGTCACAAGCTCACCGCTTTCACCACTTGACTACCACTTCTAAAAACACACTCATGAGTAATTCAGAAGATAAATCCAACCTGTCTGTACTCGGCACCCAATTTTACCCTTGGTTTACGTGCCACGTAAATACCAACAAGGAGTCTGACACACCCCAACTACACTACACTTGCAATTTACGATTTCAACTGTGCGCTATAGACAGTCAAGTTAATGCCCCCAGTCTAAACCCTAAAAACTGAAAAAATTTCTTTGTGGGAACCACCATGTTTTAGGGTAAACAGATTTGTGTCCCCAAAGCATGGTTAGACAAACACATACACAGAGTGAAAAATGTGAAGGAATGTATTGTTTAAATTATTGCCTAAATATGGCCGTCACATACTCAAGCTGCCTGCTTCCTTTGCTTGCTACTGTTGGGAAGATCAGGCCAAAACCCAGACACGCACACACAAATGAGACACAGACACATCCATGCCTAGATGCAGTAAAATGTCCAATAAGAACTCAGAAACGGAGCAGACAATAGTCCTGCCTCCAAAGCTTTTGCAAACCTACAGCTCAACAGAAAGCAGGGAAAGTGGCTGTCAATCATTCTCTCATCACGAGCGGACAGCAGGTCAACAGAAACCCAGCGACACAATGCTCATATTCTCACCAAATCACCAGGTGTCACGGCACGTGAGACACTCAAGTGCGTTGTGCAGAGCTGATCTACTGTCTATGTCTACGAGCCATGTGAATGCATGTTTGTTGATGTTTTGTGTACCCGTGTGTTGTGCATGCACAGATGGGAAACGGATGCTGTGTGAACGAGATGACAAGAGAAGCTCCACCAGCCTCAGGTTTCATTTTTGTAGTTTAGGAGAAAATGGATTTTCTGTAATTTATCAGGCTGCATTAGACGGTTTCCTAATTCTCACTTGTGTTTTCAGGATTCCAGATTGTGGCAGGAAAGGACTGGAGGAATTACGGTCATTTTGGAGTCGACAAAAGAATTCAATATTGATCATGTGTTTTTTTCTTTTTTCACCCATTTCTCTGCAAAGAATACAAAAGTTCAAAGGCTGGACACAGAAAATAAGCTTCTAATTCTCCCTACTGCATATAGGAAACATCAACCCAGAATGCATTGTACTGCCAACATCCTTTTATTTAAAGCCAGTAAACACTCTTCCAGCAGCATTAACACGGTTCCCACCACAATGTTTTCGCAGAATAGGGGGAACTTAGTGGGGCATTGCCATGCGATGAGCATACAGACGTGAGTATTTAAGGAAGGTCTGGGAGCGTCTCTCCCCCTGGCCCCCCGAGAAAATTTCTAAATTTGTAACCCTTTGAAACACTATTTCCTGCATTTTGACAGCCTCTTTGTGTTTCTAATTAGGACGTTAAATAATGTCCGCCATGTCCTTTTAAAAAAGAAAAAACATACAAAGTGAAAAGCCTCCCTATGCTGGTTAAATCACAACATCGGGGCCCCTTATACTCAACTGCGCTGGCGAGAACCCTGATTAATATACTGAGGAGTTTCGCTAAGCAGCGCCTGGCTAATGTGCTGTATTTTGTAACTACTTTTTAGTGTTTGTTTACTGTTACTTTCAGATATGTCAACTCCAAGTCTGTCATCATAGAAGAGAGAGAAAATTTCAGGAATATGAGGATGCCGCAGCTGGAAAAAAAAAATCTCACTGTAAGGGCTCTTCCATCAGTGGAAAACTATGCTGGGAGCCGGTGAGTCTTGCGGAGAAAGCTGCACTCTAAAAAAGAAACTGCTGTCTCAACTACAAAAATTGATGTAACAATTTGCGTAGATTTGTTTTAAAGATATTTCAACTGAGTTATTTCAACTTTTAACTCAGTTAATGCCACAAGACTTCTCTAGTTAAATTGAAATAACTTAAAAAAAAATCTAGGCAAATTGTTACATCACTTTTTTTCGTTGAGACAGTGGTTCATTTTTTTTTTAGAGTGCACACAAGTTTAGCGACGACGGAGGATGACTCTGTTCGCAATCTCAACGGGAGAGCTGTGACGTGGACACTGAACTTGAAACCGGCACCGGTTGTTCGTGTTAGCTCGGCCGATAATCTGTTGAGCCCTAGTGCATTCTGAATATACTGTGGCTTAAAAAAGGAGCCGAAGCCGAAAATACATTTGTCCATAAACCTAAAACAAATTTAGGCAACATTAAGTAGTGCACCCCCTGTACATAAGTACCTCTATGTGATGGGAGAATTAGAGTAGAGCACAGAGAATGTGACCTCTGGGAGTACTCCTAAAACATCCGTACTATAACATACTAACATGCATCTGCATTACTACCATCTCTGAATATTTCTAACCACCTCACCCGGGTGCTTTTTCTCTATTCTCGCTCTTCATCTGCTAATGCTCTGCCCTCCTGTGAACCTCCACAGGCAGACTGAGGCTAAAGTGGTGGAAGTAATAGCGGTATGCATCGCTGCCATTCTGCCCTTAACAGATCAGTGGCTATGTGCATGCAGGTATAGTGTGCACGTCAACACAGCAATATTCAGGAAGACGGAAATAGGTCTATCTACTAAATCATTACTTGCTCATATCCTCTTGAGTGTAAAAGCAAAAGCGAGAGAAAATAGCTCCAGTCAACACAGCACCAAAGTAATCTCTCTTATTATGTCATTTCAAACATATGGAAAGACCATTTCCAGCATAAATTGTTGTGCCAGAATTATATTTTTTTCTAATCTCCTGTGGCAAAAAATTCTTTACCCTTCATGTTGTGAATTTTAAAACTGTACAGATTGTATGTTTCTACAACTGGTCTGGATCCTTTTAAAGCCATTTTAAAGGACCGGAAATAATGCAGGGGCCACGCAATACAGGAGCAAGCCAGGAAAAGGAAAAACACCATTGCCTTGAAGTTAACTGGTGCTATTCTGGATTTCAAGATCCAATCGTCAATACACGTAATAATACACCAAGGGAGTGCAAATATTAACTTATAGTTAACAACAACAACCACAGCAACTGTGCATTGTGTTTCAAACAGTGACAAACTGCTTTCCAACATCAGTATTGTGCAGTATCGTACAAATACTGCATAGTTTAAAACAACAAAATTTTAAACAATTACTAAAAAAGATTGAAAGCAAAATCATGGAAATATTATTATATATTATATATATTAATATATAATTAGAGGTCCATCATTACAGAAACACTGAAATGAATTAATAATTAAACACAACTCTTATTTTCTAATTTTTAACAAATAGCTGTAGACTTTCAAATTAATTCTGAAGAAACGGAACTGAATAATACTGTTATTTACCAACAAATATTTATTTTCCTGTACAATGACAGAGGTTACGTGCTTGCTCAGTTCAACGAGGAATGAATGAATGAATTTATTCGGCACACAGACTCAACAACAATAAAAACTCAAAAATAGCACAATTTAACAGTGAACCTGTGTGACCGAAAGGGTGTGGACAGAAGCAAAAGCTTAACTGATACGCAGTGCAAACTGAATGCATCGTAGCTGGCTGTCACACCCCAAACAAGACAGAAAACTCTGATCCCAAGAACAATCAATTCAATGTCCTAAAGATCGAAGTACACAGATGAGACTCAGGCCTGCTGACACTTGCATGCACTTGCACACCCTGTGTCGTGCAGGAGTGTAAACTCGTCTTTAATGGGTGTAGACTGAATGTGAGGGGGCACCGGCGCGTGCAATAGCGCAAAGAGAATTTTTAAATGTTCAAAAAATTTTTCACGGATAAATGTCGTGCAACGTGGCACGATCTGCTCGCCAACATGACGTGCAGCTCGTCAAGTGGAGTAAAGAAGAAGTGAACAGAGCAAGTGGTTGCGTCAGCGCATCGCATCAGAGCGCAGCTCGTCTGAATGATTAGAACGAGATGTTAAATCTATCATAAACATACTTTAAGAGCTGCACACAAGAAGGAAAGAACATGCAACTGTTTTACCAAGCCATGACAATGTATACACGACAAATTCCCTTTTTAGACGGCTTCTCCAGCTCATTCAGCGGGTGCATGCGCGCTAACGGCTGCTGCTGGAGTGGTCCTCTGTGATTCAGGAAGCGATTAGAGCTGTTTTCAGCAGCCAACTTGTAGAGAAAATGATTAATCTGCTATGAAATAATTACTTTATATACGTAGCGTCCAACACAGATCGTCACGATGACAAGCGTGCATCAAGTGTCAGTGCACCTTAAGTGAATTGTTCTGTGAATTGTTCTGTAATTTATGTTTGTAGCATGGCCCAAGCAGAGGGTCACCCCTTTGAGTCTGGTCTGCTTGAAGTTTCTTCCTCAGAGGGAGTTTTTCCTTACCATTGTTGCTCTGGGGGTTGGTAACGTTAGACCTTACCTGTGTGAAGCGCTTTGAGGCAACTCTGTTGTGATTTGGGGCTATATAAATGAAAATAAATTGAAACTGAAATTAAGGAAGATGTTGATCACTCTGTTCAGCCCCCATTGCCCGAAAAATGTCCATTTGAACACACTGGAAAGACAACTCCAGATAAACTCTCTATGCCCCTAGGTGGCGCTACTCTGTGAATGTCTTTCAGAAAGGGAAACCAGTGTGAGGGGCGCAGCACTCTCCTAGACTGAGCAGTCCTCCACACTAGTCTGCGCATGCGTGAACCCGGTGTCACACTCAGATCGGTCCCCCAGCCTTCACTGCGCATGTGTCATGTCGGAGTGTTAGTAGCGATTAACAGATTATCGCCTCGTTTCTGCTTAAAACTGACTTTAGAATGATTTAAGAGGTTTTACTTTGTCATTTGATGGTTAATAATCAAATTATTCCCTTTGATCAATAGAGAGTCAGACTCAGAAAGTCAATCTCAGATGCACTGGTGTCGCACTCTGATTGCTCTCCCGTCTTTCATAATGAGTTATTGCTGAGTTTTTGTGGAAATGATTGTTGAACAAAAGCTTGAGGGATCTTTCGCTGAGATAGATGATGACTGGAGTGCAGCTTTAAGCAGAAACCAGGTGATCATCGACAAATTGCTGCTGATGCTCTGAAATGATGCATGCGCTGTGAAGGCAGCGGGTACTCATCAGAAGGGGGAATGCTGAGCCCCTCACACTGGAAGCTGTGGAGATATAAACTGTAAACAAAGCAGCATTTGTGCACCGTTTCTATCACACTCACATCGACAGGTTTGTCTAAGGTTTGGGCCCTCTTAACTTTATTGTTTGCTTAGTTTCATCACTTTGAATTCTCATGCACTGATTCGCTAAAAGCTGAACAGCCAATCAGAGTGCGCTCTCTCACCTATAGATGCCAGCTGCTAATGGCCGGCGTTGCCAAATGTGGATGTGTCTAAGGTATGGGACACACTGGGCACACTTGGGTCATCGTCTCTTGACGATGCCAGATGGCCGACCATGTGTCTCGTGCTGAAGATGTTTTGTAAATCTATATTATGCCATGTGTGCTCCTCTCATACCAGCCTGTAACCAAATGCGCTCGAGGGTGGTCCAGATGTAGGCGGGTCCTTGGCGACGAGCGGAGCTGATGTCTGACACCTCTGACAGTGCTGCTTCTAGACGTGACAGTGCAACTGATGAGGGACTCTGTGAAGCTGACATATGTAAAGACAACATGTAGGCACCAGTTTAGAGACAGTTGTGTCTGGAAGAACATTTTTCCCAATATGTACTTTTCACAATTTAAGGAAAGCAAAAGTCAAAAATTATATTTTGGTGCATTTTTCAGTAGCAGTAAAAAACAGAGAGAGAAAAAAAAGATGAAATCCAGGGTTGAAAAATATTTACACTTTAACACAATGAACCCATTAAAGGGATTAGAAATATTAGCAGAAACACCCTTTGGCTAGAAATACATAATGAAAAAGATTAAAAATAAATAAATAAATCCAGTGATTATATTATATCAGAGAATGAATTCTTTGAAAAAGACTGTAAATACTAGCCCTGGGCAATCTTTAAACATAATGATGCTCAATATTCTGTGCAAGCAAGTTAAAGAAGCGAAAATATCTTCAAAATACATGTTAGATCAAAACCAGTGACATAACTAAAATATGTGTTTGTCTTTCAGACATCATCTTCATGTTCAGTATCACATTCACATTAGGGGCGTGCAGGGGTGCCGAAAGGGGGAGAATAAGGAGAAGGATACTAGGGGCTCCTGTCAATCAGAGGCCCCTAATACAATTATAATACTGACATAATAATATGACCGGGGGGGGGGGGGGGGTGGCGGCCCAGTAAGATTTCTTTTCACAGTGCCCAAAATTTCAGGTGGCACCCTTTGAATGACACCTCGTGGCCTGTTGCGAAACTGATCTTAGACCTGCAGTTTTTGGAGCATTTTATTACAAATATCTGTAATAATGTGGCTTGTTATGTGGTTATTTCTCTGAATGGATCATCTAAGTAGGGATGTCCCGATCCGATCACGGAAATCGGGCCTGAGCATGTGGTTTCAGACTTGACTGAAATCGGACGTTGCATTCCGATCAGGAATCCGATATAGATTTTATCCTCATTATTTTGATCAGCGCTATTTCAAGCTCATTACTGCAGATTAATGGGCGTCAGAGGCATCAAGAATAGGTCTAAAAAGCATTATTTTCAATGAGAGGTGTTGCTTTTTAGAGGTGTCAGAAGCATTGCGTCAAAAGCCGAACGCTTCTGAGGGGAGTGCGCATTGCTGCTTGTCAGCAGGTTGACGTGGTAAAAGTTCAACCCAATCTTTTTATTTTATTTTATTATTATTTTTTTTTTTACTGAACAAAAGAAAAAACACAAGTTCAACCCAATCCAACTTTCAACGCTCTGAGCTGTGACGTAGCTTTGCGCTGTCCAATAGGAAGGACACGTCGGGCCAAAACACGGAAGACTAGTGGCAGAAACCACTGATCTGTACAAAACAGAAACGTGTCACAGGACTGCTCATTTATAGAGTAGTTTTCTGAAGAAAAATCCTTGGAAATGTTTCTTGTTGTTGTTTGTTACCTCAAAATTTCTGATTACTGTTTAAAAAAAGTTTAGAACACTTGTAATTAAAATAGCTAAATCAATAAATGTTTTTTTTAGAAACCTTTCATCTGTAAATTAAAACCACCTGTTATTTCAGAGTAGATAATTTCTTGTTTAACATAAAGAACCTTGGACATTTTATTTTTAGACAAATAAAATAACATGGAAATTTGTACATTTTTTACGTCTGGTAGATTATTACTTGATTGTTCAAGCTACCTCAAGGAGAAGTGCACTGTTTAAGTGATAAATAATAAAATAAGGTGATTAAAATGAAAATATTATATATTTAGCATTTGTTCATTGTTCATTCAGTTTTTTAAACTATTGGATCGGGACTCGGTATCGGCAGCCACTCAAAATCAGATGACTCGGAATCGGATCAGGGCCAAAAAAACCTGATCAGGACATCCCGACATCTAAGACATGTGTGCACTAGTATTTGCATTGAGTGAAATTACTGGGTGATATAATTTTCAGTGCTAAGGGTGTTAGCATTTTTAGCCACTATCAGTAGCTTGACGACAATATACACTCACCAGCCACTCTTTAGGTACACCTGTTCAATTGCTTCTTAACACAAATAGCTAATCCGCCAATCACGTCAGCAACTCAATGCATTTAGACATCTAGACATGGTGAAGACGACTTGCTGAAGTTCAAACTGAGCATCAGAATGGGGAAGAAATTTAAGAGATTTAAGTGACTCTGAATATGACATGGTTGTTGGTGCCAGACGGGCGGGTCTGAGTATGTCAGAAACTGCTGATCTACTGTGATTTTCACACAGAACCACCTCTAAGGTTTACAAATAATGGCCCCAAAAAGAGAAGATATCACGTGAGCGACAGTTGTGTGCATGAAAATACCTTATGTCAGAAGTCAGACTGGACTGGGCAGACCGGGTAAATGAGCGACTACGTGATGCTGTCATGTCAATATGGACCAACATGTCTGAGGGCCCCTTCACACACAATACGAATAAGTACAAATCAGGGTGAATCACGGTGAAACACCTCATATGAGCAAACCACATAAACATCGAGCTGACGTTGGGAGGGACACGTGGTGGACCAGGTGTGACACAGTGCGAGCAGCTGGAGCATGTGTAACCACATCATGCAGCTGCTGTGAATAAAACAAAATACATGCCACCCACGGGATTCAAACCTGCAATTTACAAAAGCTCTGACTGCCAGCCAGAAACTTTACAACTGCACTATCATCGCTGTCCTATAAAAGGTGCCAAAAAATGCCTGAAATCAACATGGAGATAAACATATCTAAAAAAGATAAAACCATAAAAACAACACGGCATTTTATTGAATCCATCTTATCAAGCAGACAAGACAAGTATGAACCATCTGTTCCTCTGTAGATGACTCATGGTCACAGACGTACAGTCATGTAATGACATGAATGAGAAGCAGGGCGCTCTTATGTCCACATCTGCTGAACTCGGTGTGTCCGACACGACACGTGTGTCCTGTCGAGGGCGCGGCGCTGGACAGACACCGCGTCATGTGGAACAGAGCTCACGTGGGTGACGTGACATTCAGATCACCCGCTGCGTGTTATGATCTGATCGTCCATTTCACCTGGGACAGCCTGTCAATGTGCGCACCGTGCGCTCGCTCGCTCACTGCAGCCACGGCAACAGCAATATATGTATTTATGTATGTATGTATATATGTATTTTATGTATTTATGTATTTTATTATGTATCGGGGGAGGTGATGGTCTAGTGGTTAAGGTGTTGGGCTTGAGTCCAGAAGATCATGGGTTCAAATCCCCACCTGACTGGAAAATGATAAGGGCCCTTGGGCAAGGCCTTTAATCCCCTATTGCTCCCGGTGTGTAGTGAGCGCCTTGTATGGCAGCATCCTGACATCGGGGTGAATGTGAGGCATTATTGTAAAGCGCTTTGAGCGTCTGATACAGATGGAAAAGTGCTATATAAATGCAGTCCATTTACCATTTACCATGTATGTCCACGTGAGGACAACAAGAAGACATACAAGCGTCACAGTGGACAGTTTTAAGTTCATGTCCGTCCAAACATGGTACGTGTTCCTCAGCCGCGACATCCAGAACCAGAGATCTCAACAGCTGCGGCTGTCGGCAGACACGCCCCCTGTCAGTTCAGTGCACACACCGTGTCACTCTGTGTCTGTGTTATGTGGTCATTTCTTTTTAGTTATCTTGCGTGATTCACACACACGGCACGTGTTGCGGGGGGAGGCGACACTCTGCCACGCCACATGTGCGTTGCTGTTTTACAACACCACACTTGTGGGAGCACTTAGACAAATTTCACAGCCAGCTCCAAAGTGATCGTCTGCTCCACTATTTTCGTGCTAACAGCACGAATGGCAACACATTTTCTATGTGCCAAGCGAGCGGTGTTAGATGTTCATGTGTGTCAGCTGGAATTTGGGCAACACCTGCAGCGAGAGGATTCCATGGGCTCTCACAGCGCACACGCTGTGTTTCAGCCACTGGTGTGTGCAAATAGTTGCAGCAACAGGTGTATGTGTTGGAGGCAGCTCCGATTTGTAGCGACAGCTGTACATGGCGGTAGAGGCAGCTCCAATTTTACACGAATTGCATACTTTTCCTGCTTTGTGCGCAATTCAAACACATTCGTACTATGTATGAAGGGGCCCTGAGGAATGTTTTCAACACTTTGGTGAATCTATGCCAAGAAAAATATAAGGCAGTCCTGAAGGCAAAAGAGGGTCCAACCAGGTGTCGCAGACCGAACAGTCCCCCCTAAAAATCGGTCCGCCCTGCCTTCACTGTGCATGTGTCATTTCTGTGTGTCGGCCATGGTTAACCGATTATCACCTCGTTTCTGCTTAAAATTGCACTCTAGTCATCATCTACCTCAGCGACAGATATCTGAAGCTTTTGTACAACAATCCTTTCCACATAAATTCAGCATTATTTCATAATAAAAGACGGAGGAAGTGATCAGAGCGCAGCAGCAGCACAAGCTGCTGGTACTGCAGTCACTGCACCTCCATCATTTCAAAGCCGATTATCGTCTCGTTTCTGCTTAAAGTTGCCTTGTTTCTGCATAAAACTGACTTTAGAATGATTTAAGTGGTTTCACCTTGTCATTTGATGGTTAATAATCCCATTATTCACTTTGATCGCTTTGGGTGAAGAAAGTCCGTCTCAGATGAGCTGCTGTGGTCCAAAATGATGCATGCACAGTGGAGGCAGAGCGGACCAATTTTTAGCGGGAGACTGTTCGGTCTGCGACACCGGTATTAGCAAGGTGGACCTAATAAAGTGGCCGGTGAGTGTATGTCCAGTGATCCATGATTACTGACAAAATAAGTAGATCATAATTTTTAATGCCATCACCAAAGCAAAACTGCTATGAGAACCACCTCTCAGTCCCCAAGATATGATATCATAAACACCCAAACTGAGGTTAGACTGTTAGCTGAGCTTGTTGGTAATAAGCAAGTTGTGCATTTCGGGCTGTGCGGTGCATTGTGGGACTGGATAAAATATTCGCTACCAACCAAGCCTATGTAACTGTGGCAAAGATGGCAGAATGCAATATAAACGTGAGTGATTGATGCATTTCAGATTACTTTAAAAGGTGGAAAGTCGATAAATTGAACCTTTTTTCTAAGTGTTGAGGTCTCCGTGTTCATGGGAAATGTAAAGACAAACCTACTGTGATACCATACAGCATGGATTTGATGGAATTGTTACACCAAACCCACTGAAACTAACGGATGGATGGACTGGCAAAAACACCGGTGTAAAAATGCGGTCCCCATGCATGTATGCAGATATTGCTGAATATTTGATGGAAAATGATGAGAGAGCACACTTAAAGGAGACGTGCATTGAAAAAAATGCAGTCAGATTTTTTGAACAAAAAATGACTTACATTTACACATGAGATCCTTCTGAATGTAGTAAAGTAAATCTGCAAGCCAAGATCTGTCATTCAACGGAGAAATCTTCATTTGAAAATGACAAATTTACAGCTAACATTTAGCCCTCTGCAAATTGTCCCTCTCATCATGGACGCTGCCGAGACGTCACGGACAAGACCCTCTCCCAGCATGCATTGCGCCAATTGTAATTTGTGGATTTACGTTAGTTTGCATCTGCACCTTTTTCTTGTCTTATACGGAAGGATCTACTTTTTTTAAAACTTCATATTTTCTTGCGGTACGCTTGGTGAGTACACATTTCTTTATTTGTTGTTGAAAATTATTTTTGGGGACTTTTTCATATGCCCGTTTGATTGAGTGGTGTCGCATTGAAAGTCTACTGTCTTTCGCCTTCGGTGTACCGTCACGGGCTACGGAGGTGAGACCCGCAAAGAATCCAAGTCATTACAAAGATATAAACCTCTCTCAGCGGCCACGGAGCTCTGCGGCTCCGATTACCGAGACGTGCGGCGCTGCAAATTTTGCCGCAAGAAGTCTGTCCTTGCGGGCAACAGGTGTCACCGGCCACTCTGCATTAAAACGGTGAGCGTAATCTCTGGACTTGTGCCAAGTTGGCTGCACCTCCATTCAGTAGACAGTTGCACAGCAGACACGGGGGTGTGAGTGGCCCGCAGCGGCATTTAACGAGCGCATGCACTCGGTAAGTGCATCAGGGGCAGTGAGAGCGAGGCATCGGGGAAGAACGGCACCCGCTGTCGATGTCGCTCGCTGTTGATCTGAGCATGCAGACCGGGCATGCAGAGGTGTATCTCACATGCAGTGCAGCTTACTTTTGGATGTTGAAACCAGGATGTGTATAACAGTAACATTACTAACAGATAAAATCAATTTCAATGCAGGATCGGACTGAAGGCGGGAGCGCATCGTCTTGACCCTGACGTCATGGAAATGATACGGATGTACAAACTGTTTTCACGGAGGGCTAAATTTTAGCTGCAAATTTGTCATTTTTAAACGAAGATTTCTCCGCTGAATTACAAATTTGGGCTTACAGATTTACTTTACTGCATTCACAAGGGTCTTATAAATACATATCAGCTATTTCTTTCTGAAATCTGACCACATTTATTTCAATGCAGGTCTACTTTAAAGCAACTCCTCAAGGACTACAAGGAAGACACACCTGGTCACTGTTCACCATAGCAACATTCCATTCACATTATTAAACTGACTTTGACAACTATAATTGGCAAACATTATTTTAATCATCAGTTTTTTCTCAGTGGGAAAGTTGTGTTAAACAAACACCAGTTTGCATTTTTCAATTTCAATTTATTTCATTTACATAGCTGCCTCAAGGTGCTACATACAAACCCCTAGAGCAAACACACAGGTGACAGTGATAAGGACAAAAAAAAAAACCCTCTGATAATATTGAGGAAGAAATCTCAAGCAGACCAGACTCAAAGGGGTGACCCTCTGCTTGGGCATTTCTAACAGTTACAAGATTTTTACAAAGTTTTACAAAGATAACATCTGCTGCATCAGTTTCAGGCATTGTGGTCAGTCCAGCATCCCGTTGTCTGCAAATGCCAATCCTGTGCAATGCCCTCTGCACCTTGGACAGAGAGAAAAACAGTAGAATCAGTCAGCCGGAAAAACCACACCTAAGGTATAATTCATCAGCAGTAAATCAAAAGGAAAGCAGAGAAAACACTCACCTGCTGCTAGGCCTAAGCTTCACTAACAGACTCAGAATGTAGATAAAGTTGAGGCCGAGACCTGTTCTGTTACTAATAAAATTAATTTAAAAGGATAGGAAGCATAGTTCCATACTATGCCAGTATGCTAGCCATACGAGAGGGAGAATAAAAGCGTATTAAGTCTGGGCATGAATGCCTCTACAGAATCTGACTGTTTTATCTCTGCAGGGAGATCATTCCACAAAACAGGTGCATGATTAGAGAAAGTTCTGTGGCCTGCAGACTTTTTATTCACCCTAGGGACACAAAGTAGTCCTGCACCCTGAGAACGCAGAGCCCGGGCTGGTACGTAGGGTTTAATTAGGTCAGCTATATAGGGAGGTGCTAGTTCAATTTCAATTTTTAATTTATTTTCCTTTATATAGCGCCAAATCACAACAGAGTTGCCTCAGGGCACTTCACACAGGTAAGGTCTAACCTTACCAACCCTCAGAGCAACAGTGGGAAGGAAAAACTCCCTCTGAGGAAGAAACCTCACGCAGACCAGACTCAAAGGGGTGACCCTCTGCTTGGGCCATGCTACAAACATAAATTACAGAAATAATTCACAGAACAATTCATGGACAAATATACAAGAATTGCTGTTGGTGCACAGGACAAGAGGGTCGCCAACACAAACACAACTCCCATCTCTGGATGGAGCTGCACCTTAAACAGAGAAAAAACAGAATCAGGCATCAGAAAGACAAAAAATTTGCCAGCATTAATCAACAAGACTGAACAAAACAGAAAAATACTAAGGTGATTGCTGGCCGCTAGCCCTAAGCTTCACTAAAAGACCCAGAATTTAGGTGAAGTTGAGGCCGCCGCCCGCTCCAATTACTAATAACATGACTTAAAAGAGTAAAAAGCGTAAAACAAAACTGTACCAGTATGCTAGCCATATGAAAAGGAAAATAAGTGCGTCTTAAGTCTGGATTTGAAAGTCTCCACAGAATCTGATTTAATTGATGCAGGGAGACCATTCCACAGAACAGGGGCATGATAAGAGAAAGCTCTGTGACCCGCAGCCTTCTTATTCACCCTAGGGACACAAAGTAGCCATGCACCCTGAGAATGTAAAGCCTGGGCCGGTACGTAAGGTTTAATTAAGTCAGCTAGGTAGGGAGGTGCCAGTCCATGAATAATTTTACAGATTAGTAGCAGAACCTTAAAATCTGACCTCACTGGGACAGGAGGCCAAAATAGGTGTAATGTGGTCAAACTTTCTGCTTCGTGTCAAAAGTCTGGCTGCAGCATTCTGAACCAATTGGAGAGCCCTAATGCTATACTGCAGTAAACCAGAAAATAGAACATTGCAGTAGTCCAATCTAGAAGAGATGAACGCATGGATCAGGGTCTCAGCATCAGCCATAGACAGGATGGGACAAATCTTCACTATATTTCACAGGTGGAAGAAAGCAGTCCTAGTAATATTTCTAATATGGAGGCCAAAGGACAACGAAGGATCAAAAATTACCCCAAGGTTCCTCACTCTGTTAGTGTGATGTATGACACACAAGCCTAGGCTGAGTGTTAACTAGTCAAATTGATGCAGATGTCTCACTGGACCAAGAACCATCA
The DNA here is from genome assembly GCF_902500255.1 of Thalassophryne amazonica. Classification (NCBI taxonomy): domain Eukaryota; kingdom Metazoa; phylum Chordata; class Actinopteri; order Batrachoidiformes; family Batrachoididae; genus Thalassophryne; species Thalassophryne amazonica. Next base: position 70,977,283 of record NC_047115.1, read on the forward strand.
TTTCAGTCTTTTCAGAGTTTAAAAGTACGAAGTTTCTAGACATTCAACTTCTCACTGCTGCAAGGCAATCTTCTAAGGATTTTATGTGAACGAAATTACCAGCAGTTGTCAGCATATATAACTGAGTATCATCTGCATAGTGAAAGGTAATCCCAAAATGCCGCAATATGTGCCCAAGGGCTGCTATATAAAGGGAGAAAAGCAGGGGGCCTAAGACACACCCCTGCGGAACCCCAAATTTCATGTCACTAAGGTTAGAGATAGTGTTACTGTACAAAACACAGTGACGACTGGTCAAGTATGACGTCAGCCATGCAAGTGCACTCCCAGTAATCCCAAAATGATTTTCCAGCCTATCAAGTAGAATATGATGATCCACTGTATCAAATGCAGCACTGAGATCTAACAGCAGCAGAACCGTAGTGGTGTCCGAATCCATTGTAACCAGAAGATCATTCACCACTTTAGTGAGAGCCGTCTCTGTGGAATGATATTTTCTAAAAGCAGACTGCAGTGGCTCAAAGAGATTATTCTCAGTAAGATAGTCTATGAGCTGTCGTGACACCACTTTTTCCAGAATTCTAGAGCAAAATGATAGCTTTGATATTGGCCGATAGTTTTTCAATACACTAGGGTCAAGATTAGGTTTCTTAAGTAATGGTTTAATCACTGCAGATTTGAAACGTTTAGGAACAGATCCAGAAGTTAAAGAAAGATTAATAATTTCCAGCACAATCGGCCCAAGAGTGGGCCACAGGTCCTTAAACAGTTTTGTTGGTATAGGATCAAATAAACAGGTTGTGCTTTTTGTTAACGTTACAAGTTTCGTCAGCATGTCTACAGAGATACTATCAAATTCTGTAAATCTAGGTAATACCTCAGTAGTGGCGCCCACATCAATAGCAGGGTGTAGTGGCTGGGTTAAGGCATGCTGGGATATGTTCAACCTAATGTCATCTATTTTCTCCTCAAAGTAATCTAGGAAATCTTGTGCTGTAAAAGGAGAGTGAGCTACAGGTGGTTGTCCATGAATAAGTGTTGCCACCGTGGTGAACAAGAACTTTGAGTTATGCTTGTTTTTGTTGATCAAATCAGAGTAATAGGTCCGCTTTGTAGCCAATAATGCATGCTTATAGTCTAAGATAGCATCACGTCACGCAAGGTGGAATACTTCTAATTTTGAACGATGCCATTTCCGTTCTAGATCTCTTGCTTTATGCTTGAGGTCACGCAGGTAATCATTGAACCAAGGTGACTGCAATTTGGGGGAGCGCAGTTTCAACACAGGTGGTGCAATCATGTCGAGTGTCGTTTTGAGCACTGAGTTAAAAACTATCCACAAGTCTGTCTACTGACTGGGTATTTGTCAAAAGTGAGGCTAAGACATCAGGCAGTCTAGCTTCTAGTTCAGTCTTAGTTGAGGAGTTGATGCATCGCTGCAGTGATAAGGTTGTTGTTCCACTAAACACGGCAGCAAAACTGTAAACTTAATAAGTGAGTGATCAGAGACCACTGATGTAAGAGGCATGATCTCAATATTAGTGACAGCAATACCATGTGCGAGAACCATATCCAGGGTATTTCCACTAATGTGCGTCAAATCCCGAATGCATTGCCGAAATCCTAATGCATCCACAATTTCCATAAATGATTTGCAGATATGGATCAGAAGGCTTATTCATATGAACGTTAAAGTCACCAATGATCAGAATGTTATCTGCTCTAGTTGACAAGTTAGAGATGAACAAACCAAATTCATCTAAGAATTCAGAATATGGGCCTGGAGGCCTATATACAGTGACAAAGTAATACGGCTGATTTTTTATTCTTCTGACCTTGGCAATGCGCAATATCCTGAGCGGAGCGGAGAATCAGATGCTCAAATGAGTTATATTTGTGAGCCCCAACAGCTAATAAGCTAAACCTAGATTTATAAATAAGAGCAACACCCCCGCCTTGCTCTGCATCACGAGGGACGTGACTAAATGTATATTCTGGTGGGCAGGCTTCATTTAAGGGGAGGACAGCTGTAGGTTTAAGCCAGGTTTCACATAACCCAACCATATCTAAGTGATAATCAATAATTAAATCATTAATCAACAATGATTTTGAGGACAGTGATCTTATGTTAATGAGACCCAGTCTAAGGACCTCAGTGGGGTTGACAGTTGAACTGTTTGGGTTTAGGGGTGGTTCCAGAGTGGCATATATAAGATGCCTAGAAGTAGGTTTAGGTTTGAGACATTCCACGCGCGTTGTAGTTAGCAGACACTAAATCTTTGCTATTACTGGAACAACCACTGGGCCATCCTTAATTTCAACATGATCCAATATAGTAATGGGTATTAAGTTTGCAAAGCATATCCCTCTATGATTTTTATGAACACGTCTACGGGAGCAGGCCACAGTCTCAACTTGTTGAATTTCCCTCCCTGGCAGATAAATTGCACTATCACCATAGTGGATTTTCTGCACTAATTTCCCCGCTAAGCTACTGGATTCCACACCCACATTTGTCATAAGCCTTGCAGGGTCTCTAATCACCTGCTCCGTGGCCTGCTGTAGATTCCTAATGGCCACACATTTGATGTCACTGTGGAATTTTTAGTCCATAAATAATTTTATAGGTTAATAGCAAAACCTTAAAATCTGATCTCACAGAGACAGGAAGCCAGCAAAGAGACACCGAAATGGGTGTAATGTGGTCAAACGTTCTGCTTCCTGGCAAGAGTCTGGCAGCAGCATTTTGAAGTAACTGGACAACCCTAATCCTGGATTGTGGTAAACCAGAAAACAGAACACTGCAGTAGTCCAGTCTAGAAGAAACAAATGTATGAATCAGGGTCTCAGCATCAACCATAGACAGGATGGGAGACTCAATCTTCGCTATATTTTGCAGGTGGAACAAAGCAGTCCTCGTAATATCTCTAATGTGTAGGTCAAAGGACAATGTAGGATCAAAAATCACCCCAAGGTTCCTCACTTTGTCAGTGTGATGTATGACACATGAGCCTAGGCTAAGCATTAGCTGGTCAAGCTGATGCCAATGTCTTGCTGGACCAAGAACCATCATCTCGGTCTTACCTGAGTTTAAAGGTAAGAAATTGCTGGACATCCAGCTTTTCACTGGTGCAAGGCAATCCTCTAAAGATTTTATGTGTATGAGATTACCAGCAGATATGGGCATGTGCATTGCAGCTTTTTGTGGTCACAATTATGAGTCTCACACTGGCTTTTATGCCACCTTTCAAGTCTATAATAACTATTTGAGCAGTCAACAATAGCACAATCTGCACCTGTTATGTTTACACTTCACCTGAACTTGATGTTTCAATGCAATTAGTAACTAAGAAAGTAAGTAAGTAAACTTTAATTATGTAGCGCTTTTCACAGACAGAGGTCACAAAGTCCTTCACAAGACAAAATATCACAATACAAAAAATAAAACATGAGTGGCAACCGTCTAAAAGCTTTGAAAGCCTGTTTTAAAAAAGAGAGCCTTGAGTTGCTTTTTGAAAGTCTCTACACAATCCAGAGAATGCAAGAACAAGGGCAGTTCATTCCAGAGACAAGGTGCTGCGGCTTTAAAAGATCTGTCACCTTGGGTTTTGAAGCAGGTCTTGGGAACCATCAGCAGGTTCTGTCCTGAAGATCTCAAACTGCGAGCAGAAGTGTAGGGCTGGATCAGGTCAGCAATATATTCAGGAGCCTGTACATGAAGGGCTCTGAATGTCAAAACTAGTATTTTAAAGTTTATTCTGAAGGCGACCGGAAGCCAATGAAGAGACTGTAGAATGTGAGTGATGAGGGCTCTCATATTTGTGTGCATCAGGAGTCTCGCAGCAGAATTTTGTACATATTGTAAGCGTTTCAGATCCTTTTTATTGAGACAGGTGAACAAGCTATAACAGTAGTCCAACCGTGAGGAAATAAACACATGGATAATTGTTTCCAACTCATTATGAGATAACATATGTCTCAGCTTGGCGATATTACGAAGTTGGAAAAACAGTTTTTAACCAGCCTACTCGAACGTTGTGAGAGAGACATAGCTTCATCAAAGATAACACCAAGACTGAGCATGCTTGGTTTGGCCGAAGAACTCCGCTTGCCCAGCTGCTGCTTCATGTCAGGGAGAGCACTACCGGGAGCAATAATAAGTGTCTCAGTTTTCTCCAAGTTTAATTGTAGACTGTTGTCATTCAGCCACTTTTTCACCTGTAACAGGCAGTCAAATAAAGAGTTCAGTTTGCAACCTCTGAAATCTTAAACGAACAGTACAACTGTATGTCATCAGCGAACATATGATAGGACACATAACTGAAGTGCTGAATTATCTGGCCAAGTGGAAGAATACAAAAGGAACAGGAGTGGGCCTAGCACTGCACCTTATGGAACACCATACTGTAAACCCGCTGATTCAGACATAACATGGTTCACTGACACGATCTGCCAGTCAAGTAGGAGGTAAACCAGTCCAACACAGGGCCCGTCATCCCCACCAAATCTCGCAACCTGTTGACCATGATGGTGTGGTCGACCGCGTCAAAGGTGGAGGACAGGTCTAAAAGAACCAACACTGTGCACCTTCCGGAATCAGCGGACATCATGATGTCACTGGACATTTTCAGCAGTGAGGTCTCGGTAGAGTGGTGTTTCTGAAAACCTGACTGAAATTTATCATATATGTTGTTTTTCTCGAGATAATGTGTCAATTGTTTTGCTACCACTTTTTCCAGCATTTTCGATAGAAATGGGAGCTTGGATACTGGCCTAAAGTTCATAAGTTTGGATTTATCCAGGTAAGGCTTTTTGAGTCTGGGTTCTATCACCGCGTGTTTAAAGGAGGCTGGGAAAACACCGGATGAAAGGGAGATGTAAAAGATTTTGGTGACCCCTGGCACTACTGAGTCAACAACATTTTCAAAAAGCTTTTAAGGGAGGAAATCAAATACACTGGACGTCACTCATCAATTCTGTGGAACAAACAGGTGTGAATCAGGTGTCCCCTATTTAAGGATGAAGCCAGCACCTGTTGAACATGCTTTTCTCTTTGAAAGCATGAGGAAAATGGCGTCCCATTTTCCTCTCATTTTCAAGACATTGTTCAGAAGAACAGCGTAGTTTGATTAAAAAGTTGATTGGAGAGGGGAAAACCTATACGCAGGTGCAAAAAATTATAGGCTGTTCATCTACAATGATCTCCAATGCTTTAAAATGGACAAAAAAAACAGAGATGCGTGGAAGAAAATGGAAAACAAACATCAAAATGGATAGAAGAATAACCAGAATGGCAAAGGCTCACCCATTGATCAGCTCCAGGATGATCAAAGACAGTCTGGAGTTACCTGTAAGTGCTGTGACAGTTAGAAGATGCCTGTGTGAAGCTAATTTATTTGCAAGAATCCCCTGCAAAGTCCCTCTGTTAAATAAAAGACATGTGCCAAAGAACACATCAACTGGCATAAAGAGAAATGGAGGAATATTTTGTGGACTGATGAGAGTAAAATTGTTCTTTTTGGGTCCAAGGGCCGCAGACAGTTTGTGAGACGACCCACAAACTCTGAATTCAAGCCACAGTTCACAGTGAAGACAGTGAAGCATGGTGGTGCAAGCATCATGATATGGGCATGTTTCTCCTACTATGGTGTTGGGCCTATATATCGCATACCAGGTATCATGGATCAGTTTGGACATGTCAAAATACTTGAAGAGGTCACGTTGCCTTATGCTGAAGAGGACATGCCCTTGAAATGGGTGTTTCAACAAGACAATGACCCCAAGCACACTAGTAAACGAGCAAAATCTTGGTTCCAAACCAACAAAATGAATGCCTTGCAGATGTGAAGAAATCATGAAAAACTGTGGTTATACAACTAAATACTAGTTTAGTGATTCACAGGATTGCTAAAAAAGCAGTTTGAACATAATAGTTTTGAGTTTGTAGCGTCAACAGCAGATGCTACTATTATTGTGAACACCCCCTTTTCTACTTTTTTTTAATAATAGCCCAGTTTCATAGCCATAAGAGTGTGCATATCATGAATGCTTGGTCTTGTTGGATTTGTGAGAATCTACTGAATCTACTGGTACCTTGTTTCCCATGTAACAATAAGAAATATACTCAAAACCTGGATTAATCTTTTTAGTCACATAGCGCTAATATTATTCTGAACACGTGTATGTTCAGTACATGTATGTACGTATGTATCTATGGGGTGGGCGTTTATAAGCGTTGCCTTTGCTCACCCCCTTTTTGGTCACACATGTCACTGTGGAATTGTCTTGTGCATCAGTTTTTGTTATTGTCGAGTTTGTGTGCCAATAAATAAATTCAAAATTCAATTTAATCAAGGGCATGACTGTTTACGAGCAACACTGTTAGACTTTAGGGGAGCTCATTGGTCCAATACAGTGGCACACACAAAAAACAATGCGCAAAGTCGTCCACATATGTACCATCAATAAAAGCATGGTGGTCAAACAGGGTGCAGACTGTGCCAGCTGTTGTTTCTGTAATGATCCTCCTTTCTGCCCTAATAGGGACAGGCCTAAGCTCAGGGGGAACAGACAGATCAAAGGAGATGTAGCTATGGATACTCAGATGGACGTCCTCAACACACACTTTAGCAACATGTTAATTAAAGCTACATGTCTCCCGTAACACACGCAGTCATGCTACCTATCTTTGGTAGCCAAATGAGAGCGAGACTCAGAGTTCGAGCATGTGCACCAGTAATGTGTAACTGAATGGTTTGTACTGAAACTCCCACACTCCGCCCAGGGACTGTCTCTGGATGTGGTCAAATCTCACAATATCACACAGGGGTTCAAACGAGACTGCGCTGCCCTATTAGGCTAGTTTCCATCTGTATACGTAAATCTGTTCAGATTTCTGCGGCCACAGTTTTCTCAGCTGTTTCACACTCCACACAGCTCAAAATTTGCATGTTTATTCTCTCCCACTGACAGTCCACATGCTTAAGGCCCTGTCACACCTTGACGATTTAGCCAGCAAACACAAATTGCATTAAAAAATGCTGGCATAACTCCAACAAGTTAAGGGTAAGTTTTTTTTATAAGTTAATAGCACATTGAAACACGCTGAAGTTCACTGATATATGTCCTAATAAGCTGAGCTCCTCAAAAATTTTTGGACATGCTTAAAATTTTCAACACATGCCAGCGTGTGACTCATACGTCCCGCAGATGCAGGACATAAGTTGTAGGTAAGTTATGTGATTGTTGGCACACCTTTCTTGTAATTTACTCATAAGACTAAATCCATCCAATAATGCTGGCCACTGATTGGCTGAAACCCGCAGTCCTTATGCAGATCGACTGTTTAATTCACACATGGAGTAAATCTGACCTGTTCATTTCAGTCCAATTCACCATCACAGATGGACATGAATCCACATAAAGCTCCTGATTTTTGAAAATGACATCTGAAAATACTTTAATTTGTGGCTAGAAAGGTAGCGTTTTAAAACAAGTCCCTCTGTGGTTTTTCTGCTCCAGGTGCATTTCTGCCGGTGTCGCGCTCTGATGCTTTCAACTTTTAAAGCGCCGTCGCTTTGGTGTGATCATCAGATGACCTGATCGATTAATCAGGGTGATCACACATGATTAATGCGCTGTTTAAACATTTAAAGTGCCGTTGCTGTTGGTGATCACCATACTGACAGATCACACAGCACTTCATTCAGGTCTGATCACACCTGATCACGGTTGACTGGTGCTTTAAAAGTTTAAATAATCACAGCGTTTCATTATTCAGGTCTGTGATGACCTGATCAGACTGGATCAGCAATCAACAGCGCTTTAAACATTTAAAAAGACAGCACTTCATTCACTCACAGCAGTGTTTACCACAGCTAGTCGACTCAAGACAAAAAATGAAAATACACACACACAAAAAAAATGTTAAATTACTCTGTTTCTGACCCACACCACATGGTGCGGTACCGACCCACACCACTGGCTGGAAACGGGCTGTTGGAATACACTGGTTAATCGTCAAGGTGTGACAGCTGCATTAATTTATTAGACGTACGCCAGCGTATGCCAGAGTTTTTAATATGGTCGACATACGCAGGCCTAATCGTCAAGGGCCTCAGATTCCAAAATGTCAGACAAGTCAAGCCTCACAGAATTTCACCATTTTGACCCTTTCTAAATGACAAATTCCTCAAATTTGTCAACAATCATGAATTAAATATGGCATAAAAAGAGACTTTAACATGATACTATTAATTCTTTTTCTGTTTTCAATAGTTATGATCAACAGTAGAATTTACCATCACTATATGAAAAGTATTCAACATGCAAGTAATCAATTAAATACTGGCTCCATCTAAAACAAAGTGATCACCACTTCGACTAGCACGAAGCCCTGCAATACCAGTGGTGGGCACAGATAACCAAAAAATTAACGTTGATAACAGATAATCAGATAACTGAAAAGTTATCTTTGATAAAGACAAACCGATGAACCACCCAAAAATGTATCGGAAGTTACAGATAACCGATAAATTCCAGTATTGTCTCTGGTACATTTGCAACTGCTAACAAGCTGAATTTGATTTTTAACACCACAATCGCTTTTGGAAGCATAAAAAGCGACAAAAGACCCAAACAATGAGTCAGCACTTCTATGTCTGAGCACCCTGAGACTAGCCACAAAGCCAGCTCTCTACCAATCACAATGCTCCGGTCAGGCGGAGGTCTTGAAAAATAAAGGCATCCGGACTTATGGTTTTGTGTGAATACTGATAGAATAACTCCATTAATGTCAATTCTGTCATTTGTACAAAGTTAAAATATAACATATATCTTTTAATGTTGAATAATGCACTAATTCTGAGGTTTTGTAAGAAACACAGATTGCAAAGGATTCTGGGTAAAAGTGCCTCTGCTAAACACTGATTGGTTCAGTCATTCATTATGTAAACCAACACGTTAATGTGACGTGTGTTGTGTGTTGGTGTTTACAGATAAATGTGCTTTTGTAAAATATTCCATTTTTTATTTGTAAAAACAGGCATTTTTATGGTGCCCTGGAAGTGTCATCGCAAAATGTTTTGCATGTGGAGAGAATGTGCGCACTTTTTATTAGTGCCGTGTGCACGTTTTATGATGTGCGCACGTTTTCTGATGTTGTAAAATGTGCACTCAATATTGTGTTGACACATAAATGTTGGCTTTACACTATGTGAGTTTTGGCCCTTTTTCAGATGATTTTTCATTCGTGTGAGAAATTTTTGGAACGAGTTTCAGGTTAATCGCGCGTCCTGCATCGTGTAGTGTACATGGAGTAACAAGCTGCGTTCAACATCTCACGACCACCTCCTGATCACCGACTGTATGGTCGAATGAAAATCAAACCTGTTTGATATTATTCTGGTCAGCCGTCGTGAGGTTATCCTGCTGCTGAGGGGCCACAAGCGTCCAACCGCTCGCACTGTGCCTGTGCAAACACCGCAGAGCTTGATCTTGTAATGTTTTTTGCTGTTGCTGTTGTTTTGTTTTTAAACTTAATTTGTAAAAAAAATAAAAGCCATTTGCAAAGCCAAAAAGTTGATTTGACAACCATCTGATATAACCGGGGTCCAAATAAATAGAACACTGCTATCTACTGGTGCCCAGATGCTTAGTACTTAGGGCGAATACTGCCATGAACACTACTGGCCAGTAGATGGCAGTAGAGGCCTTGAAAACTTGCCAAAATAAAATTCCAGATAATCTGTCTGCTACATTTACGATGCGTGGAATTTAACAAACGCAAATACAATAACGTCTATAAACCCAGAGAATACGAGGTCTATTAGAAAAGTAACCGCCGCGACGCGTGAAGCCTCCGCTCCTCTTTCCATGACAAAAACTCCTGTAACAGTGGAATGTGCCGTTCATTTCCAAACTGGATGCTGTGTTTTATCCGGGATGTCATCTGGCTTGCACAGGAATTGTGAAAAGACGTGGACATCAGCACTTTTTCGGCACATTGAGACAGACGTGCGGAGGAATTCCGCACGTCGCGGCGGTGCCGCATGGCGCAAAGCAACGCCGTGATGAAGCCTCACAGGACATGTTCTGGCATGTCCAGGCACATCCACAATTTCTCGGATAATCACTCGATGGAAAAACCACCGACAGCTGTCTGAACGCCATCTCAAAGCCGTACTGTGAGACCAAAACAGAGGTGGTTTTGTCTCGCTCCAGCAGCAAATCCATCGTGACGCGCGAAGCCTCCGCTTGGCTTTCCATGAGAAAATCTCTTGTTAAAAGTGAAATCTGCCGGAAAATTGTTGATGTCCAGCTCTTGTGATAACCAGAGAAATTGCACACGATGGTCACGGATCCATACAGCCATCCATTTACAAATGAAATGGTCGCTCAGCCTGTCGATGGATGCTTCGGAGCGCGGCGCACCACCAGTCGCTCTGGGCCGTCCTTAAAGTGACAGTAACACTCCGTAATCTCTTTGAAGCCCATAAAATATTCACCAAAAACCATTTGAATTTCTTGAATGGTGTCCACTTTGATGTCCCTCACAGTTTCTGAAAACATTTTGATCAAGCAAAGCGGCAGTCTCTGAGCCATTCCTAAACAATGAAAAAAACGACGAGAGCGGTGGACCACTCCTCACTCAAAGCCTGCTCACAGGCGAATGACGCAACCGACAGGCGTGAAAAAACTCATGCATGCGCACGAAGGTTCAAGCTTGGCTGACGCAATCACACGTGATTCAAATCCATATGGTTTTTGAAAAAAATAATAAGGTCGGATACTTTTCTAATAGACCTCGTATATTCACAAGAGTTTTAGGCACTAGAGTTTAATGCTGCTGTCCGTGGAGCCTGAACAGAGTGTCTGAAATGCATTTGTCCTGTCGTGAACGTACTGAGATTACCCATAATGCACTGCTGGGCACAGCATGTGCTCACAAAACCTTAAAAATTAGCACATTACTTTAAAACTAAAACATATATCTGATGTTTTCACTTTATAAAACTTCAGGCATGACAGTAATTTTAAATAACTTGTCCAACTTGTTTGGTTAAAATTTGAACCATAAATTAAAAATGTATGCCTCTGGATGACTTTGGTGATATTGCCAGCATATTAGTATGGTGTTAAAGGAAGTGATTTTTTTTTCTGATCAGTTCTTCTTTGCCTGCAGAGCGTAGAGTGGTTTCTCCTGAAATTAGCTCTCTTCTGTTTGCAGAGGGTAGAAACTTTCAACAGGTAGGTCTCAACTGATTTTAAATTTTAAAAATGTTTGCTGTTGTTCAGCTTGGTTTACTACGTTATTGGTCGGATGACAATTCATCGGAAGATAATTAGTCTCATAATGGTTTTTAAAGTTATCTAAAAAGATAATCTGATAATGAAAACGTTATCTTCGATAATTATCTGTTATCGGATTATCTGAAGTATGCCCACCATTGTGCAATACCAAGAGACGTGCAAAGGTGGTCTCCAGGCTTTGGTCCCAATCTACACTCAACAAAAATATAAACGCAACACTTTTGGTTTTGCTCCCATTTTGTATGAGATGAACTCAAAGATCTAAAACTTTTTCCACATACACAATATCACCATTTCTCTCAAATATTGTTCACAAACCAGTCTAAATCTGTGATAGTGAGCACTTCTCCTTTCCTGAGATAATCCATCCCACCTCACAGGTGTGACATATCAAGATGCTGATTAGACACCATGATTAGTACACAGGTGTGCCTTAGACTGCCCACAATAAAAGGCCACTCTGAAAGGTGCAGTTTTATCACACAGCACAATGCCACAGATGTCGCAAGATTTGAGGGAGCGTGCAATTGGCGTGCTGACAGCAGGAATGTCAACCAGAGCTGTTGCTCATGTATTGAATGTTCATGTCTCTACCATAAGCCGTCTCCAAAGGTGTTTCAGAGAATTTGGCAGTACATCCAACCAGCCTCACAACCGCAGACCACGTGTAACCACACCAGGCCAGGACCTCCACATCCAGCATGTTCACCTCCAAGATCGTCTGAGACCAGCCACTCGGACAGCTGCTGAAACAATCGGTTTGCATAACCAAAGAATTTCTGCACAAACTGTCAGAAACCGTCTCAGGGAAGCTCATCTGCATGCTTGTCGTCCTCATCGGGGTCTCGACCTGACTCCAGTTCGTCGTCGTAACCGACTTGAGTGGGCAAATGCTGACATTCGCTGGCATTTGGCATGTTGGAGAGGTGTTCTCTTCACGGATGATGCGAAGGAGATGTGTTGCACTGCATGAGGCAAATGGTGGTCACACCAGATACTGACTGGTATCCCCTCCCAATAAAATAAAACTGCACCTTACAGAGTGGCCTTTTATTGTGGGCAGTCTAAGGCACACCTGTGCACTAATCATGGTGTCTAATCAGCATCTTGGTATGGCACACCTGTGAGGTGGGATGGATTATCTCAGCAAAGGAGAAGTGCTCACTATCACAGATTTCGACTGGTTTGTGAACAATATTTGAGGGAAATGGTGATATTGTGTATGTGGAAAAAGTTTTAGATCTTTGAGTTCATCTCATACAAAATGGGAGCAAAACCAAACGTGTTGCGTTTATATTTTTGTTGAGTATAGTTCAAGCAGGATTCTATTTGAAGACCAGCCTAAGAGCAGAACAATCAGTGTAAACCAAATTCTAAGGCAAGAAAAATAAAAATATCGCACTAATTGGAACACAAAATCACATACACAAAGTAAAATGCCATGCTGTCTGGCTCTAAAAAACAGTACAGTGTGGCACCCTACCTGTACAACAAAGAAACATGTTGATAAAGTACAAACTGAGTGCTCACAGCCTGGCCATCGAAACAGGCAGATATAAAAAGACATGGCGACCAAAAGAACGGCTGTGCCAACGTGGAGGAAGTGCTGCAGAGACAGAGCAGCACTTCGTCACATAATGCTCAAAGTTTAAAAATGTCTGGGAACACTTTTTTCCCAAATTCAGCCACAACCACCCACACGTTAACAAAGCAGAGGAGATAATACTTGGGGAAAGAAAGGAAAGTTGTATTCTTGTAGTTCAATTTGTCTTCATACTTTGTAACATGAGAGATTCAGACTAACCTGCTGATGGACATCAGCTCTTCTCCTTTTTCTTTTAACCATTTAATTTTAATTATTTTTTTACTAAGATTTTATTTTTTTTTAAGTTCCACACACTATATACACTCACCGGTTACTTTATTAGGTACACCTGGTTGGACCCCCTTTTGCCTTCGGAACTGCCTTAATTCTTCATGGCATAGATTCAACAAGGTGTTGGAAACATTCCTCAGAGATGTTAGTCCATATTGACATGACTGCATCACACAGTCACCCATTCAACCAGTCTGCCCATTCTCCTCTGACCTCTGACATCAACAAGGCATTTTTGTCCACACAAATGCCGCTCACTGGATATCTTCTCTGTTTTGGACCATTCTCTGTAAACCATAGAGATGGTTGTGTGTGAATATCCCTGTAGATCAGCAGTTTCTGAAATACTCAGACTAGCCTGTCTGGCACCAACAACCATGCCAACCAGCTGTAAATGGTGCCAGCTTTGGCTGGGGAAGTAACCTGCTTCAGACCAGGGTCCTATTCAAGGGGAGCTATAGACTCCCGTTTGTTTCATGCTGTGTAATCCAGGGATAATGTTGTGTGTGGGCCGCCAGAAGAGGAGGTACTGCTGGCCCACCACCAGTGGGCGCTCTGCCTGAAGTGCGGGCTTCAGGCACGAGAGGGCGCTGCCGCCATGGACACAGCCGGGGGTGACAGCTGTCGCTCATTACCTCTTGACAGCTGTCACCCATCTACTCAACATCATCTCACACCATAAAGACCAGACGTCATCTCCACCTCGTTGCCGAGATATCATACTTCATTGGAGGTAATATCCTCAGCCGTTTTGCAATATTGTTTGTATATTGTGAGTGTTTGCAGGAGTACCGGTACCGCTGTCAGTGGAAGCTAAGAGAGCGCTAGAAGGCACTCTTTTCCCTGAGGAATCTTCAGTACTCTGCAAGTTATTGAGTGAGAGGTGGAGGTGGCATTCCCACCGTTATTGTTACTGGGTGTACACACACCCACACTTGACTGCCTTTGTTCTTCGCCAGCAGTACCAGATCCGACAGTCGGGGACGGTGATCACCTGGGAATTCGGGACTTGGCGGCTCCAGTATTCACCAGGTTCTGGGGCGGCGGAAATCGTGTGGTTCCGGCTCTCCTCAGGACAGATGTCTTCTATCCTCGAGCCTGCCCACACGTCACCTTTGTGTATTGACTGTTGTGATATTCTGAGATTGTCTGTATGTTCATTGTGCACATTCACAACATTAAATTGTTATATTTTGGCTCATCTATTGACCGTTCATTTGCACCCCCTGTTGTGGGTCCATGTCACTACACTTTCCCAACAGATAAGTATTGATACTAATGAGCCTCAGGGCCTATATATGACTGATCACATAAAGGATGTGCACTCCTGAATGGTAAAGCAATCACCTAAATACACACTCAAGTTAGCACGAGGTGTGTGGCAATGATCAGACTACTGATATTTAAATATCACATCTGCAACCCAATCTGTGCTGCAAGCAAGTAAGCGCAGTGTGAACTCAGAATAGGTCAAAAGCACTGGGACATAGACTGACTTATACATTCTTCTTTTTCTCTGGTGTTTACTGAACACCAGAGATCGATGGTTACCTGGAAAATGATCAGTCTGACACATTACAATTCTAAGTTAACCAGCATCAGTCATTTCAAGCTCAATTTCAGTCAGAGAATGCCAACCATTGGAGGTATCCTGGAAGTCAGGCAGGGTGAGGTGGATGGAGGTTTTCCTGGCTCCAGAGGTGACTTCTGGCCTCTCGACTGCTGGTACACTGCTGCTGTCATCAGTCTCACTGCAACACACATGTACACACACATATGAAGCTATGCTTGGACAAAATCTGCACAGGGAAACACAATATTATATTGAGAGCTCCACATACAAAGAGTGTAACTATACAGAGAGTATTTGAGATGCTCCACTGTGCAGCAACTCATCTAGGAAAGATAAGGTGCTCGGGATCAAGAGGTCATACAACAGATTCCTACACAAAGATTACAATTCTCCCAGAAAACTGGAAATTGTCCCTTGTAGACCTAGGATGAAATTGTGCGCTTCGAAAGCTTGTCATATTTTGAAATGCTAAGCCACTGGATGCTCCTGTGCTACTTGGCAAAACTATGCATATATGATAAGGCTTCAGCTTCTCTCTTGTTTCACTCAGGGTCACCACAGCAGATCTAAGGTCAATCTACATGTTGATTTAGCACAAGTTTAGCGCTGGATGCCCTTCCTGACACAACGCCACATTCCATGGAGAATGGGCAAGGGTGGCTTTGAAAAAGGGAGACTGGAAACAAGCACACTTAATGGCTTGCCATCACCCCTATATGCTAATGTTAGCATATTAAAGTGAGGCCTTTCACATCTTAATATGTGTTACTACAACTTTTAAGGCCACCTGACACTTGCACGACTTTGATTCGCGCACTTGCACACACACTGCTGTGCACAAGAGTAAACTCGTCTCAAGCTCGTTGTTAACCAGTGTAAACTGTGAACATTGCAAAAACAAGTTAAAAACACAGCATGTGAGTGCGAGTGATTGTGTCAGCGCACTGCATCACAGTGCAGCTGTCTAAACAATTATAACAAGATGTTAAATCTATCATAAACATACTTTTACAGCTGCACACAAGAAGGGATGAACATGCAAGGGTTTTACCAAGCTATTACAATATAAACATGACAAATAATTACCTTTTTATACAGCTCCAAATACATTCTCCACCTCATTAAGTGCACGCGTGTGCGAGAAAAGCAGCAGCTGGAGCGCTGCTGTGTGATTCCAGATGCGATTAGAGCCATTTTCAAACGGCCAACTTAGACAGAAAATGATTAATCTGCTATAAAATAATTATTGTATATATGCAGCGTGCAGCGCACAGTGCATGGCAGCCAGTGGAACAAAGCACGGAGTCCAACTGGGAACACAGCAGGTGGGATCGTCACAACAATGTGCATACAAATGCGTGGATCAAAGTCGTGCAAGTGTCAGGGCACCTTTAAGCCCCTTTCACACCGGGGCTGCTCCCGGTTGCTCCAGGTTGCGCTGTGCGTCATTATGACGACGCCGCGTGGAAGCAACTCAGTGCCGATGCAGCTCGGCGCCACAACAGCGCGAGGGCGCAAAGGAGGAAGCAAGTCGGGCGCCGAAAAATTAAACCTGTTTAATTTTTTTGGCGTCCTGTGCTCGACGCAGAAAGGAAGTGGTTCCAGCGCAAGCCGGGGCAAAGAGGCGTAACTCGGGGCAAAGAGGCGTTACCCGGCGTGACTCGGAGCCAATTTATGATTCCTGCTGTGTTCCACTGTTCCCGCAGTATAAATCACACAGGACTGTTTTTATACCGTGTACTCAATGCAGTAAAAACTACACGCTGAAAAAAAAATATGCAGACTGATTGCCAGAAATATCCAGTAAAAAGTCCGGACATCTCGAGTCCACTCATGGACGTTCGTTCACGCGCGCACAAGTGAACAATTAAAAGAAAAAAAAAGTCTGGCTTCAGGCATTATTTCCTTGTTCTCTGCTCAAACCCTCACATCACAGTTAAAAAAAAAGGACAAAAAAGGACATAAGTCCTGAGACAGGACATGTCAACATCAAGTAGAACTCCAGACATCTCCGCATTGCTTGACGGTTCGCTCATGCGTGTGCATCTCGCGGTCAAAGGAGGAAAGAAAAGAAAAAAAAATGGTCTGCAGGCAGTTGGTTCCTTTCTCTCCTCACTCTCTCATCACAGTTAAAAAGGACATAAGTCCAGGACATGTCAACATCAAGTAGAACTCCAACAATCTCCACATTTGCTAAAGGACGCGCGCGCGCATCTTGCGATCAAGGGAGGAAAGATAAACTATAACAGAACTCAGAGCGCAGCCCTGCAGCTCAGCACAACAAGCAGAAGAGAAGTCAGAGTGCACAGTCTGTCTGCAGCCAAACTGTGCACTCTGACTTCTCTGTGCAGAGAACCTGCAGACTGCGATCTCACCTCCTCTCTGCCCCCTGCTGCACGCACCTGAGACAGAAATTCCTGCGTCGTCATGACGCCACAGGGAGCAACTGGGAGCAGCCCCGGTGTGAAAGGGGCTTTAGGAATGCTCCAAACAATCAGCAAGAGTAAAGGTGCCTTGACACTTGCACGCATTTAAACCCTGCACTGTCGCACAATTCATCATGACAATGCCAACCACTGTGTTCCCAGCTGGATGCTGTGTTTTGTGCCGCTGGACGCTGCATATATAAAATAATTATTTCGTAGCAGATTAATCATTTTATCTTGGAGTTTGACTGAAGAAAACACCCCTAATCGTTTCCGGAATCACAGAGGACCATTACAGCTGCAGCTTTTTTGACGTGGAAAACACATTTGGAACAGTCTAAAAGGAAATTATTTGTAATATTCTATTGGCTTAGTAAATAGTTGCATGTTCATTCCTTCTTATGAATAGCTGTAAAAGTATGTTTATGATAGATTTAACATCTCGTCATAATTGTTCCGATGAGCTGCACTGTGATGTGGTGCACTGGCGCAATGGCTCGCACTCACACTCAGTGTTTTTTAATTGTTTGCACAATGTTCACGTAAAGTTCACATAGTAAACGCGTGGCAGAGAGTTTGATCTTTGCGCACTTGCATGAAGCCGCGCACAGTTTACAACGGTTTACAATGAGTTTACTCTCTGGCATGGCAGACTACATATTAGTGCACGGATCAAATTCTTGCAAGTGTCAAGGTACCTTTAGTATCCAGGTCTGACAACTATATGCTAACATAGCTCATATGTTTAAAATGACTGCTGTTGCTTAATATAGCTTTAACAAATAAATAGGTTATTTCCCATTCCACAGTCATCATTTTCAACAATATTCATGAATGGTTTACAATGAGTTTACAACGAGTTTACTCTCTGGCACGACAGATTGTGTACCAGTGCACGGATCAAATTCATGCAACTGTTAAGGCACCTTAAAGTGTAGGTGACACTACATGTAATTTTTTTTTTGAGTATTTAAGACTAAAATTAAACAGTTTGAAATTGATCCTTTCCTGGTTCGCAGTTACTGAAGAGAGAAATATTGCGTGCCACTAAAAACCAGGAACTTCCGGACGAGGCCCGACACTGGAGGAGGAAGTGGCATTAGCGCTGGAACCCCTATTGCTCCCAGGATGTAGTGAGCGCCTTGTATGGCAGCACCCTCACATTGGGGTGAATGTGCGGCATTATTTGTAAAGCGCTTTCAGTGTCTGATGCAGATGGAAAAGCGCTATATAAATGCAGTCCATTCAACCACTATCTTAATAGTCCCATTAATTTATGTATTTTTACAGGCTACTGACAGCCCCGTTTCAACCGAGTGGTTTGGGTCAGAGCTGCACGGTATTTTCGGTGTCAGAATGGCTAATTCTCACCGACAAAATCTTTTTGATTGGCAGGTGGAACACTTATACAGATGAACAGGGTGTCTGCGGCTTCTCCACTTGACACGAAGGCAAAACGGACTATTTTCACATTATTTTATTTTATTTTATTCTTTTGTGTTTCATGGGACAGTTTCATCTGGTTCAGACTGAGACATTATGAGCTGATGAAGGACTGGGAGTCTTTCAACTTGCGGCGAAAAGCGGCCTGCGGTGGAACAAGAGAAAGTTTCGTCCACAGCAGAGACTCGATCCATCAACGGATTAGAGCCGGCGCTGTAACCTGGCACCAAACTTGTGACAAATGGACCTTTCTTCAGCCAGGACATAAGGAATTAAATTATTTTCAGATGTCATTTTGTAAAGGTGAATAGGTTTTTATCAGACTGAAGATGATCTCACTGAAAGGGACAGGTAAGACTATATTATTTGCTCCTTATGTGAATGGTTTTAATATTTAATAATAGCTTGTTTATTACGCTACTAATGTACAGTACACTAACTATATTCAAGAAGGAAACAAGATTTATTTTAAAACAGCTGATATTTTCAGTCCCTTGTGTAATTTTTCAGATTTGAAATGTATGTACCTTTTTCTAAGAAAAAAACCCCCATAAATGTCAAAGATAGTAAAATAAACTTTTTTTCTATTTTTTTTTTAATCAGTCGATTATGACCACATACCTGGGGAAAAAAAGGTTTTCATCTCCACCTGCATGCCACAATCGCCTACATTATTTATTTATTTATTTTTATAATCACCATTCTGTGTTCTGAACTCTGACAATGTCGTCACTGTTGTCAGACAGAAAGTGTTGTGTGGGCCGCTGAAGAGGAGGTACTGCTGGCCTACCACCACCAGAGGGCACCCTGCCTGGAGTGCGGGCTCCAGGCACCAGAGGGCGCTGCCACCTCACAGGAGCAGCCGGGGTGACAGCTGTCACCTACGACAGCTGTTACCAATCATCTGATCCGCAGCGGTATATCTGCAAGACGTCATCTCCACTTCTTTGCCGAGATATCGCTCTACCAAGGAGGTAACGTTCTCAGCTGACTGTGTTTCTGACAGGAATATCTGTTGCTTGTGTGTGTTTGGACAGCAGATATTCTGTTTCTTTTTTCGACGAGAGGTGGAGGTGGTTTTCCCACCATACGTGTTGCTGGGTGCACACGCACCCACATCTAACTGTTTTTGTTCCTCGCCAGCAGTACCAGATCCGACAAGCGGAGGCAGTGGCCACCTGGGTGTTCGGGACTTGGCGGCTCCAGTATTCCCGGGGTTCGGTGGCGGAGGAAATCGTGTGGCTCCGGTTCTGCTTTGGACGGATGTCTCTTATCTTCGAGCCTGCCCACGTGACACATTTTTTGTGAATTGACTACTTGTCTATAATTGTAATTCGCCGTGTTGGTTGTGCTTCTTCACAACAGTAAAGTGTTGTTATTTGACTTCCTCCATTGTCCGTTCATTTGCGCCCCTGTTGTGGGTCCGTGTTCCTACACTTTCACAACAGGATATCTCGGCCAACGTCATG
The DNA here is from genome assembly GCF_902500255.1 of Thalassophryne amazonica. Classification (NCBI taxonomy): domain Eukaryota; kingdom Metazoa; phylum Chordata; class Actinopteri; order Batrachoidiformes; family Batrachoididae; genus Thalassophryne; species Thalassophryne amazonica. Next base: position 70,997,380 of record NC_047115.1, read on the forward strand.
GACCCCGAGGGGCGTCAACCGGCTGTTGAACGGCCAATGGAAGAACAGGGTGCACAGGCGTCTGCAGGAGGAATGATCGGTGAGTTGCAGCGAATCCTCACCGCCTTTACGGCTCGGTTGGATCTAATGACCGAGCAGAACGTCCTCCTTAACCGCAGGGTGGAGGCTCTCGCCGCTCAGGTGGAAGCGCGCCCTCAGGGCGCTGCTGCGGCTCTCCCTCCTGTCGATCCTGTGCGCAACGTTGACATTCCACAGGTCGTTCAACGACCCCTCCCACCTTCCCCTGAAGCATACATAAGCCCTCCAGAGCCGTACGGGAGTTGTGTGGAGACGTGCGCGGACTTTCTTATGCAGTGTTCGCTCGTCTTCGCACAACGTCCCGTCATGTACGCGACTGATGCTAGCAAGATAGCTTATGTTATAACTCTGCTTCGCGGTGAGGCACGCGCTTGGGCTACAGCGCTCTGGGAGCAAAATTCACGGCTCCTTCAGACATATGATGGGTTTCTGAGGGAGTTCAGAACAGTGTTCGATCACCCAAATAGAGGAGAGACCGCTTCAGCCGTGCTGCTGTCAATGAGACAGGGGCGCCGGAGCGCAGCTGCTTATGCAGTCGACTTCCGCATCGCGGCGGCGAGGTCCAGCTGGAATAGCACTGCCCTCCGTGCCGCCTTCGTAAACAGACTGTCGTTGGTCCTGAAGGAGCACCTGGTGGCTAAGGACGAACCGCGGGATTTAGACGGGCTTATTGATCTGGTTATACGATTAGACAATCGGTTAGAAGAACGCCGTCGGGAACGAGACGAAGGGCGTGGCCGGGCACGCGCTATCCCTCTCCCTTCCGGTTCCAACCGAGCTACGTCCTCCCCACGCTCCACGGCCTCTACGCTCCGTGTGGTTACAGCTCCCCCTGCTGATGAAGCTATGGACACGAGCAGGGCCACATTTAGACCACCAGATAGACAGAGGAGGCTGGTCCGCGGAGCGTGCTTTGTTTGTGGCTCGATAGAGCATCAAGTGAGGGACTGCCCCGAGCGGTTAAAACACCAACGCCCGCCCCTAGAAACTGGGCTAGGGGTGGGCCAAGACATTCACGTGGGACACACCCATATTGCCACATGACTCCCGGTTACAATCCTTTATGAGGATTTAACCCTGAAGGCCCCAGCACTGGTGGACACGGGCTCTGAAGGGAATTTGCTAGACAGCAAATGGGCCAGGGAGGCAGGGCTCCCTCTGGTGGCACTTACTTCACCTGTGCAAGTACGGGCACTAGATGGCTCCCTACTCCCTTTAATCACACATAAGACACCTCCAGTAACTCTGGTGGTGTCAGGGAACCACCGGGAGGAGATCGAGTTTTTTGTGACTCCTGCCACCTCCCGCGTGATTCTAGGGTTCCCCTGGATGTTAAAACACAATCCCCGGATCGATTGGCCGTCCGGGGTAGTGGTTCAGTGGAGCGAGACCTGCCATCGGGTATGTTTAGGTTCCTCGGTTCCTCCCGGTTCCCAGGCTAAGGAGGAGGTCAGAGTCCCGCCCAATCTCGGGACAGTGCCGGTGGAGTACCATAACCTTGTGGACGTGTTCAGCAAGGATCTGGCGCTCACACTTCCCCTGCAACGCCCGTACGATTGTGCCATTGATTTGGTTCCAGGCGTTGAGTTCCCGTCCAGCAGGCTGTACAACCTCTCACGACCTGAGCGCGAATCAATGGAGACCTACATCCGGGACTCTCTAGCTGCCAGGTTGAGCCGGAATTCCACCTCCCCGATGGGTGCAGGTTTCTTTTTTGTGGGGAAAAAGGATGGCGGACTATGTCCATGCATTGATTATAGGGGGCTGAACGAAATCACGGTTCGTAACCGATACCCATTGCCCTTGTTGGATTCAGTGTTCACGCCCCTGCATGGAGCCCAAATGTTCACTAAGCTAGATCTTAGAAATGCGTATCACCTGGTTCGGATCTGGAAGGGAGACGAGTGGAAGACGGCATTTAACACCCCCTTAGGTCATTTTGAGTACCTGGTCATGCCGTTCGGTCTTACAAACGCCCCCGCGACGTTCCAAGCATTGGTTAATTATGTCTTGCGGGATTTCCTGCACCGATTCGTCTTCGTATATCTGGACGATATACTCATCTTTTCTCTGGATCCTGAGACTCATGTCCGGCATGTACGTCAGGTCCTGCAGCGGTTGTTGGAGAACCGACTGTTTGTAAAGGGCGAGAAGTGCGAGTTCCACCGCACGTCTTTGTCCTTCCTGGGGTTTATCATCTCCCCTAACTCCGTCGCTCCTGATCCGGCCAAGGTCGCGGCGGTGAGAGACTGGCCCCAACCCACCAGCCGTAGGAAGCTGCAACAGTTCCTCGGCTTTGCAAATTTCTACAGGAGGTTCATTAAGGGCTACAGTCAGGTAGTTAGCCCCCTGACAGCCCTGACCTCACCAAAAGTCCCCTTCACCTGGTCGGATCGTTGCGATGCCGCGTTCAAGGAGAACGGCGCTTCTCGTCTGCACCCGTTCTGGTGCAGCCCGATCCTAGTCGCCAGTTAGTGGTTGAAGTGGACGCCTCGGACTCAGGGATAGGAGCTGTGCTTTCCCAGAGCGGGAGGACCGATAAGGTCCTTCACCCGTGTGCCTATTTTTCCCGCAGGTTGACCGCGGCCGAACGGAACTATGACGTCGGCAATCGAGAACTCCTTGCGGTGAAAGAGGCTCTTGAAGAGTGGAGACATCTGTTGGAGGGAACATCCGTGCCATTCACGGTTTTCACTGACCACCGGAACCTGGAGTATATCAGGACCGCCAAGCGGCTGAACCCCAGGCAAGCCCGCTGGTCACTGTTCTTCGGCCGTTTTGACTTCCGGATCACCTACCGTCCCGGGACCAAAAACCAGAGATCGGATGCCTTGTCCCGGGTACATGAAGATGAAGTCAAAGCGGAGTTGTCGGATCCACCGGAACCCATCATCCCGGAGTCCACTATCGTGGCCACCCTCACCTGGGACATAGAGAGAACCGTCCGGGAGGCCCTGGAACGAATCCCGGATCCCGGAACTGGGCCGAAGAACAGACTCTACGTCCCACCAGAGGCTAGGGCTGCAGTCCTGGACTTCTGTCATGGCTCCAAGCTCTCCTGTCATCCAGGGGTGCGAAGAACCGTGGCAGTTGTCCGGCAGCGCTTCTGGTGGGCGTCCCTAGAGGCAGACGTCCGGGATTATATCCAGGCCTGCACCACCTGCGCCAGGGGCAAGGCTGATCATCGCAGGGCTTCGGGACTGCTCCAGCCGCTACCCGTGCCTCATCGCCCCTGGTCCCACATCGGCCTGGATTTTGTCACGGGCCTCCCACCGTCCCAGGGCAACACCACCATCCTCACGATAGTGGACCGATTCTCCAAGGCGGCCCACTTCGTGGCCCTCCCGAAGCTCCCTACTGCCCAGGAGACAGCGGACCTCCTGGTCCACCACGTCGTCCGGCTGCATGGGATTCCAACAGACATCGTCTCTGATCGCGGTCCCCAGTTCTCCTCGCAAGTCTGGAGGAGCTTCTGCCGGGAACTGGGGGCCACGGTAAGTCTCTCATCCGGGTATCATCCCCAGACCAACGGGCAAGCAGAACGGGCCAATCAGGAGGTGGAACAGGCCCTGCGTTGCGTGACGGCCGCGCACCCGGCGGCCTGGAGTACCCATTTGGCCTGGATCGAGTATGCCCATAACAGCCAGGTGTCGTCAGCCACCGGCCTCTCCCCTTTTGAGGTGTGTCTGGGGTACCAGCCTCCTTTGTTTCCGGTGGTTGAGGGAGAGGTCGGTGTGCCCTCGGTCCAGGCCCACCTACGGAAGTGCCGTCGGGTGTGGCGTGCCGCCCGTTCTGCTTTGCTGAGGGCCCGGATGAGGACGAAAGCCCATGCAGACCGTCGGCGGACCCCGGCCCCTATGTATCGGCCAGGGCAGGAAGTGTGGCTGTCAACAAAGGACATTCCCCTCCAAGTGGTCTCCCCTAAACTGCAGGATCGGTACATCGGTCCATTTAAAATCCTCAAGGTCATCAGTCCAGCCGCGGTGAGGCTTCAGCTTCCGGCCTCACTGCGGATCCATCCCGTTTTCCATGTGTCCCGGATTAAGCCACATTACACCTCACCCCTCTGTACTCCGGGTCCGGCACCACCTCCCGCCCGGATCATCGATGGCGAGCCGGCTTGGACTGTGCGCCGGCTCTTGGATGTCCGAAGGATGGGCCGGGGCTTCCAGTATTTGGTGGACTGGGAGGGGTACGGCCCCGAAGAACGCTGCTGGGTGAAGAGGAGCTTCATCCTGGACCCGGCCCTCCTGGCCGATTTCTACCGCCGCCACCCGGACAAGCCTGGACGGGCGCCAGGAGGCGCCCGTTGAGGGGGGGGGGGTCCTGTTGTGTGGGCCGCTGAAGAGGAGGTACTGCTGGCCCACCACCACCAGAGGGCACCCTGCCTGGAGTGCGGGCTCCAGGCACCAGAGGGTGCTGCCACCTCACAGGAGCAGCCGGGGTGACAGCTGTCACCTACGACAGCTGTTACCAATCATCTGATCTGCAGCGGTATATCTGCAAGACGTCATCTCCACTTCTTTGCCGAGATATCGCTCTACCAAGGAGGTAACGTTCTCAGCTGACTGTGTTTCTGACAGGAATATCTGTTGCTTGTGTGTGTTTGGACAGCAGATATTCTGTTTCTTTTTTCGACGAGAGGTGGAGGTGGTTTTCCCACCATACGTGTTGCTGGGTGCACACGCACCCACATCTAACTGTTTTTGTTCCTCGCCAGCAGTACCAGATCCGACAAGCGGAGGCAGTGGCCACCTGGGTGTTCGGGACTTGGCGGCTCCAGTATTCCCGGGGTTCGGTGGCGGAGGAAATCGTGTGGCTCCGGTTCTGCTTTGGACGGACGTCTCTTATCTTCGAGCCTGCCCACGTGACACATTTTTTGTGAATTGACTACTTGTTTATAATTGTAATTCGCCGTGTTGGTTGTGCTTCTTCACAACAGTAAAGTGTTGTTATTTGACTTCCTCCATTGTCCGTTCATTTGCGCCCCTGTTGTGGGTCCGTGTTCCTACACTTTCACAACAGAAAGTCTTCCACCAAGGTTTAGTCTCCCTCATTGTGGTCTAAATAAGGCTCAAAACCATAAGGCTGTGTCCCCACAGCTTTTTCAGAAACACCTTCAGATTGGACTTAGAAAAAAAGAAGCCCCCCCACACACACACGAAAATCGTCCGAAAACAGCTCAATCTCCACTGTGTTTACAATTGATATGGGCTTGAATCAGCGGGTGCCGTTCTCGTGATGACGTAGCAACAATATGGTCGAGGCTGAGGGCTGAAATAGAGCGCAGGCTTCAGACACCTGTTGTTTAACCTTCACGTGCGCACTTATCATTGGCTTTTATTCTTCAGGATTTTTTAAAATATCAACATTTCATAATTTTTAGTGATTATCTGTGCACATTTTTTGGTGTCACCTACACTTTAACATGCTGAAGTCACTATACTACAATGCTAACATGCCAACAGGCGTAGATTAGCATGTTAGTATTTCTATACTAACCAGATAACACAAATTAGAGGAGATTAATAGAATTATGGATTCACAGCGCTCTCAGTGCAACACAAAATACACTTGAGCAGTAAAACAATCACATCTGTAACGTGTAAAAACATACTAACCTGGAGCGACTGACATCATAACGGCTTTGCCATCGTTGCAGCATGTCTTCACAAGTCTGGAGAGCTACAGCCGGCCCAAACAGGGTTTCCTCAAGCTTCACTTTAGTGAACATCAAACTGGATAAGACAACACACACAAATTCAACTTTAATGAGTTTTATGTACTTCTTTAATTGTCATAAGAGCACATCATGTGCTTGTGCACTTGTATGGTGAAGCTGCTGCACAGAACCTATTTTCTTACCCAGCAACTCCACATATCAAGGAGATTATGTGGAATACATTTTAAAGTGAAACATTTGTCCTGAAGGAGTGTGTGGGTGACCAAAGCCTAGTCAAACCTGTTCTGTCATAGATCAAATGAGCTGTGAACACACAACAAAGACAAAGTAAGAACAACTGCATGGTTTCACAGCAGTTATAACAAAGGGTTAGAACTGTGGCCAGTGTTCAAATGGATTCATTGCACATAACCCACAAATTCTCTGTGTGAGTCTGGTAAACTATCTGAGCCACGCAAGCGATTGTGGCTTTTTTTGCACAGGTCGGGTTTGGGAGCATGTGCACATGCCACATCCACTGCCCTTCAGAACCACCTCGGATTGTACCCAGGCAGACAACCAGTCCATCTCCACCTATCAAAAGTAGCCATTTACATATCACAGCCAGGTGAAGGGTGGGCATCCCCCTTGGCCTTCTCCAGTTGCTGGGGTCTTCAAAACTGAGGCAACCTGTGTGCTGTTTCATGCCTAGCCACATGTCCAAAATGTTGCAGCTGACATTCCCTCACAAAGCAAGTAACAGTCATCATCTGCATCTTGGTAAGAAACTATTCATTTGACCCACAGTCATTCCAGTGGCACCCAAGAACTCCAGAGTACCTAAGACATCCAGTCATTGCCTTAGGTCAATGGTAACCATTCAAATTGCAAAACCATACAATAAGACAAAAAGCACCAGGACAATAAACACTTCAAATTTCATTCTTTTTTTAAACCCCTTGTCTGTATAGGTCACTTTAGCATGAGTCACAGCCAGCGTATACCATTAAGAATATATATACACATCTATCCATTTTGTATACCCGCTTACTCCAATCAAGGGTCACAGGGGGACCTGGAGCTTATCCCAGCAGTTATATGGCGTGAGGCAGGGTACACCCTGGACAGGACGTCAGTCTATCGCAGGGCCACACATAGACAAACACAGTCACACCTGCACACACACCTATGATCAATTTAAAGTTACCAATTCACCTAACACGTATGGCTTGTGTGGGAGGAGGCCGGGGCACCCAGAGAGAACACATGCAAGCATGGGGAGAACATGCAAACTTGCTGTGAGGCAACAGTGCAAACCACTAAGTCACCGTGCTGTCCATCAAGAATACATGTCATTTTTAATATAGCAGTGATTTGCTGCCCCCTTTTATTTTTCCATAAATTAAAGGGGTGACACACATTAAACAACCCGTGACAGTGAAATGTGCGGATCAAGACAGTGTCTGTGGCAACAACAAGGATGCTAACAGGGAGAAGAGAGAAGGAGACACACAGGACAAACAGACAGAAGACCAGCCATGCTTGATAGAGGAGGTGATCAGACTAGCAGCAGTAATAATAGGTTTGAGTTACATGAAGGTACGTGTGTGTGTGTGTGTGTGTGTGTGTGTGTTACGGAGGCCATCAGGAGCGGCTGTGCATGTTGTAGTCGGTATACCTCACTCGCCAACAGCTAATAGGATTCTCTGACCATGGGGCCAGAGGCCTGGGTTTTTGACCCATCCTTCTGGTTAGTTTGCATCCTGAGGAGAGCAAGTGGGAGGAGTCAACAATCACAACACAATGCAGACGATCGAGAGCACAAGCCGCTGCCTGTACGTATGTATGAATCTACACGCAGATTGTAAAAGAAGAGAGTCTTGAGAACATGACTGCATCTACAATGAGGCAAATAAGTATTTGATCCACTGACAATTTTGCAAGGTACACACAAAATTCAGAAAACCACATTGTATGATTTTTAAATAATTAATTAGCATTTTATTGCATGAAATAAGTATTTAATCACCTACCAACCAGACAGCATTCTGTCTCTCACAGGCCTGTTAATTTTTCTTTAAGAAACCCTCTTATTCTGCACTCTTTACCTGTATTAATTGCACCTGTTTGAACTTGTTACCTGTATAAAAGACACCTGCTCACACACTCAGTCAATCACAATCCAACCTATCCACCATAGCCAAGACCAAAGAGCTGTCTAAGGACACCAGGGATAAAACTGTAGACCTGCACAAGGCTGGGATGGACTACAGGACAGCAGCAAGACAGGCAACAGGCAAGCAGCTTGGTAGAAGACAACAACTGATGGTGTAATTATTAGAAAATGGAAGAAACACAAGATGACTGTCAATCTTCCTCAATCTGGGGCTCCATGCAAGATTTCGCCTCGTGGGGTAAAGATGATTCTGAGAAAGCCCAGAACAACACAGGAGGACCTGGTCAATAACCTGAAGACAGCTGGGACGACAGTCGCCAAGATTACATTAGTAACACATGATGCCGTCATGGTTTAAAATCCTGCAGGGCACGCAAGGTCCCTCTGCTCACACCAGCACATGTCCAGGCCCCTTTGAAGTTCACCAATGACCATCTGAATGATTGAGAGGAGGCATGGGAGAAGGTCATATGGTCAGATGAGACCAAAATAAAGCTTTTTGATATCAACTCCATTTGGCATGTTTGGAGGATGAGAACAACCCCAAGAACGTCGTCCCAACCATGAAGCATGGGGTGGAAACATCATTTTTGGGGTTACTTTTCTGCAAAAATCAAATACTTCTTTGCTTCACTGTGTATAAAGGTTTCAGGTTCACTTCTGCCCTTGTTCTTTTTGTGTGGAGTTTGCATATTCTCCCCTTGATTGCATGGGTTCCCTCTGGGTGCTTCAGCTTCCTCCCATTTCATTACATGTAGGTTAGGTGAATTAATGATTGTACGTGTGAGTGAGAGTGTGAATGTGTTTGTTTGTCTGTGTGTCGGCCCTGTGATAGACTGGCAGCCTGTAATGAATGGATGGACATATGCACGACGATACACATGCAGTCAAGCCATCAACATGTCTTCAAGCTTCCACGGGAGCAGGACAGATGCTTGGAACAACAGTGTCTCAAATGTGGACAGAAGTGTGTGGATCAACAGCAAACAGAGAGGTAATAAAGACGTTCATCAACAACAGGCTGTTGGCTTTAGAGGTTGATGAGTACTGGTCACAGAGTGTTTCCATTCAGCATTTTATAAAATAGCTGGTTTAGTCACATAGGAGTCTCTGATGTGAAAGGGTGCAGAAATGACAAGAAGGGGATGTCCGAAAATGTAGTCTGTCTTCTGCAGCATTCATCACTGAGTGTGAGGAGAGAAAGTGAGACTGACTATGTCAGTGGTCTCAAACTCACTATTGGAAGGGTTGACAGGTTGCAGGTTTTCCTTGAAACTGCAGCCACCCCAGTTGATTTTACTCATTAACACCACTTTCAGTAGATGGGAAAAGTTCATTAGTGAAGTCTCCTGCTGATTTGAATGCAAGAATGAAAATCTGCACTCTCCTGCCCCTTTATGTATCAACTCTGATACTACTGGAAAATGCTATTCACCACGTTTCACCTGCTCGCCTAGCTGTCCATGGTTGAAGGCTGCACCAATTATTCTGCACGCTCCTGTCAGAGGGAGGAGGTGATGAATGGGGATAGAGGGAAAGATGAAGAGATGGCTGAAGGGAGGAAGGGTGACAATCAATAATGGAGGAAGAAGAGTTCATCTGTAAGGGAAGAAAACTCTTGGTGCAATGTGCCTCGTTACGGATTCACAGGTCGTTGGTCTTTCGAATTTAGCAAGTGTGTATGTGTGTTTGAGATGAGATGATAAAGATGGTGGAAAATAAAAAGGTAAAGCATGTTGGAGATGGTACTTCCCACTGAGGTGTGTGCTTAGGATGTGCCTACAAGTAGTGGCCCACGATTGAGCTCCTTATTATCATTGTGGTAATGGAGGAGCATTGTCCCCTCATCTGTATATTCTTAGTGCATCCTCCTTAGTATGTGATAAAACAAAGCAAGAAATAGATGAGATAATTGAGGAAAACCATCATCACATAAACTTTCTTTCTTCTTAGGTGGCACTGGCACATCTGGATCTGTGGTAAGATTAACACAGTTCAGACTGATGGAACTGCTCTGCAAGGTCTTTTGTGCTTGCACAATTACCCTGAAAGCATTCTTGAATTATATCTAGAATGTTAGTTGAAAGGCAGCACGGTGGCTTAGTGGTTTGCACTGTTGTTTCACAGCAACCAGGTCATGGGACTGCTGTCCACCGGGTTCTTTCTAGTTGGAGTTTGCGTGGGTTCCCTCTGGGTGTTCCAGCTTCCTCCCCCTTCCAAAGACATGCAGGCTTGATAAACTGGAAACTTTAAATTGACTGTAGGTGTGAATGTGTCTCTCTGTCTATAGTATGTGGCCCTGTGATAGGTCGAGGAGGTACCCTGCCTCTTGTCCAATGACCCCTGGGATAGGCTCCAGCTACCCCAGTGATCCTTCTTTGGAATAAGGGGGATAGAAAATAAATGACTGAGTTCAGCTGAAGGCAACATCATTTCCTGTCAACACTCATTTAAGTGATTTATTGAGTCTAAAGCAAACTGATGAGTTTGGTGCAGTTATACCTTAGAGCAGGGGTGGGCAACGAGGGCCGAGGCACTGCAGGTTTTCCTTGCAACCAATCACCTCACCAGGTGGGTTGCTGATGAGCTTCTCTCCTGCACATAAACACCTGGTCGTCAATGAAATCACCTGCTGAGACACCTGAACATTAATGAAATCACCTGCGAAGGTGATTGGTAGCAAGGAAAACCTGCAATGTCTCGGCCCTTTATGGCACATGATTGCCCACCCCTGCTTTAGAGTGACTGTGTATGTAGTGATAACCAACTTGTGCAATTTACACCTCTGTCCTTTCATGACTGCCAGCATTTTATAGCATTTGATGTGGTTTAGAGAGCTGATCATGGGGCACTGTAAAAAATGCTACACGATAGGTGGCCTATACACACACACTATACAAGTATTATAAGTGCAGTGCAGAGTGGGGGCAGAATCTCTGACTTCATAGTGAATACTAACATTCTCCAGGGAAGTGCTCTGACTCCAACTATGTTCAACGCTTCCTTAGACATGGCTTCTTTATGCCACCCAAAGTAAATTTAAAGTGGATATGACACCTAAAAATTAGGTAAAACTGATATAAATATCAAAATATACATACAGTATAGTAAGTTGAAAGTGGTTTTAATTATTATCACTGAGAAATAAAGTTTGTACAGTTTCTCAAAAGTGTGTTTCTTGGAAAGCGCACTGGTAGCGTTCCATCAGCGGTCACGTGATGCTGTGACATCACAGCGTGTAGAGTCCCGTCTTTGTCTGTTAGATTAATAACAGGAACAGATGGACCTCAGCATGGACAGTGACAAGATCAAGAACTTTTCTGACTCCTCTTCAAGTGTGGATTATTTCTGACTCGGATCCTGAGGATGTCGCAGCAGTGATTAGACCCTACAGATTGGAGCCGTATCTTTCGGACGAACATTCAAACCAGGAGCATTCTGGCAGCGAAAATAATGCCAACGGTGTTCATGGCGGAGCCAAAGCAGAGGCAAGAGACGTGCCAATTCCGATGGATTTTGAAAGGCTGCAGAATATGGAATGGTAAGGGAGACTTTGATTTTTGTTGCTGCTGTTTATAACACTCTAATTACTGTATAGCATTTTCGATTCGAGCGTCTGTTTACTGCCTTTGTTACTGTTCCGGAGCCGTGATAGTGTAGCTATTACTTGCGGACCACCGTCATTACCTTCGGGTTTTTGCCGTTTTCGAGTGCCTGGCATTGCATTCATCCGTGTTTAGTTACGTTATTTTCATGAAAGAATAGGAAATAAACGGCGAAAGTTTCGAAAAAGATCGCCGAAAACAACAGTGAACCCGCAGTGTTTACATGCCACCGCTGTGTTTACTACGCAAGTTCCTTGACCATTTCAAGATTATTGTGAACATATTATTTGGGGTTGGCATTTTATGTGTTCCTGTGAGTGATGCGAGAACATGGAGACGGTAGAGGAAAGTGTCTGCTGTCGGGAGCAAATGCGTGTGTGCGAGTGGAGTGAGCGGCAGCCGGACATTTCATGCATCACACAACACCATGGCTTTCGATCAATCTGCCTGGACTTGAAAAGGCTAAAACCTTTCGCCCTTGTGTTTGTGCAGTATGCTGCGACACACTGGTCAGACATATCGACAAACAAGTCCCTGAGAGCTGTGTTTAATCAAAGTTTCTGCCGCTAAAAAAAGTGTAAACAACGGCCGCCAGGCGCACAAGCCGATACAGTCTACACGTAGTGACGTATTTTAGGCTTAGTGCTCAGCGGGAAGCTGGTCACGGGGCGTGCACATTTTTTAGTGGCGGGATGTTCAAATGTTATATATAACGGGAGAATCGCGTCCATTTTCCAAAACGCTTAGCTTGACCGAATTATATAACTTTTGTTACATGTAATAAGACTATGTTGTCTTTAAGTGTCATAACCAATTTAAATCCAAAATACTTTGCCATCAATCATCATAATTCCCCAATCACACTGTAAGTCCTATGGAGGTCTTGAGGCCCACTGGGGTGGAACTTATCTCCAGATACCATAACATGAAGCAGATAAGAGTGTAGCCCACTGCAGCCAAGGCTGGTACCATTTACAGATGAGTGGATGGGAACAATGCAGATAAATGTCTTGCCCAAACACACAGACAGGAATTTGAACCCAGGTCTACATATTGGCAGGCCAAATCCTGAGCCACTAAGCTTCCTCTCTACATACAACCTAAACACAACATACACACATCTAGACAATCTGAGAATAGGATCTTTTCCATCTCGTTGTTTACTGCTCACTCACTGTTTCCACAGCTGCAGAAAACACAGATTTCATCAAAATTGCAACACTCTTGAGTTACATATGCATCATATCTCATCACAGGCTGTCACTTCATGCCTCTTGGGAATGAGCCTGCTGTGTAAGGAGTGCAGCGTGTAAGGATGGATGGCAGTGAGAAATGAAGCTCAGTAGTGCCCAGCTAAGAGCCGTGAGTGCGCTTGTAAAACCTCATATAAAAATAGCTAAATAATGTTCTTAGTTGGAGTAAGTGGGTATAGAAAATGGATGGATGGATGGATGCTCTCTTGAAAAAGAGACACACCTACATTCAACACACACACACACAGCCTGCTGTTCTCTGTACATACACACTGAGGTATATACAGCGCACGTATGTGCTACATGCACAAAGACCAACATACACTTGCTTTATGGAGCAAAGCATAAACCAGCCATATGTGTGCACACCAGTATCGGAACATATGAAAATCCACCAACACGCCTGTTCATACTGCAACATCCCATCAGATGAATGTAGAATCAAAGGCTGGAATGAATCATTCTCTTCAGTATAAACTGAGCCCACAATCACTCTCTGTCTCTTATAGACCCCAGCCCCCCCCCAACGCTGCTCTTGCCTCAGCTTCTTCACTCTGTAGCAGAATCCCATTCCACATTGAAATGTGTGCCTGTTTACTTGGTGATTAAAATTTCAAAGAAAATGGAGAAACGGAGATGAGGAGATAATAAAGATGAGAGGCACAGCGAGTACAGAGAGAGTGAACAAGAAAGAGGGCAAGAAAGATGTACGGCGGGTTGAGTGTGGTGCAGTCAGGTGAGGTCATGCAATGGCGTGTGCATTGCCATATTCAAAACACTATGGAACCGCCTTGGCTCTGGATGGCAACCAGACAAGACAACTAGTCCATCATTACCTCTCAAAAGCAACCATCTATTTGCCGCAACCTGTAGAAATGCAGGTGGCCCCTTGGCCTTCTCCAGCAGCTCGACTCTTCAACAATGAGGCATGTGCGTGCCAAATCATGTCCAGAGATATGAGCCACATGACTAAAATATCATAGGTGAGTCACAATGCAAGTGCTATTACTAATCTGAGTCTGTGTAAGTCACTAATTATTTGACATAAAGTCATTCCAGTGGTACCCAAGGATCCTCTGAAGAGACCTGATATTAAAAACATCTAGTTGTCATCTTAGGTGACTGATTAGTGTCCAAGTCTCACAATCATACAGTAAGACAGGAAGCACTAAGACCCTGACGACCTGGGCCCGTATACACGACGCATCCTAAGGCTAAAAATAGCTCCTAGTGACGTTATTCTAAGACAAATCTTAGAATTTCTCAAATTCTTAGACATTTCTTAGAATTTTCCCTTTGTAAGATGAAGTTGTCCGCAAAGCACCTTATTATTTGGGCACCCTTTTCATTTTATTGATCTGAATACATTTAGCACTAATTATTGGAACACAGAATTGGTTTGGTAAGCTCACTGACCCTTGACCTCCTTACACAGGTGAATCCAATCATGAGAAAGGGTATTTAAGTTGGCCATTTGTAAATGTTTCTCCTCTTTGCATCTCTTCTAATGAGTGACAACATGGGAGCCTCTAAACAACACTCAAATGACCTGAAACAAAGATTGTTCAACATCACGGTTTAGGGGAAGGATACAAAAAGCTATCTCAGAGATTTCAAATGTCACTTTCCACTGTGAGGAACATAGTGAAGACCGCAGGCACAGTACTAGTTAAGGCCCGAAGTGGCAGGCCAAGAAAAATCTCAGATAAGCTGAAGCGAAGGATGGTGTGAACAGTCATAGTCAACCCAAAGACGTGCTCCACAGACCTACAACATGATCTTGCTGCAGGTAGTGTCTCTGTGCATTGTTCAACTATACAGTGCACTTTGCACAAAGAGATGCTGTATGATGCTGCAATGCAGAGGAAGCCTTTTCTGCATACACACCACAAACAGAATCGCTTGAGGTATGTTAAAGCACATTTGGACAAGCCAGCTTCATTTTGGAATAAGGTGCTGTTGTTGGGAAAGTGTAGGTACACGGACCCACAACAGGGGGCGCAAATGAACGGACAATGGAGGAAAGTCAAATACAACACTTTACTGTGTGAAAGGGCACAACAAACACAACAGATTCAACAATGGACAAAAGGTCAAATCACAAAAGGTGTCGTGTGGGCAGGCTCGAAGATAGAAGACGTCTGTCCAAAGTAGAACCGGAACCACACGATTTCCTCTGCCACCAGACCCCGGGAATACTGGAGCCGCCAAGTCACGAACTCCCAGGTGGCCACTGCCTCCGCGTGTCGGACCTGGTACTGCTCTTGTTGGAAAAAGAGTCTGTTATACGATACACAAAAAGGTACAAAAGGTTACTGTCGAAAAATCTCACAGCCAGCTGAGAACGTACCTCCTGGTAAAGCGATATCTCGGCAAAGAGGTGGAGATGACGTCTTGCTGATATACTGATGCTGATTCAGATGAGTGGTGACAGCTGTCATAGGTGAGAGTGTCAGCTGTCACCCGGCTACTCCTGTTAGGCGGCAGCGCCCCTCTGGTTGCCTGGAGCCCGCAATCCAGGCAGGGTGCCCTCTGGTGGGGGTGGGCCAGCAGTACCTCCTCTTCAGCGGCCCACACAACAGGACCACCACCCTCAATGGGCGCCTCCCTGGCGCCCGACCAGGCTTGTCCGGGTGGCGGCGGTAGAAATCGGCCAGGAGGGCCGGGGTCCAGGAGTGAAGCTCCTCTTCACCCAGGAGCGTTCTTCAGGTCCGTACCCCTCCCAGTCCACCAAATACTGGAAGCCCCGGCCCATCCTACGGACGTCTAAGAGCCGGCGCACAGTCCAAGCCGGCTCGCCATCGATGATCCGGGCAGGAGGTGGTGCCGGACCCGGAGTACAGAGGGGTGAGGTGTGATGGGGCGTGATCCGGGACACGTGGAAAACGGGATGGATCCGCAGTGAGGCCGGAAGCTGAAGCCTCACTGCGGCTGGACTGATGACCTTGATGATTTTAAACGGACCGATATACCGGTCCTGCAGCTTAGGGGAGTCCACTTGAAGGGGAATGTCCTTGGTAGACAACCACACTGCCTGCCCTGGCCGGTACATAGGGGCCGGGGTCCGCCGACGGTCTGCATGGGCCTTCGTCCTCATCGGGGCCCTCAGCAAGGCAGAACGGGCGGCACGCCACACCCGACGGCACTTCCATAGGTGGGCCTGGACCGAGGGCACACCGACCTCTCCCTCAACCACCGGAAACAGAGGAGGTTGGTACCCCAGATATACCTCGAAAGGGGAGAGGCCGGTGGCTGACGACACCTGGCTGTTATGGGCATACTCGATCCAGGCCAGATGGGTACTCCAGGCCGCCGGTGTGCGCGGCTGTCACGCAACGCAGGGTCTGCTCCATCTCCTGATTGGCCGTTCTGCTTGCCCGTTGGTCTGGGGATGATACCCGGATGAGAGACTCACCGTGGCCCCCAGTCCCGGCAGAAGCTCCTCCAGACGTGCGAGGAGAACTGGGGACCGCGATCGGAGACGATGTCTGTTGGGATCCCATGCAACCGGACAACGTGGTGGACCAGGAGGTCCGCTGTCTCCTGGGCCGTCGGGAGCTTCGGGAGGGCCACGAAGTGGGCCGCCTTGGAGAATCGGTCCACTATCGTGAGGATGGTGGTGTTGCCCTGGGACGGCGGGAGGCCCGTGACAAAATCCAGGCCGATGTGGGACCAGGGGCGATGGGGCACGGGCAGCGGCTGGAGCAGTCCCGAAGCCCTGCGATGGTCAGCCTTGCCCCTGGCGCAGGTGGTGCAGGCCTGGATATAATCCCGGACGTCGGCCTCTAGGGACGCCCACCAGAAGCGCTGCCGGACAACTGCCACGGTTCTTCGCACCCCTGGATGACAGGAGAGCTTAGAGCCGTGACAGAAGTCCAGGACCTGCAGCCCTAGCTTCTGGTGGGACGTAGAGTCTGTTCTTCGGCCCAGTTCCGGGGTCCGGGCTTCGTGCCAGGGCCCTCCCGGACGGTTCTCTCTACGTCCCAGGTAAGGGTGGCCACGATAGTGGACTCCGGGATGATGGGTTCCGGTGGATCCGACAACTCCGTTTTGACTTCATCTTCATGTACCCGGGACAAGGCATCCGATCTCTGGTTTTTGGTCCCGGGACGGTAGGTGATCCGGAAGTCAAAACGGCCCGAAGAACAGTGACCAGCGGGCTTGCCTGGGGTTCAGCCGCTTGGCGGTCCTGATATACTCCAGGTTCCGGTGGTCAGTGAAAACCGTGAATGGCACGGACGTTCCCTCCAACAGATGTCTCCACTCTTCAAGAGCCTCTTTCACCGCAAGGAGTTCTCGATTGCCGACGTCATAGTTCCGTTCGGCCGGGGTCAAACCTGCGGGAAAAATATGCACACGGGTGAAGGACCTTATCGGTCTTCCCGCTCTGGGAAAGCACAGCTCCTATCCCTGAGTCCGAGGCGTCCACTTCAACCACTAACTGGCGACTAGGATCGGGCTGCACCAGAACGGGTGCAGAAGAGAAGCGCCGTTTCAACTCCTTGAACGCGGCATCGCAACGATCCGACCAGGTGAAGGGGACTTTTGGTGAGGTCAGGGCTGTCAGGGGGCTAACTCCCTGACTGTAGCCCTTAATGAACCTCCTGTAGAAATTTGCAAAGCCGAGGAACTGTTGCAGCTTCCTACGGCTAGTGGGTTGGGGCCAGTCTCTCACCGCCGCAACCTTGGCCGGATCAGGAGCGACGGAGTTGGGGGAGATGATAAACCCCAGGAAGGACAAAGATGTGCGGTGGAACTCGCACTTCTCGCCCTTCACAAACAGCCGGTTCTCCAACAACCGCTGTAGGACCTGACGTACATGCCGGACATGAGTCTCAGGATCCGGAGAGAAAAGATGAGTTATATCGTCTAGATATACGAAGACGAATCGGTGCAGGAAATCCCGCAGACATCATTAACCCAAAGCTTGGAACGTTGCGGGGGCGTTTGTGAGGCCGAACGGCATGACCAGGTACTCAAAGTGACCTAAGGGGGTGTTAATGCCGTCTTCCACTCGTCTCCCTTCCGGATCCGAACCAGGTGATACGCATTTCTAAGATCTAGCTAGTGAATATTCGGGCTCCATGCAGGGGCTGTGAACACTGAATCCAACAGGGGCAACGGGTATCGATTATGAACCGTGATGTCGTTCAGTCCCCTATAATCAATGCATGGACGAAGTCCGCCATCTTTTTTACCCACAAAAAAGAAACCTGCACCCATCGGGGAGGTGGAATTCTGGATCAACCCGGCGGCTAGAGAGTCCCGGATGTAGGTCTCCATTGATTCGCGCTCAGGTCGTGAGAGGCTGTACAGCCTGCTGGACGGGAACTCACCGCCTGGAACCAAATCAATGGCACAATCGTACGGGACGGTGGGGGGGGAAGGGTGAGCGCCAGATCCTTACTGAACACATCTACAAGGTCATGGTACTCCACCGGCACCGTCCCTAGATTGGGCGGGACTCTGACCTCCTCCTTAGCCTGGGAACCGGGAGGAACCGAGGAACCTAAACATACCCGATGGCAGGTCTCGCTCCACTGAACCACTACCCCAGACGGCCAATCGATCCGGGGATTGTGTTTTAACATCCAGGGGAACCCTAAATCACACGGGAGGTAGCAGGAGTCACAAAAAACTCGATCTCCTCCCGGTGATTTCCTGACACCACCAGAGTTACAGGTGGTGTCTTATGTGTGATTGGAGGGAGTAGGGAGCCATCTAGTGCCCGCACCTGCACAGGCGAGGTAAGCGCCACCAGAGGGAGCCCTATCTCCCTGGCCCATCTGCTGTCTAACAGATTCCCTTCAGAGCCCGTGTCCACCAGTGCTGGGGCCTTCAGGGTTAAATCCTCATAAAGGATCGTAACTGGGAGTCGTGTGGCAATGTGGGTGTGTCCCACGTGAATGTCTCGGCCCACCCCTAGCCCAGTTTCTAGGGGCGGGCGTTGGTGTTTAACCGCTCGGGGCAGTCTCTTACCTGATGCTCTATCGAGCCACAAACAAAACACGCTCCGTGGGCCAGCCTCCTCTGTCTATCTGGTGCCCTAAATGTGGCCCTGCTCGTGTCCATAGCTTCGTCAGCAGGGGGAGCTGTAACCACACGGAGCGCAGGGGCCGTGGAGCGTGGGGAGGGTGGAACGCGGTCGGAACCGGAAGGGAGAGGGACGGCGCGTGCCCGGCCACGCCCTTCGTCTCGTTCCCGACGGCGTTCTTCTAACCGATTGTCTAATCGTATGACGAGATCAATAAGCCCATCTAAATCCCGCGGTTCGTCCTTAGCCACCAGGTGCTCCTTTAGAACCAATGACAGTCCGTTTACAAAGGCAGCGCGGAGGGCAGTGCTATTCCAGCCGGACCTCGCAGCCGCGATGCGGAAGTCGACTGCATAGGCAGCTGCGCTCCGGCGCCCCTGTCTCATTGACAGCAGCACGGCTGAAGCGGTCTCTCCTCTATTTGGGTGATCAAACACTGTTCTGAACTCCCTCACAAACCCATCATATGTCTGAAGGAGCCGTGAATTCTGCTCCCAGAGCACTGTAGCCCAAGCGCGTACCTCACCGCGAAGCAGGTTTATTACATAAGCTATCTTGCTGGCATCAGTCGCGTACATGACAGGACGTTGTGCGAAGACGAGCGAACACTGCATAAGGAAGTCCGCGCACGTCTCCACACAACCTCCGTACGGCTCTGGAGGGCTTATGTATGCTTCCGGGGAAGGTGGGAGGGGTCGTTGAACGACCTGTGGAACATCACTGTTACGCACAGGGTCAACAGGAGGGAGAGCCGCAGCAGCGCCCTCAGGGCGCGCTTCCACCTGCGCGGCGAGAGCCTCCACCCGGCTGTTAAGGAGGACGTTCTGCTCGGTCATTAAATCCAACTGAGCCGTGAAAGCGGTGAGGATCCGCTGCAACTCACCGATCATTCCTCCTGCGGACGCCTGTGCGCCCTGTTCTTCCATTGGCCGTCAACAGCCGGTTGACGCCCCTCGGGATCCATGACGTTGGCCGAGATATCCTGTGGGAAAGTGTAGGGGGCGCAATGAATGAAATGAACGGACAATGGAGGAAGTCAAATACAACACTTTACTGTTGTGAAAGGGCACAACAAACACAACAGATTCAACAATGGACAAAAGGTCAAATCACAAAGGTGTCGTGTGGGCAGGCTCGAAGATAGAAGATGTCTGTCCCAAAGTAGAACCGGAACCACACGATTCCTCCGCCACCAGACCCGGGAATATGGAGCCGCCAAGTCCCGAACTCCCAGGTGGCCACTGCCTCCGCGTGTCGGACCTGGTACTGCTCTGTTGGAAAAAGAGTTGTTACGATACACAAAAAGTCACAAAAGGTTACTGTCGAAAAAATCTCACAGCCAGCTGAGAACGTTACCTTCCTGGTAAAGCGATATCTCGGCAAAGAGGTGGAGATGACGTCTTGCTGATATACTGATGCTGATCAGATGAGTGGTGACAGCTGTCATAGGTGATGAGTGTCAGCTGTCACCCCGGCTACTCCTGTTAGGCGGCAGCGCCCTCTGGTGCCTGGAGCCCGCACTCCAGGCAGGGTGCCCTCTGGTGGGGGTGGGCCAGCAGTACCTCCTCTTCAGCGGCCCACACAACAGCTGTGGACTGATGAAACTAAAATTGAGTTATTTGGACATAACAAGGGGCGGTACACATGGATGAAAAAGAACAACAGCATTCCAAGAAAACACTTGCTACCTACAGTAAAATTTAGAGGGTGGTTCCATCATGCTGTGTGGCTGTGTGGACAGTGCAGGTACTGGGAATCTTGTTAAGTTGAGGGTCACATGGCTTCCAGTCAATATCAGCAGATTCTTGAGAACAATGTTCATGAATCAGTGACAAAAGTTGAAGTTGCACCATGGCTGGATCTTTCAACAAGACAATGACCATAATACTGCTCAAAATCTACTAGGGCATTCATGCAGAGGAACAAGTACAACGTTCTGGAATGGCAATCTCAGTCCCCAGACCTGAATATTATTGAAAATCTATAGTGTGATTTTAAGCGGGCTGTCCATGGATGGATGGATAGCTTTTATTATCATTGTCATTACAACAACAAGATTTCCGCACTCACATTCCACAGACAAACAGCAATAATCCACCAATTATTACTTGCTTACCGTAATAATGGCACACATCAGAATTAGGACAACACATATACATTTGACATTGTTTATGTGCACTAAACTTGAAACAGTCCAAATTGAGGCGATGTTGAGTGTGTGGTAGCTGCTGCAACTTGGCAGTCGCACCGCCTGCCCGCTTGGGAAGAAGGGGGGCTGCCGTGGGGGGGGGGCAGGAAGGAGGTAAAAGGAGAAGCTGGAGCATGCTTCAGTCCATGTGTAACTCAGTTATTGTCTTTGTGGTTGAGATAAGAATGGAGCCGAATAATCTCACCAAGGCCTGAATAAATTCCTCTGGAGGTAAACAGTGGGCAATTTGTCCTTGAGGTTAGATAGCCTGGAGTGTTGTAGCTGAGCAGTGAAAACACTTTTAACAGTTCCACTTGAACAACCAAATCTGAATTATGAATTAAGAATATTCCCAATTATGAATTAATATTCACCGACCTCCGAAACCTTCAGCTTCAACTGCAAGGCACGCATCAGCTCCAAGGTGTCATCCAATTTGCATCTGAGTTCAAGAGTCAACGTAGTCTGAGAATGCACTGCCTTGCCAACCTTGTTAATCATGATGGACAAGCGAGGGCCCGTGGTTCTTGATGCCGCCGTCTTGCCAATTTTCCGGTAGACCAGGGCAGCACATAAGCCAAAAGTACCAGCCCTGCTGCCATGAGACAAATGAATAAATCCTCGACATCCTCAATGGAGAAAGGCGCCAAGCATGCAACATGCCAAGACCCCCAGGAATCGAGGACATAGCCCGCAGGATACGTTCCATCTGGGCAGGTAGGATCCCCCGGTCCTGACCTTCTTGTAGAAAAATGGTGTCAATAGCGTTCAGAGACCAGCTGATCAATTCCATGGTTAATCCAATAGTAGTCCAATAGATCCAGAATCCAATATAGTTTTGAGAAATTCACAGTCTGGTGAAGTAGGGACTTGAAGGTTAAAGGCAGAGAGATAAGGGAGAGTGGAGGAGATGCAACCGCTCTCGTTGGAGTCCCAATGCTCGGAAACCAACTGAACTGGAGATGTTTTGTAAAGAAGAATGGTCCAAAATACCTTCAACCAGAATCCAGACTCTCATTGGAAGCTATAGGAAGTGTTGAGAGGCTGTTATTTCTGCAAAATTAGGATCTACTAAATATTGATGTATTTTTTTCTGTTGGGGTGCCCAAATTTATGCACCTGCCTAATTTTGTTTAAATAATTATTGCACACTTTCTGTAAATACTAGAAACTTCATTTCACTTCTCAAATATCAGTGTGTTCATCTGCTATATGATATATTTAACTGAAATTGCTGATCCAAACAACCAATGATTTATAAAGGAAAATCATGGAAATCGTCAGGGGTGCCCAAACTTTTACATACCACTGTATTATCATTATTATTATCAGTATTATTGATATTTTATTTTATTATTACTTCTATTTTGTCATTTGATTTTAAATGGACAACAACAGATATAAGTGTTTTCACTTTCTTGTCATGCGTGTATTTTTAACATATTTACAATTATACTATGTACTTACACTGAACTTATTTATAAACTCATGCACCCACGCACACTTTTAATATGTAAATAATCAGTATGTGAATGAGATATGTTCAAACATCTTCAAGCTGTGTAACAATACATTTCGTGGTGAGCTGCATGAAATAATGAAAGACAAGCGAGAGCTTTTGTCTTTTTGGCACTCTGCCGCTAGGAGGCGCTTATTAAACCAACTGAACTGCAAATAAACAAAAACAATCAATAACACTAACAACACTGTTAAACTAACATGAACCACAATAACATTTAAAACCCCCAAACCCAGAACTCCCACAATGCATTGCAGCACAAGAATTTACATGTTTATCGACCGGCTCGGCGATCGCTCCAATTACTTATGCAGAGTCAGTAAATTACTTTCACGATTATGCATTTCTTAAGCAGTTATATGCTCGGTTGATTTTACTGTTCATTCATATGCAGGGAGCGCAGAGTGCATTTTTTTTTAATTTCCCCTTCCCTTTCCGTGACAACCAATCACAGCTCTTACAGGACCATGTAATACCTGAGATTCAAATTCAACTTTACTGATCCCTAAAAGGGCAATTCATTTCACACCCAGTTACCTCAGACAAAAATACAGCAATTAATCCACAATTATTACTAGAGGAACATAATAATGGCACACATCAGAATTAAAACAACCGCACATACACATTTGATTGTTTATGTACGCCAAACTTTGAAACAGTCCGTCATCTGAATTGAGGTAATGTAAGTGTGGGGGGGCCGCAGCAGCACGTGGCCACGCAGCCAAGCTTGGGGGGAACGGGTAGCTGCTGCTTAAAGTTGCGCTGCTTCCCGGAGGGGAAAGGGAAGTGGTTGTGAGCAGAGGTCAGGATGGGTGGGGGGGGGGGGGTTTTGAAACACAAAGGAGGGATGGGGTGGCGGTGTGCGTCAACTGTGCAGCTGAGTTTATATCAGTCTCTGTCCATGTGACTAATGTGACTAGGTCCATGTTCACCTAGCAACGGGGTCAACCCTGCCTGCTCTTTAAGATAGGAGTTTCTGTCAACTCCTTGCCCAGAGTTGCTCTCAGACACCTCTTGGGTCTCTCATAGGCTGGGAGTCTAAGACACCTAGACAACTCAGAAGGAGACATGGGCTGGCTTCTGTGGTTGAGGTTGGAGAAACTGTACATAGTGCAACTTTTGCCAGTTGCATCAGTAGTTATACAGCTTCATGAATAAGAATAAGATCAACTTTATATATTTATATAAGGAAACTATTTTGCCAGAGTACTGTAACAGTGATAGTAAACAGTGAACAATGTTTTTTCAAAGACATTTCCACAAGATGTTTAACAATATTGCACATAACTCTGAGTACCTGAAAAACTCTGAATAACTCTGTTCATTATGTATTCATCCTGCAGAGGGGGGAGGAGTTATACAGTCTCATTACCACAAGTAGGAAAGACCTCCTGTGGCATTCTGTGGTGCACCTCAGTAGTCTCAGTCTGTGGCTGAAGGTACTCTGACAGGACGTCAGTGTGGCATGCAGGGAGTAGGAGGTCCTGTCCCGGATGCTAAGCAGTTTCCTCAACATCCTCCATCAGGCGCCTCCACCACAGACTCCAGCTCAACCCCCAGGACAGAGCCAGCTCTCCTGATGAGCTTGTGGAGTACTCTGGCAGGCAGCTGTCCAGGAATGGATGACTATTAACAAATTAAATGAAGCTGACTGCACAAAACATTAAATGTTTTGCATTTGTACTGTCTGCAATGAAACAGAAGGCAAAGGAAAACAACAGAGTAGTTTAACAACAACTCACCATTTTATACACCTCTCATTATGGAAGTTTACATATTGATTTATCAGAGCTTAGCTGGTATGATGTTTGTGAGGTTCTTCAATGTTAATTAGGTTGTGGTTTGTTCATCTCAATATATTTATTTTCATGTGTATGAGTTCATTTTAATAGAATGCCGAATACTCACAGTTGAATGCATATCTTTATTGTTATGGCGAAATACGAGGTCTGTCCATAAAGTATAGGTCCTTTTTATTTTTTTCAAAAACTATATGGATTTCATTCATATGTTTTTACGTCAGACATGCTTGAACCCTCGTGCGCATGCGTGAGTTTTTCCACGCCTGTCGGTGACGTCATTCGTCTGTGAGCAGTCCTTGTGGGAGGAGTCGTCCAGCCCCTCGTCGGAATTCCTTTGTCTGAGAAGTTGCTGAGAGACTGGCGCTTTGTTTGATCAAAATTTTTTCTAAACCTGTGAGACACATCGAAGTGGACATGGTTCGAAAAATTAAGCTGGTTTTCGGTAAAAATTTTAACAGCTGATGAGAGATTTTGAGGTGATACTGTCGCTTTAAGGACTTCCCACGGTGCGAGACGTCGCGCAACGCTCTCAGGCGCCGTCGTCAGCCTGTTTCAAGCTTAAAACCTCCACATTTCAGGCTCTATTGATCCAGGACGTTGTGAGAGAACAGAGAAGTTTCAGAAGAAGTTGGTTTCAGCATTTTATCCGGATATTCCACTGTTAAAGGAGATTTTTTTTAATGAAAGACGTGCGGACGGGTCCGCGCGTCGGGACGCAGCCGACGCGGTGCGGCGGCACAGGAAAAACACCTCCGTGTTGATAACCATTGTAAAATCCAGGCGGCTTTTGATGGCTTTCAGTGGAGTGAGTATATGAGAAATTGTTTAACAGCTGGACATGTTCCAACTTGTCCTTAAGGCTTCCAACAGAGGTGTTTTTCCTGTGGCGGAGCGTCGCGGTGGCTGCGAGCCGACGCTGCAATCCGCCCGCACGTCTTTCATTAAAAAAATCTCCTTTAACAGTGGAATATCCGGATAAAATGCTGAAACTGACTTCTTCTGAAACTTCTCTGTTCTCTCACGACGTCCTGGATCAATAGAGCCTGAAATGTGGAGGTTTTAAGCTTGAAACAGGCTGACGACGGCGCCTGAGAGCGTTGCGCGACGTCTCGCACCGTGGGAAATCCTTAAAGCGACAGAATCACCTCAAAATCTCTCATCAGCTGTTAAAATTTTACAGAAAACCAGCTTAATTTTTCGAACCATGTCCACTTTGATGTGTCTCACAGGTTTAGAAAAAATTTTGATCAAACAACGCGCCAGTCTCTCAGCAACTTCTCAGACAAAGGAATTCCGACGAGGGGCTGGACGACTCCCCTCCCTCAAGGAGTGCTCACAGGTGAATGACGTCACCGACAGGCGTGGAAAAACTCACGCATGCGCACGAGGGTTCAGGCATGTCTGACGTAAAAACATATGAATGAAATCCATATAGTTTTTGAAAAAAATAAAAAGGACCTATACTTTATGGACAGCCCTCGTAATGTAAAAGATAAATGGTTTTGTGTGATGAGAACAATTTGACGCCTAAACTGCAAAGAGACCAAGCTTGTAATGTAGCAGGTGAGGCATCATCAGGAAAAACATTCCTGTTTAAGCACATGAGAGTTAAAATACTTTTATATTTTGTTCACTGTTGGACTCAGACAGGGCAATCTGGACCGTTTTGTGGCTCTGGCGGATCTCTTTTCAATCTATTTCTCTCAAGATCTCAGTTCAATTCAGGCTAAACATGCTCAATCACACATCAGATTGCCTATATAACATTAATGTAGACATTTCATGTCATGTAAACACTGAAAAGGCATTAGTGGCATCATACATCTATACATCACAGAGACAGTTAATGAGGTAAGGGTTTTAACTCAGTTGCTTCTTTGAATAAACAGCAATCTACACGTTAGGAACCTCTTCCTTTAGTAACATCTGTGTACTGCGCCAAAACAACAGTTTAGGAACAATAGATGCTTCCTGCTCCACCATATGACCTCATCGTTACCGAGGCAATGGGGATTCCTGACACAGAGATGGATATGATTGGCTGAGTCTGGGAAAGAGCTCTGAAATGGATCAAAGCAGTCAAGTGTCTCCATGGATGAAATGTGCCTGTGCACAGAGAGAGAGAGAGAGAGAGAGAGAGACAGCGATCGAGCGAGATCCTCCCACATTACCAATACTAAGGTGCCCTTGAGCAAGGCCCTTAATCCTCAAATGCTCCAGTGGAGCTGCTCAGTGGCCATCAAACCAGTGGGGCAGCATTCAGGTGTGAAAAGTGAATAAAGATGCATGCAGTGAAACTCTTCTTTCCTGTCTTGATCGCCTGACTATGAGTATTCTTCCAAGTGTCTGATGCTCACATTACCTTGCGTCACTCATTTCCTTGTTTTCTTGTATTTTCCATTTCTTCCTCCACTTGAGGTATAGATGCTCCCCATCTGTCTGTGCTGAGGCCATAGAGGCCAACACTGACCCCAAATGGATATACTGTGAAAATGCTTTCCTGGGTTTGCAAATAGACTGAAAACACATTAAAACATGATGCAGTTCAGTTACATATTATAGATTTTATGAAATATATGTGAAACCTTTAATAGTGCTGATTACTGCTGCCAAGGGATGGGCTAACGCCCCCCCACCCCAGTGACCCATAATAGGAGTAAGCAGGTATAGAAAATACATGGATTACTGCTGTCTACCTCTCACATGAATGAGGGTATTCTCTTCCATCACCCATTTTTGCGTCAGAGGTCTGACTGAAAGATTGTTCTTACAAGGGAAGCTCTTTGGCCATCTTAGCAGTAGCTCTAGGAGCACTGTATGACATTCTCTAAGATATAAACATACTCTAAAGAGGAACGTTGAAGCATGAAAAATAGCTCTCAAGAACTGGCAGGCCTTGGCATTAAACAGATCTGAGCAGAGGCATGTGAAATTAGAGTTTTTGAGGATGAAAAGATCAGTAGCCTTCAAGAAAAGCATGCTTGGTATTAGGCAAACACTTCATTGCTCCTACCAGTGAAGACCATATGTACAACACGTGATCGAGTGTGTAATTTAAGGCTGAGCCCAGTGTCGCTTATGAGAAGTCACAAAGCCAAGAATTCAACACCAACACTTGACTCTTGAACTTTCATCGTTCAAGTCTGCAACTCCCCCCTTGATGGGATATCAGTCTATCACAGGTTACTTCTCCAGCAAAGGCTATTCTCTAATTACAGCTCGGTGGACTAGGACGATGAAGATTAAGTGTCTTGTCCAATGATTTAGACAGTTAAAAGGTAAGTGGATAAACTTCTGTAGCACTATTTCATGTGATGTGCATCATCAAAACACACTTTACAATGATGCCTCACATTCATCCATTCTCACACACACACACACTGATATCAGTGTGCAGCCATACAAAGTGCACACTGGGAGCATCTTGCCCAAGGGAGCTTAGTCATTTTCCAGTCTGATGGGCATTCAAACTAACAATCCCTTGGTCTAACCTCTAAAACGTTCAGATTGTAGACCTGAAATCGAACCCCGATGTCGCAGACTCAACGGTCCCCCCTAAAAATCAGTCCCCCTGCCATCACCGCGCATGCATCACTTCAGATCGTCAGCAGGGATTCACTGATTATTGCCTCATTTGTGCTTAAAACTGTACTCCAATCATCATCGATCTAAGCGACAGATATCTGAAGCTTTTGTACAACAATCATTTCCACATAAATTCAGCATTATTTCATCATAAAAGATGGGGGGCCAATCAGAATGCGACACCAGCGTATCGGAGACTTACTCCCTGAGTCTGACTCTCTACACCCAAATCGATCAAAGGGAATAATGATTGTGACTATTAACCATCAGATGACAAGTAAAACCTCTTAAATCATTCTAAAGTCAGTTTTAAGCAGAAACAAGACGATAATCGGTGAATCGCTGCAAATGCTCCGAAATTACACATGTGCAGCGAAGGCAGGGGGACCAATTTTTATGGGGGACTGTTCAGTCTGCAACACCAGTCTACATATTATTTGTACAACCCTTAACTCACTTAGCTAGCTCTGCACCTACCGAAAAGATTCCCGTGAAATTTTCAGATAATCTAAGACATTTTGTGCATTATCCAAGAATATAAGTATATTCATATGGGTAATAAATGTGGGTCAAGCAGCATGTGGGACAAAGGTCAATAGTTGCTACAGTCTTAGAAACACAAATGGATTACCAAATTAGCACAGAATTAGGCTGTGATATATCCTCTCAGTGTCTATAATTAAAGCCAACTCAAGTCTGACCTAAAATGATTAAATGTCACGGTCTGTTATTGTGCACTTCATCCTGGTTTTGCAGCAGACAGGTAGGCTTACTGTGCCCAATCACTGTCCAGAACTGCAGTGTTAAAATGGTGAGGGTGTCTGAGGGGCAAAGGTACCGCAATGCAGGCCTCCATTCCGCCACGTCTAAATAAGGCGTCAGTTCTGTATGTGTGTGTGTGTGTGTGTGCTTGGCCTCCAGCACAGCAGAGTGGAGACACCCTATCCTGAGACTGAGGACGATGGATGGGCCCTGCTGCAAAGTTCACTGGAACAGCACAGTCTAAAAGCCACACTCATAACAAGGACTTGTCCTCAGTTCACCAGCATATCCACATGCACTGTTGCACGTGCAAACATGAAGGTATTTTGAGCTTTACTTGAAGTTGTCAGGATGCTGGCTGAGGGCCAGACACAGGGTGTCCAATGCATGGCGGTAGTGCTTCTGTGCGCTGAGCATCAGGGTCAGCAGGTGGAGGGCGTGTAAGTCATCTGCACAGAGAGACAAAGCTTCCTGCAATGGCTGCATGGCTGCTGATACCTGTCAGACACACAGCAGGTCTCAGGCACAACTTGTATTCTGCCGCATTTTGAAACACGTACCTTTCTCCTGTGCTCCATTTTACCTGACGTACTAGGGCCAACTGTAAAGCCAGGTACATTGCAATCTGCACATCTTGGGGGTCTAAAGAATGAGCCCTGTAGTGGAGAGGTAGTTGTTCAAATCCAAGAATTCTCTGACTGTACATATGTGCCATTAACTGCTAAACCTGAGTGATCTATGCCTGATATGGACAAAACCACAACTGCAAAATAAATAAATTAAATGAAATTTAAAAATTGGTCAAAAAAGTCCTACTTGCTCAGAGCTTGGAGTGCTTTTTTGTGAAACTCATCCCGATCAGCTTTCACAGTGGCTGCAGTGAGAGGACAGAATCAAAAACCTAAAGTTCAAGCTGTGCTTTATTGTTAAAAGGAAGCAGTATGTCTCATTTTAAGTGGATTTGCTTGTCTGTGTGCTCACCATCGGAAGCCTTTAAACTGCAGCAGAGTCCCAGAGCGAGGTAGGCTCTGGGCAAAAATTCACCTGCTCCTTCTCCCATAGACACAACACTCTGAGACAAAGCCTCAGCCTCATCCAGCTGTAAACACACAAAATACAAATACAGTGTCAGTTTACCACCAACAGCTGTTAGTGTAGGAGCTAAAAATGATGCCTAAGCTTTTGCAACGCATAGGTATGTACCCTTGAAAATGTAGTAAGTAAACAGATGTCTAAATTATGTTCATTCCTTTCCATCTGTTACCAAAATAACTCAAAAACAATTAATGCTACCATGTTTTACATCACAAAAATAAAAGGGCATATAATTATGTCAAATTTAATGAAATGTGGTGAACTTTCATACATCAGTTCAATTCAAAATTCAACTTTAACTCTGTAATACATCCACGTATTAATTTATTTCTCCTGATTACTGTATTTCTGTCTGGAAAATAGTTTCTTGCTCTGTGATTATACTCGCTCCTAATTTCGACTGACCATCCACCAATCATCCATAAGGTGTCAGTGTCCAGTAGGTGGCAGTCAGGTCAAATGGACTTGTTTAGTTTCCTGAAGATGTTTCAATTCTGATGAACTGATGATGTTTTTGAGCATGAAGAATGAAGCAAGCAAAAAATCATGGATATTTTTTGCTGATGCACTAAATTCTTTGCGTAGTCTAGAGGTTGTTACTTACAGAATATCAAGATTGTGAATAACTGTTGCCTGAACCGGAATGCAGCTGTTCAGAAATGGTGTGACCACTTTGGTCAAATCCTATCCAGAGCACAACCAGATATTGTATTATCTCACAGCACTTCAACTGAAAATAAATGAATTTGGGTCCTGGCAAAGGCCCTGATCCCCTTTCAGTGACAATTCCATAGTTAAACAATCAAGAAATCAAATTCTCTGGCCAGGAAGCTTCAATAAACACAACAAGCTCCATAATTATAGCCAAGATGATTTATTAATACAACATGATTTAACGCCAGATAAGTGTTGGATTAATTTTACAATTAGGTGGTGTAAACTGGATGTTTATTTCTCACTATCTTTTACATAATATAAGACAAAGAGGATATATTTACACACAAACGAAAGTTTTGCAGCTAGCTACCAGCCTGTGACGTCACCACGCTAACGTCCATGTGTTATTAGGTTCCAAAACAGCATTTTCAGTTTTAGAAGTGTTTATTTCTCTCTAGCTTTTACATAATATATGAGAGACATGCATATAAACACAAAGCAAAGTGGTTTTGAAGAGACCAGCCACTGATTGGCTGTCATCACCCCGCCACTCAAAAACAAAGCAGACCAGATTCAAGACTTTTTAACCTCTTAAAATACCTCTTAAAATATGCCAAGGTTAGCCATCTTTGAACTTGTCCAACATCTGTGTCCCAAGAAAGTTCTCTGTGAATTTGAAGACTGTGGCAGTAATAGAACTGGACTTATGCTGTACACAGACGGACAGACGGATGGACAGACGCCACGTCTTCGCAATACCCGATGGCCATATCTTGGCCTCGGGTAAAAACCAAAACATACAAACAAAACAGTAAGTGTATATATGAGAGGACAAAAGTTTGTATCAGGATGGATTCTTGCCTTGTCACTTGTAATTATGTACTGTACCTTCCCGTAGTTACAGCCAAGATTTGCAAGATGCTGGAGGTAGTTTTTATTTAAGAGTTCAGGCAGATATGTAGAATAAGACACTGTTATGGTGATCATATTAATGAATCACTGTACCTTCCACAGTCCTTTCTTTCCAAGATAATGTCCTGTGATTGATTATTAGCTATTATGCTATGAAACGATGTTCAGCGCTGTGCCAGGTGCTTGCTATTTACTACACACTGTGCTGCCATTAAAGCTGCAACTTCACTTCATGAGCCCCAACAGTTGCCCCAAGGCGCTCCACATTGCAAGGCAAGGCCATACAATAATTATGAAACACAGTCTACGTCTAAAGCAACATAACCAAGGGATGGTCCAGGGTCACCCGATCCAGCCCTAACTATAAGCCTTAGCGAAAAGGAAAGTTTTAAGCCTAATCTTAAAAGTAGAGAGGGTATCTGTCTCCCTGATCTGAATTGGGAGCTGGTTCCACAGGAGAGGAGCCTGAAAGCTGAAGGCTCTGCCTCCCATTCTACTCTTACAAACCCTAGGAACTACAAGTAAGCCCGCAGTCTGAGAGCGAAGCGCTCTAATGGGGTAATATGGTACTACGAGGTCCCTAAGATAAGATGGGACCTGATTATTCAAAACCTTATAAGTAAGAAGAAGAATTTTAAATTCTATTCTAGCATTAACAGGAAGCCAATGAAGGGAGGCCAACACGGGTGAGATATGCTCTCTCCTGCTAGTCCCCGTCAGTACTCTAGCTGCAGCATTCTGAACCAACTGAAGGCTTTTTAGGGAACTTTTAGGACAACCTGATAATAATGAATTACAATAGTCCAGCCTAGAGGAAATAAATGCATGAATTAGTTTTTCAGCATCACTCTGAGACCTTTCTGATTTTAGAGATATTGCGTAAATGCCAAAAGGCAGTCCTACATATTTGTTTAATATGCGCTTTGAATGACATATCCTGATCAAAAATAACTCCAAGATTTCTCACAGTATTACTAGAGATCAGGGAAATGCCATCCAGAGTAACGATCTGGTTAGACACCATGCTGCTAAGATTTGTGGGGCCAAGTACAATAACTTCAGTTTTATCTGAGTTTAAAAGCAGGAAATTAGAGGTCATCCATGTCTTTATGTCTGTAAGACAATCCTGCAGTTTAGCTAATTGGTGCGTATCCTCTGGCTTCATGGATAGATAAAGCTGGGTATCATCTGCGTAACAATGAAAATTTAAGCAATACCGTCTAATAATACTGCCCAAGGGAAGCATGTATAAAGTGAATAAAATTGGTCCTAGCACAGAACCTTGTGGAACTCCATAATTAACTTTAGTCTGTGAAGAAGATTCCCCATTTACATGAACAAACTGTAATCTATTAGACAAATATGATTCAAACCACCGCAGCGCAATGCCTTTAATACCTATGACATGCTCTAATCTCTGTAATAAAATTTTATGGTCAACAGTATCAAAAGCAGCACTGAGGTCCAACAGAACAAGCACAGAGATAAGTCCACTGTCCGAAGCCATAAGAAGATCATTTGTAACCTTCACTAATGCTGTTTCTGTACTATGATGAATTCTAAAACCTGACTGAAACTCTTCAAATAGACCATTCCTCTGCAGGTGATCAGTTAGCTGTTTACAACTACCCTTTCAAGAATCTTTGAGAGAAAAGGAAGGTTGGAGATTGGCCTATAATTAGCTAAGATAGCTGGGTCAAGTGATGGCTTTTTAAGTAATGGTTTAATTACTGCCACCTTAAAGGCCTGTGGTACATAACCAACTAACAAAGATAGATTGATCATATTTAAGATTGAAGCATTAAATAATGGTAGGACTTCCTTGAGCAGCCTGGCAGGAATGGGGTCTAATAAGCATGTTGATGGTTTGGATGAAGTAACTAATGAAAATAACTCAGACAGAACAATCGGAGAGAAAGAGTCTAACCAAATACCGGCATCACTGAAAGCAGCCAAAGATAACGATACATCTTTGGGATGGTTATGAGTAATTTTTTCTCTAATAGTCAAAATTTTGTTAGCAAAGAAAGTCATGAAGTCATTACTAGTTAAAGTTAATGGAATACTCAGCTCAATAGAGCTCTGACTCTTTGTCAGCCTGGCTACAGTGCTGAAAAGAAACCTGGGGTTGTTCTTATTTTCTTCAATTAGTGATGAGTAGAAAGATGTCCTAGCTTCACGAAGGGCTTTCTTATAGAGCAACAAACTCTGTTTGGGAGTATGTGGCAGTGCTGTTTGTTGCAACCATCCTTCACCTCCAGAACTGATTTGGGTCGCAACCTGAAACCACCCAGGCTGACTGCAGTTCACTGTTATCTCTTGAAAGCAGCCATCTATCTGCTGCAGTCAGATGACACACAGGCGTCCCCTCGACCTGGACTAGTCAATAGGGTCCTCATTAGTGAGGATGCTGAATGATTCTTGGGAAAACACATCATGTGGACCTCGTCTTGCAGATAACACTCCCTCACATTGGATATATTGCCTCACGCTGGAGGGACTACATCTCTCGGCTGGCTTGGGAACGCCTTGGGGTTCCCCTGGAGGAGCTGGGGGAGGTGTGTGTGGATCGGGAGGTCTGGGCGGCTTTGCTTGAGCTGCTGCCCCCGCGACCCGACTCCGGATAAAGCGGAAGAAAATGGATGGATGGATGGATGTGTCTCTAAGAAGCAAGAAGTAAGTCCTATACAAGCCCTGAAGTCCACTGGGTTACTAATTATCCCCGGATACCAGGGTTGGAAACATTGTAGATGCATAATGATTAAAACCTGATAAAGACTATCTGAAAACAGGTTTTAAACACTTCTTGCAGATGAAAATACAAAATGTGTCTAAAATAGGAATAATAAACCATCAAGAACCATCCCTGGTTCTCAAGACCAGGCACCTAAATGGCTTTACTCTACTCTTTTCTACTCTCCTATTTTACTCTTCCTTTTCAGATATACCTTTATATACTAGCATAGTTCCACCTTAGAACTGGAATATAATAAATAGGATATACCTTACTGAATATTCATGCATTTGAAATCTGTCTAAAAGTAAAATAACCACATCAGAATACTTAAATATCATAATAAAATTCTGTGAGAAGCATGGCAATAATACAATAACATGCTTTTGGAGGGCGGTATGCATGTTATTTACATTATTATCACTTACTGAGATACACAACACGTGGAATCACATTAACAATATTTAATGTCATTTCAAAACACATGACACCCAACAAATGTGTACATATGTAAAAAGTTGGCTCACTTTAGCTGGCTGCTTTGGCTGCTGTTCATTGTCGTACTATCCATGATAAAATCATCCGGAATATCCATATTGGGACCAACACACACTTCTCACCTATTCACGTTATTGTCTGCGGACATTTCTTGGGTTGTGTATGCTATGACATCATCACTTTATGCACAGCAGGTGGGTATTGGGATACCCGCCTGTTACTGTGGGCAGGTATAGACAGGTAGCATAAATGTAAATCTATGCTACGGCCTAGCAAAGCCAGTTGGACGCATATGGTTGTGGTTGGAAGTTTAGCCTGGTCAGAATGGGGTTCACCTCAGCCAAGGCCCCGGTGAACCCCATCCTGACCAGGTCCGCATAATTATGGTTACACCTCATCAAAAGTCTATAATTGTATATTGTCACTTAGCTCTTTGAGTGCTGCAACCTTGTCACTCAATGAGTCCGTAAAGATCACAGTGTCATCCAACAAAGTCAAGGTCAATAAAACTTTCCGTCTCAATATATATGCCCAAGGTACTGGACTCCATGCCTCTCACATCACATACTCCATGCAAGCACTGAACAGAGTATGGGCCAGAACAAATCCCAGATGGCCTGATAGACCCGTAGGTTGACTGAGAAAATGTCAGAAGCACTGTACTGATTCTGAACAGCACTCATAGTAGGAAGGGCAACAGTTGTCGAAAGGCAACCCCCACCAACCACTATATGCACATGCAGAGACTGAGGCAGACGACAGGCGGTACATGCCTGAGCTGTGCTGACGTGCTCTGAGCTGAGTAAAAAGTAAAAAAAAAAAAGTGTGCCACTCTGTGTGAGGTATGGGCGGTGGCGGGTGGGCAGGTGGGCAATACCTCTGACTGCATGCCAATCTCAACTGCAAGGCAAATGCTCTGACAGCCCTCCCTCCTCATCATCTTCTTCTTCTTCCTTCATCCTTCTTTCTTCTCTCCTCTGTTCTCTATTTCAAAGCCGCTACAATAGTCCCAGTCATTTAAACTGACAGACCGTCCAAACACATCTTAGGAGGATTACATTGTATTTTTCTCACTTGAATGATATGAAATAAGAACATGATGTATAATACAAACCTCATATCTACAAAACTGCTGTTCAGGAATTTTCAAACGCATCTTTGCTGAGAAATTGATTGGGTACTGCAGTGAGTAATGATAGTCTGAATGAGACTGCAAAGATTATTTACTGCGCTATTAATATCTTCTCAAGTAAAAATAAAAATAGCAAATTTTGAAATTTAGCATATTGATGTGATTTCCATGTCGAAATATGCACACTAATCTCTGGTGTAGTGGGTCAACCCAGTCAGCATCAACAGCTGAAAAAGAATAAATAAATAAATAAATAAAAATGTTGTTGGGCCGATAAGAGTCCAGACTGTCCAGCGGAACTGATGGTGGATACTGGTAACCCATTTATGTAATGCCCCACTGCACTACGGCCCTAGTGGTCCATTGTGATTAATGCTGTAAGCTCCTTAGTGTCTCTGGCCTGCCGTGATCTCCAACCACTGACAGATGTGCTCTCACTCCATTCGCCACTGTTAGCTCCTCTCTTTTAATCTCTGACCCCTTTCTCTCTTCTTTGTTCGACTCTCTCACCCTCAGCCATACCCATTCTCTCTGTCTCTCTCTCTCTCTCCCTCATACACACACATACACACTCCCCATCCTAAATACCTCTCCTGATGTGACTTTCTACTTTCTCCCTAAATACTCAGATTATGAGCAAGAGGACTATCCAAGCTGGCTGGGCTTCACAGTGATGACTATCAGCCAGACTGACCTGTCAAAATATTACAAAACATTGGCAATTACATTTGATATTTTCAGTAGACGCCTTCACACATGCACACACACATCATATACACTCAATAGACAAATGTTTTCCGTATAGATTGCCTTGTTGAACAGGTAGTCAGGCCCACATCTTGCATCAGTGATTCAGGATCAGGATTTAACAAGCAAAGATGTCATCAGTCATCATAATTTGAGCCGCTGTCATTTTTGTCATTCTTTTTTGTCATTTTGAATATGCAATATTTGCAAACTATTTCCCAACAAAACAGGTTGATGATAGTAACTATTGCTGTTATTTTCTGAATCACTGTGGCAGAGTGGCCGCACTCTTACTTCCCAACAAGAAGGTCTCCGCTTGAAGGCCACCTACAACTCCAATTCCAATGAAGTTGGGACATTGTGTAAAATGTAAATAAAAACAGAATACAATGTTTTGCAAATCCTCTTTAGCCTATATTTAACTGAATACACCACAAAGACAAGACATTTAATGTTCAAACTGATAAACTTTATTTTTTTTGTGCAAATATTTGCTCATTTTGAAATGGATGCCTGCAACACGTTTCAAAAAAGTTGGGACAGTGGTATGTTTACCACTGTGTTACATCACCTTTCCTTCTAACAACACTCAATAAGCATTTGGGAACTGAGAACATTAATTGTTCAATCAATCAATCAATCAATTTTTTTATATAGCGCCAAATCACAACAAACAGTTGCCCCAAGGCGTTTTATACTGCAAGGCAAGGCCATACAATAATTATGTAAAACCCCAACGGTCAAAACGACCCCCTGTGAGCAAGCACTTGGCTACAGTGGGAAGGAAAAACTCCCTTTTAACAGGAAGAAACCTCCAGCAGAACCAGGCTCAGGGAGGGGCAGTCTTCTGCTGGGACTGGTTGGGGCTGAGGGAGAGAACCAGGATAAAGACATGCTGTGGAGGGGAGCAGAGATCGATCACTAATGATTAAATGCAGAGTGGTGCATACAGAGCAAAAAGAGAAAGAAACAGTGCATCATGGGAACCCCCCAGCAGTCTACGTCTATAGCAGCATAACTAAGGGATGGTTCAGGGTCACCTGATCCAGCCCTAACTATAACCTTTAGCAAAAAGGAAAGTTTTAAGCCTAATCTTAAAAGTAGAGAGGGTGTCTGTCTCCCTGATCTGAATTGGGAGCTGGTTCCACAGGAGAGGAGCCTGAAAGCTGAAGGCTCTGCCTCCCATTCTACTCTTACAAACCCTAGGAACTACAAGTAAGCCTGCAGTCTGAGAGCGAAGCGCTCTATTGGGGTGATATGGTACTACGAGGTCCCCAAGATAAGATGGGACCTGATTATTCAAAACCTTATAAGTAAGAAGAAGAATTTTAAATTCTATTCTAGAATTAACAGGAAGCCAATGAAGAGAGGCCAATATGGGTGAGATATGCTCTCTCCTTCTAGTCCCCGTCAGTACTCTAGCTGCAGCATTTTGAATTAACTGAAGGCTTTTTAGGGAACTTTTAGGACAACCTGATAATAATGAATTACAATAGTCCAGCCTAGAGGAAATAAATGCATGAATTAGTTTTTCAGCATCACTCTGAGACAAGACCTTTCTGATTTTAGAGATATTGCGTAAATGCAAAAAAGCAGTCCTACATATTTGTTTAATATGCGCTTTGAATGACATATCCTGATCAAAAATGACTCCAAGATTTCTCACAGTATTACTAGAGGTCAGGGTAATGCCATCCAGAGTAAGGATCTGGTTAGACACCATGTTTCTAAGATTTGTGGGGCCAAGTACAATAACTTCAGTTTTATCTGAGTTTAAAAGCAGGAAATTAGAGGTCATCCATGTCTTTATGTCTGTAAGACAATCCTGCAGTTTAGCTAATTGGTGTGTGTCCTCTGGCTTCATGGATAGATAAAGCTGGGTATCATCTGCGTAACAATGAAAATTTAAGCAATACCGTCTAATAATACTGCCTAAGGGAAGCATGTATAAAGTGAATAAAATTGGTCCTAGCACAGAACCTTGTGGAACTCCATAATTAACTTTAGTCTGTGAAGAAGATTCCCCATTTACATGAACAAATTGTAATCTATTAGACAAATATGATTCAAACCACTGCAGCGCAGTGCCTTTAATACCTATGGCATGCTCTAATCTCTGTAATAAAATTTTATGGTCAACAGTATCAAAAGCAGCACTGAGGTCTAACAGAACAAGCACAGAGATGAGTCCACTGTCCGAGGCCATAAGAAGATCATTTGTAACCTTCACTAATGCTGTTTCTGTACTATGATGAATTCTAAAACCTGACTGAAACTCTTCAAATAGACCATTCCTCTGCAGATGATCAGTTAGCTTGCAGATGATCAATTGTTGAAGCTTTGTTGGTGGAATTCTTTCCGATTCTTGCTTGATGCACGACTTCGGTTGTTCAACAGTCCGGGGTCTCCGTTGTTGTATTTTGCGCTTCATAATGCGCCACACATTTTCAATGGGTGACAGGTCTGGACTGCAGGCAGGCCAGTCTAGTACCCGCACTCTTTTAATACGAAGCCACGCTGTTGTAACACGTGCAGAATGTGGCTTGCCATTGTCTTGCTGAAATAAGCAGGGACGTCCCTGAAAAAGACGTTGCTTGGATGGCAGCAAAATCTGGATGGACCTTTCAGCATTGATGGTGCCATCACAGATATGTAAGATGCCCATGCCATGGGCACTAACACACCCCCATACCATCACAGATGCTGGTTTTTGAACTTTGCGCTGGTAACAATCTGGATGGTCTTTTTCCTCTTTTGTCAGGAGGACACGACGTCCATGATTTTCAAAAACAATCTGAAATGTGGACTCATCTGACTACAGCACACTTTTCCATTTTGCATCTGTCCATTCCAAATGAACTTGGGCCCATAGAAGGTGGTGGCATTTCTGGATGTTCTTGATGTATGGCTTTCGCTTTGTATGGCAGAGTTTTAACTTGCACTTGTAGATGTAGCGACGAACTGTGTTAACTGACAATGGTTTTCTGAAGTGTTCCTGAGCCCACGCGGTAAGATCCTTTACACTTGCATGTAGAAAGTCCTCCAAATTCTCTGAATCTTCTGATTATATTATGGACTGTAGATGATGGAATCCCTAAATTCCTTACAACTGAACATTGACAAACACTGTTCTTAAACTGTTGGACCATTTTTTTCATGCAGTTGTTCACAAAGTGGTGATCCTCGCTCCATCTTTGCTTGTGAACAGCTGGGCCTTTTGGGGATGCTCCTTTTTTACCTATTCATGACACTCACCTGTTTCCAATTAACCTGTTCACCTGTGGAATGTTCCAAACATGTGTTCTTTGAACACTGGTGATGTAACAGTGGTAAACATACAACTGTCCCAGCTTTTTTGAAACATGTTGCAGGCATCCATTTCAAAATGAGCAAATATTTGCACAAAAACAATAAAGTTTATCAGTTTGAACATATCTTGTCCTTGTGGTGTATTCAATTGAATATAGGTTGAAGAGGATTTGCAAATCATTGTATTCTGTTTTTAATTTACATTTTACACAACGTCCCAACTTCATTGGAATTGGGGTTGTATGCCCAAATCTCCATGAATATATGTAGTTGAGCCAGGAAAGACATTCTGTGTAAAACGTCTACCAACTCAACATGTGAATAAATGCTGAATCCACTGTGGTGACCCTGACCAAAAACAGGAGCAGCTGAAAGCCATTATTATCCTTCCTTGGCTGGAATGTTAAATTGCACCGAGAACTGTAGGTGAGCTTCCAGCCTGCAGGGAACTCCTTTTTAGGGAAGAGGGTTGGTAGCCGGATCAGAAGCCTGGACTGCAACAACTATAGTGGTGTTACACTGCTTCTCTCAGTACCAGGCAATGGACTTGCAAAGGTCATCGAAATAGGTGACCAAGGAAATCTTGCTTCATGCCCAAGAAATTAACCACCAAATACACACTGTGGCTTTGCAAGCACTCATTAAATGCAAATGTGAATATCGTGTTTCTTTGCACCTTATGTTGATTTTTGCAAAGACTATGTTTGTGTTGGTTGGTCCGCTCACTGGGACATCAATAATTTGCTGGACATCATAGCTGGCCTTTACACATATACTGTGAGTGCTGTGCTGAATAGACCGCCCGGCGCCTCACACTCTGGGCAACTCCAGAGAAGAATAAGGTCCAACCCTTATCAAGGAGAGTGGTTCCGGAGCCTAAGCTGTGTGAGGAGGCGAGGCCCACCAGATCTAATTGGTATCGCTCCGCCCGCACAAGCTCCGGTTCCTTCCCCCACAGCAAGGTGATGTTCCACACCCCCAGAGCTAGCCCCTGCCGCCAGGGTCTGGTCTGCCGAGGCCCTCGACTTTCACTGCCACCCAACACCAGTGGTTCCCCCTGCAGGTGGTGAGCCCACAGGGTGGAGATGGAAGGTCCACATTGCCTTTTCTGGCTGTGCCTGACTGGGCTCCGTGGCAAGCCCAGCCATACTGACAGGCCCTCCATCTAGGCCTTGCTCCAGACGGGGGCCCTGGGCTTCCGGGCATTTCCTCTGCTTCATTCTGTCATGGTGTCTTGTGAACCATTCTTAGTCTGGCCCCTCACCTGAGACCATTTTGCAGTGGGAGACCCTACCAGGAGCACAAAGGCTCCAGACAACACAGCTTTCAGGTTCATAGAGGCACACAAATCTCTCTGCCACGATAAGGTGATGGTTCCCAGAGAGGCCGCATGTTATTATTATGGGGTATTGTGAGTAGAATTTTGAAAGAAAAAAGTATTTACTCCATTTTGGAATAAGGCTGTAACATAACAAAATGTGGAAAAAGTGAAGCACTGTGAATACTTTCTGGATGCACTGTATAGTCCAGAAGACATGGTTGCTTTCAGGAGGTGGGAGTGCACTACGTCACCATTTTAGTGGTTGCCACTCAGAACGCAGGACAGTTTCTTTGTGTGATGGACACTGTGACATGTGGCACCACAACATGCCTGAATTGATTATTATTATATATTTATTATTATCAGTCGTAGTTGCAACATATCCATGTTTAGTGTAACACATACAGGGTGCAAATTTTGCGACAGCTGCAGTTTTGCATTTCAGTTCCCACAGACAAATTCACCATTTAACTTTCAAAGCTCGACCTGCATTGCATGTATGGGCACATGCAAGCATGGTGTCTGTTTTGTACACAAGTGTATATGAATGTTTATTCACCCAGTGCAGTTGACTAATGCAGATTTTGGCAGCCAACAGGGGCAATGAAGGGTCCTCTGGTTTCATCTTGGCACACTCCTTAAACACAGAAACGGCACCAATGCCCTGGAACATGCACACACAAATGTGCAAGTCAATGACAAATTGTGATTAATGGCCCAGCATTCGTCGTCATGCATTCACAAATGACAGAGATCACTGTTAAGAGAGCGTAACAGACACATATCAGCTGTCCTTACACAGGCCTAATGCACCCATTTAGACACACAGTCATTTAATACATGTAGGTCAATCATTAATAGACACGCACGCACACACACATACACACACATTCACTGGGATGGCCCTAAATAGAAACGGATCTGACGACACTGAGGCGGCCCCTTTGCCTTCTAGGGAGCAGCCTATTTCAAGAACTCTCTATTGATCAGCAGTTTCACTTTATCCTGCAGCCCTGATCAATTTTTCTGTCACACACACAAGCGTGCACATACTCAGAGGAAACAAGAGAGAGAAGAATAAGAGAGAGAATTAGAAACTATTACAGCATCTCAAGGGCCCCTTCGGAAAAAAGCAATT
The DNA here is from genome assembly GCF_902500255.1 of Thalassophryne amazonica. Classification (NCBI taxonomy): domain Eukaryota; kingdom Metazoa; phylum Chordata; class Actinopteri; order Batrachoidiformes; family Batrachoididae; genus Thalassophryne; species Thalassophryne amazonica. The sequence continues at coordinate 71,039,590 of NC_047115.1, forward strand.
TCATAACATTAAATAATATTCAGCTTCATGTAGCAGTAAATTAATTCAGTAGTATTTCTCAATAGGTTCTCATTTTTTGGAGTAGACGATGCAGTGGGATTTGGCACACAAGTCAGTACATTCTGTCACACATAATTTTGAAAAGAGGGGTGTTTGAAGGTGACAGCATCTGAATTGTTTAATAAATTTAAGCCCATCTTCTTCTCCAGCCAGGCTGGACACCTGTCTGTTGCGATCTTGCATGAGTAAGAAGAGCTGCAGTGTCCAAGACAGAGGCACCGCAGAGGGCAGATGTCTGCTGTGGGTGTGGAGTGGTGGTATGACTAGCTGTTGGTGGTATAAAAGGAGAAATGACTTCACCTTCCCGGCTGCCATGAGTGACAGACCCAGCTGGTGCCAGAGGTGGAACTCGTTGAATGAAAACTTCAGCGCTCGCTCCAGACACTGTAAAAGAATCACACACAGCAACACATGACACATGCTGAAGTAATAGTGTACATATTTTGTAAAGCATATGACTTTGAGACCTGCATGTGAAACACATGAACAGTGGAGTGTAGCAATTTAATCCAGCAATCATACTGTCCAACACTGGTCCTTTTTAAAGGGATATTCAAATGCAAAACAGCACCCCCAACTCCTTCTCGTAGATTTCAGGTGTACTCCACCTCTTGCCCAATGACCGATGGGATAGGCTACAGCTCCCCCATGACCCTTGATTGAAGTAAGTGTGTACAGAAAAGAATGAAAACCAAAGCTCAATCCAAAGGACAGTAGAAATCACTGTCATGATGTTTTGAATTTTACAGCAACTGGATGTCTTGTTGGTTTTCAAAGTGTCTTGATAACCAAGAAAAGTGCACTTGCTGTAATGTGAACATCTTAATAATACCTTCTACATGGATAACAGAGAACCTTCATTGAGAGATTGAGGGAGTCCTGATGTGTAGGCAAGGCTACTTAAATTTATTTTCCAGTTATTTTACATTTATATCATAATAGCCAAGTGGCCCCTGTGTACGTGTATGTGTGCATGCGTATGGCTTCAATCACGGACAAACTGTGGAGAGCTGACATTTGCTGTTTGGTATGCTTTTGTATTTTGGGTCAAGGATGAACGCTGCCAAAACAGAACATTGATAGGACTAATTTTTATTTATTTTATTTAACGTTTATTTAACCCAATTAGTCCCATTGAGATTGAGATCTACTTGGCAAGGGAGACCTGGACATTTATAAAGCATCCAATTCACCTAACCTGCATGTCTTTAGGTATTAATAATATTAATTTGTATTTTTAGGGAAACTACAGATGTTAGCTAACAACACTGAACAATGGACACTGATAATTACATTCTAGACTCGCACACCATTCCAACTAATTACAGAAACTTTGCATAATTTAATGCTACCCTTGAAATATGTCACTTACCTATTTTATAAACACTACCCAAATCTATAGCCTGTGGATACCCACCAGCAATGTGCTAGTTGTATTTATTGTTAGCACAAATGTCCATTTATATGAGGTGTTATGTAAACAGTGTGTGCACATGGATGTAGCTGTCCCACCCACACTCAAGAAATGTATATTAGAAATAGAAATGTCTCAAAGATTTGACTTCAGGTACCCATACCAAATTGTTTCACAATTTCAGTATGGGTACAAGACTACAAATGTTAGGATTTTACCTTTTCTGTTGTGTTTGGCTGTGTGTGGTTGACCTCTTAACAAGTGTGGACTTCTCATCTTCTTTATATTATTATGTTGTTTGATTTTCTATTCTCTGTTTCTTCATCTTTATAAAACTTTGCAAAACCTTGTAACTGTTAGAATGGTCTAAGCAGTGGGTCACCCTTTGAGTTTGGTCTGCTTGAGGTTCTTCCTCAACATCATCAGAGGGAGTTTTTCCTTACCACTGTCGCCTCTGTGCTTGCTCTAGGGGTTGGTAAGGTTAGACTTTACTTGTGTGAAGCGCCTTGAGGCAGCTTTGTCGTGATTTGCCGCTGTATAAATTAAATAAATTGAAATTGAATTGAACTGAAATTGAATTGAATTAACATCTTGCACCTGCAATCAATGATGCAGTCCTGAGCAGTCTAAAAGACCAGTTCATTCTACCACTCATCACCAGTTCATTAACTGTCATCCTGTGTTACAGTTGGCTCATATTTGCAGATCAATCTGTTTTTGTGAGAACCTTTTTGAGAATGGTTTTAACTTTTTCTGCTGTGTTTTTTCAGCTGACCGCAGACCCAGCCTCACCTCCTGCTTGCCCAAGCCAAGCCTCAAGACCCGCTGGCCTCCAAGGACTATTCTGCACACCACCCTGACCTCTTTGCAAAATAAATTACATCATTCTTGCCAAGCTTCACCTGTTGTCTGCACACTGTTTTCTGATTCATACATCTGCGTCCCAGTAAAGGGTTTTAGAACCTGACAATTTGTATGCATCTAAGTGCACCTGGATCTACATGGTCCAAGTCATAATGAGTCAGTATTGTTGTAAAGCCCACAGGATGATCAGCCCTTGTAAGTAAATTTACAGCTTCCAATACTCTTTCAATTTCTTAATGTTTGAACTGTAAGCGATATTCAGAACACTTAGCAACCACATGAAGAAACATGCTGCCAGCTATGTGAACAAATTCTATATGAAATATACAAAAGAATGGGATACTAAAACTAACTGCACAATTGATAAAACATGTAGCTGGAGATATCATCAACATGATAGTCATTTCTACAAATTAACAATGATAACTTGAAATATTGCTCTCAGTATTCAAAACCCATTTCAAACATTCTTCTTAACTCTGTATTAAAAATTAGAAGGTATGCTAAATGGGCCTCAATACATCACCAAATGCTTAGAAACATTCCAGCTAATTTGGACTAGAAACATTAAAACACAAGTGAATGAAGTCAGATTGCACTGTTTTTGAATTCCACTCTGAGCTGCTGCAGCACATAATGATGTGATTGATGTGTGGACAAGCTGCACAGTCACATGTTGTCAGTCATACAGAGTTGAGCTAACATCCAAATGAAGGCAGGTCTGTGCCTTTAAAGACTGTCTGATATTCTAATTAAATAGTGCTGCCTTATCGGAAAGGCTCCTGACTATTTTGCAAGCAGAAGATGTCCTGTTAACTCATGATCTGCATACTAGCCCATATATGATTTGAGTAACTGAGAAATTGGAAAGTGGGCGGCTTGTCGTTACAAAAACACAATGGATACTTCTTAAATAATGAATTAACAAAATTTTTATATGAATTGTTAAGTATTTTGTACCACTGTGACAAACCAAACATTACGCTAAAATTCAAACATCATTAATATATTTTTTAAGTTCTCAGTAATCCTATTTGGGCCAGTTGTTACCAACTTGAGGTTGGTGTGTTTTTCATCCATGATGTTGATTCAGTGTAAAAAGAACCTTCCTTTGTCCTACTGTCGATCACTGAACTGCTTTTCATGGGACTTTGCACACCTTGAATATGGCACTGGACAAAGTATGTCAGCCTACTTTTTTAGTACAACCCCAATTCCACTGAAGTTGGGACGTTATTTGAAATGTAAATGAGAACAGAACACAATGATTTGCAAATCCTCTTCAACCTATATTCAATTGAATACACCACAAAGACAAGATATTTAATGTTCAAACTGATAAACTTGATTGTTTTTGGGCAAATATTTACTCATTTTGAAATGGATGCCTGCAACACGTTTAAAAAAAGCTGGAACAGTGATATGTTTACCAAAGTGTTACATCACTTTTCCTTCTAACAACACTCAATAAGTGTTTGGGAACTGAGGACACTAATTGTGAATGTCATGATTGGGTATAAAAAGAGCATCCCCAAAAGGCTCAGCCGTTCACAAGCAAAGATGGGGCAAGGATCACCGCTTTGTGAACAACTGCGTGAAAAAATAGTCCAACAGTTTAAGAACAATGTTTCTCAATGTTGAATTGCAATTAATTTAGGGATTCCATCATCTACAATCCATAATATAATCAGAAGATTCAGAGAATCTGGAGAACTTTCTACACGTAAGCGGCAAGGCCGAAAACCAACGTTGAATGCCCGTGACCTTCGATCCCTCAGGCAGCACTGCATTAAAAACCAACACTGTGTAAAGGATCTTACCGCGTGGGCTCATGGAACACTTCTGAAAACAATTGTCAGTTAACACAGTTCGTCGCTACATCTACAAATGCTACCATGCAAAGCGAAAGCCATACATCAACAACATCCAGAAATGCCGCCACCTTCTCTGGGACCGGCCTTCTCCGGGTTCTCTGGGTTTTGGAGCAACTGCCATCCAAGCAATGTCTTTTCAGGGACGTCCCTGCTTATTTCAGCAAGACAATGCCAAGCCACATTCTGCATGTGTTACAACAGCCTGCCTGCAGGCCAGACCTGTCACCCACTGAAAATGTGTGGCGCATTATGAAGCACAAAATACGTCAATGCAGACCCCGGACTGTTGAGAAAAAGGGGTGTTCACAATAATAGTAGTGTGGCATTCAGTCAGTGAGTTCATTAATTTTGTGGAAGAAACGGGTGTGAATCAGGTGTCCCCTATTTAAGGATGAAGCCAGCACCTGTTGAACATGCTTTTCTCTTTGAAAGCCTGAGGAAAATGGGACGTTCAAGACATTGTTCAGAAGAACAGTGTAGTTTGATTAAAAAGTTGATTGGAGAGGGGAAAACTTATACGCAGTTGCAAAAAATTATAGGCTGTTCATCTACAATGATCTCCAATGCTTTAAAATGGATAATAAAAAAAAACAGAGACGTGTGGAAGAAAATGGAAAACAACCATCAAAATGGATGGAAGAATAACCAGAAAAGCAAAGACTCACCCATTGATCAGCTCCAGGATGATCAAAGACAGTCTGGAGTTACCTGTAAGTGCTGTGACAGTTAGAAGATGCCTGTGTGAAGCTAATTTATTTGCAAGAATCCCCCGCAAAGTCCCTCTGTTAAATAAAAGATGTGCAGAAGAGGTTACAATTTGCCAAAGAACACATCAACTGGCCTAAAGAGAAATGGAGGAATATTTTGTGGACTGATGAGAGTAAAATTGTTCTTTTTGAGTCCAAGGGCCGCAGACAGTTTGTGAGACGACCCACAAATTCTGAATTCAAGCCACAGTTCACAGTGAAGACAGTGAAGCATGGTGGTGCAAGCATCATGATATGGGCATGTTTCTCCTACTATGGTGTTGGGCCTATATATCGCATACCAGGTATCATGGATCAGTTTGGATATGTCAAAATACTTGAAAAGGTCATGTTGCCTTATGCTGAAGAGGACATGCCCTTGAAATGGGTGTTTCAACAAGACAATGACCCCAAGCACACTAGTAAATGAGCAAAATCTTGGTTCCAAAGCAACAAAATCAATGCCTCGCAGATGTGAAGAAATCATAAAACCTGTGGTTATACAACTAAGTACTAGTTTAGTGATTCTCAGGATTGCTAAAAAAGCAGTTTGACCATAATAGTTTTGAGTTTGTAGCATCAATAGCAGATGCTACTATTATTGTGAACACCCCCTTTTCTACTTTTTTTTTACTAACAGCCCAATTTCATAGCCTTAAGAGTGTGCATATCATGAATGCTTGGTCTTGTTGGATTTGTGAGAATCTACGGAATCTACTGGTACCTTGTTTCCCATGTAACATTAAGAAATATACTCATAACCTGGATTAATATTTTTAGTCACATAGCACTACTATTATTCTGAACACTACTGTAGGTTGAAGAGGATTTGCAAATCACTGTATTCTGTTTTTATTTACATTTTACACAACGTCCCAACTTCATTGGAATTGGGGTTGTATGTGCCTAAATTCAAAATCTACTAGAGACTATGCTCCTATCTTCCACCACACATAAAGTGACGCACAACACAAAGTAGCTGTCATTGCTCATGTGTACTTGCATTATTCTCACCTAGTGAGTATAAAATTGTCTGAAAATGAGAATAATACTAATAATACTATTGCAATTTCATCAAGGGCACAAAATTATCAGAACTGGTCAAGTTATGTGCTGATGTTTGAGTGAAAATTTGAGATTTATCTCAGTAGGAGAGCTGAGTCAAAATAGCTTTGACACCATTATGACAGAATGGCACCTGCAAGTAATGACTGATTTTTTTTTTTTTTTTAAAGACTGATGCTTTCCAGGACAATGCTCAGGTGCTCAGGGGTGCCACCAAGGATCTTGCAGAGATCCACACTGGAATTTGGCACTGGTTTTATGACTGTTGACAGACAGCTTAGGAACACCAGTGGTTGTGTACGTGTTTCTCCACATATTACTGGAGTAGTGTCCGGAAGTCATCAATGTCCTAATCAAGACCAATTCTGTTTAACTTCGAAGAGCTGACACAATCAGGTGTGCACAGAGCTGGGTCGCTGGATGGCCAAATGAATGAATACAGTGCATCTGAAAAATATCCACAGTGCTTCACTTTTTCCACATTTTGTTCGGTTACAGCAGACATCTCAAACTGATTACAGAAAGGGCCAAGTGGGTGCAGGTTTGCTTTGCAACCACCTACTCCACCAGGTGATTTCACTGATTAATTGATTCCATCTGCTCAGTGATGTGAATCAGTGAAATCATGTGGGGGAGTGGGTGATCTCAGTGGGGTGCAAAGTACTTACAAACAGGAGTACGAGGGGGAGACAAACAATACGTGTGACCGAAACAATCAACTGACAAACGAAAAAGGTGTGGCTTAAAAACAAACCACTAATTAATCAAAGGTGCAAAGTAAATGAAAACGGAAAAGCCGGTGTCGCAGGCTGAATCGTCCCCCGCTAAGAATTAGTCCACCCAGCCTTCATTGCGCATGCGTCATTTGGGACCACAGCAGCTTGTCTGAGACTGAGTCTTTGCACCCAAAGTGATCAAAGGGAATAATATGATTATTAACTACCAGATGACAAGGTAAAACCTCTTAAATCATTCTAAAGTCATTTTTAAGCAGAAATGAGGCCATTTTAAGCAGAAACAAGGCGATAATTGGTGAGTCGCTACTGACGCTTTGAAATTACGGAGGTGCAGTGAAGGCAGCAGCAGCAGCTGCTGCACTCTCATCGCTTCCTCCAACTTCAAATAATGCTGAATTTATGTGGAAATTATTGTTGTACAAAAGCTTCAGATATCTGTCGCTGAGACTGATAATGACTGGAGTGCAGTTTTAAGCAAAAACAAGGTGATAATCGGTGAACTGCGGCTAATGACACATGCGCAGTGGAGGCAGGGAGGACTGATTTTTAGGGGGGACCGTTCGGTCGGTGACACCGGGATATGAGAGAAAATCAAGAAACACCAAGAGATAACATAAACGGACATCACAAGGTACATGGAACTAAAACCTGATCAAAAAATACAAAATCAAAACATAACGTACACAAAATGCAAAAACAAAGGAACTAAAAGACAACACAAAGTAATTAACAACTCAAACCAAAATCACAAACAAACTATAAGACAAACAAATGAATAAAGACCTCAAAATAGAACAGAGCGTAACCCCAAAAAATCTACATAAAGAACCAATGAACAGAAAACAAAGACTGAGACACAGACAGCAGACAGACGACAGGAAACAAATCTCAACGATTACAACAATAGACGAGGGACACACACAAGACCTGCATACACAGGAGAGAGCCATACCATGGATACACATTCACACTCAGCACAGATACGAGAGGGACCCATACAGATGAGCAGAGAAAGAAGCATACACACACTGAAATACCAAACACAGACATGGACCAGGGGGCGTGCCCACACACACAACAGACGCAGGGTGCATGCACACACACACTCCACAATCAACCATGCAACAGGGGAACACACAACACACGCATTCACATAAAAGGCACACAGACAAATAAATACACAACGCCCAGACTGACCCACAACATTTGGCAGGGAGTGGGAGTGGGTATCTTCTTCTGCTATGGTCATGCTCCCCAGCCAGCCTCCCGTCCTGGTCACCAGCACAGACTCCCAAAATGTCCTGTATATTTGTATTTTCAAGTATGTTGGTAGCATGGTCCAAGCAGAGGGTCACACTTTTGAGTCTGGTCTGCTTGAGGTTTCTTCCACATCATCAGAGGGAGATTTTCTTTACCACTGTTGCCTGTGTGCTTGCTCTTTGGTAAGGTTAGACCTTACTTGTATGAAGCGTCTTGAGGCAGCTTTGTTGTGATTTGGAGCTATATAAATGAAAAAAATTGAATTGAACGCAGCAATTACATCCTCAAGTCTTCTATGATGCCACAAGCTTGGTGCACCTATCTTTGAGCAGTTTAGCTCATTCCTCTTTGCAGCACCTCTCAAGCTCCCTCAGGTTGGCATCAGCGCACAGCCATTTTCATATCTCTCCAGAGATGTTCAAACGGATCCAGGTCTGGTCTCTGACCGGGCCACTCCGTGGTGGGCACAGTTCAGATAATCTGCTAACCGTTGATTATCAAACCTAATGTTTTTGTTAGCGGATTAGCTTTTCAGCTAACTTTTAAAACCATCAGCAGACCAGTTAGGTTCATTTAAATTTAGTTCTGCAAACTTTCAGTCCGCTAAGATATTTTTGCTGGTAAAGTTTGCAAAGTTTAACTGTCAAAAATGTTTGTAAACTCTAAAATCAAACATTTTAGTCCCTGTCTGTTGTGTGTTTGTGGCAGGCTGGCTGTTGCTGGCAGATGATGTCATCATTAAACACAAGACGTGATTGGCCGGTCGACGCAGGGAGCATTGTGTGTAGTTCTGGTTCATTTTGGAGCATGGAAATAGAGACCTGGAATGGATGTCACGTGACTAGGGGCGTGTGGAACAGTGGCCATTACTAAGGGTGGAGAGAGCACCCTGAGCCAGTTAAACAGAAGCGAAACGAGGGGGAAAAAAGGCAGCCAGTGCTTCACCATCAACTGCACAAACTACAAAAACAAATTCTGGAATACTAAAATTAACTGTACAATAGCCTTAACGTAATTATGTAAAACAAATGTCTATTTTAAAGTCGTTATGTCACAATTTAATATCGATTACTGAGACTATAACTCAACGCCATAAGTTCTTTTCATTAAGCTGCATTCACATACTTCCAAACAAAACAAACAAAAATATTTGTACATATATATATTTACTTGCAGTTGTTTAATATGATATGAAAATTCAGTAAGGTATATCTTATATATTATATTCCAATTGTAAGGTGGAACTATGCTAGTATATAAAGGTATATTTAAATATCTAAAAAGAAAGAGTAAAATAGAAGAGTAGAAAAGAGAAGAGTAGAGCCACTTCGGTGCCTGGTCTTGAGAACCAGGGATGGTGAATGGCTTTATATCTACTTGTAATAAAATGCTAGTACAAATCATATATATATATGTTGTTGTCATAAAAAGACTAGCAGTAATATTACAGTGGAAAAAGCAGCAAGGTAAATGATCACAATGGCAAGGCATACTTCAGATTTATATTTTAATACATAAGGATTTTTTTATCCGAGCTTTTAATCAGCTTGAATACAACTTACAAGGCTTCATTTATAAAAATCCATCGATAATTATGATGACAGGAAAAAAAACACAGTAAATTCCACAAATTTCCACACTTCACATAAAACATTTTTTTTCTACCCAGAAAAAGCATTAGAAAGAGCAATTAAAGGGCTTTAAAACAAGCCTACTTTTATTAAAATCTGTTAAGAAATAGTGACAATAGAATGAGAAAAGCAGCACAGTTGGTCATAATTTCCCCAAATTTCTGCATTTTACATAAAAGTTTTTTTTCACCCACACATGCATAGGTTGATTGGAAAGAGCTTTCAAAGGGCTTTAAAACAAGCCTATATTTATTAAAATCCGCTACGAAATAGCGATGCTAGTGCAAAAAAAGCGGTCAGTTTATTATTGATGATCGGCACATCTCCACCCATAGTAATGGCGCCTTCCTGTCCTGAGCGACACGAATAGATTGAGGCACGCACATCCATCCCAGGTCTATATTTCCATGCTTTGGATGTTACAGTGTTACCGTGTGCTCCACACAGAGGCAAAACGGAGTAATTTTAACATTATTTTATTTTATTTCTTTGTGGCTTATGGGATAATTTCATCACCTGCACCCAGAATTAAAGGAATTAAAGTATTTTTAGACACAGTTTTGGATAATCAGCTTTATGTGGATTATTGTTCTTCAGAATGTGATGAATCCCACTGAAACTAACAGGTAAGAATTTATACTTACACTGTGTGTTTTACTCAATCAACAGACAGCATTAATGGATGTATTTTGATTTATCAGTAAATTACAGGAAAGCCTGTAAAAATCAATAAAATACCGCATCGTTGTTTAAGCCGCAGGGTTCAAAGCGTGCAAAAAAAGCAGCAGCTTTTTTTTTTTTTGAAAATACGGTATATAATACTGAGATAAACTGTGACTTCTAATACTGTGATTTACTGTTGTTGAAAGATGATGACAGTGTACGGGGTTTTACTTTTTATTCATTTATTTTTTGTGCGTTCTTTTTGTGTTTGTGACACAAAATGCACGTGGGAATGCGCGTGTTATGTGACTTGATTATTGAATTTACCCAGCAGCCCCTGCGGCGCTTACACTGAAACTGGTTTATTAGAAGCCGACAGTGTAATCCGATGTGGCCGCGACCGAATCAATACGAAAAGTTATCGTAACTTCCACTAAATTTTTTTTAGCAGTTTATCGGTTTAACGTTATAAAAGTTAACTTTTCAGTTAGCAAATTAATGGTTATCGAAGCTAACTTTTTGGTTAACTGTGCCCACCACCGGGGCCACTCAAGGACATTCACAGAGTTGTCCTGAAGCCACTCCTTTGATATCTTGGCTGTGTGCTTAGGGTTACAATACTAATGAAAGATGAACCGTCACCCCAGTCTGAGGTCAAGAGCGCTCTGGAGCAGTTTTTCATCCAGGATATCTCTGTACATTACTGCATTCATCTTTTCCTCAATCCTGACTAGTCTCCCAGTTCCTGCTGCTGAAAAACATCCTCACACCATGATGGTGCCACCACCATGCTTCACTGTAGGGATGGTGCCTGGTTTCCTCCAAACATGACGCCTGGCATTCACTCCAAAGAATTCAATCTTTGTCTCATCAGACCAGAGAATTTTATTTCTCATGGTCTGAGAGTCCTTCAGGTGACTTTTGGAAAATTCCAGGTGGGCTGCCATGTGCCTTTTACTAAGGAGTGGCTTCTGTCTGGCCACTCTGCCATACAGGCCTGACTGGCGGATTACTGAAGAGATGGTTGTCTTTCTGGAAGGTTTTCCTCTCTCCACAGAGGAATGCTGGAGCCCTGACAGCATGACCATCGGGTTCTTAGTCATCTCCCTGACTAAGGTCCTTCTCGCCCGATCGCTCAGTTTAGACGGGCAGCCAGCTCTAGGAAGAGTCCTGGTGGATCCCAACTTCTTCCATTTACTGATGATGGAGGCCACTGTGCTCATTGGGACCTTCAAAGCAGCAGAAATGTTTCTGTACCCTTACCCAGATTTGTGCCTCGAGACAATCCTGTCTCAGATGTCTACAGACAATTCCTTTGACTTCATTCTTGGTTTGTGCTCCGACATACACAACTGTGGGACCTTATATGTAGACAGGTGTGTGTCTTTCCAAATCATGTCCAATCAACTGAATTTACCCCAGGTAGACTCCAGTGAAGCTGTCGAAACATCTCAAGAATGATCAGTGAAAAATAGTGAAGTACTGTGCATACTTTCCTGATACACAGTATGTGTGAATAGCATATGTGCCTGTGTGTGCAGGATCATATGTGCTGGCTTCACATTGGCTATACTCTGGATCCTGTTGAAATAGGCTGAATCAAGTAAACTTCAGTGTCTCACAACAGAAACACAACAGTTCTAAATTTTTAATTGTAACTTTTCATATAATGGAACTCTTTTGTAAACCACGCCACCTCTCATCAAATATATGCACACGGTTCAAGACATTTCCAAACAACCGTTGTTCCAAAAGTTTAAAACTTCCTAAAATCTCCACAGTCTTGTTCTTTGCAGTGAGGTCAGCAAATGTACCTCTTCTTCCCTAACAAATCCATTTCACTCTCTCCTTTTTTGGGAGACGGTGAGACACAACAACCATTAAAGACAAAGAAAAATACATCTAATTTCATTGGTCTAGTAATATTCCAAAAGAAATCATCTGGTGTTTCAGCTGTCTGCTCACAAAGCAGCACTAGGGTGTGGATGGTCACAACAGCATAGAAGAATATTATGTACCTGTCAGTGTTGGCTTTCATAATCAAAATTTACCTTCACCAATAAGCTGCAGCTCTCTCAGCCAACATGTATGCACAGTAAGGCAGAGGTGCTGGCCAAGCAGTTGAGTGAGCACATTTCTCATCTGCCCGTTGTCCATGTAATGTGGACTGCCTCAGGAAGGGCTGCCGGTATAAAACTTGTGCCTAATCAACATGCAGATCCATCTCAGATTTGCTGTGGTGACCTCGAGTAAAACAAGGGAGAAGCCAAAGGGACTTACTTACTATATATACACAGTAAAAAATAATATGTTTTTCTCCCTCTTTTAATAATTTCTATAGAAATTATTCCAATACGTTATGTACAATATTATGTAATATAACAGTACTTAAGTCATCATTATTTAGCACATGTGAATGTCATTAAAGCTCCTGATCTGAATGAGATACTGTGATTCACAATCTTCTAAAGCCGAAGGTGGCAGTAATGCAGTATTAAGCTGGATGCTAAGCATCATAAAAGAAAAAGGAATATCTGAAAGATGTGCTGAGTCTTAGAGAAGGAGCAAAATTAATAAATCATACTCTCAAACTGAAAGACCACGATCTTGAATGGGGGGATAACCTTGATACTATTTCGTACTCCACTTGTTTGAACTTTGTGGGACAGCCAGAAAAGCAATGAGCAGGACAGCTAGGCTCAGGTAAGGTCAAATTGCAATCTTACTGCAATATTGTTTCAGATAGTCATCGCAGATGGTGTAGCAGTTTCTGATCAATTGTGATTACAAATGTTTTGTCATTTTTCTGTTTAATTTCTGCCTTTGCTACAGACAGGCACTGATGGTATCTGGCAGACTGGTGATTAGTGTGCAATCACATTACAGTTTATCAACATTTTTGGAATATTTCCAAACAATTTCAATTTTTAATTTATTTTCATTTATATAGCACCAAATCACAACAAAGTTGCCTCAAGGCGATTCACACAAGTAAGGTTTAACCTTACCAACCCCCAGAGCAAGCACACAGGCGACAGTGGTAAGGAAAAACTCCCTCTGATGATTTGAGGAAGAAACCTCAAGCAGACCAGACTCAAGGGGGTGACCCCCTGCTTGGGCCATGTTACCAACACAATTTACAAAACAATTCACAAAACAAATATACAGGAAATGTTGCCGTGCACAGGACAGGGCAGTTTCAGAAAGAGACACCACACTCATCTGTGGATGGAGCCGCATTAAGCAACAAGAAAAACAGAAGAAATACTAAAGTGATCGCCGGCCACTAGCCCTAAGCTTCACTAAAAGACCCAGAATTTAGATAAAGTTGAGGCCAAACCTCTGCAATAACCCAATACTCACTGCAATTTACATGATTACCTGCAACACACAATTTGGGGTTATTTATTGCACATGTGAGAGGAATATAAGAGCGACTAAATAAGGCCCACACAAATATGCAATCCATAATAACGGAAGGAATTGGGGTTTGACACTATCCAAAGATGGAGAAAACACAGAATCCCATATTGCTGATAATGTTGATATTCAGTATCTTTTAAATTTGCCCTGCAATATTTTTCTGGAATTCTATTCTACCAAGAATTTATATACTTGTAATCACAGTTTCATATTAGAAATGTCATGCTGTGAAATGTTATGCTGCACATCATTTATTAAAAATGAGAGATGATATCTCAGACTGGCTAATGACCAGTTTTTTTATTTATAGTTATACCGCCACTTATGTCACAGTTTACTGTTCTTACTCCGCTCATCTGTGTGTGTGTGTGTGTGTGTGTGTATGTTTCTCCTGATTAAACAATTGGTGCCATCAGTGCAACAAACAGGCAGGTAGAAAACTATATTGTGAAGAGTGTTCCACTCCCCTGATGTCTTCCAAAAATTTACCACATGAACGTCAGGCTTCATGTGGGTATGAGTCAGAGTGTGGTGGGGGAACAGTTGGCTCAAACTGACAAAAAGTGACGAAATATGGATACATTTTTAAAAACTGTAGTTTTAACTTGGAGGAGAAAAGGAGTGATGTGTCTGGGGAAAAGGGCTTATGTGAAAGTGCAAAAAATGAGTGCAGAAAGGAGTGATAGATGAAGAAGTAAAAAAAACACACACTGACAAGGCTGAGAGAGAAAGAAAGAGAGAAAGAGAGAGAGACACACACAGAGACATAATCCTTTCACTCACACTGATAAGGACAGTCATTAAAAAGTTTGGGCAAAGGCAAAGCTCTCAATAACACATGTCATCTTTCTTTTCCTCTACCTCTCCAAGACAACCGTGCATGCATGCGTGTCGGTACTGTTTTAATAATTACAACACAGGAAATCTGAAAATGAATGTCATCATTTGCATCAACAGCCATCTGGCAGCCATTTTGGACTTTCAATATGGCACCCATGACGTACTTCGTTTGCTAAATATGTGCTTCTATTTGATGTTGCCATTACAAAAAAAAAAAAAAAAAAAAAAAATCACTGCACTGATGATTTCTGGGTGAACCATAAAAAGGATTAAATTAATACTCAAGGGCATAAAGACACCCACTCCACACAAACACTTTAGTTTGTGGTGCAGTGTTATTAGGGTGGGCCTGAAAAATAAACTTCAACTTTTTCGAGGTGCTTTTTCATTTTTTTAATATAAAAATAAATTGGGTGAAATTTCATGAGATTTTAAAAATATTAACCACTGCCGCCCAGCCCCTGTTGTCTGAGTGACATTTTGAGTTATGGACTCGACACATTAGTTCATTCATGGCATTAGTGGCAGATTTTGTTAAATCTGCCTCAGGTCGCATTTTTGAGGCATTCAACTTCAACATGGACTTCCTCATCATTACCCCTCAGAATGGGAGGATGACCACTCGTCACAGCAGGTCCTGGATAACACTGCTGCTGCCAATGATTTTGCTGATCGAGGAGTTGCACTTATCCAGGATCACAATCAGATCCTAATGTTGGATAAACAGCAGCACCAAAAGCTGCTGCAAGTTGTTGAGTGGCATCGACGTCAGATCCTGGAGACGAAGAAAATCAGAACCAAACTCCACTCCCCATGACTGTTTGTTTTCACCAAATAGGTGGACAGTGACATGTAATACTTTATTATCTCTCCTGTATGGTCAGTTAAAGGAGAAAGGATTGTTGTTTCAATTTGTATTTCATTTGTGAACAGGTACATTACTATTGCTGGTTTGCACTAATATGCTCAACTATTGCAATTTCCACCGCGTGAGTGGCAGTGGTTAGAACAGTCGTATCAAAATAAAATTTTGCACAAAACATTTCTCATCAAGATAAACAATTTTGTCAGGAAGCACCTTAAGAAAGTCACATTTTTATTTTTAGCATGCTGTAGAGGACCGACCTAGAGGGTTATATTAAACTCAACTTATGTCAGTTGTTGTATGGCTGGGGGTGCCTGGCTGTCTTCTGTTTCTGTCTTTTGTTTTTCCTTCCAGGTGGCACGCGTTTAGGGCTGAGTGGCTGTGTGGCTGAGTTATCAGGACCTCACCCTGATCATCTGAGGCTGATCATGTGCAGCTCGTCAGGACTCACAGCTGTGGTGCATCTATATGGATTGGAGCATGGTGGCATTTAAGTCTGGAGTACACAGTGTGTATTTGCCAGAGACTCGACCTTGTGACCAGGCGGGTGAGATCGTCGTCTTGAGAGCCATCTCATTATCATGGATGCAGAGACCGTCCAGGTTTGATGCCATGGTCTGTGAAAGAGGAGGGGGTGAGGTCTCACGCTCGTCAGCACACTTCCTGAGGTACGTTAGGTTTTGTGACTAACATTAGTACAGTCAGTAAATGTGGTGTCCCTCACACCGTATTATATTGAGCTGTTATGTTAGTCGTTTATTCAGCTTCCACTGCAGTGAAGAATGTGAACTGGGTGTTCCATGCCTGCAGGGTGGGAAGCTGATTAGTGATTAAGCCAGGAAGTGTTTGCTGTTTATGTACACCTTTGAGTGGTCTCTCTGTGTGTGGAGTGTGGACTCACATGATGGTTTCTTCTTTCACAGACTCGGTTTGTCGCGGCCACCTGGGGGGTGTCGGCGGGGTCCTTGGGTCCGAACTGTTTCTGGCTCCGGACCGTTTGTGCAGCTGGGAGCGCACCGTATTACCACCTCGCCAGTCCGCACACTTATTTGTTTGTATCTTGCACATCACTGTTATGTTATTAAATTCAGTTATCCTTTGTACCGTGCTCTGCTTATTTCATACTGGGTCCTTCAAACGCTGGTCGGTTCTCCGTCCTGCGTCCTACACATAACATCAGTGTGCTTAATTTAACTAACTTTATGAACATTTCAGGAAAGAGCTGGAAGCTCAGTCAGCAGAGCACTGTGCTCGTAGAGCGCAAACCTTCACCAACACTACTTCCCAATTCCACTCATTTTTACCTTGGAAAAAATTTTCAAGGTCAAAATCCTGTTTCATGAGCTAAAATATAATACAAAATATAGATCAAAAGGGCTTTTCAATGTTAAAGTCAAACATCCGCTAAATCCGCAGTATGGATGAGATGCAGGTCAAACCTAGTCTATTCATTAGGAGTAGGGAGGCACCAGTATCACTTATTTCCAGACTGAGTATAAGTACGAGTACAAAATGTTGTGTACTCGTCAATACAGAGTACCGATAAGAATACTTAATGATACCATTACAGTTTTATGATGGCTTTGAAAATATGTTTTATTCATCAGTTGTTCCTTACTTTTTGACTGTAACTGCTACCAATATCATGAGCATTGTTTTTATTTACAAACATTTCACTTAAATTATGTAACTTCACTTTTTGGCTACAACAAATTGTCCTTTAACATTAATTGTGTGTTTCTTAACAAACATGACACTGCCAGACATCTCACTTAAATGTACCCTGTGGACTTCAGCACTACAAAATATACAACACCAGGAACAGAACTGAAACTGTCCATCACTAACTTTATTTATGTCTGTGAGCATTAAGCCTTTTTTGAAAATGTGAGGGCAGATTCTTTTTGATGAAAAGAAACTTCTCTGCATTACCAGTGGTGAGACTGTTTCTGTTTTTATTTACAGTGTGTGATACTGAGCAAAACAGTCTTTCACTCTCCATACTATTTTTGAAACTTTTAATTAAATACGTACAGGTTACATACACAAATACATACTGTAAATGTTGTTCCCCCAAAGGTGGAACATGTAATATTGGAGGAGCATGGCATGCGTGCACGCGCGCACACACACACACACACACACACACACACACACACACACACACACAGTGTTGCATGGCATCTCCACTCCACACGGAGGCAAAACGGAGTAATTTTAACATTATTTTATTTTTTCTTTGTGGATCACGGGATAAATTCATCGTGCAGACAGAATAGCCCGTCGCCTGTGCTAATTGAGTCGTTAATGAGGAGCAGTGACTTTCAACTTCTGGTGCAAAAGTGCGGCTCGTGGAGGGTCCGAACACAGCGCTACACACATTCCACAAACGGATTACACCTGTAGCGGACCAAGCAGGTCTCCCATCGGCCTGAACAATCACACCAGGGGCTGAAATTCACCAACCTGATGGACAACCTCCGAAGCTGAAACCATGATCTCACAGAGAACTGTTGCGCAAAGTGCCAAAGTCACAGAGGAACTTTTTTCAGCCACGACAAGGAATTAAAGTATTTTCAGATGTTGTTTTCCAAACTCAGAAGGCTTTATGTGGATTATTTTTCTTCAGGATTGTGTGATAATGAATTCTACTAAAACAAACAGGTAAGACTTTATATTTACTCTGTGTGTGAATTTACTCCACATGATGGACAGCAGTTTTCAGCCAATCAATGGACAGCATTGATGGACATAGTTCGACTTATGAGTAAATTACATGAATCCTTAAATTAGCCACATCATTGTTTAAGCCGCAGTTTTCAAAAGGTATGAAAAAGTAGCGGCTTATAGTCCGGAAATTATGGAGCGTGTGTGTGAAAAATCCAGCATTGAGAGGTTGACATCACACTGCTGTGAAGGGGTATCGGGTGTCGTAGTATCAGAGAAGTTTTATGATTACAAGTACAAGTAAATGAATACGAGATCGGACCGATACCCGATACTGGTATCGGGATCAGGGCATCCTTAATTAGGAGTCACCAGTTTGAACCTCATTGTCACAAATGAGAGTGATTGAGACACTTTTGATTGAGATATAATGCAAAATGTATATCAAATATCAAACAGGCTTTTCAATGTTAAATTCAAGTGTCCACAAAATCCACAGTCCGGATTAGATCTGGATCAAACTTTGTCAGACGATAGTGAGTGCCAGTCTGCACCTCACTTTCAAATATGAGAGCGATTGGGGCATCTTTGATTAAGATATAATGTAAAATATACATTAAGTAGGGTTTTCAATGTTAAATTTAAATGGCCACAAAATCTGTAATCCGGCTAAGATCAGGACCAAATTTTGTCAGTCGATAAAGGATACCATCCTACATAATGCTCTCAAATATGAAAGAAATTTGATCTTTTTTGACAGAGTCATGGATTTTTGAATTATTTGTTCAGTGTTAAAGGATATGGATTTTTACAAATTTCCAAGATTTTTCTTGACTTTGACCTTTTATCATATGACCTTGAAAAGTTAATCTGTTCTTGCCTATCAGGATGTGAATCATCTATAAAAATTTCACAAGGATATCTGAAAAGTTGTGGGTTACAGGCTGTTCACAATCAAGCAAACAAACAAACAACAAACAAAGAAGAACAAACACACACTGGGGTGAAAGCACAACCTCTGCCCAACTTTGTTGGCGGAGGTAAAAAGAGCTGCTGGCCTGAGAGGAGCTGCACAAAAAAATGGCTTCAAGATACAGTGGATCATTTCCAAAAACAGCTGGAAGACCAGGAGGAGAGATTTAAAGAATTGGAAGACAAGGAAGAACGTTTTAGCAAAGAGCTCGAAGCCAAAGAGGCTTGGGGGAGGTGATAGTCTAGTGGTTAAGGCTTGAGACCAGAAGATCCTCGGTTCAAATCCCAGCCTGACTAGAAAATCACTAAGGGCCCTTGGACAAGGTCTTTAATCCCCTGTTGCTCCTGGTGTGCAGTGAGCACCTTGCATGGCAGCACTCTGACATCGGGGTGAATGTGAGACATTATTTGTAAAGCACTTTGAGCGTCTGATGCAGATGGAAAAACGCTATATAAATGCAGCCCATCAATGACCAATTATAGCGGTTATGTCGTCACTGGACTTTTTCTTTTTGCTGGTTTAGTGATGACAAAATATTGAATTGCAAAGTCTTGAACTGATTGAGATAATCAAGAGGTGAAACCTCAACAAACTAAAGAGGACTTCATTCAGTGTCGATGTTGAGTTAAAGGTGGTTTAGTTTGATTTTTCATGCTTTTTTGTCAGAATGTTTCTCCTGCAATTTGCTTCTTTTTCATCAATTGTCATTCATTTTGAGACAATGACACAAAGTAGTTGCAAAACATACTGACACACAAATCAAATCCAAACTACCATCAGATGAAGTGACTCCACTTACGTTCAGTGTTGCCACATTTCACCATAAAGACTGAAAAAAAAAATCCTGCTAGCTGATACTGTTATATTTAGAAAATTGTCATTTTTGATTTAAAGGTGTTTAATGTGAGAAAAGTTGACAATCACTTAGGTTTCATAGGTTTGCATACACCTTGGCAATGTCCCACCCCCAGGCGTCACAAATTTCAAACAAAAGGTAACAGACTGACTTCAGTTTTTGTTGTCAGTCAGGTTTTCACCTTTCAAAGGTTTACATACACCAAGTTCAATAACATGGTTTACATGTTACGTGTGTGTGAGTGTGTATTTCCATACTTGTGAGGACTGATTTTTCTTTTAAAACATCTTTGTGAGGACATTTTGGCAGGTCCTCACAACTTCAAAGGGCCATTTGATGGTTAAGAATAATTGTTTTTGGGTTACGGTTAGCATTAACTCTGGGTTATGGTTAGGCAATTCTCTATGATGGTTTGGGTTATAGAAAAAATTATGCCTGTGGAGCGTCCTCACAATGATACCGGAACACAGGTTGTGTGTGTGTGTGTGTGAGAGCGTTAACACCTCAGACAGCATAGCATACTGCCCCCTCCTGGCCATGCCAATGGTGAGCAGGTCATACACAGAAGTGGCATCCTGCAGACTGGCCTGGCGAGCCTCGGCTTGATCCGGCAGACGACTGATCACCGCCTCACCACTGGCCTGGGCATACAGAAACACTGAGTGAGAACGAGAATGGAAAAACAAGAGTAGAGAGAAAAAAAACAGGAGGAAGGCTCAAGAAGGAAAAGGTGGTTGGAGTGCTGGTCTCAGCTCCTCAGTTCTCTCTTAAACGCATTGAAAGAACACAAGGAAGCAGCTCTTCATTTCATGTTATGGAAGCAAAAAAAGTGTAAGAAAGGGGACTGGCTGGAGGAGCAGCGTGGGGTAGGACAGAGTCACTCACCATGGACTCTGCGATGAGCAGCAACAACACGGCCTCCTCGACCACGTCCTGAGGACAGAAGCAACTGCCAGGACACAGAACAAGAAAATAGTAACACGAACATGTTTGTGTGTCTTACACACACACACACACACACACGCATGCACACACAGTGATTTTTCCAGAGTTAGATTGCATGATTGCTCTGAGTGTCTCGTTTCTGTCTAATCTGCTGTAACACAACACTGACCACCCAGGGTGTATCGCTGCACAGCCATGTCTCAAATGTCTCACACACACACACACACACACACACACACACACACACACACACACACACACACACACACACACACACACACACACACACACACACACACACACACACACACACACACACAGCCTCCTCTGTTTCTTCCTCTTGCACTTGTGACTCCCCTCGCTCTCATTCATCACTTTCTTCCTCCTCTTCCCTCTCCGGTTGGGTCTGTGTCTCGTTATCAGACACATTTGCCACACACCACGGCAGCCTTCCAGGCTCATGAGAAAAACCACCAATACGTGACATGCAGCTACTCCTCAGACTGACTCTTCCTGTGCTCCCTCCTCATCTAACCTGGCACCTGTATTTAGATCTTCACGTATGATGGTGTGGGCAGGATTAGTCATGTTGGTGTCACTATATTTGGATCACAGAGGCCCGAATAATGCACACAGCATCTCTGCAAAGATGGAAAGGCAGAAACAAGACATCGGGACGGTGATACTGTTTTGTCCGTCGATGCATAATACCAGTTCTTCATATTCAGATGTTGAGGTATCTTGTGTGGTGAGTCCATACCATACTGAGGATGAACAACATGAACAACAAAATCAACAATATGTTAAGGAAAAGCACTGAAACAGTGTCCACAATCCCAGCAGTTTCAGGATTTTCAGTGAAAAAAAAAAGTTCCTCATGGGATTTGTTTCTATGGTAACAAAAAATACCTATTGAGTAGCTTACCATGTATGGTATTAAAAAGTACTCACCCACAACAAGAACCAAGTTTGTGTCCAATCTGCTATCACAGATGAGTTTTTCTTTTCTTTGTTGTTTTACATTTTGAGTGACAAATCAGCAAAAATAATAATCAGGTGGTCTTTGTGAAAAGATCATGGATTTTCAACTTAAAAGCATTCAGAGGTGGTACACCAAAGAAATGACAGTCCACGCTGAAGAAAGATACTGGGCACTTTGCACCAACTGATAAAAGATGCCGACACCCAGGGGAAAAAAGCTGTATGGACATAGGGTGAAAAACTGCACATTTGCCAATGCTAAATTTTGACACATTTTACCTGAACATATATGGACTACATACAGTACTAAATATACTAAATAATGAATATGCTCCAGGTTGTTCTGTGGGACGACTACCCCATGAGTTGGACTAGCAATATATTGTGTCCTTGGACAAAATGCTTCATCTGCATTGTCCCAGTCCACCCAGCTGTAAATGGGTCCTGGTCTTGGCTGGGGAAGTAACCTGCAATGGACTGGCATCCCATTCAGGAGGGGTCTGAGGTTCTCATGTGCTTCACACTGCAGTATCCAGAGATAAGAACAGGCACTTATGGGCTTAAGGACTTCTTTGATTCAAGTGAATATGGTGTTGAAGAGCACTTGTACCATTTGTCAAAGCTATACTTTCGACCATTTTGTCATTGCCAAAGACCACAGACTCTCATTTTTTGAAGCAGCCTGTCCTAGATTCATCAAGCTGTATCATAAACTTTCAATTTCCAAATGATTGATTTAAATAAACCAAACTCTCAACCTTTTAACTACTGAATAATACAGTGAGGGACAAACACATCTGGTTATGAAAGAGTTCAGTGGCCAACCGACCAATTACTTTTAATCCAATAAATATGGGGGGGGATTTATAATTCACTCAGACGAAAATGTGTTTTGGTCATGTTCTCTTTTGTAGTGCTGTGGTTTAGATTAACACCTCCCTAATGATGACCAAACGTATTTGGCACAAAAGAACGACTTCGACAGCCAAAACTGTAAGGAAGTGGTAAACACTGCAGCCCCTGGCCAAAAAGAAATTTTAATAAATCTTTGACAAAACTGACTCACACTGAATTATAACTACAACACTGATTTGTCACAGTGGGGTTGAAAAAGCAAGCGTAAAGGAGACGTGTCAATTTTTAAATGCTCATTTGTGTAAAGTAATTATTACCTCTGCCAATGAAGTTAGTTAGTTAGTTTGTTCATTTGTGAACAGCCTGGAACCCACAACTTTCCATATATCGTTATGAATTTTTTAATATTGAACGAATTTTCAAAAATTCATAACTCTGTCAAAAAGGTCAAATTTCTTTCATATTTGAGAGCTTTTTTAAGGTTTTGAAGATGATGAACCCAAGTTAGTTAGTTTATTTGTGAACAGCCTGGAACACACAACTAAATTTCCATATATCGTTATGAATTCTTTTTTAAATATTGAACGAATTTTCAAAAATTCATAACTCTGTCAAAAAGGTCAAATTTCTTTCATATTTGAGAGCTTTTTTAAGGTTTTGAAGAAGATGAACCCAAGTTAGTCAGTTAGTTTATTTGTGAACAGCCTGGAACACACAACTAAATTTCCATATATCGTTATGAATTTTTTTTTTTAATATTGAATGAATTTTCAAAAATTCATAACTCTGTCAAAAAGGTCAAATTTCTTTCATATTTGAGAGCTTTTATTAAGGTTTTGAAGATAATGAACCCAAGTTAGTCAGTTAGTTTATTTGTGAACAGCCTGGAACACACAACTTTCCATATATCGTCATGATTTTTTTAAATATTGAACGAATTTACAAAAATTCACAAATCTGTAAAAAAGGTCATATTTCTTTCATATTTGAGAGCTTTTATTAAGATTTTGAAGATGATGAACCC
The DNA here is from genome assembly GCF_902500255.1 of Thalassophryne amazonica. Classification (NCBI taxonomy): domain Eukaryota; kingdom Metazoa; phylum Chordata; class Actinopteri; order Batrachoidiformes; family Batrachoididae; genus Thalassophryne; species Thalassophryne amazonica. Next base: position 71,063,333 of record NC_047115.1, read on the forward strand.
AATATGCAGACAACCAGGGAAGTATATCAATCCAAGTGATTAATTGTGAGAAACAGCTTAATATCTGCAGAGGTTAAACAAGTCCCAAAAATATCCACAATCCAAGTGAAGACAAAAACTCTGAAATGCATGGAGAACTATCAAAAACTGAACAAGAGCAACAGAAGAGTATGGTGGGGTAAACACGGGGAACAGGTACTTACACACAGAGTAGAGAATAAATCAAGGCAAGAACGAGGATAAGGTACACACCAAGACACTGGCATAGACCTTGACGGAGACATTCACAATGAATCAACAATAGCAGACAAACAAGAAAGTGCTTAAATAATGAAGGAAGAATTAACAACAGGTGTGTGGAAAACAAGGACGCACGTGAACGAACAGAATGCAAGGAGATGAATAATTGAACAGACAATAAACGGCAATAAAATAAGAATTTGGACAACAAAGGGTAAGTATGAAAATAAATAATGATAACCAACAAAACCCACAGAAGAAGAGAACTAAAAACACAGAAATAAATGACAACCACTGAGGTGAAGGAAATGCAAACCAATATGTAAAACTAAGAATGAAACATGAAGGTGAGCAAACAAATGACAATCAGAACAAAACTATAATAAGAACCAAAACCCAAAATACAACAGAACAAAGACATGGAACAAAGAATAAACTGTGTGCACAAGAAGCTGGTAGACAACACTGGGACTGACACAAACTAAAACCAATGATCAACATATGCAGGGGATGTGACACACACCAGACACAGAGGAGACACCACACATACACAAAATCTACAGGAGGAACAGAGGCAACGTACATGACACATACGCACGCAGGATGTAGGGACACACACACACCGGAGGCAGCGAGAAACGCAGACAATGGTCCAGGGGAGACACACACACATGCTGGAGGCAGGGAGAAGTGCACATAACAGACCAGGGGGGACACACAAATACAGGTGGCGTGAGATGAAAACAGGACAAACCATCAGTAAACAGATAAAAACCCAAAAACATACAAAGAACTAAAAACCACGGCCAAATGGGCTGATGGGTGGAACCACCCCAGGTTAATATAGGATGGATCTTTCATCGACTAACAAAGGTTGAACTGGATCTGATCCACCTTACAGATTTTGTGGCCATTTAAATTTAACATTGAAACCCCATTTAATGTATATTTTACATTATAATCAAACGTGCCCCAATCACTCTCATATTTGACAGTGTGGTGCAGACTGGCACTCACTATCACCTGACAACGTTTGATCCAGATCTGATGCGGATTGTGAATTTTGTGGACATTTGACCATTTTGAATAATCACTCTCATTTTTCTGTTATTGATTTACCTACACCACCATAACTGGATGGAGGTTCCAATTTTATGCCTGTTTGTCTATCTTCCAGTTATCAGTTGGAAACCAAGTGCCAAAAATCAATGACAAATTGTGCATAGCAGAGGCAACCAATGTTCTGTGAAAATTATCTGAAAAAGAATTCAGAAACCAAAAAAGGAAAAATGAGGACAACACCACAAAAAAACCTTGATTCAAGTGCATGAACTAAATACATACTCCTGACATTTGATCACATCTAATTTAGCTTATGAAAAGCCAGTTCTAACAGGACTTTGACCTTGAATTTTTTTTCTAAGGAAATAAATTGTGGAATTGTGAACTAGTGTTGGCAGAGGTTTGCACTCTACGAGTGTGGGGCTCTAGTTTTTATGAGACCAACTACGGACTATAAAGGATAAAGACATGTGAGAGCATTAAGACAGAAAAAAAATACTAACGGAAAAAACAGAAGTAAAGCAGAGAATTCAAACCTGTCACTGGTGTAACGTTGAGGTGGTTTAACAGTGGGGTAGATGGCGTCTTTAGAAGCAGCGGCTCCCTCCCTGTGGAGCCAAGCTGAGGGTGGGGGGCCTAGCGGGGGCCAGTAACTATCCTCACTCATTGAGCTCAACAGCACCTCTGCCAGCTTCCTCGCTGCAGACTAGGACACAATAAACATGTATTGATTCGCTCACCTATTAGCGATAATAATAGTGTGGTCAGCATGATATAGTAGAAAGCCTTTTTGTTCATACTGCAAACCTAGGTGAACATAGCTGATAAGTGATACAGACAGATGACAAATTAAAGGCAAAACCTGGATAAATGAGTGGAGAAAGACCATGAATACCCCATCCATTGGGCACCAGGGGTCACAAATACTTTAACAAGTAGATAAATGATGAAAATCATATGCTATGGCCAATAGTGGAACCAGATCTTAACTCAGTTTGACACCTATAAGAGATCGCTTGCTGGTGTATTAGACAGCGGTCTCCATCACCATCATGAAAACACCAAATGAGGGATGAACGTTGGGAAGAACGGTGCACCATCTGTCCAGTAGCATTCCAGGCTCTTGCAGAATCAATGTCAAGGTGCATGGAACATGGTGACCCAATAGCTTTATACACCTGCTCAAAATAGCAGGCCCAACAAATTCTGTTCATTTAGGGTCTGCTCCTTTCTCCGCCCCTGACCAAGGCAGCATCTCTACATGTCAATCAATCAATCAATTTTATTTATATAGCACCAAATCACAACAAACAGTTGCCCCATATATTGTAAGGGAAGGCCATACAATAATTACGGAAAACCCCAACGGTCAAAACAACCCCCTGTGAGCAAGCATTTGGCGACAGTGGGAAGGAAAAACTCCCTTTTAACAGGAAGAAACCTCCAGCAGAACCAGGCTCAGGGAGGGGCAGTCTTCTGCTGGGACTGGTTGGGGCTGAGGGAGAGAACCAGGAAAAAGACATGCTGTGGAGGGGAGCAGAGATCAATCACTAATGATTAAATGCAGAGTGGTGCATACAGAGCAAAAGGAGAAAGAAACACTCAGTGCATCATGGGAACCCCCCAGCAGTCTAAGTCTATAGCAGCATAACTAAGGGATGGTTCAGGGTCACCTGATCCAGCCCTAACTATAAGCTTTAGCAAAAAGGAAAGTTTTAAGCCTAATCTTAAAAGTAGAGAGGGTGTCTGTCTGCCTGATCTGAATTGGGAGCTGGTTCCACAGGAGAGGAGCCTGAAAGCTGAAGGCTCTGCCTCCCATTCTACTCTTACAAACCCTAGGAACTACAAGTAAGCCTGCAGTCTGAGAGCGAAGCGCTCTATTGGGGTGATATGGTACTATGAGGTCCCTAAGATAAGATGGGACCTGATTATTCAAAACCTTATAAGTAAGAGGAAGAATTTTAAATTCTATTCTAGAATTAACAGGAAGCCAATGAAGAGAGGCCAATATGGGTGAGATATGCTCTCTCCTTCTAGTCCCTGTCAGTACTCTAGCATTTTGAATTAACTGAAGGCTTTTCAGGGAACTTTTAGGACAACCTGATAATAATGAATTACAATTGTCCAGCCTAGAGGAAATAAATGCATGAATTAGTTTTTCAGCATCACTCTGAGACAAGACCTTTCTAATTTTAGAGATATTGCATAAATGCAAAAAAGCAGTCCTACATATTTGTTTAATATGCGCATTGAATGACATATCCTGATCAAAAATGACTCCAAGATTTCTCACAGTATTACTAGAGGTCAGGGTAATGCCATCCAGAGTAAGGATCTGGTTAGACACCATGTTTCTAAGATTTGTGGGGCCAAGTACAATAACTTCAGTTTTATCTGAGTTTAAAAGCAGGAAATTAGAGGTCATCCATGTCTTTATGTCTGTAAGACAATCCTGCAGTTCAGCTAATTGGTGTGTGTCCTCTGGCTTCATGGATAGATAAAGCTGGGTATCATCTGCGTAACAATGAAAATTTAAGAAATGCTGTCTAATAATACTGCCTAAGGGAAGCATGTATAAAGTGAATAAAATTGGTCCTAGCACAGAACCTTGTGGAACTCCATAATTAACCTTAGTCTGTGAAGAAGATTCCCCATTTACATGAACAAATTGTAATCTATTAGATAAATATGATTCACCGCAGCGCAGTGCCTTTAATACCTATGGCATGCTCTAATCTCTGTAATAAAATTTTATGGTCAACAGTATCAAAAGCAGCACTGAGGTCTAACAGAACAAGCACAGAGATGAGTCCACTGTCTGAGGCCATAAGAAGATCATTTGTAACCTTCACTAATGCTGTTTCTGTACTATGATGAATTCTAAAACCTGACTGAAACTCTTCAAATAGACCATTCCTCTGCAGATGATCAGTTAGCTGTTTTACAACTACCCTTTCAAGAATTTCTGAGAGAAAAGGAAGGTTGGAGATTGGTCTATAATTAGCTAAGATAGCTGGGTCAAGTGATGGCTTTTTAAGTAATGGTTTAATTACTGCCACCTTAAAAGCCTGTGGTACATAGCCAACTAATAAAGATAGATTGATCATATTTAAGATCGAAGCATTAAATAATGGTAGGGCTTCCTTGAGCAGCCTGGTAGGAATGGGGTCTAATAGACATGTTGATGGTTTGGATGAAGTAACTAATGAAAATAACTCAGACAGAACAATCGGAGAGAAAGAGTCTAACCAAATACCGGCATCACTGAAAGCAGCCAAAGATAACGATACGTCTTTGGGATGGTTATGAGTAATTTTTTCTCTAATAGTTAAAATTTTATTAGCAAAGAAAGTCATGAAGTCATTACTAGTTAAAGTTAAAGGAATACTCGGCTCAACAGAGCTCTGACTCTTTGTCAGCCTGGCTACAGTGCTGAAAAGAAACCTGGGGTTGTTCTTATTTTCTTCAATTAGTGATGAGTAGTAAGATGTCCTAGCTTTATGGAGGGCTTTTTTATATAGAGCAACAGACTCTTTTTCCAGGCTAAGTGAAGATCTTCTAAATTAGTGAGACGCCATTTCCTCTCCAACTTACGGGTTATCTGCTTTAAGCTGCGAGTTTGAGAGTTATACCACGGAGTCAGGCACTTCTGATTTAAAGCTCTCTTTTTCAGAGGAGCTCCAGCATCCAGAGTTGTCTTCAATGAGGATGTAAAGCTATTGACGAGATACTCTATCTCACTTACAGAGTTTAGGTAGCTACTCTGCACTGTGTTGGTATATGGCATTAGAGAACATAAAGAAGGAATCATATCCTTAAACCTAGTTACAGCGCTTTCTGAAAGACTTCTAGTGTAATGAAACTTATTCCCCACTGCTGGGTAGTCCATCAGAGCAAATGTAAATGTTATTAAGAAATGATCAGACAGAAGGGAGTTTTCAGGGAATACTGTTAAGTCTTCCATTTCCATACCATAGGTCAGAACAAGATCTAAGATATGATTAAAGTGGTGGGTGGACTCATTTACATTTTGAGCAAAGCCAATTGAGTCTAATAATAGATTAAATGCAGTGTTGAGGCTGTCATTCTCAGCATCTGTGTGGATGTTAAAATCGCCCACTATAATTATCTTATCTGAGCTAAGCACTAAGTCAGACAAAAGGTCTGAAAATTCACAGAGAAACTCACAGTAACGACCAGGTGGACGATAGATAATAACAAATAAAACTGGTTTTTGGGACTTCCAATTTGGATGGACAAGACTAAGAGTCAAGCTTTCAAATGAATTAAAGCTCTGTCTGGGTTTTTGATTAATTAATAAGCTGGAATGGAAGATTGCTGCTAATCCTCTGCCTCGGCCCGTGCTACGAGCATTCTGGCAGTTAGTGTGACTCGGGGGTATTGACTCATTTAAACTAACATATTCATCCTGCTGTAACTAGGTTTCTGTAAGGCAGAATAAATCAATATGTTGATCAATTATTATATCATTTACTAACAGGGACTTAGAAGAGAGAGACCTAATGTTTAATAGACCACATTTAACTGTTTTAGTCTGTGGTGCAGTTGAAGGTGCTATATTATTTTTTCTTTTGAATTTTTATGCTTAAATAGATTTTTGCTGGTTATTGGTGGTCTGGGAGCAGGCACCGTCTCTACGGGGATGGGGTAATGAGGGGATGGCAGGGGGAGAGAAGCTGCAGAGAGGTGTGTAAGACTACAACTCTGCTTCCTGGTCCCAACCCTGGATAGTCGCGGTTTGGAGGATTTAAGAAAATTGGCCAGATTTCTAGAAATGAGAGCTGCTCCATCCAAAGTGGGATGGATGCCGTCTCTCCTAACAAGACCAGGTTTTCCCCATAAGCTTTGCCAATTATCTATGAAGCCCACCTCATTTTTTGGACACCACTCAGACAGCCAGCAATTCAAGGAGAACATGCGGCTAAACATGTCACTCCCGGTCCAATTGGGGAGGGGCCCAGAGAAAACTACAGAGTCCGACATTGTTTTTGCAAAGTTACACACCGATTCAATGTTAATTTTAGTGACCTCCGATTGGCGTAACCGGGTGTCATTACTGCCGACGTGAATTACAATCTTAACAAATTTACGCTTAGCCTTAGCCAGCAGTTTCAAATTTCCTTCAATGTCGCCTGCTCTGACCCCCAGAAGACAATTGACTATGGTTGCTACTTCACATTTCTCAAAACAGAGTCACCAATAACCAGAGTTTGATCCTCGGCGGGTGTGTGAGTGCGGCGGGTGAGTGGGGAAAAATGGTTAGAAATGTGAACAGGTTGGCGGTGTACAAGGGGCTTCTGTTTAGAACTACGCTTCCTCCTCACAGTCACCCAGTCGGCCTGCTTTCCCGGCTGCTCAGGATCTGCCAGAGGGAAACTAACGGCGGCTAAGCTACCTTGGTCCGCACCGACTACAGGGGCCTGGCTAGCTATAGAATTTTCCACGGTGCGGAGCCGAGTCTCCAATTCGCCCAGCCTGGCCTCCAAAGCTACGAATATGCTACACTTATTACAAGTACCATTACTGCTAAAGGAGGCCGAGGAATAACTAAACATTTCACACCCAGAGCAGAAAAGTGCAGGAGAGACAGGAGAAGCCACCATGCTAAACCGGCTAAGAGCCAGTAGCTGCGCTAAGCTAGCGGATTCCTAAAAACACACAAAGTGAATAATGTGTAAATAATTTAGAGGTGATTCAGCAGAGGGAGTGCTTTAGTTAAATCGTTATCTAGTTAACTAGATCAATCTAACTGCGCAGATTAAACAGCTAACAGATACAGCAAAACACCGCTGTGCTCCGGAACAGGAAGTGATACAATACCGCAGTGAGAGCCAACCACCTGGTCTCCGGGCACTGGACTGTGGCTGCCCACTGCGTGGTCGGATTGCGTCTAACTGTAATTAGGACGGGTTAAATATAGAGGTCAAATTTCACTCTATGTACTGTATGTACAATAACAATAAAGGCCCTTCCGCTATTCAGGACAGCAGGGGCATCTGTCAGAACTGAACGATTTTCTGTGATAACTGCAGTGGGATGAGGTGTAGGTTTGGAGGAACAAATGCTTTGTTTCCACCAAGCGGTCCGGGTCGGTACGGTTAAGTCTGGCTTGGCTTGCATTTCCATCGTCAGCACTACCCTTTTGTTTTGGTAGGTGGAGCATGTAGATGTTGACATGCATGCCAACGAGAGTTTGTACGCTGTCACATGGCCTCACCCTCAGCCCCACCCCACCCAGCCACTGAGGTCAGAGTAATTTAACATTCTTTAAATTAAATGTAATTTAATTTTTGTCTTGGTGGATTGTGGGATTTATTTTCATTGCGTGCAGAATGCCGAAGAGTCAACACATGAATTTGGCAAACGCTGACATTGTGACAGTTTCAACTTTTAAATAAGTTCATTTTCTTGTTGTGGAACAAAGCACCGGCGTTGTCTGGTTCGACTTAAGAAATGCACCGGGAGGAGACAAACACAGAGATTTCTTTAAAAATGCCACATTTCTTCAGCCACAACAAAGAATTAAAGTATTTCCTAGACGTCATTTTCCAAAATAAAGACGCTTTATGTGGATACGTTTTCATCAGGTTGTGATGACGAATCTGACTGAAACGAATAGGTGTAAGAGTAAGACCTTATATTTACTCAGTGGTTGAATGTTTTTAATATTTGAAATAGTCTGAACTGTTCGCATGAGGACTGCAGCTTTCCCTTTTGCTGTTGAGCCCATCAATGCACAGCAGCGGGTTAGCGCCTCTGTTTTGTAACCAGTCCATAATTGTATAACCCCAGCTGAAGGGTGCCAAAAAATGGTACAGTACAAGTCGGGTATTTTGGTACCCATTCCTACATAAATCGGGATGTAGAAACACACAAAATACTGTGCCGTACCGACCCAGACCGCTCGGTAGAAATGGGGGTAAAGTACTTTGATTCCTCTGTCAGCAGGTCAAGGGTGACTAGACCACAGATAGTATATCACCTGATCACAGCTTCCTCCAACAAACATCTCCTTGTTCATTCTCAGGGCCATCACAGCCTGCTTACTTAGCTCCCTGTACAGTCTAAGATTTCCATTAAGCTGTGCACTAAGACTCCTCTGAATGATATTCAGTGTTCTCAGATATGAAATACCTCCTCCTATGGACACTGGTGGCTCCAATACAATCCTCAGCCACTTTCAGTATCATCAGTAACTTCCAGTATAAGCCGTACAATGCATTCTATAATTTCTTCTAGCTGCTCCCATTGTTGCTATGTCTCCACAGTGGATCTGGTATGAATCTATGTGAATAAATAATGCTGTACTGTGTAATTTCAATATACAGTACAGCTTTATTTAGTCACATAGAGCATATTAAAATCTGAACGTGTAGCTGTGGCAGCACACAAATGATTTTGACCTCTGCTCGTATTAGTTTAAGCCAATGTGTTGTGCGTGTGCATATACGTACGTGTGAGACACCTCACCTTCCTGAAGCTTTGAGATCCTTGTGATTCTACCACCCTGAGCACCCGACGCAGCTGATGAGCACCCTGTGCTAGATGACTAATTAACACACACAAGGACACATACACAGAGTGGGTTGAAGTCAACGTGACATCTGAAGATCAAAAGGTGTAAATGGGAATACACACACACACACACCAGAAATGACACAAATGTGATGTCATCAGTGTTGGAATTCAAATTCAGACACAGTAAATATGAAAAGACATTACAAGATGTAAGATTAAATCAAAATTTATAAAAACAATTATGACCTTTAGTCTGACAGTAAATATACATCTCTTCAACATGACTGAAATAAATACATAAAATACAAATTGATGAACTGTATAAGTGCACAAACACAGGCTTTCGATAATTCAGGTGGCGGCAACACAAAAATGTCCATGATGTTGAATTTTGCTTGGAGCTAAAACACTAAGAAATACAAAGCGTACTTTTATTTCAATTAAATCACAAATTAGAGGGTTATTGTTGACAAGATTTTTTTTTCATTTTGATTTGATATCTTTTTTTTTTCTTTATAAATTACTGATTACTTCCAATTATACTCAAAGCTTTACATATTCACCAGCTCACAGGACAGCGTGCATTTGCGAACCAAAGACCAACACTGACACCTACTGGCCACAAATGTAAAGGTATCAGTGTTGAACTGAAGTCAAGTTCTTCAAAGCTTCAGTTTTTTCCCCTCATTTTCAAAACCTATTACAAAATTAGTTTTAGCAAGCCTTTTTGTCTTGTAATGTTTTTCTTTGCAGTCAAAACAACACTTTTAATTGATCTGTTCACCTGCAGAAGCGAGTGGATTTTAATCACAAACTTAAGACGAGTCATTCCCATTCACAATGATAAGTTAACATTTTATTTGAAACACCCGACTGAAGGTAGTAAAATGCATTTAAAAGAAGTGCAAAGAGCCACACAGACTCACCCTCTGTGCAGTAAACAAAGATAAGCGCTCTGCAGCGCGGCCTGCACGAAGAAGCCCAGGTTGATGTCTGCAGGTGGAGGCAGAGCGCTGCCTTTGGAGGTCTTACTGTGAGCCGTTGTTGCAACCTGAAAAGAAGTCACAGAATATAAGAGTCAAGAAGTCATTAAACACATTTAACAAAAGCAGAGCAGCATGCAAATCAGTTCTCGTGAATTTAAAAAATGTTAATATAAATTTAGCCAGAATACAAAGCACACAGCTCATGATACATTTACCTAAGTACATGGACACACTAAATATCTTATATATATGTCATCATCATCTTTATAGCCAGTTTACTTAAGACAAGTCAGGGGACGGCTACATGAACATTTCCAAGTCACCACATATGTCTTGGACTTGAATTACATCAATCATTCAGAAATACAAACAGTATGGTACTTTATGGTTAATTCTGTGTGGAGGCCAAAGTTCTAAAAAAACTGAGTGACCATGTCAGGAAACTAGTGAGGGAAGCCACTAAGATAACACAGAAAGCGTTATAGGCTTATGTGGCTGGGTAACTGTGCATAGTTTTGTGAGTATTTTTTTTTTTGTCAGTTGTGCAGCTTTAATAGAAAAATAATTTCAACTACAATTTACCAGAAGACACATGGGAGACCTAAGTGTAGATCTGAGCCATTTTCCTGTTTTACAATCCTTCTCTGTTCCACATCTCCATGACTGGGGCTACTTGTGAACAAGCACCATTCCTGGTTTTTCCATACTCTGACAAATTAGCCTATAACTCTTTCAAAGTTATATGGTGTCTTGGTGGCTTCCCTCGCTGGTCTCCTTTTTGCGTAGCAACTCATTTTTCAAGACAGATTTACCGCAGCGTTTGTATTTCTTAATGATTATTCAAAATAATCCTTATAGTTTGTCCATTTTTATTGACTGAAAATGGAAGGAGTGTGTATACAAAAGGCTGGAATTCCTAAATGGTTAATGAGATACTTTTACAAAACTTCTTGAAGCTACAAATCTGGCAGGAGTGGTGGCCAAGGGGTTAGTGTACTTGTTTCCATCATGGAAGGTTCCTGGTTCAAACCCCACCCCTCCCTGTTCTCCATGTAAAGTGAAGTTGTGTCAGGAAGACCAGCCGGTGTAAAATGTGTGCCATTGTGTGGCAACTCTTAGTAGTAACAAGGGAGATGCCGAACGGACTTGCTTACCTGAAATTATCAAGCTAACCATGTGTATAGATTCAGGGTGCACAGCGTACTTGCTGGACAGAAACAGAAACAATCAAAAATACTAAACTATAAGTCCACCTTATCAAGTTGCTGCAGGTAGGACAGCGCAGAGTCGCAGGCTCTGAGGTAACAGGACAGACTCTCCTCCTGCCTCTCGGACAGACGGACACGAGACACTGCAGAAACAGACTGATGGTCCAGAGACATTCCTGAAACACAAGGATAATCCTTACTGAGCTTCGGAAAATATCACAGATCTGAGTTTTTAATTAACTGGTGTGTGTGTGTGTGAGATGGCATGATGGATTAGTGGTTAGTGCTGTTGCCTCACAACAAGAAGGTTGTAGGTTCACTTCCCACCTGGTCCTTTCTGTGTGGTGTTTGCATGTTCTCCCTGTGTTCACGTGGGTTTCCTCTGAGTGCTCAGGCTTCCTCCCATTTCCAAAGACATGCAGGTTATGTGAATTGATAACTCTAAATTGTCCGTATGTGTGTGTGCTTGTGTGTTTGCCCATCTATATGTGGCCCTGCGACAGACTGCCACCCTGTCCAGGGTGTACCCTGCCTCACACCCTATGACTGCTGGAATGGGCTCCAGCCCACCCTTGACCCTTGATAGGAGTGAGCAGGTTTAGAAAATGGATGAATGAATGATGTGTTACTGGGAAAATCCAGGAAACAAATCCACAGAAGAGCAACTACGCACAACTTTACCTCACTGGTAAAGTACAACAAAGATCTATCTGACCCACTACAGACAGTCATGTTTGCCAAGGAAGTTGTGTATCGCGCATTCTCAGGAGGATTCATCAAAAACCTAATGACCAGATTAGCTCCAAATTTAGAAAAAGATTGGGCCTGTTCTGGAACGGATTTCATAAAATGTTGGGGATGATCCAAATAAGGAGGCAGAGCCAGGGCATTTTTCAAAGAACTGTTTAGCACTGTAACAGTCTGAAAAGAGTTTTGTACTTTTCCATTTCTTGCATTTTGTTGAGATTATGCACTCAGCTGTTTGGTTTCAGCAGTGACGAGGGCAGTCGTGCTCCAGATGGCCGTCCTTACGTCTGATGGTGGATTAATAGGAACAAATAAACACAGAAAACAGGAACTTTTCGAGACTGAAGGAGGTCTGCGACACACAGGCCGGACGCCAGGACTAATCAAATAAGAAGGCAGCTGCCAACAGACGAGACGTCATTGTGCAAATATTCCGATCTGGAGTCATTCCAACAATAATGTGCACCACATATATAATAACCATGAGAAGGAACATGCAATCCCCAAAAGATCTGCTTTCTTGTGCAGGGTTTGAGACCTGCACACCGAAAGTCAGAACAGCAACAAAACCTTTAAAAATAATAAAGAGGGTTTCTGTGTAAACAGAATGAACCTGACCTGCATCATTATCTTGTTCAGTTATAAACACATAAGGAATGACTTGGAATGATAATAAGGGTAAAAGCCAAGGCACATACCCTGTAAAACACACTGAGTGACTAGACAGACAGAGAGACAAATCATCCCCTCCAGACTGTTAACACAATAACTCAAAAACAATACGTGCTATCATATTTCACATCTCCGACTCACGAAGACATATAATGAAGATACACTGATTAAAAGTTGGTAAATTGTAATGTACCAGATAAATCCAAAAAGCTATTTTGTTTTCCTTATATAATGCAAAGATGTCTGCCACTTGCTGAACACCGCCATCTGCTACATATCATCACATACATGATGGCAATTAAAAATAGAGTTACTTATAAATGACCTTGAGGGTTTCTTTCATTTCCAAATCCTATGTCTGAGGGCCACCAAAGTCAGAGCTGTTTTTGAACAAACATTTTTTTAATATATGAAAGTGTGGTTATAAACTTACAGTTACAAGCCCACTGATCTAGTTGTTAGAAAGTAAGTGTCTAACCCTGATAAATGAGTCCATCCTCTCACAGTTTGTGAGCACAATAACTCAAAAACAAAAAAAAATTATCATCTTATAACTCACAATGAAAAGGGTATATAATAATGATCAACTGGTCTGATGTTCACTAACTTTGAAGCAACAAATCAAATCAAAAGCAATTTTGTTTTGCATATATCAGCCACTCCCACACTTAAGAATGCCAGGAGCCGTTTAAATTCTGCAAATTATCTTTGGCTCACACACAGCGAGCGTGGAGCAAAGAGAGGATTTTAACCCGAGTGAACATGTTAAAAAAAAACAAAGCAGAACGTGGAACTGCCTTTACTTCTCTCTGAACTTTCTCTCCTGGCGTGATTCTGCCGTTACCATCCTGTTCACACCATGTGCGCGTCGAATACTGAATTTATGAGATCGTGAGATGAAATAAACGGTCAAATATCTTTAAAACATATTTAAAAAATAAGAATATAGGAATGAACTGAGCAAAAATTACGCACATAAGTTAAAAAAAACCCTGACGTGGAGAAGCTGTGGTGATGTTCAGACGCACATCACAAAAAGCAGGTGAGAACTCTTTAACAGCTGTTATTTTCCAAAGGTATTTATTTGTTCAGTCTTGAGCTTGATGTAGTGATTAAGCACAAAACATGAGTGATGAGGAGAAACAATTTCAGAAAGGCAACCGAAACAACCACAAATCAGAAAAAGTTGGGACTGTATGTAAAATGAAGATAAAAATAAAAATGTTGCACTATTCCCAGTTTCTCCACTCACAGAAGCCAAATGTTCTTCCAGAGTTGTGTAATTATTGTACAATAATAGAATATAAAGAAGGGAAAAAAAGAAAAAAAGACAATATATTCATCAATCGCAATTATTTTTCTGACAATTAATCGTCTCCAGAAATTCCTAATCGTGACAGCCCTAACCACGTTTAACACTGCTCAATACTGCCATCTGATGGACATGTCTGGACCTATGCACAGAATAATGTTATCATACGGATAATGGAAAGTAACAGAAGATGTTGCTAAAGTCTTGGCTTGAAATGAGCATTTTTGTCTTTTTTTCATTTCCAAAGCTTTTTTTGGTGGCTCCAAGGCCACTGCTGCGTGTAATATATTTGTTGCACTTTAGAATGTGTGACTGTAAGGAACAGAAAAGATCTCTTTGATAGATGATGAACAGTTGTCAGTTTATTTAAAACAGCACAACTATGGAAAATGTGCCAGGACAGAGAGAATCAAGTAAACGGGGTTACTTTTCTTGATCTCCCACATTAAAAGCTAATCAGTCCCAAAAGTAGCATTTAGAAAGAAAAGACCACAATCTGTCTGTTTAAAACATCGAGGGAGTGAAACTCTGTTTTCAGATGTTCCCTTTCATATCATCGATGTCATCATCTGGTCAAACTGGCAGTTCTTCATAAGATTTGAAGTTGTGACTCAGAGTTTACTGACATAACTATCAGTCCAATTATAATGATATTTTCCAGACCAGTTACATTTATTACAACAGACTGGATTTCATCAGCCTCCCTTCCTGTTACATTTCTACTTCCACACAAGGTCATTGTGATTACTTTAGGTCCTTAATTTCACCCACCAAAGGGATTATATATTACAGTAGAAAAATGTAGAATCAATGCATGGACCTTGTTCAGTATTGTTTTTTGTTTTTAAGGGACTATGCCAGTCTTTAATAATTATAAGACTGCAGTGCTACACCAGATGTTCCAGAAGTTTAAAAGCCTACAACAAATCACATTTGTACAACAACTACAAATACACTGGATCTGGAAAGTATTCACAGCACTTCACTTTTTCCATGTTTTGTTATGTTACAGCCTTATTCAAAAATGGAGTAATTCATTTTTCCCCTCAAAATTCTACTCACAACACCCCATAATGACAACATGAAATTTTTTTTACATTTTTGCAGATTTATTAAAAATAAAAACTAAGACATCACATGTACACTCAACAAAAATATAAACGCAACACTTTTGGTTTTGCTCCCATTTTGTATGAGATGAACTCAAAGATCTAAAACTTTTTCCACATACACAGTATCACCATTTCCCTCAAATATTGTTCACAAACCAGTCTAAATCTGTGATAGTGAGCACTTCTCCTTTGCTGAGATAATCCATCCCACCTCACAGGTGTGCCATACCAAGATGCTGATTAGACACCATGATTAGTGCACAGGTGTGCCTTAGACTGCCCACAATAAAAGGCCACTCTGAAAGGTGCAGTTTTATCACACAGCACAATGCCACAGATGTCGCAAGATTTGAGGGAGTGTGCAATTGGCATGCTGACAGCAGGAATGTCAACCAGAGCTGTTGTTCGTGTATTGAATGTTCATTTCTCTACCATAAGCCGTCTCCAAAGGCGTTTCAGAGAATTTGGCAGTACATCCAACCAGCCTCACAACCGCAGACCACGTGTAACCACACCAGCCCAGGGCCTCCACATCCAGCATGTTCACCTCCAAGATCGTCTGAGACCAGCCACTTGGGCAGCTGCTGAAACAATCGGTTTGCATAACCAAAGAATTTCTGCACAAACTGTCAGAAACCGTCTCAGGGAAGCTCATCTGCGTGCTCGTCGTCCTCATCGGGGTCTCGACCTGACTCCAGTTCGTCGTCGTAACCGACTTGAGTGGGCAAATGCTCACATTCGCTGGCGTTTGGCACGTTGGAGAGGTGTTCTCTTCATGGATGAATCCCGGTTCACACTGTCCAGGGCAGATGGCAGACAGCGTGTGTGGCGTTGTGTGGGTGAGCGGTTTTCTGATGTCAATGTTGTGGATTGAGTGGCCCATGGTGGCGGTGGGGTTATGGTATGGGCAGGCATCTGTTATGGACACACAGGTGCATTTTATTGATGGCATTTTGAATGCACAGAGATACCGTGACGAGATCTTGAGGCCCATTGTTGTGCCATTCATCAAAGAACATCACCTCATGTTGCAGCAGGATAATACACAGCCCCATGTTGAAAGGATCTGTACACAATTCTTGGAAGCTGAAAATGTCCCAATTCTTGCATGGCCGGCATACTCACCGGACATGTCACCCATTGAGCATGTTTGGGATGCTCTGGACCGGCATATACAACAGTATGTACCAGTTCCTGCCAATATCCAGCAACTTCGCACAGCCATTGAAGAGGAGTAGACCAACATTCCACAGGCCACAATTGACAACCTGATCAACTCTATGCGAAGGAGATGTGTTGCACTGCATGAGGCAAATGGTGGTCACACCAGATACTGACTGGTATCCCCCCCCCCCCAATAAAACAAAACTGCACCTTTCAGAGTGGCCTTTTATTGTGGACAGTCTAAGGCACACCTGTGCACTAATCATTGTGTCTAATCAGCATCTTGGTATGGCACACCTGTGAGGTGGGATGGATTATCTCAGCAAAGGAGAAGTGCTCACTATCACAGATTTAGACTGGTTTGTGAACAATATTTGAGGGAAATGGTGATACTGTGTATGTGGAAAAAGTTTTAGATCTTTGAGTTCATCTCATACAAAATGGGAGCAAAACCAAAAGTGTTGCGTTTATATTTCTGTTGGGTGTATTTAAGTATTCACACCCTTTGCTCAATACTTTTTTGATGCACCTTTGGCACCATTACAACCTCACGTCTTCTTGAATATGATGCCACAAGCTTGGTGCATCTATCTTTGGACAGTTTTGATCATTCCTCTTTGCAGCACCTCTCAAGCTCCATTAGGTTGGATGGGGAGTGTCGGTGTACAGCCATTTTCAGATTTCTCCAGAGATGTTGAATCAGATTCAGGTCTGGACTCTGGCTGGGCCACTCAAGGACATTCACAGAGTTGTCCTGAAGTCACTCCTTTGATATCTTGGCTGTGTGCTTTGGGTCATTGTCCTGCTGAAAGACAAAACATCACCCCAGTCTGACGTCAAGAGCGCTCTGGAGCAGGTTTTCATCCAGGATGTGTCTGTACATTACTGCATTCATCTTTCCATCAATCCTGACTAGTCTCCCAGTTCCTGCCACTGAAAAACTTCCCCACAGCATGATGCCTCCACCACCATGCTTCACTGTAGGGATGGTGCCTGGTTTCCTCCAAATATGATGCTTGGCATTCACGCCAAAGAGTTCAATCTTTGTCTCATCAGTCCAGAGAATTTTGTTTCTCATGGTCTGACAGTCCTTCCAGTGCCTTTTGGCAAACTCCAGGCAGGCTGCCATGTGCCTTTTACCAAGGAGTGGCTTCCATTTGGCCACTCTATCATAAGGCCTGATTGGTGGATTGCTGCAGAAATGATTGTCCTTCTGGAAGGTTCTCTTCTCTCCACAGCAGAATGCTGGAGCTCTGACAGAGTGACCATTGGGTTCTTGGTCACCTCCCTGACTTAGGCTCTTCTCCCCCAATCGCTCAGTATAGATGAGCAGCCAGCTCTAGGAAGAGTCCGGTGGATCTGAACATCTTCCAATTATGGATGATGAAGGCCACTGTGCTCATTAGGACCTTCAAAGCAGAAGAAATGTTTCTGTACCCTTCCCCAGATCTGTGCTTCGAGACAATCCTGTCTCAGAGGTCTACAGACAATTCCCTTGACTTCTCTGACATGCACTGTCAACTGTGCAACCTTATATGTAGACAGGTGTGCATCTTTCAAAACCTTGTCCAATCAACTGAATTTACCACACGTGGACTCCAATTAAGCTGCAGAAACATCTCAAGGATGACCAGTGAAAGCAGGATGCACCTGAGCTCAGTTTCGACCTTAATGGCAAAGGCTGTGAATAGTTATGTACATGTGATTTCTTAGTTGTTGTTGTTTTTTTTTTTTTATTTAATAAATTTGCAAAAATCTAAAAAAAGAGAACTTTTTACATTGTCATTATGGGGTATTGTGTTGTGCTTCATGGCAAAGGCTGTGAATGTTTCTCTACATCTGATTTCTTATTTTTTTATTCTTAATGAATTTGCAAAAATCTAAAAAAAAAAAACAACTTTTTTACATTGTCATTATGGAGTATTGTACGTAGGATTTTGAGGGGAAAAAAAAAGAATTTCATCCATTTTGGACTAAAGCTGTAACATAAATAATGTGGAAAAAGTGAAGCGCTGTGAATACTTTCCAGATACACCGTATTTATCTTTAGCTACGATGGTTGAGTGGTCTGAAGCTCGGGGAAAATCACTGATTAAATAACTCCAAAGGTCTGTCTGGAAATGTGAATGTGAAATGTGGACTCTGAGCAGTGACCCACAGTGACAGCTGATGTGTTTAGTACCAGGTCTCTCAGGATCCTTGTATGACTACAGGCCACACAGAACCATGGTACCGCTTCTTCACTGCAGAAAGACCTTTTTTTTTTCCAAGACAAACTCTACATTTTAGAATGACCTTTTTGTGACCAGTTCAAGTCATAGCTGTGCAATAATTATGCTGTTTAATCAACATCTTGATGTGTCACACCTGCCAAGTGACCAGATGATCTTTGCAAAATTGAAACGCAACTTTAATAAATTTATAAACACAGTTAGAGTGAAAGGGTAGCACGGTGGCTTAATGGTTAGCACTGTTGCCTCACAGCAAGAAGGTCAATGGATCAATTCCCACCTGTGGCATTTCTGCATGGAGTTTGTGTGTTCTTCCGTGTTTCCATGGGTTCCCTCCAGGTGCTCCGGCTTCCTCTCACATCTAAACACATGCAGGTTAGGTGGATTGGAAACTTAAATTGTCCGTAGGTGTGCGTGCGGGTGTGAATGGGTTTGTTTATCTATATGTAGCCAGCGACAAATTGGCGTCCTGTCCAGGGTGTACCCCGCCTCACACCCTATGAAAGCTGGGATAGACTCCAGCCCCCGTGACCCTTAATTGGAGTAAGCTGTTGAAGATGAGTGAGTGTGTGAAGGAGTTAAAGAGAAAAGCCTTTTGTGTGCATAAAAAAGAAAAACAAAATTAACCTGGAAGACCATGTTTGGTTAGTGACAGAGATTCTCCCATTCCAATGGTTTATTATGGAAGCGTATTGCATTCACTGGAAAAAAAAAAAAAAAAACTGACCGCTGATATCGTAATTACAAGAAAAGATCTCGTAATAATGAGAAAAGTTCAGGTGTCTAAATTGTTTTATATATATAGTTCCGTATTTCCAGTCCATCAGTAAAGAAGCGGGCTAAGGTTAGCCGATGAGAACACAATGTAATCAAACACAAAGTGTGGATTTTAGCCTAAGGTGCTCCTGGATGAATGTCCACGGAGAAGCATAGGGCATCTCACCAAAATGAGACATGTGTCGCTCCCCTCACATTCATTCAAGAACAGTTTGAGGGAAAATCCACACTTTGCATACACATGGTGTGCGATCATAGTGCAGTGTCGGAGGTTACAAATTGGCAGATTTTCGATTATGACTCAGGAATTCTCATGCTTGTCTTTACTGAGGGACTGGAAATATGCAAGTTGATTACACACACACACACACACACACACACACACACACACACACACACACACACACACACACACACACGCACACACATATATAAATAAATAAAGAATAAAAATAGCCTGATCTCGTAATTACAAGATCTTTTCTCCTAATTACGAGATCAGCGGTCTCATTTTCTTTTTTTAATTGAATGAATGCAATACACTTCTGTAGTTTATAACTTGAATTTAATTAATGAAGCCACTCAGGTGACTGAAGAAACACCAAGAAGACTAAAACAAGAAGTCCTGCTACTTTTGCCACCACTTCCAGATTTCATCACTTGGACAACTGTCAAACTTTATCTGAGTTATTGTTTTGCCACCATTAAAATGTCATACCAAGTTCAAATGACTCATGCAGCAACTTTAAATTTCCAGACCTCAGGTACCTTTTATGACGAAAGCCTCGGCAAGCAGGCGGAGGTGGTAGACAGGCTGCTCATCCTGTGTCAGTTCCTCCAATCCGACCCTGGCACACATCCCCTGGGCGTCTCGATAGTGACCCTGCACATAGTGAACTTTGGCCATCAGCAGTAGAGCCTCATTTAAGTACCTGGGCTGGAGAACAAGAGGAATATCAAAGAGTTAACACTTAAGGAATAATTCAGAAGCGATCTCATGATGCTGTTTTCAATGCTTCCTATGCTTCATGCATCATAACTTTATTACCTCCTACACATTCCAAAGTATGGCTCTGCAGCTGCGCCAAAATATACTTATTCATGCGTGTTAAGATATTTGGGGTATAAGTCTCACAAACCTCTTGTGTGAGTTCAAAAATTGCTGATATTTATTTATTTATTTGGAACCCCCATTAGCTTCCACAAAGTGGTTGCTAGTCTTCCTGGGGTCCAAAATATTAAAATCACAATACAACTACATTTCAACAATTAATAATGCATACAATTAAAATGACAATACAACTACATTTCAACAATTAATAATGCATACAATTAACAGATTCAATTCCTGATTCTTCACGACATTACGCAAAGTCTATGCTTTTTTTAGTTCATTCATACAGTTTTGTTTTAAAATCTTTTTAAAATAATATCTACAGCTTATTTGTCGTATGCCTCCAGGCAAATGGTTCCGCGCTTCTGAGGATCTAAATAACACTGTTCTCCTCATACAGTTGGACTTTGAGAAAGATACAATTAAATGACCAAAGCTAACCTGCCGAGTAAGATATTGATCTACTTTTTCTTGGCCAAAAGTGGATCAACGCATAAAAATAGGCAGTCATTGTGTTTGTTCTACTGTCCATCTGTATGTCAGATTAGTTGACTCTGAATCATCATAGACCTAAGATATTTGGGATAAAAGTTCATCTCACCAACACGTCAAGTGGGTTTAGAGGCCACTGATCTTGACCAACATTTTCTGGGTCAAATCCTGATCAGTGAATAGAAACTGGCCTTAGCCATGTGACTACTGAACACCAAATTATAAATGATCACAGATCTAAATACACACAACCCTCTCATGTAAGTTCAGAGGGCACTGGCCTTGATCTACTGTACTTATTTGTAAATTCGTCTCTCAACTCACTTATGTGAGGTCATAGGGCACCAACGCTGATGTAGTTTTTCTGTATCAAATCCAGGTCAGTCTGTAAAAACAGGTCTTCACTGCGCAATCACTCAACACCAAACTGTCAGATCCAAGTTATTTGGGATAGAAGTTCATCTCACAACTCTCTCACATGTGTTCAGAGGTTGTTGATCTTGACCTGCCTTTTCTGGGTCAAATCCAGGTCAGTTCCTAAAAACAGGCCTTCTCCAGACTATTAACACCAAATCACTGCAGACCCAAAATATTTAGAACATAAGTTCATCTTACAACTCTCTTGTGTGACTTCCGAAGGTTCTGACCTTGACTTACTTTTTCTGGGTCAAATTACAGATGATTCAAATCTCAGTGATGACCTCAATACCTGTCCCTGTATTCTACAGTACCAATTCAGTAAGAGTTGCTGGTCCTTTAGTAATTTGGCTGATTTTGACCCATTTTGATACTTTGGCAGATGGAATGAGATTTAGTGTTAGTTTTAGTGGACTACAAAGCTTTCCTTGTAGAAACTATGTTATTGGCCTTCAAAAAGAACTTGCAATAAATAGCAACGAGGGCACAAAATTAACACATCTGACTGACTGATAAAAGGCCTCGGCTCAAAATGGTGTTGAGATGGGCTTTGGCTTGGGATAGTCTGGGTTGGTTTTTCTCCTTCAGTGGTGTGGTGCTCCGTAACAGATCCATGTTTTCTTGCAGGCATTCCTCTAGCAATGACTCAGCCATCAGCAGTGTCCCGTAATCATCTAAGGGCAGGATATGCAAAGTTAGTTATTTACATTTTATTTAAACTCAATAACAACATAAGACATAACATAAAAGTTCAAAATTTCCAGATATGTCCTCTTTACATGTTGGCCGAGTACAGTACATAGGAGTGAAGAGACTTTGCTGGGGTCCAGTTGAGCTCAGGTTCAAAGGTCATATGGTTCTGTGGCCAAAGAAAACCCACCGCAGTCCATTAAAAACAACATTTCCCACCAGTGAGACAGGCTCAAATAATCGTAGTTCTCAGATCTATTTGGAAACCAGATTTCCATTTCTCTGATGCTTTCCTTGGCTGAGAAAACCAAGCACACACTGAATAAAGTTAGGTAAGTTTATTTATTCAGTAAAGCATATCTGGTGTACATGTATTCAGTCATAGTCAGTGTCTATTCTTTAGCTTTACTTTTTGACGCATTGCGAGTTTATGTTCCAAAGTTTGTTTTCCCCCACTCACAAAAAAATTATAGTCAAGATGTAGAATTGAGAATTACATTGATATTTCTGGGCAGGTGCATGCACAGCTGAGATCGTATTTGTTTAGGTTGACTGCAATGTATTTGTTACAGTGGCACAAAATCTAAATTCTCAGCTATGAAATTTTCACTGCAAATTATTTGGTTCTTATGAAGATAAAAACAACAACAACTTAGATTTAGAAGTGTTAATTTGACTTTTTTTAAAAGTTAATTCCATATTTTAAGTGTTCAACTTTACACTATAATCTCAAATCAAGAAATCTTGTCAAGTGAAATTATCTTGCTGCATGGACGGATCATTTCACTTGTTTTGAGTACCTTTTCCCTCAGATTTAGTGTTTTTAATCTTGTTTTAGATACCCTTTTTTGCAGTGTGGGCACCTCACAGTTCTGTTTTGTGTCCACTGTTGGTCTCTCTCTGTGTTGCACCTCTTGGTCAGATTGTTCTGAATCACTGAACTGACTTTCACTGTTATGCCGATGACCGAGTAGCAGATCTAGAAAATTTTACAAAGGGTGGAACGAGGTCTTGGTTGGGGTGACACAGGAGGACGGTACGTGGGAATCCCCATATATATCACCATAGCATATATAACAGAACATAGGCTTTAACTAAAAACGTGTTATTTTATTCAGTGGCATGTTATGTTCCTGCACTGGAATTTATATGCAAGGAGAAAACATACCATGTAGTCCAGCTGGAATTACATTCAGACCCTTTGCCTCCTTGCCATCATGATCTCCATCATCATCATCAGCCTCTTTATCTGAATCCCCCTCATCAACATTTCTCACAGACACTTTTTTCTCCAATTATATCTTCACCTACTCCTCTTTCTGTGGCCTTCTTCTGCTCTGACTCTCCTGGTCTCTCCAGCATACTGTCCTCTCTTTTTTATTTCTCTCCTTATCCTCCTGTTCAGTCCTCACTTTCTCACCACCCCCCCCCCCAAAAAAACTGTCAGTATCCCAACTTTTATATTGTCTTTTAATTTTTAATCATGCCAGCAGACACTCTGGCCTGCAAGACTGAGAGAAGATGTGAAAAGTAGGACTGTCGGACCATAAATAGGATCATGCACACAAGCAGTTATGTTTAGATGATTTAATCTCACTATATTTGTTATTTTCCCAGTTTGACAGTAAAGGGTGTAACCTTGTCTAATTTGTGCAACCTCATTGCTGTGATATATGAGGGTAAGTGGATTGTATATGACTGCATAGTCAATGAAATAAAAATGATCGATCTCCTCACTCTGTCACAGTCAGTTGTAACTTAACACCTCCGAAACGGCGACCCTTTGTTAAACGTTGTGGAATCAACCATGCCAAGTTTAAATATTTTGTATGAAGCTTTTGTGTTTGCTATCATCAAAAGTAATGAAAGGGCAAAACAACTCATGAGCAAGGCAATCTCACTCTAAATCATCACCATAACATACACTGCATTCATTACATATTTAAGTTAAATTGGGTGTTTTTAAGCTTTACCTGGGGAAACTGACTTGACATTGGGCAGCACGGTGGCTTAGTCGTTGCCTCACAGCAAGAAAGTCATGGGATTGATTCCCACCTGTGGCCTTTCTGTGTGGCATTTGCATGTTCTCCTCGTGTTTACGTGGGTTTCCTCTGGGTGCTCCGGTTTCCTCCCACATTTAAAGACATGCAGGTTAGGTGAATTGGAAACTTTATAATTGTCCAGGTCCCCCTTGCAAAACAGATCTCGATCTCAAAGGGACTAACCTGGTTAAATAAAGGTCAAATTAAATAATAATAATAAAAAAACATTACCTCGGGCAGCTCAGTCACTCCACTCTGCCAGGCTGCAGAGAAGCTTGAGGACATAATGGTAAATAGTTTTTAGAAGTACAGTTTGAAGAAATGTAGGGGCAGATGGGGGGAGCAAGGCTTTAAAGTGTGTGTGTGTGGGGGGGGTAGTTGTCCCCCTTTGCACCCTTGTAGATCCGACCCTGTGATGACCTTCCATCCTGAACGGTCGAAGACAGCGAACACACACCACATCACAGAGCCATGGCGTCACTGCAGAGACTACAGCCCGACCGATATGGATTTTTTGAGGCCAATGCCGATAACGATATTTGGATGAAAAAATGCAGCTAATCTATAAATGGGCTGATTTGCCGATAGCCGCTAAATCAGCCGATATATATATATATATTTTTTTTTTTTAATGAATAAAATGTTGTTTTTTGGACCCTTACCAAAAAAGGTATGAGCTAAAAGCTGAAGCTTTGTCCTCATAATGATTAACTTTATAACAGCGAAGAATTTCAAGTTCAACAAATGCAATCAAGAATTAAACCTTTGTGAAATTAGCAAATACAAATCCTTAAAAATAGTTGTGAAATACATCTGATCTTGTACATATTGTTGCTGCAACTTAGATATAGGTTATATTACAGGTAGAAAAACTTTTTCAGTTGAAGACAACTAATTGTGAGAGGAAAGAAACACAAACACTAAGGAAACATTATTTTCACAAACTCCTTTATTTTTCTATTCAACAACTTTCAAGAACAAAAAAACTTTCAAACAACCTTAGTGCAAACAGACACAAACATTATTTCAGTAACTGTTCTGTTTATGAGAAATTATCGGCGTTCTATTGGCAAAATTTCGGCTGACAGTCAGTACTTTGAAAAGGGCTTATATCGGCCGATAATATCGGCCAGCCGATAATATCGGTCGGGCTCTAGCAGAGACAATGTCGCTGGGTCCACCACACCACTGAACCACCTTAGGCCCTAGATGGCATCCAACCAGGCAACAACCAGTCCATCCCCACCTCTCCAAAGTAACCATCTTTCTCTGTCACAGTCAGGTGAAACATGGGCATTTCCTTGGCCTCCAGTCAACTGCAAACCACCAAATGTCAGTGAGATCACAAAAGCAGTGAAACAGCCGCGGCCAAGGAAAGCTCTGGCAAACTTCAGTATTGGAGTTTAACTCCTCCAGGTAGGTGCAGATGCTGCATTCCTGGCACTACAAGCAATTGATTCAATCTGAAAGACAAGTATCATCCCTATGGACTTTGTAATCCCAATCAAGAATAAGGTGAGCGGATTGCAACAGCTGTAGCTGCGGTGCACTGCTCTCTGTGCCACAAAAAGTGCTCACAAGAATTATTCTAAACAGGATTGAGCCCAAAGCGAGCCTTGCAGTTTAGCAAATGGAGCATTCTGGCTTCATACCTAAGAAGTCCACCACAAACCACATCCTAAATCTGCGTGTACTTATTAAACGCAGACACAGACATCGTAGCACTTCTTTGCACACAAATCTGATTTTTGCAAAGGGTTTGATTCAGCTCACTCAGATAACACAGAAAATGTAAAAAATATTCTACAACAAACTACAACATCGTAAAACTAATTCAACAGGAATACTATAAAAAAAACTGTGTGTGTGTGTGTGTATATATATATATATATATATATATAGGCACATTAAGATGGTCTTATGTTTTTCTTTTATCTCTAACCCATATGTAACTACTTCTGTTCATGCACCATGCCTCCTGTGTGAAGTCAGCATCTTCTCTGTGAATCATTCTTGCACACAATAATGGAACATTGATTTAACACTTCAGTGCATGTACAGCCAGCAAAACAGCTGGTCTGAAATACCAGCCAGTAACTGGCACAAAGCAGTTGACTCATTTCGGTCAAGGTCCCCAAATCCATATTTACTTTACAAAGGTGAACAATGGATTCAAGGTGCTTTAGTGACTTAACAAAGTCACTCTTTATGAGGTACACAATGATAAGTCTGTTTGCATGTGTTTGATGTGACTTAATTTCAGGGGCAGAGAAAATATATTTTGCAAAAAACGAAAAACTATTAGCTAGACATTTTCTTGAAGTCATGCATAAATCCACAAATGCTGATGATAATCTACTGGCAAAACAGAGCGATTTTAAGTTGATCCTTATGTACAGTGGTGTGAAAAAGTTAGTGCCAGATTTACCACAGAGTGCAATAATGTTTGTATTTCTTCACAGTCCAAGACATAATCAGTGTCTTGGAAATGTTCATGTATCCATCCCCTGACTTGTCTGAAGAAGACTGGATGTAAAAGTGATGGCTTGTATGTTACTTATTCACACCATCATTTCGGCTTGTAGATTTTTATTCTTTTAATTCATAATGTAGAGATTTATTTTTACTGTGAGTTTAAAGGGCATAATTTTAGGAACTGGAACATAAAAAGCCTGGAATTTTTTTTTTTTTTTGATGTCCTAAAAAATTTCAAACATGTAAAAGCTCAAGGGGGCACTAACGTTTTCACAGCACTGCACTTAATTTACTTGTATGGAAGAAACTTTGTATTTTATTGTTTCTTTATTTCTCCCATTTATTAAAAGAAAATTCTGAGTGCTTTCAGTGTAATATTACAGTCACATTAGGGATGAACAATAGCCACTTGTTTGTTCTGTCCAAAATCTGCCGGCTGCGTTATTGTACATGAGAACACCAATAAAACATTACTGGAGAATGGTCCAACTTTATTAAAAATAACTTAGTAGGTTGCAGCCTAATTTTACCCCATGAACACCTTCACAGAATACATTATTTACTTGTGAACAAGATTATCAACATCTGCTGCCTTTGTGCTAATCTAAATAGCATGGCTGCTAGCCAGAAATTAAATTAACAACATGAAGGTATTTGTAGTATTTGTACAATTCTCCAGATTTCTTTTACAACTCTCTGATAATGATGGGAAACTAATTTTTACAACAGTTTGTACTTCCATAAAGCAGAATTTTATAAAATGAGATGGTGTAAAATACACTAACCACTGAACTGTATTACTAGAATATTTAGATAATTTCACTTTTAAGTCGGAAAAAAGTGCATTTGCTAGTTGGTTTTAATTTATTATTAGTTATGTGAATAACAGTCATTCACATCTACATCACCTTCTCCTAAAACTGATACTTGAACATTAAAAACTGGTTGAAAAACAACATTTATCAAACTTTTTACACAATTTCTATGTTTCAGAGGTATGTGTGGCTGTGTTGAATTTATGATAGTTTAAGCCTGAGGAGCATTTGAATCACAAAACGCCACATACACAAATACACAGTTAAGATATTTTTAGGACTTATTAAAGCAAGTTACTTGGTTTCAGTGTGGAAGCTTCCCGCTTCGAACCCCACCCCTCCACATTTTTCCATGTACTGTGGAGTTGCGTCAGGATGGGCATCCGGCATAAAACTTGTGCCAAATCAACATGCAGATCCACCTCGTATCTGCTGTGGCAACCCTGAGTGGACAACAAGGGAGCAGCTGAATGGACGTACTTACTTACTTACCATTTTTAATAAAAGTAATTATTTGGTGGGGTTTTTTGTGTGCTATTAAAAATATACATATATTCCTGGCCTGGCACTGATAAGATTAATTAAGTAAAAAAATAAAATCAAATATATTTTTTTTACATTACAGGCTCTATAATTAATTAATCTAAATTAACAAGTTATTTTGACAACCATAATTATAATATACAAAAGCCTGAAGGACAAAGATAGAAATAACCTCTATTCAACCAGATTAGTCCCATTGAGATCAAGACCTCTTTTGCAAGGGAGATCAGAACAATTATAAGGTTTCCAATCCACCTAACCTGCATGTCTTTAAATGTGGGAGCAAACCAGAGCCCACGGAGGAAACCCACATAAACACGAGGAGAACATGCAAATTCCACATTTGTTTTGTCATATTTTTCTCCTTTCTGTATCTGCTGGAAATCTACACATTGTATGTCCATGCTCACATGGATTTTGCTTCCATATGCACAACATCATCATTTGGAAACTTTCTGGAGAGTAAAATCATGCATCTAATAACCTGCTGTGTTGAGATGTGTGTGATTTACAATCTGATCAATGTGTGATAACTCTGGAATTGGAATCAATAGAAAACCTCAGGGTCCCATAGTGCTTTGCGCTTGTACAGTGATTCCGGTCACGTACTAACATGGCATCGCACGGAGATTCGTGGAACGTGGCTCGTCCATGTGTGGGACAAAAAGCAACGTTGTCATACAGAAACAATAGTGGCAGGAATGTTTTATCAACTACTTTAACTATTTATTTTACACACATTGCAGCCGTCTCTGGCTGCAACGTGCATGTGTGCATGCACGTTGCAGCCGTGAAGAAAATCAGATCTCACGCCTGCAGGTGCTGTGGAGATCACAGGGAGGCTGCAGAAATGATCACAGGCTGGCGATCGGTCTGATACCCGCTGTCAAATATTTTGATTTTGTTTAAAGTGTCAAGGTCGCCGTTCACTTCATTTTTCTTTTGTTAGTTTCGGTTTTGTTTTGTTCTTTTATACACTCTGTACTCTTTACTCTGTAAGTGCAGGCTTGTTCATCAACTTTTTCTCCACGATTTGTGACTTTTTTCCTTCATTCAGCGATAACCGTGTGACCGGGACTTGATAGACTCTATATGATACCTGTCAGTCAAAGCCCAGGGACACTGAAGTCGTCAGCGGCAGAGGAATGCAGTGTTGCCAACTTGGTGAATTTCTCGCTAAATCTGGTGACTTTCCAAGCCCTTTTTATGACTTATTTTCTCAAAAGCGACTAGCAACAAATCTAGCTACTTTTCCTGGCATAACTGGAGACTTTTCTGGTGTTTGGCGACTCAAAAATAAAAGCACGTATTGATCTAGTCTCTGTTCTCAATAGGCGGCAGCGGGTCTCCCCACCTCTCCAGCAGAGGGATATCTACAATCCTCCGCCTTCAAAGAGCAAATGAAACACACAGTCACGATGCCTCCACTAGAGGTGGGCGATACCGGGAATTTTGGTATTGATCTGATACCAAGTAAATACAGGCCCAGTATCGCCAATATCAATACCGATACCGATACTTTTTCATATTTAAGCTTCATTGATCTAAAGGATCCAAAAGACCTAGGATAGATTTCGGCAAACATTGTACGTGACAACAAAATACTTTATTATCACAATCAACATTTTTGTTTAAAAAATATCACTCAACACAACTTAAAACAAAATCTCCTGAGGTCGAGGGCTGACTCAAGGAGAGCACTGAGTGGGCAGGCCAGGCTGAGCCTATACCTGCATGGCTGTTGGCTGGCGCCGCTGAGCCACGTGACGGCGCAACAACAAAAGACCAGAGAGGGGAGGGTGCGCTGCTCTGTGCTGTGTGACACAGCGCAGCGCTGCTCTTACAGACAGAGAGTAGACTTTGATGAATCTGCGTGTGCAGCAGTCAGTGCGTGCGGGAGAGAAAAAAGCTTGAGTATCGATCTTTTTACACGAGGATCATCAATATCAATAACAGCGTTTTTATCAATATTATCGATATTAGGATCGATCCGCCCACCTCTAGCCTCCGCAACTCTTCCTCAGTCAGCCTTTACCTCGTTTGCTGCACTGTGTGTAATTAGTCTCCAGACTTTGAGAAGTCCTGGCCTTGAGAAGTTATTTTACTTTGAGAAGCGTTGGACAATTTTAATGGCAAAACAAATAAACAAACCAAGAATCAAGTTTATTTGTAGTTCTAAATATTATTAAGGTGTTTTTACTCACTTTTTTTGCCTCTCCGTTTTTTTTCCAAAACTTTATTTCAACAAATACATTAACAGCAAACGAACAAAGGACGAAGCCACAACAGTCACAGTATTATCATTATAAATGGAAAGAGATGGGAAAAATGTACAATAACAAAAGTAAAGGGATTCTTCAACATGAATTCACTTTAAAAAATTCTTTATAGAGCGTGACAGTTTGGGAGAGTCTATAAGCTTAATGCTGCTTATAGTAAGTCCCTTCGGCTGCTCCCTTGTTTGCACTCTGCTTATATATTGTTCAAATTCAGGCAGAAGGCCATGTAAATTACTAAATACTCTGCATTTATGTATAAGGAATTTACCAAACAATATTAAATGGTTGATAATGTATTTAATGATCTCTCCCACGTTTATTCCTACAGCATCTGTTACGTCATACTATGCAAATAATATGCAAATTAGATGAACGACGTCATTTAGCGACTTCTAGCGACTTTTAGGACAACCAATAGCTCCTCAGTAAGAAAAGTAGCTATTAAAAAAAAAAAAACTTTTCTTACTGAGGAGTCAGAAACACTGTAGGAATGCGCTCTGAGTGCTCTTCTATCTTGCCTGAAATCTCTCTCTGCTGTGGCAATAAACACCTTGATATCTTGGTGCCATATTTACTTAAGTAGACTGAACTAGCCTTCGGCCAAAGTTCAGCTTCTCCACTGTTACACTTTTCCTCTTCAAGCTGCTTTTTTTTCATAAACCATATGTGAATAAAATAAAAATCGATGGTTAAAGTCCTACCATTTCCAATGCCGCTTCGTGAATACTGTGAGTTTCGACACAGGTGTCACGAAACATAGTGTTCAAACGAGCGAGTGCCGCTCGCCACAATACCCGCTTAAACCAGTTTAATCCTGAATAAACGGCGTATAACGTGCGCTGGTTATCTTTACGTGAGAAAATGAGTCGGACACTTGACATGAGTTGCTTTTCCCACAGTTAGAAAGTTTGCAGCAGGTGCGGCTCACTCACCGTCTTCGTGAATCCTCGCAGCCTGCATCTGGTCCACCAAAGCCCGGATCTTGTCCCACTGACACTCGGCCCGGTATCGGTCCAGCTCCGCTTCCAGGCGGCACTGAGTGAAGGAGATGCGGGCCGTCATGTCCCGGTGGTGACTGCACTCCCCGGACACGATGGGACTCACTGCGGACTAGGAGGAGACAAAAAATAAATGTCATGTTTGAGTGCGGAGGGGTGAACCGCAGGCACAGCCAAGGCCGACAGCGAAATATTTATTAACATGACCAAATCAAGTCATACTGACTCAGCACGTCCTTTAATTCTGTTATAAAGTCTTACTGTTATTATACAACTACATTTAATGAGCGTGTCCAACTCAAGGCCCAGGGACCAAGTATGGCCAGGAAAAGTTATATGTGGGCTGTAGCTCAAATCTCTCCAGTCACAGCCAGTCTAACATTCTCATTTCACTCATTTCATTTGAGGATTAGTTTGGGACTCATCAATTTACTTTATATGTCCAAAGGGACATTACCAACCGACAAACCAGCAAACTGATTGAGATTAGCTAAGAAGCTAGTACACTCGCTCACTCATCTTCAACC
The DNA here is from genome assembly GCF_902500255.1 of Thalassophryne amazonica. Lineage (NCBI taxonomy): Eukaryota > Metazoa > Chordata > Actinopteri > Batrachoidiformes > Batrachoididae > Thalassophryne > Thalassophryne amazonica. Next base: position 71,094,775 of record NC_047115.1, read on the forward strand.
ACTTATCCAGGATTAGGTCACGGGGACAAGCTAGTACAAACATTCTTTAATTCTTCATTGCCATGTCCGATACTCAAACAAAACTTTCAAACTGTATCATCAGTAGAGGTGGGCGTTACCGGGAATTTTGGTATTGATCCGATACCAAGTAAATACAGGCCCAGTATCGCCGATATCGATACCGATACTTTTTAATATTTAAGCTTCATAGATCCCAAGGATCCAAAAGACCTAGGAAAGAATTTCGCCAAACATTGTACGTGACAACAAAATACTTTATTATCACAATCAACATTTTTGTTTAAAAAAAATATCACTCAACACAACTTAAAACAAAATGAGGTAGAGGGCTGACAAACCATAATACAAGGGTGTGCTGCTCCGTGTTGTGCGACACAGCGCAGCGCTGCTCTTACAGAGAGAGACTTTGTTGAAACTGCGTGTGCAGCAGTCAGTGCGTGCGGGAGAGAAAAAAAGCTTGAGTATAGATCTTTTTACACGAGGATCGTTCAATATCAATACCAACATTGGTATCGATATTATCGATATTAGGATCGATCCGCCCACCTCTAATCATCAGTGCTTTAATGACTCCCACGTGCAGCGGTAGTGGATGGCTCTGTTTTTTGTCCTGTGTGTCCATCCTTTCATCCATCCGTCTGTCCATGTGTGAAAAATGTATGTGCGTCAGCCAAAGACAAGTTGATTTTGAGAACATTTAAATGCACTCACTGAGCAGATACTTTTATCCAAATCGATTTAGTAGAACAGGAATCGGTTGAAAGTCAAGCTCACAAGCCAAGGTCAGAATTGTGGCCTAATAATAACACTGGTCAACACGATTTTTCTTGAATGCGATTTTTCAATGGATTTTGGGTAATTTGTGGCCGCTGAATCTGAATCTCTTGCTAGTTTTTGCCAATCACATCGTGTTTTTGAGATATGAAAACATAGTTCTCATATCAAGCATTGAAGCAAAACCTGCAGTCTCACACACCATAAATAATATTACAGCTCTTGTTCACATTTCATGAACCTGGTTTAAAAACTATGCTTCTGAAGCTGCTTTTGTGCATGATTAGTGGCATCAAACTTGCAAGTGAATGAGCAATTTTTGCGTAATCCATCAATATGGAACATGCAGATTGCATATAACAAACATGATGTGAATGAGGAAATCTGAGCTCAGATTTGAATTCAGCACCCCAAAAAATGACCATAAATCAGTTCTCAAAGTCCATGCAGTTTTTTGTTTTTGTTTTTTTTTTGACCACTGTTATATTTCAACCTAATCTCTATATAGGAGATATTTACTAGGCTGTCTAAACTATGTATATACTAAAAGACAACTGTATACTCATATGTGTTAGGGTGTGTATATGTCCCTTTTCCAGTCCAAACAGCACCTCAGAATTGAGCCAAACGTGGCACACATATATGTTGACATACAGGGAGTGACATAGGCTACTGAGCACTTTAGTAGTAGTATCAGTAGTACTAGTAGTAGTAGCAGCAGTAGTAGTAGTAGTAATTAAGAGGAGAGACACTTTTGTGCTGCATTGGCAAGTCTGCTAAAAAGTTGGTGTCGTATTTTTCTATTCTCTTCTTAACCTTTGAACTTTTTACCTCTTCATTTTAGCAAGTACCAGCAGCAGCAGCATAGTAGCAGTAGTAGTAGTAGTAGTATTAATAGCTGCTGTCTCTTCTTGAGGCAGAGTTCTCTAGACTCTGGGATAGGTGGGAGGTGATAGCTTTGCTGGTGAAGATGAAGTTTACATTTCAGACTCTGAATCAACTAAACAACTAATTCTAAATAATTGGTTATAGATGCACTTATAGCACGGTGGCTTAGTGGTTAGCAATGTTGCCTCACAGCGAGAAGGTCATGGGTTTAATTCCCACCTGTGGCCTTTCTGTGTGGAGTGTGCATGTTCCTCCGTTTCCTCTGGGTGCTCCAGTTTCCTCCCACATCCAAAGACATGTGGGTTAGGTGGACTGGAATCTTTAAATTGTCCGTAGGTATGCGAGTGTTGGTCTGTTTGTGGCCCTGCGACAGACTGGTGTCCTGTCCTGGGTGTGCCCCGCCTCGCGATCTATGACTGCTGGGATAGGCTCCAGCCCACAGTGACCCTTGATTGGACTAGCGGTTGAAGATGAGTGTGTGTGTGAGATTAAATATTAACACTATTAACATAATATAATATTAGCTATTAACATTAAACACCAATATGAAATTATATACCACATTTCTATTTGGTCACATGACCTTTGACCTTGAAAGTCAAGGTCATAACTGTTGAACTCAAACAGTTGAGAGCCAGTAGTTGCACAGTAGATGTTTGACTGATGAAGGTCACATAGGACGTCTGTGAAGTTCTCGCTGATTGTAAGCACATGTCTGTCCTTGTTCTCTTGCTTTCACTCAGTGTGACGAATTTGTTTTCCTTTACATATTTTCCACCTGCTGTGCGGGCTCACACCCTCCTCACTTTGCATTTCCAGTTTTTCCTGATGACCTCTAAAATGCAGCAGCTCCATCACAATTCAACATTCAAATCAGCTGTTTTTGATCATTTGGTATTATGCTGTTGTTATAGTATTTTTTAAGTATCACCATGAGGTAATACTCACAAGTAAATGAACACAGACAACTGTGGGACAGATTGGCCTTCAAACAAAAACCTGTTAAATCGATTTGTAACTGTTAGTGAGTCAAAGTGTGCTTGAGCAAAACGGCCTCAAACTGATGTCTTTTTGAAAATGGATCAAGTCATGAAGGGCTTGGTTCAGGAAGAGCATCCGGCTGTAAAAATCCTCAGCCAAATATTCCTTTTGGTAGCTCAGTGGGATAAGGTTTACCAACATCTAGACATGGGCTAGTTTCCTGCTCATCACTGTCACAATCAATATCACTGTTCTTGGACAAAGACACTTCATCTGCATTGTCCCAGTCCACCCAGCTGTGCATGGGTACTGGCCCTTGGCTGGGGAAGTAACTGGAAATGAACTGAAGTTCTGTCCATGGAGGAACCATAGACTCTTATCTGATTCTTGGCTATGGTATCCGATGATACGCGTGGGCCTCAAGGACAATCCTTTACCCTGTAGACATATTTTTTCATGAAACAATCTCTCGCCATTCAGGTGATCTGTTGAACTGTCAATAACACTTATTTAGTTGATTAGTTGATTAGCTGAACTAATAGGAATAATAAATGGAATGGTATACAAATAATGAATGTTTATGAGTTCAATGGTTCGAATATTTCATGAGGTAAAAGATGGAATGTTGGTATGGTACATTCCATCTTTTACCAAATTAAATATTTATTTTATTGAAAGATTGAAAAAAAAAAACATTCATTATTTGTTTAATATAACAGCTAAAATAGATCATTGTCATTTGATATTTTATTAATTTATAAACAACAGAAAATCAATCAATCAATCAACTTTTTTCTTGTATAGCGCCAAATCACAACAAACAGTTGCCCCAAGGCGCTCCACATTGCAAGGCAAGGCCATACAATAATTATGAAACACAGTCTACGTCTAAAGCAACATAACCAAGGGATGGTCCAGGGTCACCCGATCCAGCCCTAACTATAAGCCTTAGCGAAAAGGAAAGTTTTAAGCCTAATCTTAAAAGTAGAGAGGGTATCTGTCTCCCTGATCTGAATTGGGAGCTGGTTCCACAGGAGAGGAGCCTGAAAGCTGAAGGCTCTGCCTCCCATTCTACTCTTACAAACCCTAGGAACTACAAGTAAGCCTGCAGTCTGAGAGCGAAGCGCTCTAATGGGGTAATATGGTACTATGAGGTCCCTAAGATAAGATGGGACCTGATTATTCAAAACCTTATAAGTAAGAAGAAGAATTTTAAATTCTATTCTAGCATTAACAGGAAGCCAATGAAGAGAGGCCAACACGGGTGAGATATGCTCTCTCCTGCTAGTCCCCGTCAGTACTCTAGCTGCAGCATTCTGAACCAACTGAAGGCTTTTTAGGGAACTTTTAGGACAACCTGATAATAATGAATTACAATAGTCCAGCCTAGAGGAAACAAATGCATGAATTAGTTTTTCAGCATCACTCTGAGACAAGACCTTTCTGATTTTAGAGATATTGCGTAAATGCAAAAAGGCAGTCCTACATATTTGTTTAATATGCGCTTTGAATGACATATCCTGATCAAAAATAACTCCAAGATTTCTCACAGTATTACTAGAGATCAGGGAAATGCCATCCAGAGTAACGATCTGGTTAGACACCATGCTTCTAAGATTTGTGGGGCCAAGTACAATAACTTCAGTTTATCTGAGTTTAAAAGCAGGAAATTAGAGGTCATCCATGTCTTTATGTCTGTAAGACAATCCTGCAGTTTAGCTAATTGGTGCGTATCCTCTGGCTTCATGGATAGATAAAGCTGGGTATCATCTGCGTAACAATGAAAATTTAAGCAATACCGTCTAATAATACTGCCCAAGGGAAGCATGTATAAAGTGAATAAAATTGGTCCTAGCACAGAACCTTGTGGAACTCCATAATTAACTTTAGTCTGTGAAGAAGATTCCCCATTTACATGAACAAACTGTAAAGGGACTTACATTTTGGTGTTCCACTGCTGCTTAACAGTCCAACACGAACTTTAAATCGGAGTCCAAAATTGCGGTGATGTAGTCCGTAATCCCTGCACTGCCATCTGCACTTTGCTCAGTCCAGTGAAAAATTGCGTCAGAAATTTGTCCAGCTTTTCATCCTAACAGCTCTTCATGTCTCCAGACGGCTTACGGCATAGTGGATTAGTTTTTTTGTGTGTGTGTGTGTGTGTTAGAAGAATTAGCGGCGTCAATTAGCTTCTTCAAATAATCATCCACCAGCAAAACAAGCTACGCTATGTTTAGCTAAATGCCACCCCCGATAGTGTGACCATGCGCAGTGGTCGGGTGTGCAATAGCATATTTCATATAGCACCAAAACTACACGCTAAAAAGAACTATTGCACTGTTAATGAAACACAACAGCAAATGGTACAAATAATCCGTCACGTGACATACAAGCCACCAATCAAATGTCAAGGAGCCACTCAGCCGTTATGTAATTTTGACTTTGTTGAATGCTTTATTCGTACCATTTGCTGCTGTGTTTCATTTACTGTGCAATAGTTCTTTTAGCGTGCAATTTTGGTACTATATGAAATGTACTATTGCACACCCTGACCACCGTGCATGTTTAGCTAAACATGGCGGAGTTTGTTTGGCTCACGGACAATGATTTGAAGGAACCAATTGATGGTACTAATTCTTCCAACACAAAACACCAAATCCACTACGCTGTAAGCTGTCTGGAGGCATGAAGAGCTGTTAGGATGAAGAGCTGGACAAATTTCTGACACGATTTTTCGCTAGAGTGAGCAAAGTGCAGACGGCAGCCTGTACATGAAGTCAGTGTACGGCATCACGGACTACATCATCAGAACTGTTGACTAAGAACAATTTTGGACTCCTATTTCAAGTTCGTGTTGGACTGTTGACGTCAAATCACCAGTGATGAACACCAAAATGTAAGTCCATTTTTTGTTGTTTAGAAATTAATAAAATATCAAATGACAAGAATCTATTTTTGGCGTTATATAAAACAAATAATGAATGTTCTTTCATTCTTTCAATGGAATGAATATTTCATGAGGTGAAAGATGGAACATACCATTCAATGATTCATACCACTGAACTCATAAACATTCATTACTTGGATACCATTAGACACTAATATGAAGTAACGTATAACCTTTCTTTTGGTCATGTGATTTTTGACCTTGGGTGATCTTGAAAGGTCAAATTCATTTGGAATGGCTGTTTTAAGGAGTTGGTTGAAAATACATCCATGGCTACCATGAAACAATAATATGAAGTCACATATCTCCTTTCAGTTCATGCTTTTATTCCATAACCTTTTGACCTTGGGTGACCTTGAAAGCTCAAACTCAAAGTGGGACCTGTTAAGTCAAACAGTTAAGAGCCAAATGACTTAGACAGGGTGGAAGGGTTATGTGTTTTATAAAGGATGGTTCATCAAATGTCAAGGCAACAATGAATAGCATACTATAATGTGTGGTGAAAATAAGTTTTCTTAAAAGAAAAATGACTGTTTTTCACCTGTAGGTGTCACTGAATCACTACAAATTAATTTGTATGAACATGAGCGCTATTATTGCACTCTCTTAGCATTCCTTTTGCTTATTTTCAAATATTTTGTGTCAAAGTTCAAAGACTAGGATTTGGGAATCTGTTTAGCACTTGAATGATTATGAAGGTGTGATGTTTTGGAACTTTTCAAGACATTTCTGCAGCGTTCAGAGATGTATGTATACATTTGTGTTCAAAATAATAGCAGTGTGTTGAAAAAAGTGAGTAAAGCTGAAAATCCTGATCATAGCTTGAAATGCTACTATTATTGTGAACACCCCCTTTTCTACTTTTTTTTTTACTAATAGCCCAAATTTCATAGCCTTAAGAGTGTGTATATCATGAATGCTTGGTCTTGTTGGATTTGTGAGAATCTACTGAATCTACTGGTACCTTGTTTCCCATGTAACAATAAGAAATATACTCAAAACCTGGATTCATCTTTTTAGTCACATAGCACTACTATTATTCTGAACAATACTGTACAACATTTGCTGCCACTAGTCCTCGTCCTAGTATTAAGGAGAACATGTTGAAGTTGTTTTTAAAATTATTGTTGTGTGGGCCGCCCGAAGAGGAGGTACTGCTGGCCAACGCCAGAGGGCGCCCTGCCTGTTGTCGGGTTTCAGGCACTAGAGGGCGCAGTGGCCACACAGGAGCCAGGACTGACAGCTGTCAGTAATCATCATCAGCTTAACTATAAAAGCCAGGAGGAGACACCACATCTCTGCTGAGATATCAGCTTACCTCACAGGTAAACTCCCAGCCGTTATTGTGCTGTTCGCACACTTTTCCTGTTTATAAGTCTGGCAGTTGTAACCTAGTATACTTGCAGCTTGGAGCTGGGTGGTGGAGATTGGAAGGAGTCAGCGTTTCCTACTCCTCCCTCATCATTTAAGTATACTATTGGTGCTGCACATACTTAGTGTTCCTGTTTCCTGGGAGTGGTGGATTATTCCTTCAGGAGGGACTGGTGACTTATTTTTGCTGACTGCTTACTGGGTGTCCACACACCCACCCTTAACCTGTTTTTGTTCCTGCCAGCAGTACCGGATCTGACAGCTGGAAGCAGAGGCCACCTGGGGACTCAGGACTTGGCGGCTTCGGTATACTGCAGATCTTCGTTGGCGGCGGAACCTTGTGGGCCCCGGCTTTTCTCTGGATAGGCGTCTCCTACCCTCGGGCCTGCCCACATGTCACTTATTGTATCTTGTGATTGATTGTCTAAAAGCAGTATTCAACCTGTTGTGCACATTTGCCGCAATAAATTGTATTTATTGGATTATCTATTGACCGTTCATTTGCGCCCCCTGTTGTGGGTCAGTGCATTACACTTTCCCCAACAATTATGGTAGCTACACTCAACAAAAATATAAACGCAACACTTTTGGTTTTGCTCCCATTTTGTATGAGATTAACTCAAAGATCTAAAACTTTTTCCACATACACAATATCACCATTTCCCTCAAATATTGTTCACAAACCAGTCTAAATCTGTGATAGTGAGCACTTCTCCTTTGCTGAGATAATCCATCCCACCTCACAGGTGTGCCATATCAAGATGCTGATTAGACACCATGATTAGTGCACAGGTGTGCCTTAGACTGCCCACAATAAAAGGCCACTCTGAAAGGTGCAGTTTTATCACACAGCACAATGCCACAGATGTCGCAAGATTTGAGGGAGCGTGCAATTGGCATGCTGACAGCAGGAATGTCAACCAGAGCTGTTGCTCGTGTATTGAATGTTCATTTCTCTACCATAAGCCGTCTCCAAAGGCATTTCAGAGAATTTGGCAGTACATCCAACCAGCCTCACAACCGCAGACCACGTGTAACCACACCAGCCCAGGACCTCCACATCCAGCATGTTCACCTCCAAGATCGTCTGAGACCAGCCACTCAGACAGCTGCTGAAACAATCAGTTTGCATAACCAAAGAATTTCTGCACAAACTGTCAGAAACCGTCTCAGGGAAGCTCATCTGCATGCTCGTCGTCCTCATCGGGGTCTCGACCTGACTCCAGTTCGTCGTCGTAACCGACTTGAGTGGGCAAATGCTCACATTCGCTGGCGTTTGGCACGTTGGAGAGGTGTTCTCTTCACAGATGAATCCCGGTTCACACTGTCCAGGGCAGATGGCAGACAGCGTGTGTAGCGTCGTGTGGGTGAGCGGTTTTCTGATGTCAATGTTGTGGATCGAGTGGCCCATGGTGGCGGTGGGGTTATGGTATGGGCAGGCGTCTGTTATGGACGAAGAACACAGGTGCATTTTATTGATGCCATTTTGAATGCACAGAGATACCGTGACGAGATCCTGAGGCCCATTGTTGTGCCATACATCCAAGAAGATCACCTCATGTTGCAGCAGGATAATACACAGCCCCATGTTGCAAGGATCTGTACACAATTCTTGGAAGCTGAAAATGTCCCAGTTCTTGCATGGCCGGCATACTCACCAGACATGTCACCCATTGAGCATGTTTGGGATGCTCTGGACCGGCGTATACGACAGCGTGTACCAGTTCCTGCCAATATCCAGCAACTTCGCACAGCCATTGAAGAGGAGTGGACCAACATTCCACAGGCCACAACTGACAACCTGATCAACTCTATGCGAAGGAGATGTGTTGCACTGCATGAGGCAAATGGTGGTCACACCAGATACTGACTGGTATCCCCCCCAATAAAACAAAACTGCACCTTTCAGAGTGGCCTTTTATTGTGGGCAGTCTAAGGCACACCTGTGCACTAATCATGGTGTCTAATCAGCATCTTGATATGGCACACCTGTGAGGTGGGATGGATTATCTCAGCAAAGGAGAAGTGCTCACTATCACAGATTTAGACTGGTTTGTGAACAATATTTGAGGGAAATGGTGATATTGTGTATGTGGAAAAAGTTTTAGATCTTTGAGTTCATCTCATACAAAATGGGAGCAAAACCAAAAGTGTTGAGTTTATATTTTTGTTGAGGTATATGTAGCACTAAAGTAGGTTAAGTGATGCTACAAAAGTGTGACAGTTAAAAAAAACATTGTGAATTACCATTATTTGTTGATTTTCAATTCAACAGATTTACAGACAACAGTACAATTAAGGTGATTAATGGTACATGTCAACAGAATCATGTTTTATTTTTGTAAATTGAACAAAACTGGATTGTTTGAAAGTATTACATTTATATGTGAACTTTAAAATCAGTTTGGGGTTGTAATATACACCATCAAATAATATAAAGAGGTTAGGCCCACCCTAGGAATAGTGGATTCTCACCCTTAAAAAAGGGCCACCTGTAAGGGTGCAATAAGGGTCACAGAAAGAAAAATGTAGACACTGCTATTTTTTTGGACAGCCTAATATTAATTTTTCTTGAGTTTCTGAAAAGTAAAAACAAATTTGATCAATTTCTCTTTATGTTTTGATTTGGAATAGAATGTGCAGTGGCCCCAAAGCATTTTCATGTATGAAAATTAAAGCCATTTTAAGTATAGTGCTTTAACCTATGGGTTCGTGATGGGGTACGAAAATGGGGCATTTTTCATAATGGGGCACAAATTCATTTCGTGAAGGAGGGAACAAGATGTGGGGTGAAAGAGGGGGAGGTCTGGGGAGTCATGCTAAACGTGTGGGGAGGGTACACACTTACGCTATGGTCATGGTTAGAGTGAGGAGAAGGGGAAGATTATAAATAGCAAAATAAAAAAAACGTCTCATGAAAAACAGGCGCTTTTCATGACAGAGGCACAAAAAACAAACAAAAAAAACTAAACGTGGGACTGGGCTGGTTATGCACCGGGAGCTTCTGCTTGCGTGTGATATTTAAGGAGTGTGTGAAGTAAAAGGAAGCCAGACTTTCTCTTAAGACATGTGTCCTTAATCCTTTTAACACTTTAACTGGATCAGTCAGGGTATAAGGGACAACAAAAATAAAGCTGCAGTGGAGCAAAGTGCACAGCCTGTGTTTATTCATGTCATGGGTGGGCAGGACATGAGAAATTAGTTCACATCTTCTGTAGTGTATGTAGACATGCGTCTATATGTATATAAATCAAAAAGATGTAGATGCACAGGAGCAGTCAGAAAAAGAATGAATACTTGTCCTACGATTTCTTGGGTTGTAGTGTATTGTCCCTCATAATTTTTCAGGATGACAGCTATGAACCAAAGTAAATAAATTTTACCAGCCACTATAACACAGTTGTCTTGATGTCTTATTCAGCTACTCTTTGTCTCAGTGTCCTCTTAGTGTTTTAATGGGTCATGTTTGCTGTGACCCAATTCAGGGGCTGCATCCTTCAGGCTTCATTCACTGACTCTACATACGTCATTAGCAAAGACAAAAATGGTTGGTAAACTTGCTCGTTCACACACATAACAGAAGTCAGAGCCTGGACTCCTGTCGGCTCTATGAAGGACACTCAGTGAGCTGATCGCGCTCTGTGCTGCACGCTAGTGATGTGTACTTCCTAGCCAAGCAAATCTTAAAGGACTATTCTTACAAGAGAATAAAAACATACAAGTCTTGTATGTCAGTGACACAGATGTTGGCTCCCAGACTGCTCGCTGTCTTAGACAAGAAGCAAGCAGGCGAGCAGCACAAGCTAATTGCTATTAGCTCGCTACACAGTAACAGGCGCCATGACATCTCCTGTGTACTTCAGCCTCTGCTCATTCAGACGGGGAGCAGTTAACGGTGTGATAGCAAAACAGCAACAATTGACAACAACTGACAAATCGACAGTGTCAGATGGGACATTTGTAATGATGTTTGGTTGGATGATGCACATTCTTGTAACTGCAGACTCCATCGCCTCCCATGCTGTTTGAGTGTGTGAGTGCATTTTCTTAACCAAGTCCGTTGTGTCAGCGGAAAGAGGGAAATTCAACCAATCAGCTTCTGTCCTCATGCATCTCCAAGAGTGCGATAATGACAGCTGGGAAGACTGCATGTAATCCCATCAAAAGGCAACCATGCCTCTTGGCTTCCCCATAATTCTTTTTGCTGTGTTTGCCAAATGTAATGCTGACTGAAGAAGAGAATTAGACGTACTACTTCAACAATAATTTTTTTTTTTTTTTTTGTACACTAACTGCTGCACATCAGAAGAATCTGATTGGTTAAATTTAGCATTTTTCTTCCAGTGACAATGGAATTGCTTTCTTTTGCAATATATTATCCTCTTGTTAGAGATCACATGCTATGCTATGCTAACAAAGTTTTCAACCCCATGGCCCTCATTTATGAACTCTATGTACACACAGATTTGTGCTTAAATAGGGCGTATGAATATTTATACACAACCAGTCCCAGCAGAAGACTGCCCCTCCCAGAGCCTGGTTCTGCTGGAGGTTTCTTCCTGTTAAAAGGGAGTTTTTCCTTCCCACTGTAGCCAAGTGCTTGCTCACAGGGGGTCGTTTTGACCGTTGGGGTTTTACATAATTATTGTATGGCCTTGCCTTACAATATAAAGCGCCTTGGGGCAACTGTTTGTTGTGATTTGGCGCTATATAAAAAAATTGCTTGATTGCTTGAACATGTGGAATGGTTAGGGTTAGGGCCTTCCTACTTCGCTGACCAAGTCAAACCGTACGTACCGGCACAAGCTCTGTGTTCTCAGGGCACAGGACTACTTAGTGTCCTTAGGGTGAATAAAAAAGTCTGTGGGCCACAGAGCTTTCTCTTATCATGCTCCTGTTTTGTGGAATGATCTCCCTGCATCAATAAAAGTCAGATTCTGTAGAGACATTCAAGTCTAGACTTAAGGTGCATTTATTCTCTGTTTCGTATGGCTAGCATACTGGCGTAGCATGGAACTATGCTTCCTGTCCATTTAAATTCAGTTCATTTGTAATGGAACACATCTCTCCCTCAACTTTATCTAAATTCAGGATCTGAAGCTTAGGGCTAGTGGGCATGATTGCATTGGTATTTTCTCTGCTTTCTTGTTGATTCAGTGTTGATGAATTATACCTTAGGTGTGTTTTTTCCGGCCGACTGATTCTGCTCTTTTTCTTTCTGTCTGAAGTGTGGAGTGAAATACGAGAGAGCACAAGAGGATGCTGGACTGATGGTGGAATCCCATGCCTGAAATTCTTGCAGCTAATGCTTTGTTTATTCCAAATTGTATAAAACGTTGTAAAAAAAAAACAAAAACAAAAAAAAAAACAAACAAAAAAAAACTTGTAACTGTTAGAATGGCCTAAGCAGAGGGTCACCCCTTTGAGTCTGGTCTGCTTGCTGCTCTAGGGCAGGGGTAGGCAACCTGTTCCAGAAAGAGCCATGAGGGTGCAGGTTTTCTTTGCAGCCACTGACTCCACCAGGTGATCTTACTGATTAATATCACTTTGAGCAGATGGAATCAGTTAATCAGTGAAATCACCTGGTGGAGTCTTTCTGGAACAGGTTGCCTACCCCTGCTCTAGGGGTTGGTAAGGTTAGACCTTACATGTGTGAAGTGCCTTGAGGCAGCTTTGTTGTGATTTGGTGCAATATAAATGTAATAAATAAATGTAAATTGGTGTCAATATCTGTAAAAGATGCCTATGTCAAGTAAACAGCAGCTTTTGAACTCATCAACAAGCATCTTAAGCTCCACCTGTGACTACAAGGCATGAAGCAAATAGTTTTCCACTGGCAGGTTTACATAAAAAATGAGCCCATGTTGTTTTCGCTGCTGAAATTTCATTTGGAGAGATTTTAGCTTAATATAAATGCAGATGACATCACAGGAGCACAGGATCCTGTGACAACTATAACAATAAATAGTTTTCTACTTATTCTGTTCATTGGAAAGTTTTATGCTGGTTCTTGCGGTGAACTTAGTAACAGTTGTTAAAATTATGTCCATAAGTGAATGGGCACAGTGAGTGAATTTCCTTTTCATAAATGTTTTTTTCTTCCTTTATTCTGCTGAGTAACACAGGTGACAAATGAAGGTTTGTTAAGCTTATATGGTTAATTGAGAGTGTTTCTGAATGCAAATGACCAGAACACGTGGGATTTATTAACAGCTGATTCTTAGTGACGTTTCATAAATAGGAGTTTTTTTGTACTCACACACATTCTAAATTTTATTTGTACGACAACATTTAAAAGGTTTGCAGGCAGTTTGATAACTTTGTTTTTTCTACTGATTGCTGGTCCTGCATGTCGCCACTGTCTCCAATAGTGACACAGAACAGTAAAGATGAACAGCTACTTCTGTTTTTCAACATTTTTCCAGATGACACTGATGTGCAGAAACCATCATGAGCCAAATGAGCTGAAATGCAGGCTGTTCCTGCAGGAAGTAGTAATGAAGACTTACAAACTGAGAAAATATAAATAACCCTGAAACTAATTACATATGGAGTTGGTCCCCGGGTGTCGCACTGTGGCTGCCCACTGCTCCTAGTGGTTGGATTGTGTCTAACTGTAATTAGAGTGGATTTAATGCAGAGAACAAATTGTGTTGTATGTCTGTACACTGACAACAATGGCTTTTCTCATAACAAGGATCTAAAGTAACCAGATCATTTAAGGGAGCAATTCTTAAAGCGCCACCTTTGGAAAAAACAAACGGTTTTTACCATCACTACCACAAACCCACATGAGCTGTTCGAGAGAAATTCAGAGACGCTCCCTCCCTAGAGGAGGGGGCAGGGCAAGCAGCATTCCGATTCCGATTTAATCCTGATACCTGAATTAGGATATCTGCCGATACCGATACTATTCCGATACCAGAGCTCTGTTTGCTTTAATATTATGATTGCCATTATTGTTGATTTTATGAGGATATTTCAACATCATGATTAAATGCTTAGAGGTGGATTTTCTTAAAAAGGAGACCTGAAAGTACAGCTACAATTTGCCAAAAGGTACATCTAAGATGCAAGCCTAGATTTGATGTTTTGGTGAAAAAATTAAGTACTTTTATTTATAGACTTTTATAAACATTTTATAGACTTAAAAGAAAAATACAGCACTCTCTCTGTCCATCTCTCTCTCTCCTCAATTTCAGTGGAGCTTTATTGACACGGGAAACATATGTTTACATTGTCAAAGCAAGTGTTGCAGTAAAAAAATAAAAATTTAGTCCTCTCTCTCCCTCTGTCCCTCTCTCTGTCTCTCTCTCTAAATTCACTTTTAATTGAAACATACGTTTACATTGTCAAAGTAAGTGTTGGAGCAAAAAAAAAAAAGTCCTCTCCCTCTCTCTGTCTCTTGCGCACACTCCCTTTCCCTCTTTCTCCCTCGCTCACCGTTTTCCTGCTAAGAGCAATCTTGGAACTTTGTGGAAACACAAAGCCTTTCAACTGTAAAATAAACCATAAATTTCTAAATGTATCGTCAGCCAGACTCATGCAAGGAACTCTTAATTAATAATAATAATAATTAATACTAAAGCGTTTTGATGGAGTTGAGTGGACAGAAAACAAATTTTGCTCAGCTCTTGTGCTCTGAGCTGCTGTTTCACAGCCTCGGGACACCAAAGAGGCTGAATTTTTCATCATTCATTTCTAGTTCTTTTTCAGAAAATCCGTCCTCTGTGGCATACAGAATTTGAACCCGAAAGCCAGGCGGAAATTTGCTGCGACCCATGGTGTTGTGTGGGCCGCTGAAGAGGAGGTACTGCTGGCCCAACACCAGAGGGCACCCTGCCTGAAGGCGGGCTTCAGGCACCAGAGGGCGCAGTCGCCGCATGGGAGCTCCAGGAGCCCAGAGCTGACAGCTGTCACCACTCACCTCATCACTCATCACACCATAAAAGCCTGGCAGAGACATCACTTCCCTGCTGAGAAATCAGCTTACCTGACAGGTAAACCTCTCAGCCGTTATTGTGCCATTCGCACATTACTTGCTACTGAGTTTGGCAGTCGTAACCTTTGTATACTCGCAGCTTGGAGCTGGGTTTGTGGAAGTTGGAGGGAGTTGGCGTTTCCCACTCCTCACTTTCCTTATCACTTAAGTATACTATTGGTACTGCATGTACTTAGTGTTCCTGTTTCCTGGGAGTGGTGGATTTTTCCCTCAGGAGAGGACTGTGACTTTTGCTGACTGTTTGCTGGGTGTGCACACACCCATTTGATCTGTTTGTGCTTCCTGCCAGCAGTACCCGATCCGACAGCTGGAGGCAGTGGCCACCTGGGGACTCAGGACTTGGCGGCTTTGGTGTATTGCAGGTCTCCGCTGGCAGTGGAAATCGTGTGGGGCCCAACTCTTCTCTGGACAGGCATCTCCTATCCTCGAGCCTGCCCACACGTCACCTATTGTTTAATTGACTGTTACCTAAAGTTGTATCTGTATTCCGTTGTGCACATTTTCACAACATTAAATTGTTATCTTTTGGCATTTTCATTGTCCGTTCATTTACGCCCCCTGTTGTGGGTCCGTGTCACTACACTTTCCCAACAAGATTTCTCGGCCAATCGTCATGGATCCAGAGGGGCATCAACCATCGAGTGAACCACCAATGGAAACGCAAGGTGCACAGGCGAGGCGTATTAGGTGAGCTGCAGCAAATCTTAACCGCCTTCACTGCTCGGTTGGACTTGGTAACCGAGCAGAACATTATACTCAATCGGAGGATGGAGGCTCTCACCACTCAGGTGGAAGCGCACGCGCAGGGTGCTGCTGCAGCATCTCCTCCTGCTGACCGAGTGCCGAATACAGACATTCCAGTGGTCGTTCAATGAACCCCCCATCCCCTGAAGCATACATAAGCCCTCCAGAGCCGTACGGAGGTTGTGTTGAGACGTGCGCAGACTTCCTGATGCAGTGTTCGCACATCTTTGCACAGCGTCCCGTCATGTATGCGTCAGATGCCAGCCGGGTGGCTTATGTTATAAACGTGCTTCGAGGAGAGGCACGCGCCTGGGCTACGGCGCTCTGAGAACAGGACTCACGGCTTCTATCAGCATACACTGAGTTTGTACGGGAGTTCAGATAGGTGTTAGATCACCCTAATAGAGGCGAGACCGCTTCAAGCGTGCTGCTGTCGATAAGACAGGGGTGTCAGAGTGCAGTGGAGTATGCAGTCGACTTCCGCATCACGGCAGCGAGAGCTGGCTGGAATGCTGTTGCGCTCTGCGCCGCCTTTGTAAATGGACTGTCTCTGGCCCTTAAGGAGCACCTATTGGCAAAGGACGAGCCGCGGGATTTAGACGGGCTTATCGACCTGATAATACGGTTAGACAACCGGTTAGCAGAACGCCGACGGGAGCGAGACAAAGGGCGTGGTCAGGCACGAGCCATCCCTCTTCCTCCCGGGTCCGAAAGGGAGCCGTCTTCCCCACGCTCCAAAGCCAGGGCACTCCACGTGACGACAGCTCCCCCTGCTGACGTTGCTAGGGGAACAAACAGGGCCAAAAGAAAATCAGATCAGAGACAAAGGAGGCTGGCCCGTGGGGAGTGTTTTCACTGCAGCTCAACCGAGCATACGCAGAAAAACTGCCCCAAACGGTCAAAACAGCAACATTCGCCACTCACCCAAAGGAAGTAGGGCTCCCTCTAGTGGCCCTCCCTTCACCATTGAAGGTACGGGCACTAGATGGCACTCCTCTTCCACTAATCACACACCAGACACAGCCCGTAACATTGGTTGTGTCTGGAAATCACAGGGAGGAGATTGTGTTTTTTGTAACACCTCCTACCTCCCGAGTAATTTTGGGTTATCCATGGATGATAAAACACAATCCCCGGATTGATTGGCCGTCTGGGGTTGTGGCTCAATGGAGCAAAACCTGCCACCGGGAGTGTTTAGGATCCTCGGTTCCACCCGATGCGACCGCTAAGGAGGAGGTTCAAGTCCCCCCCAATCTGACGGCGGTGCCAGCTGAGTACCACGATCTTGCTGACGTCTTCAGCAAAGATCTGGCACTCACGCTGCCCCCGCACCGTCCGTACGATTGTACCATTGATTTGATCCCGGGCGTTGAGTACCGTCCAGCAGGCTGTACAACCTCTCACGTCCTGAGCGCGAATCAATGGAAACCTACATCCGGGACTCTTTAGCTGCTGGGTTGATCCGGAACTCCACCTCCCCGATGGGTGCTGGTTTCTTTTTTGTGGGCAAGAAAAACGGCGGACTCCGTCAATGCACTGATTACAGAGGGCTGAACGAAATCACGGTTCGTAACCGATACCCGTTACCCCTGTTAGAGTCAGTGTTCACGCCCTTGCATGGAGCCCAAATTTTCACCAAATTGGATCTTAGGAATGCATATCACCTGGTTCGGATCCGGAAGGGAGACGAGTGGAAGACGACATTTAACACCCCATTAGGTCACTTTGAGTACCTGGTCATGCTGTTCGGCCTCACCAATGCGCCCGTGACGTTCCAAGCTTTGGTTAATTACATCTTGCGGGACTTCCTGCATCGGTTCGTCTTCGTATACCTTGACGATATTCTCATCTTCTCCCCGGATCCTGAGACTCATGTGAAGCATGTACGTCAGGTCCTGCAGCGGTTGTTGGAGAACCGGTTGTTTGTGAAGGGCGAGAAGTGCGAGTTCCACCACACATCTTTGTCCTTCCTGTGGTTCATAATCTCCTCCAACTCCGTTGCCCCTGATCCAGCCAAGGTTGCAGTGGTGAGAGATTGGCCCCAACCGACAAGCCGTAGGAAATTGTAGCAGTTCCTCGGCTTTGCAAATTTCTACCGGAGGTTCATAAAGGGCTACAGCCAGGTAGTTAGCCCCCTGACGGCCCTAACCTCCACTAAAGTCCCCTTCACCTGGTCGGATCGGTGCAAAGCCGTGTTTAGGGAGTTGAAACGCCGGTTCTCGACTGCACCAGTTCTGGTGCAGCCCGATCCCAATTGCCAGTTTATAGTTGAAGTGGATGCCTCTGACTCAGGGATAGGAGCCGTGCTGTCCCAGAGTGGAGAGTCCGACAAGGTCCTCCATCCTTGTGCCTATTTTTCCCGCAGGTTGACCCCGGCTGAAAGGAACTATGACGTTGGCAATCGGGAACTTCTGGTGGTAAAAGAGGCCCTTGAGGAGTGGAGACACCTGTTGGAGGGAGCTGCGGTACCTTTCACGGTTTTCACTGACCATCGGAACCTGCAGTACATCCGGACCGCTAAGCACCAGAGGGCGCAGTTGCCACATGGGAGCTCCAGGAGCCCGGAGCTGACAGCTGTCACCACTCACCTCATCACTCATCACACCATAAAAGCCTGGCAGAGACATCACTTCCCTGCCGAGAAATCAGCTTACCCGAGAGGTAAACCTCTCAGCCGTTATTGTGCCATTCGCACATTACTTGCTACTGAGTTTGGCAGTCGTAACCTTTGTATACTCGCAGCTTGGAGCTGGGTTTGTGGAAGTTGGAGGGAGTTGGCGTTTCCCACTCCTCACTTTCCTTATCACTTAAGTATACTATTGGTACTGCACGTACTTAGTGTTCCTGTTTCCTGGGAGTGGTGGATTTTTCCCTCAGGAGAGGACTGTGACTTTTGCTGACTGTTTGCTGGGTGTGCACACACCCACTTGATCTGTTTGTGCTTCCTGCCAGCAGTACCCGATCCGACAGCTGGAGGCAGTGGCCACCTGGGGACTCAGGACTTGGCGGCTTTGGTGTATTGCAGGTCTCCGCTGGCAGTGGAAATTGTGTGGGGCCCGACTCTTCTCTGGACAGGCGTCTCCTATCCTCGAGCCTGCCCACACGTCACCTATTGTTTAATTGACTGTTATCTAAAGTTGTATCTGTATTCCGTTGTGCACATTTTCACAACATTAAATTGTTATCTTTGGGCATTTTCATTGTCCATTCATTTACGCCCCCTGTTGTGGGTCCGTGTCACTACACTTTCCCAACACATGGCTCAAAACCCTAGACTACGGTGTGGAAGAAATAGCTCAGCTTCAGCTCAGAAACCTCCCCCTCCCCCCTCGCCTCCTCACACTGAACAGTAAACACACCAGAGAGCAAGCAGCAGTTGAGAGGTTTCACAGACGTGCCTTCTCTCCGGTATCAGAAAACACCGCAGGTTGTATCGGTATTTTCCGATACTTAAATTACCTTGGTATCAGAAGCCGATCCCAATACTGGATCAGACCATTCACAACCTTGTAAGATGTTTTTACATACCTCTTGGGCAACACATATTAGGTTGCCAAAAATATGTAACATTAACTTTTTTAAAAATCCATAGTAAAGCTGCACAGCCTTTCAAATTTCACACAACTGACTCAATTTAGTTAATTTGAATGAGAGAACACATTTATCTGAGGGAATTCCATAGTGAATATTTTATTTTCCTTAGAATGCCGTCTGCAGGACAAAGTGCGTATGCGCGTGCATGAGGTTTCTGACATTACTGGAAATTACCTTTGAGTTTACGTGATGAGTGTACACGTGTGTGTGTGCATGCTAACATCCGTAAGATGTCTTATAAACCACTTCAGAGGTGTTATCTGGTATCAAAAATAATGTTTTTAAGTGTTTAATTTCGCACACATTTTTACAAAATATACGAGAAACATACAGAAATAAGCTTTTTTGCAGCATTTTCTGCCGTCTTGGTTTATTTTGTTAGAGTGAGCAGTCAGCTGATGTCGCTGTGTCTTTCTCTATTCTGATTGGCTGTCACCTTGTGCTTCCCAGCATCCCTCGCAAAAGTTGAAGGAAGCCCCCACGTGATCTATGACATCGCTATCATAGACTCTATGGGTCGCTGCCATGTCCATCTGTTCATTTGAAATTTTTCCCTTCAGTAGAAATAGTTATTAATATTTTCCAGACATTGCGAATTTTGATCATATTGGCAATATCATATTATGAATCCCACATTTAAAGACTAATAAATAAAATTATAGTGGTGCCAAAGAAAATTGTTTTTAGGACTCTTAAAAGCTCAGTGCCATATACCTTTAAATAGAAATATGTAACAAGTTAAATTCCATGTTTTTCTGTAATACACTACTACCGCTACTACTGCTACTACACTAAATACGTGCAATTTACAAGAAGAAGAAGAAGAAGATAAAATAAAATAAAAAAAATCCACAGGGAAAGTCTAAGTACAATTAACTAGGCATATTATCTTGTTTTTGACTGTTAATGTCAACAAAAACAAGTACAAAATTGTAACCAGTGTCACTGTGACTCAGATGGAAGAACTAGTTATCCATTAATAGTTAGTGCCTTAAATCCTGTTTGCATACACAAATGTCCTTGAGCAATAAAAAGAAAGTGAAGGAAGAACTTTTGGATGTGAAGCTTCAATGTAGTGTTTTGAGAATTCCTTGAGGGGAATAACAATATAAAAACTTTAGTACGAGTACATTAGATTTGGAACAATAATGAAATGGAATTTAGTGATGACAACAACCATCTATGCTTTCATTTTCTAAACCCGCTCACTTTAGTTCAAGGTCACGGGGGTGTTTGAGCCTATCGCAGTGTCACAGACAGACACTCATTCACACTCTCACGCACACCTACGGTCAATGTACAGTCGCAAATTCACCTAACCTGCATGTCTTTGGAAATGGGAGGAAAGCTGGAGCACCTCGGAGGGAACGCATGCATGCAAACTCCACACAGAAAGGACCAGGTGGGAAGTGATCCCAGGACCTTCTTGCTGTGAGGCAACAGTGTTAATAACCACTAAGCCAGCAAGAGAAATTATTCAAGGCCAGCGTGTCCTTGAAACCAGAGGACTGGAAGAAGGATGACACTGGAAAGAAACTTTGTTTTTCCTTTCATGTGTATCCTGGTTTTAATGTAGTCATACGTATATGTTTTTGTTTGTATGATGGTGGCACAGTAGACTAGTAGTTACCACTGTTCCTTTCAACAAGAAGGTCCTGGGATCGATTCTCACCTGGTCCTTTCTGTTTGGAGTTTGTACGAGGTCTGTCAATAAAGTATAGGCCCTTTTTATTTTTTTCAAAAACTATATGGATTTCATTCATATGTTTTTACGTCAGACATGCTTGAACCCTCGTGCGCATGCGTGAGTTTTTCCACGCCTGTCGGTGACGTCATTCGCCTGTGAGCACGCCTTGTGGGAGGAGTCGTCCAGACCCCTCGTCGGAATTCCTTTGTCTGAGAAGTTGCTGAGAGACTGGCGCTTTGTTTGATCAAAATTTTTTCTAAACCTGTGAGGCACATCGAAGTGGACACGGTTTGAAAAATTAAGCTGGTTTTCAGTGAAAATTTTAACGGCTGATGAGAGATTTTGAGGTGATACTGTCGCTTTAAGGACTTCCCACGGTGCGAGACGTCGCACAGCGCTCCCAGGCACCGTCGTCAGCCTGTTTCAAGCTGAAAACCTCCACATTTCAGGCTCTATTGATCCAGGACGTCGTGAGAGAACAGAGAAGTTTCAGAAGAAGTCGGTTTCAGCATTTTATCCGGATATTCCACTGTTAAAGGAGATTTTTTTAATGAAAGACGTGCGGACGGATTGCAGTGTCGGCTCGCAGCCGCCGCGACGCTCCGCCACAGGAAAAACACCTCTGTTGGAAGCCTTAAGGACAAGTTGGAACATGTCCAGCTGTTAAACAATTTCTCATATACTCACTCCACTGAAAGCTATCAAAAGCCGCCTGGATTTTACAAATGGTTATCAACACGGAGGTGTTTTTCCTGTGCCGCTGCACCGTGCCGGCTGTGTCCCGAAGCGCGGACCCGTCCGCACGTCTTTCATTAAAAAAATCTCCTTTAACAGTGGAATATCCAGATAAAATGCTGAAACCGACTTCTTCTGAAACTTCTCTGTTCTCTCACAACGTCCTGGATCAATAGAGCCTGAAATGTGGAGGTTTTCAGCTTGAAACAGGCTGACGACGGTGCCTGGGACCGCTGCGCGACGTCCCACTGCGTGGGAAGTCCTTAAAGCGACAGTATCACCTCAAAATCTCTCATCAGCCGTTAAAATTTTCACCGAAAACCAGCTTAATTTTTCGAACTGTGTCCACTTCGATGTGTCTCACAGGTTTAGAAAAAATTTTGATCAAACAAAGCGCCAGTCTCTCAGCAACTTCTCAGACAAAGGAATTCCGACGAGGGGCTGGACGACTCCTCCCACGAGGAGTGCTCACAGGCGAATGACGTCACCGACAGGCGTGGAAAAACTCACGCATGCGCACGAGGGTTCAAGCATGTCTGACGTAAAAACATATGAATGAAATCCATATAGTTTTTGAAAAAAATAAAAGGACCTATACTTTATTGACAGCCCTCGTATGTTTGTATGTCCCGTGTTTGTGTGGGTTCCCTCTGGGTGCTCCAGGTTCATCCCACTTCCAAAGACATCCAGGTTAGGTGAATTAGTGACTCTAAATTGACCCGTGTGCAGGTAGGTGTACCCCCCCATGTGACCCTTAATTGGAGTAAATGGGTAAAGAAAATAGATGAATGTTTGTGTGATTCATTATCTGGCAAATAAACAAAAGACCCCGTTCCCTGTTGGAATGAAAATAATTAAGGTTTCTTGAGCAAGGTCTTTGATGCCCAGGTTCTTCCCGGTGTGAAGTTGAGCACCTTCGCAGCAATCTAACATTGGTGTGTGTGTGTGTGTTTGAATGTGAGGCATCATTGTAAAGCCCCTTAAGTGTCTGTATCCAATAGAAAATTGCGACAGAAAAACAGTGAAACTGTCATTTATTTAGAATTTCTATTTGACAATTACTGCCAAAGGTTTCCTTTAACAGTAAATTTCACTCCACCTTATTTTCATAATTTTAATAATAATAATGATGATGATGATAATAATAATAATAAATTGAGTTGTTTCTAGTTCAGTAATGACTTCAATCTAATAACTTGACTGAGTCCTGATCTGACCAACAGGATTCAGCAGCTTTATTAGGCTCAGTTACAAAGTTACACGTTTAACAACACCGACAAATAATAACATAGCACAAGGATGTGAAAACATTAAACACATCTTTTCAAGCGCTGTTCCCTAAACAACAACAGCAGTAACATAAACACAGAGGGAGACACTACGGGACTTTACTGAGCTACTTTATGACGTAAAATAAAACCTCCAGCCTCCTGAACAGAGATTTAGCTGCGTCATTTTCTCTCTGGAAACTCGACATTTGTTCCTCACGAGACCCTCGTCCTTCTGCGCGCGCTGCTCCGGTGGATTTGACATCTGAGCGGCACCACGCCTCCCCCTGACGTCACTACGCCTCAAAGAGCTTTCCTTTCCCAAGATAAGTCACGTCAACAAACAGGTGATTAGGCTGACTGTCCCGCCCAGACTCCACCATGTGGACGATAGTGTTTCAAAACAGGACACTCCTTTGGAAAACATGATTTTACCCCAAAACACACCACTTCTGTCTGCTGTTCCACTAGTAGTACAGCTTCTTGAATTTTCAATCCAAGAGAACAGATTAAATCAAGGCTCAAGTCTTGGTGATGGTCTAGTGGTTAAGTGTTGGGTTTGAGACCAGAGGATCCTTGGTTCAAATTCCAGCCTGACCGGAATATCACTGAGGGCCCTTGGGCAAGGTCCTTAATCCCCTAGTTACTCCCATTGTGTCGTGAGCACCTTGTATGGCAGCACTCTGACATCAGGGTGAATGTGAGGCATTATTGTATAGCGCTTTGACCATCTGATGCAGATGGAAAAGTGCCATATAAATGGAGTCCATTTACCGTACCCATGTGACTTCTGACAAATGTTAGCTGAAATAAATGGCTTAAAAAACTGATGGAAAAATTAGTGTCAGGATTTCCTCTGGACTCTGGTTTTTACTGTTTTACCAGTGTCGTGTGTTTGTTTCTCCACCAGATGGCGCCATCAGTTTTGTTTTCACACCTGGAACAGTTGAGTGACTGATAGACTATTTAAACGCTGACTTTCTGTTCAGGAGCTGCCACAGACTTGTTTGTTTGTTGTTTGTCGCCTTGCTTCACATTGTCATTGTGGGGTACTGTGTGTAGAAGTTTTTGGGGAAAAAATTAATTTCATCCATTTTGGAAAAAGGCTGTATAACGTAACAAAATGTGGAAAAAGTGAAGTGCTGTGAATACTTTCCAGATGCTCTGCACATTGTTGACATGGAAGTGCAACATATAAATTTGACCATATTCTGAAACTCTTCTCAAATAAATCAGCCTCTGAAACTAAAAATTGTCACGATGATTTTTTTTCTTGTGATGCTTCATCTCAAAGTTGGTATCCTTCATGAGGTTATTTTTTTAAAACGTGAGCAGCCTTCAAGCTCAGTCACCTCTCAGAATCAATCAACAGTCATGCATGAATTCAGTGATGTGCAAATGACTTTGGACTGCACAGACATTTGTTCAAAACCCCAACAGATTTCAGGCAACGAAGCAACCGTTTTCTGATTAGAAACATCATAATATATTCAAATTTTTAATCGGCATTAGCCCTCAGCTTCCAGTCACGTGTCAGCAGGATGTACAGTCAGGTCCATAAGTATTTGGACACATGTTATTTTACCTCTGCACGCCACCACAATGGAATTCAAATGGAACAATAAAGATGTGCTTTAGTGACGTATTTCAATTCAAGACATTGAACATATTGTATTAACGATTTAGGAATTACTGCTTTTGTTATGCATTGTGCCTCCATTTATGGAGGCCATAATTACTTGAACAAACTAAAAATAAAAAGATTATTATAACACAAATCATGCCTTTCACAGCCAGTTTTCATTCGACAAGTTAGGGAATTGCAACATCAGTGTTTATAAGTTACTGAATATGTCTTTGACTTCATTTACATCAATCATTAAGAAATACACACACTACAGTACTGTATGATAAATCTGTCTGGAGTAGGCAGTTCTACCAGAAAGACTCTGGAGGCAAGATAAAGTTGACAATTTTAATACATTAAGATAATGTACAGAATGTTACAAAAGTCTTGGTGTAATAGTCTTTGGCAGAGATCCTTCACACAGTAGAGTAGAGCTGAGATGACCACAAATCCTGCTGTTGGAAATGGCAGGGGCGGAGCCTAACACCAGGCAGTGGACAGAGACCAACTGTTGGCATTGGGGTGGAGAAGGGCACGTCTTGATTGTGATCTGTAAGCAGAGAGAGGTGAGAGAAAACTTTGACATTTTAAAGAATGTGCACATTTCCCATTGGTTGAGAGCTGATGACTAATGGGGGACACCTGCTTTTGTTTACAGATTATAGTTGTTGTTAGTCAACTGACTCTGAATGAATACTTAACAATCTGAGTCTTCTGATAGAACTTCTAAATTTAGTGACTATAAAAAGGTGACTAGTGAGGGAAGCCACCATGATATCCAGGCCAACTCTGAAGGAGATGGCCTGTTCTTTAAAAGAACTGAAATTTAAAACTACAGTTTGCCAGAAGGCACACGTGAGAAACTCCAGATTTGATCTGTTTTCTTGTGTGAAAATCCTTCTCTATTCCACTCCACCATGAAGCTGGAATCTATTAAGATATAACCTTTCCTAATTTAATTTGACCAGAAAAATAATGGGGGCCCATGTAACGTTTAAGATAAAACTGTAGGATGGAAGCTATTTTCTTCATGCCTTGTAGAATTCAGATGATATCAAGCTGCTTTTTGACAGTAAAGAAAGCTAAAGGTCTTTATTTTTTATTTACTGTAAATGCTGAAGTCAAAAGCTGTTTTCAGTTCCCACACGCGTGTTTTGTAGGTTTTTACACCAACATCTGTTTCTCACTCAACATAAAGACTATATGAGAATGGCAGCAAAGCTCTTGAATTGCAGTTAACCTGTTCTATCACTAGAGGGAGCACACTCAGAGCTGTGTGGATAGTTATACATAGTGTGGCGACATGACGAGTTAAAAGAAATAATCAGTCACGTGACTCATGGTGCCATCTTGGGTAGAGGTGGGCGATACTGGGAATTTTGGTATTGATCCGATACCAAGTAAATACAGGCCCAATATCGCCGATATTGATACCGATACTTTTTCATATTTAAACTTCATAGATCCAAAGGATCCAAAAGACCTAGGACAGAATTTTGCCAAACATTGTACGTGACAACAAAATATTTTATTATCACAATCAACATTTTTGTTTAAAAAAATATCACTCAACACAACTTAAAACAAAATCTCCTGAGGTAGAGGGCTGACAAACCACAATACAAGGGTGCAGAGCTCCATGTTGTGTGACGCAGCGCAGTGCTGCTCCTACAGACAGAGATTAGACTTTGATGAATCTGCGTGCGCAGCAGTCAGTGCGTGCAAGAGAGAAAAAAAGCTTGAGTATCGATCTTTTTACACGAAGATCGTCAATATCAATACCAGCATTAGTATCGATATTATCGATATTAGGATCGATCCGCCCACCTCTAGTCTTGGGTTCAAAATAACGTTTGCTGTTAATCTAGCTGCATGTAAATCCAGCTATTTTATTAATTTATTCACTGAAAATGGCTGGTTGCTGTGCATCTGGATGCACAAACAGACACAGCAAGTGTTCAAAACAGATTCCCTTCAGATCTGAACAGAAGAAACATTTGGGAAAATAAAGTCAGCCATGTGGGATGGAAGCCGACTTCATCGTCAAAATTTTGAGAAGTAAATTTATTGTTCAGTCCCATGTACAGTAAAACTCACATAACAGTCATCATATAAACCAGATATTCACAGTCACCAGACAAAAAAAAAGTTGTATTGTTTTCCATTTAATAAACACCATATATAACAGATTTTGGACAATGGATTTTTGCTCACATTGGATAAAATGTCCTGTCCAATTGCAATGTATTTCCATTAAACCCCTCGCATGTGGGACCGGAATCATTTCTGTGATTAAAAGCCCGACCGTTTATTTTTATTTTCACGGCATGTTCAGACTCACAGCCGCAGCCTGACGTACACCTGTTAAATCAGACACAACAAAAAGCTGGGATTCAACACTTTGCTGCTTTCAGTCCTTCGCCTCTCATCATGTTTTACACTGTGCACACTGATTAAAAATGGATCAGAAAAGTCTACAACTTTACAGCACGAAGTTGGAAGAAGAGGAAGTTGTACGAAACTGTATGACACGAATTACAGAGCTGCAGCTGCATAAATCAGGCTTCAAATTAATTAAATAAATTATAAATTGTAAATTTGATAGCTTAACTATTTTTATATTTATTATAATAGCACCTGTACCTGGATGTGTTGCTGTTTGTGGTTAAATGATTTTTTAAAATGTTGAAAACGTTAAAGGTTCATTCACTAGTTCAGCGCAGTTGGGCCCAAAATGGCGCCATGTTCTAAGTTGGCGCGGCTCTCTCTGTCTAGGCACACTAGTTATACACAAACCAATCTCACAGCAGTTCATGAATTCCACATTTTGCGCAGAAATGTTCCTGTGGTAAATGGACTGCATTTATATAGCGCTTTTCCATCTGCATCAAAAGCTCAAAGCGCTTTACAATTATGCCTCACATTCACACACACACACACCGATGTCAGGGTGCTGCCATACAAGATGCTCAATACACACAGGGAGCAATTTGAGGATAAGACCTTGCCCAAAGGACCAGGACCTTGCTGTCATTTGTGTCGGTGATGGTTCAGATTACAGCAGTCTTCTTGATCCACCACTGATTGTTCAGCTTGCAAATGTCACTTTGCAGACTTTGCTTTGCTGGAGTTGAGACTTTTTCTCTTGCATGGTCAGATCTTGCTGGAGAGGTGAAGGAAAGTTTTTTTTTTTTTTCCTCAGGAGGACCTGGTCATTCTCATCAAATCAGTCCCAGTGCTTTGAAAAGCATCACACCCCCTACTGTTTTGGCTGTGAATTGCATTGCAACGCCCACCAACCTCAGCAGAGAACTTCAAAAGATACACAAAGTTACGGAGTGGAAGAAGCGTAAAAAATACTTTAACACTATGTCGTGTGTGTTTGCGTGCGTGCGATTTCGTCGCTTCTCTTTCAGTCTCTTTCTGTGGTTCGACGTTGTAGCAGTGATTCCTCTATTTTGAGTTGCATACTCTTTGATAACGTCCACCAATCAGTACAAGCTGTCGTGTCCAAACCTGACTACGGCAAGCGACCGAGTCCATAAAACTTTGGCAGAAACTCTATTAAGGTTCACGGATTTGTATAACATAACTTCTGTGCAAGTAAGGAGATAATTAACGTTTACTGACTCTTGTGTGCATATCCTTTGGAAATGTGCTTGTTATATTACGTTGCCATACATTTTCAATAGGACTGAATTAAATATCTGAAATGCTACAGCCAGCCTTTTAGCTAGCTTCAGTCTCAAACAAGCGCAGTTGGTTTTATGTCAGTCGTTCAAAGAATTATGATGCTTGTGACAAGCGTTTCTTTACTTTTTCTTACAGTGTTAAGCACTTTGTGTGATGTGTTGGTGACTTGATGTGTTTTTATTTTTTTTTTTGTTGTTAGCAGTGTGGCAGACTGTTAAAATGTGAAAATGACATGCAGACTACGAGGAAACATCATGGAGCTAAAATAATCTGCTAATTAATCGAATAGTTGATACAGTTCAGTTTATTCATTCAGTGACAAGGCATAATATAAGTGATCTCAAAGTGTTATAAACCTATCAAGTCTCAACTTTACCCAAACCCAGCCGCAGTGGTCATAGTCCCATCTTCTATGGTTGACCAAAAACAAACAAACTCAAACTGCTTGTCACCAAAAGAGTAAATAGCCCTGTGGGAGTTGAAGACTCTCATCAATCATACTTCGATATTCGTTTTGTGAACTTTTGGTAGGTCAGATGAAACTAGTCCTTATCAGATGTACAGACAGTTGCCCAGTTCCAGATCTCTTTTTTAAATGTCCAGCTATACGGAGCTATAATGCAACTGAATGTCCTTTATTGGGTATTGTTGTATTGGGTATTTGGATGTTATCTAGCTGAAAAAGTCAGGATGGGGTAGCCCTTCTACTTAAAGTGTGAAGCCGCATTATGTGTGGTGCAAATATTTGCCGGAAATGGATCACTTTGTCTGTTCTGGATCACGACACTCTGTCACTTTGGGGGCATTCCTGGCATCTGGCTGGAGCCCTTAGAGATAATTACTTTCAAACTTGCAGGAATGAGTGAGTGAGAAAAAGCACGCACAACGCAGACACCTGATGTTTTGATTCCTCTGCTGATCACAAGGATTGCTGGATCCGGTCGAGCTTGTGGTCCTTTGTAGACAAAACATCCATTTTGCCATTGGTACCAAGTATTAGCTTATTTGCGCTGATTACGAGAAACGGCGGCGCAAATACTACAGCAGTGATCCGGAACTGGGCAAGTGACTGTAGTCTCACATTCTTTGAAATTTGGATTTGGAATATTGATTGAAATGATTAACTTGTTATTTACATTTATATATTTGCACGGCAGGGTAAGTTATACAGGGTGAACACAAAAACACTCATTGGTTTCAAATATCAAAAGTGACATGAATAATTTTACAATTTTGAAGAAGAAGAATCTGCAAAAGAGGAAAAAACATGAGTTTCTGCAACTGTAGATCCCAAAATTGTAAAATTATTTCTCACTTGATATTATACATATTTGAAACCAAGGAGTGTTTTTGTGTTCACCCTGTATATTCATGGTTGGCTTTGGGAGGTGGGAGTGTGATGCTGAACTACAAATTGACCTGCACAGAGGTCAGACTAAGATGTCAAAAAAGATTATTTAATTGGCAGGTGGTCTTACCCAAACAAAACACTGAAACAAAACAATGTTGGTTGTGTTTATGCAAGGTGACGGAGTACTTTGACACAGATAACAGGAATTTAATACACGCATTAATAATTAAAAAAAAAGTGGTTACAGTTAGGGCAGCCATAACTCTACATTTTGGGGCTATGCCTACAGATGTTCTGTGACTGTATTCATTGCTAACTCCTCATTTGTATAGTGGTATGTATCCATGCCTGTCATGTGGGAGACCGAGGTCTTTTTGTTTTTTCACTCCCTCCATATCAACCAGCATTTCTTATTTCACTTATTCTTTTGGTTCGTGGTTCTTTGGAAGATTTGGGCTAT
Source organism: Thalassophryne amazonica (assembly GCF_902500255.1). Taxonomy (NCBI): domain Eukaryota; kingdom Metazoa; phylum Chordata; class Actinopteri; order Batrachoidiformes; family Batrachoididae; genus Thalassophryne; species Thalassophryne amazonica. Next base: position 71,124,918 of record NC_047115.1, read on the forward strand.
TAGGGTTAGGGTGTTGCGTGACCACAGTAATAATGACCTATCAGCACACACTTACAGTTACTGTAAAAATATCCACAGCCTAAAAAAAAAGATTGATAATGAAAATTATTTGTTACAGGCTTGCAGCAGTAATATAGGAAAAAAAAGGGATGCATATTAATGAAAATGTGAGCTAAAGTGAGCTACATTATGTGTGAAGCAGATTAACTTAAGAACTATACATTTATTAACTATAGAGCAACATTGTCCTTTAAAACCCCATCTTGTGTGTCTGTGTCACTCCAGCAGAATGAACATTGGAGGGTGTTGGTTGCAGTCAGGAGTTCTTCTCTTCCTCCTGTCTTGCTGTCTGTTGTGCGTTCAGTCGCAGATGCACCACCAACAGCAGCGTATCATCGAGGGTGTTCCTCACATAACCCGCCTTGACAAGAGCATGGTGCAGGATAAAGAGTGAGTCACATGTCCACTTTCAGAGGACACTCTGTGTCTGCTGTACACAGGCTTCACATGAGAGAAGGGTGAAGCTGCTCTTATTTGAACACAACTGAACCTTGAACTCAGTCAGCAATCTGTGAGCACAAGCTGCTGTTTAATTGTTACGAAACTGCTGTGCAGGTTTGCTGAAATGAAAATGTGTAGTGAACAATTTGTGAAGAAAGTTGCTTGATACAGAAAGAGGTAAAAATATAAATGTACAGTTTCAAACATGGCTAGAAAACATGTGACAACAGTATAAGCTGACAGAATTATGAATGATCCTTCACATCCCTCGAGAGAATTCAAACTTTTACATTCAGGGAGACATCGTAGAGTACCAAAGGTAAACAGAAATATCAACAAGAAATCCTTTGTAGATATCATTTTATGATTGTTGCGATGATTTTTGTGATGTTTTATGTTGAAACCAGAGGAAAGTTTCCACATCATGGACAATAAAGTTTTCATGTTAAGTTTACAGCAAAGATGACATATGAGAAAAAGCATTATGCTGTGTTAAATACAGTGTTGAAATGACTCGTGAATTGATAGAAAAAAATGATTATTGCATGTTTTTATCAGTGATTACATATTTTAAATAATTGAAAAGTAATTTCTTTTTAAAAAAAATAGTACAGTGACAGTAGAGTGCTGAGCCACTTTGATTACAGTCATTGATTCAGTGACCTAAATAATAAATAAATGATTTACCTGCAAATGGTCAAGTGGTTCTGACAACTAGCCCACAGGGAGCTAAGCATATGTACGGTCAGATCAACAGGGCAAATGAAGGCTGTGTGTCTGTATATTTGTTGTTAACTGAGTGTGTTGTCTTCCAGCCACATCATGGAGCATTTAGATGGCGTGATAGACAAACCGGAGAAGGAAATGACACCACAGGAGCTTCAGCTGCACTATTTCAAGATGCATGATTATGACGGCAACAATCTACTGGATGGCCTGGAGCTCGTCACAGCCATCACACATGTACACCAAAGAGGGTGTGTATGTCCACATTAGGGTGGTCCATGTTTTGTAAAGTTTTGAAATTTAGCCCTCTGGGGTCCGAGGGCATTTTTTGGACAGTTCACTCGCCTGGCATAAATGTTTTATTATTGCTGTTAACAGCTCTCCCTGCATCCCACAATCAAGTTTTATGTCTTTTTTTCAGGGACAACCTGTGCTTTCAGAATATATATGTTTTTGTTGTGTTTTATAAGTGTAATAAAGGTTTACAATCAAAAATAGGCAAGGAAAAAAAGCGAAAAATAATTTTCCACACATTTATTCAAAACACACAGCAAACTATAATAAACAACTGTTTTGCCACTTTATAAAGATAATTTGAGGTCTTGTGTGAAAGACTGAACAACAAAAACAAACGATAAACACAAATTTATATTTTGAGCAATATATACAAAATGGACTATGCGTTTTGTTGTCCATTGATATGGTAAACAGTGCTTTACGCAGAGAAAGCAACAGAGTTATCCAGTAACATTGACATGCAAACGAGTGGAGCAATCCTGATACAACCCCTGGCAAAAATTATGGAATCACCGGCCTCGGAGGATGTTCATTCAGTTGTTTAATTTTGTAGAAAAAAAGCAGATCACAGACATGACACAAAACTAAAGTCATTTCAAATGGCAACTTTCTGGCTTTAAGAAACACTATAAGAAATCAGGAAAAAACATTGTGGCAGTCAGTAACGGTTACTTTTTTAGACCAAGCAGAGGAAAAAAAATATGGACTCACTCAATTCTGAGGAATAAATTATGGAATCATGAAAAACAAAAGAACGCTCCAACACATCACTAGTATTTTGTTGCACCACCTCTGGCTTTTATAACAGCTTGCAGTCTCTGAGACATGGACTTAATGAGTGACAAACAGTACTCTTCATCAATCTGGCTCCAACTTTCTCTGATTGCTGTTGCCAGATCAGCTTTGTAGGTTAGAACCTTGTCATGGTCCATTTTCTTCAACTTCCACCAAAGATTTTCAATTGGATTAAGATCCGGACTATTTGCAGGCCATGACATTGACCCTATGTGTCTTTTTGCAAGGAATGTTTTCACAGTTTTTGCTCTATGGCAAGATGCATTATCATCTTGAAAAATGATTTCATCATCCCCAAACATCCTTTCAATTGATGGGATAAGAAAAGTGTCCAAAATATCAACGTAAACTTGTGCATTTATTGATGATGTAATGACAGCCATCTCCCCAGTGCCTTTACCTGACATGCAGCCCCATATCATCAATGACTGTGGAAATTTACATGTTCTCTTCAGGCAGTCATCTTTATAAATCTCATTGGAATGGCACCAAACAAAAGTTCCAGCATCATCACCTTGTCCTTTTTAGATGCAGACTAACGAGCAGATCTGATTTGATGCAGGTGTTAGTTTTGGGGATGAAAATTTACAGGGTGATTCCATAATTTATTCCTCAGAATTGAGTGAGTCCATATTTTTTTTCCCTCTGCTTGGTCTAAAAAAGTAACCGTTACTGACTGCCACAATTATTTTTCCTGATTTCTTATAGTGTTTCTTAAAGCCACAAAGTTGCCATTTGAAATGACTTTAGTTTTGTGTCATGTCTGTGATCTGCTTTTTTTCTACAAAATTAAACAAGTGAACGAACATCCTCCGAGGCTGGTGATTCCATAATTATTGCCAGGGGTTGTAGTTACACACTCTTTGTTTGAGCACGTGAGATTGTCGTCAGAGGCTCTCCATCTGCTCCTGCTTTCACTGATCGCTGTGCGTAATGGTGCAGGGCACACCGAGTATGTACTCATTGGAGCACCCAGGGGGCTATTCAAACGGGCCAACTAGTAACATATCATTCCTGAAAACGATCTTTGGCTTTTCACGTGAGGTAAATCTGCCCTACGATTGGATTTTGGAAGACCATGTGATGGTGAACCAATTCCGATTGGACACTCACATTGCGCACGTCATCACACAGCTTCTATGAGGAGTACAAAGATGGACGATGGCTGGCTCGAAAGTCCGCGGAGTTAACTTTTCAGCAAAAAAAGTAAGTTTCTATCTCATATCATTCAGAAGTTATTTATAATTTAGTAAAGCTTGGTCTTAGCCGTCGTATACGGCAGCGTCAGCCCCAGAGGGTTAATACTCTGATCCCCTGAATATGTTCCAGTTGATGAACGTTATACTGACTAAAGCTTGAAAATCAGCTGTGGAGGCCATCTTGAATTTCTAAGTGAGTGCCAGGAGGATTCATCAGGACTTTTGGTATGTTGTTTAGGATGGGTTGGAGTACCATTAAGTGTTATATAGCTGAAAATGACAAAATTTAAATTGCTTTGAGCTACCTCTAAAAATTAATTTATACAAACAAAATTTTAAGCAGCATGGTTTTTTTCATCAATTGGAACCTATTTTTTGGGGGGGGGGGGGACTATTAATTTTCAAAACTTTGCAAAATAAGGACCATCCTAGTCCATGTCCTTTACCCATGGATGAACATATTACCAAGTGGGTGAAAGGGAGGAGGACCTGTCACCAGAGGATCCTTGGTTCAGTTCCCAGTCAGACAGACCCCATCCCGGCCCCCGCTCACGCCACTCCCTTCCTCCTCCGGGGTGCCGTGCAGTTTTAGCTGCTGCAGCTCCCTGTTTCTCCCCCCCAAGCTGGTGGTGGCGTGATTACTTGTTGCTGCGACCCCCCCCCCCACTCACATCACCTCAATTTGGAAAACGGACTATTTCAAAGTTTTGTGCACATAAACAATGTCAATGTATATGTGTTGTCTTAATTCTGATGTGTGCCATTATTACGGTAAACAAGTACTAATTGTGGATTAATTGCTGTATCTTGTCTGTGGTAATTGGAGTGTGGACGTAATCTCGTTGTTGTTGCACTCGTGTAATGACAATAAATCTCATCCATCCGTCCATCCATCGTTTGATTTTACTGTTCATTCATATGTAGGAGCGCAGAGCGCATTTATTATTTTCGTTTAATTTCCCCTTCCCTTTCTGTGACAACCAATCACAGCTCTTACAGGACCACGTCATACCTAGCAGTGGGGTGAACCCCGCCTCCTCACTAAGATAGAAGTTTCATTCTCCTTCTTGCTCAGACTTGCTTTCAGATACCTCCTGACTCACTCTTAGGCTAAGATTCCTTGCTAGGAAATTTTAGGATAAGTTAGGAGCTCTTTGAGAGGACTTTAAGATTTCCTCATTTATTCTTTTTTTTCTTCTTTTTCATAGATTTCTTTTCTGTTTCCTCATCGGTCACATTTATTATTGATGAGATTCTACTGGGTTAATGTCTGTCAAACATTTTGTTTTTCTTTTCTGTCAGGAGAAAGGAGAGCACAGCCAGCCAATGAAAGAAGAGGAAATCATGAATCTCATCGATGATGTTCTGAGGGACGATGACAAAAACAACGACGGTTACATTGATTATGCTGAGTTTGCCAAGTCACTGGAGTAGAGGGTCGCACTTGTCTGTTTATTTATTTGTTTCTCATCCATAACACCAGTCGGGAATCTGTGGAAGTGAGGGACCACAGAGCACGGAGTCAAACGGAGCAGCTGGTGTCCGTCTCAGAGTTTAATCCGTTTGTCTCAGAGATCAGTCCTGCTTCATGGCATTTCTCAACATATTGAACTTTTGAATTTGAGGTTTCTTTGAATTTATTTTCTGCTTCTTCTCCAGTTAGTTGATTGCAACTTCAGTTAAGTGAAGATGCAAATCGTGTAAAATTGAAATATTACTTCCTGTTGTCCTACAAACTGGTTCGAGCGTTGTTCCAATAAGATCTTTTTTAAGTTGTCCCTTATTTGCCTCTAGTGCACAGCAGCATTTCTTCACTGTTTGGGTATTCTTTCTTGACATTTCTTTTTAAAGAATCTATTTTCTCCAAAGAATCCATATTTGTTTTTTTTTGTTTGTTTTTTTTTAAACTACAGTTATATTAAAATGAATCCAAAATCTAGTTCTGTTTGAGCTGAGAGATCTCTGCTACTGAGATTTCTCTCACCAATTTGATACAACTGATATAAATGCTTTTGATTTTGGTTTAGAAAGTGTATTTCCCCCTTTTTAATTCTTAAAAAAATGCATCTTTGCATAACTGTTACATTTGCTTTCTTAGTTATTAACAAAAACTTGAATTTAAGTTAAGTAAGAAAACCCTACATTAGAAGGTTTAGCTCTTTAAATTCTGAACAGTTTGTTGTTACCCAGGGGGCGCAATTCTTCATGAATCCAGATTATTCTTAATTTGGGGTTGAGCCTGTCAGAGAGGGAAATGACAAATCATGTTCAGGGTGAACTATACAAAACTAATATTATGGGAAATATTGGCAGAATTTGTGTAATATTACTGTGATGCTGAGGATATTTTCGGCTAGCCACAGAGCACGTGGAGGTCAGCTGAGTCAGAATTTTTCAGGGTGAATGTTCAGTGTTGTTCTCAGCCCCATTCTCCCGACTTATTTCATTAGCGATGTTGCCTCATTGCGAGAAGGTCCCAGGTTCAAGTCCCACCTGGTCCTTTCTGTGTGGAGTTTGCATGTTTTCCCTGTGTTTGCGTAGGTTCCTTCTGGGTGCTCCAGCTTTCTCCCGCAATCAAAGACATAAGATCAGGCAACTTTTGTCAATTATAAATTTTTATATCGGAAACGTCGTTAGTATGAACATATGCATGAGATGGACTCAAATGTTTGGACATTGTTGTGGACAGACGTATTGACTACCAAAGCAAAGTACAATCACCAGTGAAACCCCGTCCACACTGATGTGTGTTCTTACACACTTGTTTTAGAGTTGACGGCATCCATTCTGGCAGCAGCTGCCTCATAACTAAACGATCAGTCAGGAGTATGAATAGTGCTTTTAGTTTCAGGTGAACTGGTCTGTAGAAGTGCAGGAGCTCTGTGGTTTGTGTGGTGGTGCTACACTTAAATCGCACCGTTAGCTTGACATGGTTTTCATATGAACTTAAAACACGTCAAGCTGTTGCACATGTGAACATGTTTGGTCCAATGATTGGTGACGTGAAGCAGTTTTGTTGGTTCTGTGGTGATGACACTGACCTGGGGTTGTTCACGTGTGCCGCCTATAATACTTGACAGAACCGTGTAATCAGAGTGAATGTAAATTGTACCACACTGTGCTTTTTTATTTTTAATTTTTTTTGCTTTGTAGGTTTTTGGTAAAATACTCTAAGAAACATTTGCTTCAAATGTTGGCTGCCTATAAAACCAGAGGTGTGGAATGTTTGTTTCATCCATTAGTTTCTTCTTTATTTTTGCCATCCAGTGTTGATTCTTCAATCAAATCAGGTTGTTGAATGTAAATATTTAAAAATGTGATTAACATAACAGAAACAACTGTGTTGTCTCTGGAATGTGAATTAATAAAGCTGAATTCTACAAAGTTTTGATTGTGACTTACTACCCCTGTCAGTACTGTTGGTATTGATAAAGTCCTGTTTAAAATGAGGTGTAAGACTTCATTGGATGTGAGCAGTAACGGTACATGTGGAACAGGAAGAGATTTCACTCTGATCTATCAACACGTCACTGTAAATGTTGTAGAACATCAATGATTTAAGGTTATTTAATACACATGGAACAATCCCTCAGGTGACATTCATGTTCTTAACAGAAATGGAAAGCTGGCAAAATATATATGATCAATGAACACATACACGTCACAGACTGTGATTTATTGCAGTGTTCTCTGTGTGTTGTCTGCACAGTTGGCATAATTTTCCCCGTGTGGTTTAGAACTGCTCTAAACATTGCAAAGGCTTCAACAATAAAAACATTAACAGATTTCAGCAGGAAACCACAAGGATATTCACACTGCTGGCAAAGCTTTCACAGCTACAACTAGAACACTGCACTCACACAGCGCAAACCTCCACCAACACTAGTTTCCAATTCCACAAATTTTCACCTTGGAAAAAACTTTTACAAGGTCAAAGTCCTGTTAGAAATGGCTTTTCATAACAAATATCTGCTAAATCCACAATAGGGATCAGATACGGATCAAACTTATTCTGTTCTAGTCTTTTCATTGAGATTTGCCAGTTTGCACCTCGTCACAAATGAGAGTGACTGTGGCACTTTTGATTGAGATATATTGCAAAATGTACATCAAATGGGCCTTTCAATATTAAATTCAAATGTCCACAAAATCCACCATCCAGATCACATCTGGATCAAACTTTGTCAGGTGATAATGAGTGCCAGTCTGCACCTCACTTTCAAATATGAGAGTGATTGGGGTATGTTTGGTTAAAATATAATGTAAAATATACATTAAATGGGGTTTTCAATGTTCAATTTAAACGGCCACAAAATCTGTAATCTGGATCAGATCCAAATAAAACTCAGTCGATAAAGGATACCATCCTACATCCTCAAATATGAAAGAAATTTGATCTTTGACAGAGTTATGATATTTTGAAAATTTGTTCAAAGTTAAAGAGAGATTTTTCCAGACTAATCTTTGACCTTGAAAATTAAATCAGTTCTTGCCTATCAGGATATGACTCTTCAGTAACAATTTCATAACTATTTGAAAAATTGTGGGCTCCAGGCTGTTTACAAACAGACCATTACAGAACATTAACAGACAACAAACCGTAGATAACAAAGACCGTTAATGATCCTTCTGCAGGTTCACCTACGGAAACCTTGTTACGACTTTTACTTCCCCTAGATAGTCAAGTTTGATTGTCTTCTCTATCACAGGGGTGATAACAAGCTCCTCCAACTTCGTTGGTAGAAATACAAAAACAGAATTTCTACTTCTTGGAACAACTTCCAGAGCATTGGTGGGCCAATGAGGTTGCCACAGCAGATTTGTCTCCATATTACCTTGTTCTCTCCATCTTCCTCTGTTACACCAATAACCTGCATGTCCTCAATCCTCATCATCCATCTCCAGATGTACCCTATGACCCCGCCACACATGCCTGAATCATTTCAAACTCCCTCATCAGTTGAGCTCTTGCGTGGCAGCACCCTGACATCAGTGCAAGAGAGTGAATGGCTGAATGTGAGGCTACAGCACTTTGAGCTTCTGATTTAGATGGAAAAGTGTGACATAAATGAAGTCCATTTACCATGTCTGCATGCTCATCTCAACTTGGTGATAACTCACACTAAAGATAATAGTCATCTGCAAACCTCAGATCTCATCCTTCAACCTGTCATTGCAAACAATAAAGGGTCCACAGCTGATCCTCGATGGAACCCCACCAAGCCCATCTGTCAGTCATTACACTTCACCGCTGTCGCACTGTCCTCATACATATCCTGCACCACACCCACATACTTCTCTGTCACTCCTGACTTGCTCATACAGTTCCATACCTCCTCTCTTGGCACCTTAATATGAGCTTTCTTTAATCCTCTGGGGCCGACGCCGTCGTATACGACAGTTGAGACCAAGCTTTACTACGTTATAAATAACTTTTTAATATGAGACAGAAACGTACTTTTGTTTTGCTGAAAAGTTAACTCCGCGGACTTTCGAGCCACCGTCCACCATCTTTGTACTCCTCATAGAAGCTGTGTGATGACGTGAGCAATGTGAGTGTCCAATCGGAATTGGTTCACCATCACATGGTTTTCCAAAATCCAATCGTAGGGCAGATACACCTCACTTAACACACCAAAGATGGAGTGATGTGTTACTAGTTTATTATAGTTTGTTGTGTGTTTTGAATAAATGTGTGTGAAAAATTATTTTTCGCTTTACTTTTTCCTTTCTTATTTCTGATTGTAAACCTTTATTACACTTAGAAAACACAACTATAGCATATATATTTTGAAAGTACAGGTTGTCCTGAAAAAAAGAGACATAAAACTGGATTGTGGGATGCAGGGAGAGCTGTTAACAGCAATAATAAAACATTTATGCCAGGAGAGTGAACTGTCCAAAAAAATGCCCTCGGACCCCCAGAGAGTTAATATTTCTCCATCAACACTCTCAAAGGAAACATCATATCTGTAGTGCTCTTTCATTAATGTAACCACATTGCGTGGATTTGAGTGTGGTGGTAGCCCACAAGGTGGAACATCAGCACCCCCCGCCCCCCCCAAGAAAAACAAACCACATAGTCATGTATTTTTAAAGTGAAATTTGCCCCCAAAAAGGCTTTTACTAGGTCACTGTGAATTTGGGTGAACATGAAAACTCAGAACAACCGACTTTTCTGTAAATGAACATCTGATAAAAATAAATTTAAAGAGCTTTAACTGCTTTTTAACTCCAGTGAGGTGTGGGGTCCAGAGGCTGGATGGAGGCCAGGGAGAACATGGATGAAGTAATGTTGCTCCTCAGAGGGCTGTACCAGTTGTCCTGCTGGCGGTGGGAGGCTGGCTGTGGTGTGACAGTGGAGAAGGGAGAAGGGGTGACTGGGCCTGGGTGCGGGTGTGGGGAGTATGGCCTGGATGGCAACATGGAGGGCAGGCGCGGGATGTGTGCCAGCGGTTGGGTGTAGTACTGCCGAGCCATCCCACACGACTGGATGTGCACGTTGCCCAGCAGTGTTCTGTGGCTCACTGGGAGCACTTTTTTGGAAGATGCCCGTTCCTGTCTGCGCTGCTTGGCTCTTCTGTTCTGAAACCACACCTACTGTGTCAATGGCAGACACAAATATGAAGAAAGAAAGAAAAATACTGTTGTATTATCCAACCCCGAACCAGAAAATTTTGGTCCGATATGGAAAATGCTATAAAGAAAAGAAAAACAACAATGCAGTGACTCTTTGAGTCCCATTTAACTGCACAGTACATTGCAGAAACCAAAATGTCTTAACATTGCACCCAGTGAGGCAAAAGTTCACACATTCTTGAAAAATGTTTTTTTTCAGAATACATAAGATGGAGAACTACGCCCTAATTTTTTCCTGCTCAGGCTGAAAGCGTCTCAATTGGCTCTCATATAACAATCTCTGACAAACTATTAGTGTTTTGGATCATTCTGCTTTATGATTTTTATAATTGGCATATTTGACTTATTTTTCTACTTTAGTCACGCTCTAATGTGATTTGGGTGATGCTGTCCCACCTGTATACGCGCCTCATTCAGCATGGTGATACGGGCCAGCTCCTCTCTGTAGTAGATGTCAGGGTACTGGTTTTGTCCAAAGGCCACCTCCAGCTGCTCCAGCTGCTTGTGGCTAAAAGTGGTGCGATGGCGTCTCCGAGCCGGGGAGGGGTAAGTCCTGCTCTGCCGGCTCAGGCTGCCAGCCATGGTGGTCTCACACAAGGGCCCCCTCCTCACGGATTCTCCTATATCTGCTTTCACGGTGAAGAAAAGGGTTCAGGATGGAAAAACTTTCTTTAGTCAATTCTCCTGCTGCTTCTGTTTCTCAAAAAGCTCTACTTAAATTTGGCATTCCACAAGGAGTAGCCTGAACACACAGGGAAACATTTCTCCAATGACAGGGCCAAAAAAGAGGGATTACACTGACTTCATGGTTCCCACTACCATCAGGCAACCTGAGAGCTGCAAAGCTTTTGCTGTCAAAGACAACCTCATGAGAAAAAGACACCAGAAACTGAGGGATTTGGTCGAGATTAGTGACAAAATGACCACTCTGTGAGATTGAAGGATGGAGCTGACCTCATCCTCTACATGATGGTGGATTAAAACTGTATTTATACTCTGTTTACTACCTCCACCAGGGATGTAACTTTATCAGCCCCATTTCTTTGCTTGTTTAGTTGTTGGCAAAATGTCCCAAAAAAGACATGAAGAAATTTGAATGAAATTGGTGACTTTTGACTTGAAGTATTTTAATGATAGTCAATATGCAATAAAGGATTATTCTCATACCAATTTCACTTGGATATCTTGGTTGTTATTGAAATAATTTTGGAGACAAAACTTTTCAGCTGACCCTCAAATATAATTTTTCCATAAATGTTCATTCAGTCATTCCTTTTCTATACCCACGTACTGCAATGAAGGGCCACGGGGGCCCAGCAGTCATAGGGCACGAGGCAGGGTATACCCTGGACAGGATGCCGGTCTATCACAGGCCTCAGCAAATATTTCTATCTTCAATTCCATCTTCCATTTTACTTTTACGTTCAACAGCACCCCTACTGACAGTCACAGTTAAGGTTGAGTGGAGGTATACACTCAATGACAAGATACTGTATGCATTGGAATATTAGTCCTATTTTGCAGCACATTTATATATTAAAAGGGAAAAAAGACTAAAAATGTTGTGTCCTTCCATTTTATTTGTATTGGACAGCACAAAACTAAGCTTTGAAATACTGCTACAAAAAGAAATGATAAACTCATCATTGCAACATTTTATTACAGACCATCTTTCCATTGCTGTATGGTTAGAGACGACTGATGGGACAGTCAGTATCTGATGTCAGATTAACAGGTGTAATGTTGATGGTAAGTAGCCTTTGTGGACTCACCAGCAGTGGAGCTGACAGTCGCTGTGTCAGAGTAAGCTTCTGAAGAATTCTGGAGGCTCCCCATTGGATCTTCTCCTACTTTCACATGGGCCATGACTGCAGTTCTCATCAGTGACAGCGACAGTCTGCTCCGTCTGATCATCCACACTATCACTGCCAGTGTCCCACCCACATGTCTGATTTACCTTTACCTGTATATGCAAGTGGGTGTGTCCACATTAGGAACCACTGGGGTGGATTGTTCATCTCAGGGTTTAGCATGCCGTATGACAGTGGTTATGTTTGAGACGGAGACATGTACAGTGACGGGAGTGCGAGTGAAATGAAGATGGATGTGGTAGAAAATGATGCTGAGAAGTGGGTGTGGATCTACAAAACTGGACAGAATGAGAAATAAGAAAAGCAGCAGCAGAAGTAAGAGAAATACTGTAAAACACTGCAGAGAATGGAAGTAAAGAGGGGAAGAGCTGAAGTGGAAGCAGATTGAAAGAAAATGGGCTAAGAGGGGAGGAGGTGCAGGACTGGGCCTTATAAAGAAAGTCCATCAGATACATCAATCCCATGTATAACAATTTACACAATGTAAGGTGTGGGGTCCTGGCTTTGCTTTCCTGCAAAATCATCTGGGAATCTGGATTGAGATTCTCAGTTTTTTTGTGTCTCTACCGCCATGTTTAATCCAGAAAATAAACAAGACAGGACACTAATCTCTGACAATTCCAGGCTTCAGAGGAAGCAAAGAAGGCTATGATCAGACTCAGGGTAAACAAGCAGGTATGTGTTTTAGAAATCTGTGAGCAGGTGCCACGCAATCTGTGGTCTAGTGACCCTCAGCCTGCTAACAAAGGAAGTGAAACATTATTGTGTTCCTACAACCAAAACCATGGTGCTGACAGCTGGTTCTGATGTACTGGTTCTCTGTTCCAGATATTTTACGTAGTCTCATAAGGCTGATTCTACAGTGCAGAGGTTCTGGTGGATAATCCTCCAGCCAGCTAGACGTTGTGTAAAATGTAACTAAGAACAGAATACAATGATTTGCAAATCCTCTTCAACCTATATTCAACTGAATACACCACAAAGACAAGATATTTAATGTTGAAACTGATAAACTTTGTTTTTTGTGCAAATATTTACTCATTTTGAAATGGATGCCTGCAACACGTTTCAAAAAAGCTGGGACAGTGGTATGTTTACCACTGTGTTACATCACCTTTCCTTCTAACAACACTCAATAAGCGTTTGGGAACTGAGGACACTAATTGTTGAAGCTTTGTAGGTGGAATTCTTTCCCATTCTTGCTTGATGTACAACTTCAGATGTTCAACAGTCCAGGGTCTCCGTTGTTGTATTTTGCGCTTCATAATGTGTCACACATTTTCAATGGGTGACAGGTCTGGACTGCAGGCAGGCCAGTCTAGTACCTGCACTCTTTTACTATGAAGCCACACTGTTGTAACACGTGCAGAATGTGGCTTGGCATTGTCTTGCTGAAATAAGTAGGGACGTCCCTGAAAAAGACATTGCTTGGATGGCAGCATGTATTGCTCCAAAACCTGGATGTACCTTTCAGCATTGATGGTGCCATCACAGATATGTAAGTTGCCCATGCCATGGGCACTAACACCCACCTACCCCCCCATACCATCACAGATGCTGGCTTTTGAATTTTGCGCTGGTAACAATCTGGATGGTCTTTTTCCTCTTTTGTCCAGAGGACACGACATCCATGATTTCCAAAAACAATTTCAAATGTGGACTCAGACCACAGCACACTTTTCCATTTTCCATTTCAAATGAACTTGGGCCCAGAGAAGGCGGTGCCATTTCTGGATGTTGTTGATTTATGGCTTTTGCTTTGCAACTGTGTTAACTGACAATGGTTTTCTGAAGTATTCCTGATGTTGTATGGCTGGGGGGGCCTGGCTGCCGGTTTGTTTCCTCCAGGTGGCATGCATTTGGACTGAGTGGCTGTGTTGCTGAGGCTGTTAGGACTTCACCCTGATCACCTGCGACTCGTCAGGACTCACAGCTGAGGTGCATCTGGATGGATTGGAGCATGTTGGCATTTAAGACTGGAGTGCACAGTGTGTATTTGCCAGAGACTCGACCTTGTGACCAGACGGGTGAGATCGTCGTCTTGGGAGCCATCTCATCAGCAGCCGACGCTGAGAATGTCCAGGTTTGATGCACAGTCTGTGAAAGAGGAGAGGGTGAGGTCTCACGCTCGTCAGCACACTTCCTGAGGTACGTTGGATTTTGTGACTAACAGTTATACAGTCAGTAAATGTGGTGTCCCTCACACCTTATTGTATTGAGCTGTATGTTAGTCATGTATCAGCTTCCACTGCGGTGGTGATTTGTGAACGGGATGTTCCATGCCTGCAGGTTGGAAGCTGATCAGTAATCAAGCCAGGAAGTGTTTGCTGTTTGTACACCTTTAAGTGTTCTGTGTGTAGAGTGTGGACTCACATAATGGTTCCTTCTTTCACAGACTCGGTTGTTGCGGCCACCTGGGGGGTGTCGGCGGGGTCCTTGGGTCCGAAACAGCTTCTGGCTCCAGACCATTAGCGCTGCTGGGAGCGCACCACGCCAGACCGCACCTTTTATTATTATTATGATCACTGTTATGTATTAAATTCAGTTAGCCTTTGTACCGTGCTCTGCTTATTTCATACTGGGTCCTTCAAACGCTGGTCTGTTCTCCGAGCTGCGTCCGACACATAACACCTGAGCCTACACAGTAAGATCGTGATGTTGGTTTTTAATGCAGTGCTGCCTGAGGGATTGAAGGTCACGGGCATTCAATGTTGGCTTTCGGCCTTGCCACTTATGTGTAGAAAGTTCTCCAGATTCTCTGAATCTTCTAATTATATAATGGACTGTAGATCAGTGATTCTCAACCGGGGTGCCGCGGCACCCTAGGGTGCCGTGATCGATCGTCAGGGGTGCCGTGGGTATTTTTCATATTCGCGATTATTTTTCATATTCGCGATTACCGTGAATTATTTATTTTATCCACAAAGAATAAAAAGACTCAGAATCTGATGTCAAACGTGCTGCAGCCTCGCTCTCGTCTTAAGGCGGGACAATAACAAGGAGGCTGACGGCCGATTAAAACAGTGCCGTCTCCTTCAAAAGCCGTCTAAAATGCGGAGCTGTCGCTGTGTGTGTCTGTGCCTGTGTGTGCACGCGCGCGGAGTTAACAGGCTGCAGACTGCGAGGGAGGGGGCGGGTCAGGGAGGGGAGGGGGTGGGTGAGGGAGATTCCTGAATGCAGGGGCGATACGTTCAGTGCGCAGCGAGCGCGGAGCAGAGAGAGGAGTTTAAACCCGAGTGAACGTTAACAAAACGGAAACGTGAAGCTGCTTTTACTTCTCTCTGAACTTTCTCTAAAGGTGTGATTCTGCCGTTACCGTCCTGTTCACACCATGTGCGCGTCGTATGCTGAATTTATGAGATCATGAGATGAAATAAACGGTCAAATACTCGTATATTTAAAAACATATTTAAAAAATGAGAATATATGAATGAACTGAGAGCCACAAAAAAAAAAAAAATGTTCAGACGCACAGATCACAAAAAACAGGTGAGAACTCTGAACTTTAACAGCTGTTATTTTCCAAAGGTATTTATTTGTTCAGTATGGGCTTAATGAAGTGTTTAAGCACAAAACGTGACTGATGAGGAGAAACAATTTCAGAAATGCAACAGAAACAACCACAATTCAGAAAAAGTTGGGACTGTATGTAAAATGAAGATAAAAATAAAAATGTTGCACCATTCCCAGTTTCTCCACTCACAGAAGCCAAACGTTCTTCCAGAGTTGTGTAATTATACTACAATAGTAGAATATAAAGAAGGGGAAAAAAAATAGACAATATATTCGTCAATCGCAATTATTTGTCTGACAATTAATCGTCTCCAGAAATTCCTAATCGTGACAGCCCTACTTGAGATCAGAGCGCAAAATGCTTGAGGATTTTCGAAATGCAATGTTTTCTGTATCGATTTTCTATTGCGATAATTGGGTTTTGCGCAAAACCAGAGGTAATAGCATTACAATATTATTTTAGTTGGTGGTGTGCCGCAGGATTTTGTAAATATAAAAAGGGTGCCGTGGCTCAAAAAAGGTTGAAAAACACTGCTGTAGATGATGGGATCCTTAAATTCCTTGCAATTGAACATTGAGAAACATTGTTCTTAAACTGTTGGACTATTTTTCCATGCAGTTGTTCACAAAGTGGTGATCCTTGCCCCATTAAAATGGGGCAAGGATTGCCCCATAAAAATATATTATTAGAAAGCATTGCTTAAATTTTCATTGTTACGCAGATGATACCCAGCTTTATCTATCCATGAAGCCAGAGGACACACACCAATTAGTTAAACTGCAGGAATGTCTTTCAGACATAAAGACATGGATGACCTCTAATTTCCTGCTTTTAAATTCAGATAAAACTGAAGTTATTGTACTTGGCCCCACAAATCTTAGAAACATGGTGTCTAACCTGATCCTTACTCTGGATGGCATTACCCTGACCTCTAGTAATACTGTGAGAAATCTTGGAGTCACGTTTGATCAGGATATGTCCTTCATTGCACATATTAAGCAAATATGTAGGACTGCTTTTTTTGCATTTGCGCAATATCTCTAAAATTAGAAAGGTCTTGTCTCAGAGTGATGCTGAAAAACTAATTCATCCATTTATTTCTTCTAGGCTGGACTATTGTAATTCATTATTATCAAGTTGTCCTAAAACTTCTCTGAAAAGCCTTCAGTTAATTCAAAATTCTGCAGCTAGAGTGCTGACAGGGACTAGAAGGAGAGAGCATATTTCACCCATATTGGCCTCTCTTCATTGGCTCCCTGTTAATTCCAGAATAGAATTTAAAATTCTTCTTCTTACTTATAAGGTTTTGAATAATCAGGTCCCATCTTATCTTAGGGACCTCTTAGTACCATATCACCCCAATAGAGCGCTTCGCTCTCAGACTGCAGGCTTACTTGTAGTTCCTAGGGTTTGTAAGAGTAGAATGGGAGGCAGAGCCTTCAGCTTTCAGACTCCTCTCCTCTGGAACCAGCTCCCAATTTGGATTAGGCAGACAGACACTCTCTCTACTTTTAAGATTAGGCTTAAAACTTTCCTTTTTGCTAAAGCTTATAGTTAGGGCTGGATCAGGTGACCCTGAACTATCCCTTAGTTATGCTGCTATAGACTTAGACTGCTGGGGGGTTCCCATGATGCACTGAGTGTTTCTTTTTATTCACCTCTTTTGCTCTGTATGCACCACTCTGCATTTATTCATTAGTGATTGATCTCTGCTCTCTTCCACAGCATGTCTTTTTCCTGATTCTCTCCCCTCAGCCCCAACCAGTCCCAGCAGAAGACTGCCCCTCCCTGAGCCTGGTTCTGCTGGAGGTTTCTTCCTGTTAAAAGGGAGTTTTTCCTTCCCAGTGTCGCCACGTGCTTGCTCATAGGGGGTTGTTTTGACCATTGGGGTTTTTCTGTAATTATTGTATGGCTTTTGCCTTGCAATATAAAGCGTCTTGGGGCAACTGTTTGTTGTGATTTGGCGCTATATAAATAAAATTGATTTGATTGTGATTTTGATTTGATTTTGCTTGTGAATGGCTGTGCCTTTTGCAGATGCTCTTTTTATACCCAGTCATGACACTCACAGTTAGCGTCCTCAGTTCCCAAATGCTTATTGAGTGTTGTTAGAAGGAAAGGTGATGTAACACAGTAGTAAACATTCCACTGTCCCAGCTTTTTTGAAACGTGTTGCAGGCATCCATTTCAAAATGAGCAAATATTTGCACAAAAACTGTAAAGTTTGTCAGTTTGAACATTAAATATCTTGTCTTTGTGGTGGGTTCAGTTGAATATAGGTTGAAGAGGATTTGCAAATCGTATTCTGTTCTCATTTACATTTCACACAACATCCCAACTTCATTGGAATTGGGGTTATATAATGGTGTTACACTGCTCTTTGTGCTGAGAATGTTCTATCTTACAAAGATCATTCTCAGTTGGATTCGGTACCAGTAGGATTCAGTAATAGGTCTTTGCTGCTCAGTGATCAGAGTAATTTGGATTCCAAGGAGCCAACCATCAACTGCTTTGTGTTTCTATGAATATTTATTGAACAGACAGCAGGGCTTCATCGTGGCCTATGTTGATTTTCACAACACATTCCAAAAAAAAAAACATGGGATGGGTGCAGTTTATTCTGAATATTAAGATTAAATGATCACGTTTAGAGCCAGTTTTGTTGAAACAAGTCGGGGGATGGATACATGAACATTTCCAAGTTAGTAAATATGTCTTTGACTTAATTTACCTCAGTCATTAAGAAATACAAACAGTATGTTACTGTATGGTAAATCTGTGTCAAGTAGGCACGTCTCAAAAATTGATTGACCATGCTGGAAGGAGGCCAGTGAGGAAAGACACCAAATCACCCACAACAACTCTTAATTATGGAATCACCGGCCTCGGATGATGTTCATTCAGTTGTTTAATTTTGTAGAAAAAAAGCAGATCACAGACATGACACAAAACTAAAGTAATTTCAAATGGCAACTTTCTGGCTTTAAGAAACACTATAAGAAATCAAGAAAAAAAGATTGTGGCAGTCAGTAACGGTTACTTTTTAGACCAAGCAGAGGAAAAAAATATGGAATCACTCAATTCTGAGGAATAAATTATGGAATCACCCTGTAAATTTTCATCCCCAAAACTAACATCTGCATCAAATCACATCGAATCAAATCTGCTTGTTAGTCTGCATCTAAAAAGGAGTGATCACACCTTGGAGAGCTGTTGCACTAAGTGGACTGATATGAATCATGGCTCCAACACGAGAGATGTCAGTTGAAACAAAGGAGAGGATTATCAAACTCTTAAAAGAGGGTAAATCATCACGCAATGTTGCAAAAGATGTTGGTTGTTCACAGTCAGCTGTGTCTAAACTCTGGACCAAATACAAACAACATGGGAAGGTTGTCAAAGGCAAACATACTGGTAGACCAAGGAAGACATCAAAGCGTTAAGACAGAAAACTTAAAGCAATATGTCTCAAAAATCGAAAATGCACAACAAAACAAATGAGGAACGAATGGGAGGAAACTGGAGTCAACGTCTGTGACCGAACTGTAAGAAACCGCCTAAAGGAAATGGGATTTACATACAGAAAAGCTAAATGAAAGCCATCATTAACACCTAAACAGAAAAAAACAAGGTTACAATGGGCTAAAGAAAAGCAATCGTGGACTGTGGATGACTGGATGAAAGTCATATTCAGTGATGAATCTTGAATCTGCATTGGGCAAGGTGACGATGCTGGAACTTTTGTTTGGTGCCGTTCCAGTGAGATTTATAAAGATGACTGCCTGAAGAGAACATGTAAATTTCCACAGTCATTGATGATATGGGGCTGCATGTCAGGTAAAGGCACTGGGGAGATGGCTGTCATTACATCATCAATAAATGCACAAGTTTACGTTGATATTTTGGACACTTGTCTGATGTTTTCTGAGGATGATGAAATCATTTTTCAAGAAGATAATGCATCTTGCTATACAGCAAAAACTGAAAACATTCCTTGCAAAAAGACACATAGGGTCAATTTCATGACATAGGGTTAATGTCAACGAGCAGATGTGATTTGATGCAGGTATTAGTTTTGGGGATGGAAATTTACAGGGTGATTCCATAATTTTTGCCAGGGGTTGTAGGCTTCTGTGGACGTAATTGATGTCACAATGAAAGTAAGACCTCAACGATGGAACATCCTGGGTCATCACGGACACTAGAAACCAGTAAACTGTGGCAGAGTCTCAGTTCAGGGGCTGCATCCTTCTGAGGCTGTGTCCTATAAAGATCTGGCCTTCTGAGACTGGAGAGATTGAACAAACCCTCCTTAAATTAGACCCACAGAGATCCAAAATGCCCACAGAGTATTTCACAATTGTGTTATTAGCTTTTCCCACCATTAATCCTGCCACCTGACAGCCTTTATAGCGGCAAGTAACAAGCTAGTGTAGTGGACATTACCCAGAGTTGAGTCTTCATTTTCAGTGCTTAGTTATTCTTTACTTATAAATATGACTTATTCAAAATTGTAGTTATATACATTGTCCTTTTGTTGTTGCTGTTTCAAAATAATTGGCGACATCAAGAACAATTTCAGATAGGGAGGCGTATCTGCATCAAAGTCAAAAATAAAGGAAAGCCATGAAATGAGTGAATTCAAAGGGCTCCCCCTAAAAAAGGTAAACAAAGCAAATAAGTGGTCTTCATTTTTAAAAAGTCTGACATAGCATCACCAGGGAACTAAGCCTTCATGGAATTTGGAGACAGGTCAGTCTGGGGACGTCAGGTTTGGGCAAGTGTTGGATGTGTGGAGTTGCATCAGCCACACTACGGATCTGCCTTGGGTCCTGGATGTCAAACACTCTGGCAAACTACCAGCCCAAACCCACCTGCTAAAGGTAGCTACCTATCGTTCATGCCTTGGTAATAAGTGGGCGTCACCTTGACCCTTACACACAGGGGGTACTGAACCATGCCCAGATAAATGCACCACAAGGCCAAAATGAAGATGTTCCTTCACAATGCAGGTGCAATGCCTCATCGGAGTCCCTCAAAACATTACACATGATTTTTAACATTAGTGTTAATAAACAGAAAGTTACTGTCCTGACAGTTAGGGTTCGACAATCCGTTTTTCACACCGACACCTTTTAAAAGATACATATATCTGAGTGTGGTTTACCACTTAAATGTATTTTAAACAGAAAAATGCTCGCTGTCGGATTTTCACACTTCTAACGCAAAAATGTAATCTATCAATCTGTAATATGTGCCAAATCAGGTGGATCAGTGGTGAAGGTGGTTGTATTGTGAGGCCATAGACCCACGTTCGATTCCTACTGGTAGACACCTGATCTGAGTGGCGGATCTGTGGTGTGTTGAGTCTGCTGCAGGTCACTTTACTGTCACCTGTTAGCTGTAATAGTTTATAGATATAGACTGTATATATACCAGACAGAGCCTGTGTGACGTCACCCATAGGTTCTCTATAGATACCCCGTGTCGCAGACTGAATGCTCCCCACTAAAAATTGGTCCACCCTGCCTCCACTGCACATGTGTCATTTGGGACCACAGCAGCACATCTGAGACGGACTCTTTTCACCCAAAGTGATCAAAAGGAATAATGTGATTGTTAACCATCAGATGTCAAGTTAAAACCTCTTAAATCACTCTAAAGTCACTTTTAAACAGAAACGAGGCTGTTTTAACCCCTTAACGCCTATTGTCGCATATACGAGGTCTGTTAGAAAAGTATCCGACCTTTTTATTTTTTTTCAAAAACCATATGGATTTGAATCACGTGTGATTGCATCAGCCAAGCTTGAACCTTCGTGCGCATGCGTGAGTTTTTTCACGCCTGTCGGTTGCGTCATTCGCCTGTGAGCAGGCTTTGTGTGAGTAGTGGTCCACCCCTCTCGTCGTTTTTTTTATTGCAAATAAATGTCTGAACGATTTGGAGCTTTGCTGCATCAATTTTTTTCCAGAAACTGTGAGAGACCTCCAGGTTCCGCTCCTCTTTCCATGACAAAAACTCCTGTAACAGTGGAATGTGCCGTTCATTTCTAAACTGGACGCTGTCTTGATCCGGTATGTCGTCTGACGAGCACAGGAATTGTGAAAAGACGTGGACATCAGCACTTTTTCCGCACATTGAGACAGATGTGCGGAGGAGTTCCGCGCATCGTGGTGGAGCCGCATGGCGCAAAGCAACGCCATGATGAAGCCTCACAGGACATATTGGGGCATGTCCAGCTCATGCTCAATTTCTCGGATAATCACATGACTGAAAAGCAACCGACAGCCGTCTGAAAGCCACCTGAAAGCCGTCCTGTGAGACTGACACGGACAGGGGCGTAGGTTTGCATATGGACCATAGGGACAAGTCACAACCATTATTTTGGGATGGCAAAATAGTCCCTACCAATATTTAGCATTTTTGTTTATATAACAAAATCATTCACTATTTTTTTTTTTTTGCGAACTCGATACTATAATTTTAGTCGTCACGTTTTGTGTTTTCGACGTGCCAGAGTGACAGGGTTACCCATGTTGCAATTTCATTGGCTCACGTTCTTCTCACATGGCCGTAAACAAAGCGCATCTCGTGGCAGGCAGTGCTTAATTTGTAAAGTGGGAGGTCCCGGAGCGCAGAGGATGGGTGGCTCCGGTGCAGTGTTGCCAGATGTACGATAATTATCGTATTTGTACGATAGTTTTGCCCTCTGTACGATGTACGATCAATAATGGGAAAAAATCCAATATGTACGATAATTTCAGTTGGTTGCCCAAACACGCATCTCTCTCTGACACCCAAGAATCATTTTGCAGGCGTTGCACTCAGGCGGCATCAAAGACACAACACACACAGCTTTGGCCGCCCGGGACAACGTCATTTGAAAGCCCGCCCCCTCTCCATACAAAGTAATGAGTTCCCATCCAATCTGTGCCGTGACAGGAAGATTCCCCAACCAACATCTTTTTTTAAAAAAAACTTTATTTCAACAAATGCAACAACAAACGAACAAAACACAAGAGCAAAGAGATATACAAGAAAAATAAAAAAAAAGTTAAAGTTCCTTATGGAGGTGTCAACATTTTTTCTGTGTTCAACAAAATCTGCACAAGTGGCATCGGATGACGACAGCCACCTCGAGGTTGAATTCGACTCTTTCTAGTCTGGTAATTAACACGTTTGTGTCCCTTCACAGAAAAAAAAAATCTTTCTAGTAGTGTGTTCTAGTTTCCCCATTACTATAATTACTGTTTAAAAATGTGACATAAAATTCTTTGGAAATTAAAAAAACAAACAAAAAAACGCTAAAATAGCTACGTTGTATGCGTTTTGTTTGTGTACGATCATTTCTCCCAAAATACGATAATTTTGAGGTTTTGGTACGATAGTTTCATATTTCATATCTGGCAACACTGCTCCGGTGCAGAAAAACAAGAAGGGCGGGGTGGAGGGCTTTCGAACAATGCTGTGCGCCACACTTAAAATAAACTGCACACCCACACACACCTTCACAAATGACACTAACATCCTGCCTTTTCCTCAGAAATTACTACATTTATGTTTGCTGTCTGTCTCTGTACTTTTTTGTCACTTTTGCGCTCTTTTTCATACTTTTGCCTTGTTTCAAAAGTCACCGAACGCACTTTACCGTAATATATGCAACATATAGCATGCTGTTGGAAACCACGGGTTCTTGGCTTGCTGTCAGTGTTAAATTTTTCAGAGTGAGGGCTTACATGAGAACTTACGGTAATGAGAATCAGCGGCGCATTAGTGTGAAACTTCCGTGTTTTTCCTCTGCGTTAAGACATCACAGGCTTCGTTTACCGTAATACACCATATATATCATTGAAAATCCCTTTTTTTTTTTTTTTAAATTAGGTTGCCAGATACCTACAACTGCATTATTGATGAAGAGAATAAATTATACATCTTGGTTGCAAAAACTTTTTTTTTTTTGTTAGCTCCACAAGTATTTTTTTGTTGTCTTGTTCTCTCAGGTGTAGGCCTATCGAATAGATTCGTGATTTTAGGTGCAATTTTGTTATTTAAGCTATTTGTTTGTTTGCCTACACGCTTAATATTGTAAATAAAGTGTTCAGTTATTCAGCATTATGTCGGCATATGTTATGTATTATGCTGTACTTGTGCGTCTAATGGTATGAGTGG
The DNA here is from genome assembly GCF_902500255.1 of Thalassophryne amazonica. NCBI lineage: Eukaryota > Metazoa > Chordata > Actinopteri > Batrachoidiformes > Batrachoididae > Thalassophryne > Thalassophryne amazonica. Next base: position 71,148,629 of record NC_047115.1, read on the forward strand.
GTTAGGGGGTGGTGGTGGTGGGCAGGGGGGCCGGGGGGTGGTGGTATTGTCCCTACCAAAGCTGAGACCAAACCTACGCCCTTGGACACGGAGGTGGTTTTGTGCCTCGTCATGAATGGCTCCGTGGCGCGTCCCTCCGCTTTTCTTTCCATGAAAAAAACTCCTGTAACAGTGGAATGTGCCGAAAAAGTGCTGATGTCCACGCCTTCTGCCTTTTTGTGAAAGTCAGACGACGTCCCGGATCAACAAATCCTTCATGTTGGAAATGATCTGGTTGTTTCAGCGGGGTTTGAGTCTGTCGATCGGCGCTAGGAGCGCGGCGCGCTCTCAGCAGCTGTGGGTGGTCTTTAAACCGTCTGGATCACTCCTTAATCTGTGTAATTCCCATAAAATTGTCCCTGAAAGCCATATTAATTTTCCGAATGGTGTCCACCTGGAGGTCTCTCTCAGTTTCTGGAAAAAAATTGATGCAGCAAAGCTCCAAATCATTCAGACATTTATTTGCAATAAAAAAACGACGAGAGGGGTGGACCAGTGCTCACACAAAGCCTGCTCACAGGTGAATGACGCAACCGACAGGCGTGAAAAAACTCACACATGCGCACAAAGGTTCAAGCTTGGCTGATGCAATCACGCGTGATTCAAATCCCTATGGTTTTTAAAAAAATAAAAAGGTCGGATACTTTTCTAACAGACCTCATATGCTACAATATTTGACTCAAATATGCAACATACCAAATTGACCAGTATGCCTGTTGTCGCAAATTTGCAACATACCATTATTATTATTATTATAACATTATAACATAAATTATTACCAAAATACCAAAATTACTATTTATTTTTTTGTGCAAAAGTGAAATTAATAATCTCAACATTATTTACCATCTACTTAAAGGCAAAAACACACACAAAACATTTTTTTATATACAGCTATATTAATTCAGGCGTTAAGGGGTTAAGTAGAAACGAGGCTGTTTTAAGTAGAAACGAGGCTGTTTTAAGTAGAAACGAGGCGATAATCAGTGAGTCGCTACTGATTCTTTGAAATGACAGCGACGCAGTGAATGCAGCAGGTCGCAGCCCGTGCTGCTGCAGCGCTCTGATCACCTCTTCCGTCTTTTATGATGAAATAATGCTGAATTTATGTGGAAATGATTGTTGTACAAAAGCTTCAGATATCTGTTGCTGAGATAGATGATGACTGGAGTGCAGTTTCAAGCAGAAATGAGGTGATAATCAGTGAAACACTGGTGATGCTGAGAAATGAAGCATGTGCAGTGAAGGCAGGGCGGACTGAATTTTAGGGGGGACCATTCGGTCTGCGGCACCAGAACAGCCTACATGAAGCCTGCGTTTGGGCCATGTTCTGGGTGTCGCCATGTTCACAGCAGTGGTATGATGAATTCATAAATGCATAAAGGGGTGGAGCATGTGTGGCTCCGTTTGTGATGAAAGACGCAGACTGCAGGGTGGTTGTCCTAGAGATTTACTTTGGTGTGGACATTAAAACTTATGAGCCGCTTATTTTCTCAGTAATCATGCTTAAAGTGAACCTAACGGATGAAGCTACTGACACCTGCTAAAAGAGCCACACCATTAGCATGCAACATTAAGTTCGACGAGAATTTCACTCAGTGCGGATGCTGCAGCAAAGATGTCATAGATGATACATTAGGACATTTCACCACAACAAGCCATATTATTCCAGGTGTTTGTAATATAATACTCCAAACAAAGTCACAGCCCTCTGCTACCAGCGGCGTCGAGCCGCCACTGAGCATAAGAGACTATGAGAGGTGGAGTTGGTGGCCGCAGCTGCTGTCATTCAAAGCAGCCATGCCTCCAAATTTACAGAACTTTATGGACTTTCTGAACTAAATTTAAATCGTGGAAAAAAATATTTTGTCAACACAAATGGCCAAAAATAATCAATAAATGAAAATAAATGCAGCATCTCTACATACATTTGATTAACATGGATATATATACATTCTTTCTATAAAATATGATCAAATATAGAATGAAATATTAACATTTTTTCTTTGACTCTCACTGTATAGCTTCAAGGCTTGCTGTAGTTTATCTTTATTTTCAGTAGAACACAATAATTTTTCACAGGTGTTTTCCTGAAATATTAACATTTAATTCTTTGAATCTCACTGTATATCTTATTTTTGCTGTTCTTGTTTGTTTATTGTGTCACACTATTCTCTAAAAAAAAAAAAAAAAAAAATCAGTGATACCATGTAACAGCTTGACAGAAGACCCCAATGCATAGAACTACAACAAAGGTAGGTATATAAAGCTGGTTTATTACAGGCAATACTAGCAGGCTTTGTGAAGGCACACAATAAAAGCAGTCGATAGTGTACCAATGTCCATAAAGATGCAGATGCAAAGACCGGTTGTTGGAACAGGCAGATGTTATACAGGGACAGTGAGTCTGTGCTGCCCCTTAAGAAAGTGATAAAAATGGATTTTTTCCAGTGTTGGCTTCACGTTTCCATAAATTCACTGTAATTTTCTCACAATGCTGACAATTTTTGGCGTTAAAATTGACGTGCGACAGTTTCCGGTAAAGACGAGAGCAACAGAAGGTAACTGTTTGAATGATTCTTCCAAATTAACTGCTCTGAAAGAAAGAAAGTGTTTCATACAGGTAGTTTTTGTAATGCTCCACTGTGCAGCAACTCATCTTGGAAGGATAAGGTGCTGGGGATCAAGAAATTGTAACAGAGTTGTTTCTTGCTATATGCAGACGATGCAAATGTATAGGGCCCCACAAGCCACTAGGGGGACCCAAAGCTTATTGTTCAGCCTCATCTGAGGAGAATGAAAATTTATGGAAGTAAATCTGTGCCATCAGTTTGAATTTGAATTTTTAAGGTTTAAATTTTTTTAGCATCAAAATCAGAGTTTGAAGTTGAATTTCTAAGGATGAATTTGTTTAGCATCAAAATATTCAGCCTCAAGAACTTCAACCTAAAAAAAAATTCAACCTCAAAAAATTTTCAATCTGAAAAATTCAACCTCAAAAAATAGAAAAGCAGGGAGAAGCAATCAATTCCTGTCTCAATCATTCAACGTCACAGATTTACTTCCATAAACATTGGATGATTGAGACAGGGATCAATTGCTTCTCCCTGCTTTTCTATTTTTTTTTGAGGTTGATGTTTTAGGTTGAATTTTTTTATGTTGAGTTTTTGGAGGTTGAATTTTTTTTTTTTTAGTTTGAAGTTCTTGAGGCTGAATATTTTGATGCTAAACAAATTCATCCTTAGAAATTCATCTTCAAACTCTGATTTTGATGCTAAAAAAATTCAACCTTAAAAATTCAAATTCAAACTCTGAGGGCACAGATTTACTTCCATAAAAATTACTTGTCCTTATCTCTTATATGCTTAAAAATACACGTAGGGCATAAGAATAAAATAAGCCGCAATGATAAGCTGGGGCTATTGTTTTTGTGGCATAATTAAGTCAAAATCTATGGACTCCACTGTCATGCAGTGAGTGACACATGCCAACAGGTATGATGGGGATGAGTGACAGGTCATGATGATTTGATTTGAACATACACAAACTGTATACAAGACAATAGGATCTGAATAATTAATTAAACAACTACAAATGATAAAGAACACAATGCTCATACGGTTGAGGGTATTTTAGCATTGCGTTATATTTATCAGTTACCTTGCTTGAGTGGCTCAACTTGTTTAATTTGAGTATGAGAGGTTATCATGACTGCAACCTGTTTTGCTCATGAAGTGTAAAAAGATTGTGGCATGTTGGTGGATCATCTAACGGATTAGGAATCTTTTCATCATAGTTTGGCAAACTAGGGGCTGCCCAAATAGCATCTTGCATAGGGCCCCCACAAAATTAGAAATGGCACTTGATCATAGTAGCCTTTCCCACACACAGAACCACAAAGATTACAACTTTGGAGAAAAGCCGTCCCTCAGGACGAATGGTCACCAGCACAGCACAGAAAAATATGTTCTGACTATTTTAATGGAAATAAAGCGATAAATCAGTCTACTTACACTTGCACCAAGAGAGTTTGTGATATTTAGAATTTTAAAGCCACTCTATTGTTAACCTATCCAAGCAAGAAGTTGGACTTTGTTGGTGATGCATCATTGCCCATCAAATCCTTCGAGACAGCAGATCTGAGGTGGATCTTGTACTTTAATGAATAAAAAACTGTTTGACTTGTTTTCAGAAGATCAAATCAAAATCAAATCAAATCAATTTTATTTATATAGCGCCAAATCACAACAACAGTTGCCCCAAGGCGTTTCATATTGCAAGGCAAAAGCCATACAATAATCACAGAAAAACCCCAATGGTCAAAACGACCCCCTATGAGCAAGCACTTGGCGACAGTGGGAAGGAAAAACTCCCTTTTAACAGGAAGAAACCAACAGCAGAACCAGGCTCAGGGAGGGGCAGTCTTCTGCTGGGACTGGTTGGGGCTGAGGGGAGAGAATCAGGAAAAAGACATGCTGTGGAGGGGAGCAGAGATCAATCACTAATGATTAAATGCAGACTGGTGCATACAGAGCAAAAAGAGAAAGAAACACTCAGTGCATCATGGGAACCCCCCAGCAGTCTAAATCTATAGCAGCATAACTAAGGGATAGTTCAGGGTCACCTGATCCAGCCCTAACTATAATCTTTAGCAAAAAGGAAAGTTTTAAGCCTAATCTTAAAAGTAGAGAGGGTGTCTGTCTCCCTGATCTGAATTGGGAGCTGGTTCCAGAGGAGAGGAGCCTGAAAGCTGAAGGCTCTGCCTCCCATTCTACTCTTACAAACCCTAGGAACTACAAGTAAGCCTGCAGTCTGAGAGCGAAGCACTCTATTGGGGTGATATGGTACTATGAGGTCCCTAAGATAAGATGGGACCTGATTATTCAAAACCTTATAAGTAAGAAGAAGAATTTTAGATGCTTCTTAAATCGAGAAGTTGAGTTGCTCGAGGCAGTGAGAAGTTTCTAAAAATGGGAACATGCTGACGGCAACACTGAACTTCAGACATGATGATGTGATGCTTGATCTGCTCTTGAGTTTACCTCTATGTGACCACCAGGTGGTGGCGTTCTGTTAGTTTTGTCAGATAAATGACCAAACCTTACTTGTACAAAGTGATGAAACCTCACTTGTCTTTATTTTGAGACAGATAACGAGAGCAGAAAGGAACCGGCTCTTTAAACCGACTTCTCAAGTCTAATTCTGTGATTGGTTACACAATTGTTAAGGGATTTCATCCACATGATTAACTTAACTTAGGTGAACCCCGGCGTAACCTCCTGGGACCCCATCTGCTTTTCTCATGATGCTAAACTCGGGCGAGGGCCAGAGTAAAGGAACAGGCCTCGTGGTTTGTAGGATGAGATCCGCAAACGTCCCACTCAGCACTGAGTCATGACAGAACAGCATGAAGGGCAGCTCACCGTGACCCGAGGCAGCGGCACAGATGGAATATCAGCTGGGAGTGAGGTTCTTGAACAACGGTATTTTTTTAACCTGTGCCAGTAACATACTAAGAAATGGATGCAGTTTGGAAATAAACAACAAATGTGGAAAAAAAAAAAGGGTGAGCAGATAAAAGTCTGATAGTTTCACAAATACTCTGAACAGACAGCTTAGAGGAAAAAGGTGTGAAAGTGAAGAATGTGACTTGCATCAATATTTCAAAGCAGCTTTCAGCTGATAATGTGGTCCATCATCACCGCAAAGGTTTAACTTGTCACTTTAAAGGGGGAATAAACATATTTTTTTCAGCAACGTGTTATTCTAAGAAAACTTAAGTGAGAAAGTAAATGAAAGAAAATAAATCATAAATGGTGGTCAGCTAATGGTCACCCTATTCCTCAACCTGTATCCATATCCAGTTTTTGTGAAATGGCTTATGTGGCTAAGGACGTGCAGACCTGTCCAGAACAGCAGCAGGGACAGTGCATAACCTTGATATGATTACTTTTGTGATGACCTCAGAGTTTGCCTCTCATGTTGTTTTTGACACATTTTGTGTGGAGTGAAACACTCTAGTACCCATGTGTGGGGAGCTGAGATATGCAGTGCATCTAGACAGTCTTCACAGCGCTTCACTTTTCCCACATTTTGTTATGTTATAGCTTTATTCCAAAAGGGAGTAAATTCATTTTCCCCCTCAAAATTCTACTCACAACACCCCATAATGACAACATGATTTTTTTTTTGCAAATTTATTAAAAATAAAATAACTTTCCAATCATCTGAATTTACCCCAGGTGGACTCCAATTAAGCTGTAGAAACATCTCAAGGATGATCAGTGGAAACAGGATGGACCTGAGCTCAAGTCTGCGCTTTGTGACAAAGGCTGCGAATACTTATGTACATCTGTTTTCTTTGTTTGTTTTTTTTTGTTTTTTTTTATACATTTGCAAAAAACTCAAAAAAACGTTTTCACATCATCATTATAGAGTATTGTGTGTAGACCTTTGAGGAAAAAAAAAAGAATTTTATCCATTTTGGAATAAGGCTGTAACACAACAAAATGTAGAAAAAGTGAAGCACTGTGAATACTTTCCAGATGCACTGTGTGCTTTCTTGTAGTCAGTTCAGACCATATTCAGGTTGATCTATCTGGTCTTGACCAAGGCTTTGAACCGGTTTGTGGAATGAAAATGGAACCAGAAACGTTGTAATTTTTTATGTTCCTGAACATAAAAAAAAGGTAACCGGCTAATACCGTTATTTTTATTCATTTTTGAAAAGGTTTCCGCTTACAATGACCCGGTGAGGTTCACTTTTTCTCATTCACTTATGTTATTTTGGTTTTTGTTGGCGGGACAAAGTGCTGCATTTTGTGTTTCATGCTGAGAAATCCACTCGGAGCAGACAAACATCGAGGGATGTCTTTAAAGACAAAGAGTTTATTCGCATTACTATGTTTGTCTTTTTTTTTGTCTTGATGGATCATTAAGGGAATTTTTTTTTTTCGATATGATGGATGCCTGAACACATGAATAAATGCAGTGTTGTGATGAGGAACTTCTTTAAAAATGCTGCATTCTTCAGTAATTTCCATGATAGTAAAGTATTTCCCAGATGTCGTTTCCAGGACAAGGATGTCTTATTGTCAGGCTGTGATGATGAATTTCTCTGAATCGATGTAACACATCAGATTAAGACTTCATATTTACTCACTGTGTGAATGGTTTTAATATATGAAACAGTCAGAACTGTATGAATGGTCATGTGAGGACTGTGCCGGTCTTGCCAACTGAAGGGTCCCCTCTAATATTTGGTCTACCCTGCCTTTACTGCACATGCGTCTGAGACTGACTCTGAGTCTGAGTCTCTACATCCAAAGCGATCAAAGGGAATAATGTGATTATGACAAAGTAAAACCTCTTAAATCATTCTAAAGTTAGTTTTAAGCAGAAACAAGGCGATAATCAGTGAGTCGCTACTGACCCTCAAATGACATCAGACTCAGACATACTGCTGTGCGCTCTGATCGCTCCCCCATCTTTTATTATGAAATATGCTGAATTTATGTCGAAATGACTGTTGTACAAATGACAAATGATGACTGGTGTGCAGTTTTAAGCAGAAACGAGGTGTTAATCAGTGAATCGCTGTTGATGCTCAGAAATGACGCTGCTGAAGCTGTGAAATGACGCATGCGCGGTGAAGACAGGGTGGACCATTCGATCTGCGACACTGGTCCATTATTTTAGTACCTCAGGCTTCATCTGAGAGGCTGAGAGTAACACAGCACCATGTCTTTTAAAAACACACAAACACACTGCTTTGATATACCTAATAAGTCTATTTCAGGAGATCACCGTGGATCCTCTTTATCGTAAAAGGCTTTATTTCATTTGTTGTCCCGCTTTGTAAAGTTCTTCTGCTGCATGCTACAGAATGCTGTATTGTCGTCTTCTCTGTTTTTCGAGCATTACAGCACCACATACAGGTCTGGCATAATGGAATGTTATTAACCAGTTTGGGAACAATATTTTTTGTTCTAACTCATTAAGGGACGTCAAAACCAGAAACTCTAAAATACAGTTTCTGTTTGGAATGAACCAGATGAGAAGAAATTCTGGTTCAAAGCCCGGTCTTGACCATTTTAAACACTTGGTACTTCACCCCATTACAGCTGCCAGGCAAACAGTCAGAATTGTGGTTTTGTTGTATTAATCTTGTGTTATATAGGCCACATGACCCCTACTCCACATTTTTAAATGAATTTGTAAAAGTCCTTTCAGATTTGTTATTAATGCAGAGGGAAAACTGATTGTTTGTGATTTTAATATCCATATCACTGACCTTTCAAATCCACTTAACTGGGCATTTTTTGAAACATTAGAGACATTTGGATTGGATCAACTTGTGCAGAGACCAAAACAACATTAATTTTACAGCTGTGAATGAAATTAGTACCAGACTTCCTGGCATATTCAGGTCATTTTTGATCAGGATTGTTCGCTGGATGATCTCATGGGTGAACTGAATAGAGTCCTTTCCAGCCTGCTGGACTCAATAGCAGCATTTATTACAAAATTAAGATGACCTAAAATGCAGTTGCCATGGTTTTCAGACAACCTAAGAAATGTAAATGCCAAAGTTGGGAGTGTAAATGGCAAAAATCTAAATGAGAAAACTATTGCCTTGCCTGGTGTGATTGTGTTGTGAGTTGTACAAGCAGGAACTTGCAGATTATTTGTTGAATAACAAACTTTTTGAACCCTTTTAGTCAGCATTTAGGACTTGTCATTCTGCAGAAATTGCCCTTGCTAATGTACTAAATGAGATCTTGTTGCCATGGATTCCCATATGATTTAAGTGTTGCTGCTGCTAGACCTTCATTACTATTATTGCATGTTATTAAATAGACTTGAAAACCCCTTTGGCATTTCTGTTCATATCCTTTCATGGTTGACGTCATTTGTCCAACCGATCACAGTGTTTTTTTCTATAATAAGACTAATGTGAAGTCCTCAGTGATGAAGTATGGGATACCTCAAAGTTGTGTTTTAGGTCCTTTCCTGTTTCCACTTCATATGGCAGCACTTGGACAGATATTTCCAAGCTATGGAGCAGGCTTTCACTGTTATAACATGTTCAATGGGCTACCGCCTGGTAGCTCTTGTAAGACCCTTTGTACTGGCTCTTATACTGCATTCTCAGGAGGCAGGACTGTTACATGTTTCAATGGTTAAGGAAAGGCCAGCCGGACAAAAAGCTTTATCATATTGTATAAATGACTGGAGTTGCCTCTTTAAACTGAGCATGATTGATTTTATGTTAATTCCTGTGTGTAGTTTTAGGTTTGTTATATCTTCTGATTTCAGCATACTGCCAGTCATGACTGTGTTATTTTTAATTGTAAAATCAGTTTGGAATCTGCAGCAGAAAGTGCTAAAGGTCCATCAGCCACTGGGCACCGTTGTTCTAGGATGCCTCCTTTTTGCACGTCTTTGCAGTACAGCTTGGTCTCAGATCTGGGTGGATCTGTTCTTGGGCTATTGCTTCTTTGCAACTGCATTCTGGATGGTTCTCTGAAGAAGAGGCCATTTATTTTCTTGGCCTCTGTTTCATGGGTGTATCTCTTCAGCATTGGTGCCAGAGCAGTCTTTTTTCACCGTCTCCAGGGCCTTGCTGGTAATGTATTTGTGGACATCCTTTATCTTAGCTTCCAGCATTCTTCATGGGGGGTACTGTCTGCTATGCTCTTGATCTTGTACCAAAGCATCTGCAGAATGGTTGCTGCAGTGATATGTGATCGTTTTGACCTGTGTGATGTTTCTAGCAGAGATACTGAGCAACGGTCTGTCAACCTCTGTGAGACACTTATCTTTGAGGTGTCCCATATATTTTCTAGCCTCATTGGATCATATTTAATCAAAATTTTACAGTCACTTTGTTAATGAGTGATCACTGACAATAATTACCAGGCAGTACACATAGAAAGCTTTATTCCCCTGAAAACTAGGTATGTAACAATTGACTTGGTAACCTGATAATTTAAATAAACAAATCATTTAACAGTATATTTTGCAATTGCAGAGTGCTATTAATTTTTGTGGACAGTTTATTGGTTATCACTGTTGCCTCACAGCAAGAAGGTCCTGGAGTCTTCTGGCATGGTCCTTTCTGTGTGGTGTTTATATGTTCTCCCCTTGTTTGCGTGGATTCCGACAGGGTTTGCCACCTTGCTCCCATTTGCAAAGACATGCCGATTAGGTGACTTGCTGACTCTAAAATTGTGTGTAAGTGTGAGGATGTGATTGTGTTTGTTTATATTTACCAGTGTCGCCGACCGAATGGTCCCCCTAAAAATCGGTCCCCCTGATGACACGGTTCACGGATTAAGACCTCGTTTCTGCTTCAAACTGCACTCCAGTCATCATCTATCTCAGGAACAGATATCTGAAGCTTTTGTACAACTATCATTTCCACATATATTCAGCATTATTTCATCATAAAAAGTGACAGAAGCGATCAGAGTGCCGCGGCTAAATGAGCTGCTAGCTGATGTGTTCACTGCGCATCAGACATATCAAAGCATCACGGAATTTAGCCTCATTTCTGCTTAAAACTGCCTTGTTTCTGCTTAAAACTTACTTTGGAATTATTTAAGAGGTTTTACCTTTATCATCTGATGGTTAATAATCCCAGTGATCCGTTTGATTGCTTTGGGTGAAGAGACTCCATCTCAGATGTGCTGCTGTGGTCCAAAATGACTCTTGCGCAGATGCAAAAGGTGGACCGATTTTTAGGGGTGGACCGTTCGGTCTGCAACACCAGCCCTGCGATAGACTGCTGGCCTGTCCAGCTTGTACACCTCAGTTTGCCCAGTGACTGCTGGAATAGGCTTGACTGGAATTATTTTCTTTCATGCACATCTTCATATGGGGTGCTACCAGTGTGTCAGGTTTCATTGAAGTCCACGAGTTGATGAAGAGCTGCGCTTAGAATATTACAGATTACATATTCCTATATACCCACAGTTATGTATAATAATACGTAGGCTGAAACCTATTTGCTATATGGCAAATAATATGAGGAATAATACTTGTGAGGACCACGCATTTTTCCCCACAAGAACTGAACCGGCAAAGACACTTCAAGTACCTATATCAAGTCCAAGTTAAGACCAAGAACTTAAAGGGTTGAGAGTAAGTCAAGACCAAGGCTTTGGGATTTTGGAGTAGTTGTGAAGAAGTCAAGGCCAAGTCTTAGGAGGAGGTGGGACCTAAAAAACACTCATCAGAATTTACATTTGCCCAGTGCTTTTGACATTGATGCTACAAATGCAGTTTTTGTGGTTGATTGATGAGAACAAATTTAATGACAACAGATTGTTTGCTCATTCTTTGCACTCAGTGGGACCAACAGATTCAAGAGGGACTGTGGGATCTCTGACCAGATATAGCACCAGTCAACACAATGTCAATTAATTGTTTAATTTTGTCATTAAAAATTTCAATTAATGTGTACATAAGTCCAGATCATGCAAAATTGCTTTCAATTCGTGATAAGACAAAGTAAGTGAAAAGGAGGTCGCGAGGCCAATACTGGACCCAAGGTACAACATCAGTAACCTCTGGAGCACTCTAATTTAGTCTTTAATGTACCAATGAGTAAATTTTACTCTTGTGGTTGAGAGAATACTAGAAGTTAAAGAGTTTTGCATTGAATGTTTTCTGTACTGCAAGTCCAAATTTTATGTGTGCAGATCCTAAAAGTGAGAATTTCACATAACGGAGTGTCTGTTGGACTGAAACCTAAATAGCCCTCTGCTATTAACAGAAGCTGCTTGGCCCAAATGACACATGCGACTCCCAAGAACTACTCAATCAAACTTTCAAATGCAGTGATGTGTCACAGCGATATGGTGGATTGCACCCCCACCCCAGTCCAGGATCCTTGCCAGGAAATTGTAACGGACTGAATGCTGTGATTTTTCTTTACCAAGTCAGTCAGCTGAAACAACAACAACAACAACAACAACAACAACAAAAAACAGGTGTAGTAAATCATTTTTAAAGCTCTGGATGAATTGACCATTAAGACTGAATTGGTTTATATCAGTTTATTCTTTTTTTTTTTTTTTTTTTTGGAAGTCCCTTGCTGTATGTTTTCTGCACAGCAATGTCTAATTTGATTCTTTGTGACATGCTGACTGTAAGATCCAAGTCCTGCATGTCCTGGAAGAGCTCAGTCTTTCCTGTGCATGTGTATTTGTCCTCCTCTGCCAAGTCCTCTGCAGCGCTCTAATTCAGATCACGTCTTCTGTCTGACAGACTCATAGCCACTCCAGCAACACTACTTAAGTACAGTCTTATCATGTAGTTTAGACGAATGATTGCAGCCAAAAGTACCCCATAGAAACTGAGGTGTTGCAGCCTAACAGTAAGTGAGGCAGTCTGAAGAAAAAAATGAGTTTCCGAGGAAACAATCGGTTTCTACTGTCACTTTAAATTGAGAGGAACTGCTGCACAGCAAGAGCAGGTTACAGTTTTTGGTGTGGAAGAAGACCTTCAGCACCATCTTATGTGATCACAAATGTGTTTGGCAACAATGACACAAACTGTTAACGGAAGTTATTGTGTCTTTCATGTACAATTTCACTGCAGAATGGGTAAATCTGCAGGTTGCTTACTTGCTTACCACAGTCCATCGTTGTCAGTGATGATGTCACTCCATGCCTTTTCACTTCTGATGTGTCCTTCTGTTGCTGACCAAGTCAATTTGGGCAGCAAGCACACGTCCGCACACGTCACAGATGTACTGGCCCTGATGCTGAGTTGGTTGGTGGTGTTTTTCCCTTCTCGTTTCCGCCTTCTGAGTATAGTCAGTAGTGAAGGTGCAAGTTCTTGATGAACACAGCTGTCTCCACCTGTACCTGCTCTCAGCCAGTTCTTCCAGCCTTCTTGGCTCAATGCCACAGTTCTTCAAAAGCCCCTTTTCCACGACACAGTTGTAGCACTACTTGGCTCGGCTACACTCTTTTTTTTGCTTTTCCATTAGGGTTAGTACTTGGTACCTGTTGCTTTTTTTGGTATTTGCACAGGAGAGGTTCCAAGGGAGCCGAGCCGATGCTAAAATGTGACGTCAATAGGCTGCCGGCCACTGATTGGTCAGAGAGTGTCAGTCACAAGTGCAATGTCCATCCAACACGAGAATCAAACCTGCCATTTTTTCAATAGTGTTTAGCTAATGTGTTTGCCTTTCATTGTACGCAAGCTTTTTTAAGATGACTCATGTACACAAAATTACACTGTGGTCTGTCGATGAGGTGCGGCGTTTCTCTGTTTTATAGCAGACGAGAACATACAGAGACAGCTTGATGGAGTGACCCAATATGAAAAAAATATTTCAGGAGCTCTCACAGTTGTTGCCCGCTCATGGGTACCATCGGACATCACAGCAATGCTGAGAAAAGTGACTACAGGACTATCAAAGACCACAATGGACGGAGTGGGTCCAACCATAAAGGGTAGAAATGGTTTGAGCAGATGGAAGGCATTTACAGGCAAATTTTGGGCACATAAATTAGCCTTCAGTTGGTTTTTGTATGGCTTTTGCTGACCTCATACAGAACGCTTGCCTTTGGAAAGTTCTCTGTACAATCCTGTCTCGGTAGGCGATTAGGCGGCATGAGTATTGTATTTCCGAACCATTTGAGCTGCCTCTGTAAGAGTAAAGTTTCAAGTGGTACAATGTTAGCCCGCCATTGAACCCCTGTGGGTGGTACCTTGTGCCACCACTTCAGTCCAAGTAGCCATTGAAGGCAATGGGTATGGAAGTGTTTGAGGGTGCGAATGTGGTGTCTGTATGTAAATCGGCAGGTAAATTTGGATTAAACGGCCAAAGATATATGTGACACTGAGCATTTTGAAAGAGAACAATAATTTCCCACACATTTTTCCTTGTGTGTAGGTCAAAGGACTGTGTTGGATCAAAGATCACGCCAAGATTTGTAGCTTTATTACAACCCAGTGTCACAATTTTTTTCATGCCCCTTGATGAAAATGGGGCACTTTTTGTGACGCTTTTGTAAAATTTTATTTTACTATTTCTAATCGTCCCCCTTATAATAACTCTAACCATAACCATAAGTGTCGCCCTTCTCCTAACCATAACCCCCAGATCCCCCCCCCATCACGCCACATTTTTTGCACCCATCACGAAATGAATTTGTGCCCCGTCTCAAAAAGCGCCCCATTTTCATGACGGTATCACAAACCATAGATTAATTTACTTTTCATAATGCCATCACCAACAGCAGTGAGATTGGGTAGATTTTGTTTTGTGCAAATATGTCCTTTGTGTATTTGTGAGTACTATCTGATTCACTGTTAACCAGAAATGATACTTTCTATTCCTACTGTGCACAAACTAACAGCACATGGAGAACAAAGCTTTCTGACTTTCTATTCCTGCACATTTATTTTTATATCCTCTCAGCGGACCTGGAATCTTGTGGATCTGGATCATCTGTCATCAGAACAGGAGATGATGCATATGTCTGGAATGGATGTGAATTATATTCACTCTGGAAAACAGTTAATAATATTATATTGTAACATCAGATTCTGACAGTTCTGGTCATGTGACTGCTGTCATTCTGTTGCTGAACTGAATTTGTGCATTTCTGCACATGGTAATTTGCTTAAAAGTTGCTAAAAAATACTGAAAATTTATGCATGTTTCACCCACGAGCACATGGGTCACACTTTATATCATCACCTGTGTGCAAGTACACAAAGACACACACACACATGTAAACTCCGACATGCCACCTAAATCAAATCAAATCAAATCAATTTTATTTATATAGCGCCAAATCACAACAAACAGTTGCCCCAAGGCGCTTTATATTGTAAGGCAAAGCCATACAATAATTACGGAAAAACCCCAACGGTCAAAACGACCCCCTGTGAGCAAGCACTTGGCGACAGTGGGAAGGAAAAACTCCCTTTTAACAGGAAGAAACTCCAGCAGAACCAGGCTCAGGGAGGGGCAGTCTTCTGCTGGGACTGGTTGGGGCTGAGGGAGAGAACCAGGAAAAAGACATGCTGTGGAGGGGAGCAGAGATCAATCACTAATGATTAAATGCAGAGTGGTGCATACAGAGCAAAAAGAGAAAGAAACACTCAGTGCATCATGGGAACCCCCCAGCAGTCTAAGTCTATAGCAGCATAACTAAGGGATGGTTCAGGGTCACCTGATCCAGCCCTAACTATAAGCTTTAGCAAAAAGGAAAGTTTTAAGCCTAATCTTAAAAGTAGAGAGGGTGTCTGTCTGCCTGATCTGAATTGGGAGCTGGTTCCACAGGAGAGGAGCCTGAAAGCTGAAGGCTCTGCCTCCCATTCTACTCTTACAAACCCTAGGAACTACAAGTAAGCCTGCAGTCTGAGAGCGAAGTGCTCTATTGGGGTGATATGGTACTATGAGGTCCCTAAGATAAGATGGGACCTGATTATTCAAAACCTTATAAGTAAGAAGAAGAATTTTAAATTCTATTCTAGAATTAACAGGAAGCCAATGAAGAGAGGCCAATATGGGTGAGGTATGCTCTCTCCTTCTAGTCCCTGTCAGCACTCTAGCTGCAGCATTTTGAATTAACTGAAGGCTTTTCAGGGAACTTTTAGGACAACCTGATAATAATGAATTACAATAGTCCAGCCTAGAGGAAATAAATGCATGAATTAGTTTTTCAGCATCACTCTGAGACAACAGACTACAGCACTCATTCTCCAACAATGTACTCTTGGGCAAATAACATGCAAGTCATACTACACTGGGCGCTCAGTTCGAAACACTGCATACATACATGCACACACTGTGTGGCTGAGGCCGTGTTCAGTACTGACACACAGAGGAAATTCTTCCCACCCAATTTCCTGGGACTGAACTGGGAGTGACCCGGTTGGCAGACACACAGCCCCGATGGAAGGAATGTAACCCAACTCCCCTACCAGCACCTCACCCCTTCATCCTGTGTGTGCACGCGTGTGCGTGTGCACGAGAGAGTGAGAAAGATATTAAAGAAAGCTTTCACCTTTTAATACTTCTTGAGACTCCATGTTACACTTTAGTCCATATTCATCTTTGTCACACGTTCTCTGTTTTAAAAATGACTGGGTCCATAAACAGGCACTTCAGTGTCGGTGAAGTACAGGCCAAGTGTCTGTGTTATAGCCTGCAAGTGAGGTCCAGCCCCACCAAAATGACAAGGACATAGGAGTTGTTCATGTTTATCTCTGCCAGTATCCAAGATGGTCCATCTGTCAGCGTAACAAAGACACTTTTTTATAAATGCTCGATTGTAAATGAAATTTGACATTTCAGATTTGATTTTCTGTTGGCATACTGATCATCAACAACAACGATAATGGTAATAATAATATTATTATTAATAATAATAATAATAAAAATCAAAATCCTATAGTGCCTCAAACATTTGCATATCACAGTATGTACAGTGGGGCCAAAAAGTATTAAGTCAGCCCCTGATTGTGGAAGTTCTCCTACTTAGAAAGATAAGAGAGGTCTATAATTTCATTATGAGAGACAAAATGAGAAAAAAAAATCCAGAAAATCACATTGTAGGATTTTAAAATAACTTATTTGTAAATTATGGTGGAAAATAAGTATTTGGTCACCCACAAACAAGCAAGATTTCTGCCTCTCACAGACCTGTAACTTCTTCTTTAAGAAGCTCTTCTGTCCTCCACCTGTTACCTGCATTAATGGCATCTGTTGGAACTCGTTATCTGTATAAAAGACACCTGTCCACAGCCTCAAACAGTCAGACCCCAAACTCAACCATGGCCAAGACCAATGAGCTGTTGAAGGACACCAGGAAGAAAATTCTAGACCTGCACCAGGCTGGGAAGAGTGAATCTACAATAGTCAAGCAGGTTGGTGTGAATAAATCAACTGTGGGAGCAATTGTAAGAAAATGGAAGACATACAAGACCATTGATAATCTCTCTCGATCTGGGGCTCCACGCAAGATCTCATCCCGTGGGGTCAAAATGATCCTGAAAATGGTTCTGGGACCTGATGAATGACCTGCAGAGAGCTGGGATCAAAGTAACAAAGGCTACATACTATGCAGAGAGGGACTCAAATCCTGCAATGCCAGGCGTGTCCCCCTGCTTAAGCCAGTACGTGTCCAGGCCCATCTGAAGTTTGCCAGAAAGCATATGGATGATCCAGAAGAGGACTGGAAGAATATCATGTGTTCAGATGAAACCAAAATGTTCTATTTTGGTAAAAACTCAATTCATGTTTGGAGGCAGAAGAATGCTGAGTTGCACACCATACCTACTGTGAAGCATGGGGGTGGAAACATCATGCTTTGGGGCTGTTTTTCTGCAAAGGGGACAGGACGACTGATCTGTGTTAAGGGAAGAATGAACGGGGCCATGTATCATGAGATTTTAAGCCAAAACCTCCTTCCATCAGTGAGAGCATTGAAGATGCAACGTGGCTGATCTGCATGGAGGAATGGGCCAAAATATCAGCTACAGTGTGTGCAAACCTGGTGAAGACTTACAGGAAACGTTTGACCTCTGTCATTGGCAACAAAGATTATGTTACAAAGTATTGAGTTGAACTTTGTTATTGATCAAATACTTGTTTTCCACCATAATTTACAAATAAATTCTTTAAAAATCCTACAACGTGATTTCCTGGATTTTGTTTTCTCATTTTGTCTCTCACAGTCAAATTGTACCTATGTTCAAAATTACAGACCTCTCTCATCTTTCTAAGTAGGAGAACTTGCACAATCAGGGGCTGACTAAATACTTTTTGGCCCCACTGCATCAGTGTAAAACTAGCTATTTCTAAGATAAACATTCTCATTGGTCATCAGGTTTTTGATGTATGTTGTCACCTACCACACTACAGAACCACACTGGCAATCGCCCAGGCAGACAACTGGTCCATCCCTACCTCTCACAAGCAGCCATCTGTCTGCTGCAGTGAGGTGATACGTGGGCGTCTCCTTGGTCATCACTGACGCACCTGCATGCTGGATGTGCTGCATGGTGGGGTAGGTTCTACATGCACAGACAGAGAATTCCTCCAACTATATTTAAGATATATGAAAAGTGATTTTGCACAGTATGACGCACGCCACCCCCCCTTGTGTTTCTGCCCACACCCCACCCTCTGCTCTGCCACTCTCCCTGAGCTCGGCCGCACGGTGGAAATGCTGCGCACCCCCCCTACACACACACTCATTGCCTCAATTCGAATGACGGACTGTTCAAAGTTTAGTGTACATAAACAAATCAAATGTATATGTACGGTTGTTTTAATTCAGATGTGTGCCATTATTACGTTCAACTCGTAATAATTGTGGATTAATTGCTGTATTTTTGTTTGAGGAAATTGGGTGTGAAGATGAATTGCCCTTTTAGGGATCAATAAAGTTGTTTGAACATTGAATCTTGAATTAAGGACTGTAGCAGTCTATATCATCACTACAGCCCCCCACTGACCCTGAACTGGAATAAACAGGTATAGAAAATGAATGAAAGAATGAATGAATGTATCTATATCATCACATTATTTGTTGGTTGAATTGTAGCCATACCACAATTATGAATCGTGCACCTGCTCTGTGGAATGATCTCCCTGCGTCAATAAAACAGTCATATTCTGTAGAGACTTTCAGGTCCAGACTTAAGATACATCTCTTCTCCCTCTCGTATGGCTAGTATACTGGTATAGTGTGGTACTATGCTTCCTATCCCTTTAAAGTCATTTTATTTGCAACAGAGCAGGCCTCTGCCTCAACTTTATCTAAATTCTGGGTCTGTTAGTGAAGTTTAGGGCTAGCAGCTGGTGATCACCTTAGTATTTTCTCTGCTTTCCTGCTGTTGAATTATACCTTAGGTGTAGTTTTTCTGGCTGACTGATTCTGTTCTTTTTCTCTCGGTGTGAGGTATGAACAACCTCGCGTGGAACTGCAGGATTGATGGATCCAAACCACAAGGGGCCAGACTGATTGTGAGATACAAGGCCTGAAGCAGGTGCTGTATGCTGCAGTCTGCATTTGAAAGTGACCCTGTCGCGGGAACAGGCCCACTGACTGAGGAATGCCAGATGACCCCTGCCTGTGGTGCTGATGCCTGCGTGGACTTCTCATCTTCTTTACATTATTATGTTGTTTGATTTCCTGTTTTTTGTTTCTTCAGCTTTGTAAAACTTTGCAAAACCTTGTAATTGTTAGAATGGCCTAAGCATTGGGTCGCCCATTTGTGTCTGGTCTGCTTGAGGTTTCTTCCTTTATATCATCAGAGGAAGTTTTTCCTTACCACAGGTTAGACGTTACTTGTGTGAAGCACCTTGAGGCAGCTTTGCTGTGGTTTGACACTGCATAAATGAAATAAAGTGAAATTGAAATTGAATTAAAATTAAAGTTCTAAATACAAGTATTATTCATTCAGTCAGTTTCTATATCTGCTTACTCCAATCAAGAGTGTGCTGGAGCCTATCTCAGCAGACATAGAGCGAGAGGCGAAGTACCCCCTGAACAGGATGGCAGTATATCACAGGCTCACATAGACAGACAAACTTATTCACCCTTGTATGCACACCTATGGTCGATTTAAACTTTCCAACTTACTTAAAATCTGCATGTCTTTGAAAGTGGGAGGAAGCTGGAGCACCTGTAGGAAACCCATGCCAACATGCGAAGAACATGCAACTCCACACTGAAAGGACCAGGTGGGAAGATCTCAGGACCTTGTTGCTGTGAAGCAACAGTGAGAACCACTAATCCACTGTGCTGCCAAACGCAAGTATTAGTCCTTCTAAAATCTGTTGGCGTATTGGCATTAAATGCACATAATACAGAAGTGTTTACACAAACGCATTCGTCAAGATGGCACAACTCCATCATTCAAGGGATAGAATTTACAGTTGAGGGGTTAGCCATACATACATCACACATTAAAAATTCCAAACATAATTTTCCATAACTCTAAACTTTTCATGTTACCAAACAAGTCACGTGTCATGTCAACTGAAATGTCTACTTCATTTCTGTAAGGGTTTTTATCAATATGAGGAATAAGATACCAAATTATTTATACTTTTTTCACCACTATATTACATTTTCAGTGAAATGTTCACACACATTGTTAGCGGTTGGTAGTATTTTCTTTTAATAGCCTAATTTGAATCAAATGGTAAGAAAACCTTCAACACACTTCAGTATTTTAGCATAATTTTGGTCCATTCTTTCAGACAGAAGTAGGTTAACTCAGTCAAGATTGTGTACTGTCTGTTGTGTGTTGGGGGGTTTGGCTGGACATTTGGGTGCTGTTTTCTTTTCTTTGCTCTCCAGGTGGTATGCAAACTGTTTTTTTCTGTGGAGAAGGTGCTGGCGGAAGAGTCCTTCACCCTCATCAGAACTATTGGCTGCACCTGTGGAGGATGTTCATGTGCAAGCCTAACAACTTGCAGCACCTGTGTATGATGCTCACGTGCAGACTTAAAGACTTTCAGCTGAAGTAGATAATGAGATGGCGTTCTGCATTTAAGCCATGAGTGATTTGAGCAGAATTGCCGGGAACTCGACCTTGTGATGTTCGGTTGTGAGACGCTGAGGACCGCGCCAGGGTTTGACACATCGTGCCTGTGAAGGAGGACGGGTGAGGGACACATGCTGTCAGCACACATCAGAGGTGATTATCGTCTGAATAATCGTTAATAGTAATTTGACGTTTTGTTACGCAGTATATTTGAACATTGATGAGAATTGTGCAGTTTGCTTCTCACTGCCGTGGCGTACGGATTGATGATCCTCCACCTGTTGTGAGAAGCTGCTCATTTACATAAGGCTTAAATTCAGACCTGAATGTGTTGCTGATAGTGTGTGCCTCTGAAGGATATTTGTTGTAGCTCTGTTGACTTACCTCACCTTTTCCGTCCTTCACAGAGTCAGTTTGTCGTATTCACCTGGGAGGTGTTCGGCGGTGAATCTGAGTCCAGAAGTGCCGGGCTTTGATCCATTTGGGTGCTGGAGAGCGCGCCGTCCTTCACCTTGCCAAGACAGCTGACTATTTATGTTGTACACGGATTATTGCACATGAGGGGGAATAAATTTGTTTCTTGGAACCGCTTTCTGGTTATTTAGCGCTGGGCCATTGTCAGATGCTGGTTCAGTTCTCTGACCCGCATCAGCACATAACAGTAGTTCCCGGTCAGTACTAAATGGACCCAGCGGCAGAAGCGGTTCCATTTGCGGAAAGAGTTCAAGAACACTTGGAGAAGATATGGGAGCAATTACAGCATCTCGCAATCAAATTAAACAAACAGATGCCCGCGTTACGGAGCTTGCAGCGCAAGCCGTTCCGCTTCCTGCTGCTCCAGCTGCGGCACCATCGATACCGGTGCAGATAACTCCGTCACCCAGAGAGTCGGCTTCCGAACCAATTATTTGTCATCCGGAACCTTATGCGGGAAATGTTGAAGCCTGTCTCCATTTTTGATGCAATGTTCTCTGGTTTTTGCTCAGCGACCGGCTTCCTTCTCTTCTGATGGTAGCCGTGTCTCATATGCGACAAATTTGCTTCAAGGTGACGCCTTAGCTTGGGTCACTGCGTTGTGGAGCAATAACTCTCCATTGTTAGGATCCTTTAAGGATTTCTCCCGGGAGTTCCGATTGGTTTTTGACCATCCGGTGAAAACAAATACCGTTGCCCAACGGTTGCTGAATCTCAGGCAGGGGTGGCGGAGTGCGGCGGATTATTCCGTTGATTTCCGAATTTTTTCTGCTCAGTCCAGTTGGAATGCCACAGCTTTGAGAGGAGTGTTTGTGGATGGTTTGAACGATTATTAAAAGACGAGCTAGCAGTCCGTGACGAACCAAAAGATTTAGATGAGCTAATATCTTTGGTTATTCATCTAGATGATCGGATAAAGGAGTGTGAACGCGAAAGAGGGCGGACATCTGAGCGGGTCTTTCCATCTCGGGGCTTTCCCCGACACAGATCAGGGCCGCCTCTTCTTTGCCCCACTGAGACTCCTCCGACGGGACCTCTGGCTCCTCTTGTGGATGAGCCCATGCAGCTCGGACGAGCTGAAACAGCCATATTGCCCTGGTCACATAAGCGTCAAGAAAGATAACAATGACGTATCTCCAGGTATTTTTGGACAGGCATAATATATATATATATAAAAAAGGGGGGCAGACCTCTGGTTATTTAGTTATTTGGTCTGTTTTTGTTTTCATGTAGGGGTTAATAAAGTGTTTAGGGAATTAGAGGCTGTTCTGGTTGGGTGAACGACTGGTAGTTCGGAGCTCGGCTGGACTCAGGTAATCGTATGTCTTCATTATTTGAAATTAGGTAATTTTTGTTTGTGGATTGGGTCATTTTGTTTTGTTGTTTTTTATTTCCCTGTTTCCCTAACCCCAACCTCACGTACTCTAAGACCGTTTGTCTTTTGGATTGTGGGGTGGTGCAGGTTGGTTACGCTGAGCGTTTCTCAGAAAACCTCTGCGCCTAGGGAGGGTTGTCAGGGGCGTTTTTTTGGGTTTGGTTGATACCCGGTTCCACTCCAGCCCCAGTGGGCCTTTGACCATTCGTCATTGGCGTTACCGGGGTGTAGTGCAGCGGGAATGTACCTCAGTCGGAGTGGTGGGCCGATCTGTGCCGTTCGCCATTTCGGTAGTTCCACCCCTCCCGATAGGCTGGTGGTATGGTCGGTTTAGGGGCACCGGACGTATTTCCGGTTTTCCGATGCGCTTCGGGGAAGGGACTGGGTTAGTTTTTCCTGTTTCCTTCCCCGGCTTGGTAGTTTTGTGCCGTTCGCCGAAATTGTATTGACGATAGGCTCTGGGAGTAATCTGGGGTCTTTCGGGGTGCTGGGGAGGGTAACAGGGTTTCCGGTTGTTTTATTTGCCCCCGGGGTGGTTTAATGGAGTCCGCCGGGGGTTGGATTTTTGTGTTTTTTATGTTTCCTTCCAGGTTCCACCTCCAGGGTTGATGGGACGGTCCTGTGGGGGGGAATTGATTGTGGGGCCAACTAGCTAAGTGTGGCCTGGTCTGGGGTTCCTGGGTTGTGGGTAGGGTGCCTCCTGGGGTTGATGGTACGGTCCTCTGGGGGGCGCTGTTGCTCCATGTATACCTGGGGACCTCTGTGGGATTCCGGCTTTGGTTATTACTCCTGGAACTGGCGGTAAAGGTCTTCTGGGGGGTGTTGAGCTCTGCACGTCGTCTGGAGGGGTTGTTTGTTATTTTTCTTTGTGAAATTGTGTTTGTATTGTGTTGTCGGGGCTATGATGGGTTATTGGATTTGGGAGTTTTTCTTTTCTTCCCGGGGTTGGATGGGACGGTCCCCTGGGGAGGGTTTGGGTGGATTTTGTATTTTTCTTGTATGTTAGGTTGTACTTGGGACTCTTTTGGGGTTTTTGTTGATGCCAGCCGGCCTTCCAGCCGCGGTGCCCTGTCCTGCTGTCTGCTGTGGACTTTGGGGACGTTACACCGTCTGCTTCCTGTCGTGGACCCCGGAGGGAGGTGCTGTTCTCGGGCCTGGTCTGTTCGGTCGCCGGGAGGCTTCCCGTTGATGGAGGGGTACTGTTGTGTGTTGGGGGGGTTTGGCTGGACATTTGGGTGCTGTTTTCTTTTCTTTGCTCTCCAGGTGGTATGCAAACTGTTTTTTTCTGTGGAGAAGGTGCTGGCGGAAGAGTCCTTCACCCTCATCAGAACTATTGGCTGCACCTGTGGAGGATGTTCACGTGCAGGCCTAAGAACTTGCAGCACCTGTGGATGATGCTCACGTGCAGACTTAAGGACTTTCAGCTGAAGCAGATAATGAGATGGCGTTCTGCATTTAAGCCATGAGTGATTTGAGCAGAATTGCCGGGAACTCGACCTTGTGACGTTCGGTTGTGAGACGCTGAGGACCGCGCCAGGGTTTGACACATCGTGCCTGTGAAGGAGGACGGGTGAGGGACACATGCTGTCAGCACACATCAGAGGTGATTATCGTCTGAATAATCGTTAATAGTAATTTGGCATTTTGTTACGCAGTATATTTGAACATTGATGAGAATTGTGCAGTTTGCTTCTCAGTGCCGTGGCGTACGGATTGATGATCCTCCACCTGTTGTGAGAAGCTGCTCATTTACATAAGGCTTAAATTCAGACCTGAATGTGTTGCTGATAGTGTGTGCCTCTGAAGGATATTTGTTGTAGCTCTGTTGACTTACCTTACCTTTTCCGTCCTTCACAGAGTCAGTTTGTCGTATTCACCTGGGGGGTGTTTGGCGGTGAATCTGAGTCCAGAAGTACCGGGCTTTGATCCATTTGGGCGCTGGAGAGCGCGCCGTCCTTCACCTTGCCAAGACAGCTGACTATTTATGTTGTACACGGATTATTGCACATGAGGGGGAATAAATTTGTTTCTTGGAACCGCTTTCTGGTTATTTAGCGCTGGGCCATTGTCAGATGCTGGTTAGGTTCTCTGACCCGCGTCAGCACATAACACTTTCTTGCTTATATACATTTTTTCAGTCCAGGATGATCATGACAGTATTTTCACTTTGATATCTGCAAGACCACCTAGTCTGCAAGACCAAGGTCTAGCTTTCTGGCTGAAGTCTTGAGGTGTTGCTCCAGAACTACTATGCAGCACTCCTTCATTGTGATAGTTGGAATGGTGTTCTTTGGATGAAGAGTCTCATCCTTTTTCTTTCAGTGTAGCACTGATTGTTATGGCCAAGTTGCTCCGCTTTTGTCTCATCTGACTGGACAAAGTGTTGGACCAATGTAATGGAGAGTTATATTCATGGTGTATGACATGTATGACAATCTGATGTCTCCAACGTCTTCATCAGTGTTGTGATCTTGGTATTCTGTTGGACCTTTTACATGAAACTTCATTCACCTCTGGGTGTTAATTTTAGCCTCCTTCCAGAACAATACAACATCATCATGGTCCCACAATTCACATATTTTTGGACAACAGGTTACACAGTTGCATGTGGCACCTTCAATCTTCTGGAGATGGCTCCTCAGGAGGAACCCAAAGGTGTAGGTTTGCACATGGACAGGAGGGTCATGGTGTTACCACTATTTAGGGAGGATAGAATTGTCCCTGCCAATATTTCAACAAACTCGTTGATGTCTTGGGAGTGAAGATGTATTATTGGATCATTTAATGTGTCCTCCTGGATGAGGCATGCTAGCATCTGATTGGCTGAAAGGGAGGGCGCTATTGAAGCCTCATGCCAGGTGCAAATATTGAACTTACTGCCAGACACAGACGAGGTGAGGGATGATCAGTGTGATGACAAGTGTAATATGGAAAAATAACTGTTATTAGTCTACAGCTGTCTGTCTGTCAGACCATACCTCAAGTCAGGATGAAAATTCAAATGACTTACTCCCTTTTCACTTCAGCACATATAACTGTGTCCTGACCAACACTGTAAAAACTGATATCTAAAAGTAAAAAAAGAAAGACTTATTTGTTGTGGTTTGGGGTCCGGATGGGACCGGACCGTTACCATACCCTTTATTTATATAGCACATTTTGCAAACAGTTTCCAAAGTGCTGTACAAAAAAAAAAAAAAAACACACACACTCACGCGGTGTTAAAAGCCAAAGCATAAAAATGGGTCTTTAGACATTGTTACAGGCAATGGACTCAAACGCTGGGCGCACAGACGAGAACAGGTTGTGAATGAAAAGAGATTTATTTACAGCAAGAAATAAATGAGGAATTAAAGTGTTGAGCTTGTTAGGCTGCCTGCAGAGCCGAGACAGGGCCCGCCTGTAGCGGTGGAAATCTGGGAGCTGCAGTGCACACAGGGCCAGACTTGGGAGTCTGAGAACGAACTGGAATCCTGGATATATGGGACTGGAACTGGAGCCAGGTGGAACACACAGCTGAGGATGAGGAACTAGGAGGACAAGGAAAACAGAACATGAGTGAATACACTCGTAACACTGGAATCCTTTAACAACACACAGTTCACTGTAGGCTTAAAGCAGGAACATTCACAGTTCAGGAAATAAAGTTCACTGTTTAGGAAATAAGGTTCACTGTTCAGGAATTGACACAGTTCATGAATTATCCTCAGAGGTCAGGTGCTGTACGTCTGATGATGCAGTTCCAATTAAGCAGGACTTGGCTTCAGAAA
The DNA here is from genome assembly GCF_902500255.1 of Thalassophryne amazonica. NCBI lineage: Eukaryota > Metazoa > Chordata > Actinopteri > Batrachoidiformes > Batrachoididae > Thalassophryne > Thalassophryne amazonica. The sequence goes on from NC_047115.1 coordinate 71,174,819, forward strand.
CGAGTTGGAAAGTTCTTAATAGTTCACCATCAAAGTTCATAGAGTTCTTGGAAATAGTTCTTCAGTATAGTTCTTGGAAACAGTTCTTGGTCATGCACAGTGACAAACAGGAGCAGGGTGAGAGTGGGATCTCACAAACTCAGGGTAATACAGGAATTTAGCTGACCATGGCAGAGCTGTGCGCTCTGAGGCCGAGAGCAGATGAGTTCTAAAGTGATGTAGTGCTGGGTAGTAGCATGGGAGCCAGGAGCAGTACATTGGAAATACCAAAAGATTAACAAGCTCTAATACAGAAATTAGAGGTAGCCAGGTTACCTTGAGATGAGCTGTGGGATACTCAGATGTCAGAGTGCATGGAAGCGACAGTGTAGAAAGGGTCATGGATTCTGCAGTAAGATTCTGGCTTCATGGAAAGGAAGAATTCAGCAACCACTGAGCTCAAAGCCGTGGTATAAATAACCCACTCCTGATCAGGAGTTCATGAGCGTCAGGTGCAATGAAATAATGAGTTGCAGGTGTTCCTCTGCTCTGCAGTGCGCCACCTGGAGGGAAAACAGACAAACAACACACAAACAGGACAGACAGGGCAAAGGACCAAGACAGACCATAACATTATTTAAGGAAAATTTTTACATATTTTTTGTCTAAATAAAAACATAATCTTGTCATGCATTTTTTTTTTACATAAAAAAATTCTTATTTTGGGAAAATGTATGTCACTTTTTCTTAATAGGTTTTTCTAGCTAATATCAAGCTGTAGTTAACCACTAACAAGGAAGGGAAATGGATTTCAAATCATCCAAGCAAAGGAACAAGATTGCTTTCCTTATTTTAAGACAGAGGCTAATCTTGAAATAAGAATTATGTCTAGTTTTAAGGCACATTTTGATTATTCAATGCTTAGACCCTTTACTAGTTGTAGAAGAATTTTTAGGTCCATATTTGAACTGTGATGAACTATCAAGTGTCCTGATCCGAACTGTATGTCCTCTGGTTGAACTAGCAGGTGTTCAACCCAAAAAAAGGGCTCTATTAGTCATTTAGTCTGTCAGGGGCTTTCCAAGGCCTTTTAGGTGCTTTCCCGCAGGCCACGTGCGGGGGCCTCAGGCCAGCTGCACGTGTGGCTGAGGCCACGTGCGGAGGGGGCCTCAGGCCAGCTGCACCTGTGGCTGAAGGTCTTTTAAAAAAATCAGTTGTAAATCCTTCATGTTTTAATGGGAGCGTTTGTCACATTGAAATAATGGCCTAACACCTGCTTAGGGTTCACTAGAGGACGCTTCCAATAGAAAACCATGTCTTGGGAATGAAATAAATAAAAAAGTCGAAGGAGAAGCGATGCCCGCGGGTCTCCAATAAATAGACGAGCGCGGTTGTCATATTCAGTCTCTCTAGAGGACTCAGTTTGTCTAAGCTTTGTGTCGAAGGCTTAAATAAACTTAAAAACTCTGTGCATTTTATCTTGCTTAAGGCTAAATTATTCTAAAGTGTTGTGTCCTCTTTCTAGCATATCACTTGCAATTAGTTTGTGTTATCTAAAAGACGACATCCTGAGAAGACCAAAAAGACGAGCCGCGACAGAACTTGGCGAGCCAGCTTCAGGAGGGTCCAGGGGCATTCCGGCAGCCTGGGGCAGTCCAGCTCATCCCTCCAGACCGTAAATAACAGTGATCACGACTAAAAGGTAAGCAGAAACCTTTTATAATTTCTGCACGATCTGGAGGAGTGAGTCGGGATTTCCGCCCAAGTTGACAGGTGATATTTTTTAATTGCCTCTTACCCAAAAGAACCTGGACTAAGAAAATTGATAAGAGACTAAAAAAAGATAAGATTGAAAATTATCAGGCCTTGTAGATAAAATGCTCAGAAGGTGTGTGTGTTCCCGGGAAAAAGAATGTCTATGTGAGTGAAAGTTCAGGAATGTTCATGAACTCTGGTGCGGAAAGAGTGCGTGGAGAACTAACCTGGATGCTTGGGGAATAATTGGTGTTGAAATTCGTTACTAACGTGCCGGCTGATAGCATGCGCTGTAGGGGTTAATTTAGGGGAGTATACTGACAAATAGATACAAGGTAATACAAGGTTATTTAAAGAGTTTAACAGAGACTGAAGTGAAATAAGTGAGAAAAAAGAGTTTAACAAGAGAATACGTGCAGAGAAAGCACAAGATAAGCGCCTGAGGGGGCGCAGTAGAAATACCGTACGTGATAAAGAGATTTAGAGAGAAAAGTGCAAAGAAGCACAGCTGACAGTAAGTAAAAGAGCTCAATAAAGGACGTCATTTTTTAAGAAAAGAGAAAAACTATAAAAAAATAATAAAATAAATAGAGAGTTAGTGCAGAATACATGAGAATTAATGAAGCAGAAAATAGTGCAGTAAGGCACCAAATACACGCTTGTGGGGCGTGGGAGAAGAATAAGTAATTAAGTACACAGTAATATGAGTTTTTTTTATAAGAAAAGAAAAAGAGAATATTTTCAGTGCAAAGGCACATTAAGCTCACGAGGAGCTCAGTAAGTGGAAAAAAAAAAAAGGCAGAAGAAAGTGCAGAAAGGCACAGGATACGCACGCGAGGCGCGGTAAGGCGTAGAAATAAATGAAATATTGTATGCTCAGAAAGGAGCTTGTGAAAATAATATATTAAGCACAGGATACGCACGCGAGGCGCGGTAAGGCGTAGAAGTAAATGAAATATTGTACGCTCAAAGAGGGCTTGAAAAAAGTAATATATGAAGTTGCTGACAGCGCCGGAGAAGCTGTCTAACGTGAAGAAGAGATACATGCTTAAACAGAACACATTGGTGTTAAGTGAATAAAAAGGTTGTTTAAAGCCGCGGAGTGAAAAGTGGCAGAAGTCTAGATAGAGATATATAGAAAGTTGTTTTTAATAATTTTTGTGTATAAAGCTTTTGAAGATTGGTGTGTGGGAGAGTGGAGAGTAATCTGTGTAAAGCTGTGAGAACTTGCAGGCTGGCTGACATACAAGATTAATGTGAAAGAGTACGAGGGGGAGGTATTTAGACCCAACAGGAGGACTTGGGAGGTGCATGACAGGCAGAGAGGAAAGTGTGAAACAGAGACAGTGAAGAAAAAGACAGAAGAGTGCTATGTAAATACAGAAAAGGTAGATATTATTTCAAAGAGAGAAAACTAATAAACAAACATAGCAGAAAAAGAAAGAAGAAGCAGAAAGTTAAAAAAAAAAATTAAATAAAATAAAAATTAGAAGGGAAATAGAAAGTCGGGAGCAAAGACATTAGGAAGTGTTAGGGTTGTAAGAGGATTAAATAAATAAAGTTGGTTATAAATCAAAAGAGTTAAAGCTTAGATTATAGTGAAAAAGCTGACAGACTGATCAATGCTTGGGACAGTCATTGATGGGAGACTTAAGTGATGATGAAATAATACTCCCAGAACATTACTTGACTGACGGAGACATCGAAACCCAGGGAATCAGGACACATTTTTGGCTGGAAAGGACCTATTTTGACAGGGTAGGAGCAGAACATTGGCCGGACGAACAAGAGATCGATCAGAAATTATGGCAGATTACTAAGGTAATCAATCTGAAGCAAAAGAAAGAACAATTCCCTCTAATTAATTGGGAGCTGCTGATAAGACGTCTGTGGCATCAGGGTTTAACCCCGTGGCTGGAGCTGCTTTGTGCTGATCCTAATAAAGAAATTAGCATACCATTAAATCATTTAATAACACTGCCAACCGATCCAGGTGAAGAACTGTTTCCTAGGTTGACTTTGACTGTGGTCCCAAGGAAGGTTCGGTGGGAAACAGGTAAATTTTCATATTTAGTTAAAGAAAAAGAAGACGGGCATAGCAGTTGGAAATTTAATCCTTTTAAGGGTTTAAAATACAAAACAGGTGTTACAGCCAGCAAGTTATTGGTCTGGATCAGGACAGCCCCTGAGGGACTACCAGAACACCATAGAAACACCTCACATAGCGTTTGTCAGGGTTACATGGGTAACTCTCAAGGTCAAGGTCGGGAAAGTACCCCGCTAGACTTAGTACTAAGAAAATATCCAGGAAAACGCACTAAGGCCAACCAATGTATGAGAAAGTGGCACAAAAGGTCACATGGGGGCAGGCAATGGCCTTTGGTGGGATCATTTGATCCGGTGATGTGTGAAGCAGTTGCGGTAGAAATACAGAAAAAAGAAATTAAAGATCAGCAGAAGAATGTAAAAAACAACAAAAAACGCACTGAAGAAAAATAAGTTTTGGCCTTGTTCAAGCAGGAAGCACAGAGGCTACAGCAGAAAAGAGAAAAAATGACAGAGGAAAGATCCAAAGAGACTAAAGCCAGTGCACCGAGCTGGGAAGCAGAGCCACCCCCATATAAACGTCATGATATGGGGAAGACAGCTGGACAATTTGTATTAGGAACTCGTGAAGAGGACCAAGGCATGGATGTGGAGGGCAAATTCACACTGACACTAAAAGCTCGAGAGCCACAAGGAGACAGGTCCTCAGTCTGTCAAATGGATCATACAAGGTCTCCAAGTCCGAAAGTAAGTGGTCGCTCACCACGACCAGCAGGGGAGGCCACAAATAACAGTGACACGGAGGCAGACGAGGATAAAGAGAGAGACCTGAAGGCTCCGCCTGCACATCGAGGTCCACTGAAAACCGTCCCCTCCCACCATAAGTCAGCCGACTGGACCTTCACAGGCTATAGAGGCTCCGAAGAGTGGCACAAGAGCTTCTGTGGCACACTGGATCTGGCCAGAAGAGATAATGAAGAACTAGCTGAGCAACTTCGGCTAGCGAAGGAAAGAATACAAAGACATAGGGACGCCGAGGAAAGAAGAATATTACAACAATCGACGCCCAATCAAGGGAATCACATTATAGAGCCACCCACCCGAAAAATTTCTGGTGAGATCATCATTGAGACTGCAAAAGAGGCCCGACTCAGGCAAAGACAACAATGTGTAGCCAAAGACATAGCGGCTTTAGAACAGAATATAACCGACTGGATGGACTGCCTGGAACCAGTCAGTCGCACTCGATCTGGAAGACAGTATGGAGTCCGCACAGAAGAAGAGGAGGACGAAGACCTCATATGCCCATTGGTGGTTAGAAATGGTCATCATGTGTATACCCCATGGAGCTGGACAGACATGGTGGGGCTGGCCAACAGACTGCCAGACATCACCCAAGGAGCTGGGAGATGGATAACTGCCTTAGAAGAAGGCACTGCAGGGGTAACCTTGTCTTTAGATGACATAAAAGCCTTGCTAATGCATGTCATGGGAAAACATGACACTGAAGAATTAGCAGGAAAGGTTGGACTAACACAAATGATGGGCACAAATCAACATGATGAAGTCCCCTTTAATCGCTATAGAAACTCCATGTGGGAAGGACTGAGAAGAAAGTACCCTGAGGTCTTGGATCCCTCTAAATTGGATGATGAGGAGTGGACACCTGAAGAGTGCCCAAAGAAGTTCCTGCACCGATTCCAGAAAAGATGGGCGGAGGAAACAGGAAATGCATGGAACCATTCTCCAGCAACTGAAATCCTGTTTAAAATAACTGTAAAAAAGGCTCTACCAGATGAGGTTCAGAAAGCCCTAGATGGATTCGTGGGACTATCGAAAATGAATTGGGCTTTATACTCTGAGCATATTTGTCACCATCTTGAAATCTACAAGAAAGAAAAACAAAAAGAAGAAGATGCAGCAAAATCCCTGACGGAAAAAAATTGGTGCAGATGCAGTTGGGAGAGCTAACCAAAGTCAAGAAAGAAAAAACAAAGACCCAGGCACCAATGATGACCCCTGTTCCTTCTGAGTCGGCAAGCCTAGGCCCTACGGCAAACACTGCTGCCACCATACAGGCACCTGTGGTAACAGCCACACAGAGCCCCCAAGGAGCAGCAGGGAGCACTGCTGCAGGAGAAGTCTCAGCACCAGTGGAGCATCACTATCACTACCATAGCACTGGCACACCCGGAAATGGACCCACCTACAGTCATGGGTGGAGAGGAGAGTCACGGAACTTTCAAGGTCAAAGAGGAGGGTGGCGAAGAGGATCTCGCCAACCTTCATTTGGAAACAGATTCCAAAACTCAGCTCCCAGGAACAGTCAAGCGGGACCGCCTATGGGACCAACACCCCCAATAGGGGATCAACCCTCTAATGAGTGTTGGAGCTGTGGACAACCTGGACATCGAATGACAAATTGTCCGGCCCGACCTTGGGTTGGACCCTCTGCCTATTGGCAATAGGGAGGCCTAGAGAAGACAGAGGGGGAAACGGTGGCATTGGCTATTTCGATGATACCTAAGGAAGAGCCAACAGTCACTGTTAATATACAAAACAGAGATTTCCCTTTCATGGTGGATACAGGGGCAACATACTCTTGCATAGGGAAAATGGGCGCTCATCTCCCCCTCTCTGGGTCTGTAATTAAGACCATCGGCTTCTCTGGGAAGACTCAAATAATACCGTTTACACGCCCACTTCCTGTAATGATTGCAGGAAAAACAATTGAAGCACCCCTGTTATACTCACAAAATACACCTGTGAATTTGCTGGGAAGAGACATTTTATGTAAGCTACAAACCCAGATAGTGTGTACCCATCAAGGACTGCAAATACACTTTCCCGACGAAGCACTCGCCAACATTATGGTGCTTATGGACATGGAAAACAAGGTCCGACCTGTGCAACCCATGGTATACTGGCTGAAGTTACAACCAGAAAATTCAAATCTTCAACTGCAATGGGAAAAATGGAAGCCCTGGGCCGAACAACACTATGAAGCAGTATATACACCTAGTTTACCTTTACATGTCACCCTGATGTTCGATGCCAAACAAGAACAAACTGACTATGCATGCTGCTGGGATGCATTGATGAATCAACGGCTGTTTCACATAACCACCACAGAAATTTATTTAGGCCCCCAAGGGGCCGCAGCTTCTGTCAAGCTAACTTCAGCTGAACAACAATGGTATCAAGTGCCGAATGCCATGCCTCATGTGACCCTTTTAGTCTCAGAAAAGTACGAATCCCATGACCTAGGTCCAATGGTAAAGACAGCCTCAGAAGTTGAAGAATGGCAAAACATGGAAAGTCCACAAGTACATCTGTCAAAAGACCAGCAGTTTATACGAATTAATTTAAAAGTAAATGATGAGGCTATAGCTCAAAAAGTGGAGCTCAATCCTAGACCAGAGGGACAGATGGTGTTATCGGCCCAACAAGAGAAATTGTTAGAGCAAATACCACCAGTGGTGTGGTTCAAAAGCAAAACGGATGTAGGACTAGTAAAAACAGCCTTACCAGTAAAAATAAAAGTAAAACCGGGAGCAAAACTGCCTCACCAAAGGCAGTATCCATTAAAACCTCAGGCTATTGAAGGCATAAAACCAGTAATTAAGGGACTAATGGCAGCTGGAGTTCTAATAAAAACTGCAAGCCCATGCAATACTCCTATCTATCCTATCCCTAAAAACAATACCAAAGAGTATCGGCTGGTACATGATCTGCGTCCTATCAATGCAATTATAGAAATGGATGCACCTATAGTACCTGATCCGCATACTATACTATCAAGCATCCCTGCTGGAGCAAAATGGTACACGGTAATCGATCTGTGTTCAGCCTATTTCAGTGTGCCTGTGCACCCAGACTCACAACATTTGTTTGCATTCACATTTCTGGGACAACAGCTAACGTATACACGGCTACCTCAGGGACTGAACCTGTCCCCAGCCATCTTTAACAAAGTCCTGGCTGAAGATTTACAACACCTTGACATACCCAGTACATTGGTGCAATATATGGATGATCTCCTTATTGCATCAGAGACTCAAGAACAGTGTGAAAAAGATTCATTAATTGTATTGCATGCATTGGCAGATGGAGGTCATAAAGTAAGTAAGGACAAATTGCAGTTCTGCAAACAACAAGTAGAATACTTGGGAAGACAGTTGTGTGGGACCACGCGATGTATAGCCCCAAGCCAAGTGGAGGCTATAATCAAGGCTCCCAAACCCCAAACAGTGGGACAGATGCTTTCATTCCTTGGGATGGCAGGGTACAGTCGGCCGTGGATTTGTGATTATGCTATAAAAACTGCACCTTTGCGTGCCACGATTAGAGCAGTGGGGCAAACAAGCAATGCAGCTCTCCTCGTCTGGACAGATCAGGCAACGGGAGCTTTTGAGGCCCTAAAAACAGACATGCAATCTGCTCCCGCGTTAGGTAACCCAGATTATGGGAAACCTTTCCATTTGTATGTTACTGAAAAAACTGGATATGCTTGTGCTGTACTAATGCAGGAAACAAATGAAGGAAAACAACCATTGGCCTATTATAGTACAAAGCTTGACAACATTGAAACAGGATTGCCACCATGCTATCAGGGTCTAGCAGCAGCTGCCTTTGCATTTCAAAAAGCATCATCCATAATCATGGGACATGCAGTAACGTTGTACACGTTGCATCAGTTACATGCCCTGCTAACCAGTCAACGTTTTGTCTTAACACAAGCTAGACGCACTGGATATGAAGTTGTGTTGTCCGCTCCAGAAATAACAATACAACGTTGTCACACGGTGAATCCCGCCACCAAATTGACCACACCGTTAGATGGTACTCCACATAACTGTGTGGCAGAGACAGAGAAATTTTTGAGAGCCAGAGAACATTTGTATAATCACGCCATAGATGCAGATCTAACCCTGTTCATGGACGGCTCATGCTTTCGGGATGCCGCGGGATTGCATGCGGGTATGGGGATTGTTAAACTAAACACGGATGGCGAGACCTTTGAATTACTGGAGTCCCAAGGAATTGATCAGCCTTGTTCAGCCCAACTGGCAGAAATCAAAGCCTTAACTATGGCTTGCCAGATAGCTAAAGATCAACGTGTTAATATCTACACAGACTCAGCCTACGCTTATGGCGTATGTCATGTACATGCAAACATTTGGAAACAAAGGGGATTCCTGAGAGCAGATGGCACCCCTGTCACTCATGGAGAAGCGATTTCCCAACTGTTACAAGCTCTCCAATTACCGTCTGAGGTAGCCATCATTAAATGTGCAGGTCATCAAAAGAATAATAACATCATAGCTCAAGGTAACAACCTAGCAGATGACGCAGCGCGCAAAGGAGCACAAGGAGAAAATATGTTTCCCCTGCTAACCATCCAAGATTGTGCCCCACTGGTTTCACTTGACGCACTGATAGTGGCTCAAAGTAGGGCCAGTGGAGAAGAAAAACGAATGTGGGTTAAACGAGGCGCTATTGAGACACGCAGTCAGGGGCCAGCGGACAAGCTGTGGCGCAGTAGTCATGGACATTTTGTGTTACCCACCAATTTATTACGACATGCAATCATTTGGGCCCACGGACCCGATCATTGTTCGCGAGTCCAAATTATGAACAAACTAAAAGCTGTCTGGTGGTCACCATATATGGCAGCAACAGTGGACCGTTTGTTGAATGAGTGTGAGGTATGTGCACAGTACAATGTCCGGAAATCATTCACAGCCCCTTTAGCCCACATTCCGGTCCCTGATGGGCCATTCAGACATCTTATGATGGATTTCATAGACATGGGAGCTGAAAATCGAGTTAAACGAATGAGATATGTTTTGGTAGTGATATGCAGATTCAGCCGATGGATTGAGGCAGTAGCCTCTGCAAATCAAGACCATAAAACGGTAGCCAAATTCTTGTGCCGAGATGTCTTTCCAAGATTTGGCATTCCAGATACTATCTCATCTGACAACGGTAAGGCTTTTGTAGCCAAGGTTACACAAGAAACATTCAAACAATTGGGTATCAAACAGAAGTTTGGGTGTGTTTATCACCCTCAATCAAATGGGGCAGTGGAACGGGCTAATGGCATTTTAAAGAACAAACTAGCAAAAATCACAGCAGACAGCAATGGCAAACTAACCTGGCTGGATGCGTTGCCGCTTGCTTTATTGTCAATGCGCTCACAAACTAACCGACTAACCCATTTGACACCATTTGAAGCTCTTACAGGTCGGCCGATGCCTATTCCATACCTGAGAGGACCCTACGAAGGACCATCGCTGGAGCAGCTACAAGACGAATGGCATAATTATCTGAGACAGTTAACCCAAATACACAAAACTATCTTTTTGCAGGTCAAAGGTGCTACAGAAGACAGAGAAGCAGAGATTCCACTCGAAAATCAGAGCATCCAGCCTGGTGATCTGGTTTACGTCAAGGTGTTCAAAAGAAGTGGGACAGGCCCCGCCGAGAAGGTCCTTTTAAAGTTATTCTTGCCTCACGTACAGCAGTCAAAGTAGACGGTAAGGACACTTGGTTTCATTTAAACCACTGCTGTAGGGTTGGTGGCCCAGCGCCCCTGCGGCCTCGGCAAGCTCGTCTTGGCAGAGCCGCCGGGCCAAGGGGGGAAGCAGGAGAAGCCAGAGACCCTACAGCAGCACCGAGGGACGGCCACGCCTCCCTGCAGCCAGAAGAAGCACCGAGGGAAGGCCACGCCTCCCTGCAGCCAGGCGAACACTGGCCAAGGCGCTCACAGAGACTGATTGAACAAAGACGACGCACAGCTTCAGAGAGTAGTGGATCCCTGCCAGATAGAGCAGCGACAGACTCAGATGCAGACTCAGAAACAACAGACCGACAGATAGACAGGCCACAGGAGACATCAGACTCGGACAGCAACTCAGTAGATTTACCGACAGAAGAACCGCAGGAAGTACAACCCAGACAAAGCACAGATACACCACACATCCCTAGTGACAGCTCATCTAGTGACGGCTCACTTAGTAGCACATCTAGTAGCACATCTCAACAGTCATCAGAGCAATGATTAAGGAATTATTCAAGGGATTGACAATACTACTGGTGGTCAGTATGGGAGAAAATAGACATCCAAAACATACAACGGACTGTGCCGTGGCCATGGCCGCAATAGCAGCTAAACAAGGCATTCTAAACACAGGAAAAACATATAATTTGGTATACATTAAATCAAAAGCCTACAAGAACATAGGAATACAGGGAAAGCTGGGGGATTACATATTAGGCGAAGCCATTAGCATCAAATGTGAAGAGGAGGGAACACTCAACATAGAGGTAATTTGTGATAAAAGAGGATGCAGGGAAACCAAGCAAGACGTAACTGTTACAGTACATGAAGCCACAAAATGGGTAAAAATCAAACCAAGGAAAAAGAGGACAATTAGAAGCCTAGAAACAAGCAGTCACTTAGGGAGATGGGATCCCAGTACAGACCTAGCCTGCACACAAGGGTTGAAGACCAATTTATTTTACCAATGGTTGAAATTTTCGGCTAGGCAGATCAGTGAAAAGCCTTGCATAGCCTGTCACCGGAAAGGTGTGATACCTCAGGCTAAACCCCTACCTGATATCAACAACTGTTATAGGAGCCCCCAACATAACCCAGACCAAGCAGAATGCTATACACAATGTGTTATGAAAATGGCAGTAGGTGATGAAAAATATGCTGCCGACAGTAAACTTTGTCCAGTGCCCCTAAGTACAGAAGGAACCGTTCCACCTATGATTAAAATAGAGAAAGGGATGATACACCCATTCTGTATAGCTAAAGGCTTAGTAGCACAATACATAAGCGATTGGCAGGTAGGGACGACCCAGCCAAAACACCACATACAGTGTATGCAAAAGCAGCAAGAATACAAACCGGCCAAAACAGCATGGAACATTACTGTCTGTCACACCCTGCCAGCAGCAGGCATACAGTGTGAACAAATAGTACCGGCCACAGGGGGGTCTGTAATTGGACTGAATCTCACCCATGCTTCATGGGTATCTACTCCAAATTTAGCTAAGGGAACGGTACCCTTAGCTGACATCTTTTGGATATGCGGACAAAAAAGGAAACTCCTGTCATCGCTGTCCCCGAATTGGAAAGGCCTTTGTGCTCCTGTGATGCTCACAGGAGCAATAACAGTAATTGAAATGCCAAATTCAATACAACCCATGCCACAGAAACTTCGTAAGAAAAGAGGAATAATGACGTTTAAAACAGACTACAACATCACAGTAAGAAACGGGATACCAGAAGGGATACCCCGACAGTTAGAAGCCATAGACAGTAGCAGAGTTAAAGCAGATGAAGATGCGGATAAATGGGGATGGGCATTGGCTCTGTTTGGGGTTACTCCAAAAATCCGTTCTAGGTTCCAGGAGGTGCAGTGGATTAATTACTTGTGGTATAATCAGCAAAGATACCTGAACTGGACATTGGCAGCAGTAGGAGCCTTAACCGAACAACTGCACGCCACCTCGCTAATGACAATGCAAAATAGATTAGCTATCGAGATGATGATGGCTGATGAACAAGGAGTTTGTATTATGATCAAAGCCACCGAATGTTGCACAGCTATTCCCATGCGTACAGGGGAAGACGGAAATTTGACAGAGCTCTTAATCACACTTGAAGAGATGCAACAGGAACTGTTAAGTAACTCCATAGGAGGGAGAAATGAAACTGACGATTCTGGATACATTGTAGGGAATGGAATGAATATTGGCCCACTGTTTTCACTGTTTGGGACTCTAAGGAGAGGGTGGATATCATGGAAAGACTGGTTATACCAGATAGGTGTAATCTTGGCACTAACAGGGGTGGCGGTCTTGCTGGTAATATGTTGTGGTATTCCCTTGATAAAATTTCTGGTCAATAAATTGCTTTCATCCACAGTAGGACAGCTCCCACTGTTAGCCATCCGAGCCCTAGAAGAAAGCACAAACGAAACAGACAGAGAACCAGAATATATGGAAATGGATGAAATACCAATTATCCTCCCCGACAGCCCCCAGCTCCCTAATATTGTGGCGTATACCCCAGATAGGGAGGACTGGGATGGACCGTGCTTGGTGATATTGTAGACGAGGAAGAAGACATGCACGCACATTTACATTCACACACATGCACCCACAAAAATGAGGGATAGGATAGACAATATCTGAAAGAATGATATGGAGCTGTAATAATGAACGTAAATGTATATTACTAGGACACAGGAGTATGGCTGAGAGACCAGACTCCCCTGATCAGGGACCTATGCCTGATCTGCCTCTATCAAGTCTGATTGGACTCTCAGAACTGTTCGGAGAAGAGGATATACAGGAGGGATGGTCGAGACATGATTGGTCGCCACAGCCGCCATCCATCCAGCAGCTAAACCAGTTGGCAACAGAAGGATCTTCATCGTTCCAGCACCTGGCGATGACGGCTTCACAGAATCTGCCTGCAGCAAGAGTCGGCCCGAGGACTCCACCATCACCTGAAGGACCCTTTGGACTCAGGAACACACCCCTTCCGCAGATGCCATGGAGACAGTCACATGTGCCAGGGGCAACGATACCCTCCAGGGGAGGCAGCCAAGGTCGGCCATATGCAGCAACCGCCCGAGTGCATCCTAGACCCAATTCACTGCTAGGACCTGTCCCCAGCTTTCCACCCCCAAGGCAGGAGAGATATTCTGATCAGCCCAGTACCTCTGGAGGAGGATCAGCAGGGGTGGACCTTAGTTGAACTCACCCACCAGGACAGAAGGGAGCTTTGTACAGGCTACTAAATGCCCAGAGTGTCCCAACCACTTGCCTGTGCGACATCAACAATACTCCCCCCACACATGAAATGCCTTCCCCCTTGTACTTCCTGTCCCCTGGACTGCACAACCTTAATCTGGTCATGGTCACCCCACAGGACATGGCAATCTTGGTTCGAGAGCTTCGTCTTCCACAAGAGTCTGTTCCAAAAACCTTGGAGCAGCTCCTGCCCCTCACAAATCACATTCCCCATGAGCTATTTGAGGAAATCATGCCACAACTAAGTCAGACAGCTGCATACCTGTTCAGGATACACCGTGACAATGCCAACATCTCTTGTGCTCAGGAGGGCCTCCATACTCAACTGTGTGGTCTTCAGTCTAGTATGGACATGCTAGCCTGCATGATGGAGCATATGGAAAGGGAACAGCTAGGGCTGGCCACCACCACCCTGAATGTGGGCAAGAATTCTCTGGGGGCCCTGTACAACCTGGCCAAGCAGCACAAGGAGCTGGAAAGATCCATCAGAGAACTGCACGACTGTCTGAAAGCCAGAACTCCTGATCCTCCCCCCACTACCCCTGAAAGGCCAACCTCCCCATATTCCCCAACTTCTCCCAAAACTTCAGATGCTGAGTAAATGCTGAGGAGCGCGGACTGACGTAATGGCACTGAACACGGACTATGATCTTGGTTCTTGAGTTTGAATTGCGGACTGGTTTCAGAAATCTGAGTGTAACTAAAAACAAAGAAGGATATATGTTAGTAACGAAAGTTGGGTAAATGTCTGTCCTTACCATCATCTGCGTAACACAGATAAAGCTAAATGCATACACATAGATATCACATTGCAAAGTTATAAAAAGGGGACCCTTACACGGCGTGTTTGTAGATTTAGTAGTAAAAATGCACCATAGGGACCCCTTTTTCTTAAATTATAGCATGCCTCAAGAGACATGCATCGCCTAAATTTGGCGTCTGGCCAAAACGGGCATTAGAAAACAAGCTGAAAAAGAAGAAAAACAAAGTGGAGAATGTTGAGAAATGGCCTATAATGAAAACCATTATACGATTGACTAAGGCAAATGACTTAAGGACGGACATGAAGGGAAACCATTTATTGTGTTTATCATTTAACTAGACATAGCTGCGCTAACCTTAGAATAGTTACTTGATTGGTTGACTAAATAGTGGTAACGTAGGGGTTATTTGATGCATTTAAATAATAAATGTGTGACGCTTTAACAAAATAATATGTAGAACCAAGTATAATGGGTTGGAGCCTCTGGTTGAGTGAGTCAATAGATGCCAGAAGATGATTGGTTGCACTGATGTCAATGTGAAGCCTTTACTTTGCCATGATTAAGAGGTTGATGTAACTTGTTTTATGTGGCCATTTTAAGTGCCTTGAATTACACCAAAACTCAATGTTTGAATGTCACCTTGTGTTGATATAATCCAGCTAATTGCTCACCTTGTGCCTTAGTATGTAGGTTCACCTGCACTGCAATATATTTACCGTGTGAAGTATCACTGATATTCATATCCGCACCAGAGTTATCAGTAACTCGAGTGATGTGTTTTTCTTTTTTATTGCAATGCACAAATGAGGATGTCTTGTCAGTAAACAACCCAAGAGTATAGTTGATGTAATGGGACTCTTTCGAGTCCCAGAGGAGGGACTGTAGAAGAATTTTTAGGTCCATATTTGAACTGTGATGAACTATCAAGTGTCCTGATCCGAACTGTATGTCCTCTGGTTGAACTAGCAGGTGTTCAACCCAAAAAAAGGGCTCTATTAGTCATTTAGTCTGTCAGGGGCTTTCCAAGGCCTTTTAGGTGCTTTCCCGCAGGCCACGTGCGGGGGCCTCAGGCCAGCTGCACGTGTGGCTGAGGCCACGTGCGGAGGGGGCCTCAGGCCAGCTGCACCTGTGGCTGAAGGTCTTTTAAAAAAATCAGTTGTAAATCCTTCATGTTTTAATGGGAGCGTTTGTCACATTGAAATAATGGCCTAACACCTGCTTAGGGTTCACTAGAGGACGCTTCCAATAGAAAACCATGTCTTGGGAATGAAATAAATAAAAAAGTCGAAGGAGGAGCGATGCCCGCGGGTCTCCAATAAATAGACGAGCGCGGTTGTCATATTCAGTCTCTCTAGAGGACTCAGTTTGTCTAAGCTTTGTGTCGAAGGCTTAAATAAACTTAAAAACTCTGTGCATTTTATCTTGCTTAAGGCTGAATTATTCTAAAGTGTTGTGTCCTCTTTCTAGCATATCACTTGCAATTAGTTTGTGTTATCTAAAAGACGACATCCTGAGAAGACCAAAAAGACGAGCCGCGACATAGTTTTGAGAATTCTAACCAAGTAAATTTTTGTTAACCCATTGTCAGATATTTTGCTTAATACAAGACAATTTGGCTAAATTTCAGGATTATTTGTCTTATTTTGAGAGGAACAGTTTTTGCAGTGTACTTTGTAGAAAACACAGAGAAGACACGTAAGAAGCTTTTTCACCACTGGCATCAGTGCAAGTAACAGGATGTAGATCAACCATCCACTGCCAGTAACCACTCATTCATTTTCTCAACCCACTTATTCCAGTTAAGTGTCTGAAACGTCACCACCAGGCAGCTACATAAATGACTTACTGGGGCGGGGGGCGGGGGTGTTGGTAGAGGAATTTTGGTTAATGCAAACCATATTTGGTTAATAAACACCATATTTTAGTAGATAATAAATTGGATGCTGTTTATTTCTTTGGTTGATCACGGGTGAATGTCAGATGAGCTGACAAGAAAAGTTTCATTTACATTCAGTATATCACATTTTATATTATTTACTAGTATCTTCCACTATTTAAATCATAGCCTTGATCAGACATTTGACTACAAATGTCAAGATTCTATGTGGCAAAAATATACAAATAAATAAATCTACAATTGGCTATAAGTCTATGTAGGTGTGCAGTTCTGGTCATAAGTTCATGTAAACCTTGACCAAAATTTTGTATTTTCAATTTTCTCCTAATGCAGAAATTCCATTTTATCAAATAATAGTTTACCCAGTTAAAATATCTACTATGACAAAATACATTTATTTAATAATAATAATAATAATAATAGCTACAAGATATGTTAATTTTTCCACCATTGTCAGATTTTCAGTGGGTCACCAATTTACATACAATAAATGAATGGCTCTTTAAGCAGCCAGAAATGGATGGAATTACTTTTAAAAGCTTCAGAATTATGGTCATAATTAATGGTTAAGTGCGGAACCTTTGGCTGTATTTAAGCGCAACGAAGGGCAACGAAGCCCAAATGAAACAAGAAATCTGGACTTTCGTTGGCATCGTTTAACCTTCGCGCAGCTTCGTTCCTGCAGCTGGTGCTTCATCAGGATTTTTAAACTGTCGAAAAAATTTGAACAAATGCTGCTGAAAACCTTAATTCATCTGTATTTTGTTTTGATGTCGTTCTTGACGGTTTCTTATCGTTTCCTTAGTTTTTGGAACGTTAGCGTTTAGTTCGACTTCGTTCGGCCAGCTGAATGTTTTCATACAGTGCAGAAGCCGGTTTGTCAGCACTGCTGCTGCTGCTGCTGCTGCTGCTGCTATGTTCATGTACCATCGGAAATTACAGGGCAAACTCAGCCTGTTTGCTTGGATTTTTTTTTTTTATCTCGGTGGGGGGTCAGCTTCAATGGGCTCAGGCATCTTATATAGGCCAGAATTAATCTTTTTTGTGGATACATTGAATTATTTTACCAAAAATAAAATGAAAACCATGCTCCTGCCACAAGCAACTGCTGAATTTGAAACAACAAAAAAGTTGTGTAATTTCCGCCGGTACTTCAAGGCAGCGGCAGCAGAAGCACTCATAACAATATGAGTGTAGGAATGATAACCCAGTCCTTCTGTACATGTGGCAACAGGTAGATGATTCAGATGATTATATAAGAGCTGTTCTGGAAGGCAGAATTCACACTGTGGATCAGATGCAGCTGGTGGAAATTAACTGCACATGAGGAATCAATACACGGTGTTCACACGGACTGATCAATTTACTGCTCTGATTATATATTCAGTCATCTTTAAACTTATATTTATTCCCCCTTTTGATAGTTTTCTGTTATAAATCAATATATATGGCTTAGTAATGTAATACAGTGATACAGTGGCCACCATAGCAAACCAGCGTTTTTTTTTTTGTTTGTTTGTTTAATTTCAGCAAGATGGAGTGTGCAGCGTGTTGTCAGTTTGAACCAGACAGTGAGGATTCTGATGATGAAGGAGATGATCCCTTTGTTGTTCTGGACATGTAACCAGAGCATCTGTATCCACTGATGTGCACACAGATCTCCACATTGGGTCGAATTGCAAGCTTCTGTTTACAGCTTCTCCAGGACTCAGACGGTAGAGCTCCATCCCAGTGCCGAGTCCTGGAACGTAGAACAGGATGTAGACACAAACTGCTCCAGCAGTGGCTCCAGGCACGTTTCGTTTAAAGCGTGGAGATCAATGTTATCTTCGGTTATGTTTTGTTCCTCTTTCTTTCCTTTTGTGCTCTTGATTCGCAAGCTATTTGGTGATGGGAAAAGTCAAAAGCTTTTTCATCCACATTTTCTTGACAATTTGTGACTTTTTACGTTTTTCCCTTCCTTCAGGAATCATCGTATGCCATGTGACCGGGCCATTAGTAACCATCTCAACAAGCAACTGTATAATCTGCATACGTTCTTTAGGCTTCTCCCTTTTTTTTTGACTCAGGGTTGCCACAAGAGATCCAAGATGAATTTTGTAGTGTCCAGAAAATAAAAATATATAGGTCTCATGGGAAGAATGAAGTAGCTTATAGGAACAAAAAAACGAAATTTATTACAGACCTATATAGTGTCTGCCTAATAGTATCAATACACCTTGTATTCTAGGCCTCCTCTCTGTTGGACCTTCCTGGAAGAATTCCCTAAGGAGGTGACTAGGGAGCATCCTCAGAATCCGCATTGTTTCTCCTGAATCTGAAGTTCAACTAATGGTCTAAATCTCCTCCCTAGCACCCTGGCATAGGCTTTTCCATGGAGGCTGAGAAGTGTGTTTCCTCTATAATTGAAACATGCTCTCCAGTCCTGTCATGCCCCACCCAGTTCCAGGCTTCAGTCCTTATTTTCCCTCTTTATTTGGTTCTGCTCCTTTTGCCCCAGCCTTGTTTTATTAATTGCCAGTTGTATGTCACGTGCCCAGGCCCTGTGTTAAGCTGCATGGTCGCCCTCCTGAGCCGCCTGGAGGTCTCTTTCCTGCCATGGCTATGCCTTTTTTTGGATCCCACGGCCGCCTGCCAGGTTTTTGCTGTTCGGGTTTTCCCCTGCCTGTTTTTCTGGGGTCTGTTGTCAGTCATCCTTGGGGCCTCCTCTTTTTTGGGCCCTGTTATGGCTCTCCTGCCTCGGTCTGCCCACCGTCCTGGGCCCCCGGCCGCCCACCCAGTGTCGGGTCTTTTATTAAGGACGTGGACCACCACCCCAGTGTGCCATTCCAGACGTACTGTCCCAAATTTCCATGCAACATTGTACAGGCATGTCAACCAAGACAGCCCAACAACATTCAAAGACTTCAGCATCTCAGGCTGTATCTCATCCACTCCTGGTGACTTATCACTGGGGACTTTTTTGACTGCCTTAGTGACTTAAACAAGGGAGATAGCACCAGATCCTCCTGAGTCTTCAATCCATCCCTCTTTGAAGGAGGGCATGTCAGTAGTGTTGAGGAGATCCTCAAAGTGTTCTTTACACTGCCTGATGATATCCTCAGTCCAGACTGGTAGCTCTACACCCTTACTGAACACAGCCTATGCTAAGAAATGCCTCCTTGCCCGAGTTGCCTGATGGATTTCCAAAACCACTTTGAAGCTGACCAAACATCCTTGTGCATGGAGGTGAGCCCAGCCATTTCTTGTTTGTATCAATTGAGCTCCTGCACAAGCTCAGTCTCCTTTCGTGCCAGAGAAGTGATATTCCTTGTTCCAACTGTCAAGTACCATAACCAAGTGTCAGATCATGTGGGCTTTTGCCCCTGTCCATTGCCCATAGGACAGTGTAGTAGACCCTTTGTGTTCTCCTTGCGGGTGGTAGATCTACATGGAGGTGACACCATTTGTTTCTGAGCCGAGCCTGACCGAGTCCCATGGCTGTAGACCTGGCCATTCAGCTGTGACCCCCCCCCCCCTCAGGTCTGCCTCCAGGAGGAGGCCCCAGTTTCCCTAATCTGGGCGATGTCACGTTCTCCTTTCACAAGTGTCTATCGTAAAGGATGCTTTTGAAATGCCATTTGTCTATCTCCTCACCTGTGACCAATTTGACAAGGGTGAAAAATACGGTGCACAGGCCTGTTGATTAAGTGCCAACTTTTATCTTGCTATTTTATACTGTTTTGGGAGTAATGACTACCTTCTTAGTCTTCAGCCTTTCAAGTCATGGTGATGAAGGTCTTAATAAAAAGTGGATAAAGTCACATTTCTGTTTGATGTCACTAACTCCATCATCTATTACTTAGATGAGATCCTGATGTTCTGCTTGACCTTTGCAGCAAAGTTATGTTTATGGTTGAGTGCTAATTAAGACCTGCTTCTGCAATGATGTAAAGCCTGTATGGGCCCAAATAGCTTTCATGGACTAGGTTGTACAGTTGCTTGTGGTATCATAAATTTTTTTCAAGATGCCTCCTAAGGAAGAACTGGCTTTCCATCTGTTGCCATCAAGATATCCTCCTTGCAATATGAAATACTTGCTTTTAGTTCCCCTTTGGCGACATGACATATTTTACATTATATTTTACACCTGTTTCTTTATGGCTTAAGGATCGTATGTCATTTCTTCATGTAAAAAAAATTTCTTTAACTATTAAAGTCATTACCAACTCAGAGTTCAGTTTAAGTCCCATTTTTATGATTCCTATACTCAATGGATTATGTTTGTATTTTTGTACTTTTTGATTGAATTAATTAATTTATTTATTCATTCATTTGTCCATTTTCAGCAGAGACAATATCCATGGTTTTGTATATTCTGTTCTGTAAAAGGATAAATTAGAGAATCTATTGCTGTTGTTTGTGTTTTTTCTCTTCACAAATAAAATAAATTGTGCTCTGGAAACAGTGGTTTCATTCATTTTTCCTGCTCTTACACTCAAGACGGCACTGGTTCCACAGGTAGACAGTGGCACTACCAGTCAAAAGCTTGGATAAACGTTCCCTTTCAGTTCAGTGGCCAAGTGTGTCCAAACCTTTGACTGGCAGTGTAAATACAACCAGAGGTAATAAGGTAATGATAGAATGCTGGAGAGACCGTAGAACAAACAATAATCTGGCAGTGTGAAACTGAAAACATGGAGATGAAATACTGTGGGTGATTAGTGAGTGTGCATATATATGTAAAACGTGTGAATTCTCAGCCTCATGCATGTGCCAACAGGAGACACAAGCGCTTAGAGGCGAAACTATAAGAAACTCCAGGTGAGTGTGTGCAGAGACCGCTCAGTGCATGTGCAACAGAAGAGAAAAGGTCAGTGCACACAAATTGAAATATACACCACAAACATCGATGCCCCTCCTCACACTGGATTTGTTATACAAAGTGACAAAAAAAACATGGCAGCCTACTGGTTTGCTGAGGTGCTTTTGTGCTCATCAGCTGACGTGTGAGTCACTTAATAGGTGAAATACTAGAAGAGTAAAAATGGTGCAAGAAGCACATTAATGCGTCATTAGATTGAATAACTGCTTTGGCCACAATGTGCATTGTCTGTGCAAGCTGTCATTGAGTAGCTGCGTTCTCTCGCCTACACAACCACCTTGACACGTTTGTGCTCTGGGTCATAAACAAACCGCAACACGTCCACTTTCCACAAGTTTTCTTTGCATTTTCACATTGCTTGCCGTGTAATTTGCCCAAAAACTCAGAGAGGGCTGTCCCCAGATGTAAGATTATTGCATCATACGGGTCATATTTTAACCCTTTAGCGGCCAGCCTCAAATGAGACTGCGCTGCCCAATTATAGATTTTGCTCCAAACAACCTGATTTATAATTTGACTATATAGATATGCTCTAACACATCATACATAAATCATGGTGCAAAAAATTAGACTGCTATAGTTCATGTATCTCTTTGAATGTCTAATTTTGGCTTGCTACCAGTTTCAGGCCTTCGTGAAAAGCAGATCACAATAGATAGACCACAACTGACTCAATTTTCCCACTCTACACCAAATGGTAGCCCTAAATGAGCAGTTTCACATCTGCAAATCTTATAGCAAGTGAGTTTTTAATGTCTAAAACACAAAACACAATTTTCGCAAAATGTGAAAAATACACTAAAATTTGCTAGGGCTGTAAGGAAGCTTCGACTCAGCAGCATATTTGCTACACACAGTGGTGGGCACAGTTCCGCTAATCCCCTAACTGCTAGTTAGCAGATTAGCTAATCTTCTCACTTTTTTGTTAGCAGATTAGCTTTTCAGATAACTTCAAAAAGCATCTGTTTAGTTCTGCTAAATTTAGTCCGTCACTCTTTTAGTCGTCACCGAAAGCTGTCTGAATAATCTGAATGGTTTCCACCTGGCTGGCGCTACTCCAGTCGTTCCACCATTTTCCTTGCAAAGAAAAAACGATGAGAGACTCCACCCATCCTCACACAAAGGCTGCTTACAAGCAAATGACGCAATCGACACGCGTGAAAAAATTCACGCATGCGCACGAAGGTTCAAGGTTGGCTCATGCAAGCACACGTGATTCAAATCCATCAGGTTTTTGAAAAAAATAAAAAGGTCAGATACTTTTCTAACAGACCTTGTAGATCACACGGTTGTTGCTGAATCACAACTTAACAAACAGAATTTTCAGTTTTGCAAATGGCTTTTTTATACAAATAAAAACCCCCCAACATATTTTAGAAATACGAGGTCTGTTAGAAAAGTATCCAACCTTATTATTTTTTTAAAAAACCATATGAATTTGAATCACGTGTGATTGCGTCAGCCAAGCTTGAACCCTCGTGCGTGAGCATGCACTGTGACGCGCGGAACTCCTCCGCACGTCTGTCTTAATGTGCCGGAAAAGTGCTGATGTCCACGTCTTTTCACAATTCCTGTGCTAGTCAGATGACATACCGGATCAAGACAGCGTCCAGTTTAAAAATGAACGGCACATTTCACTGTTACAGGAGTTTTTGTCATGGAAAGAGAAGCTGCTCCACCGCGCGTCGCAGTGCAGCCGCTTGGCGCAAAGAAACGCCGTGATGAAGCCTCACGGGACATGTTCTGGCATGTCCAGCTCATGCACAATCACAGACGGATATTCACACGACTGGAAAGCAACCGGAATCCATCTGAAATCCACCTGAAAGCTATCCTGAGAGACCAACACCAAGGTGGTTTTGTCCCGCGTAATGAACGGAGCCATGGCGCGTCCCTCCGCTTTTCTTTCCATGAAAAAAACTCCTGTAACGGTGGAATGTGCCGGAAAAAGTGCTGATGTCCACATCTTCTGCGTTTTTGTGAAAGTCAGACGAGGTCCCGGATCAACAAAGCATTCACGTTGGTTGTTTCAGCTGGATGTGAGCATGTCGATCGGCGCTGGGAGCGCGCCGCGCTCTCAGCAGTTGTGGGCCGTCCTTAAAGCGGCAGTAACACTCCGTAATCTGTTTAATCCTCATAAAATCATCCCTGAAAGCCATATTAATTTTTCGAACGGTGTCCACCTGGAGGTCTCTCACAGTTTCTGGAAAAAAATTGATGCAGCAAAGCTCCAAATCGTTCAGACATTTATTCGCAATAAAAAATAGACGAGAGGGGTGGACCACACCTCACTCAAAGCCTGCTCACAGGCGAATGATGCAACCGACAGGCATGAAAAAACTCATGCATGCGCACGAGGGTTCAAGCTTGTCTGACGCAATCACACGTGATTCAAATCCATATGGTTTTTAAAAAAATAATAAGGTCGGATACTTTTCTAACAGACCTCGTACACATTTATTTGTAAAAACCAGCACATGTTACACCATAGCCTTTTTGTATAAGCAGCATTTCAGCACTTTAAAATGAAATGTTAATACCTCAAGCTGTTTGACAAAGATGCCCATCTGTCACACTAAAATTTATTATGTTTTTTAATGATACATTTCTTTTCCGGTCCTTTTCTAGAGGAACATTACTGGGGCAACAGACAAATAAATAATAATTTTTTTCATCCTTTGTCCATACTATGTTGTGAAAGTGTCGTGACACGGACCCACAACAGGGGGCGTTAATGAACGGACAATGGATAAGCCAAAAGTAACAATTTAATGTTGTGAATCGCACAACGACGTACAGACAATAACAATATGGTGGACTGTCAATCATACACCAGGTGACGTGTGGGCAGGCTCGACGATAGAAGACGCCTGGCGAGAGAAGAGCCGGATCCCCACACAGCTTTCACCACCAACGGAGCTGAAGAACACCGGAGCCGCCAAGCCCTGCGCCCCAGGTGGCCGCTGTCTTCAGCAGTCAGACCCGGTACTGCTGGCAGAAAACAGAGACAGTCCTGATGAGTGTGAGTTCGCACACTCAGTAATCCCACAGTCAGTGTTTAGTTAGGAGGGAGCACCTCCACCTCCAATCACACACTCGTGCAGCTCCTGTTTCACCACTTATCTGGTTTGGGGTGTGAGGCGAAGCCGTCGCTGATCACACCAAACGCCAATCCCACAGATAAGGACACACCAGGAAAACGGCTGCAAAGAAGTTCAGATTAATACTCAATGTTTTGAGTCAGCAGAGAAAATTACCTGAATGGTAGCTGATTTCTCGGTGAGGAGGTGGAGTTGCAGTCTGGTCTTTGTAGTGGTGTTGATAGATGACAGCTGTCACCTCCAGCGGCTCCGACGCCCTCTCGTGCTTGGAGCCCGCACTCCAAGCAGGGTGCCATCTGGTGGTGGTGGGCCAGCAGTACCTCCTCTTCAGCGGCCCACACAACATACTATACTGTATATGCAATAACTTCCATTTTATGTGATAGAATTTAAGATCTACAGTGAACAGTTTTAGGCTAGAAGGTAGGCATAGTGATTGAAGTTGTAGTTTGAAAAACAAGTTCAGTTTTCATTTTCATTGCTCACCTAAAAAAATGAACTGAACTATTAACTAGTTCAAAATTGAAATGGTGAACTATTTTGAACATGTGTGAACTGAGCTCTGAACGAGTTCATGAAAAGTGTGCACTTGCACAACACTGCTCTCCTTATATACGAGGGCTGTCAATAAAGTTACGGTCCTTTTTATTTTTTTCAAAAACTATATGGATTTCATTCATATGTTTTTACGTCAGACATGCTTGAACCCTCGTGCGCATGCGTGAGTTTTTCCACGCCTGTCGGTGACGTCATTCGCCTGTGAGCACTCCTTGTGGGATTAGTCGTCCAGCCCCTCGTCGGAATTCCTTTGTCTGAGAAGTTTCTGAGAGACTGGCGCGTTGTTTGATCAAAATTTTTTCTAAACCTGTGAGACACATCGAAGTGGACACGGTTCGAAAAATTAAGCTGGTTTTCAGTGAAAATTTTAACGGCTGATGAGAGATTTTGAGGTGATACTGTCGCTTTAAGGACTTTTCACGGTGCGAGACGTCGTGCAGCGCTCTCAGGCGCCGTCATCAGCCTGTTCAAGCTGAAAACCTCCACATTTCAAGCTCTATTGATCCAGGACGTTGTGAGAGAACAGAGAAGTTTCAGAAGAAGTCGGTTTCAGCATTTTATCCGGATATTCCACTGTTAAAGGAGATTTTTTTAATGAAAGACGTGCGGACGGGTCCGCGCGTCGGGACGCAGCCGCCGCGGCGCTCCGCCACAGGAAAAACACCTCTGTTGAAAGCCTTAAGGACAAGTTGGAACATGTCCTGCCTGTTAAACAATTTCTCATATACTCACTCCACTGAAAGCCATCAAAAGCCGCCTGGATTTTACAAATGGTTATCAACACGGAGGTGTTTTTCCTGTGCCGCCGCACCGCGTCGGCTGCGTCCCGACGCGCGGATCCGTCCGCACGTCTTTCATTAAAAAAATCTCCTTTAACAGTGGAATATCCGGATAAAATGCTGAAACCGACTTCTTCTGAAACTTCTCTGTTCTCTCACGACGTCCTGGATCAATAGAGCCTGAAATGTGGAGGTTTTCAGCTTGAACAGGCTGATGACGCCGCCTGAGAGCGCTGAGCGACGTCTCGCACCGTGAAAAGTCCTTAAAGCGACAGAATCACCTCAAAATCTCTCATCAGCTGTTAAAATTTTCACTGAAAACCAGCTTAATTTTTCGAACCATGTCCACTTCGATGTGTCTCACAGGTTTAGAAAAAATTTTGATCAAACAACGCGCCAGTCTCTCAGCAACTTCTCAGACAAAGGAATTCCGACGAGGGTCTGGACGACTCCTCCCACAAGGAGTGCTCACAGGCGAATGACGTCACCGACAGGCGTGGAAAAACTCACGCATGCGCACGAGGGTTCAAGCATGTCTGACGTAAAAACATATGAATGAAATCCATATAGTTTTTGAAAAAAATAAAAAGGACTGTTACTTTATTGACAGCCCTCGTACATTACTATAGAAGGACAATCAGACACCCCGAAGAAGACCGCTTTGTGCCAAAACATTTCTTGGCAACCTACTAAAGCAGGGGTTTTCAAAGTGTGGGAGAGTGAGCTCCCCCTCAGAGTACAAATGAATTAAACCCCCCCATTTTCAACATCTCCGTGTGTTTCTTTTTGTTCTTTTACACATGTTAAACACATTTTAAACATATTTATGTGTTTTTAAGGAACTGTCTATGCATTTACACATTTTATAGCCTTTGTAAACATTTTAAACCTGTTTTTAAAAACTTTATATTCTTCCATTTTTACCTTTTGTCATATTTTAAACATATTTTTTTTTTAACATTTAAACATCTCTGTGTGTTTTTAAACATCTTTGACATAACACATTTTAACATTTTAACAGTTTCAAAACCACTGTACTTAAGCATTTATTTGCCTCAGAGCTCCAGATTTGTGTGAATAGTTTGTGGTTTTTGCTTGATATTATTTCATTGCAACAATATAAATGTACCAGATCTAGACAATTTTTTTTTCTTTATAATGGTAAAAACCCTCAATAAACAGCACTGAAAAAATGATACTTTGGATCAACTTAAAAAAAAATTGATGTAATTTGTTACAGCTATTTTTGTTGTTGTTGTTTTTGTTTTTCCACAATATATATTTATGATTTGGTAAAGTGATTCCAGCAGATTTAAACTGGAAAGCACAATTTTCCATTAGACCAGTGTAAATAAGTACTTTGAAGTGCACTGTTTCACTTTTTTTCCAGTGAATTTGCATGGATCTTTTTAAAAGTAATTCCAACTGAGCCACTACGCAGCTGGTCAGCCTGATCCTGTCAGATCTCAGAAGCTAAGCAGTGCGGGGCCTGGTTAGTACTTGGATGGGAGACCTCTTTGGAACACCAGCAGCTGTGTGTGTTTCTCCAGGTTGCACTGGAGTTGCGTCAGGAAGGGCATCTGGCATAAAACTTGTGCCAACTGCCAATGCGGATCTGTCTGTATCCGCTGTGGCGACCCCGAACAAAACGGGAGTAGTTGAATGGACAACAACAACAACTGAGCCACGACTGAGGTCACGCCTTGGGAGTTAGTCAGACTAACTCACCTTTAGCAAAGCATGTAGTTATGTGGTTTAATATACTTTATTTGCTATAAGGTTAATTAAGATGAACCAACTTAATTAAAAAGTTTTGATGTTATTAGGTAGCCAAATTAAGTTATTATACCATCTTCAGCTTACCCCATTCTACTCAGAAATGTCACACAAACTGTTAATTAATTTTGTGTTAAGTTTATTTTTTTTATTATTTCACTTAAATCAGAATAAAGTGCAATGTTGCATTCCCAGTTTTACAATCAAATAATTTATTTTCAAACCACTGTCAACCTATTTCCAACTTTTTTTTTCTCTTAAACCGAGAACAACTGTGAACAAACATCTTGTATCGACCTGCTAAAATGCGAACATGCAGAAACTTTTTTTCATGATGCAAATACACTTCAATTTAAGTTGTACCCCTTGGAGCATTTTTAAGTGTGTAGTGCAGGCATTCAGCTTTAATTCATGGGGTTTAACCAAAATATTGAATTTAGCATTTAGAAATATAGCCATTTGTATATAGGGATGACCAGATGGCACATCTAATTAACTCCAACTCTTCGTTCCACCCCTGCTCCCTGTCCTGTGTCCTATTTATTGAATATACTTGTCTTTTAGTGGTTCTTTTGGTCCTTTTTACCCTTATTTTATATTTTAGACATTTTTGAGCTCCCCTTTGTGTACTGACATTGTCTTTGTCCTTTGTGTGGGTTTTTCAATTGTCATTTGTGTTAGTTTTGTACTCACTGTGGTTTTGTTGTAGTTGAAATTCAGTTTGACTTCCACTTTACTTGTCACTGGTGTATATGGTCTGCATTTTCACAGTCCATAAGTAATTGGACAATGACTGACAAGGAGCATCATGGTCACAGTTCTGGCATGTTTTCACCCTTCATGGAAAATTAAGCAGGCAAAAGGTGTGAAGTTGATTCTAAGTGTTAAATTTGTATTCAGTAGCTGTTCACTGGAACTCTCAGTCTGAGGTCCAAAGATGTGTTGGTGAAGGAGACCATAATTGAAAATAAATAAATAAAATAAACTCTTTAGACAGCAGAAATATGAGGAGTGGCCCAGTCAACAAGTTGGCATGTTCTTAAATAGAAGGAACACACTCTAAAGCAACCCCAAAATCTCTGAAAGGCCACGAAAGACAGCTGAAGTGGATGATTACAGAATTTGTTAGCTGGTGATGAGACACCCATTGCCACAGTCTACAATCAAATGACACCTTCATGAATGTAAATACTGTTTATGACAAAGTGCAAACAATCAGTAATACTCAATAACAGGAAGACCAGAATAGACCTGGCCAGAAAACATTTAGGGCCCCTTCACACATAACACGACTGAAAGCAACTAGTGCATGAAGGAGGAAATGCATACCATTCGTGAAAAATTGTAGCTGCCTCCAATGCCTCGTACACGTGTCGCTACAACTATATTCACGCACACCAGTGGCTGAAAGACAGAGAGTGCCCTGTGAGAGCCCATTTGATCCCTCTCACGGCAGGTGTTGGCCAAATTCCAGGTGACACACACGACCATCCAAAACTGCTTGCTTGACACTTAGAAAATGTGTGGCCATCTGCGCTGTTAACATGAAAATAGTGAGCAGACGATCACTTTCGAGCTGGATGTGAAATTTGTCTAAGTGCCCCCACGAGTGTGGCATGACTATGACAATATGACAAGCCAACAGTGCCACAAATACACCACTTTCAGTCACATATCATCAAAAATACGCTGTAACAAATGCCGTTTTGTCAGTTATTGCGGCGCTTTTTTCTCTTTTTTAAATATGTTCATCTTCTTGTTGATTTTAGGCATTTTACACTCCTGTTATAAGACAGTGATTGTAGTGCATTGGTAAAGTTCCTGTCTGGTAATCTGAGCTTTTGTAAATTGCAGGTTCGAATCCCACGAGTGACATTTATTGTTTTATTTAACCAGGGCTATTTAAACGCGGGGGTTCTGTATCGCGTCCCCTTTTATTTATTATTTATATCAACCCAGTGATTTTCATTAATTATACAGCTGGTTTTTATTTTATTTTTCTCCATGTCAGCGGCAGGATGTGGCGCAACATGTTTCAGCTGCTCACACTGTGTTTGTGCACACGCACGAGCATGCACAAAACTACTTCCAATGTGTCGCGCACACCTGTGCGACCGTGCGTCCCTCACAACAGCAGGTCTATGGTTTGTGGTTTCTCATTTCGTGTGTGGTTCATGGAATTTCTTCCGGTTTCTGCATCTTTCGCATTATGTGTGAAGGAGCCCTTAACAGCGCCTGAGCAGTTGTGCAACATTATTCTTTGAACAGATGAAACTAAGATTAACTTGTTCCAGAATGAGGAGAAGAGAATCATACAGAAAGAAAGAAAATAAAAAGGAATTGCCCATCATCCGATGTACATCACATCATTTATCAAACGTGATGGATGCAGTTGTGGCACAGGCACATGTGGCTGTCAGTGGAAGTGGATCAGTGGTGTTAATTGATGATGTGACTGGTGATGGACATTAGTATAATATTTCTAAAGTGTAAGGGGCTACACTGTTTGAAATTGCCGTGGCATCACAGTGCAGACCGACAATGACCCCCCCCCCCCCCCAAAAAAAAACCCCCAAAATCTTCTCAAGGTAAAGAAATGGCATATTGTTGTGTGGCAGAGTTGGCCCCTGACCTCAAATCAATAGAGCATGTTTTTCACTTATTGAAGACAAAACTAAGGTAATGCACTTTATCACATCATCATGCAGCGTTTAGTTTATGTCATTAAAATAGGACTGAAACCCTCAAAACCCTTTTAATAAGTCCATACAACTCTGTGGTGGGCTACAGAGGCAAAATGACAAAAGTGTCACAGTCCAACTACTCAGTATTTTACAATTTCCTGGACAGCTTGTTCTGTCTGAACATGATGTACTTGGGTTCTGCAACTGTCTGTGACCACTGGCCAACCATGGCAGGCTGAAATGGGACCCATTGGACCCATTATGACTCAGCAGGCTGTGTGGCATGCAGCGCCACCGGCTGTGCCCATGTTTGCAGCAGGACTTCATGTTCTCTATTTAACTAATGCAGGCCATCATATTACCTTGCACACTGGGGACCTTGTCTTTCTAAGAACATTAAGTTTAAATCTGTTCCAACATAATTTTTGCAAGTTGTAGAACACAACTGCTATCACCTCCAGTATGTTCAAAATGAAATACATTCCTGAGTGTTGCTTTATATTTAATCTTGTAAATAATTATAAAAATGGTGTTTAACCTTCAGGGGTCCAGAAACATTACAAAAATAAACAAACCCATTGATGTGGACTTGACAGCGAGTCCATGGACCCCTGAGGGTTAATTTCCATGAAAAATGTCAGTTTCATTGTAGAGACTTTAAGATAATGGTGGCATGTGGCGGCATGCCCTGCGTGAGGTTTTCGAGGTTCAGCTGTTTGGCAGAGCTGTTGTCTGGATGCCGTCTCCTGCTCCAGACTCCCCTGGTGGTGTCCTCTTACATCCCCCCACCCTTCCCGCCCCAACCCCTGACAGCATTTATTGGCACCGTGGTCTCCTGCAGTCCAGAGTTACTATAAAATGAAAAAGTTGGCAAAACTCAAAATTTTAAGGCGATTCAGCGCGGTAGAATTTTGAATCTTGATCTTCAGCTCAAATTCGTCAAAGCAGATGATACAACCTGATACAACCCTGAAGCAGTGTCCCTGTCAACTACGAATGAGAACCAACTCTGCATAATTTCTGAGCTCAGGTGTTCTGAGACCAACATGGCTGTAGAATAATGTGAAAAACCTTACATTTTAAAATGCAAACATACCAGACACAGAGGCCCGAAATGCATTCTGTACCTAAAACTAGGCCCTCAGAAAAATAACTGCTTGAAGGCATCAAATCACAGGTCCACATGCACAACATGTGGCAATCATAGCAGTTATACCTACTGCCCTGCAAAACCATTTGTTCAACAAACCACATGAGGAGGACTGCAATGCATAGAAAATGAAAATGGTGGATGAAACCCCTGCAAAGTCTGTTGGGATATCTTGTTGTAACCAAGATGTCGAAACCTCAATTCATTCTCTTCATCTGGTGCACATAAGGCCTCTGTCACAGTTTGCAACTGGCTTCACCACCAATGACTGTTTTCTGACATTGGTTTACTTAACAAGATTTTTTTTTTTAAATGTGACAGGGTTGGTAGCCCAATGGCCAACCCTGAGGATGGGGTGCTGCAATTTGTCCCTTTTCTCACATGAACCCTTCTCAGTATGGTTAAACCTACCAGAGGTCAGAGATCCCCATGAGTATAGTTTTCAGGGTCAAGGAACCATGTAAAGCTCTCCACCACGACAAGGTTACAGCACTGGGAGAGGGGTGTTAAAATCAGTCACTATATATATAATGGATAAACCCTAAGTGATGTCACCCATTGGTTTTCTAAAGAGTGGGTCTGAAGCTCCAGTGTGGGTGTTTCTGGTTGTCTTCATCTTGGCAGTGCCTCACTTTGCTTAATCGGTAATGAAGTGGATCGCGGGCAGATCTGATGTGAATTGGGCAGGACAAAGGAAACCTGAACACACCCAACTATCTTGAAGGTTAGCCTTAGCTTGTTAGCCTTAGCTAACAAGCTAAGGCTAACAAGCTAGGTAATTTGGATTCAGGTGATGTGTAACAGTGTGGAAGTTAAATTATTTTATTTTTAGGATCACAAGTGTGTTTTAGTCTCATTACGTGCATGATTTTATGGCTTGCATTTCATTTTAAATTGTTTTTATTGTTAACTTTGGGTTTTATTGCATGTTTGTAAGTTAAAGAGAACCATACTGGGGCCAAGGTTGTCTTCTGAGGATGGACGGGGTCAGCACCCGCTCGCCAGCATGAAAGGAGGGCCTGTGACCTATGACTGTGACCGTGAGCGGTAGCCAGAGGGTGCAATGTAACACTCACGGTGAAGCGAGACAGCATAACCCGGGGGTGGCCATGGAACGGCAGCGTTGGCTGGGGTGTTGGGGTGAGGTGGGAGTGGCATAATATTATATAGTATATGCTATATTCAGTTGAATGGGAAAATGTGTCCAAACCATATATATATATATATATATATATATATATATATATATATAAAATTTCTGCTGAAAAGTTGAGCATTTTAATATGTGCTTCTATGGGAATTGAGTCTCTTTTGGAGCTAGCATCAAGTGGCCATTTGAAGAACTGCAGCATTTGGCATTTCCTTATTGGCTTAATCTTTTAGCACTGGATGTTGCTGATAGGTTCAGTGTTGTTGAACACAGCCCCAAGGGGCTCTGACTGAAAAACGCAACTTTTCAGTCAAAGGTCAATACAGTCAATAGGAGCAAATAACATTACATAGTTTACAGGATTAATAGTTATACTTGCTAATGTAACTCTGCATGGCAATAACGCAGACATTCTAAAAGACACAAGCTATTTGACAATATACAAATAATGAATGTTTGTGAGTTCAATGGTATGAATATTTCACTGAATTAAATATTCATTCCATTGAAAGAATAAAAAACATTCATTATTTGTTTTATATAACAGCTAAAATAGATCCTTATCATTTTATATTTTATTCATTTATAAACAACAGAAAAGGGACTTACAGTTTGGTGTTCCACTGGTGTTTAACTTTAAATTGGAGACCAGAATTGCAATGATGGAGTCCATGATGCCAACCACTAACTTCATTCGCCCTATTGAGATATATCCCAAATGAACATTATACTTTTATGCTTTTCATCATGTTATTAAGAGACTGCATGCATGAGACCCTGAAAACTTGCTAAAACAAATATTCCAAATATTCAGTGTCTGCTACGTTTAATCTGCGTGGATTTTTATATACGCAAACCAAGTTTCAGACATCTTATTACTCTGGAATAAACAGGTCCAAATGTGTTGTAAAGTTGAATAAGCGGGATGTTAAAGAGCAAACTTCACTTTCCCAAAGAACAACATGAACAGGAAGCGATCACAGCTCACAGCAATTCCCTTTGAAAATAACGGAGAATCAATAGGGCAAATGTACTTCCAAAAAAAAAAAAAAAAGACTTTGTGTACTTCCTCAGTCCAGCGAAAAATCACATCAACTTTTCATCCTAACAGCCCTTCATGCCTCCAGACGGCTTACAGCATGGTGGATTTGATTTCTTGTGTTAGAAGAATTAGCAGCGTCAATTAGCTTCTTCAAATTGTCGCCTGCCAGCAAAACAAACTCCGCTGTGTTTAGCTAAACACTGCCCCATTAGTGTGAGAGTGCGCGGTGGTCGGGGCATGCAATAGCACATTTCCTATAGCATGAAAATTGCAAGCTAAAAAAGAACTATTGCACGGTCAATGAAACACAATGGCAAATGGTACGAATAATCCATGTCATGTGACATACAGACCACCAATCAAATGACAAGGATCCACTCAGCCGTTTTTTATATATACATTATTTATACATTAGAATGGCTGACGATGCTATAGTTTACCAAGGCACTACAATGTAAATAAAGTAAGTAATCACCTTTGGAATGGCTCCAGACTTGCTTCCCACCGCACGGCAACCACCTGCCACGCCGCCGCCATCAGCTGTCACGTCATCCGTGTGACACGGGCGCGAAGTGGGATGGTGAGATCCATCATGATTGAAGGACAGATGTGCTGTCCACTATGAAATAATTACAAAACACCCGGAGCAGACAAACATCGAGGGACTTATCTAAAATTGCTGCGTTTCTTCCGTAACTTCCATGACAGATAATGGCTAGATGGCTCAAGCTTGATGGGAATAATAATTTGATATATACCTAGAAGTGATTAGATTTTGGAGTAGTCTGGTTAAAGGTCAAGGAAAACATGGTCCGAAAACTCTTTTTTTTTCTCTTTTTTTTAATGTCTCAACAACCAATAAGCCTACTAGATCATTTATCTAAAGCACAAACTGATCAGCAAAATATTTGTGATTGATTGGAATGAATGAATTCATAATGAAGTCACACAGAAGTCATATAGTCAAACATAGTCAAAAACACTTTTACAGACATATACAAGTAAATTTACATCACGGTGTGTAGAGGGCACACGATATGCATCAGCCCTCTGATGCCTTTTGTTTATTATTGTGCTTTTGCATACTTGTTCACTTCAACAAAGAGTGTATCGATTCTCAGCAGGATACCTCAAAAAGTAGTGGATGGATTTTAATTGAACTTGGTGGAAGGGTGGAGCTCGGGTCAAACGTGATTACATTTTGAGGCCGATCCAGAAAGAGTTGGGTACCCTGACTAATGCTTCAGCACAGTGAAGAACAGATGGGGTACTGTTGTTAACCGTGAAACACTTCTTGTGCAATTCCTCACAAGTTGGCTGTGTCATTGTGGTAACCATGGTGATGATGACCATTTCTGTCCCTATGTTACTGCAATCACCTCTCGGTCTTCGCCGCTAGGTCCTGTTAGACCCTTCCCCACTTTGGCCCCAGGGATGACTCACTGATCACCAGACAATCATGTGGCACCACTCACATATACTGAGAAAATAAGGCATGTTTCGTAACTTAACATGTAGGCTATATTTCAGCTCACAAACTTGTATGTGTATGTCTCTCACAGTTCAGATCAGCACACGGTCAGACCTCCAGACCGGTATAGGATTTCCACTACTTTTACACTGCATAATGTTATCTGGTCTGCAGACTGTTCTCAGCACAGCAATAAGGGACACCATGTGGAGGAAAGTTGGAAGTTTTTCAAGGTGACACTGCAGTGAAAAAGTATTTGCCCTCATGATTTCTTCTTTGTTTCTTCCAAACAATATTGAACAGAAAGCTAAGGTAAGTGTCTCATGTGCCATCCTGCAGACTGAAATTTTGCAGCTGCTTGTCACCTTCCCATGAAGCAATTGGTTATGCAGCTGATAAAAGTTGCACAATGCAAAGTTTCTCCAATCCTAGATAGAGTAATACAACCCTGAATCAGAAAATGTTAGGGTGGTATGGAAAATGCAAATAATAATAATTTAAAATCTTGCAGTGATTCTTGTATTTCATTGCAGACAGTATGAACCAAGATATTCCATGTTTTATGTGGTCAACTTCATTTCTTTTGCAATATAAATTAATTTCTGGATTTCCAGGCTGCAAAACATTTAAATAAATAAATAAATAATAAAAAGAAGTCAAATATAAAAGTGAATAAACTTCAAAAAAGGTGATATCAACAGGTGATTATAATCATGAAAATTCAGTAAGGCATGTCTTTTTTAATCGTTTCAGTCCCCCCCCAATGACCTGCTCACCCCCACAGCCCTCTCCAGGCTCCTCTGACCAACATTCTCCTGCAGTACCATCGTGCGCCTCTTTATCTCTGACACAACTGCTCTCTACTCCCACCTCAACTCCTCCCTCAATCACGGCAGAACAGGTGACCAGGGAGCTGCGACGTCTGCATCGAGGAAGGCCGCGGGTCCGGACCAGGTCTGTCCTAAAGACGTGTGCAGCAGAGCTGGGGAACCCGCTACAGCAGGTCTTCAATCTGAGTCTGCGGCTGGGGAGTGTCCCCTCATTATGGAAAACATCCTGCATTATTCCAGTTCCGAAGAAGTCTCGCCCTCGGGAGCTGAGTGACTACTGGCTGGTCATGCTCACGTCCCACATGATGAAAACACTGGAGTGACTGGTTCTGCAGCTTGTGCGACCCCAAGTGCAGGCAGTGAGAGACCCTCTCCAGTTCGCCTACCAGGATAGGGTGGGTGTTGAAGATGCTGTCCTCTACCTCCTGCACCACGCCCTGACATACCTGGATGTGGGGGGATGCATTGTAAGGATCCTTTTCTTTGACTTCTCCAGTGCTTTTAATACAATACATCACAGTCTTCTCCAGGAGAAACAACATCATGGCTGTGGACCCCACCTCGTGCTCTGGATTTTGGATTATTTGACCAACAGGCCACAGTTTGTACGTGTGGGGGGGTGTAGGTCCTCTACATTGACCTGCAGCACTGGAGTACCTCAGGGCACTGTGCTGTCACCCCTCCTCTTCACCCTCTAAACTACGGACTTTCACTACAACTCCAATACGTCACATGCAGAAGTTCTCAGATGACACTGCAATTGTGGCATGTATTGGGGGGGTGAAGAGGGAGAGTATAGGAGCGTGGTGAGGGACTTTGTGGGATGGTGCCAGCAAAACAAGCTCCTGCTCAACACCACCAAAACAAAGGAAGTGGTGCTCGATTTCAGGCGGGCGCCTGTCTCTCTGCAGCCCATCGTAATTGACGGATCCGAGGTGGAGGTGGTTTCCACCTATAGGTACCTTGGCCTGCAGCTGGATAACAGGCTGAGCTGAGCAGCTAATATGGATGCTGTCTATAAGAAGGGACAGAGTAGAATGTACTTTCTTAGGAGGCTGGCTTCATTCTGGGTCTGCTCCAAGTTATTGTACATGTTCTATCAGTCCATCGTGTCCAGTGTACTTTTCTACGCCGTTGTGTGTTGGGGGGCGGTGTGAGGAAGAAGGACATTCTGAGGCTGAATCGGCTCATTAAAAAAGCAGGCTCTGTGGTGGGACTGTGTCTGGACCCTGTGGAGAGGGTGCTGGAGTGGAGAACACTGTCCGAGATCAGGGCAGTCCTGTCCAATCAGAGCCACCCCCTGAACTCTGTGATATCCAAGCAGGGGAGCGCCTTCAGTTCCAAATTCCTCTCCCTCAAATGCTCTACTGACAGACTGAAGGACTTTTTTGTCCCTCAGGCTGTATAATGTAGCCACATCAGCCAGGGGCAGCAGATGGGGGGCTATAAATGCCTAAACATAATGTCAGGTGTCTTGACTCCTGTCACTTGTTGCACTTTATATACTGTTTTTGTACTATTTATTTATTAACTTGTCTCAGTGCTGTTTTTTATCATTAACTTATTTTTTTTTTAACTTGTATAACTTTTATATGTATGAATGAGAGCGACAGATGCCACACAATTTCCCTCGGGATTAATAAAGTATCTATCTATCTATCTATCTATCTATCTATCTATCTATCTATCTATCTATCTATCTATCTATCTATCTATCTATCTATCTGTCTGTCTGTCTGTCTGTCTGTCTGTCTGTCTGTCTGTCTGTCTGTCTGTCTGTCTGTCTGTCTGTCTGTCTGTCTGTCTGTCTGTCTGTCTATCTATCTATCTATCTATCTATCTATCTATCTATCTATCTATCTATCTATCTATCTATCTATCTATCTATCTATCTATCTATCTATCTATCTATCTATCTATCTATCTATCTATCTATCTATCTATCTATCTATCTATCTATCTATCATATTCCATTTCTAAGATAGAACTATATTAGTGTATACTAAGGTATATAAATATCTAAAAAAGGAAGAGTAGAATAGAAGAGTAGAATAGAGTAGAGTAGAGCCACTTAGGTGCCTGGTCTTGAGAACCAGGGATGGTTTATGATCATGATTTGTTTCAAAAAGCAGTATCCACAAAATGCTGAATGTTTGAGGCACAAAGATGGACAGAGGTTCTCCAGATTGAAAACAAATGCATGAGAAAATTATTGAAATGTTGAAAAACAGTGTTCCACCAAGAAAGATTGGAAAAGATTAGCATATTTCTCCCTCTACAGTGTAAAATCTCAATAAATAATTCAATGAATCTGGAGGAATTTCAGTGAGTGAAAGGCAACTGCACAAGCCAAAGCTGAATAGCCTTGATCTCAGATTCCTCAGATGGCGCTGCATCAACGACCGTCACTCATCAATAGCTGATGGAACCACAGCGGCAAGGGGTTACTTGGGGAAGCCTTCATCAAGCACTGCAATACAGAATTACATATACAAATGCCACTTAAATCTTTACTGTGCAAAAAAACCCCTTATATTAATCATTGTACAGGAGCAGTATTAACCTCTCTGAACTCGGCTGCGTCTGCGTTGGACCATCACATAGTGGAAACCTGCATTGTGGACAGACTAATCAGTATTCCAGAACTTTTATTTTATTTTTTCCCAAAGGAATGGACCCTGTGTGCTCCGGACCGAAGACGAAAATGACCATCCAGACTGTTGTCAGCAACAAGTCCAAAGGTCGGTGTTTGTCATGGTATGGGGTTGTGTCAGTGTCCTTGGCAAAGGTAAATTACACTTTTGTAATGACAGCATTAATTACAGTGAGAGTTTAGAGTAACATAATGCTGTCTTCAAGACAACATCTTTTTCAGGGGCGTCCATGCGTTTTTCAACAAGAAAATGTAAAACCACATTCTGCACACATTTCAAAGGCATGGCTGCAACCAAAGGGGATACGGGTACTGGACTGGTGAGCCTGCAGTGCCAAATTATTTCCAACAAAGAATGTGTGAAGAATTTTGAAATGAAAAATGCAACAATGACAACTATGTACTGTTGCACACCGATGTGTCTTCTGGAAGAATGGGACACAATAACACCTGAAACCTGAAGTAAAAAATAAAATAAAATTATATATATATATATATATATATATATATATATATATATATATATATATATATATATATATATATAAAATTTTATTTTTTACTTTTTTTTACTTTTTTTATTTTTTATAGTATATATATATATATATATATATATATATATATATATATATATAAAATTACTATTTATAGCACACTTTCAAGTAGAAAAAAATTACAAAGTACTGTACAGAATAAACCATCAAAACAGAATAGAACATTAAGCATCCAAAAGAACAATTAAAATAGATCAAAATTGATCAAAACATACAAACCAGCAAATATAAAAATGAGATAAAACCATAAAACTAATTATAAACAACAGAAAATAAATAGGTTTTAAGATTTGCTTCAAAAATTAAACCAAAGTTGACTTTCTATTCTCAATAGACAAACTATTCCACCAAGTCTGTGGGAAATAAAGCCTTTTCCTATCGTGTCCCGGTCCTGTGGAATCATCTTCCTGTGTCAGTGAGGCAGTCAGACTCCGTTGAGATTTTTAGGCCCTGTTTGAAAACACATTTGTTTTCTATTTTATATGATTAACAATTTTTCAATTTCAAATTATTTTACTTTATATAGCGCCAAATCACAACAAAGTTGCCTAAAGGCGCTTCACACAAGTAAGGTCTAACCTTATCAACCCCCAGAGCAAGCACACATTATTTACAACCCCAGTTCCAATGACGTTGGGACATTGTGTAAAATGTAAATAAGGTGAGTGACGTTGTCGTGATTTGGCACTCTATAAGTTCAATAAATTAAACTGAATCTGCACCCTGCGAGAGCAAGGCGCGAGAAAGCACGTAATGTTTAACAAGGCCAGCAAGATGCACAGGTGCCTGTCCATTTCCAGCCTTATATATCAACAGCAAACCTTAAAATCTGATCTTACTGTCACAGGAAGCCCGTGAATGAAAGCCAGCACAGGTTGAACTGTGTTGAAATATCCTGGTTTTCATCCAAACTTGAGCAGCAGTATTTGAAACCTCCTGTGAACATGTCAAACTCTAAAAGTAGTAATCCAGAAAATACATTACAATAATGAATTACAGAAAACACAAAGGCATGAATCAAAGTTGTGCTAGCCATAAACAAAATAGGTCTGATCATTGCAACATTGCACAAATGAAAATTGGCTGTCCTAACAAACTTCTTAATATTCAAATCAAAACACAGTGTTGCATCAAAGATTACGCCAAGATTCTTAACATTGTTACTGTGATGAATCTCACACAATTTATTTATTTATTTGAATAGGGACAATGCACATTAATGAACATCAGTATAAAAACAAATGTAAATATGACAGATTATAGCTACAAAGCTAGTTTTCATCCGTAGTCCCTAGACAGGCAAATACATAAGAAAGAAAATATAATATACAAAATAAACAACACAAGGGAATGTTAAAAGTCTAGTGGTCACATGACTGATTTGTTTTAAGCCATAGTTTGAGTTGAGCTCTAAACCTGATCAATGTAGGGCTCTCCCGTATGTGCAGAGGAAGACTGTTCCAGATGTTAGTGGCCCTCACAGAGAGAGTGTTCTGTCCAAAAGTTGTTCTCCTGTGGGGGACCTCACAGTCTCCTCTGGAGGAGGCCCTGGTTCTCAGGCCACTTGAAATCTTACATTTAAACAAGGTAGACACTGGAGGTGGGGCTAGTCCATGTAGCACGTTATAAATGAAGCATACATACTTAAAATTTATAACATTTTCAAAATTGAAAAGATTGTACTTGTTTAAAATATTACATACATGAAAAGAATTAGGTTTTCGGTCAAAAACTTTAAGAGATTTTTTGTACAGAGATTCAATTAATTTCAAATTGGTAACTGTGGTGAGAGACCAACTTGTGATGCAATATTCAATATGAGATAAAATCATTGAATGGAGAAACATTCTGGCAGCACCAAGTGTTAGAAAAGACCTGATTTGTTTAAAATTTTTAAGGTTAAATTTGATAGCATTGGCAAGTTTTTTAATATGATTTTTGAAGGACAAAGTGGAATCAAGTATCACGCCGAGGTACTTGAATTCTGTGACAAGTTGTAATTCTTCTCCTCTCAAGAATACTGCGGAACTTTTTATTTCTTTTGATTGCTTTGAGAATATCAAACAGACCGTTTTTTTGGAACTGAGAAGCAAACATGATTTGAAAAGCCAGTCATTTACTTGCTCCATGGCTGAGGTCAGAATAGAAGCTGCCTCTTTAACGCTCATTGCATGAGTATAAATTACAGCATCATCTGCATACATTTGGAAATTCACGTTATTACATATTTTGGGAAGATCATTTATATACAGGGAGAATAACAGGGGACCAGGTATTGATCCTTGCGGCACACCAACAGAGACATCCAAGACCGATGATTTTACACTGTCAATTTGTACACATTGTTTTCTTGAGGATAAATATGATTTAAGCCACTGAATTGCCTCTGGCAAAAAATTGAAGTCTGTTAATTTTGTTAGAAGAATTTCATGGTTAACAGTGTCAAAAGCCTTTTTAAGGTCAAGGAACACTGCACCAACACAAGGATATATATCCAATTTACTTTTCACCTTTTCTATAAAGAAGCTGTTTGCTGATTCAGTGGAGTGGTTTGCTCTGAACCCAAATTGCATAGCATGTAGATTAAAGGGACTAGAATTTAAATGTTCATTTATAATATTTGCTACCCATCTCTCAACAACCTTGGAAATGACTGGAAGTATACAGATTGGTCGATAATTGGATATATTTGAACTGTCACCAGATTTAAAAATTGGGGTGACTGTGGCCAGTTTCCAGGACGATGGGACAACTCTCTGTTTAAGTGATAAATTAACGATGTGTGTTATTGGTGCAACAAGGGACTCTTTGCATAATTTTAGGAGATGAGTGTCTAGTCCATGAATGTCTTTAGCCTTCGAATTTTTTAGTGAACCAATAATTTTGGACACTTCCAGCCCTGTTATTTCACGTAAATTAAAAACAGGCTGTGTGAGATCAATAGACCTTGGTTTGAGATCAGGAGTTGGAAATAATTCACTTATTTCCCTCACAGAATTGAGGAAATAATTGTTAAATTCATTTGTCAATAGATCTGGATCAGTCACAGCAATATTGTTCATTTTTAGCTCAATTTCTTGTTTTGCTTTTTTATCCTTCCTCGTTAATTTATTTAAACGTTGCCAGATCTTTTTGGAATTTCCATTTGCTTCAGAAATGATATTCATGAAAAAAATTGCTTTAACCTTTCGCATAATTTGAGTAACCTTATTTCTTAGTGAGGTAAATTTATTCCTGTCTGTGATGAGATGGGATTTGATATATTTTTTTAGTTGCTCATCTCTGTCTCTCATCCATTTCTTACATTCATCATTTATCCATGGTAATAGATTTCTCTTTCTTTTGTTGTGGCTTCCCTTTTTGGTAAAATTTAACATTACTTCGTTAATTTTCTTGTGAAATAGGCAGCTGCTATTTTCAACATCTTTACTTTGAGTGATTTCGTTCCAATCACAACTTTGCAGAGCTGCCACAAGATTTGGTAGTAATTTTTGGGGGAATTATTGTTTTAGGTAAGACTTTTACATTTGGCCTATATGAATCATCAAAACGTTTTTTTGTAAGTTTTCTTGAGAAGAAGATGGTATTATGGTCAGACAACCCAGTCACGTAATTAAACATTTTGATAATTCTTCCAGGTTTATTTACAAGAAGCAAGTCTATCAAAGTTTTGGAATGTGAAGTTATTTGAGTAGGTTGTTCTATTAACTGTTTAAAATTAAAATGTTCAATTACTTGTTTCAGGTTCTTTCTAGCTTTCTTATCATTCCAGTTTACATTAAAATCCCCAGTAATTATAATTTCTTTATTTAAATCACAATGATTAAGAAGAAGTTTTAAGTTGTTATAAAAATCCAATTTAGCAGATGGTTTACGATACAAGCAAATTACAATGTAAGACATTGCAGGTGAGAGTGAAATTTCTACACCAACATACTCAATCACTAAATGGCACTGTTAACTGATGTCTCAGTCAAGCAGAACCATCAGCAATCATCTCAGTCTTCTCTGCATTCAAAAGCAGGAAATTGGAGGACATCTGATTTTAATCCTCTAGCT
This sequence comes from Thalassophryne amazonica, assembly GCF_902500255.1. NCBI lineage: Eukaryota > Metazoa > Chordata > Actinopteri > Batrachoidiformes > Batrachoididae > Thalassophryne > Thalassophryne amazonica. The sequence continues at coordinate 71,217,765 of NC_047115.1, forward strand.
TAGCAATTTGATAAACATTACCTACGGAGACAGGCTTGTACATCTGCAGGTCATCAGCATCACAATGAGAATCCATTCCATAGTTCTGTATAATCTGACCACGTGGTGCCACATGAGAACAAAAGTGGGCCCAGAACAGAACCCTGAGGTACCCCATAGTTCAAAGTTGAGAATTGTGCTGTTATAATGAACACATTATAGTCAATCTGACAAGTATCTGAACCATGAAAATATCTGTCCAGCAACACCAAAGTAAGTCTCAATTCTCTCCAGCAAAATACAGTGATCAGTGGTACCAAAAGCTGCACTCAAATCTAGAAACAGCAGCACTGAAGTAGAAGCTGTATCCATAGTCAACTCACCTTTATTTATAAAGCGCTCTAGAACAGCCACAACTGAAACAAAGTGCTGTACAATAAAAACAGCAGATTACAAATAAAAGCAACTAAAACAGAGCAAAATCTCATGATTGGTTAAAAGCCAGTGAATAAAAGTGCATGGGTTTTGAGGTTGGTTTTAAAAACTGACAGTGAGGAGACCTGCCTAATGTGCATGGGTAAATCATTCCAAATTTTAGGAGCAGCAACAGAGAATGATCTGTCCCCTCTGAGTGTTCACTCTTGGTACCTCAAGGAGCAGCCGATCAGCTGAACAACGTGCAGGTGCGTCGGGGTGACGAAGCTCAGCGACGTAGGGTGGGGTGAGGCCATTTAATGATTTATAAACAAATAAAAAAAAATCTTAAAATGAACCCTAAAGTGCACAGGTAGCCAGTGGAGGGAGGCCAGGATAGGCGTAATGTGCTCCCTCTTTCGTACTCCAGTTAGTAGATGAGCGACAGTGTTCTGAACTAACTGGAGATGTGCAAGGCAGGACTGGCAAACTCCAAAATAAAATGCATTACAGTAATCCATCCGAGAGGTAATGAAGGCATGGACTGCTCTTTCTAAGGGCCCTGTCCCACTGGCGTTTAGGAGGATTTGCCTATGGATTGCGCACAAAATTGGCCCATATTCGCCAAACATCTGCAATATCTGTGTAACATGCCTGTATGAGTCGGCCGTCATCCGGACACGCCCGTGATCATCCGCAAAGGCATGCATGTCCGCAGCCAGGATTTTTGAGCTGTTCAAAAATCTGGATGCGGATGACATCCGCCTTACATGCTCCATATATACACAATTCATACACAATACATACTCACTGTATGCGCTGTATATCTGCCGTTAACCTCTGATATCCACAACTGACGGGGATTTGCGGCTTGGCAGCAGACGGGGACAGTGTGTAAAACAGATATATTGCGTGCCCATCATGTCCACATCACAAACTAAAATATGTTGTAGTGAATGCATACAAATTGGCCACGAATAAAACGTTTTTATTACATCTGCTTTGCAGCTGATTTGCGGACAATCTGTGAATGCATAACAAACACGTCACATAAACCGAAAGTACTATATGTGGCAGAAAGCGACATACCTGCCACTCAGTACCGGTCTGGCTGTGTAGATCCACAAAGACGTAGCTGCTGCAATCGGGTCTCCTCCAGGACTTTTTTTAACACCAACAAAAGGAAGAGTTGCTGTTTAGCCACACTTCACACTGAAGTCTGTTTTCTGTGACATTCTCAAAAAAAAACAACAAACAAACCACAGTCTCACACCCCGAGTGGCTTCCCCCCTCCCGCTCCCCAAACTCATGAACAGTTAACCCTTGCATGACAAAATGAACATTAACTCTGTGATCAACTTGTCCAAGTCCAGCAAATGCTCCAGAGCCTGTATTGTTGGTGTGAATAGTGATGCCGACAGCCCGAGTGTGCTTATTTTATGACCGCAATGCAGATGCCGTGCACGCGCAACACGTGCGCGATGCATTCATAATACACCCGTAATACTGCCGTGATAATCTCAATGTGTCGGATCAGTTTCCTCAATACATGCATTATATAACCGTGATTGTTCATCATATATTCGCTATATATTATTAATATATCTGTAATTCATACTGGGACATTTGTCATTTTGGGCCATTTTTGTTGCGGACGACAATGAACGCCCGCAATTTTTGTACTCAATTTATGCACAATTGATCCTCTCCCCAGTGGGACAGGGCCGATGTGTAAGGAAAGGCTTCACCTTAGTAAGCTGCCTGAGGTGAAATAAACGTGACCTAACTACTGCTCTAATTTAAACTCAATGTCCATCTTAAAACCCAAATTAGGAGCAGTAGACTGCTCATAAACTGCCAAAGGACCTAAATCAACACATAGGAACCCCTAGGGCCAAACACAATCACCTGTGTTCTTATCATTGAAATTTAGAAAGTTTATGGCCATCCAGAACATAAACAAATCCTTCACCACTTTCATGAGTGTAGTCTTTGTGGAAGGGTGAGCTCTAAATGTTGACTGTAAGGGCTCACATAGATCATTGTCTGAGACATAGGCCTAGGAACTGCTTAGCAACCACCTTTCCCAGCCATTTGAGATAAAAGATCAGTCTGAATTTTATTTGCTAGGACACCACACTAAACATATCCAAATAAAGTTCTAACACCAAACAATTGGACAGCAATGATTTGTTGGACAAACATCTAATGTTAGTGAATCCAAAGGTAAGGCCACTGAGTTTATAAGGTTGTGAAACATTACCATTATAGCAAATATTTCTGTCTGCAAGTCATACGTTTTGGGGGCCTGCACCTCCACAACGGAAGCAATCAAAAAACAATATTGCAGGCTGCCACTCCCTTAAAGTTAACATGTATGTTGAAAACTCCTCCTTCAGAAAGTCGAGTTGTGCTGAAATCATAATCTGGTGGACTTAAATCTAGCACACGGCTGCACTAAACAGAATTCAAACAGATCTCAGTTACCAGAAGAAAATCTTTTGGACATGAAATGAAACGAATGACAGAACATTTCATCAGATAACCTCACATCAGTTGGTGTCGCGTGACCAACAGTGCATCACTTTTTCCACATTTTGCTAAGTTACAGCCTTATTCCAAAAGTGTTGTAATTCATTTTCCCCTGACAATTCTACACACAATAATGGCAATGTGAAAAAAAAACAACAAACTAATAAATCACATGTACATAAGTATTCACAGCCTTTTCCATGAAGCTCAAAATTGGGTTCAGGTGCATCCTGTTTCCACTGATCATCCTTGAGATGTTTGTACAGCTTAATTGGAGTCCAGCTGGGATAAATTCAGTTGATTGGACATGATTTGGAAATGCACGTGTCTACATATAAGGTCCCACAGTTGACAGTGTATGTCAGAGCACAAACCAAGCAAAGGAATTGTCTGTAGACATCAGAGACAGGACTGTCTCAAGGCACAAATCTGGGGAAGTATACAGAAATATTTCTGCTACTATGAAGGTCCTAATGAGCACAGTGGCTTCCATGATCTGCAAAAGGATGACATTCAGATCCACCAGGACTCTTCATAGAGCTGGCCACCCGTCTAAACTGAATGATCTGGGGAGAAGGGCCTTAGTCAGGGAGGTGACTAAGAACCTGATGGTCACTCTGTCAGAGCTCCAGCATTCCTCTGTGGAGAGAGGAGAACCTTCTAGAAGGACAACTATCTCTGCAGCAATCCACCAATCAGGCCTGTATGGTATAGTGGCCAGACAGAAGCCACTCCTTAGTTAAAGGTACATGATAGCCCACCTGGAGTTTACCAAAAGGCACCCGAAGGACTCTCAGACAATGATAAACAAAATTCTCTGGTCTAATAGCACAAAGATTGAACTCTTTGGTGTGAATGCCAGGCATCATGTTTGGAGGAAACCAGGCACCATCCTTACAGTGAAACATGGTGGTGGCAGCGTCATGCTGTGGGGATGTTTTTCAGCAGCAGGAACTGTGAGACTGGTCAGGACTGAGGGAAAGATGAACACAGCAATGTACAGAGACATCCTCGATAAAAACCTGCTCCAGAGTGCTCATGACCTCAGACTGGGGTGACAGTCGGACCCGGCACCACGAGGGGGCGTTTGGGGGCAACGCCCCCTCACGTCATCAACCTCGCCCCCTTGGATATGAGAGTTATCAAAAATAAAAATAAAAAAGAAAGAAAAAGAAATACTGGAAAATATAGCGCCTTGCAGTTTCGCAGATTTTTTTAGTCCAATTTTGCATGCTTTTTTTTTTTTTAACAGCGCATTGTGCTCTGCGTCCTCATCAAGCAGGCCGGTGTTCTGTTGAGATGACGGGACACCTGTTGCGGCACTGCAAAGGGAGAGTACGCGCATTGTGTTCTGCATGTCTGTTTATAAGAATCTTCTCGCCCAGAAGAAAAAAGAGCACCAACAACTACCCATAACTGTGTTCTTCACTCGGAAAAAGACACCTGCAGCGAGGTGTGACTCAGTGGAAAAAGGCGCGACAGTGGCGCGGCGCCAGGACGAAGAGGCACGATCAGAGGAACTGTGAAATACTGGTCAGTCACTATTAATAATTTCTTATGTGTCCAACCTCGTAGGTTGATCGTTAAAATTAAATTCGTTAGTTCTAAAAGCCATCATAATTATTTATAGGAAAACGTTCTATTTTTATTTCTCAAACAAATGTTTGGGCCTGAAAACATGTCGGTCTTATTTTTCTACTAAGGTTTGAACTTTGAGAATGTTTACACATTTGACCCGTTGTGTGACTGTCATGCCCAATTGCGCTGTATGTGGGGTTAATCTACTGTCTCGTGTCGTTTCTCAGATCAGTTGTTGGTTTGGTTTTGTGGTATGCAGGAGATCACTTGACCGAGGGTCTATACGTTCAAATAATAATTTAAAAAATACTGTCATCACTCTATACTCTTACTCAGTCAGTCTCTTACAACGGTGTAGCCTAAATACACAAGCTTTCTAGGATCGCACCCAATTCATTATGCACGCTCAGAGGCAGGAACCCGCCGGTGTGCACTATTTTTTTGGGGGTGATAAACTCATCGCCCCCTTAATATTTTTTTCTGGCGCCGGGCCTGGTGACAGTTCATCTTTCAGCAGGATAATGACCTAAACACACAGCCAAGATATCAAAGGAGTGGCTTCATGACAACTCTGTGAAAGTCCTTAAGTGGCCCAGCCAAAGTCCAGACCTGAATCTGATTGAACATCTCTGGAGAGATCTGAAAATGTCTGTGCGCTGACGCAAAGAGGAATGGGACAAACTGCCCAAAGATAGATGCACCAAGCTTGTGGCATCATATTCAAGAAGACTTGAGGCTGCAATTGCTGCCAAAGGTGCATCAACAAAGTACTGAACAAATGGTGTGAATACGAGGTCTATTAGATAATAAACCGACCCTTTTATTTTTTTTTTTAACTATATGGATTTGAATGACGTGCGATTACACCAATCATGCTTGAACCCTCGTGCACATGTGTGAGTTTTTTCACGCGTGTCGGTGATGTCATTTCCCTGTGGGCAGGCCTTGAGTGAGATGTGGTCCCGCCCTCTCGGCTGAATTCCTTTGTTTCACACGCTGCTCGAGACGACGCGCGTTGCTTTATCAAAATTTTTTCTGGACCTGTGAGGAATATCCGAGTGGACACTATTCGAGAAATGAAGCTGGTTTTCGGTGAAAAGTTTAATGGCTGATGAGAGATTATGGGGTGTTTCTGTCGGTGTAAGGACTTCCCACGCAGCGGGACGTCATGCAGCGCTTCCAGGCGCCGTCGTCGGCCTGTTTCGACCTGAAAATATCCTAATTTAAGGCTTAATTCACCCAGGACGTCGTGAGAGAACAGAGAAGATTCAGAAGAGGCCGGCATGAGGACTTTATGCGGACATTCCACTGTTTAAGGACATTTTGTAATGAAAGACGTGCGCGCAAATTCACCGAGTCATTTCCATGACGACTCGGCAAATCTGTGTGTGCCGCGACAGGAAAAACACCTCCGTGTTGAAAACCATTTGTAAAATTCAGGCGGCTTTTGATGGCTTTCAACAAGTGAGTAACTGAGAAATTGTTTAACAGCTTGGGCATGTTCTAACTTGCCCGTTAAGGTTTCCAACGGGGTGTTTTTCCTGTCGCGACCCCCCGCGGTCGGGTCCGGCCCAAAATGCGACTCTGCCCGCACGTTCTTTCATTACAAAATGTCCGTTAACAATGGAATGTCCGAATAAACTGCTCATGCCGACTTCTTCTGAAAGTTCTCTGTTCTCTGACGACTTCCTGGGTCAACAGAGCCTGAAATGTGGAAGTTTTCAACTTGAAACAGCGAGATGCTGCCGCCTCGAAGTGCAGATCACCGTCAGGCGCCATGGGCCGTCTTTACGGCGACTCTACCAGACCAAAATCTCTCATCAGCCATTAAAATTTTTTACCGAAAACCAGCTGAATTTATCGAATGGTGTCCACTCAGTTGTGCCTTACAGTTTTGAAAAAAATTTGATCAAACAAAGCAGCAGTCTCTGAGCCATTCATAAACAATGAAAAATCGACGAGAGGGTGGGCGACTCCTCACTCAAAGACTGCCCACAGGCGAATGACGTAACCGACAGGCGTGAAAAAACTCTTGCATGCCCACGAGGGTTCAAGCATGTCTGATGTAATCACACTTGATTCAAATCCATATAGTTTTTGAAAAAAATAATAAGGTCAGATACTTTTCTAATAGACCTCGTACTTACGTACACGCGATTTCGTGTTCTCATTAAAAATTGTGTTCTCATTAAGGGGTGTTGTGAGTACAATTTTAAGGAAAAAAATAATAATTTACCCCATTTTGGAATAAGGCTGTAATATAACAAAATGTAGATGCACTGTATGTATCTGCTATTAGAATGTATCTTCAAAGCACCTCTGCATCGACTAACAATGTGAAGTTTTTATGGTTTGAGGGGAAATAGTTGTTCCAAAAAAGGGGGGAAAAAGAGGGAAAATGCTACTAACATCAAACAAAACTATTGTACTCATTAGACTTCATGCATCTGCCAAGATCCAAAAGAGCCCATCTCACCTTTTCAACAGGTTTTGTGAAAATTATTTCATTAATTGTTGAGAAATTATCCAAAGTCTGAACATTTTTCATGTACCCTTTATTTAGATCTGCCCCCAAATGTGGTGGTTTCTAGTTAAGGTCAATGTTCAGGGTCAGATCAGATCTGGGAGCATGCGCTGGTGCCGCATGTTGCCACACCTACCACACTCTTTGCAACACCTTGGGTCTGAGATGGCAATGACGCAAGCACACAACCACTGCACTATTCCTTCTCAACCTCCATAGGTTTCTGCTTAATCCTACTATTGAACTAACAAAAACAGAGTTGATAAGTTTCCACTCATCCTGATGAGGGCTGCAGAAGGCTGGAGCTTCTCCCAGTACTCATAAAGTTCGAGGTGGAGTGCAACCCAAAATCTCACTAATCACCCCAATTTATTTGACTGTAACAATATTCTACCATAATATTAAAATAAATGATAAAGTAGAACATGCTGGATATTATTTGTTGAATTTTTGTCTCAACTTGTTGGTCAAAAAGTCTGATGTGACTTTGGATGTAAAACTTCACTGAAGATTAATTAGATATGGAAGCAATGTTTGATTTTACTTACTTGAATTGACTGCAACAAGCAACCCAACTGAAATCATCAGTCAATTACTAATAACACAAATATGTTACGTTCCAGGTCCGATTTGAAAAGACAGTTTTGTTTTGATGTGGTCTGACCCGAGCAGATGATTCAGTGTGCCTCAACATAATGTCTGTATTTTAGATAGATAGACAGACAGACAGAGTTATTCCTCACTAGTCTGTGAACATGATATCTTTAGAATAACAAATGTTGTCATCTTGTAACTCACTGATATAAAACTGTATATAATGAGGACAAACAAATCATTTCTAGTGAACTTGGATGGACTAGATCAGTTGAAAAAACAACTTTGTTTTGTCTATGTAAGATCCCATACATGTCTCCCACCTGCTGGATGGTTACTGGATGCTGGATTGACGGTGGATTAGAAGCAGGTGTTATTACTGCCAGACTGCGCAGAAATGTAATACAGTGGTTATTTTATGTTAGTTTCACAGTGGTCACATTCTAAAACTCAAATAACACAGTCATGCCTCCACACAAACCCTCCCTAAAGGATTTTGTATGAATTTGGATGTGAAAGAAAAAGAAAGTGGGAGATGGTTGAGTGAGTTATGCCATGAATGGGGTCAATGTGAGTGAGTGAGTGAGTGAGTGAGTGAGTGAGTGAGTGAGTGAGTGAGTGAGTGAGTGAGAGAGAGAGAGAGAGAGAGAGAGAGAGAGAGAGAGAGAGAGAGAGAGAGAGAGAGAGAGAGAGAGAAAGAGAGAATTTCCACACAGAAATGTGTTATTTTGTGATTATTTCTCCATTGGTTACTTTTGCAAACTCAACAGAGTCAAACGTCAACACAACCCTGCAGAAAGGATTACGTATAAATATACCTGAAGCAGACAGTTTTCTCTTCTCTCTCTGTATCAACATATGTGTGGTTTTGGGGTTACATCTAGTTTGAAAGATGCTTTGTCAGTTTCGTTCACTTCCAAAGCCTACGTTTGACTCTATTATTAATTGCAATAAGCCCTTTTAGTGCAGGTAACCATATGGTCCACCCAATGGCATTTTACTGTCAGTGATTTTTCTTGTGGGGTCAGATTTGGAAAAAAATCATACAGTCAACAAGACTGCCAAATAACATAATGCCATAATACTTCTCACTCTGTTTTCGTTGTACTCCTTCAGCTCCACATCGGTTAAATAAAAAATAAATGCCACTCACGGGATTCGAACATGTAATTTACAAAAGCTCTGATTACCAGATAGAAACTTTACCACTGCACTACAGTCACTGTCTTATAACAGGACCACATGCACACATGTGTTGTGGGGAGAGCCAACACTCTGTCTCGGCAGATGTGTAGTTGGCAACTTCACAGTTGTGGGGACACTTAGACAAATTTCACCGCCAGCTACAAAGTGATTGTCTGCTGACTGGTGTCGTGCTGACAGCGCGAATGGCCACACATTAAGTGCCAAGCGAACGACATAGATGTTCATGTGTGTCACCTGGAATTTGCCAGTATCTAAAAAGATAATCTGATAATGAAAACATTATCTTTGATAATTATCTGTTATTGGATTATGGGAACTGTGCCCATCACTGAATACAAAGGCGTAGTCAAAAAATACAGGCTGAGATCCAAGCACGGCAATCAAAGTTACAAAAGCTTACACAAAAGGTGAGGTCAAGAAAAACAAGCATGGTTAGCAACAAGGCACTAGGACTAGAAACGTGCAACATAGATACATGAGCTGGAACGGAGATAGTAACATCAACGAACAAGCAAGAGACATGAAAAGTAGCAGGGCTTAAATACACAGTGTTTTAATTAGGAAGTGATTTGGAGAGGGTGTGGTGAGCAGGAAGGAGGAGGGTGTGGACAGACAAAGAGGAGACACTGTGAGGCAAGAGAGTGCAGTGACAAGATGGCAGACAAAACAAGGTGTGGTCAACAGAGATGAGGAAGTGAAGGACAAGAGAGTGCAGGGATCAGAGGGAGACAGAGATACAAATGAAACTAGGCGTGATTATATGAGAACAGTGGTGGGGAGTGTAGACAAGGGAGTGCAGAGACAACATGGACATAACTAATAACCATAAACTAACAATACTAAAATAACAAGACCGAGAAGAACTAATGGACAAAGGATGCATGGACACTTGACAAGAAAAGATTCATACTAGACCAAAAATAGAAAAGCAGGCATCAAGAAAATAGAACTGACATAAATAATACAACTGAAGACTAATGTGATAAACCTGACAAATCAAACTAGTGACATCAGCAATCATGAAACAATCAAACACAGTGGATCAAAACTAAACAACAGAACTCAACATGTGGCAGAAGTGTGATGAACAGAAAACAACAAGCTGTGACAAAAGCAATGCTGAACAAAAATCAAAGACAGTGGATCAAAGACTGAACTAAACCAGAATGAAACTCAAGATGTGGGTGAAGAGTGATGAACAGAAAACAAGGAGTTGTGACAAAGCAAAATAAACAGATGATAATAAAAAAAAACATCAGACAAAAGAACTCAATAAAGACAAACTGGCAGAAAATTATAATGATCCCAGACGGAGCAGGAGCAAATCATGACATCATGAGCAGTTCAACCACATTTGTACTATGTGTGAAGGGACCCTAAAGCAAAGGTCAACTGAACTGATGCTACATGAAATTTACACTCACCAGTCACTTTATTAGGTACACCTGTTCAACTGCATGTTGACACAAATTGCTAATCAGTCAATCACATGGCAGCAACTCAATGCATTTAGGCATCTAGACGCAGTGAAGACGACGTGCTGAAGTTGAAATCGAGCATCAAAATGAGGAAGAAAGAGGATGTAAGTGACTTTGAACATGGCATGGTTGTTGGTGTCAGACAGGCTGGTCTGAGTATTTCAGAAACTGCTGATCTACTGGGATTTTCAACTATCTCTAGGGTTTACAGAGAATGGCCGGAGAAGAGAAGATAACCAGTGAATCAGAATCAGAATCAAGTTTATTGGCAAATTCACACATATAAGGAATTTGATCTGGTGTTATTGGTGCAAAACAATAAGAAAAAGAAAAGAAAAGAAAAAACACTTCAGTAAGAAGTAAAAAAGTCAAACAGGCAATAATATATTCACTGTTAAATAAACATAACATAATGGAGTGGGACTGTGCAAAAGCAGGTGACTGGAGTCCTTTCAGTGTAGGGATAACCAATCTGTACTTTGTGGTAGTGGGGGGGCAGGGTAAGTGGAGGTCTCTGGCATTATTTATAAGTCTAGCTGCGGATGGAAAGAAGCTGTTTTGTGTCTTGAGATTTTAGTCCTGATGGACCTCAGCCTCCTGCCAGAGAGGAGGGTGACAAAAAGTTTGTCAACTGGGTGGGAGGGATCAGCCACAGCATCTTCCTTGCTCGCCTCAGGGCCCTGGAGGTGTACAGGTCCTGTAGGGATGGCAGATTGCAGTCGATCACCTTCTCTGCTGCATGTATGTTATGCTGCAGTCTGCTCCTGTCCGTGGCAGTGGCAGCAGTGTACCACATGGTGATGGAAGAGGAGAGGATGGACAGTGAGTGGCAGTTGTGTGGATGAAAATGCCTTGTTGATGTCAGAAGTCAGAGGAGAATGGGCAGACTGGTTGAATGGGTAACTGCCTGCTGCTATCATGTCAGTATGGACCAATATTTATGAGGAATGTTTCTAACACCTTGTTGAATGTATGCCAGGAAGAATTAAGGCAGTTCTGAAGGCAAGGGCGGGGGTCAAACAAGGTGTTCCTAATAAAATGGCCAATAAGTGTATGTGTATGTATGTGTGAGAGAGAGAGAAAGAGAAATTTAGTAAATATCCATCTGAAGTCTGCCTCTCCTCATGTGGCCTCTTCAGCAGTCATTTAATGAACACAACTTTCCTGACTTTCTCGTGATGCCAACAGCAGCCACTCCCAAACAGCTGGGAGGAAAAGAGCTGAGCATCAACACAGCTTCACACTGCCAGCGGCACCGACACAGAAACACGTACACGCTACACAGATTCAGCAGCTAAAATGAACTTTTATACCCTGTGTGACTGAGCTGTGCACTTTCGGTGGCGGCGGCTTTTTAGGGCGCATTATGAACGATTCAGACAGATTTTGGCATAAAAAGCTTCACTGTATTTGTGCAAATGTGTCTGTGAACGGGAACAATGTGGCCATTTATTGGGTGAATACCGCAGCCTTTAACAAGAGCCCTTAACATATTAACCATGTGACTCTGCTGAGCTCAGACAGTGTAACAACCATAGCGCCTCTCACTCGATACATCTTATCTCAAAAAGACTGAATGCCCTAAAACTTTCAGTATTTTCCCATGAAAAATAATGTGTCACAACAAAACTCTGCACCCACAGTGGGAGCCACATGACCTCTGACCCCTAGAGGAGCAGCCAGGCCACCATTCCCCTGATGAAGCTGTGATGTCACCGCGGGTACAGAATAGGCAAAGCTGGAAAAAAAAAAGCTTAAAAAAAGAACAGAGAAACATGGCCCACCAGAATAAATTACACTATTGAATCAGGAAATAACTTTTGGTTTGGGAAACTCAAGAGTTGGAGGGAACGCTGCCACGCTCTAAATGAAAACAGAATCCTAATAAATAAATAAATAAAATAAAGAGAGAGAGAGAGAGAGAGAGAGAGAGAGAATCCAAAACATGTTTTTTTTGCCTCGCGGGGGATGACGAGGTATCCAGTGGTCAGTGATGAAAATATCCCCAAACCTCCTCCTCCTCTTCCTCTTAACTTTAATGCCCCTTTCTGTCACCCTCTCCTTCCTGCTCTCCCGGCCCTCGTGTGCAGTTTGCTGGCAGCGTGACGCCTCTTCCCCCACACGTTTTTAGTGGGTATCTTCCCAATCGCATTTTTATTGCAGGAAATTTCAGCACACCACATTGCGTGAGTCGACGGAGTGCTCCATTCTTAGCTCGGCACTGCCGGGTGCCAGTGTGGGGAGCGCAGGGGGAGGTGTGCCGGAGTGTCATTCTGCTGCCAGCACTAAAAGCCTGGATGCTCTCTCCTCCTACTCCTCCTCCCCTCCTCCTTCTTTTGGAAAAGAAGGCGAAGTTTGGGAAGGAATCATAACTGTTTCGGAACTTTACGCAGCCTCTAAACATCTCGCTCATCACCGCCACGTCACATAACCTTTGTGACAGCATCACCTCCTCACCCTTCTCTCTCCTCACTTCGTTTTTTTCTCCTCCCTGGCAGCTACCTGAGTTTTTCTCTGAAAAGAGGGCCGAGGTTTGGGCCTTTGATTCCATTGTCATAATATTTGCTGTACTTCACTGCCTCCCCGTCCCTATTCTCCCTTAACAACAGACATTATTTTTAGCCTCTGCACTGAGTTCTCTCATTTCCTGTCGCAAGGATCTGCTGCTTCGACCACAAGCAGACTCAAACACTGCCTGTGGGCTTCAGTTCCACCATCACACCGTTCAACACGCATCTCACCAGTGTGTGTGCATGACAATAACTAAGAGACTCAGGTAACACTATACCTGTTGCAACAATACAATGAAAAATAAACTGAATTAGATTGAGTACTTAAAGCACACCAAAGCCACACCCGCATTACAAAGTATCAGGCATGCAGAGAAAATATAACAGCCAAGTTCAATAACAATAATAAAATTGTAATCAACTACAGTTGTATGCACAAGTATGGGCACTCCTGATAATTTTCATGATTTTCCTTTATAAATTATTGGTTGTCTGGATAAGAAATTTCAGTTAAATATATCATATAGCAGACAAACACATTGATATTTGAGAAGTGAAATGAAATTTATAGGATTTACAGAAAGTGTGCAATAATTCTTTAAACAAAATTAGGCAGGTGCATAAATTTGGGCACCCCAGCAGAAAAAATACATCAATATTTACAACCCCAATTCCAATGAAGTTGGGACATTGTGTAAAATGTAAATAAAAACAGAATACAATGATTTGCAAATCCTCTTCAACCTATATTCAATTGAATACACCACAAAGACAAGATACATAATGTTCAAACTGATAGACTTTTTTGTTTTTGTGCAAATATTTGCTCATTTTGAAATGATGCCTCCAACACATTTCAAAAAAGTTGGGACGGGGCAACAAAAGACTGGGAAAGTTGATGGATGCTCAAAGAACATCTAATTGGAAACAGGTGAGTGTCATGATTGGGTATAAAAGGAGCATCCCCAAAAGGTTCAGCCATTCACAAGCAAAGATGGGGCAAGGATCACCACTTTGTGAACTACTGTGTGAAAAAAAATAGTCCAACAGTTTAAGAACAATGTTTCTCAATGTTCAATTGCAAGGAATTTAGGGATTCCATCATCTACAGGCCATAATCTAATCAGAAGATTCAGAGAATCTGGAGAACTTTCTACACATAAACGGCAAGGCCGACAACCAACATTGAATGCCCGTGACCTTTGATCCCTCAGGCGGCACTGCATTAAAAACTGACATCATTGTGTAAAGGATCTTATCGTGTGGGCTCAGGAACACTTCAGAAAACCATTGTCAGTTAACACAGTTTTTCGCTACATCTACAAGTGCAAGTTAAAATTCTACCATGCAAAGCAAAAGCCAAACATCAACAACATCCAGAAATGCCGCCACCTTCTCTGAGCCCAAGCTGATTTGAAATGGACACACGCAAGTGTGTAAAAGTGTGCTGTGGTCTGATGAGTCCACATTTCAAATTGTTTTTGGAAATCATGGACGTCATGTCCTCCAGACAAAAAGGCTGGTTTACACACAGACGGTTTTGTCGGCGAGTAGTACGTAGACCGAAGTTTGCGGTAGTTCCGGCTGTTTTTGCGGTGGAAAGGGGCGGAGCTCGCCCGCTCCGGTTGTCAGTCAAGTTATGATGGACCTTGATCACACGGAGCGAGTTTCTGTGGAAAGCTCCCAGTACAGAGAGTATCATTATTTGCTCCAGGAGCTGTGTCTGGGTGACGGCCACTTTCAGCGCTCCTTCCGCCTCTGCAGGACCCAGTTTGAGGATCAACTGTCCCGTTCACGCGCGCACATGTAAACAAACAAACAAAAAAAACTTTACCTCCGCTGCTTGCTGCAGCTGGCTCTTCCCCCCAAAACTCTGTCATAATTGTGTTTAGAAACCAGTCACCATTTGTTTTATTATACATCTGTGTAGTTCATTAATAAAATATTCTCTACAGATGATTTGCTCGTGCGCGCACGTAGCAAAAACAGAAAAGGCAGCAGCTGCTGCTCGCTCCAAAACTCTGTCATAATTGAGCTTAGAAACCAGTCAGCATTTGTTTTATTATACATCTGTGTAGTTAATCAATAAAATATTCTCTACAGATGATTCGCTCGCGTGCACGTAAAAAAAAAAAGAAAAAAAGAAAGTCCGCTCCCCACTGCTGTTTGCTGCAGGGCTGCAGCTCGCTCTATCCCCCCAAAACTCTGTCATAATTGTGTTTAGAAGCCAGTCACCAGTTGCTTTATTATACAGCTGTGTAGCTAATAAGTAAAATAATCTCCAGGATGATTTGCGCGCGCACGCACGTAAAATAAAATTTAAAAGAACCTCCCCTCCATGCTGCTGTGGTGCTGCTGCTCGCTCCAAAAACTCTGTCATGATTGTAAAATAAAGGACAAAAGAGACATAAGTACTGCTCACAGGTACAGATACAGGACATGTTCACATCTTCAGTCAAACTCCAGACATCTCCACATCACTACATATTCAGTCCCTGATTGGTCATCGCGGCACGACGAGAACTGCAGCACTACAGGAAGCGGCAGGATGAAACGGCGATTAAAAAGTATTACACGGCGTTGTTCGTCGTCACGGGAGGTCTCCGGGAATGCTCCCGGAATTATTCGACATGTTGAATAATTCCGGGAGCGATTCCCGGTAAAGCCGGAACTAAACCACATCCCCTAGTGCCGGCGTTAACAACGGCGTGTGATCCTTAAGACGGCCAAAAACTCTTCCGGGACGCTTCCGGGAGCTCTTACCGTCTGTGTGTAAACGAGGCTAAAGAGGAAAAAGACCATCCAGATTGTTACCAGTGCAATGTTCAAAAGCCAGCATCTGTGATGGTCTGGGGGTGTTGTTAGTGCCCATGGCATGGGCAACTTACACATCTGTGATGGCACCATCAATGCTGAAAGGTACATCCAAGTTTTGGAGCAACACATGCTGCCATCCAAGCAACGTCTTTTTCAGGGACGTCCCTGCTTATTTCAGCAAGACAATGCCAAGCCACATTCTGCATGTGTTACAACAGCATGGCTTCATAGTAAAAGAGGGCGGGTACTAGACTGGCCTGACTGTTGAACAACTGAAGTCGTACATCAAGCAAGAATGAGAAAGAATTCCACCTACAAAGCTTCAACAATTAGTCTCCTCAGCTCCCAAATGCTTATTGAGTGTTGTTATAAGGAAAGGTGATGTAACACAGTGGTAAAAATACCACTGTCTTTACAAAACATCTCAGGTTTGTTGGTTTCTGAGCATGGACAGTCCGCTTAAAATTACACCACAGATTATCAATAATATTCAGGGCTGGGGACTGAGATGGCCATTCCAAAATGTTGTACTTGTTCCTCTGCATGAATGCCTTAGTAGATTTTGAGCAGTGTTTAGGGTCGTTGTCTTGTTGAAAGACCCAGCGCAACTTCATCACTGATTCATGAACGTTGTTCTGAAGAATCTGCTGATATTGACTGGAATCCATGTGACCCTCATCTTTAACAAGATTCCCAGTACCTGCACTGGCAACACAGCTACACAGCATGATGGAACCTCCTCCAAATTTTATTGTAGGTAGCAAGTGGTTTTCTTGGAATGCTGTGTACCTTTTCAGCCATGCATACCGCCCCTTGTTATGTCCAATTAACTCAATTTTAGTTTCATCAGCCCACAGCACCTCATTCCACACTGAAGCTGGCTTGTCCAAATGTGCTTTAACATACCTCAAGCAACTCTGTTTGTGGCGTGTACGCAGAAAAGGCTTCCTCTGCATTACAGAATCATACAACATCTCTTTGTGCAAAGTGCACTGTATAGTTGAACAATGCACAGAGACACTATCTGCAGCAAAATCATGTTGTAAGTCTTTGGAGCAGGTCAGGGGAGGTGATGGTCTAGTGGTTAAGGTGTTGGGCTTGAGACCAGAAGATCCTGGGTTCAAATCCCCGCCTGACTGGAAAATCACTAGGGCCCTTGGGCAAGGTCTTTAATCCCCTATTGCTCCCGGTGTGTAGTGAGCTGCCTTGTATGGCAGCACCCTGACATTGGGGTGAATGTGAGGCATTATTGTAAAGCGCTTTGAGCATCTGATGCGCTATATAATTGCAGTCCATTTACCATTTGTCTGTGGATTGACTATGACTGTTCTCACCATCCTTTGCTTTAGCTTATCTAAGATTTTTCTTGGCCTGCCACTTCAGGCCTTAACTAGTACTGTGCCTGCGGTCTTTCTTTTCCTCACTATGTTCCTCACAGTGGAAACTGACAGCTGAAATATCTGAGATAGCTTTTGTATCCTTCCCCTAAACCGTGATGTTGAACAATCTTTGTTTTCAGGTCATTTGAGAGTTGTTTAGAGGCTCCCATGTTGCCACTCATTAGAAGAGATGCAAAGAGGCGAAACATTTGCAAATGGCCACCTTAAATACCCTTTCTCATGATTGGATTCACATGTGTAAGGAGGTCAAGGGTCAATGAGCTTACCAAACCAATTTTGTGTTCCAATAATTAGTGCTAAATGTATTTAAATCAATAAAATGAGAATGGTGCCCAAATTTATGCACCCACCTAATTTTGTTTAAATAATTATTGCACACTTTCTGTAAATACTAGAAACTTCATTTCACTTCTTAAATATCAGTGTGTTCGTCTGCTATATGATATATTTAACTGAAATTTCTGATCCAGACAACCAGTGGAGTGAGTATATGAGAAATTGTTTAACAGCTGGACATGTTCCAACTTGTCCTTAAGGCTTTCAACAGAGGTGTTTTTCCTGTGGCGGAGCGTCGCGTTGGCTGCGTCCCGACGCGCGGACCCGTCCGCACGTCTTTCATTAAAAAAATCTCCTTTAACAGTGGAATATCCGGATAAAATGCTGAAACCGACTTCTTCTGAAACTTCTCTGTTCTCTCACGACGTCCTGGATCAATAGAGCCTGAAATGTGGAGGTTTTCAGCTTGAACAGGCTGACGACGGCGGCTGAGAGCGCTGAGCGACGTCTCGCACCGTGGGAAGTCCTTAAAGCGACAGAATCACCTCAAAATCTCTCATCAGCCGTTAAAATTTTCACTGAAAACCAGCTTAATTTTTCGAACCGTGTCCACTTCGATGTGTCTCACAGGTTTAGAAAAAATTTTGATCAAACAAAGCACCAGTCTCTCAGCAACTTCTCAGACAAAGGAATTCCGACGAGGGGCTGGACGACTCCTCCCACAAGGAGTGCTCACAGGCGAATGACGTCACCAACAGGCGTGGAAAAACTCACGCATGCGCACGAGGGTTCAAGCACGTCTGACGTAAAAACATATGAATGAAATCCATATAGTTTTTGAAAAAAATAAAAAGGACCGTTACTTTATTGACAGACCTCGTATGTATCTCATCTACCTTGTATTTGCAGAATGTATTCACCTCTCTAAAATAAATGACTCCCCGTAGAGCAGAGGAGTATTGGAAGCTCTGCTGGAAGCACTAGCTTAATAACCAGGTTGAGAAATCTATCTTGGGATGCTGGTACCAAGACATACATGACATCACTGTGTAATGACCCACATGGTAACAAACAAGAAGACCTCACACAGTGTCAGCAGATGGTACAAGATAAAAATCTGGTCAGCAGACGATACCCATCACCCTTCAAATATAAATTCAAAAGGCCTTAGAACATCTGAAGAGTGAAGTGTTATTAAAAACCCACGTAATGAACACAACGAAGTTATTAGAAGGTCCACATTCATGTCAGCAACATGATGAATACTCAAATGTGTTGTGCGTTGCACACATATGTAGTGAAACACACACACACACACACACGCACACCACAACACAGCATATTCACAAACCTGAGTGAAACAATAATCTTGTGTCCAGGGAATCCAAGTTTGAGATCTTTGGCCTCTCCTGACTAAATGGTAACTTCTGAGAAGTGTAGTTCAAACACTTATTTACAGGATATACCACCACCAATGCCCAAACCGTAAATTCTCATCACATTAAAACAGGTTTCAAAACGTTCATCCCCTTTGTTCATATCTGTTCAACAATTTACTGATATGAGTTGTAGTCCATGTTCCACCCTTTCATGACATTTCAGGAAGGTCTCTTCATTATCTCTTGAATATGATGAGTAATGAGTTAATATGACAAGATAATGGGTATGAATCGTCTCAATCTGGCAATTTCCTTGGCTAAGATAATGAACTATTAACATAAACAATATTTTAAAAGACCAAATCTGGTTCAGGTCTTCTATGTTCCTCAGTGCACACAGGTGACACCCACTGAAACGCCTCCTTGGTGACTGTGGCCCCTTGTCCATGTAACGTTTCTTTCTGAGCGGCAGTGTCTTTCCGTTCCTCAAAATGGAGCTCATGTGGCCGCCTGCAGCCGCTGAGAGAAAAAAACACCACATCCAGCATCTTTTTTTTTCAAAGCACTCTTTTTTTGTTCAGCCACTCTTTGTGCTTTAAGATGAAAATCCTACAACGTTTTCAGTAAACTGCTGTTACTTCAGACAACCAACTGGATAACGCAAAACTCCGTGAGGGTGAAGTGGTGAAGAGCAAAGCTTTTTCAGTCTGTGTCAACAGTCAGCTGATTTATTACACAAAATATCTTACAATAAGGACAAAAAACAAAAACAAAAAAACTTATCTGTGATAGCAGATTGGACACACACTTGGATCTTGCGGAGGGAAAGTGCTTTTTACTGCTGTAGGATAAGATTTATTTTTGTCACAGAAACATCCCACAAGGACACCCCCCCCCCCCCCAACAAAGCTCTGAGATGAGGGTGCCGGGGATGAAGCATTTCTGAACATCTTTACTGCAGTTTTCTGAAGGGTGAAAAATAGAGCAAAACCAAAAAACAAAACAAAAACAAAAAGGTTACAATGGGTATAGTAGTTACAATTAAATGGTAAATGGACTGCATTTATATAGCACTTTTTACAAGATACTCACTACACACTGGGAGCAACTATGGGATTAAGGAACTTACCCTTTGTGATTTTTCGGTCAGGCTGGGATTTGAACCAAGGATCCTCTGGTCTCAAGCCCAACAGCTTAACCACTAGACCATCACAGTGGTATGTAAAAGTTTGGGCACCCCTGATGATTTCCATGATTTTCCTTTATAAATCATTGGTTGTTTGGATCAGCAATTTCAGTTAAATATATCATATAGCAGACAAACACAGTGATATTTGAGAAGTGAAATGAAATTTATAGGATTTACACAAAGTGTGCAACAATTATTTAAACAAAATTAAGCAGGTACATAAATTTGGGCACCCCAACAGAAAAAAATACATCAATATTTAGTAGATCCTCCTTTTGCAGAAATAACAGCCTCTAAACTCTTCCGATAGCTTCCAATGAGAGTCTGGATTCTGGTTGAAGGTATTCAGGTAAACCAAAACTGATCTTTATCACCATTTTTGCCGTTTTTATCCCATAACTCCAGAACATTCAGTCATAGATAGTCCAAACTATACCTTTTTGGAATTGTTATGATCAGACAAATAATGTGGTCTAGTTTTCAACATGATTGGAGCATTTTTAAATTTTGACCCCTGTGTAATTCTTTATTGACTCCTGTAGCTCATTAGAGGTCAGCTCCAGGATGGCTTCATATCTGAAAATAAACTTTAGTTAATTTAAAATATGTGTGCCATATTTTCATGCTTTTATCACAAAATGAACAATTGTTTTGCTATACCACCCCACTACAGTAAGAAGACAGCCACTGACACTCCTGTAGTGATAAAGATCTGCGTACACACACTAATTTGGAATTACAGAATTTATAGCCATGCACTGCAATTGACCAGCTCGGATCTGCAGATGTCAATGAGCAAGTTTTTTTTTTTTTTAGAAGTCGCTCTGCTCCAGCAGAGTTGTTCGGTGACGTGTGGTTGTTTGGGGAAAATCCTGGGCAAAGCAGAGCCTTGCCAGGAAAAGATTACCAAGTATAAACAACCATAAACCTAACCGTGTTCAAAAATCCACTGAAGCAAACAACTGCACTGATTGATAGTGAGGGTTGTTTTAAATTCTCAGCAATCAGTCTGTGGTCAAGAGAACATCTCGTAAGATGTTTGAAGCCAGTGTGTGTGTGTGTGTGTGTGTGTTAAGATGTATGCAGCCCAGAGTGGATGATTAAACACAGCTCCAAGAAGATCATCACTACAGAAATACACATGCTGTCAGGTCCACAAGTATTTAGACAGTGACAGTTTCTATCATGTTGCCTCTGTATGTATACCAGCACAATTAGGGGTACAATGAAATGATCAAGATGTAATTGTAGTGTAGACTTTCAGCTTTAACTGAAGGAGTTTTTAATAAAAATATCACATTATTGTGCCCCCCAGCCAGGACCCTCTTGACTCCCTGCCATTTTAATCATTTTTCTTTATTTGCTCCTCACATGCCTTCAGCCTTCAGCCTCACTCGATGTTCGGTATTAATACTCGATGTAAATTAATTCAACACATATTCAGTTACTTGGAAATGTTCATGTATCCATCCCTTGACTTGTCAAATTGCCATAAAACTACTGATGTGCATTAAAAATACAGTAGTGCCAAAATTTAGTTTCTCCAAACAGCTACTTGTTGATCTGAAAATGGACTGTGTATAAAAACGGCTGTAGTTCCTAAAAGGCTTGTGTGATCCTTTTGTTGAACCATTTGAACTAAAGCTAACAGTGACTACAAGCATGTCCTCACTAATTTCAACGACACTGTGGTGATGTTCAGAGACAAAATTACAAAACGCGTGTTACTGTCCAAATACTTATGGACCTGACTGTAACATGTGGGGCAGAGTTCCATGTGTTCTAACTGAAGGACAAAATAAAGCATATCAACAGTGTACAGGAAATTAAAACCAGATTTGCCATCAAAAATGTGTCAACATTTATATGTATAAAAAAAGAAAATAAGAACACGTCCACGACATGGGTGGGTTGTGGTCGCTTCACTGGTGCCCGGCAGAGAGACAACTTCTGTGTGAGTCAGAGAACAATCAGAGTTGTCCTTGGAGAGTCACGGGGTCTGAATTAAAAGCAAACACCCTGAGCTGATTCACTCTTCTGGGAAAGCCTGTTTGGAAAGAAAACCACAAAACAGCTTCACCCCCCCCCCCCCCCCTTTTTTTTTTTTTGCTTTTCAACCATATTGTTTCACTCTGTGCTTTGCGGACATGACTACAGACAGAGACACCGACTGTTTCTCTTGTGGTTCATGGGCTTATCAAATTTTAGTCACATCTCAAGTGTGAGCCACAAAGAGTTCAGGTAACCTAAACGTGAGCATCAAGAATCCGCCAGCTGAAAATTTAATCGAGATAATGATAAACATAAAATATTTGGGTCATTACATGGTAACTGACTATTTTGTGCCCTTTTCTGATAGAACCCCCAAAACATAAGGTTAATTTTGTCTTAAGGTCGTTAATCAGTGTAAATTAAGACCCCTCTACAGGATTAATACGAACAAAGCAACGCGCAAAGCAACGCGCAAAGCAACGCGCAAAGCAACGCGCAAAGCAACGCACAGCGGCGCGAAGCAACGCGCAAAGCAACGCACAGCGGCGCGAAGCTTACTCATGGTACAGGGACTCCCAAACAGGAAGTGCCAAATTTTGAATCCACAGTGAAACAGGAAATGTCAAACACTTCCTGGATCGACACTTCCTGGATTGACAGATGAGATCTCATGGAATCTCGCAGGAATACAGTGGCAAGTTCACACTGAAACAGGAAATGTAAAATGTCAAACACTTCCTGGATCAACACTTCCTGGATCGACAGATGAGATTTCATGGAATCTCACGGGAATACAGTGGCAAGTTCACACTGAAACAGGAAATGTAAAATGTCAAACACTTCCTGGATCGACAGATGAGATTTCATGGAATCTCACGGGAATACAGTGGCAAGTTCACACTGAAACAGGAAATGTAAAATGTCAAACACTTCCTGGATCGACAGATGAGATTTCATGGAATGTCACGGGAATACATTGGCAAGTTCACACTGAAACAGGAAATGTAAAATGTCAAACACTTCCTGGATCGACAGATGAGATTTCATGGAATCTCACGGGAATACAGTGGCAAGTTCACACTGAAACAGGAAATGTAAAATGTCAAACACTTCCTGGATTGACAGATGAGATTTCATGGAATCTCACGGGAATACAGTGGCAAGTTCACACTGAAACAGGAAATGTAAAATATCAAACACTTCCTGGATCGACAGATGAGATTTCATGGAATCTCACGGGAATACAGTGGCAAGTTCACACTGAAACAGGAAATGTAAAATGTCAAACACTTCCTGGATCGACAGATGAGATTTCATGGAATCTCACGGGAATACAGTGGCAAGTTCACACTGAAACAGGAAATGTAAAATGTCAAACACTTCCTGGATCGACAGATGAGATTTCATGGAATCTCACGGGAATACAGTGGCAAGTTCACACTGAAACAGGAAATGTAAAATGTCAAACACTTCCTGGATCGACAGATGAGATTTCATGGAATGTCACGGGAATACATTGGCAAGTTCACACTGAAACAGGAGATGTAAAATGTCAAACACTTCCTGGATTGACAGATGAGATTTCATGGAATCTCACGGGAATACAGTGGCAAGTTCACACTGAAACAGGAAATGTAAAATGTCAAACACTTCCTGGATTGACAGATGAGATTTCATGGAATCTCACGGGAATACAGTGGCAAGTTCACACTGAAACAGGAAATGTAAAATGTCAAACACTTCCTGGATTGACAGATGAGATTTCATGGAATCTCACGGGAATACAGTGGCAAGTTCACACTGAAACAGGAAATGTAAAATGTTAAACACTTCCTGGATCGACACTTCCTGGATTGACAGATGAGATTTCATGGAATCGATCCATCACTGTGGCTTAGCCAGATCCTGACCAGGAGCAGAGTCTTAATGATGTGAAGGCTGTCCGGCATACCCCGTGGTACTGATCCATGCGATGCCCCAGCATAAGAACATACAGCTTCACCACATATCCCACAGTTCTCTGTCACGCTGCCGCCATAATAAGGTCAGAGTCACCACAGAACCTGTAGCTACAGCTCCAGGCCCAAAAGCTTCTCCACTGCACTCCTTTTGCCTGCACTGAGAACGAGGGATTAAATATAATGCTCGCATGTCAAATCTGCAGCACGAGAGGGAGCGAGGAGGAAGGAATTTGTCAGAACTCCATAAACACATAGAAGGATTTGGTTCCCGATGGCAACGGTTGGAGCGGGGAGAACTTTCCAGAGGCTTGCGTTGCGACAGGGAGGCCAACGGTGAGAGAAAGCAGGGCTGCTGAGTGAACCCAGAGTTTACACAGAGGCCAGCCAAGCAGCAATGATACGCCGCAGTGAAAGGACACAAAGGAAGGGAAGGAGGAAAAGTGTCAGAAAGAGAAAGAAAAAGCCCTGAAAACTGAAATAGATACATGCAGTATCAAAGTGCGGCCCCAGCCTTTGTGTAAAGAAATACCTACAGAGAGAGAGAGAGAAGGAGGGTGGAAAGACGGAGGAATTAACAGGACATGCCCACTGAAATTTTCCAATGTCTGCCAGAGTACAAAAAAAAGAGGTCAGTCCAGATGCCGTTCACTGACTGTTCACGTGGTCCAAGTTCTCAGGAGCTGCAGAGATCGAGAGAGAAAAGAGCTGCTGAAGAAAGATGTAAGAGGAGGGATGTTACCAGGGTCTGGCAGGGCACAGCAGTGTGCTTCCACAAAAATATGTTTTAAGAGCTAAAAGTAGCACTTTAGGCAACTCAGGGGTGTCAGATTGGCAATCTGAGGGCCAGATGTGGTCCACAGTCCACCAGACTGTGTCGTGTTAGGTGCTATTAAATATGTCTTACAGTTGTGCATTTAAACATCAGACAGTCAAAGCAGTTGTTGCCAATTGCTTCTTTCAGCCATGCTTTTAATTTTTTTGGATGATGTGTACCTATTTAGGGCAGCATGGTGCCTTAGTGGTTAGCACTGCTGCCTCACAGCAAGAAGACCATGGGTTTGATTCCCATCTGTGGCCTTTCTGTGTGGAGTCTGCGTGTTCTCCCCGTGTTTGCGTGGGTTTCCTCCG
The DNA here is from genome assembly GCF_902500255.1 of Thalassophryne amazonica. Classification (NCBI taxonomy): domain Eukaryota; kingdom Metazoa; phylum Chordata; class Actinopteri; order Batrachoidiformes; family Batrachoididae; genus Thalassophryne; species Thalassophryne amazonica. The sequence continues at coordinate 71,242,722 of NC_047115.1, forward strand.
GGTGCTCGGGCTTCCTCCCACATCCAAAGACATGCAGGTTAGGTGGACTGGAAACTTTAAATTGTCTGTAAGTGTGCGTGTGAATGTGTTCATTTGTCTGTATGTAGCCCTGGGACAGACTGGTGTCCTGTCCAGGGTGTACCTCACCTCATGATCTATGACTGCTGGGATAGGCTCCAGCTCCCCCGTGACCCTTAATTGGAGTAAGAGGTTGAAGATGAATGTGTGTGTGTGCACCTACGAGGTCTGTTAGAAAAGTGTCCGACCTTTTTATTTTTTTCAAAATCCATATGGATTTGAATCACGTGTGATTGCATCAGCCAAGCTTGAACCTTCGTGCGTATGCGTGAGTTTTTTCACGCCTGTCGGTTGCGTCATTCGCCTGTGAGCAGGCTTTGTGTGAGCACTGGTCCACCCCTCTCGTCTGATTTTTATTGCGAATAAATGTCTGAACGATATGGAGCTTTGCTGCATCATTTTTTTCCAGAAACTTTGAGAGACCTCCAGGTGGACACCATTCGGAAAATTCAAATGGTTTCAGGGACAATTTTATGTGGATCACACAGATTAAGGAGTGCTCCAGCCGGTTTAAAGACCACCCACAGCTGCTGAGAGCGCGCCACACTCTGAGTGCCGATCGACAGGCTCGAACCCCGCTGAAACAACCAGATCATTTCCAACGTGAAGACTTTGTTGATCCGGGACGTCGTCTGACTTACACAAAAATGGCAGGAGACGTGGACATCAGTACTTTTTCGGCACATTCCACTGTTACAGGAGTTGTTTTCATGGAAAGAAAAGCGGACGGATGCGCCACGGAGCCGTTCATGGTGCGGCACAAAACCACCTCGGTGTTGGTCTCACAGGACGGCTTTCAGACGGCTGTCGGTGGGTTTTCAGTCGTGTGACTAACAGAGAAATTGTGCCTGAGCTGGACATGCCCTAACATGTCCTGTGAGGCTTCATCACGGCATTGCTTTGTGCCATGCGGCTCCACCGCAACGCGTGGAATTCCTCCGCACGTCTGTCTCAATGTGCCGAAAAAGTGCTGAAGTCCACGTCTTCCGCAATTCCTGTGCTAGTCAGAGGACGTCCCGGATAAAACACAGCGTCCAGTTTGGAAATGAATGGCACATTCCACTGTTACAGGAGTTTTTGTCATGGAAAGAGGAGCAGAGGAATTCCGCGCGTCGCGGTGGAGCCGCATGGCGCAAAGCAACGCCGTGATGGAGCCTCACAGGACATGTTCTGGCATGTCCAGGCTCATCCACAATTTCCCGGATAGTCACATGACTGAAAAACCACTGAAAGCCATCTCAAAGCCTTCCTGTGAGACCAACACGGAGGTGGTTTTGTGCCGCGCCATGAACGGCTCCGTGGCGCATCCGTCCACTTTTCTTTCCATGAAAAAAACTCCTGTAACAGTGGAATGTGCCGAAAAAGTACTGATGTCCACGTCTCCTGCCATTTTTGTGTAAGTCAGACGACGTCCCGGATCAACAAAGCCTTCACATTGGAAATGATCTGGTTGTTTCAGTGGGGTTTGAGCCTGTCGATCGGCGCTCGGAGCGCGGCGCGCTCTCAGCAGCTGTGGGTGGTCTTTAAACTGGCTGGAGCACTCCTTAATCTGTGTAATCCCCATAAAATCGTCCCTGAAAGCCAACAGAATTTTCCGAATGGTGTCCACGTGGAGGTCTCTCACAGTTTCTGGAAAAAAATTGATGCAGCAAAGCTCCAAATCGTTCAGACATTTATTCGCAATAAAAATCCGACGAGAGGGGTGGACCAGTGCTCACACAAAGCCTGCTCACAGGCGAATGACGCAACCGACAGGCGTGAAAAAACTCACGCATGCGCATGAAGGTTCAAGCTTGGCTGATGCAATCACACGTGATTCAAATCCATATGGTTTTTGAAAAAAATAAAAAGGTCGGATACTTTTCTAACAGACCTCGTATTTAATAATATTAAAAAAACTTTTCTGAACTGCACGTCTGTTTGGTCACATGGGAATACATGCTGGAATCAATGACAACGATAAAACTCGAAAAAGTAAAAACAAGGGAAATATTAATCCATATAGTTAATTACCGGGTTTTTCCATCAGGATACATCAATAGAAAAAAATTATCTCATTGAAGTGCCCTTGAGCAAGGTCCAAGTGGCCTTGCATGGCAGCACCTTGACACTGGTGTGGCTGTTTTACTGGATGAATGTGAGGCAACACTGTAAAGCATGTTGAGTGTCTGTATCAGATGGAAAAAGCCTGGAAAAGTCTCCTCCGTTCAAACCTCAACCAAACCAGGTAACCACTAAGGGCTCTTGGGCAAGGTCCTTAATCCCCTAGTTGTTCCCAATGTGTAGTGTGCACCTCGCAGAGCACCCTGACATTGATGTTTGTGTGTGTGTGTGTGTGTGAGAGAGAGAGAATGGGTGAATGTGAGGCATCAGTGTAAAGTGCTTTGAACTTCTGATTCAGATGGAAAAAGCTCTATAAATGCAGTCCACTAGGAAATGCAAATTTTGCCAAACACTTCTTTATCCTTGGGAGACAGTAAAAGTATTTGAACTGTGACTTTATTATTATCATTATTATTATTTATGATTTTGCCTACATGCCACCAGAATGAAGTTGAAATAAGATGTGCTTGTAATGTCAACTTTCATTCATTTTCTGCTGCTTTTCTGGGTTTGGGTCACAGTGGCAGAAGACCAAGCAGCTCATCCCATACTTCCCTATCCATGGCCAAGCCCTCTAACTCTTGCTGAGGGATCCTGTTCTCAAGCCATCTGGGAGATATAATCCCTCCAGAGTGTTCTGGGTCTTCCCCGGGCCTCAGCCCAGTTGCATGTGCATGGAAGCCCTCCTTATAGGGAGACAACCAGGGGACATCATCACGAGATGCCCAAACCACCTCAACTGGCTTATTTTGATGTGACAAAGCAACGGCTCTGCTCCTAGTCCCTCTCGAATATTCAAGCAGTTTATTCTTAGAGTTTAAGGCCAGATACCTGACGGAGGAATCTCATTTCTGCCGCTTGTATCGGTGGCCTTCTTGTTTCAGTCATTATCTAAAGTTCATGACCATAGGTGAGGATAGGAGTGTAAATCGACTAGTAAATCAAGAGTCTCACCTTTTGGCTCTGCTCCTTCTTCACCATGATGGTCTGGTACATCATCTGAAAACATCAGATGTTCCTCCAATCCAGCTATCGATCTGGCACTTCCAATAAAGTTGGGATGTTGTGTGGAATGTAAATTAAAAATATAATGATCTGCAAATCCTCTTCAACTGATATTCAATTGAAAACATCACAAAGACAAGATATTTAATGTTCAAACTGATAAACTTTAATGTTTTTGTGTAAATATTTGCTCATTTTGAAATGGATGTCTGCAACACGGTTCAAAAAAGCTGGGACAGTGGCAACAAAAGACTGGAAAGTTGATGAATGCTCAAAGAACACCTGTTTGGACCATTCCACAGGTGAACAGGTTAATTGGAAAAAAGTGAGTTTCATGATTGGGTATAAAAGGAGCATCCTCAAAAGGCTCAGCCATTCACAAGCAAAGATGGGGCGAGGATCACCACTTTGTGAACAACTACATGAAAAAATAGTCCAACAGTTTCAACAGTTACAATGTTTCTCAATGTTCAATTGCAAGGAATTTGGGGATTCCATCATCTACATAATATAATCAGAAGATTCAGAGAATCTGGAGAACTTTCTATACGTAAACAGCAAGGCTGAAAACCAACATTGAATGCCCATGACCTTCGATCCCTCAGGTGTCACTGCATTAAAAAACAACATCATTTGTGTAAAGGATCTTACCGTGTGGGCTCAGGAACATTTCAGAAAACCATTGTCAGTTAACACAGTTTGTCGCTACATCTACAAGTGCAAGTTAAATCTCTACCATGCAAAGTGAAAGCCATACATCAAGAACATCCTTCTCTGGGCCTGAGCTCATTTGAAATGGACAGACGCAAAGTGGAAAAGTGTGCTGTGGTCTGATGAGTCCACATTTCAAATTGTTTTTGGAAATCATGGACATCGTGTCCTCCGGACAAAAAAGGAAGAAGACCATCCAGATTGTTACCAGCGCAAAATTCAAAAGCCAGCATCTATGATGGTATGGGGGTGTGTTTGTGCCCATGGCATGGGCAACTTACACATCTGTGATGGCACCATCAATACTGAAAGGTACATCTAGGTTTTGGAGCAACACATGCTGCTATCCAAGCAACGTCTTTTTCAGGGACGTCCCTGCTTATTTCAGTAAGACAATGCCAAGCCACATTCTGCACATGTTACAACAGCGTGGCTACGTAGTAAAAGAGTGCGGGTACTAGACTGGCTGCCTCCAGTCCAGACCTGTCGCCCATTGAAAATGTGTGGCGCATTATGAAGCACAAAATACGTCAACGGAGACCCCGGACTGTTGAACAACTGAATTCGTCCATCAAGCAAAAATGGGAAAGAATTCCACCTACAAAGCTTCAACAATTAGTGTCCTCAGTTCACAAATGCTTATTGAGTGTTGTTAGAAGGAAAGGTGATGTAACACAGTGGTAAACATACTACTGTCCCAGCTTTTTTTTTTACAGCTGGGGTACAGACAGTGTGAGAGGTGTAGTGTAGTACCTGAGCAGCGCACCACGCACATACAGAAATGTCCCCTCTGTCAAGGAAATAAAGTCTGACCATGTTCCATGTGGCAGAGGAGTCAGATGAGCCCAGTGGATAACATTTTCAGCACACACACACACACACACACACACACACACACACACACACACACACACACACACACACACACACACACACACACACACACACACACACACACACACACACACACACACACATATATATACAACCCCTGGCAAAAATTATGGAATCACCGGCCTCAGAGGATGTTCATTCTGTTGTTTAATTTTGTAGAAAAAAGCAGATCACAGACATGACACAAAATTAAAGTCATTTCAAATGGCAACTTTCTGGCTTTAAGAAACACTATAAGAAATCAAGAAAAAAAGATTGTGGCAGTCAGTAACGGTTACTTTTTAGACCAAGCAGAGGAAAAAAATATGGACTCACTCAATTCTGAGGAATAAATTATGGAATCACCCTGTAAATTTCCATCCCCAAAACTAACACCTGCATCAAATCACATCTGCTCGTTGACATTGACCCTATGTCATGAAATTGACCCTATATCTATATGTCTTTTTGCAAGGAATGTTTTCACAGTTTTTGCTCTATGGCAAGATGCATTATCTTCGTGAAAAATTATTTCATCATCCTTAAACATCAGAAAAGTGTCCTAAATATCACCGTAAACTTGTGCATTTATTGATGATGTAATGACAGCCATCTCCCCAGTGCCTTTACCTGACATGCAGCCCCATATCATCAATGACTGTGGAAATTTACATGTTCTCTTCAGGCAGTCATCTTTATAAATCTCATTGGAACGGCACCAAACAAAAGTTCCAGCATCATCACCTTGCCCAATGCAGATTCGAGATTCATCACTGAATATGACTTTCATCCAGTCATCCACAGTCCACAATTGCTTTTCCTTAGCCCATTGTAACCTTGTTTTTTTCTGTTTAGGTGTTTTTATGGCTTTCGTTTAGCTTTTCTGTATGTAAATCCCATTTCCTTTAGGCGGTTTCTTACAGTTCGGTCACAGACGTTGACTCCAGTTTCCTCCCATTCGTTCCTCATTTGTTTTGTTGTGCATTTTCGATTTTTGAGACATATTGCTTTAAGTTTTCTGTCTTGACGCTTTGATGTCTTCCTTGGTCTACCAGTATGTTTGCCTTTAACAACCTTCCCATGTTGTTTGTATTTGGTCCAGAGTTTAGACACAGCTGACTGTGAACAACCAACATCTTTTGCAACATTGCATGATGATTTACCCTCTTTTAAAAGTTTGATAATCCTCTCCTTTGTTTCAATTGACATCTCTCGTGTTGGAGCCATGATTCATATCAGTCCACTTGGTGCAACAGCTCTCCAAGGTGTGATCACTCCTTTTTAGATGCAGACTAACAAGCAGATGTGATTTGATGCAGGTGTTAGTTTTGGGGATGAAAATTTACAGGGTGATTCCATAATTTATTCCTCAGAATTGAGTGAGTCCATATTTTTTTTTCCTCTGCTTGGTCTAAAAAAGTAACCATTACTGACTGCCACAGTCTTTTTTCCTTGATTTCTTATAGTGTTTCTTAAAGCCAGAAAGTTGCCATTTGAAATGACTTTAGTTTTGTGTCATGTCTGTGATCTGCTTTTTTTCTACAAAATTAAACAACTGAATGAACATCCTCCGAGACCGGTGATTCCATAATTTTTGCCAGGGGTTGTGTATATATATATATATATACAGCTGCTAACATTAGCACAAGCTTTGGTGAGGACAGGGCAGTGCAGTCTTGTTTGAACCCTGCGTGATACTGCAGAATTTGACCACTTATGGCGTTAGCACGTTTAGCAGCCATCGGTAGCATCAGCCATTAGGTCCATTTAATGCACATTTATTGTGGAAAATAAGTGGCTCATAACTTTTTATATCCACACCAAAAGTAGACCCCCAAATACACTCAACAAAAATATAAATGCAACACTTTTGGTTTTGCTCCCATTTTGTATGAGATGAACTCAAAGATCTAAAACTTTTTCCACATACACAATATCACCATTTCCCTCAAATATTGTTCACACACCAGTCGAAATCTGTGATAGTGAGCACTTCTCCTTTGCTGAGATAATCCATCCCACCTCACAGGTGTGCCATACCAAGATGCTGATTATCAATCAATTCAATCAATTTTTTTATATAGCGCCAAATCACAACAAACAGTTGCCCCAAGGCGACACCATGATTAGTGCACAGGTGTGCCTTAGACTGCCCACAATAAAAGGCCACTCTGAAAGGTGCAGTTTTATCACACAGCACAATGCCACAGATGTCGCAAGATTTGAGGGAGCGTGCAATTGGCATGCTGACAGTAGGAATGTCAACCAGAGCTGTTGCTCGTGTATTGAATGTTCATTTCTCTACCATAAGCCGTTTCCAAAGGCGTTTCAGAGAATTTGGCAGTACATCCAACCAGCCTCACAACCTCAGACCACGTGTAACCACACCAGCCCAGGACCTCCACATCCAGCATGTTCACCTCCGAGATCGTCTGAGACCAGCCACTCGGACAGCTGCTGAAATAATCGGTTTGCATAACCAAAGAATTTCTGCACAAACTGTCAGAAACCGTCTCAGGGAAGCTCATCTGCATGGCTCGTCGTCCTCATCGGGGTCTAGACCTGACTCCAGTTGGTCGTCGTAACCGATTTGAGTGGGCAAATGCTCGCATTCGCCGGCGTTTGGCACGTTGGAGAGGTGTTCTCTTCACGGATGATGCGAAGGAGATGTGTTTCACTGCATGAGGCAAATGGTGGTCACACCAGATACTGACTGGTATCCCCCCCCAATAAAACAAAACTGCACCTTTCAGAGTGGCCTTTTATTGTGGGCAGTCTAAGGCACACCTGTGCACTAATCATTGTGTCTAATCAGCATCTTGATATGGCACACCTGTGAGGTGGGATGGATTATCTCAGCAAAGGAGAAGTGCTCACTATCACAGATTTCGACTGGTTTGTGAACAATATTTGAGGGAAATGGTGATATTGTGTATGTGGAAAAAGTTTTAGATCTTTGAGTTCATCTCATACAAAATGGGAGCAAAACCAAAAGTGTTGAGTTTATATTTTTGTTGGGTATATATGATTGTATAAGCAACCTGAACTGATGTTAGCCTCTTAGTTTAGCTGGTTCAGACTTGAAGAGAGGGGCGTGGTCAAGGTTCTTTTGTCAGACAATGGAGCTACCCATGCTCCACCTCTTTATCCATTTATGGGGTCACCGTGATATTGTCAGAGTCAGCAGTAACAGTGATGCCAACATGGCTATGCCCAGGTATGCGTCTTGTATCTGTTGTTCTGGGTCTCTATAGAAAACGTATGGGTGATGTTACGTAGTCTTTTCCTGCATATAAATACAATGCCCATAGGCTTGGACAGAATCCAGCAATAAACTGTGTGACATGTAAATGGTAGTTCATAATCTGGTTTGTCCTTCTTGCTGTAGAAAGCAGAAGGCTTAAAATTTTTACATTATGTACTGTAGCGGTGTGTGGCTGCAGCTCTCACAGCCAGCCGCGGTGGAATTTCGCATCACCCTCTCATTGAAAATATATATAAATCATATTTCATTTTTTGGAATTGTCTATCATCTTCACAGATAATAGAACTACAAGAATCAGCAACTGAGCTGTAACAATGACTTTGAGCAGGGCGTAAATGAAGATGGAAAACAGATTGCTATGAACCTATTGCTAGCATTTTCTTTTAACCTCAGAGATCTCGCAAGAGCCTGAGTGTATCAGTAGTTACTAAATTATGCACACAGACCCACAGAACCAGAGCAGTGTGTTTTCTGTGAACACATGAAATGAACCCTTCATAAGCATTTTAAGTGTCTTATCAAAAAAAAAATGACAAGAATCTTTTTCTGTTAAACCTATTAGCAAAATGCAGGCAAACACAAAAGCATTCCTGTCCGGCTCCAGCAGAGAAAAAGCTCTTTATTTTGATAGTTGTGCGATAGCTGAAATGTTTTATTGATGTTGCTGCCAGAAACGACTGCTTCTTGCAACTCAATGTGCCGAGCAGAGATAGAACCAAGCACCGCGCTGATAAGGAGGCGTCCCGGGCGGACTGAACCGTGGCGAGACCAAATCTGTCAGCTCTGACCTGCTGATAAAGAGTTCCGTCAGCCTCGGTCCTCCTCTTCACAGTGACCCACATTCAAGAATCGACAATGTATTGCCGGGAAGTCGTCGTTTTGTTTGTATTCAACACCTGTCACGACGTGTGTAAGCTAACATTTGGGAGAATGTCCATGTGGTGTGAGATCGTGAGGACTTTGAGGCCCAGGCTAGTGTCACGCTCACTGGCAGCTCGCTCTCACTCCTCCTGGATGAGCTTCAGAATAACTGAAGCTAACTTGAAACTGATAACCCATGTGCTATTTATACTTCATTTTAAATTAACAAATACTTAACCGTGGTGCTCCAGGCGGCTTAGCGGTGTCTGTCTGCATCACTGGCACTGGGCAGAGCAAGTAAGATAAATTGTCAGATAAATTGTCAATCTGAACAGTAGCTGTCCTTCACAAAGGACAAGCAAACTTTTTCTTTTTTGACATTTTGGTTGCCTGCTTTTTGAAACTTATTTTGACTGATTTACAAGAATAGACAAGTTTATTGGAGTCATATTCACAGTACCAGGTGTCTGTCATGACAGTCACGCTTTAAGCAGCAATCTCACGCTCTCACGCACAAGCAAGAAATGTCACACCAAAATAAAAATATCTGTTTATTTTCTGTTGATGACTACATTAGACCAGACCAGACCACAGCGCATTGTGTCTTAATGAAAGGAGTTTAAGCAAGACAGCTGTTAACATCTGCTGACAGCGTTCTCACTGCAGTATTCTGTGATCACTGATTCGCTGAAAACCGTGTTTAGAGAGAGTTGGAGAAAAGCTTCGGTGCTTATTTCAATTTCAATTTATTGTATAGCGCCAAATCAGAACAAGGTTGCCTCAAGGCGCTTCACACAAGTAAGGTCTATCCTTACCAACCCCCAGAGCAACAGTGGTAAGGAAAAACTCCCTCTGAGGAAGAAACCTCAAGCAGACCAGACTCAAAGGTGTGACCGTCTGCATAGGCCATGCTACAGACACAAAATACAAAACAATTCACAAAACGAACATACAGGAAATGTTGTCGATGCACAGGACAGTTTCTGGAACAGATACCACACCCATCTCTGGATGGAACCGCACCTCAAGCATCAGAAAGACAAATATAGTGCAATTTGTCAGCATTAAGCAACAAGAAAAACAGAAGAAATACTAAGGTGATCACTGGCCACTAGCCCTATGCTTCACTAAAAGACCAGAATTTAGATAAAGTTGAGGCTACAGCATGCTCTGTTTCCTAATAAAATGAATTAAAAGAGTAAAAAGCATAGAAACATACTATGACAGTATGCTAGCCATACGAAAGGGAAAATAAGCTTATGGTTCTGAGTCAGCCACTGATGTGGCCAGAAAGTTTTGGATAACAAGGTAAGCCCATCAAAAGCCTAAATTTGGGTCCCTTGCCACTACAGACGGAGCCTCGTCAATCTAATTGTGTGTTGAGAGAGTAGGCTATGGACTTCATTTGCAAACTAGGCAATTTAAAAGACACATGATACGCTATTTAATATCCTAGTTAGCAAGTATTTGTTGAGAAAGTGTAACGACACGGACCCACAACAGGGGGCGTAAATGAACGGACAATAGATGAGCCAAAATACAACACTTTACTGTTGTGAAATGTGCACAACGAGAATACAGACAAACACAGAATTTGGGTTACAATCAAAATGTACAAGGTGACGTGTGGGCAGGCTCGAGGGTAGGAGACGTCTGTCCCGAGAAGAACCGGATCCCACACGATTTCCACTGCCACCGAACCCGAAGGATACTGGAGCCGCCAAGTCCTGAGTACCCAGGTGGTCACTGTCTCCGACTGTCGGATCTGGTACTGCTGGCAGGAAGCAGAGAACAGATATAATGATAATAATAAATAATATAAACACACCCAGTAAACAGTCAGCTGGAACAATAGTTTCTGTTACGGTGGGAAAGACACCTCCACCTCAAGTACACAGTTTATGCAGAGTCTGTATTCCTACTTATTGAAGTTCGGAGTGAGGAGTGAAGTGCATCACTCCTCCACCATCCGCGAACCCAGCCTCCAGCTGAAAGTAGCGAGCAAGACACCTGCAAACAGTTCAACAAACACGAAAACAAGTAACGTGCGTCAGCACAACAACAGCTGAGAATTTACCTCGTAGGTAGACGATATCTCGGCGACGAGGTGGAGATGTCGTCCGGCTTTTGTAGGGTGGTTGACGACCTGATGATTGGTGACAGCTGTCATAGTTGATGAGTGACAGCTGTCACCCCCGGCTGTTCTTGTGAGGCGGCAGCGCCCTCTTGTGCCTGAAGCCCGCACTTCAGGCAGGGCGCCCTTTGGTAGTGGGCCAGCAGTACCTCCTCTTCAGCGGCCCACACAACAGTATTCATGATTTTAAGTCTATCTGTGCACATGCTCTGAAAACGTGGTTGCTGATGCATTTTATTGATAAATATTACTGACGAAGCTGAAGCGTTTTGAACCACTGAATCAATATGAAGCAACTGTGTTGAAATGGTTCATTGTTTGAAACATTTGATACAATTAAATATGGCAACATCTGCTGGCCAGTCTTTATCGTAGCACTCGCATGGAACAATTGATTGTTTGATTTTAATTCATATAAAATGTAAACATGCAAAAAATTAATTATATTAACTAAACACATAAATACATAAAAAACAGCATAACACAAAAAAGAAAAAGGATGCTTGTTTCCATTGTGGCCCAACAAAATACTCACAGGCAAACATACATACACACATAAAACCCATAACAGTTAATAAAATTAAAATGTGTAGTATTTTTTTTTTTTTCTCTGTATCGTTGAATGGTATGTTCCATCTTTCACCTCATGAAATATTTGTAAACTTAAACATTCATTATTTGTATACTGTATTGAGTTCATGGTACTGTGTTTCAGCCTCTGGCCAGACTTGGAGCGCACTGATGCCTATAACTGTCACAGTTCATGGTCGAGTGTGGCAGTGAGAAGCTTCTCGAACTCGTCGGGTGAAACACAATGCAAATTCTTCCCGTCATCCTTTGATAAAATCTCCTTAAACAGTGCAGAACTTTTCTTGATACTTTTCGCGGTAGTCTCACTGTCTTTCTTGGATAGAAGAGCGTTTATCCCATCAGTATCCACGGACGCAAACCTTCTGCTCTCCGCCATGATGTCGTCTGCGACACATCACCCCTGTGCGAAACATTGTTGCCCTGTTATGACAAAATAGGCCCACAATCGCTCATAATATTGCCCAACATGGTGCAGAATCAGTCAGTAATGTGGCTATTGTTAATTTTGGATGATTTATTGTGAAAAGCATTGCAATTATTACATGCAAATCTGCCAATCAGAACAAAGGATTTCAGTCAGATGAACATAAAATACTGTGTGTAATAGAGATATAAATTGTGAAATGTTTGTTCAACTATGGACTGTTATGACTATAGTTGTACAAAATGAAGGGGGTTTGGGGGCTTCAAAGGTTTATATTTAAAAACAAGATCATTTCAGGGGTGTTAAGCTTGAGTCTGTCGAAACGGAGGTGTTCCTTTGTCTCGCTTCCAAAGCGAATCGGTCTTTACGCGCGGCTTTCCATGACAAAATCTCTTGTTAAAAGTGAAATCTGCCGGAAAATGGCTGATGTCCAGCTCTTGTGATAACCAGAGAAAGAGCACACGACGGTCTCGTATCCACAGAGCCATCCGTTTAGAAATGGTCCGGTGGCTTGTGCCGCATCGTCGCAGCTCGGAGCGCGGTGCGCCGAGCGTCCTTAAAGGGGTCCTTAACGCTGTACTAACAGACCTTATTCTCTGTGAAGCCCGTAAAATTTTCACCGAAAGCCAGATAAATTTTTCAAATGGTTTCCAGGTGCCAGTCTCTAACAGCTTCTGAAAAAATTCTGATGGAAAAAAAGTCCTTTTCATTCCGCCATTTCCAGACAATGAAAATCTGACGAGGGGGCAGGACCACTCCTTCCCAAGGCGTGCTCACAGGCGAATGACGTCACCGACAAGCGTGGAAAAACTCACGCATGCACACGAGGGTTCAAGCATGTCTGACGTAAAAACATATGAATGAAATCCATATAGTTTTTGAAAAAAATAAAAAGGGCTGTTACTTTATTGACAGACCTTGTACATGTGTTTTGTTCATTTAGAAAAGGCCTACGACTTCTATGATTCTATTGGCCTCAGACAGTTGCCTCCAATGTGCAGATTTGAGGTGAATTTGATGTGGATAAACACATCCAAATCAGAGCCCACAGTCCTCATTTGGAAAAGGGTGGATTGTCCCCTCTGGGTCAGGGGACAGTTAAACATCCCACGTGGAGTTCAAGTACCTTGTATCTTCAACGATCTTGTTCAGGAGTGGGGATAAGATGTAATGTAAGATCGAGTAATGGATCAGTGCTGCGTCTGAGGTCATGTGGAAACTGTACCTGTGTTGCCGACTGAACGGTCTCTCCTAATAATTGCCCCCCCGCCTTCACTGTGCATGCGTCATTTTGGCGCGTCAGCAGCAATTCACCGATTATCGCCTCATTTCTGCTTTAAACTGACTTTAGAATGATTTAAGAGGTTTTACTTTGTTACCTGATGGTTAATAATCACATGATTCCCTTTGATCGCTTTGGGTGTAGAGCAGGGGTGGCCAAGTTCGGTCCTGGAGAGCCACCTTCCTGACACTCTTCCAATGAGATCATCCAATGAAAGACTTGTTAGTAGACTTTTAATGAGCCTTTCCTTGGATTCAGGTGTGTTGGAGCAGGGAGACAACTAAGAGTGTCAGGAATGTGGCTCTCCAGGACCGAACTTGGCCACCCCTGGTGAAGAAAGTCAGACTCTGCTTGTGCCACGATGCATTCTGGGAAGCGCAGGGGGATTATGGGAATCGTTAAAGTACCGAATTATGTGTATACTGTGAGGCTAACAGCAACACAGTGCCATGTCTTTAAAAAATGCACGTCTATTTCAGGTGATCAGCGTGGCTCCTTCATTTTACTCAGTGTCTTGCTTCTGTTGCCTGTTACAAAACGCTTCTCCATTTTTTGTGGGAACATTACAGTGGGCCACATACAGGTCTGGCATATAGTTTTCAGTGTTCCAGAGCTGACATAGGACATCATTAACCGGTTCAAAACAGGTAGTATTTTGTTCTAACCGTTTCAGGAATGTCAGTTTTGGGGTGGAACCAAAAACCGGAAATGTTAAAATACTGTTTCAGCCCGGAACAAACCAGTTGAGGAAAAAAAATGGTTTTAGTACATGTATAAGCTTAAGTAGGAGTCAGTCCCCAGTTTCCCTTCAAATGGGCACTGTGTGCATGTGCTTCCTCCCAAACTCAATATATTTGCCCCAATACTTTAAATCATCTGTAATTTTGTTATAAACCACAGAAATAAAAGTACTTTACAATACTTACACTATAATACGAAGTAGATTTTTGTTACTTTTAGGAATAACCAACTATTTACTGTACTAAAGTGTGATTTTCCTTTCTTTGGAAGAGCGGCACAGATAGTTACAAGAGTCACTGACTTTTTCATAAAAGCGTCAAACTTGGCCGGTGAAGACATCTAATGGACCTAAACAAATTCTGATATAATGCCAAGCTGAAAGTACCCCCTGAAGGCCACAATCCAAGATGGCTGACAGCCACCAATTCTCACACTTTTGTAGAAACATCAGTTCTTCTACAAATCATTGGCACAGGAAAGCTATAAAATTAAGATGTATTAAAGCACTCCTGGTAAATCAAAGATGGCTGTTGGTGGCCATGTTGAAAACTATAAGTCAGTCGGTGTTTTTTTTTTTTTTTTAATAACTATTTTGAACTCGTCAGATTCTTTTGATAGTTCTACATTTGGGGGTTGTTCAAGATGGCTACCAGGTCTAAATCTGGAAATTGTATTCATCTTGTATTCATGTTGACCCTGACTGGGGATGTTGTCGGGCGGTGGAAGGAATACTTCAAGGATCTCCTCAATCCCATCGTCACGTCTTCCGAAGAGGAAGCAGAGACTGGGGACTCAGAGGCAGACTCATCCATTACCCAGGCCGAAGTCACTGAGGTGGTTAGAAAGCTCCTCGGTGGCAAGGCTCCTGGGGTGGATGAAATCCGTCCTGAGTACCTTAAGTCTCTGGATGTTGTGGGAATGTCTTGGCTGACATGCCTCTGCAACATCGCGTGGCGATCGGGGACAGTGCCTCTGGATTGGCAGACCGGGGTGGTGGTCTCTCTGTTTAAGAAGGGGGATCGAAGGGTGTGTTCCAACTACAGGGGGATCACACTCCTCAGCCTCCCCGGTAAGGTCTATTCCAGGGTACTGGAAAGGAGCATTCGACCGATGGTCGAACCTCCGATTCAGGAGGAGCAGTGTAGTTTTCGTCCTGGTCGCGGCACACTGGACCAGCTCTACAAGCTTCATCTAGTGCTCGAGGGTTCATGGGAGTTTGTCCAACCAGTCCACATGTGTTTTGTGGATCTGGAGAAGGCGTTTGACCTTGTCCCTCGGGGCACCCTGTGGGGGGTGCTTTGGGAGTACGGGGTCCGGGGTCCTTTGCTAAGGGCTATCCGGTCCCTGTACAACCGCAGCAGGTTCGCATTGCCAGTAGTAAGTCAAACCTGTTTCCAGTGCACGTTGGCCTCTGCCAGGGCTGCCCTTTGTCACCGGTTGTTCATTATTTTTATGGACAGAATTTCTAGGCGCAGCTAGGGTGTAGAGGGGTCCTGGTTTGGGAACCACAGAATCTCGTTTCTGCTGTTTGCGGACGATGTGGTTCTGTTGGCTTCATCAAATCAGGACCTTCAGCGTGCACTGGGGCGGTTTGCAGCCGAGTGTGAAGCGTCCGGGATGAAAATCAGCACCTCCAAATCCGAGGCCATGGTTCTTGACCGGAAAAAGGTGCTTTGCCCTCTTCAGGTTGGTGGAGTGTCCTTGCCTCAAGTGGAGGAGTTTAAGTATCTCTGAGTCTTGTTCACGAGTGAGGGACGGATGGAGCGTGAGATTGATAGACGGATCGGTGCAGCATCTGCAGTGATGCAGTTGCTGTATCGGACCGTCGTGGTGAAGAGAGAGCTGAGTAGGGGGGCAAAGCTCTCGATTTACTGATCGATCTATGTTCCGATCCTCACCTATGGTCATGATATTTGGCTCATGACCGAAAGAACGAGATCGCGAGTACAAGCGGCCGAGATAAGTTTCCTCCGCAGGGTGGCTGGGCGCTCCCTTAGAGATAGGTGAGGAGCTCGGTCACTTGGGAGGAGCTCGGAGTCGAGCCGTTGCTCCTCCACGTCGAAAGGAGTCAGTTGAGGTGGCTCGGGCATCTTTTCCGGATGCCCACTGGACACCTCGCTGGAGAGGTGTTCCGGGCACATCCCATTGGGAGGAGGCCCCGGGGAAGACCCAGGACACGTTGGAGGGACTATATCTCTCGGCTGGCTTGGGAACGCCTTGGGGTTCCCCCAGAGGAGCTGGGGGAGGTGTGTGTGGATTGGGAGGTCTGGGTGGCTTTGCTTGAGCTGCTGCCCCCGCGACCCGACTCCGGCTAAAGCGGAAGAAAATGGATGGATGGATGTATTCATCTCATAGGTGCAGCATTTGTCATATATGCCTTCAGTCTACGTCCTTAAAATGTAATTTGCCTTTCATTAACATCCTTATTCCTTCAGCCAGATGTGTATCCAAGATGGCTGCTGGCGGCCATGTAGAGATGAAAAAAAGAAAAAAAAAAAAAAAAACAGAATCCAGGACCAGAATGCTGTACAGTGTATCTGTTCATGTAATATGTCTTGTTCAACTATTTTAGGTCCTCAATCAGTTATGGGTGATTCTTAGACTACGGGCACTTATTATGTCCTTTGATCATATTGTATGAAAAACAGAAAAAAGGGGAAATTTCACACTTTTATAGTTATCTTTACAATGAAAGTGTGTTAAGAAATTTGTTCTAGTAGTCTATGATGACTTTTTCACCTTTTTTCAGCATCATTATATGCAAATATTGCCTTTTGGTGCTTGTCCCACACCGACTTTTGATCTTCAATGATAAAAATGAATGGTAAAGAAACGTTTTTTCTAATGTTTTAAAATATCTCTGAATAAAATATCAGTAAAATAATCAAAACATAATTGGGGTATTCAATGTCATACAAATGTAGTTGTCCCACACTATTGCCGTAATTTCCAGCACAACACTGTAATGTCCCTAAACAGTTTGTATGAAAGATTGTTTGAGTAGTTTCTATGGAGATAAACAGTGACATCAGAGCACATGTATATAGCACCAAATCACAGCAAAGTTGCCCCAAGGCGCTTTATATTGTAAGGCAATGATGTGGTGGAAATTACATTTACAAGGCCAATAATGCCCGTAGTTAAAGAATCACCCATATAGCGCCAAATCACAACAAACAGTTGCCCCAAGGCGCTTTATACTGTAAGGCAATGGTGTGGTGGAAATTACATTTACAAGGCCAATAGTGCCCGTAATTAAAGAATCACCCTTATATCCTTTCACTATCTAACTGCTAAGAAGGCTTTCAAGATGATCTAAAGGAATCATATAATTCAAAAGTCAGCAATGTTAGAATGTGTTTGAACACTCTCATGGATTTCTTTTTGGAAATAATGACTTATGAACGGTGCATCCACAAAGTATTCACAGCGCTTCACTTTTTCCATTTTATGTTACAGCCTTATTCCAAAATAGAGTAAATTCATTGTTTTCCTCAAAATTCTACCCACATAATGACATGACAAGCATTTTTTATAAATACAAATTTATTGAAAAAAGAAAAAAATCACCTGTCTGTAAGTATTCACACCCTTTGCTCAATTGAGCACCGCAGTCTCGTTTGAGGACGCACACCAAAACGTAATTTCTCTACTTCCGTGGGAAAAAACCCCCAACAGCATTTTCTGAGTTTTCGGGCAAATTACATACAAAGTGACAATGCAAAGAAAAAAATGACAATGCGGTGGGAAAGTGGACATGTGTTGCGGTTTATGACAAAAAACAAACAAAAAAAACAAAACAAACAAACAAAAAAAACACAAAGATGTTGAAGCAGTTTTGCAGGCGAGAGAACGCAGCCACCCTGGTTAGCTGTGTAGGCTAACACTTACAGAAGCGATGAGTTCCATTTGCTTCATCTTCCTTTCTCCACAGGGAACCCCCCCCCCCCCCCCAAAAAAAATCCCCGACTGCTTCGGTGATTGCAGTCAAAAACAAAACAGTACACCATTTTTCCATGTGAAGTTATACTGTGTATATATTGCACAACGGGACTGGCTGTCCCCATACATGGTCAAATCCCACAATATCACACGGGGTTCAAACAAGACTGCGGTGCCCTATACTTTGTTGGCAAAAAGTGCTCTATAAAGTGAAGTCATTATTCTTATTATTATTACTATTAATCTCTCTGTACAAATAAAAATGAATATTAAAGACAAAATATATTTGATGGACATAGTACGAAAGCATATATGACAAACACTGCAATTCATTACACTATTTCCAGATTTGGACTTGACGGCCATCTTGAAAACCACCTTTGATGACCCCAAAATGCAAAAATATCAAGGGAATATGACTTGGGGACCACATGGCTGCCAGCAACCGAGTGCTTTGCTCCTGAAACTTCTGTGTTCCTGAACTCTTATGTAGTTATTAAAATTTAATAGTATGTTTCCTGTGTCAATGATTCATAAAACAACTTATGCTTCCACCCAAGTTTCATATTTGGTGGCTGTCGGCCATCTTGGATTGTGGCCTTCAGGGTGTATTTGTTTGGGTCCATTAGATGTCTTCACCTGCCATGTTTGATGCTTTTATGAAAGAGTGAATGATTTCAATCTTTTCTGGTTAATCATCCGTATGATATGAAGGCATGGACCTGAAAATGACAAAACAAACTTACTTCTGTTACAATCATGAACACACTGTAATCTTGTTAGCACAAGTAATCTTGTTAGCACAAAGTTGGTGAGGCAATCAAATTGACTGTGTCAACAGGAATTTCTGTTATCAGCTTAACACTGAGTAATTTGTATGCATGGGACTTAACACTGTTCTACCAGGGCTTTTAACAAGCCCAGTTCATACAGTTACACAAATACAAACATCCAGGTATTTTGTGTTGTTTCTTCCTCCCTTTCTAATGGTGGATTGCTGCCCGTTTGTACCGTGTCAATACTGTATAGGTAGTTGCCATCTAACTTCTCGACATACAGCTCTGTGGTCAGATACTCTTTGGGGGGAATACATTCAATAAAATTCTGTCTTCTACATGCTGAATATTTTCAGTTTTTTTTTTAAGTCTCACACAATAAATAAATATGTCATGAGAAACATAGTTGACTTGACATATTAGTTTTAAATGAAACAATGCTGAAATTAGGTTTGCAATAACCCACCACCCTGGTGATGTAAGTTAAATCAAACCAGATTCTGACCACTTCAAAATCTGAATATGGAGCAGAGGCACACGCACACTGCTTACACAAAAGAAAAACATACAACTGTGATTGTTACATCATGTACCAGTGTGGGTTACACTTACGGTTTTATTTGGAATTGTAAGACAATGAAGCAAAAGCCAAGCACCAAAAGTGACAACTACAAGTGTCGTATCATACGGCTCTTTAACATGAACAGGTTACACTGGAAAACTGTTTTTTTTTCTTCCCTCTTGCACAGTGAAGCGTACAGAGGACACTGAAATGTGAACACAATTATGCCATGTACATGCTCAAAAATCCTAACAGACACCAGTTTAATAATAAAAAAAAAAGGGGGGGGGGGGTGCTACAAAAAGCAAGATGAAAATGGAAGTGCGGCATTTTATGAGAGCCTCGTCTGCAGCCAAAGATTTTTTTTTTTGGGGGGGGGGGGGGGGGGGGGGAGCCTCTTGTGATTGGTGGGAATGAATAAGACAGTTTGGGAACATGGCGGTGCTGTCAAGTCCCGTTGCCTCAGTGCCCACATCCACACACACTAAGCAATGTGCACATACAGCATTAAAAGTGACGGACGACTGCAGCCATCATTACTCTGCACTGTTGCATATTAAGGAGACGCAAAAGCGAAAAATAGTTCTCTCATACATCTTTCTGTTTGCATATAGCACTGAACCCAGCTTTCTAAAATATATATTGGGAAATATGTACCCCTACCACCCCATTTATCCTCTTGGGGCTGAAACCACGCTGATGGGTGGGTGTTCCACATTCAGGGGCGTCTAATGAGAGCCAGCATCATCATGCCTCATCCAAACCACACCCAGCGGTTTCACGGCCCCCCCCCCAGAACATACCCATTCTTCCCTTCATGGGGGAGTCGCATAGGGAAGGTGGTGGTGGCGCAGGGTGCAGTAGTGCAGGTAGCAGAAATGTGTGCAATGCACATGTGAACCAGACAGAGAGTGGATCACAGGTGAATAAAACGTCTCTTTTTAAGTCTCCACTTATACATACAATGTTATTTGTCCCTAAATATACAGGTTATAGTTTTAAAAGTGTGCTATGTTTAATGTCATATTTCCCATGGGGAAAACGTGGAGGAGATGGCCCTGGGACTCGCCTGAGTATATGGGGGTGGGACGAGGGCAGAGGGACACTTCGTGTGTGTGTGTGTGGGGTGTCAATGTCATTGCCCCTCACCGCCTGCTCTGGACCACGCCCACAGGACACCACCATGCTATTCTGACCGTACACCAATACTCCAAAGCATACATACGCGCCACTGAATCTACATCATGGCAGACAAAAAAAAAAAACAAAAAAAACAAAACAAAACCCTACTGCATGGACACAAGTTGTGTAATGAATAAAAATGAAACCATTTAGGACCACTAGCTTTGTGTTTTAACACACTCACAGTCTCCCCATTTCAAGTCAACGTGCATACAGCTTCGTAATTTGGGGAAGTGACATCTTTATGTTTAGCGATATGGTTGTGTGCTGGATATGAAAGTTATTAACTGAGGCCATAGTGCTTCAATCTGAGGGTGTTCACAACCACAGTGTTGCACTTTTTGTGCTCACTTTTATTTCAGTGTTACAGCCTAAAACAATGGTTTTTTTTTGAAGGTCAAACATGAAAAAGTTCTGGATATCTGATATAAATGCAACAGAACATGTTGCGACTGCAGAAAAGAAGGGCACACGCTTAACAGAGTGTTACCAGAGACAAACCAAATTTCTTTATCTGTCCTGTAACTTTTGGTTTCCTAAAACATGAGGCCCTGAGAGAAACCAGGGGAGGGGAACTGGAAATCAAACCAACCTGACTTCATAGCTGGAGGAACATTCCATATATTGAAGCCCCTTTAAAAGAGGCTTTATGACTGGATAATGTGGCCTGGTGATATCAAGTCAACTTTTGTCTATTTTTCACTTCCTGCCCATTCATGGCTCACAGTGACAATCGATACGTTTTAAACACTTCAGTTTGTCACAAGTCTCCAGCAATAATTATAATTTTTCCCAAAACTTTGATAAATATAAGTTGATGATTAAATTTATATACAACATTCCAAAAATTCTGTGAATTTTTTTTTTATTGTTGCAGTGAAATAACTTGTAGCCTCACTACATTTAGCTTGAACAGAGAAATAAAACTGTAGGTCATTATGTAGTTTAATAAGTGTTTGTATATGTGGATGTTTGTTAAACTGAAGGGAGAACAGAAAAATTTCAAATCTATAGTACTGCAAAAAATACCTACGTCATCATTTGAACGGTATGTCAGACTGTGCATAAATAAAAAAGCTCATATTCATATGCCCCGACAGGATTTTGAGGAATGCTTCATCCCAGCATTTTTATCAATAACAACTGCTGTGCGTGAGTTTTGTTTCTGTGAGAATTAACAGCTAAAACATTTACAATACACATGGCAACAAAACTGCAGTGATAAAAAGCATGCACCTCACCAGCAGCATTTAGTCCATCCTATCTGCTCCCACAAACATACCGTTTTTAAAAGTCTTTATTGTGATGACAAAATGGCCAAATTTTGCCCCATTTGAATGGTTGCCTGAAAGGTGCTGCAGTGACGATACAGACTCCTTATTGAAAAGGTTAGAGACTTGTGCGAAGCAGCTGCCCAATGACAGAGCGCAATGAAAGAAATAAAGAAAGAGGTGCCAGATGGTTGCGGAGAGCTATATGTACATGGGCTCTGTACTCACAACAGCGGTTAGTTGAACAGACTGATCCATCAGAAATGGATTTTGCTTCTGATGGCACTTTGCCTCTGTACCCCCCCCTCCCCCCAAATTTTCTTGAATGTTTTCCCTCAAGCTGATCCAAGACATGAGGGTAAGATGTGAAGGGTCAGAATGTATGTTGTGTATAATAATAGTTTTAAAAAGGCTACAATTCCTACATTGCTGACCAATGTTTGATGTGAACACCCTCAAATAACAGCTCAGAGTTGCCACCAGCCATACTATCATTGGGTCAAATCCAATGTGCTCCAGGGTGGGGGGTGGTGGTGTTCACCAGCTAAGTACATTCAGACTGCACTGTGAAACTTAAATACAGAATTAAAGTGCTATTTAACAAACAGCTAGGCCCATCCGCAGGCACACTGTTGCTACAACAGGAAGACGGAGCATTCAGCGAGCCACTGTGTGATCCACCGCTCTTTTAAAAGGTCAACTTCAGTCTAAAGGAGGGTCAGACAGCGCAAGTTCACTGTGTATGAATTACTTCAGCATCGATAAAGCGAGAATTAGGATGCGGAGCAGTTGGACAGTGGCAACACGTCTTGGGTACCGAGAAAATGTTTGTCCCTACTTGGTAAAATTAGCCTACGCTGTGCCTGGACACCAGATTGGAGCACTTGTCAGGTGTTCTATGACTGTAGCAGGACAAATATGGCAGCAGGGGTTTTTAAACACATAATTCTGCTTGCCAACAGTGTGGATGCCATCAGTCGTGAAACATAAAAGTGCAAATGCAAGCGACTTAAATGTGAATTCGTCCCCATCTTTTTAACACTTATTGCTATTCTTTCAAACACAGAGACCATTGAAATGACATGTTCAAGTTTTCTGAGAACAGTAGAAAATGGTTTGGACTGTCAGGAAATGCTTGGTGAATTTTGACCAATTTAATGTGGACCAAGATGACATTGGCTTATACATTATCTAACGATGTACACATTAAACCAATAATCTATTAATATCTGCTCTCTGACTATGCACACCTACTACACGGCTCTGAATCGACCACACTACAGAACCACTCCATGTTCTGATTGGCAACCACACATGCAAAAAAGTAGAGCTCTGCTGCAACTAGGTGAGAGGTGGGTGTTCTGTTGGCATCCCATGGCTGTAATGACACACCTAAAATTACCTCTGAATTTGTAAAACCCCTTATCTCTTGATAGTTTCATTATATATTATATATATATATATTTAAACAAAATAAATTGTTAAGCTGCCTGCCTTTTAAACACAAAAACATGATTATGGTTTTGGCAGAGAGATGCCGAACACTGAATATCAGCTTAGCAAAGATGTGCAGCATAAGCTTTAAGGACCTGAAGTTTTTGTGAAGCTGAATGTATCTTAACACCACTGAAAAATTATGAGCCTACGAGTTAATAGAAGTAGCAGTGTGCAAGGGCTTTGGTCAAAGACAGATGTTGAAGAGCACAGCCTGCAATGACACTGGTTCTGGATTCATTCTAACATATGAAAACCAAATACCCTTCAACATACTGAAGGACAATGACAGATGCTCACACACAAACTAAAATAGTAACTAGATTGACGACTTCATAGAATAACCTTTCCAGTGATCTTGAACTCGTGTTTCAACTATAATACTTTAAACCAACACATTAGAGCGGGGTTTTCATAGACACTGCTCCCAGTGAACGTACTGTACATGTACAAACCCATCTAATCCTCCAATACTTTTGTACACAGCTTTCTTACAAACAAAATTCCATTTTAAAAGAGTCAGGTGATGTGATTTAATTAAACTGATAATTCGCTAAACTGGGCACTGCTATCAGTCACATGAGGAAAGAAAAAAAAAGTTCATTTATGAATTAATTTTCACTTGCTTTCATTAACAATCTACTGTCAAAATGCAGACTGTGCCCATGGGGGGTGTTACACATGTACAGGGTCAAGTATTACCAGCAACCTGCACTGACAAAGTTACAACTGGGCTGGAATTGGACCCATTAGAAACTTTTTTTAAGCTAATACACCAACAAGGTGGCTATGTTAAATGTATAACTTACAAACCAATAACCTGCCCTATTTAAAGCCAAAAGAGCACCGCTAAAATTTTATCCATTACTAAATCCAAAAAATAAAATAAAAAGATTTAATGTGCACCATAAACAAATGAGCTTTGCGCTCATGCACCTCTTCATTATTGTCTTCAGTCTCAATATTCAAGTGGACTGCACCGAAGCACCTACAGCTCCAGTTTGGCCTGAAAAGCAGCTGAGTATCACGCACCACAAACGGCTCTCTAAAAAGGCACACAGGTTACACTTCTTATCTCTTCACGATGTAAACAACTGAAATGACTGGCTCCCTGCCAGTGTTTGTGACATAAAAATCTTTTAGATTGCATAACAAAAACCTCTCAGAGATATCCCGGCCCTCTGGAGAGATGAGCGCCGCCTGCACTCAAATCACAAATGCAACAAACTGTAACAAGGGGATCTGCTGGCTTTACAAAAGCCAATGAGATCAATCCAGGTGTGTGTGTGTGTGTGGGGGGGTGGGGGTGGGAGGGGGGGGGCGCAGTATGAACTTCCAAGAAAAGGGCAATACAACATCACTTAGTTGTTGGCTGCACAGTGCTATTCTCTTTAAAAAAAAAAAAAAAAAAAAAAAAAAAACAGCTGTACACTGACAATTTTTTTTTAAAATATAGATTAAAGGAAAAACAAAACTCCAATTTATTTCTGGGAGCAGTTTCTTAATTTCACACATCAATTTTTCTTGGAACTATCATGTGAGGTTAGCTCCTAATTTTGACTGACTACAAGGAATCTTGCAGTACAATATCACACTCCCACACTGACAAAAAGGGAGTGCGGCATTTTGCGTTTTCATTATCCATCTTCACGTGTCACCTGCGCTGTGGAAGGACTCATTCAGGAGGCTGACTGTAATCAAAGTGTAAAGCTAGCCACATTATCTATGTGAAATGTCTTGTCATAAATCATATTTAAAAGAATCAAATCATCCAAAAATGAAATGACAACGGAACATTTTCACTCTCGGAAAACTACCACCATAGATGCCACAAATTCCTTAATGTAACACTGCAAACAGACTGCTCCTGTTACCTGAAGAAAAAGATTTATTTTAGAAAGAAAATGCATGCACTAAACCATGCCTGTGGCCAGCAAAGAATGACAGAAAGCTTAGAAAACTGTAAAACTGGCAAGAATTATCAGCTCATTTAGCTATGTTCTGTTCCCCCGTCTTACGAGCACACTCAGAAGGACACTGACAGAAGTGGTTTATCACCAGATAGGACACAGACATGATTTGGCATGTAGTGCTTATAGTCCAGTCAGGTTTTTTAAGGACCAATCTATAGTCCTCAGAAAAGGCATCTCTCCCTTGATATACTTTCCTGAAAACTGTAGACCCTCTCAAATCCCTCCCCCTCTCTTGTGTATTGATTTTGATGCGTGCAAAGAGACCGCTAACATATGGCTGCAACATACCAACAATACCCAAGATGCCCACTCAACCCACACACACCCACCCACACCCACCTTGGGACATACTCTTGGGAAGGTGCATCACTGGATGCTTTGTCAAAAAAAAAATAAAAAATAAATAAATA
Organism: Thalassophryne amazonica; assembly: GCF_902500255.1. Lineage (NCBI taxonomy): Eukaryota > Metazoa > Chordata > Actinopteri > Batrachoidiformes > Batrachoididae > Thalassophryne > Thalassophryne amazonica. The sequence continues at coordinate 71,268,400 of NC_047115.1, forward strand.
AATAAAAGGAAGAAAAATCTGATGAGGCAAATACTGTACAATGTGGCCATGTTGGGTTTAACAGCAATTTGTGATGAACAGGGACGCATGCAGGCAGGGCGATGATGTGGGATCAGGCAGACATTTAGCACAAAGACAAAGCACCTGATATTTGTGCCTTCCCACTTTCAAAAAACAAACAAACAAAAACACATACAAACATGTGCTTGCCAAACAGCTTTACGCTAACTATAACCATGTTTTTTTTTCCTGTAAGTAATAACTAAAAGATTAGAATGAATTCTGTATAGCTTGTTACATTTAAATTACATCCCCTATCAGAAAGACAGCCATGTCATCATAGCCTCTAACTAACTAATGAGAAATTTTTCAAGTTCTGTAGTTCTACTGTAGTATCCTCTAGAGTTCATGGGAGCGCCATATCTATTTGACTTTTGGTGGCGGTTCCCTCTCCAGCCAGCGAACTCGTACTTTTTGTTTATAATGATACTCCTTAAGGAAGTCTTGCATGGCAGGGGGCAGGGGCAGTGCACCAATACCATCATAAGTGGTCCAGCGACAAATGGCGGCTCGTGCCAGGTGTTGCAGGCCAAAGGGGAAGGTCCGATGGAGGGGTGATGTAAGCAGCGGTTCAAAAAACATACAGGCGCTGGGGTCTTTATAGTGTTCCAGCAGTCCTGTGATCGTGGACGAGTGGAAAACGCAAGGGTCATGAGCATCAAAGCTGAAGTTGTGGTTCCATTGCTCAATGCGGGCGTGGAGTGAGCGGTTGTAACGGCGGAAGCTAACTGAGAAGAGGTAGTCCTCTTGGGCTGAGTCACGCAGCAAAAAGGTACCTTCTGGCCGTCCATCTAGTAATGCCTCAGCCTCATAGCGGTCCATCACACCCCAGTAGCAGGGCAGAGCTGTGATCTGTAACAGGTCCGGCACCAAACAGTGGATGTAGTCAATCTGCGTATGAACTTTCCAGGGTCCAGGTTGCTGTCGACTCTGGTGACCATCCCCAGATGCGTGCCTCTGCTTTGGTCTCCTGGCTTGTAGACAGAGGGTGGTTGAGTCCTCTTCAGAATCACAGTCCTGTGCTGATACTGCAGTCCCTAGCACATTCCCACAGGCTCCTGATGACCCAACACCAACAGAAGTGCTGGGGACTGAGGCCCAGCCCTCCCCAGAGGCCTCTCCCATGCCAGGAGCCATCTTTGGTCCCAGTTTGTAGAGAGAGGAACCTGGCACTGAGGCTTCTAGAGTGTGAATCTGCGCGTTCGGTGGTGGGTCCACACCCTCCTCAATGCTAAGCCTGCGGCGCTCACGCAGACGTTCCTCCTCATCCTCAGGAGAAGGCTGAGCTGAGTCAAAGGCATCCAAAAGAGCAGTGGAGGAATGTGGGCTGACTGGTGCTGTGTGTTGTTTGATCAAGTGCCACTTGTGTGCAAGGTCTGAGCCTGGTGGAAATGGGCAAGTCTCTAACATGAGCTCTGTTAAGTGGATTTTACGTTTGGGGGTAACAGGAGTCTTAGATGAATTTGAGCGTCTGCGTGCTGGCAAGGGTAAGCATAGACCTACTGTGTCACTTAGCCGCTGGCGTAAAGACCGAGCACTGAGACTACGTCCTCCAGACACAGAATCATTCATCTCTTGGATGGAGGTGACTCCATATCGTCTGTCCCTTCGGTTCCCACAACCACGCATGCGCCCAGACCGTCTATCTGCCTCCAAAGAGCTCTGGGTTTTGGTGGAACAAGAGTGTTTTTTCTTGCCACCCCATGGAGCATGGCGAGAATAAGAGTCCCTCCGTGTAAGGAGAACACTGCCTGCGCCTCCCCACACATCGTCAGGGTCCTTGTCCACTGTAATCTCTACTATTTGAGGGATATCCGACACACAGTTGTGATGACGGCGTCCTGCACTTACAAATGGCACTGGTGAGAGGTTTCTTGAAGGTGTGGAGGTTCCAGATGACGGGGTCTCACCTGAGTCACCACCCTGGCCAACCTCCACCACACAGTGGAGGACATCTGACTCAACACTGCTGTCACTGGGCCCAGAACTGTTGTTGTTATTGTTGTGGTGGAAGAGTGTTTGGCATTTGCTCTTCAGGTTACTCCACATGTTGCCCACCTTTCACAGGAGCCTCTGGGACCTGCAGACAACGATTAGAGTACAGGTCACAAGAAGTATAACAGAGCTGACTTAAAGCTACATGCACAATGTATCACTTACTACATTACTGTGCATCTAATAATTTGACATGCTGTTGGCATAACATGGCAAATGTGTCTGCGAGGTGTGAGAGTTTGAGTAACTGGAACAGCAGTTAGGAGTTGCCAGGCAGACATGCAGCGACACAAGGCCACAGCTATAAATGAACCAAAGGATCTGCTCACAGCTGATCTGCTGCTATGTACTGTATTACAGAGCCAGTCTAGACCTGACCAAAAGCATTCCCTGTAACAGCAGCACAGAGGGCATAGTTGCATTCACATACAGTCAATTCATCACAACAGTGTCAAGCAAATAGCTGTATGCAACTTACATACACTTTATAGTAAATCACACATAGAATGTAGGGCTGACACAGTTAGATGAGTAACTTGAATAATTCGATTACAAAAAATGTTCAAGGCAAATTCTGTGCCTAGAAGCGCCGTTTAAGGTTGTAGTACATATGCCAGGCCTGTGTGTAGTGCTGTAATGTCCCCAGAAAAAAAACCCCAGAAGACTAGAGCATGCACATAAGCCGTGTAAGAGCTAATCTGTAGCACCAAAAGCTACAGCTTTCCAACACGACAACAAAGAATAAAATAAAGCCTTTTAAGAGAGAGAGGGTCCATGGTGATCATCTGAAATAGACTTACTGTGCATTTAAAGCGAAACTGACTCAAAATATGACTAAATGAAGTACTTTTATTTATTTTCGGAAATGCGCTCCATTCTCAAAACAGTACATGAAAAAAAAGCAACCGGCGCTCGCCTTTGCAGACGTACAGTGGGATGCACACTGCTGCCTCGTCAGGACTCGTAACATCAGATCTGAAAGTTCAGAGTCCGCTGTATGCCCCCCCCCCCCAAAAAAATTGCCAGTACTCACAAACGTACTTAAACATCCCTTGTTTATTGTTTCAGCATTCTAAAGACACAGCGAGACGGAGGGATTGCGAGAGGGAGCGAGAGAGCGCAAGAGCTTCATGGACTGTTTTGAGAACGGAGCGCATTTCTGAAAATAAATAAAAGTACTTCAGTTAGTCATTTGGAGTCAGTTTGAGTAAATTGTTGGAGTCAGTTTGGGTAAATCGTCTCACCCCTCCCAGAGAGCACTTTTTCACAGGCTGTGCTCACGTTCACATGCAGCCTAACTGAGCTTGTGGCACCGGGAAAGATCCAAAACTTGTTAAGATGTGAAAAAATGAATAAATAATTACCCAGGAAAACAGAAAGGGATACACTAAGTTTGACAATCTGCATGGTGATGCAGCGACATTGTGCCATTGCTTAGGGACAGCCCTGGACTATTGATGATGTTTAAAAATGCAAAAGTACTTTTAATCCAATTACTCGATTAATTGCCAGAATAATTAATAGCATACTCAAATACTAAAATAATCGATAGCTGCAGCCCAAACTGCCAGCTAGTTGGGACCAACATAGACAAGAAATCTACTTTATGCAAATGCTGAGTGAGCTATGACACACAGTGACTGTCAATCCAAATGAAGTTAGCGTGACATACATTAGTTGGAGGTTGGTTATCTTTATAATTATTTATAATAAAGTTTGTGTTTAAGCTGTAAAGCATCAAGCTTCAATTACATTTATCTGTCAGGAGAGCTTAATAATGAAATGTTAGGAATAATTTCCATCGGCACATATATTGGTATTATAAATTCTTTTACTCACGAATATCAGTTTTGTACTTATAATTTGTGTGTTGCGCAAAACAACGCACAAATGTGTGTCATGCCAATAACTGACTTTTAAAGCATGTTTTTACAATCTGAAGTAAATTCTTCCCAAAGACAGATTTTGAAACATGATAAAAAAAATAAAAATAAAAAAAAAATAAAAAAATCTTACCAGGAGTGTTAGCTTTTGTGTATAAACGATAATTGTTTTGTAGTTTCAGCATGGCGCAGAGTTCATTGTAAAATCTGTAATGTCGCCTCTCTGTTGCTGTGTGGACGAGCGGCAGCACATAACATTTATACTTCGGTCTCCAACTCGTACATTAAAACATGAGACTTAATATCTACTGGGGCATCTCAGAGATGTTTCCAAACAATTTTACAAATACAAACACCACAAAATCAAAGCACAGACCCAAGGCGTGCCAGGAAAACAAAATAACCCAGAAATGTTCAGCACTAGTCACATGAAAATTCAGTAAGGTATATCTTCTATTATACACTCCAATTCTAAGGTAGAACTCTACTACTGTATACTACAGTATATCTAAATATCTATCTATCTATCTATCTATCTAAAAAAAAAAAAAAAAAAAAAAAAAAAAAAGAGATGACAACCAACCAATGGGAGGCTAGCATAGTGCAATGCTTTGATCCAAGCCTTGTGATTGGATACCACGTCCAGTAAACATCAAAATGGCCAACAGGAACAACTCTGACAACATTTTGTTTCAATTTCCACATTTTCCTCCCAAAACAGGAATTTTCATCACCGTCATCATCTGCTGGATCATGCTGGAACTTTTGTTTGGTGCCGTTCCAATGAGATTTATAAAGATGACTGCCTGAAGAGAACACGTAAATTTCCACAGTCATTGATGATATGGGGCTGCATGTCAGGTAAAGGCACTGGGGAGATGGCTGTCATTACATCATCAATAAATGCACAAGTTTACGTTGATATTTTGGACACTTTTCTTATCCCATCAATTGAAAGGAAGTTTGGGGATGATGAAATCATTTTTCAAGATGATAATGCATCTTGCCATAGAGCAAAAACTGTGACAACATTCCTTGCAAAAAGACACATAGGGTCAGTATCATGGCCTGCAAATAGTCCGGATCTTAATCCAATTGAAAATCTTTGGTGGAAGTTGAAGAAAATGGTCCATGACAAGGCTCCAACCTGCAAAGCTGATCTGGCAACAGCAATCAGAGAAAGTTGGAGCCAGATTGATGAAGAGTACTGTTTGTCACTCATTAAGTCCATGCCTCAGAGACTGCAAGCTGTTATAAAAGCCAGAGGTGGTGCAACAAAATACTAGTGATGTGTTGGAGCATTCTTTTGTTTTTCATGATTCCATAATTTTTTCCTCAGAATTGAGTGAGTCCATATTTTTTTCCCTCTGCTTGGTCTAAAAAAGTAACTGTTACTGATTGCCACAATTTTTTTTCCTGATTTCTTATAGTGTTTCTTAAAGCCAGAAAGTTGCCATTTGAAATGACTTTAGTTTTGTGTCATGTCTGTGATCTGCTTTTTTTCTACAAAATTAAACATCTGAATGAACATCCTCCGAGGCCGGTGATTCCATAATGTTTGCCAGGGGTTGTATTACACAAGTCAAACAAGTGCAGCTTAAATTTGACAAAGTTTTATGTTTTTTTTCTCTCGAAAATAAAAAACCTATGTATTCATGTCATTGGTCTGTCGAGGTCTGTCCATAAAGTATCGTACCTTTTTATTTTTTTTAAACTATATGGATTTGATTCATATGTTTTCACATCCGACAAGCTTGAACCCTCGTGCGCATGCGTGAGTTTTTCCACGCCTGTCGGTGACGTCATTCGCCTGTGAGCACGCCTTGGGAAGGAGTGGTCCCGCCCCATCATCGAATTTTCATTGTCTGGAAATGGCGGAATGATTTGGGTTTTTTTTCCATCAGAATTTTTTCAGAAGCTGTTAGAGACTGGCACCTGGAAACCATTTGAAAAATTTATCTGGCTTACGGTGAAAATTTTACAGGCTTCACAGAGAATAAGGTCTGTTAGTACAGCTTTAAGGACCCCTTTAAGGATGTTCGGCGCACCACGCTCCAAGCTGCGACGACGCGGCACAAACCGCCAGACCATTTCTAAACGGATGGCTCTGTGGATACGAGACCGTCGTGTGCTCTTACTCTGGTTATCACAAGAGCTGGACATCAGCCATTTTCCGGCAGATTTCACTTTTAACAAGAGATTTTGTCATGGAAAGCCGCGCGGAGGCTTCGCGCGTCACGACTGATTCGGTTTGGAAGTGAGACAAAGGAACACCTCCGTTTCGGCGTGTCATGGGACAAGTTTGGACATGCCTATCTCAGCTTTCAATGCTTACCAGTCGAGTGAGTTATAAGAGAACTTGTGGAGAGCTGGGCATGTCCGAACTTGTCCTCTGGCACGCCGAAACGGAGGCGGTCTTTGTCTCGCTTGAACAGTGAATCGGTCATGACGCACAAAGCCTCCACGCGGCTTTCCACAACAAAATCTCTTGTTAAAAGTGAAATCTGCCAGAAAATGGTTAATGTCCAGCTCTTGTGATAACCAGAGAAAGTGCACACGACGGACCCTGCTCCACACAGCCATCCATTTAGAAATGATCCGGTGGTTCGTGCCTGTCGTCGCGGCTCGGAGCGCTGCGCGCCATTGTGGGCCATCCTTAAAGCTGTAGTAATAGTCCTTATTCTCTGTGAAGCCCGTAAAATTTTCACCGAAAGCCAGATAAATTTTTCGAATGGTTTCCAGGTGCCAGTCTCTAACAGCTTCTGAAAAAATTCTGATGGAAAAAAAACCCCCAAATCATTCCGCCATTTCCAGACAATGAAAATCCGACGACGGGGCGGGACCACTCATCCACAAGGCGTGCTCACAGGCGAATGACGTCACCGACAGGTGTGGAAAAACTCACGCATGCGCACAAGGGTTCAAGCTTGTCTGACGTGAAAACATATGAATCAAATCCATATAGTTAAAAAAAATAAAAAGGTACGATACTTTATGGACAGACCTCGTACTATGCATTTGAAATTCACAACACTTGTTATTCCTGATGTTAACAACAAGTGTGACAAATTTTATGTCTTTGGGACAAAGTATCTTGATACTGTAGGTGTTTTTATATGAAATGGCTCCATTCGGCACAAGTGTGCCAAATTTTGCCAAATGTGCCAACTTTGGTACATGCATTTTACTACTCATTTCATCATAAAAAAGGGTTTTTATCATTCAGATAGCTATAAAAATAATCTAGACAATGTTTTTTTTTCAGACTTTTTTCAGACTGGTTTTCAGTCAGATCGCTGTGCGCTCACCGATAACAATAGTCTGTATTCATCCACTTTACGCACGCTATTTACATGTCTACAGAGTGAAGAACCCCCCAAGACATGTGACGTGATGTCACATGAGAAAACAAGGAGAGAGCATGCGCAATGCCGTTCAGCAACAAGAGCGTTTGTTTTACTCAAAGGGGTGGAGAAGTCTACTCTTTTCACATAGACTTAAGAGGATTGCGGTGGCGTGGAGTTAATATTCTAACAAACACGGCCATACCAAAAACATGGCGGCCATGTATGGACAAGAGCCTCTTTTTCATTCCAGAAAGTACATAAAGACTTTTTTTTTCAGTTGTTTTAACGGAAGAAAAACATGTTTTGAAGGATTATATCTGCACAGGGAGCATTTTTATGGAAGAAACGATTATACATCGTGATTCTACAGGATCTAACGAGTGTTTTGACACCAAATATGAGTGGAAAGGACGCATTACGGAGATTCTACACCTCGTTAGATGTAAGTAAAATGTTTTTTCTATGCGTAATCCTCACACAAACTTGTTTGTTGTATTTTGTGGGATGTTTGTGTCATATTTTGAGTGATATCATCGTTTTCTTGAGAAAGAGGTGAAAAGAATGATGTATGGTGAGCAGGTACTGGGAAAGATTTAGACCAACTTATAACTCGTGAACTAAATAAAAATGCATATATCCCGCCGGCGGTATAAGGTAGGCTGCAAGAGGATAAACAGACACGCAGAACACAATGCGCGTGCTCTTCCTTCGCGGTGCCGTGACCGGCCTGCTTGATGAGGACGCAGAACACAATGCGCTGTAAAAAAAAAAAAAAAAAAGCATGCAAAATTGGGCTAAAAAAATCTGCGAAACTGCAAGGCCGCGACAGGTGAACCGCGTTATAGTGAGGGACCACTGTATACACACACACACAGTTACCAATTCATTGAACCTGCACGTCTGGAAGTGGAAACCGAAGCACCTGGAGGGAAACCACATAAACACAGGGAGAACATGCACGACACAGAAAGGCCCAGGCAGGAAGTGATCCCATGACTTTCTTGCTGTGAGGCAACAGTATTAACCACTAATCCACTGTGCTGCCATAAATGAAACAGGTTTGGGGAAAAAAAAAAAAAAAAAAAAATTGTTTCACTATTTTTACAGCCTCCATCCCACTTCCAGGAGATTTTTATTTATTTATTTATTTTTTTGCACGGTTGGCACTAACGAAGAGCTCAGCCATTAGCTGCACTTGTATTCTGAAGCTCACCCTCAGAAGTGGCAGACATGGCTAAAGCAAACATGCAAAGTTTGGTTTGGGTTTTTAATTAAAACACATCTTAAGCCTAGTGTACACTGTGTGATTATTGGATGTCTTAGATGAACGCTTAGCATTGTGAAAGAAACATGATCATTTCTTTGATTGCTGCTCTGAAACTGTGGTCTTATGTTGCATTTTGTGGCAGGTTCAAGGACAGCCGTTGTCACACTCTTGTGATCAAAGACACCCTAGGAAGAATATTGCAATGTTTGAGTATTATGTTGTGGGGATCCTTCATTGTGTATGAAACTGGGAATCTCCTCAAGGTGGAAATAATCATGAAGAAAGAAGGATATGTGAAGATTTTGAAAGAAAACCTCAGTCAGTGAGCAGAAGAACTGCTCATCACTTTGTCTTCCAACACGACAACAACCCAAAACATACATTGCTCCTGGTGTAGAACGACCTCCACAAGACCAAAGTGAACGTTGTTGAGTGGCCTCCACAAAGCCCGGACTTGAATCCCGCTGAAAATCTGTGGGGTGAACTGAAGCCCAAGCTCCATGCCAGAAGATCATAAAGTTTGGAGAAGCCTGCGAGATTAACCAAAGACAAATGGGCTGGGATTCCTCAGGAGACATGTCTGAGACTTGTTAAAAACTACAACAAATGACTGCAGGCTGTTAAACAAGCAAAAACAACAATACAATTGGCTATTAGCATCTGGGGCCAATAATTTTGATCCTGGTATTTTTTTCTGTGAAATAATTCTGTTTCTGTGTGCAAAGTAAAAAAAAAAATGCAAGTATCCAAAATAAAAGTAGTATGCTGTGTTAAAAATTCCTTGCTTTGAGAGCACAATATCCCCCGCTGGCAAACGCTGAAAAAAGGAAAAAAGGACAGAAATCATTGGTTTTGTCTGTAGTAGTACTACTGGAGTTTTTAATATTTTCTATTCACCACCCTGGCAATTCAGAACCAAAGTACCGTAGGCTCATCACATCATGTATTTCATTTGATGATGTGGGGAAGGCTTGGACCGAACTGCATCGGTCCTATTCCAATATGTGAATAAGGTCAATAACTGATGCAATACAGGATTGGGGCCAATCCCAAAAAGGTGCAACAGAGCAGAACGTATCAAACAGAAAACACAATATCCACTACTTTTTTAAATCTTACAGTCCAATTGAATAAACTTAAAAATAATAAGCCAAATAGAAAACAAAAAATTTTTGGTTGCAGCCCTAAACAGACACACACACAGACAATGGGCACCGGTTTGAGTTCAGCTAGTGATAAATGAAACAAGGCCAAGTTTGTCTCAGACAAATACACCTCAGGCAAGCTGGCAAACTATTTGTGCTTTTCAGAAGAAAACGCAAACTCAGCAGTTTTACATGTTAAAGATGACTCCTTTTTCTCACGAGGCCCACAAGCAACAATTGCATAATCTCAGAGAGATATAATAACGAAGACCTACTTTCTGCAGGATTAAGACAGTGTGTGTAGACTGTTTTAGTTTCCACCCCAAATATTTTTATGGTGTCCACTTCTTGAATGGACACCTTAACATAGGGGAGGGATTTGTGAACTCCAGTGATCCTGGGAGCTGTGTTGTCTGAAGCACCAGCTAGGGCCGACCATGGCAAATTGGTCCCACCTTAGGAAATACTAATGCCGCGTTCAGAACGGACGACACGCAAAGCCACAAATTCTCTTCCCTCGCCTGGCGATGGATGCGCCACCATCGCCCGGTGTATTGCTCTGCTTTCACTGCGAAAATTCACCCCAATGCATCATCAAATAGGAAGAGCTTCCATTCCACTCACCGTCTAGTCAACATGCCGGACCTTGATCACACGGAGCAAGTTGCTGTGCTCTATTTGTTGTGGAAAGCTGACAAACGTCACCAGGGGTGCCATCCCTGGGTTCACAACATCCTCATGAGACGTTCCCAATTCGGGGAGTTTCATTATTTGTTGCAGGAGCTGCGTCTGGATGACGGCCGCTTTCAGCGGTACTTCCACCTCTCCAGGACCAACTTTGAGGACCTCCTGTCCCATTCGCGTGCGCACGTGAACAAAAAAAAACAAACAAAAAAAAAACTGGCTGCCGCTGCTGCTCCCCTCAAACTCTGTCATAATTGTCTTATAACCCAGTCACCATTTGTTTTATTATACACCTGTGTAGTTAATAAAATAATCTTCACAGACGATTCCTTCGCGCTCGCATGTATTAAAAAAAAAAAAAACGGCTGCTGCCGCTGCTTGCTCTTCCCTCAATCTCTGTCATAATTGTGAAATAAAGGACAAAAGGGACATACGTCCTGCTCACAGCCTGCCTGCCAGAGACGGGACATGTCCACATCAAGTATAAACTACAGACATCTCCACATCACTACATATCCAGTCCCTGATTGGTCATCACAACGCAACAAGACAAAAAAGTTCAGAATTTTCAACTTGGGGAGGAGGGCAACGCGATGCAATATCGCGCCGCAATATCGCGCCACAAACGCACCAATTGTTCAACATCGCTTCATTCACGTTCATCGCGTTGCATTGCGTGGCTTCAACTTTTGTGGCGCCACAACGCATCCTTCCATAGGGATTACATGGCAACCTGTCGCCGCCGTCGTCGCTCACGTCCCGTGCAGTGTGAACGCGGCTTAACGGACAAAATTTGCTGATCCACCTGAATCCACTATATGCAAGTTTTCCACATAATGTGCAATAAGCCTATTTTATTCACACAGATCAATATTCTATTGTCCCAGAAAAACAAACAGAAGACTAGAGCATGCACAAGCCATGTAAGCGCTAATCAAATTAGCACAATACCTATAGCTTTCCAACGCGACACACAGAGCGAAATAAAGCCTTTTAGGAGAAAAATGGTCCACGCTGATCATCTGAAATAGTTTACTGCGCATTTAAAGCGAAGCAGTGTGTTTGTTTGTTTTTTAAAACACCCGTTTCATCCGGCGCCTACTCTCTGCTCTACTTGTGGAGTGGCTATTTGTGCGGCAGCTGGTGGCTGCCTCTCTCTGCCCGGTGTGAGCGGCTCAGCACTGCCCTCACACTAGGTGAATCACAGCTCCGTCCCCGGCCACAGACAGTCTCTGGAAGAATTCCACTCGTCCTTCTGTGTTTTGCTCAAACTCGCACTGAGTGTTTCGCTTTTTAATTTTCGCTTTTTTGGACAACACACAACGCTTCAGAAGCACGGTAACGCAAATAAAATAATAGTAATAATAATAATAATAAAAACTGACTGCGAGGCTTGCATGTTCAACCGCTGAGAAAGAGGGATTAAAAAAAAAAAAAAATCACGCAGGGACCCAGTTCACCAACCTTAAAAAGAAAAAAAAAGAAAAAAGAGAAAAACTTAAAATGGTTAAATTTTACAAGTTGGGAAAAACAAAAAACAGAAAGCCACATTCCATTGCCATCTCAGCAAAATGTCAAGACTTTGGCCTGACTTTGGCTGAACTCCTAACACAAGGGAAGATCCAAAACTTGTAAAGATGAGAAAAATAAATGGATTACCCAGGAAAACAGAAAGGGATACACTAAATTTGACAGTCTCCGTGATGACGCAGCGACATTGTGCCATTGCTTAGGGAGAGCCTGGGACTGTTGATGTTGTTAAAAATGCAAAAGTACTTTTTATTATATTACTCAATTAATCGATAGTAGGGCTGAAACGAGTAGTCGAGTAACTCGAATAATTCGAAAAAATCTTCGAGGCAAATTCTGTGCCTCGAAGCTTCATTTAACGTTGTAGTGCATATGCCAGGCCTGTGTGTGGCACTGCAACGTCCACAAGAAAAAAAACAGAAGAAGACTAGCATAACAGCTAATCAAATTAGCAACGATAGCTACCACTTTCCAACGTGACAGAGTAAAATAAAGCCATTATTGTTAGAGAAAGATGGTCCACGTTGATCATCTGAAATAGACTTGCTGTGCATTTAAAGCGAAATGACCCGCTTTAAATGCACAGTGGCCGGCTGCTCTCTCTCTCTGCCAGTGTGAGGGGCTCTCAGACCAGGTGAGTCACAGCTCTATCCCCGGCTACACTGACAAAAAGCAGAAGTCCACTCTTTCTTCTGTTTCCCTCAGACTCACACTGAGTGTTTGACTTTTTAATTTTTGCGTTTTTGGGCAACACACAACACTTCACAAACACGGTAACTTAAATAAAATAATAATAAAAAAAACTGACTGCGAGGCTGCATGTTCAACCTCCAGCTGAAATGCATCTGCTGAATTACAGAGAAAGAGGGATAAAAAAAAATTAAAAAAATCACGCAGAGACCCAGTCCATCAACCTTTATAAAAAAAACTTAAAAAAAAAAAAAATAAAAAAAATAAAAATGGTTAAATTTTACAAATTGGAGAAAACAAAATAGAAGCCGCATCCCATCGCCATTTCAGCAAAATGCCAACACTGTGGCACAGTGACATTGTGCCATTGCTTAGGGACAGCCCTGGACTATTGACGTTGTTTAAAAACGCAAAAGTACTTTTTATCCGATTACTCGATTAATCGCCAGAATAATCGCCAGAATACTCGATTACTAAAATAATTGATAGCTGCAGCCCTAATCGATAGAATACTCGATTACTAAAATAATCAATAGTTGCAGCCCTAATTTATTCAATCAAATCTTTCAAGACAATAGTGAACAAAATGTGAAACATTTCTCACTCATTACATTTGTGATCATTTTCAGTCACACTGATCCCAAAACTCATTTTGAGTTTTATATACTATTAGAACTGAAACTTACTTACTTAAAGAAGACATCACATCAATTGTCTTTGTAAACCAGATATTAAAGACAAGTCACAATGTCACGGTCACTGAACTGTTCAGAAAAAAAGAGAAATGTGTCCCAGTACACTAGTTCTTATGTGTTTGCATAACTACATTTGCATTTTCCACCACTTTCCACATTTTAGTGTTTTTCAGTTTTTTTTTTCTTGTTCAGTGAGAGAAATCTAGTCTTTGTTGATCTTTAACCAGTGTATCAAAGTCAGGCAATTGTCTGAGGTGGAGATGCGAAGCACAGCCGACAGATGATCATTAGTGAGAGAGGATATGTACCTGGATTTGTTAAACTTCTTCAACATTCGGCATTCAGCATCCACCTCTCTTTTTGGCATGAGCGGACATTTTTGAGGAGCGGTACACATCGATTGGATTAATCATTTCCGAGAACAAAAACAAACAAACAAAAAAAAACAGGATTCAAAATAAAAGCAATGCGGTTTTAGTTCAGTCATAAAGGCCCGGTCACACGACGATGGCAGAATGAAGGAGAAAAAGTCAAAAAAAAAAAAAAAAAAAAAGGGGGGCAAATCCTCAGGAATAGGTAGACAAAATAGAATAGGTAGGCACCTTTCCCATCACTGAAAAGCCTGCGCATCAAGAGCGCAAGAGTGTGAAAATGAAACATTCATGATCACGGGATCAAAAGTGGGTATAAAACCTTCATGGGAAATTAAGCAACAAGAAAAACAGAAGAAATACTAAGGCGATCGCCGGCCACTAGCCCTAAGCTTCGCTAAAAGACCCAGAATTTATATAAAGTTGAGGCCGCGGCCCGCTCTGTTTACTAACAGAATTTAAAAGGGTAAAAAGCATAGTAACATACTATGCCAGTATGCTAGCCATACGAAAGGGAAAATAAGTGTGTCTTAAGTCTGGACTTGAAAGTCTCCACAGAATCTGACTGTTTTAGTGATGCAGGGAGATCATTCCACAGAACAGATGCACTATAAGAGAAAGCTCTGTGACCCCGCAGACTTCTTATTCACTTTAAGGACACAAAGTAGTCCTGCACCCTGAGAACGCAGAGCGACGACCCGCTTGCTGCGCTGGCGAGCGGGTCATCGCGGTAACCCCGACCCCAACTCTGCCCCGTGAGAAAATACTGGCTTGCATGGAGTGCCTCCGTCACGACACCACTCAATCAAATGGGTGTATAAAAAAGTCCCCAAAAATAATTTTCAGGCAAAAATAAATGTATACTCACCAAACTTACCACAAGACAATATGAAGTTAAAAAAAAAAAAAAAAAAAATCGATACTTCCGTATAAGACAATAAAAAGATGCTTTTGTAAGAGATGCAAACTGAGGTAAATCCACAAATTACAGTTTACACTGCTATATCCGCCATGGCGCGCACAATGCATGCTGGGATAGTGTCTTCTCTTACGTCACGGCAACGTCTCAGATGTGATGACAGTTTTGCGGAGGGCCAAATTTTAGCTGTAAATTTGTCATTTTTTTAAACAAAGATTTCTCCACTGAATGACAGATCTGGGCTTGCAGATTTACTTTACTACATTCACAAGGATCTTATGTGTAAATATAAGTCATTTTTGGTCCAAAGATCTGACTGCATTTATTTCAAAGCAGGTCTACTTTAATGAGAGATTAATTTCCAGCACAGTCTGCCCAAGAATGGGCCACAGGTCCTTTAACAGTTGTGTTGGTATGGGATCAAATAAGTAGGTTGTGCTTTTTGTTGACGTTACAAGTTTTGCCAGCATGCTTAGTGAGATACTATCAAATTCTGTAAATTCAGGTAATACCTCAGTAATGGCACCCACCTCAATAGCAGGGTGTAGTGGCTGGGTTAAGGTATGCTGGGATATGTTTAACCTAATGTCATCTATTTTCTTCTTGTGAAATCTTGTGCTGTAAAAGGAGAGCGACTTACAGGTGGTTGTCCATGAAAAAGTGCTGCCACCGTGTCGAACAAGAACTTTGAGTTATGCTTCTTTTTGTTGATCAAATCAGAGTAATAGGTCCGCTTTGTAGCCAGTAGCGCATGCTTACAGTTTAAAACAGCATCACGCCAATCAAGGTGGTATACTTCTAATTTTGAACTACGCCATTACTTCGGAGGACACGCACACGCAGCACAAACGGCTTGGGAGGTGGGAGAAGGTCACCCGCAACACAACCTTGAGAGAATGGTAAATATTTTATTCTCTAATTTCCAGGTATTTGCGGGCCGGTTCGAGTCAGCCAAAGGGCCGGATGCCGCCCGCGGGCCATAAAATGCCCAGGAGTGGTACAGGCAGTCAGCCAGAGAAATTAATTGAGGTGGGTGTGTTTTTTCTGTGCAAAGCACTAAAACTGGACAGGGTGGTGGCCAAGTGATAACTGCACTCATTGCCAGAGAGCATAACTTCCCCAGTTGAAGACCACCCCTACTTATTCTCCACGTAATGTAGAGCTACATCACATCAGGAAAGGTATGCGGCATAAAACTTTTGTCAAACCAACATGCAGATTCCTCTCTCATCTGCTGTGGCAACCTGGGGTGGAAAAAGGGAGAAGCTAATTGGACTTACTTACACAGCGCTAAAACTGGACACTGCTGCATGCCTCTGTGCAGTTGAGTCCAGCAGTACAGTCAGCGTCTCAATCCAAGACATTCTGCTGGAGCAGGCGTGTGCGGCTCACGACAGCCTGACATGCCTGCATCATGCCAGGCAGGAAAATTCTTGATGTCAGATTCAGCTTTTCTGTGTGTGCTCTTAAATTTAGTTGCTCTGTGTTGCATGTCCCCCAGGCCTCCCTGAGCTGACCAGCAGGACAAACTGCTGGAGTGAGCTCATCTGCTTGTGCATTTCAACTCATCAGCATCCTTTTATTGTGCACTCTGGCCAACACTCCTTGAAGTCCATATTCATCAGGACACAATTTGATCTGTGGGAAAAATCCCTGGTGCAAATAAATATATTTACATTAGAGCAGGGACAATGTGTGCATGACAAACAAGGGATATCACCAAACCAAGCCACACCTAGACTTCTAACAGCCTAGAATGTAATGTGTCTGGGGCTGAAACGATTAGTCGAGTAACTCGAATAATTCGATTATAAAAACTGTTTGAGGGAAATTCTGTGCCTCGAAGCTCTGTTTAACGTTGTAGTTACATATGCCAGGCCTGTGTGTGATGCTGTAACATGTCTCGGAAAAAAACAGAAGACTAGAGCATACACTTAAGCCGTGTAAGAGCTAATCAATGTAGCACCAAAAGGTACAGCTTTCCAATGCGACACACAGAGTGAAATAAAGAGAAAGAGGGTCCACGCTGACAATCTGAAATAGACTTATTGTGCATTTAAAGCGAAGCAGTGTGTTTGCCTATTTTTTAAAAAACACTGTTTGGTCCGCTGGCTGCTCTCCACTCTACATGCACTCTAAAGTGGATATGACACTTAAAGACAACATAGTCTTATTACATGTAACAAAGGTTATATAATTCGGTCAACCTAAACGTTTTGGGAAAATGGACACAGTTCTCCCTTTATATATAACATCTGAACGTCCCGCCACTGAAAAATGTGCACGCCCTGTGACCAGCTTCCTGCTGAGCACCAAGCCTAAAATACGTCACTACACGTAGACTGTATCGGCTCGTGCGCCTAGTGGCCGTTGTTTACACTTTTTTTAGAGGCAGAAACTTTGATTAAACACAGCTCTCAGGGACTTGTTTGTCGATATGCCTGACCAGTGTGTCGCAGCATATTGCACAAACACAAGGGCGAAAGGTTTTAGCTTTTTCAAGTCCAGGCAGATTGATCAAAAGCAGTGGTGTTGTGTGATGCACGAAATGTCTGGCTGCCGCTCACTCCACTCGCACACATGCATTTGCTCCCGACAGCAGACACTTTCCTCTACCGTCTCCATGTTCTCACCGCTCACAGGAACACCTAAAATGTCAACTCCAAATAATATATTCACAATAATCTTGAAATGGTCAAGGAACTTACGTAGTAAACACGGCGGCGGCATGTAAACACGACGGCGGCATGTTCGCTGTTGTTTTCGGCGATCTTTTTTGAAACCTTCGCCGAATATTTCCTATTCTTTCGTGAAAATAACGTAACTAAACACCGATGAATGCAATGCCAGGCACTCAAAAACGGCAAAAACCCGAAGGTAATGACGATGGTCCACAAGTAATAGCTACACTGTCACGGCTCCGGAACAATAACAAAGGCAGTAAACAGACGCTCAAATAGAAAATGCTATACAGTAATTATATTGTTATAAACAGCAGCAACAAAAATCAAAGCCTACCTTACCATTCCATATTCTGCAGCCTTTCAAAATCCATCGGAATTGGCACGTCTCTTGCCTCTGCGTTGGCTCCACCATAAACACCATCGGCATTATTTTCACTGCCAGAATGCTCCTGTTTGAATGTTCGTCCGAAAGATATGGCTCCAATCTGTAGGGTCTAATCACTGCTGCGCCATCCTCAGGATCCGAGTCAGAAATAATCCACACTTAAGAGGAGTCAGAAAAGTTCTTGATCTCGTCACTGTCCATGCTGAGGTCCATCTGTTCCTGTTGTTAATCTAACAAACAAAGACAGGACTCTACATTCTGTGACGTCACGGCATCACGTGACCGCTGATGGAATGCTACCAGCGCGCTTTCCAAGCAACACACTTTTGAGAAACTGTACAAACTTTATTTCTCAGTGATAATAATTAAAACCACTTTTAACTTACTATACTGTATGTATATTTTGATATTTATATCAGTTTTACCTAATTTTTTAGGTGTCATATCCACTTTAAGTCAAGTTTTCATCGACAGGGTGCAGAGTGGATTTATCAGTGTGACTTTTGCGGAAAAGCTGCACTCCAGAGCCCAATTTTTCACAGGCTGTGCTCACGTTCATGTGCAACCTGACTGAGGATTACACTAGGGTTGCCACCTTTCAGAGATGAAAATAAAGGAATCATTTCTTAATGATACCGGAAAAGAACCAATTTTCGATACCCATCCCTACTGTTCGCTGCAACAGAAACGTGCTGCTGCAGAGCTCGTGGAAAAGGAAGTATTCACTGGAGTGGAGTCTATCAACTCCACACAAGTTTCACATATGCAAACTGACTGTAGACAGAAAGCAAACGTAGTATGATTCAGCACCTACAGCCAAAATTACATCACATCTAATCTGTTGTAAGCCATTTAGAGAGCGTGTAATATATAGGTAAATAATTAAGAGCCATAGTCTGTAACTGTGGAATGGTTTATAGAAGGGGGTGATATATCATGTTTCAGTAAGCCACTGAAGTTTTTTAAGGGGAAGATATATTGCCCAAATGGACAAAAATGACTTTTTTTATCCAAAGATCCCTTCAGCGGAAAATTACGGCCCTTTTTAGGGTAGGGGTTAAAGGGGCCAAAACAGTGACAGTCAAAATGTGGATTTTGACCTTTGAATATCTTTGTGCGTCCTCAGTAAGCCTCATTGATCTTATGGTATATGAATGTATGGATGGGGTTCTCCCATTTAGCATTATATTTTTCAAGGCTAAATGAGGGCGCCGCCTATAGGTGGCACTTCAAGTCACAACGTTTGGCATTTTGGGCTACATTTGGGACCCTCCCAGGACCTGCACCCTGAATAAGACTTGCTCATTTATGCATATTTGGATACACTGGGACAAGTTCTGTCCAACTTTGCATAAATGGCAGTTGCTTAGTTGTGGCCCTTTTGCATAGGTGGCGCTCTTTATGTTAAGAACGCGATATTTGGCAATTTCCATCTGGCCATATCTCGGTGCGCCCCTATAGATTTCAGTGAAACTTGTTTTATTATGTTCCTCTGTATCTCTGCTATTCATGATAAAGATATCAGGAAGGTTTTTTGCCTCATTAAACTTAATGAGGCAAAAAGCCTTTCTGATATCTTACAGCGCCACACACAGGCCTGGCATATGTACTACAATGTTAAACGGAGCTTCGAGGCACAGAATTTGCCTCGAACATTTTTTGTAATTGAGTTATTCAAGTTACTCGACTAATCGTTTCAGCCCTAGAGATATGTATTGTACCGTGGAGCCAGTGCACTGTTACCCTCCTACTAACTGGTTGAAACTGTATTTACATTACAACAGCATCATCTGTCAGAATCATCATACATTTACAAACACCACAGGGGATGGTCCTGTCAGCCTTCCTGTTCACACTCTACACCTCAGACTTCAGGTTCTGGTCACATTCCTGCCACCTGCAGCTCAATGTATCTAAGATGAAGGAGCTGGTGTTGGACTTCAGAAGAGGGAAGACCTGTCTAAACCCAGTTTCCATCAATGGAATACAGGTGGACATTGTGGACTACTACAAGTACCTGGGTGTCCACAGACAACAAACTGGACTGGCCTGAAACACAGATGTTGTGTATAAGAAAGGTCAGAGCCGACTGTACTTCCTCAGGAAGTTCAGATCTTTCAATGTCTGCAGAAATATGTTGCAGATGTTTTATCCATCCGTGGTCATAATCTTCTACGCTGTAATGTGCTGGGGCAGCAGGCTGAAGGCAGCTGACATGAACAGACTCAACAAACTCATCAGGAGAGCTGGCTCTGTCCTGGGGGTTGAGCTGGAGTCTGTGGTGGAGGTGTCAGAGAGGAGGATGTTGAGGAAACTGCTCAGCATCCTGGACAACACCTCCCACCCTGCCAATTTTTTTAACTTGTCAAAATGTGTGGCAAGTATGCCACACATTTTGACAAGTTAAAAAAAATTAATTAATTAAAAAAAACTCACACTCAGTGTCTGTGCTGTTAAAAACTCTAAATAACTGGTTTCACACTAGAATAATTGCTGATAAAGCAAGCATGTCATTAAAGAATAAAACTATGATTACGAAAAATGAGCACATCACTTAACTTTAGTTTGTGGATTACCGGGTGCCTTACATTCTTCCACAGAACTCAAATTATTTTCTTAGGGGGATGGGCCTGAATAAAATTCTAGGAGAAACACTGGTGTCTGCCAAATCCCTTTTTTGTCCCATTTTGCCTGTGGTAAAGAAGCTGCCTAACTGCACACATCTTGATATAGGGTGTTCTTCACTGTAGGACACACCCTCCTTCATTTAACAAACCCATTAACAATTAAAAATGCTTAAACCTGATTAGCATTGATGGTTATAGAGCCTGGAGATGGAAAACATGCATAGAAATTACAATGTCACAATTGTCAACGTGTCTAATAATTGTGCACATACTGCATATTTAGGATAAAAGCAAAATTAAATTGTTTGTCTTGTTTTGTTATTATCTACAACAACAGGGTTTCTCCTGCATAGAGAAATGTTTAGCCCCCCCACACATAGCAAGAATGTGCCCGAACCATGCGAGACAAGGCAAATACTGCCATAATCCAACGCATTTGGGAGGAA
The DNA here is from genome assembly GCF_902500255.1 of Thalassophryne amazonica. Taxonomy (NCBI): domain Eukaryota; kingdom Metazoa; phylum Chordata; class Actinopteri; order Batrachoidiformes; family Batrachoididae; genus Thalassophryne; species Thalassophryne amazonica. The sequence goes on from NC_047115.1 coordinate 71,289,128, forward strand.
AATAGGAGTGGTCAGTAGTGTAGGAGCTGAGACAGACTGCCTCATCCACACCTGTCAGATCGCATGCTGTCAGATGGCCATAAAAGTTGCTGCAGACTGCCCGATCTCCAAATGTCTGGATGGCAAACACGGGACTGGAGCACTGTGTTCCTCACACGCACGTGTGATGGTTGGATTATCACATGGAATTAATTTTTGTCTTTTGAGTGAGAGGATTTTAACTGCAGGCTGCTGTCCCGGCTTTACGTCCATGTGCGCACTGTGAAACATCCCTGGACCGCTGTTGGAGGTGAGATTCATGTTTATTAATGGTGTAACGGCCTGACAAGTTCCATGTCATATCTCCTACAGAGGTAGACGGTGATCATTTATTACAGTGTGAGATCCGTCCAGCTCTGAGCCTGACGCGTGCAATGACACGTAACTGCACACGACAGAGAGACACAGCTGCCCATGTTATGATGGACACAATAGTTCACATTATATATGTCGCCCATGGGAAGGAATGGACAAATATCTGTACTGTAAGGCGTATTGTGGATATCACAGCCTGTTCAAATTTGCAGCGGCGTGTGCACAGTAGCGCAAGGAACTCTCGGTTTGATAGCCGCAAATCACATTCACTGTACATGATAACAATTCACAATTATTAACATGATGAAGCGTGCCACATACATTTCAACAGTTCCTTTGTGCTCGGGGGGTGGGGGGTGGAGGGCATTATTATATGTGGCACGTGTTGGTCATATCGGCAGGCTTTGCCAAGCTATATCCATCTCTAGGTTCCCTCGTATGCGCTCAAATCGTTTGGGATCCTGTTTTGCTGCCATCGGAATATGTAAATTACGGTCAGATGGACCCCAGGCTGCACATGGACCGCTGTCAGACAGGTGTCCCATCTCGACGGAGAGGAGAGTTTTGAACATGACCATCACACTCGGGGCTCCGGCCGATTCTGACCAACTGTGTCGACTTCCACACATGGCTGTCAGAACGTTTTGGAACTGAAATCTGACACTTTTCGGAGTTCGTAATTCTGGCTATGTGTGATGGGCGTATCAGGCAGTCACCTTACTAAAATTCTGTCCCACCTCACTCAGCTGGTATCAAAACTGGGCTTTACTCTGGGAAAAAGGACAAAAATATTTTAATGTTTTTTCCCCTGTCGAGCAGAAATAAGTCAATCTCCCTCGTTGTTCAATGACATTTTTGTTGTTGTCCGGCTTCAATAACATTGCAGGCTCGCATGCACATTTATTTGATCAGTACATGTGATGGCAGAATGTCACTATCAGATTCTGCTCCCAGGTGATGCGAGTAGTGGGATTTATCAGCACCAGAATCAAAATATTTTATATAAAAGGGGAAAAAAAAACTGCAAATAAATGTAAGAATAATTCAATTTTGTGTATTCCAAAAGAAAATAGCTTCAGTTAGGATAGGAAGCTCTGATTCAAGAGTCAAATGGAATATTGTTCTTTTCCTGAAATGCACTTTCTCAAGAGGCTTCGTAGTTCTGTCTGTTCCTGTGGTTTTGGGGAGGTGATATTCTAGAGCAGGGTTGGACTGCGAGGGCCGAGACTGTGCAGGTTTTCCTTGCAACCAGTCACCTCAGCAGGTGGGTTGCTGATGAGCTTCTCCCCTGAACATAAATACCTGATTGTCAATGAAATCACTTGCTGAGACACCTGATCATGACTGAAATCACCTGCTGAGGTGATTGGTAGTAAGGAAAACCTGCAGTGTCTCAGCCCTTCTTGGGACATGATTGCCCACCCCTGTTCTAGAGGTTGCCGAGGTGGCCATCAGACCAGAGGATCCTCGGTTCACATCTCTGATAGACTGGAAAAATCACAAAGGGCCTGTGGGCAAAGTCCTGAATCCCCAAGTTGTTCCCGGTGTACAGCCTTGCATAGCAGCATGCCATCGATGTGGATGTGTGTGTGTGTGTGTGTGTGAAAATGGGTGAATGTGAACCATCAATGTAAAACATTTTGAGTGTCTTCTTCAGATGGAAAGGTGCTACAGACAGACATGCACTCCATTTATTTATTTTGCAAATACATGAGTTTTTTTTTTCCTCCTCTGCTTCTGCTCGGTGTTGCCACAGTGGACCCGCTATGCACAAGTTTTATGCTGGATGCTACGAATGTCCCAATCTGATCTCAAAGATCAGGATCTCAAGTCTCATCCTTCAAACACACAGGATCTGTCTGCTACCCATTTCATAAGAAACGTGTCAACTGCGCTGATACCCACCACTCTATTCAATGCTTGCTCGCTCCTCAAAGATGTTACGATGTGTTCGAGAAGCATATTTACGCCATGCTTTTCTAAAAATATGCGCAAAACCCACTTAAGTCACCTTGACACTCACACGCATTTAACCCTCACACTGCCACACAATTCGTCCTGCAAATGCGCCCCACTGTGTTCTGCTGGATGCTACGCTTTGTGCCGCTGGACGCTGCGTTATATAAAATAATTATTTTGTAGCAGATTAATCATTTGCTCTCAGCTTGAGTGATGAAACCAAATCTAATTGCTTCCGGAATCACAGTGGAATTTTCTACAGCTGCAGCTTTTTTCTCTCTCTCTCGTGTGAGCTCCATGACGTGGAGAACACATTTAGAATCATCTAAAAAAGCAAATATTTGTAATATTTATATCGTAATTGCTTTGTAAAACAGCTGCATTTTCATTCCTTCTTATGAGTATCTGTAAAATTATTACCTCCGCCAAGGAGGTTATGTTTTTGGTCGCGTTTATTTGTTTGTCTGTCTGTTTGTCAGCAGGATAACTCAAAAAGTTTTGAACGGATTTTGATTAAATTTTGTGGAGTGGTTGGAAATGACAAGAGGAACAAGTGATTAAATTTTAGTGGTGATCCGGATCTAGGAATTTTTTTAAAGGATTCTTCACCTTTGCGGGATAGGGGGAATTTTGACATTCTAGTTTCTAACTCCACAAAAACAAGGCAGAAAGGCTTGAAAAAAAATTAGGGTAGGGCTGCTCAATTATGGAAAAAATCAGTATCACGATTATTTAGGTAAATACTGAAATCACGATTATTCAAACAATTATTTTTTTTAGTTACATAATGCATTTATTCAGCATTTCTCACTCTAAAAAGAAGTTATAGACAATGTGCGCAAAACCTCCAAATTGAAAATGTACTGTACCTTACCTGTATAAAACATAAAATGAATAAAATAAATATTAAAAATATCATATTATATATTATTTTTCTGTTTTTCTCTCCCTTCCCTGTTGTCACTGACCAGTTGGTCAGTGTCTTTGGGCATCTCCCTGACTTGTGCTACTAGGATATAGTGCAGCTGCATTGTTTTTGTTTCAATTTATGTTCATTAGTTTGTTTTTGTGATCATTCCCTTGACCACGTCTCCTTATCTCCTTTTGGAGAAATTTACAAGAAACAAAGTAAATAAACATAACCATACATAACCAAACAAAATAATAAATATAAAGAAACACTAAACAGATTATATATATAAAAAAAAGAAAAACGGGGGAAAACGATGGAAAAAAAACGCCCGAAAAAATAAGTTATTTAAAGTTAAGCTTTTGTGGTGTCTGAAAAAAGCTGTAGCTTTATTTGGTAAATATAAAAAAGACTGAACCATTTACAAATTAAAGCGTTCACTCAGATCAACTGTGCTAAAAGGCTAAGCTAATGTTAGCCGATCATTAAACCTTCACAGCAGTTCAGTAAACGTCACGTTTTATTTTTACACTATTCTCACCTCGATAAAGCTTCAGAACTAAACTCCGTTGGGCAAACTGGGACTTCTCATATATCCAAAAAGTGGGAGATTTCGGACTGTGTGGGTTTGCTCCATCACCCCGGCTGCCTGCTTTGCTCTGCCCAGGAATGATGCCTGAAGGCCGGCTTCTCCATGCGGATTGGCTCTCTGTCGCGGTTCGATCAATATCCCACCAAGTCGTCAGTCCTCCCTCGGTGGCGTCACTCCGAAAAGTAGCTGAAAAAAAGCTTCTCCCAGCAGGGTCATGGGAGAATCGTTCTACTGCTGTTTTTTAAAGCTTTTTTGTGGTTCAGGTGACACGAATTCAAGAAGGCGATCGCTGAATATTTTTCAGGTTGTAGAAACAGCCAGAGTGTGACGTAGCAATCCCGCCCCCTTGCTGCTTCCGAAGGGCCGTGTCTGACGTCATGCATCTTGGGACATGTTGATGGATTGGCCTGATGAAAGGCCCTTAAATCGTTTCACTCGTTTATACGAGTTTGGAGATCATTTGATACAAATATCGATATCGCGATCAAAATTCGGTTAATTGCACAGCCCTAAATTAGGGTGTAACATAGTCAAATGTTCTATCAAACAACAAAGTTAGGTGATGATCGGATCCGGATTCCGGATCTGGTGATCCAGAATATGCAAAAATATAGGGAAAATAGAAAATGTGTCAGTGTGAGGTTACAAATGAAGCTAGAGATGCACAACTAACACCAAATTGTAGCTGAATCTGTACTAATTCAGTAAGGTGTCATCAGATTTGATGTGGCTTCAAATGTTATGGAGCTAGATCCAGAAGAAAACTGCCATTACCGAAAAAGTTTTTTTATACAAAAACTTTTGAACTAATAAAGACATAAAAGTGATTCCAAGTTCTAGTGGTATGTTTTCATGGTCAAGGATGTCAAATATAAAGGAAAGAAAAGTGTATGTATCATAGTTTTGGTTGTAACACTGAATTGCTGAATAGATCATTGTGCCAAGGAGGGAATCTCTTTAGGGTCAGGGACCCTATGGCCTTGTTTAGAGAAGTGTTTCATGAATGTTAAAAAAATTCATATATTTGCAGTTTAGTTGAATAATAAATTGAATTTTGTCTCTTATTTGTTTTTGTCTATAAGCACATGCAATATCAATATCAGTGCTCAGATGACAGTAGCTTCTGGTTAACGGTGCAAGTTGCAATAAACTGTGATGCCAAGCACTAAGGATACATGCTATCCAGTCACAGCAGATGAAACGTTTTTTACTACTGAGCAAACATCATTGTTAGACTTTTTTAGGTTCAATGATTCCACGGCGTGTAGATGTTATGGCGTCAGTGACCCCATGGCCTTGGCGGAGGTCTCTCTGAGTGCTTCTAGTGTTTATTATAGATTTAACATCTATAATCATTATAAACATATAAACATTTTTCTTTTTTAAAGGACATGTCGCACATTAATTAGTTAGCAACACAAAGTGGCCCTCAAAATGCAGGAAATAGTGTTTCAAAGGGTTATAAATTTAAAAAATTTTGTTGGGGGGGGGGATGCCCCCAGACCCTCCTATTCCTACAATACTTGCGCCTGCAACGCTTGTCAAGTATCTATGCCCCACTAAGTTCCCCCTATGCTGTGAAAAAAATGCTGGTGAAAACTCTGGATACCATCTGTGCCAAACATTTTACTGGTGTGAGAGGTTCAGCACTCTCCTTCTGATCATTCCCCCTGCGTCATTTCAGAGCATCAGCAGCAACTTACCAAATATCGCCTCGTTTCTGCTTAAAACTGCACTCCAGTCATCTATCTCACGACAGATCTCTGAAGCTTTTGTACAACAATCATTTCCACACAAATTCAGAAATAATTCTAATAACAGATGGGGGGACCGATCACTGTGCAACACCAGCACTTCCGAGAGACTGACTCTCGGAGTCTGAAGGCAACCTGACAGGACTTTGATCTATGCACTTGCACGCACTCTGCCGTATAGGAGAATAAACTCATCTCAAACTTGTTGGAAACTGTGCGCGGCTTGGTGCACATGCACAAAGAAAATTTTCAAATATTCAAAATCTCCACCACGCATTAATTATGTGAACTTCAAGTGAACATTGCGCAAACAATTCAATAATGCTGCATGTGACTGCATCAGCGCACTGCATCACAGCTCATCTGAATGATTATAACGAGATGTTAAATCTATCATAAATGCAGTTTTACAGCTACTCACAAGAAGGAATGAACATGCAACTGTTTTACCAAGCTATTACAATATAAACATGACAAATAATGACCTTTTAGATGGTTCCAAATGCGTTCTCCACCTCATTAAATGAAAAAAAGCAGCAGCTAGAACAGTCCTCTGTGATTCTAGAAGCGATTAGAGGCATTTGCAACAGCCACCTTGGGGAGAAAATGATTAATCCGCTACAAAATAATTATTTTATATAAGCAACGTCCAGCGCACAACACGGGGCATTCAGTGGAACAAAGCACGGCGTCCAGCTGGGAACACATCGGGTGGGATCTTCACAACGTAGTGCGTGCAAGTGCGCGACTCAAAGTCGTGCAAGTGTCAGGGCACCTTGACTCTCTACAACCAAACCAATCAAAAGGAATAATGTGATTATTAACCATCATGTGACAAAGTAAAAGCTCTTAAATCATTCTAAAGTCAGTTTGAAGCAGAAACAAGGCAATAATCTGTTAATTACTACTAACGCTTTGACATAGAGCATGCGCAGTGAAGGCAGTGGGGGTGCTCAGTCTGGGAGAGTGCTGAGTCCCTGACACCAGAAACTGTTGCGCACCAACTTTCAAACCAAAAATCACAGTGCATTATGGAAAAATTACAGTCCATATAAAGACGCAAAGTCACTGGATTGGCAGACACTCAATATGAACTGACTCAGATCTTGACTGGGTTGGGAAGACCCGATGCAGACATCCCTAGTGGATGTTCCTCCTGCCACAACCGCTTTGCCAGCTTGCTGCCCTTATATAAAACATTATTACAGCATAACTATTAGAAAAAAGAAGTAATAACATAAGAAATATTCCTAGACGTTTACACAATATTTAATAATATTAAGTTGGCTTGCTAAAAAAAGAAAAGAAAAAAAAAAACACTCTTAGTACACCACTTTGTCAGATTACAGACAGCAGTAGTGTCTAAAGGCTGGAAGAAGACAGCTCCTTGCTCACTCCCTGCATTACAGTCTGACTGGAGCAGCGGTGGGAGGCCTTTCGGGATTCTGGAGGCCCCACTTTTCTGTAGTCCCAGTTAACCAACTCGCTAACACCATCTTAGCACCTGAGTAAGGCTCGGTGTGTTTTCTCTTCTATGGGAAGCTACCTCGCAAAGACGAGAAATAAGTGACAAAGTGCATTTTCCCTTGTTTGCAGTAAAAGTAATTCCATGCTGCCTAGCTACGGTTGTCAATGATATTAGCTGTTAGCTTTCCACAGTTTGACAGTTTCTAGCTTTTTTTTTTAGCTCGCCTTGGCTAACCAGCCAGCTAGCCAGCAAAGATAGCGTGTTAGCATGTGACAAATCGACAAAAAAATACACAAAAAGCCAGGGGTGTGGTGAAATTGAGGAAAACTGAATTTAAAAACAAAACTATGACATGCCGGATCATGATGTTATACATATCTTACCTTTGTCTTTTCTATTCAACAGCTCTTTGTCTGCAAAAAATGGCCATTAAAAGAAGGCTGGCACACATCTCCCTGGCGGACCTCGGGCTCAGACAAAAGCGCTGAAAGTATACGGATAATCCTTGGTATCATCGCGAATAACTTTTTTAAAAAAGCTATTATATAATGTTAATCTTTTTGAATCCCGTTATTCACCATCGTGGAGATCCTCTTTACCACCGTGGCCACTCCAGCCGCTACGCTAGCAGCCAATATGACGGCAGACCGAGCAGCGGACAGAGAACCGAAGAGGCGGCCCGAAACTGGCTGACTGACAGCCACAGAGACCAATGATCGCAAGGGAGAGGACGGGCACTTCCGACGGTACGATAAACTCTGTTTGATAGACACTTGGCTTCACCAATGAGCGAAGAGGAGGAGGCGGTACTCCGCTGGGAAACGTGAAGAGATGAAGTGATGCTGGTGGAGTCCCAGACCATCACCGGTCTGATAACAGCATAGTCAACTGCTTTATATTTTTCTAGCAAAAAGAACCAGAAACATCTGACACTTCACTTTTAATTGTTTTTGTTTGTTGTTTTCACTATTGGTTGATCCTCAAATGTCACACGGTAAAATCTAGACTGTGATTTTTCAAATGTACTTTACGCTGCTACTTTACATTACTTTATTCTACCTGTGTATACCTGATCTATAGTTCCATAGTTTTCATTTTGTTCAAATCAAGAATAAGCAGAGGAATTTGTTTTTTTGTTTTTTTGTTTTTTTTGGGGGGGGGGGGTGTTCAGTATCACATTTCATGATACGCAAAAAGTTGCCTTCCTTGTGGTTTATAAGTTATATCTCGGAAGAAATTTCTCTTTTCGGGTTATTACTAACTAAATAACTGAATAAATGAAGTAATTCTCAGATTAAAAAAAATACACTGATGTATGAAAGTGAATTTATTTATTTGGCACACAAACTCAACAATAACAAAAAAAAAAAAACTGATACACAAGACAATTCCACAGTGACGTGTGACCAAAAAGGGGGGTAAGCAGAAGCAAAGCTTATAAACGCCCACCCCATATATACATACATACATATATACACATTACCAACCCCCAGAGCAAACACACAGGCGACAGTGGTAAGAAAAAACTCCCTCTGATGTATTGAGGAAGAAACCTCAAGCAGACCAGACTCTAAGGGGTGACCCTCTGCTTGGGCCATGCTACAAACATTTAACAACACAAATTCAAATCTCATTATCATAAACATATCTAGTGAACACCGTGTCTTCATCAGCATACATAGATACATACATATACGAGGTCTGTCAATAAAGCAACGGTCCTTTTTATTTTTTTCAAAAACTATATGGATTTCATTCATATGTTTTTACGTCAGACATGCTTGAACCCTCGTGCGCATGCGTGAGTTTTTCCACGCCTGTCGGTGACGTCATTCGCCTGTGAGCACTCCTTGTGGGAGGAGTCGTCCAGCCCCTCGTCGGAATTCCTTTGTCTGAGAAGTTGCTGAGAGACTGGCGCGTTGTTTGATCAAAATTTTTTCTAAACCTGTGAGACACATCGAAGTGGACACGGTTCGAAAAATTAAGCTGGTTTTCAGTGAAAATTTTAATGGCTGATGAGAGATTTTGAGGTGATTCTGTCGCTTTAAGGACTTTTCACGGTGCGAGACGTCGCTCAGCGCTCTCAGGCGCCGTCATCAGCCTGTTTCAAGCTGAAAACCTCCACATTTCAGGCTCTATTGATCCAGGACATCGTGAGAGAACAGAGAAGTTTCAGAAGAAGTCGGTTTCAGCATCCAGATCCAGCCGCCTGGATTTTACAAATGGTTATCAACACGGAGGTGTTTTTCCTGTGCCGCCGCACTGCGTCGGCTGCGTCCCGACGCGCGGACCCGTCCGCACGTCTTTCATTAAAAAAATCTCCTTTAACAGTGGAATATCCGGATAAAATGCTGAAACCGACTTCTTCTGAAACTTCTCTGTTCTCTCACGACGTCCTGGATCAATAGAGCCTGAAATGTGGAGGATTTCAGCTTGAAACAGGCTGACGACGGCGGCTGAGAGCGCTGAGCGACGTCCCGCTCCGTGGGAAGTCCTTAAAGCGACAGAATCACCTCAAAATCTCTCATCAGCCGTTAAAATTTTCACTGAAAACCAGCTTAATTTTTCGAACCATGTCCACTTCGATGTGTCTCACAGGTTTAGAAAAAATTTTGATCAAACAAAGCGCCAGTCTCTCAGCAACTTCTCAGACAAAGGAATTCCGACGAGGGGCTGGACGACTCCTCCCACAAGGAGTGCTCACAGGCGAATGACGTCACCGACAGGCGTGGAAAAACTCACGCATGCGCACGAGGGTTCAAGCATGTCTGACGTAAAAACATATGAATGAAATCCATATAGTTTTTGAAAAAAATAAAAAGGACCGTAACTTTATTGACAGACCTCGTATACACACACCTACATACACCTACACATACATACATACATAATTACACACACACACACGCACACACACACACATATATATATATATATATATATATATATATATATATATATATATATATATATATATATATATATATATATATATATAAGTAAGTCCCTTCGGCTGCTCCCTTGTTTTGCACTTGGGGTCGCCACAGCAAATCCAAGGTGGATCTGCAGGTTGAATTGGCACAAGTTTTACGCCGGATGCCCTTCCTGACACAACTCCACATTACATGGTGAGATTTGAACCCGGAACCTTCTAAAATGAAACCAAGCGCATTAACCACTTGGCCACCACCCCTGCACATATATATATATATATATATATATATATATATATATATATATACATACATGTCTCTGTCAACAGGGATTTTTCCAGATGAAATGAAAATTGCCAAGGTAGTCCCATTATATAAAAATGGAGACAAACATAAATTCTCTAATTACAGGCCAGTATCATTGCTTCCACAGTTTTCTAAAATTATGGAAAAAGTTTTTGTGACAAGGTTGGATAAATTCACTGAGAAACATCATATTTTAAATAATGCTCAGTATGGATTCAGAACAAAACATTCGACAGCTATGGCAATTATGGAATTAATAGAGAAAATATCAACAACAATAGAAAATAAGGATTATTTTGTAAGTATTTTTATTGACTTGAAAAAAGCTTTTGATGTTATTGACCACTCAAGATTGCTTCACAAGTTACAACAATATGGAATAAGAGGTATTGCACATCAGTGGGTAAAAAGCTACTTGGAGAACAGAAAACAGTTTGTTCAGATAAATAATATCAAATCAGAATTGTGTAATATTGCTTATGGAGTACCACAAGGATCAGTACTTGGACCCAAACTGTTTATTTTGTATATCAATGATTTTGTGAATGTATCTAATGTGCTTGGTAGCATTTTATTTGCTGATGATACAACGCTGTTTTACTCTGGATCAGATATACAGGAAGTAGCACAAGTGATAAAAACAGAATTGGAAAAGGTTAAGCATTGGTTTGATATAAACAGACTGTCACTAAATATTAATAAGACAAATTTCATATTGTTTAATGACAGAGCAAAAAAAAAAAAATAACGTGTCATTACAAATAGATGGAATGGATATACAAAGGGTAAAAGAAATGAAATTTTTAGGAGTCATAATTGATGAAGATCTTACATGGAAGTCACATAAATTACATAAAAGGAAAAATAGCGAAAGCCATTGCTGTTTTGCATAAAGTAAAATATTCATTAAATAGTTATGGTTTATTAACATTGTACAATTCATTGATTTTCCCATATTTAAATTATTGTGTAGAAATCTGGGGATCAACATATACAACTTATATACAACCTTTGTTTATTCTGCAGAAAAGGGCTTTAAGGGTGATTAGCAACAGTGGTTTTAGAGATCCATCTAATCCATTGTTCATTAAGTACAGGGTACTTAAATTTCGTGATTTGGTCGATTTGAAAATATTACAAACAATGTACCAAGCAAATAAAAATACTTTACCAACAAACATTCAAAATATGTTTGAGAAAAGAGTATGTAGTTATAAACTGAAAGGAATAGAAGTCTTTAGAAAACCAAGATACAGAACCAGAGTAAAAGAACGGAGTATTGCAGTAAATGGTGTAAAATTATGGAACAATCTCAACAAAGAAATTAAAGAATTAAGGTCACTTAAATTATTTAAAAAACGTATTAAACTAGATGTATTAAGTAAGTATGAAACTATAAAATAAGTTAGTGGGCTGTAAGGAAGTTAAAAAAAATGTAATTTGTTAATAATGTATAAAATGTTTTAAGTTTAAAAATGTAACCTGTCAGAGATGTAATCTATTTAATAATGGTCATAATTATGAAATAAGTCAGTGGTATGTGACAAGTTAAAGAAATACAATCTGTTAAATAATGTTGAAAAATGACGCTGGATATTGAAAGATTGTATTGTAAAAAGGGGCAGAAAATATAAGACTTGTTCTTCTCTCTGCTCCTTTTCATTCTGGTAATGGAGATGTTTTATTTCTGCTTTTCTGTTTTTTTTTTTTTTGAATGAATGAAATAAAAAAAATAAATAAATAAAATTTTATATATATATATATATATATATATATATATATATATATATATATATATATATATATATATATATATATATATATATGTGGGGAGGAAACACTTTCTAAATAAATAAATAAATATGAAGTGACAATTTCACTTATTTATTAAAAGTAATAATTTGTATTACAAAATGTACCAAATAAACCCATGCAATGACAAAAATATAATGGGTGGGAAAAAAGTGAAATCTAAAATATTTTACATACAGCATTTTACAAATATTTACATATTCTAAACTGTGGAATCTGTACACTGACTATCAGTTATCATATTCGACAATCAATCAATTCATGCATAATAATCAGGATGTGGAAACTTTAAATCCTCAAGACAGATGATTGATTTTGTAAGTGTCCGGGGGGGGGGGGTTCTGGAGCCTATCACAGCAGTCATAGGGCAATAGGCAAGATGCACCCTGGATGGTATGCCAAGCTATCACAGGGCCATATACAGACAGACACACTCATTCATACTCACACATGCACACCTACAGTTAAAGTGAAGTTTCCAATTCACTAACCTGTGTGCCTTTGGATGTGGGAGGAAGCCAGAACACCAGCTGGGAACCTACTCGAACATGGGGAGAACATGCAAACTCCACACAGAAAGGGCCAGGTGGGAAGTGGCCCTAGGACTTTCTTGTTGTGAGGCAACAGTGACTAATTCCATCTTTTGAAATGTTGTGTATGTCTTTTTATTCTATACTTTTATGAGAAAACCCAATGTATGTGCCACAATTTGAACAGTATTGTGACGCTGAAACCGTGATTCATACCTAATTGTGAGGGAGTTGAGATGCACACTTAAAAAAATACATTATGAATTACTAATATTCCTTTGTGTTGGAAATGCCTAGGCATGTACCCCCAAAATACAGTGAGACATTACACAGATAAAAGAGTCCATCCACTCCAGGTTGTTGAAATAATAATGCAAACAAAATAAATGTTATCATCTTGTAACTCACCAGCTGAAAAGGGAATATAATCAGGGCAAACTCTTTCAAATACGGTGAACTTTAATGCATTAGTGCAATTAAAAAAGCAACTTTATTTCTTCTATGCAATAACCCTTTGACATGCTGGCCACCTGCTGGGTGGTTAATGGATGCTGGATTGGCGATGGATTAGGAGCAGGTGTGGTTTTCAGCAAAAGAGACAATGTTTCTCCAAATCATTGATGTAAACACTTACTTTCTGATTGTTTCACAGCAGTTACATTCTATAACAGTTACACCTCCACACAGAATTACATGTATCCAGAAATAAGCTTGTTTGTACGCATCTTTCACTTTTAGTTCCAAAGCCTAGATCTGGTGGTCACCAAAGTTATCCCTGCTTGTAATGTTTAAGCAGCATTGTAATGTTGCATCTGGTGGAACTGGACAACACATTTGCATACATTCAAAATTTATTCAAATACCTGTGCATGTAATCTCTATTAATACACAAATTTCTAAGATGATAGGCCTGTATGTAAAGCTGTAAAGTAATTATAATGAAAGAGCGGAAACTACCAACATTATGTCTCTGTAGATCATTGATAATGTCTTTCTCAAAAACAGCACATTCAAAGTGAAAATTATATATATATATATATATATATATATATATATATATATATATATATATATATATATATATATATATATATGTCTCTGTAGATCCTTGATTATGTCTTTCTCAAAAACAGCACATTCAAAGTGAAAACTATATATACATATATATAATTGTCCATTTATTATTTACATTAATTATTAAGATCCTATTGTCTTATGTTCAATGTGTACATGTCAACCCAGTCTCACGGCAAGTCTTGATTCAGCAACACAAAATATACATTAATCTATTGGTTTGTGATATTGTGACGAAAAGTGCCTCATTTTCATCACGGCAGCACAAATTCATTCTAATTCATTCCGTGATGGCTGCACAAAATTAAAAGTGCTGGGGGCGGGTGGTTATGGTTAGGGTGGGGGGGGGGGGGGGAGGAGTAGGATTAGGTTATGGTTAAGGTTAGGGTTGGGGTAGGAGTTGGGTTAGTAATAGTGAGTTAAAAAAAACCTGTCACGAAAATTTGACTCATTTCGTGATGGGCGCACGCAAAAAGAAAAAAGTGAGACTGGGCTGATACATGTTCAGTAAAGCCCCCCTATCAATCAATCATAAACAATTTTACGTTTCAATGGTGTCTGCAGGAGGGTGTGCGTGTGCACATACATGACCTTTTGACAAGAGTGAAAGTTAGCTTTGAGTTAGCGTGCAGACTGATGTCTGCGAAATGTCTTGTAAATCACTTCAGAGGTGTTATCAGGTTACAAAATCAGAGCTTTCAGTTTTAGAAGTGTTTATTTCTTGCTAGTTTTTACATATATGACAAAGAGGTTATATTTACACACAAACGAAACAAGAGTTTGCAGCTAGCTAGACCAGCCAATAACGTTAAGGTGCCACTCTACTATGATTGGCTCTCACCCCGCCCCCCAAAAAACAAAACAAAACAAAACAGAATGTACTTTTTAACCTCTTAAAATACCTCTTAAAATAGGTCAAGGTTAGCCATCTCTGAACTTGTCTAAGGTCTGTGTCCCAATAATGTTCCCTGTGAATTTGAAGACTCTGGCAGTAACAGGACTGGACTGATGGTGAGCCCAGACAGACAGACAGATGGACAGACGAATGGACGAACGCAAAATCTTTGCAAAGCCCAATGGCAATATTTGATGTAACAAATGTCACAAAACATCCAACATTTACATTTCACATAAAGACAACAATAAAAGTGTAAGCGCTGAGATTGTTCTTAAAGCCACCCACAGATTTTGAAGTCCACAAACCTACTGATGGGCTCTTCTATCATCTCAAGCTGTAAAACCTGAATGTTGCCTCTCCAGCATGTTCGCCTTTGGACCTTTGGCACTCCTAATAGGTTTTAAACTGGAAACGATCTTTATACGTACATGTCATGATGGAGCTGTGGATTAAAAATTTTTAAATAAACTCCTGTGGCCTTAATGCCCCCCAGGACCCAGAGAACAGCAAAAAGTCTTCATAAATTAGATGCAAACAAAAACCCTACTTAATCTGTGCCTGCCTGAACAAGCCCAGACATGCCCCACTGTGCCAGCATTCATATTTAAAGCTACAGTGTGTTAGATTTAGGTGTGTTTATAAGCAGACATGGAATACGGCATTCATAACTATTTGTTCAGTGTGTTCACAAGACTGAACCCTTTATATCTACATTCGCCCTATTAAGGATTCAAATCCCGCAAAACTTCGAAGAGACTGCCGCGCTGCAAGATCTCAGTAACATTGAGAACTGCACTGAGACGCTCTGATTGGGCTGCACTTTAACTGGCTGCACACGGACAACAGCATTAACATCGCAACATAAAAATTTTTTATATTGTGCCTAAAACTCTCATAAATTTATTTTCTGGGTTTATAGACTTTAATTTTAAATCGCATTCAGGACAAAACTTGCTCATATTATTGATAAGAGCATGCAGTTTGTCAGCAACTGTGGCGGAAAACCACAGTCAGTAATCATTAATTATTCATAAAATGTGTATAAAAATACAATAAAAGCACACGTCATTCATCATTTTAAAAAGCATCACAGTAAAAATCATAAATACAACCATATAAAACTCATAAATAGCACAGTAAAAGTCATCAAACACCATAATAAAATCGTCAGTTGATAAAAATCAAACACCATAAAATAATCACAGTATTGCTTTGAAGTAATAACACTTGGAGAAGTTACCACATGATGAAGGAGCTGTTCCACAAAGTTACCACTAAATATAAAATATTTTCTTGAATCATATCTGCATATTTGCACCTCAAAATGTGAGACAAATATAAATAAACTCTATTTTAGAAAAAAAAAAATTAAGGCCTGCCAGCCTCACTGCAGCAATTTCTATTTTTTTCCCCCCAGGATTTCAAAGAAATATTGGCTGGCATCAGTCTTGGAGATCCTGATATTGTTCCAGAAGAACCACACTCTTTTGCTGAACAACAAAACTCATTGTTAAGAACAATTCACATTTTATTTTCAGCCATAAATTATTTAGATATCACTGAGGTATCACACAGTCAATACAATGAAATATGCATCATTTATTTCAGTCCACACAAATCAAAGAAAATATGAGAGGCATCATGAAGGACCTGACACCTGCCTTCAGTTTCTATCAAGCTGCCAAAACTATGAAAAAATCACCAGCAAGCCCAGCGGGATTGTATGATATTACATGTTTTAAATTGACATGAAAGTTTTGTAGTTTTGGAACTGTGCACATTGTTAGTTCTTGCATCATGAAGAGGTCCAAGATATCTTGGATCATCCACATGGCCTCACAGGCGGCATTCTACCCGACGGTGGCTGACTGGATGACGCAGGTGACAGGAGACCACCAGCTGACTCTTGAATGCTGAGTCGAGCAGTTCTCAGTCTGGCAACGTGGACAGCCTTGTTCCATCAGATTTAGAGTAAAACAAAAATCATCAGTATTTACAGAATTGATTTAGTTAATTTTGTAAAATCAATATAAACACAGAAAGGTGAATATATCAACTGATACACAGATGACACAATAAAACAAATGCAAATTTCCATTGTGGTCCATGTGAGGCTAAAACTAGACAACACTGAGAAGCTCGATTAAATATGTAAAGACTGCAAAGATATAATCTCATCAATTAATGTAATTATATATATATATATATATATATATATATATATATATATATATATACAATTTACACTGGGATATCAATAAAATAAAATAAGTATAAGTATAAATTGAACAGAGAACAATAAGATCTCAATAAATTAAAATAAATAGCAACTGTATCCCTGTAGAAGTGTAGACAGCAAATTTAGGACCACATTTTGGACAAACAAATAATGGACTAGAAGATAAGCTTGTTTTTTGGACCAGAAATTACATTAAAAAATAAAAATAAATAAAAAGGTGGCATGATCCTCTTCCCTGACTGAATAAACTTAACTTTAACTGTCTTTTAAAACTTGCCTTGTTGCTAATCGACTGCAAGATCTATATTTTATATTGTTAGATAATATCTGTGCTAATTCTTTGTTTTATGTTAGCTATTAAGTATTTGTGTTATCTGTTTGGAAGTTCTGAGAAATGTGTTAAGTTTTACTCTATCATGTGTCCAGGGGAGACCACCCCCTGTTGGTGAGAGCCAGTAGCATTAGAAATGTGAGACTAAACCACACCCATGTTAACACCCACAAGGTATCAAAAGTGTTGTATGACTCATTTTAGGGGCCTTTCACAAGATGGACACTGTCTGTGAGGGTCCCAGGCCTGGTTTCTAACATGACCTTTAATAAACTCAAAATGAGGAATACTACAATGTTTTGGTTTTTGGTAAGGGGCAGAATTTTACATAAAAGAACCAGGTAGAAATAACAATATAAGATATATTTTAGCTGAATAGTTCCCGACGTGTGGGATATGTGGGTTATATCTTGATCTTTCAACCTAAACGGTTGTGTCCAAACCTTCACAGCAATAATAGTTTGGCACCGACAAAGCATTTTTATTTTGACAGCAGCGTGACTTTGTGAGCTACAAAATGTAAGGCTTAGTAAATTATTCAGAATAATTGATAAAAACCTTTAATCTTATTTTGTGATGTTTGATATCGTCGATTCCCAGTAGAATATTGAAGTTTATAATACCTGTGAACGAAGTGCTGGCTGCAGAGCAAAAGACCGGAAGTGAAGAACCCAAACTCCTCTCGCGCATGCGCGGCACAACCTCAGCCCCCAAGATCAGAAGTTGGCGTTCCATCTCTCTACTTCTATGGATCCACCATCTCCCAAGATCTGAAGTGGACCTCCCACATAGACTCCATCAGAAAAAAAAGCACAGCAGAGGATGTACTTCCTCACACAGCACAGGAAGTTCAACCTGCCCCAGGAGCTGCTCATCATCTTCTACACATCCATCATCCAGTTTGTCCTGTGCATCTCTATCTCTGGTTGGTTTCCCTCTGCCTCCAAATGTGACAAGCACAGACTTCAACAAACTGTCAGGTCTGCAGAAAAAAGTCATTGGAGCCAGCCTGCCCTCCATCCAGGACTTATACTGGTCCCGGACCAGGAAGCAAGCTGGTAGCATCTCTGCAGACCCCTCACACCCTGGTCATACACTGTTTAAACTCCTCCCCTCTGGTCGACGTTACAGCGCTCTGTACATCAAAACAACCAGATACAGGAACAGTTTCTTTCCACAGACCATCACACTGATGAACAATTTAACCTCCCAAAAAACTCACTAATTCATATACCTCATGTACAACTTAACTTCAGTCTGTTGTCTGTGTCACACATCCTTTTCTTTTTTCTTTTCTCTTATTGCACATTTTATTTTACTTACACATTTCATTTGCACATTTTGTCTGGATGAGAAATTTCAGTTAAATATATCATATAAGATGAACACACTGATATTTGAGAAGTAAAATGACATTTCTAAGTACTTACAGAAAGTGTGCAATAATTATTTAAACAGAATTAGGCAGGTGCATAAATTTGGGTACCCTCGTCATTTTATTGATGTGAATACATTTAGCACTAATTATTGAAACAAAAAATTGGTTTGGTAAGCTCACTGACCCTTGACCTCCTAACACAGGTGAATCCAATCATGAGAAAGGGTATTTAAGGTGGCCATTTACAAATGTTTCTCCTCTTTGCATCTCTTCTAATGAGTGGTAACATGGGAGCCTCTAAACAACTCTCAAATGACCTGAAAACAAAGACTGTCCAATATCACGGTTTAAGGGAAAGACACAAAAAAGCTATATCAGCAGATTCTTCAAAACAATGTTCATGAATCAGTGACAAAGTTGAAGTTGCACTGGGGCTGGATCTTTCAAAAAGACAACGACCCTAAACACTGCTCAAAATCTACTAAGGCATTCATGCAGAGGAACAAGTACAAGTGAACAAGGTACATTTCATATCTCTCAAATATCACTGTGTTTGTCTACTATATTTAACTGAAATTGCTGATCCAAACAACCAATAATTTATAAAGGAAAATCATCAGGGGTGCCCAAACTTTTACATACAACTGTACATGCCATACACAGAGTGTAGCTCAAACCGAAGTCACATTCCTTGTATTCTGTGGATACTTGGCAAATAAAAGCTATTTTGATTCTGTATTCTGCATAATGTATATACAGTATATATATATATGCACACATAACAAATTGCAAAGGAATAAAGTACACATATCCTCAATATATGTAAATGTCATACCAGTTTTGATGCTTTAAATCTATTCTAAGATTTTCAGTCG
Organism: Thalassophryne amazonica; assembly: GCF_902500255.1. NCBI lineage: Eukaryota > Metazoa > Chordata > Actinopteri > Batrachoidiformes > Batrachoididae > Thalassophryne > Thalassophryne amazonica. The sequence goes on from NC_047115.1 coordinate 71,308,541, forward strand.
TTACATGTGTTATTTTCCTTATTAAACTACTGGTTTAATTGTGATCATTTTTATCAGCTGATGCTTTAAAGACAGCAAAAACTGGCAAATGATCACTGACATCACTAATGAGTAATCCACCAGTTAAATTCCTGACAGTAATGTTAGTTAATATATTATCAGTAAGTGTCGCTGTGTTCATGTAGTTATCCTACTTGGATGTGTAACTATTGGAAACAGTCCCATGCAAAACACAGAATTAATTAATTCCGTTACTTGTGATTGCTTATGTGGATTTTAAAAATCTATACTTAAGTCATGGCAAACATATAGAAGCTTATTGCTTTTGAATGTATTATATATGTATTTCTGTCAATTCATCCACAAAAATATTAATGGTTGAACCTTGCATGCTTACTTCACCTATGATTGTCTGTTCAGGGCAGACAAGAATTTTACTCGAGTTTTGTCCCTCGTACAATTGCTGGTTAGTTTCAGCTCACAAACACAGTGTTTCCATTATAAATAAATAATGTTGTGTGGGCCGCCAGAAGAGGAGGTACTGCTGGCCCACCACCAGAGGGCGCCCTGTCTGGAGTGCGGGCTCCAGGCACCAGAGGGCGCAGCCGCCTCACAGGAGCAGCCAGGGTGACAGCTGTCACGCATCACCTGCAACAGCTGTTACCAATCATCTGATCAGCAGGGGTACATCAGCAGGACTACGTCTCCACCTCTTTGCCGAGATATCGTTCTACCTGGAAGGTAACGTTCTCAGCTGACTGTGTGACAGTAACCTTTTGTGACTTTTGTGCGTTGTATAGCAGACTCCTTTTCCAACGAGAGGTGGAGGTAGTTTTCCTGCCGTGCGGATTGCTGGGTGCAAACGCGCCCACATTTAATTGTTTTTTTGTTCCTCGCCAGCAGTACCAGGTCCAACACGCGGAGGCAGTGGCCACCTGGGAGTTCGGGACTTGGCGGCTCCAGTATTCCCGGGATCTGGTGGCGGAGGAAATCGTGTGGTTCCGGTTCTGCTTTGGACAGACGTCTCCTATCTTCGAGCCTGCCCACACGACACCTTTTGTGATTTGGCTTTTTGTCCATTGTTGTAATCTGTTGTATTTGTTGTGCCCATTCACAACAGTAAAGTGTTGTTATTTGACTTCCTCCATTGTCCGTTCATTTGCGCCCCCTGTTGTGGGTCCGTGTACCTACACTTTCCCAACAGGATATCTCGGCCAACGTCATGGACCCCGAGGGGCGTCAACCGGCTGTTGAACGGCCAATGGAAGAGCAGGGCACACAGGCGTCTGCAGGAGGAATGATCGGTGAGTTGCAGCGAATCCTCACCGCTTTTACGGCTCGGCTGGATCTGATGACCGAGCAGAACGTCCTCCTTAACCGCAGGGTGGAGGCTCTCGCCGCTCAGGTGGAAGCGCGCCCTCAGGGCGCTGCTGCGGCTCCCCCTCCTGTCGATCCTGTGCGCAACAGTGACATTTCTAAGTACTTACAGAAAGTGTGCAATAATTATTTAAACAGAATTAGGCAGGTGCATAAATTTGGGTACCCTCATCATTTTATTGATGTGAATACATTTAGCACTAATTATTGAAACAAAAAATTGGTTTGGTAAGCTCACTGACCCTTGACCTCCTAACACAGGTGAATCCAATCATGAGAAAGGGTATTTAAGGTGGCCATTTACAAATGTTTCTCCTCTTTGCATCTCTTCTAATGAGTGGTAACATGGGAGCCTCTAAACAACTCTCAAATGACCTGAAAACAAAGACTGTCCAATATCACGGTTTAAGGGAAAGACACAAAAAAGCTATATCAGCAGATTCTTCAAAACAATGTTCATGAATCAGTGACAAAGTTGAAGTTGCACTGGGGCTGGATCTTTCAAAAAGACAACGACCCTAAACACTGCTCAAAATCTACTAAGGCATTCATGCAGAGGATCAGGTGGAAGCGCGCCCTCAGGGCGCTGCTGCGGCTCCCCCTCCTGTCGATCCTGTGCGCAACAGTGACGTTCCACAGGTCGTTCAACGACCCCTCCCACCTTCCCCTGAAGCATACATAAGCCCTCCAGAGCCGTACGGGGGTTGTGTGGAGACATGCGCGGACTTTCTTATGCAGTGTTCGCTCGTCTTCGCACAACGTCCCGTCATGTACGCGACTGACGCTAGTAAGATAGCTTATGTGATTAATCTGCTTCGCGGCGAGGCACGCGCTTGGGCTACAGCGCTCTGGGAGCAAAATTCACGGCTCCTTCTGACATATGATGGGTTTGTGAGGGAGTTCAGAACAGTGTTCGATCACCCAAATAGAGGAGAGACCGCTTCAGCCGTGCTGCTGTCAATGAGACAGGGGCGCTGGAGCGCAGCTGCTTATGCAGTCAACTTCCGCATCGCGGCTGTGAGGTCCGGCTGGAATAGCACTGCCCTCCGCGCCGCCTTCGTAAACGGACTGTCGTTGGTCCTGAAGGAGCACCTGGTGGCCAAGGACGAACCGCGGGATTTAGACGGGCTTATTGATCTCGTTATACGATTAGACAATCAGTTAGAAGAACGCCGTCGGGAACGAGACGAAGGGCGTGGCCGGGCACGCGCCGTCCCTCTCCCTTCCGGTTCCGACCGAGTTCCGCCCTCCCCACGCTCCACGGCCTCTACGCTCCGTGTGGTGACAGCTCCCCCTGCTGACGAAGCTATGGACACGAGCCGGGCCACATTTAGGGCACCAGATAGACAGAGGAGGCTGGCCCGCGGAGCGTGCTTTGTTTGTGGCTCAATAGAGCATCAAGTGAGGGACTGCCCCGAGCGGTTAAACACCAACGCCCGCCCCTAGACACTGGGTTAGGGGTGGGCCAAAACATTCACGTGGGACATACCCATATTGCCACACGACTCCCAGTGACAATCCTTTATGAGGATTTAACCCTGAAGGCCCCAGCACTGGTGGACACGGGCTCTGAAGGGAATCTGTTAGACAGCAGATGGGCCAGGGAGGTAGGGCTCCCTCTAGTGGCGCTTACCTCGCCTGTGCAGGTGCGGGCACTAGATGGCTCCCTACTCCCTCTAATCACACATAAGATACCACCAGGAGATCGAGTTTTTTGTGACTCCTGCTACCTCCCGCGTGATTCTAGGGTTCCCCTGGATGTTAAAACATAATCCCCGGATCGACTGGCCGTCCGGGGTAGTGGATCAGTGGAGCGAGACCTGCCATCGGGTATGTTTAGGTTCCTCGGTTCCTCCCGGTTCCCAGGCTAAGGAGGAGGTCAGAGTCCCGCCCAATCTGGGGACGGTGCCGGTGGAGTACCATGACCTTGTAGATGTGTTCAGTAAGGATCTGGCGCTCACCCTTCCCCCCCACCGTCCGTAGGATTGTGCCATTGATTTGGTTCCAGGCGTTGAGTTCCCGTCCAGCAGGCTGTACAACCTCTCACGACCTGAGCGCGAATCAATGGAGACCTACATCCGGGACTCTTTAGCTGCCGGGTTGATCCGGAATTCCACCTCCCCGATGGGTGCAGGTTTCTTTTTTGTGGGTAAAAAAGACGGCGGACTTCGTCCATGCATTGATTATAGGGGACTGAACGAAATCACGGTTTGTAATCGATACCCGTTGCCGCTGTTGGATTCAGGGTTCACGCCCCTGCATGGAGCCCAAATATTCACTAAGCTAGATCTTAGAAATGCGTATCACCTGGTTCGGATCCGGAAGGGAGACGAGTGGAAGACGGCATTTAACACCCCTTAGGTCACTTTGAGTACCTGGTCATGCCGTTCGGCCTCACAAACGCCCCTGCGACGTTCCAAGCATTAGTTAATGATGTCTTGCGGGATTTCCTGCACCGATTCGTCTTCGTATATCTAGACGATATACTCATCTTTTCTCCGGATCCTGAGACTCATGTCCGGCATGTACGTCAGGTCCTGCAGCGGTTGTTGGAGAACCGGCTGTTTGTGAAGGGCGAGAAGTGTGAGTTTCACCGCACATCTTTGTCCTTCCTGGGGTTTATCATCTCCCCCAACTCCGTCGCTCCTGATCCGGCCAAGGTTGCGGCGGTGAGAGACTGGCCCCAACCCACTAGCCGTAGGAAGCTGCAACAGTTCCTCGGCTTTGCAAATTTCTACAGGAGGTTCATTAAGGGCTACAGTCAGGTAGTTAGCCCCCTGACAGCCCTGACCTCACCAAAAGTCCCCTTCACCTGGTCGGATCGTTGCGATGCCGCGTTCAAGGAGTTGAAACGGCGCTTCTCGTCTGCAGCCATTCTGGTGCAGCCCGATCCTAGTCGCCAGTTAGTGGTTGAAGTGGACGCCTCGGACTCAGGGATAGGAGCTGTGCTTTCCCAGAGCGGGAAGACCGATAAGGTCCTTCACCCGTGTGCCTATTTTTCCCGCAGGTTGACCCCGGCCGAACGGAACTATGACGTCGGCAATCGAGAACTCCTTGCGGTGAAAGAGGCTCTTGAAGAGTGGAGACATCTGTTGGAGGGAACGTCCGTGCCATTCACGGTTTTCACTGACCACCGGAACCTGGAGTATATCAGGACCGCCAAGCGGCTGAACCCCAGGCAAGCCCGCTGGTCACTGTTCTTCGGCCGTTTTGACTTCCGGATCACCTACCGTCCCGGGACCAAAAACCAGAGATCGGATGCCTTGTCCCGGGTACATGAAGATGAAGTCAAAGCGGAGTTGTCGGATCCACCGGAACCCATCATCCCGGAGTCCACTATCGTGGCCACCCTCACCTGGGACGTAGAGAGAACCGTCCGGCAGGCCCTGGCATGAAGCCCGGACCCCGGAACTGGGCCGAAGAACAAACTATACGTCCCACCAGAAGCTAGGGCTGCAGTCCTGGACTTCTGTCACGGCTCCAAGCTCTCCTGTCATCCAGGGGTGCGAAGAACCGTGGCAGTTGTCCGGCAGCGCTTCTGGTGGGCGTCCCTAGAGGCCGACGTCCGGGATTATATCCAGGCCTGCACCACCTGCGCCAGGGGCAAGGCTGACCATCGCAGGGCATCAGGTCTACTCCAGCCGCTGCCCGTGCCTCATCGCCCCTGGTCCCACATCGGCCTGGATTTTGTCACGGGCCTCCCGCCGTCCCAGGGTAACACCACCATCCTCACGATAGTGGACCGATTCTCCAAGGCGGCCCACTTCGTGGCCCTCCCGAAGCTCCCAACAGCCCAGGAGACAGCGGACCTCCTGGTCCACCACGTCGTCCGGCTGCATGGGATTCCAACAGACATCGTCTCCGATCGCGGTCCCCAGTTCTCCTCGCAAGTCTGGAGGAGCTTCTGCCGGGAACTGGGGGCCACGGTGAGTCTCTCGTCCGGGTACCACCCTCAGACCAACGGGCAAGCAGAACGGGTAAACCAGGAGGTGGAACAGGCCTTGCGCTGCGTGACTGCCGCGCACCCGGCGGCCTGGAGTACCCATTTGGCCTGGATCGAGTATGCCCATAACAGCCAGGTGTCTTCAGCCACCGGCCTCTCCCCTTTTGAGGTGTGTCTGGGGTATCAGCCCCCGTTGTTTCCGGTGGTTGAGGGAGAGGTCGGTGTGCCCTCGGTCCAGGCCCACCTACGGAAGTGCCGTCGGGTGTGGCGTGCCGCCCGTTCTGCTTTGCTAAAGGCCCGGACGAGGGCTAAAGCCCATGCAGACCGTCGGCGGACCCCGGCCCCTGCGTATCGGCCAGGGCAGGAGGTGTGGTTATCCACAAAGGACATTCCCCTCAAAGTGGACTCCCCCAAGCTACAGGACCGTTACATCGGCCCCTTCAAGATCCTTAAGGTCATCAGTCGAGCCGCAGTGAGGCTTCAGCTTCCGGCCTCACTGCGGATCCATCCTGTGTTTCATGTGTCCCGTGTTAAACCGCATCACACCTCACCCCTCTGTACTCCGGGTCCGGCGCCGCCTCCTGCCCGGATCATCGATGGCGAGCCGGCTTGGACTGTACGCCGGCTCTTGGATGTCCGTAGGATGGGCCGGGGCTTCCAGTATTTGGTGGACTGGGAGGGGTACGGTCCCGAAGAACGCTCCTGGGTGAAGAGGAGCTTCATCCTGGACCCGGCCCTCCTGGCCGATTTCTACCGCCGCCACCCGGACAAGCCTGGTCGGGCGCCAGGAGGCGCCCGTTGAGGGGGGGTGTCCTGTTGTGTGGGCCGCCAGAAGAGGAGGTACTGCTGGCCCACCACCAGAGGGCACCCTGTCTGGAGTGCGGGCTCCAGGCACCAGAGGGCGCAGCCGCCTCACAGGAGCAGCCAGGGTGACAGCTGTCACGCATCACCTGCAACAGCTGTTACCAATCATCTGATCAGCAGGGGTACATCAGCAGGACGACATCTCCACCTCTTTGCCGAGATATCGTTCTACCTGGAAGGTAACGTTCTCAGCTGACTGTGTGACAGTAACCTTTTGTGACTTTTGTGCGTTGTATAGCAGACTCCTTTTCCAATGAGAGGTGGAGGTAGTTTTCCTGCCGTGCGGATTGCTGGGTGCAAACGCGCCCACATTTAATTGTTTTTTTGTTCCTCGCCAGCAGTACCAGGTCCGACACGCGGAGGCAGTGGCCACCTGGGAGTTCGGGACTTGGCGGCTCCAGTATTCCCGGGGTCTGGTGGCGGAGGAAATCGTGTGGTTCCGGTTCTGCTTTGGACAGACGTCTCCCATCTTCGAGCCTGCCCACACGACACCTTTTGTGATTTGGCTTTTTGTCCATTGTTGTAATCTGTTGTATTTGTTGTGCCCATTCACAACAGTAAAGTGTTGTTATTTGACTTCCTCCATTGTCCATTCATTTGCGCCCCCTGTTGTGGGTCCGTGTACCTACACTTTCCCAACAAAATAATGTGTAATTAAATTTATTTTGCTTCTTGTTGCATGAAGTGGTAGTACCACATTTGAAAAATACATGATTTATAGACTGGTGTCACCGACCAAACGGTCCCCCCTAAAAATGGGCCCGGCCTGCCTTCAGTGCACATGCGTCATTTCGGAGCGTCAGCAGTGATTCACTGATTATCACCTCGTTTCTACTCAAAACTACACTCCAGTCATCATCTATCTCAGCAACAGATACATGACGCTTTTGTACAACAATCATTTCCACATAGATTCAGTATTATTTCACAAGAAAAGGCGGGGGAAGCAATCAGAGCGCGACAGCAGCACGTCAGACTCAGACGTGCTGCTGCACCTATGTCATTTCAGAGCGTCAGCAGCGATTCACCAATTATTACCTCGTTTCTGCTTAAAACAGCCTTTAGAATGATTTAAGAGGTTTTACTTTGTCATCTGATGGTTAATAATCACATTATTCCCTTCAATTGCTTTGAAGGTAGAGAGTCAGACTCAGAGAGTCAGACTCAGAGATGCTGCTGTCACGCTCTGATTAGTCTCCCGTCTTTTATTATGAAATAATGTTGAATTTATGTGGAAACAGTTGTACAAAAGCTTCAGATATCTGTCGGTCAGATAGATGATGACTGGAGTGCAGTTCATTCATTCATAATCAAGGCAGGGCGGACCAATTTTTAGAGGGGTCTGTTTGGTTGGCGACACCGGTGTGACTTATATTTGTTTTTTCTTCTCATTATGCATTTTTTTTTTTTTTTACAGATTCCACTAATACAGTATATAAATACAATGTTTAAGATGAAGTGAAATACAGCACATTAGAAACAGATGTATTACTACTGTAGCGGGATGAAGGTCCCGGGTCCTGATTGAAAAGTTGTTCTCGCTAGCTTGGCTAATTGGGAATTCCCCTTTGGCTGACCTGCTAGAGCAGGGGTGGCCAAGTTCGGTCCTCGAGAGCCACATTCCTGACACTCTTAGTTGTCTCCCTGTTCCAACACACCTGAATCCAATGAACGACTCGTTAGCAGACTTTTAATGAGCCTTTCATTGGATTCAGGTGTGTTGGAGCAGGGAGACAACTAAGAGTGTCAGGAATGTGGCTCTCGAGGACCGAACTTGGCCACCCCTGTGCTAGAGGAATGGTCTTTGGTGCGAGCCGTCCAGGTTCGATCCCACCGTCGTCCCAGCCACAAAGGTCCTGCGGTCACAATCTGGCGTCACAAACAGGATGTGGGTAGTCACAGAACATGCTTAAATGCACCTGTGACTTCGGGACGAAGTCAAAAATGGTGGGGAGATATGTAGCAGGATGAAGGTCCTGGGTCCTGATTGAAAAGTCGTTCCCGCTAGCTTGGCTAACAGGGAATTCCCCTTTGGCTGACCTGGTAGAGGAATGGTCTTTGGTGCGAGCCCTCCAGGTTCAATCCCAAAGGTTTTGCGGTTACACTATTATTACTTGCATGAAAGTAAACTTTCTGAGAGATAAAATGTCTCTAAAGAGAATTCACAGTCACTCACACCCACACGTGAAGTCACATCCTGGAGTCGGATCACTCGTGGCCACATGACACAAGTTAAGCGTAATGAGAAATGGAAGCGGTGTGAGTAATGCAGTAGTTAGCTGGAGCTGAGAGTGACTTCAAGGGAAATCACCAGCAGTCTGAACACATTAGCTTTTACATCTCCGAAATGCTGATCTAATTTGTGTTTATGAAAGGAAATGAAGGAGAATTGCATTAGTGCTGATTGTTGTGCTGGAGCTCATTCAGACTATTTTGGTGTCAACATCCCTCCTCTGTGCTGCGCCATCTGCAAATGATAGTGAGCGACTACTGTGTGCAGACACACCAAAAATGATCTGAAATAACATGAGGAAAACACCTGGGCTCACGTCATATTGTTCCCAGAATATGACCTGTGACCCCTTTGAACAAGTCATGCAATAGGCAGTACCCCAAAGACAGACATCCAGTGTCACTGTTATACATCATCTATGTTAAACACAGTGTGTAAAATAAGAAGATATAGAGATCACGTGAACATTATTCAAAAAACACTGCTTTTATATGGTAGAGTTAGTTTCAAATATAGTAAACCATGATGCAGCTTGAGTTTGGCAGTATGGTGAAAGAGGCAAGGCTGCCACCTAGTGGCAGGAAGATAGAAACAACGTGCTCTGACATGATTAAAAATAGATTCTAAATGAACTCAAAACGTATTTTCTTTTCTAAACTTTACAAAATATATCATAGGTGACTTAATAGCATTCTGTAGGGATGTTGTGCTGTAAACTTCAACTGAAGAGTCAATCTTCACCTTTGTTAGGAGTCCGAATGGTGTGAGGCACAGTGCACACGCATAGAAAAACAGGAGGTGGAAGGCAGTATTCAGTCATGTGCACAGGAGCACATGTGGCTGTTGTTTTCAGTCCTGTCCATCCATGTTTGAACAATACAACTTGTGCAGTTTTATCCCATTTGGACCAAATGTTTCTGTGGAAATTTCACATCCCTGGTGTAACAGTGGGGTGTGATGGGAAAGAGTGATGGATAACATCTGTGGAGTGACTGTGACGCAACCACGCCAAGATATTTTAACTGTGAGGGCACAGTGCAGCATATCAGGCTACTAGGATGGTACAGGGAATACAGAAGGTCAAACAGGTGACAGGATGACCTATGCTGAGGTAGCAAACTGCTACAGGGCAAGAACCAAATATCCTGCACACTCAGCAGTTAATACACTGTGGCAGATACAAATACCTTCAAGGCCATACATGACTAGTGGACAATGACAGGGTGGAGTCACATGGAATGACACCTAGAATACAAAAAAAAACCCCAAATCAAAACAACACACACACACACACACACACACACACACACACACACACACACACACACACACACACACACACACACACACACACACACACACACACACACACACACACACACACACACACACACACACACACACAAAACTTTGTGCAGGCTTGAGTTGTTACATATTGAACTGACAGAGTAAACACATTACAGTGTTCAAAGGTTTTGTGGGTAAAACTTATTTTTCTGAACAAATTGCACGTACTTTCTTGAATAGTGTGCATCAACTTAAAGATGTCTGAAGTAAACCCAGATATACAACCCCTGGCAAAAATTATGGAATCACCGGCCTCTGAGGATGTTCATTCAGTTGTTTAATTTTGCAGAAAAAAAAGCAGATCACAAACATGACACAAAACTAAAGTCATTTCAAATGGCAACTTTCTGGCTTTAAGAAACACTATAAGAAATCAGGAAAAAAATTGTGGCAGTCAGTAACGGTTACTTTTTTTAGACCAAGCAGAGAGAAAAAATATGGAATCACTCAATTCTGAGGAAAAAATTATGGAATCATGAAAAACAAAAGAACGCTCCAACACATCACTAGTATTTTGTTGCACCACCTCTGGCTTTTATAACAGTTTGCAGTCTCTGAGGCATGGACTTAATGAGTGACAAACAGTACTCTTCATCAATCTGGCTCCAACTTTCTCTGATTGCTGTTGCCAGATCAGATTTGCAGGTTAGAACCTTGTCATGGACCATTTTCTTCAACTTCCACCAAAGATTTTCAATTGGATTAAGATCTGGACTATTTGCAGGCCATCACATTGACCGTATGTGTCTTTTTGAAAGGAATGTTTTCAGTTTCTGCTCTATGGCAAGATGCATTATCATCTTGAAAAAATGATTTCATCATCCCCAAACATCCTTTCAATTGATGGGATAAGAAAAGTGTCCAAAATATCAACGTAAACTTGTGCATTTATTGATGATGTAATGACAGCCATCTCCCCAGTGCCTTTACCTGACATGCAGCCCCATATCATCAATGACTGTGGAAATTTACATGTTCTCTTCAGGCAGTCATCTTTATAAATCTCATTGGAACGGCACCAAACAAAAGTTCCAGTATCATCACCTTGCCCAATGCAGATTCGAGATTCATCACTGAATATGACTTTCATCCAGTCATCCACAGTCCACGATTGCTTTTCTTTAGCCCATTGTAACCTTGTTTTTTTCTGTTTAGGTGTTAATGATGGCTTTCGCTTAGCTTTTCTGTATGTATATCCCATTTCCATTAGGCGGTTTCTTACAGTTCGGTCACAGACGTTGACTCCAGTTTCCTTCCATTCGTTCCTCATTTGTTTTGTTGTGCATTTTCGATTTTTGAGACATATTTAAGTTTTCTGTCTTGACGCTTTGATGTCTTCCTTGGTCTACCAGTATGTTTGCCTTTAACAACCTTCCCATGTTGTTTGTATTTGGTCCAGAGTTTAGACACAGCTGACTGTGAACAACCAACATCTTTTGCAACATTGCATGATGATTTACACTCTTAAGAGTTTGATGATCCTCTCCTTTGTTTCAATTGACATCTCTCGTGTTGGAGCCATGATTCATGTCAGTCCATTTGGTGCAACAGCTCTCCAAGGTGTGATCACTCCTTTTTAGATGCAGACTAATGAGCAGATCTGATTTGATGCAGGTGTTAGTTTTGGGGATGAAAATTTACAGTGATTCCATAATTTTTTCCTCAGAATTGAGTGATGCAGGTGTTAGTTTTGGGGATGAAAATTTACAGTGATTCCATAATTTTTTCCTCAGAATTGAGTGAGTCCATATTTTTTTCCCTCTGCTTGGTCTAAAAAAGTAACTGTTATTGACTGCCACAATTTTTTTTTCCTGATTTTTTATAGTGTTTCTTAAAGCCAGAAAGTTGCCATTTGAAATAACTTTAGTTTTGTGTCATGTCTGTGATCTGCTTTTTTTCTACAAAATTAAACAACTGAATGAACATCCTCCGAGGCCGGTGATTACATAATTTTTGCCAGGGGTTGTATGTGTGCAGTTAAGAGCTTGAAAACACTTAAATTCCAGGAATAAGCATTAAGGGGTCAATTTAAAAAAAAAAGGGTTGCCAAGCAGATCCTAAAAGTTAAACCCTCCAAGCCACTTTATTAACACAGTAAACATTTATTGAGAAGAGCAGCGCATCAACGTGAAAAAGCACTTGCAGCTGCACCACTTTTAGGTCCTAGATCCTGAGTGGAGACCTCACACAAGATAAGCAAGCAAACTGTCAGAGAGGATTCTGCTCAGAAACACAGCACACGACGCAGGCCGAGACACTGAAGAAGGAGCACCGTTTACATTAAAGCTTTAATTGATGGTCGCTAGACGCAAAGTAACATGGAAGAAAAGTCTTTTAGATCAAGTTGGCACTGGTGATTACCTTTCATAACTGTACAAAAGTTAGATAAAGCAAATAATAAATGAAAAGGGGAAAAACAAAAAGAGAATCTATTTTTTTGGATGTTGACTCACAACTTTAAGTCACCACTTTATTACACTTAAATCTATTTGACACAAAGTCTTAATCTTTGATGCACATAATTATTTAGGGCACTCACATACTTTATTCTCTGTGGCCCTCAAATACTACCTTAATTTTTATGGCAAACAGCAGAATGTGACTGTTACACTTTTGGATGAATATGTACTTTTTTTTTCCTTCCAGTGGATGACAGCTTTAAGTGTACATTTTATAAAAACCCTTCACAGATGTCACATTTCTAAAGTGTTTCCATGACCATACAGGCAGAGGATGTCAAACCGATATTTTGAAAATGGATTGGATCACCCTCAGTAATGCACTCAATCCTGCCGTTTTTCCTAAAAAGGCCGGGGGGATATTTTTGGCGTTACGGACTGTGTGAACGATGGAGGTCTGTGCTTGAATGTGTGCATGATGGGAACATTGTGCATCTTCTGTGCTTCAGAGGATTTTTTTTAAAGAGGGTTCTGCTTAGAAGTGGAGGAATGTGCTTTGTTGTCAGGACATGAAGGGATGCAGGCTGTGCTTCATGTTGTGCCGTTTACAGTTCCGGTTTAAGACTCAATTTGTGATTACAGTGTGCACATTTGAGTCATTGCGCAACAGATTTGGATCGAGGTTTCATTTCTAACGACAGATGTTCTGCAGCAGATGTCTTTCTTCACAAGTGACAAACTGATAACTGTTCTCACCTTCACAATTATACAGCTGTGAAGATCACAGTTTACAACCACGACTAACTGGCGTGTGAAGACCACTGTTGCCTAAAAGTGTGATCCAACATGTGGTCTGATGATGTAACATGCTGGACTTGTACAAAGTGTGCAAAAACATCTATCACATTATAGCATAACTGTAGTACAACCTTGGCACTTCCAGAAAACCTCCCTGTATTGTCATGGCGTGTATGACTCAAAGAAATGCAAAGTTACCCAGACTGTGAAAGCACATGATAGAAAGAAAGAAAAAAAATAAAAAATTCCAGAGAAATCTTGAAAATCTCGGCATCGTTAAAACAAGACCATGCCACAATGATGGAATGACCCGGTCCAGTCAATGAACACTTTCCTGGACCCCCTTAAGGTTTTCCAAGGAACGCACAATGTTTCCAACTGTAACCTTGTGGGATGCAAATCCATAAAAGTGAGAATGGGCTTCACACGATTGCAAGATGACATCTATATGCACAAACTGAAGCGCATCTGTTTTACAAATGCAGAATCATGACATGGATTTCAAATATCTTCCTCATGTTGACCTCAGCCAAAGCCCTAGTAGTTTGTATTCTGGTATTCTGCATTTTTAAAAAGGCTCAAATCAAGATTCTCACAGCTTAAAATATTACAGCTCAAGGTCAGTGATGTCTCAGCAGTATTTCATTGGTTGTTGATGTAACTTAGGAGCTAATTTGTGGGTTTTCGAATGACAGAGACTTTGCAGACCAACAGTTTTTTTTTTTTTTTTTTTGCATGAGTCAGGAAGTTTACAGTCTACACTTCACTGTGTCACTGAAGTCAGCGCCTTATTTTATCAATCTCATTTATCTGGGGCTGCTGCAAGCTTTTTCTCCACTGATATCTAATCTTATGTTGAAAAATCCACAAATCAATAATGTCTCTAAAACCATAAAAGTAATATAAACTTCTTAAAAGTTACCATTTTTCTGACAACTTATTCTTTCCCCCATATGATAGTTTACAATAACTTTGTACAGGAAAAAAAAAAGCTTAAAAATGGTTATAAAAGAAGGTACTTTGAGGCAAAAATGTTTTTCAGAAGAAGAGACCTGGATTTTGTGCTCCTTTGGTACTAAACTGCATCTTCAGCCCCAGTAATGGACAGCAGCAGACCCTTCAGGAGCACCATGTCTTAAAAGCAGTTCTCCTTTTGTCCTTTTCGGTCCTTCACATTCCTTGTCTACATGCTGCTGTTTACACATTTATCCTGTTCTTCTTCTGGAGTCCAGGACTGGTTCATGGTTTGATGAGTGACGTCTCGGTGTATGTATCATGTGATCAGGCAGCAGTTGATGCAGCGGGGTGCCAGTCGTCTCTTCAGTGCTCCTTTCTTTCTCTTGGGAGTTAGGATGGCAATGATGGCCTCATCGAACACAGTCTTCAGGCCCTTCTGGGTCAATGCAGAACACTCCACATAGCAACATGCCCCAATCTGAAGACAAAAACATAACAGACCACCAGTCACAACAGTTCACCTCAATCATGGTCTACATTAATCCTCAATCGACCAAGCTATTTTTAGCCAATAATATGACCGTGTGGGGTTATTTATGACCCCAGTGATTTCAAATTGGAATACTTATATATAAATGGTTGTTTTAGGGTTCTTCATATCTATTTCCTCTCATATATTTGCCCATCATCCTTTTATCCTCATTCTGGGATTCAAGAATCAGTCTCCATACTTGTGCAGGTGTAAATCTTGCTAATCTACATCTGATGGCCATGCTTCCTTGTAAAACAGTAAAATATAAATAATTATATAAATTTATATAAAAATATAAATAAGTTCAAGTTCATATAATGATTAGAGTTAGCAATTTACAATACCATCTGAAGCTATAATGTTGACAATCTCATAGATCTTCCCGGGGTCATAAGTGACCCCACACAAGTTTGGATTATAGTTGCCAAACAGATCGGCCGATCCTTCCAAGATTCTATGAACAAATGCAGGACAAATAGATTGATAAATTCATCTTCTTCTTTTCAATCGTCTTCTTTATGATTAAAATTAGAAAAATATTGCACAAAATATATCCCCAGGGTCATACAACCCCAGTTCAAATGAAGTTGGGACATTGTGTGAAATGTAAATAAAAACAGAATATAATGATTTGCAAATCCTCTTCAACCTACGTATATTCAATTGAATACACCACAAAGACAAGATATTTAATGTTCAAACTGATAAACTTTTTGTTTTTATGCAAATATTTGCTCATTTTGAAATGGATGCCTGCAACACATTTCAAAAAAGCTGGGACAGGGGCAACAAAAGAAGATGAATGCTCAAAGAACACCTGTCTGGAACATTCCACAGGTGAACAGGTTAACTGGAATTATATAACAGCTGAGTGGACCCTTGTCATTTGATTGGTGCTTTGTATGTCACATGACATGGATTAATTCATCCCATTTGTGTTGCATTGCATTTAGAGTGCAGCTTTGTTCCATACGTTTGGTACCAGCGCACGCGCGCACACACACACACACACACACACACACACGTCCTCGTGCATGCACATGTACGCACACACGTGACAGTGCACGTGCTTGTGCACACGCATACACGCCTGCCCACACAACACGCGTGCACGCACACACCAAACAAATCCACTGTGCTGTCTGGAGGCTGTTGGCAGGAAGTTGGAATGAAAAGCTGGACTAATTTCTGACGTGATTTTTTTTTTCGCTGCACTGAGGACGTACACAGTCGATCAACCCGGTTCCATGCGCGCATGTGCGGGGAAGAACGACACGATGATTTGATTTAGCTAACTGATGCAGCCAATTCTTGCAACACACACATCCACACACACGCAATCCACTCCACTTGGATGCATGAAGACCTGTTCAGATGAAAGGCTGATGTGATTTTTGTCTGGACTGAAGAACTACACAGTCTTTTTTTTTTTCTTTTTTTATGGAAGTCCAAAGTCAGTGCACAGCATCATTGGATGACACATCACAATTTGGACTTTAGCAGCAGTGGAACTCCAAAATGTAAGTCCCTTTTCTATTGTTTATAACTCAATAAAATGTCAAATGACAAGGATCTATTTTAGCCGTTATTTAAAAACAAATAATGAATTCTTTCAATGGAACGAATATTTCATGAGGTGAAAGCTGGAACATACCATTCAACTAGCCTAGTTGAATGGTATGTTCCAGCTTTCACCTCATAAAATATTCGTACCATTGAACTCATAAACATTCACTATTTGTATAACAGGTGAGTGTCATGATTGGATATAAAACGAGCATCCCCAAAAGACAGCCGTTCACAAGCAAAGATGGGGCGAGAATCACCACTTTGTGAACAACTGCGTGAAAAAAATTGTCCAACAGTTTAACAATGCTTCTCAACGTTCAATTGCAAGGAATTTAGGGATTCCATCATCTACAGTCCATAATATAATCAGAAGATTCAGAGAATCTGGAGAACTTTCTACATGTAAGCTGCAAGGCCGAAAACCAACACTGAATGCCCGTGACCTTCGATCCCTCAGGCGGCATTAAAAACCAACATCATTGTGTAAAGGATTTTACTGTGTGGGCTCAGAAACACTTCAGAAAACCATTGTCAGGTAACACAGTTTGTCACTACATCTACAAGTGCAAGTTAAAACTCTACCATACAAAGCGAAAGCCATACATCAACAATATCCAGAAACACCGCCGCCTTCTCTGGGCCCGAGCTCATTTGAAATGGACAGACGCAAAGTGGAAAAGTGTTCTGTGGTCTGATGAGTCCGCATTTCAAATTATTTTTCGAAATCATGGACGTCGTGTCCTCTAGACAAGAGAGGAAAAAGACCATCCAGATTATTACCAGCGCAAAGTTCAAAAGCCAGAATCTGTGATGGTATGGGGGTATGTTAGTGCCCATGGCATGGGCAACTTACACGTCTATGATGTTGTATGATGTTTTGAAGACAAATCTCTCTCTCTACTCTCTTTTCCATCCCGTGCATTGGAGTTTTTATGTGGCACCATGCTTACTTTAGATAATTTGTGTCTGATTCAATTAAACATCCACTATTTAAACTTAAAGGGGCTGCAATTTATCAAAGGGACAGAAGTGGACTCACATTCACAAGAAGAGTCACACAGTGTTCAGAGTGCTGCAGATGCACCTAAATTATATGTGATTTACACTTTAAAGGTGTTTTTCAATATTTTGTCTGTCATTCTTCATTGGTGGTAAGAAAAATAATAATAATTTGTGGCTTTTCTGGGGTGTGTGGTAGCCTTGCAGCCACCAGGCTTGTAATGCTACGAGGGAAACATTAAATCACATCACATCACATTAAATCATTTAATCCATTTCCTTTTGGGTTAAAAAAAGAAAAGGAGGTGATAAACATGAGCATGGTCATGCAGTGTGCTTTAACAAGCTATGACTTTTGTATTTGAACACCCTGTGGTTTTGCAAGTTCTCCCACTTAGAAATCATGGAGGGGTCTGAAATTTTCATCTTAGGTGCATGTCCACTGTGAGAGACATAATCTAAAAAAACAAAAAAAAAAACAATCCGGAAATCACAATGTATGATTTTTTTAATAATTTATTTGTATTACTGCTGCAAATAAGTATTTGAACCCCTACCAACCAGCAAGAATTCTGGCTCACACAGGCCTGTTAATTTTTCTTTAAGAAGCCCTCTTATTCTGCAGTCTTTACCTGTATTAATTGCACCTGTTTGAACTTGTTACCTGTATAAAAGACACCTGTTCACACAATCAATCACACTCCAACCTGTCCACCACAGCAAGACCAAAGAGCTGTCTAAGGACACCAAGGACAAAACTGTAGACCTGCACAAGGCTGGGATGGACTACAGGACAATAGGCAAGCAGCTTGGTAGAAGACAACAACTGTTATGATTATTTATTAGAAAGTGGAAGAAACACAAGAAGACTGTCAATCTCCCTTGGTCTGGGATTCCATGCAAGATCTCACTTTGTGGGGTAAGGATGATTCTGAGAAAGCTCAGAACTACACAGGAGGACCTGGTCAATGACCTGAAGAGAGCTGGGACCACAGTCACAAAGATTACATTAGTAACACATGATGCTGTCATGGTTTAAAATCCTGCAGGGCAGCAAGGTAACCCTGCTCAAGGCAGCACATGTCCAGGCCCGTTTGAAGTTCACCAGCGACCATCTGGATGATCCAGATGAGGCATGGGAGAAGGTCATGTGGTCAGATGAGACCACAATAGAGCTTCTTGGAATCAACTCCACTTACCATGTTTAGAGGATGAGAACAACCCCAAGAAAACCATCCCAACCGTGAAGCATGGGGGTGGAAACATCATACTCTGGGGGTGCTCTTCTGCAAAGGGGACAGGACGACTGCACCGTATTGAAGGGAGGATGGATGGGGTCATGTATTGCGAGATTTTAGCAAACAACCTCCTTCCCTCAGTAAGAGCATTGAAAATGGGTCATGGCTGGGTCTTCCAGCATGACAATGACCCCAAACACACAGCCAGGGCAACTAAGGAGGGGCTCCGTAAGAAGCATTTCAAGCTCCTGGAGTGGCCTGGCCAGTCTCCAGACCTGAACTCAATAGAAAATCTTTGGGGGGAGCTGAAACTCCAAACCTGAAAGATCTAGAGAAGATCTGTATGGAGGAGTGGACCAAAATCCCTGCTGCAGTGTGTGCAAACCTGGTGAAAAACTACAGGAAACGCTTGACCTCTGTAATTGCAAACAAAGGCTACTGTACCAAATATTAACATTGATTTTCACACGTGTTCAAATACTTATTTGCAGCAGTAACATACAAATAAATTATTAAAAAAATCAGACATTGTGATTTCCGGATTTTTTTTTTTAGATCATGTTTCTTACAGTGGACATGCACCTAAGATGAAAATTTCAGACCTCTCTTTCTAAGTGGCAGAACTTGCAAAATCGCAGGGTGTTCAAATACTTATTTTCCTCAATGTACAACCCCTGGCAAAAATTATGGAATCACCAGCCTCTGAGGATGTTCATTCAGTTGTTTAATTTTGTAGAAAAAAAGCAGATCACAGACATGACACAAAGCTAAAGTCATTTCAAATGGCAACTTTCTGGCTTTAAGAAACACTATAAGAAATCAAGAAAAAAAGATTGTGGCAGTCAGTAACAGTTACTTTTTTAGACCAAGCAGAGGAAAAAATATGGAATCACTCAATTCTGAGGAAACAATTATGGAATCACCCTGTAAATTTTCATCCCCAAAACTAACACCTGCATCATATCAGATCTGCTCGTTAGTCTGCATCTAAAAAGGAGTGAACACACCTTGGAGAGCTGTTGCACCAAGTGGACTGACATGAATCATGCCTCCAACACGAGAGATGTCAATTGAAACAAAGGAGAGGATTAGCAAACTCTTAAAAGAGAGTAAATCATCATGCAATGTTGCAAAAGATGTTGGTTATTCACAGTCAGCTGTGTCTAAACTCTGGACCAAATACAAACAACATGGGAAGGTTGTTAAAGGCAAACATACTGGTAGACCAAGGAAGACATCAAAGCGTCAAGACAGAAAACTTAAAACAATATGTCTCAAAAATCGAAAAATGCACAACAAAACAAATGAGGAACGAATGGGAGGAAACTGGAGTCAACGTCTGTGACCGAACTGTAAGAAACCGCCTAAAGGAAATGGGATTTACATACAGAAAAGCTAAAGGAAAGCCATCATTAACACCTAAACAGAAAAAAAAACAAGGTTACAATGGGCTAAGGAAAAGTATTCGTGGACTGTGGATGACTGCATGAATGTCATATTCAGTGATGAATCTCGAATCTGCATTGGGCAAGGTGATGATGCTGGAACTTTTGTTTGGTGCCGTTCCAATGAGATTTATAATGATGACTGCCTGAAGAGAACATGTAAATTTCCACAGTCATTGATGATATGGGGCTGTATGTCAGGTAAAGGCACTGGGGAGATGGCTGTCATTACATCATCAATAAATGCACAAGTTTACGTTGATATTTTGGACAATTGAAAGGATGTTTGGGGATGTTTCAAGATGATAATGCATCTTGCCATAGAGCAAAAAGTGTGAAAAAATTACTTGTAAAAAGACACATAGGGTCAATGTCATGGCATAGGGTCAATGTCAACGAGTAGATCTGATTTGATGCAGGTGTTAGTTTGGGGGATGAAAATTTACAGGGTGATTCCATAATTTTTTCCTCAGAATTGAGTGATTCCATATTTTTTTCCTCTGCTTGGTCTAAAAAAGTAACTGTTACTGACTGCCACAATCTTTTTTTCTTGATTTCTTATAGTGTTTCTTAAAGCCAGAAAGTTGTCATTTGAAATGACTTTAGTTTTGTGTCATGTCTGTGATCTGCTTTTTGTCTACAAAATTAAACAACTGAATGAACATCCTCCGAGGCCAGTGATTCCATAATTTTTGCCAGGGGTTGTAGATCAAATTTAAGTGCAACCTTTAAAAAAAACCTCTGTCATCTTTTAAAATAAGTCCACATTCCCTCAATCAAATCAACCACAGAACACCTCAGATCACTACATGACTTCAATCAGACAGACAAACCTCCTTGGCCAGCTTCTGTCCTTGTTCGGCAGCTATGGGCTTCTCCTTCATGTCATTCAGTTTGGCAATAGTCTTAGGGTCATCTCGAAGGTCAATCTGAAACATGTAATGGAAGCCTCCTTTTAGCGAAGTCAACACTGTACGAATGATTACCATTACAATCACAAACTATCTCATTTACATACAGTGATACTTTATTTTTAGGTAGGATTATTTATTGTTAGGTAATATTTTGATTTTCAAGCAAAGTCAGAAAATGGTAACAGGTATTATAACACAAACGCGACCATTCTAACTTGTAGTCTCTGGTAATACAGACTCAAATGACATTTAAGATTATTTTCAATGAGCGCATGACTTTTTTCTTTCAAGCGGAGAGTGCGGTTTGAAGGTGAAGAAGTGTAGTTCTGACCCAACCGTTCAGGAGTGTGGATGAAGATCCAACTACTCAAGAAGAATATAAACCATTTTAAAATATAGTCAGGATTGCAGGAGAACAGTGAAATTACAAGGAATACAAATGGTGAAGGTAGATGAGTTTAAATAGCCAGGATCACCTGTCCAAAGTAAAGGAGAGGGTGGTGAAGAGGTGAAGAAGAGCATGCAGGCAGAGTGGAGAAGAGTGGCAGCAGTGATTTGTCACAGAAGGATAGATCCATGAGTACAAGGGAACACTGATGACAGTAGTGGTACCAGCTGTGTTGTACAGATTAGAGACAGAGGTCCTAACAAAAAGACAGTTGGAGTTGGCCAAACAGAAAATATAGCTATTTGTTGGGGGGGGGTGACAATAGCTGATTAGGAATGAGCATGTCAGAGGAACACTGCAGGTGCAAAACATGGTTTAGGCATGCAGACAGGAGGAATGTGTGGTATATCAGGACAAGGATGCTAAAGGAGCCACCATGGAGGAGAAGATGGAGGCCAAAGAGGAGGTTCATGGATCTGCTGAAGGATGACATCAGGTTTCTCATCAGGATTTTTTTTAGCAGAGTAACAGGATGGAAAAATCACTGTAAAAAGCCAAGGGTTTTGGGGGGCCATTTAGGTGGTGCCCCGGTGGGGGCACAGCCCACCTGAAGTGTTTGCATTATGGACTTATAAAAGGGCCTTCTTTGTCCATATACCAAATAGCGCTGGAATTAACAATTAGACCATGATATTTTTACCTTTTACATACCATGTTTCCAAAATATTTGTCAATCAGGTACTTAAGCTCACAATAACACCCAAATCAGGAGCTGACAACAACATTTATTGAAACTAAAACAGTTACATGTACATTTCTATTATACATTTGATTAAAGAATGCTCAGGCAGAAATGTCAATTCTTCTTTTATTCATCTTGGCCCAGTTGTTGCAAGCTGACTCAAAGCTGAATGTTTCTGCCTCATCTCCTTCCATATAAATCATAAGGAGGTTGTCCGTGTTTTCCTCTTTCAGTCTGTTTCAGAGGGGGGTCTTGACCGTCTTCATAGTGGAAAAGTCCCTTTCATAGTCTGAAAATATAAATTACTTGAAACCTTAGCCTTGGGCTGACAGTCTCATCCACTACAGTTTATGTGTACTGAGGCACTACAAGTAAATGCATTTAGTCTGCACAAGTTTCGCAAGTAAATGCATAAGTTTTATTTCAATATGTTGCAGCTGTCTACGATCTAAATTTCTTCAAGTCAATAGTATATGAACACCAGGTATTAACATAATACCAGGGTTAATTAAAAAAATCATCATATATAAAAATCTCAAAATACCTGCTGTTGAAATAGGAATTACAGCAATGGTTGTGGCCAGTTTCAGCAGGTCTTGCATTATGTCTTGATGTACAGACATCACCTTCTCTACATGGTCAGGGAGTTAGCAAATTTCAACATAAATCAAGAGATTTCACTTGTAAAATGAGTTATCAGTACAAAGTCAATTTTGTTGGTGAGGAGTTAAGAAACAGAGTGTAGTCACAATCATGTTACTGTTGGTTGTTAAGTAAAGATGGAAAGATATTCAAAGATTCAACTTTCTGGAAGAAATAACTTCCAAGCCAATCACTGTTTTAAATCAAATGACACCTCTTTCTAAATGCTGTAAAACAGAAAACAAATGACAACTGACCAAAACGTTCTCCTCCCACTCCCCCAAGTACAACCAGAGGAAATTAATTAATGTGTGGTGTGAGTTTAGTTACACTACAAGCAATAAATAAAAAAGGTAGAGATTTTATTCATATTTATTGGAATAAAAAATCCCCCAAATTATATAAAAGTTTATTTTTGACAATAAAGCAAGACAATAAAAGTACATGCTGAACAAAGTTGTGTATGACTATGCATTATTAAAACCCATGTTCACAAAACCAACATTATGTGACAAATATGACATATTGAAAAAACAAGTCAAATACTGCCCCCTTAAAGATGTCAGACCAGAATTTTTTCCTTCATGCACATCTTTACATTGGGTGCTACTGTTTGAAGTTACTGTACACTGAAATCCAGTAGTTTGTAGTTTAGAAGGTATTGTACTTACACAACACAGGTCAACACAATGTGATGTATCAAAACGCATCAAACACCAAATTCCAATGATCTCCTCTTGAAGATGTCGGACCAGAATTAATTTCCTTCATACATACAGTTGTATGCAAACGTTTTGGCACCACTGATAATTTTCATGATTTTTTTTAATAAATCATTGGTTGTCTAGATCAGAAATTTCAGTTAAATATATCATATAACAGACAAAGACAGTGATATTTGAGAAATTAAATGAAGTTTATAGTATTCACAGAAAGCGTGCAATAATTCTTTAAACAAAATTAGGCAGGTGCATAGTAAATTTGGGCATCCTTGTCATCTTATTGATTTGAATACATTTAGCACTAATTATTGGAACACAAAATTGGTTTGATAAGCTCACTGACCCTTGACCTCCTTACAAAGGTGAACCCAATCATGAGACAGAGTATTTAAACTGGCCATTTGTAAATGTTTTCCCTCTTTGCATCTCTTCTAATGAGTGGCAACATGGGACATCTAAACAACTCTCAAACGACCTGAAAAAGATTGTTCAACATCATGGTTTAGGGGAAGGACACAAAAAGCTATCTCAGAGATTTCAGCTGTCAGTTTCCACTGTGAGGAACATAGTGAGGAAATGGAAGACCATAGGGACAGTACTAGTTAAGGCCTGAAGTGGCAGGCCAAGAAAAATCTCAGATAAGCTGAAGCGAAGGATGGTGAGAACGGTCATAGTCAACCCACAGACCTGCTCCAAAGACCTACAACATGATCTTGCTGCAGATAGTGTCTCTGTGCATCATTCAACTATACAGTGCACTTTGCACAAAGAGATGCTATATGATGTGTCTCTGTGCATCATTCAACTATACAGTGCACTTTGCACAAAGAGATGCTATATGATGCTATAATACAGAGGAAGCCTTTTCTGCATACACGACACAAACAGAGTCGCTTGAGGTATGCTAAAGCACATTTGGACAAGCCAGGTTAATTTTGGAATAAGGTGCTGTGGACTGATGAAACTAAAATTGAGTTAGTTGGACATAACAAGGGGCGGTATGCATGGCTGAAAAGAACACAGCATTCCAAGAAAAACACTTGCTACCTACAGTAAAATTTGGAGGTGGTTCCATCATGCTGTGTGGCTGTGTGGACAGTGCAGGTACTGAGAATCTTGTTAAAGTTGAGGGTCACATGGATTCCAGTCAATATCAGCATATTCTTGAGAACAATGTTCATGAATCAGTGACAAAGTTGAAGTCGGCCGGGGCTGGATCTTTCAACAAGACAATGACCCTAACTAACACTGCTCAAAATCTACTAAGGCATTCATGCAGAGGAACAAGTACAATGTTCTGGAATGGCCATCTCAGTCCCCAGACCTGAATATTATTGAAAATCTGAGGTGTGACTGTAAGCGGGCTGTCCATGCTCAGAAACCAACAAACCTGAGATGTTTTGTAAAGAAGAATGGTCCAAAATACCTTCAACCAGAATCTAGATTCTCACCGGAAGCTTTAGGAAGTGTTCCAAAGTGTGATCCAAACAACCAATGATTTATAAAGGAAAATCATGAAAATCATCAGGGTTGTCCAAACTTTTACATACCACTGTTTATTCATATCGTGTGTTGCCATTGTGTGAAGTTTCATTTAAATCAACCAAACAGTAAAGGAGGAATTGTGCTTGCAACATTCACCGAGAAATGAACAGACTAATGGGTGGATAGGGCAATTCCTATACCCCCCCACTGATCTTAGTTTGTGGGTAGGGGAGGGGTCATTAATTTGTTGTTTTAATTTGTTGTTGTTTATAGTTGAGTTGAAATAACAGAAAAGCATTTTGCTGCTGTTGTTGACAGAGTAATTAATCCACTGTCACAATACTAGCAGATTTATTTTCTGCTGATGGACTAATCAGTTATTCGATGACTTGTTTGGGCTCTCTACTCTCTTCTCATGCTTCTCAACAGCTCTGACTTGAACAGTATAACTGACCGTATGTGTTCTCATTACGAAATAAAGCCATGTTGGTTCACACTTCCTGCTCTTGTGCAAAGAGATTTCACAGCCAACCATGAGGTTCCGCATTCATTTATTCAATTCAACACACACACACCAGTAAATAATTATGATAAATGTGTCTGCACAACCACATAGCTACATCAACACGCTCTTCCATCTTGAATGAAGCCTTGTTTTGATTGGTGACGTGTGCCAGTGAGGGTCACTGATGTGTGCATATCAGCACAGCGTGAGTTATAACGGGAACCGATAAAAGAGCAATAAATATCTGCTGACACAAGATCAAGATAAATCAGACACCCACATGATCCTCCTCACCACTGCTGAGCCTCGGCTCTGTTGGCATGTGGTTGCCAGGGAACACTGAGTGAGAATCACCCACAAGTCGATGCTCACTTTTAGCAGACAATCCAATCTCATGCCATTTCGTGATACCGTCACGAAATGGCAATCTATGGTTCATGATACCGTCATGAAAAGTGCCACATTTTCATGAAGGAGCAAAAAATGCAGGGTGGCCTAGGGGTGGAGGGTGGTTAAGGTTAGGGGAATGATAGGGTTAGAAATAGTAAAATAAAAAAATGGCGTCATGAAAGTGTGACTCATTTTGTGACAGGAGCACAAAATAAAGTGTGGGTATTTAGGACCGGGCTGTTAGGAGGACATGTGAGTGAGCAGCAGATTTGAAAGCCAACACTTAAGGTCAGTGTCATCTACTGAAAACTACATGTGACTCGTGACACACTGATTAAAAATAAATAAATCACAAGCTGACTTCCAACCTAATTTTAACATCTATGGATGAATTTCTTGCAGATTAAAAAATGCTGTTGATGTTTAAGGCAGACTGAAGATCGCAGCCCAACATGTTTAATTTAACCTCCTCCTGCCCAGTCATGTAACAATTCCCTCACTCACTCACTCACTCACTCACATTGACAAGAAAAAGGAGTTTTTTCCTTGTCGTCATCCTTATAACTCCTGTTTATACAGACAATACACAGGCAAAGAGCCAGAGAAGAGTTGAAAGGCCCCTGCCCTCCAGAAAAAATGCTCACTTTTGTGTGTGTATATATATATATATATATATATATATATATATATAAAAACCAACAACAAGAGCTGTGCTGTATTATATACCCCACGATACCAGTGTCGCCGACCGAAGGGTCCCCCCCTTAAAAATTGGTCCGCCCTGCCTTCATTGCGCATGCATCTGAGAGAGATCAAAGGGAATAATGTGATTATTAACCATCAGATGACAAAGTATAACCTCTTAAATCATTATAAAGTCAGTGTTAAGCAGAAACGAAGTGATAATCGGTGACCTGATGCTCCGAAATGACGTATGCGCAGCAGCAGCAGCACGTCAGACTCAGACGGTGCTCTGATCAGTCTCCTGTCTTATTATGAAATAATGCTGAATTCATGTGGAAATGATTGTTGTACAAAACCTTCAAATATCTGTCGCTGAAAAAGATGATTATTGGAGTGCAGTTTTAAGCAGAAACAAGGCGATAATCGGTGAACTGCTGCTGACGCGCTGAAATGACGCATGTGCAGTGAAGGCAGGGCGGACCAATTTTTAGGCGACACCAGTATAAATTTTTACTTGACAAAAAAATGAGTTGTGTCGCAATATAAAAAAAGATGGGTTTAAAGGAGGAGCAAGATGGCGTAGGTCTGTTTGGCAAGATGTGCACTTTTTTCCTTGTTAGTTTTAGTGTGTTTCAGTTGCATTGGCAATATTTGTCTGCTGTTTATTTCTGAGTGTTGTTGCAGGGGTGGGCAACAACAAGTCCAGGTTTTGATCATCAATGAAATCACCTGCTGAGGTGACCGGTAGGAACAAAACCTTAGTGTTAGTCCTTCACGGCACACTATTGCCCACCCTTTCTAGAGAAATGAGCGAGTTGCTTTCTCATTTCAGCTGTCAGCTGTGTGTAAGAGAGAGGAGGGGAGTAGAGGCAGTGAGCCACAGTACAAATAACTTTTGTTATCTTGTGAGAACATGTGAGTTTAAGGCTGTAGACTGCGTGCCGGAAGGCTCTGAAATCCACTTACTGTCTAGGCTCACTGGTTTTATAGTGTGACAGATTCTTCACAGGTGTCCACAAACAGGCTCTGCTTGGTGGACACCTGTGTGAGCATGTACTTAGCTCAGATCCACCCTTAGTCAACCTGACTGGTTTTACCCTGGTTGCAACAGCAACACTCATCCAAGCAGGATTTAAAACCACTACAAACGCACTGGCGGACTGCAGTATTGTTTGTCTGGGGGCAATATTGTTGCCTTGCAGCTACATCCCCTTGCCAGTAGAGGGTGCCTCAGAGGAGGGACAGCAGCCTCTACTTCCACTGTCTGCAACAGACCGATGGCAGTTGTAAACCTGATTTCAAATTTGTGTTCTTCCCAAACACCGGTCCTGAAAAATGAATGCAGTACAGAATTGCCAAAACTTGCAGCTCCTTTAATGGCCACTTGAGGTACCAAAAGAGTCCATCCACATAGATCCCCATGTTTCCACCCCAGAACAAAAAATGGTTTTGGTCTCTATAGCTAATGTCTCTGTTGAGAATGGTGAAGTGTTCTGTGGTAGATGAATGTATGTGATATGATCTGATTGTGAATGATTGTGATATGGTCTGACTTTGTCTGTGAAAGTGATTTACTGTGGGAGAGGAGTTTTAGAATGTTTTACTATTTCATTGTTAATTTAATTGATGTGCCCAGGGACTGCGGATGGAAATGAGCTATTTAGCTATAATCTGGTGCAGCTCATCTCTGTCTCGTTGAGCTTAATGATGCTGTACATTGTTCCTTAAGTAAACTAATAAAAATAATAAACTAAACTAACTGTTCATGACAACTGCATGGGGGTGAATTTTGCTAAAACTTTAGTAGTATAATTAGGGGTGGCCAATTTGAGTAATAGCTCATTTTGGGTGTGTCCAGTCCAGAAGGGCACACGCTAGCAGGCGGCTAACTCGTTTCTAAGCATTTTAATAGTTAGATAGTATCGTTTGCCGTGTAGTTAAAATGGTAAATGGACTGCATTTATATAGCAGTTTCCCATCTGTATCAGATGCTCAAAGTGCTTTACAATAATGCCTCACATTCAACCCAATGTCAGGGTGCTGCCACACAAGGTGCTCACTACACACCAGGAGCCACTAGGGGATTAAGGACCTTGCCCAAGGGCCCTTAGTGATTTTCCGGTCAGGGATTTGAACCGAGGATCCTCTGGTTTCAAGCCCAACAGCTTAACCACTAGACCATCACCTCCCCTGGTTAAGGTTAGGAGTTAACCCTAAGTGACCATCAAAGAAGTCTGTGTGCTTGTATCTTTGGCGAGTGACGTTTTCGTATTATTTAATATGTATGTAAGCACCATTAGCAGGTACTGATCGCCAAATTAATGTTAGCTATGCCAGTACTTTCAGGATTATAGAAGCTATATGCCAGACATACTAGTTAATATACACAACCAAGCCACCTGTTCTAAGATCTGCCACCCAGTTGGCAAAAAAACAGGTTTTAAGCAATCACCAATAACAAGATGACCTACTTTGTTAGCCTTAGATGGTTTGGTAATTTCTAGATATGTCGGCATAAGGATTAAATCTAATATTTTGTGGAGTCGAGAGCTGACTGACAGTCACAGTGTTGTCTGTATATTGCAGAAAATGCTACTTAACCCTATGTTATTTTTTTTAAGTTTTTACAGGACAGGTCAGAGACAAGAGGCTGTTTCATTTAATTGAATCATTCCAAACAAAAACTTGTCATTTAGGATTTTGTTCTTATTTTAAGATTAAGACCTGCAGAAGGAACAGAGGCCTACCTGGGTGCCAATGAGCAGATAAGGGACACTGGGTGCATACTCCTGCAACTCTGGCACCCATTCCTCACGTACATTCTGGAAACTGGCCGGGTTAACCACGGAGAAGCAGATGAGGAAGACATCGGTCATGGGGTAGGACAATGGTCTCAGGCGGTCGTAGTCTTCCTGGAAAAGGAGGCAAGAATAATGTTCACATTTAGTGTTTGGGGTAGAAAAGTACAAAATGGGAGGTCAAGATAGCAAAAGATTATCATTTTATGGTGCAGTCACACGGAACTTAACGAAGGGCGCCGAAGCCCTAACGAAACAAGAAATCTGGACTTTTGTTGACTTTCACTGGCATCGTTTAACCTTCGCTCGGCTTCGTTCCTGCAGCGGTCGCTTCGTTAGGATTTTTAAACTGTTGAAAAATTTGAATGAAGAGCAATGAAAACCTCAATTAATCCGTATTTCGTTTTGCTGTCGTTGACGGTTTCTTATCGTATGTAAGTAAGTAAGTAAGCTTTATTTATATAGCACTTTTCACAGACCAAGGTCACAAAGTGCTTCACACGATATAGACAATAAAAAAAACACATACAAATATAGAACAATAAAATAAATTGACACTAAAATGCCAGTTTAAAAAAATGTGTCTTTAGTTGCTGTCTAAAAACATCCACAGAATCCAGTGAGCGAAGAGAACAGGGAAGCTCATTCCAGAGGCGAGGTGCCACAGCTTTAAAAGATCTGTCCCCTCGAGTTTTAAAACAAGTTCGGGGAACCATCAGCAGGTTCTGATTGGAAGACCTCAAACTCCTGCTGGAAACATAAGGCTGGATCAGGGTGCCTGCTCATGTAGAGCTCTAAAGGTCAGCACAAGGATTTTGTAATTTATCCTGTAAAAAAACAGGGAGCCAATGTAAAGACTTGAGGACAGGAGTAATATGCATTCTCCTGTGGGCACGGGTAAGAAGTCATGCAGCAGAATTTTGCACTACCTGCAGGCGGGCCAGCTCTTTCTTACTGAGGCATGTAAAGAGACTGTTACAATAATCAAGTTGCGAAGAAACAAATGCATGCACAATCATCTCTAGCTCATTAAAAGCCACCATTTTGCGTAATTTGGAAATGTTCCGAATTTGGAAAAAAACAGTTCTTAACGAGCTGCCTAGTGGGATGTTCCAAAGACATCTCTCCATCCAAAATGACACCCAGGTTACGCAGGCTGCCTTTAACAGAGCTGCTCAGATTACCAAGGTGATTCTTAATGACAGACATAGCACTGTCTGGAGCTACAATCAATGTCTCAGTCTTATTAGAATTCAACTGCAGGCTGTTTTCAGTAAGCCATTCTGTAATTTTAGTGAGACAACTAATGACAGAACAAATTTTCTGTGCTTCAGTTGTCTTAAAAGAACAGTACAGCTGCAAGTCATCGGCATACAAATGGTAGGACACATTGCAGAACTGCTGGATCAGCTTACCAAGAGGAAGGATATACAGCTTAGTTTTTGTAACGTTAGCCTTTCGTGGACTTCGTTGAACCAGCTGAATGTTTTCACACCGTACAAAAGCCGGTTTCTGAGCGCCTTTGCAGCGGAGCTGTAGCTCCGTTCCAGTGCCGAGTCCTGAAACGCAGAGATGCAGACACACAGCTCTAGCAGTGGCTCCAGGTGCATTTTGTTTAAAGCGTCAAGATCAATGTTAGCTTCGGTTTTGTTTCGTTCCTCTTTCATCCCTTTTGCTCTCTTGATTTGCAGGCTACTCGGTGATAAAGTTCGTTCATCCACCTTTTCTCAATGAATTGTAATATTTTTTACTTTTTCCCTTCATTCAGGAACCGTCGTATGCCGTGCGACTGGGCCATTAGTGGCTTCACATCTGTAACTGTTACACTCATGTTCAGTAACAGATGTGAATGTATTGTCTTCAGCTGTCTGTACGCCTACACAACAGACCTGAATGATTTTAGACCAAATGCGGTGGAACAATCGAGGGGTGACCTAAGTCAAAGTATACAGGGAATATTTAGAGTAGATTAGAGATTGCCAATGCGGTTATGCTGCTCCTGATCCAAGTCAAGTCTGGGCATGCTCCGATTCCACGTATTGCCACATCCACCACACTAGGTCCTGGATGCTACTACTCAGGCAGACAACCAATCCATCTCCACCTTACAAAAACTACATTCAAACCAAACTGCTACAGTCTGGAGAAGTAGGGGCATCTGCTTTGCCTTCCACAACACTGAGGGATCTACGTGCTGGATTGTTCACAGAGAAACGCACCACATGCTCAAAATACTGCAGCCGACACTCCCTCATTATGCAAGTGATACTCCCCTTCTGCGAATCAAGAATCATCAGAAGACACTGGGTACCAAAGACATTCAGTTATTGCCTTCAGAGGTGGAAATTGAGAACAGTTTTTTTTTCCAGCCCATCAGAACTGTATGCCTCAGATGTTATCAATTCCTCTTATCAATTTTTCTTACAGTTCAGTGTTCCAAAAACTCATGCATCATGACATCAGTCCACAAGTCTAAAAATAGAATGCTATACTGTCTCAAACGTTTTGAGTGTTTTACACAAAAGACAAGCAAATTATGATAAGAATCATAATTAAAAAATTGTGACAAGACCCTCGCTCTCACATACTTAATTACATTTAGTAGTTCTTTAATGCAAGTTGGTGCACAGGCTTTCAGCACAAGACACTGCAAACCAGAAGCACTGCCAACCCTGACCTTTATGGAGTGTAAAAGGTTAATAGACAGAGACAAGATGGTCCTTTTTGAGGCACTTGAAGGGCTGTGTTGTTGCACAATTAGCCGCCTCACTTCCAGTTCTCTGAGCAGCGCATGCACACATCAGGATTTTTATTTATTTCTGCAGCTGAAGGAATGGATAGATCTCAAATAATTAGATATGATTCAAGTCAGACCAAAGTGAATCATTCTCAGTCTTGTCCTTTTATTGTAAGCATCCCTGGAATCAAAGCAAATTAGATACAATGTTCCACTGTGCAACAGACCTGGAACAAGCGAGCAATAGCATGAGAGTCATTCATTCTGCTGCCTTCAGCTACTCTGCTACAAACAGCACACTTTAAACTCTAATAACCTCAGAGAGCGCAGTTTCGCATGCAAACAGAAGTAAAAGGAAGGCTGTTACACATATGTGGAAAATCACGATCGATTCTCCACACAGCATTAAATCACTTTATGCGAGTGTCGGCGTAATTAATTTAAGCTGTGCTCAGTCTACCCCCCCCAGTCATATTCATCTGACTTGCATTCCTGTGACCACCATCTACAAACGCGCGAAAAAAACATTCTGCTGTAATGAGCCACTTGTGATTCCAAAATATATTAACATCAGATGTTACCAGTAGAGAGAAGGAGTTCGGTTTGATCAAGGGAAAAATATTTAGAATAAATTACACAAAAATATACTGTACACATGTGGGCATATACATTACATTTAGACAAAGACAAAGCTTTTATTTTAGCTATCTATAGTGAACAATGTGTTACAGGTAACAGTGCGGAGTGTCAACTTTAATTTGAGGGAAATTGCTGTATGTTTAAGTTGGGTGAAACTGTAAATGGGCTGCATTACACACCGGGAGCAACTAGGGGATTAAGGACCTTGCTCAAGGGCCCTTAGTGATTTTCCAGTCAGGCTTGGATTTGAACAGAGGATCCTCTGGTCTCAAGCCCAACGCTTAATCACTAGACCATCATCTCCCCTAGAAAAGGTGTAGGAATTACAGTTGTTGAGCCATTTCATGTCCAGGTGTGTGGTATTTATTCATGAAGGACATGAGTGAGGGAAGCCACCAAGACACTAGTCACAACTGATACTGCATTCACATGTCGGTGGCAGAAAGACTGTCATAGCGATCTTTATCGCAAAATTCTGAGCATCGGTCTGCAGATGCAGACGGTAGGCGACGACATGAGGCGCCAGCATGTCAATGCTAATGACAAGGACAATAATTTACTTAACTAATACAGCAGAATTTTAGCGCATTGCAAATCATTATAATTGCAATAAAAGGCATCTTAAAAAGTTAACCTTTTCTGAAAATATAGATTAATTCCTCTCTTCAACATACAATAGACCTGTTCAAATGATAAATGTTACAAAATCTTTTGAGCCACATGTTCTTGTTCCACTAATAAAATAAAAGATCTGTGCCAAATTTTATTGTAATCAGACATTGTTTATGGGTCCTCCCACAAAGCAACAATTTTCCTCAAACAAGCGATGTAGTAATCCAGTAATTCCAGTAATGTTCTCCTCTGGGAGGCTAATCAACCACCACTTTTTGCGATTAGAAGCCATCACATGTACTTGTAAAAGAAAAGTAATGGCAGAGTCTTCTCCCGTTAGGGTGACGTTGTCTTGCCAGCAGAGGGAGAGGAAAATGTGTCACTCTGGGGGACCTCTAAATCTTAACTGATTGAGTTCAAAGTTGGTCTGCACCTATAAAACCCCAAGTGGAACAAAAACATGTGGCCCGAAGTCTCTCACAACTTTTATTTTTTCCACTATATAACATGAACAGTCCTAATACACAAATTATTCACATCTACCTGATTAAAACTGTGTGACTCTGCACTTAAATATTTCCTCTCTCGCTGTGTATATTTCCTCCTCGCTAAAGAAGAAACAACACTGCTTTGTCCTTTTCACTGCGGTAAGTAGTAAAATTTGAAAATTTTAATCTTTTGATGCCAAGCGCCATCAAGGTGAACCGTGCTGACAGTCAGGGGAATTTTTCTGTCAACCTCTCATTGAAAACAATGGCACATCTGGTTTACCGTCTGCCACTTACAGCTGACATGTCAATGCAGCATGAAGGAGTGTTAAGAGCTTAAGTGGCTGTGACTGGGGAGACCATGACCACAACAAATAATGTGCACTTGCTATACACTGACCAGTTTCAGCCTTCAAGATAGGGGTGGGGAGTACGCCGGTGTCATAATCATCACTGGTGCAATAGCACACTTTGACATGGTGCACCATCACACCAACACAAAACTGTGTTCTTCCTCCTATAATATTACAGAACACCTGCCAGAGAAGTACTTTTTAATGATAAACAAAAAAGTAACCAACAAAATAAGGAAATGTTACAAATGTGTGTTACAATAGAAAAAAAAAAAATCCATCATTTTGGAACAGTTTTGATCAGCACAGCAAAGCTGAGGATGTGACGATCAGTGTCGGAGAAGAATTTGGTCTGTATGGCTACTAATCTTTTTTTTTTTTACCCCTTCCCTGTTCAGCTGAGCTCCACACAAGTCAAAACACCTGTTAAACATTTTTCATATAAATATATGCATAATCACTAAAGTCATTTTCACATGAAGACATAACAGTCATGGAATAAACTTTGACAATTATTAATTAAACAGATTTGTTGAAAGTAAATCTGTATAAATATTTGAGTCATGATGTTTTTCCATCCAGAGTTTAACGCTGAAGGATCAGATGTGAAAATTAGTCCAGGTTAAACATAATCATGAAATGGGTCATGTTGTGCAAAGCCAGTCATACTGTGATATAATGTAGTTACTGTTTCTGTCTCTACTTCTCCTTTCTCTATTATAAGTCACAGCCCCACTTGTGCACGCACACACACACACACACACACACACACACACACACACACACACACACACACACCACACACACACACACACACACACACACACACCACACACACACACACACACACACACACACACACACACACACACACACACACTATTTTAGGACTGCTCTATTTTGTAACTCAGTCAGGCTCTTGCACAGTGCTGACATTGTACTAGATGATATTGAGGAGAGAAAAACCCTTTAATCATTGATTTTGCAAGAAAAATAAAATGCTTTTTGTGTTCTCGGTATAAAAGACCAAAGAATATTTCATTAACCAGGCTGTGAGCGTATAAATGAGAGTTAAAACGCCTGTGCTTGACATTCAGCTTGGCTCATTTATATAACAGCAAATCATAATGTAGCTCTAAGCACTATACAGAATCCAGGTCTCAACGTGAGCGTGTCACGAGTGAGCAAACACACTTGGCAAAACTGGTCAGAAAGAAGTCTGATTATTTTTTGTTATTTTACAGAATGAAACCTCATGTAACCAGACTCAGTGGGGTCGCCACTGAGTCTGGCTGAAGACAGAACAGATGTACAAGATCATCAGAACATGCAGTAAAACTCTAATAGGAACATTGCAATTGAGACAAACAAATACAGCTGCAAAGATGAATTGATTATGAAACTAACCAACAACTATTTTGATCATCTATTAATGATCTTGAGTATTTTTTAAATGAACAAATGGTCCAATTGCAGGTTCCAGGTTCTTTAAATTAAAAAACAAAACAGCATCAACACCACCATTATTGTCATTGTATCCACAACCTTAACCTTACCCTTAACCAAAACCGTACCCAACCTCATTACAGGAGCAGCGGACACACACTCTACACACTCTGCCTTGGTCAAGGGCAGAGACGGGCCTGAAAATAATGTGCATGTTTTTGATGGTGGGAAGAATCTGGAGTATCCAGATGAAACCCATGTAGACACCGAGAGAACATGCAAAATCCAGACAGAAAGGTACTGGGTATGGGTGCAATCAAACCCCAGCGTTTCTTGCTGTGAGGTAAGAGCATTAACCACTGAGCCATCATGCTACCCCTATATTTTAGGGCCCCTTCACACATAGCGCGAAGTTTGCTCAAAACGGTTCAAATTTGCGAACCACGAAACATCGTGCAGACGGGCAGGCATACATGAGACCGGTGCGAGAGTTCGTGCATGCGACGGTGTCTGTCGAGCAGGAACAATGCAAGGTGCACCACATGATTGTGCCGCTTACATGGAATAAATAATAAAATACAAACCAGCGGGTACTTGTGGGACCACATCGCGCCGCTCATGTGGAATTAAAAAAAAAAAGAAAAAAAAAAGAAAAAAAAAGAAAAACCATACCACCCACGGGACGCGAACTCCCACCTTCCAAGAGCTCAGACTGCCAGTCAGAGACTTTACCACTGAGCTACAGAGCTGTCCTTTGAAAGCTGCGGGAATCTGCCTCATATCAGGAAGGACATGGAAGTATTACAAAAAAAAAAAATTAAAATCACACACCATATAAAAACACTGCATTTATCAAGCGAGCAATGCAAACATGATCCATTCAGTTTCTCTGTACATGACCCATGGTCACTGACATACAGTCATGAAATGACATGAATGAGAAGCAGTGTGCTCTGATGTCCACAACTACTTATCCGGTGCGTCCAGTCGGCCTCGCACGTTCTGCTGACATGTGTGTCTTGTGGACGGTGTGCAGCAGCACAGACACTGCATCATGTGGAACAGAGCTCACGTGGATGACATGACGGTCAGATCGCCCGCTGCGTGTTCTGATCTGACAGTCCATTTCAACCTGGCAGGCTGCCAATATCCGCTCCGTGCACATGCTCGCTTGCTGCAGCTTGTTGAGACGCCGACATATGTTTTTATGTATATTCACGTAAGTAAAGCATTCAGACACACACACGTGTCACAGTGGACAGGTGTTAGTCCATGTCTGTCCAAACACAGTAGGTGTAGCTGGGGTGTCCAGAATGACAGATCACCACTGCTGCTTCTGTCACAACCACACCTCCTGTCAGTTCTAAGCGCACACACCAAAGCCACACTCGTGTGGAACTTAGACAAATTTCTCTTCCAGTGCGACACTGGTCTCCTACAGTCTGCTGTCGTGTGAAGAGTGCGACTGGCCACACATTTTCTAAGTGCTATGCGAGGAGTGTTATTTGTTCGTGCGTGTCACCTGGAATTTGGCTGACACCTGCTGCGAGAGGTTGCGATGGGTTTGCACAGTGTACACTTTGTCTTTCAGCCGCTGGTGTATGCAAATAGTTGTAGCAACAGGTGTATGAGGCGTTGGAGGCAGGGACGATTTCACACGGTTTGCACACGATTCCTGCATCATGCGCACTAAGTGCACACTTCGTCCAAACTTCGCACTATGTGTGAAGGGGCCCTTATGGTTTACCAGGACTATACCCTCAGCCCCAGAGGTCACTTGCAATGCGAGGCAAGGTGGGGATCAAATCTACTTGCCGTATGGTTAATAAACTACTTCATCCAAATAATCCAAGTATACACACACTCCATACTAAGTATCTGCCAATAAGGGTCCTAATCAGATGTTTGCATTTTCCTACATATTGTGCGCAAAACACATTACAAGCACATTTCAAGGGCAGAGAAGGGCCTGAAAATAATGTGCATGTTTTTGATGGTGGGAAGAATCTGGAGTATCCAGATGAAACCCATGTAGACACCGAGAGAATATGCAAAATCCAGAGAGAAAGGTACTGGGGATGGGTGCAATCAAACCCCAGCGTTTCTTGCTGTGAGGTAAGAGCATTAACCACTGAGCCATCATGCTACCCCCATATTTTAGGGCCCCTTCACACATAGTGCAAAGTTTGCTCGAAACGGTTCAAATCTGCGAACCACAAAACATCGTGCCGACAGGCAGGCGTACATGAGACCGGTGCGAGAGTTCGTGCATGCGACGGTGTCTGTCGAGCAGGAACAATGCAAGGTGCGCCACATAATCGCGCCGCTTATGTGGAATAAATAATAAAATAAAAACCAGCCGGTACCTGTGGAACCACATCGCGCCGCTCATGTGGAATAAAAAAAAAAAAACAAAAACAAAAGAAAAAACATACCACCCACGGGACGCGAACTCCCGCCTTCCAAAAGCTCAGATTGCCAGTCAGAGACTTTACCACTGAGCTACAGAGCTGTCCTTTGAAAGCTGCGGGAATCTGCCTCATATCAGGAAGGACATGGAAGTATTACAAAAAAATAAAAAATAAATAAAATCACACACTATATAAAAACACTGCATTTATCAAGTGAGCAATGCAAACATGATCCATTCAGTTTCTCTGTATGTCAGTGACCATGGGTCACTGACATACAGTCATGAAATGACATGAATGAGAAGCAGTGTGCTCTGATGTCCACAACTACTTATCCGGTGCGTCCAGTCAGCCTCATACGTTCTGCTGACCTGTGTGTCTTGTGGACGGCGCGCCGCAGCACAGACACTGCGTCATGTGGAACAGAGCTCACGTGGGTGACGTGACAGTCAGATCGCCCGCTGCGTGTTCTGATCTGACAGTCCATTTCAACCTGGCAGGCTGCCAATATCCGCTCCATGCACATGCTCGCTTGCTGCAGCTTGTTGAGACGCTGATATATGCTTTTACACTCAACAAAAATATAAACACAACACTTTTGGTTTTGCTCCCATTTTGTATGAGATGAACTCAAAGATCTAAAACTTTTTCTACATATACAATATCACCATTTCCCTCAAATATTGTTCACAAACCAGTCTAAATCTGTGATAGTGAGCACTTCTCCTTTGCTGAGATAATCCATCCCACCTCACAGGTGTGCCATACCAAGATGCTGATTAGACACCATGATTAGTGCACAGGTGTGCCTTAGACTGCCCACAATAAAAGGCCACTCTGAAAGGTGCAGTTTTATCACACAGCACAATGCCACAGATGTCGCAAGATTTGAGGGAGCGTGCAATTGGCATGCTGACAGCAGGAATGTCAACCAGAGCTGTTGCTCGTGTATTGAATGTTCATGTCTCTACCATAAGCCGTCTCCAAAGTCGTTTCAGAGAATTTGGCAGTACATCCAACCAGCCTCACAACCGCAGACCACGTGTAACCACACCAGCCCAGGACCTCCACATCCAGCATGTTCACCTCCAAGATCGTCTGAGACCAGCCACTCGGACAGCTGCTGAAACAATCGGTTTGCATAACCAAAGAATTTTTGCACAAACTGTCAGAAACCGTCTCAGGGAAGCTCATCTGCATGCTCGTCGTCCTCATTGGGGTCTCGACCTGACTCCAGTTCGTCGTCGTAACCGGCTTGAGTGGGCAAATGCTCACATTCGCTGGCGTTTGTCACATTGGAGAGGTGTTCTCTTCACGGATGATGCGAAGGAGATGTGTTGCACTGCATGAGGCAAATGGTGGTCACACCAGATACTGACTGGTATCCCCCCCCAATAAAACAAAACTGCACCTTTCAGAGTGGCCTTTTATTGTGGGCAGTCTAAGGCACACCTGTGCACTAATCATGGTGTCTAATCAGCATCTTGATATGGCACACCTGTGAGGTGGGATGGATTATCTCAGCAAAGG
Source organism: Thalassophryne amazonica (assembly GCF_902500255.1). Lineage (NCBI taxonomy): Eukaryota > Metazoa > Chordata > Actinopteri > Batrachoidiformes > Batrachoididae > Thalassophryne > Thalassophryne amazonica. The sequence goes on from NC_047115.1 coordinate 71,347,728, forward strand.
AGAAGTGCTCACTATCACAGATTTAGACTGGTTTGTGAACAATATTTGAGGGAAATGGTGATATTATGTATGTGGAAAAAGTTTTAGATCTTTGAGTTCATCTCATACAAAATGGGAGCAAAACCAAAAGTGTTGCGTTTATATTTTTGTTGAGTATATGTATACAACCCCTGGCAAAAATTATGGAATCACCGGCCTCGGAGGATGATCATTCAGTTGTTTAATTTTGTAGAAAAAGCAGATCACAGACATGACACAAAACTAAAGTCATTTCAAATGGCAACTTTCTGGCTTTAAGAAACACTATCACTAGTATTTTGTTGCACCACCTCTGGCTTTTATAACAGCTTGCAGTCTCTGAGGCATGGACTTAATGAGTGACAAACAGTACTCCTCATCAATCTGGCTCCAACTTTCTCTGATTGCTGTTGCCAGATCAGCTTTGCAGGTTGGAGCCTTGTCATGGACCATTTTCTTCAACTTCCACCTAAGATTTTCAATTGGATTAAGAGCCGGACTATTTGCAGGCCATGACATTGACCCTATGTGTCTTGCTGCAAGGAATGTTTTCACAGTTTCTTTCTATGGCAAGATGCATTATCCATCCATCCATCCATTTTCTTCCGCTTTATCCGGAGTCGGGTCGCGGGGGCAGCAGCTCAAGCAAAGCCGCCCAGACCTCCTGATCCACACACACCTCCCCCAGCTCCTCCGGGGGAACCCCAAGGCGTTCCCAAGCCAGCCATGAGATATGTCCTTCCAGCGTGTCCTGGGTCTTCCCCCGGGGCCTCCTCCCAAAACTGACTCCTTTCGACGTGGAGGAGCAGCGGCTCGACTCCGAGCTCCTCCCGAGTGACTGAGCTCCTCACCCTATCTCTAAGGGTGAGGAGCTCGGTCCTCACCCTCAGATGCATTATCATCTTGAAAAATGATTTCATCATCCCCAAACATCCTTTCAATTGATGGGATAAGAAAAGTGTCCAAAATATCAACGTAAACTTGTGCATTTATTGATGATATAATGACAGCCATCTCCCCAGTGCCTTTACCTGACATGCAGCCCCATATCATCAATGACTGTGGAAATTTACATGTTCTCTTCAGGCAGTCATCTTTATAAATCTCATTGGAACGGCACCAAACAAAAGTTCCAGCATCATCACCTTGCCCAATGCAGATTCGAGATTCATCACTGAATATGACTTTCATCCAGTCATCCACAGTCCACGATTGCTTTTCCTTAGCCCATTGTAACCTTGTTTTTTTTTTCTGTTTAGGTGTTAATGATGGCTTTCGTTTAGCTTTTCTGTATGTAAATCCCATTTCCTTTAGGCGGTTTCTTACAGTTCGGTCACAGACGTTGACTCCAGTTTCCTCCCATTCGTTCCTCATTTGTTTTGTTGTGCATTTTCGATTTTTGAGACATATTGCTTTAAGTTTTCTGTCTTGACGCTTTGATGTCTTCCTTGGTCTACCAGTATGTTTGCCTTTAACAACCTTCCCATGTTGTTTGTATTTGGTCCAGAGTTTAGACACAGCTGACTGTGAACAACCAACATTTTTTGCAACATTGTGTGATGATTTACCCTCTTTTAAGAGTCTGATAATCCTCTCTTTTGTTTCAATTGACATCTCTCGTGTTGGAGCCATGATTCATGTCAGTCCACTTGGTGCAACAGCTCTCCAAGGTGTGATCACTCCTTTTTAGATGCAGACTAACGAGCAGATCTGATTTGATGCAGGTGTTAGTTCTGGGGATGAAAATTTACAGGGTGATTCCATAATTTATTCCTCAGAATTGAGTGAGTCCATATTTTTTTCCCTCTGCTTGGTCTAAAAAAGTAACCGTTACTGACTGCCACAATTTTTTCCTGATTTCTTATAGTGTTTCTTAAAGCCAGAAAGTTGCCATTTGAAATTACTTTAGTTTTGTGTCATGTCTGTGATCTGCTTTTTTTCTACAAAATTAAACAACTGAATGAACATCCTCCGAGGCTGGTGATTCCATAATTATTGCCAGGGATTGTATCCACGTAAGTACAGCATTCAGACACACGCGCGTCACAGTGGACAGGTGTTAGTCCATGTCTGTCCAAACACAGTAGGTGTAGCTGGGATGTCCAGAATGACAGATCACCACTGCTGCTTCTGTCATAGCCACACCGCTTGTCAGTTCTAAGCACACACACCAAAGCCACACTCGTGTGGAACTTAGACAAATTTCTCTTCCAGTGCGACACTGGTCACCTACAGTCTGATGTCGTGTGACGAGTGCGACTGGCCACACATTTTCTAAGTGCTATGCGAGGAGTGTTATTTGTTCGTGCGTGTCACCTGAAATTTGGCTGACACCTGCCGTGAGAGGGTGCGATGGGTTTGCACAGTGTACACTTTGTCTTTCAGCCGCTGGTGTATGCAAATAGTTGTAGCAACAGGTGTATGAGGCATTGGAGGCAGAGACGATTTCACACAGTTTGCACACGATTCCTGCATCGTGCGCACTAACTGCACACTTCGTCCAAACTTCACACTATGTGTGAAGGGGCCCTTATGGTTTACCAGGACTATACCCTCAGCCCCAGAGGTCACTTGCAATGCGAGGCAAGGTGGGGATCAAATCTACTTGCCGTATGGTTAATAAACTACTTCATCCAAATAATCCAAGTATACACACACTCCATACTAAGTATCTGCCAATAAGGGTCCTAATCAGTTGTTTGTATTTTCCTACATATTGTGCGCAAAACACATTACAAGCACATTTCAATTAAATCCATTGTGCATGCTTGATAATTTAACTGCTCTGCCATGTATTAAAAAAAAAAAAAAAAAAATCAAACTACTCCTTTATGTTTTATTTATTTAAAGTTAAGCAAACATTATTAATATGGCTCCTCAAGTCACCTGGCGGCAGTAAAATGGCTATTTTTGAGAGGTGAGAATGGATCAGATGTTTGCCATCCAGGACCCAATCTCACAATGTGGTCTATTCACGCTCCTCGGACTCGCTGGTGCTGACCTTTAGTTACACCTAGGGGTCTACACTGGGTCACGGTATCATTAAAACAGCAGTATAAGACATTTGGTATGTGTGTACCGGTATTTCCATTCCCATGTTTTCTGTATATTAGTGCAGGATGTGGCTACCAGTTAGTCCACTGTTTTGTGTTGCTCCGAGCACTTGGAGGTTAGAAAATGGTGCGCGTCATCTTACAGTGTCCCATAGCACAGTGGTGACACTAGAGCTGAAACAACTAATCGGGTTAATCAATTAAAATCGATTATTAAAATAGTTGTCAACTAATTTAGTCATCGATTAGTTGCTAAATAACTTTGTTTTACCTCAAATGTTTCGTTTCTTCCTTATAATCAACCGAGCTTTGCTTTGAATCTTGAACCAATGAAGGAGTGCTTCGAGCTGCTGCTTCGTTGGTTACATTTGTTTTATTTCGTTTTATCTTAATTTTTCCCCACTAAAACCCTAAAGAGCATATGTCTGTGAGGAATATTTACCTTTTTATGTTAAACTGACCTGTTATGGTCTTCTGAAACAGTTAATAGATGTATTTTATGCTAACGCCGATGCGTTAGCATGTCTATGGCGTTTTCAAAGTTAAAGTTAGCATTAAGCTAACTTTTGCTGGCATTTCAGCATGTTTGTGCATTTTGTTTTCTGTATAATAATTATTGGCTCAGCGTTTGTTGTCGTAAAAGAGTCAAATGTATTACAAATTAAAATAGTTTTTAATTATTTTTATTTATATATTAATAATAATAGTAATAATAACTAATAATGCTACAATACAGTTTTAGAGAAAGAGGCATGAGTCACATGTATCATTGTGAAATGACCACATAGTTTACAAGTTATACAGAGAATGTTGCACATATAATGAGTCGGGCTACAGTTTTTGATTTAGGTTTTATGGTTAAATGGTTATGCTAATTGCTCATTTGCAACAACAAAAATACCTCTTTTTTCACTATATATTTTATAACATTTATATGTTTCAATGTTGTTTTATGGCAACTCAGAACTTTGATAAAGCAATGCCATTTGAAATAATTATTTTTGTTCTTTATTATAAACTGTTTTATTCTTTATTATTTTATATTTCAACAGCCAAGGGACATTTGACGATTTGTTGATTTTCAAGTATTTTAAGTTTTCAAATAATGTTCTGTTGTTAAATAAGGTGATGTAAGGAGAGAAAAATTGTTTCCCTGGCACATTTTTAAAAAAATTCCCCGCTAATCCGATTAATCAATTAATCGTGTCAAAACCCCATCAGATTCACTGATGATCCAAATAATCATTTGTTGCAGTCCTAGGTGACACAGCACAGAACAGCAGCAAAGTGACTTAAAAATATGTAAATAAAATACCGGTATACTTTGTTGTGCGTTTCTTGATAACTAAGGAAATACAGCCAGGTCTATAAGTATTTAAACAGTGATAACACTACTGTAATTTTGCTGCAGCAGAGCAGCCTGCATACCACACAGAGATATGGTACATCAGCAAACTCTCAATGGTTGCCCGGTAGAAGGCCACCGTCAGCTTCAAGGAGGTTAACAGACATATTGCATTACCCATTAAGGAGTTACAGCCATTTGCAGCACTATAGACACGACAAGCCCATCTTGACTGCTTCATTTCAGAGCAACTGTCTAAACACTTATTGACCAGACTATAAAATTACAAAAAAAAAAAAAAAAAAAAGATGCATTTACAATATTGAAATCGCAAGAATTTCCACAATAATCACAATATGGCTTTCTTCAAATTGTGAAGTCCTAGTCAAAAATACTTATAGGTTTTAATGTGTAGTGCTACATTCACAATGCAATATCAATCAATCAATTTTTTTATATAGCGCCAAATCACAACAAACAGTTGCCCCAAGGCGCTTTATATTGTAAGGCAAGGCCATACAATAATTATGTAAAACCCCAACGGTCAAAACGACCCCCTGTGAGCAAGCACTTGGCTACAGTGGGAAGGAAAAACTCCCTTTTAACAGGAAGAAACCTCCAGCAGAACCAGGCTCAGGGAGGGGCAGTCTTCTGCTGGGACTGGTTGGGGCTGAGGGAGAGAACCAGGAAAAAGACATGCTGTGGAGGGGAGGGGAGATATGCAGCCAAATATGAGAATAACCACACTGACTATATCAGACACACGGGATCACATGATATTGTGTTTGTGTGTATGTGTGCACATGACCTTCGCTTGCACAAGTGAAAGCATTGATCCTCCAGAGAGCCACAGATATAAAGAAACACTGTGTGAGCCACTCAGCAGTTTACTGTAAACAGGCCTGGAGCTGCTCCGGGGTCAGTTTCTATACTTCACACTTTCCTCAGCACACCCCTGACACATTAGGAAAGAAGACCATGAGACCACATGCCTCTCAAGAGTGTATTTGGGTGGCACAGTGGCTTAGTGGTTATCACTGTCGCCTCACAGCAAGAAGGTCGTAGGATCGCATCCCACCTGGTCCATTCTGTGTGGAGGTTCTCCCTGTGTCTGCATGGTTTCCTCCGGGTACTCCTGTTTCCTCCCATAGTAATAATAATAATAATATGCTTATTTAGGCTCTGGCTCTGGCCAAGGCAGTGTCTCTACATCTATACTGGACTGTTGCTGCCCACTCTTCCTCGTGGTTGTACTGTTTGTAACTGTAAATAGGATGACTTAAATGCAGAGGACAAATTTCACTGTATGTATGTACGTACAATCAAGGGCGCAATTTAGAACTAGAAATTGGGGGGGACAAATGCGAGGCCTGCAGGGCCGAAGCCAATAGGCCGGGGGTCTGTGGGCCACTTTAGCCCCCCAGAACCAATGGGTTCTAGATAAGCTCAGATGCATTATGAGCATCCAGAACAGTAATTTTAATGTTTTGAGAAGACCATAAAGTGGACACCATTTGACTTATGCAATTTGAAACTGTGGATATGAGTACTTTATTCTGAGAATAACCAGCATTGATTTTATTAACATCCTGGTGTAAATAAGGTATCACCACATGTGTAGAACTCAAAAAGAATGATAGGTTGAGTTTTCATAAAAAAAAAAAAACAACTGCAATGTGGTAAAATGTATTCATAAATATGAAAGAACAGGCTCTTAATTATTAACTATCGCATACTGTATTTTTTTTCTCAAGATTTGTTTTTGCATAGGTTTGAAAAAACAACAGATCATAAGTTTAGGATAAATTACTTATCATGTAGGGCTGCAACAACGAACCGATAAAACCAATAAAATTCGATGACAACAGTCGTTGGCATCACATTGCGTCATCGATGCGTTGTGTCAAGCGATTATGACGTCAGAAGCCAGTAGCAACCAGTGCACAAAGCAGATCAGACGCTGTTTCGTAGAACTACACAGTTAGAATATGGCAGATGCAAGTAGACAAAAGAAAGTTAAGACTTCAAAAGTGTGGGAGCACTTTACGTTAAACAACGCAAAGACGCTTGTTAACTGCAACATTTGCAAGTCGGACCTCGCATGGCACGGGAGTACGACGGTAATGATGCAGCATCTCAAACGAAAGTATATCGGAGTCATCAACGAGGAAGGGGAGAGCTCAGTGTCTGGGTAAGTTAACAAATGTTTGTTTATTTTTGTGTCAGCAGTTGTAACGTCTCAGTATGACAAGTCAGGCAGTGATATGAAGCCTGACGGTTGGATCTAGTCAGGCTCAGGCTGTCTGCGCGTCTCCCAGAGCAGTGAGGTGAAGGGCAGAGAGAGAGAGAGAGAAAAAGAAAAAGAACAGTAACAGCACCGACAGTTTTTTTATTAATGTTGTCAAAGTCCTACCATCAACATTAACGCTTGTCCGATTGTCCGGGACAAGTGTAAAATCGGACAAGTAATAGCTCTAAATCGTTGTCCGACCGGACAAGTGGCATTTTATTTATTTATTTATTTATTTGGTTTAAAACGTTCAAATTCTTCTCGCACCTCGTGAGAAAGCGTCTTCGGTTTTTCCTGCCACACTCCATGCAGAGGACAATCGGAAAACATGATAACACAGGGTTCTCCCCAGACAATGGAACAACGACGCCGCGCCACAGTGTTCTGACAGCGCCGTCACAGGTAGTTTGGTAGTGCTATCAGGTAGTTTTTCTAAAATCCAGCCAGGCTGTGCAGAACTGGCCGCTCGCCCTCCCCTGCAGACAGAGAGCCGAGCAGCGCTGCAGCGGAAACTCAGTCAAAGTCTTCACATGAAATGAGCTGCTTCAGCTTGTATAGCTCCAGAAATTCATTTATAGGCTTTATTTTACAGTTGAAAGCCTTCATGTTTCCAAAGTTTGCTCAAATAGGGTATGAGAGTGAAGAGTCTCTCGTTCCCTCACACACAGACAGACAGAGATGTGGGATGAGTCATGTGTCATTGTGAAATGACCACATAGTTTACAAGTTATACAGAGAATGTTGCACATATAATGAGTCGGGCTACAGTTTTTGATTTAGGTTTTATGGTTAACTGGTTATGCTAATTTCTCATTTGCAGCAATAAAAATACCTCTTTTTTCACCATACGAGCTCTGTCAATAAAGCAACGGTCCTTTTTATTTTTTTCAAAAACTATATGGATTTCATTCATATGTTTTTACGTCAGACATGCTTGAACCCTCGTGCGCATGCGTGAGTTTTTCCACGCCTGTCGGTGACGTCATTCGCCTGTGAGCACTCCTTGTGGGTGGAGTCGTCCAGCCCCTCGTCGGAATTCCTTTGTCTGAGAAGTTGCTGAGAGACTGGCGCGTTGTTTGATCAAAATTTTTTCTAAACCTGTGAGACACATCGAAGTGGACACGGTTCGAAAAATTAAGCTGGTTTTCAGTGAAAATTTTAACGGCTGATGAGAGATTTTGAGGTGATTCTGTCGCTTTAAGGACTTCCCACGGTGCGAGACGTCGCTCAGCGCTCTCAGCCGCCGTCGTCAGCCTGTTCAAGCTGAAAACCTCCACATTTCAGGCTCTATTGATCCAGGACGTCGTGAGAGAACAGAGAAGTTTCAGAAGAAGTCGGTTTCAGCATTTTATCCAGATATTCCACTGTTAAAGGAGATTTTTTTAATGAAAGACGTGCGGATGGGTCCGCGCGTCGGGACGCAGCCGACGCGGTGCGGCGGCACAGGAAAAACACCTCCGTGTTGATAACCATTTGTAAAATCCAGGCGGCTTTTGATGGCTTTCAGTGGAGTGAGTATATGAGAAATTGTTTAACAGCAGGACATGTTCCAACTTGTCCTTAAGGCTTTCAACAGAGGTGTTTTTCCTGTGGCGGAGCGTCGCGTCGGCTTGCAGCTTTCATTAAAAAAATCTCCTTTAACAGTGGAATATCCGGATAAAATGCTGAAACCGACTTCTTCTGAAACTTCTCTGTTCTCTCACGACTTCCTGGATCAATAGAACCTGAAATGTGGAGGTTTTCAGCTTGAACAGGCTGAAGACGGCGGCTGAGAGCGCTGAGCGACGTCTCGCACCGTGGGAAGTCCTTAAAGCGACAGAATCACCTCAAAATCTCTCATCAGCCGTTAAAATTTTCACTGAAAACCAGCTTAATTTTTCGAACCGTGTCCAGTTCGATGTGTCTCACAGGTTTAGAAAAAATTTTGATCAAACAAAGCGCCAGTCTCTCAGCAACTTCTCAGACAAAGGAATTCCGACGAGGGGCTGGACGACTCCTCCCACAAGGAGTGCTCACAGGCGAATGACGTCACTGACAGGCGTGGAAAAACTCACGCATGCGCACGAGGGTTCAAGCATGTCTGACGTAAAAACATATGAATGAAATCCATATAGTTTTTGAAAAAAATAAAAAGGACCTATACTTTATTGACAGCCCTCGTATATTTTATAACATTTATATGTTTCAATGTTGTTTTATGGCAACTCAGCCCTTTGATAAAGCAATGCCATTTGAAATAATTATTTTTGTTCTTTATTATAAACTGTTTTATTCTTTATTATTTTATATTTCAACAGCCAAGGAACATTTGAAAAATTGGTGATTTTCAAGTATTTTAAGTTTTCAAATAATGTTCTGTTGTTAAATAAAGTGATGGAAGGAGAGAAAAATTGTTTCCCTGGCACATTTTTAAAAACTTCCCCGCTAATCCGATTAATCGATTAATCGTGTCAAAACCCCATCAGATTAATCGATTACCCAAATAATCGTTTGTTGCAACCCTATTATCATGGATTTAATTTTCGAAGTGGCACTAATGACAACACTCATACTGAACATAATTTCGCTTGCATAGACTGATTTTGGAGATCAAGCAATAATTGCAGATGGGCTTTCTGAGGTCCCAGATAGCTTTTCTGATTTCCTTTTCTAACTTTCAGAATTTAGTAAATTATCACATGGTCCTTTGCTACTTATGTGTAGACACTAGTCCCTAGAGGAAACTATTTTTGGTTTCAAATCTGGGCAAATGCAGTCCCAGAAAATTCAGAATGTGACAAACAAGAAACAGGTGTAAACAAGTCAATGCTGCTAAAAATATAAACTTGCAGAAACAAAAATACTATTCTGACATGGTTTTACACATAAGACTGACATAGCATGTTTCAAGTACACACATATATGTCAGAAGGTGGGGGGACATACCATATTCTGTCCCCCCTGGTTGAAAAGGGGGGGGTACATGTCCCCCCTATCCCCCACCAAACTGCGCCCATGTGTACAATGACAATAAAGGCCCTTCTTTGTTCTTCTAGCTAATGTCACGTAGAGTGTAGACCTCTCAGTCCAAAATGTGATCACTGCTGTGGCCACAATGTTTAGTGCTGTTACAGTGCTTTTTATTTATTTATTTTTAGGAGTGTACAGTAAATGCTACAAATGAGAAAACGGACAAAAGGAAAAGAGCAGCGTCCCCATGCTGTTACGTTTCGTGCAGGGAGAGGCTCGCCGTCTCTCTCAGCTGAATACATCCTGTTGATTCAGTGACACAGGAGTGCTATAATACGAGTGAGTCATTCCCCTCTCTCTTGCCTTCTCTTCTATTCTTTCCCTCTTCTACTCCAATCACCCCCTCAAGGCTGTATAAAATGGCTATATCAACGGAGTCAAGAATACCTGCTCTAACATGGCCACTGGAAAGACACAGACCATCCTGCTCAGAGTTCCATCTCTCAACTGACAATCAGGTGCAAAGGTTTTACACCAAGTCATGTACACAGGAATGTTTAAAAGCAGCGATTTCCTGAATCAGGATTAATTAAATAAATGGATGAATGAAAAAAAAAATCCCATCCACACAAGCACTTTTTTAAAAAGATCTCTGTCCACTAAACATGGGCCGATAACCGGTTTCACGGAATACCACGGTATGAAAAAGCCACGGTATCAAAACCACTAAAGTTTTCCGTTATACCGTCCCTGGGTGATTCTTAGACTATGGGCACTTATGTCCTTTGATCATATTGTATGAAAAACAGAAAAAAGGGGAAATTTCACACTTTTATAGTTATCTTTACAATGAAAGTGTGTTAAGAAATTTCTTCTAGTAGTCTATGATGACTTTTTCACCTTTTTTCAGCATCATTATATGCAAATATTGCCATTTTGTGCTTGTCCCACACCCAGACTTTTGATCTTCAATGATAAAAATGAATGGTAAAGAAATGTTTTTTCTAATGTTTTAAAATATCTCTGAATAAAATATCAGTAAAATAATCAAAACATAATTGGGGTATTCAATGTCATACAACTGTTGTGATTTTTTTAAACAAAATGTAGTTGTCCCACACTATTGCCGTAATTTCCACCACAACACTGTAATGTCCCTTTAAACAGTTTGTATGAAAGATTGTTTGGTAGTTTCTATGGAGATAAACAGTGACATCAGAGCACATGTACATAGCGCCAAATCACAACAAACAGTTGCCCCAAAGCGCTTTATATTGTAAGGCAATGGTGTGGTGGAAATTACATTTACAAGGCCAATAGTGCCCGTAGTTAAAGAATCACCCCCCTACGGTATGAGCAGGTTATGAGAATTCTTGACAGAGCGGAGGGAGCCATTATTCATTAGAATAATGATCCAGAACAGATATGAATTATCTATAAACATATATGTGTCATCATTTAAGAAGAAATGGTATGAACAATTTCAATCACCAGTGATGGTCAAAGAATTTTGTCACAACAGCTAAACTCCCTAATATTAATTTTGGGTGAGTCCTAGTTTTTTTTGCTCAAAGCTCAAACTATCCACTGCACCCCACAGCCGGTGTGTACCTTTACCCACAGTTATCACAAGAATTGGGAATGCTGACAAAGACTAACAGTACTGGGTGGCTATAAGCCGATATCTTGAGCTTTCTTGTTGGAGGACGACGTGTTAAACTGATATTTTCTGTGGCTGTGCAGCAGTCTTGACAGGCTCCACACATAACTCCCTTCCACCCCCAGTGGGATGAGTGGGAAGGCCACATTAGGTTGCTGAGTCCAAAAAAAAAAAAAAAAAAAAAAAAAAAAAAACTGCAGAGATGGAGGTTAGTATGAGCTGAACTGAAGTGATAAAAGTGATTACAGGATGAGTAGCTAAGTGTAGGATTATCTGCAGGGACGAGGACGAGAGGAATGCTGCATCATTAAAGTACAGGTTAATAGACCAGCGCTTCCCACAGGGTGTCGACTCCCAAGATGCTCCTCATGCGTTTCCATGGGCACCGCAGCACTTTAGACTCCACTTCCTGTTTCCTCCTGCTCCTCCTCAGGCAGAGATGCAGGATTTTTATTTTTTTTTAGTGCAGCTGCAGCAGAATGAATGAATAAGTAAAGACTTTCCCTTCTGTTCCTCGTCACATTCAGCAAAATAGAGTTTGCAGACCCCTCCATATGGAATAATTCAATAGGCAGTGCCTGGGGGAGTGTCACGGCAGCTCCCAGACAACAGCGGGCGGCGAAGCAGCATCAACGGCACACAAAGCACGGAACGCTCGCCTCGACGCAGAACCGCAATTATGTGGCGCCGCTGTGCAGCGATGACGTGACGGCATCCAGTCGCATCCGACGAGGGCATGACAGCAGCGTATTTGTGAAGCTGATGATACTTTTGTGGAACAGCAAAGCATTGTGGGAGCTCAAGCCATGGCAGGAATAAAACGAGTAAAGGATGCTGAAGCAGGTCAAACGGGCAGAGTGTAGATCAGTGACGGACATGATGAAACCAGAGTTTGTGACTGAAGTTGAGAAAGATGAAGAGAAACTGAATTCATGCACCCCCCCCACCCCCTGTTTTTTTTCCCCTAATTCTCCACTCTACCTCTGTTTTACTCAATCTGTTTCACTCGCTTCCTCTTTTTATGCCTCTCACCCTCTCTTGGCCTCTGTCTCTCTGCTCCATGGGGCGCCGGGTCTTTGATCAGATGCTGAAGCTATAAACATTACCAGCTGGCCTTGTGCTTCACATGAAGAGGTCAGCCAAGCCGGGGGGCGGAGGGGCTACATTAGAGGAGCCGTAATTCTACTCTCAGCGGGCCGGCAGCACCCACAGGAGACATCTGGAAGAACTTCTCCATTTCAGAAACGTGCTGAATCAGCTCAAAACAATGTGACACACACACACACACACACACACACACACACACACACACACACACACACACACACACACACACACACACACACACACACACACACACACACACACACACACACACACACAATCAAATGCAGTAAAACAGACGATAACTGTATAGATAAAATAATATAGCACCTTCAACTGCACCACAGACTAAAACAGTTAAATGTGGTCTATTAAACATTAGGTCTCTCTCTTCTAAGTCCTTGTTAGTAAATGATATAATTGATCAACATATTGATTTATTCTGCCTTACAGAAACCTGGTTACAGCAGGATGAATATGTTAGTTTAAATGAGTCAACACCCCCGAGTCACACTAACTGCCAGAATGCTCGTAGCACGGGCCGAGGCGGAGGATTAGCAGCAATCTTCCATTCCATCTTATTAATTAATCCAAAACCCAGACAGAGCTTTAATTCATTTGAAAGCTTGACTCTTAGTCTTGTCCATCCAATTTGGAAGTCCCAAAAACCAGTTTTATTTGTTATTATCTATCGTCCACCTGGTCGTTACTGTGAGTTTCTCTGTGAATTTTCAGACCTTTTGTCTGACTTAGTGCTTAGCTCAGATAAGATAATTACAGTGGGCGATTTAACATCCACACAGATGCTGAGAATGACAGCCTCAACACTGCTGTAGCTCCTCTGAAAAAGAGAGCCTTAAATCAGAAGTGCCTGACTCTGTGGTATAACTCACAAACTCGCAGCTTAAAGCAGATAACCCGTAAGTTGGAGAGGAAATGGCGTCTCACCAATTTAGAAGATCTTCACTTAGCCTGGAAAAAGAGTCTGTTGCTCTATAAAAAAGCCCTCCGTAAAGCTAGGACATCTTACTACTCATCACTAATTGAAGAAAATAAGAACAACCCCAGGTTTCTTTTCAGCACTTAACTAGTAATGACTTCATGACTTTCTTTGCTAATAAAATTTTAACTATTAGAGAAAAAATGACTCTTAACCATCCCAAAGACATATCATTATCTTTGGCTGCTGTCAGTGATGCCGGTATTTGGTTAGACTCTTTCTCTCCGATTGTTCTGTCTGAGTTATTTTGATTAGTTACTTCCTCCAAACCATAAACATGTCTATTAGACCCCATTCCTACCAGGCTGCTCAAGGAAGCCCTACCATTAATTAATGCTTCGATCTTAAATATGATCAATCTATCTTTATTAGTTGGCTATGTACCACAGGCTTTTAAGGTGGCAGTAATTAAACCATTACTTAAAAAGCCATCACTTGACCCAGCTATCTTAGCTAATTATAGGCCAATCTCCAACCTTCCTTTTCTCTCAAAAATTCTTGAAAGGGTAGTTGTAAAACAGCTAACTGATCATCTGCAGAGGAATAGTCTATTTGAAGAGTTTCAGTCAGGTTTTACAATTCATCATAGTACAGAAACAGCATTAGTGAAGGTAACAAATGATCTTCTTATGGCCTCAGACAGTGGACTCATCTCTGTGCTTGTTCTGTTAGACCTCAGTGCTGCTTTTGATACTGTTGACCATAAAATTTTATTATAGTGATTAGAGCATGCCATAGGTATTAAAGGCACTGCGCTGCGGTGGTTTGAATCATATTTATCTAATAGATTACAATTTGTTCATGTAAATGGGGAATCTTCTTCACAGACTAAGGTTAATTATAGAGTTCCACAAGGTTCTGTGCTAGGACCAATTTTATTCACTTTATACATGTTTCCCTGAGGCAGTATTATTAGACAGCATTGCTTAAATTTTCAATGTTACGCAGATGATACCCAGCTTTATCTATCCAGGAAGCCAGAGGACACACACCAATTAGCTAAACTGCAGGATTGTCTTACAGACATAAAGACATGGATGACCTCTAATTTCTTGCTTTTAAACTCAGATAAAACTGAAGTTATTGTACTTGGCCCCACAAATCTTAGAAACATGGTGTCTAACCAGATCCTTACTCTGGATGGCATTACCCTGACCTCTAGTAATACTGTGAGAAATCGTGAAGTCATTTTTGATCAGGATATGTCATTCAATGCGCATATTAAACAAACATGTAGGACTGCTTTTTTGCATTTGCGCAATATCTCTAAAATTAGAAAGGTCTTTTCTCAGAGTGATGCTCAAAAACTAATTCATGCATTTATTTCCTCTAGGCTGGACTATTGTAATTCATTATTATCAGGTTGTCCTAAAAGTTCCCTGAAAGATTCAAAATGCTGCAGCTAGACTACTGACAGGGAGAAGAAGGAGAGAGCATATCTCACCCATATTGGCCTCTCTTCATTGGCTTCCTGTTAATTCTAGAATTTAAAATTCTTCTTCTTACTTATAAGGTTTTGAATAATCAGGTCCCATCTTATCTTATCTTATCTCATAGTACCATATCACCGCAACAGAGCGCTTCGCTCTCAGACTGCAGGCTTACTTGTAGTTCCTAGGGTTTGTAAGAGTAGAATGGGAGGCAGAGCCTTCAGCTTTCAGGCTCCTCTCCTGTGGAACCAGCTCCCAATTCGGATCAGGGAGACAGACACCCTCTCTACTTTTAAGATTAGGCTTAAAACTTTCCTTTTTGCTAAAGCTTATAGTTAGGGCTGGATCAGGTGACCCTGAACCATCCCTTAGTTATGCTGCTATAGACTTAGACTGCTGGGGGGTTCCCATGATGCACTGAGTGTTTCTTTCTCTTTTTGCTCTGTATGCACCACTCTGCATTTAATCATTAGTTATTGATCTCTGCTCCCCTCCACAGCATGTCTTTTTCCTGGTTCTCTCCCTCAGCCCCAACCAGTCCCAGCAGAAGACTGCCCCTCCCTGAGCCTGGTTCTGCTGGAGGTTTCTTCCTGTTAAAAGGGAGTTTTTCTTTCCCACTGTCGCCAAGTGCTTGCTCACAGGGGGTTGTTTTGACTGTTGGGGTTTTTCCGTAATTATTGTATGGCCTTGCCTTACAATATAAAGCGCCTTGGGGCAACTGTTTGTTGTGATTTGGCGCTATATAAATAAAATTGATTTGATTTGATAACCGAGCACTAAGGCTGCCACCAAGTTTTAATTCAGAAAGAAAAAACACAGCCGCGGGTAGCTGGCTATTCACAGACGTGTGCATTCAGCATTCATGAATCAACAGATGACAGAAAGTTATGAATATTCTCCAGGTGACCTTTCATTGTTCCAGTCACAGGATCATATTTCAGACTATTACTTGGTTAGCACAGTTAAATCTGCTCCTGAGGACAGTGTTAACTATTCAATACTTGACGTATACTCATTTTTAGATTTAAGGTGTTGGAACACACTGAAAACAAGATGTTGTAGTATTGCTGTAGTGTCGCCAAAGTGAGGCCAAACTGAATCGTTTGCCTGAAAGAACTTTATTTTGTTGTTGTTGCTGTTTTGTATTTGACCAAAACACATAAATAAACCACGACCTTATCTTGATGAAAAGGGTTGTTTATACTTTTTTTTTTTTTGCTACATTTACCATAATTAAAATCACAGGGCCAATGTGGACAAACACTCAATAACTTCTAAAAAAAGAAAGAAAGAAAAGTACAAGGTCTGTTAGAAAACTATCCGACCTTTTTATTTTTTTTAAAAACTATATGGATTTGAATCATGTGCACTTGCATCAGCCAAGCTTGAACCTTCGTGTGCATGTGTGAGTTTTTTCACGCCTGTCGGTTGCGTCATTCACTGTGGGCAGGCTTTGATTGAGCAGTGGTCCACCCCCCTCATCGGATTTTCATTGTCAGGGAAATGGCTGAGCAATTGGAGCAGCGCTGAATCAAATTTTTCCAGAAACTGTGAGAGACAGCCAGGTGGAAACCATTCGTAAGATTCAGACGGCTTTCGGTGAGGATACTCTTGGCGTCACACATATTAAGGAGCATTACAACCAGATTAAAGACGGCCCACAGTGGCGGAGGGCGCGCCACGCTCCGAGCGGCCATCAACAGGCTGAAATGACCAGATCATTTCCAAAGTGAAGGCTGTGTTGATCCGGGACATCGTCTGACTACCAGAGAAATTGCAGAAGAGGTGGACATCAGCACTTTTGCGGCACATTCCACTGTTACAGGAGATTTTGTAATGAAAGACGTGCCGAGGAATTCGCGTGTCGGCACGGAGCTGCAATGGCGTACAACAAAAAGCACGTCTGTGTTGGAAACCATTCAGAAGATTCAGACGGCTTTCGGTGGCTTTTCAGTTGAGTGAGTATCCGAGAAATTGTGTAACAGCTGGGCATGTAACAACTTGTCCTGTGAGACTTCCAACACGGAATGACGAATGACGACATGACGCAACCAACAGGCGTGAAAAACTCACACATGCGCACGAAGGTTCAAGCTTGGCTGATGCAAGCGCACATTATTCAAATCCATATAGTTTTTTAAAAAAAATAAAAAGGTCGGATAGTTTTCTAACAGACCTCGTACTACCAACTCTTCTAAATGTCGTCTTGTTTTTCATACATTTAACAAGTAAAGATATTCTTACATTTAGCAGTGCGGTGTAGTTTTAAACTATAACAGGCATACAACGCTATGCCTCTGCCACTTCAGCCGAGTTCGTCATGCAGCTCATACTTGGCCGCATTTACCAAAATGTCATCCTAATCAGGTACACCACTTGGCACAAGTCTTTTTTTTTTCTGCAACTCCGTCACACTCCAAACTTTCTCGGCCTAACCTACACTCAACTCAGAACAGCCAGAGCACAGCAATATGCAACTCTACATAAATCAGAGTGAACTTCAGTGTAGACTTGGTACTCAACCCAGGACAGCCCTGGGGAACTTTTTCAATGCTTGGCATAAAAACTACGAGATGCGCCAAGCCTTTTCTGATGTACACAAGTAGGGATGGGTATCGATAAGATTTTATCAATATCGATACCATTATCGATTCTGTTTATCGATCCAATTCCTTATCGATTCCCTTATTGATACCTCTTGTGAATTTTTTGTGTACTAAAAGTAGGCTTTACAGGTTTTCTATGTCAGCGGGTCAAAGAGCTGTTTCTTATCTTGCACCCGCTCTGTGGAACGGTCATCCTGCGACCGTGAGGCAGTCAGAGACTGTGGACATTTTTAAGTCAAGACTTAAAGCCTATTTTATTCTCTTTCTTATGAATAGTTTTTATCTTTTATCTGTTTTATTCTTTTACTTCTGTTTTTAATTATGTATTTGATTTTTTTAAATTTATTTTAATTTTTTTATGTTGAACTGTTCTATGTGAGGCGTCTTGAGACAGCTTTTGTTGTGATTTGGCGCTTTATAAGCCGATTAAATTGAAACTGAATTGAAACTGAATAACATTTTATTGAGTCTTAAAGTAAATAAATATGAAATTGGTCACTATATCCTTCACTAGAACTTTGGACATAATAAACTCTATATGGTGGATCCTTGATCTCTGGACATAAATAGAAATAAACAAAATCTGCAGTTTCTGTCAAAAGCATTTCCTTTCAGATATTATTGGCATGAATGTCTTTCCATACATTTGAGCTGAGCTCTTGCAGTTGGCTAGGGGGAACGTCAGGATGTAATTTATGAAGAATGCAGGACGAAAAAAAAAACATTTTAGTCGATTGTAGTTTCTTGTCTGTCTTACAACATTTATATGACATTTTATTTAAAGCGGCAATTTGTTTTGAAGTTATTAATTCCAACCGGACTCTGTCTCAGCAGACAGCCGGGCAGTGTTTGGAGCTGTGCAAATGGAACGGAGGACAATTCTCTTTTTTTGACTGCAACAAGACATGAGTCCCATTTAGTGACTTTAATCCACACAAAAGTGACTCACGATATTTTAATGGCTTTGAGAAGAGTTAAGAAGCGGACTTGCCGTTTCTGAAGAGCAGCAAATCAAAGAACCAACGAGCTAGTGGATCGAAGCATTGATTCATGGTTCACACTTCAAAGTGGTGTCACGCTGCAGAAATGGTTGATTACAGACCCGCTGCACGGTTTGTAATCAACATAGAGGAATGATCATTTTCCCAACAAATACTCTCAAAAACAACACCTGCTCTGAAGGACTGATAAGGGAATCATTAAGGAAAAAGGCTATTGATATTGGTGGATCGAATCATTTCTTAACTATACTCGAAAAGAACCGGTTCTCGATACCCAACCCTATACACAAGCGAAACAAGTCAAGATGATGCAGCCAGGAGTGTGACTGAGCACATGAAAATTTTGGACATGACTTTAACAGACAATGAAAAAATCATAGATGAAATTATGAAAAACAATACAACCCCTGGCAATAATTATGGAATCACCGGCCTCGGAGGATGTTCATTCAGTTGTTTAATTTTGTAGAAAAAAAGCAGATCACAGACATGACACAAAACTAAAGTCATTTCAAATGGCAGATTTCTGGTTTTAAGAAACACTATAAGAAATTAAGAAAAAAAATTGTGGCAGTCAGTAACGGTTACTTTTTTAGACCAAGCAGAGGGAAAAAAATATGGACTCACTGAATTCTGAGGAATAAATTATGGAATCACCCTGTAAAGTTTCATCCCCAAAACTAACACCTGCATCAAATCAGATCTGCTTGTTAGTCTGCATCTAAAAAGGAGTGATCACACCTTGGAGAGCTGTTGCACCAAGTGGACTGACATGAATCATGGCTCCCACACGAGAGATGTCAACTGAAACAAAGGAGAGCATTATCAAACTCTTAAAAGAGGGTAAATCATCACGCAATGTTGCAAAAGATGTTGGTTGTTCACAGTCAGCTGTGTCTAAACTCTGGACCAAATACAAACAACATGGGAAGGTTGTTAAAGGCAAACATACTGGTAGACCAAGGAAGACATCAAAGCGTCAAGACAGAAAACTTAAAGCAATATGTCTCAAAAATCAAAAATGCACAACAAAACAAATGAGGAGCAAATGGGAGGAAACTGGAGTCAACGTCTGTGACCGAACTGTAAGAAACCGCCTAAAGGAAATGGGATTTACATACAGAAAAGCTAAACGAAAGCCATCATTAACACCTAAACAGAAAAAAACAAGGTTACAATGGGCTAAAGAAAAGCAATCGTGGACTGTGGATGACTGGATGAAAGTCATATTCAGTGATGAATCTCGAATCTGCATTGGGCAAGGTGATGATGCTGGAACTTTTGTTTGGTGCCGTTCCAATGAGATTTATAAAGATGACTGCCTGAAGAGAACATGTAAATTTCCACATTCATTGATGATATGGGTCTGCATGTCAGGTAAAGGCACTGGGGAGATGGCTGTCATTACATCATCAATAAATGCACAAGTTTACGTTGATATTTTGGACACGTTTCTTATCCCATCAATTGAAAGGATGTTTGGGGATGATGAAATCATTTTTCAAGATGATAATGCATCTTGCCATAGAGCAAAAACTGTGAAAACATTCCTTGCAAAAAGACACATAGGGTCAATGTCATGGCCTGCAAATAGTCCGGATCTTAATCCAATTGAAAATCTTTGGTGGAAGTTGAAGAAAATGGCCCATGACAAGGCTCTAACCTGCAAAGCTGATGTGGCAACAGCAATCAGAGAAAGTTGGAGCCAGATTGATGAAGAGTACTGTTTGTCACTCATTAAGTCCATGCCTCAGAGACTGTGTGTAGCCATCAGGGTCAGGGGCAAGGCAGTGTGGCCCAGTGTGTCAGGATTTCCCCTGGACCCTGGTTTTTACTTTGTTTTACCAATGTCTTGTGTTTGTTTCTCCGCCAGATGGCACCCCAGTTTTGTTTTCACACCTGGATCAGATGGGTTACTGACTACTGATGGACTATTTAAAACCCGACTTTCTGTTCATGAATTCTTCCAGATGCTTCTTAAGCTCTTAGAACCAGGCCAGATACTTCGCACATCTTTGATCCTTGAGATGCAGAGACGTGCATGCTTTGCTATCTGTGCCTTGCTTTCATTTTGCCTTGCCAGCTTCCCTCCTCATCCATGATCAAGACAGAGACCTGAAGGACCAAGCCTGACTGATGACCTTGAACGTGTCTTCCAGCTGTGCGCTCATAACGCCAAAGCTTTCTGCAGCTTATGCTCAGGTAACGCTGGTCTCTCCCTCTAATTCCTACATTAGAGTGAACTGTCTTTCCTACTGTTCCAGAGGAGTCCAGTATGGCTTCCAAGCAGACCTGGACCCTGATACTACCTACCTGCACCGCAGCGTCACTTTGAACTCCTCGGCTCACGGTGTGGAGTGCGTCTCGACTAAATGCCAGTTAAGTTCCCCTCGTCTCAGTGAGATCCCGTTCTCACTAGCTCCTGTTGTGACTGTGCTATGATAAAGAACTATTTCAAGAACTCTAAGAACTGCACGAACTCTGATATCAAACAAATGAGAACTCAGTCCAGCTGTAGCAAGTCCTGCTTAATTGGCGCTGCAGAGGAAACCAGAGCACCTGGAGGAAACCCACGCAAACATGGGGAGAACATGCAAACTCCACACAGAAAGGCCACAGGTGGGAATTGAGCCCATGATCTCTTCACTGTGAGGCAACTCCACACAGAAAGGCCACAGGCGGGAATTGAGCCCATGATCTCTTCGCTGTGAGGCAACAGCGCTAACCACTAAGCCACCGTGCTGCCCATATATATATATATATATATATATATATATATATATATATATATATATATATATATATATATATATATATATATATATATATATATATATACATATACATACATATATACACACACATACACACAAGGTCTGTCAATAAAGTATCGTACCTTTTTATTTTTTTCAAAAACTATATGGATTTCATTCATATGTTTTTATGTCAGACATGCTTGAACCCTCGTGCGCATGCGTGAGTTTTTCCACGCCTGTCTGTGACGTCATTCGTCTGTGAGCATGCCTTGGGAAGGAGTGGTCCCGCCCCCTCGTCGGATTTTCATTGTCTGGAAATGGCGGAATGAAAAGGACTTTTTTTCCATTAGAATTTTTTCAGAAGCTGTTAGAGACTGGCACCTGGAAACCATTCGAAAAATTTATTATGGGCTTCACAGAGAATAAGGACTGTTACTACAGCTTTCAGGACTGCTTTAAGGACGGTCGGTGCGCCGCGCTCCGAGCTGCGACAACGCGGCACAAACCACTGGATCATTTCTAAACGGATGGCTCTGTGGATACGAGACCGTCGTGTGCTCTTTGTCTGGTTATCACAAGAGCTGGACATCAGCCATTTTCCGGCAGATTTCACTTTTAACAAGAGATTTTGTCATGGAAAGCCGCGCGGAGGCTTCGCGCGTCACGACTGATTCACTGATGAAGCGAGACAAAGGAACACCTCCGTTTCTAAGTGCTGGGACATGTTGGGACATGTTCAGCTCTCCACAATTTCTCTTATACTGACTCGACTGGTAAGTACTGAAAGCCAAGATAGACATGTCCCAACTTGTCCTCGAGGGGGCGGGACCACTCCTTCCCAAGGAGTGCTCACAGGCGAATGACGTCACCGACAGGCGTGGAAAAATTCACGCATGTGCACGAGGGTTCAAGCATGTCTGACGTAAAAACATATGAATGAAATCCATATAGTTCTTGAAAAAAATAAAAAGGTACAATACTTTATTGACATACCTCGTATATATATATATATATATATATATATATATACTCAACAAAAATATAAATGCAACACTTTTGGTTTTGCTCCCATTTTGTATGAGATGAACTCAAAGATCTAAAACTTTTGCCACATATACAATATCACCATTTCTCTCAAATATTGTTCACAAACCAGTCTAAATCTGTGATAGTGAGCACTTCTCCTTTGCTGAGATAATCCATCCCACCTCACAGGTGTGCCATATCAAGATGCTGATTAGACACCATGATTAGTGCACAGGTGTGCCTTAGACTGCCCACAATAAAAGGCCACTCTGAAAGGTGCAGTTTTATCACACAGCACAATGCCACAGATGTCGCAAGATTTGAGGGAGCGTGCAATTGGCATGCTGACAGCAGGAATGTCAACCAGAGCTGTTGCTCGTGTCTTGAATGTTCATTTCTCTACCATAAGCCGTCTCCAAAGGTGTTTCAGAGAATTTGGCAGTACATCCAACCAGCCTCACAACCGCAGACCACGTGTAACCACACCAGCCCAGGACCTCCACATCCAGCATGTTCACCTCCAAGATCATCTGAGACCAACCACTCGGACAGCTACTGAAACAATCGGTTTGCATAACCAAAGAATTTCTGCACAAACTGTCAGAAACCATCTCAGGGAAGCTCATCTGCATGCTCGTCGTCCTCATTGGGGTCTCGACCTGACTCCAGTTCGTAGTCGAAACCGACTTGAGTGGGCAAATGCTCACATTCACTGGCGCTTGGCACGTTGGAGAGGTGTTCTCTGCACGGATGATGCGAAGGAGATGTGTTGCACTGCATGAGGCAAATGGTGGTCACACCAGATACTGACTGGTATCCCCCCCCCCCTCCCCCCAATAAAACAAAACTGCACCTTTCAGAGTGGCCTTTTATTGTGGGCAGTCTAAGGCACACCTGTGCACTAATCATGGTGTCTAATCAGCATCTTGATATGGCACACCTGTGAGGTGGGATGGATTATCTCAGCAAAGGAGAAGTGCTCACTATCACAGATTTAGACTGGTTTGTGAACAATATTTGAGGAAAATGGTGATATTGTGTATGTGGAAAAAGTTTTAGATTTTTGAGTTCATCTCATACAAAATGGGAGCAAAACCAAAAGTGTTGCGTTTATATTTTTGTTGAGAGATTAATTATTAAGATCCTATTGTCTTATTTCACAATTTTTACATGTTCAATCAAGCCCCTCTATTTTGTCATGTGAAAATTTCACAAGGACCACAATGGAAATAAGTGTTTAGGCTTTATTGTGTTATCAATATATCACTGACATATTCACCTCTGTATGTTTACATTGATGATGCAGAATAAAAAAAATGTATTTACATGTTAACAGCGTCTGCAGGAGGGCGTGTGTGTGTGCACATACATGAGGTTTTGAAAACAGCAGAAGTTAACTCATTGGCTGCCAGCCATTTTCTGAGCAGCTGACCCCTCGCTGTCAGCCATTTTGGCAATTTTGACCTATGTTTCAAGACCCACAGAATACCATCTGCTATGACTATGAAAAAACCAAAACCACCATCGTAAAAATTAGAGTCTTATCTTTCATCAAAAAAAAGTCTGTCTCTACCTTTTTCCATTCTTGAGTAATTGGCAGGAGAACATAGGGTGGTTTCACCAAAAACACCAGTTTCCAACTAAAAGGCTGAGAAAAACAGCTTTCTGTGAAATGACGCATGTCGACCAGAACAGTGACTTTGATGTGAATATTTTTTACTTTAGTGACACCTCAAACATGTGAACATTGTTTGCTTCTATAAAAACAACAAAAACACTGGAAAAATGGCTTTTGGTGGCAAAAAGTAATCATTTATTTACAATTATATCAATTAAAACAAATGACACTGTATACAACTATTTACAATTTCCCTACTACTATCCCTAATTTTCCTGCTATTACAACTATTTACAAAATAACTTTTTTGGTGTGTTGCAGCTGTTGTGCATGTGTGCACGTGTGTGTGTGTGTGCGTTTGTGCGTTTGTTCACCCATCAGCATAATGTCTTTTTGTATGGAAAGCAGTGAAACACTCGCCGGCATGCAAGGGGACACCACAGGACTTACAAAAGAGTCGGTCTCACTGCGCAGGCCCCTACGTACACAGACCCTACACCTTCGTGCTGGTCTCGCCTTTTTGCTGGTGGGCATCAGCGGTTCCAGGTGATGGTTGGCCATCTTACCATCCAGCCTGCTCTCTGGGTGTGCACTGAGGTACTGTGTGGCGTAAAGGTTGGTCTGGTCAACAATATGTTGAAGTAGTTCGTCAGTCAGGAAGAGCTCCAGGAAGTCAGCTGGTCTGACGGAATCCAGCTCCGCAGCAGCTCTTCGGGGTCCAGGGGTCGCAGTGAAGGGGAACAGGTTTGGTGTCCAGTCACCTGTATGCCACCCAGAATCTGCTCCACGACTGCTGCTCGATACACGACCTGTAAATTATGGAAATACATACCATTACTATAAAATAAACAATAAACAATTTGTATTGCTACTATGTGATGTGCAGATTTTGGATATATATTCTTACCTCTCTTCTTTTCACTGCCATCACTGGCACTGGCAGCTGTGCTGGTTGCACTACCTGTAAATTATGGAAATAGAAAATACCATAAAAAAATGCTGCTGCTACTACTCTCTTTTGATCAGTAAAAGGTTAGCTATCTATTTATGTACAATTGCTGCTATGCGAGAAAATCCTCTCATTTTATCTGATCAGTAAAAGTTAGTTAGCTATATATGCTATATATAAGTATGTATGTACTGTACCTCCTTTGTGTGTGACCGGAGCGTCTGGGGACGAGTCTCTGCTGCTCCGATCTGATCCAGACGGTAACCACTCATCTGAAGAATCCGGGTCAGGTTCGCTAAAACCATCGGATTCATCCTCTGAGCTGGCCACCGTTTGTGTGCGCCGCACGCGGCTTGGCCCGGGTTGAACTCTGTTCGTTTCTCGGGACACCTCCTCCACCCCCTCTCCGAAATCCCTGCCCAAACCACCGGTGATCCCGACTCTCTCTCGCTCCGTACTCCGGGAAAGAGCTTGCTCAAGCGTGAGCTGCATTAGCTTTCCTTAGCCATTCATTTTCGCCATCTTGCCTCTACTCAGCCTCCTGGCCCTCCTCTTCTTCTCTCACTGACAATCCTTCAGAGCACACTACCGCCTCATACTGGATTAACTTCATAATTACGACACGTATAAGCTTGATCTCCACAGACAAGCTGCGCCAGGATGTTTGCCGGCGGTTACTATGAAAACATGTAATTGACGTATATATACGTCTTTGGCAGCGAGCGGTTGGCGGCCAATTGACATATATATATATATATATATATATATATACACACGTCTTTGGCAGCGAGTGAGTTAACTTTGATTGTGTGTGATGCACGTGCACACTGACGTCCGTGAGATATCTTGTAAATCACTCCAGAGGCGTTATCAGTTTACAAAAATAGCATTTTCAGTTTTAGAAGTATTTATTTCTCACTAGCTTTTACATACTATATGAGAAACATGTTAGATTTACCTATAAACAAAACAATAAATGTCTTGTGTGTAAGTGAGCAAAGCAATGAATACGTGTTTTATTATTAAATAATTTATTATTATTGAGACATTCTGAGTGCAAAACTGCATTTGACATTCACAAATATGTTGGTCTATTCACACTCCCATCCAGGAGATGCCAGTGTTCCATGCATTTTGACAGGGAGCGGAGGAGTGACATTAGGAGACTCATTTCCCATAATGCCTTTTGGCATGTGTCGGTTAACGCTCAAACCTTCAGAATTAGCGCATTACTTCAAAAGATATGTGCAATATTTTCACTTTGTAAAAATGACAGAGTTGTCGTTAATGTCGATAAACTGTCCGGAATTAGTTTTGTTTATAAATGAAACCATGAATGAAAAGTACCTTGCCTTTGATGTCTCCTGCCACTGTCTGTGTTGTTGTATGTAGAAATTAAATGACACTTTTTGCAGCAGCAGCAGCAGCAGCAGCAGCAGCAACAACAACAACAACAACAACAACAGCAGCAGCAGGAGCAGCAGCAGCCAGCTTGCCCCCTTCTGCTGGGGGAGGACTGAGGTCCTCACAGCGCCCACCCTGCTCAGTGTGCCACTCTCGTTGAAGCGACATCTAGTAAGTTTCTAGTATTTACAAAAAGTGTGCAATACTTCTTTAAACAAAATTAGACAGGTTCATAAATTTGGGCACCCCAACAGAAAAAAATACATCAATATTTAGTAGATCCTCCTTTTGCAGAAATAACAGCCTTTAAATGTTTCCTATATCTTCCAATGAGAGTCTGGATTCTGGTTGAAGGTATTTTAGACCATTCTTCGTTACAAAACATCTCAGGTTTGTTGGTTTCTGAGCATGGAAATCCTGCTTAAAATCACACCACAGATTTTCAATAATATTCAGGTCTGGGGACTGAGATGGCCATTCCAGAATGTTGTACTTGTTCCTCTGCATGAATGCCTTAGTAGATTTTGAGCAGTGTTTAGGGTCAATGTCTTGCTGAAAGATCCAGCCCCGGTGCAACTTCAACTTTGTCACTGATTCATCAACATTGTTCTCAAGAAACTGTTGATATTGACTGGAATCCATGTAACCCTTAACTTGAACAACATTCCCAGTACCTGTACTGGCCACACAGCCCCACAGCATGATGAAACCACCTCCAAATTTTACTGTAGGTAGCAAGTGTTTTTCTTGGAATGCTGTGTTCTTTTTCCGCCCCTTGTTATGTCCAAATAACTCAATTTTAGTTTCATCAGTCCACAGCATCTTATTCCAAAATGAAACTGGCTTGTCCAAATGTGCTTTAACATACCTCAAGTGACTCTTGTTTGTGTCGTGTACACAGAAAAGACTTCCTCTGCATTACAGCAACGTACAGCATTTTCTTGTGCAAAGTGTGCTGTATAGGTGAACGATGTACAGAGACACTATCTGCTGCAAGATCATGCTGTAGGTCTTTGAAGCAGGTCTGTGGGTTAACTATGACTGTTATCACCATCCTTCGCTTCAGCTTATCTGCGATTTTTCTTGGCCTGCCACTTCGGGCCTTAACTAGTACTGTGCCTGTGGTCTTCCATTTCCTCACTATGTTCCTTTTTAGATAGCTTTTGTATCCTTCCCTTAAACCATGATGTTGAACAATCTTTGTTTTCAGGTCATTTGAGAGTTGTTTAGAAGGTCCTGGGTCCCATGTTGCCACTCATCAGAAGAGATGCAAAGAGGGAAAACATTTGCAAATGGCCACCTTAAATACCCTTTCTCATGACTGGATTCACCTGTGCATAACCAGTTAACCATAAAACCTAAATCAAAAACTGTAGCCTGACTCATTATACGTGCAACATTCTCTGTATAACTTGTAAACTATATGGTCATTTCACAATGACACATGTGACTTATGTCTCTTTCTCTAAAATTGTATTGTAGCATTATTAGTTATTATTACTATTATTATTGTTGCTATTATTATTAATATATAAATAAAAATAAATTAAAAAATATTATAATTTGTAATACATTTAACTCTTTTACGACAACAAACGCTGAGCCATTAATTATTATAGAAAACAGAAAACAAATGCACAAACATGCTGAAATGCCAGCAGCTTAATGCTAACTTTAACACTGAAAACGCCATAGACATGCTCACGCATTAGCATTGGCGTTAGCATAAAATACATCTATCAACTGTTTCAGAAGACCATAACAGGTCAGTTTAACATAAAAAGGTAAATATTCCTCACAGACATATGCTCTTCAGGGTTTTAGTGGAGAAAAATTAAGATAAAGCGAAATAAAACAAATGAAACCAACAAAGTAGCAGCTCAAAGCACTCCTTCACTGGTTCAAGATTCAAAGCAAAGCTCGGTTGATTATATGGAAGAAACTAAACACTTGCGGTAAAACAAAGTTATTTAGCAACTAATCGATGACTAAATTAGTTGACAACTATTTTAATAATCGATTTTAATCGATTAAATCGATTCATTGTTTCAGCTTTAATGTTAATGGAGTTAGCTCTTTTAGCAACTATTGGTAGCATGATCCGTTAGGTCCCCTTAATGAATGATTACTGTGAAAATAAGAGGCTCATAGTGTTTAATGTTCACACCAAAGCAGGAAGGCAGAAACAGGGTTGACAGGGGCCCAGAGAGGTCCCTAATACAATTATAATACTGAGAAAATAATATGACACTCAGTTACAAACTTAAGGCCCCCTGACACTTGCACGACTTTGATCCGCGTACTTGCATGCACTCTGCCGTGCATGAGAGCAAACTCATCTCAAAACATTGGTAACCGGTGTAAACTGTGCGCAGCTTCATGCAAGTGTGCAAAGAAAATTTTGAAATGTTCAAAATCTCCATCACGCATTAATGACATGAACTTCACATGAACATTACGCAAGCAAGTCAAAAACACTTCATTTGAGTACAGGTGATTGCGTCAGCGCACCGCATCTGAACGCAGCTCGTCTGAACGATTATTACGAGAAATCTATTATAAACACATTTTTACAGCTGCACACAAGAAGGAAAGAACATGCAACTGCTTTACCAAGCTATTACAATATGAATATGACAAATTATCTTTTTAGACAGCTTCAAATACGTTCTCCTTCTCCACCTCATTAAGCAGGCGTGCCAGAGAAAAGCAGCAGCTGAAGCACTCCTCTGTGATTCAGGAAGCAATTGGAACAGTTTTCAACAGCCAACTCTGACAGAAAATGATTAATCCGCTACAAAAATCATTATTTTACATACACAGCGTCCAGCGCACAACGCGTGGCAGGCAGTGGAACAAAGCACAGCGTCCAGCTGGGATCACAGTGGATGAGATCGTCACGAGGATGTGCTTGTAAGTGTGCAGATCAAAGTCGTGCAAGTGTCAGGGCACCTTTACAATCACACATATTTTATTTACAATGTACTGGTAACACTAAGATTATTTGTTTTGGAAACATTTATCAACGTTCATCCCCCCCCCCCCCCCCCCCGAGGTGGGTCTGTGATGGAAAGTTATGGAATGTTAGCCTGTTGTCTGTTCCTAACTTCGTCCATAAACTACCACACTTTTCTCCCCATATTAGCTGATATTTCTGAAGAAAACTCTGATTTATGAATTTCACTGTTGTGTTAGTTAAATAATCAGTGTAGGCAAATGTAAGCTCAAATGCAAGCTTGCTCAAAAAAGACTCATATTCTACACACACACACCCCACCCCCGCCGTACCTTAACAAGCCCAGGAACCCCTGAGCTGAGCAGCTAAAAAAAAAAAAAAAAAAAAAACATTCAAGAAGAATAATAAAAAAAAAATGTTCTGAAAGAAAAACGCCTATAGTCTATTTATTTCAGAATGATTTTAATGCCTTAAAAAGCATCATGTATCACTGAAATATAATGTTTGGTCAGTAGTTTGAGGCTCATTCTCCTGCTTTGCAGTAGGAACTGAGAACATTTCTAGTGCGTGCATACTGGATGACTGCTCTCAATCCAATCAGAGAAATGTTTACATTTTCTGGAAATCAGAGGATTAAATAGCAACAACTAGCCTCATATATGTTGTTTTTTTTTTGTCAGTTGAATATCAGTCTTGTATTTTCAATGCTTCCCCTACCAAGTAACTGTCAAATCACATTTTCTTTTCACAAATATGAGAATGATAGTCAAAAATAGCATAGAAATGTATAGTTTTATGTAAACCTATCAAAATTTCCACCGGCAGGGCCCACTGCAATTTCTCCTCATGGGGCCCAAAATCCCTTGTGGCGCCACTGCACCAAAGCAAATGGTGAGCAGCACTGCCACACAGCCCCCAAACTGAGGTTAGTCTGTTAGCTTAGCTGGTTCTGACTTCAAGAGAGGGGTGTGTTCAGACAACTGTGGTCACACGCTGAGCCACCTCTTTATGTACTAATGCGTTCATCGTCACGTAGCCACAATCAGCGCTGCCACTGCTGCCAACATGGCGACGCCCAGATATGAGCTTCCTATCTGCTATTCCAGGTCTCTGTAGTAAACCAACGGGTGACGTCATGCAGGCTTTAGTCAGTATACAGTCTACACTGGCAACACTAACTATGAGTGATGTTGGCTGGCGTCAAAGACTGCTAGTTTTCATTAATACGGCCCATAAATGAGAAATGCTCGTCCTTATACATAGTTCTGAATTGGAAATGACCCAAACCTGACTGAGTGATTAAGCTGATAATTGTTTCGGCTCTACAAGTGAGGTGAGGTCTCCGTTTTATCTCGTACTGAGACCAAGGTTGGGCCTGTTCATGCTGTGTCCAAGCTTGCATCTGTGAGTGACCATGTGCATGTATGTGCACAGGCTCTTCTGCTGAAGGGAAACATTACTGTGTGTGTGTGTGTGTGTGTGTGTGTGTGTGTGTGTGTAGGCCAGTGTATTTTCAGGCCGGTTTCTGAATGGCACATTGTAAAAGAAAAGCTCAAGCTTTCGGCAGCCCTATTAACAGGAGCAGTGACATCACCAGCGAACATAGGGGCCCTATTCTCACTAGAACAGAACTACTGAAGGCGCTCACTGCTGCTACTGTCCGCGGCACACTGCGGCAGCGAGACCATGTGCAAAAACCATCATCACCTGTTGCAGCTGAGAGTTTGAGCCTGAATATGAAGCCTGTGGGTGTGTTGGAGACACCATCTACTCATTGGTCCCAGGAGCACAGGAGGAGCCAGCGAGTGTGTGTGTGTGTGTGTATATATATATATATATATATGTATATATAAAAAAGTCTACCTGACCAGCTGTGTCATACAGTCCCAATAAGTACTGCTTTCCTCCAACGTTGACACTCACTGCAAGGAAATGACAAAGAGGACTTAAAAGGAAGGAAAGAGCGAAGGAGGCAAACAAGTGGATTTTTTTTATTTTTTTTTTTTTTAACCACAACAAATGAGAACTGATGCAGTTCGCTGTGCACATTAAGGTGTGACCGTAATTCGTACCTGCATAATGGTCGAACACTGTCGGTACGTACTCCTCTGGAAAGGCGTCATTGGCGTAGCTCATGAGGAGGCAGGTTTTGCCCACAGCACCGTCTCCCACCACGACGCATTTTAACATGATAGTACCGGTTCCGTTAGCCATGGTTCCGACCTCACCAGCATCGTTACGCCCTGTATCGCCGACCAGCTCCTCCTCCTCCTCCTCCTCTCCCTGCTCCTGCTGCTGCTGGGCGGAGATCCCCGCTCGGCGGGCATCACCAGCGCCGGACCGAGAGTCGCACCCACACGGACTGGAACCGCATGTCTCCCCGCTGCTCCTCTCCGCCGGTTACTCCAGATGTGAACGCGAAGGAGTTCTTTTTCCACGGACGACCCGTTCAGAGGTCTACTAATGAATTTCCCGAACCCCACAGACGTCGTCTTCTTTTTCTTTTTTTCTTTTTTTTTCTCCCACTCGTGTCCACCCCGCCGGTATAACCCACAACTGCGCTCGCGCTCCGTGGCGCACTGGACTGTGCACGAGGAGGGTGCGCTTGTCGGAGAGGCGGAGCTTGGGTTTGAAAAGCAAGGGAGTGTCGATAAAGTTCACTCCGCCTGCTGAGACGTTCATTGTCTTAATAAATCTTAAAACGTAAAAGAGGAATAAATAAGATCAACACAGTACCACATGAAACAGTAGGGGAGACCAGGATAGATGGAACACGTTTATAATTCTGCCATGCAAGTGTTTTTGTGTTACGGTTGTCAAATTTTGTGACACAGTCACTACGTTTACATGCAGCCAATAACCCTTTCATAACCATTTCATTAGAGGTGGGCGATACCGGAATTTTGGTATTGGGGTGATTCTTAGACTACGGGCACTTATTATGTCCTTTGATCATATTGTATGAAAAACAGAAAAAAAAGGGGAAATTTCACACTTTTATAGTTATCTTTACAATGAAAGTGTGTTAAGAAATTTGTTCTAGTAGTCTATGATGACTTTTTCACCTTTTTTCAGCATCATTATATGCAAATATTGCCGTTTTGTGCTTGTCCCACACCCAGACTTTTGATCTTCAATGATAAAAATGAATGGTAAAGAAACATTTTTTCTATTGTTTTAAAATATCTCTGAATAAAATATCAGTAAAATAATCAAAACATAATTGGGGTATTCAATGTCATACAACTATTGTGATTTTTTTTTAAACAAAATGTAGTTGTCCCACACTATTGCCGTAATTTCCACCACAACACTGTAATGTCCCTAAACAGTTTGTATGAAAAGTTGTTTTGGTAGTTTCTATGGAGATAAACAGTGACATCAGAGCACATGTATATAGCGCCAAATCACAACAAACAGTTGCCCCAAGGCGCTTTATATTGTAAGGCAATGGTGTGGTGGAAATTACATTTACAAGGCCAATAGTGCCCATAGTTAAAGAATCACCCATTGATCCGATACCAAGTAAATACAGGCCCAGTGTTGCAGATATCGATACTGATACCGATACTGATACTTTTTCATATTTAAGCTTCACAGATCCAAAGGATTCAAATGACCTAGGATAGAATTTTGCCAAACATTGTACGTGACAACAAAATACTTTATTATCACAATCACCATTTTTGTTTAAAAAATATCACTCAACACAACTTAAAATAAAATCTTCTGAGGTAGAGGGGTGACTCGAGGAGAGCGCTGAGTGGGCGGTCCAGGCTGAGCCTACCTGCATGGCTGTTGGCTGGCGCCGCTGAGCCACGTGACAGTGCAACAAGAAAAGAGCAGAGGGGGGATGGTGCGCTGCTCGTGTTGTGTGACACAGCACAGCGCTGCTCTTACAGACAGAGAGTAGACTTTGATGAATCTGCATGCACAGCAGTCAGTGCGTGCAGGAGAGAAAAAAAGCTTGAGTATCGATCTTTTAACATGAGGATTGTTCAATATCAATACCAGCATTGGTATCGATATTATGGATATTAGGATCGATCCGCCCACCTTTACCTTTCACAACTGGAATATTAGCAATAACCTGGTTGTGCATCCATGTAAACACCCGCAAAAACCCGAATATGCGCATATTCCAGTTTTTAAAAACCGGAATATGACCCCTGCCTGGGTTGCTCCTTTTCTAACCCGAATATCAGGTCATATAAACACGCACTGGAATATCCCCGTAGAAAGGAACATTATTTTGTGTTCTGAGCATGTCCTATCCGCAAGGAATCTTGGTCTTTTGAGTATGGCAACTGTTGGGTATTTTCTCCTCCAAACATTCTTAAAACCTTTGATAAGACAAACAGAGTCAAGAAACACCAGTGAGACAGAAAGTCAAATTAATCACGCGCGGAGTGCGGCCAGGCTGTACACCAAAGCTACACTAAAGTCTGGCCTGTGCTCCCGCTCTTTTTATTAGAGATGCCCTCATTACATCATAAAACTTGTCCTAGGGGGGGGGGGGGGGGGGGGACAACGCGAGACAAGTTTCTTCCCGTAACATAAACACATACGTCAATAAGCGCAGCTGTAAGGAAAAACAGTTTCTTTCTTTTACTCTTATCGTCGGAGGTCAGCACATCTCGTTCGTCTGTTGCAGTTATCAGCTGTTGTGCATCTGCCTGGAGTGTCCTGGTCTTCACGCTAAGCATCACATCACAACAGTCAAAACAACCTTCAGGTCTATTACTCCCAGTTCATGACTGACCCCGTCATGCTTCACTCCCAGTCGTTAGCGGCTACAAAAACAAGTTGTATAATAATAATAATAAGTACATCCAGCTCCTCATTCCCAGTTCAGATTGGCCCCAGCATGCTAAAACAAGGTTGAATAACACGTACATTCTCGGGGTCAGGTGCAAACAGCACAACACCGTTCTCATCAGAAAGAAGACAAAAGGTACAAATGTTTAACAGTGATAACATATATATAAAATCTTTAACATTCCCCTCCTGTTTATCACCTGTTAAACATACAGTAGTAGTTATCACCTAGCTTAGCACTTCTTTTTGAGATTTTCACTAAGAGGTTCATCATGGTATGTTCTATAGGCTTACACCCCAGAGGTGATGTCATCATTGTCACCATCATCGGTGTCTGGGTCATCATACTTCCATTGGTCTGGGTACAGGTCATGGGAGTCATCGTCCTCCTCGGTGTCGTCTTGCCCCAGGAGTGGATATGATGCTGGTCCCCCTCCTGGTCCTGGACTTATTGCTGTGGTTATCATTCTATTTACAAGGCCTCGGAGACATGGAATACAACAACATCCACACAATGTTAGAATTGCAGCAAATACTGCTATAGACACTAATAGTGAAGAAATCAAAGACCTCCATCTTCCCATCCCTTCCAGCCACCAATCCCAGCCTTCGGTGTTTACTCCACTGTGCTCTTTCATCTTCCTGTTCAACGTTCTCAGCCCGTCAATGGCTTGAGTGAGACTGCCGTCTGCAGCCGTGTTGTTGGGAATGAATGTGCAGCATTGTTCTCCGAACATGGCACAAACACCTCCTTTCTCCGCCAACAACATATCCAGAGCAATACGATTCTGGAAGGCCATAAGGGACGTGGCTTCTAAACTGTGAATGGACAGCCTTAAATCCTTCCTCAGTCCAATTTCCTAATTTCTGTACATTGTAGTGGATGTAGTTTATTCTGTCCACGTTTTTATTAATTGAACACCACCAACAGATGGAAGATTCAAATCCAGCTGCTATTTGATCAACCAGTTTATACTCGTCAGGCACTCCTCTGGGGACTCCTATTGCGTCAATATATGTTGGATTTCCTACTCCTTTCCACTCTCTTTTTACTCTATGTCTGGCTATGCCTTTCTGCCAATCTTCAGGAATAAGAGAGGCTGCATATGTCGTAACGTCTTCAGGGGTCATGGGTATGGCTTTAACTGGTAACAATAATGATATTAATGCACAATAACCTGACACATTTCGTGGCAGTCTGTCAAAGATTCTGTTATCACCACACCACCACCATACATCACTCCTACCGACAGGTTTGAATGTGGGAGTACTATGGACCACATTCTTACACCAGGCAGTGTGGCTTAAGCTACCCAAAGTCTTACTTGTCCCTGTCAAGTGTACACATGTATGGTTAGCATACCCAACTTTGCTTGAAAATAAAGGTTTGATCTTAGTCAATTTGGTCAATGGATAGATCTTGTCCCACTTAGAACATTTGTTGTTTGCTGCAATGTATGTCTGTGTCATAACCGTCAGCAGACAGTCTTTGGGTAATGCTGCCGGTATTACCTGTAATATAGGTCTGGGTCCCATACATACAACACAGTCCTTCTTTGCTGCTAGTCCTGCTTGTTCTGCCATTAAAAGCGAATTGTTATTTTGTCCACTAATTCCTGTAGTTACTAGGAACCAGTCATCTGCCTTCATGTCTTTTGTGCCTTGTACGGACATCCCCTTTGCTTGTATGGGCACCCCCTTTGCTTGTATGGGCACCCCCTTTGACGTACTTAATTCGGTCAATATTGGTTGCTGTACTCTATCTGTTTCACAGAGGAAAAAATGGAAATACGGATCTTTTCCTTGTTTGTATACCCAAAGGAGGAACAACCAACAGTCTCCCTCTATATCAGGTGGGAATATGGTTCCTTTTTCTGTGGTATTCACCACTATAGACAGCTTATCATCTGTTTGATACATTTTGAGAATTTGACTCTGGTACTTAGCCCACTCGGTTTGTGCCCATCTTGGTGTCCATCTACTCCATTCATCGGCTACCAACGTTTCCCATCTCTTATCTTGTTGATCATTGGTCATATACCATGAGAAACTATTTCCGTAATTAGTCCGTCTGTCACCATCCCCACCATCCCATATTCCATGGGTAAGAGCACTATATGGTACAGAGATGACCACAGAAGCTTTTCTAGGAATGCAGGCTTGTATACCAAATCGGTACGCATTGTTCCTATCACAGCTATGTACTGTGGCATTTATTATCGGACTGGGGTCTTCGTTACTTCTTTTTGGTCTCTGCAATCTGCGGAGGTGATCCTTATTATCATGTCCCGTGCTTATGGCTTTTAATAATAAGCCCAATCCGAAAAAGAAAAGTAGCATAACAAGGACTGTCCATGGGGTCCAGAAACCCTCGTTCTTTTGTTTTTTTTCTTTCGCCATTTCTGCACACTACAGCACACCTATGTTCAGAACAGTGGCTTCTTAATGTCTTCTGCTAGCTTTCGTGTCTAACCTGGATCTTAACACCAAGCTCACACACTATTACTAGTCTTGTCCTACTGTTCTTACTGTTTGTCTGTGTCTGCAGAAATGACTTTCTTACAGTGAGTCAAATGAATCCATGTACTTCTTTCCCCAATTTTCAAGGCTGTGGGTGTTGTGAGTAGTACTTGATGGGGCCCTTCCCATTTAGGTGAATGCCAGTGTTTTCTCTTGATGCTTCTTATCAACACCCAGTCTCCAGGTACCACTTTAGGGTCCTCCTGTGGAGAAATGGGATCATCAGTGTTTGGAACTCTCCCTCGTTGTCCTTCTAACATTTTTCTCATGTAATCCGCCAAATTGGCTTCCTCAGGTACATCCCAAATTTGCCCATAATATGGCAATCGATATTTTCTGCCAAACAATGTTTCATACGGTGTCAACCCCATGGTACTAGTTATGTTTATATACATTTTTACCAAATCTACACAATGTGTCCATGGTCTGCCTGTTTCCTCCATTGTCTTTCTAAGTCTGTTTTTTACTGTTCCATTCATCCTTTCCACTAATCCGGCGCTTTGTGGATGATAAGCACAATGATTTTTGAGATTGACCTGTAGCGCTTCTCCTACGTATTGCACTATTGTATTAACAAAATGCGCTCCATTATCTGAATAGACTGTTTCTGGTATTCCAAATCGTGGAATGATGTCTTTGCACAATGCCTTAGCCACTGTAAGTGCATCTGCATGTTTTGTAGGGAACAATTCTACCCATTTTGAGAAGGCATCAATTATGACTAAACAAAATTCCTTCCCTTCATGTTTACTCAGCTGTATATAATCCATATGAATCACTTGAAAGGGATATTGTGGTGTTGGAAATTTGCCTCTTTGGGGTCTCAAATTGCCTTGTGAGTTGTGTTTTGCACATATCATGCATGCTCTACAATGCTGTTTTGCATATGCATCGAACCCATAAAGACAAAAAATAGATTGCAATTGCGATATCATACCCCCTGATGAGACATGCGTCACGCCATGGCTCATAATAGCTGCCCATTTAAACATATTTTTTGGCAATATGGGTTTCTTTTGTGGTCATACGTACAAATCATTTGCATACGTAGCCCCTTTAGCTATCCACATTTGTTTTTCTCTGTCAGTTGCCTGCTGTTGCATGTCAGCAAGCAGTGTATGACCTAAATGCAAATCTGGAGTAGTGTCCTGTACAACAAAAATAGAAGAAGCTGCTGCTGCCTCTTTTGCTGCTCTGTCAGCAAAATCATTTCCTTTTGAAATACTGTCAGAGCCTTTGGTGTGAGCCGCACATTTGCATATAGCAATTTGTTTAGGCAATTTCACAGCCTTCAGTAGTGCAGTTAGTAATGTGGCATGAGTCACTGGCTTTCCAGATGATGTCACCATT
This sequence comes from Thalassophryne amazonica, assembly GCF_902500255.1. Lineage (NCBI taxonomy): Eukaryota > Metazoa > Chordata > Actinopteri > Batrachoidiformes > Batrachoididae > Thalassophryne > Thalassophryne amazonica. The sequence continues at coordinate 71,385,581 of NC_047115.1, forward strand.
CCACGCTCTTCCCACAGTTTTGCAAACACATGCACTGTGCTGAAAGCGTACTGGCTGTCTGTATAAATTGTTACAGCCGTACCTTTAAACAGATAGCAAGCTGCAGTTAAAGCAACTAATTCAGCTGCTTGTGCTGAAAATGACGATGGCAATGAAGCAGAATCCAATACTTCTGAATTTGTGACAACAGCATATCCAGATTGTGTTTGTCCGTAAGCGTTTTTAGTGGAAGAACCATCCACATACACAATTGTACTGTTTGGGATGGGTGTGTCCTGGAGGTCTGGGCGTGCTTTCGTACAGACCGTAGCTACATCAAGACAATTGTGCGGCTCACCATCCTCAGGTAAAGGTATCAATGTGGATGGATTCAATGTTGTACAGCGCTCTACCGTAAGGTGTGGTTGTGATAATAGCAAGGACATGCACGAAAGATGTCTTGCTGGGGACAAAAGGCTCATGTTTGTCTGCAACAGAAGTGCAGAAACTGCATGTGGAACTTTCAGTGTCAACTGATGGAATAGAACAACATTACTGCTACTTTGAACAGCCATAGAGGCTGCAACAACAGCCTGTACGCATGGTGGTAAAGCACTTGCTACTGCATCCAATTTAGATGAGTAGTAGGCAACTGGCCTCAATTTTGAGCCATATACTTGAACCAAAACACTAGTCATGAACTTATTCTTACAATCAGCTGTTTGAATGAATGGTTTACTATAATCTGGTAGTGCCAAAACTGTGGATGACACTAATGTTTGTTTTACTTTTACAAAAGCTTCCTCAGCTTCTTTGTTCCATTCCATCACGGTTGACATTGAAATATCATCCTTGTACATCAAATCAGAAAGTGGACTAGTCAACTCTGCATAGCAGGGAATCCATGCCCTGCAGTAATTAGTCAGTCCAAGAAATGACATCATCTGCTTTTTGGTTTGTGGTTTTGGAGCGTGTAAAATTGCTTCCTTCCTGTCAGACAGGATCGTGCGCCCTGTGGCTGATAATTCATGTCCTAAATATTTTACTTTATCCCTACACAACTGAACTTTGTTTTTACTCACTTTGTGGCCATTATCAAATAAGAAACATAATAATGCTACTGTGTCAGTTATGCAGTTTTCTCGTGTGTCAGAGGCAATCAAAATGTCATCAACATACACCAATAGTTGGCTATCTGCCGGTGGAACGAAATTGGCTAAACATGCTGACATGACTTGAGAATAAATAGTTGGACTCTCTGCGTAACCCTGCGGTAATCTGGTGAATGTATATCGTTGTCCTTTAAAGGTAAAAGCAAACCAGAATTGACTATCTGGGTGTACTGGCACAGAGAAAAATGCATTACTTATGTCAATTACTGAGAAACTATTAGAATTTGGTCTCAGCGAATTTAACAAGGTGTGTGGATCTGGGACACATGGTGCTCTTTTAATCACAGCAGCATTTACTGCCTGCAGATCTTGAATCATTCTCCACCCTACTGAGGGCGGAGCCTTTTTTACGGGAAATATGGGTGTGTTACATGGTGAATCTGGACATGGCACTATTACTCCTGCTGTTAATAAATTCTCTACTACTGGCCTGATTCCTTCAATTGCATCAGGTTTCAATGGATACTGTCTTACACATGGTCTGTATTCTGTTTTTGGTCTTATAACTACAGGTTGTGCATTTTTTATCAGTCCTACGTCTGAAGGACCTGTTGTCCACAATCCTGATGGTACAGAAGAGAGAAGATCATCCTCTTCAGGACTCAACTGAAACACTCAGGATTGTGAAGTGGACACATCAATGTGTGTTCCAGCTGTCAGCACCAATGAGACATTAACTGGCACTTTATACAATTTAGTTGATGGACTGAACTCCGTTCGTGGTCCAACTCTGCTCCAATCAGTGGCTGACAAAGCTGTTATGACTGTCAGTCCCAATTCTTGCCATTCCGTCAAATATGGCTTACAAAGTGACACATGCAAAGGCATACCTGTAAATCTCAATTTTAAAATGTCTTCAGTGGCACCTCTCACTGTTATGACAGCTGTTGAGTTGCCATCATGAATCAAATCGGTCATTGTCAGCTTCACAGGTGAAACGTTTTTCAATTTGTTTTCATAGTCACCATCCGGACCTGGAGGATCTTTATGCCACATTGTGACATGCAGGTCAGGTGGTGACATCTTTTGTTCAGGATTTTTTAGTAGGGCTGTCGCTTGCAAGACGACATCTTTACCCCATCCTGCAGCATCTTCTTCTGAAATGTCAAATGTATAGTAATAGTGGAATGTGGGGTCATCGCTTTCTTCTCTTACCATGTTAACGCCTCCTGTGCGTTCAACAACTAATTTCCCTTGTTCCACAATTATGGACAAGCCCAATGCAGTCAATCCGTCTCGTCCTAAAAGGTTAACTGGACATTGTGGCATGTTCAACACTGACATAGTACATGTCAGGCCAAATGGATCTGTCAACGTTATGGTTTTAGTGATAGGGACGTCTGATGTTTGTCCATTTGCAGAGCGAACCCTAAAGATTTCGTTGCTTAATTGATGGACAGGTATGTTGTCATTACATGTGGTTCTACATGCTCCTGTATCACAAAGGAATGTCACTGGTCGTCCATTTACCAACAAAGTCACTTCTGGTTTTGGTACCGGATTTCCCAGTAAGGCACACAGATCCATATCACAATCAGACTGCCTATCTGATGTGGAATCATGGATTATGGATTCTAGTCATTGTGGATACTGTGGCTGCGGAGGATTATTCCGTTGTGGAATTCCTCCTGCTGCTCCCTCAGTAGGTGGATTCGGACAATTTCTATACATATGTCCCTCTCTCCCACAGTTCCAACAAATCAGGGGACCACGTGGTGGCCCTCCCTGTCTGTGCTGCTGTTGTGGTTGCCATGGTCCTTGACGTTGTGGCTGTCCACCTTGTCTGTTTTGCCATGGCTTTTGGGGGCGTTTTCACTGCTTCTGCTGTCTTAAGTTACCCTGTTGGTAACATATTTCATCATCTCCGTGTGCTACATACACTCCTTTGTTGCTGTTCCCTGTCTTTTTCTGCTTTAAGACTCCTTCTGCATGACAGCAGTGTGTATGTGTTTCTTCCAATGTGCCTGTAGGCAATCCAATCCAATGTTTCTGTATCCAAGCTTTTATATCCTTATTGGAATGTTGGATCAGAGCGTTTTTCAATTGTTGTTCATACACTGGTGTTCCTGGCAATATGCCACTATGGACCCTAAATACACTCTCAAATCTGCATCTAAACTCTGTCCATGGTTCTCCTTCTTTCTGTGTTGTCCTGGTAATTTCAGTGTAATTTATTTTTGGTCCTAACACACCTTTTGCTCGTGTAATCATAGCTTCCACTCTTGTTTTCAAGACTAGATCATCATGTGGCAACGGTACGCCATCCTGGTCTGCAGGATTCCAGTCTCCGCGTATCTGACTCCATTTAGGGCCACATGCTTTCATCCACACCTGTTGGACTTCAGGTCCACTAAGGTGGTAAGAATTTCTAATGTTTTCTATATCCTGCATAAATCCCTCAATATCGACATGTGGCGATGGTATCATGTCGACTGCTGCTTTGATATCATCAGCATTCCATGTTCGATATACGAGCATGGTTGATCGCTGTCCTGCTGTTCCTGCACGAGGATTTGGTACTTCTATCATAGGATAGGCACCTCCCTGGTCACTGTGTTCCACCATGGGAGGGGCTGTGGGCACTTTCGCTTGACTGCGTGTTTCTGGTTTTTCTGGTTTTTCTGGTTTTTCACTTTTTACCTTAGGTTTTACTGCCAAATCATACTGTGGTGGCGGTACATCGTCATCCTCTGGTAGAGGAGATAAAGGTGTTGTTGTCACCGACGATCCAGCCGGCGGTGGTTGTTGAGGCTGTTCTGGTTCTCTGTGCTGAATTATCACATCTTCTTCTGCCTTACCTACAGCTTTCTTTTTCCTTGCTTTCTCTAATCGTCGCTTCTCTGCTCCCTTCTGTCTGTTCTCTGCTTCCTCCTCCCAAAATGCCACTAAATCTGCCCCTACTTTCTGCATCTTTTTCTCATCACCTTTATGTTGCTGTTCTAACTCCTTCTTTAGCTTCTGTATACTGATCAGGTTCAGTCGTCCGTCAAAGTCATGTTTATTTATCCAGGTCTCCAATTTCTTTGTTGCTTTTGGATTTTTTGCTTCCATAAATTTCCAGTCGTCAGTTGATAAATTTTCCTTATTTTTAGACGTCTTACCCCCCATTTTTATTATCCCTTGTTATAATTTGGACTTCAGACGGGGGCACACCTAGGGTGTTCTAAATCTGAAGTTTTCACACTTTCTTTGGACGTGACAATTAATTTGCCGTCGTGTGGTTGATTCCTTTCACCTCCCCGTAGGAAGCGGAATCACTTGCCTTCGCATCCACACACGGTTGTCACTAACGTTGTCCAAAGTATTACACTTTCACACAGTTATTTACACTTACACAAAACACTATTTACACATAGAAACACTTTTAATAATCGTACGCGTATTCTTATGCCAGGGGAGCTCGCCCTCCCGTGAAATTTAACTAATGTCCTGCATTAGGGGACTCCGCCGTCCCTGCCGAATTTAACTGCTTTTTTACAGTGCACGTATTTCTACCCGGGATTTCCTTTACGTATTAAAACAGAGGAGTCCGTACCCTCCTTCCGGAATTTAACTACGGGCGTCCCTCGCAACCGTAGAGGAGTCCGCCCTCCTCGCGGATTTTAACTGCTTTGCATTAACAGACGATTCCACGCCATCGCTTACGGAGTTTAACTGTTTTATGTGATCACTTTTATCCCCTACCGGTACGCGTATATAAACAGAGGAGTCCGCACCCTCCTTACAGAGTTTAACTGTGTTTCATTAACAGACGATTCTGTATCATTGCTTGCGGAATTTAACTGTTTTATGTGATCTGATCACCACTCACTCAGTACTGTTTACAAAGAAATTTTACTCACTGACTCGACTTCCTGTCTGTCTTCTTCGGGAAAATCTCGTCAACCAGACGATGCCAACGGTGGTCGACAATTGCAGACACGATCAATCGATCGGACCTTGGCCAAGGATTTACGTCTGGACTTGGCGACCCCCACAGGACACCTCCGGTGTTGTTGAGCTCCCGGACGAGCCCCCGGTCAATGTTGGGTATTTTCTCCTCCAAACATTCTTAAAACCTTTGATAAGACAAACAGAGTCAAGAAACACCAGTGAGACAGAAAGTCAAATTAATCACGCACGGAGTGCGGCCAGGCTGTACACCAAAGCTACACTAAAGTCTGGCCTGTGCTCCCGCTCTTTTTATTAGAGATGCCCTCATTACATCATAAAACTTGTCCTAAGGGGGGGGGGGACAACGCGAGACAAGTTTCTTCCCGTAACATAAACACATACGTCAATAAGCGCAGCTGTAAGGAAAAACAGTTTCTTTCTTTTACTCTTATCGTCGGAGGTCAGCACATCTCGTTCGTCTGTTGCAGTTATCAGCTGTTGTGCATCTGCCTGGAGTGTCCTGGTCTTCACGCTAAGCATCACATCACAACAGTCAAAACAACCTTCAGGTCTATTACTCCCAGTTCATGACTGACCCCGTCATGCTTCACTCCCAGTCGTTAGCAGCTACAAAAACAAGTTGTATAATAATAATAATAAGTACATCCAGCTCCTCATTCCCAGTTCAGATTGACCCCAGCATGCTAAAACAAGGTTGAATAACACGTACATTCTCGGGGTCAGGTGCAAACAGCACAACACCGTTCTCATCAGAAAGAAGACAAAAGGTACAAATGTTTAACAGTGATAACATATATATAAAATCTTTAACAGCAACTACTTGTATGCGGCGCGCGCAACCCACCGGACACCACAGAAGCAGAGGTAAACAAGCATGGGGAAATCCAGACGCGGCAGCACAGCACCACACTTTTGGAGCGAGGAGGAAACCGAGTACTTCATTAGTATCGTGAAAGACATGAATATAATGTCTTTTATTGACGGTAGAAGATGTGCGTTGCTGTTTAGATGGGGATATTCCAAATGATACCAGTGACCATGTATACAGGAGTAACTCTGTCTGCTTAAGCATGTAAACGGGTTATTCCTAATGATTCAGAAACCGGAATATTGACCTCATCCTGAATATTAATGGCATGTAAATGTAGCCAGTGCCTGCATTTGTCACCTTCAGAATGTATTTATTTCCCCTCTATCACAATTCACTCATTATATCATTCATTGATTTTCTATACCCGTTTATTTCAATTAAAGCTGTACAGCCTTTCAAATTTCCCAAAACTGCCAAAATTTAGTTTATAATGAAATCCAAGTAATATAATGTAGGTTTGTTTTTACAGTTTGTTGCAACATTACAACTCTTTATCTAGTGTGAATTCCATAACAAATATTTTATTTTCCTTTTCATGCAATCTTCAGGAGGAAACACATGCGTGCATGTGTGAGGTTTTTAAATTACCGGAAGTTACCTTTGACCTTGCGTGACACAAGTACAGGGGGCGTGCATGTTAACATCCATAAAATGTTTTGTAAATCACTTCAGAGGTGGTATCTGGATTCAAAAATTGTGTTTTTAGGTTAAAAAGTGTTGATATCTTGCTAACTTTTACAAAATATATAAGAAAAAAATAGATTTATACAGAAATAAGCTGTTTCAGAGCGTTTTTTGCCCTCTTGGTTTATTTTGAGCAGCCAGTTGACGTCTCTGTGCCATTCTCTACTTCTGTTGGCTGTTGCCATCTGCTTACCAGCATCCCTCAAATAAGTCAGGGGAAGCCCACACTATAATAATGTCGCCATGGTTGCTACCAAAAGCAGTTCAAAGCCGTCTGCTCATTTTATTTTTTTTCCCTTCAGGGGAATTAATTTTTTTTTTCAGACAGTGTGAATTTTGTTCATATTGGCAATGCCATATTATGAATCCCTTATTTAAAGGCTAAGGAATAACATTATTGTGGTGCCAAAGAAAATGATTTTTATGACTTAAACCTTAAAAAGCCCAGTGGCCATATACCTTTAACAGCTGGAACCTATCCCAGCAGTTACTCGGTGAGAGGCACGTCTACCACAGGGAATTACCATTATGCAGCAGATGTTCATCATAGCTTGATTTTCCTCCATGCAGATAAGTACTCTTTCTTCTATTTGCTCTTTATGGTGTGTTTTTGTGATGATTTATGATCATATGCAGCTATTCTCTGATTTTATGATGTTTTTGTGTTCTGTGAAGTCCTTTTGGACACCCTGTATTTTTGGACCATATAAATAAATTGAATTAACATATTACATATTTTCTTCATGGACATAAAAAAAAAACACAGAGTTCCATTGTTACTGGAGTAGATGCTAAAAAAAAATGTCAATGTAAGTTGTTACATTATAAAAAATAATGAACCTCACATTTTAAATTTCACACAAGAATATATGTTGCCAGGTTTGCTTATTTTCACCAACTTTGGCCACCAACTTTTACCCTCCTGAAGAGCTGAACTAATTAGAATCAGCTGCTTAGTTGGTGGATGGAACAAATATAGGACTTCTATTCACTGAAGCCGAGGTCACCTATCTCTGCAGATAGGTTTATTAAAATATGTTTAAAAAAGTTTTCAGGATAAACCTGCTGCAAAATCAACATCTTGAAAAGTCTTAAGTACAATATGTTTTATGAAGCGTCGATTTTCGAAATATGGTTGTAGAGCCAGTGCAGCTGATGTGAAGAGGTTATTCATTATGTTGGTGGAGAAGAAAGAAGTAGGACTGCATGCTCAAAGTACTTTACAACAATGCCTCACATTTACTTCCCCAGCTTTTTTTTTTTTTTTTAACAGCTGGATGCACTGAGTCAATACAGATTTAGTCTCTTGTTCGAGGACACAGAGAGGTAAAATGAGTGGGATTCAAACCCAGGCCATCTCCTTTTGATGATTAGAGGCGATATGCCAGGAGCTGCCTTCAATAAGTAGAATATTTAGTGAACACTTCCTCAATGGTAAGTGGTTCTCATTGTTTTTGTTGAATAGCAACAGATCATTTATAAAGCTGGATCATTTATAAAGGGCATGCTTCTCGTTTTTACACCACAAGTGAGTTTTCAGGTTCCAACACCACAAAGAGCAAACGTTTAACTTCACCACCACAGAAAAGGATAGACTTGTGCTTACATTTTGCATTCCAATAGTGATAAGCATATTTCTGCACTGAGCGAGAGGATCCATCTCTTTTAGCCCCCAGAATTGCACCTTCAGTACTGAAAGTCATATGACTGTGCATGTTCTATATACACTAAACCCAGACAAGAATCTTCACGTTCAGAGGAGTTAGCTATTGTTTTAAAGTGTTCCAACCAACCTCAGATTCATCAGCCATGGTTTGTTCTGGTAAATGGCCCAACAACTGAAGCCTTCAATGTTAAACCAGGAGTAAAGCAGGGCACTACACTCTTCATCATCTTTGTGGTAGCAATCCTCCACCTGATCAAGGACAAGGTGCCATCACCATTAATTGACATTGTGTACAGAATGGATGGAAAGCTCATCAATCTAAGCCGACTGAGAACCAAGAAGAAAATCACTATCGCTTTGCTCCTGGACTTTCAGTATGCCCGTGACAACAACGTGTCTTCCTTTATGGAAGAAGGTCTTCAGAAAATCCTTGAAAGTTTAACAAAGCCTACACCAAGCTTGGCCTTCAGATCAGCCTGAAGAAGACACGGATCCTCCAAAGCTCCCTGCTGTGAAACTGCACGGACGGGTCCTGAAGAACATGACCCACTTTCCAGACCTGGGCAGCCATGTCTTATCAAATGCCGAAGTCTATGACAAGATCCAAGCCTGACTCAAGTGTACAGGAACTGCCTTTGGCCGGCTATGCACCCATCTTTCAACACAAGACAAAAATCCTTGTCTACAAAGCTGTCATCATGTCAACCCTGCTGTACGGATTTGAGACCTGGACCACCTGCCCCGGCCACCTGAAGATCTTTGAGCAATTCCACCAACGTTGCTTGAAGCGTATCCTCTGCATCAGATGGGAAGACCACTGTACCAACATCAGCATCCTGGCTGAAGTCAAGCTCCAGAGTATGGAGTGTCATTATCAAGAACCACCTTCAGTGGGTGGGTCGTGTCATTAGGACAGATGACTTCTCAAACAGATCTTCTACTCCCAGCTGAATGAAGGAAAATGGTCCAGATCTTCTACTCCCAGCCAAATGAGGGAAAATGGTCCAGAGGAAGGCAGAAAAAAAGGCTACAAGGACATCCTGATGCACAACTTCAAGACCTGCTCCATCAACTGGAAGACCTGGGAAGAACACACGAGTGACTGAACCAGCTGGTGTGCAAAGATTCGCACTGGAGTGGAAGTCTTTGAAAAAAATGTAAATGAACAACACAGAGGAGAAAAGGAAGGAGAGAGAGCCAGATCCTGACTGGCAGAAGCTTCCTGCAGCAACCATATGCAGTGTTTGGAAAAAAAAAACAATGTGCATCAAGACTGGGCCTGTTCAATCATCTCCTCATCAATCAATCAATCAATCAATTTTTTTATATAGCGCCAAATCACAACAAACAGTTGCCCCAAGGCGCTTTATATTGTAAGGCAAGGCCATACAATAATTATGTAAAACCCCAATGGTCAAAACGACCCCCTGTGAGCAAGCACTTGGCTACAGTGGGAAGGAAAAACTTCCTTTTAACAGGAAGAAACCTCCAGCAGAACCAGGCTCAGGGAGGGGCAGTCTTCTGCTGGGACTGGTTGGGGCTGAGGGAGAGAACCAGGAAAAAGACATGCTGTGGAGGGGCGCAGAGATCGATCACTAATGATTAAATGCAGAGTGGTGCATACAGAGCAAAAAGAGAAAGAAACAGTGCATCATGGGAACCCCCCAGCAGTCTACGTCTATAGCAGCATAACTAAGGGATGGTTCAGGGTCACCTGATCCAGCCCTAACTATAAGCTTTAGCAAAAAGGAAAGTTTTAAGCCTAATCTTAAAAGTAGAGAGGGTGTCTGTCTCCCTGATCTGAATTGGGAGCTGGTTCCACAGGAGAGGAGCCTGAAAGCTGAAGGCTCTGCCTCCCATTCTACTCTTACAAACCCTAGGAACTACAAGTAAGCCTGCAGTCTGAGAGCGAAGCGCTCTATTGGGGTGATATGGTACTACGAGGTCCCTAAGATAAGATGGGACCTGATTATTCAAAACCTTATAAGTAAGAAGAAGAATTTTAAATTCTATTCTAGAATTAACAGGAAGCCAATGAAGAGAGGCCAATATGGGTGAGATATGCTCTCTCCTTCTAGTCCCCGTCAGTACTCTAGCTGCAGCATTTTGAATTAACTGAAGGCTTTTTAGGGAACTTTTAGGACAACCTGATAATAATGAATTACAATAGTCCAGCCTAGAGGAAATAAATGCATGAATTAGTTTTTCAGCATCACTCTGAGACAAGACCTTTCTGATTTTAGAGATATTGCGTAAATGCAAAAAAGCAGTCCTACATATTTGTTTAATATGCGCTTTGAATGACATATCCTGATCAAAAATGACTCCAAGATTTCTCACAGTATTACTAGAGGTCAGGGTAATGCCATCCAGAGTAAGGATCTGGTTAGACACCATGTTTCTAAGATTTGTGGGGCCAAGTACAATAACTTCAGTTTTATCTGAGTTTAAAAGCAGGAAATTAGAGGTCATCCATGTCTTTATGTCTGTAAGACAATCCTGCAGTTTAGCTAATTGGTGTGTGTCCTCTGGCTTCATGGATAGATAAAGCTGGGTATCATCTGCGTAACAATGAAAATTTAAGCAATACCGTCTAATAATACTGCCTAAGGGAAGCATGTATAAAGTGAATAAAATTGGTCCTAGCACAGAACCTTGTGGAACTCCATAATTAACTTTAGTCTGTGAAGAAGATTCCCCATTTACATGAACAAATTGTAATCTATTAGACAAATATGATTCAAACCACCGCAGCGCAGTGCCTTTAATACCTATGGCATGCTCTAATCTCTGTAATAAAATTTTATGGTCAACAGTCTCAAAAGCAGCACTGAGGTCTAACAGAACAAGCACAGAGATGAGTCCACTGTCCGAGGCCATAAGAAGATCATTTGTAACCTTCACTAATGCTGTTTCTGTACTATGATGAATACTAAAACCTGACTGAAACTCTTCAAATAGACCATTCCTCTGCAGATGATCAGTTAGCTGTTTTACAACTACCCTTTCAAGAATTTTTGAGAGCAGGCACCGTCTCTACGGGGATGGGGTAATGAGGGGATGGCAGGGGGAGAGAAGCTGCAGAGAGGTGTGTAAGACTACAACTCTGCTTCCTGGTCCCAACCCTGGATAGTCACGGTTTGGAGGATTTAAGAAAATTGGCCAGATTTCTAGAAATGAGAGCTGCTCCATCCAAAGTGGGATGGATGCCGTCTCTCCTAACAAGACCAGGTTTTCCCCAGAAGCTTTGCCAATTATCTATGAAGCCCACCTCATTTTTTGGACACCACTCAGACAGCCAGCAATTCAAGGAGAACATGCGGCTAAACATGTCACTCCCGGTCTGATTGGGGAGGGGCCCAGAGAAAACTACAGAGTCCGACATTGTTTTTGCAAAGTTACACACCGATTTAATGTTAATTTTAGTGACCTCCGATTGGCGCCACCATCCTGTCCAAGAATCAATCAAGAGACTATCTTCCTGACCACGGAGGGATAGCTATGGCGATTGTTTGAGACAGTACTATTATCTGAGATGCAAGCTCTCATGTTTAAATTCTAAAACTGTCAGTGCTAGTCGAATGTCTGAACACGTATCACGGCAGTGTCATTTATGTCTCTGGGTCCTCAGTGTTTGAGATCGAGAGACGCCTGATAAGAGCTTACAGAGTCTTGAGGTCACCAGACAGAGGTGTTTGGTGATGCTGATATCTTTGCAGGTGAACAAAGGTCCACATTTTTAGGGTCTTTGCTGCCTGTCTTCCTGTATTGTTGTGACACTTAGACTCTAATCACTGACCTAAGGTGAAGACTGGATATCTTTGATACTAGGTTTCTTTGGATACCGCTAGAAGGACTTGTGTCAAGCGACGAGTTACTTCAGGAGTAGGTAAGAAGTATCAATTGCATTTTGGAGGAGCATCAATAATGAAATCTTGGCATTGTGGCCATGTGGCCTGTTTCACTGTGCATTATCCAGCACACAGGTGCCTCAGTGTTGAGGATCCTAGTGGCTGGAGAAGGCCAAGGGGACACCCAAACTTCACGATTACTTTTGAGAGATAGACCAATTGTCTGCCTGGGTGGTTGGGTTTTTTTTCCTTGGCAAATTACTATTTCCATAATTAATAATATAACGCAATGCTAAAATACCCTTGGCCAAATGAGCATTGTGTTCTTTATAATTTGCAGTTGTTTAATTAATTATTAAGATCCTACTGTGTTACGTACATTTTGTACATGCTCAGATCAAATCATTTGTTCATGTTCTGCAAATAAAGGAATATTTGTAGATCACCCTCTGCACATTTACATTTATTAATGAGACAAATTTAACTCCATAGGAAGTTAGATTTTAGTTAGCAAAAGTTAGTACGCAAGCTAACGTCCACAAAATGTCTTGTAAGTGACTCCAGATGTTGTGGTTAGAGGTCTGGACGGAACCAGACCGGTACTTGAACTGGACTCAAACGCTGGGAGCAAGAACCAGAACAGGTTGTGAATGAAAAGAGCTTTATTTACAAAACTAAATAACTTAAAGTGCGGAGCTGGAGGAAGCCTGCTGAGCCGAGACCAGGACCACATATAGTGGTGGAAATTCAGGTGCCGCAGAGCACACAGGGCCAGACATGGGAGTGTGAGAATGACCTGGAGTCCTGGAGTATATGAAACTGGAACTGTACCAGGTGGGATGCAGAGAGCCGAGGATGAGGAACTAGGAGGACGGAGGAGACAGAGTTGAATGATTGCACTCGTAACACTAGAAGCCTTTAACCATAAACAGTTCACTGTAGGCTTAAAGCAGGAACGTTCACAATTCAGGAAATAAAGGTTCACTGTTCAGGAATTGTTTACAGTTCATGAATTGTCCTCAGAGGTCAGATGCTGCATGTCTTGTGGCGCAGATTCAATTAAGCACGAGTTGACTTCAGAAATGACTTGGAAAGCTCTTAATAGTTTAGCAACAGAATTCATCCAGTTCTTGGAACTAGTTCTTGGCACTAGTTCTTGGAAACAGTTTTTGGATACAGTTCTTAGTCATGCACAGTCACAAACAGGAGCAGCGTGAGAACGGGATCTCACAGACATGCAGGAACTTGCAGGAACTGAAGCATGGCAGAGCTATGCGCTCTGTAACTGAAAGCTGACAAGTTTCACAGTGAGGCAGTGCTTGGTGGAGGCGTGGGAGCCAGGAGCATATGTGACATGGATGCCGCACAGGAGGGCATCTGGAAACAACAGAAAATATCAACAAGCTCTAATACGGGAACTAAAGTAGGCCAGATTACCTTTAGATGAGCTGTGGGAAGCTCAGACGTTGGAGCACATGGAAGTGGCAGGAATGATGATGTGTTGAGTCTGACATGGTCAAAGTCACGGATTTATCATGGAAGGGTCATGGAAGAGCCGAATCCGGCCAGCCAGGGTCACAGAGAGTTGCGGAAGATTCCCGCGGGTCAGGGTGAACAAGACTCTGGCAAAGACAGAGCTCAGAGCTGGGGTTTAAGTAGCCGGCTCCTGATCAAGAGCTCATGAGCGTCAGCTGCGAGTAGTTGATGAGCAGCAGGTGTTCCTCGGCTCAGGAGTGCGCCATCTGGGAGAAAAGCAGACAAACTACACACAAGGTTAAAAAGGGAAGGTGAGCGAGGCAGGGCAAAGGCTGACCATGACACCAGAGGTGTTATCAAGTTTCAAAAACAGGGTTTACCGGTTTTAGAAGTGTTTGTTTCTTGCTAGTTTTTACATAATGTACCAGAAATGAAGCTGTTAGCAAGTAGCTACACCAGGAAGTGACATCACTATGCTAACCTTGGCAAAATGTCTTGTAAATAAGTTCAGAGGTGTTATTAGGTTCCAAAAACAGCGTTTTCAGTTTTAGAAGCATTCATTTCTCACTAGCTTTTACATAATATATGAGAAACATGTATATAAATGCACAAAACTAAGCGGTTTTGGAGAGACTGACTGACATCATGGTGCAGTTCTACTCTGGTTGGGTGTCACCCGCATCACTCAAAAACAAAACGGATCAGATTGAAACAGAATGTGACTTTAACCTCCTAAAATGCATCAAGGTTGAACTTGTCCAAGGTCTGTGTCCCAAGAATGCTCCCTGTGAATTTCAAGAGTCTGTAATAGGACTGGATTTATGCTGAGTACAGACAGACAGTCAGACGGATGGACGGACAAAAAGCCTTTGCAATACCGATGACCATATCTGATGGCCTCTGGTAAAATAGATAATTTTACAACTGTCATTTGTGTCCTCTTTCCATAAAGGTACCAATGAGTTGACCTCCAACATATTGTAAAGCTTCATGGAACAATAACACTCATATTTTAGAAAAGAAGGTCACTAAGCAGAACACTGAACATGGAGGGAGTGATTCCAGAAAAATAAACAAATGCAATCATGGTGTCATATTTTTAAAAAGCATACATGAGAGGACATGCATCTGTTTTCTACACCTGGCAACATAGCAGATTGTAACTAATATGTTTTTATGAAACAATTATGTCGTAAACATTTAGCTTAAGGATACTCTGCCTTTCACAGAACTCCTGGCGTTGGGTAAATGTGTGAATATGACATGGATTGATGGGATTTTGCAACAGGACTATGGAGCTGCAGATGGAGACACCACAGGAGGAGGTGCAGGTTTGTGGGAGAAGGAGGAGTGGTACAGAGATTTGACCTCTGTGTTGCAGTTGGCCCGGTGTGGTCTGTCTTCTTCAATTAGTGCAATCATAATGTCTTAATAAAGCAAACCTCTCTGCAAAATGAATGTGCACACATCCAAACATAGGTGCTGGCAACTCAACTCATTTTGTCCTTCAAAATATCTGCTTGAGACGGCACAAACCAAGCCCACCAGTGGGTATTTAAAAGATGGTTTGAAACAAAAACATAGACCTCTGATAATGTGTCACTAAGATGTACAGCAACCCATGCTTTGATTCAAAGATACTATTAAAAACACTACTAACCATATACTCCAAACTCATTAATGCACGGTGGTCAGTGAACAGTTCTCACACATGACAGAGGAAGTAACAGGTGTCAATTTAAATGCCACAACAGTCAATACACCTTCCACTGTTAGGTGCTACTTTTGCCTGATGTGTACGCGATTAAGTCCTCCAATCCCTGTTGAGTTGTTTATTCACACTCTCAAATATGACCTGCATTAATATTTTCTACAAATGTTTCTGAAAAAAGGTAAAACAAAACATGCTCTACAGCATAAAAGGCAAGGTAAGATAAGCTAAGCTAAACTAAGCTAAGCTAAGATAAGCTAAGATAAGGTAAGGTTTTATTGATCCCATGCCAGGAAAATTCACTTATTACATAGACATTACATAGACTTATTACATGGACAAAGGTTACATGACGTCACCCATCGGTTTTCTATAGTGACCCGGAGCAGCTGTTACGAAATCCATCCAGGGTTTTCATGTATCCCATAATCCCTTGTGCGCCAGAGAGTTGCTGCAGTCAAAACAACATAGAGAATCCACATGATGACAATTGTAAATGAATATTATACTACAAAAATGTAAATTTTTATGCTTTTCATCACGTTAATAAGAGACTGCTGCATGATACCCTGAAAACTTGCTAAAACAATTAGAACGAATAATCCGTGTCTGCTACATTTAATCTGCGTGGAATTTAATAAGCGCAAACCGAATTTCAGAGGTATTATATATATTAGTCTGGAACAAAGAGGACAAACAGTGTTGTAAAGAACAATAATCAAGACGTTAAAGAGCAAACGTCACTTTCCCCCAGAACGACATGATCAGGAAGCGATTGTAGCTCACAGCAGCTCCCACTGAAAATAACAGAGAGACAGTCTGTGATTCTCGCATGTTTACATAAAACAAACGTAATAGCAACATCTATAAACCCTGATAATATATTCATGAGAGTTTTAGGAACAATATAAAAATAGTTTTATGTTGCAATGTTAATGCTGTTTTCTGTGTGCAGCGGTTAAAGTGCAGCGTGATCAGAGCATCTCAATGCAGTTCTCAGTGTTATTGAGATCTCGCAGCGCGGTGAACTCTCAGAGGTTTTGCGGGATTTGAAACCTTAAAAGGGCAGATATTTGGGCCTTGCCATGTAGTCAGCAGTGGCAGTGTTCATTCTGGGGTTGCCAACCGTCCCTTAAAATACAGAATTGTCCTTTAGTTGACCATTAATTGTTGTGTCCTGTATTAAATCAATACGGGACGTAAATTGTTCCATATTTTCACAAATGCCAATGTTGCCAATGTTATCTCTGTACCTCACGTCGGGTCCTCGAGGCACAGCAGATAGACCTCCAGACTTTCACGCCTGCATCTCCATGTGCTCACCATTTTGGTCCTGTCACGGGTTGCCTGGTTGCCTGGAATGTCTACACCTGAAACTCCACCACATCCAAAGAAGCAAAAATGTTTGCAAATGAGCAGATGTGAATGGGAAGAGTCGAACCCCTGACTTGACAGTGTTAGTGGCAATAGGTATAAGGCAAACTGTAGACAAACAAGTATTTTTATTTTTTATTTCCTCTTAAACTAAAAATGTGCTCACTTTAAAGATTGAAATTATTGGTCTGTTTTTCTTAATATTTATGTTTATTATTGCACAGTTTATCATTAAGTTTTGTTAATGTCACAGTTTCATGTGCTTTCTGATGTGGGTTACAAAGGAGCCAGAGCTGAAAATACATTTGTTGGCAAAACCACGTAAAATTTAGGTAAAAACAAATAGTGTGCCCCCTACCTATATGTGGCAGGGAGAATTGTTCAATTCATTGCAATCTGGTGGAGGAAACCATCTTAACTGTTTTATCCTTTTCATTTCTTATTTGGACCTGACCTGTCCCTGAGCTGTCTTTCCATTAGACATTATAATGTCTAACCATTATACATACTCGCGTACTGGTAAATGCACTTTTGTTTTATTAAACATTTAAAAAATTGCTTTGTGACACATTAGTTTCTTTAATGAAATTGTCAAAAAATGGAACGTTCCATCTTTCAACTCATGCAAATATTATCATTGCAATCATAAACATTCATCATTTGTTTCATGTTTTTGGGGGCTTTCTTATGAACCTTTTTCAGTTTCTCGTTGGAAAAATCTCTGCAGAGTGTTGGTTGATGGTCTCTGGGCTTTCGCGTGTTGTCCAATGAGCTGCAGGGGGCGGGGCGAAGGACTTTCCTGCTGTCACCTAATCTGACAGCTGCTGCAGCAGATCACATGACCAAACAACAATTACCTCATACATGGAGACCTCCTGCTGAAGGCGTCCAGAGAGACGGTGCTGCCTGTTCGGAGTCTGAGCAGGACAGAGTGACACGTCTGTCCCTCCTGCAGCCATCTCTGATGGAGTCACGTGACACGGCTGCTGTATCCGCATCCTAAATCATACAGGCTCCAGCAGTCCTTATGACGATTTAACAGATCAAACATCCAGTCAGCACTGCAAATCATCACCACTTTGCAGTTATTACAAAAAGAAAACCCTAAATTTTATAGTGACATACAATCAACTCATCATTCAGGAAATGATATTAGGGATTGATATATGAAATTAAAATCTTTTGTGGGCTGGTGTATTAATATGCCCAATTAGGCAAATGACTATTCTGACCTCATCATTTCTATGCATATTTCCAAACTCCACACTATATAAACCTGAATGCTTAATGAATTTGAACATTCTCAGGTGATATGTACTTGTGTAATGAGGGAGGGTGTAATCTGAGGTGACATATCAAAGTGTGTGTAAGTATTAGGCAGCTACTTTTCCCCAGGAAAAATGGGCCAGAGAGACAGAGAGAGAGAGAGCTCTAACAGACACTGAAAAGTCAGAAATTGCCTTTCAGCATTAAACAATACTCTTGAAATACCTCCGTTATTGAGGTGTGATCCCCAAACAATCAAACATTTTTTTTGCAGACAGTCAACAGAGTCAGAAGAAACCTATAGAGAAGAAAAAATGCAAAAGAACTGCAACAGACTTGAAAAGAATTAAATGTGACACTCCCAGGAACACCATGATTCTCCAGTGCCACCATATTTCGGGAATGCAATCAACCTGGAGTGTCCAGAAGCACAATGTCTTCAGTGTTCAGAGACCTGGCTAAGGAACGCTGAACCAACACAGCCACTGAACAATACTCACTTTTTGCTAAGATTCCCTTAGCAAAAAGTAGTACACTTAAAGTTCATTTTATTAAGTATGTGTCAGTATAAGTATAGCAAGTATACTACAGACTGTGTACTGTTAGTATATTAGAAAGTATACAAATTTAATACTTTTTTTGACTAAATTTAACATTTCAAGTTTATAAAAGTATACTCGTATTTTAAAGTTCATTTTAAGTTTTCAAAAGCACACTTTAAAGTATACAACAAGTACACTCTTCTATATACTGTCAATGTACTTGGTATATCTCTCTTGTATGCTTAAAGTACGAGGTCTATTAGAAAAGTATCCAACCTTTTTTTCAAAAACCATATGGATTTGAATCACGTGTGATTACATCAGACATGCTTGAACCCTCGTGGGCATGCAAGAGTTTTTTCACGCCTGTCGGTTACGTCATTCGCCTGTGGGCAGTCTTTGAGTGACGAGTCGCCCACCCTCTCGTCGATTTTTTCATTGTTTAGGAATGGCTCAGAGACTGCTGCTTTGTTTGATCAAAATTTTTTCAAAACTGTAAGGCACAACTGAGTGGACACCATTCGATAAATTCAGCTGGTTTTCGGTAAAAAGTTTAACGACGGCGCCTGGAAGCGCTGCACGACGTCCCACTGCGTGGGAAGTCCTTACACCGACAGAAACACCCCATAATCTCTCATCAGCCGTTAAACTTTTCACCTAAAACCAGCTTAATTTCTCGAATAGTGTCCACTCGGATATTCCTCACAGGTCCAGAAAAAATTTTGATAAAGCAACGCGCACCGTCTCGAGCAGCGTGTGAAACAAAGGAATTCAGCCGAGAGGGCTGGACCACATCTCACTCAAGGCCTGCCCACAGGGAAATGACGTCACCGACACGCGTGAAAAAACTCACGCATGCGCACGAGGGTTCAAGCATGATTGGTGTAATCGCACGTCATTCAAATCCATATAGTTAAAAAAATAAATAAATAAAAGGGTCGGTTTATTATCTAATAGACCTCGTATACCGCACGTACACTTATCATTGTGCTTGATATATCCCTCTCCTATGCTTAAAGTATACCACAAGTGCACATATCAGTATACTGCCATTGTACTAGTTGTATACTTTGAGTCCCTGTTTTTAGTTTATTATCATATACTTGAAGTATGCTGTTATACACATTGGTTATTTCACTATTTTACTTTTTATACTTTAATTTTGCTTGGCATATTGCTTGTAGCTTACTATTTATATACTGAAAATATACTCCTTAAAGTATTATTGAAGTTTACTCATACTGTATGTACACAAGAGTGTGATGCATTTAAAAAATCACAAGACAGAATGTTGAAAACAAGTTTGATATATTTTCAAACAACAAAAACAAAGACCTATGAAATCAAGTCCTTCCTTTGTGGAGAAAATTAAAGGAAAAAGTGCATGTAAAATGTAAACATAAAGGTCTCTCCAAGATCAAGTCCTTATTTGTAAAATTGTAAACATAGCGTCTTCAACTGAAAACTAAAGTCCTTCCTTGTAAGAAAAGGTAAAAGAAAAGTGCAAACCTTTGGAACCAAAAATAAATAACTACATAGGAAAAAAAATCTGTACTTTTATGACTTCTTTTCAGTTACATGAGTCAATGGCTTGACTTAGTATATCTTGCTCCAAGTGCATAATAAGTGTTAGTACATTGTGACAGAAAGACGTAAAAAGTATACTAAAGTATAAGTATAAGTTTTAGTATTAAAGTATAAGTGTAAGTCTTAGTATTAATGTACTTAGACTTAGACTTTTGTTTATACTTTTCAGTATAAGCCAAGTATACTTCACTATACTATTGTTAAGTATATAAAATATAGTTTATAAAAAGTCCCCTTCAAGTATACTTCCTCAATTTTAGTAAAAAATAAGGATTCTCATAGTACACTTGAATAAACTTCTTTTTGCTATGGGTTAGGCCAAGAAATATCTGAAGACAGTTTTTTTTTAAAAAGATTGTATGGACAAATGAAATGAGAGTGACTCTTGAAGGACCAGATGGATGGACCTGTGGCTGGATCACTAATGTACCCCGTAGTACTTCCAGTCAGATGCCAGCAAGGTGGAGGAGGGGTACTAGTATGGTCTGCCAGTGCCAACCAAAACCTTTTTGAGTTGAAGATGGACTTAAAAAGAACTGTCACAGTTACTGCCAAGTTTTAGAAGATATTGCCTTCAAGCAGTGGTACAGGATAAAGTCTGTGTAATTTAATAAGGCTGTGATTTTTATGCAGGACAATATTCCATCATATGTATCCAGGTACTACTTGGCTAAACACCAAAGGCCTCATGACATGGCCCCCTTCCTCACCTGACTTAAACCCTACAGAGAACTTATGGGCTGTTGTTAATCATGAGATTTACAGGGGGGGACAAACATTACACTTCTTTGAACAGCTTTCTGGTGGTTGTGGTTTCTGCTGCACCAAAAGTTGACTGTCAACAGATCAAGGCCTTGTCCACACAGAAATGGAACGTTTCCTATACAATTGTTTTCTTTGTATTTTGCAAAAGGTCTTCTGTAAACACTGAACCGTTTCAAGAAATTTCTGCATTCACAAGAAGCTACTGAAAATGCTGTAGTATATATTCCGTGCCTGTATGTGGCACCATAATGCCTCCACAAAAAATAGAGAAGAAGACATGGTGCATGTGCATAACCAGTGTCAGGAGCTAATCAATTCATCAGCAGAAGCTAGAACTTTACAAAGCAGTAAAATAAAGTCTTTTAATGTGATGTGTTGTGTCCTTTCCAAAGCAGTCTCACGGCAGTTCGTGGAGCTGGGTTACAAAAAGTACATTAATCTATGGGTTTGTGACGGGGGTACGAAAATGCGGTGTTTTCTCAACAGGGGCACGATTTCAATTCATGACAGGGGCACAAAATGTGGGGTGAAAAAGAGGGCCCTGGGGGGTCATGGTTAATGTTTGGGGAGGGTGCACACTTATGCTATGGTTAGCGTTAGGAGAAGGGGAAGATTATAAATAGCAAAATAAAAAAGCGTGTCACAAAAAGCGTCCAAGTTTCGTGACAGGTGTGCAAAAAACAAAACAAAAACAAAACAAAACATGAGACCGGGCTAGTTCTTTCGGTTGTATTCATCATCACAGCTGCAGGAAACTGTTCGCCACATAAGACACCCTTATTTTGGAAGATGACATCTGGAAATACTTTAATTCCTTATTGTGTAAATTGTTTGTGTGCATTTGTCAGCCTGAGCCAGAGGAATCCGCTGCTTTGTCCCACCACCAACAAGAAGAAAAACAACTGATTTTAAAAGCTGAACGTCCTTTCTGCAATTATTTTATTAGTGTCACAACGGTCCCAGTGTTCACCACAGGCATTCTTTGTTGCTTCAGCATCTTGCTACCAATGAAAATATATCCCAGTAAAAATCCACCAAGACCAAAACAAAAAAAAAGTATGTTAAATGACTCTGTTAACAATATCAACATATTGTCCATTTTGAGCAGCAGAAGTTAGAGAGGTGGGGCTATGACATCTTTGTCTCAGAAATATTCTGTATATTCTGTACACATGAAGACGCTAAGGTGGGGGTTTTCAGATTTATCCACTCTGGGAACCGTTTTCAAAAAGTAGTAGTTTCACGCTCTGAAAAAAAACTGTCAGACTCCATAGATAGAAGACTGATGGCAGAATTTGAAAAGAAAGACTGGCTTGAAATGTCAGAGGTGTTTATTTGTTAATTTTGAGTTGCTTACTTGTAATATTTCATCTAATAAATGAAAATAAACTATTGTGATGGGAAAATTTGAGTTTTTCCCTTGAGTTGCGCAATAATTGGCCAGCACAATAGCTTAGTAGTTAGCACTGCCGCCTCGCAGTGTATATATATATATATATATATATATATATATATATATATATATATACAGTGAGGAAAATAAGTATTTGAACACCCTGCGATTTTGCAAGTTCTCCCACTTAGAAATCATGGAGGGGTCTGAAATTTTCATCTTCGGTGCATGTCCACTGTGAGAGACATAATCTAAAAAAAAAAAAAAAATCTGGAAATCACAATGTATGGTTTTTTAATAATTTATTTATATGTTACTGCTGCAAATAAGTATTTGAACACCTGTGAAAATCAATGTTAATATTTGGTACAGTAGCCTTTGTTTGCAATTACAGAGATCAAACGTTTTTTTTCTGTACTTTCTCACCAGGTTTGCACACACTGCAGCAGGGATTTTCGTCCACTCATCCATACAGATCTTCTTCAAATCTTTCAGGTTTGGAGTTTCAGCTCCCTCCAAAGATTTTCTATTGAGTTCAGGTCTGGAGATGGGCCAGGCCACTCCAGGACCTTGAAATGCTTCTTATGGAGCCCCTCCTTAGTTGCCCTGGCTGTGTGTTTGGGGTCATTGTCATGCTGGAAGACCCAGCCATGACCCATCTTCAATGCTCTTACTGAGAGAAGGAGGTTGTTTGCCAAAATCTCGCAATACATGACCCCATCCATCCTCCCTTCAATATAGTGCAGTCATCCTGTCCCCTTTTCAGAAGAGCACCCCCAGAGTATGATGTTTCCACCCCCATGCTTCACGGTTGGGATGGCCATTGCGGCTCTGTCCCGACGAGCGAATTCCTCCGCACGTCTTTCATTACAAAATCTCCTGTAACAGTGGAATGTGCCACAAAAGTGCTGATGTCCACCGCTTCTGCAATTTCTCTAGTAGTCAGACGACGTCCCGGATCAACACAGCCTTCACTTTGGAAATGATCTGGTCGTTTCAGCCTGTCGATGGCCGCTCAGAGCGCGGCGCACCCTCCGCCGGTGTGGGCCATCTTTAATCCGGTTGTAATGCTCCTTAATCTGTGTGACGCCCAGAGTATCCTCACCGAAAGCCATCTGAATCTTCCGAATGGTTTCCACCTGACTGTCTCTTACAGTTTCTGGAAAAAATTTGATTCAGCGCTGCTCCAATCGCTCAGCCATTTCCCTGACAATGAAAATCCGATGAGGGGGGTGGGCCAGTGCTCACTCAAAGCCTGCCCACAGGCGAATGACGCAACCAACAGGCGTGAAAAACTCACGCATGCGCACGAAGGTTCAAGCTTGGCTGATGCAAGCGCACATGATTCAAATCCATATAGTTTTTGAAAAAAATAAAAAGGTCGGATACTTTTCTAACAGACCTCGTAAACATAAGAATATTGTAGAAATACTTAAAATGAAGACTAGCAGCTGCTAGCCGTTAACTCAGAACTTAATAAAACAAAAACAGATTAACACAAAAAAAATGACTGAAAATGTCCCAATGTGCTGTCCAGAGAATGACTTTACTGCAGCTTTAGCAATAGCTTCATTCGTCCTCTTGTAGCTGTTCAGCTCATGCAGTAACTGAAGATCATTTTGTGGAGCAGATGACGCACACGTGCATGTGAACTAAGCCATGAGATAGACTTTTATCACAATTGTGTTGAAATGGCCAAGAGACGAGAGTTCACGTGCAGTCACTTGGAACTGGGAATGAAAGATGTATATCTTCAGACTGCATATGAGCTTTGCCATCATCCAGCTCGATGGAATGCGCCAAGAGCCTGAATGTGTACATCACCCCTGCAGTCAGCTCCTAGAAACAGCAGTGACAAGTGCAAGAGCTCACGGTAATCATCTCTGGGATGAAACTCTGTTAATGTTGCCGAATGAAGCGAATGATATCACCCTGAACTGGATTGACAGCTAATGTTATGAACTCTACATCTAGTCTGCTTTCATAGCCAGACTGGTCAGCTGAGACCCAATTATGTTACGTGATATAGGAAACACTTCAGTTCATTCAGCTACCAGTAAAAATCCATATATCTGAATGAAACTTGTAGCAGCTAATATGCATCATTAAAAGGAAAACAAATTAGGGTGTGGGACCTGGAAAAAGTAAAAAAAAAAAAAAAAAAAAGGTCATATATTGAGTGTCACTCTAGTGTGCATACAGGCCATGGTGGTTGAGTACAACAATTGTACCGGATAATTCCATGTCTTTCTGAAGCTCTTGATAAGTGGTCCTTAGTTGTTAGACAGCTCTTGTTGTGTGGGCCGCCAGAAGAGGAGGTACTGCTGGCCCACCACCAGAGGGCGCCCTGCCTGAAGTGCGGGCTTCAGGCACGAGAGGGCGCTGCCGCCATGGACACAGCCGGGGGTGACAGCTGTCGCTCATTACCTCTTGACAGCTGTCACCCATCTACTCAACATCATCTCACTTCATAAAGACCAGACGTCATCTCCACCTCGTTGCCGAGATATCATACTTCATAGGAGGTAATACTCTCAGCCTTTTTGTGAGATTTGTAACTCTGTTATTGTGAGAATTTGCAGGAGAACCGGTCGTTTGTGAGGAGGCTGTGCAAGACGGCACTCCTTTTCAGCTGAGACCGCTGCAACATATTGAATGAGAGGTGGAGGTGGCATTCCCACTTGACTGTCTTTGTTCTTCGCCAGCAGTACCAGATCCGACAGTCGGGGGACGGTGATCACCTGGGAATTTGGGACTTGGCGGCTCCAGTATTCACCAGGTTCTGGGGCGGCGGAAATCGTGTGGTTCCGGCTCTTCTCAGGACAGACGTCTTCTATCCTCGAGCCTGCCCACACGTCACCTCTGTGTATTGACTGTTATGATATTCTGTGATTGTCTGTATGTTCGTTGTGCACATTCACAACATTAAATTGTTACTTTTTGGCTCATCTATTGACCGTTCATTTGCGCCCCCTGTTGTGGGTCCGTGTCACTACACTTTCCCAACAGGATATCTCGGCCAGCGTCATGGACTCCGAGGGGCGTCACCCGGCTGTTGAACGACCAATGGGAGAGCAGGGAGCGCAGGCGTCTGCAGGAGACGTGATTGGTGAGCTGCAGCACATTCTCACCGCCTTTACGGCTCGGTGACTGAGCAAAACATCCTCCTGAACCGCAGGGTGGAGGCTCTCTCCGCACAGATGGCGGCGAGCGCTCAGGGCGCTGCTGCGGCTCGTCCTCCTGCCGACCCTGTGCAGGATATAAACGTTCCAGTGGTGGTTCAACAACCCCTCCCACCATCCCCTGAAGCATACATAAGCCCTCCTGAGCCGTACGGAGGTTGTGTGGAGACGTGCGAGGACTTTCTTATGCAGTGTTCGCTCGTCTTCGCACAATGTCGTCTTCGCACAATGTCCCGTCATGTACGCGTCAGATGCTAGTAAAATAGCTTATGTGATTGCTCTGCTTCGGGGTAAAGCACGCGCCTGGGCTACGGCGCTCTGTGAACAGAACTCACGGTTGTTATCAGCATACACTGGGTTTGTGGGGGAGTTCAGAACAGTGTTTGATCACCCTAACAGAGGAGAGACCGCTTCAACTGTGCTGCTGTCAATGAGACAGGGACGCGAGAGCGCAGCCGCTTATGCAGTCAACTTCCGCATCGCGGCTGCGAGGTCCGGCTGGAATAACGTTGCGCTCCGCGCCGCCTTCGTAAACGGACTGTCGTTGGTTCTGAAGGAGCAGCTGGTAGCTAAGGAGGAACCGCGGGATTTAGATGGGCTTATCGCTCTTGTTATACGGTTAGACAATCGGTTGGAGGAACGCCGTCGGGAGCGAGGCGAAGGACGTGACCGGATACGCGCCGCCCCTCTCCCTTCCGGGTTCGATAAGGCGCCGCCCTCCCCACGCTCCACAGCCGCAGCACTTTGTGGGGCAACAGCTCCCCCTGCTGACGTTGTTAGGGAAACGCACAGGGCCAAAATGGGGAGGCTGATCCGTGGAGAGTGTTTTCTCTGCAGCTCAACTGAGCACACAAACTGCCCCAAACGGCCAAAACGACAACAACCGCCCTTAGAGACTGGGCTAAGGAGGGGTCAAACCATTCAAGTGAGACACACACAAATTGCCACACGACTCCCAGTCACAATCCTGAGCGGGGATTTAACCCTTCAAGCCCGAGCACTGGTGGACACGGGGTCAGAAGGGAATCTGCTAGACAGCAGATGGGCAAGGGAGGTAGGGCTCCCTCTGGTGGCGCTTCCTTCGCCATTGCAGGTGCGGGCACTAGATGGCACCCTCCTCCCTTTACTCACACACAAGACACAACCAGTAACTCTGGTAGTGTCTGGAAACCATTGGGAGGAGATTGAGTTTTTTGTGACTCCTTCTACCTCCCGCGTGATTTTGGGCATCCCATGGATGTTGAAGCACAATCCCCGGATTGATTGGCCGTCTGAGGTGGTGGTTCAGTGGAGCGAAACCTGCCATCGGGGGTGTTTAGGATCCTCGGTTCCTCCTGGTTCACAGGCTAAGGAGGAGGTCAAAGTCCCTCCCAATCTGACGGCAGTGCCGGTTGAGTACCACGATCTTGCTGACGTCTTCAGCAAGGATCTGGCACTCACCCTTCCCCCTCACCGTCCGTACAATTGTGCCATTGATTTGGTTCCAGGCGCTGAGTTCCCGTCCAGCAGGCTGTACAACCTCTCACGACCTGAGCGCGAATCAATGGAGACCTACATCAATCAATCAATCAATCAATCAATCAATCAATCAATCAATTTTTTTTTTATATAGCGCCAAATCACAACAAACAGTTGCCCCAAGGCGCTTTATATTGTAAGGCAAGGCCATACAATAATTATGTACATACATCCGGGACTCATTAGCTGCCGGGCTGATCCGGAACTCCACCTCCTCGATGGGGGCAGGTTTCTTTTTTGTGGGCAAGAAAGATGGCGGACTTCGTCCATGTATTGATTACAGGGGGCTGAATGAGATTACGGTTCGCAACCGATACCCGTTGCCATTGTTAGATTCCGTGTTCACCCCCCTGCATGGAGCCAAAATCTTTACTAAGCTGGATCTTAGGAATGCGTATCACCTGGTTCGGATCCGGAAGGGAGACGAATGGAAGACGACATTTAACACCCCGTTAGGTCACTTTGAGTACCTGGTCATGCCGTTCGGCCTCACCAACGCCCCCGCGACGTTCCAAGCCTTGGTTAACGACGTCTTGCGGGACTTCCTGCACCGATTCGTCTTCGTATATCTGGACGATATTCTCATCTTTTCTCCGGATCCTGAGACCCATGTCCAGCATGTACGTCAGGTCCTGCAGCGGTTGTTAGAGAACCGACTGTTTGTGAAGGGCGAGAAGTGCGAGTTTCACCGCGCGTCTTTGTCCTTCCTGGGGTTTATAATCTCCTCCAACTCCGTCGCCCCTGATCCGGCCAAGGTTGCGGCGGTGAGAGATTGGCCCCAACCAACAAGCCGTAGGAAGCTGCAACAGTTCCTCGGCTTTGCTAATTTCTATAGGAGGTTCATTAAGGGCTACAGTCAGGTAGTTAGCCTCCTGACAGCCCTGACCTCTCCAAAAGTCCCCTTCACCTGGTCGGATCGGTGCGAAGCCGCGTTCAAGAAGTTGAAACGACGGTTCTCTACTGCGCCAGTTTTGGTGCAGCCCGACCCTAGCCGCTAGTTCATGGTTGAAGTGGACGCCTCTGACTCAGGGATAGGAGCCGTGCTGTCCCAGAGCGGAGAGACCGATAAGGTTCTTCACCCGTGTGCCTACTTTTCCCGCAGGTTGACCCCGGCTGAACGGAACTATGACGTCGGCAATCGAGAACTCCTTGCGGTGAAAGAGGCTCTTGAGGAGTGGAGACACCTGTTGGAGGGAGCGTCTGTGCCATTCACGGTTTTCACTGACCATCGGAACCTGGAGTATATCAGGACCGCCAAGCGGCTGAACCCCAGGCAAGCCCGCTGGTCACTGTTCTTCGGGCGTTTCGACTTCCGGATCACCTATCGCCCCGGGACCAAGAACCAGAGATTGGATGCCTTGTCCTGGGTACACGAAGACGAAGTCAAAACAGAGCTGTCGGATCCACCGGAGCCCATCATTCCGGAGTCCACTATCGTGGCCACCCTCACCTGGGACGTGGAGAAGACCGTCCGGGAGGCCCTGGCACGGAGCCCGGACCCTGGAACCGGTCCGAAGAACCGTCAGTACGTCCCACCAGAGGCCAGAGCTGCAGTCTTGGACTTCTGTCACGGTTCCAAGCTCTCCTGTCATCCAGGGGTGCGAAGGACCGTGGCAGTTGTCCGGCAGCGCTTCTGGTGGGCGTCTATGGAGGCCGACGTCCGGGAATATATCCAGGCCTGCACCACCTGTGCCAGGGGCAAGGCAGTACATAAGAAGGCCCAAGGACTCCTCCAGCCGCTGCCGGTGCCTCATCGCCCCTGGTCCCACATCGGCCTGGATTTCGTCACGTGCCTCCCGCCGTCCCAGGGCAACACCACCATCTTCACGATAGTGGACCGATTCTCCAAGGCGGCCCACTTCGTGGCCCTCCCGAAGCTCCCAACAGCCCAGGAGACAGCAGACCTCCTGGTCCACCACGTCGTCCGTCTGCATGGGATACCCTCCGACATCGTCTCTGATCGTGGTCCCCAGTTCTCCTCACACGTCTGGAGGAGCTTCTGCAGGGAACTGGGGGCCACCGTGAGCCTCTCGTCCGGGTACCATCCACAGACGAACGGACAGGCAGAGCGGGCCAACCAGGACTTGGAACAGACCCTCTGCTGCGTCACATCCGCGCACCCGACGGCCTGGAGTAACCATCTGGCCTGGATCGAGTATGCACATAACAGCCAGGTGTCTTCTGCCACCGGCCTCTCCCCATTTGAGGTGTGTTTGGGGTATCAGCCCCCGTTGTTTCCTGTGGTGGAGGGAGAGGTCGGTGTGCCCTCAGTCCAGGCCCACCTGCGGAAGTGCCGTCGGGTGTGGCGCTCTGCCCGTTCTGCCTTGTTGAAGGCCCGGACGAGGGCGAAGACCCATGCAGACCGCCGGCGATCCCCGGCCCCTGCTTACCAGCCCGGGCAGGAGGTGTGGCTTTCCACGAAGGACATCCCCCTCCAGGTGGACTCCCCAAAACTTCAGGACAGGTACATTGGCCCCTTCAGGATCCTCAAAGTCCTCAGTCCTGCCGCAGTGAAGCTCCAACTCCCGGCTTCACTGCGGATCCATCCGGTTTTCCACGTGTCCCGCATCAAACCTCACCACACCTCACCCCTCTGTGCTCCCGGACCGGCGCTGCCTCCTGCTCGGATCATCGACGGGGAGCCGGCTTGGACGGTGCGCCGGCTCCTGGACGTCCGTCGGATGGGTCGGGGGTTCCAGTACTTGGTGGACTGGGAGTGGTATGGACCCGAAGAACGCTCCTGGGTGAAGAGGAGCTTCATCCTGGATCCGGCCCTCCTGGCCGACTTCTACCGCCGACACCCCGACAAACCTGGTCGGGCGCCAGGAGGCGCCCGTTGAGGGGGGGGGTCCTGTTGTGTGGGCCGCCAGAAGAGGAGGTACTGCTGCCTTCCTTGGATGTGGTAGCCATTTCTCAGGCTCCCTCTCCGGAATCGAACCCTGATTCCCCGTTACCCGTGGACACCATGGTAGGCACAGAAAGTACCATCGAGTCGGGAGTGGGTAATTTGCGCGCCTCCTGTTGTGGGTCCGTGTCACTACACTTTCCCAACAGCTCTTCTGATTATTCTTTTCCCTCCTCTGACAGTAATCTTGTGAGGAGAACCTGGTCATGGCCAGTTTATGGGGAAGTGACAGACCAGTCTCACGTTTTTTTTTTTTTTTCGTGCTCCCGTGACGAAATTAGTCAAATTTTCGTGATGGAGCTTTTTTTAAACTCACTATTCCTAACCCTACTCCCACCCCCAACCCTAACCTTAACCATAATCTAATCTTGCTCCTTCCCCCCACCCTAACCATAACCACCCCGACCCCCCTGCTTCACTTTTAATTTCATGCAGCCATCACGGAATGAATTAGATTGAATTTGTCCTGCCGTGATGAAAATGAGGCGCTTTTCGTCACAATATCACAAATCAAAAGATTAATGTATGTTTTGTGCTGCTGAAGCAGGACTTGCCGTGAGACCAGGTTGGAAATGATGTTCTTTCCACTTACTGATTATGACCCCAACAGTACTCACTGAAGCATTCAGAAGTTTAGATATCCTTCTGTAACCAATGCCATCAGTATGTTTTACAACAATAAAGTTGTTAAGCTCTTGGGAGAGCTCTTTGCTTTTACCCATCATGAGATGTTTCTTCTGTGACACCTAGGTAATAAGACACATTTTTATAGGTCAGACTGAACCATCTGATATTAATTTGCACTGACAAGGAGCTGGAGTGCTTTCTAATTACTGACAGATTTCAGATGGAATATTGGCTTTCCATGTCTTTTTACACCTCCTTTTTTTCAGGTGCTCAATATTTTTTGAGTGTCATTTCACATTATTACACTTTAACACTTTGGATTTACTGAGGTCAATGTATTTGTTCAACAATAAAATCAGTCCTCAGAAATACAACTTTTCTATTAGTCTAAATGATATTATACAATTTACCAACATCATCACATTGTTTTATAATATTTATATAAATATCAGCAGTGAGATTTTACATTACAAACTCATATTCTGCATTTATCATTTTTCTGGTGAGTTTATGCAGACTAATTCTCAATCAACATGGTATTTGTCTGAGAAGTGTGCTTGTTATTGTCCTGTATTGAGTTATTCATCTGAAACTCATGGGACTATAATACTTTCAGGAATATTGTGTGAAGGTCACATATTGTGTTCATGTGGTGTGTTAGGTTCGTTAGGTTGTTATGTGGGCTAGTACTGGTGGGTATCGGAACACTTTGCAGTCCTGGAGTTCATTAGTGAGCTGCTGACCTTATTTCCCATGTGGATGACATGTAATATCAATTGTCTATTTTTGTAGTCAGCTAAATTTGATGTTGGAACTTTTGGTCTGCAGCACTGTATGTCAGCATATCCTCCAACAAACACTAGATATTTTTACACTGTAAAATGCAGTGAGTGAATGACAAGCTAGATAAGTCTATCGTCTCAAGTCCATCCATCCATCCATCCATCCATCCAGTGATTGTAGTGATGTTAAACTTATTAGACGTTGGGTAATTTTGATGGTTGATGCTGATAAAACATGAGTGGATGGATGAAGGTGGGGCAGCTGGTACACAGTGGGTGTTCCACACACTGTGTCAAGCAGGTAATATGAGCGAAGCGTCGCGCAACGGCTCGAAGCTCACTCATGGTACAGGGCATCCTAAACAGGAAGTGCCAACATTCAAATACACAGTAAAACAGGAAATGTTCAAATGTCAAACACTTCCTGGATTGACAGACGAGATCCCATGGAATCTCGCTGGAACTCAGTGGCAAGCTCACACTCAAACAGGAAGTGCCGAATTCACAGTCACAGTGAAACAGGAAATGTTGAACACTTCCTGGCATGGGTGGAGCTAGAGTGGAGGCCGGGGTTTCACTGGACTCCCCTGAAATCTGATTGGACACAGATGATTGACATCTAAACCTACCATCCCTGGTTCTCAAGACCAGGCACCTAAGTGGCTCTACTCTACTCTTTTCTACTCTTCTATTTTACTCTTCCTTTTTAGATATTTAAATATACCTTAGTATACTAGCATAGTTCCAACTTAGAATTGGAATATAATATATAAGATATACCTTACTGAATTTTCATGCCACTGCACCACACGTCTGGTTGAAAGACCTACATTTTGAAATGAGTGAGTCACATTGACTACTAGGTTCCTCCTGTCCAGTAGTTGGTGCTGTGTACCACAAAATGTTCTAATCCACTTGAGTAGAAAAAGAAAAAGAAAAAAATGTTTGCTTCAGATTTGAATTGATCACGTCATTTGACTTCTAATCACACCAAACTTAACTGGTGAGTAAACAACCGTATTTTATGCCAGAAATGAGGTCCATGTTGTTAAAAGCAGCATTTCTCCTTTAATTCAGGTTGCTTTATATACACATTTAAGCTAACAGACAGCAGCTGGTTCATGCTCTCTTGGCTTATTTGTGCAGCAGATAACTGAAACAATCCTTCAAATGGTGATACAAGCATCAAATTCAGCACAAATACAGCTGGAGTAAAATTAATGGAGCAACTTTAACTTTTGACCCCTGTACAAACTGAAACTGACCTTTGTCACCATTCTTGCTGCTTTTACCTCATAACTCTATAACATTCAGTCATAGCTAGTCCAAAATATACCTTTTTTGGAATCTTTATGATCAGGCAAATATTAATACAATAACATGCTTTTGGAGGGCGGTATGCATTTTCAGAGGCCCGACGTCCATGCTCAGTCGCCCAAAATGATAGCTATTTGTCCGAGTTAGACGAGGGCGAATAGCTGTCATTGCGGACAACGGGATGGACGGAGGGACTCAGAAAAATGCATACCGCATGACAACAGCATGTTATTTGCATTATTATCAGATACACAACACGTAACGCGTACATAAAAAGTTGGCTCACTTAACTTCTGCTTTGTCGCCTGGCCCGCGCGATGCTGTTCAAATTCAGCAGTGCGTCCTCATCAAGCTGGCTGCTTTAGCTGCTGTTCATTGTCGTACTATCCATGAGAAAATCATCCAGAATATCCATATTGGGACCAAAACACACTTCTCGCCTTTTCATCTTTTCCTCTGCGGACAGTTCTTGGGTTGCGCGCACGCTATGATGTCATTTGTTTATGCACAGCGGGCGGGAATAGCCAGATACTGTTGATGTAAATCTATGATACCGGCCTAGCAAAGCCCCGCTAAAGTGATAATAATGTGGTGTAGTTTTAATTTAGACCAGGGGTGGGCAACTTGTTCCAGAAAGGGCCAAGAGTGTGCGGGTTTTCTTTGCAACCACTGATTGCACCAGGTGATTTCACTGATTAACTGATTCCATCTGCTCAAAGTGATATTAATAAGTGAAATCACCTGGTGCAATCAGTGGTTGCAAAGAAAACCCGCACACTCTTGGCCCTTTCTGGAACAAGTTGCCCACCCCTGATTTAGACGCCTGTGTAATTCTTCAATTGACCCCTACCTGGCTGCCTATTGAAAATTCAAGTGACCAATCAGTAATTTTCAAAGAGTTAATGTCTATGGATTATTTGTGCTAAATTTGATGCTTGTATCACCATTTACAGGATTCCACTCTAAATATTCTTTTATCTGCTGGACTATATATCAGATGTAAGATGCTGCTCCTCAGTGTTTATCCTCTCAATTGCCCTCAAAAGTATTGGAACACTTGGTATTTCACACATTTTAATTTGTTTATTCCATTTCAAACACATTTTTTTTTTTTTACTAAAATTATCTTCCTTAACTCAAACTGAAAGCAAATCTCTACAACTTGATATAAATTAATTAAAAATATGAAATCCAGCTTCCTGATGAAGTGGTGTAGAGGAGGATTTTCTTAAAAGAAGACCTGGAAGTTCAGCTACAATTTGATAGAAAGTACATTTGAGATGAAATTGTTGTATGGCTGGGGGTGCCTGGCTGCCTTTTGTTTCTGTCTTCTGTTCTGTCTTTTGTTTTTCCTTCCAGGTGGCTTGCGTTTAGGACTGAGTGGCTGTGTGGCTGAGTTATCAGGACCTCACCCTGATCACCTGAAGCTTGTTATGTGCAGCTCGTCAGGACTTACAGCTGTCGTGCATCTTTATGGATTGGGGCATGGTTGCATTTAAGGCTGGAGTACACAGTGTGTATTTGCCAGAGACTCGACCTTGTGACCAGACGGGTGAGATCGTCGTCTTGAGAGCCATCTCATCATCATGGATGCAGAGACCGTCCAGGTTTGATGCCATGGTCTGTGAAAGAGGAGGGGGTGAGGTCTCACGCTCGTCAGCACACTTCCTGAGGTACTTTAGGTTTTGTGACTAACATTAGTACAGTCAGTAAATGTGGTGTCCCTCACACCTTATTATATTGAGCTGTTATGTTAGTCGTTTAATCAGCTTCCACTGCAGTGAGACTGTGAACTGGGTGTTCCATGCCTGCAGGGTGGGAAGCTGATTGGTAATTAAGCCAGGAAGTGTTTGCTGTTTGTGTACGCCTTTGAGTGGTCTCTCTGTGTGTGGAGTGTGGACTCACATGATGGTTTCTTCTTTCACAGACTCGGTTTGTCGCGGCCACCTGGGGGGTGTCGGCGGGGTCCTTGGGTCCGAACTGTTTCTGGCTCCGGACCATTAGTGCTGCTGGGAGCACACCGGCATTCCACCATGCCAGACCGCGCACTTATTTGTTTGTATTTTGCACATCACTGTTATGTTATTAAATTCAGTTATCCTTTGTACCGTGCTCTGCTTATTTTATACTGGGTCCTTCAAACGCTGGTCGGTTCTCCGTCCTGCGTCCGACACATAACAGAAATCCTAGATTTGATGTTTTGGTGAAAGAAACTTTTTTATTTCTTCATAATTGATGTAAATAAAGTCCAAGACATATTGTTCATGTTTCCATCCCCTGACTTGTCTAAAGAAAACTGGCAATAACCATAATTATTATTTACAGGTTTTATCAAGTTTTAGAGATTTGCTTTCAGTTTGAGTTTGAGGAAGATAATTTTAGAAAATTTAATTCTTTATTTTTTTGGATTTCTAGTATTTAAAATGGCATAAACAAATTAAAATGTGTGAAATTCCAAGTGTTCCAATACTTTTGGAGGGTACAGTATCCTAACCTTATGATGAGTGCAAACTTAGTGTGGTATTATTACTGTTTTGTTTAAGAATGTTTAATTTTCACTGTTGCTGCACTTGTGTCAAATCATAGTCATATCGTTTATCATATTGATATGAAAATTCAGTAAGGTATATCTTCTATTATACATTCCAAATCTAAAGTGGAACTCTGCTAGTGTTTACTAAGGTACACATAAATATCTTTAAAAAAAAAGAGAGAGCGAGAGAGAGTAGAGCCACTTAGGTGCCTGGTCTTGAGAACCAGGGATGGTAGGTTGAAAAGCTTTTTTATCCCATGGGAACTCTCCCTATCCACCTAAGTGCCTCAAGAATATGGACATGTATATAAGTGACAGTTACATGACAATTTACATGACAATATTGAGATACGATAATTTGGCCATATTGTACAGCCCTACTGCCAACTAGCTGAAAACCTTGAATATTAATTTACATCTACATTAAAAAAAAATGCTTAAAGTGGCAGGAGGTTAAGAGGGCTGTAATTGGGGGATCAGCTGAAAAGCAAAAAAGCAAAATGCTTAAAAAGATGGAGTGTATGAGGGTCAGAGCCCCTCCAGAAGCTGAAAGGCAAAATAAGGAAAACACTTAAAAATCAGGGGGTCTGGGGGGCAGAGCTTCCCCCAAAGCTGAAAGGTTTTAGTCATGCTCATGCTCCCAAGAACAATTTTACTGAAAAAATGCAGAAGGACCTAAAGGACATGGTTAGGTGGTGAGGAGCTTTGCCAGGCATGTGAGAGGCAAAGAAAGGAAATGCTTAAAAAGGTGGTGGTGGTGGCGGTGGTGGTGGTGGTGGGGGGAGGTGTCTGGGGGGTGCGGAGCCCCCCTTGAAGCGGAAAGGTTTCAGTCATGCTAATGTTCCCAAGAACCATTTTACTGAAAAAAGTCTGAAGGACCTAAAGGACATGGTTAGATGGCGCGGAGCTTTTCCAGGCATGTGAGAGGCAAATAAAGAAAAATGCTTAAAAAGGCGGGGGGGTCTTGGGGGGTCGCAGCCCCCCCAGAAGCTAAAAGATTTTTGCCATGCTAATGCTCCCCTGAAGCATTTACTCAAAATAAAGTCTGAAGGACATAAATGACATGGTGAGATGCTGACGAGCTTCACTCATTCATGTCCACGACATGTATGCATATTATGACAATATTGAGATACAATAATTTGGCCATATTGTACAGCCCTACTGTCAATGAGCTGAGAACTTTGAATATTAATTTACATCTACTTTAAAAAAAAGTGGCAGGGGGTTAAAAAGGCTGTAATTAAGGGGTCAGCTGAAAAGCAAAAAAAGAAATGCTTAAAAAGGTGGTGAGTATGGGGGGCAGAGCCCCTCCAGAAGCTGAAAGGCAAAATAAGGAAAATGCTTAAAAAGGCCAGGGGGTGGGGGGTTTGCTATGCTAATGCTCTGCTGAAGCATTTACTCAAAATAAAGTCTGAAAGACCTACAGTGAGGAAAATAAGTATTTGAACACCCTGAGATATTGCAATTTCTCCCACTTAGAAATCATGGAGGGGTCTGAAATTTTAATCTTAGGTGCATGTCCACTGTGAGAGACATAATCTAAAAAAAGTCCGGAACTCACAATGTATGATTTTTTAATAATTTATTTGTATGTTACTGTGGCAAATAAGTATTTGAACACCTGTGAAAATCAATGTTAATGTTTGGTACAGTAGCCTTTGTTTGCAATTACAGAGGTCAAACATTTCCTGTAGTTCTTGACCAGGTTTGCACACACTGCAGCAGGGATTTTGGTCCACTCCTCCATACAGATGTTCTCCAAATCTTTCAGGTTTGGAGTTTCAGCTCCCTCCAAAGATTTTCTATTAAGTTCAGGTCTGGAGACTGGCCAGGCCACTCCAGGACCTTCAAATGCTTCTTACGGAGCCCCTCCTTAGTTTCCCTGGCTGTGTGTTTGGGGTCATTGTCATGCTGCAAGACCCAGCCATGACCCATCTTCAGTGCTCTTACTGAGGGAAGGAGGTTGTTTGCCAAAATCTCACAATACATGACCCCATCCATCCTCCCTTCAATACGGTGCAGTCATCCTGTCCCCTTTGCAGAAGAGCACCCCCAGAGTATGATGTTTTCACCCCCATGCTTCATGGTTGGGATGGTTTTCTTGGGGCTGTTCTCATCCTCTCAACATGGTAAGTGGAGTTGATTCCAAAAAGCTCTATTCTGGTCTCATCTGACCTCATGACCTTCTCCCATGCCTCCTCTGGATCATCCAGATGGTCACTGGTGAACTTCAAACGGGCCTG
This sequence comes from Thalassophryne amazonica, assembly GCF_902500255.1. Classification (NCBI taxonomy): domain Eukaryota; kingdom Metazoa; phylum Chordata; class Actinopteri; order Batrachoidiformes; family Batrachoididae; genus Thalassophryne; species Thalassophryne amazonica. Next base: position 71,422,922 of record NC_047115.1, read on the forward strand.
GACATGTGCTGGCTTGAGCAGGGGGACCTTGCTGCCCTGCAGGATTTTAAACCATGACAGCATCATGTGTTACTAATGTAATCTTTGTGACTGTGGTCCCAGCTCTCTTCAGGTCATTGACCAGGTCCTCCTGTGTAGTTCTGAGCTTTCTCAGGATCATCTTTACCCCACAAAGTGAGATCTTGCATGGAATCCCAGACCGAGGGAGATTGACAGTCATCTTGTTTCTTCCACTTTCTAATAAATAATCATAACAGTTGTCTTCTCACCAAGCTGCTTGCCTGTTGTCCTGTAGTCCACCCAGCCTTGTGCAGGTCTACAGTTTTGTCCTTGGTGTCCTTAGACAGCTTTTTGGTCTTGGCTATGGTGGACAGGTTGGAGTGTGATTGATTGAGTGTGTGAACAGGTGTCTTTTATACAGGTAACAAGTTCAAACAGGTGCAATTAATACAGGTAAAGAGTGCAGAATAAGAGGGGTGTTGTGTGTTGGGGGGTTTGGCTGGATATTTTTGTGTTGTTTTCTTTTCTTTGCTCTCCAGGTGGTATGCAAACTGGTTTTTGTCTGTGGAGAAGGTGCTGGCAGAAGAGTCCTTCACCCTCATCAGCATGATTTGCAGCACCTGTGGATGATGCTCACGTGCAACCTTAAAGACTTTCAGCTGAAGCAGATAATGAGATGGCGTTCTGCATTTAAGCCATGAGTGATTCGAGCAGAATTGCCGGGAACTCGACCTTGTGACGTTCGTTTGTGAGACGCTGAGGACCGCGCCTGGGTTTGACACATCGTGCCTGTGAAGGAGGACGGGTGAGGGACACATGCTGTCAGCACACATCAGAGGTGATTGATTGTCTGAATAAGTCTTAACAGTAATTTGGTATTTTGTTACGCAGTATATTTGAACATTGATGAGAATTGTGCAGTTTGCTTCTCACTGCCGTGGTGTACGGATTGATGATCCTCCACCTGTTGTGAGAAGCTGCTCATTTACATAAGGCTTAAATTCAGACCTGAATGTGTTGCTGATAGTGTGTGCCTCTGAAGGATATTTGTTGTAGCTGTTGACTTACCTCACCTTTTCCATCCTTCACAGAATCAGTTTGTCGTATCCACCTGGGGTGTGTTCGGCGGTGAGTCTGGGTCCAGAAGCGCCGAGCTTTGATCCATTTCGGCGCTGGAGAGCGCGCCGTCCTTCACCTCGCCAGACAAACGCACATTTATGTTGTACACCAATTATTGCACGGGAGAAAAATAAAATTATTTTGTTTTTGGAACCGCTTTCTGGTTATTTAGCGCTGGGTTCAGTCAGACGCAGGTCCGCTCCTCAACCCGCGTTGGCACATAACAGTAGTTCCCGGCCATTCCAAAATGGACCCAGCGGCAGAAGCGGTTCCTTTTGCTGAAAGAGTTCAAGAATACTTGGAGAAGATATGGGAGCAATTACGGCCTCTTGTAAATCAAATTAAACAAACAGATGCTCGCATTACGGAGCTTGCAGCGCAAGCTGTTCCTCTTCCTGCTGCTCCAGCTGCGGCTCCATCGATACCGGTGCAGATAACTCCGTCACCCAAGGGGAGGCGGAGTGCGGCGGATTATCCCGTGGATTTCCGAATTTTTTCTGCTCAGTCCGGTTGGAATGCCGCAGCTTTGAGCGGAGTGTTTGTAGATGGTTTGAACGATTCATTAAAAGACGAGCTGAAGCCGTCATATTGCCCCGGTCACATAAGCGTCAAGAAAGATAACAATGACGTATCTCCAGGTGTTCTTGGACAGGCATAATAATGGACACACACACACACACAAAAAAAAGGGGGATCTTTGGTTGTTTAGTTATTTGGGCTGTTTTTGTTTTCTTGTAAGGGGTTATAACTTGTTTGGGGATTTAGAGGTGGTTCTGGTGGAGTGAACGACTGGCGGTTCGGAGCTCGGCTGGACTCAGGTAATCATTATTTGAATTTAGGTAATTTTTGTTTGAGGATTGGGTCGTTTTGTTTTGTTGTTTTTATTTCCCTGTTTCCCTAACCCCAACCTCACATTCTCTAAGACCGTTTGTCTTTTGGGTTGTGGGGTGGTGCAGGTTGGTTACGCTGAGCGTTTCTCAGAAAACCTCTGCACCTAGGGGGTGGTTGTCAGGGGCGTTTTTTTGGGTTTGGTTTGGGCTCGGTTCCTCTCCAGCCCCGGTGGGCCTTTGACCGTTCGTCATTGGTGTTACCAGGGTGTGGTGCAGTGGGAACATACCTCAGTCGGAGTGGTGGGCCGATCTGTTGCCGTTCGCCATTTCGGTAGTTCCACCCCTCCCGATAGGCTGGTGGTATGGTCGGGTTGGGGCACCGGACGTCTTTCCGGTTTTCCGCTGCACTTCGGGGAAGGGACTGGGTTAGTTTTTCCTGTTTCCTTCTCCAGCTTAGTAGTTTTGTGCCGTTCGCCAAAATTGAGCTAACAATTGGCTCTGGGAGTGATCTGGGGTCTTTCGGTGTGCTGGGGGGGGTAACAGGGTTTTCCAGTTGTTTTATTTGCCCCCGGGGTGTTTTAATAAAGTCCGCCGGGGGTTGGATTTTTGTGTCTTTAAGGTTGCACGTGAGCATCATCCACAGGTGCTGCAAATCATGCTGATGAGGGTGAAGGACTCTTCTGCCAGCACCTTCTCCACAGACAAAAACCAGTTTGCATACCACCTGGAGAGCAAAGAAAAGAAAACAACACAAAAATATCCAGCCAAACCCCCCAACACACAACAAGGGGTTCTTAAAGAAAAATTAACAGGTCTGTGTGAGCCAGAATTCTTGTTGGTTGGTAGGAGATCAAATACTTACTTGCAGCAGTAACATACAAATAAATTATTAAAAAATCATACATTGTGATTTCCGGATTTTTTTTTTTTAGATTATGTCTGTCACAGTGGACATGCACCTAAGATGAAAATTGTGGGGAGAAGTTGTCTTGAGGAGGAGAAGTTGTCTTGGCCTGAACAAAGCAGTTGGACAGCGTTCGATCTTCTGACAGCCCTGCTGCCTGAAGACTGAAGTCTTATGCTATTCAACCCCTTGATGCACCAGAACAATACAAAAGTCATTTTCCTTAATGTACGACATATTAGTGTGTCACCTGGTGAACACTACCTGGTGGGCATGTCTGGTATAGAGAGTAATATTATCACAAACATGATGGAAATTAGGCATAGGTGTGATTGAAGAGACATGTAGCTTGAAAAGAGGGTTTTTTTTGTTAGTTTTTTAAATTTTGAAAACCTCGGCCAGCTTCCATATTTGAAATAAATTTGGTTGTACATTTATGTATGTTTTCTGAACACTGAGTAAATGTGAAGTGAAATAAAGCAACAGCTTACTATTTGCAGAGGACTGCAGTCTGGCCGGCATGCGGTTTGCTGCTCTATTTTAGGAAAGCCAAACAAATGCAAGAGCTCTTGATTCCTTAGCTTCATATCCACTTTCCACATGCTATATTTGTGCAATGGTACACTGTAGACGTCGGTGCAGACACACTTCCTTACTGTCGGTACAACATCAGTCACAATCTGGATGTGTGAACTGAGAAGACAGCAGTTGAGCAGTGCAATCACAAAGCCCTCAGCTGAGCTCCTAAATTAGCGTGTGCAGCCAGTGTGCACTCCAGAGGAGGGTTTGGTTAAATTACAGGCCGTATTTTTAGTGGAGGCTTCGCTTTATCCCCTGGAGCTACCAGCAGCTGAAGACCATCACTCACATGCTCGCCTGCCCCCACTATGTGCAACAGCGCAAATTACACATCTTACTTCACTGTCAGTATTACATTTGTTAAGGCAGACATTCCACATTTTCGTTGTCAGACATGCTGATGATACCAGAGCATCTCCACACAGCTCCAATAGTCCAGGAGCCAGTCATCAATTTTGACCTGATTGGTATCACTGAAGGTGACCAAACAACACTTAAAATCCAGCTTCAGTGGACCATGGCCTACAAAAAAAAAGCATTATAATCATCACAGGGTGGCAGCTGTACCCAGACAGTGGTCAATGAAGAATTACACAGAGGTCAAAATGTAAAAATGTTCCAATCATGTTGAAAACTATATCACATTATTTGTCTGAACATAGCGATTCCAAAAAGGTATAGTTTGGACTATTTGTGACAGAATGTTCAGGAGTTATGGGGTAAAAACAGCAAAAATGGTGACAAAGGTCAATTTCAGTTTGTACAGGGGTCAAAAGATAAAGTTGCTCCAATTTCAGGAAAAATGATGCAAATTATTGGTTGAAATAAAAGGATTAATAAATGGTATAGTATTGACTGTGCTGAATGCTTGGTCAAACAAGGTCAAACAAGGTCGACGTCCTTTGAATTCAATGACAGGTGGTATATGTTACAATGTAACATAATAACTAAGCACGACAGATGGTACAAACTATTCCTTATCAACCCAAACAATAATTTGCACCATTTTTTACTGAAATTGGAGCAATTTTAATTTTTGACCACTTGTTTTAACCCCATAACTCCAGAACATTCAGTCATAGATGGTACAAACTATACATTTTTGGAATCGTTATGATCAGACAAATAATGTGATATAGTTTTCAACATGATTGGAGTTTACATTTTGACCTCTGTGTGATTCTTCATTGACCCCTCGCTGGCTACAGCTACCACCCTGGGATGGTTAGCATACATTTTTGTGTAGGCCATGGTACACTGAGGCTGGATTCTAAGTGTCGCTTGGTCACCTTCAGTGGTACCAAAAACCTGCTTGGCCCATGGACTACAACACACATCAAATGAGCTGCTCAGCTGATTACAGCATGTGTGGAAGCTCGCTGCAAGGGCACATGATGAGGATGGATTTTTATCTCATTAAGTAATCCTGATACACATGATAAACCTTGTGATGTGGCACACTGCATGCCTGATGGGTAAATAAGATTTAGCTTTTCCTATTGCGCAAACACTACTGATAACAACAACAAATTGAAGAACCAAATGCAAGACGAAGCATAGCCTTTAGAGATAGAAGGGAATTTATTGTAAAGGTGTAGGGTTAGGGTTTGATCAGTTTGGAATGCAAGGTGGGGATCACAAGCAGATCACACAGACCTGATGACAGATGTGATGAGGAGCTGTGGAGTGAAGGAAGCATGAAGTCTTCAGACTGATAGATATACAGGAAGAGAGGCAAACAGGATTTTAGACTAAAATGAAGAACTGTGAGGAACTGTGATGAAAAGTGATGTCAACACCAGCATCGTGCTAACCAGGACTGACGGAAACCAGAGGACTGATGTAGTAGTGATGACAAAACACAAGACAGGTGTGTGATTACGGTCATGCATGCAGGTGTGTGATCAGTTGATATAAGAAGTTTGTGCAGGGACAATAAGATATGAGGGTGTGCCATGCACACGGAGCCTGCTCTTGGCATAGGGAAAGGAAGTCGGTCGCCTAGGGTGCCACCTGCTGCAAGCCCTCAAAAAAACAAAACAAAACAACAACAAAAACAAAAAACAATTAAAACAATACATCCCTCGACATTAACGCTTGTCTGATTGTCTAATTGGCACACATCCTTTATAACCTTGCTCGAATCGGATAAATCCAATTTTTCTTTCTAAAGTGGTCAAATTATTATTATTTTTTTGTGTTGTTGCAAGTTTTGGAATTTTCCCAACAGTGCTTGCATGTCATGACTGCAGCCTGTGAAAATAACCTTGTGTGGGGCTGTGGAGTGCAGCTGTTCTGCAAAAACAGCATTGATAAACACAGTACACCCTGTTGATGAATAGATGAGCACTGTGATCAAATTGGGAAATAATCCATCTGATAAAGGTATTTTTTGATTTGTCAGTTGATTCACTTAAAAAAAAAAAACGTATGCTTCCTTTCACTCCAGGGGGTTGACACAGTGCCTTGTTTTAAAAAAACACACTCAGCACACTCCTTCACTTTAAATACACAATAAAACTATTGATCGTCTGTCTCACTGTTTGACAGCACGGAGTAGATAAGAACAGAAAGTAAACTGTTTCTCTGCAGGTACACACACACACACACACACACACACACACACACACACACACACACTGCAGGCCTCTTGAACAAGGATGGACCCACAGGGGCGAGGGGTGGGAAAGGCACCCCCAAACCCCTTAAAAGTCCACTTTTGTAGCCATTTTAAAGGCATTTTTTGCATATAATAAAAATAATAATAATGATCAGATTCTAATACTTTGACAAAATAAGATATTATTTAATAATAATAATATATTATTGTTATTATAGGCTTACTATTTGTAATATTTAAGAATAAAGTCATTTTGCCTAAAACCCAGGTGCTTTACACACTAAATGCCATAAGTATGTAGTGTATTATTTAAAAAAATACCGTATAAATTAAAGACACATATAGAGGGAAAAATTCCTACTTAAATAGAGATTTCACATGACTATTCTTAGCGGAGCTGCACAGTGTCATGACGGACCCCTGTGCATGTGTTGTAAGGCAGACTGGTAGACAGTTAAGGTAGACCGGATGTGGATCAGATTTTAGTGCTACATTATAGTTTTATGTTGTCTTCAGCAGTCTGTCAAGCGCAATAAATTAAAGTCCAGGTTTTAAAGTCAGAAAATGCAGACGCAATCAGCACCTGCTAAATTTCCTTTTGATTTTGATAAATCATGTTGCGTGTGCAAACCTCACCTATTTGCATATTCCTTCCCAGAATTTTGTGCTCTCATATGGACAAATCCCAAATCGTGAATTCATAAAGGAAAACGTGCGGAACGAACAATACGCGCTATTTTGTGCATTTTACATACATAATTCTTGTTGTGTGCTGTTAGTAATGCAGCATGCAAGTGTATTTGCGAGTGCGGTGGTGGTACATGTGTAACCCTGTAGTAAATCAGGCCTTTAGTGTTTGTACTGTGAAATGAGGAATGTCTTATTGCTCATTCTGTGAAAGCTTCTTCACTCTTCACAGAAGAACAAGCGTGGGACAGATAGATCACTTCTGAATCTATCTGTTTCCAGTTTCATGCTGAAGCCTGAAGTTAAAATGACCTGGGGGCACTAGTGCGGTCTGGTTGTTCTCTGCAGTGGGACTGTTTCAGCAGTCAGTCAGTGTTGTTATGCAGCTCCAGACTGGATTAGGGGAAACCGGGGCACAAAGTGGATCAGAAATGTTGTTTTGTGTCAGCATAAACACATTATGCATAGGTTTAGGTCATTCTATTGTGGATTTAATAAAGCAATAAATTGTTTATAAGACTGAGTTATTTACTGTATGTCTCCCCAAGGGTAATTTACAGGTGTTTAAAATCGATTTTAGAATTTTTGATTCACTGTGCCCCGGATACTTATTCATCACAGTGAATCAACTTAGAATATAATGAAAAACACATGATTAGAAAGATTTCTTCAAAATTATTAAATATATGCTGATGCATATACAAACTATAATTCAGCAAACCAGCTATGTAATGTGTGAGTGTCTTATATAGTGATATAAGTCCTTTATGAAGTATTATAAATACAACCGTCATCATTTCTGTTCAAATGTGAAAACAGTTGTTTATATACACAAATTCTAGAAATAATTCATGGAAAAATAAATGTGTAAGTTTCAACAATCACTTTTTAGACTGATTCACTATGTCCCAATTCACTGTGCCCGGTGCATGTGACACACATGAGTCATGTTATCAAATAGTTGATAGTCTGGAGAAGACATAACACATACTCATCAGTTGGATGGAGTAGTCTTCTAATAACAGTTTTTTGGCCCACCTTTCCTCTGTTGTGAGAAATAAATAGATAAATAAATAGATAAATAAAGACACTGACATCCACAAATTTACTTTTGAGATTTACTGATCGATCTACGTTCCGATCCTCACCTATGGTCATGAGATTTGGCTCATGACCGAAAGAACAAGATCGCGAGTACAAGAGGCCGAGATGAGTTTCCTCCGCAGGGTGGCTGGGCGCTCCCTTAGAGATAGGGTGAGGAGCTCGGTCACTCGGGAGGAGCTCGGAGTTGAGCTGCTGCTCCTCCACGTCGAAAGGAGTCAGTTGAGGTGGCTCGGGCATCTTTTCCAGATGCCCCCTGGACGCCTCGCGGAGAGGTGTTCCGGGCACGTCTGATTGGGAGGAGGCCCCGGGGAAGACCCAGGACACGCTGGAGGGACTACATCTCTTGGCTGGCTTGGGAATGCCTTGGGTTCCCCCGGAGAAGCTGGGAGAGGTGTGTGTGGATCGGGAGGTCTTGGCGGCTTTGTTTGAGCTGCTGCCCCCACAACCCGACTCCGGATAAAGCGGAAGAAAATGGATGGATGGATGTATCCAAAAACAAAACACTAATTTATAAGGGGGATGTCTTTATGCATTAAAATATGGCATAACTGCTGCAAATATATAAATAGTTTTGCAGATATATTTACTGATTCACTGTGCCCCGTGAGTCACCGTGCCCTGGTATCCCCTACTCAGGAAAAGTGATGTTGTTTTTGAAAATGAAACATGGAGCTTTTAATTTAGACACAATTATAAACTGTGCAACTGTATGTTCACAAAATTAGGTTTCAGAAGATTTTAATATCAGGAGCCAGAATGATGTTAGACTGAGCCAACGTGCTCTTTCTGACAGTTGCAGAGTTAACGTGCCCTGACACTTACACGACTTTGATCCGCGCACTTGCACGCACGTCGTCATGACGATCCCACCCACTGTGTTCCCAGCTGGACGCTGTGCTTTGTTCCACTGGGTGTCATGTGTTGTGCGCTGGACACTGCTTATATAAAATAATTATTTCGTAGTGGATTAATCAGTTTCTCTTCAAGTTGGCTAATCTAATCGCCGCCGGAATAACAGAGGACCACTCCAGCAGCAGCTTTAATCTCATGCACGTGCTGAACGAGGTGGAGAAAGCATTTGGAACCGTCTAAAAACGTAATTATTTGTCATGTTTATATTGTAATGCCTTGGTAAAACAGTTGCATGTTCATCCCTTCTTGTGTGCAGCTGTAAAAGTACATTCATGATAGATTTAACATTTCACTATAATCGTTCAGCCGAGCTGCGCTCACATGAAGTGTTTTGACTTGTTTGCACAATGTTCAATCGAAGTTCATGCGTGATGGAGATTTTGAACATTTAAAAATTTTCTTTGCGCATGTGCATGAAGCCGCGCACAGTTTACACTGGTGTACAACACGTTTGAGGCGAGTTTGCTCTTGTGCATGGCAGAGTGCATGCAAGTGCGCGGATCAAAGTTGTGCAAGTGTCAGGGGGCCTTTATGTACACGTTCCTACAAATACAATAGACAGACAAAGTCATTCACACACCTACAGTCAATTTAAAGTGTTCAGTTTATCTAACCTGCATGCCTTTGGAAGTGGAAGCACCAAACATGGGGAGAATGTGAAAACTCCACATAGGAAGGACCAGGTGCAAAGCGATCCTAGGACCTTATTGCTGTGAGACATCAGTGCTAACCACTAAGCCACCTCGGCACATTCAGTTAAATTCAATTTCTTTACATGCAGTCAAATCATGTTAATTCAAAGCGCGACACACAAGGAAAGTCTAGACCTTATTTGCCCCATGAACAACCACATTGAGGACAGTAAGGGAGGTAAGGAGAAACTCAGTTTGAGGGTCAAACGAAACTGCTATGTACTTTAGTTTTAGCATCATCGAACCAACGAAACAGTGAACTTTCAACTGGGGCTGAAACTTCCAAAGGGGGAGTGGAAGAGCAACATAAAATGGAAACAGAAAGGTAAAGGTCAGCCATTAGGAAGCACTCCAAATAATATTTTGACAACTATCACTCAGGTGTTTTGCTGGATATTTGCTAGATAGATAAGGCAGCCCTCACACATCTGCTGTGTCAGGTCTTAATTATTATGTACGCTTTTTTTTTCATGCTCCAGTGTCAAAATAAGTCAAATTTTCGTGACAGGTTTTTTTTAACTCACTATTACTAACCCTACTCCTACCCCCGAACCTAACCTTAACCATAACCTAATCCTACTCCTTCCCCCCACCCTAACCACAACCACCCCCCCGGCTTCACTTTTAATTTCGTGCAGCCATCACGAAATGAATTAGAATGAATTTGTGCTGCTGTAACGAAAATGAGGTGCTTTTCATCACAACATCACGAACCAATAGATTATTGTATATTTTGTGCTGCTGAATCGCGACTTGCCCTGAGACTGGGTTGCCATTTACGCTGAGTCCATGACCGATGTGCGTTTGAAAAATGGCCTCTGTTTGCCATCACTCTCACTGGCTCTCACCGGGGTTGCAGGCTGGTCACAGTGGGGTCTCCGTGGTCGGAACAAAGATCCCTCCTGGTCACCATAACTGATCACTCTCCATCGGTCTCCAACAGGTGCGCAAGTGTATTGAACTGTTTAAAACACTCGTAGCAGTTGTGCGACTGGTTAAAAGAGACATGGGTCTCATAATCGGTCATGGTAACTCTCACAGGTCCCAACCTGATGCTCTTGGTCGTAATAGTCTCTCAGTTGACTCTACATGGGGTTGCACCACTGATTGGGGATATTAACATATATTTCACTTGCACAGTTCAGTCTCAATCCACGCTTGGTGTAAACACAAATAACAGATCAAACTGGAGACCAGCCATGACCTGTGAGCGTTGACAACATGTCATGGTCTTGTAGGTCTTATATGGGTCTCAGGCCAATGTAAACGGGGCATTAGTTATAGTTACAATATTTTCACTTGGTGTGCCAAAATGAGTCCGTGGGGGCACTAATATTTTGTCATTGCTTTATTAGATCACATATGTATTTTTCCAAATTCAGAAATGATATGTTCGCACTTTCAATCAAATGCATCATAACTTCAAACCTTGTGCATGTGCTTCCTCATAAATGTCTTCTGCAAGAGTTCATGGAAAAATTTTTACCCCCCACCCCCCACCCCAACTACACACATTAATACTTGACCAGCAATAAAATTATAAAATTACCAGTAATTTTGTGTTATAACTCAGAAATAAAGGCAATTTATAATAGAATTCCATCCATACATTTTCTCAATCTGCTTTTTCCATTTAAGAGTAAAGGAGGTTGTCTGTCTGGGTGATTGTTATCCAGGACCTGAGGTGGTTCCTTGGAGTCATGGATGTGGTGAAGTGTGACACCAGTGCATGCTTCCAGTCTAGACTTAACTTGACTTTGGAATCTGGAGCATACCTCAGCAGTCAGTGGATGAAAGGCAGGGTTCACCCTGGACATGCAGCAAAAACATATTCACACTCTCACTCACACCTACAGTCAATTTAGAGACACCAATTCACGTAACCTTCATGTCTTCGGAAGCAGAAGGAAGCTGGAGTCCTGGAAGAATCCACACAAATAAGAGGAGAGCACGTAAACTCCACACAGAAAGGACCGGGTCAGAGGCAAATTTCTGATATGTTAACAGGGATTTTATATATATATATATATATATATATATATATATATATATATACACACACACACACACACACACCTTACAGTAAATAAAGCATTTGAAAATATAGATTCAAATAAATCTTTCCAGGCAGATTTGCATCTCACTAAGGAAAAAAAAGCTCAGCTCTTGCTTGACAGATCGACTACCTGTCCACAAAATTCATCATTACCTCATTTTATACAGACAATCTCAGTGGATTAGGTTCTGAGAAATTGACCCATAAATGGTCCCATTTTACTATATCCAAAAAGGAAAAAAAAGATGCACAATCCATACATGGCTCCTGATCAGTACTTAATGGTTTCCTTCAGTTGATAAGACTGATTATTGCACAAAAGACTGGTTGAAAACCTTTTGAGTACTCCTGCTTACAAATTAACAAATACAGGATTACTTTATCTCTTTGGCAGAAGCAGTAAATGACATTTATTTTGAATTACTGATGTTGATGCACTTACAGTGTATCTGAGTACAATGTGCACAATCATGCTTTGTTCATGCATTTAAGTGATATTTTAAAAACCAATCAGCCTTTTGATGCCAGTCGATGGATGACGGATGGACTATATGAACGATGCCAGTCACCCTCTGCACATCGTCATCAGCAACCAGAGGAGCCTATTCAGCCACAGACTGCTCCTCCCTGAGTGCAGGACCAACAGGCTGAGAAACACCCTTGTCCCTCAGGCCATCAGACTGTACAACTCCTCACTCAGGGGGAGGAGGAGTAACAGGAAGAAAGAGGACAGGAAGGAGAGGAACATGAGAGTTCTGGTATTTATATTTGTATTTACTTTTTGCAATTGTTTCTTCTACTTCTGATACTCTGTGTGCTTCTTACCCTGTGTGCTACTGTCCAATGCTGCTGGAGCCTCAATTTCCCTGAGGGAGTCTTCCCAATGTTCTATCTAATCTAATCCGATTAACCAAATCTGCGTATGTTTCATTGGTAGCTTGTTTATGATGGTCAACACCTGTGTAACAAATCACCACATTTCCTCTTTGGAGCTATCTTTAGTCAGTCCAGCATGCTGAAGAACCACCTTTCCTCCTGTGCGCTGGCCTATTGTGTGCATTTCTCAGAACAGGAACCTGCGTTAGACACTGACAAAAGGACTTCCTCTGATCTTCAGGATGAGGATACTAAAACAGAACACTTCCCTGCTGAGGAAAACAACGTCATGTCTCACATCCTGTGAGCTGCCTCTGGGTTTTCCGTTAACAACACTATGTGGTCGAACCCACGCAGACGCTGATTAAGACAATAAGCTGATAGCTGCACATGATAAAATAAAGATTATGTTATCTCAGATAATATTATCTGTAGGATTACAAGAAATTAATTAACACGCTCTCGAAGGTGGAATTTTGTAAACGTGTAGAATTCCAGTCAAATGTTCTGATTTATATTAAAGTAGACCTGCTTTGAAATAAATGTGGTAAGATTTCAGAAAGAAATAGCTGATATGTATTTATAAGACCCTTATGAAAGCAGTAAAGTAAATCTGCAAGCCCAAATTTGTAATTCAGCAGAGAAATCTTCGTTTAAAAATGACAAATTTGCAGCTAAAATTTGGCCCTCCGCGAAAGCTGTTTGTACATCCGGGACATTGCCGTAACATAAGAGAGAAGACAGTGCGCTAGTACCTTCAGTCCAATCCTGCGCGTTGAGTGAATGCAATACTAGCTATTTCTCAATTAAAATGCTTGAAAATGACCGCTAAATTGTCAGACAATGAGATCGATCTCTACATGGAAGTCGACGTAGAGGATCCTGATGATCTTAGCAGAAGATCAGATAGCTCAAGTAGTGACCAAGATGATGGTGATATCAGAGAATTTGATGAGGAAAGTGACAGCGGAGATCAAGGTGGAGAAGCAGCGAGGCTGGCGGACACACAGCTAAGACCCTACCAGCACGAACCCGAGCCGCGAGGGGGGGAAGCCGCTGTTCCAGGCGTCCCGGCAGATCCTGGTTTCAACATGCAAAAGTAAGTTGCAATGAATCCGAGATACAGCTCTGCATGCTGAGATCAGCGGCGACATTGACAGCGGGCGGCATTCTTCCCTGACCCTAACTGCACCATCCCGCTCGCTAGTGCAGCATGCGAGTGGGTTGTCGTGGTAACCCCGACCCCAGCCCTGCCCCGTGAGAAAATATTGGCTTGCATGGAGTGCCTCTGTCACGACACCACTCAATCAAATGGGCGTATGAAAAATAATTTTCAGGCAAAAATAAAAGAAATGTATACTCACCAAACTTACCACACGACAATATGAAGTTTTAAAAAAAGTCGATACTTCCGTATAAGACAATAAAAAGGTGCTTTTGTAAGAGATGCAAACTGACATAAATCCACAAATTACAGATTACACTGCTATATCCATCCCAGCGCGCGCAATGCATGCTGGGATATTGTCTTCTCTCTTACGTCACGACAACGTCCCGGATGTGATGACAGTTTTGCGGAGAGCCAAATTAATTTTTTAAATGAAGATTTCTCCGTTGAATGACAGATCTGGGCTTGCAGATTTATTTTACTACATTCAGAAGGATCTTATGTGTAAATATAAGTCATTTTTTGGTCCAAAGATCTGACTGCATTTATTTCAAACAGGTCTACTTAAAGCAAGTAAAAGTTAAGCAGTTTTTCCATTTCTTATATTTTCAAGTGAAAACGCTGAATTTGAACCACAGTTGCTTTGTCATCTGGAGCTCACCTCACCAGCACCCCCTGTAGGTTGTTTATGAACCTGCATCCCCTCAGATATTACTGATTATAAATTAAATGCAAGTAAATTCGCTCATGGAACAATGAAAGAAAATGATTTTGTTACTTATTTATTTTGATTTATTTGTACAAAAGTGCAGAACATCTTAAATATAAGTCATAAGTAGAGAACGAATCAGTAGAATCCGCTGTCACTATGGAACAACATATCATGTCTGATTGCTGGATAAAAAATAGTTCTTGTGCAAAAAAAAAAAATGGATCCATGTAAACATTTTGAGGTGCAAAAGCACATAATTTAAAATCAAACACATACATATGATTGCTAATTTCCTTTTGTAAGCCATTTATCATGTTGTTCAACAGAAGGTCATTTTCTCCTCAGTGGGATGGCTGTGCAGTTCCCCTCCTCCCCACCAGTCCTCATCCAGCTCCCCCAGAATCTCCTGTAGAGACAGTTCAGGCAAAGGAGAGTGCTGGATCAGCCCCAGCTGTCTGGAATCCCGGCATTCTTCCATAGCAACCCCACTGCAGGATTCACCCATCTTTGAGTGTTGACCTTCTAGCATCGGGCTTTGGGCCACAATACCCTCCCAGTATCCAGAATCAGTGCTGTCTGGAATGGAAGAGTGGGAGGCGGTGTCTCTAAAGGATCTGTAGCACTGATGCTGCTGTTCCGCTGATCCAGGATACAGGAAAGGTGTCATCTGCCCAGAGTTTGAACCGTAGTTTCTCCCTTCAAGGGGAGAGAGGCACCACTGTGGTGGGACAGGGGTTGTTTGACCATACTGTGGAGACCAGAAGCTCCTGTTTGATGGGGTGCAGCTGCTGCTCATCGGTCTGCCCTGTTGCAGATTATACATGGAGCCATACTGTCCACGCTCCTCTGGGGTGGAGAAGGATGGAGGATATTGTCCATAGAAGCAGCTTTTGTCCACTTCTTCTTTCACCAGGCTTGGGTAGGCTGGTGGAGGACCCTGAAAAGGTGCAACAACAGAACCAGCCTGCTGGTTCCCGTTCTCTTGTGCTGGACTTTTAGAGTGCCACAGAGCTTTTTTGGCTCCCTTGCACTTAAGGGTTCGAGCTCGTCTATTCTGAAACCATACCTGGACAGGAAAGGCAACATAGGACGTTAGATTAAAAGCAGGACAGATAAATTAACCGATTCCAGTTTTAAGCAGTGTGAGCTGATTATGTGATTGTTGCTCCAGTGTTAATCAGATAAAAAAGATTGACCTCAAAATGGTCATTTTTAACTGTTAACGGTTCTGTTTCTCTCTTTCCAAGCTGTTTTTTTTTTGGGGGGGGGGGGGGGGCTGCCCCTTGGATCGCTTTTGACCATCTACTTGAGTCCAACCAAGCTGCCTTTGTTGACTCACATCATTATTACAAATGTAGTAAGTTATAACTTATTGTATGTTTGTGGCTTTTGTACGTTGGATAGACCATTAAAAAACCTCCCTTTTAACAGCAAGTCTGTTATAATAGGCTTACTGTTAAAAAGGAGTTTTTTTTTTCCCCCTTGCAACAGTTTGGTTTGTGTTGTACATACACTCACCAGCTACTTTATTAGGTACACCTGTTCATTTGCTTGTTAACACAAATAGCAAATCAGCCAACTCAATGCAATTAGACAACTAGACGTGGTGAAGACGATTTACTGAAGTTCAAACCGAGCATCAAAATGGGGATTTAAATGACTTTGAACATGGCATGGTTGTTGGTGTCAGACGGGCTGGACTGAGTATTTCAGAAACTGCTGATCTACTGGGATTTCACACACAACCATCTCTAAGGTTTACAGGGAATGGTCCAAAAAAGAGAAGATATCCAGTGAGCAGCAGTTGTGTGGATGACGTCAGAAGCGAATGGGCAGACTGGTTGAATGGATGCTGTCATGTCAGTATGGACCAACATCTCTGAGGGATGTTTCCAACACCTTGTTGAATCTATGCCACGAAGAATAAAAATAAATAATAAAGTGGCCGGTGAGTGTATATGCAATTACACAACAGAACAGCTGAAGGTAGTATGGTGGTGCAGTTGTACCATTTTTGGTTCACAACAATGATAGTCCTGGGTTCAGTTCCCACCTCTTCTAAATCAGCATGCAGATCCATTAGCAGGGCACATATGTGACATTACTGTTTTTTAATGGTAAAAGCAACACATTTTGCACAGATATGATTTGATATACACTTAAAAAACTGAAATCATCTCAAACTCTTGTTTTTTCTTAAAAAAAAAAAAATCATCAATGTAATTGTGGTTGGATTGGACTCAGCATGTAAGAAAACATAAAAAAAAACACAATGTATGACACACAGTAATAAAAACAGAGTACACTGAAGAAGATCTTTGGGAACAACACAACAACCAGATTTTCCGATTTATTATCCACAAAAAAATTGAGCATGGCTCGATATCATTTTATTATTATTATTATTATTATTATTGTTATTGTTGTTGTTATATCCATATAATTGAGGGCTTTTATCATGAAAGCCATAATTGTGTGACATATCTGCCCCGCTATATGTCAGACAGACATACATGAAATGTCATTTTCTACTATATATATATATATATATATATAGTGCTCTGAGATGACTTTTGTTGTGATTTGGCACTATTGAAATAAACAGAACGGAATAAACAGTGCATTGTGCTCAATGTGGCTGTTAATTATTTCCCAGGCAAACAGGCACCGGTGTAAGAGGAGAGCCTGTTGTACAATCTCTCTATCACCTCAAACAAGATCCTGATAAAAAAAAACTGCTTGTGTAACCAGTACTGATAAAGAAATGAAGTGATAGAACATCAGCAGTTCTGTGCAGGATGTATGAAAACAGGGGCTTCATTATGACAACAAACCACAGTGCAAAATGCCAAGTGACACATACACACACACACACACACACACACACACACACACACACACACACACACACACACACACACACACACACACACACACACACACACACACACACACACACACACACACACACACACACACACACACACACACACACACACAATATTGTGTGCATCTTTTTGTGTGTCTGCAGGGAGGTATAACTTCAAATAAAGATGATAAATGAGAACCATTCAAATGTTTCATCAAGTCAAATCCATTGGTGGTTCTAGGGTTGGGCTTCGATGAGCTGTAGCACCATTGCAGCCTCACCAGAAAATCAACATCTACCATGTAACATGTTGTCAGTCTCAGTTTCTCACATTCTCTAACTGGCCCTATAGTGCTCCCACATCCGAAAACACCCATTAAGGTGCCCTGACACTTGCACGACTTTTGGTCCCGCACTCTCGCGTAGTTCCACCCGCTGTGTTCCCAACTGGATGCCGCGCTTTGTGCCACTGGACGCTGCGTATATAAAATAATTATTTCATAGTGGATTAATCATTTTCTCTCAGAGTTTGGCAGTTGAAACCACCTCTAATCGCTTCCGAAATCACAAAGTTCCATTTCAACTGGAGCTTTTTTCCCTTTCTTGCGTATTATGAGGTGGAGAACACATTTGGAACAATCTAAAAGATAATTAATTGTAATGTTTATATTTTAATGGCTTGGTAAAACAGTTGCATGTTCATTCCTTTTTATGAGTACTTGTAAAAGTATGTTTATGACAGATTTAACATCTCATTATAATAGATCAGATAAGCTCCACTGTGATGTGGTGTGCTGACGCAACCAGTCACACTCACACGCTGTGTTGTTTGTTTGCGGAATGTTCCCGTGATGTTCACATAATTCATGCATGACAGAGATTTTGAACATTTCAAAATTTTCTTTGCACACCTGCACAAAGCCACACACAGTTTATAATGGTTTACAATGATTTGTGACAAGTTTACTCTCCTGCATGGCAGAGTGCGTGCAAGTGCGTGGATCAAATTTGTGCAAGTGTCAAGGCGCCTTTAGATATTTAGATAGTCAGGTGAAGGTGCAAAATGAGACGTGGTGAGTGAGCTGCAGGTTTATGCTGGAGCGGTGTGGTGCTGTGGTGTACCTGTATGCGTGACTCTGGTAGGCCTGTGGTCTGGGACAGGCTCTCTCTCAGACTGATGCCCGGGTACGGGTCAGTCTCAAAGGTAGCACGCAGGAGTTCCACATGTTCTTTGGAGAAGCTGGTCCTCTTCCTGCGGCTAGCGCTGCGAGAAGACCCGCCACTGGAGGCCAGGGATCTAGAATCATCTGAGAGGAGAAAAAGTTCCATGCAGTCAAAAGACTTCTTTCACAATATCCTTTCATTTTCTAAGTAACAAAATGAACTGGGAGCTGTTGGCTCACTTAGGATGCAGTCCTAATTTATTTTGGCCTGTCCCATTTTGATTAGTTTTGCCATAGTGGATTAGGTTTGGATCTGCATATTGATTAGGTACATGTTTGGCTCAATACACTTGTTGTTGTAGCTGCACACAGGGAATAGGGGCCTCGAACCGCAGACTTTCTTGTTATGAAGCAAGCCTGCAAACCTCTGCCTCATCATTTAGTAAACAGTACAAAAACAAATATGCAGCAAAAAATAATAATAAAAAATCAAATAATTTATGAGAGAATACTGAATATTCTAAACAAAATAAATATGTAACATGAAATGAATTCATATGTGTGAAATATCCCATGATTTACCAAGAACATCATGCAGATCAATTCATTTTTCATTGCTTATTATCACCTGTTCTTCATCTTTGTGGGATAATGCACAAGGTTGTAAACTCACAAAATATTAAAGTACTTATTCATCTGAAAATGCCTGTTACATTGTGTAATAGACTATTTTCCTTCATAAAGTAGTCAATGTTCTGTAACTTTTTTTTTTAAATAAAAATTTGGAAATTTCAAAAGTAGTTTTTTTTACTGACATGCTAATGGAAAAGTATTAACTAGAATATATATACCCACACACAAAGACTTGACTTGAGCATCATTCTTTTGCCCGGTGCACAACCGCTCTCCACAATTGCAACTAAACACCACATTTCCCCTCATTCAGGCGAATCCTATAGAATGCACCTTATTTTTCCAAAGAAACAAAGTCTGCATTAGTTTTTCCACTTAGCTTTTGCTATTATGGAACTTCAACAAATCCATCTGAACTGTAGTATTGAAGTAAAAGTATTGTATATGCACAATAACTCCAAACAGATAATGCAAAACACACATGCACATCTACACACACCCATGCACGTTTTTGCATTTAAAGATCATACACATCTGCAAAAATATTACCAGTTTAGACTGAATTCTTGACGTTTCATAGTAAAAAAAATGCAGAGGGAAAACTAATGCAACTTTGCAAAATCAGGTTTTAAACAGTTTTACAGCACTGAATGCTTTGTATTATTTGCCATGCAATTTACTGTTCATGCAAAAACTTTGCAACTCCTACATGACAGTTTAGTTAAATATCTGCCTAAAATCTTGCTTTGGGACTATCAAATTCATTATATGAGTCTTCTGTTGTCATCTCATGTTGTTGACAATTTTGTCCACAGCTGGATTTTAGCAAAATTATGCAAAGCCACATGCTACAAATTATGAGAACCAAAAGCACTGAAGGTTATGCATCATGATGATTTATCCGTGTTAAGATGAATACTTGCTCTTACCATTGCTGGAGTCCTTCCACATAGCTGCTCTGTGATGATCTTGTTTTTAGTGTCCTTCTGATGTTGACCGAGGTCAGTCAGTGTGGCAGTGTGTCCCTTTAGTGTGTGAATGTGTCTCCTGCTTTTATAGCGACCACCTGAGACCCCAGAAGGCCTCCTCACAGAGGTGTGTTGGGTGTTACCTTGAAGACTGGTTCTCTGTTCACTGCTCATTATCACCTAATCCCAATCAAAGTGACGCAAGCTCAGTGACAGATGTGGCACACTGCAGACTGAATGTTGGAAATACAAAAGACTTTTATGCAACTGTCGACCTCATTGAAACTAATTTACTAAAACTGCTCGTCTTTGAAGTGTGATGTGTCAGTGCACACATGCAAGTGTTCTGCAGGGTATAAGAAATGATACAACGGGAACGCCAAAAAATGATTTTATTGTTTATCTTCATTGTAAATTTCAGCAGCAGTTTATAATCATTATTTTTTGTTTGTTTCTGTTGATGTTATTTACATAATTTCAGTGTATAATTTGTAACTTTGCAGTTATCAGTAAACATTGTGATTCTACCTTTATATCTTTTCATGCTATGGGGATTTGAAATATAAATTAATAAAATAGCCTGTTGTAAACAGAGCATTACATGATTTTTTTAAACACCATAATATGTCTGATTTAATGTCCCACACAGCAGCTTACATTTGATGACTTGATGAAGGTTTTGCAAACTGATGCACATTAATCAACAGTGGCCTTAAAGAATAGTCAACTCACAAGCCTTAACAAAAATGCAAACTTGCATTCTGATCTGAAGCCTATCAGTGGCTCCTGTTTTCTTTTCATATGCAGAAAAGCTCAGAGGAGGAAAAACAAAGGCGGGTAATTATCCATTGATTAACTGGACTGTTTGAAAAAGCAACACAACAGCCTCATTTTAGTGGTGCCATCAAAAGCTCATCACATGATTAACATGTCCAGGCTTTGACCAAGCTGTGCAGAGGCTGTGACCTCTAACCTCCATGTGTCAAATGCTCCTCTGCCCTGTTATGCTGCACAAAAACAGATATAAATGATATGATTTCTACACTGTATATTTAAACTGTCTCACATTATGCCCTTAAATCAGTCACTGAAATGCTGACCTTTGACCTTTTTGCTGATCGTTGCATTCATTTTGGGTCAAAGCTGACTTTGGGTGCATGTTAAAGCATTTGATGCATATAATGTTAAGTGAAATGGAACTGTATGCACATGGAATAAAACGTCAAACAGTCCAAAGGGCAAAGTGCACAAGCAGATGTAAAGAATGGTTGGTGAAAACAATGCAACTGGACGCCTACCACAGTTATCTACAAAAAAAAAAAAAAAAACAGGTAAGACCGTTTATCTTTATCAAGGAAGAAAAAAAAAATCAATGTTCTTCTGCTCTGATAAGTAAATAACAACTCTCTGTGGTTCATCCAAATCCTATCAGACGTAATGAGGATCACTTTACCAACTCTGGAAACTCTGATATCTGCAACACAAATAAATGATTACACTGAACTGCGAGTATTATTTTTTTCAAAGCTCTGAAAGCTCTGCCACATCATTCAAGGACATAATTTCATATTTGTTAGTTAATTAAAAAAGTTCCTGCAGCATGAAGACAGTGTCTGCACTGATAATTAAGACATCCTCCAAGGAAGCTGTTTTCAGTGCAGTTTGTCTGTTTGTTCGCAGGATTATGCAAAATTACTGAGCTAATTTTTGTGAAACTTTGTGGAAGGGTGGGGTATGGGAAAAGGAGCAAACTTTTAACTTCCCCAGTGGATCTGAGATACGGATCGGGTGCAGATCCAGATAACAATCCAGATTTTGAGGATCAAATGATCCAGACATCTGAATTTAATGAGCTTTTCTCATGAGAAATTTTCAGTAACAGATTCTGTTCTAATTTAGACCAGGTTTTTGATGGTTTACGGAGCAACTGTGTTCTGCTGCTACATGACAGCATGAGTAATACATGAGTAAAACTGCACCTGACCACACCTCATTTAAGACCAACATGTCCAATGGCGTGCAAATGAGCACACTTTATACAAGCTGCTTAGACAAAGTGGAGGGTGGATGTGGATATCTGCATCATTTATGCTGCGTGATGCTTTGTGCCAGATGGAAGATCGGACCAGGTCTCACAGCCGTAGACGCACCAAGACTCTGACGGCTTTGATCTTTATCCTCTTGCTAAAGGACAACACTGTCGTGCATAACTTCAGTCCAGACACCTTTTTCGGGTTAGGACAGGTAGGGGAAACCAGGGCACAGTGAATCAGTAGCTATAGCTGCAAAACTACATATATATTTGCAGCAGTTATGCCATATTTTTATGGATAAAGACACCCCCCTTATAATTGTGTTTTGCTTTTGGATACATTAAGGGTAAAACTAAGTGGCAAGTGAAGTCAGTTTTTTCTTATTAAAAGTAAATTTTGTGGATGTCAGTGTCTTTGTATTTATTTCTCACAACAGAGGAAAGGTGGCCCAAAAAATTGTTATTAGTTAGAAGATTACCCTGTCCAACTGATGAGCATGTGTTATGTCTTCTCCAGCTATTTGATAACATGATTCATATATGTCACATGAACCCAAGGCACAGTGAATCAGTCTAGAAAGTGATTTACTAAGCCCCAGTATCAAGTGGATGACAAATATTACCTGTTGAAGCTAATACAATGAATTATTTCAATAATCTGTGTATATGAACAACTGTTTTCACGTTTGAACAGAAAGTACAAGTTTATGAGATTATGTTTTATGAGTTGTATTTATAATAGTTTCTAAAGGACTTGTATCCATGTGTAGCGGGATGATAGTCCCGGGTCCCAATTGAAAAGACGTTCCCACTAGCTTGGCTAACGGGGAGTTCCCCTTTGGCTGACCTGGTAGAGGAACGGTCTTTTGTGCGAGCCGCGTGGGTTCGATCCCCACCGTCGTCCTGGCCACGAAGGTCCTGCTGCTTCAATCTGGCGTCACGAACAGGATGTGGGTCACAGAGTATGCTAACATGCACCTGTGACTTCGGGACGAAGTCAAAAATGGTGGGGAGATGTGTAGCGGGATGAAAGTCCCGGGTCCCGATTGAAAAGACGTTCCCGCTAGCTTGGCTAACGGGGAGTTCCCCTTTGGCTGACCTGCTAGAGGAACAGTCTTTTGTGCAAGCCGCGTGGGTTCGATCCCCACCATCGTCCTGGCCACGAAGGTCCTGCTGCTTCACATGGCACTGTGCCCAATGAATTAGTGTCCGGGGAACAGTGAATCAAAAATTTTAAAATCACTTTTAAACAACTGTAAATTACACTTGGGGAGAAATAAATAACACAGCCTTATACACAATAACTTTCTGTATTAAATCCACAATAGAATAACCTAAACCTATACATAATGTGTTTATGCTGACACAAAACAACATTTCTGATCAACTGTGCCCCGGTTTCCCCTAATTACTTTGACTTTTGACTTTGACAAGCTTCTGGATTACTCCAGCTTGGACATCCAGGGATTCCACAAACATCACAGCATCATCTGCCAGTCAAGTCAATGAATTGTTACTCACAAACAGCAGCTAAATCCCAGCCAGTGCATCACTGAACAGAGTACCGGTGTTCTGTCAGGATGAGGTGCCCTGTCGACTTGACATCCTCGTAGCGCAAATCGACAGTTGCGTATGTTGAGAAATTGAGCTGCCCGTCGAGCTGAGTTTGCCGTCATCTGTCGACAATATTCTGCTTTAAAGACAGCGTGTACATGCAAGTCTTTACTTTTTTAAATTGAAAACACAGTTATTACTGTATTTTTATGTAAAGACAAAATTTACGTGGGTTTTCTTCGGTAGTGGAGTTCATTTCAACAGGTGACCGTATCCCTTTGGGATGAGCTCCACTGCGTAACTGTGCATGTGCACCTCACTCGTCAAGATGAACTCACCCACCGAAGAAAAGTAGAAAACCCACGCAAGTTTTGTCTTTCCATAAAAATACAGTAATATGTCTTTTCAATTTTAAAAAAATAATGACTTGCATGTGGACACGCTGCCTTTAAAGCAGAATATTGTCGTTAGATGTTGGGGAGCTCATTGCGATGTCGCACAGTAAAGCGAGGTAGATAAACTTGATGGGGGGAGGTGTTAAAGTCCAGGGTAGAGAGAACTGCACATGCATGCGCAGATGTACGGTGAAGGTCCTCTCAACGGGTAGATCATCTCGTCAGGACACCGGCCAGATCGCATCCAAATTTCATGTTAATGTATTTTCGAAGTTCCTTTGGCTTCTCCCTTGTTTCACTTGGGGTTGCCACAGTGGCTCTGAGGTGGATCTGCAGGTTGATTTGGCACACATTTTATGCCGTATGCCCTTCCTGATCCAGCTACACTCTATATGGAGAATGGACAGTGGTTGTTGAACTGGGAACCTTCTGCACTGGAAAAAAGGTCACTTAACTGCTTGGCCACCACTCCTGTTTTTCAAGTTAATGTATTTACATTGTGCAAAACCACATAATGTTTCAAACAGTTTCACATAACACCAAAAGCGTAATGAATCATAAAATCAATCCTGTAACGGGGAAAAAGTAACAAATGAAGCAATATCAAATACAACCCCAATTCCAATGAAGTTGGGACGTTGTGTAAAATGTAAATAAAAACAGAATACAATGATTTGCAAATCCTCTTCAGCCTATATTCAATTGAATACACCACAAAGACAAGATATTTAATGTTCAACCTGATAAACCTTGTTGTTTTTGTGCAAATATTTGCTCATTTTGAAATGGATGCCTGCAGCACGTTTCAAAAAAGTTGGGACGGGGCAACAAAAGACTGGGAAAGTTGATGAATGCTCAAAGAACACCTAATTGGAAACAGGTGAGTGTCATGACTGGGTATAAAAGGAGCATCCCCAAAAAGCTCAGCCGTTCACAAGCAAAGATGGTCGAGGATCACCACTTTGTGAACAACTACATGAAAAAATAGTCCAGCAGTTTAAGAAAAATGTTGCTCAACATTCAGTTGTAAGGAATTTAGGGATTCCATCATCTACAGTCCATAATATAATCAGAAGATTCAGAGAATCTGGAGAACTTTCTACACATAAGCGGCAAGGCCGAAAACCAACATTGAATGCCCGTGACCTTCCATCCCTCAGTTGGCACTGTATTAAAAACCGACATCATTATGTAAAGGATCTTACTGCGTGGGCTCAGGAACACTTCAGAAAACTATTGTCAGTTAACACAGTTCATCGCTACATCTACAGGTGCAAGTTAAAACGCTACCATGCAAAGTGAAAGCCAAACATCAACATCCAGAAACGCCACTGCCTTCTCTGGGCCCAAGGTCATTAGAAATGGACAGATACAAAGTGGAAAAGTGTGCTGTGGTCTGATGAGTCCATATTTCAAAATGTTTTTGGAAATCATGGACGCCGTGTCCTCCAGACAAAAAAGGAAAAAGACCTTCCAGATTGTTACCAGCGCAAAGTTCAAAAGCCAGCATCTGTGATGGTATGGGGGTGTGTTAGTGCCCATGGCATGGGCAACTTACACATCTGTGATGGCACCATCACTGCTGAAATGTACATCCAGGTTTTGGAGCAACACATGCTGCCATCCAAGCAACGTCTTTTTCAGGGACGTCTCTGCTTATTTCAGCAAGACAATGCAAAGCCACATTCTGCACGTGTTACAACAGCGTGGCTTCGTAGTAAAAGAGTGCGGGTACTAGACTGGCCTGCCTGCAGTCCAGACCTGTTGCCCATTGAAAATGTGTGGCGCATTATGAAGCGCAAAATACGACAACGGAGACCCCAGGCTGTTGAACAAATGAAGTCGTACATCAAGCAAAAATGGGAAAGAATTCCACCTACAGAGCTTCAGCAATTAGTATCCTCAGTTCCCAACCACTTACTGAGTGTTGTTAGAAGGAAAGGTGATGTAACACAGTGGTAAACATACCACTGTCCCAACTTTTTTGAAACATGTTGCAGGCATCCATTTCAAAATTAGCAAATATTTGCACAAAAACAATAAAGTTTATCAGTTTGAACATTAAATATCTTGTCTTTGTGGTGTATTCAATTGAATATAGGTTGAAGAGGATTTGCAAATCATTATATTGTTTTTATTTACATTTTACACAATGTCCTAACTTCATTGGAATTGGGGTTGTATTAAAACCATTAAAACTCACCAAGTGTGGAAAAAGCTGCACAATTTCAACCTACAATGTCCAACCAGTGCAGAAGCAGCTGCTAAGTTCACAACTAACCATAACCAACGAACCACTTAAATAAGTTTGGACGGAGTCTTTCTGTAGGTCCTGGTCTCAGGAGAATCAGTGTGTCTTATGGTAAATAGCTGAAAGAAAAAGAAAAGGGATCATGAAAGCACTGCAAACCACATACTTTTTACAAAACCAAGTCAGAAAAAAACACCAACTAGAACATATGGAAAATGAACATTTAAAAACATTGCAGTGATTTAGTTGCCTTCTGTTTCACTGCAGACAGTATGAACCCAGGATATTATGTGATTTTTGTGTGTTTTTCTCTGCAACACATTCCAAAAAAATTGGAACGCAAAAGCATTTACCACTTTGTAATGTTGCCATTCCTTCTCACAGCACTTAAAAGATGTTTTGACACTGAGTATACCAAGAAGCATTTCAGATATTATTTAGTTCTATTTTTACTGCAAACACATCTTAAGGTGTGCAACAATACAGGGTCGTTATTGTTGCACATTTCATTTTAAAATGCTCCACACATTCCCCATTGGGGACAGTTCAGGGCTGCAGGCAGGCCAGTCCATGACCCCTGCCCTGTATTTCTCCACCCATGCCTCTGTAATGTGTGCAGAATGTGGTTTTGCATTGTCTTGTTGAAAAATGCATGAACGTCCATGGAAAATATGTCTTGAAGGTACGAAATGTTGCTCTAAATTTACTGTTCTGCATTAACACTGCCATCACGAGTGTAAATTACCGTTCCCAAAGCCACTGGCATAGCCAAACCATGAGAGACCCTGGTTTTAGGAGCTGTTGCTGATATGGCAAACTGTCTGGATCATCCTCTTCATCTATGGTCTGGAGCACATGTCCTACATTTCTTCCAAAAAAAAGATCTACAAAACTGATTCTGTTGACCACAATACATGTTTCCAGATGCCTCCAAGCCAGAGACATCACCATCGCTTCTGGTCAAGGTTCCTGCTTTGTACAGTAAAGTTTTAAGTGGCATTTGTGAATGTAACTCCATATTGTAGTGCTTGACAAAGGTTTCCTAAAGTTCTTGATGCAGGTCTGATGGATTGGAGATCATAAGTGTTCAGCTTAGACTTGTGCCTTTGGCATTTACACAGTGAAATTCCTCTAGAGTCCTTGAACATTACTTTAAAATTTTTGCATGCATTTGCTGACAAACTGGAGATCTTCAGGGGTCGGTTTCATAAAGCAGTCTAATCTGTTAGTATAGTAAACTTACTTAGTCGTCTAAGGTTAGTCGCCCAACATTAGCCATCTAATCTCCGTTTCACATTGACGGCTTAACTTGGAGATTAGCCATCTAATGTTAGTCGACGATTATCACGGGTATAAGCGGCCTCGCCAGTGCGTTGTCAAGAAATGCCTCTAACACGTGAGAGTTTTGTTTACTTTCGGGTATAGGCTGTCTGTTACATCACTGAGTCTGTCGCACCAGAGGAGAAGTGTTTCTGGCCTTGGCGTGTGTAAACATCTCCAATCAATCAATTTCAATCAATTTTTTTTTTATATAGCGCCAAATCACAACAAACAGTTGCCCCAAGGCGCTTTATATTGTAAGGCAAGGCCATACAATAATTATGTAAAACCCCAACGGTCAAAACGACCCCCTGTGAGCAAGCACTTGGCTACAGTGGGAAGGAAAAACTCCCTTTTAACAGGAAGAAACCTCCAGCAGAACCAGGCTCAGGGAGGGGCAGTCTTCTGCTGGGACTGGTTGGGGCTGAGGGAGAGAACCAGGAAAAAGACATGCTGTGGAGGGGAGCAGAGATCGATCACTAATGATTAAATGCAGAGTGGTGCATACAGAGCAAAAAGAGAAAGAAACAGTGCATCATGGGAACCCCCCAGCAGTCTACGTCTATAGCAGCATAACTAAGGGATGGTTCAGGGTCACCTGATCCAGCCCTAACTATAAGCTTTAGCAACAAGGAAAGTTTTAAGCCTAATCTTAAAAGTAGAGAGGGTGTCTGTCTCCCTGATCTGAATTGGGAGCTGGTTCCACAGGAGAGGAGCCTGAAAGCTGAAGGCTCTGCCTCCCATTCTACTCTTACAAACCCTAGGAACTACAAGTAAGCCTGCAGTCTGAGAGCGAAGCACTCTATTGGGGGTGATATGGTACTATGAGGTCCCTAAGATAAGATGGGACCTGATTATTCAAAACCTTATAAGTAAGAAGAAGAGTTTTAAATTCTATTCTAGAATTAACAGGAAGCCAATGAAGAGAGGCCAATATGGGTGAGATATGCTCTCTCCTTCTAGCCCCCGTTAGTACTCTAGCTGCAGCATTTTGAATTAACTGAAGGCTTTTTAGGGAACTTTTAGGACAACCTGATAATAATGAATTACAATAGTCCAGCCTAGAGGAAATAAATGCATGAATTAGTTTTTCAGCATCACTCTGAGACAAGACCTTTCTAATTTTAGAGATATTGCGTAAATGCAAAAAAGCAGTCCTACATATTTGTTTAATATGCGCTTTGAATGACATATCCTGATCAAAAATGACTCCAAGATTTCTCACAGTATTACTAGAGGTCAGGGTAATGCCATCCAGAGTAAGGATCTGGTTAGACACCATGTTTCTAAGATTTGTGGGGCCAAGTACAATAACTTCAGTTTTATCTGAGTTTAAAAGCAGGAAATTAGAGGTCATCCATGTCTTTATGTCTGTAAGACAATCCTGCAGTTTAGCTAACTGGTGTGTGTCCTCTGGCTTCATGGATAGATAAAGCTGGGTATCATCTGCGTAACAATGAAAATTTAAGCAATACCGTCTAATAATACTGCCTAAGGGAAGCATGTATAAAGTGAATAAAATTGGTCCTAGCACAGAACCTTGTGGAACTCCATAATTAACTTTAGTCTGTGAAGAAGATTCCCCATTTACATGAACAAATTGTAATCTATTAGACAAATATGATTCAAACCACCACAGCGCAGTGCCTTTAATACCTACGGCATGCTCTAATCTCTGTAATAAAATTTTATGGTCAACAGTATCAAAAGCAGCACTGAGGTCTAACAGAACAAGCACAGAGATGAGTCCACTGTCCGAGGCCATAAGAAGATCATTTGTAACCTTCACTAATGCTGTTTCTGTACTATGATGAATTCTAAAACCTGACTGAAACTCTTCAAATAGACCATTCCTCTGCAGATGATCAGTTAGCTGTTTTACAACTATCTACAACTATCTCCAATGGATTATTCCGGTTCTCTTCCTTCCTGCTCCATCAATTGGTGGTACATGAGAGCCGCCATTTTAGAGGCAAGACAGTGAAGCAGACTAAGTGCTTTGTGCAATGACTAATGTCAAAAGATTAGTCGACTATGTGAGTTTAGCCGACTTAACAAAATTAGGGCGTTTTATGAAACCAGTGTTGCAGACCAAATGGTCCCCCCTAAAAATTGTCCCAGCTTGCCTTCACTGCACATGCGTCGTTAGCTGCGGTTCCCCTATTATCACCTCGT
The DNA here is from genome assembly GCF_902500255.1 of Thalassophryne amazonica. Classification (NCBI taxonomy): domain Eukaryota; kingdom Metazoa; phylum Chordata; class Actinopteri; order Batrachoidiformes; family Batrachoididae; genus Thalassophryne; species Thalassophryne amazonica. The sequence continues at coordinate 71,452,541 of NC_047115.1, forward strand.
TTCTGTGAGTAAATTTAAATGCATGAAATGACTGCTCACAGCTTTTTAATGAATTATACTGAACACAGACCTTCCAAATAGTTACAAAATGCATCGATTCACAATGGTTTGAGTCAATTTTCTGATTTTGCTGGATGTGGGCTTTAAAGGTTACTGTCAATGCTAAAGAGGTATAATCCCCACAGATTGGCACACGAAGTGTGGGAGTGGTCACCAAATATGGTTTAATTACAAAGTTTACATAGATACACTGAAGTAATCCTTCAAATGATGATACGAGCGCCAAATTTGGCACAAATACTCCTTAGCTAATAGGATTAATAAATGGAATAGTTTTGACTGTCTTGAATGCTTGGTCTCCAAAGTAAAGGTCAACCAAGGTCAATGTCCATTGGATTCTATGTCATGTGACATGTAAGACCACATAACGCGATAACTAAGCATGACAAATGGTGCAAACTATTTTTTAATAACCCTATACTTTTTACCAAAATTGGTGCAACTTTAATTTTTTACCCCTGTCCGAACTGAATGTGACCTTTGTCACCATTTTTGCTGTTTTTACTCCATAACCTTCAGTCATAGATTGTCCAAACCATACCTTTTTGGAATCTTTATGATCAGAGAAATACTGTGGTGTAGTTTTCAATATGATTGGAGCATTTTTAATTTTGGAACCCTGTGTAATTCATCATTGACCCCATCTTGGCCGCCTATTGAAAATTCAAATGGCCAATTGTTTTTTTCAAAAGAGTAATGTCTAAGGAGTATTTGTACCAAATTTGGTGCTTGTATCACCATTTGCAGGATTCCTCTGCAAATATTCTGTTATCTGCTGAACTAAACAGGATGAAATACAGATTTATTGTCACGGGACATTGTTTTTAAAGTAATAACTGCATAAATCTCAGTGTAGACTGGGGCATGTTAAAACCAAGCAGTGTTGGCTGCTTTGTGGTCTACATAAGTCATCCTCAGTCACTCACTCATTTTCAACCGCTTACTCCAATCAAAGGTCACTGGGGTGGGGACTGGAGCCTATCCCAGCAGCCACTGGGCGTGAGGTGCGGTAAACTCTGTACAGGACGCCAGCCTATCGCAGAGTCACATCCTGCTACAGCTTAGTACACATTGGCTGGAGTGTGCATGCTGCTCACAAATCCATGCCCCTCCCCCCTTTTACAAAATCCTGGATCTGCCCCTGTACATTGAACAACAATAACAAATTTGCTTTCATGTAGTCATATAACAATACAGATGTAAAATACACTGCAGAATTATTTGCACCCTTTGATGAAGTTGTAGCAAATCAAGATGTGCAACACATTCCAAAGAAGGTATTCTAACCCCCCCGAACCAAAAAAAAAAAAAAAAAAAAGCAGTGTGTTTTCTGGAGACAAGTCAAGGAATGGACATAAATATTTCCAAGTTACTGAGTATATGCTCGAGCTCATTTACATCAATCATGAAGAAACAGACAGTGTGGTACTATATGGTAATTTAGTCTAGAATAGGCACTTCTCTACAACTGAGTGACCACGCAAAACGAAGACAAAAAGAAGTGAGGTAAGCCACCAAGACACCCTTGACAACTCTGAAGTAGTTATATGCTGTGATTGGATACACTGTGCAAAGTGTAACGTTTCTCTGTTGCATCACTGTTGACACAGTCTCATGGTGAAGCGGCACAAAGGACTTTGTCACAAGAAAACAGATAAAATCTGAACTCCAATTTTCAGTGGGCCTTCTGGCAAAACGTCGCAGACCTTTCATGACTTATTTTTAAGACAAGCAGCGGTGGCCTTGGTGGCCATCAGACCAAGACCTTGGAAATAAAACAAACAAGAGCAATCAGAGATTTCTGACATCTGCCAATCTGGATCTGGATCCGGATCACCTCCAAATTCAGTGGAGTCTTCCATGCCCTAATAGCTATCTGTCGTGCAAATTTGGTGAGAATCTGTGAAGTAGTTTTGAGGTAATCCTTCAAAGCCTATATAAAGTGAAACTTAATCAGAATCTGGATCCAGATCACCTCCAAAATATAATGGAGTTTTCCGTGACCTAATATGTATCTGTGGTGACACTTTCATCAAAATCCGTGCAGTAGTTTTAGCGTAATCCTGCTAAAAGACAGACAGACAGACAAATAAACAGTGATGATTTTATTACTTCCTTGGTGAACGTAACAAGAACATTTAGATGTACATGTAACTTTAACAGTACCAATATGTTGAGAGAGACAGAGCGAGAAGCACGAAGTGTCTGCTTAGGCTACATTAAAACAAAATCCATCCATCTTATTTTCTTGTTCTCTCTCACATGCCCCCTGTCGGTTATGCCGTCGTTTCATTTTGATTTCGTTTAAAGCGTTGAGGTCGACATTGGCTTCGTTTTTCTTTTGTCAGTTTCGGTTTTGTTTCATTCTTTTTTGCGCTTTTGATTCGTAGGCTTTTCGGTGATGGGAAAGTGCAGGATCATTTGATTTGTGACTTTGTGACTTTTTCCGTCGTTCAGCTATTGCCGTGTGCCGTGTACCATGTGACGAGGCCCTAACCAATCAGATTTAGAGTTTGCTGTGTTGGGTGTGTTCTTTGACATGGGTTTGTGGCAGGAGTTTATGTTATCTGTTTAACTAGAAAATCAGTGCTATTTTTCTGAATGAACCAGGTAATAAACACAAAAACAGCTCTGGTTTTATCAATTAATGAGATAAACTCGAGGGATATCACTCACTCATTCATCCTCAGCTGCTTACTCCAGTGAAGGTCATGGGGTGGGGTGGGGTGGGGGGAGTCTGGAGTTTATCCTAGGAACCATAGGGCATGAGGCGGGGTACACCCTGGACATGACATCAGTTTGTTGCAGGGACACGTACAATCAAATGCATTCACACCCCACCATTTAAAGTTTCCAATCCACCAAAACTGTATGTCTTTAGATGTGGGAGGAACCCACACAAACTCAGAGAGAACATGCAAACTCCACACAGAAAGGCCACAGGTGGGAATCGATCCCATGACCTTCTTGGTGTGAGGCAACAGTGCTAACCACTAAGGCACCATGCTGCCACTTGAGGAATATATTCATATTTATTTATTTATTCAGTTTTATCTCATGTCAATACATTATTCTTCCATAAAATCAGGTTACAGGATTAGTCTTTTATTTAGAGGTAGCTAGCACACTCACAGAAATATTTAACCCCAACTTTTAAGATTTATGTAATTTTATTACATGACAAATTCCCACTTACATTTTTAGATAATTTTAATACAAACCTACCAAATAAACCTTACATGATGCATATTCATTACTGTAATAAATCCTATTCATTTGAAATGCATAATCCTCAGCTTTATGTATTTAGTATTAATAAAATATAATTACTCTAAATCAATAATAATGACATTATTTACTTAAAATACATAAAGTATATTGTTTGAATTACATAATAATTATGTTACCTATGCCATTTATCTTATAGGTAACATAATTATTATTTTTATACGAGGTCTGTTAGAAAAGTATCCGACCTTATTATTTTTTTCAAAAACCATATGGATTTGAATCACGTGTGATTACATCAGACATGCTTGAACCCTCGTGGGCATGTGAGAGTTTTTTCACGCCTGTCGGTTACGTCATTCGCCTGTGGGCAGTCTTTGAGTGAGGAGTCGCCCACCCTCTCGTCGTTTTTTTCATTGTTTAGGAATGGCTCAGAGACTGCTGCTTTGTTTGATCAAAATTTTTTCAAAACTGTAAGGCACAACTGAGTGGACACCATTCGATAAATTCAGCAGTTTTCGGTAAAAATTTTAACGGCTGATGAGAGATTTTGGTCTGGTAGTGTCGCTTTAAGGACGGCCCACAGCGCCTGACGGCGATCTGCGCTTCGAGGCGGCAGCGTCTCACCGTTTCAAATTGAAAACTTCCACATTTCAGGCTCTGTTGACCCAGTAAGTCGTCAGAGAACAGAGAACTTTCAGAAGAAGTCGGCATGAGGACTTTATTCGGACATTCCATTGTTAACGGACATTTTGTAATGAAAGAACGTGCGGGCAGAGTCGCATGTCGGGGCCGGACCGCGGGGGGTCGCGACAGGAAAAACACCTCCGTTAGAAAACCTTAACGGGCAAGTTGGAACATGCCCAAGCTGTTAAACAATTTCTCAGTTACTCACTTGTTGAAAGCCATCAAAAGCCGCCTGAATTTTACAAATGGTTTTCAACACGGAGGTGTTTTTCCTGTCGCGGCGCACACAGAATTTGCGCGCACGTCTTTCATTAAAAAATGTCCTTAAACAGTGGAATGTCCGCATAAAGTCCTCATGCCGGCCTCTTCTGAATCTTCTCTGTTGTCTCACGATGTCCTGGGTGAATTAAGCCTTAAATTAGGATGTTTTCAGGTCGAAACAGGCCGACGACGGCGCCTGGAAGCGCTGCGTGACGTTCCGCTCCGTGGGAAGTCCTTACACCGACAGAAACACCCCATAATCTCTCATCAGCCGTTAAATTTTTCACCGAAAACCAGCTTAATTTCTCGAATAGTGTCCACTCGGATATTCCTCACAGGTTCCTTCCTGTTTGATAAACTTTATCAAAGTTTGATAAAGCAACGCGCGCCGTCTCGAGCAGCGTGTGAAACAAAGGAATTCAGCCGAGAGGGCGGGACCACATCTCACTCAAGGCCTGTCCACAGGGAAATGACGTCACCAACACGCGTGAAAAAACTCACGCATGCGCACGAGGGTTCAAGCATGATTGGTGTAATCGAACGTCATTCAAATCCATATAGTTAAAAAAAATAAAAGTGTCGGTTTCTTATCTAATAGACCTCGTATATTATATATATATATATATATATATATATATATATATATATATATATATAATATATATATATATAATTAATACTAAATACATAAAGCTGAGGATTATGCATTTCAAATGAATAGGATTTATTACAGTAATGAATATGCATCATGTAAGGTTTATTTGGTAGGTTTGTATTAAAATTATCTAAAAAAAAAAAAAAGGAAATGGGGATTTGTCATGTAATAAAATTACATAAATCTTAAAAGTTAGGGTTAAATATTTCTGTGAGTGCAGAAGATGTAGAAATACAACTGAAACCAAGGAGCCCTGATCTTCATGTTTTTGTTGGTCCAGACCTTGGAGCTGAAACGTAGCTGTGTCTTTTCAGTTAGAATCAAACTCTTAACTTCAATGTCCATGATGGAGAACAACTATGCTGGCTGAGAGTTTTTGCCTGTTCCTGATTTTTAAAAACCCTGATGGACAAGAATTTTATAAAAATATTGTACGTTTGTATAGGGCGACCTCTACTGGGAAAAGAAAGGTGGTGTTTATGTAAGTTCAAACCATATTTTAATCAGGTTTGACTCCAACAAATAATGTTTGCTTATGCTTTGCAAAAGCACAAGAATTTATTTTCATTAAAACAAACACAACAACAATAACAGCAATTTCATAAATGTGGTACCACCTCCTCCAGCCTTTGTTGTCATTGTGTCATTCCCTTTTCAGCTTTACAGTTAGTATAAGTGCAACTATTTTGTCTCATTGTAACCTGGAAGGTCAGCACAGTGTCTTAGTCGTTACTGTTACATAACAGCAAGAAGGTTGTGGGATTGATTCCCACCTGTGGCCTTTCTGTGTGGAGTTTGCATGTTCTCCCCATGTTTGCATGGGTTCCCTCTGGGTGCTCCGGTGTCACCGACCAAACAGTGGCCCCCTAAGAATCAACCCCCACCCCCCCCCCCCCCCCACCACCACCTTCACTGCGCATGCATCATTTTGGAGCGTCAGCATCAATTCACAGATTTTTGCCTCGTTTCTGCTTAAAACTGACTTTAGAATGATTTAAGAGGTTTTACTTTGTCATCTGATGGTTAATAATCACATTACTCCCTTTGATCACTGTGGGTGTAGACAGTCAGACTCAGACATGCTGCTGCAGTACTGTGATCGCCCCCCCCCCCCCCATCTTTATTATGAAATAATGTTGAATTTATGTGGAAATGGTTGTTGAACAAAAGCTGGAGTGTAGGTTTAAGCAGAAATGAGGTGATAATCTGTGAATTGCTGCTGACGCTCTGAAATGACACATACACACTGAAGTCAGGGGGGACCGATTTTTAGGGGGGACCATTCGGTTGATGACACCAGCTTCCTCCCACGTCCAAAGACATGCAGGTTAGGGGGATTGGAAACTTTAAATTGTCTGTAAGTGTGTGTGGGTGTGACAGTGTTTGTGGCCCTGTGACTGCTGGGATATGCTCCAACCCCCCCCCCCCCCCCCTTAACTGGATTAAGTGGTTGAAGGTGAGTGAGCGAAAAACTTTGATGTTTAATTTAATCACCTTAGGTTTCCTTAATGTTTTTGAGTTTTGTTAACTTGTTTGGGTTTAAATACGAGCTCGAGTGTTACCACTTGGTTCCCACTGATGTTGCGTTCAAAACACTCAGAAGGTCGGAGATTCCGAAAAATTCCTTGTTGGGCCGTAATTTTCACTCGGAAGCTTGTGAGGAAATGGAGCAACCCGAGGATTCCAAGTTGATGTTACAGCTGTGGCAGCCGTGTTTGTGACTGCTTAGACAACAGTGTTACTAATGTTGAAAATACATCTTTAAAATCAAATTTAAACGAGATATTACTGGTATATGTAATACATTCACCTACAATTAAAGGTAGCAGCACCACACATCAGCAAAAATGTCTTTGACGATTTCATTTAGCCCAAAAGATACCGTTAGCCTAGCTCTACTGTGACAGGCTAAGTGTCTCCAATGTAATCTAACAACAATCCTTGGGGATGGTGGAAGGATCCGTCATCCTCAGCTCACTGGATCTGCTCACATTGCTCCCCAGACAAAGGGATGTTTTGTTTTTATACCTCAGAAAAGTACTGTATTTTTTCAAAAATTATATGTTAAACAAGATTATTCATCTTTAAAACATTTTATTTTGTAAGTAGACGACAAATTCACATTACACGCCGACTGGAAATGACCTTTGACACCGTCACGTGACCCGAAAATAGTGCATACAGCCAACAAAGATGGCCGAAGGAAAATAGTTCCACACAACATAGCCCGATAACCGGGCCAGGCTATGAACTGGGCCGGCACACTCTCATGAGCGCCACAAGCTTAGCTTATGGCAAGCTAAAAGTGGACGCTGTCGTTTCGGCTGAACTTCTAGCCAGTTTCTGGGTATTCTGTGTTAGTACGCACCCGACATGCTTGATGAATTCCTGCGCAAAAAGTAGTTCCCAGATAATTGTGATAATTCCTTGAGATAATGAGTATATTTCACAGGAATTCATTCTAAAATTTACTTGGGTGTTAAAGTCAGAACAAGAAGCTGCACTGAAAGAGATCTATTTGGGAAGAGACACATTCTGTGTGTTGTTGCTCCAACGAGAGCGGCAAACTAAGCAGGGTGGCGAAAGTAGTCTGGCGAGCTCAACCTGTGGGCGCGAGCTATCCCACAAGTCCAAAACAGCAGCGATTTCGGTACAGTGACAGCGGCACTCTGAGCAGGGTGTTGGGCCGGATACTGGCCTCCATTTTGGAGTGAGATTTCCCACTTCTAAACAACCAATAGGAGAGTAGCGTTGTAATTCCCTTGACGACCAATAGGAGAGCAGCACTCGTGCCCTATCAAAGTGAGGCTGACGTCAGCGTCTCGGCCGCCAATCAATCACAGGCTAGGAGAGAGAGGCCAGTATCTGGCCCAATTCAGGGCCGGGCTACACGCAACATGGATCCGCTACAACAGAAACAGGGGCACTGGATCCATTAGAAATCAAGTGGATCCACACACTGAACTTTATATGGATTTTTTAATGTCTGGTCTTCCTGAGCTTCCAAGGAGCTTCCAATGCAGTGTGCGCTACGAGTGGTTGATTTGATGAGGAAGGCGTGGGTCACAGTTATAAGGTGTGCGAGTGCTCACTCTATTTTTCTAATCACAGTCCACAGCAGTCTTGATGCACCTGCAGTAAAATGTAGTAAAAGACCAAAAAAAAAAAAAAAAAGTAAATAAGTTAATAAGTTGAACGTGTTTTTAAAAAATGAGAAAAAGACAATCATTTAAAATGATAATTATTAAGTCTGCCTGCCTGTGTGAAAAGTTCATGTTGCTTTTCGGCAGAACTCCACCAGGGGGAGCGCTTTACCCACAGAGATGGAGCTGGAAGCCGACGAGGAAAAATACACTAAACGTCGAATTAAAGTGTCTAAAATCATACCTAAGTGTTCGAGAACGAATGAATACTTACCGCGGATCCATAAACTGAAATCTGTAAACTACTTGAACTGAATATATATATATATATATATATATATATATATATATATATATATATATATATATATATATATATTCTCATTATATTATGGACTATAGATGATGGAATCCCTACATTTCTTGCAATTATGCTTCCTGTTTCTCAGTGTTTCAAAATCTGGACATCATTCTTACATCCTGTGTTTTCAGCAATTGACTTAATTCTTATATCATTTATTTAGGCCAACAAGGCTCCACGCATTTCAAAAGTACATCTGCAGAAGCCCATGTCAGAAGGTGGACTCGGCTTGCCTGTTTTGAGACACTATTATTGGTTATGTAATATAAGGGCTTGGGTATTCTGGAACAATAATAGTGGCGTAAATGATTCCTTCTGGCCTGTAATCAAATTGCAGTGTTTTGTTTTTTTTATCTCATACTGGAGCATCACTGCACTATCATTAAAAAAGTTGATATCCCAATTAAAAAAACCCTACATTTTGTTTTGTGTAACTCCATTAAAATTTTAAAACTAATTAAAAGAATACTGGGCATTCTTTCAGTCTGTCAGTCTATGCCCCTATAAGTCAAAATCTTGCGTTTACACCAGCTATGACAGACTCTGTTATTGAAATGGTCAAATAAAGGTTTAATTACCATTAAGGATTTTTATATTGATAATAAATTTGCATCATTTACTTAGTTGCAGGCCAGGTTCAATCTCCCACCTGAGTATTTTTTCAGGTACTTGCAGGTTCACCACATGGTGAGCCTATGTAGCTCGGCAGGGCCAAATTGTCCCCCCAAGAATGGCAAGGGAGACTGCCGATTGGGGAGTGTCTATACTGTAGTGCGAAGGGGCATATCCTCAGCACTTATCCCATTTGGCCACAAGCCAATGCTCACCCATAGGGTCCAGGCTGCAGGTGAGCCAAGCTAGATTCACGGGTATAGGATCCAATCACAGTCAAACCTCAGCCACAATCCTTTTTTGTGATGTGTCCTTTTCTGCCCCAGCTCTAATTGATACTGGAGCCAAAGGGAATTTCATAGATCTATCTTTAGCATCCAAAGCTAACTTACCCCTTGAACCACTTCCTTGCCCACTGTCCGTGCATGCGTTAGACAGCACGGCCCTACCAGCCATCACTCACCGTACCAACCAGTCATGTTAGTGGTGTCAGGGAATCACAGAGAATCAATTCAGTTTTTCCTTATTCCTTCTTCATCACCTGTGGTTTTAAGCCATCCTTGGGTTACGAAACACAATCCCTTTATCAATTGGTCGACTGGAGTCATCACTCAGTGGAGTGAAGTCTGTCTCAAGGGGTACCTCAGTTCCTCCCAGTGTTGCTGTCAAGGAGGTGGCCCACACACCACCTGATCTGTCCTTAGTTCCCTCCGACTATCACGACCTTGGTGAGGTTTTCAGCAAAGGTGGTGCACTCTCAATACCTCCTCACCGCCCTTACGACTGTACCACTGACTTACTTCCAGGCGTCCAGCTACCTTCTGGCAGATTATACAATCTGTCCCACCTGGAACGTGAGTCAATGGAGACCTATATCTGGGACTTCTTCGCTGCTGGCCTGATCCGGACTTTGTCGTCACCCCTTGGGGCAGGGTTCTTTTTCGTTGGTAAGAAGGACATCACCCTGCGCCCCTGCATTGACTTCCGGGGACATAACGCCATTACGGTCCATAATCAGTACCCTCTACCCCTTTTAGATTTGGCGTTTAGTTCTTTGCATGGGGCAACCATTTTTTTTTATAAATTGGATCTCTGTAACGCTTACCATCTGGTGCTTGTCCGGGAAGGTGGTGAGTGGAAGACGGCTTTCAACACACCGCTAGGATATTTTAAGTACCTGGTCATGCCCTTTGGTCTGACTAATGCGCCCGCTACCTTCCAGGCGTTGGTCAGTGATGTGTTGCGTGACTTCCTCAACCGGTTTGTTTGTATATTTGGATGATATTTTGATTTTTTTCCCGGATGCCCAAACCCAGATCAAACATGTACGGCTCATGCTCCTGCGGTTACTGGAAGCAGAGAAATGCAGGTTCCATCTCAACACAATTGCCTTTTTGGGATTCACCATCTCACACAACCAAATCAAACCTGACTCCGCTAATTTCAAAGCAATTACTTATTGGCCAGTTCCTTCCTCAGGTAAACAGCTGTAGCAGTTCTTAGGATTCGCCAATTTCTACCAACAGTTTATCCACAGTTTCAATCAGGTTGTAGCCCCCCTCACCGCTCTCACTACAACTAAAACAACCTTTCAGTGGACTCCTCAGGCTAATTCTGCTTTCACCCTTCTGAAAGATCGGTTTGCCACAGCTCCCATCCTCACCCAACTGGACCCGGATTGCCAGCTCATAGTGGAAGTGGACGCCTCTGACTCTGGGTTGGGTGCAGTCCTGTCCCAGAGATCAGAGAGTGACAATCGGATGCATCCTTGTGCTTTCTTTTCTCAATGCCTCTCCCCTGCTGAGAGGAACTATGACATGGGGAAGCGGGAACTCCTGGTGGTTTGGGAAGTGCTGGCAGAAAGGAGACATTGGCTGGAGGGGGCCACAGTTCCATTCATTGTGTGGACTGACCATCGCAGTCTAGAATACATACACTCCGTGAAACATCTGAATGCCCGTCAAGCCAGGTGGTCTCTGTTCTTTGGAAGGTTCAACTTCACCATCTCGTACCATCCCGACAGCAAGAACAGCAAACCAGACACACTTTCCCGACAGTTCTCTCCTGCTAAGGAACCACAGTCCACTCCAGAGACCATCCTTCTCCGATCCATGATTGTGGGGGAGCTTACTGGGATGTCGAGCGAACTGTCCAGGAAGCCCTCAGCCGCCATGCTGATCCTGGTGGAAGGTCGGCCCGGTCGACTTTTTGTGCCACCCGAGACACGATCCCAAGTTCTGCCATTCATCCAAGCTGTCCTGCCATCCTGGAGTCCACCAGACTTTGGAAGTCCCCTGTCACCGCTTTTGGTGGCTCACTGTCCAGGCAGACATGAGGGAGTTTGTGCAGGCCGGTTCCATCTGCGCCAGGGGCAAGACGTCTCACCAGCCACCCGCCAGACTGCTACAGCCACTCCCAACACCCGGCCGTCCTTGGTCTCATGTTGGTCTGGACTTTGTTATGGGACTTCCTCCAACCCAGGGTAACACAGTCATCCTCATCGTTGTGGATCAGCCCACTTCGTGGCCCTGCCGAAGATTCCATCAGCTCAGGAGACCGCCGACCTCCTGGTCCTCCATGTGGTCTGGTTGCATGGCATCTCCCAGGACATTGTATCAGACCGAGGTCTCCAATTCACTTTACAGGTTTGGCGTAGTTTTTGTTCCGCACTCGGGGTCTCGGTCAGTCTATCGTCCGGGTTACATCCACAGACCAACGGGCAGGCAGAATGGGCAAACCAAGACCTAGAATCCACCCTCAGATGTGTCTCAGCCTCACACCACAAGGATTAGAGTCACCATCTCCCCTGGGTGGAGTATGCATATAATTCGAATTCTTCTCGGCCACTGGACTCTCCCCTTTTGAAGCCTCCTTCAGCTACCAACCTCTGTTGTTTCCTTCCCAAGAAACCGAAATCACCATTCCATCTGTTCAACTCCACCTCAGGAGGTGCCATCAGGTGTGGAAGACTGCCCGTTCTGCCCTGCTGAGGACTAAGACCCGGACTCAAAGCCATGCCAACCGGCATTGGGCCTTGCCTGACTACCAGCCCGGGCAGGAGGTGTGGCTTTCATCACAGGACATCCCTCTTCAGACTGAATCTCCCAAATTGGCACCCAGGTACATTGGGCCATTTGTTGTGGATCGGGTGGTCAGCCCTTCCGCCGTCCGGCTCCGGCTACCCCATTCTCTGCAGATCCACACGGTCTTTCATGTCTCATTGAAACCTGTGCACACCAGTCCTCTGTGCCCTCTGGATCCTTCCCGAATTGTGGACGGTCATCCGGCTTAGACAGTGTGAAAGATATTGGACGTTCGTCATCGGGGGTGGAGTTTCCAGTATCTGTTGGACTGGGAGGGCTATGGACCTGAAGAATGCTCCTGGGTCAAACAGGGCTTCATCCTGGACCCTTCCCTCATCCGGGACTTCTATAGGGACCATCACAACCGTCCTGGTAGGTCTCTGGGGGCTCTCGTTGAGGGGGGAGGGTACTGTTGTGGGCTACCTGTCCCTGCTGCTGGCTTCTGTCTCTCTCTCCTCTGCACAGGTGGCGCACCTCAAGCTGATCGACACACCTGCCTCTCATCTCATCAGTCTCTGCATTTAATTCCTGCTTATGAGTGTACATAAACGTCTAAACACAACTGTAACTTACTGCAGATTCAAGAAATCCAAACTTTCTTTCCAGGCCTTTAACAGTATATAAGCTTAAACATGTCTTTACAAAAACAGAGCTTTTAAAAATGCCGATTTAGTTTAAGTTCAAAATATTCCTTTTAAATAAATGACCTCAAACATTACTACAAAAACGAATCGCACGAATGCTGTTGGACATTGGTCATTAGCTCATTTTCAAAAACTATTTGACTCGTAACGCTGCTCCTGAACATTTGGACATTGTAATATTTACAGAATGTTTATTATTATTATTATTATTATTTACCTTTCACTGCGGACAGAGCTCTCAGACCACAGGTCGCCATGTTTGACAAACCAACGGAGCATGCGCACTTATGAACTGTATCTGCCGCCATCTGGTGGACACCTGCTATTTTACAGTTTAGCATTTAGAAAATGACGTCACTGAAACCCCCCGGAAAAAATGTTAATTTAAAAAAAAATCAGACACAGTTATCAGTGATCATTGAATGATTGTGACATCCTCAAATTTTGAACATTTATCGGTTAAAAATATACTTTGTTACTGCCAGACTGTCCATCAATAACAGACTGGTAAGCAGGGAAAGTAGTCTGTAGGCAGCACAACTCACCAGTTGATGATGGCTTTTCATTCATTTTTAAGAATAAGATTTATCTATCAATTTTGTTTGTTGGTCTGATTCATTTTCAATTCCCTTACCAATTTTTGATCATTTTTCTGTTTTGGAAAAAATGCAAAGCCAACAGGTTTTTAGCTTCAATTCAGCTGTTTATCTGTTTGCTAAATATGAGATTTGACATAATATTACTTTAGATGTAATGAGCTTGCAAAGCAGAACTGTCAGAAAATCTTGCTGGCATTGGTAAGAGGAATTGATAGCGCCTGATGCATATGAAAATTCAGTAAGGTATATCTTATATATTATATTCCAATTCTAAGGTGGAACTATGCTAGTATATAAAGGTATATCTAAATATCTAAAAAGGAAGAGTAAAATAGGAAAGTAGAAAAGAGTAGAGTAGAGCCACTTAGGTGCCTGGTCTTGAGAACCAGGGATAGTAGGTTATATGATTCTGATGGAATGAAAAATCTGAAAGCGATTCTAAAGTTTTACAGGTTCTGGATTCTTGTCCCTACATTTAAGTATGACTGGAGTATGGAAGTATGTTGGTGTATGCCTTTCTACCAGTTCCATTGTGTCGTAGGTACGATAATGCGCTCTGCTTCAGACGATGTGACTTTGGGTATTTGTGTTTTCAAATTGAATACATACTTCTCTCTTTCACACGTTCATGACAAATGTAGCTTTTTTTGTTCCAGCACTTAGGCTTTTTTAAAGGCCTTGGTTAAAAAAAACAACAAGTTATGACTTATTAAACAGTAACCTTTGCCCAGCTTTATTCACCAGTAATGTTTGCATATAACATGGCTGCAAGACTCCATTGACAGTCAGATTCCCATCAAAATTACTTAGTTTCACCTCGAGATTTACAATTATAGATTGTAAATAATTAAAGTGTCTGCACAGTTATCCTTGAGAGAGATTATCTGAATCACATTGCACATTCTGTCAAGTTGCAGCTCCGTGCTTTGATCCTTTAATATATCCCCTCTAGGGATGGGTATTGATAAGATTTTATCAATATCGATACCATTATGGATTCCGCTTATCGATCCGATTCCTTATCGATTCCCTTATTGATACCGCTTGTTAATTTTCTGTGTACTAAAAGTAGGCTTTACAGGTTTTCTATGGCAACAATATTTTATTGAGTCTTAAAGTAAATAATGAATGAATGAAATTGGTCACTGGATCCTTAAACTCTGGACATAAATAAACTCTACATGGTGGATCCTTGATCTCAACATAAATAGAAATAAACAAAATCTGTATTTTTTGTCAAAAGCATTACCTTTCAGACATTAATGGCATGAATGTCTTTCCATACATCTGAGCTGAGCTCTTGCAGCTGGCTGTGCTGCACGTCAGGATGTAATTCAAAAAGAATGCAGGATGTCTAATTTTAGGAGGAAAAAAACGTTTTAGTAGATTGTAGTTTGTCTGTATTACAGTGTTTGGGTGTCATTTTATTTAAAGCGGCAATTATTTAAAGTGGCAATTCATTTTGTTAATTCCAACCGGACTCTGTCTTGGCAGAGAGCCACGCAACATTTGGAGCTGTGCAAACAGAACGGAGGACTACTCTCATTTCTTGACTGCAACAAGACAAGAGTCCCAGTTAGTGACTTTAATCCAAACAAAAGTGACTCACGATTGACATATTTTAATGGCTTTGAGAGGGGTTAAGAAGCGGACTTGCCGCTTTTGAAGACTTATTATTACTATTATTGCTGTTGTTGTTGCTATTATTATTAATAATACGTATATTAATAAAATAAATTTAAAAATATTACAATTTCTAATTAAATTGACTCTTTTACAACAACAAATGCTGAGCCATTAATTATTATACAGAAAACAAATGCACACAAACATGCTGAGGTGCGAACAGCTATTGCTAACTTTGAAAACGCCATAGACATGCTAACACGTTAACATTGGTCCCATCTTTAAGTTATAAAATACATCTGTCAACTGTTTCAGAAGACCATAACAGGTCGGTTTAACATAAAAGGGTATATATTACTCACAGACATATGCTCTTTAGGGTTTTAGTGGGGAAAAATTAAGATAAAGCAAAATACAACAAAGAACCAATGAGCCAGCGGATCAAAGCACTGCTTCAGTGTTTCACACTTCAAAGTGGAGTCGCTCTGCAGAAGCGATTGATTACAGAGCCGCTGAGAAATTAGAGAAATAGAGAAATTATCATTTTCCGGACAAACACCCTCAAAAACAGCGGCTGCTTCAAAGGACCGATAAGGGAATCGTTAAGCAAAAAGACTATTGATATCGGTGGATACCTGAAAAGAACCGGTTTTCGATACCCAACCCTATTGTTGTGAAAGTGTAAGAGCACGGACCCACAACAGGGGGCGCAAATGAACGGACAATGGATAAAGCCAAATACAACACTTTACTGTTGTGAAATTGCACAACAACAACAACAGGTTACAATATGAACTCCAATATACACAGTGTTATGTGGGCAGGCTCGAAGATAGGAGACGTCAGTCCAAGTCGAACCGGAACCACACGATTTCCACCGCCACCGAACCCCGGGAATACTGGAGCCGCCAAGTCCCGAACTCCCAGGTGGCCACTGCCTACGCGTGTCGGACCTGGTACTGCTGGCGAGGAGCAAACACAGTTAGAAGTGGGTGCGTGTGCACCCAGCAACACGTATGGTGGGAAATCACCTCCACCTCTCGTCGAAAAAGGAACAGAGTAAATGCTGTCCGAGTCACACAAGCAACAGTTATTCCAAAATACAGTCAGCTGAGAATTTACCTCTTCGTAGAGCGATATCTCGGCAATGAGGTGGAGATGCTGTCTTGCTGATATACCACTGAAGATCAGATGATCGATGACAGCTGTCGTCGGTGATAAGTGACAGCTGTCACCCCGGCTACTCCTGTGAGGCGGCAGCGCCCTCTGGTGCCTGGAGCCCGCACTCCAGGCAGGGCGCCCTCTGGTGGTGGTGGGCCAGCAGTACCTCCTCTTCAGCGGCCCACACAACACCTATCCCCTCTTCCTCTGCTGTTTTGCCCAAGGATGCGGTGTATTTAACATTCCCTATTTGGCAAGTAGCATGATTTACAACAAATAGAAACCAATACTTTTTTTTATAGAGCAAGGACAATGACACCTTGAAGGAGTTCTGACAAGAAAAGCTTGGCAATAAAATCACTGCAGCAAACAGACTAGAAGAAAAAAAAAAAAGCTTTTTCACATAAAGTCATCACACTAAGTCCTTCCAAGCAAAACACTTTTTATCCATTAATGAGGCAGTCCTGTTTTTTGCTTTTCGGCTGCCCTCAGTTGTTCAGAGCCACTACAGTGGATCCAGTACACATCTGCATTGAGATTTGGTACAATGTTAACATCAGATGCCCCTCATGATACCACTCTAGTTGTACTTGTAGAAATAAACACACATCCTGGTCTTCCCAAGTGGTCTCCCAGTCAGGTAGAAACGAAAACTTACTCTGCTTCATCTCTGATACCTGACAGGTCAAAGTTCTCATGTACAAAGACTTGTGTGGATTTTTCTACTAAAACATGACCTGCGCTAAAACCCAGAAACTGGCGTACACACAAAAAAAATTCAGATGTATCAAAGTGTGCATACACTTGGATCCAAGCACGTTTCATTTGTATATTCCAATCAACGTGGAATTGACCGCACATGCAGAAGTACCAAACTCCTCCCTGTCCACACCCCCATTTAAATAGGCAAATTTATTTAAATAGGCCCTGGGACCTGGGCATCCCCTCTCTGTCCAATCATTCAACATGAAGAAAGGAAAGAAAAGAAAGTTTACTGAGTCTTAGCTAGAGAGACGAGTAAATGAAGTGGAGACACGCGGGGATATTTTTTTGGTACCCTGTCAGTCGGGGTAAATATGAAACAAAAAAGAAATGAGTGGAAGCGTGTGTGTGTGTGTGTGTGTGAGCACTTTGGTTGACTGCTGTCATTTTAAACATGCTTTTGAAATAAAGGTTGAGTTGAGTTGAGGCTGTAAATTCTGTGGGCTCAGAGCAGCACACACACTGAAGTAAAAAAAAAATAAAAAATAGGATCAGGTTGGGAGTCTATGAAGGTGACAAAGAATCATCTCCAAGTTAAATAATGAATGAATGAATTTATTCAGCACACACAGACAAAAATGACAAATTAACCTCACAGCGAAAACAAAGTGTGCTGAACTCAAAATATGCTGAACTTATAAATGTTGTCATTATACTGGTCATACAACAGGCTGCTCACAATACACATAGTTCGTGTGTAAAGATGCCAGGATTAAAACACTATGACTCATGTTTAATGACTTCAAATATTTTTATTTCTGAATCATTTGGATCAAATGACCCATGTCCTTGGTTATATCAGTAAACCAGTAAATTCATTTGTGAATAAGTGAATTCTGTCCTTGCCCATATGGCTTCCAGGGGTGGGTTGAAGTTGATGGGTCCAGGATCTGGGTCCTCTGGTGTGGGGATGTTAATGAATGCTGAAGTGCGCCACGATGGAGAGTGTGACATTCACAACTTTAAACATGCATTTATTGGCAAATACTGAACACAGGTAGATAATGGGGGGGGGGGGGGGGGGGGAAGCTTGTCAGGAAGCTTTCCAAAGTTGTTTGGCCAAAACGTGAGCGTTCACTGTTGGCTTGCCATAAGCTAGTGGCGCGCATGAGAGTATGGGGTCTGTATTGCACACAATCCCACTTTGTTTCTTTTTTTAGGTAAAAAAATACATTCCAGTGCATGTAGTCTGCCTGCTACAGTGGCCAATAGGGGCCGCAGCACTTCCAAATTAAGATAACACCAGCAAAAACAGAATGCATTTAGAAATGGAGGAAAAATAAAACATAAGTAATAAAGGGAACATCTCTTGTAGAGAAGAGCAGACAACCTAAATGTGTGAAGCCTAACATTTTAAATTTAGTAACCAGTGATGTTATCTGAAACTGACCAAAATAGCCTACACATGTTAAAAACCCATAAAATGACAGAGGAAACACTTTAAATCATTTCAGATTTTGGCCTCCACATTTTTACTGCATGTTTTCCTGAGTATATTTGTTTACTAGTTTGGGAGGTCCTGCCACTTACAGTGGATCAAATACTTACAGTAGCCGTGAAGCATGGGGGTGGAAAACATCATACTCTCGGGGTGTTCTTCTGCAAAGGGGACAGGACGACTGCACCGTATTGAAGGGAGGATGGATGGGGTTATGTATTGTGAGATTTTGGCAAACAGCCTCCTTCCCTCAGTTAGAAGATGCGTTGTGGCTGGGTCTTCAAGCATGACAATGACCCCAAACACACAGCCAGGGCAACTACGGAGTAGCTCCGATCTCTGATCTGGAGAAAATCTGTATGGAGGAGTGGACCAAAATCCCTGCTGCAGTGTTGTGAAAACTTGGTCAAGAACTACAGGAAACATCTGATCTCTATAATGGCAAACAAATGTTTCTGTACCAGTTGTTAAGGTCTGTTTTTCTCGTGGATCAAATACTTATTTCATGCAATAAGATGCAAATTAATTATTTAAAAATCATACAATGTGATTTTTTTTTTTAGATTCTGTCTTCCAGTAATCCCCAAAAAATTCTCCAACCTACTGAGCAAAATATGATGATCCACAGTATCAAACGCAGCACTGAGATCTAACATCACCAAAACCGTAGTGGTGTCTGAGTCCATTGCTCGCAGAAGATCATTCACTACTTTAGTGAGCGCTGTCTCTGTGGAGTGATATTTCCTAAAAGCAGACTGCAGTGGCTCAAAAAGATCATTCTCATTAAGGTGGTCTACAAACTGCCGTGAAACCACCTTTTTTAAAATTTTGGAACAGAATGATAGATTTGATATCGTCCTGTAATTTTTCAATACACTCGGGTCAAGATTAGATTTCTTAAGTAATGGTCTAATCACTGCTGATTTAAAACATTTCAGAACAGATCCAGAGGTTAATGACAGATTAATAATAACATGAAGTGTCTGAGATTACACACACCCTCAATGGGCGGAGTTTGGTGACGTAAGTCCCCCTTTAAAAGTTAGAACAGTCTTCTCTGCCTCTCTGCTCTGCTCTCTTCTCTGCTTTCCCTCTGCTCCCCCTCTCTCCTCCTCTTCTCTCTTCTTTGCAAATGCTTAATTCTGTTTTGGGCCAAGTAGCCAGCTAAGCTACCACGTGGCATTCATTCATTCATTCTTTACCTTTGTGACAAACTCAAAGTTTAACCTGACGCTTTTAAGGTGCGTCAAGCTTTTGAATTTTTAAGAGAACCTCCGAGCTGAGCTCTTCAAATTAAGAGTGAATTTACAGAAAAAGTGACTTTTCCTTTTATTAAAGTTTTACTTTTTCTAAAGTCACAAAGACTTTAATTTGGCTCCAACCATTTTTGAAAGCTACTAAGAACCCTTTTTCAACAAACACCTTCCACCTCTGGGTCACTGCACGCTGACACGCAGCTGATTCCAAACCTGACTGCAGCAGTTACAGCAAAACCAGCTGACACCAGCCCTGGGATCACACCGGGGACACCTGAGTGAACCCCTCCAACCCAGGTGAGCTTATGCTGCCCGATATCGACAATGGACAGACGGAACCAGCCCTCCAACAGCAGCTAATTGACCTAGGCCAGGCTCCATGAAGGTTTGTTGTCAATGGGTACAGGTGGCTCCTCATCTCCTTTTTCTTTAAAGACATTCTTGTAATATTCCATTTCATAATTGGCTTCAAAATTCATCACTAAATTTCAATCAGATTAATTTAAAGTTTTAAGCTTCACCTCTTTCTTCCGTCTCATGAGTAAGTAAGAAAATTGTTTCCCTGAATGAACATATTTTTCATCACTGTCATCACTGTCCCTTCCAAGATGGCGCCACGTGAAGGTGCCCTGGTATTCTGGTGCTCCCTGCTTTGTCTGTTTTTGTGCGTGAATCGTGTGTCATCGTGTCCCTACACCCGTGAGGAGCTTCTAAACATCAAATCATCAACACCCACGGACATTACGCCAGTTTTTTTTAGTGCCTGCAGCTGAACTGCTTCACTTTTTGGCCAAAAAAGTGAGACGACGGCGGAGAGGAAAACGAGCTGGAGCTCTCATGCACCTCAGACGAAGGGGCACGCGCACGCCCCTACCTGGGATATTTCTCTCCAACGTCCGCTCACTCCACAACAAGATGGATGAGCTGGCACTGCTGATGAAGAAGAATAGAGATTTCTCCTCATCTTGTGTACTGTGCTTCACGGAGACGTGGTTAAATGCACAGACACCGAACTGCGCACTCCAACTAGAGGGATTCCGACTCCTCCGCGCAGATAGAGACCGAGCACTCTCTGGTGGAAAAACAAGAGGTGGAGGACTCTGCTTCTATATCAACAACGCCTGGTGCTCCGATGTGACTGTGATCTCCCAACACTGCTGTCCCTCTCTGGAATATCTCCTCATAAACTGCAGACCGTTCTACTCTCCACGTGAGTTTAACTCTTTCATACTTTGCTCTGTGTATATTCCACCAAGCGCGGACGTGCATGAGGCCGAGCGCGCGCTCGCGGATCAGATTATGAGCATGGAGAGAGACTTTCCGGACTCTCTTGTTATAATTCTCGGTGATTTTAACAAAGGGAATCTCAGTCAGGAATTACCAAAATACAAACAGTTTGTTAAATGCCCGAGCAGAGAAGGGAGCACGTTAGATCATTGTTACACGACAGTGAGCGGCGCCTACCGCGCGGTGGCCCGTGCAGCTTTGGGACTCTCAGATCACGTGATGGTTCACTTGATCCCCACGTACAGACAGAGACTTAAACTCTCTAAACCTGTTGTGAGGACGTCTAAAGTGTGGAGCAATGAAGCTGTAGAGGAGCTACGCGCGTGCTTGGCCACCACGGACTGGGATATGTTTGAGGCTTCAACAGACAGTCTAGATGACTACACGGACACTGTGACGTCATATATTCATTTCTGTGAAGACAGCATCATCCCACAGCGTACCAGGGTGAGATATAACAATGACAAGCCCTGGTTCACACCTAACCTCCAGCAGCTCCATCAGCAGTTAGAGGTGGCTTTCAGAGAAGGAGACAGAGACAGCTATAGAGGTGCAAAGTACAGATTTAGCAAGGAGGTGGCAAAGGCTAAATCCATGTACAGTTCACGTCTGCAGCAAAGGTTCTCTGCCAACGACTCGGCCTCTGTGTGGAGGGGGTTGAAAGAGATCACCAACTACAAGCCCAAAGCACCTCGTTCTATTGATGACCTGAAGTTGGCCAACGACCTGAACGTCTTCTATTCACGCTTTGAAGACAAGGACTCACACCTCCCCACCCCCCACACAACTGGACATTCAAACACTCTGGACCTCCCCCCTCTCACTGCTGCTGTCCCCACTCCCCCTGTTGCCCTCTCGGTCCAAGAGGAGGACGTGAGGAGACATTTCAAAAGGCTGAATCCACATAAGGCCCCGGGCCCAGACTGTGTCCCTCCTGCCACCCTGAGACACTGTGCTGATGAGCTGGCCCCAGTCTTCACGGGGATCTTCAACACCTCCCTGGAGTCATGCCATGTTCCAGTCTGTTTCAAGTCCTCAATCATAGTTCCAGTCCCCAAGAAACCACGCGTCACTGGACTTAATGACTACCGTCCTGTGGCTCTCACGTCTGTAGTCATGAAGACCTTCGAACGCCTGGTTTTATTCCACCTGAAGTCCATCACCGACCCCCTCCTGGACCCCCTGCAGTTTGCCTACAGAGCCAACAGGTCTGTAGTTGACGCCATAAACCTGGCCCTGCACTCCATCCTGCAGCACCTGGACTCCCCAGGAACCTACGCTAGGATCCTGTTTGTGGACTTCAGCTCTGCATTCAACCACCATCCTTCCAGCTTTGCCCAGGACAAGCTTTCTCTGCTCCACGTGCCAACTCCACCTGCAGGTGGATCACAGGACTTCCTGACGGACCGGAGTCAGCGTGTGAGGGCTGGGAAAAAATGTCTCGAACACTCGGGCTCTCAGCACAGGATCTCCACAGGGCTGTGTCCTTTCCCCTCTGCTCTTCTCCCTCTACACTAACTGCTGCACCTCCAGCCACGACTCTGTAAAGCTCATCAAGTTTGCGGACGACACTACCCTCATCGGACTCATTTCGGATGGGAATGAGTCTGCCTACAGGAGGGAGGTGGACCGGCTGGTGACCTGGTGCAGCAGCAACAACTTGGAGCTCAACGCCCAGAAAACAGTGGAGATGATTGTGGACTTCAGGAAAGCCACAGCCCCCCGCCCTCCCTTGCCCTCACCATCAGCCCCATCACCACTGTGGACTGTCACTGCTTCCTCGGCACCACCATCACCCAGGACCTAAAGTGGGAGTCAACCATCAGCTCCCTCATCAAGAAGGCCCAGCAGAGGATGTAATTCCTGCGGCAGCTGAAGAAGGCCAAGCTGCCTGTCCAGCTGATGGTGCAGTTCAACACAGCCAACATCAAGTCCATCCTCTGCTCCTCCATCATGGTGTGGTACGCCGGGGCCACAGCCAGGGACAGACACAGACTGCAGCGCATTGTGGCTCTTGCTGAGAAGGTGATCGGCTGTAGCCTTCCATCTCTCCGCGACCTGCACGTCTCCAGGACTCTGGGCCGAGCAGGTCGGATCACAGCTGACCCTTCTCACCCTGCACACGGTCTATTCAAACCACTCCCCTCGGGCAGGAGGCTACGGTCCATCCGGACCAGAACCTCCCGCCATAAGAACAGTTTCTTCCCCTCTGCCGTTAGACTCATGAACACCTCATAACTCAGTCACCTTAAGCTTAACTCTGTCACTTTATCATTTTATCACGGGTCACTTTAGACAATGTACTTTGGTTTTTAATTGCACTCCTCCCACTGCACTGTTTTTTCTGTTTCTCTGTTTTTCTGTTGCACACAGCCTTTCATATTTCATATTTCTTTTTTATCTTATATTTTATCTTATTTTTACACATATGTTGTATTTTATCCTAGCATTTTATCTCTTCTTAATGTTGCACCATTGTACCGAAGCAAATTCCTAGTCTGTGAATCCTGTTCACTGGCAATGGCAATAAACTTCTGATTCTGATTCTGATTCTAAAATGCCAGTCAAATGTTCATTTCTTGTATAAATGTAAATAAATTGTACAACCCTGGCAATAATATGGAATCACCAGCCTCGGAGGATGTTCATTCAGTTGTTTAATTTTGTAGAAAAAAAAGCAGATCACAGACATGACACAAAACTAAAGTCATTTCAAATGGCAACTTCCTGGCTTTAAGAAACACTATAAGAAATCAGGAAAACTAATTGTGGCAGTCAGTAACGGTTACTTTTTTAGACCAAGCAGAGGGGAAAAAAATATGGACTCACTCAATTCTGAGGAATAAATTATGGAATCACCCTGTAAATTTTCATCCCCAAAACTAA
This sequence comes from Thalassophryne amazonica, assembly GCF_902500255.1. Classification (NCBI taxonomy): domain Eukaryota; kingdom Metazoa; phylum Chordata; class Actinopteri; order Batrachoidiformes; family Batrachoididae; genus Thalassophryne; species Thalassophryne amazonica. Next base: position 71,476,290 of record NC_047115.1, read on the forward strand.
CACCTGCATCAAATCAGATCTGCTCGTTAGTCTGCATCTAAAAAGGAGTGATCACACCTTGGAGAGCTGTTGCACCAAGTGGACTGACATGAATCATGGCTCCAACACAAGAGATGTTAATTGAAACAAAGGAGAGGATTATCAAACTCTTAAAAGAGGGTAAATCATCACGCAATGTTGCAAAAGATGTTGGTTGTTCACAGTCAGCTGTGTCTAAACTCTGGACCAAATACAAACAACATGGAAGGTTGTTAAAGGCAAACATACTGGTAGACCAAGGAAGACATCAAAGCGTCAAGACAGACAACTTAAAGCAATATGTCTCAAAAATCGAAAATGCACAACAAAACAAATGAGGAACGAATGGGAGGAAACTGGAGACAACGTCTGTGACCGAACTGTAAGAAACCGCCTAAAGGAAATTGTTGTGTGGGCCGCCAGAAGAGGAGGGTTACTGCTGGCCCCACACCAGAGGGCGCCGTGCCTGAAGTGCGGGCTTCAGGCACGAGAGGGCGCTGCCGCCTACAGGAACAGCCGAGGTGACAGCTGTCACTCATCAACTATGACAGCTGTCACCGATCATCTGCATCTCACCCGGGATAAAAGCAGGATGACACCTCCACCACATCGCCGAGATATCGACTTCTGTGAGAGGTAATATTCTCTGCCAGCATTCAGTGTTTCAAGAGCTCTTGTGTTGCAGCTGTCAACCAGAGGACCGGCGTGGGTCGCGACTGTTTCGTCCTTCGTCTCGTCAGATAAGTGGTTAAACAGACGCTGCACGAGTGTGTGTTAAAGGTGGAGGTGGAATTCCCACCATTATTGTTACGGGGTGTACACACACCCACACTTGACTGTCTTTGTTCTCCGCCAGCAGTACCAGATCTGACATGCTGAGACGGTGGCCACCTGGGGACTTCGGGACTTGGCGGCTCCAGTATCCTTCGGGTTCGGTGGCGGTGGAAATCGTGTGGTTCCGGTTCATCTCCAGACGGGCGTCTCCTATCGTCGAGCCTGCCCACACGACACCTTCATTAATTGACTTGTATTCATTCTGTAATCTGCTGTGTGTGGTTGTGACATTCACAACAGTAAAGTGTTCTAATTTAACTCCCTCTATTGTCCATTCATTTACGCCCCCTGTTGTGGGTCCGTGTCACTACACTTTCCCAACAGAAATGGGATTTACATACAGAAAAGCTAAACGAAAGCCATCATTAACACCTAAACAGAAAAAAACAAGGTTACAATGGGCTAAGGAAAAGCAATCATGGACTGTGGATGACTGGATGAAAGTCATATTCAGTGATGAATCTCGAATCTGCATTGGGCAAGGTGATGATGCTGGAACCTTTGTTTGGTGCCGTTCCAATGAGATTTATAAAGATGACTGCCTGAAGAGAACATGTAAATTTCCACAGTCATTGATGATATGGGGCTGCATGTCAGGTAAAGGCACTGGGGAGATGGCTGTCATTACATCATCAATAAATGCACAAGTTTACGTTGATATTTTGGACACTTTCTTATCCCATCAATTGAAAGGATGTTTGGGGATGATGAAATCATTTTTCAAGATGATAATGCATCTGCCATAGAGCAAAAACTGTGAAAACATTCCTTGCAAAAAGACACATAGGGTCAATGTCATGGCCTGCAAATAGTCCGGATCTTAATCAATTGAAATCTTTGGTGGAAGTTGAAGAAAATGGTCCATGACATGGCTCCAACCTGCAAAGCTGATCTGGCAACAGCAATCAGAGAAAGTTGGAGCCAGATTGATGAAGAGTACTGTTTGTCACTCACTTAAGTCCATGCCTCAGAGACTGCAAGCTGTTATAAAGCAGAGGTGGTGCAACAAAATACTAGTGATGTGTTGGAGCGTTCTTTTGTTTTTCATGATTCCATAATTTTTTCCTCAGAATTGAGTGAGTCCATATTTTTTTCCCCTCTGCTTGGTCTAAAAAGTAACCATTACTGACTGGCACAATTTTTTTTTTTTCCTGATTTCTTACAGTTTTCTTAAAGCCAGAGAAAGTTGCCATTTGAAATGATTTTAGTTTTGTGTCATGTCTGTGATCTGCTTTTTTCTACAAATTAAACAACTGAATGAACATCCTCCGAGGCCGGTGATTCCATAATTTTTGCCAGGGGTTGTAATATTTTCTGCTGTGGTTTATTTTGGGTACAGACGGAAACTCTTGGTCAACCGTATTGAAGAATTCATGATTTTCAGATCAGAGATTAAATTAAATCGAGACTAAATAATTAATTTGAGACTAATAAATTAATGTTTAAATTATGGTACTTATGCCATATTAAAAAAGAATAAGTGGTGCCCCCTTAATGCTTAAATAATAAGTATTAAACCCTAAATCAATTATTTTGGTGACCCGTTATTTTGGGGCCTAATCCAGTCTAATTCAATTTGGGAGTTTAATTACTTATTCACTACAACTAAATGCTACATATAATTGGTCCCAGTAGCGAGGCCTGAATATATGTAAAGCAAAGTGTCTCCACTCAAATCACCAATAATCACTACTTTCTACATTTTATCGGTGCTCCGTGTGAGCGCGATTCAGTAAATTATTAATAAATGTATTCCAAAAAATGTATTAATATATACAGTTTTATTGGTGCCTCCGTGTGAGGTTTAACCCATATTCGTTACATTTTGTTAGTGCCCCCCTGGGGAGGCATTAATATTCACATTTTTATTGGTGCCCGCATGTGAGGCTTTATTATTAATATTCACTACATATTAGTAAAAAAAAGTAGAAAAGGGAGTGTTCACAATAATAGTAGCATCCGCTGTTGACTACAAACTCAAAACTATTATGTTCAAACTGCTTTTTTAGCAATCCTGTGAATCACTAAACTAGTATTTAGTTGTATAACCACAGTTTTTCATGATTTCTTCATATCTGCGAGGCATTAATTTTGATGGTTTGGAACCAAGATTTTGCTCGTTTACTAGTGTGCTTGGGGTCATTGTCTTGTTGAAACACCCATTTCAAGGGCATGTCCTCTTCAGTTGAGGAAATGTTCTTCAGGGAGCTGAATCAGGACACGGGGAGGCCCTTGATGATTTTGTCTCATGGTGTGACATAAACTATTTAGACATAAATGTGTCTAAAACGAAGGAGCTCGTAATTGATTTTAGACATAATAAAAGGTTAGCTACAGACAGCATCATTCATGGCAAAGCTGTGGGAAGAGTTCCTGCATATAAATACCTAGGCACCTTTTTTGATGAGAAGCTGAAATTTGATGTGAATACTGCAGATATTGTGAAGCGAGGGCAACAGAGCGTCTACCTCCTCCGCAAACTGAACTCTTTCTCTGTCAGTCCTGTTATTATGTTTCATTTTTATCAGTCCTTTATTGAACGTCTCCTGTGTTTCTCTTTTATCTGCTGGTTTCCCAGCCTTGCACTGAAAGATAACAGTTGGTATAGTATTATAAAAATATGTTCAGAGATCACTGGAGTGAAATTTAGGGATCTAACCAGTTTTTGTGACCAGCAAATTTTGAGGAAGGCAAATTGTATTTTGTCTTCTCCTGGTCACGTGCTGGCAGGTGAATTTTCCCTGTTGCCTTCAGGTCGTCGTTATGTTTCACCTGTCTGCAGGATGAGCCGGTTGTTAAAATCTTTTATTCCCTCTGCTATTCGTCTCTTAAACTCTTTGTAGGGTCTATATATGTATGCATGTGTGTATGCATATGTATATGTATGTGTGTATGCATATGTATGTATATATACACTCAACAAAAATATAAATGCAACACTTTTGGTTTTGCTCCCATTTTGTATGAGATGAACTTAAAGATCTAAATCTTTTTCCACATACACAATATCACCATTTCCCTCAAATATTGTTCACAAACCAGTCTAAATCTGTGATAGTGAGCACTTCTCCTTTGCTGAGATAATCCATCCCACCTCACAGGTGTGCCATATCAAGATGCTGATTAGACACCATGATTAGTGCACAGGTGTGCCTTAGACTGCCCACAATAAAAGGCCACTCTGAAAGGTGCAGTTTTATCACACAGCACAATGCCACAGATGTCGCAAGATTTGAGGGAGCGTGCAGTTGGCATGCTGACAGCAGGAATGTCAACCAGAGCTGTTGCTCGTGTATTGAATGTTCATGTCTCTACCATAAGCCGTCTCCAAAGTCGTTTCAGAGAATTTGGCAGTACATCCAACCAGCCTCACAACCGCAGACCACGTGTAACCACACCAGCCCAGGACCTCCACATCCAGCATGTTCACCTCCAAGATCGTCTGAGACCAGCCACTCGGACAGCTGCTGAAACAATCGGTTTGCATAACCAAAGAATTTCTGCACAAACTGTCAGAAACCATCTCAGGGAAGCTCATCTGCATGCTCGTCGTCCTCATCGGGGTCTCGACCTGACTCCAGTTTGTCATCGTAACCGAGTTGAGTGGGCAAATGCTCACATTCGCTGGCGTTTGGCACGTTGGAGAGGTGTTCTCTTCACGGATGATGCGAAGGAGATGTGTTGCACTGCATGAGGCAAATGGTGGTCACACCAGATACTGACTGGTATCCCCCCCCCCCCCCCCCCCCAATAAAACAAAACTGCACCTTTCAGAGTGGCCTTTTATTGTGGGCAGTCCAAGGCACACCTGTGCACTAATCATGGTGTCTAATCAGCATCTTGGTATGGCACACCTGTGAGGTGGGATGGATTATCTCAGCAAAGGAGAAGTGCTCACTATCACAGATTTAGACTGGTTTGTGAACAATATTTGACGGAAATGGTGATATTGTGTATGTGGAAAAAGTTTTAGATCTTTGAGTTCATCTCATACAAAATGGGAGCAAAACCAAAAGTGTTGCGTTTATATTTTTGTTGAGTATATATATATATATATATATATATATATATATATATATATATATATATATATATATATATATATATATATATATATTAGATGGTTGTGATGACACTGTATCCCATGGTATTTTATTTTATTCTATTTTATGTATTTATTTATTTATTTATTGGCTAACTTATTTTCTATGTGTTTTTCTGTATTGGGTGGTTATTGTGTTTTATGTGCCAGTACGCAAGCTGCTGAAACTAATTGCCCCTGGTGGGATGAATAAAGTCGTCTAAGTCTAAGTCTAAGCATAAGCCAACATGACCTCTTCGAGTATTTTGACATATCCAAACTGATTCATGATACCTGGTATGTGATATATAGGCCCAACACCATAGTAGAAGAAACATGCCCATATCATGATGCTTGCACCACCATGTTTCACTGTCTTCACTGTGAACTGTGACTTGAATTCAGAGTTTGGGGGTCGTCTCACAAACTGTCTGCAGCCCTTCGACCCAAAAAAGAACAATTTTACTCTCATCAGTCCACAAAATATTCCTCCATTTCTCTTTAGGCCAGTTGATGTGTTCTTTGGCAAATTGTAACCTCTTCTGCACGTCTTTTATTTAACAGAGGGACTTTGAAGGGGGATTCTTGCAAATAAATTAGCTTCACACAGGCATCTTCTAACTGTCACAGCACTTACAGGTAACTCCAGACTGTCTTTGATCATCCTGGAGCTGATCAATGGACCTTTGCCATTCTGGTTATTCTTCTGTCCATTTTGATGGTTGTTTTCCATTTTCTTCCATGCATCTCTTTTTTTTTTTTTTTTTTGTCAATTTTAAAGCACTGGAGATCATTGTAGATGAACAGCCTATAATTTTTGCACCTGCGTATAAGTTTTCCCCTCTCCAATCAACTTTTTAATCATACTATGCTGTTCTTCTGAACAATGTCTTGAACGTCCCATTTTCCTCAGGCTTTCAAAGAGAAAAACATGTTCAACAGGTGCTGGCTTCATCCTTAAATAGGGGACACCTGATTCACACCTGTTTGTTACACAAAATTGACAAACTCACTGATTGAATGCCACACTACTATTATTGTGAACACCCCCTTTTCTACTTTTTTTTTTTTTTACTGATAGCCCAATTTCAAAGCCTTAAGAGTGTGCATATCATGAATGCTTGGTCTTGTTGGATTTGTGAGAATCTACTGAATCTACTGGTACCTTGTTTCCCATGTAACAATAAGAAATATACTCAAAACCTGGATTAATCTTTTTAGTCACATAGCACTACTATTATTAGGAACGCTACTGTAATTGTCCAGGTCTTTCTTGCAAAAGAGATCTTGATCTCAATGGGACTAACCAGGTTAAATTAAATGATCTTTAAAATGGTGGTGGACATGGCAAGATGAAATGCATGTGATTTGTTTAAAGTGCTTTATGCACTTTAAACATGTCACAAAAGGGAGGATTTTTGCCTGTACTGCTCATAGATGGAGTAAATATCAAGAATGTCTGCAGACATGGCTGGAATTGGACAGTGAGTGACACAGTGTTGCCCAGAGTCACTGTCTGAGCATCGAGCACCAAAACACGTCCTTCCACAAGTGTGCATCATTTGCAAGAAGAAAGACAGATTTATGAGAGTATCACATAAAACAACAAAGGATAGTTTGATGCAGACTGAAACTTTGACAGCAGGTTAGTGGATTTATGCAACATGATGTAGAAATGTATACTGCAAACCTGAATTTCTACAGTGACTGATCAGAGAAAAATGCAGACTGTGAACTTTTAATGTTCACACCTTGTCCATGTTGAGAAAATGTTAAGAAATATTGATTCTCTGAATAACGCTGGTGAAAAGTCAGGCCCAGGGAGTTTGATGTTTCATTAAATAAAAAAAAGCTCCAAAAGTGGTTGGGACAGTTACATTGTATAATAGTAGTAAGCAGAGAACTGCGTATTATAGTCATAATGGGCCATTATCTGAATGCTTCAGTCAGAACACAAGACTATTGAAGCCAGGAACTCCACTGTTTATTATATGGAGAATATATATACGAGGTCTAGTATCCGACCTTATTATTTTTTTAAAAAAAACCATATGGATTTGAATCACGTGTGATTGCGTCAGACAAGCTTGAACCCTTGTGCGCATTTGTGAGTTTTTTCATGCCTGTCGGTTGCGTCATTCGCCTGTGAGCAGGCTTTGAGTGAGGTGTGGTCCACCCCTCTCGTCTATTTTTTATTGCAAATAAATGTCTGAACGATTTGGAGCTTTGCTGCATCAATTTTTTTCCAGAAACTGTGAGAGACCTCCAGGTGGACACCGTTCGAAAAATTAATATGGCTTTCAGGGATGATTTTATGGGGATTAAACAGATTACGGAGTGTTACTGCCGCTTTAAGGACTGCCCACAACTCCTGAGAGCGCGGCGGACTCCCAGCCCCCATCGACAGGCTGACACCCCGCTGGAACAACCAGATCATTTCCAACGTGAAAGCTTTGTTGATCCGAGACCTCATCTGACTTTCACAAAAAGGCAGAAGATGTGGACATCAGCACTTTTTTGGCACATTCCACCGTTACAGGAGTTTTTTTCATGGAAAAAGAAGCGGAGGGATGCGCCACGGAGCCGTTCATTACGTGGCACAAAACCACCTCTGTGTTGGTCTCACAGGACGGCTTTCAGGTGGATTTCAGACGGATTCCGGTTGCTTTCCATTCGTGTGAATATCCGATTGTGATTGTGCATGAGCTGGACATGCCCGAACATGTCCTGGAAGGCTTCATCATGGCGTTTCTTTGCGCCATGCAGCTCCGCCGCGACGCGCGGTGGAGCTGCTTCTCTTTCCATGACAAAAACTCCTGTAACAGTGAAATGTACCGTTCATTTTTAAACTGGACGCTGTCTTGATCCGGTATGTCATCTGACTAGCACAGGAATTGTGAAAAGACGTGGACATCAGCACTTTTTCGGCACATTAAGACAGACGTGCGGAGGAATTCCACGCGTCGCGGCGGAGCTGTATGGCGCAAAGAAACGCCGTGATGAAGCCTTCCAGGACATGTTTGGGCGACGACGCAATCGACAGGCATGAAAAAACTCACGCATGCGCACGAGGGTTCAAGCTTGTCTGACGCAATCACACGTGATTCAAATCCATATCGTTTTTAAAAAAATAATAAGGTCAGATACTTTTCTAATAGACCTCGTATTTAAAAAGGCATTACAATGATGGTCTTATTTAAATCATTATGTTTAGGTAATGCAAGCTTCTTCTTTTTCTTCTTCTTGTTCGATGGGACTTAGTGAGATGTCATCTGCTGAAGTAGCAGCATCATGTTCCTCTGAGGGGCATCAACTCACTTTACTCTCCAACTCCTCCTCAGACGCCTCAATGCAGCTGTCTTTGCCACTGAAGAAAAACAGGAAAACAAGGACAATTTAATCCACATTTCCTGTCTCCTGATCTGACAGATTTTTACTTTCCCATGAATTAAAATAACAGCAACAGAAATGTTTCTTGTTGTACCTGTCTGAGTCAGTCTTGGACTCTGGCAGCTGTTCTGTCTGTTGAACGACGGCAGGGAATCCAGGTACGGCTCCAAGAGACACGGGCAAAGTTCCTCCTGTGTAGGTCTGTACCATCCTCGTCATCTGAGTGAAGACAATTTGACACACAGACCAAACAGTTGATTTGTTGAGTATCACACTGAACATTACACTTAGGTAGTAATTGTACATTTTTTTTCACTACAATGAGGAGCAGATTGTGGGGGAGCAACTCCAAAGGTGTGTGATTAAAATATGGAAAGATCCTGCATAAACAAACACTGATTGATGGTGAGAGAGAGTCAGTACTAAACATCTCACTTTACCCCCATTTCACATTAAGCTCCATTAAGATCCACCTCTGAAAAGTTAACAGTCATTCAGTGTTTGATCCAGAAATGACAAACTGAACCATTTTCCCAGACGAGACGGGTCCTGATTGTTTACCTCAAAGGTCAGCCGGGAAACAGCGTCTGCATGCTTTGCAACCTCAGTCAGCATGATCATCATCTGGTCTGCCACAACCCGGTCATAGGGCAAAGTCCTCTTTTCTCTCTCAGTCACAGGTTCTTCCATGACATGAACCTGGACAAAACCATACATGTGGAAAAACGTAAAAAATTAAAGGACAAGAATCCAAATGTTGGAAGTCTCTCGACAATCTATATGTGACACATAAGATCCCTAATCTAATGTCCCTGAGTGGGATGTTTGTGTGGCTGTACCGTGGCGATGTCCTGCTGGTTCTTCTCCACTTGCACATTTGCCTCATGAGTGTCGTCTTCACTGCTGACATTTTTCTCTGGTTGGTCACACCCATTTTCCTCATCTGGAAGAAAAGGCAGATGGAAAAGAGAAAAACAAAAAGGAAGATGTAAAAACACCCACAGCTGATAAACCCAAATTTAACAGCTACTTTTGTTTGGCTTCTACTCGTACCTTCCTCATCCCACATTGGTGGGCTGTCTTCACTGGGATGGGATTCTTCACCTTCCTCAATGGGGCTTGTGCAGTCCTCATTCTCCTCAGACATACATGACCCCTCTGCTGTGGAAAACAGTTAACATATAAACTCAACAATTCATGAATTTATTGATAAACCCAAATTTAACCGCTACTTTTGCTTGGCTTCTACTCATACCTTCTTCATCCAGCTTTGGTGGGTTGTGGTCATTGGGAAGGGATCCTTCACTTTCCTCAATGGGGCTTGTGCAGGCCTCATCCTCCTCAGACATACATGACCCCTCTGCTGTGGAAGACAGTTAACATATAAACTCAACAATTCATGAATTTATTGATAAACCCAAATTTCAACAGCTGACTGCACTTTGGTTATCATACCTTTCTCAGTGGATGGGATGCTGTTCTCCTTCTGGGACTCATCATCTGAAGAAGGCTCTTCTTCTTCTTCTTCTTCTTCTTCTTCTTTTTCTATGGGACTTGGTGTTGTTTCTCCTGTCATACCTTCCTCATCAGGATTCTTCAGCTCTGATTGGTCACACTCATTTTCCTGCTGATAGTCCTGTCGGGTCAAAATATCACACAAATAATCAAATCAGTGCATGAATAAGATTCGCTCAAACAAAATACACAGTGAGCCATCGAGAGTGATCATCCTATACACTGAAAAAAGTGAAACATCGGTGCACTTTAATCAAAGTACTTATTTACATTGGTCTAATGGAAAATTGTGGTTTCAATTTGCTGGAATCACTTTACCAAATTATAAATATATTTTGTGAAAAACTAAAAAAGTAGCTATAACAAATTATATCTTTTTTTAAGTTGATCCAAAGTATGATTTTTTTTTTTCCATGTACATTTAGCTACTAATCATAATGAAAGATTAAACTGCATTTGGACAGGGTGCTCAGTTGGGTTGATCACATTATGACCCTGAAGCAGGTGATGTGGGTACTGACCCTAAAATACCAACAAATCCAGTCAGTCTGTGGAAATTAGCAGCTAATCAACCCTGAGAAGAAGACAAAAAGCTGAAGCCAACAATAAATATAACACCTGTCATTTAGGCTTCATAGTGTCACAGCAAAGTCAAATTCAAACTATTCTTTGAGATTTATGTGGGAAATGTTCATGTGATCTCTGGAGATGATTCAGTAACCCAGTTGACGTGTCATGTTTAGAAGGTCATGATGGACAGACGCACCTGCAGCATTTGGACTAAGAGGAGAAGTTCTTGTTGAGCCGTGGATATGCTCATCTCATCAAGGAGCAGCTGCTGGCATAAACCATAGGCGGTGCTAAAGATGAGCCTTGCTGCCTGATGACAACGTAGCGCATCAGGTGAGAGCTGTTCCTCATCTGGAAGAAAAGACAGATGGAAAAGAGACAAACAAAAAGGAAGATGTGAAAACACCCAAAACTGATAAACCCAAATTTAACAGCTACTTTTGCTTGACTTGTACTCTTTCGTACCTTCCTCATCCAGCATTGGTGGACTGTCTCCATTGGGAAGGTATTCTTCACCTTCCTCAATGGGGCTTGTGCAGTCCTCATGCTCCTCAGTCATACATAATCCCTCTGCTGTGGAAGACAGTTAACATATAAACTCAACAATTCATAAATTAATTGATAAACCCAAATTTAACCGCTACTTTTGCTTGGCTTCTACTCATACCTTCTTCATCCAGCATTGGTGGGTTGTGGTCATTGGGAAGGTATTCTTCACCTTCCTCAATGGGGCTTGTGCAGGCCTCATCCTCCTCAGACATACATAACCCCTCTGCTGTGGAAGACAGTTAACATATAAACTCAACAATTCATAAATTAATTGATAAACCCAAATTTAACCGCTACTTTTGCTTGGCTTCTACTTATACCTTCTTCATCCAGCATTGGTGGGTTGTGGTCATTGGGAAGGGATCCTTCACTTTCCTCAATGGGGCTTGTGCAGGCCTCAACCTCCTCAGACATACATAACCCCTCTACTGTGGAAGATAGTTAACATATAAACTCAACAATTCATGAATTTATTGATAAACCCAAATTTGAACAGCTGACTGCACTTGGGTTATCATACCTTTCTCAGTGGATGGGATGCTGTCCTCCTCCTGGGACTCATCATCTGAACAAGGTTCTTCTTCTTCTATGGGACTTGGTATTGTTTCTCCTGTCGTACCGTCCTCATCAGGACTATTCGACTCTGATTGGTCACACTCATCTTCCTGCTGATACTCCTGTCGGGTCAAAATATCACACAAATAATCAAATCAGTGCATGAATAAGATTCGATTAAACAAAATACACAGTGAGCCATCAAGAGTGATCATCCTACACATTTAACGACTAATCCCAAAGAAACTTTAAACTGCATTTAGGAGGTCTCGGATTTCTACTGAGTGAATATTGTTGTTCTTAATGGTTGTGTTCTGGCTCCTAGTCTGTTCAGTGTTTGTTTAGCAGCTAATCCACCCTGAGAAGAAGACAAAAAGCTGAAGCCAACATTAAAGCCAACACTAAATGTAACACCCATCATCTTAGGCTTCGTAGTGTCACAGCAAAGTCAAATTCAAACTATTCTTTGAAGTTTATGTGGGAAATGTTCATGTGAACTCTGGAGATGATTCAGTAATCCAGTTGACGTGTCATGTTTAGAAGGTCATGATGGACAGACGCACCTGCGAAATTCGGACAAAGAGGCGAAGTTGTCGATGACCCGTGGATATGCTCCTCTCATCAAGGAGCAGCCGCTGCAGTAAAGCATGGGCGGTGCTAAAGATGAACCTTGCTGCCGGATGACAAGGTAGCGCATCAGGTGAGAGCTGTTCCTCATCTGGAAGAAAAGACAGATGGAAAAGAGACAAACAAAAAGGAAGATGTGAAAACACCCACAGCTGATAGACCCAAATTTAACAGCTACTTTGCTTGGCTTCTACATGTACCTTTCTTTTCCCACAGTACTAGGCTGTCTTCATTGGGAAGGGATCTTTCAGCTTCCTCAGTGGGGCTTGCGCAGTCCTTATCCTCCTCACACATACATAACCCCTCTACTGTGGAAGACAGTGAACAAACATAAACTCTCCAATTCATAAATTAATTGATAAACCCAAATTTAACAGCTACTTTTGCTTGGTTTCTACTTGTACCTTCTTCATCCAGCACTGGTGGGCTGTCTTCTTTGGGAAGGGATTCTTCACCTTCCTCAGTGGGGCTTGTGCAGTCCTCATCCTCCTCACACATACATAGCACATCTACTGTGGAAGACAGTTCACATATAAACTCACAAATTCATAAATTAATTAATAAACCCAAATTTAACAACTACTTTTGTTTGGCTTATACTCGTACCTTCTTCATCCAGCATTGGTGGGATGTGGTCATTGGGAAGGGATACTTCACCTTCCTCAATGGGGCTTGTGCAGTCCTCATCCTCCTCAGACATGCATAACCCCTCTACTGTGGAAGACAGTTAACATATAAACTCAACAACTCCTAAATTAATTGATAAACCAAAATTTAACAGCTACTTTTGCTTGACTTGTACTCTTTCGTACCTTCCTCATCCAGCATTGGTGGACTGTCTCCATTGGGAAGGTATTCTTCACCTTCCTCAATGGGGCTTGTACAGGCCTCATCCTCCTCAGACATACATGACCCCTCTGCTGTGGAAGACAGTTAACATATAAACTCAACAATTCATGAATTTATTGATAAACCCAAATTTCAACAGCTGACTGCACTTTGGTTATCATACCTTTCTCAGTGGATGGGATGCTGTTCTCCTTCTGGGACTCATCATCTGAAGAAGGCTCTTCTTCTTCTTCTTCTTCTTTTTCTATGGGACTTGGTGTTGTTTCTCCTGTCATACCTTCCTCATCAGGATTCTTCAGCTCTGATTGGTCACACTCATTTTCCTGCTGATAGTCCTGTCGGGTCAAAATATCACACAAATAATCAAATCAGTGCATGAATAAGATTCGCTCAAACAAAATACACAGTGAGCCATCGAGAGTGATCATCCTATACACTGAAAAAAGTGAAACATCGGTGCACTTTAATCAAAGTACTTATTTACATTGGTCTAATGGAAAATTGTGGTTTCAATTTGCTGGAATCACTTTACCAAATTATAAATATATTTTGTGAAAAACTAAAAAAGTAGCTATAACAAATTATATCTTTTTTTAAGTTGATCCAAAGTATGATTTTTTTTTTCCATGTACATTTAGCTACTAATCATAATGAAAGATTAAACTGCATTTGGACAGGGTGCTCAGTTGGGTTGATCGCATTATGACCCTGAAGCAGGTGATGTGGGTACTGACCCTAAAATACCAACAAAAACCAGTCAGTCTGTGGAAATTAGCAGCTAATCAACCCTGAGAAGAAGACAAAAAGCTGAAGCCAACATTAAATATAACACCTGTCATTTAGGCTTTGTAGTGTCACAGCAAAGTCAAATTCAAACTATTCTTTAAGATTTATGTGGGAAATGTTCATGTGAACTCTGGAGATGATTCAGTAACCCAGTTGACGTGTCATGTTTAGAAGGTCATGATGGACAGACGCACCTGCAGCATTTGGACTAAGAAGAGAAGTTCTTGTTGAGCCGTGGATATGCTCATCTCATCAAGGAGCAGCTGCTGGCATAAACCATAGGCGGTGCTAAAGATGAGCCTTGCTGCCTGATGACAACGTAGCGCATCAGGTGAGAGCTGTTCCTCATCTGGAAGAAAAGACAGATGGAAAAGAGACAAACAAAAAGGAAGATGTGAAAACACCCAAAACTGATAAACCCAAATTTAACAGTTACTTTTGCTTGGCTTCTACTTGTACCTTCCTCATCCCACTTTGGCAGGCTGTCTTCATTTGGAAGGTATTCCTCTGCTGAAGGAACATCCCCTTTCCCAGTGGGGCTTGTGCAGTCCTTATCCTCCTCACACATACATAACCCCTCTACTGTGGAAGACAGTTAACAAACATATAAACTCTCCAATTCATAAATTAATTAATCAACCCAAATTTATCAAGGACTTATGCTTGGCTTCTACTCATACCTTCTTCATCCAGCACTGGTGGTTTGTGGTCACAGGGAAGGGATCCTTCACCTTCCTCGATGGGGCTTGTGCAGTCCTCATCCTCCTCAGATGTATATAACCCCTCTACTGTGGAAGACAGTTAACAAACATATAAACTCTCCAATTCATAAATTAATTAATCAACCCAAATTTATCAAGGACTTATGCTTGGCTTCTACTCATACCTTCTTCATCCAGCACTGGTGGTTTGTGGTCACAGGGAAGGGATCCTTCACCTTCCTCGATGGGGCTTGTGCAGTCCTCATCCTCCTCAGATGTACATAACCCCTCTACTGTGGAAGACAGTTAACAAACATATAAACTCTCCAATTCATAAATTAATTAATCAACCCAAATTTATCAAGGACTTATGCTTGGCTTCTACTCATACCTTCTTCATCCAGCACTGGTGGTTTGTGGTCATAGGGAAGGGATCCTTCACCTTCCTCGATGGGGCTTGTGCAGTCCTCATCCTCCTCAGATGTACATAACCCCTCTACTGTGGAAGACAGTTAACATATAAACTCTCCAATTCATAAATTAATTAATCAACCCAAATTTATCAAGGACTTATGCTTGGCTTCTACTCATACCTTCTTCATCCAGCACTGGTGGTTTGTGGTCACAGGGAAGGGATCCTTCACCTTCCTCGATGGGGCTTGTGCAGTCCTCATCCTCCTCAGATGTACATAACCCCTCTGCTGTGGAAGACAGTTAACATATAAACTCAACAATTCATAAATTAATTGATAAACCCAAATTTAACAGCTACTTTTGCTTGGCTTCGACTCGTACCTTCTTCATCCAGCATTGGTGGGCTGTGTTCACTAGGAAGGTATTCCTCTTCTGAGGGGCATCACGTTCCTCAGTGGGGCTTCTGCAGTCCTCATTCTCCTCAGTCACAGAAAGGTCACTGTTTGAAGGACTCTGCAGAAACTTCAGACAGTTGTCTTTGTCTGATTCTGCTAAGCTATGCTGTTGTTCCTTTTTGGACATAATAAAATGACAGCTTTGTTATTTATGTGGACTCATTATAACCATTTCAGACTTCATATGGATTTGGTGCACTCAAAAAAACTGATGCATTGGATGAACTCAATTAAATTATGAGCAGGATTTCCATCTAATAAATATATGTAGCCCCAACTCAAATAAAGTGCATCCATGCAAGATAATTTAATTTAGTTAAGACTACACACACACACAGATATATATATATATATATATATTCAATGAAATCCTGCCCATAATTGAATTGAGTTCATCCAATGAGCCATTTGTTTGAGTGATACATTCAAAAAACTGACTCATTGGACTGGATTCCACCTACTAAATATATGTAGTCCCAACTAAATTAAACTACATTATCTTGCATGGATGTGTTTTATTTGAGTTGGGGCTACATATATTTATTCAATGCAAATCTTGCTCATAATTGAATTGAGTCATTCAAAGAGCCATTTTTTTGAGCGTGTGATGATGTTTCATGTAGTTATTGAATTATACCTCTTCAACAGGAGAAGGTGATGGTGTCTGTGGAACTTTATCATCCTCCTCCTCTTTCTCCAGACAAAGTTGCTTTTTACTAGGGCCCACACGTGACCTTGCAGCAGAACGTTTCATTGCTTCCCGCTGCTTCCTGTAGACTTCCTGCAGTCTTTGTCTTCTCATCTCAGACTTGTCTCTCTGTAACGTCTCCTTTTTCATTTTCTCTTCAATTTGTTGCCTCCTCATTTCTTTCCTTTTCCACACCATGAATAGTTGAACTGCTTCTACATCATATGGTTTTTTCTTCATATGACCTGTTCAACATTTACAAAAAGACAAGATGTTACAAATGGCAACAAGTACATTTGAAGTTAGCATAGTTCTGGAAGTGTGCACAGGTACCACGCATCACTGGAACCTTTTTGGGTTCTGGATGGCAACTACCCAAGCAGGTGGCTGTGTCTTTGTCTCTTCTTCAACCAATGAGGCACCTGCATCTTGGATCATGACACAAAATGCACCATGTGGCCAAAAATGTGACTGCTCATCTTCCCTCACAACGCAAGTGACAGACAGAATAAAGCATCACAGATGAGGCTCAGGAGGCAAACTTGCCATGGCAACTCCAAACTGGACCAAATTGAAAATTTACATCTCTATTTTACAGAATGTTTTCCACTTGCCCAATCAATCATCTACCCTCACATTGCACATGATAAAAATAGTGGAAAGACTCCCCATGGCCCACTTAAGACTGCTGCAGTAGGACATTTACTCCTGGATGGAACAGGTGGCACTTCTCTACTGAATTCAACACCATCCAGCCACTGCTGCTGATGGAGAAGTTGAATGCTGATGGGTGTAGACACAGCATCTACCATCTCCTGGACTCCTCATTACCTGACAGGATGACCACAGTTTGGACAACTGGGCAGCATTCTATATGAAATAGGTGTGAAGAGTACAGGAGCCCCACAGTGGGCTGTGCTGTCACCTTTCATCTTCCACTTATATGCCAGAGTCTTCCAGTACAGCTCCAGGTCATCCCATAGGCGGACATTTTGTGATTATTCTCCCGTGGTCAGGGGTAAAAGGAACCCTAACCCTAACCGAAATAAGCCCTGAAACCTATTGATGTCAGTGCTTGTCCCCCAGAATCCATCATGATATGAGGTGGATGAGAGTCTCCGATTACTCCCTCCCCCCAGACGGGACATCAACACATTACAGGTTACTTCCACAACCAAAACAGGTGGAGTGGCACAATACAGGTGTGTCTTACCTAAGGACACAGACAAGAAGCGTGATGAGGAATCAACCCCCGGTCCACATATTTGGACCCCACCTACTATGTCACTGTGCTTCCTGCTCTTTCCAAAGGTTTTTAAAAAAGATGGATACACTGGCAGTATCTGGAGGTATGAGACTGCAGCAAGTAAAAATTATGAGTAGTAGTGTTGTTTCTTGGTATGATTAATCAGCTAACAAGACAAGACATGGGTGGTTTATACAAAATGTTAAAAATTTAGATCTTCGGGACACACCTGGTTGTTTGTCCTCCTTTGGCAACTTGTTACTTGGATTGAACACCATCTTCTCTAACCTTTTAGCAGTCCTTTGAAAATGCTGGAGTGTCTCTGCAGAGAAACAGAAAGTTATCAAGTTTGACACTGCCTACCTTCATCAAGCAAAATTAGAAAGGAAGGCAAGTGGAACTGAGACCGAAGTGCTCAGAGGATGGGAAAGTTATCTCAGAAACAAACAGTAAAATCTTTAGGAAGAATGTCTGTATTGGTTACCTCAAATAGCCCACAAATTACTTATTTTCATTTTTCCGCATCCACATTCTAAGAAAAACACTTAACACTTAACTTATTAAAATCAAAGCAAAATCAGCAGGTTTAAAGGTGAACTTTCAAGAACAAAGCTCAGTGATTGACAGTCAAGATCAAACCCTTCCACCATGTTTAATCCATATGGTCTCCAAACCGTTTGAGTTAAACAGTCTGAGTGGCACAGTTTTAATTACACGGTTATGAAATTCAATTTGACCTCTATATCTAAAGAAAAAGTGGGATGTAAAAGCATTTCATTTATCATTTCATAAATATTCACACGTTGACAAACACAAACCTTAAATCTGAATTCCAATAGGCGGTTAAAATTCAGGAGTTCCAAAAACTACTGCTGCTTTCACCAAAACACAAAGAGCGACAGAGACTGACTGAACTGAAAGGACAAAGAGATTAAAAAAGTATTGGACAAAAAGATCAATTTAATGAACTGGAAAAAAAAATGAAAAACTGAGATTAAAGGCAACATTCTGGAATTCCAGGCATCAAAGGCAGTTTTATACTTACTGACATTCTTTATGGTTACTGGGCAACCAATAATTTAATGCTTTAATCGATTCTCTTTATCTCTTTATATACGAGGGCTGTCAATAAAGTATAGGTCCTTTTTATTTTTTTCAAAAACTATATGGATTTCATTCATATGTTTTTACGTCAGACATGCTTGAACCCTCGTGCACATGCGTGAGTTTTTCCACGCCTGTCGGTGACGTCATTCGCCTGTGAGCACTCCTTGTGGGAGGAGTCGTCCAGCCCCTCGTCGGAATTCCTTTGTCTGAGAAGTTGCTGAGAGACTGGCGCTTTGTTTGATCAAAATTTTTTCTAAACCTGTGAGGCACATCGAAGTGGACACGGTTCGAAAAATTAAGCTGGTTTTCGGTGAAAATTTTAACGGTTGATGAGAGATTTTGAGGTGATACTGTCGCTTTAAGGACTTCCCACGGGGGGGGGGGGGGGGGGGGACGTCACGCAGCAGTCCCAGGCGCCGTGGTCAGCCTGTTTCAAGCTGAAAACCTCCACATTTCAGGCTCTATTGATCCAGGACGTCGTGAGAGAACAGAGAAGTTTCAGAAGAAGTCGGTTTCAGCATTTTATCCGGATATTCCACTGTTAAAGGAGATTTTTTTAATGATAGACGTGCGGACGTCTGTCGGATATATATATATATATATATATATATATATATATATATATATATATATATATATATATATATATATATGTGTGTGTGTGTGTGTGTGTGTGTGTGAAAATAAAACAAAACAGAAGAAATCACATGTCAGTTGATTGGACATGATTTGGAAAGACACACACTTGTCTACATATACAGTACATGATGCGAGTCTGCATCCCATGCTGAGGAACATGAGTTTGTGTCCAGAGGGGAATGAATGGCGGAGTCATAACAACACAACACAGAGTGCAGCCGCTACACTAGTCTCTCAATTCCTGTCACTGAAAAACATCCCCACAGCATGATGCTGCCACCACCATGCTTCACTGTAGGGATGCTGCCAAACATAACATCTGGCATTCACACCAAAGAGTTCAATCTTTGTCTCTGATGAGACAAAGTTAACAGAGAATTTTGTTTCTCGTGGTCTGAGAGTCCTTCATGTGCCTTTTGGCAAAGGAGTGGCTTCCTTCTGGCCACTATACCATACAGGCCTGATTGGTGGATTGCTGCAGAGATGGTTGTCCTTCTGAAAGGTTCTCCTCTCTTCACAGAGGAATGCTGGAGCTCTGACAGAGTGGCCATCTGGTTCTTGGTCACCTCCCTGACTAAGGCCTTTCTCCCCCGATTGCTCAGTTTAGACAGGCGACCAGCTCAAGGAAGAGTCCTGGTGGATCCAAACCTCTTCCATTTAAAGGATGATGGAGGCCACTGTGCTCATTGGGCCCTTCAAAGCAGCAGAAAGGTTTCTGTACGCTTCCCTTCTGTGCCTCCAAATCTGAAGACTTGAAGCTGTAATTGCTGCCAAAGGTGCATCAAAAAAGTATTGTGCAAAAGGTGTGAGTGTACATGTGATTTCTTAGTTTTTTAATTTTTTTATAAATTATAGGGTGTCATTATATGTCCTTTTAGGGGGTAATGAATTTACTCCGTTTTAAAATAAGGCTGTAACATAAAATGTGGAAAAAGTAAAGTGCTGTGAACTTGATGACGTTATTTCCTGCCACGTAACAGCGTGTGCGCAGCAGCCTGCTGGTGGTTTGGCGAGTGGCGACGTGTATGGTTTGTGGAAGTATTCAGCTGTCTTACGCGTGCTGGGGAGAAGTCTCCATAAAATCAACAATAGCCTTAAAAGAACTCAAACATGGGAGGATCTCAGAGTGTGGAAATACCCGGGGGAGGCTCCGAGGGTTACCAGATTTTTGCAGATTTATTCAAAATATTAAAACAAACAAACAAAAAACAAAACAGCCTTTACCATGAAGCTCAAAATTGAGCTCAGGTACATCCTGATTCCACTGATCATCCTTGAGATGTTTCTACAGCTTAACTGGAGTCAACCTGGTGTAAGTTCAGTTGCTTAGACATGATTTGGAAAGGCACACATCTGTCTACATATAAGGTCCCACAGTTGGCAGTGCATGTCAGAGCACAAACCAAGCATGAAAGGAACTGTCTGTCAACCTCCAAGACAGGGTTGTCTCGAGACACAAATCTGGGGAAGGGTACAGAAACATTTCTGCTGCTTTGAAGGTCCCAGTGAGCACAGTGGCCTCCAACATCCGTAAATGGAAGACATTCTAATCCACCAGGACTCTTCCTAGAGTTGGCTGCCTGTCTAAACTGAGCGATCGGGGGAGAAGGACCTTGGTCAGGGAGGTGACCAAGAACCTGATGATCACTCTGTCAGAGCTCCAGCATTCCTCTGTGGAGAGAGGAGAACCTTCCAGAAGGACAACTATCTCTGCAGCTATCCACCAATGAGGCCTATAACACGTCAGTATTTTTCACAGCAATTGATGCACATCGTCTTCTTTGCTTTTCATTGGACATATTTAAGTTTTATTGTCCTCTCTCACTTTAATAGACCTGTCTTTTCGCTAGTCACACATTGACAGAAAAGTCATCTTGCTCATGGAAGATGCACAACAGGCCAATCATCTTCCATTATATGGAGATAGGGTTGATCTGTTCAACTTTTTTGCAACCTTGACACAAACTCATCAAAGCAAAAACAGTGTTGTGAAAAGTGTGATGACACGGACCCACAACAGGGGGCGTAAATGAGCGGTCAATGGGAATGCAAGAATAACAATTTAATGTTGTGAAATGTGCACAACGAATACAGATACAATCAATATTACAGTCAATCTCAAGTTGGTGTGGTGTGGGCAGGCTCGAGGATAGGAGACACCTGTCCAGAGAGGAGTCGGAACCCACACGATTTCCACCGCCAACGGATCTGGAACACCCCGGAGCCGCCAATCCTGAGTCCCCAGGTGGCCACCGTCTCCAGCTGTCAGATCGGGTACTGCTGGCAGGAAACAGAAACAGTTAGGAGTGAGTGTGAGTGAACACACCCAGCAAACAGTCTGCAACTGACTCCTTTTTGGGAAGAGAAGAACGCCTCCACCTCCTACTTTCACAAGTCCTTTGAGTTACCGTGCAGACCAAGTATACACTAGTTGAGTGCTGGAGTGCAGAGCGTAAACGCCGGCTCCAACCAACTCCCTCAGACTCAGACACAAGTGGCATAAACTGCATACTCAAAAAGTCACTGATTATCAGCTACCAGCTCAGAAGTAAAGAACGTCACAACACAAGCTTAGCTGCGAAGACGGCTGAGAGTCTACCTGTACGGGTCGACGATTTCTCGGTGTGGGTGTGGTGTCTTCTCCAGGCTTTTATGGGTGCGTCATGATGAGTGGATGAGTGACAGCTGTCAATCCGAGTTCCGGATGATCAGCCTCTGATTCTGACTTAGTGCATCACTCAGGCCTTTATTGTGGCTTTGACAGATGCTGACAGGCATTCAGTGATTGTTGGATAAATCAAGAAACTCAAGAACTTATTGCCGTCTGCAGTCATGTCATTTAAGCCTTTATGATCTGAGGCTGTTGAGTGCAGTTTTTACTTTGATGACATCTACATGGGTATAGGGCACAATTTTCACAACCTTGACTTCTGTCCCCAATCGCTTGACTCAATTTGTTACTACTTTAGATTTCCTTATCATATTATATTATTATATATGATATATATATTATCATGATCTTCTTTACACTCTGATGACAATTTCACATCACCTTGTTGTCAAAACACAACACACAATGTTTCAGGTTTGCACACACTTCTCACATAAAATCTCAAAGCATCAATCCACAACACACAAATATTCAAATCTCGAAACGTTCGGGTCTGGCGAGCAATTTGCAATCAAGGACTGCAGCATAAAAGGAGGTTTGACCCTCTGTTTGATGAGCAATGGAGAACAGAGACAACAGTCAGAGAAGGAGAGGGGTACAAATGAGAGGAGGAGGAGGACGAGGAGGAATAGGAAGAGGAGGAAGAAGAGGAGGAAGAAGAGGAGGAAGAGGAGAAGGAGGACAACAAGGAGAAGCAAGAGAAAGAAGAAGGAGAATCCGAATCTCCAATGAGATTCGTGCTACTGTACTGGACCATGTGCTCAACCATGGGTTGAGTATGAGGGAGGCTGGCCAGAGGGTCCAGCCAAACCTCAGCCGCTTCAGTGTCGACTGTCATTCGGATGTTCAGGATGGAGAACAGGTACGAAATCTATTTTCCGTGTGTATTCTAATACTGCATTCAGTAGACTACAGCACTGTTTCCTAAACAGTGTTTGGGACGTATCTGTGGGTCGCAGTCACATTATTTTGGGTCCCTTTATTGTTTGTTTCTTTTATTTTGTTATTAATTACTTGTATTATTATTGTTTCAAAACATTTAAGTAAAGAAAAATGATTCCAAGAAAGCAAATATTTCCATGAATTACTGTGAAAAGCAAATGTCATTTTTGTTCCCCAGGTACTGTAATTTCATGAAAAAATAAAAGAAAAATCCAAGAAATTCCATGAAATACAGAATTAGAAAACAAATGTGTACAGTAAAAAGTAGTGAAAAAAGCAACTCTACAAGCTCACAACCCAGCGCAAAGTGATGCGTTGTGAGTTTGTAGATCTGCTGTTCACTTGTTTGGGTCTTGGACTAGTGTCTACAGTAATCTCTCTTTTGGGTCACTAGCTGAAAAGTTTGGGAACCAGTGGACTACAATGTGCTCACAGTATTTATATTTTTCAGGGTTGCCAGAGAACCTCATTGTGGAGGAAGAGCTTCAATGTCACACAGCAACAAGAGACAGCCATTGTAGACATGGTCCGTGAAAACAATAGCCTCACACTAAAACAGATACAAACAAGGGTCCTGGCTGACAATACCATCTTCAAGGACCTCCACACAATCAGCATCTCGACAATACATCGCATTCTTCACAGCAAGAAGGTCATGGGGTTGATTCCCACCTGTGGCCTTTCTGTGTGGAGTTTGCATGTTCTCCCTGGGTTTCCTCCAGGTGCTCCGGCTTCCTCACACATTTAAAGACATGCAGGTTAGGTGAAATGGAAACTTTATACAGTAGTGTTCAGAATAATAGTAGTGCTATGTGACTAAAAAGATTAATCCAGGTTTTGAGTATATTTCTTATTGTTACATGGGAAACAAGGTACCAGTAGATTCAGTAGATTCTCACAAATCCAACAAGATCAAGCATTCATGATATGCACACTCTTAAGGCTATGAAATTGGGCTATTTGTAGTGCGATGGCCTCGATTAGACCTGATTAAATAAAATATATTAATCCTCTTTCAACCACAAATCCCACTGGATGCAGAGACTGCATTTCCACCTCAGTGGAGAAATTCCTAAGTCATGTGGAGATCTTCAGATATGTTTTGGAGACATCACCCCATGGTCTAACACTGCCTTCCAGAGGAAAAACAAGGTTGTAATTCGTGAACTACATGACATGATAATGGCTTAACGTCAGAATCTGAGCTTCTCCGGGACAGGAGAACCCAAAACTTTTATGATCAAGATAAGACAGGACCTCTCCTCATTCAGGGGGGGATCCTTCCTCCATGATAACACGTGACCATAAATCGTTGATTCTTCACAACTAACTTTTATCTTGAGTAAAGCAAAGAGAAGACCTTTGGTTTGAAATAAGAACTGACATCAGTATGTCTCTCATTTATATCTAAAGACATAATGTTGTTGCATTTATTATTCAAACGAAATGCTTTGCATGTAGTCACTCCAGTTATTGATGTGCTCATGTTAACTGATGTGTGTGTGTGTGTGTGTGTTTGTGTGTGTGTGTGTGTGTGTGTGTGTGAGAGAGACCTTTCTGCAGTATCTAAAATGCTGATGTTGAAGTACGAGGTCTATCAGAAAAGTATCCTACGTTTTTATTTTTTTCAAAAACTATATGGATTTGAAACGCGTGCGATTACATCAGCTAACCTTGAACCCTCGTGCGCATGCGTGAGTTTTTTCACGCCTGTCGGTTACGTCATTCACCTGTGGGCAGGCTTTGAGTGAGGAGTGGTCCACCCCTCCCGTCGGATTTCCTTTGTCTGAAAACTTGCTGAGAGACTGGCGCTTTGCTTTATCAAAATTTTTTCAGAACCTGTGAGGCACATCGAAGAGGACACCATTCAAGAAATTCAGCTGGTTTTCTGTGAAAACTTTAACGGCTGATGAGAGATTATGGAGTGTTACTGTCGTTTTAAGGACTTCCCACGGAGCGCTCCGAGGCGCCGTCGTCAGCCTGTTTCGAGCTGAAAACCTCCAAATTTAAGCCTCTGTTGACCCAGGACGTTGTGAGAGAACAGAGAACTTTCAGAAGAGGTCAGGATCAACAGTTTATCCGGACATTCCACTGTTTAAAGGAGATTTTGTAATGAAAGACGTGCGGACGGATTGGCGCGTCAGCAGGCAGCCTGTGCGGCACGCCACCACAGGAAAAACGCCTCCGTTGGAAGCCTTAAGGACAAGTTGGAACATGTCCAGCTGTTAAACAATTTTTCAGATACTCACTCAACTGAAAGCCATTAAAAGCCACCTGGTTTTTACAAACGGTTATCAACACAGAGGTGTTTTTCCTGTGGCGGCTGAATTTCTCGAATGGTGTCCACTTCGATGTGCCTCACAGGTTCTGAAAAAAATTTGATCAAGCAAAGCACCAGTCTCTCGGGAAGTTCCCAGACAAAAGTCCATTGCTCGCAGAAGATCATTCACTACTTTAGTGAGCGCTGTCTCTGTGGAGTGATATTTCCTAAAAGCAGACTGCAGTGGCTCAAAAAGATCATTCTCAGTAAGGTGGTCTACAAGCTGCTGTGAAACCACCTTTTCTAAAATTTTGGAACAGAATGATAGATTTGATATCGTCCTGTAATTTTTCAATACACTCGGGTCAAGATTAGATTTCTTAAGTAATGGTCTAATCACTGCTGATTTAAAACATTTTGGAACAGATTAATAATAACATGAAGTGTCTGAGATTACACACACCCTCAATGGGCGGAGTTTGGTGATGTAAGTCCCCCTTTAAAAGTTAGAACAGAGTCTTCTCTGCCTCTCTGCTCTGCTCTCTTCTCTGCTTTCCCTCTGTTCCCGCTCTCTCCTCCTCTTCTCTCTTCTTTGCAAACGCTTAATTCTATTTTGGGCCAAGAGCCATTGCTAAGCTAAGCTACCACATGGCATTCATTCATTCATTCTTTACCTTTGGGACAAACTCAAAGTTTAACCTGACGCTTTTAAACCCCAGCTCTTCACATCATCTTTGCCAGAAACTCAGTGAACCTCACATGATTGCACATCGACAGCTTGCAGGTGGCCACCGGGCTCCCGGAATCTCGTCCCCCACTCCTCGTTCTGGTTTCAACTCCGGTCAGACTGTGGTTCCCTGGTTCCACCACTGTGTGGGCACTGCCTCCACTCTCCAGGCCGCTGACACACCCAAACCCCTCCACGCGCTGCACATTTATTTGTCAATAAATCAATTTTCTGGTTCCATCAACTGTTGTTTCTGCTTCCAGCATTTGGGTTCTCCATTCCACTCTGGTCCTAACCATAACATCTGTAGCACCTCCATGTTTTCACAAGTGGTTGAATGATATGGTGTCTTGTTTGTACCTTGAAGAAATACGCTATAAACATTCAGACAATCACAACACGTTTGAAAAGATCTGGAGGCCTTTTATGGACCACACAAAAAGGAGGACTCAGCCTAATGCCTTGCAACAGTGAAGTGTAAATTATTATTACTACGTATTTGTTGTGGAGGCGCTGATGTTTCATATATCCATGTTAAACTTGGCAGTGTTTGTTTTGGTGTCTGGGGGAGTGGGGGTTGTGTGTGTGTAAGTGTGCCTTTTTGTTCTTTATATAAAATGAAAATAAATAATAATAATTTAGAATAATAATTAAAAATGATTTTAAAAAGGCAGAGACTCTTTAGCAGGACAAGAACAACAACACAGTGACATAAAAACTCCACCTCCCCAGCAGCAAGCACTATGCACTTTATTAAATGGTACACGCTCACCTATTAGACTGGGCACAATCTGTGAAAATGGACATATTTAAGGTACTGAGAGCAAATAATGTCAATTTGTATCTGAGACCGTGTATTTTCATATAGTGCAGAATCAGAATAAAGTGTATGCTGGTTGCAGTTTTGTTTAAAGGGTTTGAAACAATGCATAAAAACATGAGCCTTCAGTGAATTTTGCACAAAATTTGACCTGAAGTTTGATGACAACCACTTTGCAAAATTCATTTATGTTCCAATGAGCAGTCCACAAATGCTCAAAATCATGATAATTTAACAAAATGGTACTTCGACATTTGCTTTAATAACAGTTTGTCAAGGTCAAGGACATCAGTGCGCAAAATTTCACCATGAGTCCTTTGGCATACACATCATTCATGGCCATCATCGTCTGTGCTGATGTTCCGACAGTCTTCTCCTTGTCTCCTGCTCTTGCATCCCTCTATGCAAGGTCATTGTAGTTTCCTACAGCCACAACGTTTGCTAAGACAACCCTGTGTGCATCCACATGAAATTATCTCACTACAGCTGGAAGGGATTGCTGGTAAAGAAACAAGCTGTGGTCATCCAGATTTATCCAAACATTTCTGTCACTGGAGGTAGGTTGGGACAAGCAATGTGTGCCTGGTTCCAGACGCTTGATAATGGGAACGCCTGATATGATACGTGGCAGCATCCGAAGTTGGTGGCAGATTTTCTTGCAATTTTCCTGGACAAAAGAGTTTCACTCGTGCTTTGTCGCATGTATACTCATCAATCATGCTGTACATTTTACAGATGAATCACTCTGTTGCTGTGACCATGTCTTCAGTGATAATTCCTTTATGGAGTTCAACTAGATCCTTGTGATGTTCATGCAGTCATGGTAGGAGTATCTGACACAGAGCTTGGAAGGTAAGCTTATTTATCCGGAAGAGAGATGCATATCCCTTTCCTGCCATCACGCATTGTGCAGCACTGAGTCCCAAAACATCACATCCAATCCACAGCTCCGAGAAACCAGAATCACTCATGTGTCGCCTTGTGATACCCACGAAATTCATGGCGATATGCAGGCCTCCAAGGCAGGGTATGAGGACGCCCCTGTATTCTTCAACTGACCACTTCAGCTCCATCAACTCTGGATAGAGGGCTTCATCAACGGTAAGTACGACATGTTGCTGTCCCACTTCCCGGGCCACACAGAGAAGCTTTGTCACTACTGTGTTTAGTGTATCTAGTTCGGAGGTAGGTGCAGATACCCAGCTGTAGTACTCTAAGGATTTATTTTGCTGGATGTTTGGTTATAGAGGTTCCAGGAAGACATTGGCATATTGGTTTGCCAGGAGAGGATGAATGCCATATCAGTGGCATGTGCTTTCTGTGTGGGTGAACATTCCTGTTCTGACTTTGGGAACCACCATGGTGCAGATAGTCGTTGACACCCCGATTTGGCACTGGAGGTATGTCATTCATACTATGTGGGATAATCAGTGGTCCTGCCTTGCTGCTGTCTATCCCACTAAGTAGATTACCTACAGGTGGGCCATGCTGCCATGTTGCTATTTGGGTCACATGGATGGTGTCCTTTGCATCAAGGGTGTTCTCACTGATATCAACATTATTAGCGGAAAAAATGTACAAAACATCCCTTGACTGTTTGGAGGAGCAACTGTTCCACTGTCATTCATCGTCTGGAGAGTCTTTTTTGTGAGCTCTGTGTCAAGTTTTATGACCTCACGCTAACTCATAATGTGCCCTGCTTGGTGAAACATGTTCACGAGTTATTTGGATCGAGAAGCCTGGTAAAGGGTGTTGGCCAGTCCTATGTATTTTGGGGTGAGATACTTGTCTCCCTGGACTGCATACATGAGATCTTGAGCAATGCTGATTATTCTAAGGTGCCTCTTTGCATCCTTTTTGTCATCATCCACTGTCTCTGCCTCCAGCAAAGACTGGCCTCCCAATACCATGTTCAGGAACATATAGAGGCTGTCTGGTATAGCTTTAATGGCTGCGTCCTCACATACGTCGATTCCATCAAGCTTTGGATGTGACAACATATCCCTGTGAATTTGCAATGCAACATGTACCATGGATAAGAATGTGTGCTGGGCCTGATGCTTAAATGAAGAGATAATGGGTTTCTGCATCATTGTTGCTTTCCTTAGGGCCCCTTCACACATAGTATGAATAAGTACAACTCAGGACGACAGCTCATATGACCGAACCACGAAAACATTGCAGCAATGGGCATAAGTGCACGATCCCGGTACGACATTTCATGCACACAACGGTGTCTTTCGAACAGGAACACAGCGTGAGCAGCTGCACCACATCACGCTGCTGATGTGGAGAACAATAAAATAAAAACCAGCTGTATAATTAGTGAATATCACTGGGTTGATATAACCCCAATTCCAATGAAGTTGGGATGTTGTGTAAAATGTAAATAAAAACAGAATACAATGATTTGCAAATCCTCCTCAACCTATATTCAATTGAATACACCACAAAGACAAGATATTTAATGTTAAAACTGATAAACGTTATTGTTTTTGTGCAAATATAATGCTCATTTTGAAATGGATGCCTGCAACACATTTCAAAAAAGCTGGGACAGTGGTATGTTTACCACTGTTACATCACCTTTCCTTCTAATAACCACCATCTCTGGCCTGTAATCAGTGCGGAAAAAATGCCTGAAATCAACAAAGACATGGACGAGGTGCACTGTGTGCGGCCGCTGCAGCTTGGCACAAAGGTGAAAGATGTTTTAAATATTTCCATGTCAGGACAGCAGGCAGAGACACACGCCTCACATAGGAATGTTAAGTTCACGTCCTTCCAAACACGGAATGTGTCCTCCAGCTGGGACGTCCAGGAGCAGAGATCTTTGCAGCCGCAGCTGTCAGCAGACATGCCCCCTGTCAGTGCCCAGACCAATGTGTCACTCTCTGTGTTATGTGGTCATTCATTTTCGTTATTTATGTAATTGCATACGTAGGTATTGTCGTAATCATTTATATAACTGTTCTGGCGATGGTTTCTTTGTTTCTAACGTGTGCACTGAGCTGTCATCCAGCTGTCAGCTGATCAGCTGACAGGCTCCATGCTGTTTGTGATCAGACCTCACTGTCCGGCCCCCATGTGATCAGATCTGTACATACATATATCCATCTTATGCAAGGGGGACACACACACGGACACGGGCGAGACACCTGCACCACATGTGTGGCTTTTTGCAACTCCTCAGTCGTGGGGGCATGTAGACAGATTTCACATCCATCTCGACAGTGATCGTCTGCTGACTGTTTTTGTGATGATAGTACGAATGGCCGCACATTTTCTATACATTTTCTAAGTGCCAAACGAGCGGTGTTAGATCGTATGTGTCACCTGGAATTTGGTCGACACCTGCTGGGAGAGGGTTCGATGGTCTGCCACAGTGCACTGTCTTTCAGCCGCCAGTGTGCGCAAATAGTTGTAGCAACAGGTGTACGTGTCACTGGAAGCAGCTACAATTGTACACGTTTTGCATACGTGGACATTTTTAAGTCAAGACTTAAAACCCATTTTTATTCTCTCTCTTATGAATTTTTAGCTTTTTTTATCTGTTTTATTCTTGTACTTCTGTTTTTAATTATGTATTTGAATTATTTTTTCATTTTTAATTATTTGATTTTATATTGAATTGTTCTGTGTGAGGCGCCTTGAGACAGCTTTTTTGTGATTTGGCGCATTATAAGATGAATAAATTGAATTGAAATTGATTCCTGCTTCATGCGCACTTCATGCGCAATTCGATCAAATTCACACTATGTGTGAAGGGGCCCTTAATGAAGCCTAGACAAAGCAACCGAATGGATTTCATCGACAACACATTTGAGGTTGGAGTTGATGTTGTGTTCATGTGAGTCAAAGTTCTCACTTTAAGGTTCCAAAATTTGATCTGCGCATGTTTACTGAAAGATGTAATGCTGGGATTTTGAAATGCATCATGCTTCAAGTGTGCTTTTGAAGTTTATTTCCAGGTGTGTAAATGGGCACTAAATCTTTATGATTTTTTTCAGTTGGGAAGACGTGTGTGTGTGTGACACTGGAACCTTTCACACACTTTCACTGTAGTGGTTTTTCCTGACTGATAACAAAAGCATCTATTTATGGCTTCATAAAAGACGTAAGTCAGGTGAACATTTTTTGTGTTTATTATTAACTGCAACATAACCAAATAATACAACAATAACACTCCTTACTTTACATACACATACTTTTTTTTCACAAAACAGTTTTGGTGATAAATCAAAAACAGTGAATTGTTGATTGCCACGGACATAGTCACAATATACATTTAGCTTCATGACCTTACACTGGAGGTGAACTCGAGAAAGAACAAAAGCTGAACTGTGTGGGAAGATCTTGTGGTGAAACACAAAATTAGTCTTAAACATTTTGAGGGACAAGTAAAAACTATACAGTATATTTTTTAGAAGAATGTCAGATTTTTCCCTTTTGCGCTTTCCTGTCCCACACGAGTACAACAGTTAAAGATGTCCCCTTTAATTCCTGGGTAAGAACAGGAGCTTCAAAGTCACACATTAATAACTGGAGGCTTTTGTAGAAGCGGCACAGGCACTTAAATGACTGACACTGACATACAACCATACAACAGTCATGCAGCGATACAACTTGGCCAACGTGACTGTGAGGTTTAATGAAGATACTGACGAGCTGAATGAAGTGTGGCCTCTGTCCATCCAGCCATTGTGCAGCAAAAACAACCCATATGACGTGGAAAACCCGTGCAACAGAAATCAAAGGGAACCATCTTTAGCATCACATCGTATATGTACAGTCTTACAGAAATATACACATCTACTAATTAGTCATCTTTTCTACAGAGTTGTTTTGGCTTTAGTTATCAAGCTTGTCCACAGCTTTTGGGGGTGAAGGCAAAGCCATCCAGTTTGCATAAACACTATCATTGGCATATCTTGTAAAGACTGGATTAGTGGCATCGTGTCTGTGGAGCGGTACCGGGCTCTTCTCGGGCCAGTTCGGGTATGACATGCCTAAAAATGAGAACATATCATTTTTCTGCACTCAGTCAAACATAAACAGCGGGCAGACAGTAAGGCTCTCAAATCAAACTCAGCAGCGATTGTCCCTGAAGCAACTGCTGTTTAGCGTCCGGTCACACGGCACATGACCATATCTGAATGAAGGGGATCGGGAGGTCTGGGTGGCTTTGCTTGAGCTGCTGCCCCTGCGACCCGACTCCGGATAAAGCGGAAGAAAATGGAAGGATGGAAAAAAAGTCACAAAGTCACAAATCGTCGAGAAAAGATGCAGAAATGATCCTGCACTTCTCCCATCACCAAAAAACCTGTGAATCATAAAGGTGAACGGCTGTGTGCGCACATTCCAGCCATTTGTAGCTGCGTGTGCGCATGGCCGTTCCAGCCACAAACAGCTGGAACGTGCGTAAATTGTTAAAGTAGTTGATAAAATGTTCCAGCTGCTATTGTTTCTGTATGACAACGTTGCTTTTCGTCCCACACATGGACGAGTCACATTCAGCTCATCGGATCTTTAGTTATTTATCCGTTCAGATATCATCAACGTTTGTGCAAGACGTCGGACTTGGGAGGTCGTACGTAGTTGGACGACAGTCAAACGGAACGCTGACAACACAGAAACGACACAAACGATGAGGAACCGTCAACACAGAAAGCAAAACAGAATATGGATGAAGTTGTCATCAGGATTCGTTTACATTTTTCAACAGTTTGAAAATTCTGACAAAGCGCCAGCTACAGAAACGAAGCTGGACAATAGTTAAACAATGTCTCCGAAAGTCAACGTAAGTCCAGATTTCTTGTTTCATTTTGGCTTCGGTGTCCTTCGTTAATGCCGTGTGACCGGGGCTTAAGACTCTCAGAAATGAAGCCTAACTCGATTACTCTTTGTTCTGTATTAAAGCTATATAGTAATTCCACTCATGGGTCAGTAGCAGATCCAATGTGTTCTTATGACTTAAATCGATGTCACTCAAGAGTTGCGTTCAAAAGCCTTACTGCTTCTCAGTTCAGCATTGTGGAAACATGATAGAATACAAGTTAATCGGCATTAGAGAGTCAGTAAATTTAAGACACGCGGGAATTCAAACCACACTGAGTGACTGATTCAGCGAAGCGCTGTTTCAAATGTTGCACACTGTTTCTTCAAATGCAAAAATGTACACAATGTGCACTGATGGTGGAATGAAAAATGATTGACATACAAATAAAATGCTGATGGAACACAGGTATGAGTAATAAATAAGAATATGGTATATATTGAATATTTACAAATGTAGCATTTTTGGTCAGCATTCACCTACATCAGACGCAGGTCTAAATAAAACAAAAAGACACAAGATCTTATTCACTGAGCCTCTCATTTACGATGAAATGGGAGATATGTCAGCATTAATCAGAAGGCATGCCTATAGGTCACAGTCACACACACACTTGACTACGAAAAGCCAATCACAACTTGCCAAAAAAGAGCGCTTGTGTGTCCTGTTTCTAAAATCTAGTAAATGCATTGGAAATTCTACCATAGAGCTTGTTTTCAATCCATGTAGAGGGGAGGGTTCGAGGGAGAGGGGTGTTATTACAGTCCACTAGTGGTGTATCTTCTTCGGAGAGGGCGTCGTCGTACAGCAGGGCGTCAGCTGGTGTGGATGCCGCCAGGTCGAGGTAATCCTGAAAAGAATCACATGACCAGGTGATTAGGTTCTTCACGGAGGAGAAAACCTTAAATGTGCTCACGTTAAAGTTCAGGCACCTGCAGTGATGTCTGAGCAACATTTTGAGGTTGTGTGTGCAAAAATATTTTTATCATGATGAAGATCCACAGAATCTCTTGAGATGAGTGATGGACTAGCTTGCAGTCTTTTGGGATGTCCTTAAAAATACTATATGTGGCTCACTTTGAGAGCGGGAGTGTAATCAGAACACAGATTATACTGCAATATTTTAGAACCAACAGTAAGAAGAATTAGTACATAGAGAATGAACCCGTTCTGTATTTAACATATTCATACAAATTTATTTTTTGTGATTTAGATTATACCATAATATATGGTTCTGTGTGGCCTTGACATTTGATCATAATTAAACCACTTTGCCCTTGAATATCCCACAAACGTTTCCACAATGTTTAATCCATATTGGCTTCAAAGTGTTTGAGTTAAATGATAACCTTGAGTATGACCTTTCAGAATCACCCGAGAGAAGATGATGTGTAACTTCATATTAGTGTTTCATAGTAACTGCAAGAGGATCTTTAACCACTGACTCAAAATATCCATTCTAAATATGCCCAATGTCTTTGCATTGAGCCTAAATTTAGAACTCTGCCTGTGTTCCTGACTGTTAACTGACTCTTTTCAAAATGAAATCACTTTGTCCATGTCTGATCTTCAAATGGGTCCAAATGGAATCAAAGCTCTTGGAGTTACTTTCCTCACAGTCAGAGGGGAGGACAGGCAAGTAGGACTCAAAGCAATACTCCTGTATATGCTGCTGCTTTCTGCGGGTATAATTACAGTATCCACAATGACTGGGAACATTGACATGTCATCGTAATGTTGTTTGGGTAAGACCTTGTGTGTATGTGTGTGTTATAATCTCGTTTCCATCCTGTGACATGCGTGCAACTCTGAAGAGCCAACCAGCAGAAACAGATGTCCATCTTAAATGATACCATGCTGACTTAGACCGATCTTGGTCAAGGATAATTTATTTTTTATTCATGTATTTATTTATTTTGAAGCTCCCTCAACAGCAGTGGGAGATAGTCATCCTTGCTAAGAGATAAGCTGTTCCAAGTGCCCACTCATTTGAGCCAACTCTAGTTCGAACCTCAGCACCACATCGGTCACCACAGTTTGTGCTCTTCTGTGTTTTGGTCGAGACAAGAATCTAAACATTTGTGTAAACCAATGGTTTAAGTGCTTTTTTTGGTGAGGAAAAATTTACTGACCTTGACTTAAGATATGTATTGGTTTTGTAGCCTCTACTGGTGGTTGGCTCTCACTGTGGTATTGTATCACTTCCTGTTCCGGAGCACAGCGGTGTTTTGCTGTATCTGTTAGCTGTTTAATCTGCGAAGTTAGATTGATCTAGATAACGATTTGTTTCACAGTGTAATCTTCAAGTGCCTTAACTAAAGCACTCCCTCTGCTGAATCACCTCTAAATTATTTACACATTATTCACTTTGTGTGTTTTTAGGAGTCCGCTAGCTTAGCGCAGCTACTAGCTCTTAGCCGGTTTAGCATGGCGGCTTCTCCTGTCTCTCCCGCACTTTTCTGCTCTGGGTGTGAAATGTTTAGTTATTCCTCGGCCTCCTTTAGCAGTAATGGTACTTGTAATAAGTGTAGCTTATTCGTAGCTTTGGAGGCCAGGCTGGGCAAATTGGAGAAAATTCTACAGCTAGCCAGGCCCCTGTAGTCGGTGCGGACCAAGGTAGCTTAGCCGCCGTTAGTTCCCTTCCAGCAGATCCCGAGCAGCAAGGAAAGCAGGCCGACTGGGTGACTGTGAGGAGGAAGCGTAGCCCTAAACAGAAGCCCCGTGTACACTGCCAACCCGTTCACATTTCTAACCGTTTTTCCCCACTTGGCGACACACCCGCCGAGGATCAAACTCTGGTTATTGGCGACTCTGTTTTGAGAAATGTGAAGTTAGCGACACCAGCAACCATAGTCAATTGTCTTCCGGGGGCCAGAGCAGGTGACATTGAAGGAAATTTGAAACTGCTGGCTAAGGCTACGCGTAAATTTGGTAAGATTGTAATTCACGTCGGCAGTAATGACACCCGGTTACGCCAATCGGAGGTCACTAAAATTAACATTGAATTGGTGTGTAACTTTGCAAAAACAATGTCGGACTCTGTAGTTTTCTCTGGGCCCCTCCCCAATCGGACTGGGAGTGACATGTTTAGCCGCATGTTCTCCCTGAAATGCTGGCTGTCTGAGTGGTGTCCAAAAAATGAGGTGGGCTTCATAGATAATTGGCAAAGCTTCTGGGGAAAACCTGGTCTTGTTAGGAGAGACGGCATCCATCCCACTTTGGATGGAGCAGCTCTCATTTCTAGAAATCTGGCCAATTTTCTTAAATCCTCCAAACCGTGACTATCCAGGGTTGGGACCAGGAAGCAGAGTTGTAGTCTTACACACCTCTCTGCAGCTTCTCTCCCCCTGCCATCCCCTCATTACCCCATCCCCATAGAGACGGTGCCTGCTCCCAGACCACCAATAACCAGCAAAAATCTATTTAAGCATAAAAATTCAAAAAGAAAAAATAATATAGCACCTTCAACTGCACCACAGACTAAAACAGTTAAATGTGGTCTATTAAACATTAGGTCTCTCTCTTCTAAGTCCCTGTTAGTAAATGATATTATAATTAATCAACATATTGATTTATTCTGCCTTACAGAAACCTGGTTACAGCAGGATGAATATGTTAGTTTAAATGAGTCAACACCCCCGAATCACACTAACTGCCAGAACGCTCGTAGCACAGGCCGAGGCGGAGGATTAGCAGCAATCTTCCATTCCAGCTTATTAATTAATCCAAAACCCAGACAGAGCTTTAATTCATTTGAAAGCTTGACTCTTAGTCTTGTCCATCCAAATTGGAAGTCCCAAAAACCAGTTTTATTTGTTATTATCTATCGTCCACCTGGTTGTTACTGTGAGTTTCTCTGTGAATTTTCAGACCTTTTGTCTGACTTAGTGCTTAGCTCAGATAAGATAATTATAGTGGGCGATTTTAACATCCGCACAGATGCTGAGAATGACAGCCTCAACACTGCATTTAATCTATTATTAGACTCAATTGGCTTTGCTCAAAATGTAAATGAGTCCACCCACCACTTTAATCATATCTTAGATCTTGTTCTGAATTATGGTATGGAAACTGAAGACTTAACAGTATTCCCTGAAAACTCCCTTCTGTCTGATCATTTCTTAATAACATTTACATTTACTCTGATGGACTACCCAGCAGTGGGGAATAAGTTTCATTACACTAGAAGTCTTTCAGAAAGCGCTGTAACTAGGTTTAACTAGTAATGACTCATGACTTTCTTTGCTAATAAAATTCTAACTATTAGAGAAAAAATTACTCATAACCATCCCAAAGACATATCGTTATCTTTGGCTGCTTTCAGTGATGCCGATATTTGGTTAGACTCTTTCTCTCCGATTGTTGTGTCCGAGTTATTTTCATTAGTTACTTCCTCCAAACCATCAACATGTCTATTAGACCCCATCACTTGACCCAGCTATCTTAGCTAATTATAGGCCAATCTCCAACCTTCCTTTTCTCTCAAAAATTCTTGAAAGGGTAGTTGTAAAACAGCTAACTGATCATCTGCAGAGGAATGGTCTATTTGAAGAGTTTCAGTCAGGTTTTAGAATCCATCATAGTACAGAAACAGCATTAGTGAAGGTTACAAATGATCTTCTATTGGCCTCAGACAGTGGACTCATCTCTGTGCTTGTTCTGTTAGACCTCAGTGCTGCTTTTGATACTGTTGACCATAAAATTGTATTACAGAGATTAGAGCATGCCATAGGTATTAAAGGCACTGCGCTGCAGTGGTTTGAATCATATTTATCTAATAGATTACAATTTGTTTATGTAAATGGGGAATCTTCTTCACAGACTAAGGTTAATTATGGAGTTCCACAAGGTTCTGTGCCAGGACCAATTTTATTCACTTTATACATGTTTCCCTTAGGCAGTATTATTAGACAGCCTTGCTTAAATTTTCATTGTTATGCAGATGATACCCAGCTTTATCTATCCATGAAGCCAGAGGACACACACCAATTAGTTAAACTGCAGGATTGTCTTACAAACATAAAGACATGGATGACCTGTAATTTCCTGCTTTTAAACTCAGATAAAACTGAAGTTATTGTACTTGGCCCAACAAATCTTAGAAACATGGTGTCTAACCAGATCCTTACTCTGGATGGCATTACCCTGACCTCTAGTAATGCTGTGAGAAATCTTGGAGTCATTTTTGATCAGGATATGTCATTCAATGCACATATTAAACAAATATGTAGGACTGCTTTTTTGTATTTGCGCAATATCTCTAAAATTAGAAAGGTCTTGTCTCAGAGTGATGCTGAAAAACTAATTCATGCATTTATTTCCTCTAGGCTGGACTATTGTAATTCATTATTATCAGGTTGTCCTAAAAGTTCCCTGAAAAGCCTTCAGTTAATTCAAAATGCTGCAGCTAGAGTACTAACGGGGACTAGAAGGAGAGAGCATATCTCACTCATATTGGCCTCTCTTCATTGGCTTCCAGTTAATTCTAGAATAGAATTTAAAATTCTTCTTCTTACTTATAAGGTTTTGAATAATCAGGTCCCATCTTATCTTAGGGACCTCATAGTACCATATCACCTCAATAGAGCGCCTCGCTCTCAGACTGCAGGCTTACTTGTAGTTCCTAGGGTTTGTAAGAGTAGAATGGGAGGCAGAGCCTTCAGCTTTCAGGCTCCTCTCCTCCTGGAACCAGCTCCCAATTCAGATCAGAGAGACAGACACCCTCTCTACTTTTAAGATTAGGCTTAAAACTTTCCTTTTTGCTAAAGCTTATAGTTTTCTATTTCATATCATTAAAAAGTTATTTATAATTTAGTAAAGCTTGGTCTCAGGCGTTGTATACGACGGCATCGGCCCCAGAGGGTATATAGCATATATATATATCATCATTTTATATTTTATACAAGTGTGCCCCCCACCCCCAGCATGACACGTGTTGGGGAAGTGGGGTGGAGTGCGATGCATGCACACGTGTGATACACATGCAGACTACATGTGTGTTGCTGTTTGCAAAGCCACACTCGTGGGGGCACTTAGACAAATTTCACATCCAGCTCGACAGTGATTGTCTGCTGACTGTTTTTGTGCTAATAGTGTGAGGTCCCGTCTGGACCTCTAACCACAACAACATTCATACTATGTGTGAAGGGGCCCTAAGTAAGGTCACTATAAGGGCACAAAATGTGAATAAGCTGCTTCTAAACACCATTAATTTTCTTTTTATTGCTAAAAGAGCTGTCCTTGTACTTTAAAATAAGTCAAAATAAGGTTTCTTCCAAACAGAGAAAAAAAGTGTGGTCTTCCAGTAAAAAACACATTATGGTATTTCTTCAGAACAAAGAATGCTTCTTTATTTCTCTTTTGTGATCTTATTCTGGTGGTTCTGAGGTCTCCTTACTGAAGTAAGGTAACTTGGAACAGCTTTTTTAGCACACCGTAGCTTTGGGTGAGAAGCGAGGCTAATAACACTCTAATAATAATTACAGAGTTTGGGAGCACTCGCCTTGTCACCTCCCCCTCTCACAGCTGAAGGCACGGACTGGTGGGCCCACCTCGCGGGTAGCTTCTCCCAGCGCAAATCTGAGACCGTGGTCCTCTGTTGAAAAATGGTGGCTCGTCTCCTCTGGTTTAGGGGAGAGTTACTGCCCCAAGTGGTGGGGTTTCAGTATCTTCTGGGTCTTGTTCATGAGTGGGGGTAAATTGGAGCGGGACATAGATAGACGGATTGGGGCGGCATCTGAAATTTTACGGCTGTTCTACCGGACCCTTGTGGTAAAATTGGAGTGGAGCCATAAGGTGAGGCTCTCAATTTACCAGTCAGTTTTTGCTCCTATCCTCACCTACGTATGGTCATGAGTTTGGGTAATGACTGAAAGAAGAAGATCGTGGATCCAAGCAGCAGAAATGAGATTCCTCTGTCAGGTATCTGGGCTTACGCTCCTGGACAGGCTGAGAAGTTTGATTATCTGGTAGAGACTCGAAGTAGAGCTGCTACTTCTTCACATCAAAAGGAGGCAGTTGAGGTGGTTTGGACATCTGGTGAGGATGCTCCCTGGTTGTCTCCGTAAAGCCCCTTTCATATGAACTGATTATATCACTTGATAAGATGGATTATTTCTTGTTTTGTCCTGTTTATATTCACATAAAATGGATGTGATGAGGACCTGTAGTCTGTATGTGGGGAAAATATTCAGTTCCATCAACGTTTTTAAATCTAACCTGAAAATATTTTTTTCTTGGATGCCTACAATTATTGATGGTGGAATTATTTTATTGTTTAGCCTTTTATTTCTGTTTTTATGTACTTTTATGATTTGTTTAAGTTTAATTATTCATATGTATATGTCGCAGACATGAAGAAGCAAAGCTCTTCAGCATCTCTCCATGTTATTTAGGTCCTTCAGACTTTTTTCAGTAAATGCTTCTGGGGAGCATTAGCATGGCTAAAACCTTTCAGCTTCTGGGGTGCTTTGCCCCTCCCCCAACTACAGCCATCTTAACTCCCCGTCACTTCAAGCATTTTTCTTTATTTGCCTCTCACATGCCTGGAAAGTCCCCACCGTCCCATTTAGATCCTTCAGACCTTTTTTCAGTAAATGGTTGTGAGGAGCTCAACCTTGATCCTCTTGCTGCAGTTGAACACTCTCTTTGCCTTGGTGACACAGTGCAGCTAAGCCAAAAGAATCAATCTGGCTCTGCACGAGCACATTACTTACAGAGCCAACCACTGAAAGAAGAAACTTCTGCCTTATGTCCATGTGTCCATAACATTTTGTTTGTCTGATTAACAGTTTTAAGTAAAGACTGACATTCTCTGTCCGCTGCACTCTCCGTGTTGTCACTTTTTCAGTCTCTGTGACTGAAATGTTCTCTCTGCAGGCAGGAAAAAAACTGCAAACTCCCATAACAAAGCTAAACTTGCTCTGGCAGTGATGACGACAGACTTTACATGGTGTTCATTCACATCCCCAGGATGCTAGGTGCAGTGTTGTTAGTTGGCGCCAACCTTTCTTTAGCAACAGATACCTTAGCCGCAGTCTTCCACAACCCCACCCAACATATAGTCCATGCAAGCACTGATTAGTGCAGGAGACAATTCATCATATATTTATCACAAACTGTACTTTCCATAGTGGAAAAAGTGAGAGATTCAGCCTCCGTCATGTACAGCACTCACAATAACTGTGTGTTGTAAGTGCTATATGGTGGTTCTGGCTATGATGCCCGGCCACTTTCTGGGAACTCCATGAATTCTCAGGATGTCGTAGACAGCAGTGCCATCAACCAAATCAAACATTTTCTGAAAATCAACAATACCTGCAAAGAAGCACTGCCGCTACTAAAGCTTAAATTCAGTAAGGACTCGTAGTCCGTGGTTGACTTCTTGGCCAGCATGTTGTGATAACTGAGCATCAAGTAAGTGGAACTGAGCCATACTAAAGCAGCTGTCACACTGTGATGGGTTGAGGAAATGTATGAGCAACAGAAATGAAATTTAAATATTCATTTGTGTCAGTTTTTGTCCTGTACAATCTTTTTATCATTGGTTAAATTCATTACTTGTTAGCTCATGTTCAGTGAGTCTGTCAGAAAGTTTTGTGGATGATCAAAACTGTGAGCAGATGTCAAATGGAGAGCTTACTCTGTGGTTGTACATTTGTCCGGTATTTTATCATTAGTTTGGCAGTAGATGTCTGGAAGACATACATTTTATCCATCTGTGCATCTTCTGTTTGTGTCCAGAAGCAGCCTGCACCCACATTCGAATGTTGTTCACTGATTCCATCAGTGCCCCAAATTCAATGGAGTCAGATGGATTAGGCGATTTTTGCCACTGAAGAAATTATTTCACTTAGTTACTAATCAGTTTACTCAATCTGTCATAGTGTGTCTACATGTTAAGAGTAATTCTTTCAACCACCTATCGTGGCACAGAGGTCAGTGTAATACCCTTGTAGTTACAATGATAAAAGTGACCACCCTTTCCCTTCCAGAGTGGAATGCTATCCGTCTCTAACTGAGCAGCACAGTTTCGTTTAAGGGTGGGCGCTAAAGGGTTAAAATAAGATGCACATGACGCAATAATCCTACATCTGGAGACATCCCACGTCTGTCCCCAGCATATATTGTAATTTCTCTATTTCCAGGGAGGGAAAAAACCCCCAGCATTTTTAATAAGTTTTTGAGCAAATTCCGCACAACAAAAGTGAAAATGCAAAGAAAGTGGACATGTGTTGCGGTTTGTTTATGACCCGGAAACAAACATATCAGATGGGAGAGCGCAGCTACTCTGTCTAGGTGTGTAGGCTAAAACTTACCGACACGACCTCTCCCATTTGCCTCGTCTTCCCTTATCCACTGGGAACCAAATAAAAAAAACTATGCACTTTTCATGACTGCTTTGGTGATTGCAGCCAAAAACACAAACAAGTACACCATTTTTCAATTAGAAGTGATGCTGTGTTTATGTTGCACAATGGCAGGCTGTTCCCGGAAATAGTTAAAGTAGTTGATAAAATGTTCTTGCCGCTATTGCTCTGGTATGACAACATTGCTTTTCGTCTCACACATGGACGAGTCACATTCAGCTCATCGGATTTTTAGTTATTGATCCGTTAAGATATCGTCAATATTCCTGCAAGACGTCGGACTTGGGAGGTTGGACGAAGTTGGATGACAATCAAACAGAACGCCGAAGGTACGGGAACTACGCAAATGATGAGGAACCGTCAAGACAGAAAGCAAAATGGAATACAGATGGACTGAGGTTGTCGTCAGGATTTGTTCACATTTTTCAACAGTTTGAAAATTCTAACGAAGCGCCGGCTACAGGAACGAAGCTGGACGACGGTTAAACAATTCCTGCAAAGTCAACGTAAGTCCAGATTTCCTGTTTAGTTTTGGCTTTGGTGTCTTTCGTTAGTCCCGTGTGATCGGGGCTTAAGTGAGGAAAAAAAAACATTCTGGAAATGTGATGGAGGAAAAGTAGAAAGTAACACGCATATATGCCTCAATAAATAGCTTAGTTATACTTTCATATACTACATAAGTAAGTGTACTTTAGTGCTACTGCATAAAAAAGCAGCAGTGACACTGAATTGTAATTGAAAGAATAAACTGAATGCCCCTCAAATCTCAATGATATGTGATGCAACTTCTTTTTGTTGATAATTTTAGAAAACAACAGCAGTTTCTGCTCCTATCTTTCACGTGGAAGAAAATGAATATTGCATCATAATGTCATACCCGACTTTTCACCATCATCTTTTCCAGTTCTTTGCTGATGTCTGAGAATGTGGGCCTCTTGTCTGGTTCTTGTTTCCAGCATCGTAGCATGAGGTTATACCTGCAAGGAACATTTGTACTGTGGGTTAAATACAGTGTCACATGCAGTAAACGCTCCTGGCAGTCATTTTCTTAGTGATGTGTGAACATGGCTGAGGAGAGGTTTTGTACTGAGTGAGAAAGAGGGATAAAGAAACAGGTGAAAGCTCACATTTCCTCTGAGCAGTTCTCTGGTCTCTCCATTCTGTAGCCAGTCTTAAGAAGGTTAAACAAGCGTTCAGGGGCGATACCCGGGTAAGGATTTCCTCCCAGTGTCACTATCTCCCACAGAAGCACACCAAAAGACCAACTGCAAAGAGGCACATGGACCCATTACAATATTTTAATAAGCAAAGCACATAATAATCTGTGCAGTAGTAGTTTAAAAGACAATCATACTCACACATCACTTTGTGTTGTGTAAATGTGATCAAACAAGGACTCTATTGCCATCCACTTAACAGGTATTCGGCCCTAGAAAATAAGACAATATGTTTCCTGCTGATGTCCCTTCAGAAGTGGGCTGTACTAAAATACGAAATGGACGAAATGGAGCGAATTAGGGCCAAATGGGGTCTGATTATGAAATGGGGGTAAAATGTAATGAAATGGACCAGAGTAAACCAGACTGACTCCAAATAAGTACTTTTATTTAATGTTTGGCTTTTTTTTCTTTTGTGAGATGTGCTCAGTACATGTAGTACGGGTACGTGCGCCATCTGGCGTTCAAGAGATGAAACTTCAGTCAGTGGCTCAGACTGCTCCATTTTGTAACGTTTACCCCCATTTCATTATTATCAGTCCCCATTTCGCCCCATTTCTCAAACAAATTAAATAAATGTACTTAATTGAATCATATTTGGAGTCAATCTGGGTCAGTCTGCTCCATTTTGTTACATTTTACCACCATGTCGTGATTATCAGGCTCCATTTCGTATTTTAGTATAGCTGTTCAAAAGCTTGTTTATGCAGAAAAGATGAGTTTTCTATTTCCTTTATTTACCTTGCTTCTC
The DNA here is from genome assembly GCF_902500255.1 of Thalassophryne amazonica. Lineage (NCBI taxonomy): Eukaryota > Metazoa > Chordata > Actinopteri > Batrachoidiformes > Batrachoididae > Thalassophryne > Thalassophryne amazonica. The sequence goes on from NC_047115.1 coordinate 71,519,906, forward strand.
TTAACGTATGAGTCCTCTTCATACACGTCTCTGGAGAGGCCAAAATCTGAGATCTTCATCTTTCGTCCTTCAGCCACAAGAACATTTCTTGCTGCAAGGTCCCTGTGAACAAGCTGTCAAAGCAAATTTCTTAGTTCAAGTGCTTTTTCATCACTATTTACATGTCGTATTCTGTCTCAAGCACCAGTCTTTCAATGGTCAGCTAAAATACCTTCATTTCAGCGAGGTACTGCATGCCTCTGGAGATCTGCCAAGCAAAGGAGATCAAGTCACCCATAGTGAGCGCTCTGTCATCTGGGTTCTCCAGGTAGCTGGAGTTGCGGTTGGCATCCCTGCCCATGTAGCTTGGACCAACTTTCCGACTCTCACGCAGGAAGTTACGGAGTGAGCCATACTTGGCGTACTCCACAATCAGATAGAGTGGACCTTTTCGGAGGAATACAACACTTCAAATGCATGTACAACATGTGGTGAGTGAGGATGGCAAGTAGACTGAAGCCTTACCATCCTGACTGCATGCTCCATACATTTTAATGACGTGTGGATGGTTGACTTGCTTCAGTAAAGTGAATTCTGACAGAAGGTCTCGCAGCTCACTGTGTGAGGCATTTTCTGTGATGGAGAGGGAAAATGGATGGAAATGATGAAACCATTCATCTCTTCACTCCTCATATGTCATCTGTACTTTCCAATGTGGCTGGTCTACATCTGGCAGGTCTTACCTTTAAGCATTTTAACAGCAACAGTGGTATATCCAGCTTTTCCTTTCAGCCTGAATGCTGTTGCCTTGACAACTTTCCCAAACTCTCCTTCTCCTAAGGTCTTGCCCAGTACCAAATTTTTACGAGGAAATTCCCACTTAGGATCCTCCTGCAAGCACAAGACATTGATATTAAAATATTACTGACTCCAGCATCATGAAGTAAGAGGCACTTATATTGCTGAATGCCCCTCCAAAATTGTAAGCGTTTTATAAAAACTGATAAAAAAAATTTATGTCATCATGTCTGTGTCAACACAATAATCAGTTTCTTATCAAGCATCCTTGGATTGTAGATATGCTTGTAATTTCTGAAAATCTTTGTATTATATAACATAATTTGTATATCCCATCCTATTTGTATCATAATATACGTTTGGAGCCACCAGTGTCCATAAGAAGAGGTGTTTCATTTCTGAGGGCACTCTATCCATCATTCAGTGGAGCCATAGTGCACGGACTGATGGAAATCTTTGAATGTACAGGGAGTTGAGAAAGCAGGCTGCGATGGCCCTGAGAATAAACAAGGAGGTGTTTGTTAGAGGAACCTACGATCAGGTGACACACCATCTGTGGTCGAGTGGCCCTTGACCTGCTTACAGAGGAATCAAAGTACTTTGTTCCTCCAGACCTACATTTCATCCCACCCAAATTATGGCAGAGGATGGTTCAGTCTTGACAGATTCAATTGTACAAGGCTGATGCTCTTACAGGGATGTTAGACATTTCTGGCAGCAGGGTTCTTGGAGGTGATACTCCAGTCCATTGTGAACCACTAAATCTTGGTGAGACCACAAATTCAGTGAAACAGCTGAGGGCAGGGGAAGCTCTAGGGATTTGTGGCATTGAAGCTGAGCTCCTCCAGGCATGTAGATATGCTGTTCTCCTTGCATTGAAAACTATTTTTGTTTCAATCTGAGAGAGAGGTCTCATCCCTTCAGATTGGAGGAGAGGACTTGTCCCAACATGGAAAGGAAAGGGTGATTGTATGGATTGTAACAACTATAGTATCACACTGCTCTCTGTGCCAGGAAAGGTACTTGCAAGGATCATTCTAGGATCATTCCGTTTTAGCTACTTGCTGCTCAGCAACCAGAACAGTCTGGCTTCACACCCAAGAAATCAACTGTTGACTGCATTTTAGCCCTGCGTGTACTCATAGAATGCAAGCGTGAGTATTGTCAGTGCTTCTTTGCAGCATATGACTATTTTTGCAGTGTTTGTTTGATTCATGTGAACAGACTGCTCTCTGGGACATCCTGAAAATTTGTGGAATCCCCAAGACGCTACTGGACATCATAGCCAGCCTACACACGGACACTCAACAGAAACGAAAATGTAGTATGCAGAAATCTGGCCTTTGGATTTTCGTTGAGAATGTGAGAATGTGTTGGATCTTCTGCTGTTATAACCCATCTGCTTCAAATATTTTGCTAACAGGCAAATCTAATGACATGCCTGATGAGTGTATCAAGTTTCTTCCATTTCATGTTATTAAGTTACTGTGTTCATTCATACATGCAAATATGTCCACAAAGCAACCCTAAAATGTAATAAACTGTTCTCCTCACCCAAATGGTACCTGTGATGTCAAGTGTATCCTTCACATTCTTGACAAGATATTGTGTTCACATAGACAGAAACACCATGAGAAGACATAAAAAATGTGACAGGCACTGAAAGAAGCATCTTACAGGAATTTTGAAAGTGTCCGTCTCAACAGATTCTTGCGACCCTCTGCGTACGTTGTTGGCAGGAAAGCTGATTGGATAAGGCTGGGCTGGCCGACGGAAAGTCATCTCGGCGGATGCTATCGGAGGCTTTGGCGAGTTCTTGTGGTAGCGGTGAATGAAGTATGAGGACAGGAGGATAGAGATGATGAAAGAGAGGAGCAGTGCAGTGGCGATGATGGTCTTACACATATCGTCACATATCGCCTCTGGAGAAGCCGGAGCAGAAGATCACATGTATTCTTTCAGTAAGCGACAATCCACTCTGTTAATTCATGAGGCGATATGAAGCAGCCCATCGTGACAGTGTGTCACAAGCTTACCCTCTATGTTGTCCTTCTCACAGAAACATTTCTCAGAGTAGCAGTAGCATGTTCCGTAACCAGCCTTGATCCCAAACATCAAACCTCGTTCATGACCTCCAATAACAGTTTCTTCTACAAAGACAAAACACCAATACAGAAATGTGGTTTACATCACACAGAGTGCTGCGCAAAGTCTGTTATAGTGTGATTTTAATGTCTGCCAAGAAAACACTAAGCTTGTAATTTCAAAATATTAATTAAAAGCAATCTCATTTAACTGCAGGTTTTCTCTTGTTTTATTCAACAAGTATAAAGAAAAAGATATTTCCAGACAAAGAAAAATCTGAATACTTTTATAGACGAATAGGAGGTCAGTGAATAATGAACTGTTCAAGATGTTGTTCATGGAGTCAGTGTCTGTGTCATCAATGGCTTTAATCAAAGACAATGAATGGATTGGTTGCTGATCAAGCATTCACCTGATAAGTGGAATGTGATGGGGAAATGTCCAAGTACTTATGGCCCTGAGGGTATATCAAAGCGGAGATGGTTGGAGCAGCATCCGTACTGTCAAAACTGAACCAATCACAAATGTCTACGAGACCTCACAACCAGAGACCCTGCTAGTTAACGCAAGAAAAAACTGAACAAACTAAAAATCAAAGCATGTGTTTCTTACTTGTACAGTCTTGTGGGCATATTGACATATCTTTGCTTTCTATTGCATCACAAATACCATCTGGACATGTCCGGAGATCAGGAGAGCATGTGGAGTAATTTTCTGATATTCCTGGAAAATAAACACAGGAGAAACAAAAATTAAGATGAAAAACATAAACGGATGACAAACATCATGCACACAACACATTTAGAACTTTTTGCAGAAATAAATGCAACAAAGAACCAGACCCACATGTGCAGCCCTGATGTTTCAGACAGTGTTGATCCTCAACACAGAAATGTCATGGTTCTGCAAAAATTAAAATAAATCTGGATAAGGCTGAAGCTCCTGCTTTTAACACTGACAGTGACCTTTGTTCTCATAAGGATTATTACACAGACTAGGATTACGTGATCTGCACTAAACTGGGCAACTTGTCTGGCATATTTTCCCTTTCTCCCTCATCTCATCATGGCTAATTAACCCAGTTAGGTCTGTTCAGCCAATCATTAGGTGCCATACTGTGTGCCAGACATAGCTAATGGGCTACAGATGAAAGAGGGGGATAGAAAACATGCAGGCAGGTACCAAGGAAACACACAACATCACTACAAGGATGCAGAAGAAGGAATTAATGCAAAAAAATATATTATTTCCTCCAGCCAAATCATAAGATGTTGACCATCTGCCATTTTATAGAAACCCTTTTACAGTCACATCCTAGGATTTAAGGTAATACGAGGTGGAGACAGCTAAGAAAACAGCAAATTGTTCTGCTGAACATTATATTTCACTCACTAACCATTGTTGCTCTTTTCTAATGCAGCATCATATTATCAAAAGAGTTTAATCTACACATTATTTAAATACTTCAAGATAAATACATTTTAAGGGGACAGCTTTTCTACAGCTTTAACTTCATTCAGTACCAATTAAAATCTATTAGGTTTTTTAAAAACTTTTTGCAATACTTTTTATGAGCTTTTGGTAATTATTCTGATGACTTCCACTGGATGGAATCAGACAGGGCTGCACAGTCTGGACAGTAGCTGTTGGTCATCTCACGCAGACGTCTTTTGCACATTTTCACCTTTTCTTTGCCTTTAGCCCAGAAAAGCATTAATATTTGTCTTCAATGCTTCACAGGTCTTTAGCTGTTTTTAGTTTAACCACAGCGAGGACAGTCAGAACGGTACAGAAAAACGTAAAAATGTCTTTGTCAAACTCACTGCAGGTGAGCTGCTCTTTGCTGTGGAACGGAGATATGACGGAAACTGTTTTTTCAACTCGGAGCTGATGCGCAGAACAGCGGACTCACTGCATCAAACACTGATATGTACGGGAACAGGATTACTGTTGTGGTAACAGCTCACAAAACCAGGATATAGCGCCACTCTCCACAACAGTAAACAGACACAGCTGATCTGTGATCTGTGGCTTGGGTTTTTTTTTTTCTTTTCTCGTCGGATCTGCATTGAGCTCATATATTGCCTTTTGGCAGTCTCACTGAAAGAAATCCATCATAGCTGGTGGTTGGCTCTCACTGCGGTATTGTATCACTTCCTGTTCCGGAGCACAGCGGTGTTTTGCTGTATCTGTTAGCTGTTTAATCTGCACAGTTAGATTGAGCTAGTTAACTAGATAACGATTTGTTTCACAGTGTAATCTTCACGTGCCTTAACTAAAGCACTCCCTCTGCTGAATCACCTCTAAATTATTTACACATTATTCACTTTGTGTGTTTTTAGGAATCCGCTAGCTTAGTGCAGCTACTAGCTCTTAGCCGGTTTAGCATGGCAGCTTCTCCTGTCTCTCCCGCACTTTTCTACTCTGGGTGTGAAATGTTTAGTTATTCCTCGGCCTCCTTTATCAGTAATGGTACTTGTAATAAGTGTAGCTTATTCGTAGCTTTGGAGGCCAGGCTGGGCGAATTGGAGACTCGGCTCCGCACCTTGGAAAATCCTACAGCTAGCCAGGCCCCTGTAGTCAGTGCGGACCAAGGTAGCTTAGCCACCGTTAGTTCCCCTCCAGCAGATCCCGAGCAGGCGGGAAAGCAGGCTGACTGGGTGACTGTGAGGAGGAAGCGTAGTCCTATACAGAAGCCCAGTGTACACCGCCAACCCGTTCACATCTCTAACCGTTTTTCCCCACTCGGCGACACACCCGCCGAGGAACAAACTCTGGTTTTTGGCGACTCTGTTTTGAGAAATGTGAAGTTAGCGACACCAGCAACCATAGTCAATTGTCTTCCGGGGGCCAGAGCAGGCGACATTGAAGGAAATTTGAAACTGCTGGCTAAGGCTAAGCATAAATTTGGTAAGATTGTAATTCACGTCGGCAGTAATGACACCCGGTTACGCCAATCGGAGGTCACTAAAATTAATATTGAATCGTGTGTAACTTTGCAAAAACAATGTCGGACTTGTAGTTTTCTCTGGGCCCCTCCCTAATCGGACCGGGAGTGACATGTTTAGCCGCATGTTCTCCCTGAATTGCTGGCTGTCTGAGTGGTGTCCAAAAAATGAGGTGGGCTTCATAGATAATTGGCAAAGCTTCTGGGGAAAACCTGGTCTTGTTAGGAGAGACGGCATCCATCCCACTTTGGATGGAGCAGCTCTCATTTCTAGAAATCTGGCCAATTTTCTTAAATCCTCCAAACCGTGACTATCCAGGGTTGGGACCAGGAAGCAGAGTTGCAGTCTTACACACCTCTCTGCAGCTTCTCTCCCCCTGCCATGCCCGCAATACCCCATCCCCGTAGAAACGGTGCCTGCTCCCAGACCACCAATAACCAGCAAAAATCTATTTAAGCATAAAAATTAAAAAAGAAAAAATAATATAGCACCTTCAACTGCCCCACAGACTAAAACAGTTAAATGTGGTCTATTAAACATTAGATCTCCCTGTCAGAAGTCCCTGTTAGTAAATGATATAATAATTGATCAACATATTGATTTATTCTGCCTTAAAGAAACCTGGTTACAGCAGGATGAATATGTTAGTTTAAATGAGTCAACACCCCCGAGTCACACTAACTGCCAGAACGCTCGTAGCATGGGCCGAGGCGGAGGATTAGCAGCAATCTTCCACTCCAGCTTATTAATTAATCAAAAACCCAGACAGAGCTTTAATTCATTTGAAAGCTTGACTCTTAGTCTTGTCCATCCAAATTGGAAGTCCCAAAAAAACAGTTTTATTTGTTGTTATCTATCGTCCACCTGGTCGTTACTGTGAGTTTCTCTGTGAATTTTCGGACCTTTTGTCTGACTTAGTGCTTAGCTCAGATAAGATAATTATAGTGGGCGATTTTAACATCCACACAGATGCTGAGAATGACAGCCTCAACACTGCATTTAATCTATTGTTAGACTCGATTGGCTTTGCTCAAAATGTAAATGAGTCCACCCACCACTTTAATCATACCTTAGATCTTGTTCTGACTTATGGTATGGAAATTGAAGACTTAACAGTATTCCCTGAAAACCCCCTTCTGTGTGATCATTTCTTAATAACATTTACATTTACTCTGATGGACTACCCAGCAGTGGGGAATAAGTTTCATTACAGTAGAAGTCTTTCAGAAAGCGCTGTAACTATGTTTAAGGATATGATTCCTTCTTTATGTTCTCCAATGCCATATACCAACACAGGGCAGAGTAGCTACCTAAACTCTGTGAGTGAGATAGATTATCTCGTCAATAGTTTTATATCCTCATTGAGGACAACTTTGGATGCTGTAGCTCCTCTGATAAAGAGAGCCTTAAATCAGAAGTGCCTGACTCCGTGGTTTAACTCACAAACTCGCAGCTTAAAGCAGATAACCCGTAAGTTGGAGAGGAAATGGCGTCTCACTAATGTAGAAGATCTTCACTTAGCCTGGAAAAAGAGTCTGTTGCTCTATAAAAAAGCCCTCCGTAAAGCTAGGACATCTTACTACTCATCACTAATTGAAGAAAATAAGAACAACCCCAGGTTTCTTTTCAGCACTGTAGCCAGGCTGACAAAGAGTCAGAGCTCTATTGAGACGAGTATTGCTTTAACTTTAACTAGTAATGACTTCATGACTTTCTTTGCTAATAAAATTTTAACTATTAGAGAAAAAATTACTCATAACCATCCCAAAGACATATCGTTCTCTTTGGCTGCTTTCAGTGATGCCGGTATTTGGTTAGACTCTTTCTCTCTGATTGTTGTGTCTGAGTTATTTTCATTAGTTACTTCCTCCAAACCATCAACATGTCTATTAGACCCCATTCCTACCAGGCTGCTCAAGGAAGCCCTACCATTAATTAATGCTTCGATCTTAAATATGATCAGTCTATCTTTATTAGTTGGCTATGCACCACAGGCTTTTAAGGTGGCAGTAATTAAACCATTACTTAAAAAACCTTCACTTGACCCAGCTATCTTAGCTAATTATAGGCCAATCTCCAACCTTCCTTTTCTCTCAAAAATTCTTGAAAGGGTAGTTGTAAAACAGCTAACTGATCATCTGCAGAGGAATGGTCTATTTGAAGAGTTTCAGTCAGGGTTTAGAATTCATCATAGTACAGAAACAGCATTAGTGAAGGTTACAAATGATCTTCTTATGGCCTCAGACAGTGGACTCATCTCTGTACTTGTTCTGTTAGACCTCAGTGCTGCTTTTGATACTGTTGACCATAAAATTTTATTACAGAGATTAGAGCATGCCATAGGTATTAAAGGCACTGCGCTGCAGTGGTTTGAATCATATTTATCTAATAGATTACAATTTGTTCATGTAAATGGGGAATCTTCTTCACAGACTAAGGTTAATTATGGAGGTCCACAAGGTTCTGTGCTAGGACCAATTTTATTCACTTTATACATGCTTCCCTTAGGCAGTATTATTAGACAGCATTGCTTAAATTTTCATTGTTACGCAGATGATACCCAGCTTTATCTATCCATGAAGCCAGAGGACACACACCAATTAGCTAAACTGCAGGATTGTCTTACAGACATAAAGACATGGATGACCTCTAATTTCCTGCTTTTAAACTCAGATAAAACTGAAGTTATTGTACTTGGCCCCACAAATCTTAGAAACATGGTGTCTAACCAGATCCTTACTCTGGATGGCATTACCCTGACCTCTAGTAATACTGTGAGAAATCTTGGAGTCATTTTTGATCAGGATATGTCATTCAATGCGCATATTAAACAAATATGTAGGACTGCTTTTTTGCATTTGCGCAATATCTCTAAAATCAGAAAGGTCTTGTCTCAGAGTGATGCTGAAAAACTAATTCATGCATTTATTTCCTCTAGGCTGGACTATTGTAATTCATTATTATCAGGTTGTCCTAAAAGTTCCCTGAAAAGCCTTCAGTTAATTCAAAATGCTGCAGCTAGAGTACTGGACAGGGACTAGAAGGAGAGAGCATATCTCGCCCATATTGGCCTCTCTTCATTGGCTTCCTGTTAATTCTAGAACAGAATTTAAAATTCTTCTTCTTACTTATAAGGTTTTGAATAATCAGGTCCCATCTTATCTTAGGGACCTCATAGTACCATATCACCCCAATAGAGCGCTTCGCTCTCAGACTGCAGGCTTACTTGTAGTTCCTAGGGTTTGTAAGAGTAGAATGGGAGGCAGAGCCTTCAGCTTTCAGGCTCCTCTCCTGTGGAACCAGCTCCCAATTCGGATCAGGGAGACAGACACCCTCTCTACTTTTAAGATTAGGCTTAAAACTTTCCTTTTTGCGAAAGCTTATAGTTAGGGCTGGATCAGGTGACCCTGAACCATCCCTTAGTTATGCTGCTATAGACTTAGACTGCTGGGGGGTTCCCATGATGCACTGAGTGTTTCTTTCTCTTTTTGCTCTGTATGCACCACTCTGCATTTAATCATTAGTGATCGATCTCTGCTCCCCTCCACAGCATGTCTTTTTCCTGGTTCTCTCCCTCAGCCCCAACCAGTCCCAGCAGAAGACTGCCCCTCCCTGAGCCTGGTTGTGCTGGAGGTTTCTTCCTGTTAAAAGGGAGTTTTTCCTTCCCACTGTAGCCAAGTGCTTGCTCACGGGGGGTCGTTTTGACTGTTGGGGTTTTTCCGTAATTATTGTATGGCTTTGCCTTACAATATAAAGCGCCTTGGGGCAACTGTTTGTTGTGATTTGGCGCTATATAAAAAAAATTGATTTGACAGCAACAGAGAACTTTAATCTCTGCAGAAGAACAGTGTGACAATGTAAATTTGTGTGGTACCAAACGGGTTCTCACCACAGAGGATCAGAATGTTGTGTGTGTGTTGTGAATGCCCTTCCTGATGTGACGCCACATTATGTGGAGAATGGGCACAGGTGTTCTTGACTGGGGAACCTTCTGTTTTAGAAGCGAGCACATTAGCTACTTGGGCCACCTTTTGGTGCTTATTGAACCAAAGCGTGGGCTTCATATCCTCAAGGACAAATGACAATCCCAAAGCAATATGTCATAATTGTTAATTACTTTACTTCAAGAAAAGAAAAAACTGCAGCCCCTCCAACACCACCTGCTGCAGTATTACTCCATGAGGTACTTGATGTTGATGATGATGATGATGACAGCTCCAGTGAAGCATAACTCTGAGATTCTGATGTAACCCACTTCAGCTACATGCACGTTTACATGCACGTTTAGTCCGTCAGTAGGATGTAGAACGTTTGCTTACTATGGTTGTTTGTTGGAGAATAGTGATCCTTCTGATTGTATTTAAAACTTTTAATCCTAAACATAAAACTCACATTTTTCGGACTGTGGCTGCCCACTGCTCTTAATGATTGGATTGTGTCTAACTGCAATTAGGACAGGTTAAATGCAGAGGACAAATTTTGTTGTGTGTGTGTGTATATATATATATATATATATATATATATATATATATATATATATATATATATATATATATATGTGTGTGTGTGTGTGTGTGTGTGTGTGTGTGTGTGTGTGTGTGTGCAATGGCAATAAAGGCTCTATTCTATTATATAACTGGTTCTATTTTGTTTAATTTCTAGTTTTTTATGCATAAGTTGAAGTTGCTATTGATGTAAATGTTTTAATTGGGTTTTGTGTATATTTCTTTGCCTTTTGTGTTCTGTTTGATTTGTAATTTAAATGATTGTTCTTTCTTTTTTTTAGCAGTACTGTATTTTTGGAGTATAAGTCAGACCTTTTCCTGTGTTATCAGCTCTTTGTTTTTTCGTGTATTGCTGTCATGTACTTCTTGTTACTAATATTTATTCTTGTATTATTTGAGTTTATTTTACTTAGTGCTTTGATTCCTGTTAAAGCCCTATATAAATAGTCATAATAATAATAATTATTATTATTGTTAACGAAGGCGACTTTCCAATATTTGTTGCACTGGATGTATAATTAAGGAGAAATGTATTTATATGCCGTATTTTCCAGAGTATAAGTTGTGTTTTACTTGTTTGGGAGACCCTGCAACTTATACACCAGTGTGAAATAATTTAAATTTTTTTTATTGTAAAGATTAAGATTACACATTCTACATTATGTAAGAAGAAAACTGCACCTTTCTCCGTGCCTTGCCTCCAAAGGCACCTTCCTGTTGTTGCTCCCAGGCCTCGGACAGACTCGCAGTCTCCTCGCTGTCTGCTCTCTGCACAGGAAAGGAAGCGCTGCTCTGGAGTGGCCTTGTCTGGTAAGTAACACACACAAATGGGAATTTAGAATCAGTAACCAAGATTTAAGATAGCTGAGTGATAGGGATATTCAGCAGATGAATGAAACTTTGTAAAAGCATCAGTCAGAGTCTCTCCATCAGCTTAAGACAGAATTACTTGAATCGTTGCTAAAGCGAAGTCGTCCCTCTAATGCAGGGGTAGGCAACCTGTTCCAGAAAGAGCCATGAGGGTGCAGGTTTTCTTTGCAGCCACTGACGCTACCAGGTGATTTTACTGATTAATATCACTTTGAGCAGATGGAATCAGTTAATCAGTGAAATCACCTGGTGGAGTCAGTGGCTGCAAAGAAAACCTGCACCCTCATGGCTCTTTCTGGAACAGGTTGCCTACCCCTGCTCTAATGTTTCCTTTAGACAAGTCAGATGATGGACACATGAACTTTTCCAAGTCATTGAATGTGTCATTTACAGCATGCACTGGTGTCACTCATCACTGTCTCCTCCACACTACAGATCCATCTTGGATCCTGGATGGCAACAGTCCAGGCAGAGAAGCGGTCCACCCCAACTCGTGACAGCAGCCATCTGTCTGCTGCAGTCAGGTTTAACGTCCATGTCCCCGTGGCCTTTTCATTTGTTGGGGTCCTCAACACTGAGGCATTTATGTGCTGGATCATGTATAGAGAAGTGCACCACATGGCCTCAATGTCATAGCTGACATTGCCTCACAAAGCAGAGAAAGATCAGAGGTCTTTAATAGAAGAAAACAGCTCAAGTCTTCGCTGACATCTTCTTTTTAAGAAAATTCTTCTCTGTGACGCTCTACGGTAAAGTGTAACTGGTGATGGAATAGACAAATGTTACGCTGTGTTCAGCTGTCATGAGTGTGTTGGTGGCTTCCCTCACTTGTCTCCTTCTTACTCGCTCACTCACTTTTTGAGAACGGCCTGCTCCTGCCTGTATATCTCAAAGCTGCTGGTGCAATTTTCGACAACATCTAGTGTTGAGGTTTGAAAGTCATGTAAAACGCTGAATCGGAGACATGATATACTGTAGACTAGAACTGCTGACTAGTACCATGAATATGCATGAGGTCACAGCATTTACACAGTTTTACTGTTACACTGATTACAAACTTTGCCAGACTGTGAATCTACATGGTGAGGCCAGGTTTTTTGTTTTTGGTTTCGTTGTTTGTTTTTTTTTCCACTGTCTGGCTCTCACAAAGTGTCAGGAAAACTGAAAAACTGAAGTGACTGAATAATAATGCAAACACACTGTTTGTGAAGTACAGTAGTGTTCAGAATAATAGTAGTGCTATGTGACTAAAAAGATTAATCCAGGTTTTGAGTATATTTCTTACATGGGAAACAAGGTACCAGTAGATTCAGTAGATTCTCACAAATCCAACAAGACCAAGCATTAATGATATGCACACTCTTAAGGCTAAGAAATTGGGCTATTAGTAAAAAAAGTAGAAAAGGGGGTGTTCACAATAATAGTAGTGTGGCATTCAGTCAGTGAGTTCGTCAATTTTGTGGAACAAACAGGTGTGAATCAGGTGTCCCCTATTTAAGGATGCAGCCAGCACCTGTTGAACATGCTTTTCTTTTTGAAAGCCTGAGGAAAATGGGACGTTCAAGACATTGTTCAGAAGAACAGCGTAGTTTGATTAAAACGTTGATTGGAGAGGGGAAAACTTATACGCAGGTGCAAAAAATTATAGGCTGTTCATTTACAATGATCTCCAATGCTTTAAAAAGGACAAAAAAAAAAAAAAACAGACGCGTGGAAGAAAACAGAAAACAACCATCAAAATGGATAGAAGAATAACCAGAATGGCAAAGGCTCACCCACTGATCAGCTCCAGGATGATCAAAGACAGTCTGGAGTTACCTGTAAGTGCTGTGACAGTTAGAAGACGCCTGTGTGAAGCTAATTTATTTGCAAGAATCCCCCGCAAAGTCCCTCTGTTAAAGATGTGCAGAAGAGGTTACAATTTGCCAAAGAACACATCAACTGGCCTAAAGAAAAATGGAGGAATATTTTGTGGACTGATGAGAGTAAAATTGTTCTTTTTGGGTCCAAGTGCCGCAGACAGTTTGTGAGACGACCCCCAAACTCTGAATTCAAGCCACAGTTCACAGTGAAGACAGTGAAACATGGTGGTGCAAGCATCATGATATGGGCATGTTTCTCCTACTATGGTGTTGGGCCTATATATCGCATACCAGGTATCATGGATCAGTTTGGATATGTCAAAATACTTGAAGAGGTCATGTTGCCTTATGCTGAAGAGGACATGCCCTTGAAATGGGTGTTTCAACAAGACAATGACCCCAAGCACACTAGTAAACGAGCAAAATCTTGGTTCCAAACCAACAAAATTAATGCCTCGCAGATGTGAAGAAATCATGAAAAACTGTGGTTATACAACTAAATACTAGTTTAGTGATTCACAGGATTGCTAAAAAAGCAGTTTGAACGTAACAGTTTTGAGTTTGTAGCGTCAACAGCAGATGCAACTATTATTGTGAACACCCCCTTTTCTACTTTTTTATTTACTAATAGCCCAATTTCATAGACTTAAGAGTGTGTATATCATGAATGCTTGGTCTTGTTGGATTTGTGAGAATCTACTGAATCTACTGGTACCTTGTTTCCCATGTAACAATAAGAAATATACTCAAAACCTGGATTCATCATTTTAGTCACATAGCACTACTATTATTCTGAACACTACTGTACACGAAATGTGATCAGATATATTGTTACGTTTTTATATAAATCCATTTTTATGTAACCTAACTGGAAATTGAGGAATTTTCTTAGATGCCACAAATCCTAATCCAGGTTCTATTACACACCATACAATAAAGTGGTGTAATGGCTAAGTCCATGTTGTTAGCTGCACAAACCTCAGTGGCTCCACTGTACAGGGAGAAGCACTCGAGACAGACATACAGTAAATGTACAGCCTACATAAACATATGGATTTTCTAGAGTGATCTGACCGTGTTTTTGAGAACAGAATTACAGGTATTGGATGGGATGCAATTTGAGACCTTACAGCTAGATGCTGTCAACAATTCCATTAGGCTGCTGATTTAATGATTGATGTAAATGAAGACCAAGAAATATTACACTTGCATTCATTCACTGATTTGCCTAAAAAAAACCTGGTAATATTATCAGTTATCAAGTTGTTCACCAATGAATATGGCTTTATACACCCTGAAGAAAACCATACAACCTGAAGCCATATTCATTGGTAAAACAACTTAACAATTTTATCATATACAGTGGTCCCTCGTTTATCGTGGGAGTTACGTTCTAAAAATAACCCGCGATACGCAAAATCCGCGAAGTAGTCAGCTTTATTTTTTACAATTATTATAGATGTTTTAAGGCTGTAAAACCCCTCACTACACACTTTATACACTTTTCTCAAACAGGCATTAACATTTTCTCACTTTTCTCTCCTGTGTAAACACTCAAAGTTCAAACCTTAGTAGAAAAAAAAGAAGTTTTCCTATAAATAATTATGATGGCTTTTAGAACTAACAAATGTAATTTTAACAATCAACCTACGAGGTTGGACACGTAAGAAATTATTAATAGGGACTGACCAGTATTTCACAGTTCCTCTGACCGCGCCTCTTCGTCGTGGCGCCACTCCGCTGTTCGGATTGGCTGATTACTCAGGTGGTATGAAAAACATTACCCGTCCGCGAAAAGGGTGTATTGCTATTTATTCTTTAGTGTTTTATCCAATCATATTGGCGTATCATTTATAGGTATATGATAATAGTGATTATACATATGTTTTAACAATAATCATCATATTTAGTTTGTCCAGTTTTTCATAGCCTATGAAAATGGATGAACTGTGTGTACAAATGGTCACTCCAGAATGGTTAATGTGAGTAACCATTAAGTACCCCACTGAACTAAAGTTGAAGGTCTAGTGTACATACATATTTTGACGAGTTCATGTCAATTCCATTGTGGTGGTGCAAAGAGAAAAGTTACAAAAAGACTGTCCAAACACTTATGGACCTGACTGTGTAAAAGCACTGAATGTCTTTGCATCCTCTTATCTCACTGAACTGGCTGAATGTTATATTCTGACATGACCTGTGAGTTACCAGGGAGCGGGCATACTCTGTGCCCCTGAGAAGTCATCAGACAGTATAACCTTTGGTTTGTGGTAATCAGCACACTAACAGTACTCCTTTTTTGTCCCTGTGTGTTTTATGGTTGATTTATTGATGATTATCTTTTAAAGCAAAAATATAGACAGGAAAATCTAACTGTAGAGTACTATGACCTTGAAATGAGCAAAACATAACCCTACATTAAACTTATTTTCTTTTCAAAGTGTGCCAACAGTGGTGGTGTATTATTTATGATTAAAGCCACATGTAGTTGTATTAATCAAGTCTGACTGAGCACAACAACGCGGCTGCCATATCTGTTTGCGTTACAACAGAAATCATGCCGGGCGTCAATGTGCAAGTGAAATATTTTTAGCCTCCTGATAGGAACTGAACATGCTCCATGCATTGCTGTGTTCTTGGTTGTACTACAAACCAAGAAAATAAGCTTGATCTTAAGTTTTATTTGCTACCAGTTTGTGGACCTTGAGAGGTCAGTGCTTGAAAAAGAACAGCAAAATCTGGTGTCATAAACTAAATGGCACATAAGCCTATGGAATGCATTCTCTCACAGGTAATGCTTTTAGAAAATGTATTAAGTCACATAAACAGTTGTAATCCTGTTCAAGCATGTGTTTATGAATGTTTTTTATTATACGTTTGAATTTGTGTGATTATATGTTGGGGGATAACTGAGTTTGCTGGAAGAGAAATACTCTGACAAGAAGAATTTCCAATAATAAAGTCATAAATTTACAAGAAAAAACATCTCTGTCCCAGATAATGACTCAAAACCAAAATTCTCCCAACAGATGACTAAAATACAAAAAAATCCAGTCATCTGCTCGTATGCATGTTTGTACCCAAAACAAATATGACGTCATGTTGACTAGGAGAATTGGTTGCCAGGATAAACCTCCATGTAGGAATGTAGCAAACTTGTCCAGGGTCAAAACTAAGGAGTGAATTAATCTAGTATTTTCCACCTCCAAAGGAGAGGTCTAAAAAAATAGAATGTAAAATCTGAAATTACCAGCTGCTTGTTTTGTACGGGCAGCTTCTCCGTCAAGTACGATGAGGATCTGGGTGGTGGTTTGCAGCTGCTTTTGCTCTTCCTGAGCGACAACAAGGTATTGTAGATCCTGGCACTCGGGCCTACGGAGTGCCAATGAGTCATTCACATAGAGCAGTCCCCACATCTCACCGGGACACTGCGCGATGCTTACGGCTGCGTAGCAGGACTGCAGGTCAGCAGATACGTTCTTCTCCGGCACCTCCAGTCGGTATGTGACACTGAAGCCATCGAACCGCAGGCAGTTTTCCACACACACTCTACCAACCTGAGAGCAAATAGAAAGAGGGCCAAAAAGCAATGAGGTATTTAATAGATGAATAAACATGAAAGCAAAGCACCAACTACAACTACAATTAGAATAAGTGTATCCTTACTCAGAATTTTAATGGATATGTTTTACTCTTGGGATTGTTATTTATTAGCCAACAGAGGGCAGGCTTTCATCATGTTCAAGATGAAATGGGCTGTAATGTTTTTGACCCATTAAAAATGATTGCATGAATTCTATGTAATAAAAAGCATAACTGGGTGTAAAACTTCAAATTAAATCATCCTCTTTCTGGGACAGAAAATCATTTTAGTATGACACTGAGGAAGAATTATGGAAGGAAGTGTCTATTCCAACGACATAAATAGGTAGCCTGAAGCTGGGACTGTGATTCCTATGCTACATAGCCACCCGCTCCACTTAGCTACAGACCAACATGAAACCATTTATTCTCATATTAGTGACATGCAAATCAGATCTGAATAAGATCTAGGACCATGTGTATTAGTAACCTAAATGTAAAGTAAAAAAATCTGATGTGGCATGTTCACAGACAAACGTACTGACTTAAAAGAATGTTCTTACAAGATGTACACAGCCAGATTTCAGATCAATCAATCAATCAATCAATCAATTTTATTTATATAGCGCCAAATCACAACAAACAGTTGCCCCAAGGCGCTTTATAAGGCAAGGCCATACAATAATTACGTAAAAACCCCAATGGTCAAAACGACCCCCTGTGAGCAAGCACTTGGCGACAGTGGGAAGGAAAAGATTCAAATTAGATCAAGGATCACACAGAGTTTGATAAGCAGTGTTTGGACAGTGACATAATCTTTGTAGTTCTACCTCTGTACTCCACCACAACACAGTTGGGGGAGCTGATGGTTCCCCGAACTTGTTTTAAAACTCGAGGGGACAGATCTTTTAAAGCTGTGGCACCTCGCCTCTGGAATGAGCTTCCCTGTTCTCTTCGCTCACTAGATTCTGTGGATGTTTTTAGACAGCAACTAAAGACACATTTTTTAAAACTGGCATTTTAGTGTCAATTTATTTTATTGTTCTATATTTGTATGTGTTGTTTTTATTGTCTATTTATATCGTGTGAAGCACTTTGTGACCTTGGTCTGTGAAAAGTGCTATATAAATAAAGCTTACTTACTTACTTACTTACAGTTGAAAGTAAATCATCAAGCAGTGATGTAGTCATTCAGCTTTAATTCAAAAGGTTTACCAAGAATCGTGCGGAAACCATCAAGGAATTACAGCCATTTTTATTTATATATAGTTACCCCCCTCCCCTACACCCCCCCACACCCGAATCTACAAAGGCCAAAGAACTAACACAATTCTAAACTAAAAAAAAAAATTAGCTGTTAATACTTGGATCAACTAACTTTGCAGTCAATGACTGTCTGAACTGTGGAACCCATGGATGTCACCAAATGCAGGGTTTCCTCCGTTGAAATATTTTGCCAAGCTTTTACTGTAGTCTCCTTTCGTTACTGCTTCTTTGTGGGTTCTTTCCACCTTACGTTTTGCCTGCAGTAAGTGTGAAGCATACTGTAATGGACTGAGTCAGACGACTGACTTGGCCAGTGAAGACTATTTGATTTCTTTACCTTGAGAAGCTCTTGGATTACTTTGGCAGTATTTTTTAGGTCATTATCCATCTACACTGTGAAGCGTCATCCTGTCAGTTTGGCAGCATTTGGTTGAATCAGAGCAGATAGTGTAGAGCTGTACACTTAAGAATTCATTATGCCACTTCCATCAGCAGTCACATCATCAATAAACACCAGTAACCCAGCTCCACTGTTGCCACTATGTTTGACTGATGATGGACTATACTAAATGTACTATACTGTATGTACCATATAGGTACCATATGTGAAATCAAGAGCTGTTACTTTTCCTTTCCATACTCTTGCATTCCCAGTATTCTCATGCATGTTATTCTGACCAAACAATCTTGATCCACTACTGGAGAAGGCTTGTGTTTTTAGACTTTATCTTCCAGAGTCTCATCTGACAGTTGTGTACTTGAGTGTTACCAGTGGTTTTCACCTCGTCATAAACTCTCTGTATTTACAATCACGAAGGCATCACTTGATTAAAGACTTTGACAATGACATCCTGACCTTCTTGAGATTGTTCTTGTCTCAAACTTGTGAAGGGGTTTTTCTTGACTGAGGAAAGAATTCTGACATCATTCACGTTTTGTCTTCTGTGATCTTACAGGCCTTTTGGTGATGTTCAGCCCACCAGTGCACTGATTTTTCTACTGCTAAGGTTTATGCTATCTGTCTGAGAGGTTTATTTGTTCTTGTTGGGTTTTTTTTCTTCTTAATTATTGCCTCCTTCACATTCTTCAAAATGTCTTTCGGCCACAATAAGCACAAGCCTGTCAAATACTGTCTTAATTTTTTCAGCTGATGATTTTATGGAGGTTTTTTTAATCATAAACTAGAGGATATTAGAAATAAAATATCCCAGCCTTTGCTAGTCATGACAGGAAACTTTCCACTGTCAGTTGTTGGGGTGTCTGATTCCAAGTCAGTATCTGACACAGATATAATTTCCTTACAGGTGCTGTTTAAGATTGTGATGGGTTCCAAATGTATTACTTGTTTTCTTGATCCTGTCTTAATTAAGACTGTAAAGGATCTGTGGATAAAGTTTGGGCCCTAGTTGCTGAATATTATAAAATTGTCTCTCACCTATGTTCTTTCACCTTTTAAGATGGCTGTGATGAAACCTTTTAGAGTCTGGATTCTGGGTTGCTGGCAAACTATGAACCTATTATCAATTTGCCGTTTTTTTTTTTAAAGGCACTGGCAAAAGTGCTCGCAAAGCAACTTCAAGCATATTTGTCAGACAATGAGCTTCTTGAGCCTTTATATTCAGCATTTAAGGTACATCATTCTACTGAGACTGCACTTACAAGAGTGTTGAACATTTTTTTGCTGGCTATGAAAGGAAATAGGACATCAGTGTTGCAGTTGTTGGACCTGAGTGCAGCAGGTTCATTAGTGTTTTCTCTTTGGCCAGATTACACTTAGTCACGGTGTTCTGTCGAGATGTGTGCGTTTGTCGAGTTATGTGTCCCCACCACTGATCTCTATATATTACTGGATCGCTCATTGGCCAATATTTTTGAAGCAAACTGGCCGCCATATTACCACTCCGATGTTCCGCTCCTGAACGCTCTTTTCTGTTGACCTTTAATGAGGCACACGCAACTTTATAATTGTAATTTTGTTAAAAAATACCTTCATGTGCAGCTATAACCTGCACAAATCACCAGATCAAAGGCTGTGGATGAACATTTCACCGAGCTAGTTAAGTGGTGTTTTATTCTTTTTAGTGCAACTATTTTTTTTTAAAAAATCCACTATTTCTGTATTGTCCATCATGACTTTTGATATTCATTCACTTTTGTTCATGATATGGTACCAATACACACACACACACACACACACACACACACACACACACACACACACACACACACACACACACACACACACACACACACACACACATATATGTATGTGTGTGTGTGTGTGTGTGTGTGTGTGTGTATATACACTTCCCTATCTTCATCCAATTCCCCTAACTCTTTCTGTGGGATTCCGAGGTGTTCTCAAAGGCATCTTGGAAATATAACCCCTCCAGTGTGTCTTGGGTCCTCCTAGGGCCCCCTCCCAGTTGTACGAGCCTGGAAGTCCTTCCTTGGGAGATGACTAGTGGACATCCACCTCAGCTGGCTTCTTTGGCAGCAAAGAAGCAGTGGCTCTACTCTGATTCCCTCCTGGATAGTCGACCTTCTCACCTTGTCCCAGAGTATAAAGCCAGTCATGTGACAGAGGATTCTCATTTCCACCTGCAACCTTGTTCTTGTTCTTTTGGTCATTATCCAAAGTTAACGACCATAGGTGAGGATAGGAATGTAAACTGACTTGGCTCAGCTCTTTCTTTCTCACAATGGAACGATACAGCATCTGCAAAATATCAGATGCATCCCCAATTCCTCTATCAATCTCAGGCTCCAGCTTACCCCAACACATGAACAAGACCTCAAGATATGTAAACTCCTCCACTTTGGGGCAGTAACTCTCCCCTGACCCAGAGGGGACAACAGACTCTCTTGGAGCACCTTGGGGCAACTGTTTGTTGTGATTTGGCGCTATATAAGAAAAAAGTTGATTGATTGATTGATCTTTTCCAACAGATGACCATGGTCTCAGATTTGGAGGTGCTGATCCTCATCCCAGTTGCTCCACTCTCAGTCTCAAACCTGCCCAGTGCACATCGGAGGTCAAAGTCTGATGAAGCCAACAGAACCACATCATCTGCAAAAAGCAGAGATGCAGTTCTGAGGTCAATGAACTGGACAGCCTCCATTCCCTGACTGGGCCTTGAAATCCTGTCCATGAACACCATGAACGGGATATATTCTGTAAACTCCTGTTGAGCCAGATTTGTACTCAGTACAGGAAAACTGTGCAAGTTATAATGCTTTCAGCATTTTTCATGACGATCAGTTCAAGCCACTAAAAAGTAAAAGGAATTATAGATATGGAATGTAAAGAAGTCATACGTACTTGTGCATAAACTGAAGCCCTGCGTGTTACTGTGAAGACGTAGGTAATGTTGGCAAAGCGGATTTGGACTGGTAAGATGGTGATGTTGTAGTGCAGCAAGACGGTTCCCAGTAGACCAGGATAGGTGGTATCATTGACCAGGTAGTCCAGCTGCAGGGTTCGATTCTCAGTCACATACAGGTTCGTCTTTAGGACAAGTGCTGAAATCAAGGAAAGGAACACTTATTTTAAGTGGCGTGCTTGCAAAACAAAAATGCCTCAGTGGCTCCTGGATTGCGTACTGTAGTCATGAATGGTCTCTCGAATGCTGCCAAAATCAGTCTTCTTTTCTCTGAAGGTTCCTTGTATGTCAAACTTTTCTTTGACCCACGGATCACTGTTGAGTAACGTCCCCACATATTTATTGTGACTCTGGTCGATGGGATAGATTGGTGTCAAGTCCCTGTCATAGACAGACAAGGTGCCAAAAGAGCCTCCCTGGAGAAAAACAGGAGAGTGATGAAAATTAATCCCGGCGTAAAGAGCAAAAATTACCCTCCTGTAGGATCTACAAAATGTAAACCACTGTATAAAACAAGTTTACTCACCTGTGTACGATTGAAGCTGATGATGACCTCTGCTGTATCTGTTCCATTTATGTATGGTGCGTTATCATCCTCATCGTTGACAAAAACATCCAGTGAAGTTTCAACCTTGGTCATGACTGTTTCTATCCAAACTGTGCAAACCAGCAGCAGCCTGTAGCGTTCGCTCTCTTCACGGTCCAAAGCAGCAGTCACCACGAGCTCTGTCGTGTTGTCATTTACAGCAAATGGTACTAAGACATCTGCAGCCAAGAGGGACAGGGGAAACCCTCGATCTGTGATGGCAGATTACTGCTACAAAATATGTTGAAATCAATTTTACAGTACAACTGTGACAAAAAAAAAAAGATGACTATCATATTCCCTCTACTTAGAGAGCATGCACAGGCATAATGGAGTCAGTCAGTGAGTGGGTCCACAAAATGTGTGTGTGTGTTGCAGGCCTATCTAAAGTGTACCCCGCCTCATGCCCTATGACTGCTGAGAAAGGCTCCAGTCCCCCCGTGGTTGAAGATATGTGTGTTTGTGTGTGCTGCATGCCTTAAATTCAAGAATAATATATATTAGCAAATGAAATTAAACTGACAACTCAAAACAGGAAATATCTTGGGTTCATACCAGGGCTTTGAACCAAATTTTTTTTCCCCAACTGGCTTGTTACAAACAGAAACAGCATTTTAACGTTATTATTCTCAAACCAGTAAATAATGTTCCATGTCAGCTGTGAGACACTGAAAACACTGTATATGCCAGATTTATATGTGGAGCTGTAATGCTTCCATGAAAAATGGAGAAGACAATACATCATTCTGCAGCATGCAGCGCAAGTGGGACACTGAGTAAAATAAAGCCTTTTAAGAGAAAGAGGGTCCGCGCTGATCACCTGAAATAGACTTACTGCATATTTAAAGTGAAGCACTGTGTTTGTGTATTCCATTTAGGTATCTGTTGTCTCAAAAATAAATTACATAAAAATTCCCTCCCCCCCAAAAAAAGCATAATAATGCCATTAAACTCAGTGTTTTTAAAGAAGTGCCTCAATGTCTGTCTGCTCCGGGTGCATTTCTCAGCATGAAACACAGAACACAGCACTTTGTCCTGCCAACAACAACCAAAATAAGTGAACAACAGGAAATGAACCTCACCAGGTTATTGTGAACTGACACCTTTTCAAGAACAAAAAACAAAACAAAAACAAACAACGATATTAACCGGTTGCCATTATTTTAAAAAAAGGATTCAGGTCTGAAACATACAAAATATAGAGTTTCTGGTTTTCATTCCACAAACTGTTTCAAAGCCTTGGTTCATATTGTCTGCAATGAAACAGAAGTTAAAGTAAATGTAAGGATTAGAGCTGCAGCAATTAAGCAACAACTAATCGATGAAAAAAAATGACTATTTTGATCATCGGCCTGTGACCTCCAGCACACACTGGGTTGGTTCGCAGCCGAGTGTGAAGCAATTGGGATGAGGCTCAGTACCTCTACATCTGAGGCCATGGTTCTCAGCAGGAAACCAGTGGATTGTCTACTCCATGTAGGGAAGTGAAGGAGTTCAAGTACCTCAGGGTCTTGTTCACCAGTGAGGGGACAATGGAGTGTGAGATTGGCTGGAGAATCGGCGCAGCATGGACGCTGTTGTACTTTATCGTACTGTTGCGACGAAAAGGGAGCTAAGCCAAAAGGCGAAGCTCTCTGGTTAATCTTCATTCCTACTCTCACCTATGGTCATGAGTGTTGGGTCATGGCCGAAAACTAGATCGCGGGTACAAGTGGCTGAAATGGGTTTCCTCAGGAGGGTCGCTGGTGTCTCTCTTAGAGATAGGGTGAGAAGCTTGGGAGCTCGGAGTAGAGCCGCTGCTCCTTCGTGTTGAAAGGAGCCAGCTGAGGTGGTTTGGGCATCTGGTAAGGATGCCCCTTGGATGCCTCCCTAGAGAGGTGTTCCAGGCATGTCCATCTGGGAGGAGACCCCAGGGAAGACCCAGGACAAAGTGGAGAGATTATATCTCCACACTGGCGTGAGAACGCCTCAGGATCGCCCAGTCACAGGTGGTTAATGTGGCCCTGAAAAGGGACGTTTGGGCTCCCCTGCTGGAGCTGTTGCCCCCGCAACCTGATCCTGGATAAGTGGTTGAAGATGTACAGTAGTGTTCAGAATAAAACTAGTGCTATGTGACTAAAAAGATTAATCCAGGTTTTGAGTATATTTCTTATTGTTACATGGGAAACAAGGTACCAGTAGATTCAGTAGATTCTCACAAATCCAACAAGACCAATCATTCATGATATGCACACTCTTAAGGCTATGAAATTGGGCTATTAGTAAAAAAAGTAGAAAAGGGGGTGTTCACAATAATAACAGAATCTGCTGTTGACGCTACAAACTCAAAACTATTATGTTCAAACTGCTTTTTTAGCAATCCTGTGAATCACTAAACTAGTATTTAGTTGTATAACCATAGTTGGGGGTCATTGTCTTGGTGAAAACACCCATTTCAAGGGCATGTCCTCTTCAGCATAAGGCAACATGATCTCTTCAAGTATTTTGACATATCCAAACTGATCCATGATACCTGGTATGCGATATATAGGCCCAACACCATAGTAGGAGAAACATGCCCATATCATGATGCTTGCATGACCATGCTTCACTGTCTTCACTGTGAACTGTGGCTTGAATTCAGAGTTTGGGGGTCGTCTCACAAACTGTCTGTGGCACTTGGACCCAAAAAGAACAATTTTACTCTCATCAGTCCACAAAATATTCCTCCATTTCAATTTAGGCCAGTTGATGTGTACTTTGCAAAGTGTAACCTCTTCTGCACATGTCTTTTATTTAACAGAGGGACTTTGCGGGGAAGTCTTGCAAATAAATTAGCTTCACACAGGCGTCTTCTAACTGTCACAGCACTTACAGGTAACTCCAGACTGTCTTTGATCATCCTGGAGCTGATCAATGGGTGAGCCTTTGCCATTCTGGTTATTCTTCTATCCATTTTAATGGTTGTTTTCCATTTTCTTCCATGTGTCTCTGGTTTCCTGTCCATTTTAAAGCATTGGAGATCATTGTAGATGAACAGCCTATAATTTTTTGCACCTGTGTATAAGTTTTCCCCTCTCCAATCAACTTTTTAATCAAACTACAATGTTCTTCTGAACAATGTCTTGAATGTCCCATTTTCCTCAGGCTTTCAAAGAGAAAAGCATGTTCAACAGGTGCTGGCTTCATCCTTAAATAGGGGACACCTGATTCACACCTGTTTGATCCACAAAATTGACAAACTCACTGACTGAATGCCACACTACTATTATTGTGAACACCCCCTTTTCTACTTTTTTTTACTAATAGCCCAATTTCATAGCCTTAAGAGTGTGCATATCATGAATGCTTGGTCTTGTTGGATTTGTCAGAATCTACTGAATCTACTGGTACCTTGTTTCCCATGTAACAATAAGAAATATACTCAAAACCCGGATTAATCTTTTTAGTAACATAGCACTACTATTATTCTGAACACTACTGTATGTATGTATGTATATTTTGATCATCAATGAATTGTTTTGAGTCGTTTTTTAAAATATTCAAATTCTTTGATTTTAAGCTTCTTAAATTTGGATATTTTTTGGTTTGTTTTACTGGTTTCTTTACTCTTCTCTGTCAGTAAATAAAATATCTTTGACCTGTGGAGAAAATAGTGATTGAGTTTTTTTCATCTTTTTTACCCAAGGCCATCAAAATATGGTCATCGGGTATTGCGAAGGCATTGCGTCTGTTTGTCCCTCTGTCTGTCTGTCTGTCTATCCATCTGTATGTCTGTCCGTCTGACTGTCTGTGCTCAGCATAAGTCCAGTCCTATTCCTGCCAGGGTCTTCAAATTCACAGGGAACATGCTTGGGACACAGACCTTGGACAAGTTCAAAGATGGCTAACCTTGGCCTATTTTTATGCTATGAATCCATCATTTTTTGGGGTGACAGCCAATTGGAGTACAGAGGCACCATGACATCACTGGCTGGTTTCTGTCTGGCTGCTAATTCAACCTGCTCTGAAACCGCTGCGTTTCTGTGTAAATCTAACATTTTTCTCATATATTATGTAAAAGCTAGCAAGAAATAACCACTTCTAAAAATGAAAATGCATTTTTTTGTAACCTGAAAACACCTCTGGAGTGATTTACAAGACATCTCGTGGATGTCAGTATGCATGCGCATCACACATGGTCAAAGCTAACTTCCGCTCTTTTCAAAAGCTTGTGTATGCGCACATGCACACTCTCCTGCAGATGTGTTAAAACATAAGTAAAATATTGTTTATGATTGATTGATTGAGTTTATTCTGCAACATCAATACCAATTAAACAACTGCAAATTATAAAGACAATACTTCCTAAGGTTGAGGGTATTTTAGCATTACGTTGTATTTTGACATTATATTACATTTACCTAATAACGAATCCACTAACCGAGAAAATAACTGATTGATTAATTGATTATAAAAATAACTGTTACTGGCAGCCTGAGTAAGGATCACTGCTTTGTTGTTGTTGTTGTTGCTTTTCTTTTGGTTTTCTTTGTTTCACTTTCCATATTGTCCCAGCTTTTTCTGATTTGGGGTTGTATGATTTGATTTAATATAAATATATAAATAAAATATAAAACAAACAGTATCAATAAAATATCTCGCAGCACAGAATATTTGAATTATACTGAGTTTATACCTGATTCCACATTGTAGGAGATGGTATAGTTGGGGCAGACGTTAATCCTGGTAAGGCGTCGGAGTTGCCGAATGGCTCCGGGGAACCTGTTCTCCATTATGTGGGGGTTGGCAGTGTCTCTATGTGGAAAGCAGAGTTCCTTCATATCTGTCTGACCACACTGTGGCAGTGTGGCATTAACAAAATCCAGAGTGATCCGAGGAGTGTTTCTGCTGATGCACTGAGCCTTTCTGGTGGGGTTTGGTGACACCATGACGTGCAGGAACAACTTCTTCACAGACCAGGAATTTTGATCTAAGGAGGCACACAGCCATAATAAGATGCATTTTAATTGCCAACAGTGTTCTTGATGACTGAGCTCTTTTTTACTAGTAGGCAATTATATTATCATCCTAAAAAGCTATTAGTATGCACAGAACATAAACATCAAGAAATGTGTAGTGAGTTCCTGGCAGTGCGCCGCTAAAACTGGAACATAAGTATCGTATCAGACTCACATAGTGAGGCAAAGTCACTCTCCTCCAGGGTTTTAATCAAGGACAACACACCAGTTTTAGCATCCATAAGGAACCACTGGCTGTAAGGTGGACGACGGAGAGAGCTGGACCAGCACAGGTAGAAATGGGGCCGTTCGGACTCACTGTCCAACATGGCGTGGACCTGGAGCACCGGGGTTCCTGCAGGCTGACCGACATACACCATCTCAACATACTCATTCTGAGGGAAGTACAGCGCACTGACTCCTGCGGAAATAAGAAGAAAGCAATAAAGAGATGTCATGGCAACCAAGTGAACCACAGGTCAGCCTGGATATAATCTGCCTGAAAACCATGATAATGTTGACTGAGGTCTTGTCTGATTACACCTTTTGTTTGCACATTTCTGTGCCAGAAAGTCCCAGTGTTAATGCTTCACAGCCAGTGCAACAACTGAATAAAAATTAGCCCACACATGCAATATAACAGGTGATTTTTTTTTCTTTTCTGTACCACTGGCGGAAATTAAAAGGAGGGCTCAAATGACACTTATGCAGCCCCCTAATGGATTTCTCACATGGCCAATAATGCTGTTTCCGATTCTCCTTGTGTTCACCTTGAAAAGTTTAATTACAAAGGATAACATGATATGGGGGAGAAATGAATCATTACCTGTCGGATTGGAGGAGGGGGAGCTCAGATGAGTGTAAGTGTTGGGAGGGGGTGACTCCATTAAGAGCTACAGAAGGGTGTTTTACGGGAAGATAGAGATGTCAGTGTTCCTCCTGTAATTATATCCTTGTTGTGCTCCTCTTTGATGACAGTAGGCGACCAATGGAGGGAACGTACTAATGTCATTAACAGACAACAAAACTTGATTTTCTATTTCTGTTGGTGCAGTTGAAGTCTCGGCTCTGGTTTCAGACACTGATTTAATTGTATTGGGTTTGGATGACAGGAGGCTGAGCCAATAGATAAAATGGCCACAAAAACAAACAGCACTTGTTTGGATAATCAGAGATAAATTCATTGATTCATCATTCAGGCTTAGATTTTAAGGAATGTACTGGTGAGTTTAGTCACAAAAGATAAGACCCATGCGATGATGGACAGTGTTAAGAATGAAAATATCAGTGAGACAGCTCAGGTTGGATGGTTTGTAGACAAAGTCAAACAGGTGAGATTGAGATGGTTTGGACATGTGTAGAGGAGGGATCCAGGATATACAGAGAGAAGGATGCTGAGGATGGAGCTTAGGCAGAAGGAGAAGAGAGAGGGCAAAGAGGAGGTTTATGGATGTGGTAAGGGAGGGGATACAGGTCACAGAGAGAGATGGTCTGCTGTGGCAACAGGAGCAGCCAATGCAGGAACAAGAAGCTCCTCATTTCATTTTTTTTTTTTCTGGTCTGTAATTTGCTTCATGAACATTGAAACAAGAGTGCTCTGAGAGCACAATATTCCCCGCTGGCAAATGCTGCTTTGAAACAAGTGCTTGCTACATTCTGATAACATTTTCAAGGTATGTAATAGTTGATTTTACAATTCAGACACCAACTCATGAAACTGGCAGTGTCTAGGCTTGTTAATCAAGGGCCATAACTCTGCCAAAATGTGTCAATCTTGTACAGTATTACAATATGCTTACTACCAACCTATAACAAAGACTTGTACCAAGTGTCTCAAAAATCCTCTTAAAAGTGTGAAAGGAGTTGATTTCGGAATGCAGGCAACCACTCATGAAATTGACGGAGTCTAGATTTGCAAATCAAGAGCCATAACTCTGGAACAATGGGCCCAACTCGTACATGATAATATGCGTATTACCAACTTATAACAAGGACTTGTATAAAGTTCCACAAAATTCCTCCTACAAATGTGAGGACTTGATTTCAGAATGCTTTTATCCTTTCTGGAATGGACGGACAGACGGACGGAAATCACCACGACAGAATCCCCCTTCGAAGCTTCGGACAGTGGAGGATAAGAAACTGGACCTTTGCTGTGGATTTTAAAGAAACTGTATGGATTGTGTGTCAGGAAGCTAGCTTGGGAAATAACATACGAGGTCTGTGAGAAAAGTATCCAACCTTTTTATTTTCTGTAAAAAATATATGGATTTGATTCATACGTTTTTACGTCAACCAAGCTTGAACCTTCGTGCGCATGCGTGAGTTTTTCCACGCCTGTCAGTTGCATCATGGGCAGGCTTTGAGTGAGCACTGCTCCACCCATCTTGTTGTTGTTTCATTGCGAGGAAATGGCGGAATGATGTGGGCTTTTTTTCCATCAGAATTTTTTCAGAAACTGTTAGAGACAGGCAGCTGGAAACCATTCGAAAAATGTATCTGGCTTTCGGTGAAAATTTTATGGATAATAAAAATAATAAGAATAAGGAGTGTTACTACAGCTTTAAGGACGCCCCACAATGGCGCACGGCGCGCCGCGCTCTGAGCTGCAATCAAGAGGCAGAAACCACCACATCATTTCTAAACTGATGGCTGTGTGGAGCCGGGACCGTCGTGTGAAATTTCTCTGGTTATCACAAGAGCTGGACATCAGCCATTTTCCGGCAGATTTCACTTTTAACAAGAGATTTTGTCATGGAAAGCTGCGCGGAGGCTTCGCGCATCACGACCGATTCGCTGATGAAGCGAGACAGTGTTTCGCAGTGTTAAAGGACAAGTTGGGACATGCCTGTCTCGGCTTTCAGTGCTTACCAGTCGAGTGAGTATAAGAGAAATTGTGGAGAGCTGGACATGTCCCAACTTGTCCTAACACTCCAAAACGGAGGTGTTTCTTTGTCTCGCTTAGAAATGATGTGGTGGTTTCTGCCTCTCGATGGCAGCTCGGAGCGCGGCGTGCCGTGCGCCATTGTGGGGCGTCCTTAAAGCTGTAGTAACACTCTTTATTCTCTGTGAAGCCCGTAAAATTTTCACCGAAAGCCAGATAAATTTTTCGAATGGTTTCCAGCTGCCTGTCTCTAACAGTTTCTGAAAAAATTCTGATGGAAAAAAAAGCCCAAATCATTCCGCCATTTCCTTGCAATGAAACAACGACGCGAGGAGTGTAGCAGTGCACACTCAAAGCCTGCCCACAGGCGAATGACGCAACCGACAGGCGTGGAAAAACTCACGCATGCGCACGAAGGTTCAAGCTTGGCTGACGTAAAAACATATGAATCAAATCCATATATTTTTTGCATAAAATAAAAAGGTCGGATACTTTTCTCATAGACCTCGTATAGAAATTTTGGAACTCTAACAAGCTAGTTCCTTCATTTTCAGTTACTTGATTTTTGACACCCAAATAGTTTAGTTGGAGAAATAAAAAGAAAGTAGAGGAAGTTTAGCACAGTGTGAATATGAATTATGTTTGGCAGTTATAAGAGGCAAATTTGTTACTTCTTGTTTTTGTCACTGTAGTGTTTCGTGCGCATGTTCAACACAAGTGGACAATGAAAAACAGAATAGTGTCTCTGGCTGCTGTAGTCTGCAATGAAATGCGTTTCTTTGTGCTTAACAATAGATGATGAATCGCATACAAACTTAAATCAGAAAAAATTGGGAAACAAGGCAAAATGATAGTGATTCTTACACTTTATTTTCCATTTCATTGCAGACTGCATGAATCCAGGATATTTCATGTTAGCAGTGTTCAACTTTATTTAATTTGTTAATATACATCCATTCATGCATTTCAGGCTTGCAACATATTACAAAAAAGTTGGGATGCAAAAGCAATTACCACTTTGTAATGTTGCCATTCCTTCTCACAACTCTTAAAAGACATTGTGGCATTTACAATACCAAGTGAGGAAGCACTTTGACCCCTTCTTCGTACAAATGCATTGTAAGGTGTGCAACAGCACAAGGTCGGTGTTGCAGCATTTTTGATTTCAAAATTTGGCATGCGTTCTCTATTGGGGGGACAGGTCAGGACTGCAGGCAGACCAGTCATTCTTCCACAGCCATGTCTTTGTATTGTGTGCAGAATGTGGTTTTGCATGGTCTTGTTGAAAAACACACAGACATCCCTGGAAAATGTAGTCTTGCTGGTAGCAAAATTCATTCATCCTTTTATTCATTTTCTGACACTTATCTAGGCCCAGGCCACAGTGGCGGCAGACAGCTAAGCGGCTCATCCCACATTTCCCTATTCTTGGCCAAGTCCTGTAATTCTTCCTGGGGGATCCTGAGGCATTCCCAAGCCAGATGGGACATATCTCTTCAGCGTGTCCTGGGTCTTCCCCCAAGCCTCCTCCTAGTTGAACGTGCCTGGAAGACCTCCCTAGGGAGGTGACCAAGGGGCATCCTTACCACATGACTGAATCACCTCAGCTGGTTCCTTTTGATTTGAAGAAGCAGCAGCTTTACTCCAAGTCCCTCCCAGATAGTTGAGCTTCTCACAATGTCCAGCAGTGTAAGCCCAAATACCTAAGGGAGGAATCTTATTTCTGCCAGTTGTATTCGTGACCTATTCTTTCAGTTATTAGACCATAGGTGAGGATAGGAGTGTAAATTAACTGGTAAATTGAGAGCCTTTCCTTCTGGCTCAGCTGCTTCTTCACCACGACGGTCCAGTACACCATCCGTAAAACATCAGACACCGGCCCAGTTCATCTATTGTTCCCACTTACCCCAACTCTCCCCAGATGTTGCTCAGTAACTCTTCCCAGATGCTGCTTTAAAATATCAAGATAAGTAAGATTCTCAAGTAAGACTCAAGGATTTTTTTTTCATATGGTCCCAACATTTTCAGATTTTTTGGGGGTTGTATATTACAGACATTATCCATATGGTCAGTGGCGCCCCCATGTGGTGGCTGTGGGTGGCTACAGCCACCACCAAATTACTCTGAGCCACCCCTGAGCCACCACATGAGGGCGCATTGGATTTGTGTGGATTTAGGGAATATATTTTAAATCACAACAGTTAATAAGGTGAAAACGGTGTTAAAACAAGAGCAACAGCAACATCAACAACAACAACAATAATATATTGTTTAATAATATTGGGGTTTTTTTGGTCGGGTATGCCACCCTAAGATTTTGCCTAGCCCCCACTAGCCACCCTTAGAATTTTTTTTTGTTGGCGCCACTGCATATGGTATGTCGAAACAGGGCCTACAGTATCGTTTTTGAGACCATGAATAATTTGTGTATAGTACAAATTTTGGCTGTTGGACAACCAGTTACCGCCTCATAGTAGAGTGCAACAGAGAAGGATTTTCATACATGAAAACAGATCAACTCCAGACTCATGTCTCCTGTGTTCCTTAATGCAAACTGAAGCTGAAATTTCCACAGAAGCCTATAACATCTTCAGAGTTGTCTGGGTGTCTTAGTGGCTTCCATCACTCGTCTTCTTCTTGCACAGTCACTCAGTTTTTGGGAACTGTCTACTCCAGACAGATTTACCATAGAGTACCAAACTTAATGATTGGCATTTAATGAAGTCCAAGACATATTCACTGACTTCAACATGTTCATTTATCCTTCACTTGAGTATCATAAAGAATGCTGTCTTTAAAAGTCACATTTTGTTTTGCTTTTTTAAACCTTTATTTAACCAAGTAAGTTTTTAAGTTTGTCTAACTACGTACGGGCTTTTATTCAAAAATGGTTAAGACCATATTTTTTGTCTCCTGAATTAGACATAAAAGTCAACACAAGTTAGGGAAGGTGATGGTCTAGTGGTTAAGCATTGGGCTTGAGACCAGAGGATTCTTGGTTCAAATACCAGCCTGAATGGAAAATCACTAAGGGCCCTTGGGCAAGGTCCTTAATCCCCTAGTTGCTCCCGGTGTGCAGAGAGCGCTTTGTATGGCAGCATCCTGACATCCGGGTGAATGTGAGGCGTTACTTGTAAACCGCTTTGAGCGTCTAATGCAGATGGAAAAGCGCTATTTAAATACAGTCCATTTAACACATCAGCAAACACATGCTCATTTCATTTAAAATACGTTGTGGTGGTGCAGAGGTAAAAATAAATAAATTAAGATATGTAAGAAATAATTTTTCAAAGATAGCAATTTCATGGACTTCCGCTGTCATGCCTCCTTGGTGTAAAAATGTACAGTAATGTAGACCCCAATTATGTAGATTTAATGTTAAAAACAGCCCTTAGTGTAAGCAAAGGTTTTCACTTCATTGTTGGGCCCCAAGTCATACCTAGAGTGACCACAAGAGGGAGCCATCATCTTTGTGACACACAGCTAAAGCTGGCAGAAAAACTTTAAAAGGATATCTTCGTCATAACATAATATTACATATTAAATTCCTAGTTGTTTATAAAAAGAATGCATGTTTTTATTATTTTTTTAATCACATAATACAGAAACAAATTGCGGTATAGAAATCTGACTCATAAGACAAATAAATAAATAAATAAAATAAAACAAAAATAGCTGCAGAGGCCAAAGCATGAAGACTTGGTACCTTCCAGCATTTCTAAATGTGGCTCCTGGCATACAGCCACAGCGGCTGGACCCCATGTAACACAGTTTGTTTATGTCATTCAAAATTCAATTTATGTCCAGGGCTGAAGCCAACAGAATGCAAACAGTGTGTATCAAATTAATTAATTGAGTAGATCAACAGGACTGTGAGCAAACATCAACAGAAAAAAACCACCATGATGAGTTTCCAAAGCATGATTCATTAATTTCTCTGAATGATACACAAGATTGATGGAAATTCAGATGACAGAGGTGAATGACTCTTCAGATCTCCTGTGCATGTCAGGATAATGACTGAAAATAAGGGGTGCAATAAGGTTTTAGATTTGTGCAAATATTACCAACAGCCTTTAAATGTACCACTACAAAACTGGCGTGAAGCTGCCGCATACAATGTCATGTCTTCAAAAGCTCAGAGCAGCTTGTTTTTGTGCTGTTTATGTACCCTGGACAGGATGTCAGTCGATTTGCCACATCTATATCAACTGCAGTCTTCTTCCACTTCTTCATCCACCACCACTATATCTGGTTGGTTGACCAGCAGCTGTTATTCTGTCTGGAATTTGAAGTCCCACAGGACTTTATTAACCCTGTCATTCTCAGCCACCTTCAGTGGCGTCTCCCATCGGGACTTGGGGACATCTAATCCATTTGTGGCACAGACGTTCGCGACACTTAGTTGTGCCTCTCAGTGTATGCTTTCTCAGCTTGCATCTTGCATCCTGTTACCTATGTGCTGGATCAGTTCTGGAGCAGTTCTGCACAGTCTCCAATTTGGGGCCTTTCGGCTTTGCTAGACTTCTGCGTCTATGGATTGGGTACTTAGGGCTTGTTCTTGTGCTGTCCTTTAGGCAAGCCTTTTCAGGCCACTGGCACTTCTTGATGTTAACCACTTCCATCCATCCATTTTCTATACTTGCTTACTCTAATTAAGGGTCACGGAGGGCTGGAGCCTATCCCAGTAGTCACAGGTTGTGAGGCAGAGTACACCCTGGACAGGATGCCAGTCTATTGTAGGGCCACATATAGACACCAGCACACACACACCTATGGTCAAGTTTAATTTTTTCCAATTCACCTAACCTGCATGTCTTTGGATGTGGGAGAAAGCCGGAGCACCCAGAGGGAACCCACACAAACACCACACAGAAAGGCCACAGGTGGGAAGCAATCTCACAATCTTGCTGAAAACCAACAGTGCTAACCACTAGTCCACCGTGCTGCCCATGTTAGCCACTTCCTCAACAGTATCTGTTGACATTACATCCAATGGAGGGACTTGATCTTCCATGATACCTCCTGCTCCTGTTCCTTATCACCATGTGTCTTCAGCTGTCTGAGGCACTCTTGTAGCAGTGGATCTGGAGGGGCATCTTTCTTGTGTTTTCATGGATTCTCCACTCACTAATCCCCCCCCCCCACACACACACCTTCTGTTGCTCACAGAGCATCAGGGTGCTGGACTTCGGGTGGAATCTTCATGCATTGTGAGAAGATTCCGTGTCTTGACATAACTGCCATTTATCTTCTCATGTGGTCAACTTATTATTAAAGATGATAATTTATGTAAATTATCATTTTTGGTACAATGGGGGGTGAGTTCAACCCTGGGACATACATCCAGTAAGGGTCTGCAGGCTGGACCCCCCATATATATAAAGCTCCTATGATAAGAGGTACTTCTGGTAGGTTTAAAAATCATGAAATGTTTTGCCATTTTTGTTTTTTTGAATGGACAATCAGATAACTGTAAGAATCATTCAAATCCGGTTACAAACACCAAAATTTGACTGTGGATACATTTTGGTACATACTGTAGAAAAATAATGTTAGCCATTTGAATTTTCAATAGGGGGCCAAGTAGGGGTCAATTGAAGAACTGCATAGGGGTATAAAAAAAAATGTTCCAATCATATTGAAAGCTATACCACATTATGTGTCTGATCACAATGATTCCAAAAAGATATAGTTTGGACTATCTATAACTGAATGTTCTGGAGTTATGGGGTAAAAACAGCAAGAATAGTGACAAAGGTCAGTTTCAGTTTGTGCAGGGGTCAAAAGCTAAAGTTGCTCCAGTTTTGGTAAAATGTTGTGCAAATTATTGGTTGAACTAATAGGATTAATACATGGAATAGTTCTGACTGTGTTGAATGTTTGGTCTCCAAAGTAAAGGTCAAACAATATTGACATCCATTGGATTCTATGACATGTTACATATGTTACCCCATAACATGATAACAAAACATGACACATGGTGCAAACTGTTCCTTTTTACAATCCTACTAATTCAACCAATAATTTTCATCAAATAAAATGTGTATAAATATGTACCAAAAGGTACACACAGTCAAACTTTGGTGCTTGTAACCAGATTTGAAAGATTCCTCTGCAAATATTCTGTTATCTGCTACACTATATAATCTCTTTCACCTCCTGTGAATTTTTAAGGACACTGCTTTAAAAAAAAAGTCCATTGTGTTTTTGTTTTTTGTGCGTTCATGCTGTGTTTCAGTCTTAATTCCAGTGATTTTGCTGTTTTCTAATTTGGTTTTCAATCTTGTTTTACCGCAATTTATGTTTTTCCTGCTCTTTGTTTTTTAGTTCTCATTTTTTCATGTTCCACCCTTCATTCACTGGAGTTCTGTTCATGTGGTTTGTCTTGTCAGCTTTTGTAGTTTATTTCTTTCTTATTTCTTCTGTTCCACACAACAGACAATTAGTTTTTAGTCCAAGCCAGACCCAGCTGTTTTCATTAAGTTTCATAGAATACGCTTTCGTAAATCCTGTTAACAGTGGTTCAAAAATTTTGTGTCTCCACCATTTTTTCAGATAAACAATGGACCAAACAAGCAGACGCCCTTGTTGAAGGCAGGTTCGTCTTACATTTAACTGCAGAAGGACAAAAGGACAGACACTCATCATGAAATCAACCATCGCGGCCTGATGCTCAGACAGACGAGGAACACGAAATGTCTCGGTCTGCGCCTCGCGGAGAGGGCGTGACGCTCTCTCCTTGGTCCCAGACAAAGACAGGAACTCAATTAAGTCAATGCCTGAGCTGATGGATTTACCAGCCATGAGCTCATGTGCTGAGGACACCCGCACAACATTTCACTGCTTTCTGCTCTACAACTGTGACAGTTTCTTACAGCGGATCCACATCTGTACTCCAGACGTGCTTTTCAGGAGTCCTGGTTAGCAGAGCAGGAAAAGTGAGCCATGCTGGCTGCTGTATGATTCATTTGCTCACTAATCTTCCTGGGAGACTGGAGTGTCAGCTCCTGCAGTTAGAACACAGCTAAATGTCCTCCGTCTCTCAAGGTCAACGTGTATCCGTGCCTGCTAATGACCCACTGGAAAGGCAGTGTATCTGGCAGCAGACCAATCAATAAGCGTACTAATCAGCAGTGATGCTGATTTTTTTCCACTGATGAGGAGAAAATGGTTGATCACTGCGTTCGTATAATCCTCTGCTGCACGTAATATCGGGCAACGCTGTTTAGCATCACTGCTGTCTTTGTTCAACTCCAGGTTGGTCCATCAGCACCCTCGATATTACAACTTAGTGGCTTCAGAGGCTGCAAACTTCACCCAGTTATAAAATGGTGACAAATACATGACTTATTATCTCAAACAATTCAATTAACTAAAAAGCTGCACGTTCAGCTGCAATTCTATTTAGGAAAGTTATTACTGATCGTAATGTTTTAAAATTATTGCCTCTGCATTACTGACTTATATCACATTGGCTCAGGAAACCTTAAATAGAATGGCACTTGCAGAGTACATAACTGTGCAATATATAAACCGCAAGTGTTGTAAAGCTGACGCCCTTTTCAGTTTTATACAATGTTTTGGGCAGGAAATGTTAAAACTTAATTAAATTTTAATTGATGTTCCCCCTCCAATTTGGGCAATATGACTTGTATATGTGTGTAGAGCAAATGGTAAAAGGGGTGGGTGTTTATAAGCTTTTGCTTCAGCCTACACCCCTTTGGCCGCACACTGTAAAACTCAATGAGTTAGTTGAACTCAAACCATTTGCGTTTGCCAACTTAAATAAAATAATCTTCAAAAATTGAATTGTTAAAGTTTTAGTAACTTAACAATTTATAGTTAATTAAACTTACGTAAATCTAGTTTATGTGTTTCAATAAAAAATGTGACAAATAAATTTCTGCCTAAAAAATTTGCATTACATTTTGGATGAGATTTTTTGATGCATTCTTTGGTTTACTTGTTGACTCTGAGTTGTGTTGTTATGACTCCGCCCTTTCACTCTCCTCAGGATGCGAACTCACGATGTCCAGCACAGAAGTCGGACTCTCTAACCAGAAGGCTAAAACCCAGGACTCTGGCCTTGTGACCAGATAATTCTTTTGGGAGCTGTTGGGAGTGAGGTTTACTAACTACATGCACAGTGACACCTGCTGGCCCCCGTTACATAAACTCAGTTAAAATGAGTGAATGAAATGCACTGGAAATACATCACCAGCACTTAAATGCCCCAAAACTTTAAATGCACTTAAAGGTACTGAGTTGTTATGACAACAATTCATTTTTTACTTAGTTTCATTAATGGAAATGAGTGACTCTAACTTTTTTCAAAGTTTGAGTTACATTAACTTAATTATTGTATTAAAATGGAGTGTTCGGTTTAACAGTGCACAAAACTGGAAAATGGCTATGAGTTTTGTTTTGTTTTTTGTTTTATTTAATGAGAGATGTCTTTTCTTTGTTGTTGTTGTTATGTGTGTGTGTGTGTGTGTGTGTGTGTGTGTGTGTGTGTGTGTGTGTGTGTGTGTGTGTGTGTGTGTGTGTGTGTGTGTGTGTGTGTGTGTGTGTGTGTGTGTGTGTGTGTGCTCGCCGCTAAATTCATTCATTCAAATGCAATCATTCAAATTCATTCATTCATTGACTTATTCTTTTCAGCAAAATTGTTGTACTTGAAAATACTTATTGTTTTTAAGCTTTGTGCAAAAAAAAAAAAAAAACCTCATTCATTCAGGATTATAACATTTGATAAGAGCTCTAAAACGTCAACATCCAATTTACAACACCTAATCATAATACTAATACAACAGCTAACTGGTGTTAAATCATTCAAATTTAAACAATCTAATGCAATACTAAAATACCCTCAGCTGTATGAGCATACGAGGTCTGTTAGAAAAGTATCCGACCCTTTTATTTTTTCAAAAACCTGATGGATTTGAATCACGTGTGCTTGCATGAGCCAACCTTGAACCTTGGTGCGCATGCGTGAGTTTTTTCACGCCTGTCGATTGCGTCATTTGCTTGTAAGCAGCCTTTGTGTGAGGATGGGTGGAGTCTCTCGTCGTTTTTTCTTTGCAAGGAAAATGGCGGAACGACTGGAGTAGCGCGACTGCATCAAATTTTGCCAGAAACTGGGCGACAGCCAGGTGGAAATCATTTGGATTATTCAGACGGCTTTCAGTGACGATGCTATGAGCATCACACAGATTAAGGAGCGGTACAACCGGTTTAAAGACGGCCGCACAACTGTGGAGAGCGAGCCACGCTCCGTGCGGCCATCAAATTGCTGAAATGACCAGATCATTTCCAAAGTGAATGCTGTGGTGATGTGGGACTGTCGTGTGACTGTCTGTGTAGAAAGAATGTGACATTTTGATCCCTTAGAATAGGTCAAGGTTAGCCATCTTTGAACTTGTCCAAGGTCTGTGTCCCAAGAATGCTCTCTGTGAGTTTGAAGACCCTGGCTGGAGTAGGACTGGACCTATGCTGGGCACAGACAGACAGATGGACAGACGGATGGACACAAAGTCTTTGTAATACCTGATTGCCACATTTTGTCTCCTCTTGGCCATAATTATAGAGCTTGGTGGGCTTAGTGATTCAGCTCAAGTGATTCTCTTTCACAATAGGAGTCCTGAAATTTGAGCTATCTCACTTTCTTCAGGCTGAAAATTTTGATGAAAATGTGTAATTTTCACCAAAATCACATACAATTTTTCCACATGTCATAATGATGTCATAAAAGGCTTGGGGACCTTTCTCAACCACCCTACTACACAGAGTAAATGATTATCTTTTCAGATGGGGCATGCAAAAGGCTCCATCTGTTATGGTTCCTGAGTACTGGAGAAATTGTGCACAGTGCATGTTTTGCATTTTGTATCCCCAGTTATACAGCTTCATGATGAAGTGGTGTAGAGGAGGAGTTTCTTAAAAAGAAGACCTGAAAGTTCACCTACAGTTTGCCAGTATCATTGTTACGCAGATGATACCCAGCTTTATCTATCCATGAAGCCAGAGGACACACACCAATTAGCTAAACTGCAGGATTGTCTTACAGACATAAAGACATGGATGACCTCTAATTTCCTGCTTTTAAACTCAGATAAAACTGAAGTTATTGTACTTGGCCCCACAAATCTTAGAAACATGGTGTCTAACCAGATCCTTACTCTGGATGGCATTACCCTGACCTCTAGTAATACTGTGAGAAATCTTGGAGTCATTTTTGATCAGGATATGTCATTCAAAGCGCATATAATACAAATATGTAGGACTGCTTTTCTGCATTTACGCAATATCTCTAAAATCAGAAAGGTCTTGTCTCAGAGTG
Organism: Thalassophryne amazonica; assembly: GCF_902500255.1. Classification (NCBI taxonomy): domain Eukaryota; kingdom Metazoa; phylum Chordata; class Actinopteri; order Batrachoidiformes; family Batrachoididae; genus Thalassophryne; species Thalassophryne amazonica. Next base: position 71,559,972 of record NC_047115.1, read on the forward strand.
ATGCTGAAAAACTAATTCATGCATTTATTTCCTCTAGGCTGGACTATTGTAATTCATTATTATCAGGTTGTCCTAAAAGTTCCCTAAAAAGCCTTCAGTTAATTCAAAATGCTGCAGCTAGAGTACTGACAGGGACTAGAAGGAGAGAGCATATCTCACCCATATTGGCCTCTCTTCATTGGCTTCCTGTTAATTCTAGAATAGAATTTAAAATTCTTCTTCTTACTTATAAGATTTTGAATAATCAGGTCCCATCTTATCTTAGGGACCTCGTAGTACCATATCACCCCAATAGAGCGCTTCGCTCTCAGACTGCAGGCTTACTTGTAGTTCCTAGGGTTTGTAAGAGTAGAATGGGAGGCAGAGCCTTCAGCTTTCAGGCTCCTCTCCTGTGGAACCAGCTCCCAATTCAGATCAGGGAGACAGACACCCTCTCTACTTTTAAGATTAGGCTTAAAACTTTCCTTTTTGCTAAAGCTTATAGTTAGGGCTGGATCAGGTGACCCTGAACCATCCCTTAGTTATGCTGCTATAGACGTAGACTGCTGGGGGGTTCCCATGATGCACTGTTTCTTTCTCTTTTTGCTCTGTATGCACCACTCTGCATTTAATCATTAGTGATCGATCTCTGCTCCACTCCACAGCATGTCTTTTTCCTGGTTCTCTCCCTCAGCCCCAACCAGTCCCAGCAGAGGACTGCCCCTCCCTGAGCCTGGTTCTGCTGGAGGTTTCTTCCTGTTAAAAGGGAGTTTTTCCTTCCCACTGTAGCCAAGTGCTTGCTCACAGGGGGTCGTTTTGACCGTTGGGGTTTTACATAATTATTGTACGGCCTTGCCTTGCAATATAAAGCACCTTGGGGCAACTGTTTGTTGTGATTTGGCGCTATATAAAAAAATTAATTGATTGATTGATTGAAGGTACATCTGAGATGTAAGCCTAGATTTGATGTTTTAGTGAAAGAAGACCCTCGTCTATATCACTTCATCATGAAGCTGTACAACCGGAGATACAAAATGCAGAATTTGCACTGTGCGCAATTTCTTCAATCACAGCCACAGAAGCCTATAACTTCTTCTGGGTTGTCTGAGTGTCTTGCTGGCTTTCCTCACTCTTCTCCTTCTTGTACAGTCACTCAGTTTTTGAGAACTGTCTACTCCACAGAGATTTACCACAGAGTGCCATACTGTTTGTATTTCTTCATAACTGGTGTAAATAAAGTTCAAGACATATTCTGTGACTTGGAAATGTTCATGTATCCATCCCCTGACTTGTCTGAAGAAAGCTGGCAATAAAACTGATTGTTTATAGATATTATACCAAAGGGGGTGATTACTTATGCAACCCATCATCTTGGCTTTTATATTTTTAATTAATTTATATCAAGTTGTAGAGATTTACTTTAAATTTGAATCTAAGGAAGATAATTTTGGAAATTTTTATATTAAGAAGCCTGATTTTACAAGCCACTATATATATATATATATATATATATATATATATATATATATATATATATATATATATATATATATATATATATATATATATATATATATATATATAAACACACACACACAAGGCAATCTACAGTATGTATGTGGCATGATTTGTGTTCGGGGTGAAGTGTCCCAGTAATTAAGCAATCGACACCAAACTTGGTATAGTGACTGGGGGCACTAAGGGAGAGGTCACAGGGGCCCTTAGGTTGCAAAAGCACATGTGTGCGATCTCACACGCACGCACACACACACACACACACACACACACACACACACACACACACACACACACACACACACACACACACACACACACACACACACACACACACGGTCAGCCTTATATAGGCTTTGATGGATTACGTCAAAACTACTTTGCGGATTCTCACCAAATTTTCACCACAGATAAATATGCCAGGGAAGACTCCAATAAGTTTTGGAGGTGATCCGGATCTGGATCTGAATCTGGATTCTGGATCAAGATTCACGTTATATCGGCTTTGAAGGATTACGTCAAAACTACTTCCTGGATTCTCACCAAATTTTCACCACAGATAAATATTGTAGAAGGTGCTTCTACACCTCTCAGCTTCTAAAAGAATCAAAACGTTTCTCAGAAACACCATAATCCAGGACAGATTGAATGCACTGGCCATGCTGAATTAGGATTACAAGCGCAGACCGCAAAACTAATGGAGTACTGACCCACAGATGTCTGTCTCAATATTCAGAGACAAACGACTCGCTGTTTTTTTATTTACAGCGACAAATTAAACACAGTGCCAAGTTGACCCAGATAAAAGAGAAATGTTGAATGAAGACCACCACAAAAACAAAAGTCCCTCAAACCACAAAAATAACTGAATAGTGCTTCCCTGATGAAAATGCATCAGGAACATGGAAACAAAAGGCTCGCTGCTGCTTCTTTTGTTTTTTTATGATGGACGTTTCAATGGAGAATTCAGATAAATCAATATAGTTTAAGAATGTTCTGTACCTAGCAATCTAGTGTGAAGCCAAATTAAAAAAATATGAATTACTCCTGGATTTGCTTTCTCAATAGCGCACTAGTGTTGTATGCTCAGGATAGCTAGCAAGCAAACTTTTTTATGTTGCCTTGCATCTAATGTTAAAGTTAAAGTTTGTTTCATAGCTTTCATTAGCATTATATACCTCGAGCCCAGTGGTTCTTCACTGCAGTCAATAAATCAGTCAGATTCTGTAGAGATTTTCAAGTCCAGACTTAAGATGCACTTATTTTCCCTTTCGTATGGCAAGCATACTGGCATAGTATGTTACAAAATCAAAATCAAAATCACCCGTGCAGCTCCTGACAGTGGCTCCTTGGATGGAGTGAGAGGCGAAGACGTCGCAGACTCTCACTGCACGCCAATCCAAAAACACTGACTCCTCAGGAATACGGCTGCACACAGAACAATTAGTTAATACTCGATCACAGCAGAGAATTACCTTACACGGTATTTGATTTCTCGGCGAGGAGGTGGAGTAATAATCCGGCTTTTGTAGGGATGCAGGTGATTGGTGACAGCTGGTGTAAATGAGTGACAGCTGTCACTCTCTGTCTCGGCGCCCTCTCATGCTTGAAGCCCGCACTCCAAGCAGGGCGCCGACTGCTGGTGGTGGGCCAGCAGTACCTCCTCTTCAGCGGCCCACACAACAAAATGTGGCCAGTGAGGTAATTTTTTGTTGGTTTCTGTGGTACTGCTTTATTCATCTGCTTACATGAATTTCTATTTTGTGTAAGTTCTCAGTATTTTTGTGAGCTAATTTATGTTTTTATATTTCTCTGTCTTAGTTCTGATGACAATCTGGAGGCATGTTGGCCAAAATAAATGTCTGTTAAACCCAAGAATGATGCTGAGTCTTGATTAGACTCAAAAGGAGTAACAATTACAATACAATTTGGGACTGACTTTTCTTGCCTAAAGTGATCCTGAAAAAATGTTTGATGTATTACACAATACACCACAAAAGTAATTTTGAATTGAGATGACCTAACACGATGGTAAACTAATCAGATATGTTGCTTATATTTTATGATACTGGAATGATGTGAGAAATTACAATTTTATCAGGGGCCATGTGGTGGCCATGCCCTTGCTTCCACAGCAGAAGGTTCTTGGTTCAAAACCGCCTGTGCCCATTCTCCATAAAGGGCATCTGGCATAAAACGAGCAAAAAACAACTTGCAGATCCATGTGAGGTCAGCTGTGGAGATACCAAGCAAAAAGAGAGAAGCCAAAATAAGTTATTAGAATTTTTTAGGTGTTACAAAACTTTTTCTAGTAACAAATCATAATTTTTTTTTATATTGCTTTCACACTGCTGATCACATAGATGACTTGCCAAAAATTAATAGAGTTTGTAGTTTTCCCACCAACAGACTTCAGCAGTCATATCACAGCTCATCTTCTTCTGGCAGGAACACAGTGATGCCAGGTAGATCACTCAGTTTACAGTGAGGCATACCGTAACATAATAATCAATTATCCCGCAGTGTAATCCAATTAACCTTCACAAAATACAAGAGCTGGGATGCAACTAACCGTGTTCATCAGTCATCAAGAAATCTAATGGAACATCTCCCTGGGGTTTGCAGTAAGTATAAATTCAGTTTAAGAATTCCACTGAGGATTGCAGTGGCATCAAAAATGGATCACGTGGTACATTATACTGCTCCAGAATGAGTTTGATGCAATAGCCATTAGGACTGTTTTGATAAAACATCTTTGCACTCGCCTCAGTGGCAGTGAAAAGCTGTTCCATGTACACAGAGACAAACAGACATTAGCCGCTTGTAGCAAGATTCAAAAGTAATTTGTATTTGCATAAATGCTTTAATGCCTTGTCTCTGCTTGCTATGTGACTGATTACGAATTAGCCAAAGCTATTAGACACTATAAAAAAAATAGAACGTTTGAAATTTCTTACATCTGTACACAATCAATCAATCAATCAACTTTTTTCTTATATAGCGCCAAATCACAACAAACAGTTGCCCCAAGGCGCTCTATATTGTAAGGCAAGGCCATACAATAATTATGAAAAACCCCAACGGTCAAAACGACCCCCTATGAGCAAGCACTTGGCTACAGTGGGAAGGAAAAACTCCCTTTTAACAGGAAGAAACCTCCAGCAGAACCAGGCTCAGGGAGGGGCAGTCTTCTGCTGAGACTGGTTGGGGCTGAGGGAAAGAACCAGGAAAAAGACATGCTGTGAAGGGGGGCAGAGATCAATCACTAATGATTAAATGCAGAGTGATGCATACGGAGCAAAAAGAGAAAGAAACAGTGCATCATGGGAACCCCCCACAGTCTACGTCTAAAGCAGCATAACCAAGGGATGGTCCAGGGTCACCTAATCCAGCCCTAACTATAAGCCTTAGCGAAAAGGAAAGTTTTAAGCCTAATCTTAAAAGTAGAGAGGGTATCTGTCTCCCTGATCTGAATTGGGAGCTGGTTCCACAGGAGAGGAGCCTGAAAGCTGAAGGCTCTGCCTCCCATTCTACTCTTACAAACCCTAGGAACTACAAGTAAGCCTGCAGTCTGAGAGCGAAGCGCTCTAATGGGGTAATATGGTACTACGAGGTCCCTAAGATAAGATGGGACCTGATTATTCAAAACCTTATAAGTAAGAAGAAGAATTTTAAATTCTATTCTAGAATTAACAGGAAGCCAATGAAGAGAGGCCAACACGGGTGAGATATGCTCTCTCCTGCTAGTCCCCGTCAGTACTCTAGCTGCAGCATTCTGAACCAACTGAAGGCTTTTTAGAGAACTTTTAGGACAACCTGATAATAATGAATTACAATAGTCCAGCCTAGAGGAAATAAATGCATGAATTAATTTCTCAGCATCACTCTGAGACAAGACCTTTCTGATTTTAGAGATATTGCGTAAATGCAAAAAGGCAGTCCTACATATTTGTTTAATATGCGCTTTGAATGACATATCCTGATCAAAAATGACTCCAAGATTTCTCACAGTATTACTAGAGATCAGGGAAATGCCATCCAGAGTAAGGATCTGGTTAGACACCATGCTTCTAAGATTTGTGGGGCCAAGTACAATAACTTCAGTTTTATCTGAGTTTAAAAGCAGGAAATTAGAGGTCATCCATGTCTTTATGTCTGGTGTGTGTCCTCTGGCTTCATGGATAGATAAAGCTGGGTATCATCTGCGTAACAATGAAAATTTAAGCAATACCGTCTAATAATACTGCCTAAGGGAAGCATGTATAAAGTGAATAAAATTGGTCCTAGCACAGAACCTTGTGGAACTCCATAATTAACTTTAGTCTGTGAAGAAGATTCCCCATTTACATGAACAAACTGTAATCTATTAGACAAATATGATTCAAACCACCGCAGCGCAGTGCCTTTAATACCTATGACATGCTCTAATCTCTGTAATAAAATTTTATGGTCAACAGTATCAAAAGCAGCACTGAGGTCCAACAAAACAAGCACAGAGATAAGTCCACTGTCCAAAGCCATAAGAAGATCATTTGTAACCTTCACTAATGCTGTTTCTGTACTATGATGAATTCTAAAACCTGACTGAAACTCTTCAAATAGACCATTCCTCTGCAGGTGATCAGTTAGCTGTTTTACAACTACCCTCTCAAGAATCTTTGAGAGAAAAGGAAGGTTGGAGATTGGCCTATAATTAGCTAAGATAGCTGGGTCAAGTGATGGCTTTTTAAGTAATGGTTTAATTACTGCCACCTTAAAGGCCTGTGGTACATAACCAACTAACAAAGATAGATTGATCATATTTAAGATTGAAGCATTGAATAATGGTAGGACTTCCGTGAGCAGCCTGGCAGGAATGGGGTCTAATAAACATGTTGATGGTTTGGATGAAGTAACTAATGAAAATAACTCAGACAGAACAATCGGAGAGAAAGAGTCTAACCAAATACCGGCATCACTGAAAGCAGCCAAAGATAACGATACATCTTTGGGATGGTTATGAGTAATTTTTTCTCTAATAGTCAAAATTTTGTTAGCAAAGAAAGTCATGAAGTCATTACTAGTTAAAGTTAATGGAATACTCAGCTCAATAGAGCTCTGACTCTTTGTCAGCCTGGCTACAGTGCTGAAAAGAAACCTGGGGTTGTTCTTATTTTCTTCAATTAGTGATGAGTAGAAAGATGTCCTAGCTTTACGGAGGGCTTTTTTATAGAGCAACAAACTCTTTTTCCAGGCTAAGTGAAGATCTTCTAAATTAGTGAGACGCCATTTCCTCTCCAACTTATGGGTTATCTGCTTTAAGCTACGAGTTTGTGAGTTATACCACGGAGTCAGACACTTCTGATTTAAAGCTCTCTTTTTCAGAGGAGCTACAGCATCCAAGGTTGTCACAAGACATGCATAGGTTTCTAACATAGTGCAGATTTTTCCAGTGAAAGGAATTAATATAGCCGTTGACTCCACTCTATTTTAACATTCATAAAGCACATTAATTGTGAGATATCTCTACTTTATAAAATAGAACATTGTTAAGGGCCCCTTTACACATAACACGAAAGACACAGAAACTGGAAGAAAATCTGCGAATCGAACACGAAATGGAGAACTACGAAACATTCCAGCTGCTGTCGTGAGAGATACACTGTCACACAGGTGTGCACAACATACCGGTAACGGTTTTGTGCATGCCTGTGTGCATGCACGAACACAGTGCGAGCAACTGGAACGTGCTGCACCACATCGCGCGGCTGTTGTGAGAAAAATAAAAACCAGTTGGAACATGTTGCACCACATCACACCGCTGATGTGGAGAAAAAGAAAAGAGGAAATATATGCCACCCGTGGGATTCGAACCTGCAATTTACAAAAGCTCTGATTAGTAGATGGATACTTTAACACTACACTATCGTCACTGTCCTACAACAGGAGTGTAAAATGCCTAAAATCAACAAGGAGATAAATGTATTTAATTTTTTAAAGAGAAATTAGACAATGTAGATGAAGAGGAAGTCTTTCATTTTCACTGTAATAACTGACAAAACAGCATTTGTTACGGCGTATTTTTGTCCAGCACTGGACTCCGGGACAACGACAACACACTTCACACACCATTTGTGTGTGTGTGTGTGTGGGGGGGGGGCACAGTCACACCCATGTCTGTTGCTCGGTTACGCCACTTTCGTGTGGCACTTAGACACTTTTCACAGACAGGTCGAATGTGATCGCCTGCTGTCTACTATCATACCAGGTGCGCAAATAGCCCCGCCCTTTCTAAGTATGCAGCGAGCGGTGTTAGATGTTCATGTGTGACACCTGGAATTTGGCTGACACCTGCCGAGAGGGGGATCGAATGAGCACGCAGAGCAATCGCTGTCTCTCGGCCGCTTGTATGTTCTGGCGACAGCTGTACGAGGTGTTTGAAGCAGCTCGGATTTTTCACGAACGGCATGCAATTCCTCCTTTGTGCACTTGTCGGCTTCAATCGTGTTATGTGTGAAGGGGCCCTAAGGTGAGTGGCTACCTTTTTTCTGTTGCACTGCGTTTTACACCAGGTATCGCCACACCAGGATTACGGAACAAACCGGTGAGGCTTTATGGCAGAAAATCAAGGATGCTGATCTACATAATGAAAATGAAGGTTCCAGGAAATGGAAAATTAATTTCAAAGAGGCTTCCACACTTAAGAAAAGTCAGAGGTGTATTAAATAGATAAGGATGCCAGCTTGTGGCTGAAGCGTGCATGGGGCAACAACTCGCAACATCCTCATTTAGACAAGGAATGATAAAGATTTATTGGGGGAGGGGGGGGTTATGGACTGGAATAGCAGTGGCTAAAATAACTGCCCAAATAAAATCCAAATCATTTTCTTTTCATTAAAACAGCCCATATATTGGGGCTGGGATGATACACTTAGCTCCCAATATCATATGTATTATGATACGTTGGTGCGGATTCAATCACAATTCTGGAAATATCACATGTAATTCAGTGTTTTGCTAAATATAACATGGTAGTGGTGATAAAACTCGGCACAATCCAATAAGATTTACACAGCTCTCCTTTACCAGCACTAGATAGGATTATGTTGTGTAATTAACTATCACAAGTTAGCATTTTTTAGCAGGCCAGAAGCCTCAAACTCTACACCGATACCCAAAAAAATACTGAATGCTTCATACCAGTTTCAAAACCATGGATGGGATGACAAAAAATTAAGAAGGTTTTTTAAAAAAAAAAAAAACAACTAATGATTAGAACAATACAAACAACAATAACATCAACGACAACACTATTTTTTTGTTTGTTTTGATGTTGTTGTAAAGTGTATATATATAAAACGTCATATTGTACCAAATTTTGTAGTACAGAAAAACAACACAATAGTTTTGCTAAGGTGCAGAAAGTCCCACCAAACAACTTAAGTCTTCTTTGTAAAGACAACAAAGCTCAAATATTTTACTGAGGGCATCTATATTGTTGAGAAGGAGCTGTGTGCTGCCTGCCTGCAGTGGCGCTGAGGTTGTGTGTTAAATGGAGGAAGTGAAGATACTACCCTTTACACCTCGGTCTTCACCTACAATACAGACAGCTGCCATCTCCAGAAGTTCTCTGATGACTCCGCCATTGTGGGTCGTGTGTCTGAGGGGAACGAACTGGAGTACCGGTCGGTCATCACAGACTTTGTGGACTGGTGTGAGCGCAACCACTTGTGTCTCAACACCAGTAAGACGAACGAGATGGTGATTGGCTTCAGGAGGAAACCACCACCTCACCCACCGGTGAACATCCAGGGGGAGGACATAGAGACTGTGGATAGTTTCAAATACCTGGATGTTCACCTCAACAGCAAACTGGACTGGACTCACAACACTTACGCCCTGTACAAGAAAGGCCAGAGTTGCCTCCACCTCCTGAGGAGGCTGAGATCCTTTGGAGTGAGCAGGCCTCTGCTTAAGACCTTCAATGACTCTGTTGTAGCCTCAGCTCTCCTCTATGCTGTCGTCTGTTGGGCCCCGGGCAGCACAGAGCGAGAGAGAAAGAGACTGAACAAGCTGGTCAGGAAGTCCAGCTCTGTCCTGGGCTGTCCTCTGGACTCTCTGGAAGAGGTGGCTGAGAGGAGGGTGTTAGCCAAGTTCACATCCATCATGGACAACTCCTCTGACCCTCTGCACCGGACTTTAGTGGAACTGAACAGCTCGTTCAGTCACAGGCTGAGGCACCCTCAGTGCAAGAAGGAACGATACCGCAGGTCGTTCCTTCCTGCTGCTGACAGACTGTACAATAACACTGTGAAATGACCACATGCCATAATATGTCCACAAATGATGTGCAATAACAACTTGTTTACAAATCCCAGCACTAGTGTCATCACATCTAAATTCCACTTCACATATTGTAAATAAGATGCTCCTATTTTTGAATTCCAATCATGTTTATACATGCATATATATATATATATATATATATATATATATATATATATATATATATTCTATTTCTACCTCATTTTCATATTTTATTGTATTGTTACAAGTATTATTATTATTGTTTATCCTTGTACACGCTGTTTGATGCACATCTTCCTCCACTTGCACTGTTTTTTAAGAGCTAATGTAACATGTGAATTTCTCCACTGTGAGATCAATAAAGTCTTATCTTAATCCGATGCTAAATTTTTATCATTATTATTATCATATTATCATTTTCTGTGGCACTGCGACAGACTGACATCCTGTCTAGAGTGTACCCACGTCACGCCCTATGACTGTTGGAATAGGCACCTGCTTCACAAAAAATCACTGAGGTCCCTTGAACAAGGGCCTGAAATTTCACATTGCTCCTGGTGTGCATCTGAGCGCCTTGCATGGTAGTACCTTGACATCGGTGCATGATGGATCACTTAAAACACTTTGAGCATAAGATGGAAAAGCACTACAGAAATGCAGCCCATTTGCTATTAATGATTTCAGCAAGACAGTGCTAAATTGTAGTCAACATCTTTTCCACAGCTTCTCCAGCAACAGGGTTGACAGATCTGAGACAGTAACAGCCCAATGGCCAATCAAAACCAGCCCAGTACCAGAACTCCCTGGCAAACCATGTACACTGCTTTTAATTTCCAACAGCATTGTACAAAAAACACAGAAATCATCCCCACTGCAGTATATCAAATGTAGAGCAGTTCTGTGGGAAAACAGGTCTGTCAACTCTGCCAAACACTGACTTCATCCTCTAACTCAGGGGGGTCCAACCTTTTTGAGCCGAGCTGTACTTTTAAAGTTGGCAGTGTATCAAAATCAAAATATCGAACGCCACAGCGTAGACACAATATATTGTGCACCAATATAATAATACAATTTCTGACACAAAGATAAAGTTTTTAACAATAATAATACATTACTGAAGTAAATGTGCATGTGAAATGAATAAGCACAAGTAGGCCTAGGTCTGGCCTCAAGTTGGAAAAGTTGTTCCCTGCCTTAGTGGGTCTTCTGGCACTGAGAGGAGGAAGCTCGTCTCTCATAGTCTGGACAGCAGGAGCTGAGTGCAGCCATAAGCAGGTACTCAGGCACTCTCTTTCTGCATTAGATTCCAAAATTGATCATTCATGCCAGGTGTTGCTCTGAATTTGAGCTCAATGTAATTTTTCAGTGTGAGGATCTCGTTCTCAATAGCACAGATATCCAGGTTGAAGAGTGATGCCACTTTGGATGATGTACAGTCCACATCTATATTTTCCCCAAAATGAAAAACAGAAAACTGACAACAGGCTAAATGGAAGCAGAGTCAGTAAAGCACCTGTCAAATAACGTGCACTGTCAGGGTCCACAGTCTTTGTCCTGGTGTTAATGTTCTGTGTCCATGTGCGAAAAGCTCTGCAGGTCACACTGTTGCAACCTGCTTGATAGGTGTAACTTGTTTTTAAACGTGCTTTTAAATCCAAAAGCTGTGCATATTCAGTATGGTTTGAATGTTTCAGAAATTCTTTAATTTCGGGAAACAATGCAGAAAACCGTTCCAGAAATTTACCTCTGTTGAGCCACCTAATGTCTGAGTGTTCTGGTGTGTCTCCTCTAGCTGCACACAGAATAAATGCTTCCTCAGACTCCTGGTCCAAACAGAACACGCAATCTTGTTCGCCACATTAATCACTCTTCATATTTATGGGCAGCTGTGCTGCTAGCTGACTTTTCAATTCCTGGACTTTTTGGGCGTGCATTTATCTGGGACGTGAGCATCATAGCTCTTGTGAATTGTCTTAAAATGCTGCTCTAAATTCTCTTTCTTCAGTAAAGCCACATTTACAGTGCAGATAAGACAGATGAATTTGCCATTTGAAAAAATGAAAAAAAAATCCTCTTACCACTCAAAATAAAAAAATTATCTTCTCCACCACCACAGAAGAAGAGATCTTCTTCTTCTTCTTCTTCTTCTTCTTCTATGGTGTTTAACAGCAGCTGGCATCCTTATTGGTGCATTGCTGCCACCTTCAGCATCAGTCTGTTATAGTTGCACTAAAGCCTCTTGAATCCAGTGACAGATTTTTTTTTTTCATGGGATCAACTGGAGCGCAGCCTGACTGGTTATGGCACACCATCTCTAATTTATGGAAGGAAAGCACAGGAAAAGGTATGTTTCATGACATAATTCGAATATATTTGACTTATAGAATACATTGGTCATTCAACAAATATATGCTTTAATAAAACCCTCGAACTAAGGTTAGCCTATTAGCATTGCCCAGTAGGTCCAAGTCATGTGGGTCTTGCCCACGCTTCACCTCTTTACCTATTTACAGGTTGCTCCTTGACTTGTTTATAGCCATGGCAGGCTGCTGTAGATTAAACAGGATATAAAAACAAATGTAAAGACTCTGGACACTGGACTCAAACCATCAGCACAGAAAATTTGGTGGAGATGCGATCAAAAGTACAGATTTCCTACACATTTTCTGTGTGTGTATAGCAGAGGTGGGAAGAAGTCAAGTCATGCTCAAGTCATCAATCTGCAAGTCCCAAGGCAAGTCTCAAGTCATAATGACCGCCAATTGTTTGCAAGCTGACTTGAGACTTGAGTTGACAGTGACTTCGTCCCATCCACTCTGTGTTGGAGCAACTCTGCCGCTGCCTTTTGTCAGAGGTTAGCACTTTATGAAAACGATGGGGGAAATCCATCTGAAACAACATCTCCAGAGAAGAAGAAACCACAGGAGAGCACCAAGGGTCTTGTCTCTGGAGGATGGTGGCTGGTGTGATGCTGAGGGGTCATCAACTGCACGTGGCACCCAGGTCCAAACCTCATATAGTTGGGCACCTGGAACATCCTTTCATGAGGATGTCGTGGATGAAGTTGTGATCTTTGTTGAATCAATGCTTGCAGTCCTTGAGAAGCTGAGTGAGGAATCAGATCCAATAGACCTGTGTATTGGATTACTGAGAGTTGAGGACACCAGCAGTTGAAGAAGGTCAAGGAATGTCCACATTTCACCTGGCTGCGGGATATAGATGGTTCTTTTAGAGATGTGAGAATGAACAGGCTGTCTTACCTGGGTGGTTGCCATCCAGGACCCAAGGTGGTTCCGTGGCGTTCCGGATGCGGTAAAGACCGGAACCAACTCATACTCCCAGTTATTGCCCCAAGTGGAGAAGTTCAAGAGTATAGAGGTCTTGTTCACGAGTGGGTGTAAGATGCAATATGAGATTGCTGTATGGATTGGGGCTGTGTTTGAAGTTCTGCGGACGCTGTACAGGACTGCCACGGTGAAGAAAGAGCTGAACTGGAAGGCAAGACTCGCAGTTGGCTCAGATACCTGGAGAGGATGACTACTTATCATCTGCATAGTGGTCTTCCAGGCACGCCCAACTGGAAGGAGGCCCAGGGGAAGACCCAGGACATGCTGGAGGGATCTCATATTTCCTAGCTGTTTTAGGAATACCTCGGGATAACCCAGGAAGAGTGAGAGGATGTGATCAAGGATCAGGAAGTGTGGGATGAGCTATTTGGTCTTCTGCAACTGTAAACTGGACCCAGATAAACTGCAGAAAATGAATGAATGAATATGGATTTGAATCACGTGTGATTGCGTCAGACAAGCTTGAACCCTCGTGCACATGCGTGAGTTTTTTCACGCCTGTCGGTTGCATCATTCGCCTGTGAGCAGGCTTTGAGTGAGGTGTGGTCCACCCCTCTCGGCGGATTTTTATTGCGAATAAATGTCTGAACGATTTGGAGCTTTGTTGCATCAATTTTTTTCCAGAAACTGTGAGAGACCTCCAGGTGGACACCGTTCGAAAAATTAATATGGTGTTCAGGGATGATTATATGGGGATTAAACAGATTACGGAGTGTTACTGCCGCTTTAAGGACTACCCACAACTCCTGAGAGTGCGGCGCGCTCCCAGCCCCCATCGACAGGCTGACACCCCGCTGAAACAACCAGATCATTTCCAACGTGAAAGATTTGTTGATCCGGGACCTCATCTGACTTTCATAAAAAGGCAGAAGATGTGGACATCAGCACTTTTTCGGCACATTCCACCATTACAGGAGTTTTTTTCATGGAAAGAAAAGCGGAGGGACGCGCCACGGAGCCGTTTATTACGCGGGACAAAACCACCTCCGTGTTGGTCTCACAGGACGGTTTTCAGGTGGATTTCAGACGGATTCCGGTTGCTTTCCAGTCGTGTGAATATCCGATTGTGATTGTGCATGAGCTGGACATGCCAGAACATGTCCCGTGAGGCTTCATCACGGCGTTGCTTTGCGCCGAGCGGCTGCACCGTTTTCAAGTCATACAAGGACATAACGTTATTTTACATTTGACTCAAAAAGGTCCCCTCAGGTCATAGAAAACAGCATGTGACATGTAGTCAGATGCAAAAAAAACCCCTTGTAATACAGTTAAGTGACAAAACAACAGCAGCTAAAATACAAGTGGGTTGTTCAAGAGTCAATCTTGCACACATTCTCCTTCACAGAAGCAGAGGCCAGTACAGCCCAAATCTGCTTCCTTACACTTGCATCGGTGCCTGCAGCCTTTCTTACAGCCACATGTACGAGGTCTATTAGAAAAGTATCCGACCTTATTATTTTTTCAAAAACCATATGGATTTGAATCACGTGTGATTACATCAGACATGCTTGAACCCTCGTGGGCATGCGAGAGTTTTTTCACGCCTGTCGGTTACGTCATTCGCCTGTGGGCAGTCTTTGAGTGAGGAGTCGTCCACCCGCTCGTCGATTTTTTTCATTGTTTAGGAATGGCTCAGAGACTGTTGCTTTGTTTGATAAAAATTTTTTCAAAACTGTAAGGCACAACTGAGTGGACACCATTCAATAAATTCAGCTGGTTTTCGGTAAAAATTTTAACGGCTGATGAGAGATTTTGGTCTGGTAGTGTTGCTTTAAGGACGGTCCACGGCGCCTGACGGCGATCTGCGCTTCGAGGCGGCAGCGTCTCGCCGTTTCAAGTTGAAAACTTCCACATTTCAGGCTCTGTTGACGCAGTAAGTCGTCAGAGAACAGACAACTTTCAGAAGAAGTCGGCATGAGGAGTTTATTCGGACATTCCATTGTTAACGGTCATTTTGTAATGAAAGAACGTGCGGGCAGAGTCGCATGTCGGGCTGGACCCGACCGCGGGGGGTCGCGGCAGGAAAAACACCTCCGTTGGAAACCTTAACGGGCAAGTTGGAACATGCCCAAGCTGTTAAACAATTTCTCAGTTACTCACTTGTTGAAAGCCATTAAAAGCCGCCTGAATTCTACAAACAGTTTTCAACACGGAGGTGTTTTTCCTGTCGCGGCACACACAGATTTGCCGAGTCGTCACGGAAACGACTCGGCGAATTTGCGCGTATGTCTTTCATTAAAAAAATGTCCTTAAACAGTGGAATGTCCGCATAAATTCCTCATGCCGGCCTCTTCTGAATCTTCTCTGTTCTCTCACGATGTCCTGGGTGAATTAAGCCTTAAATTAGGATGTTATCAGCTCGAAACAGGCCGACGACAGCGCCTGGAAGCGCTGCAGGACGTCCCGCTCCGTGGGAAGTCCTTACACCGACAGAAACACCCCATAATCTCTCATCAGCCGTTAAACTTTTCACAGAAAACCAGCTTAATTTCTCGAATAGTGTCCACTCGGATATTCCTCACAGGTCCAGAAAAAATTTTGATAAAGCAACGCGCGCCGTCTCGAGCAGCGTGTGAAACAAAGGAATTCAGCCGAGAGGGCGGGACCACATCTCACTCAAGGCCTGCCCACAGGGAAATGACGTCACCGACACGCGTGAAAAAACTCACGCATGCGCACGAGGATTCAAGCATGATTGGTGTAATCGCATGTCATTCAAATCCATATAGTTAAAAAAATAAATAAAAGGGTCGGTTTATTATCTAAGAGACCTCGTATATGGAGAAATTGTGCACAGTGCATGTTTTGGATTTTATATCCCCCGTTATACAGCTTCATGATGAAGTAGAGCAGAGGAGGATTTTCTTAAAAAGAAGACTTGAAAGTTCACCTACAATTTGCCAGAAGGTACATCTGAGATGCAAGCCTAGATTTGTTGTTTTAGTGAAAGAAGACCCTTGTCTATACCACTTCATCATGAAGCTGTATAACTGGAGATACAAAATGCAGAATTTGCACTGTGCACAATTTCTTCAATCACAGCCACAGAAGCCTAAAACTTTTTCTGCATTGTCTGGGTTTCTTGGTGGCTTTCCTCACTGTTCTCCTTCTTGCACAGTCAGTTTTTCAAAACTGTCTACTCCACACAGATTTACCATAGAGTACCATACTGTTTGTATTTCTTCATAACCGATGCAAATAAAGTTCAAGACATATTCAGTGACTTGGAAATGTTCATGTATCCATCTCCTGACTTGCCTGAAGAAAACTAGCAAATAAACTGATTATTTACAGGTATTAAACCAAAGGAGCTGATTACTTAGATATCGTGCAAATTCAGTGGACAGCTGACACTGAAACCAGAAATGTCAAATGTTGAGCTCTTCCTGGAGCAATAACAGAGGAGGTCTCACGCTAACAGCAGAGGTCTCAATCGAATTCAGTGGACAGTCGGCACTGAAACTTGAAACACTAACCTGAGTGGCGCAGTGCACCTTGACAGCCCTTGAGGTCAGTCAGTAACTATCTAGCATGTAAATTACATGTAAAAAATAACTGGATCTTTGAAAATAAGTAAAGTTCTCTATCCTGAGTAATCAAAACTGATACTGAAAAAAAGTCTGAAGGGCTATATCCTAGAGTCTCGCACCCAGTGACTGCTGGGATAGGCCCCTATGACACTTAACTAGAATAAGCAGGTTTAGAAAATGATCGATGATGGGTCTGATTTGGCATGACTATGTTCCACCCTTAAACAGTTCTACGGTTCACCTAGATTCAGCTTTGCTGTCAAATGAGCTCAGTTCAGCCTTTGTTTTTGTTCATGGTTGTAAATGGTGGGTCAGACACAGCACGCACCACTAGGCCACTGGAAAATAATTTGTCAAGACCTCTGAAAAACAAGAGGACTAAATGCCCAGAGGGCAAAATTTCAATCAATGTCTCCTTGTTCTTTCACCACAGCAAATTAGATTCTTCCCATGGATGAGGGGGAATGTGACCCTGAACTGACTAGAGGAGAGAGGGACAGAGCTCTGACAGGTAGGAGCAGCATTCACCCAGCAGCAGCAGCAGCACAGAGTTGGGCTCAATAACAAGCCTCTCTGAGGCTCAAAATCAGACACAACTCTGTTCGTCCATCAGACGTAGTACTTCAACTTCTACGTACTGTTCAAAAACTTTCAATGATAAAGCATTTTATCCTCCTTGAATGTGAAAAGATATGAAAGCTGCAGCTTCACAGATCTAATTCTAAGAAAGCCTGAAAAGGCTTTGCATTTCTGACACTTTTTCAACTTTGTAGTGTATTCATTGTCCTGGTGGTGTGTAAGGGGAGGGAGAAAAAAAACTGAGACCATATGGTCAAAGTTCTAAAACATTTTTGTGGATAAACTTGTGTTCGATGGCACCGTGATTGTTGTTTGTCTTACAGCTGCCCCTAGTTGTTCAGGGCCCTCACAGTGGATCCAGTACAGATCCACACTTGGATTTGGCACGTTTAACAGACGCCCTCCCTGACACACAGCACATGGTCTTCCCAAGTGGTCTCCCAGCCAGGGATTAAGCAGGACCTACTCTGCTTCACTTCTGAGATCAGGTGTACATAAGCAACCAATCTGCCCTGTGGTCCTATGATTAAAAAGCTATAACTACAAAATTAGAGCGGCACTCTTTGGCGTGCATGCTGCTTGTGTACTAAACAGCTCATCTCAAAACAAAATAAAATAAATGCATTTGAAGCAACATCATTCATTCATACAATAACAAGATAATCACAGGAACTGACACAAATTTATAATTTGCATTTGTGCAATTTTGTCAAGTGTTTTCCTGCAAAGACATGATTTTCCCATTAGTTTTTAAAGATAAGGATATTATAATTTTGAAAAAACCTACATACATGCAAACAAACTTATTCATATATACAGAATACAATGACAACATACAGTGAGGAAAATAAGTATTTGAACACCCTGCGATTGTGCAAGTTCTCCCACTTAGAAATCATGGAGGGGTCTGAAATTATCATCTTAAGCCTGGTTCACACGGCAGGATTTTAAAATTATCTTTAGGTTTCCAAAACCTGAGAGACCACACACGTGAAGATAAAAAATCATAGATCTAACAGGTTTGGTTGTACAGTGTGTGGTGTTCAGCCACACAGGGTAAGGACAACAACACTACACACAAACAGATTTCACACACGAACATTTACAGCTCAGACAGGAAATCTCGCAAAATCTCTCGAGATGAAACGTGACTTCAGAGTAAACAAACGGAGGTACTTTCTGGACTATTTAAAACAGAGGGGAAAAAAACGATACAAAAAGAAAAAGAAAAGATGTTCTTTAAAGGAGTGGAGACAGCGCGACCACCGGACTTTCTGGTAAGTAAGAACAGCTGTTTTGATTTTATTTTCCTTCCGTCACCTCGCTTTCTGATTGGCTGCACGTCACATTCAGTAGGCTGCGTGCTCGTTTGTGGTCAGAGGACACAACACACGCGGCGATATTGGGCCAAATAAATCCAACATGTTGAATATCCCTGATTTGCGATCGGAACAGATCAGAGCGCTCTCAACACACCACACACGGGAGGTATATGAGGTCTGTCCATAAAGTAATGGTCCTTTTTATTATTTTCAAAAACTAGATGGATTTCATTCATATGTTTTTAAGTCAGACATGCTTGAACCCTCGTGCGCATGCGTGAGTTTTTCCTCGCCTGTCGGTGACGTCATTCGCCTGTGAGCACTCCTTGTGGGAGGAGTCGTCCAGCTCCTCGTCGGAATTCCTTTGTCTGAGAAGTTGCTGAGAGACTGGCGCTTTGTTTAATCAAAATTTTTTCTAAACCTGTGAGACACATCGAAGTGGACACGGTTCGAAAAATTAAGCTGGTTTTCGGTGAAAATTTTAATGGCTGATGAGAGATTTTGAGGTGATTCTGTCGCTTTAAGGACTTCCCACGGTGCGAGACGTCGTGCAGCGCTCTCAGGCGCCATCGTCAGCCTGTTTCAAGCTGAAAACCTCCACATTTCAGGCTCTATTGATCCAGGACGTCGTGAGAGAACAGAGAAGTTTCAGACGAAGTCGGTTTCAGCATTTTGTCCGGATATTCCACTGTTAAAGGAGATTTTTTTTAATGAAAGACGCCGCGACGCTCCGCCACAGGAAAAACACCTCCGTTGGAAGCCTTAAGGACAAGTTGGAACATGTCCAGTTGTTAAACAATTTCTCATATACTCGCTCCACTGAAAGCCATCAAAAGCCGCCTGGATTTTACAAATGGTTATCAACACGGAGGTGTTTTTCCTGTGCCGCTGCACCGTGCTGGCTGCGTCCCGACGCGTGGACCCGTCCGCACGTCTTTCATTAAAAAAATCTCCTTTAACAGTGGAATATCCGGATAAAATGCTGAAACCAACTTCTTCTGAAACTTCTCTGTTCTCTCACGACGTCCTGGATCAATAGAGCCTGAAATGTGGAGGTTTTCAGCTTGAAACAGGCTGACGACGGTGCCTGGGAGTGCTGCACGACGTCTCGCTCCGTGGGAAGTCCTTAAAGCGACAGTATCACCTCAAAATCTCTCATCAGCCGTTAAACTTTTCACCGAAAACCAGCTTAATTTTTCGAACCGTGTCCACTTCGATGTGTCTCACAGGTTTAGAAAAATTTTTGATCAAACAAAGCACCAGTCTCTCAGCAACTTCTCAGACAAAGGAATTCCGACGAGGGGCTGGATGACTCCTCCCACAAGGAGTGCTCACAGGCGAATGACGTCACCGACAGGCATGGAAAAACTCACGCATGCGCACGAGGGTTCAAGCATGTCTGACGTAGAAACATATGAATGAAATCCATATAGTTTTTGAAAAAAATAAAAAGGACCTATACTTTATTGACAGCCCTCGTATCTGATAAGATTATCTTTAGCATCATCACGATTGTCGGGGCGTCCTTAAGATTGTTGGAAGGGGAAGATCAGGTCCGATATCAGCCTAATTATCTTGCCGTGTGAACCAGGCTTTAGGTGCATGTCCACTGTGAGAGACATAATCTAAAAAAAAAAAAAATCCGGAAATCACAATGTATGATTTTTTAATAATTTATTTGTATGTTACTGCTGCAAATAAGTATTTGAATACCTACAAACCAGCAATAATTCTGGCTCACACAGACCTGTTAATTTTTCTTTAAGAAGCTCTCTTATTTTGCACTCTTTACCTGTATTAATTGCACCTGTTTGAACTTGTTACCTGTATAAAAGACACCTGTTCACACACTCAGTCAATCACACGCCAACCTGTCCACCATAGCAAGACCAAAGAGCTGTCTAAGGACACCAGGGACAAAACTGTAGACCTGCACAAGGCTGGGATGGACTACAGGACAGGCAAGCAGCTTGGTAGAAGACAACTGTTATGATTATTTATTAGAAAGTGGAAGAAACACAAGATGACTGTCAATCTCCCTCGGTCTGGGATTCCATGCAAGATCTCACTTTGTGGGGTAAAGATGATCCTGAGAAAGCTCAGAACTACATGGGAGTACCTGGTCAATGACCTGAAGAGAGCTGGGACCACAGTCACAAAGATTACATTAGTAACACATGATGCGGTCATGGCTTAAAATCCTGCAGGGCAGCAAGGTCCCCCTGCTCAAGCCAGCACATGTCCAGGCCTGTTTGAAGTTCACCAGTAACCATCTGGATGATCCAGAGGAGGCATGGGAGAAGGTCATGTGGTCAGATGAGACTAGAATAGAGCTTTTTGGAATCAACTCCACTTACCATGTTTAGAGGATGAGAACAACCCCAAGAAAACCATCCCAACCGTGAAGCATGGGGGTGGAAACATCATACTCTGGGGGTGCTCTTCTGCAAAGGGGATAGGACAACTGCACCGTATTGAAGGGAGGATGGATGGGTTCATGTATTGCGAGATTTTGGCAAACAACCTCCTTCCCTCAGTAAGAGCACTGAAGATGGGTCATGGCTGGGTCTTCCAGCATGACAATGACTCCAAACACACAGCCAGGGAAACTAAGGAGGGGCTCCGTAAGAAGCATTTCAAGGCCCTGGAGTGGTCTGGCCAGTCTCCAGACCTGAACTTAATAGAAAACCTTTGGAGGGAGCTGAAACTTCAAACCTGAAGATTTGGAGAAGATCTGTGTGGAGGAGTGGACCAAAATCCCTGCTGCAGTGTGTGCAAACCTGGTGAAAAAGTACAGGAAACGTTTGACCTCTGTAACTGCAAACAAAGGCTACTGTACCAAATATTAACATTGATTTTCACAGGTGTTCAAATACTTATTTGCAGCAGTAACATACAAATATTATTAATTATTATTAAAAAATCATACATTATGATTTCCGGATTTTTTTTTTTTTTTTTTTTTTAGATTATGTCTCTCACAGTGGACATGCACCTAAGATGAAAATTTCAGACTCCTCCATGATTTCTAAGTGGGAGAACTTGCAAAATCGCAGGGTGTTCAAATACTTATTTTCCTCACTGTATTTCCCTCCACAGTGCCTATAGGTACTCTGGCCTATAGGCTAAAGCTGCATTTGCACTTACGGACTCATTCATTTTCTATACATGCTTACGCCTATTCATGACCATGCACTAAATTTATAGCACTTACAGTATGTTGCAAATCTGACTCCATCAACCCCATTTATACAAACAATGTCTGCAAAGGTTTGGTTTGCTGAGGACTGACGGTGTACAGGCTGCTCAAATTTTAAGGCATAAGATTTTGCAGAGTGTTTTTTTAAACAAAAACAAACAAAAACAATATAACTGAGGATTTTAGGAAGAACAGATCCCAGTCATTTTTTTCTGACATGAAACCATTTTTTTTTTTTTTCTGGATTTGACATTGTTTCTCTTGGGACACTGAGATTGTGAAGGATTCCAACTGCTCAGCTTACTGTCTTGATCTGGTGCCAACTAGGCTGGTCAAGGATTTGTAGTTATTATTGGGGCCCACTGTGTTAAACATTGCTAACATACATATCACTCACCACTGGCAGTGTTACTGAAACTGTTTCTGTTCACACAAAACACTGTTTCTGCCCATAAATTTAATAAATTCTCTTATAGGCCAGGCCTAGCCTTTGTACACCATTTCATGAAAATAACTACATTAGTTTTTCAGTCATCTTGCTAACACTTCATCAAATTAAAAACAAAAGCCAAACAACATTTGCTGCATCAATATCAATCAGTATTTACTATATCTCACTACATTTCTTCATGTCATCACAGAAAGTGAATTAATCTATTAGTTCATGATACCATCACGAAACGTAGTAGGGTTGCGTGATGGTATCACAAAATAAAAGATCAGGAACAGAGAGGGGGCAGGTCTTTGCGGCTAGTTGTATTTTGCTATTATTTTTTTGTTTTACTAAGGACCACACAGGAAATAAGTGTTTTTTTCACTTTCATGTGTTATCCTGGTTTTTAATGTTGTCATATATACATGTTTTGTCTGTATGATTCATTACTGGCCAAATAAAACAAAACAAAACAAGGTTCTAGTAGCAACAGTTTTGATTGGCAGAATTAAAGGGCAAAAAAAAACAACAACACAAATGCTTCATCAAATAACTTATTCTGTGATATTTTCCAATTATACTAAAAGAGTGTATTGAAAGCAAGAGTGGAAAATTGGCAAGATTTACAATGTATCCACAGGTAACACAAGACAGAAGCTTTACTAAATCATATAATGTGATAAGGAGCTAAATCAAATAGCAGCATGCATCAAATGAGATTTATAAGTCTGGTGTTTTCTCAACAGATGCTGATGAAAATGATCGTTCAGGATGAGGAGGGGCAGTTAAAGCGGTGGCAGACTGCTTCCTCTGGGATGGAGGGGTCATCACCGGGAATAAGCACTTGGTTAGATTTTTCAGAGGTCAGAGGGCAAAGTAGGGGTCAAAGCTACGGTAACAAGGTCACAAAGGAAGATAAACAGATCGATCCTTTTATGTGAAAACATCTGTGCCTCTTTTTGTGGAAGTGACGGATTATGCAGCGTTGTCGATTAAGAGGATTTGGTTAATTTGTTTAAACACATTCACCCTGTACATATATACAGCACTGTGCAAATACTTTAGGCACATTTAATGCATCATAAAAGCATTAAAAAATTATGAAAACCTGATCAATATTCTTAAATAAATTAATTGTGTGATACATTTAAACTTTAGAATAGAATAGAATAATTCTTTATTGCCCACCAAGATGGAAAACATTATCATACATAAAAACATATAATAGACACAATAAAATAAAGATAAGATATAGTAAAATACATAGGAATAAAAGAAGAAATAAAATAAGATTTAGTAAGATAAATAAAATGTAAAATGAGATCTAGTAAAATAAATAAAACAGAAGTAAAACAGTTCAGGTTTTGTCTGTGGGTTGGTCACTTTGTCGAGTTCATAATGGGGACAGCATTTGGTATAAAAGATTTTTTTAAAGAACCTTTGGCAAGAGGAGCTCTGTAGCGCCTCCCAGAATTCAGGAGCTAAAATGACAGTCAGTATGACAACTGGGTTCTATTTACGTACGTGTAATTTTTTTTTTTTTTTTTTGGTGTATAATTTTCACCACAGTGCATCCAGAAAGTATTCACAGTGCTTCACTTTTCCCACATTTTGTTATGTTACAGCCTTATTCCAAAATGGAGTAAACTCATTTTCCCTCCAAATTCTACTCACAACACCCCATAATGACAACATTGAAAGTTTTTTGTTTTGTTTTGTTTTTTTGCAATTTAAAAAAAAAAAAAAAAAACTAAGCAATCACATACATAAGTACATAAGTATTCAAACCCTTTGCTCAGTACTTTGTTGATGCACCTTTGGCAGCAATTCCAGCCTCAAGTCTTCTTGAATATGATGCCACAAGCTTATTGCATTTATCTTTGGGCAGTTTTGCTCATTCCTCTTTACAGAACCTCCCAAGCTCCATCAGGTTAGATGTGGACCACTGTGCACAGCCATGTTCAGATCTCTCCAGAGATGTTCAATTGGATTCAGGTCTGGGCTGTGGTTGGACCACTCAAGGACATTCACAGAGTTGTCCTGAAGCCACTCCTTTGGAGAGGCATGCACAACGTATAATCTTACGATCCACCCAGTCATGACATAAAAAATATTGTACATTCACGTAGTGAATGTTCCACAAGGTTCAGAGTAAAAAAACAAACAAAAAGACATTGTGACATACACAATACTGTAAAATACAACCACCTCTAACAGATGACGCCTGTAACTGCTGTCAGTTAAAGTTCTTAGTCACTACACTATATATTCTTGAAATTTTTCTTCTCATTTATAAAAAAAAAAAAATGTAATTTAAAACTTTGATTGGAATTTTATAAACATATCAAGATACAAACCACCCAAAAACCTCTTTCTAACAAAACTTGTATCACTAATACTCACAGATTGAGATTTACTTCAGATGAATTATGAAGTAAATCCAGTGGTACTCACCCCCCCCCCCCCCCCCCCCAAAAAAAATAAAGAATAAAAAATTGTGAGGTAGTTTTTTAAAGTCATTTTTATGTCCAAACTACAAACAGCAGTGCCAGTCTCTTGTGGAATAAAACAGGCAGCCTCAAATTCACTTGAATTTATATTTGGATTTTTCTCTGCACTGTTCTCATTTTAAGCGAGAGTCGATGTTGCAGACCTCCACATTTAAAAATGCTAATTACTCTCATAGTGACCACTGATTGCCAATTTCCTTTGATTACCACAGCGCGAAACACTAAACTAATCAGCAACCTGTAAACTGGAACAGCCATGATGTAAATTACTAAACACTTCCCGCTGACTCATTTGTTCACTGCACCCGAAACAAACAATACCACCATTCCTCCAAAAAACTGGGGCTTATACACGCTAGCTTATGAACTTTTTTGTTTCGTTTTTTTGCTTTTGTGTATTTTCACCTGGTGATAAAAAGTCACATTCATCATATCCAAGAACCTGTTAATCAGAAGTGAAGTCATTTTCATTCTTCGGCACCAAAATTGTGATCTCCACCAGTTTGATTAAAAACATAAAATAATGCTTTTTATCTCAGCTGAAGCCGTTTCCATGGCATCATGACATCATAATAGATAAAAGTCAAAATAAGATACGTGGAGCCTTTTTGAGTATGTTGTACAGGATGGGTAAAAAATGACATCAAGCAATTTTCTTACATTTTTTTACAATTTTTTTCTTACCTGAAAATCCACAGGCAGAACTAAGGTACTAAGCACCTAGTTCCTGTGGTTCCTGTCAGCTAACACCAGTGCAACACAATGACATCTGAGGCTCACCAGGAAGTTTTAACCTCAACAAACCATCAACAGCTTTTAGAAATATGAAGTAAGTCATACCATAAACAATGTTTTTCCTAGAACTTTTTTCAGGACCAGTGGTACTCACCCCCCACCAACCAAAAAAAAAAAAAAAAAAAGTAAGTCCCTTCGGTTGCTCCCTCATTTGCACTCGGGGTCACCACAGCAAATCTGAGGTGGATCTGCATCTTGAATTGGCACAAGTTTTACGCCAGATGTCCTTCTTGACACAACTCCACATTACATTAAGAAACTTGCAGGGGTGGGATTTGAACTGGGAACCTTCTGCACTGAAGTCAAGCGCCGAAAAAAGAAGAAAAAAAAACTGTGAGGTGGTTGTGGGGGAAACTATGAGCTGCTCAGATACGCAAAAGCTGAATTTAAGTAACACACTCATTCTGTATGTGATCCTGTCACAGTCCTGCATTTGTGGTTTTGAAAAACTACTTTCACAGACAATACACAAGTATTTTTCAAATTAAAGATTACCCAAAAGCTACAATTACTCTATTTCAGCTTCTATGACCACACCCATAATTGCATGGGTGTTTACAATATATTTGGGAATAAGTAAAATTTACCGATTAAAAATATGAGCACACTTTCCCATTCAACTGAACGGGGAAACTGTGTCCAAATTTTTGACAGGTAGTGTCAATATTTATTGTCAGAATCCACCCAGTCATCAGAATCAGAATCAGAATGCCTTTTATTGTCAGTATACATTGGTACAATGAGATTAGGGTCATCCAGTTGCAGTGCAGTAAAATAGAATAAAAATAGTGCAAGAATATGTATCAAAAACAAGATATAAAGAAAAATTCAACAATGTAAGGAAAAATATATATACAATTGACACTAGTGTAAGGTGCAGCTAGGATATAAATATATTGCACAGAAATGTATATTGTCCATGGGTGATTGGGTTATTACACATGGTTAGGATTGCACGAGGAGGACCAGTGCATCACTAACAGATCTCAGGGTGCATGTGCATTAAGGGTGTCACAGATCATAACACCCTCAGCTCAGATCAAATACAGGTTTTAAACAAGGGATCAGATCTTTTTTTTTTTTTTTTTTTGTATCAGCCAAAAACAAAACAAAAAAAGACAACCACTACTTTGCTTTCCATTAAAAAAAAAAAGAAGTTAATGAGCAATGAAAACAACAGCTTTTTCCTGTTTTGATGAGTGAAAATAAAAACAAGGAACAATGTTTTGTCTGTTGTTTTGTGAGAGGTAAACGATAATAACCCACTGATCTAGTGCTCTGGCTGGTTATTAGATATTGCGCTAGCAAACAGTGAGACAGATGCACATCGTTGATGATCTAAAAGAGATTTATTGTTTATTTAAAGTGAAGTAGTGTGTCTGCTTCTTAAAAATACACAATGCTATGTGTTGATCTCAGTAGCAAACAAACACTGGCTGCTCGCTCCACCTCTCAAATGACACAAGTTTAACCGACAAAATAAAAAAAAAAACAGCCTTATTGGGCCGATTCTTATGGGATTCAACCAGAGTTTTGATCTATATGTATCAACAGGGCACAGATTAATCAATGCATCTTCTTTTCTTTTTGTTTATATTATGGATTTGCCCTTTATCAACATGAAAATTAATTAATGCAGTGGTTTGAGGTTTTTTTAGAAGGTATAGATGATTCATTTTAGAAAATATACAGCCATTTACAAAGTGATAAATCATAAAACTATGTCCCAATGGTTGTTAACCCTCTGGGGTCCAAGGGCATTTTTTGGACAGTTCACTCGCCTGGCATAAATGTTTTATTATTGCTGTTAACAGCTCTCTCTGCATCCCACAATCAAGTTTTATGTCTCTTTTTTTTCAGGACAACTTGTGCTTTCAGAATATATATGTTTTTGTTGTGTTTTATAAGTGTAATCAAGGTTTACAATCAAAAATAGGCAAGGAAAACATAAAGTGAAAAATTATTTTCCACACACATTTATTCAAAACACACAGCAAACTATAATAAACAACTGTTTTGACAATTTATAAAGGTAATTTGAGGTCTTGTGTGAAAGACTGTACAACAAAAAAGCTTCAAACAATAAACACAAATGCACATTTTGAACAATATATACAAAATGGTCTATGCGTTTTGTTATTTTGATATGGTAAACAGTGCTTTACGCCGAGAAAGCAACAAAGTTATCCAGTAACATTCACACACAAACTAGTGGAGCAATCCTGATAGTTACACACTCTTTGTTTGAGCACGTGAGATTGTCATCAGAGGCTCTCCGTCTGCTTCACTGATTGCTGTGCGTAATGGTGCAGGGCGCATTTGGAGCCCAATAGTATGTACTCATTGGAGCACCCAGGGGGCTATTCAAACAGGCCAACTAGTAACATATCACTCCTGAAAATGATCTTTGGCTTTTCACGTGAGGTGAATCTGCCCTATGATTGTATTTTGGAAAACCATGTGACGGTGAACCAATTCCGATTGGACACTCACATTGCGCACATCATCACACAGCTTCTATGAGGAGTACAAAGATGGCCGATAGCTGGCTCGAAAGTCCGCGGAGTTCTTTTCGGCAAAAAAAGTAAGTATCTCATATCATTAAAAAGTTATTTATAATTTAGTAAAGCTTGGTCTTAGCCGTCGTATACGACGGCGTTGGCCCCAGAGGGTTAACTTTTGTGCTGTAGTTGAATTGATTTTTTATTTATTTATTTGTATTGTATTAACTCTACAAAGTTTCTCATTGTCATCATGTTGGGAAATTCTGTATTACCACCCCGTAACAGATAGGTATCATGCTTTGTGTAGCATCATTTGGCTAATGACAACCTAATCCAAATAGAAGCTACACTTCTCTGTCTGTAAGTGACATTATTACTTTTGCCAACCGACAGAGCTGTCTGATTAATTAATTAAATAGTCATGGCCATCAGAATTTATTACACAATCCCCTTCCCACTATTACCTAGAAAAGAAAAAAAAAATATTTGCGATGTCATAAGGCAAGAGTGTTAAAAGACTAAAATTAAAGGAAAAGCTCAGAGCGAGAACTGGACAGCCCAGTCTCACGTTTTTTTTTTTTTTTTTTTTTTTTTTTTGATCATGCCCTAGTCACGAAATGAGTGACATTTTGGTGATTGTTTTTTTTATTTTACTATTTCTAATCCTACAATTTCAATTTATTTAATTTATATAGTGCCTACCTCTTCCGAATTTCTCCTAACTCTAACCATAACCCTCCAGTGCCCCCCGTGTCACTCCGCATTTTGTGCCCTGTCACAAAATGAATTTGTGCCCCGTCATGAAAAGTGCCCCATTTCCGTGATGATATCCCAAACCATAGATTAATTTACTTTTCATTTCTTTTAATACCATCACGAACTGCCATGAAATTGGGTTGGAACTGGATCACCAACAAAATGTGCTCCACTCAAGAACCATACCATAAAGTGCAAAACGCTTTTTGAGTTTCAGCGTAACCAGTGAGAGAGAGAGAACATGGCAGATGTCATCCTGTAACCCTGATCTGTTGTCGTTTGGTGGTTAACGATGAG